>NC_137736.1:10044002-12736969 GCF_963264785.1 Psittacula echo
CATCCAGAGAGGTTTTGTTCAGGGGGTGATGCTCTCCCAGCAATGCTGTGTAGGTTCTCTATCCTCGCAAGGACAGTGAGTGCAGGCTGAGATACATCTGCTCTTCCACTGGCATGGATGAACCTGAGAGAAGGCTCCTCTCCATCACCTGAGGCCTTTCTCACTCCTGGCCTTGCCCTGGGTTAGTTAAAGCACTGCAATCTCCCCCCTGAGCTCTCTCATGTCATATAAAAGTGGCTTACATCTGCTTTTTAATTCATGATTTCCTTACTGACTTAACTTGGATCATCATAAGCTGTTTTCAATCCTATAGAGTGTGGGTGAAGGTGGGGGGCCTTCAGCTGAATGCATGTAACACCAACACAATTTTATGGGTGGGCAAGCTCGGAGCAGCATGACTGAAGGCATGTGAATATTCACAGCCATTAAAGTCAAGTAAATACAGTGTGGATGGCCTAACAGATTCCAACAGTGAATTGCAGTAGCAGAAGCTGCTGTCAGTGTCCATGGGCAAAAAAAAACCAAAGTTCATTCAAAGAGAGGAAAAAGTATATTCACTCTGCATTATTCACCCAACCACAGCTTCTCCTCAGGGAGACCAAGCTGTTAATGGCTGGAATGGGAAGGTGAAGATAAAGAAGTGCAACAGAAATGGCAATAGAAACCAAGCAGGTTTTCATGTTTCACCTACGGGGGCTAAACTGTTGAACGTGTTTGCTCAGAGTGAGAAGATGTGGTCTCTGTGAGACGTGAAGCCCTCAGGCAGTGATACCCCTCGGACTTTCCACATTGGCTCTGAAGGGTGCTCCAGTGATGGTTTTTAGCTGGACCTCCTCGAAGGAAAGATAGAGCCCCACATCCTTCACTGTGTCATTGTGAGGTAGTAGGAATGGAAGGACTAGCACCTGGCTACATCAGGAGGGAAGACCTGGTGTTGGTTCTCCTGTCCTTATACTCCCACTCTTGATAAAACTACTAGAAGTTAGGTATCATTAGTGTCTCAACAAATTACGATAAGGTTTGGGGACCAGCTCCTCTGGGCACTTCAGTAAACCTGAAACTTATTAGACATCATCCAGAAAGTCAGTGGAGTCTTTGCACATTTCCTTCAATATTATTAATTTACAAGGGTTACTCAGTTAGGAGAATCCACTAACTTGTAAAACGTTACTTATTTACACTGTTTCTTGGAGAGGGATTTTCTCAAAGCATGATGATGATAAGCTTAGGCATTACCAATCCTCTTGTGCTTTAGTGAACAGGCAGCCTGAGAGCATTAATCAGAGATGCAGTGGTTTTGCTCTAGTTCCCTGCCACTGGCCATGGCCCTGTGTGGCACCAGCTTTCCCCCAAGTCTGAAGGAGCCCTGCACACCAGCATTAGCTTTTCCCAGGGCTGGAAACACCCTTAGAAAGGCAGCAGCAAATCAGGATATTTCTCAGGACCTCCTTTACAGGCACTAGGCAAGACAAGGCTGGCTCACTCAGAAGCAAAGCACTCTCCCTAAAGCAGCTCTAGGCAGTTTTCTTGCACCGTACATGTCTACTGCATGAAGCTTCAGCAGGGTAAGATGCAGGGTACACTTGAGCTTCAGAGCATGCTCCGAATCACTTTCCAGGCAAGTGGAAAGCTGCTGTTCAAGTTACTCCTACAGAGAAGGGACACTGGAGCACAGGGTGAGGAGGAATGTGAGTTGTGACTCCAAAGCCTCAAGATTGTCTTGATCACCTTGAAGGGTGTCCCAAATGCTCCATGTTTGTCTAGAAGCCCCCAAGTGATTTCAGTCCAAGCTAGTTACGTGGCTTTGTTGTCATTCACACAGCAAATATGGTCGGTAAATGTGCTGATGTGCTGCTCCTGGGAGGTGCTGGTATATACTGACAGTATGAGGAACTTGGCATGATATCTGCCTTGCCCCAGCCAGGGGTGCAAGTGGGATTTAACAAAGAGGAGTTTCTCATTCCTGCTAATTACTGCGATTTTGCTCTGGGCACTTGGAGAATCCTCATTTTCCTGGTGTGCAGACACTGTTGGTGTGTGAAGAGTGAAGTCTGAACCCAGCTCTCATCACTGAGATGGTGCTAGGGAAGGTGAACCCATCCACTAGCTGGTTTCAGCCACTGTCTTGGGCAGTGAGAACTAACGGTAGCATCCAGCTGCCCAAAGAGGTAGATATTAGACACATGGATGGTTTGACACGGGTTGTGTAGCAGTGAATTACTGCTCCTTTTGACCCTTTGCCCAGTGCCTGACTGTCCAGCTACTCCAACTCCTTTATGTGTTATTCAAAGCATCATCCTGTGTATTGATATTTGCCACCTTTGAAAGCTGCAGGGAAAGGATAACCCACTGCCTTTTTATATGAAAAGTGCTGATAATGACATCAGATGCAGTGGGTTCTAGCTTCCCTAAGAACTCCATGGTTTCACAAAGGTGTCACGAGTGTGTTGGTAGCCTTTGCTCCCTTGAAGGGTTTTGTTTCTTGAAGCAAATTGGTTTCCCTTCAGAATCAACATGAAAGCAAAGTTTTTCAGCTCTGACTGTTCTACAGGTACCAGCTCAAGATCTAATATATGTGTTAATGTGCATGCAAGGATGTTGCTAGGAAACTTGTGAAAGCTAAATGAGGAAATGCTGTTCATCGGGGCAAGCAACAGGGCCTCAAAAACCTCCCTTTGCAGTCTTGCTGGTGGTCATTAGTACATAAACAGGATCAACTGTGAAGCTGGGTTGGGTCATCCCCATGTGGCATTGGGTCTGCTTAAATTGCAGTAAACTATAAAGGCTTGGCTTTGGTTTGTGCTGGGCTTTTGATGTTGTTTTATCCCAGGTGAGCTTTGCTTTGCTATCTGCTTCTGGAAGGGGTAGGTAAGTACCTTATATCTGGATGTGGTCTCTGTTGGCCTTATTTCACTATACCTATTTGGCATTTGATGGTAAACAATGTGAACCAGCCTGTGCAGACCTGAGCTCTGACTTGGGGCAGTGCTTTCCCCAACATGTTTTGTGGTGTTTAGGGCACTGAGAGAGATGACTTTTTGTTGTTAGCTCTGTCTGTCTCTAGTAGGCATTTTAGAGTTCAACTCTGCTCAAAGGTGTTCTAGAATGAGTTTTTCTTTCTATCTTTGTGGTTTAAGAGGGCTATAGAATCCAAGAGATGCACAGTTAGCAGGGACTGTTAATATCTTACATTTGGAAGAGGCCAAAAACTTTTGGCTCAGGCTGCCTGTAGGTACACTTAATATATGATCTTCCCAAGTTAACTCCTCTTGCCTTCTCCTCTTATTTCTGCAAGAAGCATTGTTCTTCCTGCCATTACTAACCCCCAAAAGCAACCCCTTTTGCTTCTTGTGAAGGGTTAGGGGGTGCTGAGCTTGCCTTCCTTTGGAGAAACATTGAATTATGTACATTGGGTACTTTCCAGCTGCTGTAGATGTTAGGGCTGGCAATCCTGGCTTGCTCCCAGCTGAATCTGTAATGTGGTACTTTAGCTTCTTTTTGACCTTCTTCAGTACCTAATACTTCCCTTCATGTCATCACTTGTTGGATTTCATTTAATTTTTCTTTTATAAGCAGTTAGAAAACAAAGCCATAAAAATCCCCAACCAAATGAAGCACCAATAGCAAAGGTTTTCTCTATTTTACCTCTTAGCTAAGAGTGATCAAAGAGTCAGCTGGAGGAAAAAAGTCTTTGCTGTGGTGTGATGTGTGGACAGGAGCAAGCGTTATGCCAGATATGCTGCTTTGGAGTGAGTTGGGGATGGAGTTGTTCCTCATGTCTTGAAGCACAGCTTGTTTATGTGGCTCATCCTGAAAGAGCCCTGATGATAACTTTTTGGTCCATTGCATGCCAACTGCCATTGCAAAAGAGCCACTGGAATTATTTAGTGAGCTTAAGAATGATTCTCTGCTCCTTGGTTCCCTAGTGTTCAGAGCCAGAAATTTACTTTTTAATCCTGAAATCTTTGCATGCCTGAAAGATTGTCGGGGCTTTGTGTTTTTTTCCATCTCTTAGCTGATCAAATAAAAACTAATTTCTTTCCCTATAACCTTTGTCTCAGCTTCAGCCTAAAGCCTTCACAGCTACAACAATGCTACTACTGTGATCAAAGTTGCTTCCATTTCAATGAATCCAGCTGTGCAGAACTCAAAGCAAATTAGCTGTGCAACCATTTAAAAATGACTCAAATGCATTTCTATGCACACAAAGTCATAGCATTAAAATCTCAAGTCTTTTCAGGATGTGTGTCCCCTTTGTGCAGCTGGGAACTGCCCTTCCCTAATAGCATGAAGCTCCTATTTCTATCTTTTCGGGACCATCAGGCATTAAAGATGAGAGGGTTTTGTTTTGTATGGGGGTTTTATGCCTAGAAAAGCATCACTCGCCCAAGGCTGAACCTAAATCTTGTCTATCCTGAGTGGGGATAGTTTGGGGAAAAAAGCCTTTGAAACTGATGAGTTATTTGTAACACTAGAATCCATCTTGGGGAAGATGGATTAATGGGTAGAGTACAGCTGAGCTGGTGAAAGGTAAATGATTAATTCAGTTTTGACAGGACTGTATAATTTATAGCCTGGATCACACCTCCAATTAGGCATATTGCATTCTTTATTTCTACAGCTCCAGAGTCTGGGAATACCATACCTGAATGTCAGTTGTAGTGTGCTTGGTGCTGTACAAACAGGGTTAAAGATACAATGTGAGAGAGGGAAAGCACATACCTGAAAAATGTTGAGATCATTTTGGGAGGCAATGCTGCTCGCTAATATTAGACTATTAGACTTTTATGCTCAGTGAATTCCTATTTCCATAAATATCTCAGTTTCTGTCTTTTCAGCCGTTCCCTCATGGAGGCCAACTTTGATTCCAAGGGGAAAGAAGCTGAGGAAGGCAATTTAAGGGTGCAGAGGAAGCATTGCAAAGGTGGATGTCTGGTGATGTTGTAGATGAAGTGGGGTTTGGGTGCCAGTGTCACCAGAGGCTGAAGCTTTGATTATGAGTGATGTGTGGTATCCTGCTTTCTGGTGGGCTGAAGCTAACACAGGACTATGGAAAAGAAGGGGAATTTCCCTGTAAAAGAAGAGGTCTGTGCCAAGAACAGGTCCCTATGCCTCATTATAGGCATGACTAAGGTGATGAGGAAAGCAAGCTCGGCTGGAGCTCATGGTTCCTGTAAGGACATTGGCTGCCCTTGCTATGGGCTCATCTCTCAATATCAAGCAGGCTTAAACTGAACTGCTACACTGCTAAGAAGGACTCCTGCCAATAATTGTAAGTGGATGTCAGTTAAAACCTCATGTTGCTCTTGCTGCACTGAAGAACTTGCTGTTGCACCTCTACCTGTAGGACTTGGAAGGCTGTTGTAGGAGTCTGCTGTCCACCTCCATGTCACACCTTGGGACTACTGTTGATGGCACAGCTTGTGCTCCACTTGTTAAGGATTTAGGAAGTATCACTGCATAAATCAGTATGCAGGGATACAACTCAGCATCTCTTCAGGCATCTGTTTTCCTGTAGCCTTCCCCAGTATGTCAGACTGGATGGGTAATGAGGAGAGAGCTATATTTGCATGGAAGTGAGTTGCCAGCTCCTTAAGGGTTCATTTATTGGGCTCCAGGCCAAGGCATATTCTGGCCCTTGATTGCATATTACTCTCTGCATTTACTTAATCCAGTGGGGAAGGCTTTAAATTTTCAATCCAACACCATGAATGTAACATTCCACAGTCCTCTGTTTTTTCTTGCTAGTAACATGTGAGTAATGAGGAATGGGGCTAAGGAGGAATGAATCAACAGTGGTGTTTGTCTGAGGAGGGTCAGGGTCTGCTCGATGGCTCTGGGCTCCTTCTAGTACACGTAAGATGGGGACTGTGCTCTTGCTTTTCATAACATGAAGATCCATTTTGAGATGCTTCTGAAAAACCTAGTTTATAGTTGCCTTTGCTTTGTTCCCTTGTAGGAGAAGGATTAATTCTTAGAGATGACACCTCCTGGAAACCATTATAGAACATAGTATCCCTGGTAACTGGAGCTGATATTTCTATACTCAGAACAGAAATCTGTGCCATCTTAAACTGGGGGTTGAATGGGTGGAAGGGAATAAAGTCAAGAAAAGCTGCCCTGAGACACTGGGTCCATCAGAGGTCCATCCAAATGTAACCTTACTCACAAGTGTAAACCCAGTCCTAAATGCATCATCTATCAAACAGCAGTATGTCCAGGGAAGTCACTTAGGCATCTATTTGCTGTCCTACATACATTTTAAATTGCTGAACTACGTTAGTGCTGATACCGCTTTGAGGAAGCTTGAGTTGATTAGCATGCCCTGTTAACAGTATGAGCTTAGCGTCATTCTCTGCTGATCACATTGGACTGAAATCAAGTTCTGTTGTAGTAATTTAGGGGCTTTGATTCACTACCATGTGTGAAAATGAGAAGCTGAGGAAGTTAGGCTTCCAGTATCTGAAGGGGACCTATGAGGATGCTGGAGATAGACTTTTCATCAGGGACTGTAGTGATAGGACAAGGGGTGATGGGTTCAAACTGAAACAGGGGAAGTTCAGGTTAGATATAAGGCAGAAGTTCTTTACTGTGAGGGTGGTGAGGTGCTGGAACAAGTTGCCCAAAGAAGTGGTAAATGCTCCATCCCTGGCAGTGTTCAAGGTCAGGTTGGACAGAGCCTTGGGTGACATGGTCTTGTGTAAGTCATCCCTGCTCATGGCAGGTGGTTGGAACTGGATGATCTTAAGGTCCTTTCCAACCCAAACCATCCTGTGAATCTTTAGGCTGGAAAAGAGCAGGATCAGGGGAACAAATGCCTGCCTTCCAGTGCATACGTAGAAGTCATCAAGAAAATGGAAGCAGGCCCTTTTTGCTCAGGATAGTTAATCACTGGAATAGGGAGCTCAGAGGAGTTGAGTCTGTGTTGTTGGAGGCTTTGAGGAACTGACTGGTCAAAGCCCTGAGTAACCTGGTCTGAATTGAATGCTGATCCTGCTGAAATGGTTTAATTTACTCATTATTTTTCTGAAGTAAGAATTATTTCAAATTACTTATTTTTTCCTCAACTTAGGTGCCTCATAGGCAACTCTTTGAATACAAAGCTTTAAGGATTAAAAAACCCCTTTCAAACCTTTTCTGTATTTGAGAAGCTCAACCTGGAATATCTTAACAAAAAGATGCAATGTGAAGAAAAATGCTTCTGGTAAAAATCCAGTTGAAAAACTTGGATCTGGTTTGTGATCAGTTTTAGCTGTGTCTAGACAGAGTGAATAACAGTGGGGGTGGTAACTAGGCCTTCTCAGATTTATTTCATATTCATGAACCAGTTGCACCCAAGAGGCCTACTGGTAATGAAGCCCCCCATAGGTTGGTCCAGCACATGCCTTTGAAGAACATGTAAATGAAGAAAAAAGTGAATTTATTATGAAGGGCCTAATTTAGCTAAATTGAGTTGAGTCTGTGCTACCAAACTAAAAACTCCAACTGTTTTTAAAGCCTAATCCTCTACTTCTCCACTGAAGAGCTATGTGTGTTCCCTTAGCAGAGCATGCTCTCTCTGGCTGACCAGCACTCAACTGCTACTACCTTATGTTTTTGGGAGCCTTGTGTTTTTAAATGGGCAGTCTCAGTGGAGGTCACACACATTCCCTGCTCATACTAATAATGATATGGAGAAATGCAGGCATGGTGTGATAAGAGGCGTTGAAAGAGGTGACAGAGGATGCAGTGCAGAGAACAGGCATAGGGTGATGAGAAGAGGTGCAGGATACCAGTGCAGACCCCAGCTCTAGAAATACTTCACCAGTGATCAAATACAGAAAAGTGGATGTGACAGCTGGGCAAAACCAGTATTAAAGATTAAAAAGAACAAAATCCAATATATTTAGAAGTTCACCATATGTAGTAAATCTGGATGTGGTGTGGACTTTCAAAACAAGGCAGAAGGAGGGAGATGTAAAATCTTGCTAGAAAAATGTATAAACCTAGCTCCATATGTACCTTAGATGGAGGAGGAAGAATACGTCAATACTGTGTTCTTCCCTGCAAAGAGGAAGATGGGATGATTGCCAGGAAGCATAGAAAACAATCTCAACTGTATTACTGCTCAGGCTTTTTCCAGATAATAGTCTTTCTTTAATCTTTCTTCTAATGATTTAAGCAAATATTTCTTTGAACTCTTAAGATTTCAGTTACACTAACAGTAAATTTTTGGGTTTGCATATAAAGTCTGTTTCCACATTGTCTATAATAAGAATCTATTGTAGACAACATGTAGTGCAACAGTGGCACTCAGTAGATGAGTGACAACAATGAAAAACTGAGACATGCCCAGAAGAGGTAATAACTTCCTTGGGCTCAACTTTGTTCCCTCTGGCACGAGGCATTCTCCTGCCCTTCCAACTTGCAGTACTCCATGAGACCAAGCTCCTGTTGTGATATTTTCTGGAGAAACTAGCAAGTGAGAGATGCCACAGAGTGCTGCCAGCTGCAAGTCAGATGGCACTAGGGGAATATGTCATAGAATCACAGAATGGCTGGGGTTGGAAGAGATCTTAAATTCATCCAGTTCCAGCCTCCTGCCATGGGCAGGGACACCTTCCACTAGAGCAGGTTGCTCCAAGCCCTGTCCAACCTGGCTTTGAACACTGCCAGGGATGGGGCAGCCACAGCTTCTCTGGGCAACCTGTGCTAGGGCCTCAGCACCCTCATAATAAAGAATTTTTTTCCTACCATCTAATCTAAATCTTCCCTCTGTCTGTTTAAAGCCATTCCCCCTTGTCCTGTCACTAGATGCCCTGTAAAAAGTCCCTCTCCATATTTCTTCAAGCCCCCTTTAAGTATTAGAATACAGTTATAAAGTCTCCCTGGAGCCTTCCCTTCTCCAGGCTGAAAAAACCCTGCATGTGAGATGCAGTTTTCCTAAAGCTGAGGGCAAGCAGACACTTAAATTACTTCCTCTGCTAATCCAGTCCTGAACTCGGGCCTGTACTTGCTGCATCTTTATTTCCTACTAATGTGAGAGGGACCCTGTTATGATTCCTTGAGACTTGACTTGTGCATGCAATGGTTATGCTTAGCCTTGGCTGTGCTGCAGCAACAGCTACAAAAACAAGGAATGCTTTTGTTGGTGTGACCTGTTCTGTTCTCGTTTTGCTAAGATAAGCAAAAAGTAAGGCAACTGGTGTAGTGGGTTTTGAACTGCTGAGTGAGGCACCTTGCTGAGACCCTGCTCTCATTTCTCACACTGTAACTGTATTGTTGCTGAAAGCATTCATTGCCATTCACCTTTAGGAGTTGAATTTGCATAATCATTTTTCTTGCAAGGCTTCAGAATGGGCTGATCTGGACTCTCCACTTCAAAATATCTTCACTGTGCTTTTCAATATGCACACAACACTGCGAGCGAGAACAAAACGATCTTGTTGTGTTACCATAGAGACATCCAGGGTCCAAGAAGGGTTCCTGCTTGAAATCGGACTGTTAAAGGAACAAGGGGCTGTTAGAATTTAGAGGGCTTAATCCTTGTCCAGGCACTGGCATAAATCAGGGTGAAATGAACTGGCAGTCCCAATGTAGTGCTTTACAGACAGAGCTCTTCGGTCCAACGGGCCCAAAGGGGCTGTCATCTTGGTAGATTCATTAAAAAAGAGGTGGAAGAAAGGTCCAGGAAAAACACTTGAAAATGTTAAATCACTTTATGCTTTTCCTTCATTTCCCCACTGCCTTTTATTTGAGTGCTAATGAAGAGGCTTTCCTTTGCACTTAGACATTCAACTTTGCTTTTTAAGCATACATTTTTAAGCACCATTAAATGAAGGCAGGAGTGAGGGAAGGTGCAGAACTAACAACTCCGCACTGGAGACTGAAGTCCTACATTCATAATAAAGGCAAACAGTGGGACTATATCTGCGTTCCTGTGCTGACCTGGAGAAAGCACGATTTGGACTGAAAGGACACTACCTTCTATGAGCCTGTTGAGTTTTTAGTGTTGGTGCTGTAATTGCAGCTATAATGACCATTTTGTGCAATGGAGGGAAAAGAAAATGTCTTGCTATATACATAAAGGGAAGCAAAAATTGGTTGGGAGTAGATTCAAGAGCAAAACCTTCTGGCAGTTAACATTATCTTTACTTTGGAGTACGTTGTCCAGGCTACCTATGTAGGCATGAAAAAGGGTGCTTACAATCCTACTTGCCAACTTAAAAGCCCTAGTGCAAAATGGAGAGGATGTACTCTGCCCCATGTTAGATGTGGACCCTAGAATTATAATCCCTAAATGGGCATTTGAAAGAGCATTGGTGAACGTGTTTTGAAAATACACCTTTTGTTGTGTAACTGGTGGGAGATGCAAATCTGCCTTGTGTTATATACATAGAGCTGTTCCTTTCCTCCCCAGCAGTGATTGCTGGTTCAGGCTCTTAGCACCTCCTGTCTCTGGAGTTTTGATGAGTTTAATCCTTCCTGCTGTCCTTAAATTATCCCTGATGACTTCTTCATTTGGCTTAAATCTTGGCCCTGGTAGACTCACCTGACAACTCTTCTGTTATGCAGTGAGTGTGGTAAGGTCTCTAAGAAAAGACAGTTCTTCGCTGTCTTTCTGTTATGAAACAAACTCCTTCTGGCCCAGGCTAATGTGAACTATGCACACCCTGCCCTGCGTAAGAAAATGTGGCATGTTTTGCCAAAGCAGTATATTCAGCAGAGCTAAATTTGTCCACATCCAAGGTACTCTCAACTCCTCAGGTGCCATGTACCCTGACAAATACTGTGTGGCCCATGGCTAGCACTGCAGCAGGCAGTACTGTCAATAATAGCTCAGAAGCTTGCATTCCTGTCAGCAGTGATTTACAGGGTGGTTTAGGCTCCTTCCAGAACAGATCAGCTGGCAGGGACTCTGGGCAGCTTCCCAGCAGCACAGCAAACACTGCTAGGAGGAGAAGCTTGAGTCTGAAGTGGAGTATGAGCAGCTAAAATGTTAACCAACAGGTCATGTCAAAGTGCAAGCTTGTATTTTGGTCTTCTATTACATCATTCTCCCGTTGCTTCTGAACAGAAGACTTCATTTGTTGGCACTTGGCTGCCTAGCTTTTGAGGGACTGACCCTTTGGATGTGGTTGTCTTCCTACTCTGGAGGATCAAGTCAGATCCAGAAGATGCTGAGCACTTGTCCCATGAAGGCACTGACAGGCAGGGGTTAGGTGCATGCTCTCCAAAATTTAACAGTCACTTCAGTGTGGTGGTAATAAGTGGCATTGTGCCTTATGGATGGGAAACTTTGCCCAAATTGACCTTTAGGCCAGTAATACATAACCACCATCTCCATTACCTAGGCTATCTCTGGCCTTTCTAGGTAACTTACTGAATTAAAAGTTATGTTTGCGAGTTATTGATACAGGCACCATTAGTGACACTAAGATTAAGTGGCAGAATGTTCACTAGTGCAGGATTTTAGCCTCTTGTTTTCTGGACTCTTTATTCACAATAGGAAAAAGCATGTATGTGGCTGAAAAACATAATGTGGTTACTAGTTGCCAATGAACATCAAACAGTTAAGAAATGCAGAAAGCTGCAATATCTTTTTATTAGGATGCTGGATGTAATAAGATAAAACACATGAGTTTTCAAGCATGGTAGCCTTTCTTCAGATCAATATGCCTGAAGGTGTGTTGGTATCTTTCAGCTACATCAGCTGGTCTAGTAAAAGTTACTGCTTCTCCACAGGAGTTATTGCACCTCATATCTTTAGACCATCTTAGCTACAGCAATGTTGCTACTAAACAAGATTCTCGAGGACTTGTTTTTGTATTGCAACTGCAGGAATATGTCCACATGAGTCTTAACTTCAGTGTATTTCTTAATTTGGTCATCTATTTGTTTTGTCACAGCTGTGTAATAAACCCTTTCAGCAGTTTGGGGGGGAAAAATGAAAAGTGATTGATTTCCATTTTATGAGCTTTATGGGATGTGCTACTTAGAAGACTTGTCATTAGCACTGTTTGCTGGTGTTTAGTGGAAGATTTAATTCCCCTATTCTAATGATTTGGAGAAATCTGTTGATGTACAACTTATAAAGTTATTATGGAAATGGCAGCATTATGAAATACTTTTATATGGATGCAGCATCCACTGTTTGCTGACAGGGGTGGCATCGTGTGGCTGATGGGGTACAATGGACAGTTGTTAACCACGGTATGTACAAAGGAAAGATTTAGCTGAAGCCTTGGGGAACAATGTGTTCCCAACATGTCTGTGTGGATGGGGTTTGGGGGAGCGGAGTGAAAGAGATGGGGGCTTTCAAAACATGTATTCAAAAGATGTAGAAAAGATGGAGAGACACTGGCAATGCTGGAGATTAACTCAAAGCACATTGGGATGCTCCAGGGTGGTCAGAAATCACAAGGGTGATAGAATTGCATTTATTCCCCGTGCTACTGAGGAAAGGAGCATTTGGCGATGCACTAAGCATAGTTGGTGTATTGTAGGTACTCTGTATGCCCGTGATGATGAAACCAGACAAACTGGTGTGCCCACAAGGGTGGAAAAGTCTAGTGGCAGCAATGCCTCAGCCCAGCTCCTTGGTGCTTGAAAAGCTGGGCTTGATTCCTCCCTTTCCATGAAGTGGGGACAGGCAGAGTAATACTGCTGTCAAGGTGTGGGTCAAAATGACCTTGGAGAAAGAAACAGTGTGGTGGTCTACTTCAGCGCCAAGCAGCTTGACAGTATGTATGGACACATCCACTTGTGCCATCGAAGGAATGCAGGAATTTGCCTGTTATTTTGGGTCTGGTTTCACTTGGGTATTCCCAAGGTCCAAGGCCAGGTTGGACAGAACCTTGAGTGGTGTGGTCAAGTAAGAGACATTCCTGACCATGGCAGGGAGATTAGAACTGGATGGTCTTAAGGTCCTTTCCAACCAAACCAGTCTATGGCTTGGGTTGGAAAGTCTGCATGGCCAGCCTACAAGCAGAGGCCTGAAAGCCTACAGTTGGCAATGCATTGAACTCATGGTGCCTGCACTGGACTGCATCTGAGTTGTGACAGTGAGGGCAGATGAGAGTAAACGAGTAAATACCTACCTCTCCCAGGCTTGAGGCTCCAGCTGATTCCAGTACACAGGCTTTCAAACCCACAAACCTTTGTGCTTGGGACAGGATTCCCACATAACCATCCCCATATAGATGAGTTGACAGGAGTATTGCTATATCTTCTTCTGGTTAGTGACAGGTGCTCAGCAAAATAAATCTAAGGGTTTGTTTTAATGTTTCTATTGAGAAGGTAGGGAAGAGACTTGATTGGGTGTGTCTCTGAAGGTCTGTTGTATTTCTTCTCAGATAGGATTAAAAGAGTTCAATCTGCAAACTCTATTTCCTCTGTCAAAAAGAGATAACCAATTCCACAGACTGAGGTTATTAATGATTGAGTGAGTGAATTTTATCCATCTCTTTATATCTTGGAAGGACACTTCACTGAAGCTGATTTTGATCACTTTGTAAGCAATGTCACCTTCAATAAATTCCTGCCTGACAATAGATAACTCAGTAACAAGCTGGAGGACAGCAGAGGTGATGTAAGACTTGGCATCTCTTGAACCTAGCTGCATCCCCAGTGTTGTTTTGGGGGGGAATTTAGAGCCATGTTAAGGGAAGGAAGAAGAAAAAGCATTGTCTTGGAAGAAAGCCTTCTTCCAATTTGATTCAGAAAGATGTTTTTCCCCAAGACATGAGAATTGCATTACTTATCATAATTTTTTCAAAAGGAAAAGGTGGGAGTGGTTTCACTTTTATCCTTGTTGTTGTCCAGCCTAGCATGTAAAGCCTTGGCAAATATCTTGGCCATTTAGTTGAAGGATCCCATGTCTGCTCTTGTGAGCAATGTAACACAACAGAGTCCTGCAGTGCGTCACCTGCCAGCATCTGGTGGTTGGGATATTGCAAACTTATCTTGTCTATCCACGATGTGCTGTTCCATTAGTGCCAAGGAAGAGGTATAGATGCCAATGGTGGGAAAATAGACTGCTGCAGCAGCAAATGTGTCTACTCCTAGCTCTAGCATCCAACCAGCTGGAGTATGCTGCACTCATTGAATAAATGGTTGGCATAAGCCTATTGTTTTAGGGGAAGGCTCAAGGGCAACTCAAGTAGAAATTCAGGGTTCCAGGAACAGCATCTCCTTGTCCACATCCTTTCTGTACAATCTGCAGCTATTTTTGGAGGTTATGGCAAGGTGGGGAGGGAGCCAGGGTGAGAGGACTGGCTGGTACATCTAAAGATTGTTATTCCCCGTGGCTGCTCTGTCCTTCTGGACTGTGGCCACAGATTGTTCTTGCAGTTGCTGCAAGAGCAGCTAAAGTCACTTGCTGTGTCACTGTGGTTTGCAGGTATCTCAGTGTCTGCTGTGGTGACCACTTCCTAAAGGTGAATAAAATACTTCCTTCTCCTACCAGCTTGGGTCAGAAGAGTCTTTTAGGTCCATTTTGGGCAGGAATGCTTTCTCTGACCACCAGAGATTCACATTCTCACTGTGCTCTTTAGGAAGCACATTAATTCAGCCACTGTACAGGGTGAACTGATCTTTGCTGTTTACTTGCCAGCTGATGCACAGCAGGATTCAAGGAACAGTCCAAGAGATGGCATTGCCAAATGCAGTATGTCCTTATACTAAAAAACACACTTATTTTCCATTAGGTCGAGAGAGCTTCCAAGCCTTGGCAGATCAGGAAAGCAGTGCAGCAGTGGTAGGGAGAAAATGCAATTCTGGCTTTACTTGATTTGTCTTTGCATCTTTTTGTCCCCAGAAGTTATCTGAAGGAGTGAGGGTAGTACAGGACACTGTGCCCAATGTGCTCTGTGCTTTTTACCTTTGCCTTTGAAGCAGGCTATTTTTACAAGAGACATTCATGGGCTTTCATTGTAGTTAGGAGCCTGGACATAACCATTGCATTCCTCTAGGCAGCCACTGTATGTACTCGTGAGGATGGGGGCTTCCTGGAGCTGTTGCTGATCAATAAGAACATCACATTCCTCTGTCCTCTTTCTAGGTGAACAAGCAGCAGGTCAGCTAAAGGAAAGGGAAGCTGTCTAAGGGAGTCAGAGAATTCCAGTCCCCATACTGCTGGAGAATGAGGGAAACGGTGGGCCACGACTCTCCATTTGGTGCTTTTCTGAAGTGTTTTGCTTCATCTGCTTGAGCCTTTGCCAAGAACTGGCTCCTTAGTGGAGCAAAGCTACCTCTTAGGCTGCCTGCCCATGGCAGGGCTGGAGTGGAGGGTGTTTTGTAAGAGCATGAGACCTATGGGACTGTCCACATTGCCAGGTTTGATACCTGAGGACATGCAGCAGGTACCTTATAGACCTGGAAAGAGACTGGGGCTACATCCCCTGAACATGGTGCCTTCTCACCCCATTGTACCACCACTCATTGAATGGAATCCCAGCCCAAGTGGAATCAGCAGGAGCTTTAGTGCCTGATAAGGGCAGGTCTGCCATTGCTCCTTATAAATAGTTGGTGAGTTTTTCCCAGAACCAGGAAAAATCAGTAAACCTGGACTGCTGGAATGACATTTTTACTGAATCCTTTGGTAGAAGGGTGCCAAAGCTTGATGCTGGGCAAGGCAGAGCTTTACCTAGACTGGTTAGATGGTAGCTAGTTTCCCACTTACTATTTTCATGGATACCAACTTTTCATATTGCTAAGAGTGATTTCTGCTACCCCAGATCCTTTTCCTTGTCATCTTTGCTCTCAGGTGAAGGTCCTCCCCCCCTTTACAGTGGAAGTGCAGCCACATGAAGGGTCAATGCTGTGTTCAAGGCAACTGAGGCAGCAGAGACCTGAGAGCTGCTGAGCATGGGGATGCTCCCAGGGGCTCTGGCTGGGAAGGAAGTAGGGAGAAGCATTGCAGGGTGTGAAGGCTGCATGGCTGTGCTTCAGTGGCAGGGGAAGCTTTGGGTAGGGGAGTAAAGCTAACGTGGCCAGACATGGACAGGGAGCTGGCTGTGTGCAAGGAGTCAGTCAATACAAGCTCTTTGCTTTGATCATTTCCCTGGATAACCACCCTAAGCTTCTAAAAGGCTCCTTTCCTACCTTCCCACCACTTATATGCACTTGTTTTTCGATTGATTGATGTTTATGTGTAGCCTTAAGGCCTGTAATAGTTAAGCTAATGACAACTTGTTGATGATTGTTGTGTTAAATGGTATTGTGGGGCCCCAACTTCAAGAGCTGTCTTACTCCCCTCAGAGAGGTCTTGGTCTGATTTTTGGATGTGCTGAACACTTGAACCTCTCACTCACTTGAATGGAATCCTAGAATGGTTGGGCTGGAAGGGACCTTTAGAAGGGACCTTAACTCATCCAGTGCCAACCCCCTGCCATATGCAGAGACATCTTCCAGTACACCAGGTTTCTCCAAGCCCCATCCAACCCGGCCTTGAACACTGCCAGGGATGTGGCAGTCACACCTTCTCTGGACAACCTGTGCCAGCTCCTCACCACCCTCACAGTAAAGAGCTTCTTCCTTATATCCAATCTAAATCTCTCCTGTTTCAGTTTGAACCCATCACCCTTTGTCCTGTCACTACAGTCCCTGATGAAGTCTCTCTCTGGCATCCTTGTAGATCTGCTTCAGATACTGGAATAGCAGGGTTAAGGTAGCTCATACGCTGAGCCAGCAATGTTTACACTGTGTGTGCTGCAGCAACGCCTGGTCCCATGCATCCCAAATTTGCTGTGTGCTGCCGCTCTCTTCTTCCATGCAGCTATAGGCAGGCCCTGGAGGAGAAGATGCTCAGCAGAAGCTGGCCCGTGTAGCATCCCTGCGGATGCAGCGGTACCGGGTTGGCAGCGATGGACACATCCCAATCTGTGGGTGGCCCGCGCCACAGAGCAGGAGTGTAGCGGATGTGCCACCGTGTACCGGGACGGGGGGTGATAGCCGCAGCCCGGCGGGTTGCTGGGGCAGCTCGGGGCCGCCAGGCTGCGCTCTCGGTCCGGCCGCCGCTCCTGCCGCCCTCCCCGGGCGGGCGACCGGGGCTCGGGGCACGGCGGAGCGGGCGGTCCCGGGACGGCGGCGGTGGCACCATCGGCACCACCACCGGCACCTGCGGCTGCAGGGAGAGGCAGGGCTCGGCCGCCCGCTCGGCGCCCCTCGCCCGGCCCGGCATGACGCGGCGGCGCCCCGGCGGCGGAGGGAGGTGGGTGCCGGTAGCCTTGGCCGCGCTCCTGGCCCTGCGAGGTGAGTGCTGCTCGGGGGGAGATGCGGCTCGGTACCCACGGACGGGGCACCGCGGTGGGGTCGGCGACGGGGATGGGGCGGGCGGCCGCCCGCCCCATCCCCGTCGCCGACCCCACCGCGGTGCCCCGTCCGCTGGGCCGGTTGGGAGCGAACCAAGTTTTGGTTGCGGTCCCACCGGTGATGCTCGGAAATGCGGCGGTGGGTGAGTGCTTTTGCAGGCAGGCTTGGGGAAGGAGCGCTGCTCGGCTCGGTGCCTCCTTTTGCTGCTTCTTCCACTGCACCATCCTTCTTATACTAGTATCCTATTCATTCTTGCGGTGCTGTGAAAGTTGCCTTAGGCTGGGCTTCACGTTGCCTGGGCCTAGCCCCTGTGATAATCTCACCTAGGTGGAAAAGTCTGGGTCTATCTTTGAGGCCCCAAGGCAGCCAGGGAACTTTGTGCAGAGATTCCTGGAGCCCTCCGTGTCCTCCTCTGCCTCCTTCTCCTAGGATCTAGCTGAAGTGCCTGCCCCATAGCATGTGGAGAGATCCAAACCACTCCATCCCTTCCCACCTCCAGAAGCCCTTCTGAAATAATGTGTGTGCCCTGGTCCTCTGTGTGGAGAGAGAAACAAATGGCATGTGGCAGATGCTACTAACATCATATAGTGCATTGTTGGAGAGCACCAGGAGGTGCTGTGATAGGGGCAACAGCAGGAATTATGAAGTGTAGAGTGTTCAGACTCATCTGTTGGTCAGGTGGCAATGCCTTCATTGAAGTCATGCCAAACTTCAGAGCAGGCCTGCTCAGCTATGTTTTACTGAGGTCTACAAGGTAGTTTTCTTAAAGTCTACCCATTTATGCAGAGGTCCACTAAGTGATTTTGCTGAGGTACACAGCTCTGCTGCTGGGAAACTGAGAAATCTGCTGCAAATGATCCCTGATTGAGCAGGAGTATGGTAAGAAATGACAGACTCTCCCACTAGAATACCAGAGATGTCTCAGTAAAGCCTGGATGAAACTTCCTTTCAGTCTGCAATTGGATGGATATTCTGCTTGGGTAGATGTGCCTGGCTCTCGCTGTCCTGTGAGGTGCAGCAGTTAGTTTCCCTCTGCCTGGGACTCACTGAGAAACAAGTCTTTTTATGGACAAGGACTTTCACACATGTCTTAGCCCCAAAAGCACTCTGAGTTCTGTCTGATTCACACCCATTAACTGGAAAGGGCACCTGCTGATTTCAAAGAGATGGATTACGGAAATGAATAGTTTGTTAGCATTTAATGGAAAGAAATAATCTAAGCTGTTCCACGCTTCATCTTATTTGTTCACTTTTTATGTACTTTTCCCGGTTAGGAAAGCGAGTTCAATGACTTTGAGTTTCTCAATGCCCCAGTTTGTCTGCAAACATTGCAAAGGTGTAACTGTCTAGAAAGTTAGTGTGCCTACTGCAGTGAGAGGCATGTAAGTGATGAAGTGTTGGTGTGATATCTCTGCAAAAACATATAACAGTAATCAGCTTTCAGATTAAAATTAAAGGGACATTTAATTATTTCTTTAGGCAAAAAGATTGATTCCATGTTTAATTTCTTGGGTTTGGTCGAGGGCATGCGGGGACAATGACAATGGAGAGAACTAGCACAGAAACCCACTTCCCATGAAATGTTTAAGTGCAATAGTGTAATGCTTTTCCTTGGCCTTTAGGGCTTCAAAATTACCTGAATGAACCACTTGTGTCTCAAGTCTGGGGGTTCATTTTCCTTTTTGCCTTAGGAAAGGTCTTTAGAAGATGGTGGTAGATGAAAATAGCTGCAGTACACAGTTACTCTTGTGTTATGTGGTATGACTGTCTCATTGGTGGTTCTTGAATTAGGAAGGAAAACCCGGATAAAGTAAAAGGAACTCATTAAAGCTGAAATAAAATTGGGAGAGTTTTTTCTAAACACCACTTGCAAAAGACCAGTAAGTGTATTTCTGCTCTGGGTTGCCAAGTCTGGTTAGGAAGAGTGATTTTATTCCCTTTTATGAGGCTTTAGATTGGTTCAGAGGATACAGAAGAAAAATGATGGGATCATATGCAAAGTTACACATAAGTGAAAGGCTGAAAAGTTAAAGAATCAGAAACTGTAAGAGTGTATAATCAGAAGAAATACTTGATATGAAACTAATGAGAAGTGGTGGGGAAAAATTGTTCCTGGAGGTTGTTTCATCATTCTTACGCTTCCTGCCTATGACAAAATACAGTCAGGCTTTCTAGTGAAATGTCAATCAAACATTATAGTCTCATTTTCTTACTTTGCTTTGCAATTTGTAGAATAGCTGTGATTCTCTTTAACTGTCTGCTTTCTCCAGGACTATAATACCCACACTGAATGCTCCTGGGGCAGGGACAGCGTCTGTGTTTTCCCTCTAAAGCGTTATGAAAGTAATAACTTTAGAGGAAATAACATTTTTTCAGGCTCCCTAGAGAAGTTTAAGGAAAGATAGGAGGGAATTCTGTTTAGAGCTTGGAAACCAAACCTGCGGTTGCAAATCAATCTTGCTCTGTGGCCAGAAATAGCATGCTGCAAATTGTTAAATGTGTTAGAAATCACACATTTGGGTACAGCTAAACTGCAGAACCGACTTTAACTGCATGGTGTTTGGATCCTGTGATGTAGTATCACAACAGGTGAGATGTTGACGTGCTACAGTCGCTGCAGCAAGGTGAGGGTAAGAGTTGTGTATGCCTGGTGCTAGTGCATCAGTGCAACAGCAGGGCTGCAGATTACACACTACTTTCCTAGTCCTCACCTGAAGTCACCCTCCTGCCAGTCAGGGGTTATCACAGCTGAAATTGAGCAGTTCTGGCCTTGCGGCACCCTTGTGCTAGCTCACATATCCTTCCCAGCACTGCACCAGGTCCTCAACCCTAGCAAAAGAGGGCTCTGGCAGTCCCTTGCTCATCCATACTTATGCTTTCCTTATTTTGTTTTCTTTCCTTGGAACAGATTGCCATTTGTGTCAAGCTGTGTGGTTTTGTGACGTGTAGATAAATCATTTTGCTCACGACCTGACCTTGGTCCTCAGCAGTAGGCACAGATGCATTAACTACTTCTTGCGTCTCTGAAGTGGGCATCCTTTCCTTAGTTTGGGAACTGATTCTTTCTCTGTTTTTTTCTGTATTGCTTAGACTCCAGTTTTCTTTTGTAAGATTCCCTTCTCCAAGGGATCTCAAAGTGCCTCGAGAACAGCTATATTTAGCTGCTCAGTAGTAATATGGACATACAAAATATGGTGTAAACAACTCATTAAGAAACTTAGCAATTGTTTTCCTACCTCCAGTGGGGAGATGTGTTTTTATTATTATACCAATAATAGAGATGGAGAAAGTGAGGTTCAGAGAGGCTTTTTGACCTACTGAAGGTCAGCAGATGCTGGTAGTAGTCTCGAGTGTCTTGGTCCAAACTCTAACCACAGGAGAATGCTTGAGTTTATGCAGCAGGTTAAGCAATACTGTAATGGTACTCTTTAGGGATGTTCACTACTAAATTGTGGTGAGTCATCTATATTTAGCAGGATGCTACTATCATTGTGCTTTTTTAAGTAAAGTGCTTTTAACACAGTTTATTTCAAGGAGAAGTGCATGCACTGAAAACATGTTCTTTGTAGTTTTCTCATTGTGGAGCCTTAATGCTGTCTTTCCCCTTTGTAAATGTTCAGAGGGAAATTTAGCTCCTGGTTGTTTAACAGACATTAGTGCAACAAAGACAGTTCCCTGGTTAATACTACCTTGTGTTCGCACAGTCTTTTGCACACATTAACTAACTGAGAGTCTCCAAACTTTCCTTTGCGCGGGCAGTCAGTTTGATTTCTAGCATGGGAAACTGAAGTGTACAGAGGTGAAAGGATTTGCTGTCAGGTGGGACATCTGCCCAGCTTTTCATTTAGAGAAGTCACAGTTACGGGGCTCTTAGTCATATGCCACCCACTTCTCTCACTCAAATGCTTCATGTTTTATGCACCAGGGAGAAAGCACAATATTATTAAGTATGCAGAGTGAACCGTTGTGGTTTTGGGTTATTTTTTGCCCTTAAATGTTTACATCTCTTTGGTTTTGGAGGTCACTTGTGTCCCTTATGGCTCCTGCTTTTATTGCTTGAGCTGGGGTGAGGGCAAATGCTCTGTTTCATCAGGGTTGAGGGATTTGGCTTCATTCTAAATGGAAATAGATGCTTTGGTTTTGAAAGGAAATTTATTGAGAGAAATTCCATCTTAGGACAACCAATATTGTGTTTCCTTGTGGAATTGTATTATTGCAAAACAAGAAAATACCCTAGACAAAAAGGTAGTTCAGGGTGTTGTGGTTTAACCGCAGCTGACAGCTAAGTACCACACAGCTTGCTCATTGCCCTCACCAGTGGGATGGGGAGGAGAACTGGAAAAAAAGGTAAAAGTTGTGGGTTGATATAAGAAAAGCTCAACAATTAAAGTACAATTTAGTACCAAGAATAATTAAAAGGCAAATAACAACAACAACAAAAAAAAAAAAAAAAAAAAAAAAAGAGAAAAAACACCACTTTCCCCTATCCCAAACAACAGTGAAGTACAATACAATTGCTCACCACCTGCTGACCAATATCCAGCCTGTGCCTGAGCAGCCAAGAGAGCCTTCCAGGTAACTCCCCCAAGTTTCTATACTGGGCATGATGTTCTGTGGTATGGAATATCCTTTTGGGCTAGTTTGGGTCAGCTGTCCTGAGCATGCTTCCTCACAGCTTCTGCCAGTGAGGAGGTGCACACGAGCATGAGAGACTGGAAAGTCCTTGATCAGGGTAAGTGCTACTTAGCAACAACTAAAACATCAGTGTGTTATCAGCATTGTTCTCAGACTAAAGCCAAAACACAGCACTGCACCAGCTATTGGGAAGAAAATTAAATCTGTCCCAGCTGAAACCACGACAATGTGCAAGGCCAAAACTTTTCAACCCAAGTTGGATGCTTCTGTATTTCTGACAATTTTCTCCATCTTTCTTTTTAAATGCAGTTATGATTTTATAAAACATCCCATGTTTGATAAGGTTTGGGATATTGGAAGTATGTACAGTAAAATTCTTAGTGATTGCTATTTCTTATTTCTATGGGGCATTTGAAGACAGTGATAAAAACCAACTTGCAGCAACTTGGGATATCTGTGCACAGTCTCTGTTCATTATTTTTGCCATCTTGACACATATATACAAACACCAGGTACGTGTGTGGCGTTTCCTGTGTCCTTTCCTTATTCATTGTGCAGTAGAACGCTGTTTGTACCAAAAGAAGCAGAATATGGTGTACAAAATAAGACAAGTTTCTGTTTAACAAATACAACCTCTTTGTCAATCTTTGCTTCTCCTTCTGGAGCAGTTGATGGAGAAGTCAGAACAGGACTAGTAGATTGAGCTCAGCCTTCTATTACTGGTACATGTGCAGAGCTCCTCCTGGCAGCACGGTGGTACTGATGCATTTGCATATCTGCATGATGTTAATTTCCAGTGTAATTCTGACATTAGATTAATCAGATTGCTTACTTAAGGGTAAGAACTTGTGCTGTTTTTTTTCTCCTCCTAAGTCAAAGCAGCTATGAGAACATGAGCTAGGTTGGGTTTCACAAGCAACAGCTGGAGAAAGCTGATGTGAACTCCATTTTGTTACATCTGGGCTTGGTTTTACTTGATGCTGAAGACAGGAATGTCATCTGTGGGGCGAAGGACGCACTGTTTGCAGTGTGTGGTGCCATTCCTGCAGTGGCCTGTCTGGGCAGTGCTAGGCCAGGTTGGACCGCTGGCCTGGGGTGGCATGGCCAATCCTGGATGAACATAAAATGAACTAAGTCATATGTATTGCTGCCACCAACACAGAGTGAATAAAATGTCCATCCCTTCTCCTTTCCTCAGGGAATCCCCCTCTGCTTGCAAAGCAACTGATGCAAAAAATTCCCTTTCTGGGAAAACTTGTGGGGTTTCAGAGCCCCCTCTTTAGTTAATGGTATGTGTGTGTGTGCATGCAGCCCCCCTGGGCACCCGGAACTCGGCCTCCCAAACAGCATGGGCTATGGGTGAGCTCTCCCAGGCCCAGCTCTTCCCATGCCTGGCATATTAACGGTGTCTGCCAGGAACAAGTGGGTTGGTACAACCTCTCTGCATGTCCAGTGGGGAGATTACTTCCTAATCCTTGTTAATTAGAAGTTGTCTAATGCCTGGAAGCATGAGGGTGTAGTGGTGCTATGCTTCTTTCTTTTCCTTCATTCTGCCTGCTTTATCAATGGATGTTCCCAGTATCCTTATAAATGTACAGGACTCTGACTTCTGCTGAGCTCTTGACTTTACAAATACATGGACTAATCATTCCTCACTGTTAATTATGGGCTGTGTTTAGAATAAGCAGAAAAAGTGAAAACAGAAAAGGAAAGGGAAATAGTAATAGTTTCCTTATGTCTGCTCACATTTTGTGCTTTTCAGCTGTATTGAACAAACTTTTGTCTTTCTCTTAAACTCCAAACAAACAATAACAAAAAACCTCCACAAAATCCAATCACCCCCGCCCCCCCCCCAAAAAAAATCACCAAACCCCACAAACTAAACCAACCAAACAAAAACCCATAGAAGCTCCTGTTTCGCTTCGTGCCCATTTAATAACTTCTTTCCACCTAGCTCCTCTCCAGATTAAATTGTCCCAGTTTTAATTGTGCTTGACCAGTAAGTTGGCTGGTGATGGATGAAACCTTTCTGTGCATTCCCTATTTTCAGGTGTGCTGCCCAGAAGTAACCGGAGCAATCCCTACCCTGTCAGTGTTCCCACTGGCATTGGACTACTTCCAGCTTCCTTTCCAGCCTTCGCCTTTTGACATCCTAAAAGCTTGCTTGCTTTTTTGACCACTGTTGCACATTGAACAGATGTTTTCATTGAGCCGTTCACAGTGATACCAAGATCTTTTCCTCAAGTGATTACATCTGAATTAGAAGCCCCATGGTATATGAGTCGTTCAGATTATTCTCTCAAGTTCTTATTACTGTCCGTTTGGCAATGTTGAATTTCATCTGGCATTATTCTGCCTGCTTGCCGAGTTTTGTCAGATCCCTTGGAAGTCTCCCTCAATCTTCTTTTGTCTCAGCCAGCCCAAATCACTTTTCCAGCCCTCTGTCTCTCTTCCAGATATTAAGGAACAGATTAAACCACCCCAGAGCTGGTATGAAACCTGGAGATAATCTCTTGTAATTGGGGCCAGAGTGAGGGCAGGGGGAGAGGGCCTCCCATGCCTCTGAGCCTGGGCACTGAGCTGTGGGGCATCAGCTCTGGACTCAGCCTGAATCCAAGTGGCGTGTACCCCATTTGGGGGAGAGGAATAGGGAAAAAGGGAACCCCACTCTGGGCAATCAGGGATGAGGCTGGCACTGAACTGGCATCCTACTCAGAATGGTTTAGCAGATACACTTGCGACTGAAAATGAATCACTTAATCCTGCCTTTCCTAAAATTTGAGTGGATTGAAAGGCCACAAGTTCCTCTGAGCAGAGACCAAGCTGGTTTGTCTCCTGTTGTGTACTTTTAGGGGCTTAAAGAGTTTGACTTAACCAATCCCTACTGCAACTCCGAGGTTAGCTTGTGCACTCTCTCAGGAAAAGCATTACTAACTTGAAGAACCCTCTGACTTAGCAAAAGCTTGCACATCTCTGCTGGCAGCACAGCCACTTAAGAAATGCCATTCCCCTACTGTTCAGCACTTCTGGATGTGTCCTTTGAATACATTGAAATGATTATTTGTTTTTGTGACTTCTGCAATTTGGCCTTCAATTTTGTTCTCGGCCCTCTTAGCTACCATCTGATGAAACAAATGCTCAGGTTGGATGACTTCTTGCTCCTTTTGTTTGACCATACAATGTGCTTTCTTGCTTGTCGGCAGTTTTTTTGTTCAGGGGCACCGAGTACCTTTTCAGTGACAATGCCAAGACTGCTTCAACACCACCATATAGAGTATAACAACTGTAATCCCCTTGCTTTTGGGGTTAAGTTGTTCCAGCCAATTTTTGCTTATAATTGTCTTTTATAACGTTTAAGAGGCGTGATGCAAAGTTCGGGTACTATTTTTCTCACAGCAATGTTAGATTTGATTATGTGCGGTCGCTGTTACTTTGTGACTCAGATTGCTCCTTGCATCAATTGCAGTGTTTTAGCTTCTGAGTGCCCTGGGACTCACTGTTCAAGCTTTACCTACACGCTTTAAGACACTGCAGAACTGTAACCTGCTGTGACACTTAGCTAATTCCTGCCTGTGTTGCTGAAGTCACTGGTTTTTGCTGTTTGTTTTGACTTTGTTGTTCCTTTGCTCTCATTGCATGCTGCATAGTAGATGCTCCCTTTCCTGATCAGGAGGATGTTGGTAAATCCAGGTTGCTGTAGTGAGATTTGGGTTTTAGTTAACCTTTCTTCCTCTTCAGCCTTGGCTATCTATGTGGGATCTGTGCATTACTCATCTTGCAGTTTGATGTCTCTGCCTCTTTGCCTGCATCGAATTTGGTCTGTGGTGAATTCTGCAGCTGTGGGCCCATGGATGGCAAGACATGTTGGATGCTTTAACCATTAACATAGCTATTTCACCCTTTTCCTGCACTGTATAAAGCAGCTGCTGCATCCTGTAGGGAATAGCTTGCTGAAGGCTTCAGCTTCAAACCTTGAAGTGTTCCTTGGAGCCTTTTGCTCCAGCTTCACACCTCTGACTCTAACCTGTGTTCTCATCAGCATCAGCTACACTCCGAGATGTTTTGTTTTGAAGTGATATCTCAGAAAATAGCCATGCTTCTCAGTTAAAAGGTCCCTGGGTGTTCCTGCAGGGAATGCTCTGCATCCCTGTGCATTGCTTGCTCTGCTGTCTGAGATGGGGGGCCTGAATCTCCCTGTGACCCTTGGGGAAGGAGAGAGGAGTGGGTGGCAGACCCTGTTGTTTTAGTGAAGCCTTGTGAGAGAAGGTGCCAGAGTGCTTCTGTAGGGTGCTGCTGGGCTTGTGTGGACTCTGGGGCTACTTCCATAGCTGAGCATGTTTGAACTTTGCTGTCTGATGGGGTTTGATGTTGGAATGTCTGTTTTAGTTGTGGAGCTGCTAAGCTGCAAGCCTGCTGTGTATTTGGAGCTAGTGATTCAGAGAGGTTGATGACAGGACCTTGGCTACTTGGCAGAAGAACAGAATAGCCTCAATCTGCCTGCAGAATGGCCATGTCCTTGGCTTGTCAAGGGCAGCCTTTCCTTTTGCCCCTGAAACAGCTGGTGTGCCCTGGGCCCTTATTATGGGACTCATCCGCAATCAGTACCTCTGCACTGAAAATGCCTCGCACACAGAGCACAGGCTTGTGTTTCTCAGCTGCATGGAGTTGCAGCAAGGCTGTGTTTTGCTTGTTCTTTGGGGAATGCTCCATGTAGCTTTTTTTCGCGTAGTCTCATCTGTTCTTGCTGCTCTTGTCCCTATTCCCAGTGGCTGCTTTTTTGTTTCTGTAAGACTGCATTTTGGCTGCCACATTGACAGCAGTTTTCTATTTATCCACAGAATAGCTATAACACAGACAGGCTTCCCCCAACCCACCCTGATCCCCATCCTCCAGCCCTTTTTCACTACCCCTTACCTCCTTCAACCTCCCTGGTTGCTCCAGCCCGGAGCCAGAGGTCTGAAGTGGAAGGGATCGCTTCAGGTGAAGGGATGAGGGGGAGCTGCAGCATCTTGCAGCCACCGGCTTGTGTTGCATCCTAATTGCAAATAGCCCTTCCGGCGTCAGCAGTTTGTGGGAATAATTGACAGGAGGTGCCGGCGAGGTGCTGAGTCAGAGCGAGGTGTGCTTGCCAAGTCACTGCAGCAGAAGGAGCCCGCTCGCCTCGTGTGGAGGGAAGCCAGTGGACGGTGGGTTTCCTAGCTGCCTTTTGGGCCTCTTTCTTACCCCTTTCTGAAGCTGCAATTCAGCAGCAGCGATGCTATGCATGGAAGGAAAAAACCGGGAGGATGTGAAGGGAGCTCTTTCTTTTTACTTCTTCTTTTGTTTTGGCTGTGAGCACTAACAGTTAGAGGATGTGGGCTCCATTCCCACCTGCTGCCACTGTCTCTGTGCTGCCATTTCCATGCTCTGTGTGAGTAGAAGGGGTAGAAAACACATAAAAGGGATTGTCGGGGACAAGTGAGTGCCCCTAGTGATAGATGGGTGAGGAAAAAGAGCTAGTGGCAGCCTCAGCCAAGCAACAGAGGGATAGCTGAGAAAGCCAAAAAAGCTGCAGAATGAAATGACTGAAGAGGTGTTTTGGCTTATCCTTCCTGCGGGTTGCTTCTGCTGCAGTGTCCTACCGTTTGTTTAGGAGTTTGAAATTACTTGTTTGACATGCAGGAAGATGAGTGCTTGTCCTATATAGATCTAGCACCTTATGGACCTCGAGGTCAGGCTTGTGACAGCTTTGCCATTTACTCCTGACCTTCCTGAGTGTGGCTAGCATCAATGCTTATGCCAGAGCTGAATCTGTTCCAGAAACCTGGATGCTTTCCGTGCTCCAGGGTGACTTCAGATGTCTTTTTCTCCCCTTCTTGTAGCACAGAATACAGTACTCCTGCCTCAGAGACAATCAGTAATTGTTTGGACAGTGATCTAAATATATGTGTCTGTGTGCTGCCTTTATAGGAAGGGTGTATTATTTTTGCTTTGAGTAACCACTTTGTAGAAGATGAGGAACATGAAGAAAGATGCCCACATATTTCTCAGAAACCTTTTGTATCTATGCACCACCCACCTGTGTTTCTAATGCTTGATATAATCTTCCTCTCCACTGACTTAGGTAAAAGCTATGTTATCTACAGCATCATGCAGCTGATGGGGAAAACTGAGGCCCAGAGATGCAGGATTCTTATGGCCAGCATGGGGTTGGAGCCTGCGTCTCCCGACTGCCAGCCTGTGCCTTCTCCGTGGGAGCTGAGGCAGTTTAGCCTGCCTGAATACCTTTCCTTCCAGAGTCTTCATGGCAGTGGTTTCTGGATGGATACTGACTTTGAGTATTTAAAGAAAATCTGCAGTGATTAAATTCAATGCAGTTCTTCTCTCATCCTTGCCTTGGCCACCTCTGCAATGAAAGTCATGTATGGGATCCCCAGGTGGTGGCCCTGGGGAGAAAACTGTGTGAAGGTTATCTGTCCTCCTTGCCTCTGGCTTGCTGCCTGTTCTGTTGCTGCTACTGGGTGCAGTTTGCAGAGCTGGTGGCAATCACAGAATGGTTTGGGTTGAAAAGGACCTTAAGATCATCCGGTTCCAACCCCCTGCCATGGGCAGGGACACCTCACACTAAAGCAGGTTGCTCCAAGCTCCGTCCAACCTGGTCTTGAGCACTGCCAAGGGTGGAAAATTCACAACTTCCTTTGTCAACCTGTTCCAGTGTCTCACCATTCTCACATTCAATATTTTTTTCTTATATTGAACCTGAAGGTCCCCTGTTTCAGCTTGGAAAAGTCAATCTTTGACCATCTGTGGCTTGAGGATGTTTTGGAGGAAGCCTTGCCCCGCTGGGTTTGGCTGCAAGATCAGTTGGGGATAGTTTAGTGCTCAGGCTTGGCTTGAGAGGCGCTGGACAGTCTGCTGCATGACTGGTCTGCTTTCAGTTTGTGTTTCTGTGTGAGCCTTGCCATGGATGGTCTACATGGGCACTGCTTCATTGCCTAAAGGAACATTAGTCTCCATCTGTCCGAATGCAGCCCTTCCTCCTCATCCATTCACTAACGATGCTGTGTCTTCACTCTGCAAAAGGAAAAAAATAGTGTTGTCTGTTACAACTGGGACTTGATAAGGTACTTATGGGAACTGAGCACTCTATTCCCTTGAGTTCCTTTAAACAGCCTAGATGAGGTGGATTTATGTTGAAAATAAGCAAGGGGAAGAAGCAGTCCTGTCAGCAGTGCCATAGGTATTCTCCCAGTGTTTGATACAGCAAATGCTGCAATCAAGCTTATTTGGCTTTTAAGGTCTGTGGGTCAGGAGCTAGGACCAGAGTCTTCAAGAGGTCTGTGATGCCAGCTTGCCTCCGCTGGCCCTATGTGAGGGTCTTTTAAAGCACTGATACGTGCAGTGGAAATACTAGTGTGTAATAACACTTTATGTAAAGACTGCTCTGTGGCTTGATAAATGTACCTGATGTCCACTGTGCCAAGGACTAAGCCTGCTATGAGTCAGTCAGGATGATGAGGCTCTGCAAAACCAGCTTTTCGTTTCACTTCCAAAGAGTAAAGATGTATATGGATGATGAGGTGTAGCCTTTAATCGCAACCTTTGCACCAGCAGAGACAGCATTCGCTCTGGAGACAATTGAGAGCTTACTTCGACAACTGCAAGAACCTGTTTTTCCACTCTCTTCCTCCATAACCAAATAACCAGAGTTTGCATCAGTTTTCCACAGAGAAATTCAGTTGTAATTATCATAGTTTTAACTAAAAGAAAACAAATATGGTGTAAAAAGATATAAAATGACTGAGAGACCGAACGAGTGTTGGAGTACAGCTGTCACTTAGAAGTCAACAGAATGAAAAAGCTGTCTTCACCATCTAGTCTGGTCTCTCACCATCCAGTGCAGAGCCAGTGGGGCCCAAAGACCCACTGCCATACCCTGCCTGTGATTCACACCTGGCTCCCCCTTACTCCTTGTCTGTCTGATGCATGCCTCCTACATCTCTCACCTTTGTGAAAGTGTTGACTATGTGGCTTGATGGACACACAAAAATGGCTGCTCATCAATATGAATTTATGTGAAATGGACCCAAATTGTGGAGATTTAATGAAACTAACCAGCTGTTTTGGCTGATTTCCATTTGTTTTGGTTTTGCTCAGGGAGCAGCTTGGATTCTTCTCTCAGATTTTAAGAGTTATTCAGCCTTGGAGCTCAAAATCAAATCACAGTCTAAAGTCAGACCAGGTCTCCTTAGCTCAGCGCTTAGAACAAAAATGTATTACGCTCCAAGTCCATTAAAGACAAACGGCTGTCTTAATGCAGTAATAGAACTGGACAGTCAAAATAAAGCAGCACTGGGAAATGCATAAGTTAATGATGCCTTGTTATGTATCCTGTATCTTTTATGGCATGAATTTTATAGTCTAAGTGGTAGTAAGATTAAAGAGAGGTGAATAATTTATAGCAAATAATTTATTTAATGAATTCCTCTTCCATTTCTATTTGCAAATAGTTTGTGAACATCCTGTGGTTTCTTTGCCTTTTTCTTATTTGAAATTACTTACTGAATAGCTTCTACAAATAATATGTGACATACTGCATGCCTAGGAGCAGCAGGGTTGTTCTTTGTTTCCTTTGATGGGAAAGCAGTATTTCAGCTCCAGGTTTGGTTGTTCGGTACTGATACAGAGCAAAAGTTTGCACCATTGTATTTCACCCTCCTGACAGCTTAAAGTTATTGCTGGAAATATGCTGTTTCTGAAAGGTACCAAGATTCAGCTATTAATTTTTAGCCCTTCAGATTATTTATGTGGAGAGGCAAGTTAAAATTTCTCTTTTGCCAGCATGTGCTATAATTGCTTGAGATTGTGTTACTTCCTTGTACATTCACATCACTAAGAATACTTGCAGAAACAAGCAGAAGGATGTAAGGACCACAGTCAGCAGCAAGCTGTGCATATGCTTGACTTCAGGCATCTTCTTGAGTAGATGCAGAAGTGGTAGAGTGGCAAATGATGAACTTGAGCATATGCTGAAGTGGTTTGCTGAATTAGGGCCCAAAATATAGAATAAAACAAATCCATCTTCCATGAAAGTGAACATATGAAAGACTTTTCTTTCCTCATCTGCAATTATGGGGTAGTACATCTTTCAGATGCGGTGGAGGAGGCAGTGTTGTATATATCACACTCACTTGCAGTATTTCTGATTCCATCAAATACAAGACACTTCATCTGAAGTTTCCTATGTGTGGTTTTTCTCCTTAAAAACTGAGTGAAACATCATGAATGGAAAAAACCCCCAGGCATTAATTTTACTATTTTATTTCTAGCTTCATCTTTCCTGATTTCTCAGGTTTCAGAATATTTTCTATGTGTCTTTTATTGACTTATCTCTCTAAGAAAAAAAGCTAATTCAGAAATACTAAATAATGCTTGACCAAAGAGACCTTCACAGAAAGGAGTGCTTTCTCTGGGTCTGAGGAACAGGCATGAGTTACTTTAGCACCTTAAAGGGCATGGAAATCAATGGGGCAGCTGTGTGTGGTGAGGATGGTAAGGGAACTGGAAGGAGCTGGACTAGCAGTGTGTGCTGCAGGGAGGACTGGGGAGACCCTGGACTGATGCATTTCCCATCTATATTCCTATTTATCATCAGTGCTGCTCATGTCCTCTTCTGTGATTCCAGCTCCAGGACTGGAAAACCAAGGAAAAGCTGGAATTCCTGAATTTTGCACTGGTAGTTTCCTCTCTTCTTTACAAGGCTTTCAGAACATTAATCGCATAAAATTTATCCAGGCTTATGCTCGTCCCCAACACTTTTAATAACACCAGCGATGAACACTGTGAAATTAAAAAGCAATCACCTATACCAAATGAGATAAACAGCAAATGGATCTAATGGTTGTGCCACGTGTCCTTACACTACAAGGATGCCTTTGGCAGCAAAATAAGAAGTGCTGCGTTAGGTTTACAGGGACAGTGATGCTGTATCTTGAAAGGGCTGTGGGCACTCAGATCTATGACAGGAACAGCATCAAGAGGCTGCTTGAGGCAATTGCATCCTTGTTATTTTGGGACCAGAGCCTGGTCAGCTCAGGAAGGTGGGAGATCAAAGGGCCACTTCTGTGTTTAGCTTGGGCTCACTTTCATAGAGCCCTGGGATGAAAATGGGTGAACAGGTTAGTTTGAAGAGAAGCATGGCTATGTCTCCATCCAGTGGCTAGTGCCACTGAGGAGGAGTTAGCCTCTCACAGAAACTCAGCTTTATATGGGGGGAAATATCCCAAAATTGAGGAAGTGGCAAAGGGGAGATTGCCTTCCTGAAACTGACTTTTATAGAGGTGTAAGATGTGTCTTCTCCTGTCTTCTGCCTTTGTGTCACTCTCTTCAGTGTTATAAACGCAGATTTTTTTTTATAGTAGGAATAACAATATAATAATTACAATAATAATTAACTGGTTTACACCTCCTTGGGAAAGACCCTGGTTGTGCCAGCTGGTTCTGCAATGACTCCGATGAGACAGTGCACAGTCTGAGACCTAAATGACCATGGTTATATATCAGGCTCTCTCTGTGTGCCTGTCGCAGTCAGCCAGGACAAGTCAAAATAGGCAAAAGGAAAGAAAATAGACAAATTTCTGCATCCACAGCATCTGGAGTGAGCGTCAAACAGATGGGCTCTTCCACCCTGATTATCCCAACCTCCTAAATATAGAAATGTGGGCTTTTTTTTTTCCCTTCTCCTCTATTTTTTTGTGTATAAATTTAAATTACCCGAGGGGGTGGTGTTAGCTCATGCTAGGGCAGTGCTAACGAGTGCAAATAGAAGTCATCTGCTGACAGTCAGATCACAGCTTCTGCTCATGACTGTTCCCCTCATCCTGCCCACACATGCTTTCTCCCATTGGAAGTTTGGGGACTGACCGGGATTGAAGCTGTCCTTTCAGTGGGGCAGGGGAATATGTATGTGTGCACACATGAGCAGGCTTTTATTTCAAACCCTGTCCATGGTTATGCAGATACAGAGTGAAGAAGCACCAAGAAAATGGGTACAAACTGCATGTCCTTGCCTCCTCCTGCAGATGGTTTGGTAAATAGATGGGGCAGCTGTACTTCAAGTCACTGCAGGAGTTTGCAGCTATTTAGGCTCTCCTTGCGCAAGCACAGAGAGGTAGAAAGGTGTGGGGCCTGCTTTTATCGTGTCCTCACTTGCGTTCTTATACAGTGTGCAGAGAGATCAAAAGGGATAACTGCTGGTACTGGGCTGGCTGTGCCCGAACACCCTGGTCCTTTTTGTCCTGCAGTGGTTGACACCAATAAAGCAGCAGCAAAGCAGTGCTTTGTGTGATTTTTTTGGGACTCCTTTTGCTGTAATGAGGACTTGGGTAGGGGAAATTTGTTTCCCAACAGGAAAAAAATCCACAAGTTCACCTTCCAGATTACTTTTTCCTCTGCTTTTTCTTGTCCTGGGACTAAACTTTTATAGCTTTGCTCAGGCTTTTATTCTCTCACCAGCCATGGGAGCAGGAGGCGGGAGGAGATGTTGCCTGAAGAATGTGGTAGAGGAGCATGAAGTGAGCATGAGGCAATGTGTCTCACCCCTGCCCTGTTACTTGTGCTGTGGGTCTTGCTCTCCCCTCCTCTAGAAGAGAATGACAGGCAGGGGCTTGTTTCTGAGGATTCTGGCAGGGAGAAACTTTATGTTGGTGCTGTGTTAATACGACTGAAGATGTATAACAAGGGGAAAGGTTTGCAGCAAAACTGCCCTGACTTGAGGCCCAGCCAAGCAGAACTACAATGTTTTTCTCATGTCATTACATACAAGGGTGTGTGGGGCTCTGTGGCTGCATCTACACTACCATCAGTGTAGATATGCACATACACAAAGCGTAAGACTTCAGAGGCACTGTGAAGAGATTGTTTATCTTATGGGCTGCTCTCCATGTAAGTATAGCATGTGGTTTAATGAAGGTCCCAGGGCTTGTGTGCTCATGCTTTCCTGCAGAAACCCAAACAGTTGCAACTTTTATCCCAGACACCAGAGTGCCATACATACCATTGGCTTCTATAGAAGCTGAATGTTCCTTGGAGGTCTCCTGCGTGCAGGAGGAGTTGACAACAGTTGGAGGAGGCTGTTTGGCGAGTTCCCACAGTGGAAGAAGGTGTGGATCAGGCTCAGCCAGCAGTTGGCAGGGTGACAGAGCTGTAGGAAATCCTTCCTTGGGGCAGCCAGATAAAGCTGGTGGTTTCCTGAGGGATGCTGCACAGGGAATTGTTGCCCATGGACTTTTCAGAGAGTGCTCCTCTTGTTACACCCAGGTCATGCAGAGTAGCATTGTCTGGATCATGAAGCACCCAGGTGCTATAGATACTAGCTAGATAAGCAAAAGCTTATCTTGAAACCTGGAAACAGTGTATGTTTGGCATCGTGGGGGTTCTTCCACTAATAATAAGCCTTGCTGGCAGCATGCTCATGTTTGTACTGTGTTCCCTAGAGCCTAGGTCAGGAGAGGGCTTTACAGCCTGCGTGCAGCACCAGACCTGAACTGGCTTCCATGTGTTTGCTTAGGACTCAGGATAAGCTCTCCCATATACTACATATAAGGGATCACAGCGGAGAGACGCCTAATTGGCTTTGCAGGAGAGGCTTTGGCACAGTGTATTCTGATTCACGAGCGGCTGTATCAAACCTGGCTGGCACCGCACAGGGTCACTCAAGCATCTCTGTGCTGTGCACTGGAGACTTCCTGACCAGCAGCAGCTCAGGGATGCAGGCATATACCCATACTGGCTCCATGTGCTGCCTGCTTGGCAGAGATGCTTCACTCAGGCTTTGAGCCACTCTGTGCTTGATCTGCCTCTTGCAGCAGCTTCTCATTCATGCTTCGTAGAGCCAGGGCTACTTGGCCAGCAGGACCTATGGTAAATCTGATGGGAAGCACCTCTGTTCTGCACCAGCAGCATGGTGAATCTGCAGCTTGGAGATGATAATGGTATCTTTAGGATATAGGGAGGCTGGTTGTGCTGCTTGTGTTAATAACTGGTATTTTCAGTGATATTTTTCACCTTTTCTTGCCTTGGTTTCACTCTTGGTAAATGGGGTTAACACTCCTCCTGATAACAATTGCTGCCCCCTAACTGTGATGGGTATTGCTGTTATCTTGTCTTTGCTTAGAGACACTTAACTCTCTTGCTGGGTTTTAAAAGGATGAGCAGAAGCATTCCTGGATTCTAGCTCAAACTGACTTTGTGTGGAAAATTTTAGCCACCTCTGTCCTATTTCTGACAATAAGATTAGGGGGAAAATGGGTTCCTATTGTTTCAAGAGGAAACTGCTTTCTTTTGAATTCTTTGCACAGTGTTGTGCAGCCAGACCTTGAAACACAGCAGGAAGATGATCTGTGTGATACGGGTGTGCTTTCTGCCACCTTTGAGAAAATCTACCTGAATTTGGCTAGGGAAAAAGCCCTAAGATCAAATCTGGTCATTCAGGTGCTCAGCAGGGACACCACAGAAGTTAGCGAGGAAAAAGGCCCTGACTCTTCACCCTCTGTGAGTGATGGGACTGTGCCTTATGCTCCTCCCCAGCATGCAGACCATGCTGAGCAGGTACCAGGACAAACCCAGACCTCTCTGGCATGAGCTGAGCTAGGTTTGGCCTCTGGCAGTAGGAGGAGGATGTGGGTTTGTGTCTTCTTACCTGCTCAGGGGACCTCCTTTGTTGTACTTGGAGGTGACGGAGGAGCAAGTGGCCCTGCAGCACCCCATCCCAGAGGAGCTGTGGGATGCTACACCACTGAGCACCCTGAAAACCTCCACAGGGACTCGATAAGTCAATCTGCTGGCTGGGCCTTGAAGGTATACCACAAATAAAAGCTGCAGTCACAAGTTCAGTCAGTAAAACAGAAAGCTAAATATATGCTCAGTTTCTGCCTATCCTGGAGGTTGAAGGAAACAGGAACAAACCAAAGTATGTGATATTTATTAGTTCGATTTAGTACTTAGCTATATTTCAGCAGTGCCAGTGGTGCTGTTGCTTTTCTAGCAGAGCCTGGCTGAATAGCTGAGCTGTGTTGATACCTGAGTGGTTTGACAGTTTGCTTATAAACTACCTTTGTGAAGGCTGGCGCTAGCACAATAGGTGTTAAAAAGCAGATGAATTAATGTAATGAAAAGGTAATTTATAATAATTATTATATTAGTAACAGTAAACAGCAATGAATTTAAAACCTGGAGTGTTTAAGTCTGCCAAGTAGACTGCCCCTTTTATCCTTTCCTTTCTCCTGTCATTTCTGTGCTGAGAACTCACTGGTATGGTTGTCATTGATTACCTGTTTGAGGTTTGCTGCTGTCCAGTTTAACAGGGGAAGAATTGTGGTGCAGGGATTATAGAATCATGGAATAGTTTGGGTTGGAAAGGACCTTAAGATCATCCAGTTCCAACCCCGCTGCCACGGGGAGGGACACCTCACACTAAACCATGTCACTCAAGGCTCTGTCCAGCCTGGCCTTGAACACCGCCAAGGATGGAGCATTCACAACCTCCCTGGGCAACCCATTCCAGTGCCTCACCACTCTCACAGTAAAGAATTTCTTCCTTATATCCAATCTAAACTTCCCTGTTTAAGTTTTAACCCGTTACCCCTTGTCCTGTCACTACAGTCCCTAATGTATAGTCCCTCCCCAGCATGCCTATAAGCCCCCTTCAGATACTGGAAGGCTGTTATGAGGTCTCCATGCAGCTTCTCTTCTCCAGGCTGAACAGCCTATCTTCATAAAACATGTTGTGGGACTTCTGCAGTACAAGTATTTCATCATCACTGCTCATGGTATGGGCAGGATCGGTTTCTTCAGGAAGAAAATGGGAAGGAAAAGGAGAGAGATTACTAGTGTCAAGCAAATGGCTTCAGCTGGCGATTGCAAATGTAGATGTGAAAGGGATAGGCACTGGATTTCTCCACGTGCTGGGCAGCATGTGCTTGTTACCCAGGTGAAGGAATTGTACCTGGGGTCTCTTGCAGCAAGGGCTGCCAAAAGTGGTGGGATTGCTCACATATGCCACGTTACTGAAGTTCTAGTCTCTCCCCCAGTGCTGCAGCATCTGAGGAAGAGGAGCCGCTGAGTGAAGCAGGGATGCTGCTTCCCCTGGCAGCGGCCGAAAGATGCTCTTTGGGCATTATTGCTCTTCCCTGCTTTTGTTCTTATTCAGAAGAGTGGAAGTTGAGAACAAAATGGTCTCTTGGCTGGATGTCATGTGTGTTTTGTGGAGGCTGTCTCAGCCTTTTGCAAAGGCGGACAGTGGGACTCCTGCCAGTTCAGTTAGGCCAAATACACCATACTTGGGTGCCTAAAGCTGGACGCTTACATTTGTATTAAGGCCCATCAGAAACAGTCACCTCCTCATTGAAGTGGTGAGCTGCTTGAGAGGCTCAGGTTTAGTCACAGAGCAGGTGTTGAAGAAGTTTGGTCCTGCTGAAGACTTGATCTAGAGCCTGAAAGGGCTTGGGGGTCCCTTCTTTTGTGACCTCAAAAAGAGGACAGGGTTGGTCAGACTCATATGGAAATGATCCACTACCTGAAATCAGGCCCCTGACCTACTCTAATGTAGCAGGCTTTTGCTCAGAAGTAAAATAGATGGAGGTGTTTTTCAGGGCTTGGGCACAGAGCAATTTGTACAGCAGGTAGATTGAAGTGAGAGGGAAAGCTGATCAAACACAGTCCTGGTAACAGTTGGTGGTGTGGCATTCTCCCTCCCTCCCTCCCCACTTTTCCATCATGGAGAAAAGGTGCCAAGGCCCATGAAATGTATGCTGAGATCACCAAACATTATCAGCTCCAATAAACTGAATGGGGTTTTGTAAATACCTCTTATTGTGTGGGGTTTGGTGGCTTTCCTCATCTGCTTGCTCCTAATTCTTCATGCAGGCAGGTTCAGTTGTGTAAGTAACTGGGAGATGGCTGTTCATGGCATGGGCATTTCTGGGAGCAAGCAAGGAAACTTTCTGTTTAGCTTTTCTAATCTCTTGCTCTCAGACTGTGTCAAGACCCAGCACTCTGTGATCCAGGTTACCAGTTACACAAAGAGCTAGTGCAAGCTGACCCTCTCTCAAATGGAAAGTTTTGGGTTTTTTTTCCCTTAAATCATTCACCAAGGGATTGTCAATTGAGAGTAAATAATTTTCAAGCCAATTGTAAGTTGAGAGTAATTTTTTAAACCGTGTGTTGTGCAGAAATTACAGATAGTAAGAGGGATCAAATGGGTGCCAGGCATTACCTGGAGACTAACTGAATCACATTCTTCTACCAATATCAATGGCAACAATAGAACATTCTCTCCTTCCTTGCCCTCTGGTCTGCAGGCGTGAGTTGCTATTGAAAGTATGAGAGGGACTGGTACTGGGAGAAACCCACAGATAGTGGCTCTTAATTCCTCAGGGTTATGCACACATGGTGAGAGGTCTCATTACTCTGCAGAGCACATTAGTCTTTCCCAAGGTGGAAATGTAGCTTTTTAATCAAGCAATCTCCCTTCCACCTTGGGCCTTGAAGAGTTGTGTTTCTGTTGTGGCTGTCCATGGCACTTTGTTTTGTTTTGTTTTCAGAAAGACTTTCTTACCTTTCTCAAAGAAAGGAGCTTGGAGACTGCCAAATTTCTGGGCAAATGGAGCCTTCCCTGTGTTTCTGTATAGCTTTAATTCCAAGGTTGTTCCTGTTGCCTATTAGGTACTTAAGAAACAAAACAAATGGGAGCATTTAGTTTCTAAAGTGAAGGATGAAGGTGGACAGGACATATAGAATCACAGAATCCTAAGGGTTGGAAGGGACCTCGAAAGATCATCTAGTCCAACCCCCCTGCAAGAGCATGTTTCATTTGTTCTTTTGATTCTTGCTTTCTGCTTTTCATTGTGAATATCTTTCATGTGAATGATTTGTCAGGGCTTCCTGGCAAGCCCTGTTAAAGACCAGAGCTCAGTGTATCATTTCTCCTTTCCTGTGGCCTGTGATCATGTCCTGTAGTAATTAAACTTTGAATGAAGTCTCAGTGAATTACTCTGAAACTGCCTCTCTGTTATCCTGTTACCAACACTGAAGGAAAAAAAAAACAAACCCCACCTTGTTGCTTTTTGGTTTCGTTCCAGCCTAAGAAATGCAAATTAAAGGTCAGTTTTAGGCTTTGTCTTTTCCCAGTGCCCTGCCCAGAGAAACTGTGCATGGGAAGGGGGTGCCATCGACGAAATGTTTCCATGTGTGATCATGCCTGATCCAGGATGGAAACTCAGGATAAGGAGTGAGATCTGGACCTCAGTCGCAGGGCATCCAGTCTTCCAGGCTGTTGTTGGGGTGGTTCAGCCTGAAGAAGGCTTAAGGGTGATGTAATAGCAGCCTTCAAATACCCAATGGGCCTACAAGAAATATGGAGAGAGACTTTTAACAAGGGCATGTAAGGACAGGACAAGGGGAATGGCTTTAAATGGACGGAGGGGAGATTGAGATTAGATATAGGCAGAAGTTCTTCCCTGTGAGGGTGCTGAGGTAATGGCACAGGGTGCCCAGAGAAGCTGTGGCTGCCCCATTCCTGGCAGTGTTCAAGGCCAGGTTGGACAGGGCTTGGAGCAACCTGCCTTAGTGAAATGTGTCCCTACCTGTGGCAGGGGGTCTGGAACTGGGTGAGCTTTGAGGTCCCTTCAACCCAAACCATTCTATGATTTTACCAAGAATTAATTTAGACTGATAGCACCACAGGGTAGCACAAGCACAGCTGTGAAATTGAAGCCACAGGTCGGCTCATAGAATTTCCTGTGATTGAAGTCATAATGTCTCCTCTTAATTAATTTAATTCAGGTTTAATTTATTGAGGGTTTGCCTTGATTTATTCCACTGCTGAATTGCTTGCTCAGACAGCTTGTGTGAAGAGCCACTGCATTTTCTTGCAGCCTGGAAAGGAATGTTATCATGTAATGATCCACCACAAGTTACTGATGATACTAATCCCATCCTCTCGCCTTGTTCCACCCCTACACCAGTGGGAAGAAAAGTGAGAAGGAAGGGTTGGATTGCTGTTTGAAGAAGAGAAATTTACTAAGACCTGATAACAGTTCTTGCAGGGAGTTATCAGCACATCTCTGCCACAAGTGCATGGATATGTGGCCTTACTCCTTGAGGCTGTTATTTCTCCATGTGTAATGTGGGTCACTTGTGTTTGAGCTTTTGGGATCGCCATTCCTAGAAGTGTTCACACCCAGCACCTTCTTTGCCGTCACGAGGGAGGATGGATTCCCTTTGTTCCCCCGAAGGAGTTTTGGTTCCTTACTTCCAGCATCTGCTTGTGCAATTTATGTGCTGGAAAATGCATCCTCTTCCTCCATCCTCTTCCCCCCCAATCCTTTCCCCTATTGACCTTGTTTTATGGGAGGAGCCTGCAGTCCTCTTGGCTGGGTACATGGCCCTGATTTCCATTTCAATAGTAGGCTTTCTGCTGAGGCTTCCCCACCGCTCAGGCTGGTGAACAAGGAGCCCACTGTTTGCAGTCAGGATGTTCAGCCAGCCCTGACGTCCCGGCTGTCCTCAATGCGGCTTTTCAGCCCCTCTGCTGAAGCCCGGGGCGCCGCGCTGGTGGGGGACAGGCTCCTGGCCCTGGGCAACATGCCACTCACTCTAAGCAGCCCCAGCGTGCCCCCTCTTAGAACTTTCTGGTCTATCAGAGACTTGTTTGATTTGCAGATGGTTTTCATGCAGTGCTGAAGTAATAAGAAAGGGAGGGATAAGTCAAACTGGAATGGTAGCAGGGAATGGGGGATGAGATGGAATCCTTTGCCAAAGGCTTGAATGATGCATGGTGGAGAGCACACCTCATGCCCAGGGCTGCTGTCTGGTGAGTTCAGGCTGATGACTCAGGTCAAAGGCAAACTATGCAAAACATATCCTGTCAGGCAGGTAGCTTTCTGCATTGGCATTTGTTCCAGACATGCAACTGCACCTCCCCATCTCCAGGGTTGTGGGGTAAAGGCAGGGCAGAGGCTGCCCTAGGGTGTTGGAGCTTGGGCAAACCAAACCTTCTGGCCCTATCCCAGCACACTGAGCAGGTCCATAGAATCATAGGGTTGGAAAGGACCTCAAGATCATCCAGTTCCAACCCCCCTGCCACAGGCAAGGACACCTCACGCTAAACCGTGTTACCCAACACTCCATCCAACCTGGCCTTGAACACTGCCAGGGATGGAGCATTCACAGTTTCCTTGGGCAACCTATGCCAGTGCCGCAGCACCCTCACAGCAGAGAATTTCTGCCTTATATCTAACCTGAACTTCCCTTGTTTAAGTTGGAACCCGTTACCCCTTGTCCTGTCACAACAGTCCCTAATGAAGAGTCCAATCTCAAATGAGGAGTTCTAGGCAGGACCCTTCCTGTTGGGTTTGAAGCATCAGAGTCCCATTAATTATCACAGCCAGATGTAGATGAGGGCTGACAGCACCCTTTGCTAATGTGTTTTGAGTTTGCCCTCCAGATGATGCTGCTGCAGGAGTCATGATGGATTGGCGTCTGCCATGAGAAAGCTCCTTTCGAGTCTGGGATAACTTGGCTACTTCTGCTGTTGGCATGAGGAGTCCCAATTGGAAAGCCACAACAGAGCTCCCAGCTTTGTGATGTGCCAGGGTAATGGCTGTGGGGGCTGCTTTTCTGAGCCACTTTACTTCTTTATTGGTTTTTCGCTTTGGGTAGATATAAGGGACTCCAGGTTTGTTTGTGTTTCTCCCCAAATAGTGTCACACCGATGGCGTTTGCATTCTGCAGAGCAGGCACAGAAGGGGCAGCAGCAGAGCAGGCTTCCCTCTCTGCTGCTGTAGGAAGAGCCAGCTGGAGCGTGGGGACAGTGATGAGGCCAGGCAGACCTCTGCCAAGGCTGGCAGCAAACAAAGCCACTAAACCCAGTTCCAATGTGTTAAATCTCTAGTTCACAGCAGACGAGAATGAGAAACCTTTGTCTTCTGTCAGTATGGGTAAATTGCTGATACAGAAAGGAAATACTTGTTTCTGGTCACTTAAAGTTTTAATTTAGGTGCACCTTTTATTACCTTTCTGTTTTTTTTCCACCAAGTGCTTTTCATTTGCCTTTGCTGGTGCCTTCTCATGCGCTGAGCTCTTGCAGTTCCGTTTTCCCCTTCCTAATGGAGACATTAATTCAAGTGAGCTACACCCCTCTGCAGCATGCAAATGGTGGAGCAGTGGTGTACACGGGCCCAGAGATATTGCTTTCATCCCCTCCACTTCCACTCCAGCACTGGTGGTGTGAAGGTGGTGGTGAATCCTGCAAGCAGTGTGGAGCTCAGGTTTGTGTTGGAGACTTGGACCTGATTGATGACTGCTTCTCTACTGTCAATGGAAGCACTGGAAATCCAGCATTTCCAATTCCCCAGGCTCTGGGGATAGGCAACGAGGGTGATGCTCTCTGATTATCGCGATTCTCTTGCTATGAAGACAGCTCTGTGTGAAGGAAAGGCTGCTGTGGCTGCTCGCCTGTGCCCATGGGTAAGGGAGCAAAATGAAGAGTAAGAAACAGACCTGAGAGGTGTGGAGGCTCCTAGCTGTTGTCCTAGCATCCACTGACTTCCCAGCTTGGTGGCACCACTGCAGGATGACTCCATCTCTTTCAATCAGTCCCCTGCTGCCTGTATCAGTGCTGGATACCTCATTGTACCCTCAACTTTCATCCTCTAGTGACTAGTAAGACTGGGTTTCTTTTTGGGATGGAGTCTCGGGCTCAGCATAGAGGAGGGAGGGGATTTCCGGTTGTTGATTTGGCAGTGTTTTGTGTGTGTCTTTATGAAGGCATGATATCACTGTGCTCTGAGGAGAAAGTGCTGTGGATTGTGAAGGATGGTGCCTTTATTTTGATCTTTGGGGCAGGGTTATTTTTATTATGAAAGTAACAAAAGTATGTAGAAACTCACAGTCACATTTTCTTTATTAGGAGGACCCTTCTTGGTCTTTGCTGTGAAGAAATAAAAAGGAATAGAAACCAAACTGAATAAAATTACCATTAGTAGCAGTATGTTTCAAGGAGGCTGAGCACCGAGTGATGTTTGAGGCTATAGGGCCTGGTGCACTGTTATGCTCAGCACTTCAGTGGGGCTATGATAGCTGACAGCCCATGTGGATGTGCTGTGGATGCTCAAAGGCCCAGCAAGATCAGGTCTTGTGTTAACACTACCGACTAATGAAGTGCAAGGGATCCTGGGGAAGTTAAATCCCACTGGAATTCTTGAGCTCCTGTGATAATTTTCAGTATGGAAACTTTAGGCAAGTTTTAACACAGCAAAGAGATTGTTTCCATCTTTGTACTTCCATGGGTGTACAAGCTCTGCAGGAGGGGACCTTCTTGCCAGACAGCTTTTAAATGCTGCATTCCCTCTGACAGAGTTTATGCTGGTGTGGCCTGTTCAAGTTGAGCAGCTCCATTTATACATAGCTGGTAACACATAACAGAGCTGATTCTTTATATCTTAACAGTGGATGTCAGGGAATTCAGGGAGAGAAAAATAGGTGCTTGTGTTACTGTAACATTAATGTCTCAGATGGATAGGTTTCTGAATTGTGACATTTGGGAAATGTTATCTCGTCTTTATTGCATTTGTAGAAGATTGCATTTGTAGAAGATTGCATTTTCAGTATGAATATTTCCTTCTGGTTTTTTTCAAAGACCATTTTGCTGGATGCTGGGTATGTAAAGCACTGAGATAATGTTACTATGAGAATCTTCAGCATTTCATTTCCAGATTAGGAGTGTTTAGGTATGAAACTGTGATGATAGTTCAGCCTGTTGCATTTCAGTTTTATGAACCAGTCTGCACATGGTTATCATGCATGACTCACAATTAAGTAAAAGGAAAAGTAGAAGTCACCCTCCAAAAAATCCAAACCCATCAGTAGCTTTAAATACTGTATAGAACACCCCTAAATCTAGCTCTAAATATTCTCCTGGAAACAGCTCAGTGTTTTCTCTCACAGATGTATATTGAGTTCTTAGATCTTTGAATCTGCTGTTCCCCAGGACGCATTCACTGTGAAAGGGAGCCCTTCCCAAGAGCAGCAGACTCTTCAGCTGCACAATAATACTGGGGCACTTGGTCTCGGGTTATGTATTTGTATCCATTTTTTATTTATTCTTAATTTTTGTGACATTTCTATCTGATTTGATCAGGGAGTTTTCTTCTTGTTTTGTTTGTTTGGGGTTTTTCCCTTCCTCTTTGGATCCATAAAGATAAAGGCTCCTGGAAACTGTTTGTTTGCTCTCTTTTTGCTTTCCCCTGTGACCTGCAGTGACTACCATTGTGAATGGGTGGCAAGGACAGAATGAGCTGCTTATGCTTGTTAGGGTTTCACGGTCTCAGTAACAGTGCGCCCCTTGCTTTAGATTCACATATGTTTGCCTGAACAGCCTGGGCAGGAGAGGTGGGTTCCTACCAGCACATCAGGTGTGTTTCTCTAGCAAACCCATGACTCACACTGTCTGCCATGCTGGAGGGGGGACCAGGAAGCTTTGGTGGCCTGGCACTTCCAAGTATTCATCAACAAAGAGAATGATTCCAGTAGAAGCAATTTCCCTCCCTACGGCACCATCCTGTCTCTTTTGCAAAGAGGATGCTGTGGCAGCAAGCACTGCTGCATCTCTGCAAGTGCTTGCAGATCGCTCGCAGCAAGACACAGAGGAAATGTCTTCTTTCTGCAGGGGTTTAATTAGGCTGTGAATCACATTAGCAGAGAGGGCATGCTTACTGTGCCATACGGTGGGCATCACTCAAGCTGGGCGTGAAAGGGCAGGCACTGCAGGGTGTGCAGCAGGGACTGAGCCATCCTGACTTTGCTCCCTGAGACTTGCAAAGGCTGGATGAAGAACAACACTCATAGTAGTGCACCTTGTTTGAGCCTGGTCGCAGGATGGACTGCCAGAGCTCTGCAGGACCTTCAGAGACGTGAGTCCTCTGGCAGAGCATCCTTGAAGAGTGGGGATGTGGTTTAGGCAGTGTGCGTGTGCCTATGCTGCTGTGATATGTGTGTTGTGATCCTGATGTCTGACTAGGTCAGGCTGTGTTTTAATGGTGTGTAAAGAAATGTGGTGTTGGCAAGGTTGCTTTGATGCTCAGAGTAGGCTCCACATTGCCCTCTGACACTGTGTTGGAAGACTGCTAAGCATTTTGTCGTTTGTGCTTTAAATCGGCTCATGGGCAGGACAGCAGAGATGCTGTGGGGCAGGAAGGGGAGACATTGGCAGAGCTTGGTCTTGGTAAATATTTTCCTGCTCTTTCCTTTTGTCAGGATTTAAAATGGGGTGAAATAGCAAACAGATTCCCCCAGATGCCATCCTCAAAACCAGTAGTGACTGCAAGGAAGAGGGCATGCATAAAGTCAGTATACAGGGAAGAGCTGGGCTGGCTTATTCTGTGCCTGAAGCTGGAGCAAGCAGCTGGTGAATGAAATCATATACACATGCGCACATGTGTTCACACATATAGAGCTCTGCTTTTGTCAGTAACAGTGTGGTAGCCTGTGTATATGAAAGATCATCTCTATGCCAAAGGGGCATCACTCGGGGAAAGTCACGCTTTCAGGGACTGCAAAGGAGAAAATCATTGATATGTATTGCTGGAAGACCGAAAGTGTTGCAGAAGCAGAACTAACTGTGCTGTTTAGGCTGCTTTTTTACGCTTTTATTTATTAAAATGCTCTGGATGCAGAGCAGCTCTGCTCATTATTTATAAGTGTTGCTCCCGCCTTGGAATGGAATCTGCAGGCACTTTGATAAATGTGCTGAAAGCTCGTCTGGTGTCACTGCCACTTCTCTAAAGTGCCTCCTGCATTCTCTGCTGAATTGCTGTTTCATCAGTTTGGACAGCAGCGTTCCTCAGCCAACTGCAGTGAAATCTAGGTGGATCATCACATGGCAATGGAAATAGAGCAGGAGGGATTGAGTACCATCAGTGTCCTGCAAGGTAGAGCAGGGGCAGGAGGAAGGCAATGGCTCTTCTGAACCCCACTTGCCCCTCCATCCTGGTGAGTTTGGTATTGCTGTGTGCACGGTTTGCTTTCACCCTGTACTGACAGCTAGGAATGGCATTGCTGTTTGTATTGCCTGTGCCAGAGAGCAGAAATGAAACTGTTCCAGCATCAGCTCCTCCTTCCCATCATCCCAATGCCCATGGGGGGGACAGGCAAGTGATGAGCTGTACATGGGGCTATCTTGACAGCTGAGTGCAAGCAGCTTTTAAAGAGCTTAAAGAATGCAACTCCCCTGGGATCAGAGAAGACCAAAGTGGTGACACTGAAAATTCTAGTAACCAAAACACAAAGGGAAAAAGTTTTCCCTTTTAAATGAAAAAGGCCACCCTCCCACCTAAAACAAACACCCCCAAGCCAACCATCAGAGAAGAATCAACAATTAAACAGCAGTCTCCCATTACATAGTCTTCCCCTTTGGGCGGAGGGAGTTGCTCTTGGCTGATGTTGTGCCGAAGCTGGTGCCTGTCAGGATGATGAGGCAATGGAAAGCTTGTCCTGCAATGGTTGATTAGGGGAGCTTGGGCTGTTTAGCCTGAGGGAAATGGAAAGGTGGAGTATGAGAGTGCTCTGTGAGTGTGTCAACAGGTAAACAGTGCACTTGGGAAGAGCTTTTTAAGACTGAAGGTGCTGGCAATAGCAAATCTGCTAGGTAACCTGGTGTGGGAATTAAAGCAGAGTTCTGAACTCTTAGGGAAGTTTGAGAAGAAGCTTCCAAGCAGAGTAGCAGAAGCAAAACTCCCATACAGTCTTTAAGATGGCTCTCTATCTGTCTATGAAAGGGATTGTGTGACAGGGGCCAGACTCTGTGTGCTAATACGTTGCGTCCTACACCACTTCCTGTGTTCCTAGTCCCACATTAACCATGCGGGTCTTATGATGAAGTGCACCTAAATAGAAATCATCATTGCAAACTACTTAAAGTTTCATCTTCACACTCATTTCTTGTGTTTTCTTTCCTTTTTATGTTCTTTAATGGTTCCTTTCAGGATGTCCTTTTGACCTGAATATGCCGCAGCTGCATTTCACCCAGTGCCCAGGTTTCCCCTTCGCCCTCCTTGAGCTGTCTCACTCCTGTGTGCAAGCGCTTTCCACCACTGTATAGTGCAGCTCAGCACTTTTGGGGGCTGAAAGCTATTTACCAGCTAAGAGGGCAAGAGTACAGGACTATTTTCAGCACTGTGACCCACCTCAGCCAATTGGATTGTGTCTGCTAATCCTATTTGGTGGAGATGGGGTCACAGAACCTGAAATAGTTTCTGCTCTTTGCCTCCACCTCCGGCTCTGTGTCTACACCGTGACTGGATGCTGTGTCTGTGCTCTAACCTCAGAAGGGAAGAAGGGCAGTGTGAGGTCTGGGGCTGAAGCTCCTGCTCTCTGCCAGGAGGTTGCCCCTTTCTCCCTGCTGATACCCTGTGGAGGACTGTGCTTGTGCCATGGAGCGGGGTTGCTCTCTGCCCCAGTGGAGTCAGGCATGGGAGAGTCTAGCTCCGACTTTTATCTTGCTAAGCCTCTGTCCTTTGGGGTTTTACCTCACTGGGCAAATCAGTGGGGCCTGTGAAGTGGCTGCTGGGCAGTGTGGAGGAATGGTACCAGGTTCCGCATACTGGCCCTCCTGGAGCACTTGGGTACTGACCAAGGAATAATGACACTTTGACCCTGAATCCCAGCTCATCCTGAGCAGGCCTAAGAGCTGCAGTGGAAGAAGCTTAAGCATAGATGCTTCATGTAGCCATCATGGGAGCTGATCCCTAGCTGCGTGATGGCTGCAGGGGTGATTCAGCACAAACCCGGTGCAACTGAGGAGGAATGGGATGAGTGCCATGGCTAGGAATGAACCTGATGGCATGGGGTTGCTCAGTGAAGGAGCTGGCATTACAGCCCAGGCACCAGCCTCAGCCTAAACCCGGGCTCGTACATAGGGGTTTTGGTGGGGAGTGGTACCTCAGCATGCCACTGCAGTGCTTCCATTCTCCCCTGCATTCCCACCTCCTAATGGTCTTGTGTGTCCTGGGATGGGCAGGAAGGGTTCAGGAGTTAAGGCAGGTAAAGAAAGGGATGTTAATAATCTCTTGTACAGTTCACTTCAAATGCTTAAAGCTTTTTGAAAGTCCTGACAGATCTGTTGCCTAAATGAAGCTAAGAATGGAAAGGGCTGTTTAGCCCAAATTGTGCATTTCAGACAGGATTGGAAGCTCTTGAGTTTTTCTTGATGCAGTAGCTAAACAGTGCGCTTGCAGGATCCATTTTTAGCCTAGTTTCACTGGGAGAGGAACTGTGACATTGCACTGCCTGCTTCATCCTTATAGCTTTGTACCTTGTTGGCTGATTTTCTGTAGTCTCCAGAATGCTGCATTTTCCAGATTTCATCAAAACATACAACCAAATTAAGGAAGGAAACCAAATTAATAACTACACTAGGGCAAAGGAGGTCTCTAATGTGAACTTGGATAGATTATTAGGCATAAGAAAACAGGAATGTTGCTGGGTTTTGTAGTTACCGGTTATAGCTCAGCTCAGATGAGGCACTTTCTGGCCCTGGTTACAGCAGCTTTCAGTGCTTTGATTGACAGAGGGTACCCTGCGTGCTGAACTGGTCTCATGTGCCTGCCTTCCCTCTCATCAAAGACAAACAACTGTGGGCTAATCCATTGGGCAGCCCTAATGGCAATGAGAGATCTTCTGCTCTCCTTTGAGGGGTAAGGTGAGATGCTCCTTCTGGCCCTGTCCCAGGTCCCACAGATGCTGCTTAGCCCATACTATGAGTCGATGCTGCTTCTGACTTGTGCTGATGCTCAATGAAGCCATCCTTATTTCAAGGCATGAAACTACGTGGCAGGGGCATGTTCCCTGGAGGAGTGGCAGGAACAAGAAGACTGTCTGAGGACAGTCCCTAGAGAAACATAAACTGGATTTGTGTTATGTCCCTAAAATCAGCATCAGCTCAGGCACAGGACTTTGATTGCCATGGGTGCTGGGCTGGGCTGGGCTGATCCTGAGTCTCCATGCTGTGTGTGGTGAGCCTTTGTCTGCCTTGTGATGCAGTGAAGCAGTTGGCAAGTGTCAGAAACCAGTGCGTGCAGTACTTAGCACTGCTTTAGACAGCGCTTTTCATCATGGGCCATTGCAGATGCTGAGTTAAGCCTGGCAAGAAACCCAGGAAGTAGGACAAGTATGCTACAAGCTGGCAGAGCAAGTGTGGTCACACTTGTGGAGTCATAGGGTGGGCAGAGAAGAGGCAGACTCCTGGCTTTGCAGCATTAGGATTACTGGCATTCATTGCATATTGGCTTGGCCACAGCAAGCTGCATCTTCCTCCTCACCTGCCACTTTGCATGGAATGAAGCACTTTTCCTGCTACACTAATACCCAGCACTGCAAAATTAGGCTGGGGTTTCCGTCTTTCTCCCCCGCCTCAGTATCCTTGTTCCTCTGTGTCTTTGCAGGGATGGTGTGAGCTGTCCCAGAGATATTCAGCAGTAAAACCTTTCTGTTGTTTCAGTGTTGGCAATGGTAGGGGCATTGGATTTGGGTACAGCATGAAGTTGAGCAGCCAGCATAAATCCAGGGTGTATTATTTACTCCAAAAAACCCACCCAATTCATGTCACTGTCATTTGCGTTAGGTGTCTTGGAAACCAGAGCCTCAGTTAGGCAGAAAAGCCTGCACCACCTGCAGTTGAAAGGGTCGTTCCAGTCTGAGTGCTGGCATCCACAGGGGGATTTCCTTCTAGGCTTTCTCAGTTTACCTGGACAATGATCCTAACCTTAGCCTTTCTTGTACATGCTTTAATCTCATGTTTCAGACTGTTGGTCATCTGTAGGGCATTTATTCCTCTGATGAGCATAGCAGGATCTGCTGTCATCTGGATGGGGTTTTTTTTAACCCTTCTGTACTTTGGGGCATGCTCCACTCTTTCAGATTTCTGGCCATTTTTGCACAATAAATTCCTGCCAAGGGTGAAGATGCATTGCAAGGTGTTAGTGGAGCACTTCATCTGCCCTCCTCTTCCTGGGCACCCTGTTAGAGTTACAGTTTTGGGTCTTCTGCTGTCAGGGGAAGAGGGTTAAAGTTATTCTTTGCGGGACCTTTCTGTATCAAAATGCCCATTCATACCATAAGCAATTCCGTGGTGCCTCTAGTCCTTCCTTCCTAGTGACTGGGATGAGATTCACTGAGGACTACTCACGGTCCATGGTGGGGATTGGACTTCCTTGGGGACTGATGCCATGTTTTCCCGCATCCTGCTCTAAGTGCAACCTGTGCCACCCAGATTTGAGCGCTGCTGTGCTTACCCTTTTCTCCCTGTATACCTTTTTGTTCACCTCACCTTGGTTCTGAATTGCCACAGTCAGGGTATAAAAAAAAAATCATTACAGACATAATAATCTGTTAATAATCTAGGTTTAAAAGCAAGTCTTGAGCATGTTTAGTTAAACCTCATGTGATGGAGGCAGCCAAAAGGCATACATGGTGGTGAGTACGTACAAGAGAGCAGGCCGTGGGGGAGCAGCAAGTGTGTACGTGTGGGTGAGAGGGGGAATAAAAGATCTGGTTCAATAGATCCTTTCTATCCATGCTTCAAATATAATGGTCTTAAATGTGTAGCCCACAAGAAAACAACAATCCCCTTATGAAATGTGTGGAGAGGCTTGTGTCAGGAAAAGGTCAGCACATGGTCAGCGTGGCTGTGGGCTGGGGCAAAGGGTTTCGACAAGGAAGAGATGCCCTCGCCAACGCTTTCCTGGCACAGAGACTGGATTTTCCTGCCAGGATCAAGCTGGAAGGCTGACTCCTCTTACCTGGTTTGAAAGAGAGAGGTCAGGAAGGGGATGTGCAGACTGTTGCCTTACAGCAAGGAGCGTGTGTTTTGCTTTACCTAGGCATCAGATGCTGGCAGAGAGGAGGGGACAAGTGGAGTGGAAACAAAGCTCTGAGTTTCAACTGCTGTGTTGGCCCTGACATCCATAACCTTTATGTTTCTTTCCTTCATGAACAAATTGCCACTTAGATATAATAAAGAACTGATTTACTTCTTAGAGTTATCTGGGAGGAGAGGAATGTGGACACCTGGGTAAGCCAGGGGAAATAATTTGGTACCAGTAGACTTGGCTTTTCTTCTTCTTCACACTTCGTCCAGGTTTGCTCCTTACGCTCTCTATTTGCCAAAAATTCTTGACTTCTGCTTCCCCTTCACTGCCACGCGGTTCTTACCTCCCTTCCTATGCTGCCTCACGAATGGGAGTCATGGGGCATTGGTGCCTGGCAGCGTTCCCCAGTGAGCAGGGAGGGAAGGGCAGGATATTTGCCCCTTTTCTGCATAGCTGAGGGTGTAAATGGGCTGTATGCCTCCATAGCTAAGTGTCTGCTGCAGTGAGAGGTTTTCCTGCTGCCGGTGGTGAGGGAGGTGGGTGCTACAGCTGCATGCAAAGCTGTGCCACTCTCATGTGCCTGGTGCCCACTGAAAAGCAAGGGGTTGAGAAGAATAAAGGCTTTTTGTTTTCCAGCTGAAATGGCCTCGACCAGTCACAGGCACCCCCTCTGTAAATGCAACTGTTGTGTGCGATGACCGGCTCCATTGTGTACATCCCCACGCAGCCATTGAGCCACAGGAGCTCCTCTGGTGAAAGCCAGAAGACATGGTGATGGGGAAGGGGCAAAAGATGGTGATCCTTTGCACATAACCTTGTAGCTGTGAGGGCTGCTGGGCTGCTATAGGAGAGCAGCAACCCATTGTGCTTGCTGAAATAAGAATATTGGTGAAAGGTGTTACCTAAGGATTGTTTTTGCAGTCTACGAAGCCTGCAGTCCTGTGTCTTCCGTGAAGTACAGGATGATGAAAAGGATTAGGGTGGAAGGGCCCATCTAGCCCACCTGCAGGCAGAGCAGTGCAGCACGTAACTTTGCATTAAAGGCTTTCTGCTCTGGTTTTGCCATCAGGCTTGGTGCCTGCAGTACCTTTCTCTTGCTTTCCAGCAGTCTCTTGACTGTGTATGGAGCCATTGCATGTGTTGGGCCATCAGGGGAAGGTGTCTTCTCTGTTGGTGCAAGCCTTCTGCTGGAGTCTCTGCTTCTCCATGGTGCTGTTTTTGTGCCACAGCAGCTCATGCAGGTTCTTATTGATTCTAATGATCCTGGCAGTGATGACAAGTGACCCACAGAAGTGTGAATTTAGTTTAAGGCGACTAATAAGCCAAAAAAACCCCAAACCAACCCAGAAACCTTCTAATCTGGTTATTATGCTCAGGTCAAGGGATCAGCAAAATGGTCAAGCGAGGAAGAGAATCAACTTCTGGCCACTAGATTTTGCATCCCTATCCAGGCCAAGTGTTGAGGGTAACTGTGAACGATTGTACCACAGTGAACATCAATCTTGTAACAAGCTTGGATAATACTCTCTGGTGAATTAACAAGGACTGCTGATAACCTAAGTGCTTTTCAGCTGTGCATTGCCAGGAATAAGTCTCAATTCTAGGGGGCCTGAGTCTCTCCTCAGTCTGAGTTTAATTCCCTCCCATCTGCTGTCTGCATTTCCTAACCCAAGTAGGGCATAGCCTGTGTTTTGAAGGGAACAGGGACACACAGTGGGAGGATTTCTGCTGTGTCTATTGTGGTCTTTGTGCCCCCTCATGTGCAACCAAGCGCTGCCTCAGCTGAAATGTCCTGGGAGCCTCCACAAAGGTAGAACAAAACGCCTGAGCTGGTGCAGTCTGGAGCATGGGACAAAGGCGGTCTCATTCCCACCATTGCTGGGAATAAAGGAGATAATTATCTCATTATTCCTGCAGCCTCCACGGCTCCCAGAGAAAGAATAACTGGTGTGTAACAATGCCTCCGCTGTAAATAGCGCCCACAGCACATTCCACTGAAGCAGAAGACGGAGGTAAAAAGCTCTGCCTGCCCTCGGACCACGCTCAGATTCACCACTGGGATTTTGGTCCACTGAGCTTTAGGTGGTTTATTCTGAAAGGGGGGGTAGAAAACATGGTGTGGGCTTTCCTGAGTTTTATTTGTTAACTGAGGGCACGGGTGCAAGATCAGTTTGCAGTTGCTTGGGATTGTTCAAGAAGCCTCTGCCACCCCTGTCCTGGATGTGATGGGGTGGGCAGGAAGGGCAACCTGTGTCCTGGCTGTGCCAGTGTGAAATCAGTGGGTGCTTCTTATTTCTCCTGGACTTGCCAGCATACATTTTCATCTGTAGGCTTTGAAAATGTCCCAGAGATCCTTGTTCGGTGGCAGGCGAGACTAGGGCATGGGAAAGGGAGAGGTTTTGTTGAGGTTAGTGCAGCCAAGAACAGAACCAAGTGCTGTGGCTCAGGTTTGTTCGCTTTGCCTTCTTTTAAAGGTGTCCCATAAAAAGAAGAAATGTACCACTATCAGAAGCAGAGATGTTTCTTTTGTCAGAACTTGTGCGTGTTTCACTGATCCATTGCTGGAGGTTACTGCAGTGCTGCTGATGACTGTGCAGTTATCTGCGGCGTCTGAAATCCCCTGGATCTATGATTTGGTTATTATTCTCTACTTGTTCTCATGGGAAATATCAGGAAGACGTCTCCCAGGTTTTCCTGGAGGGTTTCTGGAAAGATCAGGAAGGTGTATGGTGAAGTTTCTTCATCCTTGTCTGAAAATTGCACTGGCTTTCAGGATAACAGTTTATTCTTACAAGCAGGGGGGTTCGAACTAGATGATCTTAAGGTCCTTTCCAACCCTAACTCTTCTATGATTTGTTAGGTAACTGGTTTAAATATGTGTTAACATAAAGCAGAGTGTGAGTTTTCAATGGTTCTTCCAGTTTCTTGGCTCAGCCTTCGGTTCTGTTTATGATGTGACTTTCATTGGTTCACTGGAGATGTCTTTGGCAAAAATAAGGAAGCTGAGACCTAATATTTCTAATGTGTCTTCAAATTAAAAAAGCAGATGCAAAAAAAAACCCCATTCATGCATGAATTTTCACTGCAGATTTTTGCAAACTCATTAAAACAGAAATCCAAAGGCCGAAGCATCTTTCTCTTGCAGCCTTTCTGGCACATCATTGTGTGACTGTGGTGACCTGGCTGAGCTGAGGACATGGGTAGGGTAGGATGAGGTGGGTTTGAGTGCTCCTGGATGAGAGCAGAGCAGGCTGCAGGGAGCAGCTCCTATCCCTTTGTCCCAGTCTCTGCCACTGACTTGCTGTAAAATTTGGGTGTCTCATTTTCCAGCAGCTGAAACTGGGAAGAACGACAGGGGTTTTGTGGTACAGGGGAGCAATGGGGGTTGTGCTTGTGCCCTTGCAAAGTGCTGGATGGATGTAACGTATCCTTATTCCCTGTCTGGATGCAAATCAAAAGCCCTGAGGCTGTGCAGAGGAAGAGTCCCTCTTCCTTGCAGCCCAACAGCAAACCTTCCTGCCAGCAGGCTCTGCTGTTCCCCACAGAGCCAGCATCTCAATGGTATGAAGCTGTCTGTGGGCCACTTATATGGAGGATGAAGCTTTCCGAAATCCTGTCTGTAACCTCAGGAAGTACAGGCTGCAGCCAAGCAATAAGACTTCTCTGTCTTTGCAGCACCATCTGTCTCTAACTTTCTGTAATCCTTCATCTGATGGATTAGAAATTATCACTGAGAAAGGCTGGACTGAATCTGAAGCAGGGTTCCTCCTTCAAGTGGCTTGGGCAAGGAAAGCCTTGCTGAAATGCGATGTCTTTCTGCTCTTCCTCAGGGTCCTACAGGGTTGCCAGCTGCCATGTTGACATGTTCTACCATTGTCAGATGTCTCCTTGCTACTTAAAACATCTCCTTCCTTTTTCCAGCACTGATGTCAGTCTTTCTGCAGGGGACACAAAGCGGGGTGGCCAGGCTCAGTGCAGAGTTGGTTGGTGCACTGTGTTGCCAATGTCACGCAGCCACCAGAGCAGAACTAGTGCCTTTGTGCACCAATTCATGCAGGGCTCTGAGATGCAAGAAGGCATCTTTCCTGCTCTCACCCCATTGCTGGTAATGCCACTTTTAGCAGGCTGAGTGCTGCAAGCTTTTTCTTCCTTGATGTTTCCCAGTTGTGTCTGGAATAGGATTTAGGGACCTGTGGCTCAAGTGTCTGTCAGTGACACTAAGGTTCTGATACTTATCTGCCTACAGAAGTGCTGTCATGACGAGAGGCACAGCACGAAGAAGTTGGCATGGGATGGTGCGGAAGGAGTTGACAAGCCATTTAGGTTGGAGGACCTGGGGAGATGCCTGGTTCCTCATGCCAGTATGAGACAGCAGTATAATGTAAGGGGCTTGTGCTGCTGGTTATAGCTATTATCTAAGAATGTTTTATTGATACTGAAACCTGAACCGCAAGAGGAACAGCTCAGTTGGTTATGCAGTACCTGCAGGAATAAGGAGCCATTGAAATGTTATCTGGGTGAGCAGAGCTGAGCATGCGGGTGCACATAGAGAGGCAGCCGATCTCAGCAGTGAGAAGGGATCCTTCTTTGCTAACAGCCATTTTTCTGACAGAAGCTGTGCTTCTGTTGCTGCTTCTGTAAGATGCAGCAGGAAAAGGATGACTGCTTGGAGTAGCTATGTGTAGTTTCCTCAGGGAAGCAGTGGTTTCTTTTGTGAGCCATTCCTCTATGTGTGTGCATGTTAGTGCTCAGTGTCATCAGTCCCTGCCTCCCAAAGAACCTACACTACAGAAAGACGGATTAGAGGGGGGAGAAAAGGAAAGATGAGGAGCAGAGGACTTGCAGACTCTCAGGGAGGTGATGTGGGAAATGCCTACAGGACATTGCAGTAAGTTCCCTTGACCTTCCATTCGATCTGGTAGATGCAAGCCAGTGCTGGTCTGAAAGCCATGAAACTGCTTCAGTGCAACACTCAATATAAGCTAATGTATCTTGCGTCTCAGCATGCTAACTACAGCTATGCAGCTTTATCTGTTCACAGGATGGTCAGAGTTTGCTTCTGCCTGCAATACACTGTGTAAATGTACCCATGGCTCTACTGATGCCATCTTATTCCAATCCCTGCTTTTCCCAAAGTACAGCTCACCTCTAAGTGCATGTTTAAGTGAAGGCTGCTAAGGCTGTCCCCTACATAAACCAAATGGCTCTAACGTGCACCAGCTGGTCCCATGTCCTTCAGGCATAATTAATGTGCATGTTTCATGCTAGGCTGTCCACTCAGCAGTTATGTTGTGGCTTGATCCTGTGATGAGTTCACAGAGGGATCTCACATATCACAATGCAACTCTGCAGTATGAACATTAGCCTTATTTGTGCCTTTAAAAATAATAGTCTGAAGCTCCCAATTTCTGTTTCCCTGTAAGCTTGGCTATTCCCAAGCTGTGGAGACCTTTGGTGTCCTAGCAGGTAGTCTGTAGAGGGCCAGCATTTGGGAAGTCACTACAGTGGTTGGAAGATGAAGTTGGGATGAGGCAGTTTTGCCCTGACAACTGATCCCCAAAACGGGTAGTTTGGCGATTCCCTTGTATACCTGCAGCTATTTGCACATAAACGTGGTTGTACAACATCTATTCTCCTCCAGGGACTTGCTGTTTCTACAGAGGAGAGCAAATGAAGACTTTTGTGTGATTTCAGTGGAAGCCAGGGAGCAATTAGGCAGGCAGAGCAGTTTTTGGCATCCCTGTCTCTCTACTGAAGAAACGGTGTGACTGCTAACAGAGATGTGCCGTGTTGCTGTTCCTTTTCATCTGGGGGCCAAAAAGCATTTTACAGGCATTTAAGCTTTACAAAATCCTCCTGCAAGGAGTAGAAGAATTCTTTACAGATGGAGAAACTGCCAAAATGCCTTGCTCCTGTTTGATATGTTTGTCATTGAGAGCATTGGAGATAGGAGCTGGGATACCTATTCTTAGCCCTGTGCACTGACCACAGGGTCCCTGTCGCCCTGAGAGGGGCGTAGTGCACAGTAGTGCTCCTGAGGGGACTTTCAGCATCTGCTTTGGTCAGGAGACTACTTTACAATGCTTCTCTGTTCATGCAATGACATACTGTGTCTGAGCTTTATTTCACATGGATATACTGTCTACCCACTCCATTTCAGGTATGCCAGCCTGCAAGACTCATCCACATGTGCCTCCCAGTCCCTACCCCTCCCTGCTTTCAGTCTATGCTAGTGCACTGATCACTTGAATTACAAAAACCCCCTCCTTGTGTGTACTTTTGCTTGTTTCCTGTTGGATCTGTGCTTCCCTTTCAGATTACCTTGCCAGACATGGATACAAAGAAATCTGGCCATGGGGGAAGGGAGCAGGTTGGGAATGCCCACCCTCTCGGGGATGTGTCTGGTCCTGCATGTTGTGAATGGGAGCTGCTACTCTGTCCTCTCTTCCTCTTCCCTGCAGTGAGCTGACCATCTGCTTACCTTAATGGACTAGAGATTAGCCCGGGGGTTAAGTTATCAACATAATTAACCTAGATTTCTTCTCTATGGCTGAGGCAATTTTTACTTATCTTCTGCTCAGGTGATGTGAAATTTGGACGGCTCTCTAGGAATAACAGAAACTGGAGCAAGTGGAGGGGAGGACTTCCAAAGTTTGAAATTACCCTGAAGCCCCAAGGCACAGAAATGGGAGATGATGAAGCTTGCACAGGGTCATGTGTGTTCCCAGCTATGAGAACGGTGTTGCAGAGAAGTCTAATGTATTATTAATACTGCCTGTTCCTTATGTGAAGGGCTTTTCAGCTCCGGGTCTCAAACCAGGAAAGACTCATTAGCTCTGTTTTATGGAGATTTGCTCCTGGAACATATGCAGAAAGCTAACAAGTTGGAGATATATGACATCCCTGTGTTTCTGCCCAGTGGGCAAAGTGCAGTGTAGGTCTACCTGTAGGACACTTCCCAGCCTGTGCTCTGGGAACACGTGCTTCAGTCTTGGGCTATCATTCAATACTGTGGTTATGTATCACCAGATACTCTTTTCATTCTGGCTCTAATATGCCCTAGTGACTCTACAGTCGTGTGGGTGGCTTTTATGATGCCTCTTTTTCCTTGACAGTTAAAGGTTGCAGTTGCCACTTCAGAGCATCCCTAGCTTCCTTTCCTGCCCTAGATTCAGTCTGTGTTTGTGGATAGAGCTACTGAACATGTGCACAGGCAGTCTTCCCTAGCAGGACTGTCCATGGCAAGGCAGTGCCCTATGTTTCAGATGGCACTAAGTTCCTTCATGTGCCCGTGGCCACAGCATTCTAGCCTTGGGCTCAGTTTGCCATGGACAGAGATAGCTTGCAGAGGCTGTGTGTGGGAACACTCTGACCAATCCCTGTGGGTACTTCCCATGCCAGAGGACACGCCATGCAGCACTGGAGGACGTCTGGCATGCTATCAGGCTCCAGAGATGGCACTCAAGCGATCATCGTAATTACTGTCCTGAAAGCTTTTAATCCCTTGGTTAAATAAACCCAACAAATGATAGTGGGAGAAGGGAACTGCAGCTGGCTGGAGGACAGCAGTACTATGAGCAATGAGATGTGCGAACGAGCAAACACCAGCATCCTGCTAGAGACACCTAGTCTGGCTAACGATGAAATTAGCATGCAGCTTTGGTCAGACCTCGCCCAAACCTCACTGCTTACATCTTGTTGTCATGTCAGAAGGAGTACAAAGAATAACAGTAATGAGGGTGCTGGAGGGGAGCTGAGGTATGAGGAAAGATTAAAGCAACTAAATGTGTTTATAATGGGTAATTGGTGATTAAGAAGGTAACACAACTGTCTTCCTGTAATTTGAAGGGTGTGAACTTCAGGGAGAGGTGCTGCTCAGAAGGATAGCAGGGGGTATACAAGTAGGAGTGATGTGATAAAGCTGAGGGAGAGAAATGTAGGTGGAATATTGACAGAAGCTCCTAATAGACATTTTTTGGTCTGCCTGATGTGTGACAGTGGTAAGAACATCACTGTTTGGAGCACATCTATACAGACAGGAAAATGCTGGAGTAAATGATTTGGCCTAGCTGGGCTGCCTGAAACCACACGAACATTTTGTCCCCTACTCCACACTTTTTATATGAACAAGCAAACAGCACCAGGACTTCTTGTGATTTTCAGTGGGGAGGTGTTGCAAATGTGACACTTTGCAGTAACGCTTTACCCCACGCTGTCACTGTTAAATCTGCCTGCTGTCAAACTGCACTGGGGTGTCAGTCCTCATGTATCTTTGATAAGGTCTGGGAAGGATTTGGTGGAGATTGGCGGCAGCACTTTTATCCCTGGACTTTGCAGAGAGCAATTGTCCCTGGTCAAATAGGGGGAGCACGGGTGGTATGGAGTTGCATGAGGATAGTAAAGCCTCAGAGTGTGCCCATGTTGATGTTGTAGGTGCTGCTTGGTGTGCACTGCTGAAGTGGGGTACCCATCATGCTGCTGGGCTTGCACTCTGCTTTTAAATAAAGCTTAAAAATTGCAGAACTGCGTTTTGGACAGCAGAGCCTCAGCTGCAGTGTGAGGAGGTTCTCCCTTACCTTGGGCAGGAGGGATCAGGGTTTTCTTATTGAGGGGTTTGTACACCCAGTCTGTGTTGTTGGAGGTGTTCAGAAGGACCATGGCTGGAGCAGAGTGATGGCCACCTAAGCCACTGGTCCTTTATCATCCCACAGTTGTGCCCAGGCATAAAAGGTGGCATCATTCTCCTGACAGACACAGAATGGTTGGAAAGGACCGTAAGGTCATCCAGTTCCAACCCCCTGCCATGGGCAGGTGAGGTATCTACTTGAGTGCTTCTAGCAATGGCTGTGCTGCAGCCTTCTTACTCATTAAAAATACAGCCCACCACCCTTCACAGTATTAAGCCTGCCTGTACACTGCTGGGAACTGCTCTCTGTGCATGTTTGATTCTTTCCATATGCTTACACATCCCCCTGCAGCTGCCTGCATGTTTTCCATAGAGTTTGCAGAGCTTTTGCTTGCAGAAGGCATTGCTTAGAACAGGGTCCCATTGCAAGCATCTCACCTCATTAATCTCCAAAACATAATGCATTTACCAAGTTTACAGCTGCCTGTGGGAACCTATCTGTAATGCACACAAATTCCTTACCTTGTACCTCATCTCTTCTTTCTACCTTCCTCTCCAGACCTGCATGACGCCCCCCTAAACATGTCCCTGTTTTGCATGCCACTTATCCAAAGGTCATGGCACCAGGTATTAGCATGGCAAACACTGTGACGTGGTGCTTGTCCTCCACCACGGCTCTTACTTGGGGCGGCTGCTCCTTGTCTTTTGTCATCCTAACACAGAGTGACTTGGCTGGAATGCCCCTGCAGTAACCTGCTTGGCCATAAACTGGAGACCTTTACAGCTGAAGGTTTGCCTCTAATACCTTTTTTTAGCTTGCCTGGTACAATTCTCTGCTCTGTGAGTGCTTGCAGACAGCGTTGCAGGTTTTATTTCTAAAGCAGACTGTGTTGTAATTAAGAGGCCCCAAAATGAATTCAGCCTAGCAATAACAAACCATAATAAACTGAGCTCCTAACAAGACTGACAGGAAAGCAGTCAAGCTGCACTGGGATGTTTCAGCATTCACATAGATGTTTTACCTGACATCATAATAGCAAGTTTCTTTCAACTGCTGTGTTCACCTTTTCTGCTAGGCTCTGACAGCCTCAGAGATCACCAGCAGTTGTGCATCCTTTCCAGGGAGGGAACAGCACCAGCTATGAAATAGAAGCTTTCATCCTGGAAAATATCCAGACACCTCTAGAGAAGAAAATCCTGCTGCAGACAGATACTGACCATAGAAACAAATAATGCAGCCAATGGCAACTGCAGGGTTGATCCTTCGCCTCTTTCCCATAGGCAGGCAAGTCTGAATAACTGCAGTCTAAGACAGAATGCAAAATATCAGTGTCTGTCGCATGACACTGACACAGACATCCAAGTTTTGAGATCTGGTGTCTTGAGTAACTGGAGGCATCTTTCAAGTAGAGTTGTATCAGCTATTTCACAGCCAACAGATACTGGCTAGACAGTGTAAAGTTTGTTGACTTGCAGCCGGCCTGTTGGGCTGGGAGGCTCCATCTCTCTGCCTTATGGACCATTTCTAGTGCAGTCTGGTCTTAGCTTGCTTCAGGACGTTCAATGGAGCTGCTAGTCCTGGTTCCAGCAATGCTTAATGAACCTCTCGGTCAACTGGCCTGGATAAAATTTGGGTGGGTTTCACTACTGGGCCTTCCCTTCCCTGTCTGGCAAGGTCTAGAGAAAAGCAGCTTGCTGATCGTTGTGTCTCTGTGAGAGAAGGCAGATGGTTGTCTAAAGAGCAAAGGATCTTGGCACCCCACAAAAGTCTGAAGTTCCTTTCCAGACAAAGGTTGAGACCCTTCTTTGAAGTCATCCCAAAACCACATGTTCTTGTGGGACAGTGTGAGACAGCAGCTTGTTGGCTGACAGACAGTGCAGAACAAGAGTAGTCCTCTCTGTCTGTGTGCAAGCCCACGTGAACTCAGGGAGCCATTGACTTCTGCCTTCGATGATGCCAGTCAGGCTACTGGTGTGGATGTGTGTGTGCCAGCAAAGGCTTGGACTGGCTTTATACCTGGGAACAAACCCATGCCCATAGGTGGTCCTGCTCTTCTTTCCCTGCCAGGGCAAGAAACAACTCCTTGCAGGCAGCTTCAGAGGTAGGGAGCAGGTTGGTGGCTGCTACAAGCGTGGCTGGTGTCGCACCATTATAAAGGAGGTGGCAGGGCTGCGGGGCCAGGTGGAAGGGTTGTGCTGCTGGATGGTGTAGTTGTGTGAGCTGCTGTCAGTCTGTGGCATCCCCAGTGTGCTTGACAGCTGTGCAAACAGTGCAGGCGAACGTACCCGAGAGGAAGTGACAGGGAGGAAATGGAAACGTCTGGAAGCGTACCAGAGAGCAAAGCTTCATCATAATATACCCCCAGGCCAGAGCAGAATTACTTCAGTGCAATGATACTTTATTCTCTCACACACACACACACCCCGCCACGCTTTCCTCTTGGGGAGAAGATGCTACAGATCTTGACTGGTATTGCTTGGTATGTAAAATGTCATGTTGCGCAGCTGAAAGAGATGCTGGCCAAGGGAAATAGGAAGCAAGCACAGAAGAGCTACTTGAATGTGCATTTTCAGGGTAGCAGGACCTTGGCTTTCTGGAGTCAGCCTGTTTTAGAGGTAATTTTGCTTTTGGGGATTCAGCTGGTCACCCACAAAATCCGGGAAGTTTTCCTTCCTCCCATGTACGTTTACATTCAATAACGGAGCGGTGTGTGTGCTGTATTTTCACAAGGATCAGATTAACTTTGGTATAACAGGGCAGGATGTTGCCCTCTGTTTCAGTACCTGAACACCACAGACCATGTGGTGATCATTTCGCTCTTTCCCCTTTTACCATATAACCAGAGAAACAGCATCTGATCTTGATTTTTCATCTTCTCTTGAAACGGAAGAAAGCAGAGGGGGGGAAAATAGCACACCGCATGTGTGGTGGTGCTACAACCGGCACTAGAAAACCCTTAAGGCTAATGGACATCCCTGCCTGGTAGGTCGTGTCATGATTGCACACTAACATTTACCCACATTGGGGCTGTGACAATCAAATGCTTTTCAGCTTTTTCCTTCCTCTGCATCACAATCTAAATAAATCTCAGAGCAAAAGGCGGTTATGATTGTTTATCATTTGATGAGCTTCAGCTTTGTCTCTGGCAGACACTAATAGAAAAGCTGTTGTCATCCAAACCCAAGCAGCCTTCAGCTGGAGTTAAATTACAGCACTGCTGAAGAGTGACAGATTTGGGAGAGAAAATAATAACAGGTGGGCAGATTATTAAAATAAAATGCAGACAATACCTGGAGGGTAAATATAATTAGCTTTGAGATGGCAATGAAATCTGAGGAGCATTCTGAAAACAGAGAAGGCTGGTATACATGTGCCTTCACAGTGAGGACCCCTGCTTACACAGCTGGAGAGCTGATATCTCTATTTTAGCCACTTGTTTTCTATCATGCAGGAGTGCTTCTTGTACCTGATAACTCACAGGCAGCCTGGATGCATTTTATTTTGTCATGTTTCACAGTAGGCTTCCCACAGCATCCCAGAAACCAGCAATGTCTTATTGGAAAAATCAAGTGTTCTAAGAGGCATTGTGGAAGCCAGTCCCTGTTGCATGGCTTGCCCTGGGTCCTGTGAACTACTGCATGGCTGTGAGCACAAGCAGCACCAGCATTGCCCTCCCTTGATCCCAAAAGAGCAGTCCCATAGCTTCTTTGGGTAAGGATGATGTCTCTCCTGTGCTTAGGCATGCTTCCTTCTCAGCATCACTCTCCCAGCCTCCTGCCCCATGTATCACATAAGCTTTTTGCTCTGTCTGTCCTGCACTCTTTCAGCTGTTTGTTCTACATACATTTACTTCAGAGGGCTGTCTGGGGAAGACATATTCATGCCAATAAAATTGATAAACTGTCAGAGAGAGCGAGAAACAGTTTTAGTAACTGGCATTACAGTGAATTTGCTGACCTGGTGCAGGGAGGGGAAAGGGGAAGGCTGGTAAATTAATTACAGCAGTGCTGAGGAGAGCCTAGCTTATCTTGGAAGTGGTCCAGTTACTTGGCTTGCAATAGGCGTCCAACTGCTGTATACCTGAGGAGGTAACAAATGCATGAGGTTGAGAGTCAAGTATGCTCAAGGCGTGGGTCTGGTTGGTGTAAGCTGTGTTGAGACTGTGCTGCAACCCTCTGCCTGCCCACCCTTGACCTCCCACAGCCTCCTGTGTCCTTTTGTCTCTTTTTGTCCTTTCCTGGGGTGCATTTGCAGTTGCATCCCAGAGCTGACTCTTTACATAGCTGCACACTCATTGAGGCTGATGTGAAGGAAGTGGTGGCAAGGCATGGGCAAACCTGGGATGCCAGCAAAGCATGAATCAGTCTGGTTTTGATTCCTGCTCCCAGCTCAAATCCTGGCTCTAGCTATGCCACTGACCTGGATGAAGGCAGGTCACCTCTTAGCTCAGAAGTGCTGCCTTCCTTGTATGTGGAGGCACATACACAAGGTTGTTTGTGATCATCCTGGAGGAGGGAAAAAACTGCCGTTGCAGTCTGCATCCCCAAATGCTTTCCAATTGACTACACAAACTTGGTACCTTGCCTTGTTTTGCAGTGCTGAAGCTGTCTCTGAAGCACCCCATCCACATTGTGGTCCCCTGTCCCAGTCACAGGGCTGGAGGAGGAGCGCTTATTTCTCACTCCTGTTGCTTTCTCTTCTGCACCTCATTCTGAGTACGAGCTTGGGAAAAACAAACGGGAAGTTAGTGCGTCTGGTGGAGCACTGAATGCGGTGGTTCCAGTGCTTCTCAGTTTCCTGAGGAATTTCAGAGAAATGCAGAGGTCGAGTGAGCTTTCTGCACATAGGAGACGTGGAGGCTCAGGGGCTTGACTGTGTGTGCTAGTTCAAAGAGAAAAGCAATGCGTTGACCAAAATATCTGTAGATTTCAAGTGTACCATGAGTTAGAAGGAAGAATGTCCCTTGCAAAAAGTATATTCTCCCTGAAAGTAAAAAGTCATTGCTGTCCTGGTGTGATGCTGTTACCCCTCTGTTGCTGTTTATGAATCCTTATCACCAAAGGAAAAGTATTTTAATATATTTTGAATACAAGTGGTCTCATTAGACGCCATCTTATCTGTGATATATGACTGACAACATGGCCAGACAAAGGTTACTGCAAGAAATAGACTTGACCTTTTAAGCATACAACAGAGATTTGCAGCAATAGTGAGCACCATGCTTCCTAAATGAATGTGTTAGCAGGCAATGAAAGGAGTACACCTAATTAAAAATGTATGTCAAGGAAAATAGATGGGATAAAGAAGGTTAAACAAACATTAGAGAAGATAAACATATTGTCCCAACAGGCAGCATGGAGAGGGAAGGGTCCTACGTTGGAACAAAAGCAGCCATTTTGGGAGCTGTGCTTAGCACTCAATTGCAATGAAATACAACAATAAAATGCAATTATGGCTCTAGAGCTGGAGGACAAAGCTGTTCTGATGATGGTGCAGAGCCATCGGTAAATGTATGAGGAGAAAATGCAGAAATACTTCTGCCATCTGGTCAAGTCTGGTACTTACGTAGTTTTCATTGTTAATGGTTCTCACATCAAGTATGTATTGTAAGGCTGCATCCTTAGCAATATTTTACGAATGGGTCTATAGCAATAGGATGTATGATCAGACATGCAATCAAATGCATACAAATCTTTAAGTTTCTCGTCAGCTTTTAAAGAGATTATTCTGCCTGCTAGACAGTTAAAATACTTTTTTGCTTATCTGCATTTGTTAGAGTCTCTTTGGCTTTAAATACCTCTGAACAGAGTCTTCCCTGAGCTTGGCTTGCTGGTTTTGCTCTGCCTTCTCTGTAAAATTAATGTGAGTTATTGAGCCGGTATTGGCTTGCTATTATGCCATCTAGCCAGGTCTGTGGAGGGGTAGGGGGGATTAAGGTAGGGAGCATGTAATCACCTGAGCTGGAATTTAGCCATGACACTGGGCTTATCACTTTTAATCTTATCAGAAACAGAATCAAAAGGACCACAGGATCTCTAATGGCTATAAGTGGTCTGGTCCTTAGCTTTACATCTGACCTGAAAGCCTGGGTCTCTTAACAGAATGGATCTCCTATGGGAGAGGCTGCTTTCCCAGCCGGGGCTTGGCAGAGAAAACAGCCTGCTGACAACTCACCTTGGGGAGCACTTTGGTTTTTTCCCCATGAAGGTCTCCTTGCTTTGCTGTAGGATTTTGCCCATTCAGGCTCAGTAAATACAGGAGCAGAGCCAGTGGGAGGCCAGGCTCTATCAAGGCTGTTAAGGAAGGGTGGCTACAGAGATGACTGCTTTTGACATCTCTTTCAGTGCCTTTTTGGGGAGGGCTGAAGGGAGACAAAATGTCAGAGCAGAGAGGACTGAGTATAGGCTGGAGCAAAGCAGCTCTGTGAACCGGTCAGATCACCCTTGCTGCTGTCTGCAAGAGCTTTGGGGCACAGCACGGGAGGATCTCAGTGTTTTCTGGTGAGATGCCCGTTCACAAAGATGTGATTCCTCAGCATGGTCTGACCTCTGTGGGCCCCACTGAAGAATGGGTGTGCAGTGGAGGGATGCTCTAGGCTGTGTGAGCACTTTTGATTCAAAGTGACGGCTGCCCAGTGGTAGCTTGCACAAAGAGCTACCTGACAACAAACTCCTCATGGAAAACAGTCTCCAGCCAGCATTGGGGGTGCAGTGGAAGGAGAATGACTGAAATGGTATATTCAGTCTATGAGGATCTGTCCCAGGCGTTGATGGGTGCCCCAGACCCCACAGTATGGCAGGGGCACAGCCACTCCTGAAGAATCACTGCCTTCCACAGCTGGACCAGCAGCTCTGCTGGCTGTTCACCAGGGATGCAGGAAGAAGATGAGGTAATGGTTTTAGTTGACAGCACTGTCTCAATACCTGTGTAGATCTATAGGCAGAGTTGCCTGAGGAAAGATGAAAAATTAATGGGGACATTTTCACCCTGGCTGGCTCACATGGCATTCTAATGCTATTGCCAACATGATGGGAGTTTCTGCCTGAGAAGTGTGCAGTGAAATCCAAATCGTTTGACAAGGAGTAAAAACAGCTTCTGATGGGGCCTGGGGCAATAAATCAGTTTGTAAAATGCTCTGCACCTTGAGGAAGGTGTATACATAGATTTTGTTTCTGTGGTGGCTGTGGGCTAAGGTTGAAGCACCTCTAAAATGTGGACTGTCTTCAGTAGAAGGCAGACTCTGCTGCAAATGGGGAGAACAGGAAATTGTAGTGGGGAAGCCTATTTTATTCCAAATGATTAAGGCTTGGTCTGTGTGCAAAGTAACACCCGTGTAATGGAAGGTATGATTTGTTAATGTGCAAGTCTTTTTGTCAGTTCTTTTGGTTGAAACTTACCACCTCAATGTTTCAGTGGTAGGTAGCATGCCCAGTGACAGCTTAATGTCAAGGGAAGTATCATAAAATCAAGGGATGATGGATTTTAGACAGAAATGCTGCACAATGTGATGAACACAAAACTTGGGATGAAATGCAGAAGGAATTACTTCTGGGGAGATGGCAGTGGGATGTTACAGGTGCAAAAACATTAGAGCAAATATGAAAGAGTATTCAGGTCCCAGGGATCTCTACCTGGGAGCTGAGGGGTGAGCAACAAACGAGTGCACCCAAGGGCTCAGGATGAGAAGGGAAATGCTGCTCTCCATGCGGTCCTCTAGCACTCACTGTTATCACAACTCATTCTTTGTAAGCCAGGCAAAAGGACTCATCCTCTTTCCAGAGAGATCAAGCCTGCAATGTAAAAATAGTCCGATTTGGGCTGGAGCTTAAACCTAAAGTGATTACATGACTTCTATTAAAGCAAAAAGCAAACAAACCCTATTTTTCCTCTGGTGATTACATAACTCTCAGATCAGATGAGAGTTGGGCAGTTCAGAATTAGAATGGGCACTCTGCAATGCCGTCGATGCAGGAAAGCACCTGCACAACTCAAACCCAGCATCTGTGCACTGCGGGGTTGGATGCTGCAGTGGCAGCTGAGACTCAGAAGCATCTCTGCATGAAAGTTGCTGCTCCTGCTTTGCAAGGGGATGTGTGCCTTTTCCCAGCTGTATTAGATTGGCCTCGTAACCACTCCCTCAGCATGGCATTTCTTATTGCACTGCTGTCTCTGTGCTGCAGGGTATAGATTTGCTCTGTTGGACACTTGAGCTTTGCAGGACAGCTAGCCAACTGGTTTTGCCAGTGTCTGTGCAGCAGCACAGCTAGCAGGTAAGCAGGTATTGAACTGGGTGAGGTAGGAACAGTTCAAAATGTTACTTTCCCAGATCCTGTCTACACCCAAAGTGCAACATAAATTGCCCTGGAGAGCTGCATGGGCAGTAGATCTGAGTGGCAGACCAGGATTTGTCATTGTTAGGGTTGGAAGGGACCTCTGGAAATCATGTAGTCCAACTCTGTCACCTAGTGAAGCTGAAAACTTGTGTAAATCACTACCTGCTGGGTATAGAGATTTCCCATAGTATAGGGAATTTTGCTTCAGTGAAGCCTGCTTGCCCCAAATGATGGTTTTCCTGAATCAACAGCAGTTGAGAGATGGTTGCATGTTGTAGTTCATGCTCTGGATGATTTCTCAGGTGCCTGTGTCCTTGTTATATGTCGTCAGTCAGTCTCCCAGCGGGAAGTTGCTGCTGAGTCTGCTACATGATTTGTAAATGCTGAGGATGAAGGATATGATCTTTTATCTTTGAGCGAGGGCTTTGAATTTTTCCTGGCCTGAAATCCTGTTGGAAACCTGGCTTGGGCAAAGTCATTGTATCGTGGCAGATTTAAGTGCAAATCTCCAAACTAAATGCCTTCCTGGCCTTAGGCTGGGAGTCCAGCAGGTCCCTGGCCCCAGCACATGATACGGTGGTGGTGATGGATATGGGTGGTGATTTCCCATCAGCTTCCATTGCCTGCTGCTCTGGAAGTGAAGTATTGATGCAAGAGCAGCAGGGCAAAATGTGGTCTTTAAAGGCTGCTCTGAGGGAAGATTCTGTAGTTCTATAAGATCATAGGCTTGTTAGGTGATGATGGATACATTGGGAGTATGTAAGTAAGACACAGACACTTTACAAATATCATCCTTGTAGAGCTATGGGCAGGGCCAGGAGAACCCCTTGCCCACAGTGCTGAGGAGGTAGGGGTTATCTACAGGAATGGACCAGCACTTGGGTTTTAACTTGGGCCTCTAGCAAGGACTGAGCTCACATGCCAGGTCCAAACAGTGGGTGTGTGAGAGCTGGGGCAACAGCCATGAAAGAGCTGAGGATAACCCTGCAGTGAAGGTACTGGTTTGGAGGGAGATGAGGGACACTGGGCTCTCCTGAGCAGCTCTACTACTGAGCCTGAGGCACTGAAATGGTAAACTGGGTAGTCCAACATGTAGCCTTCCATGTCGGTGATGGTAAAAGCTCTTTGCCCTATGCTGCTGTCCCTTTATAGGATCTTTCTTGCACTTCAGTGTCTTGGAGTCATATCCTTGGGCTATTTTGCCTTGTACAAAGGTTATCAATATTTCCCTCTCAAAAAAGAAGCATGACTGTCCTCTAGGGATAGTTCACAGTCAGAACTGGGTAGAAACAGGGGCTTGTCCTACTTTGTGCAAGCATTGGGCATCCTGTTACAGACCAGGCAGAGGGGGGCAAAACTTTCTTCATCTGCTTGGAGAAGGTTTTGAAGCAGTACACTGCTAAGGAATTTCCTCCATACTGTGTATGTGTACGTGTTGATTTGTGCATGTCGGCTGTTTCTCATCATGAGTCCTCCCAGTTGGTTGCTGCACCACTTCGTTGCTGAAGCTACGGGTGATTATTCTGTGTCAGAGTGGGCTGAGGGTGGAAATGGGTTTATTTGAAGAGACTCCTTTACCTAATAAGAGCATGCCAGCACACCTTTCAGGACATGTATTTCTTGTCTCCTCTGAGGGTTTACCATCGCCAGTGCAGATGATACTCTCAGACAAGATCTGTTACTATATTCTGCTTTGTGCTCTTTTTGCTTCCCTCTATCTCCTCTAAGATCAGCTGTTATCTTCCTTCTGCTCCCATTAGGCCATTACCTGATCTCCTCTCTCTTAGCTGCCATCCTTACGATCCTAGCTGCCTCCCGCCTCTCAGAGTTTTAGCAATACTGGCAAATCTCAGCTTCTGTTAGGCTTTTCCCCCCTTCCTTTCAATCATATATCAGAGACAGAGCTGGATGTTTGAGGATGTGGTGGGGGGGCTCCCAAGTGTGCAGCAGGCTTTCTGCAATGAGTTGCAAAATGCATTTGCAATAGTTGTTCTCTAAGTGGTGAGCAGACAAATTAATCCAGGGAGGGCTAACCTAAACCCCAAAATGTAACTGCTGGTGTAGTTAACTCCTTGATCATTGAACAATAATATCCAGTAAACGTGTGATACTGCAACTCTGAACTGCCTACAGTGTGTTGCTGGAGTGTGAAGCACCCTGTTGTCTCATGCTCAGCTGCTACAGCTTCTTAACTGCTCCTCTGCTTCAGAGACTTCTTGCAAAGAACTTGATAGTTACAAGGGGGAAGGAGCTGAGTTAAAGCAGATTTTATGTAGAAGCAGTTAACACAGATGCAGCATCCCTGAGCGTGTGAGTCACATTGAATTCAATTTGCTGAGAACTTGCATATAGGTGGCATGGCTGCTGCCCCTGTCAGCATTTGGTGCCTAGCTCTCAGCTGCTACAGAGTACAATGGCTCTGAATGATCCAGTTTGGCACCTTTAAGCCCTAAGATCGAAGCTTTGAAGCCATCTGAGGAAAGCGGCTGGTGAAATACAGACATAATCCTGCTTCCAGTAAACCTATCTATGAAAAGGGCTGTTTTTCTCTGAAGTAAGACAGTGCCAGCAAATAAAGGTGCTCAGTCGAGGCACTAAAATTTCTTGTTCTTGAGGTATTTAAAGAATCCTGCATTACTGATCACAATACCTGTAGGTATCGGTTTCTCTAGACAACATCATTGCTCCAGCAATCTGTACCGATTGTGTTTATTGCCATATTAGCAATTACCACTTGGGTTTTGTTCCTGAATAGCTCTACCTACATATGTACCTTCTACTGAGTGATGCGTGTCTCAGATGCACTGCACAAGTGACACTTTGATTGTGCTGTTCCAGGTTACTGGCAGGCTTTGTTATTCTCCTGTTACCCTGTATTTCTTGATCGCTCTGTTACACATGTGAAATGCCTTCTGTTATGTTAGACCTGCACCGGCTACTGGGTAGCAGAGCAGATTCATTGCTGCTCTGAGTCTGGTACATCACACACTAATTATATCTAGAGTTACCTCCTTAAAACTTTATAGCTGCTGTCTCTTTCTTTCTGCATCAGTGCTCTGTCCCATGGTAATGCAGAGAAGCTGGATCAAAAGGATTGCATCCACAGGTAAGCTCTGTCTCCTACAGAGCAGTTGAAACATAGGATTATGGTCTGAACCATGATGGGATGTAGCATCATACTTAGAGTTCCCGGTGAATAGTGAAACACCAAAGCTCAAATCTGAGACTGAACTCTTGTAAAGCTACTGTATCTAAGGATAGAGGACTTCGGCCCCCTTCACCAGCCCTCCCCAGTGAGTTAAGCCTGATGGGTCTCTCTAGTCCTGCCACCTTGCACACTGTGCTGCCATCCTGCCAATGCCATGTGCCTTGTTCATCACGGTGCTGTGCTGTAAGATGTGCATGTAGGGTAGCTCTTTGACCTGTTCTTTTGTGCTCTGCACTAGAAATGCCTCATCTGCTCAGGCAGAGGGTGGCTTGTTCTTATTTCTGGTACATCATTGGTCTCATAAAAGACTGAGTGACTCAGTTCAGTGGTGCAGAAAAATGGAATCTGTGTTTTCTGTCTAGTGGTTGTTGCTTCTTAGTTTTCTCTGAGACTCATTCCTTCCACGTAGGTAACCCCCCCATCTCCCAATTCCTCCTGCTCCAAGCCTGTGCACAACCAGGGACTCTTACCTTTATTCTTTCATATTCTCCTACAGCTTCTCTCCCTGCTGTTCCTTGGGCTTACATGTAGACCAGTCATTTGGTCATGGGACTTTGCCCAGTGTCTGGGGCAGGATGCTTGAGGGCAGTAGCTCCTTTTCCAGCCTTGTTTGTCTGAGGAGCCTGGCCACCTCACGGGCTTTCTGATGTTCAACCGCTATCCCTGCGCTGTCCTCAGCTCCTCACTCTCAGTTCTTCAAGCCGTGGGTCATGGGGTGCTGTGCAGCTACCCAGCCTCTGACTGCACATGGATATACACTCAGTTTCACTTTACCTGTGATGTGGTACCTGTCTTACCCTTTGGGAGCCATGTCCCAGGAGTAACACTGACTGCTGGCCTCATAGGAGCCCCTGCAGAATGTCACCCACCCCATGAACGTACAGCAGGGAATGCGCCCGAGCGGTGCCTGCCAGTGCTGCTGAAGGGCTCCTGGCATGCTTGGCCTGACTTGCGTGTTGCAGTTGAGTCCATATTTGCTGTCTGTTTAGAAACCTTTCACTGGGGCTGGTGGTGGGCTCTCTCAGCCTTTTCTTCTGCTCAGGGCAGGGGTGAAGTCCATGTATTTTTATCTGCACTTGGATGCTGAATTCCATGTCTTTATTTGGCTCGCCATCTTCACCCCTCTGCTAGGATGCCTCTGGCTGTACCTGGCTATATCCAGCACTTAGGCATGTGTGTGGGGATTCTTGAGAGGGTGGTGGGCACCCCCTTCTTCTCCACCTGTCATGGAGATTTGGGGATGGGCTGTGGTTGAGGATGCAGCAGCAGTTGTGCCTGCTGGACAGAGTTAATCCCTGGAGTCTTGAGCGTCTCCTGTTTTGCTGCCCCCTCCCTGGTTTCCTGCTTCCAGTCCCTGTTCCCTTGGGGTAGGGTTACCGAAGTGGGAGCCACAGGGAGAGCATGTCTATTCTAAGGAGCCGCATTCGGTTACTGCATGCCAGAGGTGCTCAAGTATTGCTGGCAGGGAGCCATGTAGTAATGGGGCAGGGGAGCGTGAGCTGCAAGAGGGGAGCAGGAAGAGGATGGCCAAGGACCTGCAAGGCTGCATGAGCCACTTCTTTGTCTAGACAATTACAGAGATAAAATGTGTCAATTCAGGACCAGGAAGCTGTGGCACTGAAAGAACACAGAGCAGTTTATCTGTTAACCTTAAAGTATTCCTCTGCCTGATCACAACCCACTACTGCGTCTCCTTGGCAGTGAAGGAGAGGATACTGATCTGTTTCTTTTGTGGATAGCCATAGTGCAGTGATTTGTCTGAGGTTATGGGGGGTTTGTGGCTCACGGATGACCAAATCCTCAGTCACACACAGATGGCCTGATAGATCTGTAACTTATCTGCTAGATGGTAATGGATGTTGCAGAGATTGTTTGTAGATACTCAGTTGTTCTGAATATTTCTACAGATAATGATCAGGCGTCATTCAGATGCAAAGTGGTTTTCAACACACTTTATAAGTCCCTGGGGTACAGAAGCTCAGTTTGGAAGTGGAGACAGGAGATTTCCTTACCTGAGGGACAGGACATGAGGCAACGATGTGATGAGCAAGTGTACTCAGATTGGGCTTGTTCTGGTTTCTCTGTGCTGGCAACATTTGGGTGAATGAGGACATTGCTGCACCTACTGGTTCCTACCCCTTTTTTATAGAACTTAAAAAGAAAATGGTACTTTCACCTGCTGACACAAAACCAAAAGCTCTCTTGGGAACTTGGCTGCCTGCACTTTCCTGTCCTACATCCCCAGCATTCCTGAAATGCCATGTACTTCTACTGGCATCCTCAGGATCAAGCACCACAGCATTTGCAGAGAGTCCACACATCATCTGGCACTCTGTGCCCTGCCAAAGCTTTCTACACCTTCCCACCCCACAACTGCGAGCACTCGGCTCCTTCTTACATTGCTGTGACCATTGGGAATATCTTTCACTTTCTCCTCTCCTTCCTATTTGGTTATTTCCTACTCTGGAAAGTTGCGTCCTTGGCTTTGGGATTTATGTGTGGTGATGAACTGCAGGCAGGTGAAATCAGGCAGCTGTTTGTTGAGATGTCACAACAGTTTGTCACCACATGGATTTACTCATCCCCTCGATGTCACAAACCTGACAGGGACCTGGATCAGGGAGGTATCTACTGCTTTGTTAGAGCTTCTGACCAGCAGGTTTGAAAACTGTGTAGGTGACAAAACACTGACGTACACCCACACAAACTCCCAGTGTGAGCTCAATAAGTGACAGAAGTGTTGTATATGTAGAGTATATATAGAGAGTATATATACATTTTATATATACAGTAATCATAGCTTTCTGGCTTTAAAGTGTGGCCACCTCTCTAATTTCATTACCAATCAAGTTTTGTCACTTTTCTGTCTGAATTATCTGTGCAAACTCTCTTGGGCTTTCCTGAGCTTCTCTGTGGTGTATATTTTGTGGGTAGTTATGCTTAGACCAGAGTCCCGGGTCTCAGTGCTGTGTTCCTCTGGCTTGGAGAAGAGCTCAAGCATCATGTCTGTACATAGCTAGAGTCCTGATGGGCCAGCCCCCAACCCATTTCCCACGCACAGAACCTGTGTGTGGATGCAGCCTAATGAAAAATATTTATGCCTGCTTGTCTTTGTTCCCTGCTTGGCACTGCGTGTGAAATTCCTGTTTGAGAGGAATGTAGGAGAGCCGTATGGGAAAGCATAGCACTCTTCCATGAATAAAAGGGTATTTCCAAAACAACGGGGTTTGTTATAGCTACATGCAGACTTTATACCAGATAGCGATGCCAGCATTCCTAAGAATCAGCAAGCAGAAAGACTATTCACAAGGCATAGTCAGCTGATGAATTTATTCACTGACAATAATTCTTATGGACATGCATTCTGGAAAACAGTATTTGGGAAATAAAACCAATAGTCCTTTTCAAGAATTCCAGAGCTATGAGGGAAGTCAAGTCGCTTCATACTTTCCATTATGTGATGCTTGATAAGCACAGAGCAATCAGGTTCTCTCAGTTTGAACGTTTTTGTATATATTGCTCCGGTAACCAGAACTAGTGCCTGCTGTCTTGCAGCTATTACTGATTGTGCTGCTTCAACTCATAGGTTCAGCTCTTGCTACACCTTTGCCTGCAGTCCATCAAAGTTTCATGGTTTTTCCTCCACATTTTCACCTATAATTCTGTCTCTACCCTCATTATGAGCTTTTTCCTGCAGGATGCTCCTCTGGTGTCTCCTTTTCTCTCCAACTTACGTCCTTAGTTTTAAAACTTTCCTACTTTATCCCCTTATTCATGCTTTTGCCTTTTTGTGCTCTTTCCCTCAAGCTCCCCACCAGCTCTCCATCCCAACTTGGTTTATTACAGCCTCAGCCGCCAGTTCTTCCCATGGATACCTCCCTTTACAGTTTCTTCTGTCTGTTGTGGGTTTTCTTTCCAGTCTTGATAAAGCTGCTTCCTTGTCCTCCTTTTTCCCAGGCCTGTGCTCTGGTTTCTTACACCAACTTGTTGTGCCCTATTTTAGCTTGCTTAAGACCTTGGAAGCATCTTTTACTCTTAACATCACTAAAGACATCAGCTCCCTGGGGTCTCTAAACATTACTGTCGTACAAATACTTATATAAAATTCATCATCTTGCTAAGGCACATTCCTGATGTCCTAACCTAGCAATTTCCTTGCTCTTAGTGCGTGGGTTTTTCAAAGGATGTGATAGAGAAGTATATTGTAGTCACTTAGCAACCAGGACTGGCTTTTTGAAAGCAAAAATCTTGGAGTTTATTTTGTAATTTCGATTTCTAAAACCTTAAAATTAACAATTGCGTGCTCAAGAAATCAATGAAGTGTTTGCACGGTTGCAGAGTGAAGATGCCCTCTTGGTTTATATGGTCACTTGCATGTGTGTGCGCGCGCTTACTAGCTTTCTATCCCTAGTTATAGCTGGGACAGCACGTTTTCTTGTCCTCTCCTTTGGCCCAGTTTTCAGGAGTGCCGTTTGAACTCCACTTAAGGTCAGTGGGAACTTTGGTGCTCAAAAACCAGTTCCTCTGCTGCAGACAGAAGCTGCCTCCGATGCATCCCCAGCTGTGAAAAGTTCCAACTGCCCTTTATTCAACAGCCAGTGCTTCCAGCTTTGTCCCTGGCAAAGTCTGCAATGCAGCTCCGAGTGATCAATGCAAGAATCTTTGGCACATGGAATCTGAAAGTGTGGGCACAGCACAAAATAGATTGAATTGCAGAATGAAAGAGCGCAGGCAATTCTCCCGATCGCATTATTCAGCTTCACATTTATTTAATTAAACCCCGACATTTTCTAATTAAAACACAGCCTCTGCAGAATTTCTCTGTTGCCGCCAGAGAGGGGGGGATGGACCGGTGGGACCTGGGATGGGCGGCTTAGGGATGGCCCCCTCCTTCCGTGACGATGCTGAGGGTCAGCCGGGGGGACACCCTGCCCGAGGTGTGCCTGTGGTCCTGGCCCGGGTTTGGAAGGACCCAAGCATCCCGTTTCCAAGGCAGCGCACTGCCCTCTAATGCTGCTCCCGGGTAGTGGAGGGGGATCCGTCCTCTCTAGGATGAAGGAAGCCCTGTCGAGGGTTGGGGGGGAAAAGGAACTTTTTCGGCCCTGCTGGGGACGGGAGGAAGCAGGGCAGTGGTTTAGGGGGTACCCCGAGCCATACTCTGATGCCAGACCTGTAGTTTTCCCGTTCCTATCCCTCGATGTGCCTGGTGCTGCAGCCAGGGATAGGGAGCCTTATAGAAGGGCTGCTGTGATGCCTTTGGTACCCTGGTGACTTGTGCTTTTCTTTCTGGAAGTAAATCTCGCCTGAAATTTGCTGTAAATGAGCTTCAGGCCAGAAATGGTTGTTGCCTCAGGGCTCTCTTTATAGCTGTGACCTGTCTTAGGTGAGGTCGTGGCTTGAGCTGCTTCGGAGTAAATGCTGCCCTTTATCAGCGCTGCCCTTTTTGCTTTGGAGAGGCATGTCCAAGCTGTGTATTGCATTTATGTCAGAGATGTACAAAATTACCGTATCTTGCACAACTTGGTGGAGAGGGACTTCCACTGCTTGAGCCTGTGTCTGAACAGAAAAGCAAGATTTGCTCCTTCTTCTTCCTAGGAATGAATGCCTGGAGATGGATTAGCCTTTGCTTTCTTCACCAAGGTGGCATTGAGAAGGAGCTCTGGCTGCCCTGACTGTGGGATCACCTATTTAAATCATAGTTCCTTATAGGGAAATCACTGCAACAGAAAGTGCTGTGTTTTAGATGCTGTGGGAGCCAGGCTGCAGCAGGGTAGAGGCTCAGTGCAGCCATGGTGCTAACAAGAAAGGGCTGGAGAAAGGATGCATCCCCTGCATGGGGTGACCTCTCCCTGGCCCCCAAAGGAGACTGGTGCGAAGCAGAAAGCTTCTGCCTGATAATGGAGTTCAGTGTTTTCCTGACTCGAGGGCAATTGGTAGGAAGCTTGGCTGGGAATGGCTCATCATAAGACTGTCATCAGTTGGTTTAAGTCGATACCAATTACAACGTTATTAATTAAAAAAATGTGACTGCTGTGAATAATGATTGTAACCCTTTGTTTTCCAGGCAGTCACACTGCAGACATCGAGTATGAATTAGAGCTCTCTACATATACTGACTGGTAAAAGCTGTGCTCCCTAAACATACCTTTTAAGTGTCATAACATCTTTTTAAGTGTTAGGACAGACATTTTCCCTTCCTAATTATCTTTCTCCTGCCTTCAGGAACCTTCTCTAACTTGAGGCTGTCTATGCGTTAATCTCCTGCTGCCTGAGAAAACATTAGAAGTCTCTTAAACACAACCCATCACGAAAGAGTGAATGGTTAATCATGCATGGAAACTGCGTGATGTCATCTCTCAGGAACTCAAGGAAGTTTTCTGGTGTTCCATTAAGCGTTCCCATGCTTTCATCTGTGGGAAAGAGACACCAGAATAGTCACCATCCTTTGCTGGCACTGAGATAAGAGCTTGGTGCTCATATGATGGCATGTGAGTTGTCTTCTGGGGTCAGTCTCCTGACTGCCTGGTTGCCATGTCCTGGAGGAGGGAGCTTGGGGCTAGCTGGTTCACATGAGGACAGGAGTGTTTGTTCAAGCAATTACTGTGTTAGAGCTGAGCCTCTGATAGTTTTCCAGGTTAGCCTGATGGATCTCTTTCCTTGTTTGTAGAGGGGGAGAAAGGAGTAGAGGGAGGTGGTGAAAGAGCTACCTGTATACACTGTGGTTCCCCTCATGAAGCATGACTTTAATCTGGTGGTGCCTTATTTCTGTTCTGTACCTGAGGCACAAGAGCAAAGAGGTGCCTGGCTTTGGTTTAAGGTTCACCAGCCAAACTCAGACGGCTTCAAAATGGGTGTACCCCTGCCTCCAAACCTCCTGTATCCTTGTGCCTCTAAGGTTTATGGTGCTGTTCGGCTGTGCCCAGAAAAAAGTGTGTTTCCCTTCTTGTTGGTGCACAACCTGATGGATCTAGGGGCATGAATCCTCCTCGGGAACGCACGTAGCCCTGGCTCCATCACCGCTGGGCAGGACAGATGTGAATCCACGTGCATCAGTGACGCAGGCAAACTGGATTTGGCCAGCTGCCGGGGCTTTGAATGCTCATTTTGGGGGAGGGAGGGAGGGAGGGAAGGAGGACAGTAGAGGGGAAAACCTGCCTTCTGCCTGCTCCTGGTGCTGAGGTGCCTGGGGAGGGAGTGGAGATCCAAGAAAAGGAAGAGCCAGGACAGGGCTGCTGCTTTGCCAGGAGCTCTTTCCCTGTTTGATGGCAGACACATAATATCATGGGGCCAATGCACAGGAGCCGTTTGTCCTTTTGCTGTATCTGATGGATTTGCATGCGCCTGTGTGTGTGTGTCGCTTTGTTTTCCACCCTGTGTTTTTTAGCAATAATCCCCTCCAAGGTTATAGAGATATCATTTGTCAGCAAGCCGACAGAGCTCTTTCTTACTATGGGATTACATAAGAGAACACAGGCTTTATTGCCATTTTAGGACGTATTAGCATTGTGGATTATTTCCATAGAGACTGAGCACAGCGAAGGCCTTCACTCATCCTTCTGCCCCCCTACCTCTTCCTCTTAAAAATGATATACATTAGCAAACAAACAAGCAGGAAGCATCCTGTGAAGCCTGGTCCATGATCAGTGGTGTATGTGGAGGTTTGATGTGAGTGCTAAGTGTGCATCCCAAGACTGCAGGCAGAAGGAGGGATTGCAATAAGATGATGCAGAGCAACAAGAAAGCAGATGTGCCTTCTTCATGTCTGCTTCTCCTCTTGGGAGGCTTGGGAGAGCCCCTGCTCCTGCTTTGGTCATTCATTACCTATGGGATCATGGCAGGTCAGGTCAGTGATTTATGCCTCAGTTTGTAAAATGGGGGGTTTAGTTATACTGCGGTATCCTGTTGGCCAGGGTAACTCACAAGCCTATGTGTTATTACCAGCAACTTTTCGATGACAAAGGCCAATCCTAAAACAGCTGTCTCATGCTGGCTGTGCATCTTTTGAGCTGCTGGTAGAGTAGGAAAAGAATGTGGAGCATTGCTGTAAATAATGAAACTGCACATTTCTCCCTTTGAAAAGCATCTTGCCATACTATCAATTCCTGCATTTCTGACATGTGCTGTAACCAGGCTGTGGTGGGTTCTCCTCCATGTATGAACTAGCAGAAGATATTTTAGGTTTTTCCCCTTTTCTATCAAAACTTTCAGAGAGCAGAGATGTTTTTCCTAGGTCTAGGGGATCCCTAAACTGTAAAATCTGGAAAGGGTCTCTTGGCTGTGCGTCTGCTACTGTACAAAGTACTGGCATTTCTCATAGCCTGGCAGACATGGCATGGGAAATTATTGGCCTTCATGTGTGCTGGGGGTGTCCATTACAGTTCATCATGAGTCTCAAGCTGCTGATAGACACGGCTTCTAAGGCCAATGCCAGTTCACTGGTCAATGATTAATCTCTAGGTCTGGAAGGGAGTCTCTCATTTCACCTCTTGCCTGGTCTTTTCAGGGTTCATAAGTAATCTAATTAGCGTTGTTCTTTCTGATGCCACTCATATGTTACCTGTAACATGAAGGTTGTACTACATCCTGAGTAACTCCCAGCCTAGGGAATACCCGCAATGTTTGCGCTGCAGTCATATGTCACAACTACCCCCCAGGGCCAGTCTTACAAGACAGCAATCAGACAGCTAACCACATCCAAGAAAGAGCCTGCTGCTCTGCTTCTTGAATGCTTCTCTTTGGGCCTGTGCCCTGATGGGAGCTGCATGTTCGTGCCACCCCTACCAGTGAAACCCACAGACTCCAGGTAGCAAACATACCCCAGTGGCAAAACAGGCCTCTGCAGAAGAGATGCGTTCTACATGAAGAACTAAAAAGTCACTGAGGCTCAGTCATTCATGAGTAACTCATTGAAGAAAGACAGAGAACTCATCGTTGTTGGAGATGGGTGGGAAGATACTACTCAGTTCTGTTGAAGTGGGATCTCAGATGTGTTACTGGCCACCTGAGAAGCCACATACCAGACAGCTGTAGGAAATCAGGCTTCAGACATTCTGCTGCTCAAGAAGCTTTTTGTTCTTATTTTAAAGAATAAGTTTAACCAGAGCAATGAAAAAGTAGGTGTCCTGTTGTGACCATGGTGATCACATGGTTTCTGTGATAATGAATAGCATCCTTACTTGGGATAGTAAACTCAACCTCAAGCATTACCTGCAGGCTAATTGCACCTGAGTTTTGGCGTCTTTGCTGCCATTTCCAAATATCCAGTGTATTTCTTGCCTATGTCTCTGTGTTGGGTGGGCCTCTTGCAAGTGGGTCCAAGAGAGGGAAAAGAAAAAAGAGAAGTTCTAATCTTTGTGACCTGCCTGGACTTACCACCTCAATGCTCTTTCCTGTGCAGCTTTCACAGATTCTTCTAGGCAGAAAGGCCCAAGAGCCCTAAAAGCCCCTGAGAGATGCAAATTCCTAGCTAAAGACCTGTGGCTGTGTAGGTAACAGAGGACCTTGCTCACGTATAACAGATTTTGATCTTTAAAGATATTTAGCTGGATTCCTTATCAAGTCTTAGGACACTGTTTGGCCAACAGGAAGTGGTCTATGATCCTTATTTTCTATAGGGGAGACCAGGTATGATGTTTTAAAGGCTGATCTCAGTCCTTAGAGAAGTCCATTTACACAAGCCCTTCATAATCAGAATTGCCTTATCCTGTCCAAAGTGGGCTTGCTACAGCAGACCCCAGTGACACAAACCTGTTTGTGGGAAACAGGCTAAGGAAAAGCTGTTAGAGCTGAAATAAAAATCCATATGTAATTGACCTACTGAGACCTATCTAAAATGTCAGTAGTATCGGTCCTTACTGCCCACTCTGCTTACCGCTGCTTGTGGAGTTAACATTGAAGCGATTCACGTGCGTCAGAACATGAAGCCATCACTTCTGGTGTCTGGAAACAGAGCAAGGAAGAACTTTCTTAGGTTAAATACGCTACAGTTCAAGGAAGACTTCTAGGATGTTTCTTATCAGCTTGCTGAAATCACTAGGAAGTCCCTTAAACATCACATCCTACACACACTGCTCTGCAGAGCTTAGGGCACGTGCTTTTCTTCCTGGAAGCTACACCAGCATGTACTGCAATGCCTGTTTCTTGAAGGTTTTGGGTAACTGCAGGGGGACTGCAAGTGTTTGTGCCTTGGCCTGATGACTGAGTGAGCAAACCCGCAGGCCTGTGCAGTCAGTGGGAGTGGCTGTATTCCTCATGCAAACACACACAATATGCATTCTTCCACGGGCCTCAGGGAAGGGCACACATCTGAACACTGCACTATCTGTGGCAATGATTAGCATCTATTTATCACAGCTATTGTGAAAGCAGGGTAGCAGTCTTCCTACCACATCAGTTCCAGGAGTGCCTTCACCTCATACTTGTTCATTCATGTGGCACAAATCAATTTTCGTTGATGCTTAGCTGGATTGCATCTGCAGAACCACAGGAGTAAGAGCAGGCATCATTTCTGTTTCTTGTGGTACTCAAACCCCCATTGAGCTGAGTTCTGACTGCAGATTTTCTAGTCTGCAGCTGCTGAAGATGCAGGAAGACATCCATCTCAAACCGTGTGTCTTGCCTCAGGCAGCTGTGAGCTTTGGTGCAGTGGGATCCCTTGCAGAAATGAATGTCAGTGATGGAGGGTGATGACTTGGGGGTCCCCATTAGCCTTTCAGAGCCTATCCTGCCCAGGTCATGCAGCAGTCCAGTGTGTACTGTGTTGGTGTGATCCCTGTGTGGTTCACTATATACCTTGCAACCTGGGAGAAGACTTATCCAATATGAAATTCCTCATTTACTTACTCTGAGTGGTTCTGCCTCCATCCACAGTGGGAGACCTCTCAGGAAAATTAGCAGCCAGCTGTGGAGCAGTTTTGCGCATCTGTGGTTGTGATATCAAACCCCTCATGCCTACATTGTATTGAGACTCTGGTGTTCTTAAACACTGTCTTTGTTAGACACCTGTTCTTACTTAGTGTAGGACTTGAGTATTATATGTATGGAGTATTTATACTTGTCATACCACAAAGAGTTGCTTTACTGCCAAAAGTGTTTGTGCTGCAGCCTGTGAAATTAAGATAATTATCCACCTCTGTGCAAATTATAAGGTACTTGGTGGTCTGAATTTCCCTCTGCATGGGCTTGTCTCTGTATTGAGATCCTCTGAACTGTGTCTGAGTTTGAGTAGGCAGTGTGACTGCTCTTCCAAGTGACTTCCAGGGTCACATATATTGCTTGTAGCATAGCAAGGAGAAAGCAGAAGCAAAGACTTCAATCTCAGAAAAGCACCCTCATTTCAGAGCTGTCCTCCCTCGCCAGGTACACTGATACCAACATTTCCTTTGGTAGAGCTCAGTTTGTCTTGCAGCAAGGAGAAAAACACCCTTTGACTTATAAATTGAGCACATTTAATGGGGAGCAGCATGGGAGGAGTTATTATTAATAATTATTTGCATAACAATTGCCTTTCTTCCATAGATCTCTCAAAGCTGGGCAAATATGAATTAATTCGACCTTAAACTACCCACGTGGGAGGATGCAAAGTATCATTATCCACATGAACAGTTTCTTTGCATGATTTTACTAATTATAGTATAGCACTTAGGTGTTGTTATATGTGCTATATAAGACGGTAAATATCATTTTACAGAGAGGAAGAAAGGGCATTTCTTACACAATCAGACTCCCTTTCCAGTACACTCTCGGTACTATCTCCAGCAATGAGGAGAATTATTCCAGCAGAAGATGGAGGAAATGGGCCATCAATGGGCAGCATGGCCAGAGCTATGAATAGGTGAAATGCCTTGCCTAAACCCTGCAGAAGCTCTCAAATTGCTGGATCTAGATAGTAACTCAAGTTGCACACCTTCCACTATACAAGAACAGCTTTCACCTTTCTCTGTTGCTCAGAGGAATCACATTCCTGATCCTAACAAGGCAGCGTAATGCAACCTTCCCAAAAAGGCTGAGCTGTTCCAGTAACACTGGCTTAAGATGTCACCAGGATGGTCCAGTGAAGTGTGGGAGCACCTCCCATTTCATGATGCTTTGAGCATTAGGGAAACAGCTACTTCCTTAAAGCCCTGCGGAAGGAGGCCTTTGCCATCCTTTTTACCTTGCTAAGCACATGGAAAAGAGCTGGCTCTAGGTTTTTCTGAGGACAGCCCAGCAATTGGGCATGGAGGTGTCTGAAATAAATATAGTTTTGGAGGAGAGTTCATTTCCCCTGAATTAATGCAGCCTGACACAGAGCGCAGGAGCATGTGCCATCTGGTCAGATCTGCCTTGCTTTTGTGAACAAGGGGGAGGGTAACTGATACCTTTATGAACTGCAGTTGCTGCACATGACAAAACAGTAATCCCCTAGGTACTGACAATGTGAGATGCTAATCTGAAATTGAAATGAGTAAAGGCACACAGGCCTGGTAAGGTTGTGAAGGTCAAAACCTTTGTCTCTAAGGAAATTAGTATTTTTATCTTGAGAAACCCTGGGCACAGCCGTGTAGTGCATCAATTTAATAAGAGGCAGTGGGGTAGCATGCTGCTCTTTTATTTCAGAGCCAAGCTTGTTCCTTTTGCATGTAGAGTGTAATGCTATTTCTTTCCTTCATTCCATGACCTGTGTGTGTTCTCTGTAGAGATTTCACTCCCATATTACCCATCCATGCCTCCTGCACCACTTCGGCCCTTTTTTGCCATTGCCTTCTGACGCTACTGTATAAATTGGGCTGGAGGGTGTCCCTGTCACTTGTCCTCAGCTAGAGAGCAAGCATCTAATTCTGCTGTTGCCTGTTGTCCTGCCAGGCACGTAATGAAATGGCCAAATTCCACCCATTTTCCCTGGGAGGAAGTCTGAAACTGGTTAGCGGGATGTTGTGATGCAAGCTGTGATTGTGGGGAACCTGGAGGAGATCCTCATCTCTTTCCTCATGCTGCCTGTGAGAGCAGGGCTTGAATGTTTGTGAGCAGTGGGCAAGGGTTCTACATAAGCTGCTGGAGAGTGATGGTGCCCCACAGTGATGATGAGGAAGTCACGGCTGGCCATGACTTTGGTACAGGATGGGCTCTTAAGGCCAGCCATGCTGGCCTTAATTTAGTAAGTAATGGCTGAGTAACCCAGGGGCATGTGTAAGGCAGGAGCAGAAAGTGTTTGCCTTGTCTTCTTAGCAAAATTGCTCTCTGGCTGCATGCCTTCCTGATTCTCAACCATTGTCCTGTAGTGCAAAATAGCAATGAGGGCTCTGAAGATTCTCTGCCGATGAGGGCAGCTGGGCCTGCAGTGCTACCAACAGCAAAGGAGAGAGCAGGGAGGTGATACAAAGCTGCTTTCACATGCAGCAAACAGAGGGGGAATCTCTTGGGGTTCTGGGTGAGATGCAGGTAACAGCATCCACTTACCTCCCTAAGGTTTGTAGTGCCTGTGCTGCTCGGAGGTAGGACCTGCAATATTATGCTTAGGATGAAATGGAGTGGTAGGATAACAGAGTGTAACAAATTTGTGGTGGGGGAAGAACAGATGTGATCATTGCATTTTTTTTGGGGGTGGGGTTACACACATGCATGCTGGAAGCCTCTGTCATGGAATCATAGAATAGTTTGGTTTGGAAAGGACCTCAAGATCTTCCAGTTCCAATCCCCTGCCATGGGCAGGGATGCCTCACACTAGACCATGTCACCTAAGGCTCTGTCCAGCCTGGCCTTGGACACTGCCAGGGATGGAGCATTTACCACTTCCTTGGCATCATCCCAGAATTCATTTCGCTGAAACACAGCCCTGCACCTCCCACCTAAGGGGATAATTTGTCTTCTGCAATTAGGTCTTTCCCTGCTCTAGGTTCAGTCTGTGGGTAATGGGCAGGCCCACAGAGGCAGCATGCACCACTTGGGGTTGGGTCAAGCTGTGATTTGTGGGGAGGTGAGGGCTTCAGGAGGGGTAAAGATCAGGGGGTATGTTTTCTGTGCAGTTAGTTGAAGGAGAGTATCGCTGCTCTTCTGGCCAGGAAAGATGAATGGGAGGAGGATGTTTCTGTGTGGTGGCTTGATTGTCCTTTTCCCCTGATGAAATGTGGGAGCAGTACCTTGATGCATTCCTCTCATTCTCAAATGGAGTAAAACTTGCCTGGCTTTTCAGGTGGATGAAAGGTGCTATAAAGAAAGGTGAAGGTTTATCTGGCCTGCAAAGCCCAGATAAAGGGTCAAGGTTTAGGTTTAATTCTTGACAGGGAGATTCTTGCTCAGAAATTTCCATCAGTTTCAGGAGTGCTAAGCTCTGATTATTTGTGCAAGGGGCGTGTTCTTGTAAAGATACTGTATGTGTTCCCTCCCCACATCTCCAATCACCACCCTTCTTTTCACCTGGAAAGGAAGTACTTCCAAACCTAGGCAACTTTAAATATGTCTTCTCTTTTACCTTGTTTCTTTTGCTCCCAACCTTGGGTTTGTTTCTGGCCCAGAATGCCTGATAAAATCACGCAAAGGTCTTTATATTTGGCTAGGAGCTGACCAGATGCCCCAGCCTGTGAAATAATCACCATCTGTTGATTGTAATCACAAGGCAAAAGCCAAAAGCCTGGAAGGTTTTTTCAGTGATGTATTCAAAGAACTGCAGCTTGACTTTTCGGAATAAAAACAAAGCTTCTGCTGTGGGTCAGATGTTTTTCTTCCTTCCCTTTGCTTTATACCTCTCCACATGCGGACTGCCTGTGAATAGCTCTGCTGCTCATTCCCTCCTTATCAGAACCTATTTGGCTTTGCACTTTCTTTCGTTTTCCCCATTGCTGTCTGAGAAGGTGACACCGTTGCTGTGTCCCGGTGCAGTGCATCCATCCTCTGCTGCTTGGCACTTCAGTGCAGAGCATGCTTATCTCGGGTCCTGTACACAGTGAGTTTCTTCTCTCCCTCTTTTTGTGTCTCTGACATCTTGCCATTCTCACATCAGTCAAAGATCTCCCTGGGGAAGAAGGACAATGGCAAATACTGCAGGTGCAGTGAGAATCAATAATTCATTTAATTATAAATTAATAAATGCTGCTGCTGCTTGGGGACAAGAGGAGAAAAAGGAAGAACATTAATAAAGTGGTTTCCAGATCAATTCCACGACTCTGAGAACCTGAAGAAAGGCTCTAGAGGGCCAGAACTTCCTAACTGTCAAGTCTGTAGGGTTCCCTCACTAGCATCATCGCTGCTTTTGGGTTTAATTCAGCAATACGGCTGTTATCTGCCCTTCTCTCCTGTGGAGCTTGGAGGCTGCAGAATTGGTATTTGCAGGACAGAACAAAATGCCTCTGGGTGGGGCAAGTGAGCTGCATTGGAGCTTTTATTCTTGCTGGATAAAACCATTGCAGTTCTTGAAGTGCTTCTGCCAGGCACTAAAAGAAGGCAGGTCTCCAGTCGCCCCTAAACAGCTGAGCTTGCTTCTCTGGAACCATGGGGTGCAACTGAGTATTGCTGCCATTGGGTTACCTGGGAATGCTTAACACTGTGCCACATCTGGCCCTGCCCAAATACATGGTGTGGAGTGCACATATGCCTCCCATCTGCTTGAGACTACAGCGTATGAAGGCAGGGCAAGCCAGGATTTAGCCATCAGGACATGAAGAATGAATATAATAAGGATGTTAAGTGTATTAACCTCCAGAAGACACCTCTCAGGCAGGAGATACCTGTTTATTTCAGTAAGTGGACAAAGCCTTGGAAAGCCCTGATTGCAGCACTCCTTCATCTTGTGGTAATGGATGTAACGGGTGGCCAGACTTATCAAATGAGTTACCACTTCCCAATACCTCCTGTCTCTCCAGTGTAATCTGTCCTTCCCTGTGCTTGCAGTAGTGCAGACCTTTCGCGGCAGCTCAGATGAAGGTCCTTGGGGCTGCTGAGCACTCATTACTCTTGTTTTCTCCTTCATTGGCTCTTAAGTAACAGATGTGGATGTCTCCTGATGGGGGGGTTGGATTTGTCTTGTTGAAAATACATAGGACCCCAAGGATATTCCTCCCTGGATTTAGTGCTCTGTGTATGTACCTGCAGTTGGGGCTGACTTAAATTTCAATGAGAGAAAAAGAATGGTCATTTACATCATTGCTCAGGAGAAGAGGTCAGGTCTGTTTATGCTGCATGGTAGTGCTTAGAGGAGGTCAGCAACTGTGCCGCAATCCCAGCCCTTCCTGTGGTCAGCAGGCATCTGGAAACATGACCTCCCGAGGGACAGGAGGTCTTTTTAATGTATTTGTATGTCACTGTATTAATAATGGTAATGAATAGTGGAATTAGAGCCTTAATATCTCTTTTATGTAACTACACATGTTGCTAATGGGCATAAGATTAGCCAGAGCTGCTGCAATACCCAGCAATGCTCTTTTGCCTCAGCAGAGGCTTATATACTGGCTAAAGTCTCTGCTTTTCCTAAAAGGAAGGAACAAATCAGTGCAACCAAAATTGCTCCTGGAGCCTGGGAGCTGAGATCTCAGGCAGTGCAAAGACTGGGAGAGAGGGAAGGGATCTCCAAAAACATCTCCACTTCTCTGGATGGATCTTAGTGCCTGTTTTCTGTGCCCTGTCTTTCATTTCTGTTGAGTTACTTCTAATTTTCACTGATGCAGAAGCAGAACCACGCCAACTTATTTCCTGGTGTAAGGTCTATATTTTTCTTTTCTTTCTAGTTTAATCTCATAAATCCTAGTTATTACCTCCTTCCACTCTGCAGCATTCACATACATCAAGTGTATTTTACAGTTTACTTCCTTAGGGTTGTTCCTTAATAAGCTGCACACATTAACCCTTCTTAGTCTTCTTTATGAATTCTCCCAAGCCTGTTTATCAATTGCCTCTGATTTTTTTCTACTTTGTTGCTCATTCATTGCTGATGAGGAAAAACTGATAGAAAGAACAAAATTGAATCCTTGGGCTGGTTGCACTGAAATGGTGTCGAAAGCCTTTCCTCCCTCCCATTGCTGTGTTGGGATGCTCCTCTGTTCAGCACCCACAATTAGAAGAGTCTGTTTTGCTAATACAGCAGCATCAAGATTATTTATTTGCTGTAACCTCGACTCTCAGAGAACAAAACAGTTTCTGTGTTTTTTCCCTCCTGCTGAGTATCCATCTTTTGGATTATTGCTCTCCAGGGACATTACCTGCATTTTTCTATTTTGTTGGGTTCAGCTTGCAGCTTTGATGAGTCCAGATTCAATCATCCTCTGTCCCACTCATGCTACTCTCTGCTTTAACTTTCGTACCATTGCCCACACACTGCTTAATTTTAAGGAGCTCTGTATTCAGCAAGGGCCCATTTCTTTGTCTTCCATTATATTTGCAATTTCTCTGTAGGGTGTCAACTGCAAATTTCATGGACAGTTAGTGCTGGTTTCCTGTGTCACTGGTTTAATAAGACCAACATGGATGCAAACCCTTTGGCATGTCATTTATCACTTTCCAGTACAACAAAGTGCATTTTCTTTTGGTATCTCTGGCCAGCTTTTTGATCAGTGGGCTGTTGGCTCTGGTCAAACTGATTCAGTGGAGCAATGTCAAATCCTTCAAATTCCTAAAGCTTGAAAGTCCCAAAGCTTCAAATTCCCTTTAATGCCTTTCCTCTGGATGCTAGTTGTGCATATGTATTCATAGAATCATAGACTGGTTTGGGTTGGAAAGGACCTTAAAGATCACCCAGTTCCAGCCCCCTGGCATGGGCAGGGATACCTCACACTAGACCATGTTGCCCAAGACTCTCCCCAACCTGGCCTTGAACACTGACAAGGGATGGAGCATTTACCATTTCTCTGAGCAACCTGTTCCAGTGCCTCACCCACTCTCACAATGAAGAACTTCTTCCTTATATCCAAAAGATTTTTACTTGTGTATTGCATGTGTTTTTATTCTTTAGATTCTTAATGACCCTTCATATTTATTTCATTATTTCATTAGGGAAAGATACTGACTTGGAATTTAAATATTGCCAGCTCTATTTCTTATTGAAAATCTTTATTACATTTGCTTTTTGGTTGGTTTTGTGGAGCCTCTCTAACTCAATGTAAATTGTCAGATTATTTGTCACTGGGATAATACTTATGTCAATGCCCTGCCATAACAAATTAGGCTCCTGATCCTGCATATATTTATGCAGGTGCTTATATGTATGGATTGCTTAATGTTCAGCCCTGTATTAATTCTATTGAAGTGAAAAATACTTTGAATAAATGTCTCTGTCTTCTCTGGATTAAGTTCTAGGATGTCATTTGCTTTATTTGGTTTGTGAACCTATCATTCTTCAAGGTCTTTTTGCTTCTGGCTTTTTTTAAACTTGCTTTATTCCCCCTTCTTTCCAGTCCAAACTTCCTCTTTTTATTCTTTTGGTTAAGGACAGATTTAAAAAAGCTGCTCAGCCATTTCTCAACCATTAATGTCATTCTTATCCTCATTTATTAATGAAACTACCTGCTTTCTGGTGCTGCTTCTGCTTCTGATGAGTTTGTAAATCCCTTCTTATTCCTTTCAGTGCCTTAGGCAACGTAAATTCATTTGCTTTTTTCCCTGCTTGCCCTCATCTTTTCCCTACAGCCTTAACCCACTCTGTATATTCTTGTTTAGTCACAATCTCCACTTCCATTTGCAGCACAAGACTTTTCTTGTGATTTCCTTGATGAAAAGGCATTAGTAGGAAAACACTGGTGTACAGTGCAATAAGACCTGAAGTGTTTCATTTCAAGTCCTGTGTGTGACCTCAGAATAGCCTTCCAGTACCTAAAGGGGTCTACAAGGATGCTGGAGAGGGACTTTTCATCAGGGACTGTAGCGATAGGACAAGGGGTAATGGGTGTAAACTAAACCAGAGGAAGTTCAGGTTAGATATAAGGAGGAAGTTCTTTACTGTGAGGGTGGGTGAGGCACTGGAACAGGTTGCCAAGAGAATGCTCCATCCCTGGCAGTGTTCAAGGCCAGGTTGGACAGAGCCTTGGGCGACATGGTCTAGTGTGAGGTGTCCGTACCCATGGCAGGAGGTTGGAACTGGATGATCTTGAGTTCCTTTCCAACCCAAACCAGTCTATGATTCTATGAAGGCAAAGCACAAGGGTGAAACCTGAACTGAAAAACTGAGTGGCTCCAAGAGCGGAGAGGAGGCAGGAGGTCCTTCCATCCTTCCACGCTCCACTTCATGATGGATTAGCAACATTGCCATGCTTGAAGGCAGGCATGGTCTTTGAACTCCGTTCACATGTTAGGTAGGCAGAAATATTCCATGAACACCATGGCTGTTGCTAGCAGAGATGGCAAACCTGCTTTTGGGCAACAAACTGGAGACTAATGAAGAAGTTGCTCCATGAGGTCTGGAAACAAATAAGCTTGGAGGCTAAATTTGGAAGCTCATTAGGAAAGACCTATTCAGCCAAGCCTGATCTTGTGATCTGGAGAATGCCTGTAACTCATGTCATGTGAATGGGGCTGTGCCACTGACCTGCCCTGTAACCTTGGACAAGTCTCTTTCATGTTCAGTTTCACCATCTATAAAATGGGACACAGTTATTGCAAACTACTGACTATGAAATCACCAGGAAACTGGGTGGAAGCAACAATGTTGTTCTCTTGTAGGGAGTCGAAGTGAAGCCTTTGGTGGGGCAAGACAGGAAGAAGTGGATTGTGTTCAGTGCTTCCCATCACCTCTTTTGGGGATGCTCTTACTCATCTTTCTCCCTCCCTTCCTCCCTATGTAGAGAGCCATGGAGAGGAGCTGTAGGTAAGCAAAGAGTAAAAGAAGATCACGAGTTCTCCTGTGCCTCTGGAACCAGAATAGTACCAGCCAGTGCTTCTTCATCTTCCCACATCACTTTTGGCATGCTTCCTGAAGATGGACAAGTCAGGAGTCACCCAGAGTCCTGGGGAGATGAAAGAGCACAAAATATGCTTCAAAATAGAGGTCACACCCATAAAGCCGTGCTTCTCCCCTTCTGCTGTGCCGCATGGTGTTGTGCTATGAGGACAGGGGGTCTGCCAGGGCAATGGTCAGTGTGTTGGCTGTGTGCTCAGAGGAAATGCCTTTTTGTTTACATGGGGGAGAGAGAAGCTTAGAGAAGGACCCTGGCACAGAGCAGTTGGGATTCGGTTAATCTGCTTAGAAATACATTAATCAGAGGATCAGATCCTGTCAACAATACTCCTGTCAACAGCCCTCACTCTCTTCCCTCTTTCAGTACCATCCTCGCCACTGATTCCATAGGGTCCTACTCCTCACCCTCCTCCTTGTGTCCCTCCTCTCCCCGGCTGTGAAAGTCAGGGAGTAATAAAGGACAAGAAGATTAAGGCAAAATTAACAAATAAAATATAAATCCTAGATCTAAATGAAAATTAAAAATGGCTCTTCAGCTGCTTACTTGTTTCCCTAAAAATAGCATCATACCCCAGCCAAAATAAACATAGCCAGGATTTCCCTGGAAAGTTTCTGGGAAAACAGGCAGGTCCCAAAAGATGAGCAAAGAGTGGAAATAGTGGGTGTCTGCTTCCCCCCGACTCCATTCATCTCCCTCCACTTCCACTGGAGCCTGCAGGAGAAGCTGTGGGGCCACACTGAGACATGGCATTATCCCAGGGACTGGAAAAAGGAATACTCCAAATCACCAACCCTTGATGCCTGGGGCAGGAACTGCAGGTACTTGGCTCTTGGTTAACACCTCCTCCCTAAAGGTCATCTGTCATTGTCAGCAGTCACAGTTTAGTGGGTGCTCTGATTAAAACTGGAGCTAGCCAGCTCAGTTTCTCTTCTGTGCAGATGGGGTAATAAAACACACAAAGGACATTACCTGAGAAGCTCTGAAAGAAGGTGTTACTGTTCCTCAGGATCATCTTTCCTGCCTCACCTCTGGTGAATTGGAAAGCAGGCTCAAAAGTGGCTACACAGAGCTGAGGTTGACACACAGTTGGGTGCTCTCTGAGCTCTGTTGTCAGAGCAGTGTTTGTTTTACATGCACTGTCTTCTAGCATTTTTGTTCTATTAATTTTTCAAGGAAAGCACAAGAACAAAAAGCATTGCAGCAAACAAGATATCAGTACCAACGGGAGGATAAAGAGGAGGTAGATGGCTATTGCTATCTACTTTTCATGTTCACTTTGCACGCACAGTGGTTTATGTTATTGGGTTTTGTTGTCAGATATGCAGCACTGGGTTTCATCCTCTGTATGAAGATACAACCATAAGCAATGCAGGATGTGCGGTGTGGCTTACTTAATTTCAAGGGAAACCTTTAACTTCAGGCCTCTCCTGCTCTTTGAGCCATTGTTTTAACAGCATTACAGTTGCATTAATTTTGGAGATTTTACAATCCCATGTTAATCCAAATTCCATTGAAGTTAGTACACAGACACCCATTGTCTTATGCTGGGGGTTGGTTCAGGTCATTGCTCTTCATATTGTGCAGAGGGAAAGGATGGGGATAAAGGGAAGGATGCAGTGGTATATCAGAGCTCAGCTTCTCTTTGTGCTTTCATGGGTGAACTAAATGTTGCCTAAAAAAAAAATGGAGGCGGGTAAATGTTTTTACAAGAGGATTGTTTTTATGAGGGAGCAGGAGGCATGAGGGGGGGGGTTACAAAGCTAATTGTGCAGCAGTACTTGTCCCAGATGGGAACAACAGAGTGCTTTGGCCAGAGAGTTCTTGATGCATCATCCCTCCCATGGGAAGATGTGTCCATGTGCCAGTTTCCCTCATTTGCTCCCTCCTGCTGAACCACTGCACTGAAAAAAAGAGAGAACCCACCTCTGGTTCTCCTCAGTCTGCTTTAGGGAAGGGTCCAGAGCAAACAGTTGCCATTCCGCTGTTTATGGATTTATATGAGCAAACATATTCAGCTACTTGAGGGCACGTGGACCCTTTAAATGTTGGTGCACCCACCTTTGCTTGGCATACCTCCTGCGTTCATTCTGCTAGCCATTGTGGTGCACTGCAACCCAGCTGCTCAGTGTCCAAGTGTGGCTGCCATGGCTGGCACTGGTGTCTGTTGGCTATGCTTCTATGGGTGCTTCTCCGGCCTCGTTTCCCTGACAAATGTGTAGTGTAGATCTTGTGACCCGTACGAGTCAATGGGGCAACAGCTTTATAAGACCTGGGCTTGAACATTGGCCCTGCAAACAACAAGTGGTTGTAAGGCTCTCCAGTAGACCATGTCCAGACATTGTGCCAGCAAGGCAGAAATGCTGAGTTAGCAAGTTCCCAAATTCCTGCATTTTGGCTTCATCCCAGCAAGTGGGAGGTAGAGAGCCAATAAACCTCACAGAGACATGTGCCTTTGACAGCAACCCCATGTACATGAACTGCTCTATTGCTCCTGGCTGGGAGCTGGGGCTCTGACCCTTGCTGGATGAGGTTATAGCACTGGATCAGTGCATTTAGGGATTTTTGTCTGCCTGGGCAATAGAGGGTGTGATGGCATTGCTGCATCTGTTCTGTTCAGCATGAGTAAGAGTCTGAGGGAGTATATGGCAGCACAGATCTTGCTGTGAGCTGCTATCAGGAAAGCACACAATGTCCTTTCCAGTATGGTATCCCTGCTCTTTTTAGCATACTAGCTGGATTAAACCTACTACAGATACATGTACTCGTGCTGAATTTTGCTGAGCACAAATACTTGTGGGCTTGGGGCTAGCCTATGTGTTTGGAATGTCGTGCAGAGCTGGTCCAGGTTTTTCCTTTATTACATTCCATTATATTCTTCTCTTAATTTCATGTTTTCTATTGAAAATGGTCGGGGAGGAGGAAGAAGTGGGGACAAGTGGTTTTTAATTCTTTTCTAACACTGCTTTTAATTTTCACTTTGAGGAAAGGGGAGGGAAAAGAGGACTGGAAAGGAGTCAAGGGAGGAAAGGAAAGAACCCTTTTTTGTTGCTTTTTGTCCAATTTTGGTGCTGGAAAACTCTTATCTGTTTTTCTCCTCGCTTTCATCTTCATCTATTTACTTCTTGTGTTCCTTTCTCCTATTTTCCCTTGTCACAGATACTCACTTTCCTGAGGACACAAATATCCACAAGTGCTGATATTTGCACGGAAAGTAGGGAAGGGAACTTGCAAGAAAACACAGTGACTCAGGTAGAAGCGTGTATTGGTATCAAGCTAAGCTGGTGACCTCTTCTTGAGCACTGAAGCTGCGAACTGCTGAGCCAAGAAAGGGTGGATGGGCTTTGTGCTGGTGTCAGCCTGGTAAATCAAACTGAACCCAGGAGAGCTGCCTCTCCTCTCCTGAAAATAAAACAGATTTCTTCCTTTGTTTTCCCCACTGCATGTGGAGGAATCTCCTTTTGGGTCTTCTGGCTTGAGAAGTGAGGATTTTAAATGTGAATGGTGCTGAGCAGAGAGATTTAAGACCTTTTGTCGTGCTCCAGTGCTCCCAGCAGGAGTTTCCTAGCCATGATTGTTCTCTGCCTGAGATCAGCCACTGCTTTTTCCATTCTCTTAATAGCAGTGGCTTTGCTGGGTCTTGCCTCAGGCCCATCTAGCCCCATAACTGGGCTACTGGTCAGAATTCTGATTTCAGCAGATGTTCAGAAAAAGATGCTCAAGGAGGCATCTTCTCCCATGTACCTTCACCCTGGAGTGTCATGAAGAGGGTTATGAAGGAAGAGTGGCTTACCACCAACTTCTTCTCGTGCCATTGGCTTCCTTGGTCGTAGGCATGAAATGACATAATTCAGGGCCTGACGTGCTCCATTTCCAGGCTCAGTGTTGTGTGCCGGTGTAGATGGTGGGCAGTGGGGCTGAGAAAGGGGGTTGGAAGATTACCCCTCCTAGTATCTACCTGCCACAAATGTACTGTTGCTGAGCAAGCTGTAGGTCACTGGGGCAAAGTGGGCTTCCTGCAAATCCTGTTTTCTCTGTGGCCTCCTTCATGTTCAAAAGTAGAGAGCTGCAGAGGCTTGAGAACATCTTGGGGTATCTCTTTAGGCCAGTGATCTTTGGGTCTGTGGTCTTTGGGGCTGAGCAAACTGTATTAAATAGCAGCTTTTAGAAACTCAGTGATTTCATGCAGCTGCTCTCCAAAAATCAGGTAGTGAATAGTGGGCCAAAAGTACAGGAACCACCGATCTGGTCTGTGTCCTGCTAAGGCAAAGTACCTGGTCAAACCTCAGTCGGCTCTATATCCTGCCTCTGAAAGCTGCCTGATGTGGAATTTTCACAGCCTCCCAGGAGCAGTTTGTTTCCGAGCTTTGCTGTTGTCATAGCTAGATAGCTAGTCTGAGACCTCGCTGCAAATTCTGTTGCTAATAAAGATGATGGGTAGGGAAAAGAGAACTATTTTTCTCATGCAAATTAAAAACATACTACATTTATCTCTTAGCATTTTTCTATCTGTCTTCTCTTTCTTTTCTGTCCCTTTGATATATCTATCTCTATTTTATTTCCTACCTTCCTTCCTCCATGATGATCATTTTCTCCTTTCACAGGGGGCAGAAAGAAGCATCTGCTGTGTGTTATGGGTTCTCACTTAATCCTGCCTGATCCCCCACTGCTAGAAGGCTCCTTTCCCTCTGGTACCTTTGTGTCTGGTACAGATGAGTACGACAGATTCCTGCAGGAGGTCCTGTGCTTTTGGGATGCTTCCCAACCAGTGCCTCCAGCCCCATCTCCCTCCTCTCTTAGCCCCAAAACCTCATGCTCAGATGTCAGTGTTATCACTCATTTCTTCTAGTGCGATGGTGCCTGGAGCTCTCAAATATGTTCATTAATTAAGCCTCCTGGGGCGTACTCCCTGCTGACCACTCTGTGTAAGTACATGAAGGTGGCAGAAGGGAAGAAAGGGGAGAGGACATGCCTGATGCTGGAGCATACGCTGTGCATCCTGCTGCTTTAGCGGGCTCGCTGTAACAGTTGGTCATTCCTTAAAGCCTCAGCTCCCTGCAGAAGCGGAGAGGGCCTGGGATGCCTCAGAGGGGCAAAGAGACACAATTGGATTTGACAGGATTTGCACCACAAATTAAGTGCTGAGTGTTAACGTTTGACACTCCAGCTCCATGGAGCTTTCGGGTAGCCCCTCGCAGAGAAATCTGTCAGAAACGCAAGCATCCAGAAAGCAGGGGGAAAACCACCCTGCCACCTCCTGTTTTTCACTTCTTGGAGGATGCAAAACACTGGATTGGTGCTGCATGGCCCTGTCAGCTCCAGTGAGCACCGTCATTCCGTAGCGCTGGAGAGGAAGGTGCTGTTATGGCAGGGAATTTTCATGCTGTTAACCCCCATCCCACAGCTCCATGTTTGGTGCTTCTATGGCACAGGGCTGGACGTATGGCTGGCAAAGTGAGCACAGGTCCTGAAGAGTGAGGATCCATATGATGCCCTTCAACTTGGGAGCACTAATTTGCCCCTTCCTGCTGTTCTCACAGCCATGGCCAGTTGTGCTGTTGCAGTGGTGGGCACAACCACACTGCTCGGAACCATGTCCTCTTATTGGTGGGGGGCAATACTGGTGTTGGAGAGGAGAGTTGTGAGGGTCACTGACAGATCTGCAGGATAGGTGAGCCAGATACTCAATGCCCTTCTCTCTCTGCCAGGGAAGTGCTGAGCTGCTAGTCACCATTTGAGGTGCAATGGGATTGTGGAGGTAGCATCACCATTACTCTTAATCAATTAAAAGAAAAAGTATGAAGCAAACCCATTTAATTACATTGAGCCAGGGATGTTCATGTCGCAAGACTAATGGAAGGTTGTTTTGATTTGTTAGACTTCCACTGATCAAAGAGGGCTGGATTTTCTTTATCTGTCCTCTGTGGTTATGGATTGTTGCTGCCGTCTGAAGCAATACTGTCTTCTGGCCTAGCAGAAATGCAAGACATTTTGTGACACGAGTGTAGAAATACAGATCAGTAGGTCCTACTGTAATGAAAGCTGCGCAAGCTGTTATAAAAAGCTGTTCCTCTGATGAAAGTTGTCCCTGGATGGGCAGCAGCCTTGTGCCAGTCTCAATACGGCACAGCCTCCCACAATACCACCTTGTCATTAAAGCTGAATCCCTTCCATATGGCCTGTGTTTACTGTGCACATAAATAACATCCCTCTGGCAGCCTCAGAAGACAATTCCTTTTGAGCTGCTGTTGTTCTAAGGTTTATCCAGTATAGTGCTGACCTTTCATAGCTGTTGGTTCCTTCAGCTCTTGCCCTGCTGTACTGTTCTTTAGCCATTCCACATCCTGCTTAGAGAGAGCCAAAATATCTGTAGGGATATGGGGCTCTTGCAGAGGCATCCAGTGGGTAGCCTTTCCCTCTGTGTCTCTGTGGAGTGTGGGTTTTAAGCCATGCTGATTTAACTCCATGATCTCTTAGGTGTATACGGCTGAATTTATTTCTTTCTGCTTTTCAAGAAGTGTTTCTCCTAAGGTCATGTTCTAGTTTGCAATCTATTGCTTTGAGTAGTTATTACTTTCAACCTGCATGTAGACCTTGGGGTATGGCTTCTGATCCTTCCATCAGTCTCTCTGCTTGTATACCTGTCTTACCTCAATACCACACGCCCAAGCAGCACAAAGCATTGGTGGGGTGAGGGAACACTGCTCCTGTTCACAGCCAGGCAAATGGAGGCAGTAAGTTTTACCCTTCTGACTTTAGGCTTGCTTATCTTAACTGGTTTTCATGGAGTCCAAGAGTAGCCTGCAACTCCTGAGAGGTCTGGGGACCAGAGGCTGGAAACCCCTCTTCCATCAGCCAAAACCATCTTCATGGTTATATGGGCCTCTGCAGCAGCATTTCCCTCATGTTAACGTCTTTGAAAAGGGGAGAGCTGGTGTGAGCACTTGGGTGAATACTGTAGAAGCAAATTCAGAGTTATTCAAACAGATGTTCATGAATATATTTTGCCATGCTTGTAGAGTCTTAATTGTAATCTGAATTGATGGGCACATGAATTTAAAGGTAGAGGACTGAATCTATGGAAGGAAACATGATCTAGGAGATAAACGACCAAGCTGCGCTCTGGAGAGTGAGGGTTCACATCCAGCTCTGCACAAGTATGGGCAAGTCACCTGGGTTTATTGCTCCGTGCTTCCCATGGGTCCCAGGAGTGCTCACATCCTGCTGGGGGAACACATCTGCATCCTAAGCAGGCCTGTTAGTGTGCTGGATTGCATCTTCATTCATGATTGTGCTTTTCTTACTTTCTGCTCTTGGCAGATATATTGGAGATGTGCCATTTTTTTCTCTCCTACCTATCACTCATCTGTCCCCAAGACTCTCCTCCACTCCTCTCTTGTTTTCTCAGCTTCCATGGGAAACTGTCAAAACCTTTCTTGGTGGGGCCAATCCTACAAAATCAGAGCTCTGTGAAGTTTTGGTAATGCTTTGCTGCCTGGTGAGCAAGAGTTCTGGGAAAGAAGCCAAAGCATGATTCTACTACAGTGATTATTATTATTGTCATTAGCAAACATGGCAGGAAAAGTTACGGTAAACAAGGGAGAGATAAGTACAATTTGTATGTGTTTAATCTCTTCTGTGTGCTTTTTCTTCTCCTCCTTGATGACAAGTGTTGCTTTAAAGCTAGAGACAGATTGCATCATTTTCCCCTGCAGTCTGCTGACATCAGGGTTGTCTATTGCATCTCGCAGTGTATTTGGACTCACACAGTACCTTTCACACAGCAGGTACCAGTCTTCACTGTGGATGAGAGGTACGCTCCTCTAATACCATCTGGGAGGGTCAGAGGGGCATCAGCACCTCCATGGGGGGGACATCACCTCCAAGAGCTGTGGTCGCTGCCCATACACCTTCCTCACCTGGGAGCTGCATGGGCAGCCCCTCGCCTTGGCTGTCACAGTGGTTCATCTGGTGGGGACCCATCTGGCTGCAGGTGAGAGCAGCCTCCTGGGGATGGTCTCAGGTGGAGGATTTGGAAAGAAACAAGCCTGTGAGTGTGGGAAAGGGGGTAGGAGAGAGTCTACTTCTTGATGTTAACTGCCAGTGCAACTGTGCTGAGGTGGCTGTTAAAAACTTTGATGCTTAAAAAGGAAGTTTTACCCCTTACAATAAACATTGTGGTATCACAGACTATAGAGATGGAAACCTGCTCGGTCCACTGCAATATTGTGAAGATTTCAGCTGGTAAGACAGCAAATGCCTCCAGAAATCATTGTAAAATTCACAACCCCTCTGCACATGCTGCCTTGTCCCTCAGTCCCCCCTCCCCAAGCAAAAAGAAGGGAGCACAAAAAAGTAAGTAAAACTGGGGGCTCAGTGCTTCATGTTTCTAAATGACAACCTTTGTAGCACGTGGCATAGGGCAGTTTGGGAACAATGTACAATGTACAATGATGCTGGAGAGGGACTCTTCATCAGGGATTGTAGTGATAGGACAAGGCGTGATGGATTTAGACCGAAACAGGGGAAGTTCAGGTTGAGAAGTTCTTTACTGTGAGTGTGGTGAAGTGCTGGAATAGGTTGCCCAAAGAAGTTGTGAATGCTCCATCACTGGTGGTGTTCAAGGCCAGGTTGAACAGAGCCTTGGATGACATGGTCTAGTGTGAGGTGCCCCTGCCCATGGCAGGAGCTTTGGAACTGAATGATCTTAAGGGCCTTTCCAACCCAAACCATTCCATGATTCTATGAATTCTTTCTTTCATGATGCAAAATACTTCAGTGAGTCCTCTGAAAAAGGTCTTTGCCCACAGTGAGCTGCGGCAGTCCAGACCACATTGGGCACAGACTGTTTTCTCCTTAGGGCTATGCATCCCACATCACTTTGTTAAAACTGCAGGTGTTCATGGGCACCAGCAAGCTCAACACTGGGGTTGACCTGCAGAATTTAGTGCAAAGCCTCCCCAGCATTGCCAAGGCACTTCGATAGGGTCTGGCTGCAAAAAGACACAACCACTGCTAAAGAAGGGAGGGCTGTTTGAAAGTGTCCTGCTTGTTCCCACCAGCTGTGGATCACAGTGAGGGGCAGTACTCTGAAATGGGACCCAGAGACCCCTGGTGTGAGCCTTTCCCAGCTCTTGGGAACCACAGCAAGGCTTCTCTGAGCTTTAAGAATAAATGGGGAGAGCAGTGAGTACCTGCTTCAAGAGAAAGGAAAGAGTTTGGAGAGACTTCTTTATGCAGAGTAGCACTGATCTGAGCTTTTAATAATGCAACGGACTTGTAAGTGTTCCAAACTGTGAGATTTTGGAATGAATTTTTAATCCAGGGTTTAACATTAAAGATTAACATGTGCATTTTGAATTTCAAGATGGGAATTTACCCCCAAAAGGGTAAAGACATCCTTCAGTGGCTTCTTCTGGTTTTGTTTCATTTTACTTCCCTGTCTTGGGGCATAAAAGCAGAAAACATAAAAGCGAAAACCCAGCATCCAGGCTGTGCTTGGGGAATTCTCAACTTGTTGTTAAACCAGTGGCCGCTTGGGCTCTTTCATATTAATGCTGCTCCTTGTGCTCTTAGACTTGGCAGAAGTGACAACATCTGTGTGAAGAAGTGAGCCAGCTGTGCAGAAATCCATCTTCATTCAGAGTAGTTGTGTCCTTTGCTGTCTGGGCACAAGCAGCTTCTTGTGTTTGTTACAGAGGGGTAACATTTGCAAAGTGCTTTGCTGAGGTTCTAACTCTAAAAGGCAAGGGAGGCCTGTTCCAGCTTTATGTTTGCAAAAGTTACCAGGTTCTGTAAAAGGGAATTTAGGACATTGGGGAGGGGGAGAAAGAGAGGGCAAGCATAAAACCAGAAGCTCTGTGAGGCTTTAGCACCCATTGGTAACTGCTGGCATCGGAGAAGGTGATAAGGAAGGAAGCGCATTGTCTTATACAGTAACAGCATTCACAAAACCTCTTTCCTGCATTTCAAGCATGTTATGGTGGTAGTCCGTGTGTTTTGAAAAGCTGTTTAAGAGGTCTGGAGCATTTTGTGTGCATCTGACACTTCCTTCATGGTAGTGTTGCATGCCTCCCTGCCTGCAGCGCTTTGGGGCAGGGTCTCTTGAGCATTTGCTCTTACAGTTGTGTTTGCCCCCAGCAGAGCTGAACATAGTGAACCTTCTTGGTTATATTTTTCTCCTTGATAAGAAATGTGTGTGTTAATTTGAAATCAATACTAATACTTGGCACAGTGGTGGAGAACGTGATTAATGGGCAGAGCAAGACCCATGAATCATATGCCAAAGTCCTGTTCTTGTCTCACCATTGACCTGCTGTGTGGTGTGTAGGTGAGTTATACCTTCTCCATTTTGGTTTTTCTCACTACAAAATGGGGACTCTCTGCATTGCCCCAGTGCCTTACCTGCTACTATATTGCAGAGCTACACGTTCAGCTTTCTGCACTTGGGTATTTCAGCATGATGCTGGATACCCAACTAGAGGTCTGTCACCAGCTGGAGGTGAGAATGATCAGCATTTGTGAATAAAACAGACTCAATGACCTTAGCTTGGATGCTTAGAGCTGCAGATGGCTCAAACCTCAGTACACTGTGAGCAGAGAAAGCTTCCCAGCATTAGGACTTGTTTCCCTTTGCGCCCTATGCTGGCACATACCTACATGCCGAAAGGGAATGGAGCAGACAGGCAGAAGGTTTGCAATAATCTGAGTGCTCACGTTTTATGTGTTGGTCCTGTTTCCACCATACAATGTAGGAATGATTACCCCAAATTGCTGGAGAGGATGGGGAAGAGGAAGCGAGTCTCATTCAGGGAAAGGACTGAAAAGTGCTTAAATAGATGTGTTCCTGAGGCTCATGCATGGAAGTGTCTGTGACTGATGCTGGACCAAACTTCAAACAGAAACACCTATAGCTCCTGAACTCTGAATATTCATAGAATCAGAGAAGAGTTAAGGTTGGAAAGGACCTTAAGATCATCTAGTTCCAACTGAGCTGGAGTTGATTGTAGGTAAAGCTGGTAACAAACTGGTCATCTATTCCAGGGAAGTACTAATGTATCTTCTCTGTTTTGTCTCACATCACAGTGAGAGTCCAGATTTTTCAGTGGGTCGAACAAAAAATCAGGGGAAATTTCCATTGAGAAAAGATGCTGTTCACATGATGTTCAAAGGCCACAGCATATTAAGTATGTGTGTGTATAACACTGTACCAGCACTGAATAAAATTATGCTAAGTCAGAATTTATGTAATGGCTAAATATATGGCAAAAGTTTAAATGGATTGAAATAAAGTGCTTTTACCTTATTGAACTGAAGTATGCCAATATTACCATAATTAAATGGGAAAGTCAAAGCAATTCATTTTGTCTTCACTCACTGAAAATGTCATCAAAGTTGATATTCTTACAACCTATTTTGATTTTAATGAAAACTCTTTTTTTTTTCCCCAGTGGAAAATCGTCCTTTTAAACCTCTTTCAGACAGCTCAACTCCTAATCTGAAACATTCAATTACTGACCTGACATTTGCCAGATCGGAAGACAAGTTGGCTTTTTGTACCTTTTCAATTTAGATGAAAAGAGACCCTGCCTTTTTTTTTGGTTTGTTTATTTGTTTCTTTTCTGTTTGTTTTCAATAATTTTAATAGTTTTAAATCCAAAGTAGTTTGGAATTAACAAAATTTAAGATGGGAAATCTAATGTCTTTGAACATCCCTGTGAAAGCTGGTTTCAACCTGACTGCCTTTAGAGACTTGGACTGCTTTTATCAGGCTTGTTTTGAGCGTCGTGTATGAGACAGGGAAGCTTCAAATGCATGTTCTCACTTAAAGGCTCTCTGTCACGTCAGTGGGCCACAAGAGTTTTGTTATCAAAATGGATGCAAATGTGATTAGAGCTTTAAGCCCCAATTTGGCAGGATATTTAAGCATGTGCTTAATTCTGAAACATCAAGTATATTTCCAGTGACTTAACTGCCTGTAATGGAATTGCTAGGGCATATCAAACCAGCATGGGTATCCATGGCCAAATCAGCCCATCCATGTGGGCACTCCGCTGGCCATGCATAGATGAAATAGGACTCACACAGCAGGAAAACTCTGATGGAAGCTCAAATGCATGGTGAAAACCAAAGGACATCTCCCATATATCCTTCTACTTTCACAAAACTTGTGAATTTCATAAGATGAGAGCATTTCAATTATGAGACTCAAAGCTGGTTGTTGGTGTTGTCTTAGCTGAAAGTTGTGGGTTGCTGGACCAGACCCTTTAAAACTCATTCTGATGACAATCCTTCCTGACTTCCAGGAGAATGGGATCAGTTTATAAATGAAAGCTTCTCAGAAATGGCTGATCTCTTTCTCCTCAGGGGTTGCTTTGATTTAAAATTATTTAATTTTATCTTGGTTTGCATAAGGCACCCCTTTGTTGAGGGATCAGCCCATCATAATCAACCACAGGGTGATGATGGTGCTGGAGTATCCTGGTAACGGGGGAAGGCAGCTAAGGTGGGTACCCCAAGAAGCACTGGCATACCTCTCCTGTATTTGGCTTGGAGATGTATGTCCATTTTGTGAGGATTTATTTCCTACCCCCAGGCCCTTCTATTCATGGTCCCCTGCACTTCCTCAACTTAAATCCCAGCTCCCGTGCTGCTCCCATGGCCTCAGTGGGCTTGTGTCATATGTGCACCTTGCACATATGTTTGTGGAGGATCTCATCAGCACCTGGGTGGGTGGAGGCGTTGTGTTCCTGTTCTCTTGCTGCCTCATCATTTCTTGAAGGTGCAGCAGCATCAGGAATCCGCCTGAGGTTCTCAGAGGATGTCACTGGTGTCTGCAGTGAGAGAGCCATGCAGCAGAGTTTCCCTGCATCTTCACCCACCCTGTGCCTCATAGAGCAAGCACTATCTCTATTTCATCCATCACCCTCTTCTCTTTCTCCTTTTGGCAGAGGATCAACATAGCTCTTGGTGCTTTGGGTAAAAGTAGTCCAACTGTAGATCAGGTCTATTTGCACTAATGATGGTTGTGTCAGGGTAGGTGAGAAAGCCACTCAGGTGTGAGTTTGAAGCCTGTGTTTCAGTGACCTTTTTCCTGTAATGGGGGTAGGAGGTGGAGATACATGCAGAACATGTCTCTTTCAATGCATTCTGTGTTGAAGTGTTAAAAGTCACTGATGAGCCAGTTCTCCTACCCCATCCTCACCTCTTTTCCCATCCAGCTGCACTTGGTGCCCCTGCCTCTCCCCTCCACACACAGATCATATATTCCAGCCTGCCCACACAGCCATCCTACCTTCCCCTGTACCAGCTCCCCTTACCGGGCTTTAATCTTATTCCTTATTGCCTCTGTCCTTCCCACTCAATATAGCATTGAGCGTATTTAAACCTCAGGTTGTTTTCCCTTATTAAGCAGTTTATCACTATGTTGCTTTTTTTTGTAAACCAGGGGAGAAGGAAGAAATTTATTCTTTTGACCATAAATCATTTACAAAGCTGCTGGGTCGTTAATGTATATTTTATGGCTCAGCAAACAGAAAATAGAAGTGAGCGTCTTAGCAGAGCTTTGCCGACCTGTTTTAATTCCAGCTTCCCTAACCCTGGCTGTTCCCCACTGTTGGGAGCAGATCCATTTCTCTTGCAGAGGCACCAGTGGATGCCTTGTTGTCCCAAAGGAGGCAACTTTGCTTTGTCAGCAGTGTCAGATGCTGTTGCCAGCACTTGGCACTGATCCACACTGAAACATATCTCTGCTGACTGGGCTGTGCTGGGAGGATAGTAGCAAAGAAATGGGATGGGCGGGGGGGAACTCGAACCTGTTTTTCCCTTTAGGTCTTGGAGAGAGCTCTAATTAGTCTCCTGCTCTGGGGTAAGCAAGTTACACGCAGCTCTTATCCCATGCAGCCTCATTCTGTACTTTGCATAATGTGGGTTCAGCGGGCCTCAGGTGTGGTTACAGATACCCATGGGGATGCTTGCGGATGCTTTCAGAGACAGTGACTGGCCATGGTAGTGGTTCCCAAATGTTAAAAGCTGGCTTCTGTGAGGTTTTGCAACCAGCTCTAAGCAACATGCGCCTTTGCAGCTCCCAGTTAACTCCAAGTCTTTTCCCTCTTTTAGGAAACATAGATACAAATCTTTGTTGTGAAAGGTGCATTTTCCTTTCAGATGTGACTGGCAAGCAGTGAGATAATTAAGAGGAGGGATGCGAGAGGTTTATGTTGGCATCTGAGCTAGATAATGGGAAAATCTGCAGCTCTGAGCTGTTGCAGGCTTTTTGCAAACCCAAGCCCAGCTTCCTACCTTAAATGTACTTGCCATGAACATTTGATTAGCTTTCATTCCCAAGTCCCTTCAGCTAAAGTAACTTCCTAAGTTGTCCATGGTCATTTAAAATGTTCCCACTCCCAGATGTTCATTACTGTTGGATGGTGCCTCCACTGTAGCGGTGAGCAGAGCAGGACTGTGTGTCTGCAATGCAGTTTTCTTCTTTCAAGCAAAACAAGTTAGCCCATCCTTACACCTTCCTCAACAGGTTATGCTTATTAATGCCTGGCTGTGAGATGGAGGCACAGCTTCCTTTCTGCTTTTGCTGGTCTGGGGGCAATGACCTTGTGTTGAGTGACAAGGCAAAAAGCAGAGGATGACAGCATCTTAAGTAACTGCAGTAAGATTCCCCACAGCTGATCTATCACAGCACTAGGGGTGAAAGAGGAAGGACTGTATTTGCCATTCTCAGCTTTGTAGAAGACACAGAATAAGGAGATACCTTTCTAAGCTCAGCTAAATCTTCACTTTCCTTCTTGCCTGTGCCTGTGATTTTGAATACGGTGTTTCAAGCTTCACTGGAGGACCTTAGGATGGAAAGAAATGACTGGCACTCCAGTTGCAAGCACACAGGGGTACCCTGTTTGTACCTTGAGTGTGTTGTCTCATTGTGGCCTTCAGCCATCTTCTATAGACAGATTGCATGCTCCTCCTGATTTGCCCACCTGAGTCCTGGGAGGATGAGTCACTGATGACTCTGATGCTGGGCACAGCCAGGAATGGGCAAAGTTGACACCAAATGGTCCTATAAAGTGGGCTAAATTAGGCTTACATCCCCATCCACTCTTTCAATTCAGGGAGCAATGAGCAAGCACTTAAGTTCCTGGTCCCCTCTGGTCTTGCTCATCTGCCAAGGCACACAATTCCCCAACCTCAGTAGTGCAGCTGCTCCCTGATTCTCCTGCAAATGCTGTGAACTCAAGGACTGCCAGCTCAGATCACAGCAGTCTCTGTCTCCAGCCAATGCCGCATGCATTGGAGGGAAGTGTTAAACTTTCCATAATGTCCCTAACTGTGCAACACTATACCATGGAGAGTGGATTAACATATGCCCCAGAGCACGGCCATTGATTAGTTTTATCCTAGTTAATGTCACTGTAGATTCTATTTTTTTTTCCTATTGATGTTCCTTCCTATTTTTATAATCTTGCTCTAATACAGTGCAGTTGGTTTTTTATCTCTAACTTGCATGCATACTGCATCTAAGACAGCAGAGATGCAAGGCAACCATCCCAGCTAGCAGGAGATGCGAAGAGGGCAGCTTGAGACAGACTGGATAGAGACACAGAGCAGGAAAAGGTACTGGGAGCAGAGCAGGAGTTCAGAACTGGAAAGGACTTTTGGGTCGTTGGGTCCCCAACCCTGCTATTACCATGGCATCTATACACTGGATTTGTGTTCGTGTTAGCAAGCTGCTCTAACACTTTTGCATTTGAAGACTGTGACACAAGGATTAAGATGTGTTGGAAGAGCCATGTTCAGGTCACACAGATAGCTTAACATCATCTGATCCCTGCTACACGGAGAGCACAGCCCCTCTTGATTTCCCTAGCAGCTTTGAATGTTTAGCAGTACAGCAAATGAAACCTTTGAGGTCTAAACCCAAGGGTGGGAGCAAATCCCGCACTAACAGGGACCCTCTGGCCTCCTGGAGTTGATTGACTTGCTCAGCAGGACACAGGGAGTCTCTTCCAGAAATGGGGAAGGAATCAATGGGAGGCAACTGACACCATTCTTGAAGTGCATATAGCCAAAAGCTTTCTTGTCTATTTCTTGTCTTTAAGTTCAGTTTTCATCCCGCCTATGGCTGCAGGTTGGGAAGAGCAGTGGCAGGGAAATGTGCTTCGTGTCATCTCAATCAGACAGTTGTTTGAAATCCTCTTCACAGCTGGTCTGCAGAGAAAGACCTATTTCTGAAAGGTAGGATGGCAAGGGTGGTAGGGACTGCCATTCCCCAGGCCAACAGTGGAGGCTGGGGCAGAGTGGGTCAGCAGGAAGTTTCAATATCAGCTTTTGTCTAGGTCAGATGAGGTTATAAATGATAAGGCAGAAAGGTCAGTATGATCAGCACAGACTTACAGGTAGACAATGTCCCTGATCAGCTGGTCTGGTTCTTGGCAACAAACACCGCAGGGCTTCAGTTAAAGACCCTGACTCTTTTTCTCCCTGGATTATTGTTTGCTAGCCCACATATCCCACAGGGTGGGCTGCAATCCTGGGATTACTCTTATTGTGGTAAAGTGGATCTGTTTACTTGGGAGGTTTTATACTGGACAGGTGACTAGATAGCACCAGTTGTGCCTGATGATTTCTGCAGGGATAGAGGTGCTTAGATGTTAACTTGGCTTTTGACCTGTGTTTAACAGAGAGAGTAATACTGTACACACCTCAGAGGAAAAACTAGTGTCAGTGTAGGTTTAACACCTGTGTTATGGAAACCTTGATCTAAACCTATGCTAGGTGTGATAGTTTTCACACTGTTTGTTCCAGCCTGTCCTGCAGAGCCAGCAAGGATAGGAAGGAAAGAGCTGGATATTTTACCGTCGGATTACTACCCCATCGCTAGACCTGTGAGCAAGAAAGAGCCAGCATGAGCCTTATTCTGGGATATTGCCCCTGTTCAAATAAAGGGAATAGGCTCACCTCTATAACAGATGCCCACAAACTAGGGCATGGATGCAATCACCCTCCAGATGTGTGTGGACCAAAGTCTGCCTTCTCCTTGCTGTGAGCTAGCAGAAGGGCTATAGTGTGCTGGAAACATTCCTTCTTCTCACTATTGCTGTCAGCATAACTGTTCCAAGTAAGTGTCTACCAGGCATCCACCCCAGGAAAGTTTGTGCTAGGGCACATTGGCCCAGGGGTACAGTCTACTATGACAATGTGCTTCTATCCCAGATGCCTGCCCTGCAGGAATGCATTTGGAGGCTGGAAGCTTTTCCCATGGTAGGATTTACTTAGTGAACTGGAAATAATTCAGCCCAGCTGGGCATTAATTCTGTGCTTGGTGATGTTGGTCCTACAAGCAGGGTAGAGTCTATTGCAAGCTGCCTCCAGGTACTAAGCTGGGTGAATGCTGCTTTTGGTTAGATAGATTCTGAATTAGCAAGGATAACACATCTAGAATGACAGGAGTATATGCAGTTCCTGATGAGAATGGGCAAGACCAGTATTCAGGCAGCTTGTTGAGCAGCCTGTTTGGATGCTGTCATATCATGCTGGATAACTTCAGTGTTATCAGTGTTTGTAACTGCAAGTTGGCTCCTTCAAGAGCCTTTGAATGGTGTCTGCACTAGCAGATCCTGTGGCAGAAGCACTCCCTGCAACCTACTGTCTCCTCCAACTGAGGCACTCCTTCCTGGGTATGGGTTTTGCTACTCTCAGTGCGGGGTGAGCAACGTACCTCAGCTCATTTGGGGTGGGAGATATCTCTCCTCTCTAGCACAGAAGGCAGCTTTGGTCCCAGACTCAGATGTGTGAGGCAGGCCAAAGGCACAGTGACTTGTGTTTTCCTTTTTATCTCAGGAAAAAGACTTCTGCGGTGTCTCCCTCTGTTGCCAGATTGAGCACCATGTTCCTGCCCTATTCTTGAAGCTTTTGAGTGACCTCATCTTTGCCTCTCTAACAAGGGACCCAAAATGTCGTACTGCCAAAGGCATCTTCCCCAACACGTGGCAAAAGGATTGCTAATTGTGCCAGAATGGATGGGGGAGCAATTCCCTGGGTTTCAGATGCAAGCTGATACAGCTTGAAGCTTTATTGTCATTTTCCCCCCAGTCATATACATTTCTGTGAGTGTTCCCTTGAGGTCTAGAGATGCAGAATGCACACAGCTGAGTTTTTTCATCCCTTTCACACCTTCCTCTCTCCTTTTTCCCCTGGCCATTTGCTTCCCTGGCTTGCCAGCACTGCAGGGCAAACCTGTACCCCGGCTTCTGCGTACGCAAAGTCATGCTAGCCCAGCTTTCCACACCACTGAGTATCAGGAGATTGCTGCTAGCAGGTGCAAATGCTGCTGACTTGCCAAGAGCTCTTGGGGGCACTTGCAAAGTCAACACTGTCCTCTAGAAGAAAGTAAGGCAGGAGCTTGACTTCTGTGGTGTGAATGATCCTACAAAGAAACCCCAGTTTTTCTGTGGTCCTGGGAGATCAACACTGAAGATGGTGGGGAAAGACCGTCTCTGTGCACTATACTGCAACCCAGCCAGTGATAACCCACTGAGCATGGTTGTTTCTGACAACCAGATGCTGGGGATGATCCAGCAGTAGAGGAGGGCATGCCCTTTGCACAACTTCAACAGTGTGACCACAGTGCTTCCTGAAGGCACAGACTTTGTGGTCTGCGACTGCCTGTCATCATGGTGACATGGACTGGTGATTGTGCATCGGCTGTTTGTGTTATAATCTGGCCTATTGATGTGAAGTGGTGGTGGTGGCAGTCCTCATTTCCCCCACTGTCAGCCAAGGTAGTTTTCTGGTCTTGCTGGTAATCTCTAGCAGAGGGGCTGTAAGTAAGTGGGAGCTGGGAACATTTTCAGTCAATTTAGTCAAAGTGCTAAGATGTGCCCATGTCTTTCAGCTTCACCGCATCTCATGTATTCTGAAGCCTCTCAGGTCTGCAACCCTTGTAGGACAGCTAGTAAATGTGTGGCAGCACCTGCCTTCCCTTCTTCATGCCCAGCAGGGAGGCAAATGCTGATTGTGGGACTCGGCCTTACACACTTGTGTCATGCCGTATGAACTATCTGTACAGACTCCTTCATGGATGCAGGGGAGGGAGCTAAGTGTGCTTACTTGGAAAACCAGCAGTGAGCTATCACAAATGAAACCAGAGTGATCTGTTAGCAGATAATTACTTGGTCCCGGAAATAGGAAGAAACTCTAAAAGAGCCTCTGTAGCCAAAACATTGTTCTGCTGGCTGGGTACCGCATAGGGGACACAAAAGTGGAGCATCTGTTCTAATTAGTGATGGGAGCTTGCTGCATCAGGATCAAAGGAGAAAGCCTTTACTGAATCAAGCTAAGATCAAAGTGTCCTATGTACAGGAAGGGTCCGTTCCTCTTTCTGCTGACAGTGGTGTACCCTGCTCTTCCTCTAGGCATGCTGCTTGCAGGGATGCTTAATTACTGAGTAAGGAGAAGTCTGCACATACAAGAGAGGGTGTAATGGCTGTTGTAATCCAATTCTAAGAGATGATTTGTCGTGATCAATGCTGCTTGTCTCTCAGAAGTCATTAAACTTTTTTGAATGCTTAGAAAAGATCTGAATTGTGTGCCCTTGCAAAAGGAGATCCTTCAAAACATCCTTTGCCTGTTTTTTCTGACCCCTTATGTGCAATTTTACTTAGTAGATTGGCTGTATGTGTCTGCATATGTCTATATTTGCATTTATATTTACCCAAGGGGATTCAAGTCCTCATTCCTTAGGCTGCATTGAAAAATCCTCATCCCAATGGATATGCTAAATTTGAGATCTCTTCCTCCCTCTCTCCCCTGCCTCCCTCCTTTTGCATTAATGCAAAGCCATGTTTTTGCAACCCCTAGCTTTGGAATGTTTAAATATATATCGTTTGCTTGAGTTTTCCTAATAGGTGTCTTCTCGGGCATACAGGTTTATAAGCGTATGTGTCTTTGTGAACATCCACCTGTGTCTTGGGCCATGAGTATTGCTGTGGAAGGATGCAGTCATGTAGATACTTAGTCTGAGAGACAAAGAAAGACACTGTAGTTTCTAAGGAGGATTTGATCTTTGGTCTTTCAACTGTCTCCCTGAGAGAGGAGTTGTGTTGTAGTAATGCCCCCCAGGTGCTGTGCTAATGCACCTACTTCCCTTGTTTATGCTTGTGGAAGAGGACTTTGTCTACCTTTGGTCTCCTGACTCTCCTATTTCCTTGTTTAAGCTCACTTGTCAGAAGCGGTTGTGTATGTTTTCCTCAGCTGTAGCCCTACAGTTGCCACTTAGCTTAACAAAACGAGTCTTCGTCTTTAAATGCCTCCTTTCTTGTACACATCCAGGGTCAAGGAGCAGCTGACAAGCCCTGGGATACATGAAGCAAAGGCAAGTCTGAGGAGCTGGCTTGCTGGGTGGTTTAACAAGACAGAGACAGGACAGCATGGTCTGTGTGAGGTGTTCATCTTGCATGTCAGGTTCAAAACAGCTCCCCTTAGCAAGACAAATGGACAGGAACCTCAGCTCTTCCTTAGTGCATCCCCTTCTCCCCCGAAACCACTTCATGGCATTCAAATTAAAAAGGGTGCTGTGGTCCCTTGAAAGGGGAAGAGGATTATGGGGGCTGTGGGATGCTGCAGGGTGGGAGCCGGGTACTGGCAAAGCAAAGGGAATATTATCTATTTCTTTCCTTTTTATAAAGTGTTTATAAGTAGATTGGGAGATTCCCAAATGTATTGAAAAGATATTTATGAAGTGAAGAAATTATGCATGTTCTATTTTAGTGTTTTTATTATTCTGCAGGATGTTTGCAATCAGCTAATAGTAAATATTAGGAGTAGCAAGATTGTGGTAAGGTATGAAAATCACATCAGCTTGATGATTGAGTGATTGATGTAACTAACCTTGCAATGCAAACTGGAAACTCTACCTTTTCCAGTGAATTTACTATTAGTGAATACTCACACTTAAGCATTACTTTTTCTGACTGACAGGAATTTGAATGTGTGGGGTTTTCTCGGAGGGGATAAGGGATGGGTCTGAAGAATACATGCTGCTGTTCCAAATCAGATGAGTAGTTGGTTTTCCTCTCATGGAGAGCATCTCATTAAATCTATGCTGAACATGGCCGAAGAGCTTTCTGCACCATTTTGGAACAAGAAGTTAATCCAATAAATGTCCAAATTGTTGTAACTCTGCACACTCTTTAGCACATGGATGGTGCTAGACTGGATGAGTAGTCATGGCATGGTAGCCTTCAACTCTAGGCCTGCAGAAAATATGATCCCTCATCAGTGTCATATTCAGTAAGAGTCATCTCCAGACTTGACATGAATCACTTTTGGGCTACTGCCACTGGTTGGCCAGCCATAAGCAATTGAGGAGTCCAGAACCATTCCCAGTCTGTTGACCACAGACGCAACTGGAAGGCAGATGCTTTGTAATAAAGGTGATGCTTATTACTGGCTCTTCAAATGATTTACTTCCACTTGCTGCTGACAGCCCTGGATAGGAGATTGATGGATTAAGCTTTCAGCAGCTGCATCATCCAGGCACCTAATTCTCTGAGGTGTTAGCACCAGAGATGAACTATTTCCCTAGGACTTTCCAAAATGTTCCATACTTTTAAACATGTGCCAAGCCTCTGAGGGAACTCAAGGTATTTTTTTCCTGCAAAGTAAGAAAGTAATGAACTTCACTTGGAGGCATTAAAATAGCGTTTTGTCTAGCTGTGTTCTGAAGCACTTCTGAGCTTCCCTGAACTGCCTGAGGCTTTGGAGGAGGGAGACATGGAGGAGAAAGGTTGCTGAGGATTTGCAGCATCCTGGGGTACTGCAGTTACAGAGCAATCAGTCCAAACCCAGACACTCATCATAGGCTCTTCAGGTGCTAGAAACTTTGGACCTGTAGCATCTGAAGCTCAGTGCCTGCAGGTTCTGAGCAGCTCATCTCTCCATTAGGAAGGCTGGGAAGGATCCCACAGCAGAGAAGTGTGTGGAAGAAGACTCATCTTTTTCTCAGAAATCATCCTGTTTTATTTCTTCATAGTTCAGATAAAAGCTCATTCTTGTGAAGCATTTCACCTTCAGCAAACCAGTGTCTCTTAGCAGAAAATAGAAGCTTTGCTGGCAGCCTTTCCTGGGGTCAGCAAGACAATAATGTGGTCCATGGACTACACCTAGGTGCTAACAATATTCTGATGCTGCCTAAAAGCTTGAAAACTCCTAGCCTTCTCCTCCAACAGCCTCCGACATGCTTTTAACAAGAAGATGGTGAGCTGTCACATAGAGAGATGGTTTTCTGAGTCAATATTTTGTTTTTTTTTTGGGGAAAAATGGTTTAAAGAATTCCAGTGGTATTCAAAATGGTGATGGTTAATCCTTGGTTAGTTTCATTTGATAAGATATTGGCAGTAGGAGGCATTTCCCTGTGTGACTTGCAGTCTAAAACCTTCAGCCTTTTAGCTGCTGTGCTGGGAAGCTGGGGCTTATCTGGCTTTGAGCCCTTGTCTAGCCTGTGTGTAATGCAAATAACTGAATGATGGAAATGGTGGGAAATAAATGAGATTTGATGAGATCCTTCATTATCAGTAGTAATTTTTCAGCAGCTAGATAGTAATACCTGGTCTGTAAGAGTTTTACATTTTTAACCCTTTAAAAGCGGCACCAAAATGTTTCTGCTTATGCAGGACTTTGTGAGGCATAGAAGCATGGGAAGAACTCTTCTTACTCCCTGGTGAAGATTTGTGGAGTGCAGTTTCCTTTTCTGTTTCAGTGATGTTGGGTATCATTAAGATTGATGGGTTTGAAAACATACTTTGTTATCTCTTAGGCACAGCTTGGCTGCTCCTGCAGCTCTCCCTGTCACTAAAACAAAGCCTATTGTTTTCAGAGGCTCTGAAACTAGAGTGCTCTCACTTAAAAGGGCCACCTATCTGCATGTGTCTGTGGAAAAGTTCTGCATGAGAGCAGTCTGATCTGTTGAAGGAGGAATAGTATTCTTTTTAGCCTGAAATAATCAGTAAAGTATAACTGTGTAAAACCAGGATGCTGCTGTCATGACCTGCAAGTGTATGGGGCCACTTGCAATGCTTGCACTAGGTGTCCTTCTCTGGAAATGCTTGAACTGAGTGTCCTTCTCTTTCCAGGTCTGGTGTGTCCTCTGGAGGTGTCAGTCAGTTCAGGGAGTATCCAGGTTGCACGAGGCCAGACAGCAGTATTGCCCTGCACCTTCACCACTAACGCTGCTCTCACTAACCTTAATGTCATCTGGATGGTCATTCCTCTTTCTAATGCCAACCAGCCTCAACAGGTAGGTCCTTTCTTACTGAAGCATGTATTTCTTTAGGATTTTCTTTTCCTCACCCTTTTCATGCTGATCTGGATGTAGATGCTTTACAATGCTGAGTCTCTGGTTGTCCCAGAACTTCATTGTCCTTTCATTGCTGAACATGCCCCTTGGATCTTACATGAATCTGTTTTCTTCAGTGCTTTATTAACTGATGCACATCGTGTCCTTGGCCACCTTGGCTGGAAGAGCATTTGGGGCAGGTGTATCTGGTACTGTATTGCTGCCCTGGACCTTTGTGTTCAAAAGAGCACAGGAGATGTAATTCAAGTTTTGATGCACTGTATATTGGATTTGGAGGACCTAGAAGCAGCTTCAGACTTAAACGGATGAAATCTATGTAAAATGTGCCATAACACGATTCATAGACTCTTCTCCCCTTTTGCTTCTCTTCTTTTGTACTGTCAGTTGCTTATGCAAGTGCCATTCTCATTCATCAGCAAATGAGAGTCTGTTGTGATGGGCATAAGAATCATAAGCTGAGATCTGTTTTTTGCCCACAAACTCTGACAGCAGAAGATAGCTATTGCTCTGAAATGCATCTGTCTTGGGTCACACTGCCCTTATTACATTTGCTATTCAGTTGTGAGAACCTGCACTGAGGAGTACTTGCTCCTCAGGGACTTGGTCTGAATACATACAGCTACATAAGCTGTCTGACTGGTAGAGGCTGTGCAGGTTCAAGGGTTACATTGCCTGTCATTCAGTTCATCCCAGTGATCTACAGTAAGTGTGAAGTCATGGCAGCGCCTTACTGGCTGAGACTCCAAATGATACTGTCCACTGGGGAGGAGTTTTTCAGCAAAGTACTCACTGACCTGCAAAGAATCTCTGCTTCTCTACATTGATTCTATCCAGATGGGTGATGACTATTATATGAAGCAGGCTGGTACTGCCAATCCAGCTATGGAAGACCTGTGTATCTATCTGTTCTGTCAGCTTTGTGAACATTTTTATTGACATAAAATAGGCTACAGAGTATGTTCTTTTAGAGAAAACACCTCTGCTAGGTTGGGTCTGCCTTGGACAACTGTATACTGAGGTGTGGTTATTTACAGATCTTTTAGGAACTGGTCATTTTGGCTTTGGAAGCTCACATTTTGCATCCTGTTCTTCCTCCTCGCTCAGTTTTGTTTGAGCTTTCTTTTCTTTTCCAGGTTATTCTCTACCAAGGGGGTCAGATCTTTGGTGGTGCACCCCAATTCTATGGGCGAGTGGGGTTTGCTGTGACAATGCCAACCACCAGTGCCTCGATCTTCATTAACAACACTCAGCTATCGGATACTGGCACATACCAGTGCTTAGTCAACAATCTTCCAGATCGAGGCGTCAGGAATATTGGAGTCATTGGACTTACTGTCTTGGGTGCGTTTCTTAGTATTATGGGGAAGATGGGAGAAAGGGGGACAAAGGACTCTCTGGTCATGATAGTGCATCATAGCAGAGAAATATGGTAGCGTACATATTGAAGCCCATTGGCATCCTGTGGTGAGGGATGCTATTGTAGGAGTTTGTAGGGCACACAGTCTTCCTATATAGGTAATACGTAATGGAGTTTCAAAATATGGTGAAGAAAAAACTTTCATGGAGTTGCAAAGAAGCATGAATTAAGCATGAGGGCATCCTGGAGAGCTGAAGGAACCATAAGAGTTCTGAGGAGAAGAGAATGACTATAGATATTTGCTTCCTTTTCATGAAAGCACTTAATACTGGATGATCCCTAGGATGTTAAGTACTCCAGAGCGTGTGCCATTATAGGGATATGAAAGCAAAACCCGACCACAGCAACCTCTATTAGCTCTCACCACCCTTACTGTCTCAAAGACAGAAATATTCACATTTTTCTCTAAGGAGGGATCTGAAAGAACGGAGTCCTGTGAAAGTTAGCAGTGGTCTGTAACCTTGATAGGCTGGCGAGTTAGGAATCTTTGTGAAATGTCACACCGCAAATCCTAAGGGATACTTGTCTGCTGCCCGCCTCTTTTCCTCTTGTCAGCTCTTGCCAGTGTCCTTGCTTTCCCCAGCAGCCTGTACCCAGAAAAAGCCTGAACTCCACTGTTTGGTTGTATTTCCTGACCTGCTGTCACCCTCCCCTCTTCTCTCGCAGTTCCTCCATCTGCCCCGCTTTGCAGAATCCAGGGGTCCCTGGACGTGGGCAGCGATATCACACTGACCTGCAGCTCGGAAGAAGGCATTCCCCGACCAACATACCTCTGGGAGAAACTGGACAATGTTCCCAAGTTACCCCCAACTGCCACACAAGGTGCTCATTCTGTTGATTATCCTCTTATTTCCCAAGTGACAACCTCGGCTTTCCTTTCTCTGAGCCGCCAGAGGTGGCATGGCTCATTGAGTGTTTGCCATCACTTGCATGGTCACTTTATTTGAACAAAGATTCCTAGAGCCCATGGGGGACTAGGTACCTCCAGTGGCCACTTCAACTTTCATGGGGTTTGGTACTGAAAAATGTTCCTCGTTGAGGAACAAGGATCTGGTTGAATGCGAGAGAGAGAACATGGTTGCCAGATGTTGGCCTGTGGCTGGAGATCTCAGTTGCTGACTCACCTGTATTTTAAACCAAATGAAAGGATCATAGATTGGAAACTGAGAGAAGGGAAGCAGAATCATCCCAAGAAAATACTGCCAGCTTCTCACACCAAGATCCCTGTTCTCTGCTATAGCTACCTTCCATTTGTACGTAAAAGCAAGGCTCTGATCAGACTGGGTATTGCCCAGCTCCAAGTCCCATCCATAAGATTTCTATGGAAGCCTAGGTGTCCTGACCAAGTAGTGATAGCTCTTACTGTTGCCCGTCATTTTTCTGTATTTTAAGAATACACAAGCATTTTCATTTTACGTAATTCAGGAATGAAGAAAAGTGGCGGAGCATGAGGTGGGAAGCCCAGGGATGGGCATGCAGGGGTTGTGCAGGGCAGGACTGAACTTGGTAGATGAGTCTGGGTATAGGTAATGAAACATATCCTCCTTCCTCCTTTTTCTCACGCAATGCTGAAAGTCCCAAGCTTTGATTTGCAGAAATTCAGCTATAAGAAGAAAAAGAAACATCTAGTGTAAGCTCCTTAAGACCTAATCTTGCCTATGGTTGGGAGGGGTGGTGTGTGCATGCACACACACACACAGTGCTTCAGTCTCAAGCTTGTTTCCTGATTTATTTCTCACATCAAAATTCTCTATTTGCTGGCTTTGCCTTTTCATGGTTTTCCTCAAGGAGGGGAGGGATTTAAATCCTTCTTTTCTCTCTGACTAGACCAAGTCCAGGGCACTGTCACCCTCCGAAATATCAGCACTGTGTCCTCAGGTCTTTACCAATGTGTGGCTTCAAATGCCATTGGAACCAGCACTTGCCTTCTGGATCTGCAAGTCATTGCGCGTAAGTATTTTGCCAAGGGAGTCTTGGTTACCTGCTTCTGCCTTGTGACAGTAAAGCATGTAACCATGTTGCTGTGAGCCACCATATGCCTCTCTATCAGAAGATTGTTGAGCCCTGGAGAAGGGATGTTGCCTTTCCCCCCTTCCAAGCCACGGTAGCTTCAAATGCTCATGGATGGCCACAGCTCACCCCTGATTTCTTCTCCATTCTCTGTTCAATCATCCCTGCAGCCCATCCCCGGAGTATAGGCCTGATTGCAGGAGCGGTGGCCACAGGTGCTGTTGTGCTCGTGGTTTGCATTGTGTTGGTGGCCGTGGCACTGTTTTACTGGAAAAATAAACACAAAGAAGAAGAGGAGGAGGAGATTCCTAATGAGATAAGGTAAGAGGCAGGGAAAGCTGGTGGCAGGGAACGTCTCACTGCTTAGCAAAAGTAGCAGCTGATAGGAAGGCAATCAGAACTCTTACTCTTGCTAAATCTGGGTTTATTCCAGTGGGTCAGGGGAAGATGTTCTTGTATGTCCAGAAAATGAAGGGAGCAAATGGAGAATGGTAATCACAGATCTAGTTTTCAATATTGTCTTTATTGAGAGCTTTGACTTGGTGTTAGCTCTGTAGAAATATGATGTGTTGGGGATCCAGAACCACAACATCAGGCAGTGATAGCTGAAAAGCGCTGGAGATAGAACTTTGATCTTCTCTGGTGTTACTGCTCCAGGGTTTCCCTCTGGCGGCTACCTGCAGGTCTGCTAAGAATCAGTTTCATTGGTTGTACAGTCACACTTACTACCTGTGAATTACTAGTGTCTGATACAGCCACTGGTTTTGCCACCCTAGACACATAAGTGTGGATTGTTTGCCCCAGTGGTAGACACACAGAGGAATTAATGTGCAAACAGGGGTGAGCGAATGGGCCAAGAAGCAATGTTGGCTCATGTTGGAGCTGTCCTTCACCTGAAATTGATGGTGTTGACCCCAGCAGGATGTGGTGGGGAGGTGTTGGGCAAGTGGGACAGCATCTTTCATTTGCCCTTTCCCTCACAGGGAAGATGACCTGCCACCCAAATGTTCCTCTACTGCGAAGACATTCCATGCTGATGCGTCGTCATCGGAGAATGACACCCTCACTTCCTCCAACACCTACAACAGCCGCTACTGGAACGACCCCAAAGCCAACCATGCCACAGACTCCTTCACCCGCTTCAGCAATGCCAACGATGCCCATCAGCCCCCTTTCTCCCGATCAGGGAGCACGAGCACCCGTCCTGTCTATGCCAACGGCGGCCACCCATCCCCGGCTCCCCCTAAGACGCTGGTGGTGACGGCCAGCACGGCACCATCCCCTCAGGAGGTGATGCGCAGCAATGGCTCAGTCAGCAGGAAGCCACGGCTGCCACACACTCGCTCCTATGCTGTCAGCCAAGCCACGCTGGAGCGCATTGGGGCTGTCCCCGTCATGGTGCCCGCTCAGAGCCGCGCTGGCTCCCTTGTGTAGGATCATACTGGCGGCTGAGAGCCAAGCAAGGGACCTCTCCTACCTGGTGGGGGCAAAGAGACCCTACTCCTTCCTGAAAGGCAGCGAGGCGGCAGGGGACACACACACTTGCCTCTCCATCTGCACTCCCCTCCGGAGGCTGCTGCTGGCTGGTGGGACATCCTCGGCTGTGCCGCATTGGAGGTCCTTGTGCTGGTGGATGCCGCAGATGTGCCAAGGCCGGAGGAGCAGGGATGTTGGGATGTGCTCCCCAGCTGCTGGGCACTGGCTGGGATGTGCACCCAGCCCTGACCCTGGGGGGACTTTTGCTTTTGTTTCCCTCTAGGGATCGATTCCATCCATTTGGGTCTTTCAGGGAGGTTTGGGGAGATATATATATATTATTTTTTTCCCGTTGTTGTTGCTGTTTTATTTCCAAGAGGACGACAGCCTGCATCGGGGCAGGGAGAGGTGCTGAGGCAGGATATGCCTCAACATGGCAGCCCCAGCTCCCTCCCCATGGCCCCAGTCCCACTGTTGGATGAGGAAGGGCAGCGCACCAGGGCCAGGAGGTATGGACCAGGCTGGAGAAGCAAGATGAAGGCACAGCTACCAGCCTGGCCAAGGGGATGGCTCTCTGAAGACACTGACTGGGGAGCATTTGTATTTATTTTCTGCAGTTCTTCCCCCACCCCAGCACGCACACAAACCCACACAGACACACACGGGTCCTCCTCAGGGTGGATGTTCTTCCTGCACTAGCTTGAGGTACCACCAGAGTTCACGTTGTTCATGGCTGTGGAGGAAGCAGCTGTCCGAGCATCTTCCCCTGAGACACTCGGTGCAGGGTGAGGGTGCATCGCTGCTACTGCTGCTTCTGTAGGGCTCGCTTCTTTTTGGTTTTGGTTTTAGTTGTTGCTGGGCTTATTCAGGAGGCAGAGAGGAGCAGAGTGGTGTGGCAGAGCAGCAAGGCAGGTCCAGAAGCATCTGCTGCGCCTGGGTTGTTCTGCTTTGGGGCAAGTGGCTTCAAATCCCAGAGCTTTGGTATTTGCATGGTGGGTTTCCCTTAGCCAGTACTGTTCCTGCAGGGCATGTGTTGTGCTTGGGGCTTTCACATGGAGGCATCACAGTTTTCCTTCCCGCTGTCCCACGTGCACAGACTTCACAGACGCTGATGTCGGCAGGATTTGTTTCCACATCTCTCCTTAGAAAGAGTGAAAGCAGGGGCTTAACGGAGGGGGCACCCCTGTGGAAGCCCACGTGCTATCTCTCTGCCTCCCTTACTTCCCTCAGCGTCCCGGTGTCGGGTACTGGTGGCATCTGCCAGTGGCTCTGCCATCTCCTCGCAGCAGGGAGATGGCTGTGGCTGGCACCTATCCTTTTTCTATTGCAACTAAATAGCCTTAATAAAAGCCAAGAGTTGAATCTGCTGAAGTAACCTGGTGCCATTTGGAGGGCTGGGTCTTACCCTCTCAGAGAGCACTGGCTCAAAGGGACCATGCCTGGATGGGTGTCTCAGCCCTTCTGCATAACACCAACCCTTGCACATGGAAAGCCAGTGAGCACCTCCAAAAGCACCAGAGCCATGCCAGGTCTGCTCTTGGAAAAGCAATGTGGGGAGTCACAGGTGACTTTCCGTAGCTCTCACATTGGATAAAGGGTCTGTTTAAGCCAACAGACTCTTCCTCATTCCCACTTTCCTTGTCCTGGCACAGCTTTCCTTTCCCTAGCAGTGCACAAACCTTGGGCAGGCCCCTCTGCCTCAGCAGTACCTTTCAAATGCAAGCACAGACTTTGAAGAAGAGGAGGGGAGAGGTGAGGGCTGGGTTCCCACATGGGCACACTGTCTCTTTGGGAGGTTGGTGGCTCCCGGGCAGCACTAGGTTTGAAGCTTGGCTGAGAATTTGTGCCTTCTCTGCTTAAAACAAAATAAAATTAAAAGGAGGGGGGAAAAAGAAATCCAACCTCCCTTCTTTCCCCAAAACACAACTCCATCCAGAATGGGTGCAAACACCTGCAGCAGTGCACGCAGGAGGCTGCTCTGTGTGCGTCTACATACATTCTACCAGAGCAGTCCTCTTTCCTGCCTGTCTGCTCACTTTGCTGCTGGGTGGTAGGTTTAAAGAGGGAAGAAGAGTGGCTTTAGAAACCTTAATGTGGGAGGGGAAAACACAAAGGGAAACAATCAAGGAAAGACCAGACACATTCTCTCTGCTGTTGTAACAACCCCTGTGTGACATTTACAGGAACACTGCCCTCAGCAGGTCCCCTCCTCTACTGGGAAAGCTCTTCTGGTTCCTACCCTCCATGAGACTGTTTGCTCCTCTTTCTTTGTTCTTTCTAATTGTCTAAAATTCAATAAAACTTTATTCATATAAAAAAAAGGATTTCTTACTGCCTTCTGCTGCTTTTTCGACCCCCTTTATCTGACTCTGTAACTACAATCCATTTGGCTGTTAATACTCAACCTTGATACGAGTGGCAGTAAGCAGCAATCGTGCAACCAAGAGCTGCGTGTTCTTAGGTCAGCCAGTCTGGTAGTGAACCCTGGTACTGTAGTCTTGTTTTTCTCATTCATAATAGACTGACACATTGCCCTTGAAAGTACAGTTTCCCAAGCTTGCAAGGTCTCTACTTCTCTAGACAAATGTGAGTTTAATTTTCTGTCATCTGGGGGGAAAAATCCTTCGCTGCTTTGAGTGATGTGGGAAAATGTCTTAGAATTGCCTAACTTTGCTCATGTATTAGATTTCCAATATGAAACATGGCATGTTCGTCCCAGATTCTGAATCTAAGGCACTCACCCGGACAGTCCTCAATGGCTTTCTTTGACTTGTGAATAATTTTGTTAGGGGGAAACTGTCAAGAAGCTAACAAAAGTGCTGATTCCCATAGTCAGAGCATCTTGAGTGACATGGTTTAGTGTGAAGTGTCCCTGTCCGTAGGGGGGGTGGAACTAGATAATCTTAAGGTCCTTTCCAACCCTAAAGATTCTATGATTAGCACTTCCAGGGCATAAGTGCACTGGGAAGCACACGCTTCTTAGCTCATGTCAATAGCTGCTAGCAGAAGGTTATTATTATTTAGGGTAACCTGACGTTTTGCCAAAGATTTTGCATTTTTCTTTCTGTTTAATTTTCCTTGTTTCTTCTCTAAAATCCCCTAGATATTCTGAGAATTATTATTAAAACCCAAAACCTACAGATAAACCAGCAGTAATAATTCAGCCCTGTTGCACATGCATCATATTCTCATTCCTTAGTATTTTTCAACACCTCGTTTCAAATACCCCTGTAAACATGCTTTCAGCTATAGGCCTTACAGTAAATGAGATGAGAGCATTGCCATTCTTGGGAAGTTGCAGGAATCTTATTGTTTCATTTTTTGTCTGTTGGTTGTGCAACCTTGATGTGACATTAATAGCATCTTTGTATTTTATTCCCATGATAGCCCTGTCAGTGTTCTGCTGTCCTATTCATTCCTTGTCATGGCTTGCCCCTTACATCATTCTTTTGCATGGCTCTGACTATTGATGTAGAGGAGAATTTCCTAAGAGACAGGATAGTTTACTAGGCTTGTACAGCACCCAGCATGCTGGATTTTTAGCCTTCAAATTTTATGTAGTGAGGCACTGCTGCAATATAAATATCTAGCCAAAAATAATACCGGTTAGATGACTTGATAGTGCTCCAGAGTGACTATCACTAAAAAGCAAACAAATGTCCAGGCTTTTATGGTTGTCAGTGGAAGTCACTTCTGAAGTGCTCGAGTTTGAGGATAGCTTTCAACCCCAGCTGTGTAACAGGGATTGTCCACCACTGTGGGTGCCACCTATGTTATTTTAAATGCCAGTACTTCTTGGTTATATCACCTTCCACCAAAGAACATCAGAAGGAAACTTGTTCTAGCACAAGGATTAACTGTGCATTTGAGTATTGAAGCAGAGAAATAACAATGGGAGGATGTTTCATGCTTTAGAAGTCAAGATGTTTTTAGAGGCTGGTGTAGTTGAGAACTCAATTGAAAACATTTGGGAAGCTCTAGACTGACATAAAGGGTTTTTTTAACTTATACAGCTTTTGGACTCAAGTCTGCTGATCCATCTGAACTAAAAAAGAATAAAATTGCCCAGACACATGCACTTCATCAAACTATTGCCAGAACACAGATGAGTTTCCAGAGAAAGCCAGTCTAACAGATGGTGTCCTGTCTCAGGCTACCTGGCTTCCCATAAGGACCTGGGATGCTCAGGAGACCAATCCACCTTATGTCACAGTTTAGGTTCTCATGGAGAGCACCTCAAGTCAGAGTAGTCTCAGAGGACACCCTGAGTCACCAAGGTGACTGGGTGATCCATTTTGGCAGAGGAAATTAAACTGATTTTTTTTGATACCCCACTGAAAGGGAAGATATTGGGGAATTTTCATGATAAATTACTGGTTTCATCAAACCTATTGGTAAGGTTTTCCTAGTTATTGGATTTTTCTTGGAAGCAACATTTTGAGTCCCAGCTGCATTTATTTTAGGCATGCAAGTACCTTTCTGTGGCTAACTGGGATCTTCCCATTCATGGTGCTGATGGTAGATAGATAAGGCTGTAGATAGATAGATAGGTAGATAGGCAAGGTAGGTAGATAAGGCTGTTGCATGCGTGTGCCAACACCCAATGCACACAAAATGGTTCAGCAGATTCTCTTAAGAGGGTCTTGAATATTTCTAAGACAGAGGGCAGGAAAAACTGAGGAAACTGATCCTTTTCACATGTTAACTTCAGAGCAAACCCAACAGGCTGTCCTTTTAACTCATCTGGCCTCTGTTAAAGGGATACCTGGAGAGTAAACCCAACAGGCTGTCCTTTTAACTCATCTGGCCTCTGTTAAAGGGATACCTGGAGTAGAGGAGTTATGAGGTATCTTGATGACTGAGTTGCCATTCTCCCTGTGCTTTTTTCCAATTGCTGTTGGCCATCCTGGTGAATGAAGTTGCTAAGCTGCTGGCCATCATATTTGAAAAATCATGGCAGTCAGGTGAAGTTACCAATGACTGGAAAAAGGGAAACATAACCCCCATTTTCAAGAAGGGGAAAATGGATGACCCGAGGAATTACAGACCAGTCAGTCTCACCTCTGTGCCTGGCAAACTCTTGGAGCAGATTCTCCTGGAAGGCATGCTAAGGCACATGAAAAACAGCAAGGTGCCTGGTGACAGCCAGCATGGCTTCACAGAGGGGAAATCCTGCCTGACCAATTTGATGGCCTTCTATGATGGGGCTACTAAACTGATGGACAGGGGCAGAGCAGTTGATGTCATCTACCTGGACTTGTGCAAAGCACACTGTCTGCATGATATCCTTGTCTCTAAATTGGAGAGACATCAATTTGATGGGTGGACCACTCGGTGGATAAAGAACTGGCTGGATAGTCACATGCAAAGAGTTGTGGTCAATGGCTCAATATCCGGCTGAACACCAGTAACGAGTGGTGTCCCTCAGGGGCTGGTGTTGGGACTGGTCTTGTTCAACATCTTTGTCAGTGATATGGACAGTGGGATTGAGTGCGCAAGTTTGCTGATGACACCAAGCTGTGTGGTTCGGTTGATATGCTGAAGGGAAAGAATGCCATCCAGAGGGACCTGTCAGATCCCAACCTTATGAAGTTTAACCATGACAAGTGCAAGGTCCTACACCTGGGTCGGAGCAATCCCAGGCACAGCTACAGGTTGGGCAGAGAAGAGATTCAGAGCAGCCCTGCAGAGAAGGACTTGGGGGTGTTGGTCGATGAGAAAATGAGCATGAGCTGGCTTCAGTGTGCACTCGCAGCCCAGAAAGCCAACTGTATCCTGGGCTGCATCAAAAGGAGCGTGACCAGCAGGTCGAAGGAGGTGATCCTGCCCCTCTACTCTGCTCTCGTGAGACCTCACTTGGAGTATTGTGTGCAGTTCTGATGCCCTCAACATAAGAAGGACATGGAACTATTGGAACAAGTCCAGAGGAGGGCCACGAGGATGATCAGGGGACTGGAGCACTTCCTGTATGAAGACAGGCTGAGAAAGTTGGGGCTGTTCAGCCTGGAGAAGAGAAGGCTGCGTGGAGACCTCATAGCAGCCTTCCAGTATCTAAAGGGGACCTATAGGGAAGCTGAGGAGGGGCTTTTCATTACAGACTGTAGTGATAGGACAAGGGGTAAGGGGTTAAAACTTAAACAAGGGAAGTTCAGATTGGATCTAAGGAAGAAATTCTTTACTGTGAGGATGGTGAGGCACTGGAATGGGTTGCCCAAGGAAGTTGGTTGCCCAAGGGATGCTCCATCCCTGGCGGTGTTCAAGACCAAGTTGGACAGAACCTTGGGTGACATGGTTTAGTGTGGGGTGTCCCTGCCCATGGCAGGGGGGTTGGAACTGGATGATCTTAAGGTCCTTTCCAACCCTAACTATTCTGTGGTTCTACGATTCTATGATCCTGCCTGCAGCTTGTTCTCCTGATGCCAGCAAAGCAAGGGTTCCTCCAACATGCCCTTGTTACAACGGCCCTCTTGAAAGTAAGGCAAGATGTGGTGATAAGTATCAGGAATATGGGTGCTGAGAAAGGGAATTCAGTGTCACTGAGCTATGTCTGTGCACAGATGGGCACCAGGTGAGCACTGGGGACAAAACAAGTCTTGAAAGCAGGGAGAGTGACAGTCTATGGCTCTTTCCAGACTGCTTTTTTCCATGTCTGCCTCTGTGCATTGCAAGTGCCAGAAGGATGTTACTGAGAATTACCAGGTTTGCAACCTTCTAAGCAAGAGAGGGCACACAGAGCGCATTTCCTGAGCCTGGCGCTAGCCCAGAGCTCTTGTTGCCAGCTAATTGGCAGCAGAGGGAAAGATTTCATCTATACAGCTATTGAGGGGCAGAGGGAGATAATGCATGGTAAAAGCTTTGGGCATGGATTGTCAAATGAAGGGGTTTTGGGAAGAAGAAACGTAGTAGCCTTGGAACTTCCCAGCTCCAGTGCTGTGGCATGTTTTCTTTAATGAGTTTCAATAGACAATGACAGCTAAAAAAGCACTTTTTCTTTCCACATGGTAGAGGCTCCCTTGCTTTAGAGAGTGCTGCTGATGTGTATGAATGGGCCATGCTAAAGTGCACATGGCTGAAGATCAGACTCTTCACTAAGCTTTCTAAAGCCATTTGCTGCTTGTTATTTGTTCCTGATTTCCTCTTTCCCCCTGCTCCCTCTGTAACATGTTTGAATGAGAAAGTGGGTTGGCAGGAAATTTAATCAGTGTAAAAAACCAAAACCCCAGAAACAAATAGCAGCAAAGAAGAGAGTAGATTAAGACACAGCTTCCATGGCTGGCTGGTAAGTGATTCTTTAACATTGGATGTAGTCTGGGTCAGCTCCTGGATTTGGATTTACTAATTCATACTTTGGAAGGGATGAAGACTTGCTTCCAGTCGATATGCTGTAGTTTAGCTTGCTGGTATTTAAACCCCCTGTGGCTGGCACAGGGGCTGAGCTACACAGCCTGGCTTCAGTTTCCTGGATGCTACCAATAACTGCAGGATTTCTTTTAGGTAGTTATTCTTCTTAAAGGATCTCGTGATACTTTGGCAAGCTGAGTATAGCAATCACCAGATCATTATCCATGTGGACATCTGAGATGGGAAAAATGTGTGTGTGCTGGGTTGCAGCAGCTGTACTTTAAACTATGGCCGCTTCTAAGCTTGCACAGTAGCTTAGAGACTCTCTTTTAGTGCCCTGTGTCACCGGTACAGCATTTTCGTTTGTGATCTTCTCCTGCCTTCTTAGACAAAGACTTGTGACAAAGGCTTGTGGTCCTTGCGTCCCACATGAAGGATCAAAGGCAGCAAATGCTGGAATTAGCTCAGTAGAAGAGACAGTGTGGCTTTAGACTCTCAAAGATCATTAGGGATAAAAGCTGCTACAGAAATGTGCCACGAACATCATTAGTGCCTCTTCCTCTTGGCTGTGGTTTGCTGCTGGGACAAATACACACAAAACCAAAGGTTACCTTTTAGTGACACAAGCCACAGAAATGGGTGAACAGGGTGAACAGGCATACGGACCTCCCATGAGCTCTTTCCTCCATGGCTGCAGAACGGTCTGTTCCTGCTATCTGTGAACATAACGTCCACATACATAGATCTCGTGTGTCAATGAATCCTCTGTGCACCCATCCATGCTCAGGGACACCAAAAGAGGTTGAAAGCAAGGCACTACTGTAAGATATGTGAATACGCTATGCCTTTGCTCAGCTCAGTCATCTACAACACGCATCCTATTTGTTTTCCAGGCTAACCTGTTGCACGTTTCTCAAATCATGATGGGTTTTGTAGCTTCTCCTGTCCTTCCACATGTTGCACGCTGGACTAGGGTAAGTTGGTTACTTCTGGGGACGTAAACAGGAAGGTCTGGGGCTATTGTCCTGGGAGCGGCTGAGCACGGCATTTATTCACTGTCTCCAGATTTGGGTCACAAAACTCGCTTTTTTTGGTGGCTCTACGGTGACATCCTCTGGAGGGACGAAGAACTACATCGGCTCCTGTCTGCACCAGGCTTCACCTTAATAGCTCTTGGGTTGGTTTCTTTTCCTTGTGGTTCTTCCAAGAATAAAGTACTTTGTGCCTTCAGTATGAACACCTCTTTCTCTTCTCTCCTACGACTGTTACTTAGGATCTGTCCTTAGTACTGTAGGATTTGCTGTGCAGTGGTGGAGAGGCTGGAGTGCTTTGTCTGTACCCCAGAAGCAAATGGTTTTCACCGTGGCCTTTAGCTTCCCAGTTATTTCTTCTGTTATGATGGTCTGCAATTCAAAGGCATGGGGAATGGTCTGCTACATATGCAATACTAGGAAACAGATGGGACACAATGCAAAGAGATGCTGCATCCTTATTTACCTGTATCAACCAGTGGAACTGACTTCTTATGGGCTCACACCTGACTCAGATTTGTTCTAATACCCTGCTGTTGAGGTTGAGAAGAGCTGTCTGGCTGAGTGGTGTAGCTCCTCCACACTGGAGCAATGCTTCAGAGCTTAAGAAAGCACCCAGTGGAAGAGCCTGCAAACTAAGTCTCATGTGCCTGCCAGCCAGCTCTGGGGCTCCAAGGTTTCAGTGACCTCGTGAAAGCAGCTCCCATGTCCATGTTCAATAATGTGACCAGATTAGTTGCAGCATCAAGCACATCAGGAGTTTGGGTTAAGATATGAGAGCAAAGTACTTTCTCAGGCAATTGTGGTGAGGCTTTTGTTCAAAAGACAAACTTCTCAAGCTAGATTTTCTTTTCAGCTATGTGTGGATGGGAAGTAGGAAACATGACCCTGACAGAGTTTGGATGTGACCAAGACTTCAAGGCTTTTCACTTTACGCAACCATTTCCAGCCCCAGGCAGTGAGGTTCTGGGATATTAGAAATCAGAGAGGAAGATCTGTGTTTACCAAAAGCTGGTTATGAAATGGTTCAAACCTCAGTTCTAAGCCCAGCTACTCATCAAATACTGTGTGCCTTTGAAATACAGCTTATAATCAGGATTTCCATGCCATGCCCTCATTTCTGTTCTTGTCAGTCAAGTCAAAAACATACACTCCATGGGGCTTTTCTGATAGCCTTTAATATCAGCCTTGTGCCCTCATCTCTCCCCAGCACACACCAGATACACAGTACATCTAACCTTTCCTTCAATTGACATGAAGTTGCTTGTCCACTGGCTGGGAGGGAGTTGCAGTGTCTGATGGCTGTGTCATATTTCTGAGCATGGAGTTCAAGGTCTGCATTAAAATTGATCAAATCAGTCTCTGTCAGTTTTAATGATTTTTGTTGGCCACAAAGGATTATTCTTGGGCTATAGATCTTTGTTTTGTTTGCTTTGACAAAAGCTTTTGGAAGTTATCAGTGACTGCCTGTCTTCTAGATGTAATGGCCATGCATCTTTGCATCATATTTCAGTTCTTAAACTTAAGTCTCAGCATTAGACTTGTGTTATTCAGAGCTGTTGCAAATCCATTACTTGTCAGAGTGAAGCACAGAGGGAAGGGAACAGCCCTCACAAATGCAACTGCTACACAAGGTAGTAGTGGGAGAGAGCAGGTCCTACGCTCTAGGTGGTTTAGAACATACTATATTCTTCTCAATCTATTTATTTCTTTTGGGTCTTTTTCATTGTTCATTAAAGCTTCCAGTGGTCTTTCTACTGTGAAGCTACACTTAGTAAACAGAAAGATTATCTCTTTTCATGCTAACAGATTACCTTTAACACTTGCTGCTATCGATGCTATTGAAGTCAACATGAATGGCTCCACTCCTGCATTTCCTTCCTAGTCTTCACCAGCAATATGATCAGGGTCAAAATGAAATTGTGGTGTAACTTAGAGAAGTAAAAAGAAACTTCTGTTGCCTTGTCTCCATCTGAGAGTGGCGCACAATGAAATGGAGCTGCTAAACCGCATTTGGGGCTGAGAGCAGTGTAGTTCAATTAAGGTGAAATGAATGAAGGCAGTATTAAGTTAACTTGCAGCAAAGGTATTCACCCACAGTAGCACACCAGTGTAACACTGGTTTGCAGGCCAGCTGGTACTGAAGCCATAAAACATCTTCAAATAGGGAAGCCAAGTCACATCTCAGCCATTAGAGAGTTAAATTCAAACTCCTTTTTGAAATTAAATTAAAATTAAATATAAATATAAATTTAAAGACTTATTTAAATTATTCTTTACTTTGTAGGTATGTGACTTATATCCTTCAAAGGAAGGAAATTACTCAAGTGAGTAGAAGAAAAGCACATTAAATGAAGACAAATACATTGGGCACTTGTGATCCAGCAAATGTGCCGCTGGGGTCCTAGTCAGGATTTCAGTCTTGTCAATGGCTTGCTGCATGACCTGAGGTAAGCAGGGATGCAGATACCATCCTGAGGGGCCACAGATGGGCTCTTAAAGTGCATGTCAGAGACAGACACATTGGATAATCTGATCATAGGAGCCTGAGAGTGTAAACATTAGCATTAGTGTCTCTGAACTTTTGTTTCCACTTGGAAAACTGATATAATCATAAAGAACAAGCTTGAGAAATACTTAAAGAAAACCATCTAATCTTAACACACATGCACATGCGCATACAAACCCCATAAGGTCACACCTAAGAGGTTTAACTACGTTTAATCCCTTGCTGAAAGATGGTTAACTTGCTTTTAAAGATCTCTGCTCAGAGACTCCACAGTCTTACTAAGCAAAGGGATTAAAGGGAATGCTTCCAATATTGTTTCTGACTGACTGCCTTATAAGAGTTTTATTTTTTAGGGATAATCTACATATTTCTTCATACACACATTGCCAGCCCTGGGTATTAACTTTGCCAGATGCTGCAGAGAGGGTATACTAGGAGTAACCTTGTAACCAGAGACTAGGATTTTCCCTAGTGTTAACCTGTGTTTTCAAGACTACATAGTTCCTTCACTCTGCTCTGTTGGAATTGCAGCTCTTTGACACAGATGATCAGTCACACTCAAACTAGTTCTTAAGAGATGCAAGAAGAGATATAATGCAGTTCCAGTCATCTTTGACAAACCTGGTGGCTTCATTCAGCGGACAGGAAAGCCATGGGAAGCTAGTTTTATCTAGCAATAAACAAACTCAATCTTGGGGGTGTCCCATAAGCACAGGAGAGCTGTGTGTTACCTCCATAGGCAGAGATGTGGTTAGTCTTGTCACTCCTGGCTATGGCTGGGAGCTGGGAGGGTCCCAGCTAACTCAAGAGCCCTCCTCAGACCTGGATGGAAAACCAAATCTTTTTTGCTAATTGGAGAAAAAGAGGGAGATATGGGTCTCCTGTTTCTGGTGCTCCTTGTAGGAGATGGAGAGCTTTGGCTGCTGTGTTGTGTGGCCTTGAAAAAAGGACCATCCACTGGGTTTTAAGACTTGCCCCACTGGCTGAAGGAGCATTGCTGCTCTGTGGAGTGGTGCAAAAGCCATTTCTCTCTAATTTGGTGTGAGGACCTTCTCAATGCTGCACTGTGTGGTGGTTCAGCTTTCTTTCAGGATGCTTTCAGTAGAAGCATCAGCTCTGTTGCCTGGGTTGCTCCAGCTTCCCCACATGCTGGTTACTTGCAACCAGGGAGTGTGCTCAGTGGTCAGCTGGTGAAAGCCCCTCTTTGCGGAGCTGTTGAGAGTCTTCACAGTGAGTGCAGTTCCTTCGCACAGCGACAGCCACAGCACAGACAGGGGCAGCTGTGTCTTCCTCTGTGCTGTCCCTCCTCATATGCCTCATCCCCAAGGCCCAGGGGATGTAACTGTCTTTTCAAGCCAAGTCCCAAAGGCACGATGTCTTACTCCCTAAGACTCCTGCTCTCAGATTTAGCCCCTATGGCTTTTTCCATCTCTTCCCCTCTTCCATCCACCTATTCTCTCTGAGCAATTCCCTCCCTTGCTGTTTGCCTCAGAGAGGACTTTTCTCTGTTTTGCCACCTCTGTTTTGCCTCTCCTACTGCTGACATTTCTGTTCCCTCACTGTGGACTCTGCTATTCCTTCTTTTCCAATCCCTACCCCTTTCTTTTCCCTGCCTGCTACCCTCTTCAGTCCTGACCCCCAGCCTGTGAGGCTGAACCGTTTTGTCGTTTCCTTTTCCTCACTCTCTAGCTTTCAACTCATCCTTCCTTCTGGCTGTGGGCTTCGTTTTCCTGTTCTCTTTCCCTTTCCCATTCATTTTCCCTTTCTCTTTTCCTTTCCCATTCCTTTTCCCTTTCTCTTTTCCTTTCCCATTCCTTTTCCCTTTCTCTTTCCCTTTCCCATTCCTTTTCCCTTTCTTTTTCCCTTTCCCATTTCTTTTCCCTTTCTCTTTCCGATGCTTTCTTCCATCCTTCCTCTGTTCATCCAACTTCTGCCTCCTCCCAATTACCTCCATCTCTTCCGATGTTCCCATTTTTGTGGTTAGGCCCAGTTAGCCCCACTGTGAGTTTCTGAGGGAACACAGGACATTGGCTAGCAGGTTGTAAAGATGGTGAGGCCATGATTTCACCAGTACCCAATGACTCCATTCTACCATCTCTTAAGGGAACATCTTAGTGTTGTCCACTCCTCTGTAAATCAGTGGTGACAGCAGCACATCTCCTAGTGAAAATGTTGCCCATGTAATAGGCAGCTGCTTACCTCTTGGCTTTTGGGCTGCCTTAAGGTGCAGAGCTTCTACATGAGTGCTGATGACTACCCATGATATTGCAAATAATGAGAGAATCTATATCCAATTCCCCCAATGCTCCTTTACAGAGATGTAAATGGAGATATAGCAGCCTTCATGTCACATGTCATTCCTGAAGGATGGTGAATAAAAGAAGTAATGGAAGCAGCCAGCCGTGTTCCTCACTTCCCATGCAAGGAGATGTGGCAGGCCATAGCGACCGGTTGCCTTTGTGAGCTGGTACAGAGTGTTGCTAGACAAAGAGTGTGAGCTGAGCTGGCCAGTGTTTGGAAGAAGTTAGTCAGGTCAGATGGGGCTTGGAGGAACCTTGTCTAGTGGAAGGTGTCCCTGCCCATGGCAGGGGGCTGGAACTGGATGAGCTTTAAGGTCACTTCCAAATGAAACCATTCTGATGCTGTGTGGACAGACTATACCTTGTGGACAGAGTGCTTTGGTCTCTGGGGCTGCTGCTTCAACTATCAACAGGTACCTTTATTACAAGGTATCAAAACCCAGAGCTTAATATTCAGCTGCCATATGGAGCCTGCATTTGGAAAAATAAAAACTTTAGACAGAAAATAAATCTCAGTGAAGGGAATAAATAAATAGTATCGAGTTGACATCTTTAATGTACTTCTTTTTCCTCTAGACCACGACTGCACTTAAACCCTTTGAAAACAATGGTTTCCCTCAGGGTCACCTCTGCAGGACCCCGGTTCCCCAGCCTGGCCGCTGTGACCACCAGGGTGCAGGCGGCTACCTGGGAGGGACCGTCGGGGGGCAGCAGCCACCAGCGCTTCAGTAGCTGAGCTCCACGGAACCTGCCAGCAGGCTCCTGACTGACACTGGCTGCTTTTGCACCTCATCTTCGGGAGCCGGCGTTCGTTCCAAATCCCAGCCGCACAGGGCTGCGTGGCGGTGACACTTTAACATGCAGCATATGCTGCTCGTTTCCTTATTCACTAGGCTATTTGTAAACCTAATTTAACCTTAATTTAAGCGAAATCTCTGCCTACCCTTATGGTTTTACATGGCTCGGAAGGAAAGGGTGGGAGGGGAAAAATAAGATCAGGTGAGTTGCCAGCGATGCACCCTTTTTGTCTTCCCCTTCTAGTCCAACTGCTTTGTAATCATTCATTTGCTGCGGAGGAAGGACCTGGCACCCTTTATTCATATAACCTTGGGTGCAACCTTCATGTCTTCTGAAGCCAGTGCTGGAGAGGAAAAGTCAGGTTTCCTGGGGAGGGTTGAAGAAAAACAAATGCACTTCTAACTGGGATCCATCACTCTCCCAGTGTCAGAGGGAGAAAGGCTTGCCTGTGTAAGGGGCTGTGAGCAAGGCTGGGGTGGCAGAACAGAGGGAAGCAGTGGGATTTTGAGTGAGTGGTCAATTTCTTCCAAGTTACTAAAAAATGTCATATGTTTTGTTTGCAAATTGGTTTGATTTGTTTGGTTTTGACAAGACTCATAGCTGTGATCCCTCCCTGCACCCCCCAAGGTCTCCCAGCAAGTTAAAAGCATGAAATTTCATTAAATTCTGCATTTTGAAAGGTAAATTATTTCACCTCCATAAATTCCTTCCAAAGTAGTTTTAACCAGCTACAGGCTTTTTGCTCTCATTCTTCCCTGCTGCGATGCAGCTTTGCTGTTCACTGTTAAACAGCTGCTGCTGCAAACCAGAAGGGGATTTCATCTCCATCCTAGGTGAAGTACTGTTTGTTTCTTTTCTTTGTTGGTTGGTTTGTTTGTTATCATGATAAAAGGAACTTCTAAAGTTAGGAAAAGGCCATGACAGATGTTCCAAGGAGTCTGCTCTCTTGAATGGTGCAAGAAGACTGACGGCAACATGAATGAGTGGGCACATTTCATGTGTGCATTTGTAGATTCCTATTCAATAATGTCTGTGTGTGGAGGAGCAGAGGAATGCTGGATTTGCTCGTAGGCATTTGAGAGAAGATCTTGGAAAGCCAAATCTCATGGAGACGGAGATATGAAGAATGGCAGAAAGCTTTGCAGAAGGAATCAGAGATGTATCTTTGGTCACAGGACCCTTTAGGAAGAGGTGAGAAGTGACTACTCAAGAGGCTTCAGCAAAGGTGCTACTAGAAAGCTGAGTGAAAAAACATGTGCAGAGCAATGGGTGGAAGATGAGTTGTCAAGCTGAGGTCAAAACACTTCAAATGGCCCACAAAGGGGAAGAGAACTGGTGAAGAAAGTGCTTGAATGTGTTGGAGAAGATAATGGCAGCAGTGTCTTAAATAGGCTGAGGCTCAACACATTTTGTTGTCAAAGCTCAAGGTAATACAAGTCTAGAGAAGGTTTAGTTATCTTGTATACATTCTGAAGGCTCCATAATGAGGCTTTTCTCATATAAAGCATACAAATATCTTTCAAATGGCAGCTTGGAGACATGTATAACTGTTGTTCAGCCTGTACCAGACCTCCTTCAAAACTGTCTATTGAAAAAAGATGGTAAGAAGTTCATATACAATTTCCTTGCAATATTTTCACAGCAAATGTATGGGAAGAAACAGGAATATTTTTCATCATACAGTGAAAAGCTCTCAGGTTTGTCAGTTGTTTACTGGGCTTGGATACTTTTTTTCCTCTTTCCTCCCTCTCAGCACCACCTTGTTTTGTTTCTTCTGGCTTTGAATTTCTCAACAGAAAGTCAACATTTTCTCCAGTGAGGGTCATTTACAATTCTCTCCTAACTGCCAATTTATTTATCTGAAATCTCAGCTGAGAAGGCCTTTGCATTCGCTTTTCCGACATGAAATAGCTACATGGAGCAATTCAAACCTCAGGAATAAGAAAAGAAGCCTTAGAATTAGAAATGTTGCATCAACCTGTGAAATTTCTTCCTCAGGGCACACTAGTGGTGCTGAGAGACTCCTGTTGTTACCTGCCTGAGGATTTTAGGGTGTTGCTGCCCCAACATGCTGCTGATGGAGAAGCAGGACCAGCAGCTGGGTGGCTGTTGAGAGCTCCTGTGTGAGTAGCAGCCAGATTTGGCAGTACCGGTAGCAGTGCTCTGGAACACAGTGATCTAATGTGAAGAAAGCCTGCTGGAGACAGATAACAGGGCTAGAGAAGCCTGCAGGCTTGTTGAACGGTAACTCCAACTTCAAACTAGTGTTTACAACACAGTGTGTTCTACTTTCTTCTCTAGAGAGGCAAAGGATGCTCACAAACACCCTGGGAACACGCTGAATGGATTAACCCACCGGAAAGCAGGTTGGCAAGAGGAAGGTAGGTCTGGCTGTGATTCAAAACTCACCCATGTTACTTCATTGCAAGGGTACTGAGTAAGGAGAAAGAATCCATCTTTCTTAGCTAATAGTAGAACATGCACCCTTGTGCTGCACAAGGAGATGCTGCACTGTAAATGTAGCCATCTTCCCAGCTGCATTTAGTGGTCACCCTTCAGGGAGGAGTGAGAACGTCAGCTTTGACTCTTCACAACCATCCAGTGGAGTGTTCCTGTCCTGCCCTTATACAGAACAATTTCAACTGGACACTGCTTGTTCTTTTTCCAGCCTGGTGTGTTGATGTGCTTAACCCACCCAGTTAGATTGAATAGGCTGATTCCTACCAGGGCTGAGTGAAGAGGGGGAGAAATCCACTGGAAATATTGGTTCATATTTGAAAGTGAATTTTCATTCAGAACAGAGACATGTCCACATGACTGCTGCAGCTAAACCAACCAAGCATTGAATTGAGGCTATTCATAACAAACTGTCCGTGAATGGCCTGCAGGGCAAAAACTACCTGCAGGAGAAATCCACAAGCAATTTTGACTAATGAATGAATTTGGGAATTTGGCTTTTAGTTTGCAGACAGTTCACAAATAGAAAGAAAAAAAAACCCCACATATGAATCTTATTGAATAAATGATTTATAGTGAAGTATTCGTTCTGCCCTGATCTCTGTAATGTGTATAGTTTATGGTGTTAGAAAGCACTTTAGGATTAGCTGTGGGAGCTATATGTCAATGAATAGGTTCTGAAAAAGCATTCCTTTCTGAACTGCTATATGGAGAAGTGTTTATGTCGCCTGCCACAGAGGGAGCCTGGTAAAGGGCTTGTGCTTAGGAAGGAATGTTGGATTCCAGCAGTGCTCCTGGGATCTTCAGAGCAGAAGTTAAGGCTTGAAATCAGCCATCATTGCTGACTGCAGTAACTGAGGACAAAAAGGGTGAATACTAGGGCTTATGCATGGGAAGGTTTGTCAACCATTTGAGAAAGAGAGTAATTTTGCTTCTGCAGTGATATTCACTGAGAGACTGAGCTGTGATTGATTTTCACCAGGGCTGTAAGAAGCACAACATAGCATGCCTTCCTGCCTTTATTCCATAGCATTTTACATGGCACTAGTTCTAACAAATCCTCCTGCAAAACAGTAACTACACCCTGTGTGGGTGTGCTTCAGGTTCATGTGAAGATGTTCCTAACTATCCTCTCTTCGGTGGTCATCTAGATATTGTTCCACACTGCCTCATATTAAGACTAGCTTGCCACTTCTGTGGCTCTGGCAAAGCTAGAAGTGGAGCTGGCTTCTGAAGCTTACCTAACACTGAATCCAAGGAAACTCAGAAAATGACCCAGGATGAAACCAAAACCATCCCTGTTCTATGTTAGGAACCCTGGACAGCACTTCTGCAAGCACTCTCAAGTGGTGCAATGAAGAGCTTTTGGTAAAGCCCGTTCTGCTTTTGCTCTTCTCCCCCAAATTCACTGAGAACTTCTGAGTCCGCCTAGGAGGATATACATGCTGCACACAGACATCATGTGAAGGAAAGCTTTGGGAGCAGCTTGCTTGTGAATGAGGTGTAGTTTAATAACCAATATGGTGTGGCATTTCATTACAAGTGTCTACATGGAGTAAACTGCATTGTATGGATTCTGGTTTGTTCTGCTCCTCTGTTTCTTACAATATTATCTAAGATGGTTCTCAACCTTCTTTCCCTTACAATTGCTGGCTGTAGTTCTCTCTATGTCCCAGTTCTGTTACTGCTCCCTGCTCACTCTTCCACCCCTTCATCTACCCACTGTGGCTCACTTGCTGTATCTCCCCCCAGCCTGCTCCAAATGTTGTCTTGGTGCAAGGTTAGCTAATCCAGCATGTTCCATATCAGACTTGTTTATGGCATCAGCAGAGATAGACACAAAGACATAAAGAGCAGAGGTATGTTGGCTCATGTTCTTGTTCGTATTTGCTTTTACTAATGTTGATGTTTTAGGAAATAAATGGCCCAGACTGGACTAGGAAGATCTTTCCAAATGAATTAAAATTTTAAAGCATTGCAAGGGATTTGACTTTAGAGCAGTTACTTTTGAATTCTATTAATTTTGTGGCATGTTTCAGATGTCAGAAAAAGAGAACTTACAGCAATTATAGTACTCTATTTTGGTACAAACAACGCATAGCAAAGCAACTTTCTTGGAAGTGCCCATCTTGCAATTATTTTACTTCCAATTCTGACTCATTTAGAGGAACAGGGACCAGCTAAAATTATCCTGAAGCCGCAATGGAGAATTCTTAAGCTAAGTATGATCTTAATAACATTGTTCTATCCTTTTACGACATCTTTCATTATTGCAAATCTATGTTTTTAAGTCAATGTATTCTTTTATCCTTCAATCTTACCTGGTAATAAAACAAATTTCTGAGTAATAAGATGCACATTCAGATACTGCAGTCTTTTAGAGCTGCTTTGCAATTATTTAATCTTGAGATGTCAAACCCTTATTTCATCTACTGTCCAGTGTGTGGCACTGTAAAGTCACGGGGAAGTGCATCTTTGTGCTACAAGGAGCAGTGGTCAAGCAGGCAGTACATGCTGGTGTGATGTGAAGAGGCAAGAATGATCATGAATGTCTTTGGGAAGTGACAAAAGAGTAATAGAAAAGAAAACGAGAAGGTGATCCAGTGAAAACATGGTGCTGGATTAGGATCAGTGGAAATGCAGTGAAGCCAAGCACCCTTTCACAGAAGTATGTGGGCATGCCTTTTTTAAGCACGACTCTTAAAGGAAGCAGAAGCCTGACCAGAGAGTCCAGAGGACAGTAATGAAATCAGTGTTCTCATAAATGTGACCTATGAACAAAGATTGAGTGTATTTGGTTTAATTAGCCCAGAGAAAAAAGGCTGAAGGGGGAAGGTGGTAACAGTCTGCCAGTATATAAAAGCTGCTGCAAAGAAGAAGACAATAAACTCTAATGTTCATCCATGGTGGATAGGACAAGAAATAATGGGCATAAATTGCACCAAGGTAGATTTAGGCTAGAAATAATATGCCCCTTGTAGTGAAGGACCAAAATGGATTGCCTGAAATCTTTCTAAGAGCAGATTAGGTGGCCATTTGTCTAGTTCTAGTTCATCTTACCTTATACCAAGAGATGAGCTAGATGGTTTCCTGAAGTTTCTCCATGGCTTTTTGCTTTGTGGTTCCACCTGAGCCTGGGATTCAATCAACTCCATACATGAGTTGAAGTCTGGTGTCAAAGGCAAAAAGAGTGATCCAGTCGCACAGTCGCACAGAACACTGATTTAGTGTTCCCTCAGGTTGTGCTAAGTAATGTTCTCAATTGCCTACTGAAAATACACTCAGGTGGGTTTTCTTCCAGTTGCGGTGGGAGCTAGGTGCTACAAGGAGGCTGGACGCATGTAGTGTTGAACCAAGAAGTGGCCTCTATGAAAAGAGAAGTCCTATCATGTTTATTTTTCAGGAACAGATGGAGACGGTTCAAGACAGTTTGGTCAAACTAAGGTGTTAAAATCATGCTCAGGCTTCAGACTGTTTGTCAGATTTATCCTTCAAACCTTCTTTGTTCCAATCTATGTTACTGTTGTAGTAATACCTGGAAGTCCTTTTCCCCATGCTGCCTTCTGCTGTTTCTGATCTCCCTCCTTTTAACCACAGAGGAATTAACCAACCAGTCTATCTGAATGCCACACAATTCCTCCTTCTCTTTCACCCTCCCTGTCTTTTCAGCCTGCCACACAGAAACCGCACTATTCTTAATGCTGTCAAACACTGACAAAACTAAGCAGAATGAATACTCTTTGGTTGCTGTGCATTCATGCCCCAGCCATTGCCTTTCCCCTCAGAGGAGGCAGACTGGGCATCTCTGACTGTTTCTTTGACCATATGGTGACACCATCTCTGTCTTTGTCAATTCATAACGTTCAGAAAGCATTCACTCTCTGTTCCCTCCCAACCCCCAAGGTCTCTCCTGCACTGTCTCAGATGTTATGCAAAACACAGCAGGCATTTATCACACCAGGCATGTTTAGATGATTTATAAGGCAGTACCACCTGCCCTTCAGTCTCCCAGAAACATGTGCCGCTGACATCCTACAAGGAAACACTTGTTCCTCCAAGTCTAAAGGCCTGGTGACAGGTACTGCAAACCAGGTGGGATGGCTTTCCTGCACTCGAAGGAAGAACTGTAAAGGAGGGAAAGAAGGAAGAAAGCAAGTAGTTTGACAAAGCTTGTAACAGCCCCTGTTCCCACTGTTCCTGAAATCGCAAGCCTTGATTTCCAGACCTTGACATGCTGAGACAGAGATCACACACGCTTTTCCTGGTCTTTTTCGTACGTTCTTCCTGAGGTCATATTTTTCTGTCAGGACCCCACAACTTGTTCTAGCCATCTGAACTAGGTTAGCAATGACCTGTTCCGAAAGCTAAGCCAGCTCCTTCTGCCAGAAATGTGGAAGAGATTGATTTCAGGAACATCTCAGTCACCAGATCTGACCAAGCAATACTGTTTTCTTGTCTGCAGCTGGAAGAGGGCATGATATCCAGCCCTGACATTTGTGACTGTGGAAGTGTTACCAAACCCATACGAAGAGAGCTACGAGGTTTATATTATTGTAGTCAAATAATGTTTTTGCCTGATGTGTGATGGACAGAAAATAAGGATGGAGAACTGTTAGGCTGCCTCTACGCTGTCTGGGATCATCTGTGCAAAGCTATCAACAGCCTAGGTGAAAGACATTGCAGTTCTTCCCACAGGGAGCTCTGAAGGGAAATTTCCTCTGGCCTCCTGAAGAGACAGGGCTGGTCATCCCTGCTCTGCCTTATTGCTGTAGTCGCAATTATTTCAGGTGAAAAGCAGTGCTCTGCCAAGAAAAGCTCATCCCAGTTAGTGTCTAGTGGAAGTAAGTTGTAAGTCCTGCTTCCCACTCACACTGCTGTCGTATTGAAAGCCTAATGAAAACCTAAACCCTAATCTCACTTCACAGTTTCTCATAGCTGCGTGCCATCACAGCCATATTTTGCCTCTTCTGATCACAGCATCTGCCTGAGTGGCCTCTATTTTATCAGCCAATACTTTGAAATGGTGCTTGAAACATTCATGATGGAAGTTTGAAATTTCAATCCCTGCTCCAGCCCCACATTTCTTGTGTTATCTGATGTGAAACTCAGTATGCATTAGACCAAGAAGTGTAGATCAGAGCAAAGCAAAATCTTGTACCATGGAGTATTCGTTTATTAAAATGCTTGAAGCTTAACAGGATTGAACGTGGAGCCCCACACATACAGTGAAGTCAGCCTCAACAAGCAGTGTGCATGCACTTCAGGTCAGGATTCTTCACTTCAAGCAAATGAGTAAGAGATGTGGCATTAAAGTAGATTTCCTCTGAGTCTGAGAACTAGCCCAAAAGGAGAGAAAAGTAGGCTTAGAAAATGGGCAAATCTCTCCCAAAACCATTGTGTTCTTTTGTCTTTGTGCTAGGTTAGAAACGGGTGGAAAAATAACTTCTCCCACTAACAGACAGTGAGCACTTTGGAAGTGACAACAGAGTATAATGACAACCTTCACCAGTGTCCATGGAAAGTACTCTGGGTTTGGGGAGATGGGAAAAGATACAGACCCCATCCTGCAAGTGTGGGGGAAAAGATGCTCTGAGACCCATAGTTCCATGAAGGAAGCCTTGCACAAAGTTCGTCTCAGCAATGCCTTTGACCTCTGCTCTCAGCCTGTTCCTTACAGAGTCTGAATTTCACACTTTAAACCAACAGGTTTTGTCCAACGCTCTCCATCCTTATTGAGTAAATCAATGAATGATCAAAGAATGTGCCTTCTTCCACTGCCTGAAGTAGGTGTATGCATTCCACTTGGATCCCTTAGGTGCCAAGCCCAGACCATTAGGTTTCACTGCATTCACCAGCAAGTGGTGGTTTGCTAGGTACTGGAGTGGACTAAACCTATGCTCTGTAGTGAAGCTTCCTTTATATACTTCAATGCCCTTTTCTCACAGCTGCTGTGTTTTTACTTCTTTGAGACAGCATTATTCTGAGCTCTGCCGTGACGGCATTGTACAGCAAACACCCATCTGTATTATTTCCTGAATGATAAGAAATGTTAGATTTCAGCCCCTCAGTTTTCTGACAGGAATAACAATGCCTCTTCCTCTGGAGCGAAGGGCTGAAGGCATTGTATGTGATTACGGGAGCTCTGTGTTTCTGAAGGAGGGTGTTTGGTTAGACTCTCCGGTGATACAGGTTTGCCAGCCATCCCTCAGCTGTCATCAGGATTTATAAAACGAAACCCCACCTGACCCCTCGTGACAGGCTATGGGGACAGGAAACCGCTCTTAGTCCACAGAAACCAACTAAATAGGGCTAGGAAACCTTCCAGAGTCCACTGCTGTACCAGAGAATGATCGTCTCCCAGACAGCTCTGCGTGAGTGAAGCAACAGGCTTTCCTCAGGGACACAGGTCAGCATCTCCATTATCCAGTGTGCCCATCAGAGGCTAAATCTCCACCCATTTAATTTCACCCTATTCTTCATAGCTGTTAGACCTTTATTCCTCCCAGGACAATTATTCTTCCATCAAATACTTGTAGCAGGTTAAGCATGCTCCTCTGGGTATAGCTAGGCGCAGCTATACGTATTTAGCTCTCGTTCCCTCCCCAGGAATCAATTTCCCCAGCCTTTTAATCATGTTTACTGCTCTTCACTGAATCTATACTGTTGCTGGTATTTTGTATTGGTTCCCATTCATCTCTGGCCTTTTTGACAAGCGGTGAGGCTTCATCTTTGCCTTTTTCCTACCAGAAGAGAGGCAATCTAGAGAAGCAGGTAACACTCTGAGCTAATGGCCTTCTGTGACTATGATTCTCTGCCTCCCTAAAGTGCTTGGGTGATCTTGGAGGTCAGTTGCTTGTTGCAGCCTTTCTCATTGGATGAACAGAGACTACAAAGGTTCCCTCTCCTGTGAAGTGCTTGGAGATCTATGTGTTCCAACGTGATAGAAACAGCAAACAGTGCTAAGTTATAAACTGTTATTTCTGCCTAGTGGAGTGGCTGGCATTGGGAAAAGATGCCAGGTTCTTGGGCAGAGCCCGTCCCAACCTCCCTTAAAGAGTACAGATGCATTTGTGTTCACTGGCATTCATCTCTGCTGTGCAGCTCACGTTTCTCAGCTGTGAGTCTCAAAGGAAAGAGGACAGCTTGAGCTCGAGCTGGGAGCTATTATGTTGCTTAACAATTTCACCTCCCTCTGATTCTTCCCTGTCAATGAGGGACCAGGACATTAACTCTCAATAAATTAAGTCATTATATTGGGTTTTAATCTCTCTGCAATGTTTCATTGTTGACTTTTCTAACAGAATCAAGACACTTGGCAGCTTTTTGATTCTTGCTGAACCCTGGTATTTGACCCTTAGAGGCACCGTTTGGTTTCTCCCAGCATCTTAGATGCCAGTAAAGAGCTCTGCCCACCCTTTTTCCCTGCCATCTGCCATCCTGGCATTTCTTGCCCTCAGAACAGAGGACCAAATTTCACATGGATCAAGTCACACAGCATTAAGGTAAGAGCCTTGGTCTCTGGAGGTACTGTGACTTGGACTGAAGTGGGATTAGCACAGTAGGCACAAGGTAGCAGATTCCTGCCAACAAGCTTTCTAATGCCAGTGCAGAGAGCATGGATACCCCCTAGTCAGGACCTGCAGAACAAGGCAAAGCAGCTAAGAGCTGGGTGGCTTTGCTTTGCCAGACATGTTCAGCAAACACTGCTGGCTGCCCAGCTGTAGGGAAGTGACTCCAAGCCTACTTACTACAGGCATCCTATCAAAGCTGATATGTGTCTGCCTGGCTGGAGAGGAATCATCAGCCAGTGGCAGAGATAGGGCAAATATGTGCCAATGGATGTGAGGCTGGAAAATGTGTTAGGCTGATCCCTACCAACATCTCTCTGTGTCAGGGGAGATGAACGGTAGGGATAGGAGTTTGGTTCCTTTTAGAGCCAAGGGAGGGAGAGAGGTTTCTTCAATGGGTTGTTCAGAGACATATTATGGTTCATGTTATTGGATGCCCAGAGTACACAGGTAATTGAGAGCCAGGCTTGAGAGAAGATGTAGTTACAGGTAACGTCAAGAAAATAAGGCAGGGAAGTAGGCAAGTCTGGAATAGAGCTAAGGAGTAGGAAGGTCACTCCGAAGCAGTTTGGCCATGACACTGAGCCTTAACACTTATGTACTGCTACAGCTTTTAGCCAGACATGTTGTGAAACTAGTCCCAGCCATAGCCATGCACCCTGTAGCCAAGCCTTAGCTTCACACAGGTTTTGGCTGGAATTGTGGTTAAAGAGCATTGCAGAGTAGATTCCTTTTGCCTAGGCAGAGATGAAGGAGGTAGGTGACGAAGGGGTTTCATGTGATGAAGATCACACCCCACTATATGTGTTTATGGCTGTTCTCGGCACAAAACTCTTTTGAGGAAGCAGCAGGGGGAAAGGGAAAATAAGAACAAGGTGGCAATGAGAAGAGCATCTTGCTCTCAGAAAGGTGACCAGGTAAAGGGAGGCTGCATGAGCACAAACTTCAGATGTGAGCCAGAAGTAAAGTATCAGCAAATACATTTTACACAAGAGCTGTTTGTGCGTAATCTTCACTGTGATGTGGCTGTCAGGATCTTGTGCTGTAAAAAATGTGGCTGTTACACAGGATCCAATACCTGGGAAGTACGACCATCTTAAACACTGCTCTTTTGAAAGAATCTACAGTTTGGAAGGCAGAGAATGGGCAAGGGACAAGGACAGCAAAAGGCAGATACAGTGCTGCTCTGGGGCAAAAAGGAGTCACCTCAATAGCACCCCAGTGTACTGGGGACTACTCTCAGCATTTGCATCTCTGTGTTTTCTCCCCCTGAGTTGACACACACATCCCTTTTCCCCATTGTGTGCTGCCTCACTTCCCACTGCACGCATTCACACTCCTCTCCAGCATTTTCTTATGGCTCCTTAGCTAAGCTGATACGTGATGTTTAGATGTGCAGTGTCATGGTACATCCAAACCAGTGGAGCTGCTTAAACAGCTTATGTGAAAGGAGTATTGTGGACCCTTGTTCTGCTTTTTAATATATAGATTATGGTCTGTGTCTTCAGGATCATTTTGTTTCAGGGATGGTCTCTACCCTTCAAGGTTACTATGTACGATGTTGATTTTTCTCTTTGCTATTTTGGAAGCCATTTTAGATGTCACATTCTCTATTTATGGTGCAAAGGGCACTTGCATGAGAATTTTGGATTGAAACTTGACAACTTGATGAGGGAAGAAAAAGTGAGGCATTGCAATGATTAAATCCTTGACTGGCACTAGTTGAATTTGACAGAGCTGGTGGTGAAAGCACAGGCAGATGTCTTTGGCAGACTTAAATGGAGCAGAGTAAAAGGCTGCAACTTCTTAGGTGTGCTTAGGTGAGTGTTTTTTGGATCTCAGCTATGAGGGCAGTTCTCTCTTCTGAAAGGCTGTAACAAACAGCAGGAACTGCTATCTTCTTCCACTATGTTGGCTCGATCTGTAAAAAGATGCTAGCGTGGCAGTAAAGAGGAACTGTCTGCAGATGTACCATCAATCTGAATTTGTGGCCACTTGGCTTCTGTGTTATGACAACGTTCAGAATCTCTGAACCTGGGCACCATATGAGGGAATGGGCTGTCCACGCAGGCAGTTTGCAGTCTACCACTCAAGACATTGTGATAGAGGTAGGAACTGTGCTCTCATCCTGTTTAACAGGAGGCATGCTTTTCAACTGTCACAAGGAGCATCACCCTTTCAAACTACTCTTAGGAAGCAATGGATCATTGTTGGGAAAGGTACTTAGTTAGCTTATGGGTTATCTGCTGTAAACTTATGAAAAGAGCTGTGCCTCTCACTTGAAAAGTATCTGAAATTACTGACTTGAAATATGAGGTTGTGATAGTTTATAGGTGGAATCTAGGAACAGGAAGAAGGCAAGGAGCACAGCATGCTAGCATGGATTACAGCCCCAAAAATACCAGTCACAGAATCTATGTGATCTCATGGCACGAGCCATGTCCCTTTGCCAGGGAGTGCAGAAGCTGCTTAGCTAGAGATATGAGTAACTCAGTAAAATCATCCTTAGCTTTCCTGTTTAAGCCAAGATGCTTTCTCGTAATGATAACCAAAGCAGGAGGCAGCGTCTCTTGGCAAACAAAGTGACATTAAAAGCATTGCTGGAAATGCTTTCCAGTTTGTTCCTGAAAACGTTCCGAACATGTTGATAGAGTAGCAGTTGTGCAGCAGGAGCCCAGCTCCTGTAATTTGAAGTTTGAGAGGGGAAGGGTCATAGGGGTGATGAAGACCCTCTAGTGGGATGTAGGAGTTTCCTCTTCTGGGAAGCTTCTTATATTAATCCCACTAATCACTTGATGCCATCTGCCATAATCCAAAGAGAGAAAATATGCTCTTCCAAAACATGTTTAGAAGCTACTGGGATATGTCATCTCTGGTGGGGGTATGATTCATCAACGCTGGAGAAGAAAACCGCTGGGGAAATCATCCTTCGCATGCAGATGTATCCGGGAATAGAGCCCAGCAATGTTCCTTTGAACACACTGCTGCTCGGTACCTATGGGATAAAGGCAGCAGCAAGGCTGACACAGGCCATGTCGGTGGAACCACTGTCCCTGGAAGTATTCAAAAGCCATATAGACAAGGCCCTCAGTGACATGGGTTAGTGGTGGCCTTGGCAGTGCTGGGAAATGGTTGGACTTGATGATCTTAAATGTCATTTCCAACCTGGTTGATTATGATTCTGTGTGGTTCTGTTCCTTGGTAAAAGTGAGTTGTGCAAAAAGAAGCACAAATGCTTCGCAGCCTTCCTGGCTTCAGGCTCTGTGGCTCCATCACAGTCAACCCATGGGACTGCTTTGGAGGTTGTGCCTGGCAGCAAGGTATCATGCTGAGTATATGTGGGCTCCTCTGGTCCTACATGTGGTGGGAATCATGGTTCCACTGTGCCTGAGACTACACTCAGAGCTTGCAGCATGGAAGCTAGGCAAGGCTAATCCCAAGGCTGTCCTGTAAGGCATCAACGGCTGAAGGTGCAGAGCCAGGATGCACACTGCTGGATAGGAACCATTGACTCCAAGGCCTAAGTTTCTACCTGAATGAAGCAGGCACTTTACAGAAGCTGGTCTGAGATTAACTGAACTTCTACAGGAGCTAAGTTTTGCCTGTCACCCCACTGTCCTTTCCTCAAAGTCAAGTGTTCTTTCTCACAAAAGAAGTGCAATAGACCTTAAGGTACAAGCCTCAAACCTTATTGAAACAGAAGTAGGAAAGAGAAAGAGAATAAACCCAAAGTGAATCCTAGTATTTCTCATACTTCTTGGAAAGCTATCAGCTGTGATGGTACTTAGAGCAACTCTAAAATCCAGCATGAAGGTCAATGCAACTAACTTTGCCCACTGTCTGTCACCCAGACTTGCTTATAACCACTGAGTCTTACAGGAATGTATAAAATCAGAAACACTTCCTTGACCTGCAAATAACTTTCAGAACCTCAAGCTCAGAGGCTTACATGCAGACGGGACACCATGCTAACCACTTGTGCATCAGGGCCCTGAGTGAATAAACCTGTGTGTCTTAATGGTCTTGACCAGCCTCACCTGGACCCTCTACCGATGCACCCTCCACCATTGGTCCAGGAACTGTTTTTAGGCTCCAACCCCAAGTCTTAGTCCTAGTTTGACTTCTGTTGCAGGTGACCTTATTTCTAGGTGCCTCAACTAGAAAGGATTCCATGCATGAATTCATGACCTGGTTTATTTCATTGCTATTCATGACTGGACTGGCCCTCTTCGGATGCTATGGAGCCTCTGGTTTGAGAGTAGACTCTGGGTATCTTCAGCTGCTGGTTCATCATCCCTTGTGGAATAGCTGTGCTTTTGTTGCCTCCTGGTGTCAGGTAAGTGACCTCAGCCTGAAAGAAAAAGGGTGGAAAAAGTGGAGTGTTTTGATGGCTTTCTCAGCAGCTGCTGACCCAAAGAAGTTGTGTGTACATTACTGCTTCTGTTATGGAAATCAAGGGATTCAGAGTAAGTGATGACTAAAAGGAAATGAGACAGATTTCATTTTTTCTCATGTAGAAAAAAAATTGCCAGGCTTTCTTCTTTATTCACTTGTTCCTACGGTCTCTGGCACCAATGCCTGAAACAAGTGTCTTACAAATCACAAGCTATAATGTGACCTCCTAATGAAAGAAGCCGAAATGAACCATATACGTGAGCACTAAAATGAGCAGAAAGAGCATGAAATCTACATTGCCTAACATAAATATTGCATTCCCTTGTAAGAAGGAAACATAGATACATTTTTACAGGGCCACCAACCTGTGGAACCCACTGCCACTTGATAACTTTGGGGTCAGAAGCTCAGCAGAATTCAGAAGGGGAAAGGATGTTGAAATAGCTGGTGAGAGCACACACACGTTAGACGGGTTAAAATGCAGAAGAGGTGCAAACCTTTATGTTTGAGAGTATCTGCTCACTAATAACCGATGGCATTAAGGAGGAAACTTCCCCTCTTCGCTGGTTATTAATTGCATGATTGAACACGCTCTTCTGCAGCTTCTCATGCTGGTCGTAGTGGGCAGTCAGGACCCTACACTGCATGGCCTGCAGACATGATCTGGTCTCACATTTTGCTTAGTTCTTCATTTTGTGAGACACCCAGAAACTAATGGCAGAGGTTGCATTGAGAATATATGAAATGGCAGCAGTTTAGTGGGAGGTGGAATGATTTGTACAGTGATATGTTGACAGATGTGTGAATTGTACCCAAACCTTTATATATGAAGCTGTGCAGTGAAGAAATTAGGGGCATGCAATTCTGGTCTTCCTTGCTGTGGAGCTCTCACTGCTGCTGATTTTCCACCTCTAGTTTTATTTAACAATAAAACTCAGCAACCTATAGAGTGCCATGAAACCTGTCTCCAGGTTCTCATGTAAGCTACCAACCTGGTTTTGCTGGCTCTTTGAGGTTGCTGTAGGTGAAGGGTGATGCTGTAGAAGGGAATGGGAGTCTGTGGCTCTGAAGATAGACAGTGCTCAGGACTGTGTGGGGAAGGTACTGTATGAGACCAAAGATGATAAACAGAGTGAGAACTCAAGGAACAAGTATTCAGTGACTGTCAGAGCCAGGACAAGAAACCTAGTTCTTGATCCCTTTGCATGTGCCACAGCCATTTGCCAAAGTGACAGGACTTGTATGAGACCTTTGTACTATAGACCTAGAGGAGTGTAAATGAAAGGACCTGGAGAATTATCTCTGTGGAGACAAAGAAATAAGTTTCCTTGCATCTTTCGTTTCTTGGTTGAAAGAATAGTAGCGAAAAATATGTTTAGGGGCTGCTTAGCAAGTCCTAAAAGGAATATTGCTATGACTTTTCTGCTCTTGTCTTGTGCTGCAGCAACAGGCTGTCCCCATAATGCCCCATCTTGTCTCTATTTGTATTGTACTCACATTCCCCAGCCATGTCTCAAATGGGATACAAAGAAGGAAAGTAGAACTTGCCCTGAAAGTGTCACCCCTAATTAATATCCTCCAAGGCAGCTCCATAATTAGTACGCAGATCTGGTTTCAGTGCAGCCTGTTAATGGGCTCACTCCTCAGAGAATGATAATTAGGTATGACACTTATAGACTATGGTGTTACAGGAACCTTCCACAAAGCTAGGTCCACTGGATAGATAAGTGGCAGCCAACATACCAGGAGAACAGGTCCTGCTTGGGCAAACCCATTTTTGTCTGAGAACAGATTGAAACAAGAAGGGACAATCTGACAGGGTGGAAGAAAGAAGCCCAAGGTGTGAGCAAAGATCTGGTTGTCAAACACTGTGTAAAAGAACCTGCTTAGCTCAGGTCTCCACACCTGTGTCTTCTCATGCCCATCATTCATGTGCTACAGCACCTCTTCCTCACAGAAGTGTTCTGAAGTTGCTCTGCCCAGCTCTGGAAAAGCATATCAGTTCTATCATGTAGTATCCTATAATATCCTGTTCCTTGTCTTCTCATGACCAGAAAGTGTATATGTTTATTCTATAGCTTTGTGACAGTGGTGGTAAGGGACAGAATCATTCTGCAGCAGCAAATTCTGATTTCTAGGGAAACTTTCCACACTGGCCTCTTCTGTTTGGACATCACTTGAAATGTTGGAGATTTTAGGAAATATGGGAGGGAAAGGGAGGAGGAGATCCAGCAAAAATCCTCCAAGGCCTCCCACAGTATTAGGCACATGGACAGGAGGAGTCAAACTGAAAGAGAGACCTCTTTTTTCCAAGAGGTCAGACCCAAATGTTGGTTTCCAATATGCTGAGCCACCAAGAGTGTGAGATCAAGTCTCTATGAATCAGTGAGTCAGTGCCGACTTGAACATACCTTTTTGTTTGGGCACCTGTTCGGCTTCCTGGAGTTGTTTTTATGTGCGATTTCTGTATTGGTAACGTCAAGCAGGCTGCCAGACTTCTGTCCTGTAGAAGTCTATCATGACCATGACCTCAGGTGTACCTCTATATTTACTATGATAGGGTGCCTATGAGTATACAGGCACCCTTACCTTCTCTGTGTATTCTTATAACCCTCTTTTCTCTGCCTCATAGAAAGAGTACAGTAGGGAGAAGGCTTTCCATTTATCTGGATGTCCAGAGCAACCATCTTTGGCCTAGAAAACTCCTTGGTGCAAGCTGTCACTCAATTCTCACAGACAAGCCTTTCAGTTTGTCAGATACAGTTTTTCTGCATGAAGTGATGGTGATTCACCATGGCAGCTGATGACAATATGGCTCTTATCAAAAGAACATGAAGGAAGGGGTAAGCTAAGGTGTAGCAAGCAGGCCACAGACCGCTATCTGGTAACAACCTATATTTTCCTTCCCCAATGCCATTTTCCACATAGCCATGAACTGAGCATGGTTTTTTAACCCCACATTAGTCAAACCTTTCTAAGCAGCAGATGAGAGGAGCTTCTGGAAGCTGAAAATCTTCTAGGTAGGAATAATCCATTGTTGCAAGCCTAAGGCTTAGTGTTTGTGTAGTGGATTTTTAGAAAGCAGTCAATGAAAGGTCTGAGCCCAGGAAAGTTAGGAATTGAAAAGGAGCTGCATTAAGGAGTTAGCTTTACAAAGCGTGTACTCCCTTTAAAGCTGAGTTAAGTCAAGGCCAAACAATGTGGAGTTGAGTAGGTGATGCTTCTGTACTTCTAGGGATATTCAGTATTTCTTAGCAGTAAGGGTCACACCTTTAATTAAGGATACTTGCAGGTGCCCTTAGGGGGTTGGTTTGCTTGTGTTTGAATTCCCTGTCTCCTGAATGATACACAGTAAAACTCTGATGTATTGTTTTTTCTGCTCTTTGAGTTTTACTTCAAAAATATCAGAACTGCTGAGGCTGAGCTTCCCCAAACTTGCTGAAGGATTCAGTGTTGGACCAATTAAAAGGTCCCTTTCTGCATTGCAATCTTAGCAAAAGTTTCCTACCACTCTCGCTAAACAAGGCATTAGAGTAAGGTGCGTTTCCTAAGTGCTAGGATGTTCAACCCTTCTACAGTAAATGAGATAGATTTGTGTTGAGGTCTTAATCAACTGGCTTAATTTTAGCATCCCAAGCTCATTACCACACCTGATGTTTAGTGAAGCATTGGACAATAACCAAAGCAGCAGCTCTATATCATCTGAATCCTATTCTTGTCAATATGCCTAGGAGTAAATGACCGCAGAGCAGCCAAGACTCCAGTCCCTCACTGGCACCCCTGAAATAAGTAACACTGAGATAGATGCCTGGCCTAAGCACACAGCATTTGCTTTTCTCTGGGGAATGGATAGTCATCACAGCACTCTTCAAGCTGGGTGCTTTGTAGCCATGAGCACTTGGAATCTTGCTTAACCTGGATGAGACAGGGTCAGATACCTGTGTGTTTTCCCTCCTATCCTCTGGCTATATCCTTGAATTGTGCCAGCTCTAAAATCTTTTCCCATGTCTCTTGTACAGATCACTAGAGGAATTTGAAATGCTAGCCTGACCTTTTGTCCCCTTAACACATTGTCCCAAGACAATTTGGTGGAAGAGACATTTCGGTTGCCCTCAGATATTTCATAACTTTAAATATTTTATAACAAATTAAATGTTAATTGTGTGCTGTCCAGGGGAGAAAATCATTGTAGTATTCAATTAACATTTAATATATTAGCCATCAAATATTTAAGTAGCTGCTAACCAATGGATGTATTTCTTCTGCATTTTCTGTGTGGACCCTCTGACTTGGCTTTCCACAGAACTTTTCACTAAGATGCTACAGCAGAACAACTTCGAAAGGGTAGGAAAAAAAGATTATATTTCTGCCCATGTTTCCTTGCTTTTGAAGTTTTCCAGCACAATATAGAAGCTCTGGATACTAACATAGGTGAAAATCAACAAGCTGATAGCCCCTGCAGTATTGTTTTGCTGTTCTGCTAGCTCACCCTGACTATATCATAACACCTTCGGGAAGGTACTGAGAGATTTCTTCATTATGCAGTTGCCTCCTTAAGTCTCTTCAGTGCCTCTTCATTGTGCTGTGCATCAAAATCAGCTTCAGTTCTCAGGGCCCCACATCTCATGGCTCCTGCTTGTAGAAGCAAACCACATCAGAAAAAACATCTTCTCCCCTCGATCTGTCCTCAGTGATCACTTCTTTCAACTTTCTTCTTAACTGATAGGTTCATCTTCTTTCCTATCACCCTTGTGTGTTTTTAATACTTTCCTATGAGGTCTGTTCCTCAAGCTGCTCTTTTATTCTAAAACTAGCAGACCTTGTCCCTGTCCTCTTAAAGAAATTAAAAAGTAGGTTTGTTACAATAACAGATGTGTCTGTGGGGAAGAGATGGTAAAATCACTGTTTGTAAAGCTTGCATCTAAGAGGTTGCATGTTAGCTAACGTCTGGGTGAGGCCAGCTCTATGTAGTGGTGTGTAAGAATGACATATGTTGATCCTGTGAAGTCAGGCATGATAAAATAGACACTGTGGGACAGGAAATGGGAAACTGTCTCTTGTGCTGGACTGATTTGGAAAATTACTTTGGAGTTGTGGTATTAATGGGCTGAACAAGAGTATTTGGGATATTGTTCAGGGACACCAGAGTACGAAACAAGTAGGTTTGCTCCAAGTCTTCTTGTTTGAGAGGTGTTTCATCTCAGTGGACAGATAGCCATGCTTGCAAATGATGACCTTGGCACTGTGCTTACTACAGTGGTCCTCTTGCAAAAGCAGTGCTAATGGTTGCGGGGAGCTGGGTTACAGCTGTTGTAGAGCCCCTCCAATGGAAAATCCTGTCTGGATCCAGACTACAAGCTAATTGCGTGGTCCTCACTAAGATCCCAGACATATTTCCTGCATTCTTTGGAGAAATCTATTTCTTATAAGGTTTTCAGTCTCTCATACTGTTCCAGGGTGCAATACTTGTGTATGTTTCGTGGCTGGCCTGGCAGAGCTGAATGTGATATATTCCTTGCTGCAGAGCCCTCAGTAAAATGGATTAAGTAGATGTATATTGATGTACTCATTCCAGGTCTTGTTTCAGTTTTGGGGTCCACACATCAAAAGCTGAAAACAACAGAGTGAGCTACATGGAAGATTCCGGGTTGGAAATATTCCCATCTGCAGGGAAAACACTGAAATTTCAATTTAGCTTATCCAAGTGAAGGGCCTAATAATGGAACAAAGTCAATGGGGGAATTTGTCTAAGATGGCTCTTTAGTGTTCAAAGGTGTGAGAAGATCTGAGAACTGGAGATGGAAACTAGACAAACTGGGAGTGGAAATAAGGCACAGCACAATAATGAGCAGTTGGAAGGGCTCTATTGGAAGCAGGTGGAATTCACCAGTGCTCAAGTTTTCAGTCCAGCCCTGCCAGCCTTCTACATGGGCTGCATGGTGTGAGCCTGAAGTTTTATGAGGAACTGTTGGTGGAGGCTATGCCTTGTGCTCTATGGGAGGTCAGAGTAGCCCTAATTGCGCTTAATGTCTGTATTTGGATAACAATTGATGATAGTCTAGTTCTGTGGCCTGCCTCTTCTGCTCCTGTCATGGTATGTTATCTTCAGGCCATGGACAGGATTTCTGAGGCCGTGGACTGAGATACTCCAAATACCCTGTATGTTTGCCACCAGCATTTGTTACCTTTCTTGCTGGTCTGGTGTGCCAAGTTGCTGTAGCCAAATGGTACCTAATTTAGGCCATATCCATGTAGTCATGTCTTTGGGCAGTTGTGCTTGAGCTCTGTGACATTCTGCACTAGAAATCTGTGCCAAAATGATGGCATCCATGCTGTGGGGCAGACCATTCTCTGTGCTTAACTTGGACAGTCTTGCCTGTGAGACTGGCTCTCCTGACTTTTAACTGCTGTGTCTGCCTTCTCTTCCAGGGGAAAACAGGGTCCTGGGCATGCAGGGGAGAACCGTGTGAGCTCTGGTCTCATTCCAAGAGCACACAGCGTAAAACACTGTTACGTAGACACAGCTAATCTGAGGTTAACTCCCATTGCCCCTCCTTCTCTTACCTCTACGATAAATTGCCCACATATCTTCCTGATGGCCTCTTTAAAGTAGAACAGATCAATTATATAGAAATAAATATGTAGTACTCTAAAATAACAAGCCCTTAAACACCACACTGAGTCTGGATGCTGTTTGCAGAGCATAGAGCTAATTGGTGTGAAACTGCTATTTACAAACAGTTTATCTCCTTGCCTCTAGGTGTCTGTGAGGAAAGGAACAGGGATGTCTGTAAGGAGGGGGTTTCTCTTATCAAAAAGTACTGTTTCTGCAACAAACAGAATAGCCATGGCTATTTCTCTGGTTTTCACGCAGTCAGAGATGCTTCTGCTCTGGAGTTGAGTCCTAACTCTTTTCCCCATCTATGCAGCACTGTATGTATTCCATTTCCCTGAGGACCAGTACTTTGATACCTGTGTGTATGGAGAAGCCTTAAAGTGGCTTTTAGGAGCTAAAGAACTTTCTAAAGGCTTGAATAAGTGTAACTTTAGTGTTTCATGTTTCCCTCCCTTCTCTGGTGGGACTTGCTTGGGATTGTATGTCTCATCCTTTCTAGGGTGAATTGGGAGAAGAGATTTGGGGGAAGGATGAAGATCATGGTACATGCTCAGAACTCTTTCCCACTAGGAATGGGGGAGCAAGATTTGAGGTTTGGTTTATAATCACAGAACTGAAGAGGACTGTGGCAATAACTAGAAGCAAGACTAAGTAACAGATCCATATCTCTTGCTTGGATGCTAGCAAGACAGGCAGAACTGAAGCCATGATGCAAGACTGGACAAGAAAGTTGCTATCCCCAGTATTGGCAGCTTTTGGGATGCATTTGTTTCCCAGTCCCATCTGTGATCCTCTGAGGCTACTCTTGTCTTTGTTTTTTTTTTTCTCTCATACATTTTTAGGCTATCTGTCCCCTTGATCACCCTTTCATTGTCTCTTGCCCCCGTGGTGGTGCTTCTAACACTTTATTTCAGTGCCTTTACTCCTGAGAAAGGGGCCTAGGGTACTTCCCTCATGCATGCCACCATAACCTTTGCTGGAGCTATATTCATCTAAGGAGAAGCACTGGTTTGGCCTCTGCACTGCTTTGTGTTCTGCATCGTGGCCTGCTCTTCAAATCCATCCTCTCAGCCATGTGCCACCTCTTCTCCTTCAAAATCACACACAATTTGCACAACCTTTCCTTCTGATACTGTCAGGAAGCCCAGAAGGGTCCCACCTATTTCCATCCCTCAGCCTAGTTTCACAGCTGCACCCATATTCTAAGCTTAACAATATGCTCTGAGCTGTGAGGACGCTTTGTCCCATCTTTGCTTTGTCTTTTAGAGTGTCTGCTCTACAGGAGGAGAAGGGTGCCTTTCCACTCTGTGCAGCATCTGGCAAGCTGAAAGCACCTGGCATGCTGTCAGTACTTAACAGAAATTAAATAGTAATAATACAAAGATACTTAGAGAGATTAAGGGACTTGGTACGAAAGATTCAACTTGGCAAAAATGGAAGCTAATGCATCTGGCAGTAATGGCAATGTGGAAAAATGTAGCCCTCTGAACATCTCAAGTGTGTAAACACAAAGTGGAGAAGGAATTAGTGTGTTGGGCAGAGCTAGCAGGGATGGTAAGAAATAAGAATGAGAAAACCCCTATAGTGAAGTTCATTGAGCTATTTAATAGTTTCCAAAAGGAAAGGTTAGAAATTACTTTGTCTGAGATGCAATAAAACCACTATAACACACCGACTGAAATTCTGGGACCACTCAAGTCAGTGAGGAAATTCACTCTGACACCACTGAAGCCAAAATTCCCTCCCCAGATAAACATGAACATGAGTTGGCAGAAAAATTGACCTGCGATTGAGCGTTTGCTGTTGCCAAAGCTGACTTGATAGTTTCCCACCAATGCAATATGTAAAGGTGGCTTATGAGAAAATATAAACATAAAATACAAAGTAGGACATTGTATATAAATAAGACCAATGTTTTACAGATTTGAGGCACTGTTATTCTACATAATCACAGCAGGCAAACATCTGCAGGGTATGCAAGTAATATATGGAGGTATTTACTATCAGCACCATACAGATTCTTGGGGAGTTGGTAGAGAACAGTGGTTTTCAATCTCTCTTAGGTTGCAAATCCCTACAAATTTTCCTGAGACTGAGGACCCCTGTCTGGTGAGTTAACATAACTGTGTCTCTCTCTTGTTTATTTTTATAGTAACTGTGAATACATCTCATGGATCTCTAAGGGACCAGAATCAGAATGTTAAAACTCTGGCAGGAAGATGTCTGGGATGTGCTCAGGTGTAGAGATGCGTGTAAGGTGGTTACACTTAGCTATATTTTGTGGAGTTTCAAATGCAACTTTTTCACTTTCGGAAAGGCTTGGTTTGTATAAAGAGCTTGATGCATGCAGGTTGCATTCAACATACACTTGGGTTTCTTCATACACTCCAGCCCAAATGCCAACCTAGAATTTACCTGCAACTCAAGAGTTAAATCAAAGCTGCAGTCAATTTTGGATGAAGGTTAGTGATATCAGGTGCCCATCACCACAAGTTACAACACCACAAGAGCTGGCATAGCTACACTTCCTGATAAAACTGATAGGTGGCCTAAAGAGTTAGGGAGTGATTACTCATGTGTCAGTGTAAGGAGATCAGATATGACAATAAATTGTGGCAGTGGATGAGTTGTTTGCCTTGGCAACTCTTCACCCCCCAGCTGCAGCCCACGTAAGAGGTGTGGGCACAGTCTCGGTTGAAGAAAGCTTTGCTCTGCCTTCTGAATAAGTCTTTGACATAGGGTGGTCTTGACTTAGTTTTCCTTCCCACTTGGAAGTGGGAACAACAGGTAGGAAGTAGCAGTTGAAAGCTCCTGACCTGGAGAGATCAGAGCACTGTGGTCTGCAGTTTTAAGAGAGGTTATGACAGCAGGCAACAGAAACGGAAATCCTGTTCTGAAGGTGAGTTTGTCATTTCAAAGTCCCATGTTTTCAAACCGGGAGGAAAGCCCCAGTTCAGTGACTGGCTTAATCTGTGAAACACGTGGAGTATCTTTAGTTTAATTGCAACATCAATATTTTAAAGATAGCTGAAATACTTTGTGAAATATGTATTTACACTCAAAGGTGTGATAACTGTGATTTATTTATTTCTTTTATAGTCAATATATTCATACAGGGGCTACACAGCTCAGATCTGTCAGATCACTGTTTTGTAACAAAAACCCAATCCTGTTCTTAAAGATTTCAGCTAAGGAATATAAAGCTGCTCCTCTGAGAAGAGGAATACCAAACATGCTTACAAAAGGAGAGGATTTAGCATGTCGACATCATAGTTACCAGCTAAAAAAGAGTGTATTTTAATTTTTCTCTTTAATGCTACACCTATTCTTACTTTCTTCATGTCATTCTACTGCCTCAAAGTGTGGACCTCCCTAATGTAAGGGGCAAAGTCTTAAAAAATATGCAGTTTAAATAGCTGCATATACTTCAGCTTTAAACATTAAACTTCAGCTTTTAGGACTTTAAACAGCCTCAAAAGGTGCATATTGAAGTTTAAAAATAAATTACTCTGGAAACAGGAGGCAACTTTTTACAATGGCAGTGCAACTGCCACGGGAGATTACTGAGGCAACTAGTTAATTCATCTTCCTCTGGAGCCTCTCTGTTGAGCTTGGGTATCTTTCCAAGAGATATTTTCTAGCATGTTCTTATGTATTGAACATGATGGTATTTACTTGCATGTAGTAGTAGAAGAGAGTAAATCCCCCTCATCTCAGATATTAGTGTTTGAAATTCAGATGTGTGTGTAATGTAGGAAGAATGTACTAATGCTTAGTGGCCCAGTATGTGATTTGGACAGCACAACGATGATGAGCAGAATAGAAGTGATCAACTGCTCTAAGGCATCATCATGAGGGCATAGGTTAGAGGTGAGGTTACCAGGAGAGCTCTTATGGTAAAAATGCCTTGCTGATTTGGAATTGATCTTAAGCTTAAAGTTGTGATAGGGCTGTTTTCTGTGCAGAGCACAAAACAAAGTGGGGGATAGCAAGGGGTTTTCTGGGCTTGCTGCCTAGATTTCTTCACAGCTAGAGGACCTGCACAGAGGCCTTCTCATACAGTGGGAATGGTGGCAGCTCAGCTATTTGAACCCCTCAATTTCTTAATCATTACAGCTTGAGATCACTTAAGACTTCAAGTTTTGCCAACCCAAGAGAATATATTCTGTTTCTCCCTTGCAGAAGGGCAGATAGCTACTTGGCTTTCTGTCCTTGGGATGACATTCAAACTGCAATGCTGTTATAAATTTCCACTGTTATCTTTCCCACAATTCAGAATTACGTTACTCTCACAAATTAACTGAGTCCGTGCCCCTGTCCTTGCCCTCAGTTCCTGATGGGTTTTATCATTTAATGAAGCCTGATTCATTTTTCTCTCCACAAGTTTCATCCTTTATTGTTAATCTTTAAACTTTTTGGGGTTCAGTGAGATCATGAGGTTGCACAGTAAGGCCATGCTGCATTTATAAACCTGCTGAAAACTTACAAACACGCAATAAAGTGCGTATCCCTGTGGTACTATGTCATTACATTAGGGAATTAGGAGACACAAATGGCGTTACTAAATCGTGTTGTAAATTATGAAGACACAATATTAACTTTTTCATCGAGAATACAAAGACAGTTCCCTTTTTATTAATCATTACTGTTATTTGTGTGGTAGTTGAGCCCAAAACATGAGTTGGGCTCAGAGCCCCATTAGGTGAGGTGTGTAAATTGTGCAGAGGGAGAACGCTCCTGATGTTTTACTCCCAGGAAATGCTGATGAATTGCAATCATGAAGACTAATTAAAGCATCTGGATGGGTAGATAAAATGGACATAAACCAGATTTAATTGATGGAGAGCAGGGAACGGCTTGGCAGTTAATTAATGTTTTGAATCAGTTGTGGATATACAGGAGGAAAGGGGAAGTAAGAGCCTGATGGGGTCTTAGCCCTTGCTGACAGCAGTGCCTCGTGTATGGGAGTGCCTGGAGTTACATGGAACTAAAGTCTTCAGACACTCATCTTTTCCTCTCCACTCTCCTCATGGGTGCATTTGGCCTCAGAAAATGCTTTTTATTGTTTAGATTTTCCTCACCCCCTCAATTTGCTGATCCTTTATACTTTTGAAGGGATGTGTGGACACCTTTTGGAAATTCCCATGTGCAGATCCTTGTAATGTGCGTCAGAGACAGAAATAGATCAAGGCCTTAGAGGTCTGCAGACCACAGTTTGGAAACCACTCATCTGGAAAATGGGAAGTATTACATGTACATTAGATATAGCCCTTAGTGTTGTTCTACCATTTGTGTGTTATGAGTAAGTCCTAAAGATGTGTACCAAGACTGAGGTCTGTTAAGGTGAAAGGTATAGTGAGTAAGAAGAACATATGTGGTGTCCAGACTTCCAGAATAAAAATAGTTATTTAAAGTAATTATCTCTTGTAAGACCACACTTTGAGCACTGTGTTCAGTTCTGGTATCCTCAACATAAGAAAGACATGGAGCTGCTGGAGCAAGTCCAGAGGAGGCCACAAGAATGATAAGGGGCTGGAGCACCTCCCGTACGAAGACAGACTGAGAAAGTTGGGGCTGTTCAGCCCAGAGAAGAGAAGCTGAGTGGAGACCTCAGAGCAGCCTTCCAGTATCTGAAGGGGCCTAAAAGGATGCTGGGGAGGAACTCTTCATTAGGGACTGCAGCGATAGGACAAAGGGTGATGGGTTTAAACTGAAACAGGGGAAGTTCAGGTTAGATATAAGGAAGAACTCTACTGTGAGCGTGGTGAGGCACTGGAACAGGTTGCCCAAAGAAGTGGTGAATGCTCCATCCCTGGCAGTATTAGAGGCCAGGTTGGACAAAGCCCTGGATGACATGGTTTAGTGTGAGGCATCCCTCCCCATGGCAGGGGCTTGGAACTGGATGATCTTAAGAACCTTTCCAACCCTAACTATTCTATGGTCATGGTCAGCACCAGTGTGAATGGATAGCTCTGTATTTTTAATGGTCTTGTTACAAATGACAATCTTCCCAGTCTCCAATAGTAGAGAAGGGGGAAACCATTGCAGCAGGTATTAATGCAAGGGGGCCTTAAATCAAAATGGTTCTTGCATAAGCTACCATACTGCTGCCATGTTTTTTTGGAGATATATATAGAGTTACATACTTGAGAGCTTTTCCTATTGTTTATCATGTTCAAATTAATATTAATTTTAAGTGGACAAAACCTCTGTATCAATTCTAAAGAATACATATATCCAATAGCAACTGCAGTATTGCAATTCCATGCATGGCTTCAAGTCCTGGTATTGACATGGCCCTGAAGTGCTTGCCTTCATGAGGTTCTACAGAACTGCCAGGCTACAAAGACCAATGAAAGGATAAAAATGAGAAATGACTCACCCCAAACCACTCCTCAATGTGGGATGGGAGGAGGGACAAGATCCAAACAATGGCAACTGGAATACACCATGCAGTTTGGAGAATCTTTGCTATTTAAACCTAGTATAGCCTGATTCTTCAGGGCTCCTTTGTGATCTGCAGAAGAGCAGTGCAGAGATGCTTGAGCGGTACTAATCAAGTTATATCTCAACTGGAGAATACTGCGCCTTGCTGACCAGGCTTTGCTGTTCTGGGGTCCTGTTGTAGCAACCACACAATGCTGTACCAAATTGAAGTGTCACATTAGCTGAAGATAGCTTGGGGAAGGCTAAGACTTTGGTGCAGAAAAAAAGGGTAAGAGATACCATTAGATGTTTAGAACCTGCCTTATGGATTCAGCCTTCATTATTAAGGAAGAGCTACTTCACTCAGGAACAGTGCTTTTAATTTCTGTAGCTTTGTATAAAGACTTGATCTTGTGCCTGCTCTCACTGCAGAAATCACTTTGCTTGTTTGGGACTGAACCAGTGACTCCAGCACCTTGCTCTGTAATTGGGCGCTGCGCAAAGGTGATATAAATAAATGATGCTCTATGTTACCTGGCAGCAACTCAGTGTAACTTACAAGAGCGTACAGTCAGGAAATAAATGATGCAGGAGCAAAGGCAGCTCAGTGAAAGGTATAAGACAAAGTGAGAGTGGGAGGTTCTTTATCTTAATTCTACTTGGTAGTTGCTTTTCTATTTATCCAGTTCTATTGGCCTGTAAATTACAACTACTTATCAACCAGAGGTAAAAAGCAATATCATTTCAGTCACTTTGAGTTTGACCCAAAGTGTTTATATCCATGGAGAGAAAAAAAAAAAAAAAAAAAAGATTGCCACTTATTTATTTATTTTTACAAAAATGATAGGCCATTGTGCAGGAAAAATCAGCCTCAGCTGACATTCACAGCTATTCTTTTATGTAGGAGGCAAGCAAAGTGAAAACAGTCTGACACACGTCTCTTCTGGACAGTATTTTGGAATCTGCAGTTAATCTGCTCAAGAGGGGGGAAAAACCATGGGGAGAATGCACTGCTTAGCAATAAAATACATCAATACACCCGACATCACCACATCAATAAACAGTGATTAAATTTATAGCTCTAGCTTGGCGGTTGTTCTGCCTGAAAACCCCCAGGGTGGCCTCAAAGTCCTCTGCTTCCAGTCCAAACTGGTGAAGCCACAGCATTTCTATCATCTAAAAAATGGCTTTGTAGAACAGATCTCTTACATATCCAAGTTAAATACAGAAACATTAGAATTCTTCCCAGGAAAGGCTCAATTAGGGACAGTCTCCCATCACTTAGTGATCATCTAAGCAAATCTAAGACAAAGATGAATTTGGCTACAGTAAGTAGCCTCAAAGCTGGAGAGAGGCAGGAAGAGCAGCTATTCTCTGCCTGTTGAGGCTTCCTCACTTTACCTACTGGGGCCTTAATACCTGCTTCAGAGACTGCAACCAACATGAACACTTTCAGCAAAGGCTTTTTTAGATACCTTGCATTTCTGGCTGCACTGGCTGAGGCACATGATAGCTACATCCAGGCCAACTGTTAAAATGCTTAAAAGGAACAGATGTGCCTGATATTGTGGGAACTAAGCTAAAAAGAACAAGATGGGCAGTGAATCAACAAATGGACTAAGTCTTTTCCATGGCTACCAGAGTCTGGCTTAGAATATTGTCCATGGAAGCATCACATACCTCAGGGCTCCAAGTTTTCTTTCTAGGATGACTGGTTCTCTCCCTTGTCTGTAGGTGGAATCTGGGCCTGACATCTGTGTATCTTCAGGCTCTTCGATTTAGAAGCTGTAGTCACAGAAGTCCTCTGGTCTCTGGTATGTAGCTGAGCACTCAACATCAGGTTACTATAAAAACCAATATAACCTGAACTTTCACAGGGAGGACCATGTGTCAACATGGCAGCTCAAAAGCATTTGGGCTCTAGGTGAAATGTTGAGGAAAAGTAAGGAAGTGAGTGAATTACCTACACAGACTGATGTTAAATCTGTCCTGTGAAAGCAGAGCTCTAAGACTCCATCCTGCATCTCTGTACATTAATCCTATGCTCGAACAACAGTTTAGAGGGAACATGCTAGTTACATTACCCATGCCATGGCTCTTTGTGGTCTTCAGCCTGAGGCTGCTCCAAGTCTTCTTGAAGTGACAGAAGAGAAAAATCATCTAGGGGTCCTTAAACTTTGAATTTTAAGCTTTTAGATCAATGTAGTGTGTAGGAAAATTAAAAAAAAAAAAAAAAAAGAAGTTTTTTGCCTGTCACGTATGAAAAGGAGCAATTGCTGTATCTTCTGATCAAAGACGAGCATGCCATAAATGGATTACAGTCGATTCTATCTATATTGACTTTTAGAAAGCACCCACCACTGTAGAATCTAAGCAAGGAAAGATCTGATCTACAGATATATATTCATACATTATTAAAAAAAAATTAAAACCAAGCCAAAATAGATGTTCTATAAGGCAGAGGCGAATTTTCTGCTTGAAAGCAGCAATGAGCTTCTTATTGTTTACTAAACGTTTGTACTGGATTTTCAGCATACAGAGAGATCATAAGCAAGAGATACAAGCACAAAACAAACAAGAAAGTGAGAGCATACAACAGAAAGCAAAGCAAATCAGCGTATTACAGGATTTTCCAAAGCACAAATGATTTTCATGTAGAAAAGCAAGTCCTATGCTGTATGAGATAAAGAATTGTTTAGCATAAACGTGCGTCACTGACACTGATAGCAGAAATGGATATTGAGTGAATGGATATAGAGTGAGCTGAACAGATTTGGTGGTTTTTTTTCTTGCCTTTTCTTTCTACCCTCGGCATTTTCTCAGTGAACTGCTAGCTTGTGGGTTCATAATTCTTAAGAAGCTTTGGTTGGGTGATGACTTATCAACCTTCTTGCTGATGCTGAGCCAGGGAGCTGAATGGAGCTGGCATTCTCCCAGGTGCTTTAAGAGGTCTATGGGGGAGATGGCTGCAGTCACCCTTCCCTCCCTGCCCTGTGCAGGCTTGTAGCTCTTGCCATTTTAAGTGCACTCCTTAGCATTGATTGCTTGTCTTACAATGCTTGATAGTCATTGTCCAGGCTGTGCATCAGTGACTCTGCAGATTACCAGGCTTCAGGAAAATGGACTTGAAAACAGTGTGTTCATCAAAGTACTGTATATATGTGACTAGCTGTACCCAGCACACATGACTTTAATACCCTCAGCTGTCCTTTCTGCTCCTTTGCCAGAGACAACTGAAGAGTTGGCAGAATGAGACATATGCCTGTGCTCCACTGGCTGCAGCTTTCATCTGATATATTAGCACAAACCCACCCTTCATTGGCAGTTTATGCTAATACACCAGCCTGAGCTAGAGCATTCAAGGTGCAGGCACATGTTTCTTCTGCTTTGCCTGCTGTTGGGGCAGTAACTTCTGGCAGAGGGACAGGGCAGACAGCTGGGGAGAGGTAACATCTTAAATCACATCAGCTAGGCTCTTTGGAGCTCATCTGTCAAATACCTTTATACACTCAGAATGGGTGTAAATTGACTCTCTTTTGCCTGGGACCATCAGTTATGCTAAGGAGGATAGTTTGGGACAAGGGCATGAAGCTTCATCATACAGTATGCCTGCTTCCATGTTGTAGGTCTCTTTTCCCTTGTCATCTTTCCTGTGCTTGAGAGAGAATGAAGTACTTAGGCTTGGTAACCTGCTGCATCCTTGCTAACCAGTGAGTGAAGGCTAGGATGTAAAGTCAAGCACTGGCCCACAACAGTCCCTTGCTGTTTAACTGCTGACATATTCCTTGTCATTGTTTCAAGGGATGTCAACTAACATTCCTACTGGCAATGCCTGGACACAATCCAGGAGATGACAAACACAAAGCATGTCATATGCTCCTTGAGGACATGTTTCAGCTTGATGGCTGAGCAAAAGGGCTGTAGAGAGAGCTGCCTCTTGAGAGTGGGCATCACTATCCCGTTAGCTCTCATACCAAAAGTATGGGTTCTGGGAATACAGAGTCTGCAGTTCAGATGTGGCTGGTGAGATCACTTCTCTTGCCTTCAGTTTTCACAGTTTTTTCCTGATGGCATCTCGCACCAACTTGTGCTGTAGCTTCCTAGATAAATTCATGCTCAATCCTATCTCTGCAATTTCCATATCATGTTTATTCAGAATGAGTTGTTTTTGCTTCACTCAGCCCTGCGGGGTTAACCTGTCTTATGAAATTCAAATGTCCTCCTCTTGCTTTCTGTCTTGTAACACTTCTCTCTCTTCCTCCCACCTCTTTGTTGGCTCTATGGACTGTGCTAAGTTTGCAGGAGGTACCAGAGGGTTGAGAGGGAGACTTGTCACCTTAGCCAGCTCCAGAGCCACCTCCAATCCCTTTGTAAGGGTTGTGTTCCTGCATATTGTGCAATGCTTTCAGCTGTGATGTTCATGCTCAAATTATTATTATTGCAGAACCTTTGCTCTAGTTCCAGTCTGAGGAATAATATACCAGTGGGCCAAAGATCTAATACAGAAAGCATTAAGAAGATAGGAATTTCTCCATCAGCTCAGCAATTTTCAGAGTTGTGCTAAAGGAAGCTTCCTATTTAAGGGAATATTTTATCTCTCTGTTAAAGCCTAATGTGTTGAACTGTTAAACAGGGTTTTGCTATCGCAAAATAAAATGGTAATGACAATTCCTGCCTGTGTAGCCAATGATTCTTTGTGCAACTTATAGCTTCTTTCATTCAGTGATCTCAAAGCTCTTTATGATTTAGCTCTTCAAAGGGCTCTATTTGCTTAGACACCCAAATCCCACTGAACTGAGTGCTTAACTCACAGAAGATATTGTAAAATAGCCTATGTCTATTAACAAATAGGTTAAAATTTGCATTATTCCTCTTCACCACAGCCTGGGTGCTTCATAACACATGAAGAGTAAGAGTTCCAGAATGTGTTCGTGCTGATCTGTAAAGAGAAAGGTGTTGGATCTGGCTGGTTTTTTTCCCATGCTATTTCATAATTCATTGCAAGTTAGAGGAGCATGAAATGTCTTGCAGGAAGCAAGGTGGTAGGTGTCCTCTCACAAGCTATTGTGCATCATTTTAGGATGGGAGAGGTAGTCCAGCCAAGGAGTGTGACCCAGTAGGAAGAACAGTGGCCTTGAATTTCAGAAGCTGTGCATCACTTGACAGAGTTGTTGTTTACTCCAAGCTTGGCATGGTTTTTAGTTTTCTGTTGAACAACCTCTTTTTCCCTCCCCCTTGGAGTTTCCTCTTGCTGGTTACATCAGTTCTTTGACTTCTACTGGGCCAAAAGGAGGAAAAAGTTTTCTTTGTAGTAGTAGACACACCATCTCTTGCTCAGTTCCTATTGTGGTGTCATTGGTGGTGTTTGAGTATATAACATGTAAACATTTTAAAAAGCAGTACAAATAAAGAGTTAGAAAACTGGAGAGACAAGACTGAGTGCTTTAGCAAAATCGTTTCAGTTCTTTGCTCCTTTTCCACCTGTGGAGAGGCCTTGTCATAAGGCAAAACACAGCTGAACTTACCTGCAAGTAGTTTTAGTCCACAGTGAGGCTGTAGCAGCATTCCAGTGTCTGAAGGGTATCTACAAGGATGCACAGAGGGACTCTTCATCAGGGACAGTAGTGATAGGACAAGGGTTCAAACTGAAACAGGGGAAGTTCAGGTTAGATATAAGGAAGAAGTTCTTCACTGTGAAGGTGGTGAGGCAGTGGAACAGGTTGCCCACAGAAGTGGTAAATGCTCCATTCCTGGCAGTGTCCAAGGCCAGGTTGGACAGAGCCTTGGGTGACATGGTTTAGTGTGAGGTGTCCCTGCCCATGGCATGGGGTTGGAACTCCATGATTTTAAGGTCCTTTCCAACCTAAACCATTCTATGATTCTGTGATTCTATAAAGAACCACAAGATTCCAAGCTTAAGCAGGGAGATTTGTTGCTTTATTTACAGTCATACATAGCACACAAATCCTCATTTACCCAAAGAGCATGCTGAAGGCAGTCTTTCCTTGTTCAGCATAGGGCTGTAACCTTGCCAGATGCTGAGGTCAGGCAGCTGCTCTAGAAGGTATTTAGCAGCCTGTGAGGGTTAAGTCTGACAATTCCACCTCATGCCCTGCTGTCTGAGTGGTCCTGCATGCTGCACTTGCCTGCCTCTGCAGATAAGCCTCATCTTCCCTGATTGTGAGATTTAAGTTTTCTACCTGAAAAAGACCAAAGGTTAATGTAGTAACAAAGCAGCATGGTTATTATTTGGAGAAGATAACAAATAGTTCTGTGCCCTCTGGTGAATAGCTTTAAAACCCTTCAACAAAGGGGAAATAGTGAAAAGGTATTCTATAGGAATGCAGTTCAAGCAGCACAGGAGTTAAGTGGTTCACCCTAGTGGGAATTTTTATATTTCCAGGGTTTTTTATATCCTAGCTTCTTAAATAAGCAAGGGACAGGCAATCATTCTGTCTGCCTGCATATCAACCTGTCAGTCCTGATCTTCTCTGGTATTGGCTGACTGATTTCAGCCAAATTTCCTAACAGGACAGGAGAGTCAAAAAATATTAAATACCAAGAAAACTGGAGGCTGGGCTAAAGGACAGACTTAAATGAGTGCCTTCAGTGAGATAAAAGAAGATGGTGAGAGCTGAAGTGTGACTTGGCCAGTGTGGCCTGTCAGCTGGCTGATGAACATGTGCACAGCTTAGAGCAAACACAGTGTGTGCTGCCTCTTGTCCTGGCTTTGGTTAAACGTCCATGGGGATGCTGCATAGGCATACATACAGGGAAAACAGGGCTGTTGCCGTTTAGGCCCAAATAATACTGCAGAGACTGAAAAGAGTTAGATGCCAGAACACTTTAATTAGAGATAATGTTTTTTATGACTTATATGACTTCTCTGTTCAGCAGGAAGGATGATGCAGCCCTTAAAAGTTAGATAGGTCAGAATAGCTGCTCCAGTTCTATGCTGGATGGGACATGCATAGTCCTAGTGCTGGGTGTTGGAGGCCCTTGTGTCGTTTCCACGAGTGACTCCAGATGCTGTCAGGTACAGGTTTGGTGGAGATTTACCCAGTGCTTGATTAGTCCATTTAAATTTCTTTAATGCCCAACAACTGTCTGTTGCTGGTGCTCTGAGAAAATGAACATGAGCCGGCTTCAGTGTGCGCTTGCAGCCCAGAAAGCCAACCGCATTCTGGGCTGCATCAAAAGGAGTGTGACCAGCAGGTCGAAGGAGGTGATCCTGCCCCTCTACTCTGCTCTCGTGAGACCTTGCTTGGAGTATTGTGTACAGTTCTGGTGTCCTCAACATAAAAAGGACATGGAACTGTTGGAACAAGTCCAGAGGAGGGCCACGAGGATGATCAGGGGACTGGAGCACCTCCTGTATGAAGACAGGCTGAGAAAGTTGGGGCTGTTCAGCCTGGAGAAGAGAAGGCTGCGTGGAGACCTCATAGCAGCCTTCCAGTATCTGAAGGGAGCCTACAAGGATGCTGGGGATGGACTATTCATCAGGGACTGTAGTGACAGGACAAGGGGTAAGAGGTTAAAACTTAAACAGGGGAAGTTGAGATTGGATATAAGGAAGAAATTCTTTACTGTGAGGGTGGTGAGGCACTGGAATGGGTTGCCCAGGGAGGTTTTGAATGCTTCATCCTTGGTGGTGTTCAAGGCCAGGTTGGATGAGGCCTCGGGTGGCATGGTTTAGTGTGAGGTGTCCCTGCCCATGGCAGGGGGGTTGGAACTGGGTGATCTTAAGGTCCTTTCCAACCCAAACTATTCCATGATTCTATGATCTGGACAAATGGGTCTTGACATGTTGCTTACATTAATAGTCTTAAATCTAAGTTATTCCCTTATCCCATAGGGTAACTGAAGTTAATATGCTAACATCATTGCCAACTAGGCTTAACTTATACTACTGCTACAAGGAAACACAGGGTGACAGTACAAGTATGTCCATAGGAGATAGAATAGCCGGAGAAACACCCTATGTAGGGCTGGGTGGGATGTAAGACAGAAACACATGAGAAATGCTTGCAGCCAGCTCTCAACTTGTTAACTCCAATGTTTTTGAGAGACAATATGCACTCAAACCACCGATATGTGCCTGCAACCTTAAATTCACCTTAGCAAAGTTTTTCATCTCTGTGTTGGTTATTTATTACTGCTAGAGCACTGTGGATGCCCAGGGGATTTCAGTAGCATGGGGATATGATTACACTCAATAATAAAAATGATATGCTGTAATAAATCTGTCATTTAGGGTAGAAAATATTGACTGTTAATAAAATTACCTGTAGTATGGACTAAATTATTCTACTGCTATTAAAAATTCCAATTGCCAGTTTCATGGAGATGCAATTCACTTTACTGTGGGTGCAGGACCTGATGGGTGGATGGAATAAAGGAAGAGGATAGGAGAAAGGTGGGTGAGTTCAAGGCAGGGCCTGAAACTGTCACAAGGGAATCAGAAAACAGCAGCGGCTATGGAACGGAGAAAAAGGTTATATTCATGGTGGGGAGAATAGTCACTAATTTTAAGAAGGCAGTGGCCAAAACTGGGCAAATTCCCAGGCATGGAGCATCCTTGAATCAGGAGCACTCTTCCCCCTCTTCCTCCTGTGGTTGGGGAAGGAGCTGGAGGGTCTCTCAAGGGCTTGGTGACAGGGTTTGTCCTTTTAGGCCACCTTCAGTCAGAGATGGAACCCTCTGAGCCCCTTCGGTGACTTTACTGCAAATGGGAATGCAGAATTTAACCCCTTGATGGCTCTAACCTATTAAGGCCAAGCCTTGTGGGAGGAGAAAAAAGCAAATGAGCAAACCAGGGGCATGGTGTTGGGCCAGGTGGGAAAAGGATTTGATGAGGAAGGTGGCCAAGAAAAGAGGGCATGAAGGTACTTGGAGTTGGCCTTGACCTTAAAGGTCTATTCCAACCTAAATATCTCTGTGATTCTGCTTGTAGGGCTGAATACTGCTTTCTGTTTCTGGGGGCTGGTGTTGCAGAGAAGGGGAGGGGAGGGAAAGTCCTATTGTCATCCCTATGGAGAACACATGGATGGCTGACAAAAGAGATGTTAGACAGATTTAGGATGAGAACCAAGCTGGAGTAGAATGTCACTGATGATTTCTCAGTGGGGCAGACAGAACAATTTGGTTTACAGATACTGAACTAAACTACAGTCAGGCATAAAGCATAATAATTGCTATTGAAGAACCCGGAGGTAAGCAGGAAGTATGGTCTGAGTATGTCTCTGGATTTGTCTAGGACTGAGAAAAAGAGAATGCAACCAATAAGGAAAGTGAGGTTAAAGGGTGTGAGAGAAAATGGATAAAACTATTTCCTCAGTGTCTCAACACAAGTTATCTGGGAAATGACAAAGCAGGAATAGTGAGTAGTTCTCATGCATGAAAACGATGATTTAGTTGGCATTACAGAAACTGGGTAGGATAATGCATGTGCCTGGAATACCAATGAAGAAAGATACAATCAACAGTAGAGGGGAATAAATTAGGGCAAAAGCAAATGAGGTTGTATAATGGTGGATCAAAAAGATAATTCAAATCTTTTAAGCCAGATTTTTTCCCCTTGTGTAGAACTTCTGACTTGAGATCCCCATGTGAATTAGGCCCACTATATTTTAAGAGAAAAAGCCAGGTCGTAAAAAGAAGAGCATGTGGTTTTCAAAAAATGAGACTTATTAGAAACATGTTTCCTTTTTAATGATCCTTAAAGCATGATCTCATAGTTGGTGTGATGAACGGAGGGTCACTGTGGTTCTGGTAGATACAGGGCAAAAAGAAGTTATCTCCTTTAGAGGAACGAGCTGGGGCTCCCTCTAACCTCTTGAAACAAGAATAGGGTGAACTACTCAGCTTAGTCCTTCTCATAGAGATTGACCTGGGAGTGGGTAGGTATCAGGATACTCACTTGGCTGTATTTCCACCTGTACCACCAGTGACTGTGTGAGCCTGGTCAAACCACTGCTTCTTTTCTCATCAATTGGGTTTTTCTGACAATGCTGATGAGCTTCACTGTGGGCCATGAAGATTCATTAGCAGATGTTTTGAAAACGCTTTCATATCCTGCAATGGTCATGGCTAGAGAGATATGTCAAAACTTAACCTGACCTAATTGGGTACATATTATGGGGTCAATTCCCATGTCTGGAGAGTTTGGACTTTGAATTATTGAGTGATTAAAGATCAAGCATTGTTATAGATTTTGATTTAGAATGGTTTCCATACAAGTAAACAAAACAGTGGGTCAAAATGTTAGAAGACTCTGAATGCTTGACAGGACAAGTTTTGTCCTTTTATGTCTTTTGGGGAAAAGAAAGGAGGATAAATAGAGGGAAAGAAGATGATGAGAGGTATTCTCCATCCAACTGACTTATCACAGTGAGACTGGCTCACCTAGAGTAAGGCACTCAAAGCTTTTATATTCTTTAGTACTCTGAAGGCCAAAAAGAACTGTGGAAGTGGAAGCTGGATTCTTCACACTTCCATGGAAAAGCATCGAAGTGAAAAGCACTCTGCTTCACTGACAGGTCCCAACCTATGTTTCCAGAGTTGACGGTCAAAGTAAATCTCTTCAGACGTATGCGCACAGTGAGTTTGGTTTGGATTTATCGAGAAACTAAAATGCTATTTTTGGGACCATGAGAGTATGTACTCTGGTTTACCCCAACTGAAGTATGTTGGAGTTAAATGAGGTAAAGAAGCAGGCCATCATGATGTGAATATAACAATTCCACCTGTAACAAATAATGAACTTTCAGTGCTGAAGTGTGGCAAAAATTAATAAGGAAATATTTAGGTAGTGGTCACACACTGTTAAAAAAGAAAAGGTTCAAAACTGGGAAAAGCCAGATCAAACGGTTAAGAAATAATAGAAAAGCTTTCAGGTATTTTGGAATCAAAGAATGAGGGTTTTTTTTTATCATTGCTGAAACATTTATCAGGAGGGGAAAAAACCTACTGCTGGCAAAGAAATATTTCATCAGAGACACTCATACATTGAGTGATCAGCAATTTTCCTTTTGGAAGAAATTAGAAATGTACTGTAAGCGATGAGCTTCTGAGCTGATGGTCAGTTGGATGTAAGAAAGGTTGGGAAAGGGCAGCATCTGTGGGGGGCTGAAAGTAGGGTTGCAACTTACTTGGTCAGGCAACCACTGTTCCGAGGATTGTGTGAGCCTCTGGAGGTGTTGCCGTGTCCAAATGAATATACCAATCTACTTAATATTGCACATCCCAAGCCAGACCTTGAAGAGCCATGCACAGATCTGGAAGCACTTCTGCTGTCTGTGTTTTAGGACAAGGGGTAATGGATTTAAACTAAACCATGGGAGATTCAGGTTAGATATAAGGAAGAAGTTCTTTACTGCAAGGGTGGTGAGTCACTGGAACAGGTTGCCTAAAGAAGTGGTGAATGCTCCATCATTGGCAGTGTTCAAGGCCAGGTTGGACAGAGCTTTGGGTGACATGGTTTAGTGTGAGGCGCCCCTGCCCATGGCAGGGGCTTTGAACTGGATAATCTTAAGGTTCTTTCCAACCCAAACCATTTTCTGATTCTATGATTATAGAAGGGAGGACAATCCCATAATATCAAACAGTTTTTTGACTGCAGTGGGGTTTTGGATTTATTTGGCTTCAATCTGCACTTACAGATGATAAAAGATTCTCCTTGTCTTGGTAGTTCTTCACTTTCTTTACATTGCTGGGAATCAAGTCCATCATATTGGTTCTGACGTATCTCTAATAAGGATGCTAAAACTTTCTGCAAACCAATTATAGAGTTGATAGAAAGGAATGCAAAGCTACCCTCTAGCATGAGCTGGAGATGGGGCATAAAGAGGATGGGAAAGTATTAAAAACACAGTGTTATAAGCCCGAAGGCTAACAGTATCAAGACAACTTAAAATACAAGGTAGATTAAAAAAATCCATTTGGCTGAAGGGAGGGTGTGTAAAAGAATTGTATAGAAAATGAACAAGCAGGGAGATGGAATTGAACAGATAGCCACCAGTGCACACCTCAAACCAGGGATGGGAGGAAAGAGAAGACAAATCAAATCACACTTGCCTGGGGCTGGAAAGAAACAAGAAAAGGCCTTATCAAAACATCCAGAGAGAGTGAGGCCTCTGAGAGTTTCCAAATGAGAAAGCGAAGCGGGGGGGAAGACAGGAAAGTGGTGGAGATTTTCAAACACTTTTTGCTACGTTTTCTTTGCTCCAGGTCACATAATTAATCCTCTTGCAGGACTTTCTTTCAATATCATTTACTGCTTAAGACATGTGTCACCCTCAGCTTCTACTCCCTACCACCAATGGAGAGCATCTTGTGGATAAGCACCTCCTGAGAGCATGCCCTATTCAAGCCGCATGGGTTTTTTGAGCAGCAATCACAAAGGGAAATGTCAGGAGGATGGAGCTCTGTAGTTTATGCCATTTCCCTGGGATCTAAACAGATCTTACAGGATCAGAGGGGCTTCTAGGTAGATTCTCTTATTTCTCCTATCAGCAGGAGGATGGAACAGGGAACAGAAACTATAGCTCTTGAGTAGTAATATAGAGGAAACTCTGCTTTGGAGCATTTTCTTCTGTCCTTGTCACATATATATATATATGTATATATATTCCATAGAGGCAGTGAGTGAGCTTTTACTTCCACTTGCTGAACAAGGGTCTTAAGACTATCCTAACTTTTAGTGCCTGACCTCAGTGAGACAGTTCAGGTGAGCCTGGTGGCATTACCCTGCTGAATCGGAGCCTTAGATGATAAAAGCGAGTGCAGGAGATATGTTATGCTTCAGTTTCAGTGAGGCAGCTAAGATAATGCTGCATAATAGAAAGAAATGAGATGAATTCTTAGCTGATAAAACATGCCATCAGAGGGATTAGGTATGGCTTGATGGATGAGAAACAGAATGAAATTAATGGGTTAAAGTAGAAGAAGGAAGGCTTTTACAAACAGATCAGAGGAAAAAGCAGAAGGAAGAAAGTAGAGCTATTAATAAATGAGGATGTGAAAGAAATTAATGATGGCTCAGAAATGGCTGAGATTCTGCATTTGGCTCTCCCTCCCCACCCCCCCACCCCCACCCCCCCGAGCATCTTGAACAAGTTCAAAAAAAAAAAAAGAGAACAGTTTGAAAATGTAAAGGACAAACTGGAAAATAGCTGTTAACAAGTAGGTACGGGAGGCTTGCAGTAAGATGCATTGTAGGTCAGCTGTTTTCGGCAAGTTACCAGCATGCTTTGCCCTCTCAGGACCCATCCAGCCCTAGTCAGACCCAGCTGGGACCATCAAGCAGCCTCTATAAAGGCTCAGAACAGAGCTGGCAGGTGAGCATGGGAGATGATTCATTTTTGCAGGAATCACAGGCATTAAGAGGTTTGAGGAGGGGGAGGTAGGCAGCAGCAGCAGCAGATGGGTTTTAGCTAAAATGGAAAGATTGAGTGCTGTGGCAGAGGGTGGGGTTTATCAGCATAGGGACCTATGATATGACCTGCATTACACAGGCAAACAACTGCACATGAGTGCTAGGATACTTCAAGTTGTGAACTTTACTGCAGTACTGGCAGTGCTTTCTGTGAAAGAAGGGAGATCTGAGGAGATGCTGAAAGCTTTAAGAAAAGTGAGTGACCTTCAGAAGTGGCCCTGTAAGTAACCATCTTTTCAGTCTAATTTCACTATTCAGCAAAATAATAGATGGTTTGGAAAATCACAGCAAAGCTCATAGGTGATGTAACTGTAAGCAACAACAATAGCAAATATACAGAGAAACCCCATGAGCAGACCAATGAAAGTGCTTTTTGTATTGGGAGAGTGTTAAATTTGGAAGACAGGGCAGGTATAAAGTAGGTTGCAGCAAAACATTGGGTATTATTTATTAGCTCAAGTGAATTTAGAGAGGAGTATTGCAAAGTAGACTGAAAACTGTGCTTGAGAGCTTGAAACCAAGGCTCTTCTAAACTGACAGCTCATGTGGCTTCAAGGGAGTTATCCTTTTCCTGACCTGGTAATATCTTTGGGGGATCTTCCTATCTCTGCCCAAGAGACAAAGGAAAACTTGGGACTTGGCTCTTTGGAAGATCCCTAGTGCTACCTGACAAACTTCCTCTTCTGTTCCACTCCTGGAAAAGTAACTCACCAAAGAGGTCACAAAGTCTATCTTCCCGAATCACAGAATCCCGAGGGTTGGAAGGGACCTCAAAAGATCATCTAATATTCCAATGCTGCTGTTCCAGGCTCATGTAACAAGAACTATGCTCTGGAGACTGATCCCACATGGGGATTTTGCATGTGAGACTTCTGAAAATGTTTTGATTTTCCTTCATAATCTTGACCCCTAAGCCACAGATGTTCCATGCAAAGCATGGCTGGCTAAGGCCACAATCCTTGCTTGGTTTGCAGACAGTGCATCTGGCACTCAGGTGGGGTTGATAGCACTAATGAACACAGTGAACTAAAAAGAGTTATTTCCTTTCTCTCCCTGCCTGGACAGGAATATTTTTCAGTTGAACTTGTCTTTATAAATAATGCACCATTACACACAAATTCTATCCATCATTTTGATTTGTTTCCATTCACTTCTGCCCACACATGTGTTCCTCTCTCTGTGGACATTTGTGTTTGCTTCCTCTCTTTCCCCCTTCAGAGTCTTCTGTGTAAAAAAGAAAAGGAGGAAAAAAATGTTTAGCTGAAACCTGCTATTTTTTATATCTGCAAGCTGTCCAGATATGTTGCTATTCTGTCCCAAAGGGACAGAATAAATCTTTGCAGTTAAATCCAAACCCATTGGAGCTGGATAAAGCCTTAAGTCTCTTATTGTAAAGGTGGTGCTTGGCAAAAGCCAAAAGTCACTGGGAGGCCCAAGCTCACATGAACACGCCAATGGGTAACTGCAAGAGACTGCTGAAGGAAAGGGCTTGCTGAGGTTGGTTTATCTTCCTTAAGGCCCAGACTGGCTCTGGTGCCTACAGTAGTTCCTGGCCCCTACAATAAGAAACAAAAGGCCAGATAGCTTTTTAATGCATAACAGCTTATTAATAACATGCCTGGATTTTCATAGCAAACCAGTTTAGGAAGAATAACCTGCATGGCACTGCTCTGCCATTCAGGCAATGTAGAGAATTAGTCCAACTCTTCCACAAGCATTCCATAAGACCTCGAGTGCCTGATTAAGAACCCCAGAACCTCAGCTGCTCATCTGTAAAATTAAAGTAATAATACAAAATACTTGTATTTCTGTCTTTAATGACCATGGGGTGTTTCTTGGTGTGTGCTTATCTCATACCTGGCACAACAGGCCTGTGAACACTGATGAATAATTTACAGAGAAATGTCCTAGTAAGAGGAGGTTGGGGTAGTGTGAAAGAATTTATGGTGGTTACAGAGCACTAGATATGACTTGATCAATGGAAATATAAATACCTTTCAGACAAGCCAGCTCAGTTCTGTCAGGGCAGAGGGAATGAATGCTAATGTTTGCAGCTTGCCTGGGCAGTCCCTAAAAGACCAAAGGTACTGCTGCCAGTGCTGTCAGGATTTTGCTCACTTGAGTCGCAGTTGCCCTCCAAAGCCAGAAGGAATTTTTAAGTACCTCAGGATGTGTTGGTTTAACCCAAAGGAAATGTTGCAATGAGGTGAAACTTTTCATGCTGGAGCACCATTGAAAACCATCTTCACAAGGAAATTCTCCATTTGGAGAACAGTGGATCACTGAAACTGAGATGTACTGCAGTGGGGTATGAGCTTTGTAGCTTGCAGCACAAAGAAGTCACAGATATGCTGCTTGGTCAGTACAGCTTGACGCATTGTATGTTGTCAGTGTCCCTAACAACTTCTTTACTAGGGGCTTCTGCTGATCTGGATGCTTCTGGCTTTCCAGCCCAGTTGAACTGAGACTCTAAAGCTACTCAGCTTCCCTCTAGCTTCCTGGATAGATGGGTAGCCTCAGGAGCCAAATACTTGTGAAAGAAGGTGAGATAGCCTGAGACATTTCTGCTTTCTTCAAAATATTGAACTTTTCCTGGTTTTTACTCTGTTTCATCTTAATTAAGGAAGACTTACAAAAAGTGAAAAATAAAGCTTGCAGCTCTTTCGAGGTGGGGGTTTGGAGGGAAACTGTCTTTTCTGGCTGTTTCTAACCTTGCCCTCTATTCAGTCATTACCTCTTTATTTATTTATGAACTTCTTGTTGTTAGGCACATGTAAAACACCACCAGGCTAAAGCATCTCATTGTCTGCACCAGTGGGAATGTTGCACATTTGCTTCATCCTGATGTCAAGACTTGTGCCAGGAGCAACCGAACCAGTCAAATACCACTTCCAGCTATGGAAGATGGGTTACCTTCTTGCAAGGGAACTATTGGTCCCCTTGAAGTGAAGCAAAGAAGGGGGCTAGGGGAGAGCACAGGAAAACAAGTCCCTCATTAGCTGCCTTCCTATTGAAACCCCAGTGCAAAATCTCCTCTGTGTGCCTGACTGTTGTTGGGGTTGGGAGTGTATGTGACATCCAACCCTGGGAGGAGTTGCTTAGCAACTGTGTCCTGCCCTCAGGCTGCCCGCAGCTGCCTGTGATGTTTTGCTTTGATGATAGAAATTCTTCCATCTTGTGTTCTGGGGGCTCTCTTTGTGTATCCCGCTGGGTATATGTTGTGTGCATAGATTTTCTATCGAACTTGTCTGATCTTACCAGCTTAGATGCCAAACTCACCTGCTTCTGCAGTTTGAATTAATCTTAAATAATTAAGGGTAAGGATTCTTTTTTCTAGCACCCGCTTTGCACAAGAAACTTGTACCAGTTGAGTGTAAGTGATTTTCAGGCCAGTTGAAAAACTGAGAGGGTTTTCTCCCACTGCTTCACGTGCTCTTGGGTTGACTTTCTAATTAGAGGGCTACGTGAGATAGTCTACATAAGATGAGGGATTTGCAGAGTTAACTCAGAGATAGCTAAAGCAGTCTTTGATAAATAGTTTAAATTGCTCATGCTAACGGGCTCACACAATGTGGAGTGATCAAGTTATTGCTGTGACCCTTGTTTCAGTGAAAATGCTTTACGTGGTGGCTAAGCTGAGGACGCAGAGCAATGGGTGGTTCTGCAAACAACTGGGTGGAAGATATTGCAGCTGCGCATCACTGGACCCACAGTGCTGGAAGTGCCATGCCTCAGACACTTGCCAGTTGAGCTGCTTGTTTCACTACTCCTCTGTGTTGCAGTCTAAATTAGCTAGTTTGGCTTGAAGAGTTAAATTAGCAAGTCCCAAAGCTGACAGAGTGGACTAGGCAATAACCTCTGGTGGAAGGTAGTTCACAGTAGGATCCCCTTTCCTTGACTTGCTGCATACAGCAGAAGATGCTGTGTGCAGTCTTAATCTTGTTTTGGGGCAGCTGCTGTGTTAATGTTACTCATTGAACTCCAGTAACTTAAATGCTTTGGAGGATCGTACCATATTCCTCTGTCATAAATCACTTCAGAATATTCAGAACAAAATGACTCTCTCAGTGCTGAGTAAGGCATATCTGCGGACAGGCTTAGTTTTGGGGTTTTTTTAACTATCTCCCTTGTGTGCTACCTCTGCTGACAGCTCTTTGGAGAGGTAGCAAGCAAAGGTGCTGAAGATCAGAGTGGCAAATGGAAATAGACAACTTTGGCTCTGTTTAGGTGAGGACTTGTTTGCTTCCTGTGGTGCTTTCTCAAGATATCACTGTCAGATGCTCCACAGGAAGAATTTCCCCCATTTCTCCTGTCTCTGGGGAACTGTTTGATAGGCACCATGGATTTGCTTGCAAGCACTTTAAATAATTTCCAGAGCTTTACGTCCCAGAGGGGGTCTAATTCCAAGCTGAAGCTGCTCAGTGGTTCAGGTCAGGCTGTCTCTATGGGTTTATGGATGAACAGGTTCACCCTACAGGGCAGGGGATGTCACAAATACCTTAAAAGGCTAGTGCTGTTATTTGTAAACAGGGGATGCCTCAAATACCTTGGAGTGTAGTGTTGTTATTTGTAAACATATGTTAAGATAGCTTGCCTTCATTAGGTTATTACCATAATCATTACTTTAACTATTACTCTGCAGGTTTTGCCTACCAGTTCTCATTTATACATCTTGAGGCCATTTCTGCTTCAAGAAATCAGGAGATAAAAAGGGAGTGACTTGTCCTGGTGTATCCAATGGGTTTGTGGCAGTACCCAGAGCCGCTGTAATCCAAAATCAACAAGCTCCTGGGGCACACTGCTCTTCTAATGAGACTTTCTTCTAAAGAGATGGAAATTGCTGAGCTCATAGCACTTTTGAACCGTGACTTTTTCCTTTCAGTAAGTTGGAGTATGACTGCATGTTTTCTTGTTTTATTATGGACAGTGTCTGATTTCACTCCAGAATTCCTCTCGTTCCTCCTGTTTTCAGTGGGAAAGGTAATGGTATAGATAAAAAAGCAGTGTGCAGAGAGCTTGCATTGCAAGAAGCCCAAGAGACTTGGGTGTGGTAAGGAGAAAGAGTTAGGAAGCACCGGCTGAGAAAGGCATTGTGGAAAGCATTCTGGTTCTCTTCTATCACTACTTTAAATGCTTATTTCCCTCATAAAGGGACTGCCATCACAGAGAGAGGTCCATGTCCAGTCCTACACACACTATGGAGTAACTCTGCATGGTACACATGCTATTGTAGTATCTAAGAGCAGACAGTCATATATAAACAATAACAATAAAAGTCCTCTTCAAAACTAATCAATAGTAATTGGAAACATCAATACTACTAGGCCACACAAAACAGACAGTGGTCTTCAGTCTTGGCAATGTGAGTTAGTGAAAGGAGGAAAAAGAAAGGGTGAAGCATGAAGGATGTGGAAAAAAGAGCAGCAGAAAGGGATTGGAATTGCAAGAGAAGGAAGGATGTGACATAAAGTAAGAAAGTCAGCTTGTATGAAGAGGCAAATTCTTTTGTTAGACTTAATGATATAGTGGGATGGGAGGGAAATGTAGGGTTTTGGCACATCAGCAGAAAAACCTAGTGTAGTGTCTGCCGGAGACCACAGGAGAAGGTGGCTAACACAGCATCTTGACTTTGTAAACTCTCGGCCTTGTTCAGACTTTTCAGGCTTCTCTGATGTTGATTCCCATCAGTGACTGTTTAGCTACTAAGCTGCTAAGAAGAAGAAAAATAACTGTTACAGCTGAACCCAGGACAGGCTTAGAACAGGACATACTCCCATTTGCCATGTTACGCAAGGGGAAACGTCTCTCTGGTGCTGTGGGCAATCCCTAAATGTCAGGAACTGCTCTGTGCAGATCCATGATGGTGACAAGGCTAGAATGTACCCAGCTGTAGGGCAGGAGTGGAGGTAGGTCATCTGCTGGAGAGACTTAGGCCATTATGATTCATTGATTTCATACTGAAACCTCATGTGGGATAGGATCTCTGAACACCAGCAACCCTACTCCTTATGGCCTCACTTCCCAGCTTTAAATATTTCCAGGCTGTAGAGATGAAGCTATTAAGTTTACCCAGATGGTGTAACCACACTGGGGACTTGCAAGCAAAGGGACCTGAAAGCTACACAGCAGATATGAGAAGAGTCTGGCATAAGCATGAGTAAGTAGCTAGAGCAGGGAGCTCGTTTTTATTCCTTGCAGCAGACTCCATGTTAACCACAGCTACTCAGCTGTCTGAATGTGTATGTAAAGCAGTATTATAAATCTGTAGCGCTACATGTGCATTTTTATTCCTATTACACTATATACATATTTTATTATGTTTATCATTAATATTCAGCGCGGGGCATTAGCAGAAGTCAGAAGCAGTCAGTTCTGCTATGGTTCCTCCAATGAGCTCTCAAAAGGAGTTTTCAAAAGCTGAGACCTCTTCATTTCTGCTTTACCTCATATGAGTTCCCTCTAATGCTCTTGAGAATGTGCTGCATAGCCTCATACCTCCCCATCCCATTAGCTTTAGATACAGTCAGGAGCAAATGCACAACCTTTTGGCATAAACCCAGCCTTTGCCTAGCTGGATGAAAAGTGACTAGGATTATAATTAGTGTTAGTTTGGGTCTTTTGGTTGCAAAACTGGAAGTTGGTCCCCTCAGCCTTTTCCTTTTAATAATAATTAATTATTAATCACCCCAAGAGAGGAGAGAAAGGAGAATTACTGGTACTGTGCAGAATAGACATGATGGGAAGAGGTAGAAAATAGTCTGATAGGATATCGAGACTCTGGAGTCTGATTTGAGGCAATACTTAACTAGTTAATTATTGCATTTTAAACAGGCTCTGAAGCTCACTGGAGAAAGTATTTCTCTCCCTCCTTTGCCTGCCATGTTGCAGGCACATGCTGGAGTTCTCTATTTGCTCCCCTTTCCAACCTCAGCATAGCTCCAAGGCAGCTGTACACTACAACAGCGTTCTGGTTAATGAGACAAGCAAAAAGTCCCCAGTGTCCCACAGTGCTTCAGAGAAGTCTGCATCATCCCGCAAGTCATCGCATTAGAACTTTGCTATGGTTGAGACAGCAAAGCTCCCCCAGGGCTTTGATTCTTCCTTGCCAAAGAAAGGGATAAGCACAAAGGCAGGGTCTAGGTAAATGGGACCCCTTTGAAGAAGAAGGTTTTCAAACACAAAACCGAACCAAACCACAGACAAAAGAAACCCCCACCAACAAAAAAAAACAAGCCACAACCACCCTCACCAAAATGCATCTCCCCCACCCCCCCCAAACACAGTGAGTTTAAGGTGCCCAGAAAGTTAAGGGAAGATATCAGTCTCACTAGAAGTTCATGCTTGCCTGAGTTAGCTGTGTTTGGTGCTGATATGAGATAGGTCTTGCACAGAAGAAATCAGAGTCTCTTGTAATGATCATACTGGTGCTTCAGTAACAGGCTGTCCATATCCTTTTAAATTTTCTTATAAGATGAAACCCTCTCTTCTCCCATTCCCCTTTCCTCCCCCCTTTCTTTCAGTGACCTCCCAATGGTTCTCAGTGCTATTGATCAAGGTGCTCTTCCTCAGGTGTTCTCTCTCTTTTACCTCCTGGTGCGAATTGTGTCTCACCAGCTGCTGCTCTTTCACTGCTGTTTGAGCCCTCTTTCCTCTTCTCTCTGCCTTTCAAACAAGTCCCATCATTAGCACTGCTCCCCTTTCCGCTGCCAGTGCTAGCTGGAAGGCTGGTGTTGTCACTCCTGTGTGAGCCACACTCAACTCTCACATCTCCTTCAGTTTACCCTTTAATCTCTCTTGTTTGTCTGCCTGGACTCTACCCAATCTCAGCTCCACTGTAACTTCCCACCACTGCAGGCTTCATGCAAAGAGTTGTCTGTGCCTGTGTGAAATGCTCTTCTTCCTTGTCTGGAGGAAGCATGGGTACTCATCACAGAAGCCAAGGCATTGATATGCTTCTTGGGCAAATGACTTGTTTCTCCATGTCTCTGTTTTTTAAGGTATAAAGTAAAGGTGGATCTGCCTTTTTAAAACTTTGAGATCTGTGAGTGCAAACTGGCAGATAAGGGTGAGGGCGATTGCCAATATGCTGCTTCTAGTGCTACCTTTTACTGAGATCTCACGTTTACATTAGTCACAATTTCCTCATAGATATCTTCTGTCAGGTTCATGCTCCAGCATCTCTGACACAAACACACACAAGCAGCTTTTGCCACATCCACTCCTTTGCTAAAATCAATCGTCATTGACTCAACCCACTCTGACCTATTCACCATTATCCCTTATGTTATTCTTCCCAAAGCCATGCTGAGCACAGCACCAGTGGTCAGGAATTCTGCAATTTGAGGGCAGGCTGATTAGTGTTGAGGAGAGGTAATTCCTCATTGAGGTGCCCAGATCTGAGCTGCTGTTCTGATTTTCCTGAGCTCTCTGCAAAGATCTGTGGTGTGTGTGTGACTGTATAGGTTTCAATCAGTGACCCCCTCCTTTGTTGCTCCTTCCTCCCCTTTTCCACTCACTGTCAAGCTTGACTCCAGGCACCTTCTGATTGCTCCTTCCCTCTCCACTCCCTACTATTACTGCTTCCCAGCTCTGTCAGTGCTCCTTCTATTTCCTCTCTGGACCATTCCCACCTTGTTTTTCTCACTTCTCTACTGGAAATCTAAAGCCCTATCTATGTGCTGTACGTGCAACATCATAGCTGGCTATGTAGACCTTTATCTGTTTTACTTTTCCCTGCAATGAGACGCAGGACTCTCTGTGAAGGGTGCTACAGGGAAATAAATCGTTCTGTGTAGTTTTCCGTTACGCAAACTTGCTGCGCCAAGAGAGCCGTTTGGGTGCTTTAATATCATCTTCCCTTCACCACTTGATGGTGCTCTTGGACACAACAATTCTTCAGTGCGCTGCAAGAACGGCCAGCGCAGCCAACCCGTCCTTCGCAACCGGCCCCTAGCCCTCTAGGGCTTGATTATCCTGGAGCTAGTCCTAATCTAAAACTAATTTGAAACCCATCTCTAAACAAGGTGCTACTTTTTTCAACATGGGAAGCTGCATCCTAAATTCTTACCTGTTAAGGTAAAAGCCTGCGTGCTTCTTTTTCTATTCCCTTTTCTCTTGACTGGCTTATTTTCTTTCTATTTAGTCAAACTCTTTTCTTCCATTATCTTCCTTTTCCTTTCTTTTTTTGTCTTGCCTTTCAGATTCTGTTCCCTTCATCTTGCTCTCACCTCTTCTCTTCCCCCAATGCCTCTCCCACATTTCTGTGGTGTCTTCCTGTTTCTTTTAGCTTTTCTCTGCTTTTCCTTCTTCCTCCTCTCTGCTGTGGTCCTACCTTTAGAGCTCACAATCTTAGGTGAAGAATCAAGCCCCAGTAGGTCATAACAGAGCCTCAGTATAATTTTCTTCCTCCTGCCTCTGAAATTCTCAGATCTTGCCTCTCTCTGCTTCTGCTGCACTCTGTCACCTTGCATTAAAGAAACCTAAAGCAACTCCAAACTCATCCTCTTTTCTGCATCCTTCTTCCTCCCATGACTGACTTTCTGGTTGTGTTGTTTGGAGGAAAAGCATGCCCTGTGAGTTAACAGTGGAGGCTCAGTACAGAGCACTTCAGAGAAATTCTTTGGGCATCTGCCAGAGACATGGAGAGAAACACTTGAAGTGCTGTGAAAAAATTATCGTAAGAAAACTCAAGTAGATTCAGCTGCAGAGTTCATGTTATTGGCTATGTGCTTTCAGAAGCAGAGTACCATGTGGCTTTGGACAATGATGTTAGGGCTTGAGGATCACCAGTGCGTTGTAGCTTGAGTTGAATTTCACTTTTTCACTCTAGGTTAATAGTTAAACTCTTCTATGAAATAATAGCAGGCTGCTGTCCAGGCCAGAGGCCATACATGCACTTCACCTGCTCAGGAAAGACAACTTCAATAGGCACTAAAAAGAAGAGAGGGTGTGTATGCATGTGGAAGAGGCCTCAACATAAGTATAGAGAAAGAAGGGAGTTGAAGCACAGCCTGTTTTCAGCAGCTGATAGCCTGCCCCAGAGGAAGAGCTTAGGGAGTTCGATTCTGTAAGCAAAGAAACTGTCTCTGGCTCATTTCATTTCACCTGTATGGAAGAAAATATGATTTTATGCATTCTTTGCAAATAAACAAGCCATCATAAAATAAAGACTTCTTTCCAGCTCCTGATTCCCATGGAGTAACTCACCCCTGAATTTTGGTTAGCAGAATGGGGGCGGAAGGAAAACAATGCTATGAATTTCTTAACAAAGAATCAGAGCTCTACACAATGCGTTTTATCTGTGGATCTCAAAGCAGGATTGCTTTCTTTTCCTCATTTTATGGAGATGAATACTGAGGAGACCCACTGAGGTGAGACCTTTTGACAAGGGACTTCTCATAACTCAGAAATGGAATTCTTAAATCCCTATCCCTGCCTACAGCTACATACCATGTTGCTAATGCGCTGGTAGCTGTTCAAGACCACAGAGAGAGAAGGGTTATCTGCTGGTTAAAGATGAAGACTCTCAGCTCTCACTCTGAGTGGTTTCAGTGACACCACTGTGCTATCTTGAACAAGTTCTTTGGATTCTGTTGTCATTTGTAGTGATGTAAATGGGGAGTTCTGTCTTAAGGTGTGAGCCCCTGGGTCAGCTCCCAAGTCCTTATCTGAAAGAACCCCCACAAAATGCCTAGAATTGGCAAAATACTTCTGTGAGACACGACCTGTGCTGTAAAACACTATGAAGGCAATGGAGTTGGTGAGCCAGACTTGCCATGTGCGTAAGGCAACATTACAGTTCTGCAATCTGGTCCCTTGTGGTGAAAGCTAGTTTATTTTCTGTAGTAAAAGTTTCCAACCCATAGCTCTCAAATGCAAGAGACAGCCCTATAACTGGAATATGGAGTCATGATTGAACTCATGTGAGTGAAATCAGAATCAGTCTCTCAGTACTTATGAAATTATTACAATAATATTGACTTAGTGAGGCATTGTGACAATTAGTGAAGGACTGTAATATATTTTGAAACCTGAAGATGACAGTGGGAGAACATAATGGTCATTTTCCTTCCATAGTTCTGTATGTGGATCTCGAAGTATCCCATTAGCATTATTAAACTCCAGAGTTCTGTGTAAAAGCATTCATGGTCATAGAAGTAATTTTTGGTTGTCTCTACATTGTACATCATGGTGACTTCTATCTTTGTTGCAACACCAGTGATATAACTCAGGTCCTCTTGTTCCAAAGGAACAGGCATATTCCATTTATAAAAACCTCATAGAATCACCATCAATTATAAGTGTGGGGACTACACATCTCATTTAGCAAATACTGAGCCTAACTGATAGGCAGGATACAACAGTTTGCCACTGCAGCCAGGATGTCTTAGCAGTCTCCAGTGTTCACTGGCATCATCTCCCATGCAGCTTTGCAAAGGAGCTGGACTTGCCTTACTTCAGAAGCAGCATGCATGGGAGAGAGAAGAGACTTCTTATTCCCTGGAACTGGGTCAAGGCTGTTTTGAGTTTGGCTTTTCTTAAGGAAGCAAAGCAAAAACAGAGGTATCTTTCAAACATGACCTTTCAGGTTGTGCTTGCTATTAATGGGTTCCAAAACATTTATGCGATTACCTCGGGAGTCCTGAATTCCCTTCTGCTTCTCTCCTGTAACAAAATAGACTGCCGGTTTCCATCCTCTGAATCATATTGATATTAGATGCTGTATTAAAGACCATCTCCCTAATGTCCTACTTGGCAATCCACTTCAGTTAGAGATTCCTCCTACCCTAACCCCCCGCTTCCCCTCAGTTTAGATCCAGATCTCTTTTACTAGAGCTGCCCAACCTCTACACCGGGGTTATGTTCAAAAGGCCACCATCAAATCATATCAACCCCCACACTGTGAGTACAGTGTAGGCTCTACTGCCTGCTCTTGCCAGCCTAAATGTATTTCTCTCTCTCACATGCTATGAGGAGAACAATGGAATAAAGGTAAATTGAGGGGATGTTCCTTTTGCTCTGTTTTCCCCATGAACAGACATGTCTATGTTCCAGTGCCATCAGGAAAAAACTTTGAACTGGTTGGATCTGAGCTAGCAGCCATCATTTCTGCATGCCTCAGCAGGCAAGGGGGATACGTGGACTTCAATATACTGGTCTTACCACAGTTTATGATGCTAATATTTTAATAACCATGTCAGGGTGTTAAGCAGAAGTCCTTGCTTGGGTGACAGTAGCAGTTCTTTGTTCTCAGAGCTGAGACAAGGGGTTTCTCCGAATCAGAGCTGCTCCTCAAACTTCTCTGGAGAGTCACAGAAACACTTAGTTCTGGGTCTGCTGCACTCCTGCTAGTCACAACTGTTCAGAATAATATGCCTGCATATATATAGAGACACACATGTATTCATGTGCATAAATAGCACATACAGCTTATAAAAAGGTGTGATTGTGTGATGAGAAAGTAGCTCTTTAGAGTTGCACAGTGAATACCAACAGCTTCCAGCATGACCGAAGTTCCACTATGGGCTGCAGAAATGTCTTTTCTTGATTTCGGGGAGACTCATGTACCTCTCTAGAACAGCAGTTGCACTGTGCAGCACTAGAGCAATGGGGGAAAGAAGGAGTCTTCTGTCATTTTGCTGTATGCCTTTGCAAATGGTAGGCTAGGAATGGCAATGTTTGAACTATGAGGTCTCATCTGGGCCTGTGAGATTTATCTATACGTGTTCAGATCTGCACTGGATGAGCAGGCAGTGTTGCTGTTTGTCTTGCTGTGATCACTGCTTGGCTCAGCACATCTCTTGCATCTCCCTGGACTCAGGGAGATCTCCCTGACAACTCAGGACTCGGGGGGCTTCAACTGAAGAGGCAAGCAGAAACAAAGCAATGCAAAATGGGCCGGGACACCTAAAACATCAAGACAGCTTGTATCTAATGCCAGCTTTTCCACTAGTGGACTGTGTGGGCCCAAGCAAATCACTTCCTTTCGCTGTGCCTCAGTTTCCCTGTTAATAAAATGGAGATAATAATGCACCTCCCACAGGATCAACGTGGCGAGACATCAGTCGGTATCTTTAAAGTGCAGTGATATCCTCAGATAAAAGGTGCTGTGGAAAAGCATTGTTAAAAGTCCACAGCGAAACCCTACAAAACCTCCTGAACTGAGCCCTCTTGTCAACCTGGATATTTTCACTGCCCCTTTGAAGATGAAACTCTGCCGCTTACACTACTTTGCTCCTATTCAGTAGGTTTTAAGAGGCCACAGGGGGACCTGTTAGAGTTAAAATGGATTGAAATTGTCTTTGAGCCTCTAGAATAATGAGTATTTCCCTTTCTTTACATTTTTGGATCCAGATGAGATGCCGTTCAGTTGCTGTCATTCTGCCAGCGTACACCTTTCTCTTGCATTGAAACCTGCACTCCTAGGGTCAGTCATTTGCAAGCAGATGAATGTGTGTTTTTGGAAGTACATTAAGCAAACGAAACTTAGGGAGGGAATTTTAATTACTTTTAAACTCTGAGCTACATCTTATTCTCCCCATTATAAACCATTTTGATTCTGCATTACACAGATGCTGGCTATTCCTATTATCTGAATCAAGGTGATGATCTTCGTAGTGGCTGGGCACATTTCATGATTATTATTATTTCATATCTCAGCAGTGCCAAAAGGAGAGGAGAGAACATTAAGATGCTTGACTAAGGCCTGATTTCCAGGCCTGGCACAGGTGTTCTGTGTGAACTTTGGCATGCTGCTATGTTGCCTGTCTTTCTGCTTCATTTTCCTCATCTCTGAAATGACACTTCCCTGCTTTATGGGGTCAGTGCGTTCACTGGCGCAGGCTGGGTCTTACAAATGCTATACAAAGGGAAGGGCTCTGAGTCGTTCCCAGCTGTGTTAGGTGCTGTACAGGTATCCACAGGGCTGTGCGTCCCTGCCTTGCAGGGCTTGCAGGTGGAGGTGATTGTAACCTACCAAACGTACATTGAAGAAGAGGGAAAGGCACCATTCCTTTTCATCACGGGAGGTGAGGCTTTTAACTTAAAAGACCAGGAGGCATTATGATAGGAAGGAGAATGAAGCACTGCAAAAGCCTGCCTGGAGACACCATGGGATATCTCTCTCCACACGGCTTGAAGGACAATTTCTATCCGAACTGCCACAGTTGTAAGGGATTCTGATCCTGGATGGTGGGAAAGACCAGATATCTTCTTGAGTGCCTTTCAGCTCTATTTTTAATGCCTGATGACCATGGGGGGCACCCTCTAGAAGCAGAACTAATAAGACAGTGTTTTTTTTCAATCATCTTTTTCATCTATGGAATACTAAAGTGTTTTAGGGGAAGGTGTGAGATCCTTTAGGAACCACATGTTTGGCAGGATGTCTGGTAGCATAAGTAAACCTTCTGAATAAAGCTAACCTTTGGTAGGCACTTGGAAATAGCCTGTGGTTTCTCCTCCATCTGCTGTGCTGTTACCTGATCTAAGCTGGCCCTACTTTGAGCAGTGTGTTGGACCAAATGATCTGCAGTGGTCCCTTCTATAGCAAGTTATTGTGTAAGCCTATGATTCACTTTGCTGCTAGGAAGTCTGAGCAGTGATGCAGACTCAGCCCTACCTCTTACATTCACAGAGAACCAAACCAAGGAGGTTATATCTAAGCTCCAGAATGGTAGAAAGGCTGATTAGAAGGAACCTCAGGAGATCGAGTAATTCAGCTTCCCTGGGACCATCACCGACACTAGATCAGGTCAGTCCCAGCTTTATCAAGCTGAGTCCAAAACCAGAGATTCCATGACCTGATCTGTTCTGCAGCTTGGTTGCTGGAAGAAGGCTTATCAAAAGTCACTCAGCATGCTATGTTTTTGAGGTTTAACATGAACAAAGTCCACTGCCTTCTCTTAACCAAAAACCCTCCTTCTTGCAACTTCCCCCTGACTTCCCAGTTCACATCTAAGATTAGCATTCATAATTCATGCTGAAGGCAATTATTGCCTTCTGGTCATAGTAGAAGCAGCTCATCTAAGACATCTAGGTTCTTGGCTCACTTGAGCTTGGAAAAACCTGGCAGTTCAAGGCCAGATTAAACAGAGCCTTGGGCAGCATGGTCTAGTGTGATGTTACCTTACCTATGGCAGGGGGTTAGAACTGGATGATCTTAAGGTCCTTACCAACCCAAACCATTGTGTGATTCTATGAAAATGACAAAAAATAATGTATGCTGCAGGCAGCTGTGATGGTCTTGATTTTTTCCTACTTGTCCCAGTGTCCACCTTCTGTATGAGCAAGCCAGTGCCTGTTGCCCCTGGAGAACGCAGACACTGACATTTTCTGCCAGCCAAGTCTTCCCACTGCAGTCTCATGGAACATGCCCTCATTGGCAGCAGGTTACAGGCTTCCACCTGCGAGCCGAGGGCTCATGGCAGATGGGTCTGAACTGCAAAGTTTGGTTTTGGATTCGGTTTTGGATTCAGTTTTGGAACTGAGAGCTTTGAGCCGGAGTCAAAAGCAGGACGTTTTTTTATTGGATTTTTCCTTTTCTCTTCCGCTACACTTTCAGCTGAACCTGGGCTAATTTAGAGCCGAGCTCCCCATTGGGCAGATCTCTGAGTGGAATTTTGCAGGAAGCAACATAAATCTGGGGAAAAATCATTTCCAAACCAAATCAAAGTTGGACGTAACTGAGTAGCTCCCACGTGAAGGTACTGAGAGCCTGGAGGAGATTCTGTGGAGACATACAGGAACAGGTGAAATACTAAGCTTGCTTTCATCACGTAGTTATCTTGAGTCTGTGCCTAAGATTAAGAGGGGCTAAAAAAACTCACTATATTTGAAATTCAAGACTTGTGTGCATCCTTACACTGCGAAATATGAGGTTTGTACAGCTCCCCACAATTCCTTCCAGTATCTGAGCATGTTTCCATTTTCCTTGTTTCCCCTTTTTGCAAGGCACAGGAGAAAGCAACACAGGCCAATTGTGCAAAATCTATTTCAAGTCAGTTCTTTGCTAAGTGCCCGGAGCTTGCCTTTTTTCCTCTAAGTAATTTATAAATAAAAATAAATTCACACTCTAATATTTGCTTGTGCTTGGATTCTATTGGCAGGGATGTGTGAAAATTGCCTGATGGTTGTGATCACCAGCAAAAGCAAAGTTACAGGGAGTAATTACGGATAGTATTATGGAACAGGAGAAAAATTTGATCTACAAATTCGATCTAATGCTCTTGTGCAGGGACATATTTCTCTGAAAGAAGAGTTTGTAAAATAAGAGGGGAAAAAATAGTATGGTTGTGAGCTGGGGAAAAGCAATTATTCTCTCATAATATGGGAACACAGTGTGCCTGGCTCAGGAGAGGTATGAAATACAGGAGAAAGAAGGGGCTTCAAGGAGCCTTTATGCATCCCAACAGGGTTAGCCAAGAAGGCTATTCAAGATGTGTGGATTAGACACAAGCTCCTGAGCCCTAGGGGTAAAACAGATGTGAAAGGAAGGACATAGAGCACAGTGTGCAAGAAAGATGTGTTGACATCTTAATAGTGAACATGGAGGAGGTATACGATGCATCAGGCCTGTTCGAGGTCTCTGCCTTGTCCTCAACACAGATCAGAGGGAGTAAGAAGTTGCCAGTGATGTAAGGCAGGGGCATCTGGCTTCCTGCATCCCTCAAGGCTCCCTGCAGGTCTTTGAAAGAAATGCAGAGGAGCAGAATTTCCTACTTTTGGTCTTCTAAGCATCCCTCTGGGATGCAGAAATGCTGCCTCTGACAAAATTTAGGGCTTCTAATGCCCTCTTGAGATTGACCAAGGACCTCATGCTTTTCCCCACATGCTGACTCCCATTCACTTCTCTTTCTGTGCGCAACCCCATAGTCACAACGAGGCTGGTCTATGGAGAAAGCATCTCCCGTCATCTGCTCTTGTCTCAGTTTCACATCTCATGCTTAAAAACAGTGATCTTGTGCTAGCTTTTACCCCATGAAAATAGATGTGTGCGAAGGACTGTAAAATCTATAGTGTGAATGGTTGTTGTTATAGTAAATGCATACCACTCCTGCATGACCTCCAGCACTGAGGTCTCAGAGGGCAACAGCTGTCCTGATTCACATCTCTATGCTATAGGCACCTAGAGAAGTGTCTGTTCCCCACAGGCTCTCTATCAGGCTAATGGCAATACACAGCTCTGCCCACAGCTAACAAGATTTATACACAGGCTAATGACTACGTTTTCACTTTAATCAACACACAAATCAGCCTTTTATTATTATGGGGGGGATGGAGGGAGGGGTTAACTTCAATATAATTTATAATTGAATTATCCTTCAGGCTGTAATTGTTGATACAATCCACATCTTGAATTCCATGTTTGCTCTGTGCTTCACTCTAACCTTTGATGAGGGGCCCAAGTAGAGCAGTGAGTAAGTCAGTGCATAGTGCTGGGTTCAGCTCTTGCTCTGAGCGCTAGAGTAACTCGTCTGATGGCTTCAGGCTGATCTGTGCCTTTTCTACATGCTCCTTTCTCCATGTCCCATGCTAGAAATTGCATGCTAGGAAGGGCAAAGATCACAGAATCATTTAAGTTGGAAAAAGACCTTTAAGATCATGAGTTTCCAGAAATCTAATTTGGTAGCTGAACATGCTAACCATCTTCTCCCTCCCGCCTGAATTTTGTTCTCCTCATTATGTGTCTCCATCCTGCGCGCTGAGCTTTGGGAGGAGGTTGTGTGAGCTCTCCTGACCCTGTTCAGTGCAAAAGAAGTTAGCTAAGCTGAAAATACTTTTCAGCATAGAGGGCAATAATGCAGAAATAGGCGGACTCATAAGACTTTGCCCGTGCCCTGAAGTTCAGATTGGCTGGAGGCCTGTGGATGTCTACCACCTCCTGAAGTCCATGGGAGTTGGACTTCAGTTATAACTAATGGAATCTCAAAGGCAATGCTCCCTTTAACGTATGTAAGGGCAGTGATGTTTCTGAATACACTGTTTTGTCGAGGCACCTCAGTGTTAGACATAAGTAGCTAAAGTGTTGAAATATCATTTTTCTGTACAAGGCATTGAATGATACTTGAGCATCACATTAGTGAAAATGTGTTAAGTAACGAGGCTTTTGGAATATTTTTTACCGGTGGAGATATAGATGAGGCCAGCTGTCAGTGTGGCAATGATTTAGCATTCTTAGCAAGAACTGCAGAGCTGATGCAGGCAGACATGGGCTGCAAGAGCTGGGGGACTGCAAGGCAGGGGCAATTGTGGGCAACTCAGGTCTTGTGTAACCTCATGGAGTTCAACAAGGCCAAGTGCAAGGTCCTGCACCTAGCCTTCAAGGCAATCCCAAGTACAAATACAGGCTAAGCAGAGAATGGATTGAGAGCAGCCCTTAGAAGGATTTGGGGGTGTTGGCTGATGAGGAGCTCAACATGAGAGAGCAGTGTGCTCTCACAGCCCAGAAACCAACCGTATACTGGGATGCATCAAAAGGAGCATGACCAGAAGGTTGAGGGGATGGGATTCTGCCCCTCTACTCTGTTCTCATGAGACCTCACTTGCAGTATTGCATCCAGCTCTGGGGCAACAACACAAGAAGGACAAGTTGTGGTTGCCCCATCCCTGGCAGTGTTCAAAGCCAGGTTGGATGGGCCTTGAAGCAGCCTGGTCTAGTGGAAGGTGTCCCTGCCTGTGGCAGGGGGATTGAAATTAAATGAGTTTAAAGGTCCCTTCCAATTCAAACCGTTCTATGATTCTATGAAATAGTAGTTGTCTTGAACATTCAGGCTTCCTAAAGGGCAATTTCTTTCCAGTTTTGAACCATGAGTAAATTTTACCTAGATGTTGTAAGCGGCCTTCAAGTATCATTCTTCAAAGGACCTCACATTTTTTACTGTACTAGGAGCCATCCTTTCTCATCAGTGGGACAGTGGGCAGTGGCTGCCTGACAGAGATGGGATTGGCACATGACTCCCTGCTGAGTGTACCTTGGTATAATTGCCTTACAGACTGTGGTAGAAATCAGTTGAAGAGTATTTATAGCATATTTCTGTTCTTTGGGTGAAACCAGCAAATGTGAATACTCTTTAACTGTCTTAGTCTGTAAATTCATACAAAGGAAAATATAAAGTGGAATCAAAGAGAATGACAGACTCCCTGGGAAGTCTCCTAGCCAGGAGATCACTTCCCTTGCTCCCTGCAAATGATTGCTTCATGGGGTACATTGAAGTCTGATCAAGAGCTCTTGGCTGATACAAACTGATGCTGGCTACAAATGCTGTATGAATGTCTGACAAAAGAAGTGAACAGAAACTGCCCTAAGTATAGCCCCTGGCTGTATATATGTGATGTTAGCTGCTCGATTCTTCTGGGGTACCAGCACAGATGCAAAGACTTAACTTCACTGAGCTGGCTGGTCAGCTGCTCAGGGCGGGGGCTGAAATGCATTCTGCATCCTGATGCAGGGTTAGGAGGGATGGTTTTGGCAGTGCACATTTCCTGGTGGCATATCCCCATTCCCCAAAATAGGGCAAAATTCCACTCTCTTCAAGGTCCCACAATTTGTTTCAAGACCCAGACCGTGAGGATCAATGAGCCTGGGAAAATCTCCTGTCATAAGAAAACATGAGGAATTATTCCAACTGAGACCAACTGAGAATTATTCCAACCCTGGGGCCTCCCTGGACTTCCCTGGGGGTGCCTGTGGGGGAGTACTTAGTGGTGGATTTTTCTCCTCACTAGTTGCTTCCCTACACTCCCTTTATAAATACTCCTAGTGCACATTAATGCACAATAGTTTATTCCACTCTCAAACCTGCCTTACCTAAAGGCACTTGTGTTTTCTGGCAGGGTATCCATTAGGGAATGAATGAAGGGTAGTTAGTGTGCTATAAAAAATCACACCCTTGCATATTGCACACTAACTTCACTTTATACGCAGAATATTCCAGAATGAAGAGTGTTTTCACTTTAATCAATGCACAAACTGCCATTTTATTATTATGGTTTATTTTTTTCCTGATGTAATTTATGATTGAATTATGCTCTAGACTGGAGCATAAAAAATACTTTTATTCCAGTATAACTACTCCCCTTTGGAAGCAGAGTCATTATAATGGAATAAAGTCCATTTTATTCTAGAACAATGTAGTGCTCTCTACCGCCAGCAAAGGCCTGAACGTTGTAATTTATAAAGAGGGAAAAGTAAGGGCGAGAACAGGGGGGAAATTACAGCAAGGATAGTTAACTGATAAAGGTCTTGAGAATACCGTGCATGTGAGGACAGAATATAGCCCATAGTGAGGAACACTAAACATCCACAAACTAAATAAAAATAGTAAAAATGCCTCCTGCCTTCCCCTCATACATCTTACGACGTGGTAGAAGGGGTTGCAGGGAAAGGATTGATGTTTCTTGCTGGGAAGTGAATTATTCAAACTCCTGGCTGCAGGGAGCTTCTACAGTTATGAATCCTGGTCTTCTTTGTGGTGTTGCCAAGGCTAAGGTAGCCTCTGGTTTTCCACAGGAAAAGGGCATCCTTGGTGCTGTGTTCTCCCTACATGCCAAAGGCCAGGTCCTTGTCCTCCAGGTCGCCATACCAACTTCAGCTGCCTGCACCATAGGCACCCTGAGGCTAAGTACTAGTGTGCTGCTGCTTGGGGCTGACCAGTACAGACACATGGGAAATGTATACGTCAAGCATCAATGTGCAAGTGGTTTCCTGGGCAGTCACAGATTCTGTGCTCCTCTCTGTAGGATATGCTTTGGTCAATTTGTTTGGTATTTATATTGGCAACTCAAAATCCCTTCTCCAGGGCTACCAAGATACAACCAGGTCCAAGTATCCTGCTGAAGTCACTAGCAAACTACAGCTTTAACAGACCTAAACACCTGCTTTTTACCCCTTAATGCAGTGAAGGGTTACTTTAACCACAGGGCAGTTACTGTTAGCTAAATTCAGCTACGAAAGGAGATGTCATCACCTTCAATGTGCATGTTGGTTAGTAACGGGCCAAACTGTCACATCAGTCACACCGTTGCTTTTGCAATTCTTGGATAAGGACTTCGTGAGCTTTTAGGATGCAGTGATAGGAGAGAGGTGGATTTATCTCTCCTGTCAATAATTCCCCATGTGGCAATCAATTTGATCTTGCTGAGGTCCAAGACCTGTCTTTCAGAGATTTCATGTGATGAAAAGGAGTGAGAATGCTTTTTCTCTCTTATACTGTGAGGGATGGTATCCTTATCTCATACCCCTTACCTATACCCACTCCAGGATCAGAGTGCATGAGACCACACTGATTCCAGACACACTGTTCTGCTGTGCTGCTTGCCTTGCTTGGAAAGAAGACAGAGCAGGGAAACACAGCCTGCCTTTCTGCTATCCCATTTTGAAACAGAGCTGGCCCTGGGGTGGGCTGGCACAGGAGACCAGACAGTCAGGATTGTGTAGAGAGGACTAATATCATGATGCTGTACCATGACAGTGCTTCACATTTCTGGTAAACTCTGGTGTATGGTTCAAGTGAACTTGCTGGTGTGGTGTGAGCATTTCTCCTGTAACCGCTGCTTACACAGCTTGAAGAACAGCTCAGTCAGGATGCAGTGCCAAGACATCCCATCTCACAGCACCAGGGAGGGCTGTCCTCAAGCTGACTATGTGGCTCCCTCGCTGACCCCACAAATCTTCCAGAGGTGTGGAAAAGTCTGTCAAGATCATGCATATCATGTCCTGGTGTTGCCACTAAGACAGCAAGATCATCTGACAACTACCTGACTCATTTCAGCTCAGCTTTTATTTCCAGGCACGGGCATCCTGCACAGGCAGCATATGTGCAGAGTGATAAGGGCCTTTAGAGGAGCCCCAGAGAGATATGGACTGGTGTTCTCTTCACGGTGGCTGTATAACTAGAGGTGGGCACAAGAGTGGCAAAGGGAATTTATGTGATATGTCAGCTAGATACAATATCCTTCAAAATATATTGTCTGTTTCCTGAGCAGGGGTTAGTGAGAGTCATAAAACTCTTGGCTACACATAAGGAAAATAAGTATTAAAAGATTTAGGTGTAAATTTTGGCTGGATCAAATAAATCCGGCTGCTTCTGATAGGCAGGCTCTGCCGTGTTTGGGGAAGAGGAGTCTGTGGGATGAGGCCTTAACAGACCTGTCTTTGCACTGTGAGTATATTAAAAGCCATGACTCCAGCAGTGACCTGCTCCTCAGCCTGGGGGAGGCTGAGCATCCCAGAGGTGGCAGCATCTGGCAGAGCTGTTTATGAGCTGCCTGCACATCCTTCATATGACCTTGCAGGATGGGCAGATAGTGCCATTCTCGGATGAAGTCTCCTTCCTGGGTACGTGTGGCAGCTTTGGAAAGCCAGCAAGACTCCTACCTGGCTGCAGGCACTGCTTCAGCTACTTGAGTCCAAGTGGGGAAGGCTCTGCCAGTTTTGTCTGCTTTTGAGCCCTTCTTTTTGGCTATTGTTGCTCCTATTTTCTTTACACATTTATTAGTTTTACCCAGGCCCATTAAATGGCTATTAGGTTGCCCATTAGCAGATGCTGTTGCCGGTTTCACACAGAGGGCTCAGCATGGGCTCCTTCTTTGTAAAAGGCAAAGAGAGAGAGGTGAGTTAGAAAGCTTGGACCACAACTGCAGTGTCAAAGGAAAGGGGTAAGGAGAAAAGACGCTTCCACTACCAACTACCCTTCACACAAGAGGGAGAGGGCTCTTGGAAAGTACATGTGTGAGGTAAGGTAATTGGAAATAAGGCTGAACCAAACCCAGGATTTAAACTAAACCTGGATCAGGGCTGTTTGCTCACACAGCAGTGGAAGGACCAAAGTTGCTCACGTAATGGCTGCCATCAGGTTCTCTGCCTCACTTCGGCAATATTTATAATTTATAATGGCAAAATTATAATAACATCACCTCAGAAATGCAATTTAAAACAATATGAACCAAAATAACTGTTTGTGGCATGGCGAGCTCTTGGAGAAACCACGAGAAGCATGTAAAAGCTGATACTCCAGAACACGGTCTCTGCCTACCCGCCAGGCAACTGGCTCAACATATACTGGGCTCTTTGCAACACTGGGACTAATCCAAGGCAGAAGCTGGCATTGGAATAGCTTTTCATCATGAGCACAAATCATGCAATTATCCCAGCCTCCATATTTCAGCTCAGTTGGAATCAGTTGGGTCCTCCCTGCGGGTGTCCTTGAAGGCAGAGGAAGCCCTCCTTCCTTATAGCCCATTGCAAGGCAAAGATCTCCATTGCCTAGGGTTGGAGATGCAGGTTTGGATGGGCTTATGAGGGGACAGCAGCAGTGTCCACAAGCAGTGGAGTAGCGATAATGCTTCCACATTGTAAAAGCCATAGTCCTGCACAAATACTCATGTGTGACTGAGAAAATACCGAGTGGATTTATATCAAGAAGCTCTTGCCAATACTCCTGATCCTACCCTGCAGCATCCTCTCCGATTCCAGTTATCTTTCCCTAATACGCATATGTGCACACACACGCACATGCAGAGTTTTGCCAAGGCACCCTCTGTCCTGACCCTCTTTCTGGCAGCTCTAGTAGTTCTGGGTATCCCCGAAGTCTGAGCAGAGTCAGGCAATCATGCTGAATTGTGTTTAGCAGAGCCAGGTTATTGTGATGCTGAAAAATGAGGACAAGATTGAGGCCATCAAGCTCATTTTTATTGTTCGTTGGAACTCCAGATGTGAAAGCTAATGGATTTGGATTGGTTGCTAGCAGCAAAGCCTCATCAAAGATCTTTTTTTTCCTAAGGGCATTCAGCGCAATTCACTGATTGATTGGAGGCTTCAGACAGTTTGAATGTGGATCTGTGTTTGGGCTGGATCAGGAGCTCACAAGGAAATCCAGCCTGCTGCCTTCAGGCTGGTGCAGAAACACTGCAGCCTCAGTCCTAGCAGCCTGGGAAGCTCTCAATGAAGATGAGAGATGGTTCTGCAGGCTTGCTTTGTTACCTTGCTGGGTTTAAGCAATGTGGGGAAGAGGAAGACAGACAAATCTCAGGACTAGCCAAAAGGGTTTCCCCAACAGAAGCTTTTCTTATAAGACAAAGGTACAGAAATGGCCTTATACAGGGGGACAGTATAGCCTTTAGGGAGAGGAGTATAGGAAAATACAAAGAAGTGTCCCCTGCTGGGAAGGTGGAGTTGGCTCTGAGGAAGAGATGCTGAGGTGCCTTGAAGATGCTGAGGGCTATGCACAGAAGGCATGAAGGTTTAGGTAGGTCAGATGGGCCAGAAGTAGGTATCAAGATGGATTCTGTCTGAGATAAGAAGGGTTTGTGGGAGTCACAAAAGACCTTGCTGTGACTCTGGAGAAACATATCCTGTTTCTGATTATACTTTTACAACTCTTGCTAGGAATCCTTCATTCTCCATCAGGAAGCCAGATGAGTTACAGATCTGTGTGTGCCTGTCAGGTGCCTGCTGCTGCTATGCCAGCTTGTCTTCTGTTGGCATTCATTTGGGTAGTTTGCTTCTTTGTCTGCCACACAAGTAGTTAATCACATGGAGAACCTAATTAGGTGGTAACGAACCCAGGTGTCTTACTTCTCTCAGTGTAATAGGACATCTGCTACTGCTCCAAGAGCACTTTACAATGACTGACTAACAATGGCTGTAATGTATGGTCACGAAGAGAGAACAGCTTCCTTTAGTGCCTCAGCTAGGATGTGGTTAGTTGGGGAAGCCTGCATTCCCAGTCACTTCTTCCTGTGCTGAAAAGGATATGAGTGCCTAGGTCCCAGGCCTTTCTCAGTCCTGAATGGTGCAGGTATGAGAGGTGAGCTGCTGGGAAGCACAGGATCTCTTATGGGACAGGACTGGTGATTACTGGCTGAGAGAAACCTTACCTTGTCAAAATGCTTCAGACATGTTTGTTCCAACGGAGTGAACTTAGTTTATCTCAATTTACCTTTGATTATGTCCTAACAGCCCCAGGATCAAATTTACTGCATAGTCCAACCATACCCTATGTCACCTAATTCTGACCTGCTGCTTGGCTAGGACTGATGGATGCTGGCTGGTCTCTTTTTGTGGCCAAATCTTGCTATATGTACTGTGTTCTCAATAAGATGAAGCAAATTGTTCACAGCTAATAATCTGGCAAATGCATTTCACTTCTCCCTCTGTCTGAGGAAGGAGATTGTAATATTCTCAAAGCAGCACCTTCAGCCTTTATCTGCAAACGCAGTAGTTCTCCAGCTTCTGTTTAATTCAAGCCCTGTCACCATGTTGTGGCTGGGTGACAGTCACATTAGGTTGCCTTTGCCCCTACTTTCCTTGTCCCTCTGCTCTCAACTGGAGAAGCGCAAGTCTGGCTTTCACAGGAAAAAACCCAACAGTTCCATTTTGCGTTTGTCTTTCCATACATTAAGGTAGCCTTTGTGTCCGCAGAACAGTGCTGGGAGCTGAACCTTCCCTTGTGTGGTCACAAGAGGCCCCAGCAAATAACCAAAACTAGTGGTTGAGAAGGCGACATCAATTCCAATTGTGTGGCATTACACCATGACAAGGTGTAGGATGTTTCTTCCTGACCCAAGCTGCTGATCAACAAAAGCTCTGAAGCATGAGGATTAATAAGTCTACCAACATCTATCTTAACTACCATAATTGAGAAAGCTGTTTCCATTCGTACTACTGTCTACTTCCATCTTTTCTGGAATGAGCTGAACCATATCACTCTAACTGAACAGGATACAAATCCGTTTAGCAAATCCATAGCTCCTTCCCTAACCACATGCAAATATTTTCTTCTTATCTTGCTGACAAAAGTGCTGTGGAAGGAGAAGTACAATGGGGTGTACTCTGTGTGTGTACCACCCCCAGGCAAGGAAGGAATTCTGCAGCATGCTTCAATGGGATGTTTGAAATCCCTCTTGTTTAAATTGTCCCAAATTTGTTGGTGCTTAATCAAAGTTAAGCCCCATTCTAGGCTTTTCTCCTTGCTTTTCAGCAACTAAGAAAATTTCACGCTCATGAATCTCAGTGACTAATAGCAGTTAATAGTGCAGCAGCAGATGGCATACGAGCTCTCTTAGCTTCTACTCTGGCTGCTCCAATGCCCCCCACAAAGCAGTCCTGCTGTTTCCATCCAGAGCCCCACATCCAGCTTCTCCCTGCCTTGCTGTCCCCCAGTATTTCCCAGCCCAGGGCTCCCCATGCCATTGCTGCCAGTGCCCCCTTGGGGCTCACCAGACCAGCTCTGCTGCTGCCCCCCTCCTGCCCTGCAGCAAACCTTGCTAATCTCCCTTTGTTTTCCTTGGCTCACTTACTACTTTCCAAGACACTTCAGTGTACAGTGTGATTATACTGAAGATACTGGCAAAGACCCCTCATCAGCTATTCTGGCTTTGTGACTACAGAACCAGCAAATGATAAGGTCTCTCCTATTTCATAAACATAAATGTCACGGGTCTTACTCTGCAGCTCTTCTGAACTCTGCATTACTTTGAAACCAATGGGAGCTCTGCGCTCAAAGCAGCTCCCGAATAATCACAGGCTGTCAGCTCTACAATGTCACAAAATATTCCATGTGTGCAAATATTTGGATTATTATTTATTGGGTGTCAACAAAGTGCAAATATCAACCTGCCCCAGAGATGCGTTATAACTTTCCAGGGTGGGAGGATGGGGGGAGAGCACTGCACGATCGTAAAATAGCCACATGCCTGATACCAGAGCTGAATGCTTCTGATAACACCCGCAGCTTTTCAAGTTCTTTCCATCAAAGGATTTAAAAAGTGTTCATGAATTAAGGCTGACATTTTCATTTAGAGGTGGAGGCGGCACAGCTCTAATTTGAGGCACTCTGGATATGATTTCCTGAAAAGCTGCTCTCCGTAGTTTCCATTCAAAATTGGAAGCCTTGGGCAATATTAACTCGCGGAGCAACTTCCTTGAGACCTGTAGGGACTTGTGCTCTAACCAATCTGCTGTTACTCCTCTTCCATTGACCAGTGCTGTTTTAACTGCACCTTTCCAGAAGGTTATAAAAGGCCATCAAGGTTTCGGCTGTGTGTTGCTTGATAGAGTTGGATGCTGAAGCCTCCTGAAACTCTAGGTTCTGCTTCCTGCAACCAGTATTTGCCTCATGAGTTTGCTAAGCATTGCTGGCTTTGTCTCAGAGTTTGAAAACTCACAACATTGCTAGAGAAGGTGATTTACAAGTCAGTGACAGATGCAGTTGGGCAACCCAATTGTCTTGGCTTACAGACTTGGACTCCCATCCCAGAACCTTCTTTCATGGCAGGTGACGCTTGTTGATCCGTGAGATTAGTTTTTCACTTCTTATTCTTGATGCGAGACAATGAGATGTGAATATGAAAGCAAATATCAGCTATGCTGAGAAGAATTTGACCTTTCTATTCTTATCAGTTGCAAGCTGATTTTGAGATTGCTCTCTTTCTCTTTTAAACTTCTGGCACTTTCTGTATCCAGAAGGAAATATTTTATTAGAAAGATTAGTGCCTTGGATGCCTTGTGGCATCCTCCAGCCAGCAACAAAGCACACCACAAATTAAAAATGGAGAGGACCGGCCCTCCAGGGAACAAAGAAATGGAACCAGTGGGAATTTTTCTACTTAACTTCTTCAGGGTCTGCATGGTTTTTCAGTGTTTGGACTTTTACTGATTCTTATAGCTTTATGTCTTCAGGCCCTGCTGTCTGTCATGTGTAATGCACATCATACTCTGTTGGTGAGCAAACGGCTTCAGTTAATATCAGAAGCTCCCACAGACTCTTAGCTAAACACATAGCATCGCAAGACTCAGAACTACTTAGCTGAAAGTCCAGGAGTTTCAATGGTGAGAGGAAGATCCCTAATGTATCTGCCCTGGAAGGTTAGGGATATAACAGCTTCCAGCTATTATTCAGAGTTTATGCAGCAGATCTTGTGCGTACTCCTTGCCTGTTCCGGTGCAAAGTCAGGATTTAGAGCAGGGGGACACCAGTGACCAGTTCCCATGTCTCAGCTGAGGGAACTGTATCCTCCGATGAAAAGGGATAAAGCACTGAACCTGGTAACTTAACCTCTCCGCTATATTTCATAGTGGATATTTATACCTTCAGTACCACTTTATGTTCTCTTAATACTAGGCCAAAACTAAACCCATCACTGTCAACTTCATGGAGTAGGGTAACGAAAGAGTGCAATTAATGGAGGAATAAACTGAAAGTTTGCTGTAGCCTTATGCATTTCCTGTGACTTGATGGCTTAGTGAGTAAAGAGGTGAAAAACAATTCAATGCAGCTTGGAGTTTGCCCAGCCAAACAGACAGAAGACCTGAGAAGATAGATAATGGCACTGGGAGGTACCAAAGAAAGAGATTTCCAGGTCTGGCTTTACTACCTCTCTTGCATGGTAAGTTTCCCCCTATTCCATCTTGTCTCATGGAGATGGGAAAACAATTTTCAATGTGTATGAAATGTGCAGCATTACAAATTTTGGATTTTGGTGGCGACTGAAAAGTAATGCTATAATGTAAGTAGTCATAATAGTAATAATTATCATTATTATTCTGAGTAAAGAATAATTTTTCTCAGCAGGGGACATCAGCCACGCTGTACTCAATCTCTCTTAAGGGATTACAGGAAATTGCCTCAAATTCCTTCACTCTTGCTTCCCTTTTTGTATTGAACACTGCTCAGGAAGTACATGATTGCAACCATGCCTGTATTTTTAACCCTTAGAGATAGATGTCACACCATATCCAGGGGTAGGGTAAAGCAGTCTCCCTCCATGTGTCATTTCACTGTCTGCCCTCCCTCTGGGCATGCTCTCCAGCTGGCCCAGCCCTTTTGTTACTGCTTCTATCCACACAGGTCTGTTGTGGCTGGTAGATGGCCCCTCTTTTTCCATCCAAGCTTTCATGGTAATGTTCTTATACAGCTTGAAGCACAGTGGCACTACCAGTCTAAATGAGCACATGGCCCTGCCTATAAGCTCTCTTGGGAATGTTTTGCTGTGAAATCTGTGAAAAAGGCAACATGACTGCCTTTTCCTTGGGGCTGCAGCCAGGAGGCATCAGAGATCTAGAGCAAATCTTCATTGCACACGGGCTACAGCCAGCCTAAAACCTAAAAGCAAAGCAGACACAAGGGAAAAAGGGATATGGCCTACGCAAGAGTTTATGTGTATCTGCACAATGCTCTTTGAGAGCTGGTATAAAGTCTACAAACTTAAAGCCTGCTATCCCCTGGGAACATCACTAGGTATGTTGTTGTGACTTGATCCAGGTATTTGAGAAAGCCATGAAAGAAAGCGATGCCATTATTCTTGAGCCACAACTAATCTATCAATAAACCAGAGGTTGTAGAGGAAAATTCCATTCAAGGAACAACAAGGACCATCATTTAGGCACAACTAAAGACCTTAAATGGAACAACTTGAAACACAACATCTTAAAATAGAATATCTTTAAATAGAAAAAAAAAAAAAAACCCCAGATAAATAAGCCAGTGCCAGGCTTTTCCAGGAGATGTACGAAAAACGGGCAAGGTTATAAAAATTATTTCTTTGGGATGCACTTCTCCTCCAGGGATCAACAATTTATGGACTACCTGTGTCAGATACTGTTCAGCCCACTAAACAGATACTCCATATGGTTTAGTTCCACTTGAAGTGTTTTTCTAATCTCTTTTATGGTGGCTTTTCTGCCCAACATGGGATAAGATCCTTCCTCTGCAACTTCACACCTCTCGGTTTATTTGTTGTGGCTAGTTAACAGATCCTGGGTGTCTCACCAGCCCTGGGAAATAGACAAAGCCAGAAACCTTTGTTTTCCTCAAGTGACATGTAAACCTGATCAGCATTCTGGAAATCCAAGTTGGGGATTCTTTTTATTGTCCCCATCCTCTGTTAACATGTGCCAGGTGCCTCTGGGGATGTTGCTGGACAGCACTCTATTCTTTCTCCGGGCTATTGACTACATGCCAAATAAGATTTCTCTCCAATCGAACACTTCTGAAGATTTAAACACTGTCTCTATCACAACTGGTGGTGTCTAGTAAAATAACTCAGTTCATTTGCTGTACCTTTGCCTGGGTCACTGGGGAAGTCGACTGTGTGGGACTATTAACACCCCATAAAAAACACTTTCTTAGCTTAAAACACTCTGCACTGAAACATCAACAGCACAGTGATGGGCTGCCTGAAGGCTACTGTTGTGAGCAGTGTGCTGCTGACTCTTTGCAAAACAAAAGGAAGAGACAATGCCTAAAAGGGAAAGCTTCAGTTCAGTACTGAAAACCTCTTGTGGAGGAATGAGGGGTTCCCATGGCCTTGACAAACCAGTGGCACACTAGCTACACCTGCACTTACACAGAATAGCATGCTAAGCTCATCACCTCCTAAATTTTATGTCCTGATCTATCAAGTTTTATGACAGCAAAGATGATTATTTGCATAATAATGTGGCCTATAGAAATGAAGTAATTCTCTATCTACTGTAGGATGATACTCTTCCTTCATATTGTTCAATAAATATCCAGCCTTGGCTCTCTAGCACAGGCTGGGATTGTGCTGCAAATAACGTTAACTCCATTGAGTGCAGTGGAGCTTTGCTGAATTAAGTGACGTGGGCATCAGTTCCCAAGGCCATGAGAACTTGCATTAGTTTACCTGAAAGTTGGAGGGTTGCTGTGTCTCCACAGAGATCTGTCAGCTGTACAGTTAGCTCTGCTCATTACCAAACTGTCTTTGTGACCAACAGCCATGGTGCAGCATAGCCTTCAGTGCTGCCATCTAGACACTTGGGTATGTTAGGGAGTATTCTCAATAAAATCCATCTTGCACTGGCTTCATTGTTTGTAACATGGGGATTCCTGCATGTGATGTTATGAAATCACCATTTCTGTGCAGGCTGGGCTTTAATCTGCAAGGTTGGGAAAGTGTATAGATGACACTGACCTGTGTTTAGGGTGATAGTGTAACTTGTGAAGATGGGAGCCATGTTCCTTTGATTCTTTCCAAACTCATCAATTGAAATGGCATGTTTCTGAGTGACAGGAAACCTTTATTCATACAGTTTGGAAGTCACCCTGTACTTCTGCTGGGTTCTGGGAGCTGCTACTTCTGTGGACATTGGTGGTGGTTGGAGGGGGATCTGTTTTGATTCCTATACTGACTACCGAAAGACTGCTGAGATACCAGATCAAGAGTCTTCACCAGACCTGTGTTACCTGAGAAGTTCCAGCAGCAGAAAAATAGACCCAGAAGGTGTAGAAAAGGCAGAGGAGAGAGCACAGGAGGTTTAGCTTTCCATCAATGCTTCCTCCATTTGTATTGTTTCCACTGCAAAAACACATAAAGAGCTATGAGTTATTTCTCACTATGTGCTAGTTAACACGATACTCCCTTTTTTCTATAGTCTAATATAAACATCACATAAATGTATGTTTCTGTCTCAAGTATTTGCTGTCAGTTTCATTTACATGGCCAATTATGTCCAAGTCCTGTCTATGCTACAGTTAGCAGTGTTGTTCTTTTAATACGTGCCAAGGAACCCTGGTGAAAATAGCCTTCAAAATGCTGAAAGCTGCTGCAAGACCAAAGGCAACCATCTTCTCCCTGTCCTGCTGATAAGGAGAAAAATTAGCAGGCTTTTGTTACAAGAGAGATTCACTCGGATACATTCTCCAGCAATAAGGGCAGAGACTCACTAGAGCAGATCATGTAGGGAGCGAGCAGTCTCCACCATTGGTGTTTTCTTGAGAATGTTGGACAAGTGTGGTAAGAATGGTTAGGACCTTAGAAAGAACTATGATGTTGTGATGTCTCTTTCAGCCTCATTGGTTATCTATGGTATTATATGTATACACATCCCACTTCTCAGTTTAGTCCTATTTTTTTCCTGCCTGCCTGCCTTCCTGCCTGCCTGCCTGCCTGCCCGCCTCACTGCCTCCCTCCCTCCCTCCCTCCCTCCCTCCCTCCCTCCCTCCTTGCCTCCCTCCCCTCCTTGCTGTTCAGTCTGAGTCTGGCCAGCCCTGAAAATGGAGTTATTTCCTGGGCTGAAGCCATGTTAACAGCAAACTGTCCTTGTAATAGGAGAGAGCCAGTGGGAAGGAACAAGAGTGAAGAAGCCAGATGTTGTCTCAAGCCAACGATATGAGCCAATATCCACTGGCTGAGAGCGCGAGCTGTCCATGTGTCCTGCCTGCAGCATCAAGCAGAAGCTTCTGTTGCCTTCCACCCCCTTGGGCATGCTTGCCACAGCTGTCAGAAATCCAGAGCAAACCTTAACACATAGTACAGCAGAGCGGCTGCTCCAGATTAAAGTGCCTCTTCTGTGCACCATGGGGGGCTATTTTGGGGGTGGATCTTCAGCTCCACTCTACCCCAGGTGTGGAGTTGTCCCTCAAGGGCAGTTACCAATAAACCAGGAAGGCTGGTTCTTTTGTCTGCCGAGGGAGATGAAAATGGACTCAGAGCATGGAAACCAGCTGAGATGAGAGCAGAATTGGCCCAAGCAGCTATGGCTCAAAAGAGGCAGCAGCATGGAGAGAAAGTGGTGGGAGGGAGTAGGAGAGGGAAGGAGAACTGGAGAAGGGAGATAGTGGTGTATACAGAAGAGTGAGGAATGAGCATCAACTCCATCTCCTGTTTCTGAGTGATTTTGACAGTGAGGTGCCATGGCCTTCACCAGCCTCAGCTCTTATTGTCCTGGGCTTGATGTGACCTTCTTGCTTCCTTGGTTTAAAACATCTTTTATTCTATCAGTGGCCTTTTCCTTCTCCTCACCCCCAGCTCATTTTTCCTTTTGCAGCATGTTAATGAGTAAAGTGTTTATGCAAATGAGAGGCAGAAACAATTGCTTTGAATAAGGAAGGAAATTGTCAGGGTAGAGACAGAACCCAACTTCACTCCAGTGAGTGTGTCTCTACTTCTGCTCCCATGACTGCCCTGTTGCTTTACGTTACCCCTGAAATCACAACATTTGTTTTTAATTTATGTGCCACCTGACTTTTTGGTAATACTTTTATATCATTTCATATGCCTATAGAATTGTATAAGTGTTAGCACCAATTTTCATTTAGTCGCTGTACAAAGACAACCCAAAGGGGAGAAGGGTTTCATCTCTCCCTAGCTTGCTATCTCTATGCAAATTTTGTGTCCATTTCTAATTGTTCATTTAGAAAAGGGATTTTATGCTGTTTTATCACCCACCCTTTGTGTGGTTGCAGTCACACTAACGTAGAAGTGCTGGAAAATTGTGTAGCTTAGTCAAACTGGACTATTACTTGTATGCAAATAGAAATGAGCCTGCCTTAAGGGGCTGTTCTGTTATTTTCCAGCATTGAAGCAATGTATATGCTAGTGTTAGCAAATATTTAGAAATGTCGAGGAGTTCTGGTTAGTATTGTCCCATTTCAGTAGAGAAAAACCTTGAGGATTTTTACTGCAAACATTGCAGGATATGAACGTGAATTCTTTAAGAAAGGTTTTCCTTTTTCTAAGATGTTAACTAGATCCTGAAATTAAATGTGATTTTGTCAATACTTGTTTAGGGAAAAGGGCAGGTGGAAAAAGCAAGATGTTTCTTATGATGCTGAGAAGAACTAGCAGAACACAGGGTAGTGTCTAGGTAAATCAGGGCCCATTTGTTTTCACTTGACTTCAGGCGTTAGCTGTATAGCTCACAACATGGATAGAGGGACACTTCTTTCTTTTTACAGTAAGGTGTTTCAAGCACTTCCTGGCTGCTTGGATGACAGAAACAGTCTGAAGCTGTGAGGTAAGAACAGGCTTTACTTCAGGACAAAAGAAATGTTGTCTTCAGCAACTTCCTCAACACTTTCCCATCTAGTATCTCCACAGCAAAATCCTGCGCAACCCAATGCATCTTTTATATGAGGGCTTGTGAAAAACAATTTATGGCTCTCATGTAGTTCCTGCCTTCCCCATCCTATAGTATCCAATGCAGAACTATGCCTATAGATGAGTATAAAAGGGCAGAAGTAATGCTTTGAGGTTTATTCAGTGTCTTACCCCTTCCCAAAAATTCTGTCTTTATTGGCGTCATTTGAATTTTGCTTTATTGTCTCATATAAAAATGTAATTCATCCACTTCTTCAGCTTTCCAGAGCAGATGAGACCTGAATATCTAATGTAAACCTTAGTTCTGTGAAACCAAAGAAGCTTAGTCTCCTGCAGATTTGTGTCTCAAGACTGTGCCCCACTGTAGATCTTCCAATGTTTTTTAAGAGGCAAGCACACGCAAGAGCTGTTCTGTCTATAGAGACATCAAAAGGTCCTCTTCTACCTGTCTGGCTTTTTTGCACAAACTACTTATGGCTTAGTATCTTTAGGACTTGTTCTGTGCCAAACTGGGTTGCAACTGGTCAATTGACTCAATGACTATTAGAAGAGATATACATATAGTATAATGCAAAGTCCAAAGAAAATCAGAATAGAATTAAGCACAAATAGGTGCTGTTTGCAGGTAAGCACGATCGTTTTCCATAAGTCACTTCTGGTGGGGAGCGCCTTAGGGTCTTAGGGATGGAAGCATGCAGAGAGGTTGCGCTGGTAGGATACGTTGTCCATCTGATTTTGTATGTCTCCAGTGAGAGCTATGATTTTAAAACTTTTCCTTTGCCTGCCTTAATGAGGTTACTGAAAAGGATTTGCTGATAAGCCTTTTGACTTTTGTCTTTACTTTCCATGACTTAGATTCATCCCTTTTGAATACAGCCACTAGCACCTGGAAAGAGGCCACCAGCACTTGGGGGTTGACAATGTTATTAATGCAGTCATTATTTGTGTGAACAGGCTTCTGGCTCATGTGAAGCATGTGGATTCCCACTGTTTCAAAGGAGATGGAAATACCTGCTGTATGCAGATAAACCACCCCCTCCCGCCCTTTCCTAACCAACAATGCTCACCCCTCAAACCTGGCCCTCTCCAGCAGCCCTTTTGATGAGCAATGAGTATCAGCTGAGTATCAGCTGAAGGGACTCTTTGTGAAACACTTAAGGTTTTACAGCAGTACCAGGCTAATAGTGTGTAGAATAATTTAAAGAGGAATGGGAAATTATTCATCTGGGTTGATTCATAATAAGAATTTCTCAGATTTGAGGGACTGGGGAAGAGGAGTGAAACAATAATGGAAAAAAAAAAGAAAAAAAAAAGTAAAACACCCGTTTTCAGTTCAGACCAAAAAAAGTTTCAGTTTGTAACTGTTTTTGTGGTTTGTTTTCCATTTTTTTTGATGCTTTTTATAATTATTTTCCTTTTTAAGAGTGTGTGACAGTCTATAGCTGTGTATGCCCATTTTTAAAAGAACCAAATGAAGCTGGGAAGGTAAAACTCATCACAGGCAGGGAGGTAAGTGGGCTGACCTTTCCAACCCTAACTATTCTATGATTGTCTGATTCTATAAATGCAGTCCAGGTCTGCGAAAGTGAAAACATCACAATCCAACCAGCTACTTTCCTTGGGAAGAGAACAAACTTTCTAGAGAGGAAAAAAAGCTGTGTCAAATCTTATTTAGTTTGGGCTTCAGGAAGGTGATACCACATGGGAAATTACTAGTGAAGTCTGGAGAAGACAGGGATTAGGAATCAAATTTCAAGGAAGGAGTGTGTTGATGAAATTAGCTGATGAAACAAAACTAAGGGACTTTCAAGACAAAAGAAGATAACATGAAGGAAGCATTGGGTGACCTTGAGGATAATAGAAGCAGGATGAAATTAGATAGTGCCGAGTGAAAGGTTACATTCTTGGGATTAACATGAGAATTTCTGCTCTGTGCCAGAATAAATAAATTCATAAATTGGAAATGACAGAAAGGGGGAAAAGACCAAGGTATTAGTCATCCTGTGATCAGCTAGTACAACTGTGAGCCACCTCTGGGATGCAGGTGAGAAACAAGCAAATGCAATCTTAGGATGAGAAGGATTTCTGAGACAGACAGGGAATTTTTAATGTCATTGAATGAGGCTTTGCTGAGGCATTATCTGGAACATCGCCTTCAGCACCAGTAAGTCATGTGCCTAGCTGAGCTCCAGCAGGAATGGATGCTGAAGAAGGCTGCGGGGTGTCCAGGAGAATGGAGAGCCTGTCATATGTGAGGAGACTACAAAAGTGCTCCACTTGTCTAGCAAAACAAAGGCTGAGAAGGGATATGATTATTCTCTATAAACATGTTAAGGGGATAAACGTCAAGGAGGGACGAGCTATTTAAGCTAAAAGACAATGTTGGCACAAGAGCAAATGGGTATAAACTGAATAAAAATGTGCAGAAAATTAGGGGAGAGTGACTAACTACCAATGGGTAGTTAGAATGGGGCTCTATAGCAGCCTAGGCAACTGGTATAGATGAGGCATATATTTACAAAGGTGGAAGGAGGCATGAGGAATGCTATGCCTCCCATTAGCAATGTGTGAGCAATTCCTCAGGTTAAGACTTCTCCCTCTTTCTCTGTGCCCCCATCCCACTATGATTAGGGCTTGACTCCTCTTGCTAAAGTGGAGGCAAATGCTTTAACTGTATCTAGGGTGTTGTTTGCCCAGTTGAGAAAGGTGTTTATCTAATATGGCACCTGCAATAGGAGGAGATTGACTTCTGTACCTCTGTAGTATGATGTTCTGAAGTCTTTTCCATCTGCAGGATGGAAATGAATTGTCAAGATTTTCTCCTTTAGTGCTACATTGCAACTTCATTGTGGAAAATAGGAAGTTGTGTGACAAAACTAGCTACATTTCAGAGATATGTGTTTACCTCTATGCCTCGTTCTTTCCCTCCTTTTTACCTCTGAGCAGGATTTGATCTTTTCTTTGACAATGGGGAGATCAACACTGCCACTTTATGGGTTTCTTGAGAGAGCTGTAGCTTCTTCATGGGCAAAAGCTGGTTAGGAGACAGGAATGGTAAGCAAAAAGGTGGGTGAGTTGTTCGTTTTCATTTCCTGCTGATTCATTGATCTCTGCATCAAGATATGGTGTGCTCATAAGCAGAGTATTGCTGAACTCTTAGGAATTGCTTTGACTAGTTCAGACTCTATCTATCACATCTGACATTCAATAACAGGAGTTTTTCAGCTTTCACACCTCTCAGCCACCAATCCCATTTCAGGGTTGAACATTGCCTTCGCTCTTTGCTGCAAGTAAGACCCTGTTTGTGAAAGTCTTTTTGTCTTTGTGGTAGCAATGGAACAATAGAAGGCAAGGAGCACAAAAGATGCTCAAACTCCAAGCTTTGATTATAGGGAGGAGCACAAGGTGGTGAAATCAGCCTCTAACATTAGACTCAACCTAAGCTGTAATTGCTTGTGTAATCATGGATGTATTCCCATCCACAGTGCTCCAGACAAGATCTGAGAAGCAGATGGATATGATATGATTTGATATGATATGATTTACTGATGAATGCTCCATCCCTGGCAGTGTTGAAGGCTAGGTTGGACAGAGCCTTGGGTGACATGGTCTAGTGTGAGGTGTCCCTGCCTATGGCAGGGGGGTGGAACTGGATGATCTTGAGGTCCTTTCCAACCCAAAACATTCTATGATTCTATGATTATATAAAAATGTAAGTACAGGGAGGAGAGCAGATAGAAAGCCTCAGTGTGCTGCTACTTTCTCCTGTGTTGTGACTGTAGTACATTTAAAATATAGTTCAAAGTACAACTTTGGCTTACTGGTATGTATGAGGCCACCTGGGCCTTAAAAAGTCCTTTAGTGCGTTATTTTATTTCATCTGAAGACTTGAAGAAGTCATTTGCCAGCCCAGACTGCATTTCCCCTCGGATGGTGTGGGTGCAGTCATTAAAAAAGTATAAAAACCTTTGCAAAGTGCTGACAAACCTGATAATAGTGATGGTGCTGGCTTAAAGAAAGACTGGGGAAATAGCTATCTGAAGCATATGTGAGTTGGCTGAAGCCTACCTAATGCAGGGGTAGGCTAATCTAATTTTAATCGAGATATGGCTGTAGCTCCTACAGCTGTACCTGAATTAGATATGCGTTTGCCAGCTCACATACTGCTAGCTTGTAGCTGCTGTAACACAGAGGTCAGGCCAGGCTGCTAAATGTACCCATGAATCTGCGCACGCTCAGCTCTGTACTGCCATGACTCTGCAACAGAGAGGAGAGAGAATTCAATCTACTGCACAGGTTGTGTCATATACTCAAGGGATTTGGGTATTTCTGTCACTTAGTGATGCCAGAGCAGGTTTTTTTGCTGGAGACTCAACTGCTTGCATCTTGCCTACACTTCTCTATCCACAGCATCACAGAGTTAAGGCCAGAATGGACCGTTGTGGTCCAGCTCCTCTAGCCACATTCAATAATAGGCAGTCTTAAACCCCATCACCTCTCCCCTCTATCATTTAAATTGTCAGCAGCTCTTGGGAAAATAGCCGGTCTGAATACATGATAGCTGCAGGTGGAAAGGCTGCTATAGCTTCTAAGTAGTATATTAGGATATTACGTGCAAGTATTTGGCCCTGGGCTTTTCTAGCTTTGCTTAACATGTCTTGTTTCAATCATGCACTCCTTTAAGGTTTTCCTGCAGTCACCTGCGAGAAGAATATATTATGCAGAGGCAGGGTAATCGGGAGTGAGAGGAGAGGAAGAGCTTTATGAAACTAGGAGGCCTGGAACAATTAAATTGCACCGATTGACAGAGCAGGAAAGATGAGTTGACAGAAGAAAGATAACCTGTTTGTAAATGCAGCCCTATTTTATCTTCCCACCAATTAAATTAAGTTCTCTTTGGCCTTCAGATAAAACCCCCCAAACTAAATAAACACTGTTATGCTGCATACATCTTAATACTTCTAATCTTCTGACTAGCAGAGCAAAAAATTAATATCTTCCTGCTTTAGTAAGAAGGAAAACAGATGCCATGGGGAGGAGGAAATGGGAGAGTGTGAGCCACCCTAGGCTTCAATTTGTGTGTCTACATGCGCATGCACACACACACGCACACACGGAATCAAAAATAGCTTTGCGAAAAGATCTTTAAACCTCATTGTCATAATGTACATGAGTCTGCCAAAGAGGAAAGCAGTGAAAATAGAGCACATTGACTTTACCTCAGCAACCCCAGGCAAAAGCGTCAGACTAGCTTTATCAGGTTTGTCCCACTGCAAAACTAAAGGCTCTGCCTTTGCCGTGCTTAAGTTTGAGGGTAAAGCATACACGGTGGCAGCCCCGAGGAAAATCTGTGCCTGCCTTTCTCCATGAACCTGTGAGTAAATGAGTTGAGAGCTATGCCTTTTCATACTACTGCTGCCTGCATTCCCAGGCAGCTGAAGAAAACCCCTGAGCAATTCCAGTGGCATTGGCAGAGCTGTGTGGTGCAAGGCTGCACGCCTGTGGTCTGTGCCCAGCTGGAGCAAAACCAGGGAAGCAGCCTGTGTGATGAACCTGGCACAAGGCCACGGAGGAGAGATGTTCCAGGAGTCCCAATGCAGAAGATGATACTGTGTTTTTAAAATGAAGGATACTGTCAAAGTTTGGGCTTTTCCCAATTCTCTCAGTTTCTGTCTCCCTTCCATAGTGTGATTGTGCTGCTGCTGTTGAAGCCCAACACCCTCACAGGCAGAAGGGGAAAGGAAAGAGACTGACTATTGTATGATCAGAGAGAGAGAGAGAAAGTTGGGCAGTGGCAAACACACACACGTGCCCATCAGCAAATGTCTCTCTAGCCTCTTTTCCCCCTCCTAACCACATAGCCCAATGCTGTGCACTGCTGACCATGGCTCACAGGACACCAAGGCATTCAGGTTTTTCTTTTGAGGTATCAGGAAACACTTCTTGCTTTTTTCTGCTATCATTCTTGGGCTTAGACCTCCATTGAGAGAGATGACGTGTTTCTAGCTCATCTCCCTTTGCCTCGGAGGTACCCTATTCCAATGCAGAACTTGTATCACAAGGACACGTTGTCAAACAAACACCAGTGTCATGACCTGGCTTGGTCCCTGCTGCGGATGCACAGCCACTGCTAGTACACAGAACAGCATGTCAGGCATATAGGGCTAGTTCTCCACTGCCCTGGACCAGTGTGGTCAGAGCAGCAGGGGTTTTTCCTCCTCCTGCATCACTGTTGATGACAAGCACAATTCACTGTCAACCCATAGCCCCCAGCACTGCTCAGGAAGCATAAGGACAGCTTACAATTGGAAGTAACCATCCCCTCAGGATGCTGCCTGCACAAAAGGAGGCGTGGAGGACTGGGGTAGAACAACAATGTTGAGTTCCTCTTAGGCACAAGCCTGGAAATAGCTTTATCCTGTTCTTACCTCTCCTCCACTGTGTCATGCACAGAAATGAACCAATTAAAAATCATAATACCCTGGTACCAGTCCGTCCATGCAAGTCTGACAGGACCAAATGCCCTGCTCATTACTGGGAGCAGAAAACAACCATGGATCCGGGATCTAGTTTAGAGTGTTGGACACATCATTTCCCTTTTCTGTGTCAGCTTTCTCAGACATAAAATAAGGAATTTACCATCATTCACAATATTCTTTTATTTCGTGTTGCTGAGCATTGTATCTCCTCTGCAAATAGCTGGCACAGCTTAAATCAGCTCTGAGGTTCCTGCACACCACAGTGAGTTGTTTGATGATGCAGAATTGTAAGTACAGATAATAAATGTTGTGCCAGTCTTTTTGAATGCAACTGTCAGACTGGACAGAACTGTGTTTGTTTATTCCCTCTTGTAGAAAAAAAGCAAAGTTTGCCTTCATTCAGACTAAATGTCTTCTGATTTCTTTTTATCCTATTATCCTTAACTAGTCTGTCTTGGATCAGACTATTGCCGCTTCAAGTTTTCATATGGAGACACTTTCTGCAGTTCTGAACAAAAACTCTTCATTTGTTTTTGGTTTATGTACAATCCCTATATTTTTTTTTTCCTTGAAAGGTATTTTCAATGTGGATCTGGACTACAAATGTTAAATTGTGTCCCAAATTCCCAAGCACCTCGGCATGTTTGGTGCATGCATGTTCATAGGTGCAAACCGTCAGAAGAGGGATCACAGAATCATAGAATAGTGAGGGTTGGAAAGGATCTTAAGATCATCCAGTTCAAACCCCCTGCCATGGGGAGGGACACCTCACACTAGACCATGACACCCAAGGCTCTGTCCAGCCTGGCTTGGAACACTGGCAGGGATGGAGCATTTACCACTTGTTTAAGGCAACCTGTGCCAGTGCCTCACCACCCTCACAGTAAAGAACTTCTTCCTTATATCTAACCTGAACTTCTCCTGTTTCAGTTTGAACCCATCACCCTTTGTCCTATCACTACAGTCCCTGATGAAGAGTCCTTCTCCAGCATTCTTATAGGTCCCCTTCAGATACTGGAAGGCTGCTATGAGGTCTCCACGCAGCCTTCTCTTCTCCAGGATGAACAGCCCCAACTTTCTCAGCCTGTCTTCATACAGGAGGTGCTCCAGCCCCTGATCATCCTCGTTGCTTCTTCTGAACTTGCTCCAACAGCTCCATGTCCTTATGTCGAGGACACCAGAACTGTACACAGCGCTCCAACTGTGGTCCCACGAGAGCAGAGTAGAGGGGCAGGAAAATGATGTGTGGTGATTTTTAGAACCACTCTAGATCAACTTTCTTTTCATTGCCACTGATGATAAAATGCCACTTTCTGACTTCAGGGGGGAAGCAGAACTGAGTTTTAATGTTAAAGTGTTTTGAAAATCTACTTACTATGTAAAAAAACTGTAGTAGCAGATCCCCAAGGTGAATATTTTATTCACACAAGACAGTGAGTTCAGACACAAAATGAGCTCGACATAAACAAAGGGTATCTCAGATAACTAAAACTAAAAGCTATTTTTACAACGCTAATTCCCACTGTTTCGTATCTGTCATTCATTCATTTGCTGTATTTCTCTCCTTTGGACAATAGAACTAAACTAGGGATTTTGTTAATTCTACTTTTCTGTGCCCATTCAATCTAAAATGTTTCTGTTTTACATAAAAATCAGAAAAAAAGCAAATGGTAAAAAGGTCTCAATTGAAGAGATCAAAACATCTGTGTCCTCTGTGACATCTACACGGCTCTGCCTCAAAACAGAATGACTGTGGTTCTGTAGGCAGAGGTGCCTTGGAAACCCAAAACAGCACAAGTAAAACAGTTCTCTAAGTTGGCTGTATAAGTAAGCGCCTTTTTGCATGTTCAATTCTAGCATCTAGTTGAGTTGGCTGTGGAGTATTTCAACAGAAATGAATCACTGTGTGCAATGCTACGCCATAGATTTGCTGTGCATTAACTGCTCTGTGGCAGCCTTCTTTGTGCTTGTACTGACCTCGTTGTAGATGTGATCCTGAAATGGAGGTTAGAGTGTTCACTTGGGCAGCTACCACAGGTTAGCTACTGCAGTATTAATCCACTCCAGGTAGCTAGACCAGCCACCCATTGGATGAGAAGGGGTTGAGAAGCAAAGCAACTTCTTCAAGGATAAAAGCAGTATTTGTAGGCTGATATCTCTGCTTCTAGTTTCTTTCACATCCTCAGGTTTGTATTGTAGACCCATAGAATTGTTTAGGTTGGAAAAAGCCTTAAGATCACCAAGTTCAGCTGTTAACCTGGCACTATCAAGTCCACCACTAAGCTATAAAAAGGATCATTCAAATCCTGGAATAGCTAAATGGTTGGATACATATTTCTGTGTTTTGTGGAACATAATTAACTCAGGCTTTCTTGACTTTAGTTGGGCCTTTTACATGGGACTGTTCTTCTGTTCAGATGAGCTTTCAAAGTTCTAACCCGCTGCTCTCCTGCTGTGTTTTGTAAAGTCTGAGTCTCAGAATGGAAGCACCCGAAGTCCCAGTGTGGTAACTACTTCCCCTTGTGTGCACCTCTTTGACCCTGGAGTCACAGAGGCTCAGAGGGGCTGTAGATATTTGCCTATGTGGCTGTGGTAGTGGAGTTACCTCCCAGTTTCTTACAATGAATACATCCAATCTCCTTATGCGCTGTGCTTCATGAATATGTCTGTCCATTCACACTCATACTGCAGTTAAGTTCCTTTTGAGACCACAAATTGTTCTGTTTACTCAGAAACCTAAAAATGCTGCACATATGTGCATGTAAGATTATACGAAGCATTTGCATTATTTGTCAAGGAGTATGTTTTATTGCTCAGCACTGTGTGAGCATGCAATAAAGAACTTCACCTTTCGTGTGATTCAGACCTTTCCCTTCTGCACACGTTGATTTCTTTTTGGAGGGGGACATAACATTTACTGTTATTCTTACCCACTAATGATACTGGAGAGTATATTTCAGATGCTGCCTCTTCTGTTTCCATTCTGAAATCTGTTGATTTTTCTTTAGGAAATAGGGATGGATTTAGTATACTGATTGAAGAACAAAAAGAGGATAAATAGGGAGCAGGTGCTGACAGCTTAAATGGGGAGGAGTGGCTGCAAGGTGCAAATAGATTTTCTCATTGCCCATCCTGTGGACAATGTAGTAGCATTACCTGAAGTGGATAGAAGACTGTTCTGACCAATTGCAGCTCAATCAGGAGTATAAAAGTGTTCTCCCACAAGCAGGTAGGGTTTTTTTTATGAGCTGCTGGGTAGCAAGAACAGGATGGAGCTAGTAAAATGGACAGGGAATCCTTTGGGAATTATGGTTTGGGTGCTCTGGTGCTTCTTTTTGTCGATCCTCAGGGCCCCTGATAGCTTTAGAGATGTGATTATGCTGGGAGACTATTGCATCCTTTGCTGCTGCTGTAAAAGTGTTGTTCTCACCCTCCCAACAATCAGCATTGCAATGATTTCCCTTCTGAGTGCTGTGGGTAAGTGAATTACATGGAATGAGATTTCCTCTTGTCTCTAGATAAAGCTGGGTGACCAAGTGTAAAATTGAGAGAACTTTGCTTTCCCAATCTATCATTGCCCTCCCTTAGTCCTCTCTGTTGCATACCTTTGGGGCCTGATTCACTGCAGTTTAAAATGATGTGAAGACAGTGTAAAAGGGAGACTTCTAGCTCCTTAGCGTGAATTGTGTGTTCCATTGAGGTGACTGTTGCTTGCTAAAGCTGTGGCCCAAAAAGGCTGCAGGTTATTTCTGCCCTTGTTATTCTTTCTATTTCAGCAGTGCAGCAGGTCTCATAATGCTTTCTCTAAGGGGAAGGCTGAGCCCATAATGTACACAGACAAAACTGCAAAGCATTTGGCTCTTTCTGCAGGGTCCGTGTGCTCCTGGTATCTGCTTCACAGTTGTGCTCAAACTTGTGTCAGTAAACAGCCCCTCTCTGGTTAAAGCAGCTAAGCTTCTGATTGCTGTGAGCTTCTCTAAGAACTACCTGCTTTTAAGGCCTAATCCTTCTCCTTAAAGAAGGGCAGTTGGTGGGGTGTATATCACATTAGCAGCTAGGAATAAAAGCTGATTATCTCTCACTCAGTTACTCTAGAAGTCATCAAGCTAGCATGAGAAATGGATGAGCTAAATCTTATAAGGAAAAGTGCCTATGATTGCTGTATGGAGAAAGGAGTAAACATACAGGAGCATTGCACTCTGGAGTAGTGTGCCAGCTTGCTAAAGGAAGCCTCTGCTTCTGTTAGAGGTAAGTAGAGGCTTGTAAGGAGTTTCTGTGTTAGAAGCTTCCTTGGTAAACCCAACCTAACCATGGGGGTCAGAAAAATGACCTCTTTTCAATTGAGGACTGTAACATGATTGTCAGTTTGCCTGTGAAAACTCTCCTGAAACAAGACTTATGCTCTCATCCCAGAGATCAACTTTTGAGTATGGTGTTGGAGCAGTTCAAACTGATGTGACTGGGGCAGTAGGTTGTGACCTTTGAGTGAAAAGAAGAAAAGTCTGGGAGAAGCACAAGCTTCATCCTTGCTGTCTGAATACACATTTGTATGTGCAGGCTTTAGTGTTCTTCTGCAGGTGTCTTTTCTTAGCTCATATGGTAGATGTGATAAAACTGAAGCCTGCAGTCAATGGTAAAGAACCTGCTCTCTGCATAGAGCTGGCTGGTTGCAAAAGCCTGAATTAGAAACAGTAATTACTTTCTAAAAAGCTTATTAGATGTATGGATTTGCTTTATAAGTGCTCCCCTTGGAACAGGGATGGGAAGGTGGATAACTTGGCTGTTGGCTTGTAGACATCACCTGGGAGTCTGAGGCATTAACTGTGGCATAAACCTGGATGTTCTAAGGGCAGCCCTATCCTCTGTTTAATGTTGCTGGTGGTGGCCTGATCTCAGTGGGAGGACTGTGATAGCTGCTGTTCACTTCCTACATATTAAGTGGCCTAAAAGGTAGACCTTTCCTTGAGCTAAAAGACCTTCTGCCACCACCTAGTGTGACCTGACACACTTCTTGGTACGTATTAGACTATGAGTTAGAAAGGAGAGGTGGCAGCTTCTGAAACTGAAGCAAAGCTTCAAGCCTGTGTCAAAATGTTTTCATCTTTCCTGATCTTTAAACTAGAGAAAATTATAACCTTTTCCTCGTGACTACTAGCCTTGTACATTTAACTATCTGAAATGCTATCAATCCATTATCAGTGCTGGATAACAGTGTTTGGCAATGCTGTCTTGAATTACCCAAGCTGTTTTACTATCCTTTGAGCATTGGGCTGAGGAGAATAAGTGATCAAGGTGTGGTGGAACAGGAGCTGCTTAGGCTAGCCTTGTTGGAGCCCATTAACTCTTCCTAGAGCATTTGAATCAAAAGCAGACATAAGGCCCTTAGGGTATAGAAAAAATGTGTTTTAGAGTCTTCTTTGTGGGTCTGGCTCTTAACCTTTTGTCTGTGTTTCTCGGTCACAGTTTAACTCCAGGCTCATTTACAATGAAAATTAAATCCTATAAACCATGGAATGATGGTTTTGGCTGTGTCTTTGGAAACATGATGAATGCTATCATATAATGCTGCCTGGACAGTGGGACTCCAGAGAATCCCCAGAAAAATAAAAAAGGTGGCCTCAGCTGCTGTTAAGTAACTTACTGTTTCTCTGAAGATAAGAACTCAATAGCCCAGGGTGAGGGGATAGTAACCAGCTGTGGCCACTGGGAGCCAAAAGCACTATATATACCCCTGTCCTGGAGGAATGGAATTGATAGCAACAATAAAAAGTGTTTGGCAGCTCCCTGGTCAGCACAAATACTTGTAGCGAGTAATTCTAGCTTTTCCAATGCTCCCTGTTCTGGAAGAAGAGAGCTGCTGCTTCCTCCTCGGAGAAGTGGAGATCAGCGTGGCAACAGCATGACTGACTAGCTTCAGTGTGATTCTTAGTGTGTGAAGACAAGGTAATACTTTAGAGAGAACCTGACAACTCCTAAATTGAAGAGATGGCTGTGATGGTTCATGCAAGTGGAAAGCTCTGATGGAGAAAGGTACCTTCTTTGGGTTTAAATGAAGGTGGTTAAGGACACCTAGCCAACAAATGGTTCAAAAACAGGTAAAGGGTGATAAAAGACTGAGGACTTGAGATATATTGCCTTTGTAGAGGGCAACAGTATTCTTTTAGAAATAAGGTGAGGGTTAGGCAGGACACACAGTTGCCTTGACTTAGGCTTTTATCTCTTCTCTGTTATCTTGTGATAACTTTCTGGACCAAAGGTAAAGATGCCTTTCTGTGAAAAGGAACTGAAATATTTGCTAAGCTCACCATATGTGGTGTCAACTCGAACATCTGTAGCGGAGAAACGCTTGCAAATGTTGTGAGGGACTTCTGTGGAGACCCCCTTTGTACTTAAAAGATGTGGATGCTTCTCAGGGTAAGGATGATAAGAACAAGGATGGTCTATATCTCTCTACAAACCACAAGCATACTTCATAGTGGAAATCAAGCTGGTGTAACTCCTTATTGCCCCTTTTGGCTGTAGATGCTACAAAGAGCAGCCTGTGCAGTGCTGTTCTGCCTCAGATAAGCTGCAGTGCAGTGCATTGTTTTTCTTTTTGGGCAGGATGTAAAGGGAAGGATTCTGGTATGACCCAAGGGACTGAGTTTCTCTGGGTCTCCGTAGAAACACAGGTGGTTTGGAATGACAATGGTAAGGACTGTCAATAATGGAGAAGAACTGAATGAGTTTCATAATTAGCTATTCATACAGTTCTGTGGAGCATGATACCAAGGCCTAACCATAAGAGATCTTCAGTCTTTGGAATAGTTCTACAGACATCTCAATGCAGAGCTAGTGTCACTTCGAGTGGAACATCTGGAGGTAACATTTGTGTCTAATTTAGTAGCTTTGTGCTATAAAAACAAAATGCCTTTTACTCAAAAAGCAATTCATAGTCTTTGTCCTTCATCATGAGGAGATGGTTCCTACATAGCTCTAGAACACCCCTGAAGAGTTTATGAATTAAACTGACTAGTTTGTAGTGTTTCAGTGGTACAAGCAATCTTTCCTTTAGGACAACTCTGTGACCCTTACTGTGGCTGCATCTAGACAGTGTTCATACCTAACTTTAAAAACAAACAAACAAGAAATACTTCAGGACTAAAAGGCATGCCTCTTATGGAAAGTAAACTACAGCTACTCCTATTTCTTTCCTCCCCTGCCCTAAGCAGGCTTGCAACTAGAACTTGAAATGCAGAGAGCTCCTTTCCTGCAAACTTCGTGTTGATTCAGGAAGTAGCTAGTTCAATATACTCCTGGGAGGGAAGCATTATGAAATATAATGCCTAGTGATTGGAAAAGAAACCTTCCTGTTCCCACAACTTGAGTGGAGTAATTTCAAGTCTCTCTAAAATGGGAAAGTAATAGAATTAACTGCTGGTTAAACAAAAATCAGCACTCCAAAAAACCCACCCAAAACTAAATAAATTAACAAAAAGATTCCTAAACCTACAACACACAACAACCCAATTCTCTACTTAAATCACCTGCTGGCTATGAACGTTTCCAGAAAGGTCAGCTAAGCAGCTGAGTTATTCCCCTCGTGTTGACCCTGTAATGAAACAGTTGAGGCACAAGACCCCTGGGCTTGCCTTTGCCATAAGGCAATGCTGTCTTACTGAGTGTATTAGCCTCAATGTCTTAGTTCTGAACTTGGTAGGGCAAAGGCACTTATCTACAATACACACAATGCAATACCTGGAATGTTGGTTATTCTGGTGTGATCCTCCTCTGTGCTTCTAATCCTGCTCCCCATGCTCCCATCCTGCCTTCTAAACCACAGGAGTATTCTCCTGTCAAAAATGATGTGTATCACCCGCAAAATTCCATCCTTTTTTGGGGAAAAAAAAACCCAAACAAACCCAAACCCTTATCTTTCTGACAGCTTTCCAGCCCTTAGTGCAGGATGTCATTAAGTGAGACATTCCATTAGAACCAGCTGTGGTAGTCCTGATATCATCTCACCCATTGCCACGAGGCATTGGCAGCACCTGCAGACTTCAGGGATGATGAGCAAGAGATTTCTTTAACATGTGCCAGGCTTGGCAGACTCAGTATGTTGCTGGCTACAGCTGCTAGTTAAAGTCCTGGTCCTATGTTGTATTACTTATCCTAACACAGCACAGTTTCTGTCCTGAAGAGCTGCAGGCAATTAACACCCCCTCTCTTGAAACTTACTATAGGCATGTAACATGATTGCTTGTTAGCTAGTAGGAAACACTAAATTATCTGATGGAAAGTGACGAATGTGTAAAACAGGTTCTTGATAAAGAGAGAAGCCAGAATAGGCTCTACTTTCCTCCTTCCTGTTCCTGACCAAAGGGAGGTATGAAGAGGGGACAGATAGCAGCTCTCAAATGATAACTTAAAAGGACTATCTGCTGTCCTCCTGTGGCAATCCAGTGTACAACTTGTGATCACTTCTCTGTGTCCTTAAGAGGGATGAATGTGCCACCATGAACCTGGTCTTGTTGCATCTAACCAGGAGACATGGTGGGAGCTGCTGTCAAAAGTAATGCCTTCATTCAGTAGCGATTCCTAGTAGAACCATATGCTGTGTAGGAGAGGACTGGTGAAGGTTTTTATAGAAAATCTTAACTCTTACGTTCAAGGTAACATAGGATTAGGGTAAGTCATATCAAATATGATCAGCCTCCCTTGAGAATGTCACTAAAATAGATTTTTTCCTCTTTCAGATATTTAAGATTAAAAAACTCAGATGAGGAAAGAAATGCAATAGAATCACCTTTATCTTTTGCAGCTGCATTTCTTAACTTTGTTGAGAATGAACATTTTCCCTTAAGCCTGTGGCTTGGACTCCTCTAGTGAGGCTCTCACGTAAGTGGCCTCTTTCATCATTTTCCCCATACCCTCCCCATGACAGTAGACATTCAGTGACAGATGCTCATGAGGGTGGTTGGATTCTCATCTGAAGTTGTGCCTTCTTGACACTTCTGTAATGCTTATTTCTGCTTCCTCATGTGTGGGAGGCTGGAGACCATAGGCTACGACAATCATCTGGTGGCAGACAGCAGTGTGAGAAGCCACAACATTGTGACTGTTGTAGAGCATAGCATTTTCACGTAACGTATTGCTTTATACCAGGAAAGGCATTAAGGACAGAGAATCCTACCCTTCTGGGGATGTGAAGAGCGCAGATGACTCGACAAACTCTTTTTCTCTGCAAATTCCTTCTGAAGAGTGTTTAATTGTTAGCACTTTGCTGGATTCTAGCTTCCAGCAGACTCTTAATGGACTGATAAGCTTCAGCTAGTCTGAAGATCCTTCACCACCTGCATTAGGCTTGCTGCTCTGGTTGTAAAGAAAACCTATGCAGAAGCTGAGGGTGTTTAGTAGAAGTCCTCTGATATTTCTGTAGTAACACTTTTTTCTTCTTTTCTGGGGGAAGTGGCACATCTCTAGATGTAAGCTCTGTGCTTTCCTGTCACTTTTATGATATAGAGATGCACCAAACTCCTCTGCAGAAATTCTGTGGAGCTGTGGGTTGAAAACAGCCTGAGGTAGTTCCTGATTTTTAAAATTGGATCTTTAAGACTTTCTTTGAACTTCTATCTATTGATCCAGACCTTGCAGTTTTCACATCAGTGTTTCAAATAGCTAAAACCATCCTAGCTACCCCCCCCCCCCCCAGTTTTAGTTCCTCCTGACTAGATAAGCTAAAGGTCAGGTCTCATCTGAGCTTTGGCAAACGATGAAATAATGTGCTATTTAAGTGTTAATGTGGGGATAATAGTCCATGTGGATTCACTTCAGTTCCTTCTGCTTCTTTTCTCCTAGGTTTGCTTTCAGTGTAGTGCATTAGCCTGTGTCGCAGATGCTGTGAAATTCTGTATACCTCACTGACCTCCTGAGAGGTAAGAGAGGTAAAAGCTTTTTATTTTATATATTTTTAATCCTTTTTGGGGGGCAGTACAGAAATAAGAAGCACCAACACCATTTTCTGTAGTGAAGGTGTGGCTTCAAATGCCTTGCACCTTGAAGTTTAGGGTACCAACTCAGACTGTGGACGTAGGTAAATCTGTGCAGGGATTTCTTAAGCCATACAGTGTCAAAGTTGAAGGTTATCTATGTATCTGTGTGTTTGAACTGCCCTTCCAGGAAGTTCCTCTGAATTTTCTAGAGCCTCTATTGTTGAAGACCAGATAATGGGTTGTAGTTATTTTCAGGCAACCACTGTATCATTTGAGAATAAAATTCACTGAGGGCCATTCAATCTAAAATGTCAGATGGCATGGAAAGCTATAAGCTATAAAGCTCACATACAAAAAAAAAGAGAGCTTAATAACTAATAAATTAATTGCTGGGTTTACTTGGTCCTTTTTGAGGATAGGTGCTCTAACCAACTGACTGGAAGGAGAAAGAATGCCCATCTCTGCTCTGCCTCCTATTTTACATCAGGATCCAAGTCTACCATTAGAGAAACTCTGGCCTATCCTCTTATTCAACATGACTAGAAGTCATCCTATGGTAGAGTGTCTGCCTTAATACTGACTTCAGGGTGAGTATTTACAAAGATTGACCTTGAGAAATAGCAACCATTGTTTGTAACACTAGCACCGTCCTGAGAAGCAGAAGGATGGACCTCTGTCTCCTCTTGTAGTTCTGGTGTTCATTAGAAGGATTCTGTCACCAGCTCTTTTAGTGTCTCATGTTGCTCTATAGATAAGCATTGCTTTGCTTCTGGATTATCTGAAGTGATGGCTTTAGTCCTGCTACTTGTGGTGCCTGGATCCCTATCTCTGAATTACCAAAGCTCTGACAGTCTTTTAATTGCTCTTGAAGTTTTCTATGTGAAGTTTTACTTAAAGTGTTTAGAACACTAAAAATATGTTTAGAGGACACGATGATTCTGTAGACAAAGTATGTTCATCTGATCTGTATGAATACTTAACAAAAAAAAAATCTGGTGTTTTTCTCTTCCTGCCTCTCCCGTACCCAGATTTTTTGGCCCTGATTCTGAGCCTCCCTCCTCTCTTCCTCCCTCTTTCAAAACTCGTTCTCTCCCACAAGCCTTTAAAGTGCATTTTCATTCTACAGGGACTCCTACCCTCATCTGCTCTGACAGCCTAAGATCCTGGCTGGTCTATTAATTTAATATTTATGAATATTGAAGGACTCCAGCCTCCTCCCACCAACCCATTTCTTAGTCAGGACAAGGGGCAAAGTCTTGCCTGCTATGAACAGTAAGTATTTTTAATAAGGCCTGCTTAAGTCCATAACTCAATTGTCTGCAGGGCACGATACCATTTACTTGTGTCTGGGGAATTTCAGGCTCAGTGTGAAACCTGTTTGCACACTTTGAATATTGACCCCTTCTTATAAGGCAGGACACAATTTTTATGAAGTGTTTTGGGGAGAATTAGATCTTTTCTTCAATTTCACCCTCTTTTCTCCACTGTCCAATCCTACTTCTTGGGGAATCATCTCAAAAGACAGCCTTGAAACAAGCACTGAAAATGGAAAGGCTCCAGGTACTAACCTGGAACTCAAAGTGAAAGGCAGAATGGGAGGGCAATGTTATGCTTGTAGCTTGGGTTATTTCCTAATATATAAATCAAGGTGCTTACTAGGTGCAATTGAAGTTGAACTGTTTCCTGTGTTACCGTAAAGGTATAGAATATACTAACAACACAGAAATGTGGTGGAGACAAAGCAGGTCCCAGAACTGCTGAAGGAGAGCTGGAAAATAAGAGATCACACAGCCACTGAGTCTGAAGCAGATGGAAAGGAAAGGAGTGACCCCTTTTAGAGCAATGTTGATGTTTGTCCCTGAAATCCATACTGCATCTGAAGCACTTTTGCTGTCTGTTCTCTCGAGGCAGACGAATTGCTCTTTTGTTTGAGTAGGTGGCATAAGACATGTAAGTGCATAGACAGCCCCTTCAATCTTTTGTAACCCTTTGACCATGTGTTTGCTTCAACTTGGAAAGTCTGAGTACTTTCTCTTACAAGGTTAACCTCAATTTGAAACCAAAGTACATTAATATTCAGAAACTATATATATAATAGCAACACAGTTTGTTTCTATTTGTGTGCCAGCAATTGCGTATGACTCTTTCTTCTCACAACTCAAGCCGCATGTGACTTGTTACATTGCAGTACATGATCATCCTGAAGCCTGCTAGTTCCACTGCAGTGCAACCTTTCTCTATTCCTTTGATGCTGGTTTGAGGTTTTAGTACTACCTTGGCTAGCTGAGATTGACTGCAAGGTTTTGGGAAAATTGATTAGGAATTCAAGAGGATTTTGATCAAGTGGAGATACTGTCCAAAATTAAGCAGATGGAATTTGAGACAAGTGTAGAGATTTGCCCTTAAGAAGGAGAAATCAAATGAACCAATTAGAATGAGAATGACTCTCTCAGCAGAGGCACTAAGGAAGATGTGTTGGATTAAATAATCTGCAAATGGCAAGAGTCTCATTCCTCTCATTCCATTTTCAAAGGAAAAAAAAAAAAATGGGAGGGGGAACTATGCCGATTAGAGGCAGGATTAGAGTAATGCTTGTATATAGGGAAGTTGGGGAGTACTTCTAAGGAGGCTTTAGCTGGAGCATTTTTGCTCAGCCTTGGTAACAGCTTTGGAGAAACAGGCTCTAGGGAAAAGGAACATTGTGAAGAAGCCTTTCAGGGGAAGCACTGATACAGAGACAGATGGGAATATAAGAGTCTTGAGGGTAGTGAGAGAATGGGTGAAAAGAATATGAAATAAGGTCAGACAATTCGCTCTTAATAAATGCCTCAATAATGCATTAGAATCATCCTCATTTTATTTTTTTAACTGGTTGCATAAGGATTTTCAGAAATAACCAAGGTAAGGCTCTCTACTTTCTTAAGGGAGGCTAGGAGGGGCTCTCTGGCCCTACTTTTTTATGATCTGTCAATGATGAATCAGGTTATGACTGCTGCATTTGACCTCAAGAGAAGATGCTTTTAATTTCTAAATCAAAACTGCCATTCAAGAGCAATGAGCAGTGGCTTTGGGACCTTCCTGTGCCAGCTTCTCATGTATTCCTTTCTGTTTGCAACTTGGGTTCGCTGGTAGGGACCATACAGTGCCAAGACTGTCCTCTAGGGTACTATTGGAGATATATCCAGAATTTATAGTCTCTGCCCATCTTTTTCTTGTCTCCAGGATCAATGCAACTCAAACGTACTTGTAGGTCTCCCATTCAGGATCAGGGTTCAAGAGTCATCTGCTTTCTGAACTCTGTTCTGTTATTCTGGGGGGTTTTATTTTGGAAGAGTTGTTAAGAAGTAGATAGTGCAGGCACTAGCTGACAAACTGCAGGCTAGTAAAAGACTGACCTGAGAGAGAGCTAGCAACTGAGGCTGGGGTATGAAAGTAGAAAATCCTGTAAACTATAGTTGTAAATGCGCTGCAGATGAAATGGGCTTCCTTGCATTGCTGCAGCAAGACTAGGGACTTTATCAAAGGTAGCTTACAGGATATGTCAATCTTGTGTACAGCTGCAGTTAAAGAAAAGACAGGCCTTAATAAATCTCTTCACTGAAATATGCTTTCCTTCCCTCTCACCTCTGCTGTCAAAGGCTTGCTTTCAGTTACCTTTCTTAAAGGAATGGTTGTATGTGCAAAAGAATCTCAAGATTATTTCCATGCTTTTTCTCTTTCCTTTAGCAACTTGCTCAGTTTTTCACTCAGCACCATAACAAAGGCTGTGTTCCCAGAGAACCTGGGTAATAGCCAAAACGCCACAGTAGTTCAATGAAAGTATTGAGTGGCTGAACTGAAGTGTTTGGAATAATGCTTCAGAAATGTCCTGGTTAGAAGGAAAGACATGGCTCAGGCAATTGGAGGCTGCTATTCTTGCTTTTCCCCATGGCTATGTGAGGTCTGGGAGCATGATTATAGAATCATGAAACAGTTAGGGCTGAAAAGGACCTTAAGATCATCTAATTCCAACCCCCTGCCGTGGGCAGGGATGCCACACAGTAAACTATGTCACCCAAGACTCCGTCCAACCTGGCCTTGATGATCACTACACCTCTCTTGTAGCAGATACATTCCCTTGTTTCAGTGAATACAGAAATAATGTGGTGCAGTCTTCTTCCCTGGGAGAGGGTCTTGCTGAGACAACAGACAATTCTGCAGGACACAGGCAGCAGTCTTCTCCTTTGTTAAATGATCTTTCTGAATACCCTGGGCAGCTTTTATCTGCAGCATCAAATATTGCCTGTGGCTGTTCTTAAGGCAGTCTACACCTACTGCTGTGGCAAATGAAGTCCCAGAGTCTGGGGGTCCTTCATACAGGAACAGAATAGATCATGAGTAGAGCAGCTGAACTGGATCACCCAGTCAGAATTCTAGCATGAAGTACTCTGGTAGTACATTAGTAAGTTTCTTCCACACACTTCCATATTCTGTTTGAAGGCCATGCTGCTAATTATAGCAACCACGTACAGTGAAATTTGCTCAAGATGCTCAGTAAAACATTTGCTGACACTTTGAAGGTTGTGTTCTCCCTGAGTGGCTTAAGACCATTGCCCTCTTACCTAGGTATGAAGAAAATATGGACTGGAACTGCCCAAGGGTGGGTTGAAGGAGGATGGTGGTAAGCTTCCAATTGCTGGTAGTTTGTAGTCTGGGTAGTTTGTGACTACCAGCTACATCTAATGCTGTGACCATGGGGGACTGTGACAAAAGGCACTCGCTGGTTTTCCTTAAATGTATAGTGATAATATACAGTTGCTGATAGGACTGCCTGAGGAGATCTTGGTGCTTTCTAATATAACATTAAGCCTTCTCCGTGTACATCTTGCTGCATCCTAATGTGTCTCACAAATGCTTCAGTAGGCAGAGACTACAGTGAAAAAGATATTGTATTCGGTTAATGCTCATAGCTCAGTAACAACCTGTGTGAGATGCTTAGTCAGGCTGCAGCTGTCATGCTGAACATCTTTCCCATTGCAGGCATTAACTACATATATGTAGTACAACAAGGCTGTCCTAGCTGGGGAAATACACTGAGGGAAATGTGTATACTACTAAGCTGCTCTCCCCATTACATTTGCCTATGAGGTACCTCAAAGTGCTGAGGCTTTTTTATTCATGTGCATAGCTAATTCACTCCCTTCTGTGCAATGGAGAAATGTAGATATAGATTTGAGATGGTATTGAATGACTAACAGATCTGAGGTCTGGGCTTGCATCCTCTGATTCCTCATCTGCATTAGCCGCTAGTCAAGGTACCTTTTCCTTTCACGCAGTGTCTTTCTTTGAATTTGATCATCAAATCCATTGTGAAACTCCAGATTTATTTTTGCCGATGGTAGACTGCCATCAGACAGTAGATGATCTCTAATACGTAACAGAAAGCACAGTGTAGCAGAAATGGAGGAAATCCAGCATTTGACGGATCTGCAAGGGTTTTACATTAGCTGCCTTCTACCTACTTTTGTTACCAGATTCCTGCCTGTGACCTGATAGGCCTTGAAACTCTTAAAATTATCACTGCTTAAGTAATTTGGGGTAGTTACAGACTTAAAAGTCTTCATAGATGAACCTATAAAACCTTTAAATATGGGTTGCTTTTATTTGAAAAGCACTTCAACTGATTGGAAGCAAGAAAGCAAGATCTCTGTCCGCATCTGGATATCAGAGTTCAAACCAGCCTCACACCCAAACTCCTGGGGTTCAAGTGAGGCTTTTGATACTGGATTACTTTGAATGGAAAACTTCAGACTGACTGCTAATTTTTTCCAAGTCAAATGTATCAAATTGTACAGTAGCACTTAGCATTTTAAGATGCAAGTGCAATAAGGTGAAAGCCTTACAACTACAACTGATGTAATGAAAACACTTTAATCTCATTAGTCAGTGAAGCACTATGAGAGTCCCTTCTGTCAAACCTGTGCCTCAGACATGTTGTGGCCTCAGGCTATGTTTTGGAATTAAAGTTTCTGCTTTCTGAATCCCAACCTGATCGGCAATTTAAGTGCGTGTAGTCAATTAGAGTGGCAATTTTGAGCCTCTTTCCATTCGTGGACACCACAGATGTGTTCATTCCAAGGGTGGTTTAGATCCTGGTATGGTGAGTTGGGCTCCACTGGTAATAAACTTAATTCTCAAAGTCACTTTTTCAGATTTCCCCTAGGAACAGTTTATATCAGAGCTCCAGGGGCTGAGCTGGAAAGTACTGTAAGGCTATAGGCAGAGGAAATATATGGCCTTTCCATTCCGCCTTTCCCATCAGGATGTTAAAGCTCTGCAACAAAAGGATTGTGGATTGCCTTGATGTTTTTATGTCCCCTAGTGCCAGGCTTATCTCTTTAAGGCAGAAATGCAGCTTCCTGTTTATTTACCTGTCCCACATCCAGCTGTCTCACATCCTAACCTTTTAAGGCATCTCTTCATAGAGAACACGTTTGTAAATCCAGTCACAAAGCCATGTGTGCTAATGCTGCTCTTTGTCCATACTGTCTGCTTTGTCCAGGAGCAAGACTTCATGCTTAAATTTGCCACACACCCGTCCATCTACCCATCTACTCATGTGATGGTGGCATTCCTCATAGTTTGGTATTCATAGACCTGCTTCAGCTAGCCCTCTTTAAAGGAAAATACTCTGTGTAGCTCTTCAGCTCTGGTATTATTAAAGCAAAAGTATTGGTATGAAAATGCCTTTAGGCCCTGATACATTGCAGGTTATTAATGTTGGGAGAGAAATTCTTAGATTTGTACTTTGCTTTCTCCTCTACCTGAGGAACTGATTTCCTCCTGCCATTGCAATGCCACTTGCCTTCAATGTCTTCACTGTGGACTTCCCTAGCAGTTTTGAAGGATCCAGGGGAAACTGAAAAGGGGAAGGCTAATAATGTGCATTTCTCATGTTAGAGAATGGGAGGAGCTACAGTAACGATGCTTTAAAGGTAATATAGCTGAAAAAGATGGAAAAGAACTAGTAGATATGCCAGAACTGGTATGAATGATGAAGTAATGGGAAGCCTGGATGTGGAAAGAGAAGGTGGGCAGTAAAAGTGGCATGTGACATTGGCTCCCAGAGTAGCACGTCATTCAGGTACCAGCTCTTTTAATTTCATCTTCCCAGGATGTTTAGGTTAAAGGGAATAAAAAAGAAAAGCTTTCAAGTTATGAGAAGATGGTGGCAGGAAGGTAAGTGGACAAACTAACTCCTGTTTGGTGCCTGAATGCTGGACAGACCTCTTCTCACATACCTTCTTGCTTTGCGGACAGGTAGCAGAGACAGTTTGACTAAAATCAGTTTTGGTTTTGAAATGGACACTCTGCCCTCTGAGGTATCATTGTGCCTGTGATGTTGCAACATCATGTTCCCCACCACTCTCAAAAGCTGACTCAACACTACACAGTGCAGATTTATATCCTCAGAGCCTTCTCTAGCTAAGCAGCTTCAGACTCTATCTATCCTTCCAGCAAGAGAGCTTTTCCTAATGTTTAAATCAAATCTCTTTTACTGCAGTTATATCCTGGAGGTTCTTGCTTGGTCTACCGTAGACATACCGAACATTTAACAATCCAACTCTTTAATGAAGTTTTACATGTCATCTTGCCCCTGTCTTTTCTCTTTGGCTGAGTGAGCCCAAACCTTGATCTTTATTAATAGTCATGTTTTGTAGACCTGCAGACATGCCTGTCTCCACTGGAATAGTTGAAATTGATGTGTCTTGAGGTAGGATGTCACCAAACTAGGCATGATACTGCAAATAACAGCTTAAAAGTACTGAATATGTGAAAAAGTTAATCTAAAATCACTAATGAGGTGCCAGATCATTAGAGAAAACAGAAACTAGTGAGATGACATTTAATTGGTAAATAGAAGTTATTGTAATTGATTAAGGCTGAATACAGAACTAGGTCTGCGAAAGACCTGCTTTTTTCATCTTTTTAAAGAAATTATTGGTCTTTTTGAGAGAAGCTGGTGAAAATTTCAGGGTTTTTTTTTTTTTGGGGGGGAATCACATTCTTGGGTTTGGAATGAAATGTTGTGCTTTTAAAATTCTGAGAAAATTTAGTGGAGTTCTAGGTAAAACATTATTTCAAGTGTGTTATTCTGCTTTAAATATACTGAAGTAAGATGTGGTGAAATGTGAAAGTGTTTTTTAACTAGTACACTTGCATGAGCTGGGCATGAGTTCCAGAAATGTTCTGCTCCAAATCACTCCTTTTCTAAGGTAAGAGGAATAAACATATCTATATCTCCCCATGTGTAAATGTGTGTAACACAGAATCGTAGAAAGGTTAGGGTTGAAAAGACCTTAAGATCATCCAGTTCCAACCTCCATAACATGTTTGTATATAATTTTTACCTGTCCCATTCAAAACATGCATTTACTTTGCATGAAGCAAAAGAAAGCAGCACCTGGTGATGCTGAAAACAGCTATGGGAGCTGCTAAACAGAGGATAAATCTAAGAGTGCTCTAGTTTGGGACTGCATGTGTAAAAGTGTCATGGCATTGAGGTGGGGGGAACACCTTCTTTTACATAGCTCTAGTGCAACCACTTTACAATGCAATGTTGCAGTTTGGACACTTAACTTTCAGAATGTCTGGCAGGTTGAATGGAGCTTAGAGCAACAACTGTAATCAGGGGTTGGAGTGACCTTATTTACAAGGACAGATTTAAATGCTTACAACTAGGCTAAGTTATGAAGAAAGGATTTACGCTAATTGTCTGGATATTTGGAGAGCAGTAAAGCCTGGAAAGCACAGACCTGATTAGGACATTTTAATAACCTAAGCTAAAATTTCACATTGGATGGCAGAAAACTGTGGCAATGAGATGTCTTAACTTGGTGAGACAGAAGGCATCCTGTGGTTTGGGGCTTTTGCAGTGTGCCTGACAAAGAGCAACTGAAAATGTGGGTACACATCCTTCCCTGTGGAAACTCTCTTGCACTGGCCAAGGGTTCCAAATGAGTCGATATTTCTTCTTCCAGTTAAACATGCTGCATAATGGCAGAGCATAAGCAGAGCAAGCTGAATCATTTTTCTTATCCAAAATCTGAAGAGAAGCTGTGGTTAAAGGGGTGAGTTTTGATTGTTTCTTCAATTTGGAATCATTCTGAATCTGTTGAGACATCTCATTTTTAGGTTAAATGAAAAATACTGGATTCCTAGTTCTCATCAGACTGTTCTGACATCTGTCTGAAGTGTGGTTGATGTTCAGAGAACCTCCAGTCACAGAATTATTCAAGCTGGAAGGAGATTGTCTAGTCTAACTCCCCTACTGAATGCAAGGTCAAGTAAAACTGTGTCTGGGTGGGTTTTGAATAGCTGTCAGGCTACAGGCTCTGCTGCCCCTCTGGGCAACCTATACCAGTGTTTGACCACCCCCACTGTAAAAAAATTTGGGGTTTCTTATGTTTTAAGGGCATTTCCTGTATTTCAATTTGCACCCGCTGCAGCTTGCTCTTTCTGACTTTGTTTTCAGTACTGCCTGCCATCAGGTATTTATACTGATAAGGTTCACCCTAAACCCTCCTTTCTTGAGGCCAGGTCCTAACTCCATCAATGCCTCATAAAATGTTCTAAGACCTGGTGGCCCATTGCTGGACTGAGTCCTGCATGTCCATGTCTTTATTGCACTGGGGAGGCCAGATGAGGCCACAGCACCTTGAACATTGTTTCTCCAGTGCTGGGTAGAGGGGAAGGATTACCTCCCTTGACTGGCTGTCAATGCTTTTCTTCATAGGAGGTGCTGACTGCCTTTGTCACAAGGTCACGTTACTGGCTCATTGATAGTTTTGTGGTTATCAGGACTCCAAGACCCTCTTCTGCAGAGCTGCTTTGCAAGCAGTCAGACCCCAGCATGTGCTGGTGTGTGAGGTTTTACATTCCCTTTGAACGTTTTGCGACTCCTGTCATCTCGATTCTTTAGCCCACTAAAATCCCTCTGAATGGCAGCACAACCTTCTGAGTGGTTTTGAACTGCCTGGAGTACACCACCTAGTGACCAACCTCCAGCCAGGCTTTGTGCCACTGGCCACATACCCTTAAAGTCCAGCACTTCAGCCAGATTTCAGCCTCACTCTCCACTTATCTATTGCCCTTCTTTCATCTTCTAAACTAGTAGTTTCATTGTAGAAGGCTATCAGGTTGTTCAGGCATGATTTCTACTTCATATATCCATGCTAACTTCTCCCAATTACTTTCTTTTTATCCTTAATATATCTGGAAATGATTTCCAGAAGCATTCGTTCCATCGCCTTCCCAGGAATCAAGATAAGGCTGATAAGCCAGTAATTACAAACAGCTCCTTCTTGCCATTCCTGAAGATAAGGGTGGTGTTTGCTGATCTGGAAATTATCAATGGAAACCAAGTGCGTCAATCCACTTCCCTTTTTTTACTTGGTTTGGGAAAAATTATGGTTTACCTGGAATAAATATTAACAAGTTTTAAAGCCATTTCTTGAGCTGGAGGAAATGTTTCCATAGTGAAGCTTGGGCAAGTGTAAGGAAGTCAGAGAGTAGAGTTGAATCCTGCAAGTCGCAGTTGTTAGCAGATGAAACTTTTGCTCAAGAGCTCGTTACCACTGAACTAAGACTGTTGGGCTACTTCTACTCTAAGAAGAGTGTTTCAGCACTTCTTCCCTTTCTCATGGCAAAAAGCAATTGTCATCGAATAACTGGCTACCACATCTGCAGGTCACTGCCTTGGCGTGACACGAAAGGTCTCCCTTTTTCAAACTGCTGGGTGGGAGGTGGTCACAGATCCGGACTCTTCTCTCCTTGTTCTCCTTCTTGCTTTTGTTCTCTGCCTTAATTTGCTTTTGAAGGACTGATATTTTATTCAGCAGCCCCTGCTGTGCCGTAGCCCATGATAGAAGTTCCTCAAAAGCACTCCCTCGACAAAACAGCTGGTCTTTGAAACTCTGCAAGTGCTAGTAGGAAAGGTGAGGGTGACAGGGAGCAATATAGAGGGGGAGAAGAAAGAGGGAAGAGGGGGGTGTGTGTGTGTGCAGGAAATGCGCTAATTGTGAGGAATAATGAGGCAAAAATATGACAGAGGGTTTTATTGCAAATAATAGACAGTGAACTTCAAACAACAGCAGCGAGTCATTAAAAGCACCAGAGCAACAGAGTTAAATAAATGCATAATTAGCCAGTGCTGTGAAGGTGGAATTTACTGCTCCAGAGATTCTTAAGGGAGAGTCAAGAAATTCACGGCTGGGTTTTTTTTTCCTTCTTTCCCCTCAGGAACAGAAGAAAATGTGAATGAGCCCAGGGCTGTTCTTGAGGTTTTGGCGGGATTTCCTTCCTCGTTGGCACAAACCACAGTCTCTGTCTCAACGGAGACAGGGCTGCCAGATCTGCTCTCTCAAGGGAGCTGGGATGATTTGTGAGTGGCAGGACTGAACGTTATGTGTTTGGGATTAAAGCAAGAAGTGTGGCTGGTCCTAGGGCCATTCCAAGGAGATACAGGAAAAAATGTTGCAAGTCCTGCATGTACCTCAGCATGAGTGTGTGAAAGACTTGCTCTGAGACCTCAGAGCAGCTTCCAGTATCTGAAGGAGGCCTATAAGGATGCTGGAGAGGGACTCTTCATCAGGAACTGTAATGATAGGACAAGGAGTGATGGGTTCAAACTGAAACAGGGGAGGTTCAGGTTAGATATAAGGAAAAAGTTCTTCCCTGTGAGGGTGCTGCGGCACTGGCACAACTTGTCCGGAGAAGCTGTGGCTGCCCCATCCCTGGCAGTGTTCAACGCCAGGTTGGAGCAACCTGCTATAGTGGGAGATGTCCTTGCCCATGGTAGAGGGTTGGAACTAGGTGAGCTTTAGGGTGCTTTCCAACACAAACCATTCTATGACTGTATGGCTATATAACTGTATATAGGATTTCAGGGTATGTTATCCCTTTTCTTGACTTTTGCATAGGTGTCTGAATCCTGCAGGCTTGTGTTGTAGGTTATCACAATGTGAGCTCTGACCTATGTGTGCATGTAGAAACAGGCTGTTGCATGTGGATCCCTTCATAAGAGGCACAAGGTGGCATGTGGGTCCACTCTGTGATGCTTGCGTACAGAGTGGGGCTGATTTTGAATGGTAACAAGCTGTATGTGTCATTACAGCAGCAAGATAATTCTATAATGGAATATTTGCATTCTCCAGTGCCATCCATACTAGACCTATATGAAAATATTCCTCACAAATGCTTTTTTTTCCCATTCTTCCGGGAAAAAATGTAGGTTTGTTCTGAACTGATTCCAAACTGTGTTTCTCCCCTTAGGGTGCTTCGCTTTCACAGATTGCCTTTCCAACACCCCCTTCTCTATCCTGTGCTAGGTACAACTGAAGTCCTATAAACCCATAAGGCGATGCAAGGAGTTTTGTCTGATCAATTTGAGGCAGCCCCCTGTGTGAGTCCTGTATCTCAGTGTGTTACTGGCACTGTAATCAAGCCAGGAGGCAATTCCTGTAAGCAGCTGAGTTAGAGGGACGTCTAGTTTTTTGAAACAATTTAAAATAGAACATGCTACTTCTGGAAAATTTAATACTTTGATTTTTTGAGATCATAAAAACCATTTTTGATCAAAAATGTCACTGTTCTGACTTGGTGTTTCCATTCCATGGAAAGAAAAGGAATTTCAATTTTTTATCACCTGCTTACAATGAAAAAAATCCTCAGGTTTCCCAAGAGATAAAAACCTCTTAATCTCAGTAAGTTTTCCTCTATGCTATACAGTGACTCCTATAAAATTACCTACAGAACAGAGTTTTTCTTCCGCATTTCAAATCAAAAAGGGTGCTGTATTTCATTTCACTTGATTTGAACTGGGCAACTTTGTGCTCTAAAATGTTGGAAGCTTGAAAGCGAAACCCGAGTAAAAGCAGTGTTGTCTTCTGTAGAGCACTACCTGCTCACCTAACCATGTTACTGATGGGGCAGACACCTACAGTTGGCGGTGAGGGCATCTCTAACTCTGCCAACATCAAACTCGTCATATGAAGGCAGATAGACATAGTTTCAACAGGCAGTTGAACTTGAGCTTAAGCAAAGGTATGAGACCCTTCTACTGATTCTCCTGCACCCCGAAATTATTATGCCAAGTGTGACTTATTATATTTTTCGGCCACATGTGCAAAAATGCATGCCACATCTTAAAGCTGGATGGCCAGAGCTGAAGTGCAGTAGTGTAAGGAAGAAGAATGACTCTCTAAAATGAGAGAAGAGACTGCAACTGTGAGACACTTCCTACTCCCATGGCTAAAAGACAAATGATTTCAAGAAGAAGCTTTCTCTCAGATTATCTGCCATGATAAACACTTTTCAGCAAAAAGGTAATGAGAAAAAGCAGTGCCTAACCCCAGGGGAAAAGAGAGAGACAACAGAGATTGCATCGTGCTATCGGTATGCCACCAAATCAGCAATTGATGCTAACGACAAATGGGCATGGAAGATAAAATCACTGCTATGCATTGAAGCTTGTGCCTACCTCTGATGCAGACCTGGAGCTCTGCTTTCTCTTTACACCCTAACAATGTCTGTGTAGCTTACCTCTTCCAGTAAAATGCTATTGAGCAGAACTTCATGCGAGTGCTGTGTGGAGTAGGTGTGTGAACAGGTCTGTGCATGGAAGAACATTTGTGTGCTTGCCTGTGAAGGTATGAACGCCCCATGAGCATCTCTGTACCTGTGGGAGGCACAGAACTGGGGTGTATCCACTCCTTCGCAGCTGCTGCTAAGAGTTAATAGGATTAGTCTGAGGTTTTAAAAGAGCTGCTGTTAAAGGCTTTCTGTGTTAGCTGAACATGTGGGTTACACATGGCACCTTGCTTTGCCTCATAGGGCATTTGGTAGAAGAAATCAGAATGACCACGTGTCTTGAGGAGCTGCTACAGGGTATTATCTTCACCACAGATGGTATTATTCCTGCAAGTGAAGCGACCAAGGGAACAGGAATTGGATATTGAGGTCACGGAAGGAAACAGCATGAGGCACCACTTACATGCTGGGAGCAAACATTGACGGATACTAGCGGTTGGCTCATGAGGTTTTAAAGTATTGCTCTGAAACCACCACACGTCTTCTGTGCCTGGCAGGGACAGAGGGAAGGGAGGGTTGAGAGAATTAAGGGACAGTCACAGGCACATTATGCCTGTTGTCCTGTAAGTCAAAGTTTCCAGAAGAATTATGGGAATGACTGGACCACCTGAGTGGATGTTGTGCAGGAGCTGGGAAGTGTGCAGGTAAGGATGATATGGTGCAGAGGGACAGCCAGGGCTGTCCCTCAGGATGTAATCTGTGCAAGGTACATCCTACCACAATGTTCCTCGTGGTGAGCAGGGTACAGGAGTGGCAGCCATGCTGCAAGGGGTGGAAAGGCTGAGCACAGCAGCCTTTCTCCTCCAAGCATGCAGCATGAGATATTGGAGAGGCAGGATAAATAAGGCAAATGCAATAGGGGGAAGAGTAATTAAAAAAAAAAAAAACAGCTGTAAAAATATCCTATAGTGTTTAATGTGTGAGAAGAGGGGCATGGATGTTTTCAGGTGCTTTGGACTCTCAGTACAGCCTGTTGCATAGCAGGAGAGTGCAGTGGCTGACATGAGAGGGGGGAACCAGCCTTCAAGCACTGCTTGCACTGTGCCAGGGCCCTAGTCCTGCTGTACCTGCCTTGCAGTTTCTCTGTCAGGTCTATACAGCCAAAGCCTGGGTACAGGCATGCATTCTGCATGCAGCACTGCCCATCTCCCCTGGCACACTGTCTGGGGTGGACAGGGTATTGCAAAGGTGGGGCCACTGCCCTCTGAAGCCATTGCATACCAAATTGCTGTGCCAGGTCCTTCCAGCCTGCCCTGCCCTGGCTCAAGCAGTAACATACTGCTGTTTGCATCCTGCACTGCTGCAGAAACTGAATCCCAGTTTCTGCTGGCTAGCAAATGTCTCGCTGGGGGATTGTCACAGACAGCACTGGGGAAATAAAATAAGGCTTTCTTCCAGACCTTTTCCTGGCTCAGAAAAGTTCAGGAGGTTTCAAAACAACCTTCTCCTTGCAGGAACTCTGAATCTCCCAACCAAGCTAACACTGGGTGGACACAAAGCCATGAATCAGGCTCTGACTTCTTTTGAAAGCACTGTGGGTTTTTTTATATCCCTGAATTTCCATTTTGTGGTAGGATCGAGGAGGGCTTTACACGGTGAGCCTGCACAATGTGGTGGAAGGGCAGGATACACTCAAGAGCACGCTCCAGAAGAGCGCCCCTGAGATGTTCCAGCTCAGCAGACCACAACCAACTCGAGGTTTGTTCACTACTTAGATGATTCGCAGTGCTTTGGGGGACAGACTCACCCTGGAGCAGCTGTGGGCTGTTTCCTCCTCCCTTTGCTTTTGCCTTGCTGACTCCATTTGGCTGCTGCTTAGGTTGCTCCAAACTGCATCTATTGCTCTTCCTCGTGCACCCTTTCGTCCTCCTGGTGAGGTACGTATAGCTGTAGGCAAATCAGCAAATGTAGAGGTGTGCCTTCCCAAGACACAAGGGTGTGCATGTATGGACCTTGTATGGACAAGGTGTGAGGATTTTAAGTAATTCTTGCCCCTTGTGCCATCCTGGATCATCTGTTTCTAGGATTATGTGGAGGGAAACTAGATGTAGGTTGAGAGTCAGACTACACTGCTCATCCTGTGAAGACAAACCTGGACCTTCTTAAGACAGGTTTGGTTTTAAGCTGGGCCCCCTAGAAAGGACCATGTGAAACACTATGTTTAAATAGCTGCTTAAACCAGCCCTCTGACAATGCTCTAGCCAACCTCAGCCCTTCCTACAACTCACCAAGGTCTCCATTTATCTTTTTCCCTTATCGGCTGCATTTGTGTGTGTTACTGATCAGTGCAATTTCACAGGCCTGCTTTGTATGACCTCCCTGCATGGAGTTCAGGGATCACTGCTCCGAAATGCACTCACGCCATGAACTCAGCTTTTCTTTTCAGCTTGATGCAAACCTCTAATTGATGTAAACATCTAGAGTTTGGCAGCAAACTGTTGTGAATGTGAGCACAGCGGTAGCCTTAGCTTAACAAAGCAAAAGTAGAAGAAATAGACATGCAAGAAAATAGAGGTGTGTGAATATATATATATATATATATATATGAACACATGGTTCTAGCCACAAAAAGTTTCTGAAATGGCTGCACTGCCTCAGCTGGTGTGGGTTTAGATCTATAATTGCAGTGTTTCTCATGACAATTCCTCTTTCCAAAAGCTTCCTGGCAGAGACAACTTATCTGGCATGAACAACAGTGTGAAATGAAGATAAATGAAGAATGTGGGCCCACGAGCCCCTAGAAGTAAGCTGGTTTGATCTTATTCAGATGAAAGTTTTCAGGTACAGTTTTGTACTGTTTTTTCCTCTTCTGTAACTAGAAAAGCAGCAACACAAGTAGAAACTGAAGTAATCAGTGAAGGGAAAACATAGCAGCGCAGTTTGTATGTCATCTTAGAGTTTAAGTGAGCCCAGCTCATGTCCTGCTTCTCCTGCAAACTGCTGTATAGGTGCCTTGAAAAACAAACATCCCATGTCTTCATTTCATAGTCTCAATTTAAGCATATTTTGACATGTGGCTTGGAGTATGTGTCCTGTTCTGGCCAGTACTAAAGCAGCAGTTATAGCCTGGCGTCTCCCTACTGAGTGTGACATTAGCACAAATCATGGCTTTGTGGAGCCCGACTGCTTCTGAAAGGCAGGGATCAGCACATGGCCAGAGGCACTGTGAAGGAGCTTCTGTTTAGGAGGATGGAAGGTATGAAGCTGCGAAGGCTAGATCAATAATTATTAAAGTAGATAATTATATAAGCAACAGATGAGTGTTCGTTAGGCAAATCTGCATGTTCAATCTTAGTCTTTTGACTCAATTTGGGAGCGGCTCTGTGTTGTGGTACAAGAGTTCATCATGTAAAACACTCTGTCCAAGCAGCGGAATATGAAGGCAGCTGAAATCCCTATACAGCTGAATTCCCTTGGTTTATGCCGTTCAGGTGTACCCATTTGGATCCGCTCAAGCAAAGGATGGAAGAACTGTACAGCAGGAACCTTCCCTTCCCTCTTCTCACCTGCCCATAAGTTGTCTGCAGAAATGCAACGTCTCCATTTTTCAGGGACACGGTTTGGTTCTGCTGTAGGTATTTTAATACCACCATGGCTCAGGCAGTTTCTAATTGGCTTTAATTAACACCTTATATAAGAGATGTCCAATTCTTTCCTATCTTTGGGAAGTATTGAAATAAATCACCACCACCAACCTGATCCAGCTGATGGCTCTCTAATCAACAGGCATCAGACATCTGCCCACACAGAGAGGTGGGGAAGTCAGGTTTGATCTCCTGACTCAAATGATCCCTTTAAGGGAAGTTCAGTAAAATAGAATCCTGCTGTATTATCAAGCTGTAAGTCACAGCAAGAGAAGAGACAAGAATAGATGAGTCACAGATCACTGATTCTCTTTTCTCTTGAATGAGGCTCTATGAATGTACTGGAAATTTTTGGTCTTTCTGCAAGATTCATCTTGTTCATTTCATTGCCATTAATTTCTAGTTGTCTGTTCTGTGGTGGGTGTTCGTGTGCGCAGTTCTTTACATGCTGGATAAAGATGCACAAAGTAACCCTTATGCTTTCTGACTTCTGTTGGTTTGTTTTTTCTCCAAGAGCTGATAGGGGTGCTTTTCCCCAGTGACAGAGAAGTACAGTTTTCTGAGGAAGAAGGTGAAACATTTGGTCTGAAATTCAGGATAGTGTGGTGCTACGGTGCTGCTGAAGTATCAAGGAAGTTGTAGTTTGGGTGTCAATGAAGTTGGGTTCCTAAAGCAAGCTGGCAGCATATCTCATAGGAGATGGAGGTGGAGCTTCATCTACTAAGACTTTAAACATGCATAGTTTAGATGTCTAGGTCTGAACTCCTCTCGCTAGCCACCCTGTGGAGTGTTGCTGTAGTTCTTACTGCCAAAGGGCAGTTCTCTTCAGCCAGGCTGCCTGATGAAAGGAGCTAGGAAACCTTCTGTTCCTATGTCCTTCTCTTTGAGAAAGAGAAATATAAACTCCTTTAGCCACAGATAGAAAAGTCTTTCTGCAGAGGAGAGTGGATCCAGGAGTATGATAGGCGAAGGGAGCAAATGATTCCTCTTCTCTCTGACAAATGTTGGGATATTCATCGGGTGGTCCTCAGGTAATTAGGTGTGGGCTTGTGGGGTTTTTTACATATCAGGATATTTTTGCCACATTTTGTTTCTTAAGAAGAAAGACTTTTACACTGACTTCTTGGGGACTACAAGAAGGAATAGATTTTTGAAGAAAAGAGGGCCTGTGGGCCTCAGAGGTAAAGACCTAGGTGCCTTTAGGAGTATGAAGGAGGTTGGACTGGTTATATGGCCCACTGGTTGTTGAAAACATGTTTTGTGATAAATTTTGGTACTGAAATAGAAAGCCCTTTGCATTTCCAGCCCTCCTACTGGAAAGGGAAGTCTAAACCCATATAAATAAATTCTCAGTAATGGTTTCCACCTTCACTTGGAGACAGGCTAAAAACCTCTGAAGGGTTATATCTAGGCCTTGTTCATCTTAATTGTCTTTTTCCATTTTACTCCAAAACCTGACTTTGAATACATCTCATAGAACCACTTCTCCAACATGTTCATTTCTCCCCTGCTTTGCCCAACACAGATGACCCTTTCCCTTGCCTTGAGATAGAACAACTGCATCTTTGTTTCCCCTGGTGTCAACTGCCTTTGGAAGGTTTGTGGTTTGCCTTTGTTTTTCACCATGCAGATTTCCTTTTGTTTCAACACATTGAATTTCAGGCTGGATTGATGGTCCTGCAGAGCTGTGTTTTCTGTGTGATAGATAACACAGGGGCTCCCCATACTGATCAAATGAAACTGGGATTTCCAAGGTAACAGAGTCCATAGATTTCTCAAAGGGTTTAAGTTTAGCATGCTCTGAAACATTATTGGTATTTTAATTGTACCACGCTAAAAGGGCTTGGCTAACTGTTTGTTTTCTCCTCTAAGGGTGGGATACTTGTGGCGCAGTGACAGCATGCTGAAGTGCATGTTGTCCCATTTGCTTGTCAACCTGAATATCTCTGCTTCCTTCAGACAACCTTGAACAACTTGATCTAGCGGAAGGTGTCCCTTCCCATGACAGGAAGGTTGGAAGCACATGATCTTCAAAGTCTTTTCCAACCCAAATCATTCCACGATTCTATGTTTTTGAGAGGGAGCTGATGGCCAAAACAGAGGCTGCTTTGTTCATATTTTTCATTGTTCACTGTTGCTTTGGTGGATGTTACCTTTTTCCCACCAGAACTCATGCTCATGTGGCTACATGCATGCAAAATGGAAGGATGTCTAATGCTTCTCACCTTTGGCTTCTGACTCAGCTCCACATCTGAAAATCGTTATGGTTTGACAGCTTGGTTGCCCATCAGATGGGTAGATGAGATACAACAGAGCTCTTCATCTGCTGGTATAAATAGCCTTCCTGTTGGGCAGTTAGCCAGAAAGGCCTGGGACAGAATTAGCCACAAGGACTGCAATTTTTCTTCCTTCTGTGAATCCCTTCTCAACTTAATTGCTGGGTTTTTTTAGGGTAGGAAAGGAGTGAGGGAAAGAGAGATGGGATAATGGATAGAGAAGCTATCTAATCTCCTTCTGATATTGCTCTCAGATCTAAACACATAGGATTCCTTTCTCTTGCAATTTGGCAGTCTGGTACATTGTGCTACCAGAAAATTAGCTTAAAACATCCAGAAACCTTTGGGTGAGAAAACACAGTCAAAGTAAGGTAGAGCAGACAATAGAAGAAAACCCTGTAAGGTCCAACTAATCAGATACCCTGAGATCCCAGTGTTGCTCAATCTGCTTAGCAAAAATTAAACTGATGACTTTGACCTTTTTAGGGCCTTAATTTTACATATGTAATGCTGTCACTTCATACTTTCCATTTGTAAGATTCAAAGCAGCTTAAAAAATGAGGGAAGTTGAAGCAATCCTTTATTACAGACTCGCTAAGAGAAATGATTTAACAATGCTATTAACAGTCACAAGACTTGCCCATTCTGCCTATGCGCAAAGTTAACATATCCTCCAGACTCCTCTTACCTCATCCAAAGTTATCAAGTAGCTCAGTAAAAATGCTTCATTAATAATGTTCTTCCCTGCTCTAGCTGATGTTGTACTCCTTACCTGAAATCCCACTATATACTTGTTTTTTTCCCTTATAAAAGGGAAATGTCTCATAAAAGGCATTCCAGGTTATGCAGTCTGCATTTATCTGATGGCCTTCTGCATGGCACATGCATTACCCTTGGCTAATTGCTGGTCTCAAAATAAATGCACAAAGTAGTATGTTTGTATTCAGGCTCCTGTTTGGCTCGTTAGAGGGACAGGATCAGCTGCAGAGTTCAGTTATGACACTGCACCAAGTATCATCAGGGCTGACACTGAGGTCCTAAGTTCAAGTTTGAGCCCAGACTATGATTTTTAAGTAAAGAAACCTGAAGTCCTCTGAGGAGCGGGGCTGTGTAAGAAACTGATGGATACAATCAGGCATTGTAGCTTCTTTAAGGTTTGTGTTTTGCAACTTGGTGAGGCCTGACCTGAGCAGAGCAGACAGTGATGAGCCAGAAGACAACCATTTCAGAGATATGGGGAGCTGAGTACGCTGGTCAGATGCTTATTACAGTGGCTGCCTGCAAAAGAGTTTGGCAGGAGGAGCTCTGATAAATTCCCTTATGTTAACAGACATTGTTACTTCCTTGTTTTCCCTTCCTTGCATTCTGTATTTGGTAGTGTTAGATGAGGTACGTAGGCACCTGGAGCAGTGGCTCATGTGAGGTGTGAACCAGCAGAGATCAGAGCTGCATTTCAAAGTCTTTTCAGATTCCCTGTTGCTGCTTGTTCCATCTCCTCTGGACCTTCCTCCTGCCTGAAATGCCAGAATGAAGTGTTCTCTGAAACTCTGATTGCACGGTCTATTTCTCCCAGTGGTGGCTGGTAAAAGAAATCTTCTTTCTTGGATATCAAATTTGAAAGCAAAAGTGAGAGAGAAAATAACAGTTGCTTTAAATAATGAACAAAAATACCAGGAGATTTATTTCTCCTCGCATCTCTCCTCCCTTATGCAGATATTCTCTTCTTTAAAAACAGTTTTCCAAAGTGAGTTTCTTGCTGGATCGACAGCATCCTCTGTTCACATACCAAATGGGAATAACTAATTCATGGGAGTGCAGACTTCCACTCAGTATGTCTTGGATTTAATATAGCTAGAAGGTTGCATATGTGTGAAGAACTAGGGTTATCTCACTGGTACATTCAGTTAACACAAAATCCTGTGCTTTTCTGAACAAGGATGAGAGCAGAGGTGGCAACTTATTGATTTCTAAGTGGGGCAATAAATTATCAATTAATGATTTCACTATAGCAACTCAAAATGGTTCAGATGATAAAATGGATCTGTGATTGGCCTGGTATACACGTCCTCCAGGCAAAGCTGGAGATGTTGCTACAAATCTTGAACCTCTTTTGCCTTTGAAACTGGCATATTGGAATTGATTACAAACTTGGCATTCTTCAACTCATTCCGTGCTTAGAAAAGTGGAATGCTGCTACTTTGACCCCCTTTTTTTTCCCCTTCCACTGCATAGCTCTTTGTCTTCACCCAGTTTGTGATTGTGATTGGTCATCTAACTCACAGTATTGCTTCTTACTTAGGGGCAGGCAGCAGAGAGCAGCTCCTGGTGTCTACTTGCCTACAGAAAGCTAAAGCTGATTACTGAAAATTCTTGTGCCAATAAAAAATAAAACCAATTTTTATATTTAAAGCAGTGCACAAAAGTGGGTGTGAGGCCACTCGAATCCCAAACATTTAACAACAGCTCAAGCAATTGTTTCTGAGCATTTTCTTTGTGACATTATTTCAGATGTAACTGTGCAATACAGGGATATTTTTAGGATGAACAAGGTTAATCAGCTGCACTACAAAGTTTCAGTTAGCTTTTTTTTTTTTCTTTGCTTGCTTTTCATAATCTCTACACTTCCAAATGTCCAGGTGTCAACAGATATCAGAGTCAGGGAGCACTGATAAATGCTCTGATAGGGTCTATTCCTGTGTTATTTTTAAGATCATAGTATCATGGAATGGTTAGGGTTGGAAAGGACCTTAAGATCATATAGTTCCAACCCCTGAGAAGCAAGATGAATTTGAAGTCTTTTGAAAGAGTTTGCTCTGATGGGAATTCTGTCCATGTTTTCTGGAAGACTGGGTATTTCCAGTGAGGTCAGGAATGGATTGAGCATCTTAACTGGAAATGAGTATGAGCAAAGTCCATAGCCATTTTCTTAATAGCTGTACCTGAATCTACTAGGTTTTGCTGCTTACCAGCAAAGCTTATAATTTTATTCCCAAATAGATAAACAGATGAAGTTTTGTCCTGAACTCATATATCCCTGAACTTAAGAATCCTGTCCACAAACTCCTCATTGGGGGCAGAGGGGTCAGGGTGGAACTCACAGAGTCCAGAAAGCGTTAAATGGGAAGCCAATTCCAACATTCCCTGAAAAGTTTTGACATCCTGGACTACTCGTGATGAAGGTTCAGCCAAGGATGTGACACAGAGACAGCCCTAATAGAGTTGATGGATACAGGAGATAAGACTGAGCCAAAGATCGACTATTTTTCCAAGCAGTATTAGAGGACTTGCCTGTTTGAGGCAAGAGTCAGAGCCTGCTTGCAGTAACTGAAAACAAGAAATCATAAACCCATATACAAAAACCCCCACTTAATTTAGAGAACGAAGCTGCTGAAAAACTAAGAGAAATGAGGAGACCCACACTGAAGCCTGCTGTGGAATCTTAACTGCAGTATGGTGCCTGAGATGGTGGAGATGGATGGATGTCCTTAAACAGATGAGTGGGTAGACAGAAAGGATGAAAGGCGCTTGGGAATCCTCAGGGGGAGGCACCAGAAGTCGGTAAAGCCAGTCTAATATTTTCTCTATCGTTTCCTGGGGGTGGAAAAAGGCAGGACTGTTTATTTTATAGGTTTGGGAGGTATTTCCTGGCTAATGTGAGTTGGTGATCTATTTTCTCAGTGGTTTTTGCACTTTGCAAATATAAAAAGGAAAGTGTCAAGTTTGAAGTCAAGAGGGTAACTGTAGCTGGAATGATCTTCTGCTTGCCTTAGGTCCATGGATGCATCAGAATGGATGGGAGCAGAGGCAGGATTTAGGACTGGGATACTGGAGAACATGCTAGTCACTCAGCAGGCATGAGGGGTGTGTTGGAATTATCCCCTGACAAACCTAGAGTGTCCACATCCACTTTCCTGAGGACTCAGTCCCCTGTGTGGATTCCCTTCCTCTCACATTGGCTCCAGGAACCTGGACACTTGTCAAATCCCCAGCACACAGCTGCCTGCATCTCACACTCCGTTATTATTGCTGATGCTAATCTCTGACCGCTGCACACGGGTCAGAACCAGGAGATAATTGCAGCTCCGATCTGCCAGGCACAGTCCTTTGTGAGTAGTTAATGAGTGTTCAGGAAAATAAAGCAGATAGAAGAAAAGGGGGATTGTGGTTTGCATACAGTGAGATATAGAGAGTGAATAGGAGATGGAAGGAGGGGACAATTTACTGATGGGGGGAAAAGAAAGAATTAAGGAAAAAAGAAATCATTTGCACTAAAAGCGACTACTGCTCTATGCTTGTTTCAGCCGAGTGGATGCAGCTGACTCTAAGAAGGGGACTAAGCAAGCAGGATTCAGTGACAGCTTGGGTCTGTTTGCAGTGCTGCAGAGGTGGGGATCATCCTCTCCCTTGCCAGTCAGGGGGCTGCACCCACAAGTCCAGTATCCTTGCGCTCTCTGCTGTTGGTTATTTCCTCTCCTTTACTCTGCAATACATGGCCTGTGTATATGAAGGTGCCCTCTAGAGATTGCCTATCTACTCCTAAAATTGTCTTTAGCTCTCTCTTATCTTGAGTGGCAGTGACCTGTATCTCTGTATCTGATTTACTGAACTTTATTCCCAGCTCTATCTTTATATCACATACAGAGGGATCGTTTTTGGTGTTTCAAGGAGAAAGGTGACTTTTATCAAATCTTCCCCAAGCAAAAGATAGCTGCATCTAGTGATCCATGTGACGTGACTCCTCACAAAGACCCCAGAGAGCGTGAGTGCTCTCTCTGACTGAAGAGGTGGCTCTACCTGCTCCTGTGACATCTGTCACAGGGGGGAAATGATGCAATATGGTGACATGACAGCTTGGTGGTCTGGGCCTCTGGAAACCAGAAACCATCTCAGTGGAGGGGAAGGAAAAATGCTTCCTGCAAATGAGTTAGAGTCACTGGGGATGGAGTTTGAGGGTGGAATAAATGATTGCGGAACGTGTTTGTGTCCATATGAGTCCCTTCTTCCTAACGACCATGTTAATGTGCTCATAAAAAGATATGGCACAGGGGGGACGTGACTGTTCAGGTTGATTAGCATTTTATGGCAGAACTAAGCTCCATGACAAACTGCTGGCTGGGTGGCCTGGTTTTACAACCCAGAAAACTCTAAGATGCTAAAAGTATGAGCTTCTTTTCCCTACTTGGAGTGCTGTTACAATAATAACATTATTAATTATTATTGGCTTCTGAGGAGTCTTGCAACTCCCATGAAAACACAAGATGGTGAGGGAGCTTTGGGGTAATAGGTGGGTGCTGACCAGAAGTGCTCTGTACTGGCACAACAGGGCAAGGACACTGATGACAGAAGTGCCTACAACTGGCTGCAAAGCATGAGTGACACCCTCTTGGACCTACTAACCATAAAACTAGGTATTGAATCCTAATGCCTTGGCCACACCTAGTCTTTCTCTGCAGTTTGCTGTTTGCTTTCAGTGAAGTATTGACTCTGCTTCATTATCAGTCCAAGCTCACCTGTACCATGGTTCTGTATTGCTTTGCAGTCTGGAGGCATGTTTTGTGTTGAATGACCCTTTGTTTGGAAAGATGTGAGGGTCTTCTCAGCATGAGATTCACCATGGATGCATTTCCAGGTTTGGAACAATGTGTGGATTTTTCTCCAATCCCAGAAGCTGCTGGGCCAGACTTTTGTCCAACAATAATGGCTGAAGTGTAAATTGATAAAATGGGATAAAAAGGGGAAAAAAAACAGAGGGCTTGAATCTGGCTGTGAATATGCCCTAGAGAGCACCAGCCTTTCCATCACTACTGATGTCCATGTAGAAAGTCTGTTCCTCAGAGCTGCAGAGCAGGTTCAAACAGCAGGGATTTGTAAGACAAGGAGCAGCTCCTTCTGCAGGTTCAAACAGCAGGGATTTGTAAGACAAGGAGCAGCTCCTTCTGCGAGGCAGCGAGCAGAGGGACTATGCGATGGCAAACATTTATCCCATGTGCTGTGTGTTGTCTGCAGTGATGGAAGGGCACCATCTGGTTAGAAGTCTCAGTATATAACTGCTTATCATATAATGTCACTCGGAAGTCAATTTTTTTGCTAAGGGGGGGAAGTGACAGGTGTTGAATAGCCTAATGTCAAGAGAATAACAGGTTTTACGCTAAGAGATTTAGAAATGTGAGAGAAGTGGTTTTAAGGGCTGATCAATCCTGCGAGTGAATACGGCGCGTTGTGCTGGCGACGAGATGCAAGCCCAGCTGGCGGGAAGTGTACCAGAACAGGTAAAAGGCATGCATCCTGCATGCGTGCGTGAGTGTACACATGCATATGTTACTAATGAAAACCTCAGTTGAGCACTCTGTCTTTATTCAGGCATGCCCATAAGCATGTGTCTCTTTAGAGAGTCTTACAACAGGATTTCCTGGAAGAGCTGGAAATAGCTTTCTGGGTATTAGGAACAACACACACGCTCAAATGCGTGCTGAATGGAAGCCTAGAGCTGTGTGGGATACTTGAAAGTACATCGGACTGTCTGTACTTCTGATCTTGCTGCTGAGTCCACCCAGAAGCTTGGCAAATCATTAAGAAGAATGTGTAAACACATTCAAAAAGGTGTAAACTTCTCTTCCAATGAACATAATGGCATCATTGGGTTCGTGGTTTCCATCCCTTCCTCCATGCCCTCCTCTTCTCGCTGTGCCCACTGGGAAGGGGTTTTAGGTATTACTGATACAAAGAAGTGAATTGCTAGCACGCTTAACTTGAGGACTTAAAGAAAGACCTTACAATCAGGAGAATTTAGTTGAAAAACCCCATAAGGAGGTTTTCACACTGGAAATGTGAAGTGCTGATAAGCATTTCCAGTGGATAAGCAGGAAGTTGCCAACTGGGACTAAGCACTGCAACTCTCAAACTGAATGTCTGGGGTCACTCCACCGACAAAATATGTGATAAAATATGGGTATTTCTCACATCAATTTCAGTAGCGTAGAGATGTAAGGAAATTGCTATTTGCACAGTTCCACAAGCTGGGACAGAAGGGGAAAAAAAGATTCGCATTTCATTGAGTAAAATGTTTGTTGTTAAGAACGGTTCTGTTTGCCTTAGTTTGTTGAAGGGTGAATTAACCCTTTGGTTATTTCAGGGGACCCCAGATCACTTATGCTGCAGGCAGAATAGATGAAAAAGGAATGAAAGTGGGAATGGTTTTCCAAGCTTAACCTATGAGCTGCAAACACCACGCTGAGGTGCCGAGATGAAATCCCTACTGTAGTTCTCAGTATGCTGCTTTGGTTTCTTCTTTGGTCAACCAGCAGTGAAACAGTTAACACTAGTGCCCTTTCTACTGCCAGGGAGAAGTGGGAGCCCTTGAAAGGGGCAGGAGGGTTCATCTTTCTCTGAGCCGTAGTTTTGAGGTGTACTTTTGCTACGCACTTCAGCTGAGAAGCTTAAAACCTCACTCATTCAGTCTGTGACAGCTCCACAGCCGTTTAGCTATGGCTCCCTGAACCTCTGAAACAATTGCCCAGAGGGCACCCATAAATGTTCTTGCATATTGTAATGGGCTTCAAAGCCTTGGTGAGGCAGACTCCAGCCTTCAGTCCCTGCCTTGTAAATGACTGGTGTTCCATCATCTGTTGATGGGCTGTCTGAAGGTGTTAACAAACACACAGGAGCCCAGGCTGAAGTTCAAGATAGCAGGAGATGTCCTTGCATGGGCACGTTTGCCATTAGCTACCAGGTAGCTAACTGCTCCTGATTGGAAATTCTAGCCTTATAGAGCAGCACACAGAAAATGAGCTGACAGGCTGCATATGGTGGTTGGAGATGGGGTACCTCTGGTGAGAAATAGGGAAGCTGTGATGATAGGGAATAATAGCAGCTGCTTCTGCTATGGGATTGTTATGTCCTGAAGAGAGGTGCGTTTTTGATGACAGCAGGATGAGTGCTAAGAAGTTTTGGCTTGTCATACCTACAGCCTTGTTCATCTCTTGTGAATGAGCGTTTGTAGTGCTACGCGTGCATCAGTGGCTTTCTTCTGGGGAGAGGATGACTTTTTAGTTCCATAGCAAAAGCAATGAAGGATGTGCCTGAGAAAGAAGTCCCATAGAGAAACCACAACAGTGACATCCTTCTTGGCAGAGACACGATGAAAATTGGTGGCTGTGACTTGAATCTTTCCTTTCAGGCAGGATGCATCTGTCCTTTCTACAGGTGAAGAAAAGGCTACAGCTTAAGGCATGAGGCAAAAGTTATGAGGGTCAAGAGGTCTCTAGGGTAATAGCAGCAAAACAGGGATAAAAATGAAGGGAGGGAAGCAGTTGTGAATGTGACACTGAAAGCAAGCAGGTAGGTAAGATATGTTGGATATCGACCTAACTGGAGAAACAGACCTGAAAATAATGAGAGAGAAAACTGCTGTTCATTATGGTTTCTGCTACATTCAGGGAAATAGGGCTTGACACTGGCATTCTTTGCAAATAATCAGGATTATGCTAGTGAGCTGACCCAATTCAACTCCACGGCTGGAGTTCTCCATCTGTGAATACTGCTTAATTGCTCAATGCAAAGGAACAGCAGTGCAGGGGCCACCACTGAGGTCCCAGTCTCGATTCCATCGTCTTGATCTCTGTTGTCCTGGCAGAGACTCATGGGGTTGAAACAGCTGTGCTTGAGTTTTCTGTATGAACCATATTCTGCTCTTTGCAGGTATTTAGAAGAGCATGCTTGGTAGCCGGAATGGCAAGCACAATACAAGGGGTCTCTGCCAACCAGCTTTTTCTTCTTTCCATTAAGGTGCTTATATCTTTTTCTACCTCAGGAAAAATCTTGCTTTCTTCTTTCTTGCTGAAGAAGAAAGCTGGCTCCATGCTGGCTTCACTAAGGGCATTTGGTGATGGCCTGCTATGACAGGGTGACAGTGTTTGTGGATAAGGGAAGAGCAACTGATTTCATCCACTTGGATTTGTGCAAAGCATTTGATGTTGTCCCATGTGTCATCCTTGTCTCTAAACTGGAGCGACATGGGGTTTGACAGATGGACTGCTCGATGTATAAGGAATTGGCTAGGAAGCCAAGGCTGGGGAGGATGCCCAAGCATTGCTACATCCAAAATTCAGTTCAGGTCTTAGCCCATTGCTCCCCCTTTCCAGCACAGAGCACTTGGTTCACGTAGCAGGATTCACATGCTACATGCAGGGCTGGAGCTCTGCAGCAGAAACCAGAAGTAAAAAAGTTTATTATAGAGCAACCAATTGAAGAGCTGGTGTCTTTAATGCACTAACTCCAGCCTGGCCTAAACCAGTTCCTTTTCTAACTTAAATGATTGCATCCTGAAAGCCTTTGATGCCAGAAAGAAAGAGATTGTGTCTTTAAATAGAGGAGAAAATGATAGGGGTGAGGTGATCTGATTAGTCTGTAAGATGAACGGAAATTAGTTATTTTCATCCTTAATCACCCACAGGATGGGCCAATTATCGAGCTGTTAGAGACCTATTAGATGGTTGGGAACTCACCCTTCCTCACCTCCCTCCCATAACCCGGCATGAAATTATTGAAGTCACTCAATTTCGCTCTCATTGAAACCCATGAAGGGAGATCTCACAGCTGAGCATGGGGTGGCTGCAGAGGCCTTTTTCTAATTACTAGCAGCACTCCAGCTTCCAGAAATTGGTTTATTGATTCCACACAAACTGCGTCTCTGCAAATGCAACCTGCAGGTTTGCAGGAACAATTCTATCTCTCTGTTTGTCAGCTTATCTGCTTGTCTATCTAGCCTCTTGTTTGACTAATGTGGGAGGGACAAACCAACTTTTAAGAGCTACCTGTCTAATCAATGCAGCTTCAACAAACTTTAATTTTACATATGTATTTGCTAACGTATTCAATGAGTGCTGCTTATGAGCAAATTGTAACCTGTGGATTCCTCACTAACCAGGTTTCTTAAGTGTGATTGTTATTTGGTATTGCAGTGACGAAAGACTATTGGTCAGGTTTATTCACATAGCATTGCCTTCTTACTTCCCTGCCTCTGACTGCGTAAGTGTAATCAACAACATGAAGAAGTCATATGTAAGTCATTGTGGTTTGGGAGAGGGAATGAATAAGTTGGGAAGAGAGGATAAATGAAATTAGGGTTGATTTTTCTTTCTTAGGAATTGGATTTCAACTCAAAGCCCCACTACTATGGGGAAAAAAAAAAAATTACATGGTGAGTTATATGTTATTTCAAAAGTTACATGTTATTTCATCAAGAGTTGAATTATTTTTTCCCCATTGCACTCACAGAAAGCAATCATCAGGACTGATTGCATGCTATCAGTAGCAAAGCTGTATGTCTGTCCTTGCCCAGCTTGCCTAGCCACACGTTTCATAATCTTTAGCTCTAGCTGCAGAGGATGTAGTTGTGTGCTTTTATGTCTTCTGCCTGACTGCATTTGTGCTGTCTGGGGGCTGTGGACTCTGCTTCCACTTGGAGCTCTGTGTTGGTATTTGGTGTAAGGAGCTGGACTTTTGAAAGCCACTGAAGGTACCTAACCGGATGCTGGAAGCTGCCTTGATGCTGATTTGAAATCAAGCAGCAGTTAGGATCCTGTGTGCTGGCTCCTAAGTACTGAATGTGTCTAATCGCATCTTTTGGTCTCTCAGATGCAGACCCACGTTCCTCAGGTGCCCACATTGTTTCATATAAGACTTTAAATGTGTTTGTTGAATTGTGGCTTGGCAGCCTTTGCCTCTGGCTGATGTTTGCCACGGCCACTGTCAGAAAGAAAAATCTATTGCTGAGCTAATACCTTGGTTTAGCTGTATAAATTTAGCTGTCTCTTTCCACTGAAGATGCTGTAGGGTATCTGAGACTTCTGCAGGTTACCAAAGACCATAGGATACCTGTGCCTTTCTAGAGTGGTAGCTTGAGATTGTGTGGATATTGTCCCATGGCTCTAGATTACTTTGTTTAAGCAATCGAATTCAGCCCCCTAGACTCTGCAGGAGAGACAGTGTGGGATTTGCCTGTGTAAGCTACCTTTCAGTACTGGGTCAGACAACCTTGGAGGCTTCTCCTACAAGCCCTCCTTCTCATTGCAGGAGTGCATCACCATTCCTCTGAAAACTGGCAGCAGCGTGTCCTGGGAGACAAAAAAGTAGCTACAAAGATGGAGGGATTATGCCAAAAAGAAGCTTCTGATTCTTATTTATAAAAAGGAGATTAGTCCTAGTCTGATTTAGACTTTCTGCATTCAGCTGGAGCAATGGAAGAGGCTGCTTAGCCTTTACAGCCTCCTATGCCACACAGATGTTAGTGTGAGTGGTTTGCCAAGGCAATGCCTACCAAAATGATCCCACTCAGCTTTAATCTGCTTTGTTTCAACAGCCGCGGCTTAGGGAATGATCATGCAAACAATTTCACTGGCAGGTATGAGAAGGTGGCACCTTTCCCTGCATTTGGTAACAGGCAGCCCTGCAGGCCCTGCAGACAGCAGCATTTTCAAGTAAACCCAGTAGACATCTGGTCTGTCTTACACCTTCAATCACCAGAATGGCAACTCAGTAGGTCACAGACCTTCTACTGTGCAAAGGCTGTCCCTCCATCTTTTGTAGACCTTGGGATAAATATCCATATTATATGCAATGAAAATGAAATCCAGAGGAGTGTGTGGGGTTTACTATTCTTAGAGGAAGGGGCAAAAAAAGACCCTGGGTAAATGCTCTGAAATATTTGTGCTGCTAAGCTTAATGCACAGAGTTAGAGCTACCGCTAAAGGTAGATTTGGTTCAGGGATGTGGATAGTCCTGCTCCCTCTATCTGAGATCATGGTTGTGCTCTTACTGCAATCATCCATTGAGATTTGGGATAGTTAAGGAAGTTAGTTTCACTTTTAGCAGTCTTTGGCCAGGTTTTGACAGCAATCATATCAATGCCTTCTGAAAGCCTTTCCAGTGATGCCTGTGTAACTGAGATGAGAATGATCCTGTTTGCCTTTAGCCTGCACCTTTTCTATGTAAGGAAGAAGGGAAGATCACTCTTGGGTACTTCCACCATCTTTGCTTAGTCTTTCATTAATTTGCAGCTTCTGCTCATTTGCAAAACATATTCTACTCTGAATTTGCAAGATGCTACATGGAGACATGCAGAACCACCACAGCAGGTGTTTATGGACACAAAAGGGAAGGCCAGGCTTGTTTAAACCAGTCTTCTGTTGCAGAGTCTGTTTTCTAGCTGTTTCATACAGCTCTGCCTTTTCTTTAGGCATCTGTACAGTTGGATGGCTAATGTACTGTGGATAGTACATTGGCCAAACAAGCACAGGGCTAACAGTAATGATCTGCCACCATCTGTAGAAAGCTTTTAGGTACTGTGGTTTTGGGTAGCCTGTAAGCACCTGATAAATAGTGTTACTGTGTGTTGGAAGGGATTTGATTGAACTGGCTGTTGCTGTTACAGTCAGTTCCTCATCTGTTATTTAATCTTTCTTCTTGTGGCATAGTCCTGGTCCATGCTTGGCAAGAGTTTCCTACCCTTCCTCATTACCATTCTTTGGGCAGGGTCCCGAGAGCCCCTGTCTCCATCCTCACTTCAGCTCCTTATCTTCCCTCCAGATCTCACCTGGAGCAGACCCACACGCATGAAAATTCATTCCCTTCTTAGCTCCCTACTTCTGGCTTTAGCTTCCACCTCCCTCAGTTTCTTGACTTAGAGTTACCCTAATCAAAGGGCAGCATATCCTTGACCTAGACTAAACAGATGGCATCTCCCTATGTAACATTCAGGCATGAATTTCACATGCACACTGAAAGAGAGATCTCAGACAGGTCTGTTCCCCCTCATTAGCTTTCCCTGACATCACTCTCCAAGTCATGGAGCGCAGCAATAGTTGTGTGGCTGTGCAGAACTATCCATTTCACACCTGGATGCGGCCCTGGCAACACTCGCAACTAGCTGTGCCTGTTCTTATATACAGATCCCATGAGGCTGGGCCTTCTAAGATCCACAGTTTAATCACAGAGAGCTGACATGATGCTGAAAGTGATTTGTTGTGTCCATGCTGGCAGTTAAGTCATTGCCAGCAATTGCATCCAAACACAATAAATTGCTTGAGTGTGGACTGTTGATGGGAAAGTATCATGGCTCTCACTGCAGCACAGGCACTAACCACATAGGTTTTCACCCCAGCCAGGACTTTGAGCTGGGTATCTAATGGGCTTCAAGTCCTGTATGACAAAATTGTCCACTGGTAGCACTTTACTGGGTAATACCTTGGGAAAACTTTGCCTCCTGTTCTTTGTGAGAAATTAGCCTTAAAATGAAGAACCTTCTGGTGGGAGAGAGGTGGAACTGTGATTCAGTGTATATAAAGCAGATGATAGGTGTCTTTCAAAACAACTCAGTATTATAGGAAAGGAGAGCTGGAACAAAGAAGACTACCATCCTGCTTCCCTGCCCCCAAAAGTCTGAGAAGGAAATGTTCATAACTCAAAAAAGCTTGTGTTTGTTTAAGAGTAGTTTGGGATTCACCTAACTTATTATAGCTTTAGTGCACAGCAGCAGTATCAGCAGCAAGGCCATGAAAAATATAAGACCCAGGCAAATAGAATGTGTCAATCCAAAGCGGTAACAACTGTCAGCTTTATTTATTTATTTGTTTTAGAGCTAGCAGGGGAAAATACATATATTTTGGCAATCTCTCACCCCCTTCCCAAGTAAAGCATGTTTTTGGACAGTACATGTCACAGCAGCTTTCACAAACAGAAATCTGGATACATATTCATTTCCATGTAATCGGATATTTTGACACTGCTTTCAAACTCATCTCATTCCATGATCCTGGACATTCAGACTTTGTTCCAATGTCTGCTACAGGTCACCTTGCAATTTATAGCCAAGGGACATGGATCGGACTTACATGTGATCAGGTATTTATACTGTACTATACCAGGGGTTTTATTTGAGAAAGATCTGCAGCATCAGAACTGTTCATTCTGGAGTAAATGACAGAAAAATGTTCTCCGTGAAGAAAACCGATCTTTGACTGTCATGGGAGATGATGTTCTCTGAAGTTTGCTGGAGAAAGATAGAGCTTGCCTGGACATCACTGAGATTTTTCAACTGTGCATGGTTTCAGGTGAATTCAGTGTTGTGGAAGGGGCCAAATGGAGGACTGTGAAGACTGATGGACTCGTATTACCGCCTACTAAGTTTCATATGAGCAAACTTTCCTTCAGCCAGACCTAGCCCTCCCAATAGGCCTTTTCGTCTTCAGCATAGCTTAGGGGCTAAGGAAGACCTTCTGTCCTTTCAACTCCTTTACAGTTCTACAAAACATGACAGCTTAACCGCATTGACTTCAATACGGTTGTTCATACGTGGTACTTGGATTTAGTGAGCAGTGCTGTAAATCTCCTGAGCAGAGCAGGAGATTGTATGTCAGCAGACTTGGGCTGATTGGATCCCTGATTTCATCACTGATCTGCAACATGATCTTGAACAAGGCGTGTGCTGTCTACATGATTTGCTTCCTACATTCGTAGCTAATGGTCCTTACTCATGGCCAAATAGCTCTTGAAGTGTTGTCCCCTGTCAGTGTAGTAAATCTTATTTATTAAGCACCAAGATGTACCTAACCCCAATGGAAGTATTTCACTAGCTGAGAATTAATTTCTTCACCTATTGTATCCATCATGGTGGTTTCTGTGTGCTGCCCCATGCTTGGGCAGTCTGTTTCCACTCTGGTGTCCAGAAAGAGTAAGCCAGCACCCCCTTTACATCCCACTCCTGGGAAGAGCATGTCTCAGGTATTCCAGCTGGTGGCTTCCCCATCCCAAAGGACAATTAATTCCATTTTTCCCCAAATGCTTCAGCAGTTTTTGATATTCTCCCCATCTCTTAGGGTTTTTTTAGTTTTATAGAGCTTCCTTTTCTTAGCATAGCATTAAAAGGAGGAATAAAAAAGTAATGAAAAATGTGTCAGGGCAGAAAGAAGCCAGCAAGAGTTGTCTACTCCAACATGGGTGTCCTCTCCCCTCCGTATGCACTAAGAATCTGATTTCTCAGTGGTCAGCCCCTTTGGGTGACCTACAGAGACCTGCCCAGTGACTTATGTCTTGTGGTATGCTTCTCTTTCTTCCATTACCTTGCTACCCCTGAGCAATGGGAAAAGAAAGAGGGGGATGATGTGACGTGAGGGCCTCTCCCACTCAAGCTGAGGGGAGCACAGTTTGGAAAAGCAGCTGAAGAGCAAGGGCAGCAAAAGCAATCTGGGGCAAGTGCCTTGTAGCCAAGACAAACCTACTCTGAGGCTGCAGGTCATCACAGGGAGGAAAATCTTGCTGTTACCATGTACAATAGGGCTTTGCTGGCCCTGTTTAGCAGCCTGTTTCGATTCTTTAGAGTCTCCTAACCAAACACAACCTGATGTCTCCTGCTTGTTTCTTTATCAGTTCAGTACTTCAGCCCATTACTGTAGTTTGTGTTCTCTCTGCAGTCCCTTCTCCTCTTCCTTTACCTTCCCAGAATAAAGCCTTAACCCACCTACATTTTCACCTTCCTGGGAAGCCCTACCACCTCAAAACTTAAGATCAATAACCCTTTTAAACTCTTTTTAAGCTTCCTTACCTAATCCTCCAAGCCAGATGTTCTTCTTAAAAATCTCTCACACGTAGACGCCATGTTTTCCCATTGAAAGCCAAGCCACTTCTAATTCCTTGTGCCATCTATTCATAAAGGATTTATCTTACAAAAGCCACGCTTCTGATACTAGAAGCCTGGGATCTGAATCTCTACTGTCCATAGACTTTACAGTTTAGCTGCTGGATTTCAAACAGATCTATAACATGATGATGTTCTCAATGGTATGGTAATGACATATCTCTCCTTCAGCCTAGCAAATGGGCCTACGAGGTAAACTACATGTTTAAGCCGTTTTAGTTTCCACAGAGAACTTGGTTCCTTAGCTTTATGTGGATATCAATAGAAGGAAGGCTGTTAGTTTTTCTGTATAGGTATGATCAGGGATGGGTCTGTGTGAAAGAGGCAGGGGAAGGGGCTGGACAAAGATTTACGAAAATAATTAGCTTTTCTGCCCTCTCTTGCCAGCAATGTCAACCCTTTTTATCACAGCTCAGCCACGTGAATAGTTGATTTCTCATCACAATGACAGAGGTGGAAGCAAACAGCAGGCTGGGGACAAGAAAGTGTAGATGAGGGCAGTGTAGGGCAGCAATATGGTTTTACAGCTGGTCTAAGTTTCAGTTCCACCAGCAGCCCATCTGCTTTGGGAGATTCCTGCACTCTTTCCTTTCTTTCAGCCTCTGCTTTCTGCACCTCTGCACCTACCAGAGTCTTCTGCCCATCTTTGTTGCATTGATCCAACTGGCAGTACAACTGCAACATATAACCAAAGGAGCAGAAATTTCTGGTACAGTAGTGGGATGTTTTAAAATGTTAATAGAAAGCCTTTAACTGGTTCCCACCTAACAGCTCTAGTTAGCAAGGCTTGCCCCAGATTTAGCAAGGCTGGGGACTGCTGCATCATCAGTGTAGATGAGGACTGAAGGTTACTTGTAGTCTTGGGGTTGCTGCTTTGTGCAGTGTCCGGTCATATGGGTGATCTCCACGACTGCCAGGGCCCAGGGAGAGGACTGAGCTGCTGCCCTGTGTCTTCTCCATCCCAGGCTCCTTTCCTGTTGAGATGGAGTGTGCAATTTGCTCAGCAGCTGAAGATTCAGCGCAGGGCTTTCTGAAGAGCCTCTGTGCAATTAGTATGGCAAATTGGAGCATCCCAGGAGGATAGCAGAGCATCATGCTCACCAGCAACAAGATCTCAGCTCCTCCGTACGAAAGGAATCTCATTTAATGTATTAAATATTTAATTAATTAACTGAAGCTTTAATGAGGTAGTGATGAAGATGCCAAACAAGATACTGGGACAGGAATACCCCACCCCAGAGATAACAGCTACTATTCTCCCAGTAGTACTTTCTTCACTGGCAATGCTACTGCCTGAGGAAGCTCTCAGTACCTTCAGGTCTCATTCTGCATGGTTATAGAGCATTGCAGAGGTGGGATGTATCCCAGATGTGAGATGGAAAGCTCATTTATTGCCTTTTTTATTGAGCTGGAATAGATGAAGAAGCAAGAGTGCTATAGTGTCTGTGCTGCGTGTGGCAGCATAGGAACTGATAACATAAACAGAGATGGCTTAAAAAATCATGTGTGTAGGGATGCTGTTGCTAGGTCAATGGAAGATCCATGTTCCTTAGAGAAGGGGAAGCAAGAGGGAGGCATTAGGTTGAAAAGGAGTCCTGCTTCTTCCTTCTATTGGATCTTCCTGATGCCACTGATGCTAAGTTTAGTACAAGTACCAAGATGCTAGTAGTCTGGGCTGGATGCCTCCACAGAGGTATTGAGAGTGGACCCATCATGTCTGGGGTTATTCAGTGTGAAAGTGTTCATTTCTACTCTTTCAGATGGAGTGCTGTGAAGATTGTACCTAGGCTCTGTCCTTGGGGTGGGTTAGGCTCTCCTGCCTGAAGTACCAAGGGGCTAAGAAGCATTGAGGATCTTCTTCAGGCAGGAGGCACTAGAAGAGGAGGCCATAGGGAATACAGGTAACGTGACAGAAGAATGTGAGAGCCAAGATAATTCTCACCATTTCCTCTTCTCTGCAAGAATTGCTTTAGCTGATCAGCTCCTGTTATGGGAACCCTGGGATTTGGAAAGGAATAATAAAAGATTAATCGAGAAACTCCTGAATGAATTCAATAAAAATGACATATGGAGCGTGCACCGTGATGTTTTTATGATTAGGCTGGCAGATAATTGGAATGAGCAGATTCTGCCCCACGCTTGGTCAGGTCTGGTGTCTGGGAGATCCTTCTGGTTTCAGTGTTTCCTCACAAAGGAAAAGAAATTTAGAGGAAAAGGGGAAGAACGAAAAGGGAGGCAGAAAAAATGCTTCTCTGTTCACTTCAGGAGAAAGCTCTGAGAAAGCTGCTGTTTAAAATGCTTTTCAGATTTCAGAATACAATCCTCTATGGTACAGGTTTTGGCTTGATTCACACATCAGCACCCTTGAAACCCAGATCTGCGATCAGGGGTCTTCTGAATGCTCAGCCTTACTCTGCTTGTTTCCAGCTGGCATTTGTGAGTGGCCAGGCCCAACACAATGGTCGAAGGGCAAAATATAACACTACACACACACATTTCAATCTCTGCAGTTGCAGATCCTTTCTCAAGCACAGCATCTCTAAGCCAAGGCCTCATCTCAGAGCTAAGCCCTCTCTTCCCCTGGGTGTTATGGCACATTTTGCTTGGACATTGATAAAGACTTTTCAGGATACTGTGCAAAGTCTACCCTCTGCTGCTCCTCTTTGACAACCCTCTGTCCAGCTTTCCTCAGCCCCTCTCCAACACAATGAGCTTGCTTTTGATTCATGGCCTGTTACAGCCTGCCTGCCCAGCCACAGCAGGTCAGCTCTCTTCCCTGGCCTATTCTTTGTGTTGGCACCAGCCACACACTTATCAGGTTTGCAGAAGAGTTTTTTCTGCTTACTACTAGTATCTGCAAAGGCACCTCTGTGTTCTGCCCTCAAATCCATCTTTATTGTAACACATATTCCTTGTCCCTCTCAAAGAAACCAAAATAACCCACCGCAAACCAAAAGCATAACTGTTGGGCACTCAGTGTATAGAGATCTGTGTGTTACTGTGACATGCTTGGTCTCATTGCCTCCTTCTTCCCCATCTGTCTCTAGCCAACCACTCTCCTGCCTTATATTCAGATTTGAATTTGGGCAAAGACTGTCTTTTTCTTCTCTGCTTGTATAATAGCAGGTGGAACAAGACCTTGCTCCTTCCAAGATGGATCAGAGAGTGTTGCAGCTTTTGTGATAATAAGTGACAATAAAAGGTATTGACTGGATCACAGCATGAGGCTGTGATGAAATGATGGAAGGTTGTATTATACCTTCTATCTTAGACAAAAAAAGAGGGGCGGAGATGCAAGAACATGTGGATGTGTGGATAAGTTTCTTTTTCCTTTTTTTTCTGGATGAATGGAATTCTCCATGTGAGTTACTGAGCCCTAAGGGTCCATACTCTCTTTTTCACCCTATGTTAGTACCCTGCTATCATTACTTTAATGCCATCTTCTTAGGAAAATTCCTCTGGAAGATCTCATTTCACCCATCTGGAATGTGTCTAGGTGCTGTGCCTTGCTCTTGATCAGATACAGAGCCAGCCTGTGGATGACAAGTCCATGTTGGAGGCATGAATAGAAATAACCACTCTAACTAAATGAAAGTAGTGGCGAACTTCGTGAATGCTAGCGTGGGCTAACAGTTTATTTACACAGCTTCTCGAGTGAACTTATACAGGCCTCTTGTAACTTTACTGCTACTCATATCAGCAGCATGTGAGATCAAGCTAGCTCATGTATGCCCAAGCTTCCTGCAGTTTACCCTGCATTTAGTTGCAGTGAAGATGTACCCTCTGTGAAAGACAAGAGGAATATTTACCAAGGCTTTTAGCTTCCAGAACTCCCCCAGGCATGAGATTTCCTATGGAAATTATTTTCCAAGGGAAAACATGACTTTCTTTACTATCATAAATAAAGCACCATTTGACAGCTTTATAATGTTAGACTCTGAACAGAATGTTTTGACTTGGATTGCTTCAAATGTCTGCACTTGCTGAAGCGAATCAAAGCATTTTGCTGTACATTTATCTGACATTAAGCAGCACCTGCCCATGGGGCTGTGGTACCTCATGAGAGTTGTAGTTTGGATGTTTTGTATGTACATCTCTCTTGTGGACTGGTCTGCTTGTCTGAAATACACTGAGCTGAAGAGTGCATTCCCAAAATGAAATGTTTGGTTTCAAGGAATGTCAAAGACGTTGTTTGGATTGGAGAAGTGGAAAAATGACTGTATTTCCAGTTGTGTTTTTTATAATGTGTTCCTTTGGAGAAGTATGGATTAATTAAGCTTTTAACTCCAACAAATTGTGGTGTTTTGCATGGATTGGACCACCCAGTTCTATTCTTAGCTAACACAAGAGCTCAGTTTCACAGTAGGTGTAGTGGGATTGATTCAGTCTCAGCCACCTCCAGGGTGGAGCTAAGCCAATGATTAGTGGCACAATTAATGATTTTTACCCTCATTGCATGAAAAGATGTGTTTCTTTAGTATTTTCTTCTTGCATTCTGGGAAGCAACTTTTTTCACTGGAATTTGGAAATCATTCTCGATGGACAGAGAGCAGACCTACTTTATGAGCAGTGTAACCCCAACCTTCTCATATAGATCATATATGCAAAATTAAGAGAAAGAAAGTACCTTCCTCTGAATAAAATGTCCTGGGGGAGAGGGGCATGGATGATCTTTCCCTCCTTCTGTCTGCAATGCTGCTACCTCTAGACTGGTGCACCTACTGTTAAGGAACAGAGCACAGCATAATGTTAGCGGAGCCATGAAAACTAGTGTCTTCCCCAGCTGACACTGCAGGAAAGGCTTACAGGGAGATGAATTATTACCCCTGGAATTTGCCTAGGATGCGTAGGCTAAAATCTGGGGAGGGAAAGCAAGCCAGGAAATCGTAAGTGACCACAGGCAAGCAACGCCTGAGTTATGTTTTCCATTTGAAGTAAGATACCTTTCCCAGGATCCTTTAGACATGGTCGCGTACAGGGGCAGCTCTGCGCATACTAAGCAGGACTGCTTTAAGCCAGTGATTAGAATGCACCTATTTAATCCTCTGAAACTGCTGGATTAGGGTACGGTGCTCTGATTTATTTTGTCTGTTTGGGCTGTGTACACACTGTGTAGAGGAATTTGGATCTAATCTTTGCCATCATTATAATTAATTAGATGCTATTCTCCAGCATGTAATGGTGGCGATAGAGCTCTTACATGGATCTGTGTGTTCCTCGCAGACTCTGCTGCAAGAAGAGATCTGCTGGGGAGATATTTGTTAATTAATTGTTTAGTTCATCACAACACCACGCTGTGCCAAGTTCAGCCCTCTTATGCTGTTGATTTTAGCTGCCTGGCACCCGGGGAGGGATTTGCCTCTGAAGTTTTTCTCCCTTTCATTTTGCTTCTAATGTTTTTTTGGATTGTGCTACAACTGGCTGCTACATGTGCATTTGTTCACGTGGGCAAATGGCAGGCATGAAGGGAAGGCCGTCAGACAGCTATGTGCTAGGGTATTAGTTCATCTGCGTTATTATTCTCTGAAAAGAGTTTCAGAAGAGAGATGGAAAGAGTTTTTGCAGACAAAGAAGTACACCAAGTTGGTGAAGAAGCTGAACCTCAAAGAGAAGGGCTGAGTTCCTAGGAGTTAGGCAGACCTTCACCAATGAGGCTGTGATTTCTGGTCATTCACCATAGCAGTCTGGTAAGCAGGTATTCCTATGCCTACTACTTATCTGCATCCATTTGCCTGTGCATGCATGGGTTGTGGCTAGGAATACCTGCAGAGGTAAATTAATTGTTCAGTGGTGTGCGTGCATGTTTATTACTGAGTCTGTGTGGAAACCTATAAGGAACAGGGTATTTGTGCTCGTGTAAGTCAGTCACTATATATAAATGTGATGGGAAGAGGGATACATGTATGTTGCTGAGAGCCACGATGCGTGATGTCTGTCACAGAGTGTGGATAGCTTGTATCATGAGAGCGGCTGCAGGCCTGAATGCCAGGAATTGTCTGAGTCTGTGGACATGACTGCACGTCCCCAGAGGTTTTTATTCACACTTGAGTTTATGACAACAGTTACCAGGGTGCAAGTCTGGGTTTTGGCTCTTTCCATTCAGGGTGTCTCTCTGAATGTCTCTAGCACCTTGTATGCCCATGCAAACTGTGTATACAGGAGTACCACAGGAAGTACCTTTGTTGCTGTATACATGTGATAGGTGTTGTGCTCACTACTCTTGTGACTACACAGTGCTCTCAGTATAGAAGATATATACTGTTTCTTTCCATAGCAAGCAACCTCTTTAATTCCCCTTATGTTCTCGCCTTCTGCCTGCTTCCTGTGGTTCACACACTAGCAGCTTCTAGTTACTTCTCTATAGCTGGTTATGGCTGGGTATTCTTCCAAGCATGTAAGACTTTGTTGTAGACTGACATGAAAGCACAGTGTACGTAGCAGCAGGAGGATTTGCCTCACCCAGGTTCAAATCTGAGTGGAGCATCAGTGGACACAAGGTACCAGCTCCCAGAACTCTGGGAGTCTTCCCAGACTAAGCTAGATGTTCAATGGATTTAGAATAGGTTTGGATTTAGGCTTTGGATCTTTTCTGCCTCTGCTCCAGAGCATATTGTGAAGGCAGATTTTTAATGATGAGTTTCACACAGCTGTAGCGTCCATGCAGGTTTTCCATCAGGCCAGGGGCAGCAGTACTGGCACTTGTATTAAGGAGCTCTAACTGAGGGAGATCTGCATATTCCCTAGAAAGGGCAGCACAGTTACCTGTTTCTACAAGGAAAGCTGAGAGAGGGAGGAAAAAGGAAAGAAAAGAAAAGGCACAGAAGTTTCATTCCCTTGTGCTTTGAGTTCTTTGTAGTTTCTTTGCAAAGGTCAGAGTTGTCTGAAGAAATGGGAAATTCTCTGAATCCTTTAAATTCTAGTCCCTTTTCTTCTTAAAGTGGCCTAATTCCAGGGAGCTTAAAGTCTAACAAGGGATTTGATCCCACCTGGATCTCTCTCTCTTTCTATCTCACAGCAGGTTTGATGTCACTCAGATTGTTCATTTGTATTTTCTTTTGAGACAAAGCACTGTGGTTTCTCTTCCAGCTGTCATATATGTACTTTCCTCTGCCTGTCTGGAAGACAACATTCCTAGAGAGGTAGCTAGCAGGAGAAATCTTTTCACTTTAATTACAAGAAAAGAGGTCAAGAAAAAATGTACTGAGTTAAGCTTTGTTTGAACATCCCTGGGATGTGAAGAACTGATGTGTGAGAGTGCTGACCAGTCCAGTGTGCCTCTGTTACAGCAAGAGATGCTGCAGCCCTTCTCCCCATTACAGCTATAGCTCTCTTGGTAGGGCTTTAGTGCACTTCATCAGGGGTAGCTAGAGATTTTTGCCTGTGAGGTTTATGCATTGCTACAGTAAAGTTGCCCAGCTTAGAAGGACTCATCCTGCCTTTCCATTGATCATTCACTCCTATATTGTTGACATGCTTGTTTGCCCATGGTTATAGCAAAGCTAGCAAACCTCTAGGAGTCACAGAGCTGTTTGAGTTTCTGGGGTCCTTCCCCAGTGCTAGGGAAGAGATGGAGTCAAACACAGAGAAGGTTCAGCCTTGCAAAGAGAGGTAGACAAAAGCCTTTAACAGAGGTGGGGCAGGGGCTGGGATGAGGAGAGAAGTGGAAAGCCAAAATTGTGGGTATGTTTAGTCCAAATTTGGCAAAAAAGTTCTAGCAAATAAAAACCAAGCCCCCACAAAACCCAGAGAGAGGAGAGAGAGAATAATTACTGTAAATGTCAAAACATCTTGAGTTTGAGTGTAGGTTCCTTTTTGAAATGCTCAGATATTTAATTTTTCTGTTCACTTCAGAGAAATGTCTTTGTTTTTTGAAATAGCGTTAGCACTGATTGACATTAAGAAAAAACAAGGAGTCTAAGCAGCAGCTTGAATAACCCAGGGAAGAAATAAACCATTGCATTTGGATTGACCCAGTTTGGGATTGGGCCAAGATGAAAATGGCTGTGATTTACTTCCATTTTGCTGAAAACCTTCACATAGTTTTGTTACTGTTTGAGTCAAACTTATTGTTTTTCTTACTGGGTTTTTTACTGAGATGCTCCAAGAGACAAGAAAAACCCTTCTTTGGTCCATTTGGCCCCTGGCTACTGCAGCTTCTCCTCATTCCATCAGAAAGAGATGAGCAAACTAGAGCATTCTGAAAGTGTCAGACTTAAGAGGTATCAGCTCTCAGGTCTGAATCCTTCTGTCTCACTCCTGAGGTATGTATGTCCCTGATGATATAGGGCCTATTAAGAAAAGACTGTATCCTCAAGACATCCTTTCCGTAAGTGACACACTGTATCCAGTATTTTTATAGGACAGCACTAATTTTTCATAATGAGACACAGCAAGCTCCAGCCCTTTAATTGACTTGTCAGGTCTCACGTATTCAGGATGAAATTAGCTCATTTGGTTCCTGTCTCTCACTCCCCTGTTGTGGCGCTGCTAAGATGCAGATGTACAGTGCCATGACCCTCTGCTGCTCCAGAAGGATGTGTCTGAATGTAGCCAGGAGGTCTGTTACTGCCGTGAAGCCAAGGAGTGCAAATTGCTGCTTGGGTCCTGCAAATAGCATGGTCTGTGCAGTGACTGCTGCAGAATGACCCAGGATCCCTGTCCATGTCACCCAGTGCGTGCATATCTATGTGCTGGCTCAGAACAGGAATGGAAGGGGAGGCCCTTTAGCCTGAGATCTTGCTCTGCTTTGTCCACTGTTAGAGAGGCTCATCACTGTTCCTTTGTCCTATGGATGGTCCTTCCGGAAATGATGCTCACATCACCTCTCCTTCTTGAGGGCAGCCCCCAGCTCAGGAATTGCAACAAGCACTTTGACTAGGGTGTCATAGCTCACCTCCTCTGCTGGGGTCACCTTGATCCTACCAACAATGACGGCTCAATGACAGCTAGTCTGTGAGGGCTCCTTAACTTGGAGACTAAGATCTAACAATACACAGGCAAGCAGATGGCTTGGAGGAAAGGTGCAAGGCCAGTGATGGGAAGGGATGTTTTGCAGGCTCTGGAGTGTCACCACATCAAGCAGCTAAGGGTGGCAGTGATGTTGGCTGGGAAACTAGCTACTCTCCTGATGCTGAGAGGCTTATTGTGAAAAAAACCCACAGCTTTTAAACTGAATAATACTAAAAGAAAGAAAGATTTCCAGTATGTCACCAACACGTTGCAGACTGGCCCAAGAGTGGCATTCCTCAGCAGAGTCTGTGACACCTACCATTAGTAATTCACAGCAGCAATGCTCCTCAGAGACTCAAGCCCAAGCAGGCAAGATGTGGGCAAAATAAGCTTGCTCTTGCCAGCTCTGCTGGGATTTGCTGTGCATGCCTTCAGGTCCCTTCATCTCAGGGAAGGGCTGGTGAGACATACTCCTCTAACACCATAGCATATTCTGACATCAAGGAAGGAGGGAGGGATGAAAAGAAGAAGGGAGGATAAAAATGGCTTTAGTTAGGGCTTGGGCCTGCTAAGGCGTGCTCTTTGTCAGCTTTCCCTTTGTGTGCTGGTAAGTCCCATGCCACCCATCCTGCTTACTTTCAGCTTTCGCTGGTCCTGGCACAAGTACTTATCTTGCCGTGTAGTGGCAGAACACAGCATGCATGTGTGCAGTGAGGGAATGGTGTCTGTGCTACGGGCACCCTTGCACCCGGTCTTATGTGAATGCCAGTCAAAACCCCGTGCCGGTCCCCATCTAGCATCTGGCACAGCTTTGCCTGCCTTATTAACAGTCCACTTGTCTGGAATCTGCTCGCTGAGCAGAAACCGCTCCATAAATCCTCCCGCAATTTGCATTCCTCTCCGCTGTCGCTCATTACCACTGACCTCACTTCTGCTGCTGGAGCTGATCAGCCTCCCACCGTCCTGCCTGCGAGACGCCTCTCCATTACCACAACCTATTAGCAGCGGCAGCAGCAGTGCCTCCGCGAACGAGCGCGTTACTGCTGAGTCAGGAAATGTTCCCGACTCAACTCCTCTCTCTCCTCTCCCTCCCCAGGACCCGGGAGGAAGGCAGTGACAGCGAGCACAGCTCAATTGCTCTCCCTTGTGTGTTTCCAAGGCCAGGCTTCACATCCTGGGGAGCTCAGTGGGATCATTGCTGGACTTGCACTCTTGCAGGCACGGGTGGGAGATGAGGTGCATCGGCTGGCAGCATCTGGAACCAGAAGTGTTTGCTAATCAGCTGTGGGGATTCTGAGATAGCAGCTCACCCACTTGGGGCATGTGGATGCAGGTTTCTAGTTTAATAGCAGACTCCTCAGCCTGTGGGAAGCGTCTCTTCTGCTTCCTTCCTCAGCAATGAAGGAGAAACAAATGCCTATAGACACATGCATCTCAACAAAGGGTGCATGAGGAGGCTGAAGCAACTCAGCTATGTTCACCCATCTCAGACCCAAGCAATCACCTATGCTAGGGGCTGGTGATGGGCAGAGAAAGCAGGGATTCGTGCTAGTGCTCTGCTTCCTGTGTGTGTAGGGCTCATGCTGCTTCTTTCCCTGCAGACATGACAGCACCAGCTAGACTTAGGCTCCCAAGAAGAGGAGGCAAAGGCATGGCCATGCTCCTGTCCTTCAGTTCTGCTCAGTGCTGCAATGAGAGACTGAAAAAGGGCTTGCATTGTGCTTGTGTATTGAACCTGTTACACTATCCCTTCTCTATCATACTGGGGCTCCCATAGCAAAGCACTACGCTCATGGTTCCCAGATCCTCAGAATAGTCATGTAATGCTCTTGGTTTTCAGTTCTTTGGTCAGCGTTGGAATCCAGAGAGGCTGGAGGTATGCATTGGCTTGAGTGCTTCAGTTCAGAGCATGCTGAAGGAAAGGAGCTAGCTGTTTTGTTTAAATCCAGGTGATTCCAGAAGTTTTAAAAACTGAAACATGATTTTCAGGTGAGTTCCTTGGTCTCCGATTTCCTGTAAAAGTCCATATGCATTGTGAATTGTACGGAAATAGCTTATATTACCCTTACTCTGTGAAGAAGCATTCATTCTGTAATGTAAGGAAGGGTTTTATTTTAGTGGGAATGGAGGAAGGGGTGTGGGAAGAGAAAAAGCCGCCTGGTATTCCCCAAGCTCTTTTCCCTTCGGCCCAGACAAGCAAAGCCTTTCTTTGCAGGGGGAGAAACATATTTACTTAGTATAGCAGAGGGACCAAGATGCAGCCTTATTAAAACACAGCTCACGTATAGCCAGGGGTTTCATATATAGCTCTTTTGTTTTTTTTCTTAACCTTCCCTGTCTTGATGGAAACAAAAGGAGGAGAAGAGAAAGAAAGAAAGAAAGAGAAGAAGAAAAGGAAGTGAATTGCTTAATGGAGGTGCTCTGCCTGCATATTTAATACACTGATTTTATTGAATAGAAGGTGAAAAAGTCCACCTTGTTTGTTGCTTGCCTGTCAACCATGGCAAGAAGGCATCCTTCCGCCTGGCTGGTGCCTTTTATTAGTCAATGGTTTCCAGAGTGTAATTATACCATAGATCTGAGATGCATTATACACACAATTAGAATTCCCCAGCTGAGCCTGTTATTTATTAACCGGGGATATACTTGTTCAATTGTTTTGGAGGGCTAAGGTTTCCCTTTGTTTCTTTCTCTTTCTTCCCTCCCCTTTAAACTGTAACACAGGTCCTTGCAAGAGGTCTGTCCTTTGTGGCTCAGTGAGAGGGAGCAGGGTGAATGGCCCATTTGCTGTTAGCCCACAATGTCATCTAAAAAGCCTTGGCAAGAGGAGCTGCACTGTGGGGCTGCATTTGCACGGGCAGGGCAGAAAACACTCAAAGCTTGCATGGAAAGTTTTCTTTGATGGAATCCTGGTTTGCTTTCACACAAGGGAAGTGACTTCTAGGATTTACAGAGCTATTGTGGCTAAAAGGCCGGCACAGCCTTGCCAGAATCTGTTCCCTCCTGTGCATTTGTGTAGGTCTGAGCCCCATGTTTACGTTCAATTCAGTTTTGCCACACCTGGATACCCACTCAAAGCCTGTTTTGACTTCTTGTGCTCTGAGACTACTTGAGAGCATCCCTTATTAAATTAGAAACCACAGCTTGGCCTAACAGTTGAAAAACAGATTTTAGCAGTCCTACAGGAAAACACCATTTCTTTCCAGATTTTGTGAGTTGCTCTGGGCATGCCAAAAGAGCACCTTGGCTTGCATTATTTTAACAGTTTCTGTTCCTTACCTCAGTCAGAACCCAAAGGGCAAAGGAGAATGGTGACAAAAGGCACGGGTACTGGCTTAGCCACCCATTTTAGGGCTGCAGAGCACAATATAATTGGCCACCAGTCAGTCAGGGCAAGGGTCCTCCTCACCTTGTCCTGTCCTGTCTCTGACAGCAGCTGGTAGCAGCAGAGTAGGGAAGGAATAGAAAAGCAGTGCTGTCCCTCTTCCCTCAGAAATACGTTTCCTGAAATGTAGTGAGCTCTGTTAAAAATGCATCCCATCCATCTATCATCCCAGGTGCTGTCCTGCTGGGATTTTTCCATTTCCACAATATCCTCGCTTTAATAAGGTGACCAGAACAGGGCGAGAATCATTTCCTTGTTATTAATTATTACCATGTCTGCTGTACAGCAGTGTGCTCAAGGGTGTAGAGCTATATTCCCAAGAACCTCCTCCTGAAGGGCATTTTATCTTCCCTCACACTCCTAACCACTGGTATGTCAGACTTGCCCTCCCAGCTTTCCTCTCAAGCTGTGCTTCAGCTCTTCTCCCCTTGACCCTGCATGTCCCCAGCTCCTCCTGTTGTGTGCTTTATCCCTTTTTTAGATCTGCCTGTATAGAAACATCCTTCTAATATGATTGCAGAGGTAGATTTAAACTGATAGGGTTCACAGGTGTAATCCTTATGCAGGGTGCAATCTTTTGGCCATTAGAAGAGCTTGTTTCAGGTTAGCTGATGTCACTTGGGAAAGTGTTTGCAATACCCCAGCCCTTTACCACTAAGCCCCCTTTTCTCATATGGAGATAAAGCTGGGATTCATTCTGCTCAATTTCATATCTGCATCCCCACTGACATGACTGCAGGAGCTTTCTCTTGCAAGCAGGACCTCAAGAGACCAACAAGGGCTCTTGTTTCAATGTGGCTAACAACTTAATGCTTCTGGTAGCAGTGGCGTTAGGTGTTTGGCAGGCATTACTGCCACCACCGCTACCCCCTGGTGCCTGCCCCACTCTTCTGCTGGATGTATCTGCCTCTGGAACCAAAACCAGCAGAAAGATGGCATATCTGCTGCTGATAGCCCAAGGTGACAAGAAAAGCTGCTGGGGAAGGTGCGTTTGGTCTGCTGCTCTGTATGGGAGCAGAAGCCAAGCAAGTTCTTCTGCAGGCAAGCAGATTGACTTGGGAGCAGGCTGCTGAGAAGAGGTGACTTCTGAGACCACCACTACTGTTTGCTTATGTGCACCTGAGTCAGCTTCCCACAGTGCTGTCTGCTGTCAGCTTACAGACATCCTGGCAGGGTTTTCTGCTGGCAAGGAAGGACAGCAGCTAATCTGGGAGAAAATCTTAGGAGAAACAAAGCAGTTGTTGTTTTCACATGAGTCAGGAGCCAGGATCCAGTCCTAGCTTGCACTTTGTGAAAGTGGATCCTTCTTTACAGGCCTTTTGTGCCTATGTAGTTACGATGAGTTAAGAGCCCAACTTTTGTCAAAGATATGGGCTGCTTGGGGTTGGTTTTCCTTGTTTCCATTTACGCTGACAATATGCTTGAAAGAGAAGCAGGAGGAGACCCTGCTATTTGGAAACAGCATCTGTATTTTACTCCCTTTCATTAAGTGAAATGCAATGTCCATAAACTACATTGTGCACAAAGGTCTCTTTCTCACCTTGATGCATAGCAGAGCATGATGTTGATGACAGCTCGCACATCTATTGGTTTTTCCCTACTAGGCTAAATCCAGTTGCAAAAAAAATGATAGAAATAACTTTTAAAGGTCTTCGTTTCAAGTCCCAATACCTGGCCTATGTCTGAAAGATTGTAAAGATGAGATACTGGGTGAAATGTGATGTGTGCACAGCATATGTGATTTAAGATAGTGAAACCTAAAGAAATATGAGGAAAACAGGCCTGAATTTCAATGGTCATCTTTAAATGTCTACTCTGTGAGAGTTTCTAAATCTTCAACTGAAGCCATTATTTAATAAGTCCATTTGTCCCTGGTGCCAGATTTTAAAATGGAATTCAGTAATTATACATCAGCCAGTGGAAATCTTCATACATAACCTTTTAATGGAGCAATTCTCATGCCTCTATACTAGGTCCCACAAAACCTTAGGGCTGGAAATAAGACTTAGTATTAAAATTCAGACTGCTAGTCAGTACATTCCACCAGATGTAAAGAACAAGGAAAGAACTGATTAAATTAGTAAATATTTAGGTTTTCATTTTCTTTTGCCAATCTCTATCACTTTCAGTCACCATCAGTTCTTATTTCAGCTGAACACACAAATAGTGCAAATTCTTTTTGGATATGTTTATTTGTTAGGCATCCATTTGTTTGCATGAGTTATATGGCTTCCGTCAATTACATCCTATGTGGTTCATTATGTGAGATCATTTTGTAGTAGCGCAAGAGCATGAATTGTAGTGTGATTCCTAATAGTGGCTGAGGGATACGTTGCCGCTACTCTTCAGAGCAAGTAAGGGATATGGGGAAACCTACACCATTGTTGGTTTTGTAATTGTTACATGATAGTAGATTCAGTGTAGAAATTACAAAAAGTAATAAGGTATTATAGGGCTGGAGTTGGTGGTTTAGATCTGAGTCTGCGCCTCTCAGGGTATAATTCTTCCAGGAACAGGGGGACTGTGGTTTTCATGGAAGACATTTTGCTTTTGTTACAAAAACGCTGCTGCTCATTTTCTTTTGGAGGCTTGCTATTAGAATGACTCCCTGAATAGCAATTACAGGAGAGCTGCAAAAAGTTCATAATATTTGATTCAATGCAACCACTTCCCTACTATTAAACATTATAGGAATACCACTACGTTCTGCATATACAACAATTAATTTGTCCTTGACCAAATCAGCAACAATGTTCTTAGACACATATATCTTAGGAAGGAGAAGGTGATGACTAATTAGCATGAGGAATATGATGAAGTGTTTATATCTTGTAGTGTCTTAGATCAAAGATGATGTGGGCTTGGTGTTCTCAGCCTGGATCCCTATGGGCATGTGTCTATGTTAGGAAGTCACATAAAATCTGGCATAATTCAATATGATTAGCTGGTTCTGTTCAAGCAAAAGCTGGTTCAATAGGCAAGGGTCTCAGAAAAGTGGAGGGAGGCTTCAAATTCAGGGTAAGAAGCAGAACTGTGTGAGGGGAGCTCAAGAACAACAGGGAAAAAGCAAGAAAAATAGGCACAGCCATTAATGGGGACGGCAGCTTTGGGGCAGAGAGGGAGCTGCAAGGCAGGAATGAGGGGTACCAGGAGCACAGTGGGTACAGGGACACAGAGCTGCAGAGGTGGTGGGGAGAAGGGGGAACTGCATGCCAGGGGAGAGCTGAGGGCACTCTAATTAATGCTACGAGTTTTAAGGAGCATGAAGTCACCTCAGCAGCAGCTCACTAGACATATGGGATTAGTTTGTATAATAATGAAAGGGTAATAACCAGCATTTAATTGATATGGTTGGTGAACTGCCTGACCCCTCAGCCCAGTGGGCATTTAGATCATGTTCAGGAGCGCACCAAGCCTAGCTAGTTCTTTATTGGGAGGGGAGGGATGGGTTGGGGGAAGGAGAGACTGGTGAGAAATATTTAATGAAAAGCAAAATGCAATAATTACATGCTACATTCTCATGTTTCCCTTGATGTTTTGAATCAGGGGTGGTAATTTTTGCCATCCAGTGCTGGCTTTGTGTATCAGAAGACCAAAAGCAACAGGTAAGAATCAAATGCGTGTGGGAAGAAATTCTCAGCTGAGTTGGACACGAATGTATGCACCATGTCCAGCAGCAAAGAAATATACTATTATCACCCTCAGATTGTCCTCAGTGAAGGATGTATTGCTGTGAAAGGCAATGATTTGTGTTTAATTAAAAATCCAACAACAGCAGTGTGTCCAGCTTGACACCTTGCCTTGTGACAGGGTCCAGTACTAGACGCCTAAGGAAGTACAAGAAACCCCACAGAGTACAGGTCCTGCTGCCTAAATTCAGGCTGCCTTTCTCCGCTGAGTCCCTAAAGACACCCATAGGTAGACAAGCAGCTCTGTAGCTACTCTGGCTGCCTCTCTGGAGGGCTCTCCCATGGTTTTCTTTTCTCACATCACAGACATCTCGGCAATCCTTTGGTATCTCAGGTAGTACAACAGGCTGATGTTTATACACTTGAGTCCTTCATGTTTATGGCATTACTTTGATGTGGCTATTTGAGATCAGCTGAAGTAGCAAACTAGAACAGCCCTCAAAAGCTTCTGTGAAGGTAAAACTGTCAGTGCCTCTGCCTTGCTATGGACTGACATTAGAATACTGTCTTTAATTAGCCATTTTATTCTAAACCCTATTTATTAGCTGTTGTCATTCTTGGTCGTGCTTTGCAGCTTGCCCCACTGAGTTCAGTGGTGCTGTGTACAGCAGAATACAGTCTTACTGAGTGGGCTTTTTGGAAGCAACTGAGTGGAACTAGAAGAGCAATTGTAATAAATGGAAAGAAAGGGGAAAGCTGAAGCTCCCAAACTTCTCAGGCTCCTTTGAACTTCCCAAGGGTAGTAGCACTGTGTAAGGGTGCTGAGTTATAGATGTCCCTACAACAGCATTTGAGTTCCACTGTTCAGCATTTTAGCATGTGCCTACAAACATTTCTCTGTGCATTTGTACATGCACACAAACAAATTCACTATTAAAATATTAATATAAGGAATAATAATGCTAATAATTGCAGGACTGGGTGACCCAGGTTGTAACAGCCATTATCTAGCCTTAGCTACAGACATTCTCTATTGCTGGTAGCACCATTTATGGAATGGCAATGCTTGACTGGCTCCAGGGAGCAGAGGCTGTGACCCTAGATACTTTGTGAATAGAAGTGCTTAGGAAGACTGCCAGAAACAGCTTCTTGTTGAAAAACACTGTTTTTCCCAATCATTGAAGCCTAGATATTCTGTTGGAAGATAGCAGATGCTGCAGATTACTGAAGGAAGGCTCCACTGGAATTGGTCTGAAGTGTGGGCATTCATAGCATTCGGGACCTTGGTGAAAGACACTGAGCCTTCTGCACAGAGCGTGTTGAGGGCAAGTGGAAACCTCAACTTCTGAGCACCTCTTCCAGGCTGGACTTCTTATTGCCTCATCATCAGCTGGACAGAGGAAGGAGGAAGGGCTGATTTGTCTTACTGGGAAGCAATTGCTACAGCACCTTTTGATTGAGCATTGCATTATATTGAATTGAGGACGTTACAATTCATGAAAAGGCATCCTAGAAAGCTTCAAAGAGGGCTGGGAAAAAAAATCTTCAGGTTTTAATACTAATTAGAAGAGCCTGTCTTCCAGGTGTGAGGTGTTTATCTGTGAAAAGCAGGAGATAGTGTAGCATGGAAGAAACGCACTCTGGAGAGTAGAAGATCCAAGAAATTGTTGAATGGATTAAATGAAAAAGAAAAAGAGAAGGAGAATAAGGAAGAAAGAAAACCAGCAACAAAAAGGCAGATAACAAAAATGTCTGCACTGAATAGGAAGGGTTTGCAAAACAGCTCAGAGTTTATTTCCAAACCTGCAAAAAACCAACCCTGAAAATCATATAATAATATGGAGTAATGAGGAGAAGGTTCTTTTATTTTTCTTCTTCTTCCTATTAGCAACGTTTGTCAACTTTATATTTCTCCTTCACACCAAAGAGCACTTCTGCCACGGAAGCTCAGAGCCAGCTTCAAGTATAGCCAAAATGGGCTGCTTCTGGAGCTGTTCCACTGCCTTAACCAAGCACTGACCTTAGTCAAGCTGCTTACTTTGCCTGTGGTTTTCTCTGGAGAACGTGGGTTTTACCTCTCTTGGAAGCAGTGTCTACTTCAGCTTGATCACTGCCCAGCAGCAAAGGGCAGAGACAGACGCAGCTGTGCCAGTCTACCTTAATACATGTTCTTGGTGCCATCCTTCCCCTGGCAGTGTCAGGAGCATCGCTATGGCTCCAAGACCTCCCTCACTACACCTTCTCTTTTTGGCCTGTATGTCTGGGCTTCTGGTCCTAATGAGTTTTACTGAGGGTAGAAGGAGGGCCTGGGGCAAGAGGCCACTTTTCTGTGTGGTGCCATAGCTGTTACTGCTGCTGATTTATACTCTCAGGCATGAAATCTACACACAGCCATGGGGCTACAGTGCTGTGACAGATTTTTCTATACATGTCCCTTACACTTTTCCTGCTGCTTTCTCTTCACTCTCTTGTGAGTTAAGGAATCATTACAGGTGCAGAAACCTTGAGAGAATGGATGTGCTTTCATAGCTGACTGAGTGACAGCTGGCCAGCTTTAATTACCCTTTGGTGTGCTGCTAGAAGGTAGTTTAAGTGGGGAGATCTTATTTTGTTCTCTCTATGGACATGAAATGTGGACATCTTTGTTTCTATGGTTCAGGTGATGAACAGTAACTAGTTAAGCATCAGAAACTTGACCACTTATGATTGCCTACCCATAGTCTCAGCTAGTGACAAGGTCACATGAGGGAGCAGAAGGGAGAGCAGAGCAGGGATTTGACGCTTTCTACCATAGTGCTTTGGACTAGTCCTATCGCCCAGGCAATCCTTCCTCTCTGAACATCACTTCAGAACAGAATTTAATAGAGAAAAAAAAAGTAAGTTTTTTTTCAGTGTTTTTTCCTTGTGGAGCATTCCCTTAGATGACTACAGAGAGATGCATTCAAATAGAACATTAAAGTTAAACGAAGCGGTACAAGGCTGTATTTAAAAATAACAGAAAACTGTTTTAAGTTCTTATTTGATAGGAGTTGGGCAGCTACATAACCCTAGCAGGTCGCCATTCTAATGACAATCCCCAAAAAGAAACATGGTCTGATAATGTGCTCTAAGACAGAAGATGAGAGCTGTATTCACAAGCATGAGGAACAGCAGGAGATAGCTGTTGTACAAAGATGCTTATTCAGAGAAGTTAGATCCCCCCCTCTTCCCTTGAACTTAGCATAACTAGATGCACAGAAAAAATATCTACAGCATAGGACAGAAATTAACATTAAAGATATAATACCATCATAGAGTTACTGATAAATCCTCACCTTTCATACTTAGCTAATTTCTCATCAGCTTCTCTTAAAAAAAGAATATTGCAGGACTTGGAGATAGGCAGTGAAAACCATTTGGAGGCTTGGAAGGATTTTCTGATAAGGAGATACTGTAAAAGATGAAGGAAGATATTGTTCAGAGAAGAGATGAATAAGAAGGGGGATGTTAGAAGTATATAAATAATAATACTTAAAAAGGTTCCCAGCACTGGGACAAAAGGGTACCCTTTGAAATTAAAAGGCAACACAGATCTGGAAATGTTGAGAATATGAGTTTTTTAATGGTGGAACCCTGTGGAACTCCACTGAGCTTCCAGGCTTAGGGGAAAAAAAAAAAGGGGGGAAAGAAAAGGAAGCCATTTGTGTGGATAGTGAGAACATTCACAGTTACATTAGAGAAAATAAAAAATTTATAAGAAATATCAGTCCTTGAGATTCAGGGCATAAATCCAACCACTAACTGCCTGGGGTTATAAAGAAACTTCCCCAGTGGACGTATTAGTTATTTCCCATTTTAAGTGTTTTAAATCTATCCTTGGTGCAAGCCACTGTCCAAGACAAGGTGTTACAACAGCTGGACAATTGGTTTGATTGGTTATGAAGGTTGTTATATCCTTGAAAAGAGTTGCAGCTCTCTCCCTCCTTTCCTGACCATTTCCAGCTGTGTCTCTGAACTGCTTTATCTTGGCATGCCGCAAACTGCTGACAACAACACAACAGCTTCTCCTTCACTCTCTGGGTACTCTGACGTGTGGCTGACACAGCCCCGATGTGAATGTGAGAGACCAAGCACCCCACTGCCATCCTGGCTGCAGCAGGCTGATTCCAAACTGCTCTGACAGAGACCTAGCCCACATAGAGCTGCATCACAAGAGCTGTCCCACTGCTCTGGCCCCAAGGAGAACCTCTAGCTCCTCACTGGTACCCATTTCCAGCTCTCTTGCTGCAACTTTAGCATCACTTGACCTCCTCACTGGGGTTTTTCTGGTCCATAGCAATGTGGCAGCACTCATGCTAAAGCAAAGACGCAGGACATGCAGGCCAGTGAGAAAGGCAAGGCAGATTACCTGTTTTGCTTTCCCTTCTCCCTGCCTGCTTAAATTTGTCCTTCATCTAATCTCTTCTGCCAGGCTATTTGAAATAATCACTGTGTCTTTTCTGCTGTTGTTCATCTATCCCAATCTTTCTCATTTTTTTTTTTTTGCAAACAGTACCCCTTCTCATTTACCTCATTTCTCTTCCAAATGGGTAAAGCTCTGTTCCTTCAAGGCAGAGGAGTGCAAGCTCTCTCTGTAACCACTCTCAACAATCATTGGCCTGTGTTGCAGAATCTCAGCTGCTGCCAGCAATTAAAGCTATTTAGCAGTTCCCTAGTTAAAGTAATCACTTGGAGAAGTAATTGCAACTTCTCACTCTGGAAGGAAGATGCTATTTGCTTTTGACCTCAGGAATAGCTGTGACAGGTACACTAAGAAACATCAGTCTATTACAGCAGTGAATAGCTCTGTGTGTCTTCTGCAATAGGTCAGCTGCAGCTGCTCTGGAAATGTTCTCACCTATTGGCCATCTCTTTGCACTGATTCAGAGACTGAATTGCTGCTCAGGACACTGAATTGCTATCCATGTGCCTTCAGCAGCTGAAGTGATGAGATGAGGAGGAAAAGCAATAAATAAAGTATGCTGTTCCTTTCTAGAAGCAGAAGGACTCAAAAGGTAAAAGGGGAGAGGATCCTGGGAGCTAGAAAATGGGAGATGATGCACAGGTAAATTCTGCTACATCCACTTAATTGTCTGATTTCACAGCCTCATGGGAGCACTGTTTGCCTACATACTAATGCAGACACCCTCACCTAGAAGGACTCTTCAGACCTCTTTACTATGCAACTGTGTCAGTTCTTGACTTATTTCTTTACCATCACAGCATGATAGTGATCATTGTTGGGAAGAGCTGCAGGGGCACACAGGCCTTCCAGCCTCCGCCATTATCATCTCCACATCACATTCTGCTTTGGTCCTCCTTCTACATAACATTTGGGAAGGGGGTGGAAGAGAAGTGGGGGAAAAGCTTTTTAGTTTTAAACTATGCATTGATTCCCTGGTTTCCCTCTCTGTTTGGCCAGGCCTCCTGACTTGGCACATTCATTTGTGCATTCAGTTCAGCTGCATCCTTCTGAAGCCTTCCTGACCTCAAGTGTAACCCAACATGTTACGGGCTCACTTAGATAAACACTTAAACCTAGGCTGAACAGCTAAGCAATTCTTCACCTCTCTCTTTACCAACACTATTAAGCCCCAAGCCTTGGGAACAAAAATCCAGGTTGATGCAAACACAGACCCACCATCAGTGTAGGAAGAGTTGGTGCACGAACTATTACAGGAGCTTGACCTCTACAGATCGATGGGTCCTGACAATATCCACCCAAGGGTGTTAAGAGAGCTGGCTACTGACATTGCAAAGCTGTTCTCCACAATCTTTGAGAAGTCATGGAGGTTGCAGGACATCCCAGAAGACTGGAAGAAGGCAAATGTCATCCCCTTCTACAAGAAGGGCCCAAAGGAGGATCGAGGAAATTATAGGCCCATCAATCTTACTTCAGTCCCCATGAAAGTTATGGAATGAGTCCTCCTGGCGGCTATCACAAGTCAAATGAAACACATGATTGGGAAAAGCCAGTACAGATTCACCAAGGGCAAATCGTGCTTGACAAATCTGATCACCTTCAATGATAAAATAACCTGCTTGATTGTTATGGGGTGAATGGTGGACATTGTCTATCTGTATTTCTCCAAGGTTTTTGAAACAGTTTCCCACAGTCTCCTCCTGGAGAAACTGATGTGTTGTGGTCTAGACAAGTGGTGTGTGCAGAGGGTGGGAAACTGGCTGATAGGCTGCTCCCAGAGGGTCCTCTTTTCAAACTGGGGACCTGTCACCAGCGGAGTCCCCAAGGGAGCAGCATTGGGCCTAATTCTGTTCAATATCTTCCTAAATGACCTGGAAGATGGGATCAAGTGAACCCTGACCAAATTGGCTGATGATACCAAACCAAGTGGGGAAAGTGGACACTCTGGAAGGCAGAACCACCCTGCAGGAAGACCTGGGTAGGCTGGAAGGGTGGGATAACAAGAACCTTATGGAGTTGAGCAAAGACAAGTGTAAGGTCTTGCACTTGTGTAAGCACAACCCAAGAGCACAGCACAGGCTGGGATCTGCCTGTGTGGAGATCAGCTCTGTGGAAAGGTACCTGGGGGTCCTGAAGAACACGAGTTCAATAGGAGTGAGCAGTGTGCTGCTGTGGCAAAGAAAGCCAACAAGATGCTGGCTTACATCAACAAGGGCATCACCAGCAGGCATAAAGAAGCCATTATCCCACTCTACTCAGTGCTTGTCAGGCCATACATTGGAATACTGTGTTCAGCTTTGGTCCCTACTGTACAAAAAAGATGTGAACAGGCTGGAGAGGGTCCAGAGAAGGGCCCAAAGATCCTCAAAGGACTGGGAAGCCACATGAGGAAAGGCTGAGAGAACTGGGTTTGTTCAGTCCAGAGAAAAGAGAGTTTAGGGTGACCTTATCACCATGTTCCAGTATTTAAAGGGTGGCTACAAAGGAGATGGAGACTTCCTTCTTACAAGGAGTCACATGGAAAGACAAGGGGTAATGGGTACAAGTCACTCCTAGGAAGATTCCAGTAGGACACCAGAGGAAAATATTTCACAATAAGAACAATCAGCCATTGGGATAATCTCCCCAGGGGAGTGGTGGGATACTCAGCTTTGGACACTTTAAGATTCAGAGTGCTAAGACATCTTGTCTAATCAGTGCTTTTGTCAAGAATGGTTGGACCATATGACACTTGAGGTCCCTTCCAACCTGGTGTTCCGTTATACCATAATTGATTGAGTTTGTCCTCAGTTTTGGCAAACCAAGACTGGCACCTAGACTTCCCCACAGCTTTTACTTTGCACAGGCAAGTGTAGCCAGACTGGACCTAGTATTATCTCTGTGAGGGCAGCTAGACACCTTCCACCATGCCTGACTGCATCCTCACAGGAGAGGTCCAAAGAAGCCCCTGTCTTCTTGCCTTTTCCTGTCTCCTCAGTCAAACTAATGTCTTATTGCAAATGTTACTATGTCCTTCCTGCTACTTCTAAGTAGTTTATTGGCACTATTTCTCTCTCTTATGATTAAGGAAATCAAGATTTAGAGCAAGGTGGACTCATGTTGCCCAAGTCATTCATAAAAATTGTGCCAGGGCTGAAAATAAATCCCAGCTCTCCAGTTTCTCTGCGTAGTGTTTTGATTGCAAGACTGTGTTAGCCTTAGAATTTCTTATTGCCTGCCTTACTATAAAGGATGCATGGACTTAAATTCTCTGTTTAGCTCTTTATACTCTATCTGCCCTCTTTCATATCACAGTTTTCTGTTGGTATCACTGTAGTAGAAGATATTGCTTAAACAACATCCCTTTGAGTTGAATGAACTATTGCATTCTTCCACTCCAACTCTTTCAGCATTTCCTTAGGTTTGATTTTGTTTTTAAAGTCATGAGCAGGGCTGTAGTGTAGTGGCTTAACCCCAGCCAGGAACTAAGCACCACACAGCTGCTCACTCACTCCCACTCCAGTGGGATAGAGGAGAGAATTGGAAAGGTAGAAGTGAGAAAACTTGTGGATTGAGAAAAAAGCAGTTTACTAGGTAAAGCAAAAGCTGTGCATGCAGGGAAAGCAAAACAAGGAACTCAGTCACCACTTCCCAGGGCAGGAAGGTCTTCAGCCATCTCCAGGAAAGCAGATCTCCATCATGTATAATGGTTAGCTAGGAAGACAACACACTGTAACTCTGAACATCACCCCCTTCTTTTTTGTTCCTCCAGCTTTACATGCTGAGCATGACACCGTATTGTCTGGGGCATCCCTTTGGTCAGTTGAGGTCACCTGTCCTGGCTTTGTCCCCTCCCAACTCCTTGCGCACTCCCAGACTACTTGCTGGTGGGGTGGGATGAGGAGCAGAAAAAGCCTTGGTTCTGTGCAAGCACTGCTCAGCAGTAACTAAAACATCCCTGAATTATCAGCAGTTTCCAGCACAAATCCAAAACACAGCCCCACAGGAGCTACTATGAAGAAAATTAGCTCTATCCCAGTCAAAACCGCACAGGCTGTTTTTGTAAGGTGTGAATCCTTTCTGAAGACAGTGTTTGTCTGGGAGTCAGACTTACATCAGAAGCCACAATGGGTTTGAGCTCTTCAGTTTGGTTCTATTTTTGATGGCTTTCCATAAAAAAGGTATGTTGCTGACAGAGCTATTGTTTATTACTCTGAAAAGGCAGAACATGGTGTGATGCTATGATCTGAATGAGAACTTTCTCACTGTCACAGTCTCAGTTCTGTTACAGAAATCACAAGTATAACCCAGTACTGAGTCCAGCCGTCTCCCTGTCCCTACCTTTTCTCATACTGCAGGAAAGAGGAGTTCACCTCAGTGTAAAGAAGGATGCCTGAACACAGTGCAAAGGAGCAAGCTTCCAAGCAGGGCATAAAAACCCAGATTTGGCAGAATGCCCTTGCTTGGCATGGGTTGAAACAAGCATATGGAAAAGAGAAGTGAATGAGGAAAGATCTGCTGGGAAGATTGGTACATTGTGTGGCATCCTGCAAGATGGACTATTAGACAAGGGCTCACCGCTGTTTGACATGCCCTGTGCAAACCTGTGTGCTCCCACGTTCCTGAACTTTCCTCTGGACAGCATTTATCAGTAGGACACTGCAGGGAGCATCTTCCTTTCCCACCCTTCTTTTCACTCCCTTTTCCTTGTTCTCTGTTTTATACTCAGCCAAGCAGAATCTGCAGCGGCTGGCAAATTTAGCTGCTGCTTTGTTTTGCTTCCCTCTCCTCAGTCCACGTTTGCCAGTTGTCTGTGCTCAGCCAGCAGCTGTTTTATGCTGTGGGTTTGCATTGACTGACCTGCAGCCTCAGTCTATGCTATTTTGGTCTGGGAGCTACCTGCAAACCCTTTGCTGTGAGTAGTCAATATTCATGATTCAATATTCGGGTGGCATGACTGGTCAATGAGGTGACAGAGCCATGCCTTTGTTCCTTGATTAGATGACTGAACCTTTGTTAATTACTTCTGCCAGAAATGAAGTCTGTTGTGTGATTAAGTGGCTCTAAGCTACAGGCCTAAGATTTACTCCCTGTGAACTCTTGTTCCAACGGGACTTTGCACGTGTGAGGGTTCTCTAAAGCAAGTACAAAGAGAGCATAGAAATGGCCAGAGTCACAATCTATTTCAAGTTATTAAAAATGGTTGACCTGCATGTATTTGCAATACATTTGGCTCTAGTAAGGAAAGCCTGCCTTTGCACAACATGAGCTGTCTTTTGGGACAGGTCCTCCCAGGATGTCTGCTGCACCAAAACCACATCATTCACCGCAGCGTGAAACAGCCTTGTTAAAATCTCTGTACCAACGCAATAGCAGCACATAATCTTGTGCTGACAAGCAGATGGAGCGAGCTAGGAATAACACAGCATCTCCTAATGTTGGGGTCATTTGTCCCATTTTTGATCTGGATAGGATGTGGGCAAAAAGAAACCTGTCTGTTGAATTAGCAAGAGCAGAAGCTACAGAGTTGAAGGTGGCTTTTAAGGGTTTTTTTATGCTGGCTCAATGCCACATAGTGGAGGACAGATGGTATCTGATACCGTCTACTGTCCTTTGGAGTAAAGTTAAACCAGCAAAATATTCTGGACCAATTTTCAAGCAGCTGAATAAATTAATACCATGTTGGTTCTTTGTGTCATTTAGCTAGAGCATTTTTGACCCATTAATAAAACAGAGGATGTATAATTGTGTGCTCAGAGACACAGTATCATACCAGAGGAATAAATGAAAAACACATTATTTGGGTCAGATATATACTATCAATCATGCCAATTGCATCTACTTTCTTCACTACGTGAGAAAGCATGTACAGGTATGCTGTTCCCTCCAACCACAAGAAGAAAGCTCAAATGCAACTGTTACACTTGACCTGATGGGACAAGAAGCAATGATTGCAGTGCTTGCTTTGGGGTTTGTGAATATCAGTAATTCTCACCCCAATGGATCAAAGAAAGCCTCTGCCAAAAAGACACTTTTACCTGGTGTGTGGAAAACTTGGGTGATGGGTGGTTTATAAATCCCTTGGAAAGACAGACAGAGCTGCTTTTTATTTAGCTCCCCGTTCTCAACCTTTTTACTGGTTTAATGGAAAAAGGCCAGAATTAAAATTCAGAACAACCATATGTACAAGAACTGCCTTAATTTGAAAGTCCTGTTGAATACAATGAGATCTGAAAATGATGCATGATAGAAATTCCTCACAGACTGGTGCATTAGCACTAGTCATTGCAGTAGGAGTGGGTGGAGCATGTTAGAAGTCCTCGCTGTGATGGATGCGTGGCACACGTTAAAATGAGAATCATTACTATGGATCAAGCAGAAAACACAGTAATTAAAGTTTCTGTGATGGACCCCTTGAAATACATTGGACTCTGAGTCACTGTGAGTCATGAAAGGGACAAGGACCTGAATATGCCTCATGCTTGCATAGGCGTATTCAAAAGGATGAATGACTTAGCTGGCTGTTATATCACAGTGGATAGCCTCGTGGATGTAGTAAATGGTGAGTCAGGATTCCTTGGTTCTACTGCCAGCTATGTTGATGACTCATTTTTGTACCCCTGAGTGATAAACATCCCTCTCTTTTCCCCATCATGCGCATGACACTGTATTTATCCCTCCTTATAAAGTAGTGAGACCTATTTCTGCCATGACTCTCATATATACCTAATATTATGCATTGGAAATACTCCCAATGCTTTTATGAATGAGTCTTTGGAGGGCAGAAGCTGTAGAATATGCAGATGTAAGGTGCCAAATATAGTCACATCCCATCAGAATTGTGTGATGGTTATTTCTGATGTTTGATGATGTTTCTCATTCTCAGCAACAGTTTAGTTTTTGGAAAGTCTGTGTGAGACTGGCCAGCCATTGAGGAACTCTTTCTGTTCCTTTCTGATGGACTCTAGCTTGGGTCCTAAAGATGAATGCTCCATTTCATGACTTTATCCACCTATCTACAGTGTGTTCCCGAGCTAGTTAAAATTAAAATTAGCTATCAAAATGCTAAGCTTGATAGCTCATTTATCTTTCTGTCTCCCAACTCTACACTACAATACAGCAGTGATTGATCTTGCGTCTTCAAGGTACTATATAGTATAAAAACTAAGAGAAGATTAATTAAAAGCCGTCACATCCAGACAGGTTTTTAAATAAGTTTTAGATTTAGACAATATATCAGCTGAAGCAGAAAGATTCCAAGACCGTAAGCCTGTAACTCCAAGTGAGTTTCGCTTTCCTTCGGGACATAGCAAACACCATCTCGCCACAGACTAGCATCAAAGTCTGATTTGGCTGGGCAGGCCGATGGCAGGTGGCAGGAAGCTGTCACGTTCCTGGACTTGCTCTACAGCAGTGGGGAACGTGATGTCCTTGAGGACTTCTGCTGGCTCAGGAGAGAATGTCAGGCTCATGGCTGGATACCGATTGGAGACAGTACTGAAGCAATTGGAGTAACTTGTCTGGGTGGCACATCGAAATGCAGTCGAGCCCAAATTCAGTGACAGCTACATTTGAGCTGTCAGTGTTTGAGTGTGGGATCTACGGAAACACACAAAAGGATCTAGTTTTCTGGTATTTTTGGCTAAAGAAAGACACATGATTGCTGGTCAGCATGAGCTTCCTGGTACCACTGTCTGCAAAGCTGAGTTATGCAGGGTCTTCAGAAGCCCTCAGCACTTGCACTTCTTGTGTGCTGAAGTCTGGGAGCATCTGAAAACTTGGCGGTGTCCTGAAGGGCTTAATAGGGTCTGAGTCCTTTGGAAAGACTCTTACTGGGTTACTCACTGGATGCTGGACTCCTGAATATCTGCCCTTCACACCACTGGGTGGAGTCCAAATGACATGAACTTGTCTCTTGCCCACCTTTAGTCTGAGATGGCAGATTCATCTTGAGAAAGACAAAATGGTGAAGCTCTTCCATTTTCATGAGTTTGCTTAAAGGGTGATATTTAATTCACCTGACAGCTGAAATATACTAGTGGGATGTGGGACAGTTGCCATGAGAGCGTTCAAGAGATCCCCATTTTGCTTGTACAGTGGCAAAATGCCTTGCTCGCATACGGCTGATTCAGGGATTTTGCCTTGGGGAGGACAAGGGAGGGGAAAACAAAAGGTGACAGCAACAACTCTGCTTTACAAGGGGTCAGCAAAAATCCCCGCGGCATCAGCTGGACCCGGCTCTGTCCGCTGTTACACAATGGTGTAACTCTTGGCAAAACAGAGCTCTTTAATTTACAGTGTTGTATTCATTGTCAGGTGTTAAAAACCTCAAAATATATCATTTATCTGTTTCGTTCTCACTCTTTGTTTGCTTTCCACTTCAGTTATTTTCAATAAGTAGACAGTTTCCATGTTGTTTGGTCTATCCCTGGCACCGGCAGTTAACCGTTTGTATGAAATAAGAGAACTCTTTTGAATTTGCACTTATTCCATATGCATGTTTAAACTTTAGTTGTCCAGGATACATCATGCTCTGGGTTTGGTTTTGTTTTGTTGTTTTTCATAATGTGTGTTTTGTAAATAGGATGTGTTTTTTTCAATGCTGAAAAACAATTTGAGTCAGGATGAGTACCAAAAATGCATCTCTCACTCTTTCACAACTTGATTGGGTTGGGGTTTTATCAATCCCAGATTCACTCAATTTCCCTTAACTGAGCTGATGGTACCAGGTACAACGAAGAAAATCCTGCTGTTAGAAAGATGTCTGTCAAAGAACTAATTGCTGAGGATATGGCAAACTTCTCATGCTTTGTACCACGTTCTTGCATGCATCAAATGTGCACACATTTTAATTCAGATGTTTGCTAGTCCATGCTTCCCTTAGGAAAGAGAAAAGCAGAGATACTGGTGAGAAAGAGAAAACAGCTATTGAAGAAAAAAGTCAGGTGAAAAGGCAGGTGGGAATAAGGTAGAGTGAAAAACAAATGGAGTGCATGTAAAACACAGGATAGAAACGGGGAGAGGGAAAATAAAAAGGAAAAACAGACAATGCATCTGCAGACTATGGGCAATAGATCTGCAGAAAGTTGGGGACCTATGACATGCTAACATAAGAAAAGAAGTTTATTAGTTGCCTATGGATATGTTTCTTGTTCTCCTCTAGCATGAGCCAGGGTCTCTGAGAATCATCCGAGCATCTCCTGACTTCTCTGCTAAGCTTCATTTGGGACTTGCCACTTGGGCAATGCTGTCAGTCTTTTCATCTCTTGTCTTGTGGCTGTCTGTAGTTAGTGGTGTGAGTTTTATTTTGGTATGGCTGATCTTCTGTTCAGTATAGTCTTTTGGAGACTTCGGAGGCTATTGGTGTTGAAGGAGTGAAAATGCAGGAGACGGACAGGAGGCTGGAATGTGTGTTTTCTAGAGCCACACATACTTGCCACTTGTTACATGCTTTGCAGGCAGTGCAAGTGCTTTGCCAGTGGTTTAGGTTCCCCTTTTCACTCTTCTGTGCCTATGTGCTTCTTCCTGTTCCAGCCTTTGCTTTTCCTGACAGCTTTCTGCTCTTCTACCTCATCTCCTCTTTCACATCCTTTTTCTGCCTTTACTCTACTAGCTGCACTTTCAAATGACAGTAGCCATGAACAAGGTCAGTGCAAAAACAAGGACACATAATTGTTTAGGTCTTGCTTGCTCTGTTCATCAGATCTTCAGAGATGTCTCTTTTCTCCCTCGAAGGGTCCTCTGGTTGCTTTTTGCTCTGGCCCTCCAGGTGGAGCTCCATTGATATGTGTGGTTTCCAGAAGAGGTTGATGCTTTGCTTTTCTTCCAGTAGGCCAGAGGGAGTTGCTATAGACTGACACAAAGGGCGTCCTATAGAGGGAGTTGGTAACAGCGGTGCCTGCTGGGTTAGTATGGATGTACTAAATAACCAGATAGTTTCAAGCCCTGAATCTGCGCGGATTGGTGATGACTCCAGCCTTCCTTTTTGAGTTACATACTTTGCTTCTGCTGCAAACAAGTCACCAGTTTGGGGCTCTGAGAATCTATCAGAAATAGTAGTTATTCTCAAGAGTTCTTCTCAGACAGATGAGTCCCAAACTATTCACAGTTTTGGTGGTCATCACCAGCATGTGGTAGGTGCAGACAGAGACCTGCATTATTCACTGGCTGAGGGATCAGTCAGGAAGTTTCAGACCTGGGATCCCAGGATCTATAGTAAATCCACATGGCTGCTGATATAGAGGATAGTAGGAAATGAAAGCTTATCGTCTGATGAATGTACAAATCCCTTTCTCTGTTTCTGCAATCATCCATCTGCAAACAAACACCAGTTCCTTGTGAAGTTAACAAGCACAGCTGGATTGGATCTTCTCTCCCAGTGCCCAGTAGAAATGAGGGGCCATGTGGCCTGTGCTCCAAGCCCACAAGTCACATGTGGTTTCATTTAGATGCTAACACAGGTCCTCCTACTAAAGCCTTAGAGGTTCCCCCCAGTGGCTTAGTATTTACTCATAAAAATGCATAAAGAAATGGAATCTTCTAGAGGAGAGTGTGGACTTGGAGGAATGGCTGTGGGTAAGTTATAGGCTATAATGTGGTACAGTAAAAGACCTTTGTGCTATCTCTAAAACCTTGGGTAACAGAAAGAACCTGTCTCTTTACTGACTCACTTATTCCACTCACCATCATGGTTAGGCTTGCTTCTCTAACCTAAAGCAATTCCTTTCAGGCTGCTTTGTGTAGCTTTGTCTTGCTGTATATTGCAGGCATACCTGTGGTATTAATCTCTCATTTGTGTATACTCTTGAGTTTCAAAATAATTTGGCTCCTCTGAAAATCCAGAACAGAAAAATGGCCAATAATGTAAGCAGACACGTGCTCTATTTAGTATTTTTGACCTATGAAAGTGAAAAGAGAGCTTTCACTTAAGCTTGCTGTGCAAGACAGAAAGGAGGCAGAGAGATGACGTACCTTCTGCAAGGCTGGTTCTTATCTCTGTGGCAAAAGCTGCTTGTGGAACCCAGTTCCCCCTTCTCTCATTTTGGGCCATCATCCAGATCATGCCTGCTTCTAATGACATGCAGCAAATAAGAAGACAATTGTTTCTTATTGTCAAAGGTACCTGAAACAAAAATCAGATTCAACAATAACAGCCTGGCTACTTTATGCCTCCCAAAGGTTCAAAAGAGAATGTGAGCTGTTTATGTCACTGATACAAGGCTCAAAGGCTGTGAGATTCCTGATTAGTAAAGGTTAGTAAAGAAGGAGAGTACTTTTTACTTGATCTCCAAAGGTTCATACCACATATAACAGGTTGTGAATCAGTTCTCCCAGTGCACAGGTGAAGGTGAACACAAGACTAAATATTTCATTTTCAGGGAAGCTTGTGTACAATCTCCAACATACTCTTGGGAAATATTCATAAGACATCTACATAATAATTATTTTTAAGTTTTTTTTGATTTTCAAAGTCATTGTAAAATCCTGTGCACTTGCAAACGCAAGCACACAGAGGAATAGTAAGTGTCTGAGGTGGAGAGATAAACAGTAATGGAGGAGTGCTTTGCCTGCTCTGCTATGCCAGGTTCTGATCACAGGCAGCAAATCTTAGTTTGAGAACATCTGATAATCCTTGCTTCCAGTTAAAACTTTTCCATATGTGGTTCTGGCTGGAAGAAAGGGAAAGAATGGAAACGATGTAGAGGCCAAAGATATTTTCAATTCCAAAGCTTTCTAAAATAATTTCAGGTAGGGCAATCATAATTTTAGACAAAGGTTTTAGTCTTATTTAATACAAGCATTTCATTGTAGTTCTAAAATCAGTTTAATTTGGTCTTGTATCACTCCCGACATATTGGAAGACATGCTGTTCATTTCAAGCTGGGACAGTTCTCAGCAAAATCTAGATTTAGCTATAAACTTCCTCAGGGTACTTGCATCTTATGGCAGGTACATCTACCAGCCTTGATGGGTTGTACCAACATCTCCTGCTCCAAAAGAGGGGCATAGGAGAGGTGTCACCAGCAAGGAAAGAAACTAAGCAATGAAAAAGACGTGGATGTCAGTCTAGCCAGAAATTGTATTTCTGATGTCAGAAACTCATATGCTTCCATATTTACAAATTTCTATGAGTCTGCTGTAAGCTTAGAATGAAATCTGGATCCAAATTAGGGTTCAGTGGTGGTGCAGATATCTTTCTTGGTAGAATAGCAAGGATTTTAGTGCTCAGTGATGCCTTAAACTGTCTTCTCATGGGTGTCATCCAATAAAGACACTGTTGAGCAGATATTGCAGTGATGTGGAAGTTACATTTGGAAATCTACTTTCACTGTTCTCTTCCATGGCCCTGAACTCAGAGACCAGCATGTTTGCCTCTAGATTTCTGGGAAATAGAACCGACATACGTGGTTATTTTTCCTGATCGGAACAAAATAACCTGAACCAAAACCGACCCCTCCTGCCAGCATGTGAGGAAGGTAGGGATGACAGCATGTGAGGATGGCTGCCGGGGAAAAAAAAGCCACAGTCTCAGGAAATTACCTTAATAGAGTGAAAATTAAGAAACGACCCACAATGCAGCCTGTCTCCAGGATACTAGCAGTATTTTCACGCCTTGCCAATTATTCTGTTTGCATCAGTTTGGGTTTATTTTTATTAAGTTGTCTTTTTTAAATGTGTTTTAAGAGGTGGTATAACGAATTAAGAAAAAGATGAAAGCTTAGAAAATACTTAATATTTGTTTTAATAAGGAAGTAATTATTCTTTTTATTCTGTGAACAGGAAAGGAACCAAGCAGTTGGGTTTTTCCATCTTTTTCATGTTGTTTTATGCCTGTAGAAAGGTTGGGAACTCTATTTAAGTGGATTATCTTGCCACTGAAAGGAAAGTGGGAAATGAGTTAGAGAGGGAGGGTTAATTTCTTTCATGAATATATAAATGTGTGCACACATATATTTGCTGTGTGCAATTTGAGAAATGCACTTCTTCAGCTCTACAAGGTCACCTTAACCTTAAGGATTAATGGAACAGACCATTAGCTACCAGAGAATATAGAAGCAAAGTCCTCAACAAATTTTGTGCAGATAATGCAAGGCTATTCCCTGCTGGTCTACCAGGGCCCCATTTATAGCTCAGAAAGGAAAGCAGGGGAGGACTTGTCTCAGTGATGGGTATCTACCACACAGGTGTCTATGCCCTAGATACAACCCCTCCTAGACATCTGTATGCCATTATTGTTAATGTATACTGAGGAGAGTGCTTTAGCAGATAAAACGTAGTTGTTTATTTTAGGATGCAATGAACTGCACCCTAAACAGCATTAGTTCTATTGATTAGGGCTTTACTGACTTACAAGGGAAGCTTAGGATGGCTTCCCCAGATGCAAATTTCTACAGCGCATCTCCCTGTATTTACTTGGGCAAATCCCACTGTCTGTACCGTAATTAAACCTTCTCCTAGTCCAAACAATCAGCAAAGTGCAAGCTGTGGTGATTTCTCTGCACTCATTAGTTACTATGTATAGTGAGCAATTTTTTGTCCTACTAACTCTTCACTGATACCAGACCACTACTTGACCTGAAGTGAAATGCTTCTCTCTGAAGATAAGGGGTATGATTCATTGCCACTGAATGAAGCAAGAAAGGTCTCCATGACAAAAGCAGGCAGTGGATTACATCCCTGAAAAACCTTTCCTACTTGGCAATCTGTTGAGTAGGGAGGCTAGATCTGATGCATCAACAGCCCAAATGTTTCACCCAGAGATAACTATCCAACGCAATTGCTGTATTTCAAAGTCCTTCATCTGCTGCATTGCAGCAGATAGGGATTGTGAAGTTTGATCTTCTGCATTTTCAGCTGTCCTGATTTCCAGGTTTGATAGGCAGAGAGCTGCGTTTGTTAACGTATTTATCACTCTCCAGAAATGTAGGCGAGAGTAACTGCGCAAAAGAGAAGGAAGAGTCATTTCAGTAACACAACGCAAGAGTTACGTGAGACACGCAGTGGAGATTAACCAGGAAAGCCAAAAAGAGCCATCACCCCAGATCCATGCTCATCCTGGAGATAGAGGGAAGAGATTGGCTTTCAAAGGAAGCTGCAGTTATCAGCTACCTCTTTCAGAGAGCTTTTCTCTTCCTCAGAGGAGGAGATTTTCCTTGGGGCTGCTCAGTAGCTGGCCAGTACATTTTCCTCTGCTCCTGCAGCAAAGCAAGGCTGAGTGCAGCGACTTTTCATCCTCTGTGCCCCATAAGGCAGCTGAGGGTTGGGGACAAACATGCTGTTCCAAATCAGAAACAACCAAACATTTCCAGTGGAAATTTCACCTCATATAGCAAGTTAAGACCTAGCAAAACACACTGTGTTCCATGGACTCTTAAAGACAGGCTATAGACCTGCGGGTCACAAGTGTGAAACCACATGAATTTGAGTTTACTGTCTCGAGTGTCTGGTCAGAGAAACTGCTGAGATTGTTGCCACTCACACCTAGAGGGCTGTTTAGTGACACAAGTGACAGTGATTGTGCTTCCAGTGCTGAAGGTTAGAAACTCAATAGGAGATGTACTTGAGGTTTGTTGTATTTTTTTTTTTTTTGTTTTTTTGAGTCTAACAATTTTCCATTTGTAAAGGCTGATTTTATGAAAGCTTCAGGGCCTGAACAAATGTGCCCCGTTTGATGAAATTTCACTCAGAAAGCACATCAACACTTCCAGTAGGTTGAAATGTTTCATTTAGGCTTTTTTATAACTTCTAGCTTGGATTCCTATTTTCTCTTTGAAACTCCAGTATAATGTAACGTTAAAGTTAAGATACAGACAAAACATTCTGATTGACCTAAAATGAAGAATTTTCACTGGGACTTTCTACATTTTGTTCTTTTTTATTTTCTTTAATTTTTACAAAAGCTAATTTCAAATTGCAGAACTTCCTTTGGCACAGAGATTCCAAATTTTGCTCAGATCTATTAAATCACTGGATTAGACATGTACACAACAGCTCACCTTTGTTACACTCACACCTTACATGAAAAAACTGCCATCCCACAGTGGTGGAGATTCACAATTGCCTTGTGGAATGGGAAAGATCATGTGAGCTGCAAGCATGTAAGCAGTCAAGTCTGAGAAATTTCCCACTAGGTATGCTATCTGGAAATCTCCCTTTGAGGTGCTATAATTGACTTTTGCATCTGCTGTTCCTTGGAGACTCAGAAATTCTGAATACCATTTTTTAAATGGTGTGTTCCTGAGGCCCTATCTCTCCTATTCTCTCCCTCTTCTTCCCTTTTGTCTCTTTTTTGGCTGTTGACTATGGATATCATGTTACAGATGCTATAGGAATGTAAGTTTATTTCTTTACTGAACTACATTTCAGGACATACTGTGTAATTTTATCCCTGACTTTTAATAATATCTTCTTTTACCAGTCTGTGAGGCAAGGCATCTTAAGAAAAAAGTTCTTCTCCTTTTTCTCTCAAGAATATTTGTAATTGCCCTTAAAACTTCCCAATGTGCTAAATCTCCAGGCTTTCAGAGAAGCTCTTCAGACTACTGCATACTTAGCTCTCCACGTTATCACAAACTTCTCTCCAAACCAGTTTCCCTGCTACCACTGGGCTTCACTTCTGTTCAGTGAAGATTTATCCACAAGGGTTAGGTGTGGTTATATGGCAGTGTTGCAGATTCATGATACTAGTTGAATGGAAGGACCTTGAATGTAGACTAGGTGAGGATATGTGCAGAAGAAAAGACTGGCTGGTGGAGGAGAAATGGAATGGAGAACAGACTTGCTGTACCGGAGACTGCAAAGGGATGCAAAGGATGCAATAGCAAGAGAATCAATCAATTCAAAGGAAGGAAAAAGGGTGGACATAGTTGAGTACACAGAGAAAAGATAAGGGTCATGCACAGTGAGAGAAACCAGAAAGATCTGAAGCAGAAGAATCAGCAAATGACGACAGCACTCTGCCAGTTCTAAAGCCTTGTTGCTTTCCAAGGGAGCCACAGCAGCATAAATTTCTCAGTCCACACACCTCTCAGAGCAGGCTACAGGGACAGTATGGAAAAGCAACCATAACTTACAGCCTCTCATACAGCAGAAACAATTCAGACCTTCCCCTTCCTCCTGTCTTGCTCTGTACTTGCTAGAATGACTGTCTCTCCTTCCTCTTCATTTGAGCTTCAACCCTTCACTCTTCAACCACAAACAGGGTGGTTGACCTTCATGCCAGGAGAAATGTTACTGCCAGAATCCCACCAGAAAAGGTCAAAAATACCTCTGCTATGCTAACGAAAGCGCTCAGGGCAGTAAGTGAAGCTCAGGTGATTTGCAGTGGGATTTCTTATGTGTACAGAGATGGCAAGAGTTACAGGGTTGATCTTATCAGGAAGGTTTTCAGTAAGCCTAACGCTGAAGGACATTCCCAAAAGGAGAGTCATCCTCCAGGGAGATACATCTCCTCTATGCCAGAAAGAATAATTTCTGACATTGAGGTAGCACAATTATAATGAGTTGTTAGTCTAGGAAACAGTGTGGAAGTTTGGGAGAGGCTTGTACAATATCTGTCAGTGCATTTATTTGTTTGATACATAGATCATTGGGTAAAAGAGTATATGGCAACAGATGGATGTACAGCAAGCAATAAAACATAAAGGCAAAGAAAATGAGAGTACAAATGTTGACTGGAATAGCAATGAAACTACTGATACTCTTTGGGGAACTTGTACACAGTTTAGCTAGAAAAATGGGCAAGATTAGATTGAAGCATCTGAGGTGCATTGACATTAGTTCAAAGAACATTAAAACCAGCAAAATACCTTTGTTATTAACTGGTTATTATAGGAACATGTTAGAGTAACAGTCATGATTGGAACACAGGTATTGAAGAGTATATTTTAGGAAAGGCAGAAGCAAAGATTAAGTTAGCTGGGATTATGCACATTAAGGGTGTAATGGGCAAATAAGTAGTAGCAAAGCTGAAAGGGAATTGACTTGGGTTAAAATCACTTGGAGAGGAACTGGGAAAATGTTACTTCTGAGTGTCTGCTCTAGCCCATTGGATCATAAAGCGCTTCAAGATGTATGAGAGAGAAATATAACTAGGAATTGAGTCAGTTTAGAAGGCTGTATTTTCTGAAATTTAGATTGTAAAATAAGTGCTATTAATAAAAGTAGGGTCTGGTTATTCTTGAATGTGATAGCTGAAAGACTTCATCACCAAATAATCACTGAGCCTCATCAAAAGTGCTGTTATTGTAGCCTTGATTTCAGTTAGCAGAGAGAATTTTACGGGAAAGCTTTATGTGGGACCTAACAATAGATTGATCATGAGGTGGATAGCAACATGGTAAATAACAGGCAATTTGATTTTGTCAGGAACAAATTGTATAAAGCCAACCTGATTTCCTACTCTGACAGGTAACAAGCCTTGTAGATAACGACAAAGCACCTTGACTTGTTAGGCTTTGACACAGCCTCATGTGAGAATTCCATTAGCAGTCTGTAGTAATGCAGCCTGGATAAAATTACTATGATATGAATTCAAAACTGTTTGGAAAACTCTACTTATAAAACAGTTATCAGTGATTCACTGGGTGACTAGAAGGATGCATCAAGTTGGGTACCATGGGCATTGATGATTTAGGTTATGGAATAATATATGCCCCTAATAAATGATAGAATACATTCTTGAAAAGCATGTACATGGTACTGGGGACAGGATTCATATTCAGAATTATCTAGATGGATTGGGGAAATAATCTTCAAAGAATTGGATCCAAATCAATGACAATGGGTAGGAGGTGCTGAGAAGCAATCGATAATATCAGTACAAAATGGGAGAAGCCAGGTATAGCTCTACTGAGAAGGATAAAGAGGGTTACAGATGATCACAAACTGCCTGTGAGTCAATAGTAGTAAATCACCTGTTGCAAAGAAAGGAAACATCATGCTGGGATGTAGAAATAGGAGTGTCATGTGTAAGATAATGTGAAGTAATAGTTTTTCAATTTAGCCTTGACTGCATCAAGTTTTGGATGTTACATTTCAGAAGAGATGTAGGTTTCCTGGATTTAGTCCAGAATGCAACACCAGAAATGTTCAGAGATATAGAAACCACAACTAGTGAGGAAAGACTGAATGAGCTGGGAGCTGCTTAGCCTGGTAAGAGAAGATTGAAAGGGTTTATGAGGAAGGAGGAAGCTGCCATGAAGACAGTAACCTTTTCTTTACATCCATGGTAGAGAGGACAAGCAATAATGGCCTTAAATTGCAGGAAAAGAGATTCAGATGAGACATTGGGGAACACTTTTTGAGGGCTGGGAGAGTAATACAAGGAACAGATTGCTTGGCGAGGTTATGGAGTCTCTGCCAGTGGAGGTTTAAAAGAGCAGGTTAAATACATGCCTGTCAGGAGTGATGGAGATCTGGACAGCTGATCATCCCTTGGGGCAGAGATGGACTATGTGAGCTCTCAAGGTCCCTTCAAGTCCTACAGTTATACAGTTTATTTCAAACTGAGTGGTTGGATAAATAAGAATAAATCATAACTGAGAGTTTCCCTTTATTTCCAAGGGGCAAACTTTGTGCAGGCAAAGAGATCAGTAAATCAGCTGGACTTGGGAACCAAGTCTTTAAAGGAGGGAGGTGTAGGGAATACATTTAAGTGAGTAATGCAAAATTCTTTGGAATTTGCATCCCAGGAAAAGGGAGTAAACTTGGAGGAGACCAATATCTTTTAAAAGTTTAACTTGAGAACATCTCAGCTACAAGCAGGCAGCTGAGAAGGAACAGAGAAGAGCAGGAGCAGCACACTGCCTCGGTATTAACAAACTTCTGAATGCTGCCATCCTTAAATGTGAAGATCAAAGAAGCCATTTGTGGTGGCAGTGCAAAGCAGATGTGAGATGAGCGAAGACAAGATGAGCTGGGATGCTGCAGAGGAGTTGTGAGAGTTTTCAGGGACAAACAGAAGTTTTCCTCTCTCCCTCCACCGCTCAATACCCTTGCAACCACTGTCATCTCACAGTGCAGATTGGCCTTGGTTTCCCCACACCTCCAAGGGAGCTACAGAAGTGCTCTGTTTCTACTCTGAATCCAAAACCGCTGCCCAGCTGTGCCCCTTAGGCTACTGCTTGTGATGGCATGTGTGAAAGCAGGATTCGTGCCTTTAGGAGAGGAAGTAAAGAATCAGGACTGGAGAGGGATGTGAGAGAAAGGTCTAACTTCTCTGACTGCCATTCTGGAGGGTAGGAGCAGCAGTTCCTGTTGCTTGGAGGGCATATTCCTGCAGCAGTAGCAGCCACCCTGGCCCTGCCTGTGTTGGCAATTGCAGCAAGGCTAACTCAGCAGAGCTTGGATAGGCCAAGAAAGCCATAGGTCTGTGGCCCTTTTATTACCCCCCAGCAGTCTGCTGCACTTGATAACTGCCTAGTCCACCTGCACATCAAGGCAGCCTTGGAAAAGGGGTTAAGCAACAAAGAAAGGTATGTCTTGGGAGGTCAGGAAGTGCAGGGATAAAGTGAGAATTGCCAGAAGTCAAACTGAGTTAGTCCCGTGAAGGAAATGAAACAACAGAAGGAACCTTAACACTATAAATGAAAAAAAGAAGTGGAGCCTCCTTAAGTAGTGACAGAAATTTGCACAGCTTTAAAATGGAGGGATACTTTGCCCCTAAGAACAGAAATGCAGAGTGTGGAGGCAAAGTCAGGTGGACTAATGGGAATAAGTGTACCGAAAGTGCAATGATTGCATGCAAGATGGAAGCAATTCAGAGAGCTTACTGTGCTCCAAGTGGGGAGGTCAGGAAATCGCCCTCTCCAGCATGCTAAAAGAAGAGGCCCATGAAATCACAGGTCTGGTAGATGTGATTTTTAATAAATCTGTCCAATACTGGTGGTTCCTTTGCCCTGAATTACAGCAAATGTGTTACCCATATTTAAGAAAGGGAGGAAGAGCAATCTAGGCAGCTGTGGGCTTGTTATTTTGGCCTCAAGGGCATAGATGGATTCAGAGCAAATTATGTTGGGAAGAATAATTGAAGACATGGAATAGAAAATGGAATATAGTGCAATATGCCATTATCAAAAAGAGATTGAGCCAGACTAACTCAATATCTGTCTTTGATAAGGTAACTGATGTTCTAAAGCAGTAGATCTTCTCTATCTCTACTTCATTAAAATTTGGTTTGTTGCCACCTGGGAAATTAATAGTTAAATGAGAGAAGATGAAGATTAGTTCAAGAATTGTGAGCTGAGTAAGGAACTGGTGAAAGAGGGGAAGGAGGCAGCTGGAAGGAGGTTGCTCGGTAAATTCTTAAGCCTTGGTCTTGGGATCAATGTTTTCAATGATAACTTTCGGCCTAAAACTGGGTGTGGGTTAATAGGAAGCATCAGCAATGCCTAGAATCACCAGAATATCACACAAGGTTTGTGAGGATTGGGCTAATGTGGCAGCATGAAATGCAAGAGCACAGATTTGGGCACTGAGTGGGAGTTTCACTCGCACACTGAAAGCTTATCAGTTTGAAACAAGAAAACAGAAGACAGATTTGCTTGTAGTAGTCACTCACAGTACAATCATGACCTCGCAACTTGAAATGGCCATGCAAGAGGTAAATGAGAACTTAGGCTGTTGTTCCAAGGGAGGGGCACATGCTAGACACAGGGGAGTTTGGTGCTTGCACAAATGAGGTATAGTCATCACCTGGAACAGTCAGTGTCAGTCTTGTCAACCATTTTCAAGAGAGAAGAATTAAAACTGGAGCAAGCGCCAACATGGAAAACCTGTATGATCAGGGGAATGGCAAGCCTGTCAAGTCAGAGGAAATGAGCCTGCACTGTTCTGTTTAGTCAAAGGGAGACTGAGGGGGGGACATAATTATTCTCTGTAAACACATAATTGGGTCAAACATGAGGGAGTGTGAAAAGCTACTTTAATTGAAGCTCACTGTTCTCACAAAAGTATTCAGCTAAAATTGCACTGGGAATTAGATGGATTCTGTCTCTCAGAGGAGAGTAGTCAGAGAATAGCTTTTCGAGGGTTCCAGTAAGGGCAGATAGTGCAAGGTGCTATGAGAACATAGGGTTGAGGGATGAGACCCTATGACACGGCGAAACCAAGAGGCAGAGCTCAGTGCCTTAAGATTTCACTTTCTGCTATCATATCCTGTATAGGCTGGTGAGCAATTTCAGGGCAGTTGTAATTAATGCCTGGATCCCAAGGAGCTGTACCACTGTCAGTAATTTCTAGCAGCATATATAGTGTTGTATCTATGTCTCCTCAGGCTGTGACACTCTTCCCTTGCCTGCATGTATAGTATGGATTTGTAGGGACAGTGGGGTGGATGGTGGTCTGAAACAGTGCTAGCAGGGTGAGCACAGCAAGCAGACACCACAGAAAAACTCAGAGACCCTCCTTCTCATACTCCTGGGAAAGAGTCTTTTCCCTTGCTCCTGGGATCCATGATCATTAACAAGTAGCCATGGCACCTCTTCCTCATCCCAGCCATGACAGGAATTGCTTCCTAATGGGAGTGGAGGGCAATGTGAGGTTGCAGCCCTTCCAGCTGGTCCAGCAAACTCTCCTAAAATCTGTGCTGGTTTCTTGTGATGCTGTGCTTGACACATTGCGCACTCATGACGATACAACAAGCTGCATAGGGACCAGGGTGGCGTAAGCAAGCCGGATTTCTAAAAGGGACCAAGAACAGAGATTTATACTTCTTTCTCTCCTGAAATCAGGCTCTGCGTGTGTGTGAACCAGTTATGGTGATAACAGAGCTGTTGACGGGAAGAGATCCACCACCCCTTGTGGGAATAGCAAGGAAAATACCTACCTCGTTGCCTTGTGTACCCAAAGGGAAATCCCACCTCTGAAAACCTGCCACTATCAATAGTGACTGATGGCTCTCCTGTACTGGATGGTGGCTCTCTGCTGCAACTAGTGTAAACATCACAGGTGCCATCAACATCACAGTCGCTCCTTCTATCCTTCCTCCCGCAGGGATTTGCTCCTGTCATCCCCTTGTTCTAAGCTGGTGAAGAGAGTATCACAGCCACTCTTAGTCAAAAGAGGAGGGGGTGGAGGCCCATCTGGGCCCTTGGTTTGATTTCATATTTATGAAACAGCTTAAATGTCAGCTTGAGTGAAGAACGACACCTTCCCAAGCTTCTCATATAAATGCCTGTGGCTGCCACTGGTTTCTTTAGGAAGGCAGCTTGTGGTTTTTCCTCTCACTCTCCCCCAAAGGCTGCAGGGGAAGATGAATTGGACTGATAGATGAGACTGCAACTGCTGATAAACTGCTTTGCTGACAGGAGAGGGAGATGGGGAAGGGGTGACTTGTATTGAGGAAGGAGGGAGAGAACAAGAAAGGGAGAGATAAAGTGAGGAAAGAGAGATAGCAGAGGGTGGCCTATATTGCAGAGAACTGGGAAAGTGGTCTAAACGGAATGCAGAGAGAGATGGGGAGGGAGGATGGTTGGCTGTGAGGAAAAAATAAGAGATAAACTGGCACATGCTAAGGCGAGGGAGATGTGATGGGAAAAAACACAAGTTACATCAAAAAAGATTGCGGAAGCATTAATTATACATGACAATGTATATATGCAAAAACAAATAAATAAAAATACACCCACCATCAGCACAGGGATCTCCTCTTGGGTCTGCGCTAGGCACTGTGCTGGGTTGCTGGGGGCTGTAGACCATTGGAGAGCTTTCTTCTGCAGGAGCATTTGCATGACACACTGCTGAATCCTGAAGAGATGCCCAAGGCAGAGCTGAGCCAGGCAGCTCTGCATCAAACAGCTTAAATGTCAGCTTGAGTGATGACAAGCCACCTGGGTACCATGCTGCAAGCAGGGTTAGCTAGCCAGGGCCAGCTTCCCAAAAGTGCCTCTCTGATACACATACCTGAGCTTGCTTGGATATAACTTGCACTTTCATGGTGCAGGTGTGATGGGGATGGTTTGTTCTCTTCTCCATCTGCCTAAAGCAGCTGGAACAGAAGATGTCCCCACCACGACCAGTTTAAGAGGTTTCTGGCTGAAGCAGGCTGGATAAGCAGGTTATATGGACCATGTTGGAGGCTGAACATTTCCAGAAAGTGAAGAATTAGAAAAGAGCCTTGAGTTCCTTGGAAGAAGAAGATTACCTGTTACTCTTTCTGGGAGGAGTATATATAGGTTTCTTTTAATGATGAACCCAGAACCTGTTGTGTTGAGTCTTAACACTGGGGATACTGGAGCAGAGAAACATTGGGAAAGCAGAGAAGGGCAGACACCCTGTCTCTTGGACAGATGTGAGAGGTCAGGAAGTGAAAGAGATTATTTTTGGCCCTTCTGGACTAGTTCTTGAGGGACATAATTTGCTCTCAACAGGAACAAAGCGAGGTGAGGACTCCCTGAGAGTTCGCCGGGGTAAGGACAGACTCTACTGCATTTGTATCCCAGGGGAGGGATGAACCTGCTTTTTTCGCCTGGAGTCACTGATATCAGTCTCCAGAGTCTCCTGTGGAGTCTGGATCTCTCGTCACTAACATCTGCTCCCTTTTGTCCTGTTGAAGGCTCTCAGTTAGTTTGTTGTTTGTTTTTAACTTTAACCGAGAGATGTCTCTGAAGTCTTATTCTGTCTGGGTTCATGACGCTCAGTACCTCTATCAGCTGTTACAGTGTTTCGAGTATTATTCTTGGCAATAGCATATCACTCACTTTTCAGCATCTCAGTCAGTTCTTGTCACTTTTTCCTCCCTGATTGAGATAGTAAAAAAGTCTGCTTCCATTTCATCTTTATCCCCCATGGTCAGCTCTGTTTACAGACTCACTTCTTGCTTTTTTTCCTTGGAAAAGCTTATTTTTCTTGTGGTCTAAAGCCCTTGTGCTGCTGGGGATCAGAGTCCCTCTGTGCTGACTCTTTTGTGACATTCCTCTGCTCTGTTTCATTTCCCTGTTTAATCATTCTCCCTCTTGCCATGGGCCGTGCTAGATTGGTTCTTGACATCACATTTATATACCATCTGCTGACTAATAACATGCAAGGGCTTGGTTTCCACTAATAACAAGCCAGTCTAGTTTAAGACTATTTAGAGATACTGAACCTTGCTTCCCAGACATGGGCATGAAAGCTGAAGCTGAATGTTCCTGTTGTCATGTCTGCCAGCCAGGCTCTACAGCACCCACTTTTTAACAGCCTAAAAGACATTTTTTTCCCCCATATCTTAGATTATTTGTTCTGCTGCTAAACTCAACTAGATCTGTTTATTCCCTCGCTGCTTGAAAGACCTTATCCAAATACAGAAGAAGATCTCATATCTCTGCAGGGCTCAGTCCAGCTCAGGAAAGCCTGCCTTGGAAGAGGATTGTCCTTGTCTCTATTGAGTGGTCCTGAGTAGACTTGCAGTGAGAAAGCCTACTTCTGTACCAGGGAATTAGATATGTCTCAGAAAAGTTCTCTGATATTGAGGCTGCTTGGCTTCCAGTGCCTTGCTTCCATGTAACAAAGCTTTCCTTCCCTCCAGACCAAGGCAGCTGTGTGCAAGCTGCCTACAGAAAAGGATCACCAGCCCATGCTTAATCACAGGCTGTACCCAGGAGTCCTCTGGGATGCTTCTGGCTGGCCTCAGCCAAATCCATGCCAGGGGCTGCACCAGCACTTTGGCAGTGAGAACATTCGAGTTCCAGTTACTGGGAGCACTCCTTGTGCCTGGTTAAGTCACTAGGCAGAAAGAAGAGGATCCATTTGCTTTGCAGCAACCCGGAACCCTGGGGCTTAATACCAGTTTATACCTCAGTCCTGGCACCAAAACATTATACCTGTTCAGCATTAAGATTTCAAATACATCCCAGGCAAGGATGGGTAAGCAGTTTCCGGGAGCTATGTTTTGCCTCCTTGTTTGTCCTGCTGCATCGGTGACCCCAGCAGCTTTCTTGGGAAAGCAGTCAGTTGAGATGATGCAAATTAGGCAAAGGGGTTGGAAAAGGAGCCTCAAACTGAAGTGGAGAATCACATCTGATTTTATTTCCTCGGAAAAGCCTGTCATGTAACTGCAGGGAACAGTGAGGTCCTCTATTTGGAGATAGCACCATGTTGACTGCTAGCAGGTTGCAGGATGCTGGAAGTGCTCACTATGCGAGGGGCAGTGTAATCCCGTGACACTGGGTAACCGGGAGGAAGGCTGTGTGTGGTCCAGGTCCAAATGTAGCTCTGAGGCAGCAGCCTTCTTCCATGGATGGTGGCCAGGGGGTGACAGGAGGCTTTGGCTCCAGTTCTCCTTCCTCTCTTAGCCTCCTCCATATCCCTGCTGCAGATCTGCAATTACTCACTGTTCCTGCACAGCATGTGCCCGGCTCCCCATGGGACCAGGGAATGAGAAGAACTGAGTGCTGGAAGGAATAGAAGAGCCAGGGCTGCAGCCAGGGAGCAAGCGAGGAGCTAATTCCAGGGATGAGCGCTCCTGGGCCCCCTGCTCTACCAGCAAATCCTCGCTAGTAGCATCCTCTGTGAGCAGCCAGGGAAGCAGGCAGGCTCCTGCTGTCTCCAGGTGGAGCTTTTACTCCAGTTCCCACAAGGCGCTGGCTGAGCTCGGGGAAGGACACAGCAACGCTCAATGTGAAATTAGCTCTGTGCTTAAGCACACATGAGCCCTAAACAAACCCCAGCCTAATGCTCAATCCCCATCGCTCAAATCCTAATTAAACATCTACCAGTAATTCTTCTGTTAACCCTCCTCAGTCAGGGCTGAGTCAGGATCTTCTGAACTGAGCCTTTGGGCTCTTTACACTTCTGCTCTGGATCCCCTACCTACAGTATTTAATTAAAGTGACCCAGTTTATGGCTGGGAAGGAAGGAAAGAGCAACCCTCTGCTGCTTCCCACATTGGGCCTTCTAATAACATTTGACAGCAGTGTCAGTATTGCTCTGCACTTTGGGGAGGTGGGGAAAGCCTCTGGAAGAGGACCTTTTCCCTTCACCTTATGCATATTTCTCTTGTTTTAACAAAAGAATAAGGGGATCTACGGCTTCTTAGACTAGAGGAAAGCTGACGCTGGCATAGGAACTGATGAGGAAGAGTAAGCCAGTGCCTGCTGTCTGAAATTGGTTTACAGGTGGGAAGGCCCCCAGGGTATCAGCTGCCTCCTGTTTCCCCTGGGTAAACGAAGGAACGCAGGTGACTTCTGATAAAAAACAGGTCAGGTATTTTTGCCACAACAGCCTTCTGTCAGAACTGAGCTTTCATGTGATGCCTTGAAATTAGGATGTCATCACTGATGTTTTTATTCTGTTTTTTGGGGAAGGGAAATAGATAAAAGTTCAAATGAAAGAGAACAAAGATGGAAGAAAGAGGTTAGACAACGTTTAAGCAGCACACGATTGTTGCCCTTCTCTAAAATGACTCATGGAGAAATAAACCTTTCTGAAGAAAAATAAAGGCTCAAAATGAAATACAATTTCATTATAACTAGTGCTCTTCTTGACCCAGAATGCTATATCTGCATTTTTCTGCTCTACTTCAAACCAAACTAACCAGGTTATGTTTTTACCCAACTCCAGGCAAACTCTTTTTGTTGTAACTTCCTTTGTGGTGTTCATTCCTCCTCCTTTTTCTGCCACACTTGTCTTTGGAACTGTTTGGTTTAGAAAGCTAAGTTCCTGCTGTAGAGAACAGACCATGTGTTAGGGCATTTGTACCAACTAGGGGTGACATATAAATTAACCAGGACATTATACTAAAGCCTGGCCTGGATTAGCCGGAAGAGAAGAATGCAGTCATGTTGGGAAAGTAGCAAAGAAACAGCCTGTTATTTTGTGACCTATAGGAAGGCCCCAGTGACACTAAGTCTCAGCTGGGGAGATTCAGCAGTCTTTTGGGATCTCTCTCATCTCTGGCTATAGGTCTAGCTGGCATCCAGCTTTGCAAGTCCCTCTGCATGTTTGCTGTGTTGTATCTCTTCTTGCAGCTGTGCACTGCATACTTGTACACAGGGATGCGGTTGCAGGGGTGTGTAAGTTCATATGACTTGCTCTGGTATTAATATCTTCATGTACAGCAGTCATTGCAGTGAGAATAAACTGCTATTTTTTTATTTTAAATGGTTAATATTCATCAAATGTTTATGAAAATACTTAACCCATAATGATGACAAACACAGTGCCTAATAAAGATGGAAGTGAAGATCCTCTTTGTGAATATGTAATCAGAAGAGTAAAGAAAATTACATTAAGAAGACTTCATTATGCCATTAAAAGTGTGAAATGACTTTTTCTTCTCCATTTTAATTTTAGCATATTTCTTCCTTTTTTTTTCTTTTTAAATATCTCTGACACTTTCATGAGATGAGTACATAAAAAGGCATTGGCTGCTGTAACAAGAAGAACTGAGTGGCAGCATCCATCATTCTCATCCAAATTTTCCTTTCTTTTATCATTAAGAAAAATCAACTCCATTTCTACCAATTATTGTTATTTTTCCTCCTTTATTTTCCTTAGGGAGAGAGAGATCCTTATTACTGCTCCAAACGCAACACGTTGTTTCAAAACCCTATGTAGAGTTACAGGTCCAAAGTAGTTCCCCCCAGAGCAGGGGCTTACTAGTATGCAAGTACACATGCACCTGATTTTGTCTGACACCCTGAGGCTTGTAAGTGGCACCTCTGGAACTAATAGGGTGAAACTCTGCTCTCTGAAATAAGAAAAGTAAGGGCCTTTGATAAACACCTTCAGGGCTGTGTACTGAGACATGCAGCCAAAACCAGGTCAGACTGGAGGTGGTATGTGTTTCACCATCTACAAAGCTGCCCAAAACTTCTCAGTACCAGACCAGCCCTAAATGATGTGCAAGCTCCCACCTTGCTTATGCCCATCTTGCTGAATTGCCCTATGATGGTAAATCTCAACAGCTTGAAGAAAGGAAAATGGTTACCTAGATAGGGGCCGTGGCAAACCTCTCTGGGGAGAGAAAGATGCCACTGAGCACAACTCTGGTGACAAAAAAGGGTTAATGAGAAAGCACAAAGTTAGATAATCGAAAAGGTTTGGAAGCCTCCTCAGCTTGCAATGCCTATGTGGTCCAGCAATGCCTTGTGTCCCTGCCTATGGCAGGGGGTTGGAACTAGATGGTCTTTAAGGTCATTTCCAACCCAAATCATTCTATGATTCTACACCCAGGCTCGCTGATCCACTGGGGAGAAGATGCTGTGCTTCTCAGGGGATGCTCAGGAAGCAATTATTTATGGCTTTCTTTTAAGAAACAAGGAAAAGAAAAAAGGAAGTGTTTGAGTTGTATGTTACTTGCAGTGTTAATTTAAACAATTAATGCTCAGTTTTGGCAAGAAACTCTATCGACTCTGTATTTAACATGCACCTTTATTGCAACAGTGCTTCAAACCAAAATATTTTCTTTTCTATTTAGGCTCTTCTGTTGTACTCATCTCCATGGCAGCTAAGTATCATACACCTCTGCTGCATCATCCAAGGCATGTCCCATATTTAGAGGTCTATGGAGTACGCATGTCTGCTCTTACCAGGACTTCTTCTGAGGTGAGTCAATGCAGGAGCTTTTTGGATAAACAGCTTATGAAGAAGGCTTGAAGAGTTATGATGGGGAGGAGGGTTCACAAACCAAACCTGTAATGAAGAGACTTCCCAATCAAAATGTGATCAAAGAGGCTGCTGCCTTCTCTCAGCCTACTCCTTTCCATCTGAAACAGCTGACAAATGATTATGTTGTGTTTGCAATTACAGTTCTCTGAAAGTGACAAATTATTGCGATTATTCCTAAATACAGAACTTCTACGTGTATAATTAATACATAGAAGAGAATATCTGATAAGTGGTAGGCCACATTCCAGTTCCATTTACACCATAATAGATGTAGAGTAGTTCCAGCTGTCCCTGTTCATGGAAAGCGGCTGTTAAATTGGGCTTGCACACTTGGAATACCTTGCAGAAGTTTTCCCTGTCAGAGCAGCAGAGAATATAGTACAGCTCATGTTTTAGTCCCCACATTAAAATATCTCAGTTCTAAGGTGTCTCTTTCTGCTGATCTTCTGACAACCTTCTACAGCAATAAGAGGGGACTTGCCTCTCATGTGTTGCAGCAATAGCAAGCCCTAACCTATTAGCTTCAGGCTCTGAGTGCAGTCTAACCCTAAAGTCACCTTATTGCGGGGGAAAAACATGGGTATGGAGCATGTCCCAAATCACCTGTTACTTGTGCCAAGGGACAAGGTGCATTGCTTCTGTCACAACAACCTGCCTTCACTCCTGTTGTCTGTCGGTGCTGAGAAAAAGTTAGTCCTACATTTCTTCCAGCTGAGTGCTTCCCTAGAGCACTGTGCTCAGAGCTCAAAGCCTGTGATGTAAAGCAGGCACTAACAACAAAAAATACTCTAACCACAGAGCCAGCATAAGAATAGGAAAAGGAAATTGTACACTAATATAGTCTCCTGACACAGCTACCCATTAATGCCAGCTTTAAAGGTTAATGCAATTTAACTCGCTCTCGGCTATTGCTCTGAAATAACAGACCAAAGCCTCCTCTATAAGCAGATAACAGATAAGGATGCTTTATGATAAACACCCACAATAAAACTGCAGAACTTTACAGTGCTATGCTTGCAGGAGTGGCAGATTTTGCCTTTATTTGTGCATGTGTGTGTATGGAGGAAAGCAGAGAGAGGAGAGGAGGGAGCTGAAAGAAGAAATTTTGGCTCTTAGACTATCAGATAGCTTGATAAATCTGTCTCGTGTGTGTTGCTTCTTGCCAATACAATGGAAACGAGTTGACATATTGAGTGTCTGCTGCAAGTTGAGTTTCCTTCTGCACAAGCACAAACAGCGGTGCAGGTCTACAAACGACCTAGGAGAAAATGTTTAGGGTTTTATTTATTTATTTGTCTGTCAACAAGGCAAACCCCATAAACTTTACTGTAGAAGTGCAAAACACAGAGGTTTCTCCCCACCCCCTCTCCATCTTTTGCTTTAAAGTTCAGTGTTGAAGCCTTTCTTCAAATTAATAACCAAAAAAAGGCTAAGGAAAGTGTGAGGCAACTTAGTGCAGGGCTTACATTGTCTCCTTGTGGAATACACAGAAGATACATAAGCATCCACTGCCAGGGGATTATTGTAACTTCTCATTAATATTCTTCAAGCACTCTGAGATCTTCCATTATATTCTTTCACAGGTTAAAGGACAATATTTGCATGTCTATGGGACAGTGAAATATTTTTATTAAGAAATATTAGCCTTAAAATTTTAGGGCTCAAGAAAGACACCATGGGTTTTGTATGTCAAACACGTGTATGCGTTTGATGCGCACACAAGCATGTAAGGAGTGCTAATTCTTCAGTTCCTAAGCAAAAAGCACTGCACCCTGAAAAGACAATCTACCAGTAATGCTGCAAAGGGCCTGTTCAGGACTCATGGGACAGATCCATGCGCCCTGTTTCCTTTGCACTCAGTTTCCCCCTGTCCCCAGCATGACATTGTCAGCCTTGTTTTTGCCACAACGCTGACATTAGCAAGCAGTGCCAGAGACTTGCCATGAAGCTGAGAGCTCTTGCAAAGCCAGCTCACTGTGATTTTGTACAGATGTGCCTTGCCTCAGCTTTCTAACTTCCCATTATTCTTTTGAATTACCTTCTCTACAAAGCTGATTATGTCTTTATGCTTGCAGGGCAGCTGGGTGTTTTTTTCTTCCTCCCTCCAGAATTCTCTGTTGTTCCTCAGGATGCTTTCATTTCTCTGTTCAGCATCTCCCTTTTCTGCTTCACATTTTCTTTGCCTTTTTCCTGGAATATGACATTGCCTTGAAAAGGATTCATGCAATTCTGGGATGTATCAGGCAAGAATATTTTCAGAAAGGGAAGTACTTTAGTAGTACGCTGCTATGAAGGACTGAGGAGGCCTCACTTAAAATAGTGTAGTCAATTTGGGTCACTTCTGGTCAAAAAAGAAGAAGCGATGTAGAGTGAAAAGTTGTGAGGATGATTAGTGGAAGTGGCAGACCTTTAAAAAGTGTATGTGGGAGGCTCAGTTAGGTTATCAAAATAAGAATGAGACGGAATACAGTTTTACTTCATAAATATACTCCTTGTAAATACCAGGATGGAGAATTGTTTCTGCTGAAGAAAAGCAGTGCTAAAAGATCAGATGAGTATAAATTAGCTTGGAAATCAGGAGAAAGTTTCTAAACTTCAAAGAAATAAAGTTTTGGCCTTCCATACAGGGTAATAAGGGCAAGGAACTTAAATAATTAAAAAGTAGAGCTTGCCGAGTTCATAGAAAGAATTACATTGCATTTATATTTTAATTAATTAACTTCATGCTTCAGAGCTCCCACTGACCACTATTGGGGTAAAGAAGGAAGTCCCTTCATTTCCTAATTCTTTATTCTCTTGGATGTGTAAGTAAGGATGGGAGGAATGAGGAGTGGGGAGAGTTCAAATTGATCTTCCTTTGAAGCATTAAATTGCCCAAACAAGAAATTGGCCAAGGCTAAAGACAGGATAGTAGCTGGGTTATGCTGGTGCTCCTAGTAGCGCTGCCTGACTGATGTGTCTTGAATTAAAAGCATTGATTGAGTGTGGGATCAGGAAAGAATTTTTTCCTGGACTGAAGTGCAAGAAGTGTTTAGGGAGATTGTTGATGTGGTTTTCCTCTATAGCTATGTGGAGCATAATCTGCTCTCAAGAAGCATCTGAGAATGCCCATCTGTATGCAATTGCATGAGTCTAAGGTTTTCCCAAGGCCCTTCATCCATCCCATTGTCTTGGTTGGACTTGTTATCGTCACTGCAGCATTTTCTCTTTTACACCAAGTGTTGTAAGGTCGCAGTGTTTTCTGACTTAGAATTGGAATGGGAATTGAAACAGAGGTTATAGATGTTTCTCACCTTAATGTTTATTCCATTTTTGACTGTAGTATTTTGAGGCTGCAACTGATAACATATATGGCTGCCTTCTAGTCTATGTCTGTTCAGCGAATATTTTCTCTCCTCTTTATTTTTGCCATTATCTTTGGATTATTTGTGTTATTTCCCTCTGCTTTTGTTCTTTCTTTTTTTCCTGCTTTGTGACCTTCTCTTCTGATTTCTTCATCCATTCTCTGCAGGTTAATCTTGTCTTGTCCTACTGTTCCTACTGCCCTCTTTCTGCCTATCATCACCTTTGTCTAAAATTGTCTCAGCTGCAGCAAAAACATAGCTCCTGGAACTTGGTAGGAAGAAAAAAGACAAAATTTTCATCTCCTTTTTTCCCCATCCCTATGGAATAAGCCTTTTAATGTGTGCAAACTGAGTGGAGGCATGCTGCACCACTGCCACGTCATTCCTTTGACCTTCACATCTATCCTGGCAGTTCTGAAATGGGGAAACAAGAAGTAATCTGTGTGTGTGTGTCCTGGCTAATGACAAGCATCAGACAGAGAAGACACTAGATCTCCTGCTTGATGTTCCTATGCCAAGAAGTTCTGCTGAGCAGCAGCAAGCTGATATCATATTTATTCATCTCACATGCCTGCCAATGTGGAAGAGCTGTGGGTTTAGATATACTAGGCTTCTGCAGATGCCCATGAACTCTGCTTTTCTGTGCTAGCCCTTCATTTTGTGGAATAAATCCTTCTTCTGCAGTGCCTTTTCTGGAAGCAGAAGTATCCAAAGGACCTGCTGGCTATCTTGGCACCCCATTGAAAAGACCGTATCTGTAGAACCAGTTTTGAATTATTCCACAAAAAACTTTCTGTCATATTCCATGGGAAGTTCTGAGTTTGTAGACATCAGATGTTTTTCTTGTAATAAATAGGGTTAAACAAAAGTTCTGTTAGGAAAATATTCTCAGGAAAGGAAAGAGCTCTAATGCAGAGTATCTATTAACCAAGTGCTTAAATATGAGAGAGAGAAAACTTCAGGTCCCCATTTCTTCCTGCTTCAGGCCAAGGACTCAAATCCTATGTCAACTGCATCTCACGTAACTTCCCTACTGACAGTGTTATATGTGAGTAGCTAAACGTTTATTCAGAATGACAAAACACATCAGATAGCAAGAAACTAAAGTTGTAATCTAACCACAGACATCTGCTTTAACCACAGGTCTGTTCATGTTACATTAGAAACAGAGCTGAGGAAAGAATGAGTGGAACATATATTATTTCAACAAGGGGGTGAAGGAAAAATGATGAAAAGAGCACTTTAGTTCAAACAAAGCCAAGGCCTAGCAGTGTAACAGCCAGGAAAAAGGCCATGAAAATGCAGAATAGCTTTCTGTTGGGAATCCAGGCTACAAGAGATGGTGAAGGTAGATGAGTAAGAGATGCTGAAAAAAAAAGTAAAGCCTTTGTTCCTGGATGGATAATACTTCCTTTCACCATAAAAATCTGAATTAGAAAGGCAGGGGAAATGTAGACTTCAGCAGTACCTGAAGTAAATTGGCTCCTATGTGTAGTCTTACCACTCCATCCCTTCTTTCTTATCAAATGATAGTTTCAGCCCTGTGAGAGCCTGGCTGCTTCAGGAAAGCTGTTTCCAGAGGTTTTCTCTAACTTAAATCAAACAACCAGAGAAGAAATGCCCTGAGAGATCCCACATTGCATGCAGCAGAAGCCTTGGGGCTACTCAGCCGGAGCAGTTGATTCAGCAGCTGAAAAACTGGAGGCGAATCTCACACCATCCTGCAGGGTGATGGCTCATAAGGGGATTTTTGAGCTGGCCCAACTTCACATCTGCAAATGAGGGAGTCAATGCTCCTACACAATCTGTGCCAACCCTGCCTATGGAGAGCTGACTGAGAAACGTCCTCTGGCTCTTTGTATTGCTGAGAGGCAGCATATTCTCAGGGGGACACCGAACCTAACAAGACAGCCCAAAGCAACGTCTAGGGAAAAGATGAGTGCAGAGAGTGCACTAAGCTCTGTAGTCAAGTAGAGAAGAGACAAAATCACATCCTTTCTATTCCTTCTCCAAAACATTTATGCCTTCAAATGTCAATGTGGCTGCTGAGCCTTCAGCTTGCACATCCCTTTGGCTACAGCAACCATCCCCCCTCTGAGACTTTTTAAAGAGTTGAGTGATTTCTTAGGGCTGCTCTGAAGCAAATTGATTTAACTCCTTTGTGCCTGAAACTTAAACTACCTTAATTGATGAAACAGCAGAAAAACCATCAGGTCAACTGAAAATTCTGACATTCTCTGGCTGCTCAATACCAAAAGAGCAAAAACAATGACAAGAAAATACATGCCAGGCATATCACCCATTCCACTATTTTTCTGTCCCTTTGTGTCGTGGTTTAAGCCCAGCCGTAAATCAGAACCACGAAGTCCACTTCCCCCCCTCCCACCTTTCTTCCCTCCGCTTCTGGAGGGATGGGGAGGAGAATCGAAAGAATGCAACTCCCACTGGCTGAGATAAGAACAGTTTAATAACTAAGGTATAACACAAATCACTACTGCTACCACTAATAGTAATAATGATAAAGGAAATAACAAGGAAGAGAATACAACCGCTCACCAACCGGTACCTCACCCCCACCCTGCAGTGATCCAGCCCTTCCGGGAACTCTCAGTTCTACATCCTGGGCATGACATGCTGTGGTATGGAATACCTCTTTGGCTAGTTCGGGTCAGGTGTCCTGCCCCTGCTTCATCCCGGTTTCTCCTCCTCCCTGGCAGAGCATGAGACTCACAAAGTCCTTGGTCAGTCTAAACATCAGTGTTATCAGCCCTGTTCCCAGGCTGAAAGTCAAAAACACAGTGCTGCAACAGCTACTAAGAAGGAGGAAAAATGACTGCTACTGCTGAACCCAGGACACTTTGTCAGGTCTTTTTTTCCTGTGTAGTGTCAGGAATGAGAGAAGAAAACACTCTGGAGGAGCCAGGGCACAGAGAATCACAGGAAGGTAAGCATAACTGGCAGATGAGGGTCAGGACAGACAGCCTTTTAGAGCTCCTCTTTTAATCTTTTTGAAAGCCCCTGACTTGCTTTGAATTTACTCTTTGTGACAATTTCATATTTGTTCTGTGGTGCTTTCTCTGTCCTCTAAATCCTGTTGGTGACAGGACACCACATATTGCATTTCCACTGCAAATTAGGAGCTTAATGCCCTGGTGAATGAACTTGGGAATTGTTCTCTTTATAAAACTTTTCTTCTCTTGCATGGCCTCAGGTGAATTACATTTTTTATTGTTTTAAGTCCTAGAAATTGACTGCTTACAGACTTGTAGCTTCCAACCACCAAAGTCCCGTGTGGCTCTTCTTAATTGTCCATATAAATTGCTTTCTATTTTGGACACCATGAATATCTCAACAGCATCTGCTTCTCCCTTCTGGGCACCACCAACTGTGCATGAAATTCCCCCCAAAGAGGCCAGGTAAGAACTCTTTCCCATTGTGAGAAAACAAAGAAATAAAGGAAGTTGCGCAAAGGATGAGCTGACTTCCCAGCTTACTATGCAGGTAAAAATGCAATAGGGGCTGGTATTAAGCCAAGAGAAACGAGATACCAAACAGGAGCAACCCATCTGTTCATAGGCACTTTCCAGACAGAATGAGGACCATTGTGCTCAACAGATTTCTTCACCAGGAGCTGTTTTGGTACACTGCTTAGCAGCAGCAATTCTGTACAAGATGTCAGCAGGGAATGAATGGCGGTATAGGCTGAAACTGTGAGACAACTCCAAAGGATGGCTGGGGGACTTATTTCTTCTACAACTCTTTTTAGCACCTTTCACTCCGCAGTCCCAAAGCACACTTACAATTGACATTAACCAGTCTAGAGTCTGCTGCCTGGGGCAGTTGGGTATCATTCACTTTGTTTTACTAATGAAGAAAATGAAACAAAGAGAGGAAGATTAAGTGATAGCTTTGGTATCCATAGCTTTGGTATCTCATAGCAAGTCACAGACAAAGCCAAGAATACTGATGATGTGTTCTGACTTTCTAAATTAAGTACAAGACCACCTTTCCTAATGGAAAGTCTTCCAGGGAGTCTTGAATAGACAATACTTCTTTTAAAGTAATTGAAAACGACCTTCTGAGCACACTTGCCACCATCAGGCATTCAGATGCACCACAGGATTAGGTCTGCACTGGAAAAGGCCAAACTTGTAAGTGGTATTACATGAACCAGAGACTTCTCCTCCAAGCAGGAGTTAAGACAGAGCAATTCAGATTAGCAAACACAGAGTGAAAAGCATGTCTTGTTCTTTTCTTCAACATAGACATCTCTTTGAGAAAGTGCCCCTCTCAAATCCCTTTCTAGAGGTTTCTGGGTATCTCAGGAGATGTCCTACTCCAGTATTATATCTCTTCTATATTATATCTCTTCCAGTCCTCTTCTGTCTGCCAGCTTGACTTTGTTTTAGGAGATATGGCAAAATCATTGTCTCACTGATATGGCTGCAGGCACGAAAGCAAAGTGGAGAAAACTGCCAGACACAATGGCAATCTTATTATTATGAGTCAAAGCTCCATTTTCTGCTAGGCATATAATTGTGCTTTGGACTAGATGGGTATAAATTGAAGATTGGCTACAGCATAAATGTTCATTAGATTGAGAGTAAAACAATGCTAAATTATCAGAGTCAGGGAGGGAAATTGTTTTCCTATGTACTGTGTTGGCAGTGCCATCTCAGTGCCTCTGCATTATGCTGTTCCCACTTCTCAGTTTCGAAGGAAATGGCAAAAAATAAATGTGACATGGAGGAAAGAGGTACTCGAAGTTGTGGTTTTATTTTCATTGGACGCAGTGTTCTCTCCTTTCACTTTCCCTTGGTATTGGTTCAAGCTCTTAATATTAAAGGAATTGCTGAGGTTGGGAGAGGAGGACCACAAATGCCAGAAGAGAGGAAATCAGGTAATTTGCTGAGAATAAGAGAGAGGTTGTGCTTGCTGTTTTTCTTTAAGAGCCTTTCAATGCCACTTTTTTCCAGTTTAGCTCGATTTTAGACAAGGAGGTCCTCTTAGATTCTCTTGCTGCTCCTAGTTATAACATGGACATGTTTTCTCTCTTTATTTCTGGCCAAGTAGTCTTCTTCTTACAATTACCTAATTTACTTTACCTCTCAACAAGCAGCACAGATACCCCTATTCTTTACTTTTGATATCTTTCTAGTTTTCCCGTGGCACAAGGTGCAGTGCTTCACATCACTTTACCGCGCTATGTTTGCTCTTCAGTGTGCTGAGAACCTTCTTCCTGTTCCCTTTGCCCTCTCCACCACCTTTTCTATTGCCTGGTTTGGTTCAGTCCAGCAGCTGCCAATAGGCCACACTTGGAAAAAAAGCTTGTATCCTTCCTTTGTCTCCCTTACAGCTTGAAGGTCCAAACCCTGTGTACTGCATGATGGTCTAAGGCTCTTTGGGAGGCTGTGTTTTTGAAAGCATCATGTGCTATGGCTCTTGTACTTAGCCAGGCATTCAACTAAACATTTTTTAGGGGTTGGAAAGGGATTATACTTTCTTTCTTTCTTGTTTTTCATTGGATACTGTGAGTAAGAGGAGCTTTTATGAAGGGTTGGATGTGGTGAGTCATTTCAAGTTCTATGTCTGTAGGTATTATTTTATGGCATCTAGTTACTTTTGTTATAGGTATTATGATATAATAAATAAATAAAATATTATGACTTAGTGACTGCAATGCTGATTCTGTTAACAGGCTTATTCTCCCTCTGTTACCTATATTTGTTTAAAGTGACTTCATTTAACATTTATGTAGGCTTTGGTGCAGAGAAAATGTGTTACAACAGGAGTTTGTCCTAAGGGATCCTTAAGGTACTAACAGCTACATCATCTACCGAGGCAGATATTGCTAAACACTGATATGAAAAGGCATCATCTAGGTGATTTAAAATCATTTTTTACACACTTGTTTTGCAACAAAACACTGTGAAAGTTAATCTGAGCTTATCCTGTTGCTTTTCTGTTGAAGGCAAAGAGGTACAGGCATTACGTGGGCATCAGGTGGAAGATGAATTTTATCACATTGCTCTGATACAGCTCCAGTAGGAGACATTGTGTTGCCCCAGTCATGGTACATGTAGAAAATTTACTTCCTTTGCTCCCCTGACTTCTCTGCCCCACTCCATCAGTGGCTTCCAGCCTGAAAATGGGCTTAATCGTCTTCCCCTCAAGGTCAGGGAAATATTTAGTGCCAGAGTCTGGGTGGGGGGGAGAATAAAAGGAAAATTGGGAAATCTTATTTTCTAGCCTGCCTTATGTTTATTTCTCATTATGTGGCTTTGGGCTTCATCTCATTATTTCTTTGTACTGTGCTTTTCCCATCTGATAAGTAGGGTCGATTCTAATAATAACCTCCTGCATCCTGTGTAATGCTAAGAACCTGCAACATGTCCATATAAAAACCGGAATTCTTATTACTACAAAATATTTATTTTCTGCTAGATGTTCCTCTTAATGGAACCCTGCTTTAGACTGCTGTAACTACCTTCCCTTGGGATCAAAGGGAAATTCCCAAAGAGTAGAGCATGTATATTCAGCTCAAGTTTGGGTTTCAACATGCTGTCATGTTCTGGTGGTATTAATTTGAATCAGGAAAAGTCACTTGTTCCTGAAAGAGTAAAATCAATCTCTATGTTCACTCTCTTCTGGGGTCATGCTCCTTATTCCATACTGGAATAAAGGGTACTTTGGAATATCGGGAAAAATTCAGAACAAACACAGCCTATGGGACAGTAACAGAAATCATTAGGAATACACGAAAGTTAGAGTCAGAAATAGCCTAGAGAAAAAGACCAGTTATAGGAGACAGTTTTAGGAGAACTGGGTTTGCTTAACTTAAAAAGGGAAAACTGAGAGATAACAAGTCTTCAAGCACATAAAAGGTTGTGGAAAAGACAAAGAGAGGAAGCTATTCCCCACGGTCATGAGAGATAGGACAAAGAAGTAATGGGGCAGTAAGAAAAGTTCAGGTAAGACAAAGATCGCTTTAGGAGGTGGTGAAGTCTGCCCTTAAGGTCACATTAGAAGTCTTCAAGAATGCATTACGTAAATAAGTTTTGTGAACGACATAGGTGTATGTGATCCTGAGCTGAAGTCAGGAAGGTGGACTAGGTGACCTGTCATGGTCCCTTCCAACCCTCTGAATAAGACCAAGGAATTCAATACCTTGCGTGAAAGTAAGGTGTGATGGCCTAAGGATATCAACAAGGCAAAAATCTTATCAGACAGACTGAAACAGATCTTTTATTGGACTGATTTTAGACCTAAGAAAGACAATATATCTTGAAATTTCTGCTTGCAATTTGGAAAAAAAGAGACCTCTATGTCTTTCTCCCCCTTTCGCATACTTTTCTCTATTTGCCAAATAAAAGATGGTACCTTTCCCTACAAATTTTGCCTCGCTTAGGCCATCCCTTGGTAAGAATTAAGGATATCTAGAAAAAGCTTTGACATTTCTGCACTTTTTTCAACAGAACGGATTGTAGGAATTATTTTTGGATGTTATTTTGAACAACTACTGGTCAAAATATTCTTTTTAGAATATTCAAAAACCAAAGCATTGATCACACCGGAATTCTTGGAAAGTGTGTTTGAAAAATACCTATGCTGAAAGACAGAGTTTATAAGAAAAAATCAGGTATCTATCAGTGGCTATCTTTTTTATACAGCATTATCCAGGCTTTAAGGATTTGCTTAACTGTGTCATTCCTGTTCTGGGGACATCACTTTTCTCTATGCTGGAAGAGGACCTCACTTGTCATTTTTATTTGAGGCCATTCTGTCAGGATATATTCCAGTCCTGCCATGCAAAGATCCATCTCTCTTAGAGATTCTCAACACCCATCATTGCTGTGAACAACTTTTCCTACCTACAGAACATACATCTTTTATCTCTCCAGAAAGATATTTCGTAATACAGGAGTGGAAAGAGAGAATAAGCTGTCACTGGAAGGAGTCAGAAATGGTTTATTGGTTTCTACCAGTTTTCAAGATCCTAAGACTGGAAGGTTGTCAGATTGGTCTGAGTTGCATCTACCATAGTTTCATGTCTCCAAAATGACTCTTGCCCTTATGAAACAATCTGATATGCTTGGAAGCCTCGTATTGTGGCCAGAAAAGCTTGGACCAGAGAGATAAGACTGGGACAAATGGGCAATTCACACTTCTCAGAGATGCAAATTCCTTCAAGCAAAAGGGTATCTCATCCCCCTCACCATCAGAACCTCTTTAAATTTTAAGAAAGGGACAGGACATATTAAAAAGCCAGAGAAAAAATACCTTTTGTGTGTTATACTTAAAGTGGCTTTGGGCCTGAGCAAGCCGTGTGTGTTGTGAGAAGGGGCTGGTTGTGAAGTTGGTGTTGTCTATAGACTTCCCTATGAAATCATAAGACATTGGCTGAACAAGTTGTGTTTATTAACTGAATCATGGTGACTTATGCTGTATTCTGTACAACAAATATCAGGTAAAGAACAAGTCTTTATGCCTCTGTCAAAAGTGGCCTGAGCTAATGTGATTTCCTTGCACCAGTAAGCTACCAGTCAAGAAGAGATACTGTGGAAGCAGAGATGTGCATCTAAGCACTTACACAAGTATCAGCCTAATATCTAAGTATCTGTTCTATGCTGGTCTTCTGTGTCCATCTTCGCTGCAGGATTTAGGCACTTTCCACAAAAGCATGCACTGGCATTATTAAAGCGTGGCTTATTCCTGTGGATGGAACAGTGCATTTAGTAGTATTCCAGCTGATTTTAGGACTTTAAGATTCTTTAACATAAATATATTTTTCACTTGGCTTTTTTTTTTTTCTCCTTTTTTAATATGTACAGGCAGCAAATTCACATTTATGCTAAAGATTAGCACTGTTAAAGAGATAAACCTGGTACCAGGAGTGAAAATTCGCAAGGCTTAGGGTAGGCTGTTGAAGAATCATCCTTAAAAATCACAGTACCAATACTTTCCACCTCATCAGCCCTTGGCACCAAGAAAACTCCATCTCTCAACCAGTGAAGTATTCCTTTAACAATAGACTCTCATTATGGCAAAGAGCAGCATCTGCAACTGAGAGCTTTCTGTGCTTTTAATATCTTGGGCCCAGGCTATAAGGATAAAGAAAAACACCATGAATTTTGCTGTGAATTCTGTGGGAAGCCAGCATAGGCAGCAAAGGACAAGTAAGAGTTGTTCATATTGCTGCAGGGAGCTGTATAAGCTGGACTGTCCAAAGGGTCATCACAATCCTGTAATCCAAAGAGAAGGTGACAAAACTTGGCTACCCAAGGCCAGGGCATGATGTGCCAGGATGAAGTGGAGTGTTCAAGCCAAATGAGGATGGCAGAGAGCTCTGCCTCAGCATGCTCTGTCCATGACAGAGTGCTCTGGGGCCTTTCCTAGAGCACTGCCTGAACACACTGTTTGTGGCTGTTCACAATATGTAAAGGCTGCCACAGAGGGACCATAAACTATTCAATGTGCTTTCTTTTGCCTGCCAGCATAATCTCCATCTTCCTTGGGTTCAGCTTGCGCAATCTGTTCTTCATCCACAGAGCTCATCATGTCCAAGAGATGAACCACCCTGATCTGATAGGCTTCTCACAGCAAAATTAAAGCAGAGTTCTCCAGGTCTAAAACTGAGGCACCTGGATTTATATTCTTCTACCAGATATTACAGAGGAGTGGACTGAGAACTGCTCCAGTGGGTCTGGGTGTAGCCATGAAGGCTGGAAACACGCTGATAACTACCAAGAGCTTTGGTACAGATCTATAGGCTACTTACCAATGCTTTGTAAAGGCTACACATTCCTCGCAATGTGTAGGTTATTCCCAAGGTGAATATTCTTCTTTATTTTCTGATATTTAGGCTGCATTCTGTCCATTTTAATGTCATCCCATTTCTTTTTAGCTGTATGCTTCTTCTCTTACCAATTCTGCTGTAGGACCTTGAATTAATGTGATTGCATTTGCTGTATAAGTCTCGGTGGCTTTTGTACAAGAAAAGGGTGGGATTCAGATGCAGGTATGGGACTGGCACACTTCTACACTTCACAAGCTGCAACATGCAGATCCATCAGACATATGTGACCCCACCACCTCTGAAGTGCAGCAATCCACAGATTTCAGACCCAGGTCTCAACTGTCAGCATAATATTAGGAATATAAGTTGAATATAAGCCTTCGTTTTAAACTGCCATGAAGCAGGAAGTTTCCTAGCATATGTGTAAACACAGGGTTTGAAGGGTTAAAACTGAATTTAAAAGAAGAAGTCAACAGAATGAAAAGACAGCAATTTTTTGGTTTGGTGGCCAAGCAGAAGTGCAGGGAGAAAAAAGGTCTGGTTTGGATCAAAAGGGGAGTTTTGGTGTAGATTGGGAAATAAGCTGTTGACTTCACTGTAGCTTGAGAAATATAATTTATGTGGCCAGCATTTCCCTTGAATGTCAATATCATGTTTTGTTTTATTTAATTCCATTTTAAAATATACACATATATTTTCTTGTTCCCTCTACAGGGTTGATCAATTCTTAAAAGAGTATGAAAAGGTTAAGGTTTGTTTAGGAAATGTCAGCGTGAAATATTTCAGTGTATTTAAAAACTTTCTTATAAAAATATCTCATTAGAACTCCTCCATTACCCACTTTTTCTGTTTATTTATTGCAAGGATTTTCCCCTAAGGACAGGGGCGAATGCTAAAAAACGTGGGTTAGTGAAAACTATTTGCTAAATCAGGATGAAACAAGGAAGTATTCTGCTCCCCGTAGTCTATAGTTTTGAAAGCCATTTTACCATTACTTGTGATGTTATTTTCCTTGTTTAAGGTGGACTGTCAGGTTGTCATTTGGGTCATTACTTCTAAAGCACTAAGTCCTAGTTACATCTCTGCCACGTACACCACAATTTAGTCCAGCCTAAGACTCCTTTTGTATAGATCTTCTGTAGCTCTAGGCAAGTCAGGTAAAATCTGACTGCAGGTTGTGATGTTTCCAAAACCCACTTGTAAGATTTGCTTTGTCCCGGAGTGTTTATTTCCAGGAGAAAGATAAATGGTAGAGAGACAGGGTTTTGAAGCTATGCCACTAGCTCCTTGAGTGACCTTAGGGAGAGTACTGGAAGGTTTTTACATTGGTTCCCCATCTGTAAAATGGAGACAAATGACACTGAACCAGACCACTAGGGGGTATTTTGAGGCTAAATTATTTAATGGTTCCAAGGCTCTCCAAGCCTATAGCAGTGAGCTCAGTCGAAAAGCCTGCATGTTACATAAACCCATTACCCAGGCCTATGCAATTAGAAACGATAATAAACTTTCTCTATACATGTGCAGGAGACAGGTTTGAAATATTAATGATGTGAGGGGGTTTTGTTGATGCTGTTTTTCACAGTGCCAGATGTGCTGCCTCTGCCTCAGAACCAAAGCAGGGCAGTGGGAGTTCATCTGAAAAAGCAAAGCCACTCAAATATTTATTTACGTGTTACAGTGAGAACTTCAGCTCACCATGAGCAGAGCCGGCAACCTCCATCACCAGCTTTGTAGAGACAAAGCAGACACTGTTAACCCATACTTGGCTTTTGGAGGTCCCAGACAGCGTTGTCCACATGTGCGCTTCTTTGATACCAGACTGAAAAAGCTGACTCCAAGAGTGAGTTTTCCTGAAGGCAAATGCCTCATCTTAGTGTAACACTAAGTCTCTACAAGGCTCTTCTCTCTCCCAGAGCACAATGCTGCAGCCAGGAGTTTGGCAGCATCTCTTCCTCCCTGGGATGTTGCTGTGTGCTTAAAAATTAAAGGCTGTAGCTAGAAACTGAGATAGCTCAATTCAAGATTACCCTTGCCATCAATTTCTGTTGTGTCCTCTTGAATCCTTTGGTTCACTGTAGCCAAGCACATTTTCATTCATGAACTTTACATGAGTGTGCTGTCATGCAAACTGGGGACGGATGATGCTGGTGGATACTGGGGAAAAGGATGGCATAGGGACAGGAGTGGTGCAGTACGCACATGCAATGAATCATTTGGCTGCAAACTGGGGAACTCAGTCATCAGCCAGAAATGGAGCTACACATTTCATATTTAGCCACCTCATACAGGCACAGAACAATGGACTTGCTTTCCTGGCCATGTCCTCTCTGTTGATCAGCCGTGAAAGGAGATAAATGCCCTCCAAGTGTGCTGAACATTTGCCCAGAAGGTCTAAGGACTTGCAAAGGCTGTACAGTGCTCAGTCCATAATGAATCCATTCTTAAGTGCTTACAGGCAATGAGGACACTGTCAGCAATAAAACTCAGGCTGACGACTTGGTCCAAAGTCTGCTAAAGTCAATGGCTGTTCTTCCAAGCACTAGAGCAAGAGCCCTTTCTATGACCATGCTGTAGAAAGGTAAGCAGGAGTGGGAGGTGCACTATTTCCCTTGGGTAATGCCATTTGCAAGAGAATGAGGCAATCACAGACAGCCAAATTATTACATATGTTGAGAAGCTGGTGAACTTGAGCAGACCATGTCTGCTATGGTTCAGTGGAGCTGCCTGCATAGAGGTCTAATGCTCTTCCAATTTCAGTTGGTGGAAGTGCTCACGGTGATTTCAAAAGGACTACAGGTTTGGCTCAGAGTGACCACTGACTGTCACAAAGGCGCAGCTTTAACTTACCCTAAGTGAGGGTGAAGGGAGCAGAAAAGAAAGGGGTGGAGATAGGGGACAAAAGGACAAAGCTTGAGGTCCCCTCCTGATGGAAAGACCTGTGACGGCTGCACTTGGATGAGCTTTTCCAAAGCACAGAAACAAAATCTCCACCCTGCCAAAACAACATGAGCTATGCTCACTCTGTAAATAGGAAGGCAGAACAAGCAAGCTCTAATTGTCTTGCAATGGCTCTCCCTGAAGCTGCAGCGTCCTTTACCTGTAGCCAAGCAGCTACTGCAAAGCCTCAGCTCTTTCCCTGTTTGCACACATCAAATAAATGACTCCCCGTATGATCCTTGCAAGCAAAACGTCCTAATGATCACTGCAGGAGAATGGCCAACGTGCCCAGCACCACTATGTAAAGTCAGTTTTGATCCATGGAGCCATTCAAAGCAGCATTAGTGATTAGTAAACCATATTCTGCAGTGCATGACATAAGCTTTCTCCAGTCGAAGAAAGGACTTAGTTGTATCTCTGGAACAAATGCTTTCATGAAATCTCCAGGATATCTGTAAACCAGATTCTGTGATGAAATTTCTGCCTTAATCGCAGCCTCTTGTGGGAATATGAAAAGGGCATAGCAGTATGTGTTATACCCATACATATCTTTCTTTGCTCCTGCATCCAAGGTTTTTATAGGCTGTGTCATACAGTCTGTACCTTTTAAGAGAGCAAGGCTGTCAAAACCTTTTCCAGGAGAGTTGTCAGCAGCACAGTTTTGGTCTAATAAAGCCATATCTTTCATCTGGCATTCTGCAAGGATCTGGAGCAACTCTTTTAAAGGCACTGAGGGAGACTGCATCAGGTCTCAGCTAAATTTTGTAGAAGATGATTGGCAAATCATAATTAATTAGTGAAATGTTAATTTTAATGGTCAATGGACATATCAATAGGCTAAAGGTAGAATATGCTGTGTAACCCAAAATATTTTCAAGGTTAATAATTGGGCATGGATCCTGCAATAAGATACTAGCCCTGTCTTCTAACAGAAGTTCTCAACATAGCTGTTCTGGGATGAAGATCTGCACTGTAGCTGCAGCCTCCACAGGCATTTTTTTGTTTCTCTTGGAGGAACTTGGGCTTTTCATCCCACCTTTTCACCGTTGTGATAGGGTGAACGGACACCCTGGAGACAAAAAAGGGAACCCAAGCATCTGGCTCCAGTGGATCCTGAATCTACCTGGACGGTGGAAGAGTATGTGGGAGTTCCTCTGAGGAACTGATTGGGGCTGGGGTGGGCTTTGTAGAAAGGCAGCATGTGCAGAGCCTGATGAATTATGGAAGGAAAAGAGTAATAAGGCTGTGAGATTAGGGCTGGCCTCTATAGGAAACTTGCTCCTGCTTGTGGGGACAGTGGGAGGAGAGAGCTCTTCAGGAAGAGGTGAGAAATAGGCTTAGCAGATGCATCTTTTCTCTGCAAAAATATCACAGCATTTATTCTAGAATATATAGAATAAATAAAAAGAATTACTCATTCTTTTTTTCCTGATGGTCAAATCATCTTTCTGGTTTAGCAGACAGAATTCACCAAGAGTATACGTGGGCTTCTATCCCAGCTGTGGTGTTTTCCAGTGGGGACTGACAAAAAGAGCTAACAGAGAAGAGGGGTGCTTTAGGCTTGTGCTTCTCCAGGTTATATTTCCTTCCCTGTGGGTGTTTGGCCCAGCAATGAGGTTGGGGAATGGGGTCTGTCAGAAATACTATGCAGTATGATCTTTCAACTGCAACGTATAAACGAGAAAGTGCATGGCAAGAATCTCAAAAGTTATTTACGGCAAGAGTCTCAAGTTATTTATGATCAAGGCTGTGATTTCAGTCTCTGTATTCTGGCATGGCTCCTCATGGAGATGTGATGGAGAAAAAGGCAAGAGGATCTGGGGCTTTGTGGGTGATCCCTCTCATATCTTTTATAACTCTTCCTTCCAGATACTAGACTTTAGTGACTTCCAGCCACTTCTATACCAAGTGTGGATTGTACCCAGGCTATGAAAGGCTCTACTATTCCATTACCAATCCCCTAAACTATCATTAAAAATAATAACAATAATAAAGCTCAATATCTTCAGGCTATGCATGGGAATTAGCTGTGAATTAACATCAAATCAAGATGGAGCTGTAGTATCTGGGGTTTAACGCTTTAGCTATGCTTTTGGTCTGCTTAGATCTTGTCTGAGGATCTGGTTCTACCTTCAAACATTGCAAACACTTGCAGAGGAAAACAAAAAAAGAGAACTGAACCCCCCAAAAGACCTCTTTGGGGTATCTTAGAAGGGATATTAGGATAAGTGATGGTTTCAATTTATTTAGAATTAGTATTTGTAGGTAGGGTAGGCAAAATAAAAGAGGAGCAAAGACTCCCCTTTGACATCTTGTATGGCAAGGACAGCTTTCTTACAGAGCAGAGTGACTGCTTCCAACCTGCTGCTTGGGGATGGTCCTTCTTGCTCCCAAGAAGGCAGTCCCAGAGCCCACCAACAGTTCAGCACCATCAGACACCAATGCCCTGGGCTATGAGCTTTGTGGTTCACTAGTGTAACTGTGACCACCTACTCAGTATGAAATGGTCTTTTTGCTTCTGTGTTCTAGCAAGCATCTGCAGAATCAAAGAATGTGTAAGAGGTCACCTCTTACCAGCTTTCTGGCTGCTGTAGCTATGCCAGGCTTCAACTGGTTTCAAAGGGCTCATAATCAAGGTTCTGATTTTAACAATTAGCATGATTTTATAAAGAGTGGCTGCCTGGTTCCCACAAGTCAGGCACATTGTCAAAGGTTGGCTCTGGACTCTGGTAAGGTTTGCACTTGATGACAGGTCTGTCTATACAAGTTCTTTTTCTTCCTGCCGCTGTTCCCAGAGCATCTTTCTGTATTCAGAGTCAATGTGAAATCTCACCTCAGAACATGATAGCGCTTTGTGGACTTGAAATCAGCTTTAGACAACTCCGAGTCTTGTAAATGGCCCTTGTGATCAATGAACTGAACGGAAAAAGCTCTAATCATCAGAAGAATGTCTCTGAGGCTTGGGCTTCTAAAAATAGAGAAGGCATGGAACCTCAGCTATTTCACTGTGCATTTTGACACATTCATGGAGGGACTTGTGACAGCACAGGTGTAAACCTGGAGTTAAAACTGGTGATGTGAAGACTGCAGTGTCACATATGCTAATTTCTGGAAGGGGTCTGAAAAGAGACTTTCCTGAACTGTACTTACTGCATTTAATCTGTGATTCTCCTGAAAAAGAAAAGGTTGGGGTTTTTCTTTTTCTCCTTGGCTTTTGAGTTCCTTTCAGGTTTCATGGCCTATTTGGAGCACATGAATGTTCTTGGAAAAAAAAAAACCCTTTGGTTCCTACAGCCTTGTTTCAAAGCTGGAGTAATAATTAGAGGTTCAAAGAAAGATTTAATCCAACTCAATGACAGGGCCTAGAATGGGCTTTTTTCTTTCACCTTCTTTCTCTTTTGGTGTGTTGTGAGAGATAGATTTTTAGGATGACGTTGCGAGGAGGTACCTTGGGGAGAACTTAGCCTGAAAAACCTCAGTGATGCAGATCTGTGAACTATGCTGCAAGAAGTGACTGTGAAATACAAACCTCAGTAGACTTGCTACACAGGGGTCACAAATCTACTGCAAGGCATTGAAAATGTTTGTTGGAGACCTCTACACTTTATGTGTCAAGCTGTCACAATGGTCCAAGTTGCTGGCACCTTTGTTTCCATGTTTTCTTTATATATTTTTCAGGGGAATGTGAGTTATACTTCAGGGCTATTAGTGCATAAGGTAGTATACTAAGAATATAATAATATAACATAATATTTATTATATAGTATACTAATATATAATATAGTATACTAAGAAAATACTGATTCTTGTGAATGGTATCTGGTGCCTGGTTCTCTTTGCAAAGCTTGAAGGACTTGAACTCTTTATGCAGCATATGAGCCTGTGCTATATACTGTCATGAACAGACACCTGGTGTTGTAAGTGGGTAGCGAAGATTTGGTCTTGGGACAGTCATCTACACTTGAGAGTATCCCATTTCATCTGAGAAGAAAGTTCTATAAGCATAATTCCTCACTGGAGGTGGCCAAGAGCTGTGCAGGCTGGCATGATGGTAACTAAAATGGCTAAAGAGTTAATACTTTGCTAGTGAACATTGATACTCCTTACATTCATTTGCATGGTTGGGAGCAAGTCTGGACTATTCCTAGGAAATTACTCAAGCTTTAGACTTCTTGCTCTTATCTGTTCTACCAGACTTTCTCTCATGACCCCATCTTTCCCTACTCATTCGAATTCCCTGCCAAAAGCAGTGTATGCGAGAGAATGCTGTCTGCTGCTTCTTGTGCTCTTCCTCCTTGATGAAATAATGCTTTGCCTTCAGCCTGGAGACCAGCAGTAAACTGACACAGAATGGTATCGGGCTTTTTGTTCCTTGTGCTCTCTTGTTGTCCATACTCGTGATGTCCCATTGATGATAGCAACAGTGGGAACACTAAAATAGACAAGAATCCTTAAGCTGGGGAGTGTGCTTTGAAGTGGCGGGTGGCCTTGGCTGAATTGTCTGTGGTTAAGCTCCTAATGTTGCCATGGATGCAACAGTGGGAGCAATAAGGAAGGGAGAGAAAGGATCTGTGATCTAAAGTAGCTTAATATTGTAGGCAAAATCCAGCAGCAGAGGGGAGTTGATCCCATTTATCTGAGCTGGGAATGGAGCTGCTTAGTTCTTCTGCCTGTCCTTGATAGCAGAGGACAGTTGGTGTACTTGCTAGATGTGTGTAGGATCATATCTGCCTCCTCTGCCTAAGGGCAGGCAGAATGGCAATATCCTTGACAAGACACAAGGTGTCATGTCATTAGCCTGTAATCTGCCGTGACTTACTGTGTGCCTTCTGTGCTGTACTCCCCAAGTGGTTTAGGCAAAGTGAGAGTGCTCTCAGGGCAGCCAGTTCTGTCATCATTGTCTCCTGTTGAACTTAAATCAGCACAAATTCGTTGTGTGTTGCAAATAGGGCAAACGGAGCAGGTTGGCCACTGCCTCTCTCCTCATTACTACATGCAACTGTGAATCACTGAGCTCTCCCCTCTTGGAGGGTCAAAGGTGTACTAGATGCAAAGGCTGTTGGTGGTCTCTTCTGCCGTTCACTGTGACCTGCCAGCGTGTCCTATGGAGGGTGCAAGTCCAGCCTCTCACGCCACGTCCCTCCTCTCATGTTAGAAAAGTCCTGCAGAGCTCAGTGACTCCTCCCCACATACTGCTCTCCCACCCACAGCTCCCTGTGCCACAGCTCAGGCCATGCGAAGACACAGGAGAGGGTTTCTGCAGCACATAGTCCACACCACAGGGAAACAGCAGCTGTTCAGAAAGTACCCAGAGAGAGCTGATGCCTCTGAGTTTTCACAGCGAAAAGAAGAAATCCATGCAGACATATCCTCAGCTCTTTTCCATCTCCTCTGCAGTGTAAGATCATGGGCCTGACAGGTAATAAACCCCAGCACGGGCCACTGCCAAAGCCGCATCTCACTGAGAACTGGCCATTGAGAAGGGCTTTGCTGAAGTCTTCTAAATGCAATGAGAGGCTCCTTTAGTCCCACTGACCCAGCTTCTCTCTCAAGTCCAGTGTGTGAGGAGAGAGATTTCATGGCTGACACAAAAAATGGGTTATTTCCCAGTGACATCGTGAGGGGCTATTGACTGATGTTCTAGTCTTTAGCCTTCTGTACTCTGCACACACATCTGAAAATGAGGATATACTCATTTCCACGGAGGAATGAGATCTCTAGCAAGACACTAAGCAGCATTTCCAGTTCTTGCTAGTGCTCACTGCTGTATGGGAAGAACAGCAAACAGTAAGAGCAAGGATGCTGGATTTCCACGTGCCTCCACTAAGTGAATGGTTTCAGAACAAGTTGTTCCCGAGTTACTGCATCAAAGGCTTCAAACTATCTGCGGCACAAACACGCCCACTTTAGGCAAATGAGCTTTTTGTTCACTCAAAACCAGGCACTTCAAGTATCAGCTCTTCCACATCCTACAGTCCCTGAAGCTATGGATATGAAGAATAATCCTGCAATGAATGCTAAAAAGGCCTCAGACAAATGCTGAATCTCTCTTTTGAGCAATGTCTTAGCGCAGGTGGGATGGCTCGGTTTGTTGCAACCTCAGATACTGAGATCAGGAATTTGGGGATATAAAAAATAAAGGTGTTCAGATTTGTTGGAGAGGGGGCTGGCTCCAAACCTGTTCTACAACTGAGCAGCTTTCTAGACCTGCTTGTACTGGAGAGGCTTGATCATTCTAACTCTTGACACTAGGCCGGGAGCAGCTCACACAAATGCTGCCACGCTTAAAGGTAAGAGCATAGCTTTTGAGAAAAGCCATAGGGTTTGTGATAGTCAAGATCCATTAGTCTGGAGGACTGGGAGGAAGTTTATCTGGGCTTCTGAGATAAGAATCGGATGTTACAGAGGAGGCTTTGCACATAACATGTGGATGGCTGAAGCTGTCCCTTCGAGATCTCCCCAGACTTGCAGTCTTTCTTGCTGGGCCAGTGAGAGGCATGTGCTAAGCAGAGACCTATTCACATAATCTTGCGACTGCAGAGAGCTAACTGCTTTGCAATCTCTTGTTTCCATCTCCCTTCAAACTTAATCTGAAAACACCTGCACAGATAACCCTCTCCTCCCCCTTGCTCTCCTTTGCTTGATATATGAAGGTTTCAAGTAATTCTTTGTATGAGGTTTTGATGGCACTGTCTTGCTGCTTTCTGTCACTCGCTGAACACAGGTTGTAGTACATCACTAGGCCACCTACAGGAGACCCATCTCAGTGTAGTACAAAACTAAAGTGTGCTGCAGCATGTTTTGTTTACAGGTATTGTGAATGAGTCATGACAGGTCAGGTACAGAGAGCAGGGAAAGAAAAGAAAACCCTGTTACTACAGGCTGAAGTAACCATAGTCGCCTACACCAGGAGTTTGCAGGTAGTTCTTGGAGAAAATGAGTTCAATGACAGGTGACCAGTGGGCTTGGACATTTCACCATGCTCATGCAATGCTGCTTGGCAGAGAGGAAGCAACCACCCTGCTAAACTGGGGCTCTAGAGCCAGTCAGTCAGTCCCCATCCTTTAGGAGCTGCTGGCTGTGGGGTGAGCAAGCCAGCCCCTTTGCACACCCATGCAGCCTTGCTTCTGGCACTCTATCTCTTCTTTTCAACACTACTGACAAGTCTGGAAACAAAAGCCCATCCCCTGATAAGGGACCAATTCAGCTGCAGATTCCTTTGTGCCTCTGCCAGCAGCAAGCACCAAATGCAGAGCTTGAAAGAGTTGCAGCGTCCAAGCCTTTGCTTCCATTTCCTCTGAACTCACCCAGTGATTCTTCTTTCAGGATGAAATTGCTCACACTTAGTCTAAGCCCAAAGGATTTGTTGGATATATTCAACAGAACTGATCTGGCTATTGCTGACTTATGCCAAGGGGAAAAATACATTTTTTTTATTAAAGGAGGCTGAATATTTTTTTAAGGCTTATTTTAAAAATCAGCTTTGCCAGAAATTTACAAAATTAGATCTTGCTTTCATATATGTTTGCATCTATTAGTAGCCATGTTTTTCAGAAGTGTTGACTGCCCTTAACTAGTGAACTCAAAATGAACCGCAAGCACTAGCATCTAAGGAAAGCTGAATTTTGCTTCACAAACATTGGGGGAGTGAGGAATTGCAAAGAGGAATCTAGTCATACAGCTGCTAGCTGTATCTCGGAAGCGTTTTCCACTAGCCATGATTTCATCAGCATCATTTCCAGCTTAGCTTCATCCACCAGCCCACACACCTGTGTATGACCTATTCATACTCAACTGGGCTTCTTGCCTGAGCATACATGCTCTGCCCTTTCCTGCCCTCACACACCATTGCCTACATGGCCACTTCTTTCCAGACACAGTCTGCTCCAGTGTTCAGCCATAGGCTGCAAAGAAGCCAATGCACATAGGATCTGGATTACTGATTTCCATAGCAAGCTGTTCACTCACAGCAGAGCTACGAGTGCCTGAACAGGCCAGAAATGTTATTAATGAAAGGTTGAAACAAGAATCTTTTTCCACTGGGAAAAGCTTTGCACGAGGGATTGGTTTGAGATGTGGGAACAAGTCCAGAGGAGGCCACGAGGATGATCAGGGGACTGGAGCACCTCCCGTATGGAGACAGGCTGAGAAAGTTGGGGCTGTTCAGCCTGGAGAAGAGAAGGCTGCGTGGAGACCTCAGAGCAGCCTTCCAGTATCTGAAGGGAGCCTACAAGGATGCTGGGGATGGACTATTCATCAGGGACTGTAGTGACAGGACAAGGGGTAACAGGTTCAAACTTAAACAGGGGAAGTTTAGATTGGATATAAGGAAGAAATTCTTTACTGTGAGGGTGGTGAGGCACTGGAATGGGTTGCCCAGGGAGGTTGTGAATGCTCCATCCTTGGCAGTGTTCAAGGCCAGGTTGGATGAGGCCTTGGGTGACATGGTTTAGTGTGGGGTGTCCCTGCCCATGGCAGGGGGGTTGGAACTAGATGATCTTAAGGTCCTTTCCAACCCTAACTATTCTATGATTCTATGTTTAAAATTTTCAAGGAAAATATATTTTCAAAAGACCATTAGAATTTTTTTTTTTGGTCAAAATGAAAATGTATGTGAACTCCAGCAAAGTGCTGATTTTTTCATAGAGGTTTTAAAACGGATTAAAATAAAATGCATTCAATGAAACTTCCTTTGGATTTTTAAATTCTCCAATTTAATTTGAGAATTAAATTCCTATTCATTGTGGGCTGAGGAAAAAAATTAATCAGTGTGGCATTTATCTTGCATGCTCAGAAGATAAGACAAATGGAGCATGCTCTGCCTGAAGAACCTTTTGCTTCCTCTCATTCACCAAGAACTTTTCAAGTAGTTCGATTTTAGTGAAATAGTATGGAGAGGAAAAAGGTTTTGCTTTCTTTTGATACTGAGGCTGCAATGTGAAGAACCTGTTACTAAAATTCAGAGAAGGTGCTTGCAGCTGAGCATAGCCCAGAGGAGACCAGACTTTGCTGATCCTCATGAAATGTGGGAACATGGTGGCTACAAGAAAGACTTTGTACCCAGATCTGATTTAATATGTTTCGGTTATGATGGAGTTTAGGAGTCATAGGTAAAGATGACACTGCTGAAGAGATCATTGGGAATAATGAAGTATTCAGGAAATACATCAGCAATTGACACCAGCAGCGACACCTTTGTTTAAAGGTGTGCATTTGTAAGGTTGCAACCTCAGTAAATACATGTCTTCCACAAATAAAGTAGTGTATGTGACTAAGGTGTCTGTGCTGCTTTCTGCCTCTGGCTTGCTTCATGATCTTGGACAAGCTCTTTCATTTCTTTCCTTTCGGATATCTTTGTTAGGTGGTGTGGACTTCTCATTTGTGTGTTTATTCAGCATCTATCACAGTGGGAGACCCTGGATGTGACTGTAATACAAAAAAACTCTCACAAATCCTTGTTTCCATGGTAGGCTAAAAATCTCTTCCTTCAGTACCAAATAATGGCAAGGGTGAAAAATGCTTACTCTACATCCATAGATGAAAAACCTTCTTGAGCACTTCCTGTAAAAGCCTTCCTGTGAAGAGGCACTGACTTCAGTTGTGCTCCGTGAATTGGCAGCCAGTTGTGGTCTGAACTTTTATCTCCTAGATGCTAATTTTGTGAACACTGTCAGTTTCTGTAGGAGGAAAGATTGTAAATCTTCTGCATACTTTTCCAAAACAATAAACACACACATGTCAGTTGCTATGTCCAAGGATAAACATTTGCACTGATTTTTACCCATTCCAGATCACATAAATCCAGTTTCCACATTCCAAAATTCAAAGGAGCTGCTCCACAGTGGAAGACCAATCCTTTATGCTACATAAATGAGTCAATGTTTGCTAAGAAAAAGGTAGGGTAGCCTCCTCCTTCCGAATACAAAATGGCTTTTCCATTCACTGCATTTAGAACAATGCTAATACATACTACATGTCCACACCTTCTGTGCTCAGCTGGAATAACACAGGTACAGCCCATGTCATGCGTTTAAATCTGGTTCCTGGTGTTCTTGGGAGTGACTCCAGACCATGGTGTGAATCTGCTTTGACTCCACACATACAGATGGCTTCCAGAAGGGCCGCCCTTCAGTGCTGGACTCCTCACACGTATGTGCTAAACTTCACACAACACCTTCCTCTGGACTAAATTGCTCTCTGTAACAAGTATCTTGCATTTTTTTCTCATCAAAGTCCAGTCTTTTTGATTCCCAAATAGAAAGCAAGAGTTCCCAAGGGAGTCCTTAGGCATGAATACCAACATGACAGGTACAAGAGCTTTGCAAGGCCAGCAAGAAAGCTGTTAAGTCTCACCTTTCCTTGGCTTGGTTAAGAGTTATTTATTTCTCTGCTGTGATGCTGGTTTGGAGCACACAGTGCTTTTTAAGCACTGCCATCAAGTTTGCTTAGTTTGAAGCACCTGAGTCTTGAGGGAAACATCAGTCTTCCAGGCCTTCTACTGTCTCTCTTCCGAACACAGGTTGGAAAATGGATTTTTTTCATGACAATCTTCAGTAGTATTGGAATGAAAATACTGCAGCAGCCTTTAGCATAAACCTCAGCCTCATCTTCTTTTCAGCAAATTGGAACTCTCTCGTCATGCACTATTATGTGTATATTACTGCTTGATCTTGATGCTCTTGCGTACAGGCTGGATGTCTTTTTAAACCCAACACAAATGTCACAGCCACCTGACTCAACACTGAGGCTTCCCTTGTAGCCAACACTGACTTTTAGCAGGACTTGACTACCACCACTCCACAATCACAGAGCACACCTTCTTTCCAAAGGTATGGTTGCCTCCATTCCCCAATTCCACATCAGAGGACTTCACACATGCTGATTCTGACACATGCATTGTTCCAGACCTTCAGATATGGGATCGCAGTTCTTAAAGCTCTGTGCATCCATATGAGCAGTGGTGCTCCCTCTGGACTGAGGAAGAATTTTTGTCACTCTCCATGCTTCCTCTTCCTAAATGTCCCAGCTCAAGCACCCCTCTGATCTTCCCAGGGAGCATGGGATGATCCTTCTTGCAAGCTCTGCTTCCTCTTAGGATGACCTGTGACTGTAGGTGTCCCTACAGCATCTCCCTGCAATGTTCCTGAGAAGGGAACCACGTACTACTTTGACACTTATATTCTAGCTTACAGTTGCAGGAAAGGGCTGAAAGATCCATCTCCTTATTGAAGCTGGATGGATGAACTGAAGCAGCAGACAGAGCCTAGAGGGAGAAAGGAAAGAACTGATATGAATATTAATACATATAAAATATATACTATGTGATGCATCTCTCTTCTCACGCATCCAATGATCATCTATCCTCTCTCACTTCCCTCCCCTCCCCTCTGCCTCAGTCTGTCTATGGAGTAAATGTTGGATTTACATTTTCAGTCTATTTAAATCTCTCATTTTTGTTGCAGTGTAGCAGGGGAAAAGCCTTAACTCTCTGTTTGCTGTGCTGCATCTGTCAAACAGTGGAAGAGAGCAGAGCTTTTCTTCAAAGCCCTCTAACTGTTTCTGCAGACTTTTGGTCTTTATTCCCTGTAATTCTGGCTGGGCAGAGGCCACTGAATCGATCTGCAATTGTACTGTGCTTTTATAAATCCGAGACCTTTTTTCCACCCCGTTAGGTCTTTAAAATCACATGTTTAAAATACCGCATAACTATGAGCTACCAGTTCTTGGAAGCTTTGCAACAAAAGTCCATCTGCATCTATTGGCCTTCTGCAATGCTGGAGAGACTTGGTATACTCAAGCATGCATTTAAAGTAAAGAGATTCAGTAGCTAGGCTTGCCACCTATTTGTCTGGGAGGTCCCAGGTGGAAACAATGTGAATATATTTTGCCTTGAGCCTTCTTCCATGAGTTGTCAGGGTTAACGTGCATGAACTGTAGACCTGTGCTTGCTCTATAACTGCTTGTGCACTTGTAAATTGTGAACAAATGCACAAAGCCTTTGAATTCTTCCTGAATAGAAATATATGGTCAAAAATGCTGATATGTCTGAATAGAGCGATGCATCATAAATCTGACAGTTATCTTGTTCTAGATGTGCAGGAGACCTCTTCTTTGTCTTGTGGCAGGATGTTTGTAAGATCTTGGGAATAGCTGAAGGAATCAGGTGCAAGGAAGAAAGCTGGGGATAAAATAATCTACAGTAACCAGGTTACCTTGGGATTCAGGGCCCCTTTTAGATTTAACTAAGGGAAATACTAATCCAGTGAGAACTTTGACACTGCCTTCCATCCTTCCTCTTCCTTTTGCAACCTTCCTTACAAACAACAGCATGCAAAAGGGCATGGATGGTCTTAGGCCACACTGCAAGCTCCTATTTGGGATCTGGGGGAACATTCTATCAAGAAAGCAACAAGAGATATGGCATCTTAAATTGCCAAGCATGCAATAGCAACTGTTGAATAGAGCACAAGTCATATAGCATTGAAAAGCATGTCATGGGGCTGAAGGATTCAGTAAGTCACCATTGAGCATTGACCCAACAGTCAGTGGTGGTACTTCAGGCTTAATCTTTTCCATACTGGCCTGAAGGTAGAAAGTGAAGTATTAGGGCTGCTGTCCGAAAACCTGAGAGGTAGGGTCTTTGGGCTAAAAGGAAATAGAAGAAACTCTTCAATTTGTCTCACACCTCCATATTCCCATCCTGCCAGAGTCTGCAGTGAACACTTTCAGCAGGTGCTGTGTGTTTAAGATGTGATTTTGGTTTGCTGGCTTACATCTTAGTGTGATTCTTGTACTGTGGCTGTGCCCAGCCTTTGTGTGCCGCACTGCTATAATCTCTTTGGCAGACATGCGATAGCAGGTCAGTTGCAGGTAAAGTTGCAAGGCAGCCCAGTGTATAACTGAAAAACAAAATAGATCACTGCCCAATATGTGTGCTGAGTGTGGAATGGACTTTCTGTGCACTGCTGTAGGATAAGGTTATTAAAGGCCTTTGTAAAATGCACATGAAAAGTGAATTGCGGGGAGGAGGGAAGAGGGTGAATTAAGGTTCCCCAAACAGGCCTAGGTCTAAGTGTTTGCTAACAAACAAGCATTTGACTTGGCAACATTAATACTATTCTTTTATGGTAGGTTTATATATGAGCAAGAGGTAAAGATGAATCACATTGCAGAAGTAAAGTCAAGCACTCACGATGCTGAGAATTTGCTTGGCTGGTTAGGGAAATAAAAGGCTCTTCAATCAGGGAGCAGAAAGCTAATTGTCTCATTAGCTTATCTGCCTGGGTTGTATTCCCCTGAGAAGAGGGTGGGAGATGGAAAGGAGACAAACGAAATAAATGAAGCAGTCCTCTGGGAGAAGGATTTTTCTTGAGAAAAGCAAGGGGCTAGTGGCTGTACAACAGTGTGCTTTGCTGTACTGGCTCCAGTGCTTGGCTGCTGAATGAGGAACCTTGGAATGTGGCGGGAAATATGCTGGAACAAAAGGTCTGTGGAAAGGTACAGGAGCATGAAGGGGGACATCTCTGCTTTCTCTTTCTTCACATGGTTTAACATCTTAACATCATGGTACTATGGTTTTCATACTGAGAAGAATTTAGCAGACTTGAGAGACCAAGCTAACAGCAATACCTCTGGAATAATCCCAGAACCTCTTGGCAAAGCCACTGGGGATCAACTTGCATTGCTATACAGCATCCTGGGAGCAATATTACCAGTCTGGTATTTCTATACTTATATACATAGCTCTAGGATTTACCATTCATATTGTGCTTGATCCTGCAAGGTGCTCTAACACCACTTTAATGCAAGGAAGCAATGTAACACAAGGGGCCTTTCCATCAAATTTAGACTAAGATCTTTGCACCAGCAAGTTTATATTCAGCAAGACATATCCTCTGTATGTTTTTTTTCAGATCTACAAACCTACTTACATGCTTCAAATGACTTCTTACCTTTTTTTCTTTCCCCCTTTTTTTTTTATCTTTTTGGAAAGGGAGTATTTCTAGAATTGCTTCTGAGCCTCCGGAGGTGTTGAATGCTGAATCACAAGATCTGTCCTGCCATCAGAACTAGCAGCAGTGTCTTTTGGAATAGCTGCTTCTGTGAAACTTCCTTGCAGACACTCTGTTAAACTGGAAGGAAGTGAATTTCAAGGGCTGTGCTGCTCAGCTGGCAAGCCCCAGGGCTTTGGGCAGAGGAGCTATCAGGAGATGTGTTTTAATCCAGACCTTCTCCTGACTTTGGTGATTTGCTGAACACTAGCCTGCTGAAGTTAAGCTTGCTCCTGAGATAATATGGCATTAGTCCCTGTGGGTATCGTCTCACAAGCTCATAGGGAAATACAGAGATAAAAGGAACTTTTGTAGATACCATTTAACATGAATGGATGTGAGTCAGGTTTCCTATGAGTCAATAGATATTGACTGCTGAGATAATTCTCCGACCTACATGCTCACTGTGGAACCTGGAACTGCATCCAAGCTGAGTGTTTCCAGGCAGCTCCTGGTTATTATCCACCACCATCATTAAATAACCCAAGATCATCCTGAAATGAATGAGGATGTTGTTTGCTAAACCCTGGGCTCAGTGACATCTTGTACTGTTGCATTGCTGAAATATCACCTGGAGGAGGATTGGCTTCAAAAAATCACCTGATTGCAGAAAGAAAAAGCATTTAAACTCCAACATGTTATTTTTGGCTTGAAATACCTTCCTGGGTTGGCTTTTTAAAAGCTGAGAAACCAACCAATTTCCCTTGATAAAACTTGGTGAACTGCTTATTTGATGTTCTAATTTGGGATGGGAGGGACAAGGTGGGGATCCATTCAAATCTGAGGCTGCTCACAGCAGGAAGTCATTTGCTGCCTAATTCCACTAATTTTATCATGTCTGGAAAAGGCTTCCAGCCTTTTAACAGCTGGTTTCCAAAAAAATCTATCCAGAAGATGATTCTAACTGCTATTGGCCACATGGAAAAATGTGACCATGGCCTCAAAGGAAAAGTCCTTCAAGACAAGGGGTTCTTGAGGGATTTCCCCAGAGATGCAATCCTCAGTGATTTTGCTTACTGGGATCTGGTGTTTATCGAAGTTAGGTTTTGAAAACCATGTTGTCCCATCGTATGGATGTCTATTGACTGGAAGGGTATCCACAAGGTAAGCAATAACTGTATTGTCTTCTCTTCCCATGCTGACAGCCTCTTGGAGGAATACATACCTGTTTCCATGGCATCTGCCATTTTCTCCCTACCAATGTATGTGTCTGTGTCTGTCTATCTAAATCCCTTTACCTTCTTCAAAGAGGAAAATGTCATGATAACAGGGTGTGTGGGGGGTAATACAGGCTTTTGGAGTCTGAACCATATTGGGCTGTCATCCAGCCCACCACTGATCTCAGAGGGAATGAATTCACCATCTGTAGAGAGTCCATGTCTCACTGCAGCCATCTGTTAAGCTCTTCAGCCCACTTGCACTCTGAACAATGGCAGTGCCTTCCAGAAATACTGTAGGAGAGCATCCCTCCCTCCTTTGGGTGACACTCAGTGCACAGCACTCCTTTGAACACAAGTATCTGTGGTTCTGCCAGAGAGACAGCTTTTTGAGGCAGAACTATTTGTGCTCCTAATCTGAGCATCGTAAAGAGCATGGAGACCTGGGAAAATAGCTGCCTTGAGGCCCCTGAGACTCTGGGTCTTGTAACTTTCTCATTGTCTCAGCTCAGCATAGATGGTTCTCCTCAACCGTCCTTTTCAATGAGCAGGACAAAACAATGTAAATGCTTCCAGCATCAGCAAAGGTCCTTCACTCCTTTATGTGGTGAAGACACTGCAGAAGAAATCTTGGCAGCACCGCACCATTGACTACAAAGTGAACACGATGCACAGGTTGTCCCTGCCAGCCCTGTAAAATTCTGGACCATGCTCATCTATTAACCAATCTCTTCACTCCTGCAAGCACTCCTGTTTGCCACTCATGCTGTAAACTGCCAGGCACCAGTAGATCAGAGTTTAAACACTCACTGTTCTCCAGCATCACAAAGGCAATCTAGATATTATTCTTATTAAAAGGCTTAGTCTAGCACAAGCTCATGAAACCAGGCTATTCTTTCAGAGACTCTTTAGGGATGACTTAATTCAGGCATTTCTCTTCAAATGTTACTGCACTGACCAGTCAGACACATCACCTTGACAGAGCTAAGTCGGAAACTGAGCTAAAGGACTGGTGATGGCTTCTCTCCAAAGGCAAGGACTTCAGCTGGACCTGACACCAGAAAGCTGAAACAGCATCAGAGCAGGCTGGCTAATTCCCCTACTCCCACATGTCATCTTGGCTTACTTCAGTTGCCTCTGAAGAGCTGCTGCAACTTCCAGACCCATGTGATCCCTGGGATTGCAGGGTATTCCCAGGTAGGTAATTCCTGTTTTCCTCCCACCCCCACGTACACCACTTGCCAGACTCCAAAGGAAGGAAAATTTCTCAATTTAACATTAAGAAAAGACACTTGCCTTTCTTTCACAAGAGCAGGGGTTTGCCCTTTTTGCTGTTATGCCACCACCTCCGTCCTTTGGTGGAGGCAAAGTGGGAAGAACCTCTCTTTTTTCACTGTCTCACTGCTCCCTAACCTTTGCAATGTGCGTACCAGCCTTAGGGCAGCTGTCTTTTGAAGTCCTGGCTTGGGAAATAAGGTGCTCACAGAAGATAACACAGGGGACAAAACTTGGATATGAAGTGAAACAGGGAAGGAAGATCCTGGAAACAGGGCTTTGCTTGCAAAGGAGAGCGTGCCATTATAGAGATGTCTTCTGCCACTGCCTTCTACTGTAAACAGGGGAGTGGATGTTGTGTCAAAAAGCTGTCAGGGAGTCAGACAAATATTTAAAGAAGCAGATTTCTTCCTGAGGGTGAAGAAATACTGTTCAGCACTTGACAGTGCAGCCTGGTAGCTCCTAGCCCCAGGAAAAAATATGTTTGCAGCCCCTGTATCCAAAGAGAGGGCAAGGAGATGAAACCAGAAGGAAAACAGTCAAGTAATTCCTACATGCAAGCAATCATGCATAGATGAGAGTCCTACAGCTATGGTGTGTCTACATAGAAATGGACCCTTCTGTGTAGTCTTCCTGGGGAATGGGGGTGAGAGCCTGAAGAGATCGTACTCTGCCAGCCATCATCTGCAGAGGGGCAAAGGTACATAATGAGAGGAACTGGAGGGCTGTTGAACATGCACCACTGCCTTGGGAAGTACACAAGGATGTGTGACATCTATTTACATGCAGATTTTTCAGTGCCAGACGCTCAAACTAGCTCATACACAGGAATGTGCACTCTGAAGGGGTCTCTTCCTTAGAGGAAGGAACTGTGTATAAATGAAAGGGCAGCTTTAATACCCTCAAAGAAATGGGTTTCTAAATTCATCTAGGCAAATAGGACAAAACAAATGGCCCCAACAGACCTGCCAGGTAAGTAAATTGCTCTGTATTTGATAAGCAGCTCATGCAGCCTAAGTGGCTGAAATCCAGGTCAAAGCTACACCTATGCCCTTGCTCAGAGATGCTTGTCAAGCTCTTATCTACCTGGGATGTTTGTGAGCTGACCAACTATCTAGAGAGGTGAAGATGCTCGCATGCTCTGCAAATATCTTTCTACATGAGAATTCCCTTCCCCCAGACACTAACTGAACCTCAGCCCTTGCAAGAGGGACACTGCGGTGAGTCTGGGCTCTCTCTTCTGTGAGCACCCACTGTGGAGCCCCTTTGGCAATGCTGTCTGTGGACATTAGTAATCTTCTTCCTTCCCCACCTCCCCTCATGTGGGAGCTTGGCGCACCATCTCCTTCCGAGCCACTGACCTAGTTCTCTCTGTCCCCAGGGACAGGCTGTGCATGCAGTTCCATCCCATGCCAAAGGCTGGGCCAGTGCAGGGGCAGGAAGGATGCTTCCTGTGGATTGGTAATGCAGGCGGCAGCAGCAGCACAGCGCGCACAGATTGAAAGTGGATTTGAATATGGGCTCTTGAAAAATATGAGATAGCGCACAATATGTTTTCCTCGGTGCTGCAGTGTATTTCAAACAGCTCACTTCCATCTCCTGCACTTTAATTAGCATGAAAATTGGCCAGTTCCACAATCCCTTTAAATACATTCGGTGTGTTACCAAATATATTTCAAAAGCTGTTACACACAGGGAGGCCAGGGCCTGCGGTTGGGTTACAAATCACTCCCCATTTTGATCCAACTCATTACTAGCCTGTCTCACAGCCTCTGTAAAAGCAGGCTGGTGGATTCAGGTTCAGTTTTTAGTGGGCAAATGTCACTAGGAGAAACCTAAGCAGGTCAGAAAGTACCTTTGGCTGTTGGGCTGAGGTGCTACAATGACAAAGCAGGGAGAAAAAGAAAACCTTCAGCTTCTCATATCCTGCTCTCCCCTTAACCTGGGAGAGGACTGAGGAAGAAGCTGTCTCTTCAGGATGCTTGCTGGTCCTAGAAATAGGTTACTCCATGATCCCTCAGCTGTCAGTCCAGCAAGCAGGACTGCTAGAAACACATCTCGAGGCTGTTGCAGGAAGGAATCATTCGTCAAACTTATCCTTGTTTCCTGTCAGATAGTGAAAAATAACACAGAACTAGATGACCTTAAGGTCCTTTCCAACCCTAACTATTCTAACTATTCTACGAACCCCAAGCTCAGACTGCCTCTAAGGTTGCGATCTCCAGATTGTTGGCAAATAGTTCCTACCTCTCTGCCCTATACACTGAGCCCACTGCCTTGCTGGCTCCCCCAGTGTGAGGGACAAAGTGTGAACTGGGGCTCTTGGGCTCGCCCCACAATTCTACCTGTGCTGACACATCACATCTGTAAAGGGCTGTGCTGAAATGTTTTGTGACAGAAGTCCTTTGATCAGACGATTTATAGCTGAGGTTCCCCTTTCTTTGTGATACTCTGGGGACACTTCTGCTGCCTGGGGATAAAAACCAGTATTGCCCTTGCCTTTCCAAACTTGACTTCAGCTCCAGTTGCAGATCTCCTCATCTCTGTGCCAGCCTTTTCCCTTTCCGTGCATTCCCGAAACTCCTAGGGTTGGTCATTTTTACCACCAGACCTTATTTCCCTCCTTCCCCAATCCATGATGTTGCACAGGGTGTCAGTGAGTTGCTTTGCCCAGCTCCAGGATCCCTGTTTCTCCCCTGGCAAGGACTGGAGCCAGCTGGTGTTGGTGATGCTATGGGCACTATCCTCTCATTGCATGCGGTGAGGAAAAGGGACATGAAGGAGGAGGACAGCCTTCCCCTGGGACTACCAAGGAGAAGATGAAGAGATGGGGAAAGGTGAAAGGGAAGGAGGTCTCAGGGGCACTTCCTGAAGCTGCTGTCCCATGTCCCTGGTCAGACAGGAATTTCCACTAAGCTGTGGAGAATCCCCAGCAATTGCCTCCTGGATTTTCCCAGTGTCTTCAGAGCTCAAGGATGGCAAAATTAATGCATTGCTGGGCTGGTGGGAGAAGCCAGGATTTGGGGAGTCTTGGTGAGGAACTGCAAGTCCCTTGTAACATCAAGCATCACTATATGCAAATGCAAGTAATTTCATGGAAATGTATGTAATTTTATGCAGATTTAAAAGCTATTGACTTTCTGTCACAAGATGTTGGCAGCTATGGTATTTGTTTGAGTCTTTTTCTTTCCCTATTTAAGCCTTTTTTTTTTTTTTTTTTTTTTTCTTTTGGAACTTAAAAAAAAATTAAATATTCATGGAAACATTTCAGTGAGTCACAGGGAGATACTACATCAAAAGTTCAGATGTGTATCCAAACTTCCTCAAAGTGCTTTGGGATCGGAAGTGGGATTTGAGAGTGGGCAGTTTGCAAAACAGCCTTTTCCATCAGAACTTAAATTTGGGCTTACGGGTGACCCAGTAACTTTTCTAAAAATAAATGAGTTTTCTTGTTAAGTCAGAAAACAACAGAGAAATTTGAAGTGGAAAAGCAGAGATTGATCCAGCTTCTAGTACAGAAGCCGGTCCCAGCATCAAGTGAGGGCTTTGCTGTTGCTTTCTGCAGCTTTCTTTGTGTTGCCTGGAGCTGGAAGTGCTCATTATCAAGGCATGGCACAGTGGATAAAGGAATAGAAAAGATTTGATTGCCCACAGACAAAATGGGTGTCAAAGCATAGATATTCCATGTTTTATTTTATGCTCTGGTGTGTTTGCAGGGGTAAATGCCCTTCTCTGGAAGCTGTTGGGTAAGACCCAGACCTCTGAATATTTTAGGGCAAGTTGCTTTGTGCATGATTAAGTGACCTATAAACTTATGACAGTGGCTTGTTGGGGCAGGGGGAGGTGGACTAAATGGTCCTTCCACTTGCAGGGTATTGTCCAATAAAACATGGGGACCTCGGAGAGTGAGGTCCCTTACTGGCGTGGAAGAGCCTAAATTTCATGGTTTGATACAAAAGTCATGTATTTTTAAGAGGTGATTTGGAAAGGGGTGAGATGGTAGTAACAGGAAAGAGGTCTTTGCAGCTGGCTGAATAGATATGAGTTCATTTGCTCCCATCTGAATGTTTTTTTTAATGATGCTGGAGATATTATTCTTTTGTATGACTAAAGTATTAAGCATGGTGAGAGAACTCTTGCCCAAATTGCTATTTAGCTGCTAACTAAGTCTAATGAAAAGTAAATCATGTACACCTGGACCTTAATAATGCCTGGCTTTGCTACATCCTTCTCCTCTTTGTTAGAATATCATGTACTGTCTGGCACAAACCTTGAGATTAAATAACAGGAAAGATTGTATTTCCTTTTTTACCCTCTTGATTCAAAAGGTGTCTGAGCCCACACACTGTCACATTTGTCCTCTTTTGACTTCCTTACTGGTGAGACCTTTTAAGAAGTTAAGCAATTTGCATCTGGATCTGAACTCTGATGCCTGGGAGAGAAAGGTCTCTGGTGAATGGTGCTGGGGTGAAATGAACTAAGTCTGGACAGAGATTTTGGCTTAATTTTCAAACATCCCAAGTCCTCTGCTTTCTGACTGAGGAAACTCCTAAATTTTTAACTATATAATAGACAGAAAATGTTCTAGCCATGAAAACAAAAAACCAACTACCTTTTATGAAAGCTCTTCGCGTTTTTTGTCTCCATTGCCATGGAAGTTACCACAGAATTGACCTCCTGTCTCTGAATTGTCCTTAGTTTCAGTTCCTTTATTTTAAAGCCTTTTCCTGCCATCAAAAAAGCTTGAAAAAACTATGAGAATATTAGTTGAGAATAACTTTCTGCTTCAGTGTTATCCAGAATACAACCCAAACTCAGCAGTTGTGAATGGTATGAGCCTCATCCCATACCCTAATAAAGGTCTAATTCTAAAATGTCCAGATGTCATCTTCAACAGCTAGTTTGCTTCTGCTTTTTTGTTGCTGTAAATGTCATGAAATCCTTTGTCTGATTGAGGCTGGCTGCAGCTGCCCATTTACGTCTGCTGAAACTCCTCAGTTCCTACCAGCCCATCACACATTTCCAAATACAAAATAAATCTAGTGTCATATTGAAAACATAAGAGCTATATGCAGCAATTATCTATCCAGAATGTCATAGTGCACCTTAGATATCCCAAAGACATTGTCAGGTGTTTTCCTACATGTGATTAACAAACAGAATCTCCTATATTAAAAATTAATTTGAATGAAAATATCATCCACTTGAAAAAAAATTGTCTTTTATTTTTTCCCTCTCAAAACATGTATAAGTTTCCATAATTCTACAGATGCAGCAGCATGACAGGCATCTCTGTCCTGTCTTCCTGATATAAGTCAAATCTGAGAACTTTTGCCAAAGCTCAAGACACAGAAAAAGCCTTCCAGGAGCAGAAAAGCATTTTACACCTTTACGGCTTGGTCATTGTGTGGGGTTAAGCTAACACAGAATACATCTGCAAGAGACAGGATCCCCCAGCACCACGGGGTACATGTGGGGAAGTGGAGAAATGTTTGTTTGAGAAGTGATTGTGAAGAGACTATCAAAAGGAAAGGTAACAGTGAAATAGAAAGTGCACACTCTGTGATAAAGACTGCTTGAAGCAGAAATGTCAGGGGGTTTGTTTTTTTTTCTTTACCACTGTTCTTCTTGTCTGTATTTGAATACATGTTAGTGAATGTGGGTTATTTGTTTTAAAGTCTCTTTCTTCCTTATCAAAGGCTGTCTTCTGACTTCACTCTGTTTTTGCTGGAAAGCTGCATTTAGTAATGTAAATGTGATTCTTCCCTGAAGCAGCTGCAAAGAGTGGCACAATTCTGTCTGTGCTTGCATCAGTAACACACATTAGCGCAGAAAGAGACCGATTGATGGATGGAAGGGATGGCTCAGAGGATTTATACCAAGCTGTAGCCCCATCCCTTCAGCTCTAGCTTGCACCCTGCCCTGAGTCAATTCCAGCGTCCCAGCTAGAGGAGCAGAGCAAGACAACACTAAGCTAACAGGAGCAGGTGAGAAGAACATTAAGACAGAATAAGAAGTTGGTGAGCCTACTGTAGCCTTGGCAAATAAACAGCACTCCTCTTCACTAGGTCTCGGTATAAGCGTAGTTAAATGTAATGCCAAGTTCTTCCCTTGCATGTGGTTCCTTGATGTGCGAGGACATAATAGAATTGAAATGATGGACTCAGCTTATCAATCAATTTTTGAAGCCTTATTTATTTGTCCTCTGGAATGATTCTTTAACGAAACAGGCCTGTCAAGTATCACAGATTTGAAGAAGACCCCTCTATCTACATCCATCCCCATCTCGTCCCATACCTCATGTGTTTCCAGCTCAGTATCCTGCAATGCCTCCATGGGTGCTCTCTTGCTCTAGTCTGGATGAGCTGATCTCACTGTATAGTGCCAGGGAACATGAAGGGGGTGTAAATGTGTGATGTTGGTGTTGTGCCATTAGGGCACATGATCCCAAATATGTGGCCCAGCTGCACCATTGCAAAATCATGTATGGAGGCCATATGAAACTGGAACTGTAGATACTATGTGGGAAAAGCCTGGCAGAACCAGAGACTAGAAGGGTTAAAATTCCCTAGTCTTATTTCCCTGCTTATTTTCCCAAAGGAAATCATAGCCCTAGGGTTTTTTCAAGGCCTACACCTGACTGTAAGAATTACAGGGGTTTTGTTTTCCCTCCAGTGGGGGAATGGAAACCATAGTATGAACCAATGATTAATCACAATAAACCAGCCGTTCATGGCGAGAATACTAACTATGGAATACACAAGCGATGCTTTTGTGATCGATCTGCAAGGGTGGGTTGGTTTTTTTGTATTAAATGGGGGAAAAAAAAAAAAAAGCCCTGCCAAAAATGTGTTGAGTATTTTCAAATAATGAGTGCATTCGAGGAAATTCTGATTTTGCTCAGGGACCATCTGCGAGCAGAGAAAGGGCCTAAATTCTTTCAGCAAATTACTGCCTGCAAATTATTTTCTCAGCACTAGTTATGAATGTTGGAATTGCACAGCTGAAAATGTATTATTAAGCTGAGAACTGGGGATTTAGGGACCGTAGATTGTGAATTCTTTTCTTTTAGGTGTTGGATTGGGTTGGGTTTTTTTTCAGACAGCCCATGGCACAAGAGACACCTTCAATTGGAAAGATGAGGAGGTTCAAAGGGAGCACCACAAGCTAAAGTACCCCAATATGATGGACAAGTATCAATTTTAGAGCATATTCATGTGGGAGCATCTGCAGATGTGTAGGGGGCGGGTTTTGGTTACAAAAATGAACTATCCGCACTGCTGACGTTGACAGATACTGTAGTAAAATCTGCCTAATGGATTTAAAGCAAGAGAATTCAATGTTTATTACCTCAGCTGGTTGTTCAGCTCTGGGACTGCCATGGCTAGCAAAGCTCGATGGGCACTTACCAAAGGACTCATCCAAAGGTACAGAGTGAAGTGGAAGTTTCCTCACTCGCCCCTGTGGGGGGCAAACATTTCATTTCACCAAGGTGGAGGACTGAGATGAACAGTGGAATTTCAACGTGTGCTCTATGTGTGTTGGAAGCTGTTCCCAGGCTGGATGTACCTGAATTACACAGTGCCTCCTGCTAACCCTGTGCTTGGCCTTGGTGCTAATCCTTGTCTCCAGAGGCAGTAACTAGCAAAATAAAACCCGTGACCATTCATAGCCAGGATTCAGGATTTTGAAATATGGGCTTGACATGGAACTAAAGCCCCAATTTTTGCAAGATGTTTTCTGTTAGAGAATGTTACAAGGAAGTGATTTTCTGTGTGCATTTAACACATGATTCAATGTGTGTTTTATTTTCATGAAAATGAAGTGTCTTTCATATAATGTGCCAAGGAATACATTCTCAAGAATTCAAGGATCTAATAAAAAATAATCTTACGAAGAAAAACTGGAGATATTTTTCCCCCATTCCCAATTCTGGCTAAATTGACCTAATTTCATGTCACATTTTCATTCCAGTGAACAGCAAGGCCTGCTGTATTAAGCCCTGTAATCACCACTCACTTACTTCACTGTAACCAAAAAAAATCTGATTGCATGTTGTGAAATAATCCCATTATATTTCTGTTAATTGGATCCAGGAATACTCTAATCAAGCTGTTTGTAGACCAAAATGCCTGCCTGAAGACCTCGGAGATGTTCGGATCTCAATGCAAATTTTGCAGATTAGAGCCTTGGAACATCATTTCCAATTCTTAAAGCATTGGCTGAGCCCAAATGAGTAGGGAAGTGTAGGCAAAATTATCTCACCTGCTCCTTATGCCTTTCTTTCATGTACATGGTCTATCCACCATCAGGGACAAGACCCTGTACTTGCCATAAGAGATCAGACTCCACACTCGTTTCCTATCCTAGACAGGCCTGAATTGGTCTCCTTTCCAATTTGGAGTGATAGCTGGTTACAGACCAAAATGTGAGGCCAAATCCAGAATTTAGACTAATTCGTAGTCCTGTGCAGGTGATGGAGAGAATTGCCAGGAGCATTCCAAGGGTTGCTAGCTCAGCCTGAGATGTGAGAGTTAATTATATAAGGTTTTTTATCTGTACTGCTTGTATGTACAGTGTTATCCCCACCCTGCCCAAAATTCAAAAATACTTCTTGGCATTCTGCTTTTATCTTCATTCTTCTCTTTTCTCTTTGTCTCCTCTCTGTTGTGTTCACCCTATTTCTTCCTTTCTTGCTTGCTTGCAGGAATGAGCCTCTGAATTTCCTTCCTCCCTACACTGAATTTCAAGTGCTGAGAGTCTTCTGATCCATGAAAGACTTCATGATAGGACATCATTTACTGATTCAATGGACATGTATATGGATAACATTGATACTAGTAATAGTCTAATCATGGTTTTGAAGGATACAATAATCCTTCTGGGACCTTATTTCCACACCCCAAAGTGTAACTTCACTCCTGTAAAACAATGTGAAGTCTCCAAAATGAATGAGGAAGAAGCAGAAGCTAAAACAATGAAGTAAAACAACGTGAACATGCTGGGAAGAGCAGGAAAAGAAGGGAAGAAGAAATAAGCAGTTGTGAGGACAGAGGGACTTTGGGGGAAAGGGGAACCGGGAGAAAAGTGATGGGAAAGATCAAGAAAGGAGGGGGAAAAGGTGACAACATGTGGGCATGGGAAACAAATGTAGAGGATGAAGAGAAAGCAAAAGGGTGTGTGTATGTGTGGAGGGAGAAATTAAAAGAGGCAGTAACAGAAAGAAGTAAAGTTGTCTAACATATGGAGATGGGAAGTGACATGTTTGTTTGAGTTCTGGGGCTGCTCAGCCCGACTGCACTCTGGTTCCTGCCTTTGATCAGCTGCATGGCAGGCAGATCAGAAAGCAAATGAGATGATAAAGCAGCTGAAGCTGCAGTGAGTTTAACAGCAGCAGAGTGGCAGGGAATGGGAGGGAGGAGCTACTGAAGGAAGCGAATGCTCCCTGTGCTTTAATTCAGAGTCTTGGCAGTGAATGCAGCTGTATCCCCTGATGAGAGGTTGCAAATGGCCAGAGCAGGAAGTTCTGTTGCACTGGTCACTTGCAGAAAAAGGCCCTGTCTTTATGAGCCGGTACTGTTGTCAGCAATGCTTCTGCCAACTGTAAGCCTGGTTGAAGCATCAAAGAGAGTTAGTGGGCTGACGGAATGATTAAAATATTGATGCCTGCTTTAATTCTGCCTGCTTTCCAGCTTTCAGGTTTGCTGTGGCTAGCAGAAATGTAGGCAACTGTGAGAAGCTTCCCTGTGGCTGGCACTTACCAGCTGTGGGTTAGGAGTAAATGAACAGAAAAGGGATGCTTCACTCAGGTGAGAAACAGTGACTGTCTCACTGGCCACCTCAGACAGTCACTGGGATTGATGTCACTGTCTTGGGAAACCCCTGTTGTCTTGGAGGAGGGAGAGGTGGGAATGATTGGTCTGTGGGTGGAAATTCAGGACTGCAGAGGGAAAATAGAAAGGACAAGGATCCCCTTGATTCAGCCACATGCTGCTTGTGTTTGCTATTTCCAGTAACTCCTGGTGCAGCGTCTTAGAAGCAGGGTCCAGGTCTAGGATGGAGTCAGTAAAGCTAATGGGAATTGTATGGAGCTGGAGGTAATGTCTTTGTCAAGGTGAAGCAGGGGGCGAAGCTCATCCTGAGCACTCCCACTTGACAAAGCACAGGGTGCCCAGAAGGCATTACCATACTGGTCCATACAACCCCCTTTCCTCTAGTGTTAAGTTACTCTGCTGTTTTCTGTTCAGTGCCCTTGGACTGAGTACCTAAAGGTGGTCCATGAGAATATCAGCCCTGTTGCAATGAGACTCACGAAGTCCTACTCACAGCTGGCACAGGGATGCATGGCTGTGAAAAGAAGATGCTAGGAATTAGGACTGCTTGCCCCACAAGATTTCTCCTCACCTTGAAAAACCCTTGTCTCCTCCCAGAAGGGGAGAACAGGCGCCTGCCCTGGTGTGACTACTGATGTGCCAGACAGATGCTCTGAGAGCAGGTAGCTTCATATCTCTGCCTCGTGTATCCCAGCTTATAAAATAGGCTTCAGATTTCCTATCTTTGCTCCTCTGCAGAGCGTTACATTGCTTCATTTTCCTGGTATCAGAGTATATTCCAGGCAAGTTGTGTCCCGATTCAGGAATCTGAGAGCTCTAAACACTTCCTGGCACAGATGCTGGATTTTTGACAGCTCCATCGTGCCATTCCCAGAGTGAGGATTTCTACAGCAGCGTTCTGGGGGTGGAGGTTGAAAGAAGTTTAGGATATCACAGAACTAATTAAATGCAAACTAGGCTGCCTGCAGAAAGCCTTGTGTGCTGGTTGCTATGTTTCTGGCAGGAACAGGCTGGGAGAAGGGGGGCTGAGGGGGTGCTCTTTGTTTTTTCAGTTTCAAATGAAGATGCTGGCAAAGTTCTGGTTACTCACCAGCCTTTGAGAGGTGGATGAAATGTGAGTCCTCGCAGCCGTAAGAATACAAGATGTGAGAGGAGGAGGTAGAGTTAGAATGGATGAATGAATGGATGGATTACATTGACAAGGGGAGTAGGGGGTTGTTTCTGCTTGTATTCGTACAGTTATCTCCACGTTGACAAACACTTTGCATTCTAGATCACCCCCAATTAATATGGGGAGGGGTGGCAGGATTTGGTTTGCATTGTGTGGGGAGAACTGAAAGAACCAAATGAGCATGCAAACACATGTGCATCCAGACTCACTAAATCTGTCTTTATTTCATTAGTCCTCTGTGGGTAGTCAGAGGACATGTTAAGCACAGCTTTCAGCTGCTTCACCTGAGCAACACTTGGGGGGATAATTAAGGACTTGCCTGAGAGAGCAAAGAGAGAGGCAGAAGAAAGACCGAAGGACTTTGAGAAGGGAATGAATAAGCTAACTAGGATCACTTCAAGAGTGAAGTTGGCTTTGAAGAACAGCACTGAAGTTATTCAACTTGCTGGAACGAACACATTTCTCACACTCCCTGTGGAAATCAATATTGAACTGCCTGGCACCGATTTCATGTAAATCCCTAGGAAAAAGACCAGTTCAAAGATCAGAGCTTCAGTAATGCCATGCTCTAAGTGTCATCCTGAATCTTGGTACAACCTGGCCAGTGAAAGAGGAAGGAGAGAATAATAACTGTAAAAGGCAGTATGGGACAGGGAAGAAGTTGCAGGCACCACTCAGTCAAGTATTAAGCTCAGTAAATCTGATCAAGCACAGGACAAGAGCTGTAAGAGATGGTCTGAAATCTATGAGAGCAGCAGCTATAAATGTGGGGGACAGGGTGCCAGGTCCATTGAACAGGATGACCAGGATGATTTAGAGACAGCATGCCACCCTGTCACAAGCAAGGGGTGTCCAGCTGGCAATCTCTGCCATGACATCCCAGCGCAAGTGTGTTAGAGGGTAAGCACTTTGTGCCAGTGGTGAGGTAGGAGGGCATGCCAGCAGGCAGGGCTGCCTGCAAGCTAGTCCAAGCACCGTCAGGGTGTGCTGGCATGCTGCATCTTCCTCACAGTGCTGAGGAGATGTGTGCATTGACACACTGAGGAGGCATGTGACGAGGGCAGGTCGATGGTCCAGGACTTCACCCAGGAAGAGTTTTAGTTCCTCCTCTTGCTCCTTTTGCTGTATAGCTCCTCGCTTTCCCCTCATCCCTGACTGCAGCCCTCTGCTGAGAATGTGAGAGCTGGCATTGTCCCAGCAGGGATCTGGGAGACCAGAAGAGGGAGAGAATAGTGTGGTTTAAACTCATGGTTGGCACGTCCAAATAGTCCAGGGCATAGACACAGCTGCAAAGAGCTTCTGGCCACATGCAGAAAAATGTTATGCTGGCACAAGATATTCCAGAGGGTGGGAGCATTTCAGAAGAGCACAATGTCTCCTGCCTTCCCAAAAGTCCTTATCAGAGAAGGCGGTAAACTGTCTCTCACCATCTTGCAAAGGCTGTACAAGCCCCCCCCCCCCCCCCCCCCCGGAAACCTCTTCCCCTTAATGATACTGCTCTAAAGAATGACAATTTCTGTGCCAGCACAAAATAAATGGGGAACACTCTCAATCTGAAGTTTGTATCGAATTAAATATTACAGCATTGATTGGGTTATTCATTTAGCATCTCACTCAATAAACATCTCTTGCAGTGCATGTTTCTCCATTTATCTTACCTTGTCGTGGAACCTGCGCTTTACCCACCATGTTTGGCACTGCTGATGGCTGAAGCAGGGAGGAAGGAGGATGCATGGCCCAGGAAAGCTGCGCTCAGCACTTCTTCCAAAGAGTGAGAGCTCTTCTTGAGAGTCCAAAATAGACCAGAGCTCTGGTCTGTTGGGGAGAGGTACTCGCTTCTCTGAGAGCTCGCTAAAGGCAGCACAGACCTCCAGAGTCTCTGCTGAGCTATGACTCAACCTTAAATCCCAGGACAACTGGGACATTGGGAGAGCAAATAACAAGGAACACAAATGCAGTGCTGAGGTCTTATCTATAACCTGTGCACGTGTTTCTCAGGGAGCTTTTATTTTAATGCCCCCAGTAAGTCATTTCTCTAGCTGAAAGAATGCAAAGTCTAGTCTGATCCTGTTACTTAATCAGGAATATTACAAGAGGACCAGAGCTATTTTAAACTTCACCCCTTAGAAAACACTTGCGAAGCTAGAAAGCCCCATAAAAAAGTCAATGCAAATGCAAGCGCTCAGTGATTTACGTGTAGGCAGTGAATCCACTCTCGTAGACACAGAATGGACATAGCTTGTAAAATGCTTGGCAGGCTTTTGGGCTCCATAAGTAATCCAGGAGCCATTCTGGGAGATGGAATGCAATTACTAGAACTAGTTGATACCAATTTATTTAGTGAATTTGCTTTCTTCTGCTCAAGATCTGATCGCGGCTGACCAAATTTGTTTGTTGTTTGTGTTTGTTCACTGAGTGATTTGTGCAGGTAAATTATAGCCTATTAATCATGTTTATTATGACAGTGCCTATGGATTGACCAATAATGCCCCGCCTCTGCCTTTTTCCTGGGTAGTGTGCAAAGACAGAATAATAGGCAATCCCTGGCCTCATTTATGTTTGAATTGAGTGCTTTGATTATTTGCTATTTGTCAGTTGTTGGCCGTTTAAGTTGTTTCGCGTTCTTTGTTTTCCTTAAACCTCGTAAGGCAAGCTCTTCAAGCAAGAATTAAATGTTACAAACAAATCACTGGCACTTTGGTTTGCTCGGAAGGTGGGTGGTGGGCTGGGACAGTGGAGGTGAGAAAATTCACTAAGAAGAGAACAGTTGGACCCCAATTTTTCCAAAGAGCTGCATGCTTTGCTAACTGGGGGAGTGGGAGAGCTGCGCGCAGTAATGACCTTGTGTTGCTTTTTCTTCCATCATGCTGTTTTGTTGCATGTACCCGCATAAGAATAATCCAGCATGTAGGAGCTTAAGCTGGATTCTTTGTTATTTGGTTGTTTAAATAAAGGGACTCAAAGCTAGTGTCTTATCCTCAGCTCAGCTCTTACTGTTTCAGCTATGACACTCTGATCTCCAATCATCCACATCAGTCCTTGGTGGTACACATTTTCTGGAACACTCTAGAGCTAGGTTGTTCTACAGGTCAGATATGCTTTTCCCAGCTGACGAGACATGTTCCTTCAGCATCTGATGGTCTGATAAGGCCACTGTCTTGTTTCTTGTATTCCCTGTTTCCAAACTATTTTGCAACTGATTCTTTCTCTGAAGTCTGCTCTCTGAAATGAGCCTTCATCTTTGCACCATGTTAGACCCTATGCCTTCCCTGTTGTTCACCTCTCTTCTCCTCTTTGTTATCATCCTTTTCCATGTCTTGTTTTCTAGTCACTTCTCAGCACCTTTCAACCACGGGCAGACAAATTTGTGCCCAAAACTCTTTTTTGCAGTGGGTAATTTAGTCTCATTTCCTTCTGTTCAGACGAAAATTCTTAAGCTAGAATTCTCCTGAATGTCAAAGGAACCCAAACAGGTGAAACCAAGCTAGTGTCCAGTGAGCTCCTGTTCACGGTTTTTTCTGTAAAACTGACCCCAAACAAGAAGATTTTTTACTAAAAACGATAAAAATGAAAGACTTGGCTGTTTGCAGTTTCAGACTGGATCTTCACTTCTCACTTTAAATGACACACTTAGAGTATTTTTCTTCAACTTTGCAAAGTTAGAACTTACTATGGTGCAATGGTGGCAAGTGCAGTTCTTCAGGCCTTCATCTGAGGACCCACCTGTAAGCAAGACCCTATCCCAGAGAAGAAGGGAGGAAAGCTCAGTCCCCATAAGACCCTGCAGCAGCTTCCAAGGCATGACACTGCTTTTTGCCTCCATTTCCTTCTTAAATGTTAGTTAGCAAAAATACCAGGGCTCTGTTCAAGGAAAACAAATGATCCCAGTGAGTTTTTGACTCAACTGTTACTAAAACCTTTGACAACCTCTTGTATTCAACACCAGAATTCTGCTGGGTATAGAAGGCAGATCCTTAAAGCTTTCTTTAGCTTTCATTCTTCTCTTCCTCTCTTTTTCTCTTTCTCTGACATACAAATGACCACAGCGAAGCATTCTTTGACAGTTTGCTCATGCTTGTTATCTATCTCCCCTCACATGCCTTTTAGCAGCCCTGTTTGTTTTCCAGATATACAGTGATCCTCAGGGAAAGCAGAGAGTTGGAGCTGAGAGAAGCAGAGGGAGGATTAGCCCCAGAGGATGCCACGATCAGCTGAGTTCTCAGTTTGAAGTTCTGGAGCTGGAGGGTTGTATTCCCTGGTGGACTAAAAGCAACTGCAGGTGTGAAGATTGACATTAGTGCATTGTGGTTTAAATCCTTTTGTGTTCACAAACCAGGAGTCACTGTAGCTAGATGGCACAATGAATGTGTACACTGAAAAAGTAAGTGCTCTTTGTCTGGAGAGGGAATAGAAGCGTTTCAAATTATCCCTTTGAAGAACAGTTCTTCCTGGTGCTTATTTGATTTTGTAATACATATACAAAGTATTCAAGCTAAATGCTTTTGCTAGCTCAATTACTACAGTTTACTTACCAAGGCTCTGTTAAATGCTTTCAAGCACAAGTCCCTTCTGTACCATTAAAGAAGCTTTCCATTTCTGTGATACTGTATTAAGCTTCTCACTTCCACTCCCTAGTGGACTTTGGCTTATAACTGGATCTTAATACATCCTATTACACAAACCAAAGTGATAGCGCAGGGCTGTGCTACAGAAGGACTTCTAGGTTACTCTGTTCTGAATTTCTTGAAAGAGACAATTATGTGCCACTCCTCATTTCCTAAATTTTCCAAAGTCAGCAGTAAGCCTGGTTATTTTACCTGGCACCGCTTTCATTTGTTCAGTGCACCTCAGTTGACATGGTGGCTGGGATGTGGTGAACAGTGTACAGTGTCCTCTAAAGAGAATCTGACCCAGTTACTGGGCAAGAATTTGTTCCTGCAGTCTCAAGCAATACCATTGGCAGCCTTGTGGATGGGGAGTTGTAGTTGTGAGGGAATATTGTTATTGTCAGTAGGAGGAAAGGGGGACTCTTAATTCTTCTACTGAGTCTGTGGCAGAGAGCCCTCCCACAGCACCCATGGCTAGTTCTCCCCTGTGTGAAGAAGAGCAAAGAGATATCCCCCACTGCCCAAGAAATCTCTGTATTTTCCCTAGTGCCTCAGGACCTGCTGGTGTCTCAGAGCGTTAGCTGTTTGCAATCATGATGCTGCCCACATGTTTACTCACAATTGTCCCAAAGGAATTTCAGCATATCCCACAGGCACTGCATTTTTTAGGTTAAAATAAATTCCATGGAAATTTATGCAGGTAAAGACACTAGTCACTGTGCTGTTGACAAGAACTGGGCTGCAGTGTCACTAATGACTAACCACAACGGAGGGAAGCCAGTAGACACAGTGCAGGTGAATTGCTTAGTCTGTGCTTCCTAAAATATAGTTTTCCTGTGTGGGAGCCCTCAACGTTTTCTAAAGCGTGGGATCCTTCCTGTTTGAGAAGCAGCCTTAGAGAGATGCCTCCCCTTCCATTCAGAACCAGGGTAGATATGTTTCTTCTCCTTGGCAATTTAATAATACCCCTGTGACAGCGCCAGGGATCAATTGCACCAGGGAGTCATATGCTGAGGGTATTTTGTGTATTGTTAACATATTTAAATGTGATTCAGCAGCTGGAAACAAGGAGAAGCTGGAACCACAAAACCATCAGATCTGCATCGCCTTGCGTTTAACATCTGTGAGCTCAGAAATGGAGGGAAGAAAGAGATTTTCAGAGATTCTCACTGCTAAAAGTCTGCCACAAGACAAATGAGGGGCTGTGGTAGGAGTGCTTGGATAAAGTTGTCCTTTTCAGCATGCAGCTAAATCCTACCTACCTATGCACAGGTATCCCCATGGCACCAAATAAATAAAAAAGCAGGATAACTTCTACTTGGAAAGAGAAATATGTTCTGTTCGTAATGCAGACTTGATACATTTGCCATGTGAGTCCCTCTGAAACATTCCCTGAGGCAAAGAGACTCCAAATGAACAATAAACTCTGGACTACATTGCAGACAATATAAGGCAGACCATGCCCTTTTCAGGGAGGTTCAGTGGCAAAATAGAAATCTTCCTTGAAAAGTCCAGGCAAAAAGTCCAGTTTTACCAGAAAATCATCCACTCTATCAGGGGACAAACAGAAAAGGTGAGCCTCTTAATATGGAACTTAGGCCACCTTAATAATTTCTTCTGTTGAGTGTGTCCTCCTGTAAAACTGGGATAATCAGGTAAGCGGAGAATATTTCAAGGGATCTTTCACTTTAAATGGCTGGCAGCAGTCCCCTGACCTCTAAGATATTCCTACTTGAACTACATGTGCCCCCATCACAGTGTTATCTGGATGCCTTCCAGGAGGGAGGCACAACTGCTACCCCTGCTTCGATGCAGCAAGTGAGGTGTGAGCATCACAAAGAAGTACCACTCTGGAAACTGTAGCCTTCAGCTGCAGTCTGACACACATCCTACTTATATAGCAGGGCTGGGAAGCCTGCAGCATGGTTCAACAACAGGCTGAACCAGCATCTGGGATCTTTGTACCTGAATAGCAAGTATGCCAGCTACACAGTGGCAAGCTGCTGATACAGTGCAAACTTACACTGTTAATCAGAGCATGTTGATGGGGGAAATGTTTCTGCAAGCTTCACACTGGCACTGGGATTGCCTATCTATGTTCTTTTAATGTTAAACCAGATCATTTGGTGTCCTGTTTTCTTATAACTGGCATAAGGCAGGCATGCACTCCTTATTGCATGCACAGGAGATGTGGCATGTGCCAGTGCCTGGTTCAGATCACATTTACACGACTGCATTCTCTGGTACTGTATGGGTATGGTACTGAAAGGCTTGCAGGTGCACAACTTGACACACTGCAATTTTTTCCCCTGCTCTTTACAAACACAGCATTCTGGATATTCTAAATCTGAGAGAGAGGGAGACGGCTTTTATTTTTACTGATATAGCAACATTTGTGATAGTGGGAAATCTCTGCCTTAGGTATGCTGGGGCTTTACGGCATTGCATTGGTAGAATAAGCCTACACTAGTGGAGTACTAATCTGTAGCAGTTATATCGGTCTAAATTATCCAGGCAGAGGCAAAATGTCCTTGCTCATGCTTCCTTCAAATTACATCCCACACCTCAGTTCCAACCCTGGTCTTCCTGTTGGCTGTTGGATGTGCCTGAAGTTCTTGCCTATTGCAACCCAATGTTGGGTATGAACAATCACAGAAAGGCGTAAGTTCATCTCCAACATGAAGGTTTTCTCCACACAGTGGAAGGCAGGTGGCAGTGAGGATGAGCTGGATTCCCAGGTAAGTGATGAGCAGGGCAGGGAGGCAGCAGGTCTGCACTTGGTCCGGTACACAAGCCCTCTCCTCCCAGCCAAGGGACTATTGATAAGGATGCAGTTTAGCCAATACATATTTTCCTCATTAGTACGTAATGGTAACCTGAATAAAAGGTTTGAATTACAAAGCAGGCTCACCCAGCCCATTCTCTGTGCAATGACTGCCATTTGTGTCAAGAAAATAAAGAAGGAGAGAGCCAGCTGACACACAGGTGCAGGAGTGACTGAGAGTAAGGCAGAGCAGCAATCGAGGCAGTAGGCTGGAAGTGAGAGCCTTACCCTGAAGAAATGAAATTAAAGTAAACCACAACGACAGAGGAAATTTGATTTTTTAAAGAAGTAGATTGTTATTATGTGGAAGTCGAGTGCTTTGTTCCAGCCACAAAACAGTATCCTTCACAAAAGCCTAATAATGACTGCTTCGCTTTGCCTTTCCTGCAGCTTCTCACCTGCCTTGCCATTCCTCAGAGCCAGCACCAGAGGAAGTGCGGGGAGCATGGCAGCAGGCTCTGGGGTGGGCGGTCCATGGAGCTGAGGCAGCAGCATCCCTCTGTATCTCACCAAGGACCTCATCCTCTCTCTCTTGCCACCTCTCCCTTCAGCCCCTTTGTCTTTCTCTTTCCCTTCTCTCCTTCTCTATCCCTCTCTCCATCCTTCCCTCTCTCCTCCTGCCTTACCATGTTTTCTCTGCTCTCTCTACTTCCTCTCCCTTTTCCTCTTCGCTGTCACTCAGCTGTGCCTCTCCTTTCCCCTCTCCCCCCCTCTCTCCCTGGCTGTGCTGTGTTACTAATGTGCAGTAATGGTATGGCTGGAAAGTCATTTGCGCTCCCCTTCTCTTTATTTTTTTCCTGCAGTATTATTAAAACTGCTCCATCACTGGCTGTAATGGGAGCGTCTGTATTTTCTCCCTCGCCTGTATCCCTGACATGACATAATGCCTGCCCTCACCAAGACGCTATAACACCGAGGTAATTGAAACATAACTCACCGTAAATTACAGGCCGTTGTTCCAGGCAGGGCCCTGGCCATGCTTCCTGGAGCTCATTCCAACTGGAAGCTAAACATTGCTTTAAAAGGGATGTTTAAGCAAAACAAAGCCATTTAAAGAGCAGCACAAACATGGAGAGGGAGGGGAGCACTGGGCTGGTGTTTCCTGGAGATGTGGGTTCCTGCCTGCATGGGACTGAGCAGTCAACAGGAGCTTCTTGGTGGTCTCTGCTTACTGAGCTGGGGGGATCAGGGCTGAGCTGTCCTTGCAGAAGTAAGTGTCAGCATCAAATAAGCATCTCTGCTAGAGAGGCTAAGGACAGAGCAGGCCTTGTAAATGGCCTGATGTAAATGACTTCTTAGCTAAAAAGTGCATTTGGCAGGACAGAGGTGCAAGGCTTTGAAGGCTTGCAGAATCGATGTGCACCAACACTCATCACAGATGTGGTAACCTGAGGCTGATCCCTGTGGGATCTGAGTTCTTCTTGCTGAAAGTGATGAGCAGCCTCCAAAAGGCCTAAATCAATGTGTTGCAGGGTCCTAAGAGCTGCAAAGAACACCCTTCCCTCTCCATTTATAAAACTAGCAGCATATAACTATATTCAGAGTTGAATATTTGCTGGCCCTGAGACTTGAAAGACCTTGGGCTCTTGAAAGTTCTTGGTTTTACTTCCAAGTGTCCCACTTGTCTACTGAATAACCTCATGTAAGTCACTTCACTTTCCTCTGTGCCTCAGTTTCCCTTCTGCAACACAGGGGACAAAATACCAGCTTTACTCATCAAGTATGGCAAAAACTCAGAGAACTGTGACCCTGTGACTGCTTCATTTCCCCTGGAGCCCTTCACAGTCAAAACTATTGCAGTCAGCAACCTAGCAACCACTGTGAACCACCCTGGAAGAGCCCACAGATACTCTTAAGGGCCATTTTTCTGGCACCCAGAGAAAGGTCCCCATGGTGTGATGCCGTGCGGGTCCACCAGGGTTGGATGCTCTGGGTGATGCCTTGGCTTGCAGTCAATTACTGCATGGGTGACAGGGGATGTAGCTGCAGAAATGAAGCCTTGGCAGCCCCTGCTTTGATATGCTTTCTACAGCTACCTGACAGGAGGTTGCAGTGAGGTGGGGTTGGTTTCTGCTCCCAATTAATAAGTGATAGGACAAGAGGAAACGGCCTCAAGCTGCACCACAGGAGGTTTAGATGGAGATGAGGATCAATTCCTTCCCCAAAGGGTGCTCAGGCATTGGAACACGCTGCCCAGGGCAGTGATGGAGTCACTGCCGCTGTAAGTGTTCACACACCATGTAGACAAGGCCCTCAGTGACATGGGTTAGTGGTGGCCTTGGCAGTGCTAGGGAATGGTTGGACTTGATGATCTTAAAGCTCTTTTCCAGCCTGGTTGATTCTATAATTGATTCTGTGTCTGAAGCAGTTCTGGTAACAGAGGATAACTTGCTTCTAGGGCTACAGGGTTGCTCTATGAGTGCCCCTTGCTCCTGCCCACAGTGCCTGCCTTTCTGGGCTTCACACCCAGAAGAAGCCAATACGCAGTGCAGGACAATATACTGTATGGAGGGTCCTGCAAGAGGCCAGGTCCTCTGTTTTCTGGCATGCTGTGGGCTAGCACCTAAAGCAGGTCAATGCAGCATCCTCTGCTGCCCCTGCTTGGGCAGCGGCAGCAGCAACAACAACGTGGAGGTGCCATAGGTGTATGCTCTCCCACCCTTTGCTTTCCCTGGTGCCTGGTTGGAGTTGATTGCTTTCTGTGAGGCCTGCCACATGCCCCTTGAAAGTGTTTCCATCAACCTTCTTACTGTAGCTAAGGTTTCAGCAATCTCACCCCTCCTCTCCTTGACATTATTGGTTTATCTTTGTCCACTGGCAAAGTTCCCGAGCAATTCAACAATAACAGTTGTTTCGCTGTGGCTGAAAAAGTCATCTCTAGCACTGGCTGTTATTGATCATCTTACAGGAACCGGACATTTTCTTTTCCTTTCCCATTTTTTAAAATACATATTTTGAGTCTAAGCCAATTTTAGTGCTCATGAAAGTGGAAGACCGGTGGTGTTGACTAGAGCTAAACTTAGCCCTATATGGCTTCCCCTATGCAGACATCCCTACTAATGTACCACGTTACCAACTTGCAGTAACTTTGGCCATCACAGCTTGGTGGTCCCTTCACCAAGGGTTTGGTGTTGCCAATGCCGCCTCCTGCCTTGCAGCTCCCCTGGCCTCTTCAAGGCCAGGGCTTCTCACATTATGCCCTCGCTCCTGTCTTGTGCAGGGCTGATCTGCTGGCTCATGATTAGATGGAGATATTGGGCTCTAGTAGCTACTGTGCCCCAGCTGACAGTGGGAGATGCTGTCAGACTTGCCAGAGCAGAGTGAAACAGGAGCATTTCATTGCCCAGAGTGATAGGTTATCAGCCAGTCTATTTCTTAAGCAGTCAGTCAGTCTTTTCCAGACCCATATGCCTTCAGCCCAGCGTTCTGTGGGCATACAAAGCCAGAGCACACATTCTGGCATCCCGCTCTGTTCTCAGTGTGGTCTGTCTGGAGAAACTTGGCATAGGACAGTAGGACAAGGTGGGACAAGTAAAGGGAATATGTTTTTCCCACTGCAGTCTCCACATAGCTCCAGGCTTATACAAAACTCAGACTGAGCCCTTATTCATCTCATGACAGTTTCCTCCTCTCTCAGCTTCTGCGCTTCTGTTCTACTCTGAGGGTAGTCAGTGTGAGGCAAACTGTGCCTAACATGCCTCCTGTCCTTTTGTCCCACCATGGGGACAAAGGGACATCTAGCTACAAGCTGCGCAAGCAAAAGGACTAGCAGAGGCAAATGACCCACATCTTGAGAAGCCCTGGTACCTTCAGCATCCCCTCTTTCCATCAACCCTCTAGAAATCAGGTGCTCGCTCCCCTAGGAAAGTACTGCACTGTAACTGCCATTGCAAATCACCATTTCTTTATGAAATCCTAAAAAGTCTTAACGTGTAATTTCATTTTGTGGGTATCATTCCTTTTAAAAAAAATCCAGACATATATTGAAGCCTTTTTGATGGGGGGAAAATAAAAGGCATTTGAAGCTAAAACAAAAATAGAGGGTTTGGTTTTGAAGTATTGATTTAAAACAGAGGAGAGGAATTAATTTTGAATCAATTCAGAATTTCTGGTGAGAACACACCTATTTTTCCCTTGTCTTCTTTCTTCTTTCCTCTCTCCCCCTACTGTAGTCTATCAGGTAAATTAGGTAAGGAAAAATAACATCAAGCAAGGACACACATCAGTGATGCCAGGGTTTTCATTAAAATGTTTTAGGTTTGGGCAATGACTCTATCCATCTTCCACCCTCCATGGGAAAGCACAGCGCAAGTGCCTCTCCTGTAGTAAGCGTGAGAACAAAACGACTGTTGTCTCAGCAAACCAACTGAGATGCTCAATGCCCTTAGGTAGTTTCATGGAGGAACAGATGCGTGCGGTACTGCTAGTACCACCATGGCCTCTCTGCTGTGTGTGGAGCTTTGCCACTTGTATCCCACCCAATGGCTCTGTAGAGACCAAGCTCCCAGCTTTGGGCTCCCCAGGGTCCCTGACCCCACAAGCCCTTGCATTTTATTATCTTCCCTTCCTAGGCTTGTTTTCAGCCTGGATCTTGTTTGTCCTGGATCCCATTTGTCTCGGATTCCTGAGGACTGCTGTGGGCTTCTCGGTCAATTCGAATGGCTAAAACTGTGGAAGGCAGCTATGGAAGTGGAGGGGGATGTTGGGTTCAATTTGTGCTACTGTTGAAAATCTCTTGCTTAGTTTTAGTAGTCATTTGCTATTAAGGTGAGATGCTTGTCTAGGTACCTGTGGAAGATTTCTGAGGTGTCCCAGGGGACTGTGGAAATGATGGCAATTATCTTAATCTGTTCTGTGGTTCATTAATGGTGAGGACTGTGAGAGCTGGGAAAGAGGGGAAGTGGGTAAGGCTGAGTGAGAGGACATGATAACAAGGTGCATGCTGGAAAATGAACAGGTAAGGAGCATGATTAAAGGGAATAGAGGGGGAAGAATAACAAGTGTTCTGGTTTAGTCTGCAACAGAGCGCAACAATCAGGGAGGCTGGGATTAAAAAGAAAGAGAAGATGGTTTGTGGGATGGGACTCAGGCATCTTGTGTGAGAAAGGCAGAGAGGAAAAAGGCACAGTGGAAAAGCACGTTTGTGTGTCTGTGTGTGTAACACAAGGGAAGAGGAGAGAATGGGATGTACGTAATGACAATTTGCTCCACCAGGAGGAAAGAAGGGGCAGGAGCCCAGAGGACGCAAGGGTGCAGGTGAGGCAGTTCCCAATTCTGGAGTCCAGGAAGGCTTCAGCATTTAGGTTTAAACTGATGACACATCTTTCCACTTGGGCAAATGGACGGATTCCCTCTCTAAATCACTCCAGTGTGATTTTAATAGCAGGCAGAGGTGGCTTTTGGATAATAAATGGGTACTAAACCCTAAAGAGACACAGGCTGTGTCATAGAGAACAGATGGTAAATTAAAAAGAATAGAAGCCCGTAACTTTGCTTAGCTCTGCTCCAAGCTGGAGAGCTCTCACTCTTGTTGTGCTAAGTATTTAGTATTTACACTGCAAGGTTGCTGCCTCACCTACCCTGACTTGGAAGATCGCAATTATGTATAATAGCAGCAAGATCACACTGATTAGAGAGGTGGCAGGAAAGGCAGGGCTGGGTGATGGTGATGATAATCATCATTCTTCTTAGAGATCATCAATAATTAATAATTGCATTGTTTATTCTTCATCAGTGGTGCTAAAGACGCCCAGACATGCCAAAAGGTTTAAAAATCAGCTTGCTTGGTTTTGTTTACTGACAGAGAAAGTCTGCCTTTGCATTTGCTTTTTACTTGGCTTTGCCAGGGCCCTGGGTCCTTGTTTACTTTCCAGAAGGTATTTAAGCCAGTGCTTGGTACCCTTTGGCTTCTATAGGATAAAAACATGTGTTAAGAGCTAAGCACTTACTTAAATACAATGCAGAGCAGTGACTGAAGCAAGCTTGCCTTTGGAGCAAGGCAAAGCCTTAGGAGCACTGGAACCAGAAAATATATTAATAAGCAATGACAGACCAGAAATGAAGCAGCAGTAGAAACCCTCACTATGAATGCCATGGGGTGTGATGTGGTCCTCTGAGGATGCTTGGGTGGTTCAGATCCAGCTGTTACTGCCTGCTTTCTCCTGCTTCTTCCTGCTCACAGCGTGAGGCTGATCCCTCAGGTGTCCCAGGATGAGGTGCTGCAGGAGGCAGAGACCCTTCCAAGCCGAGATGTGCATCCTGGTGGCAGCCAGTCCCTCTGGAGGGGGGCAGCGAACAAGCTATTGGACTAGCTCTGGCTTTGACAGCAGTACTGCAGAGACTGTAATGTGATTGTCACAGTGTCAGCATGAATGAGTGCATATTCATAAGCGAGATGTGTGTCATGGTACTTCTTGGGCTATTTCACGGCCCTGTGAACTGGCATAACTGGGACTGTGTGATAAAATCTAGCAAGGCATCTCAGTAAGAAAGCATGGAAATGCATGAGCCCAAGAAATCATTGCTTTAAACACAAAAGCAGACAGTTAAGGCAACACTATGATTGCTTCTCTCTCTGTCTGATATACATGAGAGGGAGCAAATCCTAAATGCAGCTGAAGCCATAAAGGCAAACACTTCCCAAGGCCATAAAATATTGATCTTCCCCTATCTGAGTCCTGTCAAGCTTGCATACCGGAAGATGTTTGTACCTTTTAAACAGGTATATGATGAAGAAAGAGTGAAGACAGCACTATTAAGTAATGTTGCTTGGAAGATCTAAGCAAAAAATCCTTCATCTTCAGGGACTTTAGTTCTGTTACAGCTTTGCTGGAAAGGAGCTTATAGCCAAGTACTGCTGAGCATTTAGAGGGGGAGGAAAAGGAGGAAGATGAGTGTATTTATGCTTTGATTGCAGTTCCACGCATAAAGCATTTTAGGCCTAACTTCCCTATTGTGCAGGCTCTTGACCCCCGCTTATTTAGGGCAGTAATCTTGAATTTGCCCACCTAATAGGTACATAACCTCACATGATAAGGTTTGGGTTTAATTCTCATCGCCTTCAATTTATGCACTTTTTTTAAACATTTGTGATTGTATAATAAGTATATGTTTTTAAAATAATATTATCTTCATAATTTCCTTTAATAATTTGTGGAGAAAAAACAACCCTAAACAATAGGTGAAGGAATCCCTAGTGCTTAAGCTAAGTTATTCTTTTCTATTATTAATGATGAAAATTATAGCCATCGGTAGTGGCCAACTAAGAAGAGAACTTCAGTGTATTCAGCTCCACATAAATGTGGAGAGCAGATATTCCCTTCCCCTATAAGCTTATCATCCAAGCAGACAAGAACTTGTGGGTGTGAAATGGGTCAGTCACACACACTATACTGAAGTGGGAGATCCAGGCACACTTGCAGGAAGCTGAGCATCCAACTACCCTGCTAATTGAATAGTACAGTCTTACAGGATGATTGATGAAATTGGAATATAACTGCATGATTGTTTATTATGTCACCACAACCACCACTTTTAAACAGAAAAGTGTTTTTTAACAAAACAGTCCAAGCTTTTAAACAGAAAAAAACCTAGGAATAGTCCAGTGAGTGGAAAAGGAAGTATGGAAAAAACAGCCCCAAAAAACAACCAACAAACAAAAAACAGCCTTGAAAGTAAGACATTTGTGGGGGCTTATATTTTGGGGAGGTTGACAGCAACTCAGCTGTGCAAAATCAGTTCGATTTTCTGATGCTTACATTCGTAATTTTCCACACTTTAGGTTTACCAGTTTTCGTGAAAACAATTACATCAAATACATATTTTCTCACTAAAAATTTCAGTAGGTGTTCTGCAAATGATATGTTTGACACTGAAAACCAATTCAATGAATAGATGAGAGGGCTCCAAAGAAGAGAGAGGACACAAACATAAAAATGAAATGGAATAAAGACCAAAACTGGAAAGCAAACAGACAAAAAGTTATGATCTTCAAACTTAAATTTTCCACAACTCCTGGTTGTGGAAGGACTAATTCTAATTTAGACTAAGTTGGTAAGCTCCTACCATCTCTATTAGGCCTTTAGGTAGGTACAGTTTTATACTGAACTAGCCAGCAGCAAGCATTTGGTTTCTCAGAAGGGCAGACTGATACAGGTGCTTTAATGCAGACTGAAGCATCTCACTACGGTTTTCAGGCCTATTTGTGGACCTCTAAAAATTGCCTAGAAGTGGTAGAGATCCCTTTATCATCAATTTAGTTTTGGAGATATTAGAGTGACTTTTCATTACCTTTTGTGTTTCCCTTTGACACAGCCCATAAGCCATTAGCAGGGCTGAATAAGCTGAAAACCACTGCATTAGATATCTGTGCTTGAATAGAGCCTTTCCAGGCCAGTTCTGCACAGGAGCAACAACTCCCAGCTTTAGCAGTGCAGGCGTTGCCCATGAGCTTACATCCCAGGGTCTGTTTGTAGAGACAGACTGCCGTGTTGGTGGAGTAAGATGTTAGTCAAAGCCAGGGAAAGTGTTAGAGTCAGCTGAGAAGGTTAGAAAGGCAATGCCTTTAACGATTAGAAGTATTCTTGGGTGGTAACAGCACTCAGGCTTTCCTGAACTTTCTTAACATGTTTTTTCCCCTGAGGCTGTTAAAAATACATCTCCCCTTTTAAGATGATGACAGAGGTGTGCAGATAGCTCTGGGGAGAATTTCCTTTTTTTTCAAAATTTCAACTTTCAGTGTCATTTCAAATTTCAGAAAATAAGTGTGGAAAACAGCCTGATGACAGCTTTATGACATCCACCCCTCTACCTCCATGTGCCTTGTATTCAATGGGAAAACAAAACACTGCATGAAGGAAGACTGAACAAATTAAAATGTGCTATCACCCTTTTCCCTCCATCCATTTCTCAACCACCCACGTTTATGATGTGCGTACTGACTGGAATTTTGTCACCTTTTTATCAGTCTTAATTCCAGACTGTTTTCAGTGTGGCCTTGTAAGCTAGGGTGTGAGCTTGAGGGGGTGAGAGTGCTGGTGGTGTGGGACACAAGGAGAAAAAAGCCATTGCATTAAGCTGTAGGAGGGTATGACTGGGGGGAGATTCAGGTCAGATATAAGGAAGAAGTTCTTTATTGTGAGGGTGGTGAGGCACTGGCACAGGGTGCCCAGAGAAGTGGCAAATGCTCCGTCCCTGGCAGCGTTCAAGGTGAGGTTGGACAGAGCCTTGGGCTGCATGGTTTAGTGTGAGGTGCCCCTGCCCATGGCAGAGGTTTGGAACTGGATGATCTTAAGGTCCTTTCCAACCCTAACTATTCAATGATTCTATGAGTGCTCAGCACAGCACTCATTCACCCGCACCACAAACCCACCCAGTCCCTTACATGGGCCTGTTGCTTCATGGTGAGGAAGGGGTTTTGACATTGCTTTGGGAAAAACATGAGGCACAAGTCAGTTGAATGAGGTCTGGATGTTATAGGTGAAACGTTATCTCACCAACTCCATCTCATCTCCTACCTGTTAACTGCAGAGCATTGAAACTCACACACCAACCCCATTAAAATAAGGATGAGTGCTTGTTACATTACAAACAGCCTTGATTAGTGACAATGGTATTTTCGCATCAGCAACGGCAAGTTCAAGGCAACTGCTGTTCACGTTCAAGTGAACACAGCTTTGCAGTTGTGTTCATGAGCATAGAAAGCATGCTGCCATCTGTGCTTAATTACATTTGTATGGGGTCTCACTTTTCAAGTCATTTTGGAGAGTCCAGTACTATTGATTTTGTAAAAGTTACATAAATCTGACTGCCATTGCTGTTATTACATTTCACCAGCCGCTTCACTGTGGGACCTTGAGATCTCTCCCCAGTTACGGCTGCTGGCACTGGATTATACAGGGACATTTTTGTGATTTTATTTGAGGGACACCATTTTTAGGCTCTAGTTAGAGTGACTGCAAGGCAATTAGGATAGACAAACATAGCTGCTCTCAGCACATGCAGAAGAGGACTAATCTCAGTCAAAATAAAGGGGAATTTTGCCATCTGGGAGACAGAAGAGGTGCCCTGGCTCTGCTGAATTGCATCAGACGTCCCAGCTCTATTGATCTGGATAGACGGCTGCCCTGTACTTTGAGCAGTAATCTACTGGATTTCTGTACAAATGGCTGCTGTGGCTGTAATACAGGCCAGCTACAGATGCAGCTGATCTGTGCGGATCAGTGTACCAATGCACAGGGGAACCAGTGTGCAATGGATGGGACCTACTGCTTTTGCATCTACCAGCATTTCATCTACTAGCATGCCTGGTTGCTGGTTAGCCTGATTAACAATGCAGTCTGCAAAGGAAGTGAGAACATAAGAGCATGTACCCATATTTTGCTTCTTTTTTGTTTGGTGCATGGGGCCTGGAAACCAGCCTGTCTTAAGATACTCCACCTTCCTTTGATCACACCAGACCAATTCAGCAGCCATGACTTAGATGTAGAGTCTCGGGCTCCATTGTCATCTGCTGGTGTTTGTTCCTGCACATTCAGTGGCCGTGTGCAGGTTTACAACAAGAGAAATACTGGGGGCTTTTTGCACTCTACTTCTGGTTTGAGGGCTTTGTCGATGATCTCAAATTGCTTTCTGAAGCTTTTCCTTACAGCCTTGTCAGCTAAAAGCCTCCAGTTTTTTCAACTGGCATTTTTCATTTCTTCATTGCAGGCAAAACAGTCTCAGTTCAGGGAATTTCACTGAATTTGATTTATTTACAATTAACATAAGCTTTTATTTACTGATTTGGTTGTTGGAAAACAAAGAAAACTGAGATAATTAAACACTGAGGGAAGCCCCTTTTTCCCCTGTTCCCCAGGCTCAGTCCAACCAGCCCCCCTCCCCCTATTTTCACTGCATTTTACACTGAGTCCCTGCCAGTCGCTTGGGTACGAAGATGGGCAGAGGAGAGGGTCTCTTTCTTGCTGTCACTCCTGTTTTCTCACTCTTTTCTTCCCCTGCTCTTCTCTTCTCACTAATACCCTGCTCCAGCATGGGTCCCCACAGGCACAAGCGTTATACACATGCTCCCCCAGCATGAAGTCCCTCCCTTCAAGCCCCCTGTCCCAGTGGTCCCATCGTCCCTTAGCACTGCTGGAGGAGGAGGTCTGAGGACCTTCTGATTGAGGCCACAACGTTGGGGTGCAGTGGGTTGATGCCATCCATTACGGAGGCAGACAGGACAGAGTGGGACCAGCATGGAGTAGCTCCTTACAACTTCCTACATCAGGTAGCCTGTGTCCGCTCCACTGCTACCAAAACCCTGGCAGTGGTACCCAAGGTCTTAGAGAAGAACCTCCTGTGCCGAGCCAACCCTTATACGCAGGGCTTTTGGGGGAGAAGAAATTTCACATTATACAATGCAAGGCTTTATGCTACACTCCCGAGAGTGGCCATGGGCTGGAGCAAGGGGTCTCATGTCTTGGCCCTCAGAGGGGTCACCACTGGTTTCCACACAGGGATGCCAGTGAGAGGGAGTCATAAGCAGACATACTTTTTCCCCCTCCCTGAGGCACTTTTTTTCCTCTATCTATGTGCATCCTAGCCTTCCAGCACATGGGGGTATTCAGAGAGAGGGATTAGGGGGAATTTCCACCTTGTAAAATGTCTCATCCATTTTCTTCCCCAAAAGAAATCAAATTTGCCAAGGTTTTGGTACTGGTAAATTCTAAGGGGAAGAGTGCTGGATATGAAGTCGCCACAAGCCCATGTCTACTCCCAGCTCTGCCGCTGGCTTGCTGGATCCAGCACTTCAGCTTCCAAATGCTTTTGTTTTCCCCTAGGCTCCCCACACTGTGCCTGTTATGGTGTGTTTAGTCTGGAAGCTGTGCAGAACAGGGTCTGTGTCTCACCATGTGTGTGCACCAGGCACAAAGGGGACCTGGTTCCTGCTGAAGCCTTGAGGCACAACAGTAATGCAAATAATAAATAATAATAATAGTGTTAGCAAGAGAACATACATATTGATATGAAAATGTACTGATGCAAAGCTCCACTGATGGACAGCAGTGCTCAGCACACACGCAGTGATGGGATTACATTAGAACTGTGGCCATTATACGCAAAGCCCAGCCCCTAAATTAAACCTAAATTTATCTCTCAGGTGTCTTCATTCATTGCTCTCACAGGGTGTCACACCAATAGCATCTCACCAACACATGGCCCTAGAACCACCTGGCCTGGGTGAGGGGCAGGTATAAGAAGAGTCAGGAGAAGGGCTGCTCTATCTTATGCATCTGACTTTGCCATACAGCAACTGGGACTGCTCCCATGATGTGTTGATGAGGTATGTATGAGAGGTCAGTGGGGAGCAACCTTCTTCTCCTTTCTTTTCTTCTTTGTTCGCTCTCCTTCCTTCTCCTTCGTTCTTCTGTCCTCAGTCTGTGAGGACATGGCCATGCTGTGCTCCAGACTCAGGGGTAATGCAACACTGTGTGTTTTCCCATGGGAACTAACACTGTGTACAGACACATTCCCCGCCCATTTATACCCTCTTTCTCTAGCTGGGTACCCTGTGGCTGAGGGCCACAGAGCTGGACACCAATGCAGAGGAAGCTCTGTGGAGCACACACCAGCACCCATCCATACTGAGAGATCTTCCACGTCGTTGGTAGCGTCTCCCTGCGTCATCACCATGGAGTGTGCTTCAAGCAGCTCTGCATAAACACCGCCTTCAGATGGCGAAGGGAAATATTTTAACTCACCCACATCCCATAAATGCGACTACAGATCTCTTGATGGCAGCAACAGAGCTGTCATCACCCTCAATAAATAGACAGGGTGTTGCTTGTTTTTTCCTTACTTCTTTCCCATAGCCATCTTCCGCTTAGCATAGGGGTATGTCAGGTAAATCGGTGCCTTTTCCCCCTTTCTGGGAAGTGTGTGTACATGGTGGGGGAGGCAGTCTGCCTGTGTACAGACAGCTCCATGGCTCCTGTTGGCTTCCAAGGGAGATGCACATAGGCTGGGGAGTGATAGGGTCCCAGATGCTCCAGAGAAAACGGCAGAGTAATTCTCCACTGCTGCTCCCCTGTGCTTCAGAAAAGACATTAGAAAAGAGAGAAATGCATAACTGAAAGGTGCTGAATAATTTGGGGAAATGGGGTCACACCCACCCACCCATTTGTAGAGCTTAGAGATCTGTATAAAGATGCAAATGAATACATCTGTTGTGTCATTAAATGCAACTGCAGCAACCTAGATGAAAGGGAAAGGGAGTGAGGGAGAAGTGCTGACTGGTATAGCACCACCAAGCTGTCTTCTGTGATGAGGAGCTGCCAAGTGCAAAGCCCTAGGCTAGTACTGCAGGTCCCCGTTCAGCACTCATTTGTTCTCTCTCTCCTCCCCTGCTGTTTCTCGTAGTCTCATGGCCTGGCATTAACCAGAGTCCCTTGTGTGCTTCCTATGCAGGCTGTGGGAGCTGATGGACATGAATCTAGTCATTTAATCCCCTCTTTCACCTCCCTGTGGAGCCTGGCTATCTTGCCTGGTGTTTTTCAGGCAGGAAAGAGGACAGGACAGAGGCATCGGTGCCTCTGATGGACAGCAGCCTTCTGCTGCTGGAAACACCTCTGTCTCTGAGAAGGGACTGGGGAGGTGAGGCTGAGTGACAATGTGTGTGCACAGGCTGCTGTGAGTAATTGAATGTGGGAGTGATCCTGACAGCACCCCTGGCCTCGCTTGCTGGCTGGGTACAAGTCAGCTGTGATGCCAGGGTCTGAAAAGGCAGTGTCGTGAAATGTCACATCCAGAAGGACCTGTTAGTGTGATACCCAGCATCATGCTGACACTCAGCTCACTGCCTCAGCAGGGGAAGGGGGCAGAAATTTCCCCCACTCATGCAGCAAAACAGAGAAGACCCCCATGAACATCCCCTTCCCCTCCCCACCATCCTCACCTCACATCCCTCCAGACTTCCTCTGTCCTGTTAGCATTCCCTGTACATGGAAACAGGTTTTACTAGAGCCACACTCCTGCTTCTTCAGCTTCCTCTGGTCCTTTGTGACAAGGCTTTGTATAGTCCTGTCATTATAACCCCTCTGCTCCTCCTGAGGGGCTCCCACAAGATTGCTGTAGAGGGCACAGGTTCTGAGCACCTTTCTCTTGGTTTGCTGGGGTTGGAGCTTTTGTCACTAAGTTCAGATCTGGTGTCTGAGTAGAATCATAGAATGGCCAGGGTTGGAAAGGACCTTTCTCCTGATTTCCCCAATACCGATGGTTGCCAGTGGGAAGCTGGCTGGGCAGTTGCATATGCCCTCAGATTACCTCATTGTGGACCTGCTTGCTTACTTGCTTTTCCATTTTAGGGCTAACAACATAAATGAGGGATGCCCCAGCTCCAACAAAGTCAGTTTTATGTACACGTGTTTTCTTCTGGGGCAAGTGCAGGTGCAGCATTCATTCCTGCACTGCTCCAGAAAGCCCTTTGCATTTGGTCAGGTTCCTTGCAGGTCCTTCCTGCAAAGGGGCATCCCAAGTGTAAAATGGGATGACTTCACTTCTATTTTTTATCTATAAAAAGGCAAGTAGATAAAATATACTTTTCTTTAGGTTCCTATATAACTACTTTCAACTTCAATCTTCTGGTCAATACTGGTTGCTTCCATTTCCCCCTTTTTCTGACAATACGGTACATAAGCATTCTGAGTTTTACACTCTCTCTCTTACTGCTCAGTGTTACTGAGCTTTCCTTCCTTGTCACCATTTTATGTGATTGTGCCACAGTGGCCTCTGAGACCTCTGAAAAACTTCCCTGAAGGAGATCCCAATTCTCATTGATGCATAAATTAGTATTTATACAAATATATACATATATGTAATAAATTTTACTTTTTACATTTGGGAAGTTAGCCTTTTCAGAGGGACAAGTACGTATATCTATATATGTTATCACTTGGCATCATATTGTATCTACTCTTATTCAGTGTAATCAAATCATGATCACTGGTGCCTGTAGCTGCTTCCAGGGATTGGCAGTTCCTACTGCAACGGTTTAAATGAGCATCCAGAGAGTATAACCTTTTATTAACTGTCAGCCAGGTGATCAGTTGGACAGCAAGTGTGAGCCCTTTAGTGCAGGTGCAGGGACACTTGCAAGTGCAAAAGCAATCTTTCTTTCTATCCTTTTTGTACCTGTTTATTCTGTTAATATTGTCCAAAAGCTTATGCAGGTGCACATCTCTGCTATTCCCAGTGACATTTCTCCACACTGTTATTAACCAGTCATACACTAATCATGCTGTTAAGCATGGATCATTGAATAGTTTCTCATGCCAATTTGCGATCCAGGAGCTTATCATTCTTCTAAGTTTTTTATAATTGTCCTCACTGTTTCTCTCCCTTTATTTATCGCTCCCAGACTGCTTCCATTAAGCCTGCATATACCAGTGCAATGTGTTCTTGAATACATTCAGTAAGTCTGACTTCTTACTTCGTACTGATTTCCACATCTGTCTCAGCTTGCACACCTTATTGACTTGAGACCTACCCTCCAGAGGCAACCAACAGCCTCCTGGCCAGAATTTCACTCTTCTTTGTCCTTCCTAATGAAAGCAGCAGTAGACTTTTACCTCAACCTGAATGTAATGTTTTCACAGCAGAAAATAATCATCTCTAAACTTCATAAGCCTTGGTGATGCTTCCTGTTGACTGCATAAAATCTCTAGCACCTTTTCAAATCGGAATCCTTCCATAATAACTGTAGTTTGTATTTCTATATGCCACAGAGATGAGCAGAATCATTATTAAATTGTTAATTTTGTGGTGTCTGAAAGGCCCCTGTAGCCTGAAAGGTTTTATTAGGAAACATAAGGATTAGTCTCCCCTCTGAAGAATCAAGTAACTGGAAAACACAGTGGCATCTTTCATGCAGAGCATCACCCCTATACCTTTACCCATTGTTTTCCCTTAAATGTTTGTAACTACACTGTTAAAAATTCCTAGTAATGTGACTAATCCCTGCAGGTTTCCACGATGACAATAATATCAAATTCTCATCAATGAGAACTTCCATTTCCAGCTTGCTTGTTCCCCTGATGCCTAGACTGCTGTATAAGTAATAGGAAAATCTCTTTTCTTCACAACTTCAGCACAACAGTTCGATTTGTTTGCAGCACACTGAGCTTGAGTTCATATTGCATTCACCTTCTTAGCACCTTCCCCTTGTGTCGTTAGTCAAGCGACTGCCTGGCTGCTCCAGCTTGCTCCTGACAGAACGTAGTAGCTTTGAGGTGGAGGCCATTCTGCTCATATGTGGTTGCATATATCTGTAAAAGACCAAAGGCAGCGTTATAAAACCTCCAGCCACTCGACTGCACTCTGCAGCCGCTTATTTTCCACTGACACCAGACCATTGTTTTATTTCCTACTCCCCAGCTGATGAGAAGTGTCAAGACAATGTCACTGGATTGCAGGAAGAATCACTGGCTTCAAACACCAGACTTCATTAGCATGAGAACAACTGCATCGACCCTGCTGCTACTGGTTCTTGAAGGCTCTTGCACCCAGAGTACCCCTGTTACTCTGTTCATCCCTCAGTAGCCAGAAGGAGGTGAAAGAAAGAGCTCACGTAAACCTCTGAGTAATCAAATCAGATCTCACCTGGCAATTTCTTCCTCAGCCGTAACACCTTGTATGCCAGGGAATTGTACACACTAACCAGCACCCCTCCTTCTCTGCTGTGCTGATCTGGCTGTCATCTGTCACACTGACACAGTGCTAGGACAAACCAGCATGGTCTGGTCAGTCAAGTAAAACTTCTGCTGCTTGGTCTGGTCAGTTAGGAGAGTTCATATCCTCCTTACAGGAGACTGGCATAAACTGAAATTTGATGGCCACAGGGGAAAAAATCCAAAATGTTTCTGTTGGCAGCCCTGGACTGGAAGTCAAATATTATCCGATTGACCAATGAAGACCAACTCAATAAAACCTCAATGTAAGGCAGTACTTGAATATGTAGTTTCCTCTAATCATGTCTCTAAGATGTTTCTTATCTGGCAAAAGATGTAAATACAGGCAACCTCCAGCAAGTGCTGAGGTACTCTGAGGTAGCAACCTCAACTGTATAAAAAACTGATTGCTGTACTATAGAGGAAAGTGATGACATAAAGCATTTCTCCAGGCCCGCCTGGCACTAATGACTTTAATACAGTGAGTTGAACAAACTTATGTGGCAGCAGTGACTGTGAAGGAGCACTTTTAACTTGCCTACAATAACTACCTTGCTAGGAGCTGAGTGTTTCAGTCAGTGTGATGAATAGTGAATAGGAACCATAAGAAGTCTGGCATGTGGAGGCAGTGCGCAAAGTGGATCTGGATGGGGCAGGGTGTAGGACACAGCTGTAGGAGAGCATCTCTGGCAGCACTACAGTGATGTGGTGAAGCACGTGCTTCATTCCTAAATCTTGCATAAAAAAGCTTGGCTGCATGAGGAAGGATCTGCCAAATCAAGACTGGTAATGCAGAATAATACAGTTGAAGGTGTGTGCATGAGTGCTTGCTTCCCCGAGGAAATATACATGTGGGTAATGGCTGGGGGGTGCTGGCAAAGGGCCATAGAATATTCAAGCCTAGGAGTATAAGTATGAAATACTGTGATGATGGTATGGGTGGGTGTCCCAGCACTGCTATAACACAGTTCTTGTGCGCTAGCAGACAGTGACATAAGAAGCAACAGTTACAGGAAGCAGTACTTAAGGAGCTGATGGAGGGCTTGAATGCACAAGCTGTCTTGCTCTGTGACTTTGCATCCATCCCAGGCTGATGTTTCAGCAGCTGTAAGTTTCCTCCTGCAATCAGTCTCAGTACTGTTCACCTGACTGAGCCGTGCTTCCAATTATATTTATGGGCCTATTAGTAAAACCAGTAATCTATTCATAGACAAGCCATGAACACATGAAGGGAATCAAACGCAGCCAGTAAATTGCCTGCAAGAAGTAAACTGTGCTATCAGCAAAATTTTGTATCTCTGTTGTTCTCCTCTTTCTCTTAGATCGTTAATAAACATATTGAACATCCCTGGTCCTGATGCTGATCCCTGGAGCATTTTGCTATTAACCTCCTTTCATGCAGAGAATTGGACACTTATTCCTTTCCTTTGTTTCTTACCTCTTATCTGGGTTTTAATCCATGTCAGGACTTTGCTTCCCACCCTACGGGTAACAAATTTCTTTAATAGCCTCTTGTGAAAGACTTTATCAAAAGGCTTTTGAAAAGTTTAAATAAATTATATTCCCCCCACCCTCCCTTCTCCTCAGACCTGTATTTCATTAACTCTTCCCCAGCATCCTAATAGGCTAGAGAAGCACAAGTCACACTTACAGAAGCTGGCAGACAGGTTTATCACTTTAGACTCATCTAGAAGCTTTCTAACTCTATCTTTAATGATTTTTTTCAGTGTTTTCTCCTCGTTCCGAGGTAAGGCTCTCCATTTTATAATTGGATCACCTTTAGCTTCTCTGTAAAACACGGTCACAATAATCACCCCGCTGCCAGCCCCTCAGTCCCACAGGCATTTGTACAAAAAGCTGTTTGAATAAGCCACTGCCTGCTTTGGCTAAGAGCTCCGCTACTCTGAACTCTGCTTCCTCGGGCATTTGAAACTGCTTATCATCCACTTGGAAGTTCACACCCTTATCTGCTGTGCCATCTTCTCATGCCTCTAACCCTTCTCAGTCTGGGAAATCCAAGAGTTATTCTCTACTGTCACTCTTCTCCTCACCTCCCCAGGTGAAAAAGCCCAGAGAAGAGAAATTCATTGTTCTCCATGTGTCTGGGCCCCCTCTAGCCATGGATGAAGTGGTGAATTGCCTAAGGCAGCAAGTGGTTGGGTTTGGTGAACTGGCGTTGGTTCTTCTATGTTTTCAGCTACCAAAACAGGTTGTGCTGTTGGCACCTCCGACCTCCTGCTTCAGCCTTCTGGTTAGTCAGGCTATCCTAAAGACAATATTGATGGCCATTACCCACTTGCCTGTCTCTGCAAGGCAGCATCTTCCAACCACTTTCTTTGAAAGAACTGGTGGGCAGAGCTCTGTTAGTGATGAGCACACAATGTAACACATGCAGAAGGAGAGCTGATTTCAGCCAGTGGAAAGAAGCAGCCAACATCCCCACAGTGTGTTTCTCCATAGCAGAGGGTAGTGTTTTGCTTCTCCCTGCACACACAGACAGCTCTCCTGCTGTAATGAGGTAGTTTCAGTTTCAAAGTGTGATTCACCCGGTCCTCAGGCAGAGAAACACGTGGCCAAGCTGTGTCTGTCATGAGAGGGGAAAATCAGGTCTGCAAAATGTCCATTTGATGTTACAAACACAAAGGTCTCTCTGCTGACCCTCACAGCTGCTGCACACGTGCCCAGCAGCAGCTTAGCATAATGCTCTGTAGTGTTAGGCTCAGAGGTTGGCTTATGCAGTGGACGACGTGTATAGCTCTCCACTATGTGCAGGGACTAAATTAAAGGCCGGACAAGTTACACTACAAGTCACAGCAGTCCCTGGATCAGGCCCATGAAAGAAAAAGACTTGCAAGAGAAGCTGAGCACCTTGAGTGCCTGCATCTCACCAAACCAGGACCCCTTCATCCTTCTTCTCCCTGGAATCTCCCAGGTGCTGTGTGCTGTACCTCAGGAGGCTACCCTCCTACAGGGCTCTTATGCCTAAGATGCTTTGGACTGTGAGTTACATGTTGCCCTGGTGCAGGTGGATAAACTGCTGTACATCAGCTGGTGCAAGGCAATGTGCTCCTGGTTCTTATCTTTCCCATTTTGTTTCTATGAAAGTTATCTCCAACAAGCTTCTTTCACAACACTAACATATCATGAAGTCTATAGAAGAAGTCAATACTACTGGAAAGTAGGCAACATTTGGCCTCTGATCGCAATCACCAGCCCTACTGTGTCACTCTCATCTCCTTCATAGGCAGAAACCATCACTCTAAGCAGAAGCTGGAGGCATGGAGGAGACCAGGAAGTTTTGTGAGTTGAATCTTGTCACGTTCCCATGCTCATGGAGCTTCAATGCCGTCAGCCTGAGAAGGCTGTTTTACTGGAATAGCTGAAGAAACTTTAATGTACCCCAAATGCCTCCCTGGGGTGAGCCAGCTGACAGCTCACCATGCTTACGTTCTGCACATTGTTATGAAGGCTGCCTCTGTGGGACGGCTCCTGTACTGTGGGAGGGATGGCTCCCTGCCCTGAGATCTCCTTTGTAACCAGCTCTTGTTGTCTTATTCAGCAGAACTGCACTGTTTTGTTCCCGGGGGGAGGCAGGTGCCCACAGAGTTTGGGTTTGCCACAGTATGATTTGTTCAGCAAAGCTCCTTATACCCTCTTTAATCTCCATTTTATATCTCCCCTGCTGCACTTTACAATCTCTTATGTTACTATAATTTGGGCTGGATTTCCATATTTTAGAAAATGCCTCACTAAATGACTATATCTTTCCCTTTATCCATGGTGTTACTCCTCAGCATTACTTCCCACCTGTGGAGAGAATGTATATGCATCATATGGAAGTACCTTATGGCTGTAGTAAATGACCTCATCATCTGGCTGTTCACCACTCTCCTATGCATGAGTAAATTGGCTTTAGAGGCACAACTACAAGAAACTAGTGTTTCTTCATGCAAGCCCTGAGGTTGCTTTCACTCCTGACTAGCCTGTTGCACCTACAGATATCTCTTGCACATCTCATAATGAGGCCAGAACACAACCTCCAGGCCTTGGGTGTCTAAGCCCATCCATTATCACTCTGGCAGGCTTTCTCGAATGGGTTGTCCCATAGGCTCTGTGTGAAGCAGCCAGGGGGGACAAGGATGCTGGAAAGGGACTCTTCATCAGGGACTGTAGTGACAGGACAAGGGGTGATGGGTGCAAGCAGAAACAGGGCAAGTTCAGATTAGATATAAGGAAGAAGTTCTTTACTGTGAGGGTGGTGAGGCATTGGAACAGGCTTCTCAAAGAAGTCTTAAATGCTCCATCCCTGGCAATGTTCATGGCCAGGTTGGACAGAGCCTTGGGCAACATGGTCTAGTGTGAGATGTTTCCTACCCATGGCAGGGGAGTTGAAGCTAGTTGATCTTAAGGTCCTTTCCAACCCAAACCATTCTATGACTCTATGCCTCTACGACAGACATTGTGACCAGTGCTTATGAATTCAATGGAGACTGCTATTACATTACAATCACGAATCCCTGGGATCCAGGACTCAGAACCTGTGCTGCTCTTGTGTCTTTTGCTCCTTGAAGTTTCACATATTCCCTATTCCACATGAGTCATTAGGAAGAGTTATTGACAAACAGGAGCTGTTCAAAGGAGAGCAACTGAAATGATCAAGGGAGTGGAGGAATTGATTCAGAAAGAAAGATTAAAAGGATAAAGTCTAGAGAGATTGGTTAAACAGCAACTACTGTGAGTATGATAACCTACACATACTTAAAAAGTATTTCAGGAACAGGAAAACACTAGTAGCATGATACATGGGGAGACAAGTAGAAACAGGCAGAAATTGAGAGTAACTTAAATTTTCCCTTTGAGGTTAGCTTTCAGACAATAGGAGAGGAAATGTTCACTGTCACTACCCTAACCTGATGGCAGCATGTAAGAAACAGTTGCTCTCAATTTTATAAACCCTAGGATAAAAAATGGTTGTAAATGCAATGTAAGATGAGATCTCCAGGGATGGCACTGAATGGTTCAGGCATCCTGGTGAGAAGGCAGCTTCAGGAGAAACTGTGGGCAAAGCATCACTCAACACAACCTGGGGAAGACCATCTTCAACAGTAGAGCTTACAACATTCCCTCCATGGGAGTCTGCTCTCCCCAGTTTACAAGTGGAACAGCTTGTGAATGAGACTGAGACTTCTGTCAGGACCATACTCATGGGTGAAGTTCCTGCAATCCCCTCTCACCATCTGGTCCATGAGCTCTGATGTGCTACAGTCATTTGTTAGTTTTAAACTTGACTACATCGCATGCCAGAGTGTGCAGCTGAGCAAGCCTGACCAGATGCTTATCAAGTGCAAATCAGTGCAAATGTCTATTTATATCGGCTGAAGCTGTGCACCACTCTTTATAATGATCCATGTGTCCATTGTATATTCATGGACTCTCAGAGTTGAAGGCTAAAGGGACTACTAGATCATCTGGTTTGACCTTCTAAGTATCACAGGCTGTTAATTTTAACTCAGTTACCCCTGGACTGAGCCCAGAAATTTGCCTTTGATTAAAACATAATATATGTTTAGCTAACAAGTAACTCTTGAATGAGGTCTGTTGTTGACCTCAAGATATTCAAACATGGCTAATCCTCTCCTTCAGGTGGGAGTTTCTTGCTGTGGCTAATTACCTTTGTTCTTTCATAAAGAGTACACAGCTTCCATTTGAACCTGCTTTGAATCCATCAGATGCTGTTATCTTCTATTGAGGTCACAGTTTGTTCATGCTGAAGCCACAGCGTTCAATATTTTGTCACTATTTTTATGTTCAGTCAGAGATTTTCAGGCAAAAATGTTTTGCAGTGTGGGTTGAAAAGAGTTTCTTTCGAGAGTCACACGGACTGTTTTATATTCTCCATGAAAACCATTGCATGTTAAAAGCATGTGTATATTCCTTGACTCAGAGGAGATCTACTAATCAATCAACCTGTTTGCCTCATCAATCATAATATCCCACTTTTCTGAATATTTGAACACCTGCCTGTGATATCAGTTGCAACAGCGAAGTCCCTAATGGGTTTATACTGTGCCATGCTTGTCTTTTGAAAAGTAGCTTCTCTGTTCACACATTTCCTTGAATTTCTGCTTGTGGCTGTCGCAGGGGACAGTAAACTCTGGTAGATAGACCTGTGGTCTAAACCAACACAGTTACTTTTGTAACCAAAACCATGCTTAAGAAACGATGGGGAAGGATTTTTCTTGCTCTTGGTTTTCTCTTTAGCTACTAGGGGGGGTTGGGATACAAACACAAGCCTACTTTTAGAGTTTCTTTCTTCTAGTGGAAATGTTTTTTTAATGGAAACAGTGAAGAGACCTGTACTAACACATTCAAAATGCACTTTCTGCAAATAGTATGCAACACTGACTTAAAATTTGCCATGTCTACAAACATCCCTGCCAGTGAACTGATTTGTGAGATTGTTCATGGAAACACAGCAAAAAAAGGGGAGTGAACTCAGCAGAAAGGAATTAATTAAAAATTCAAAAGAAGATCTGTGGGTCATTCCTCAGGATCTGTGAACAGATTTAAGGCAGCTTAACAGAGAGCTGGTTTGGGGAGATGGTTTCACTACCTCAGGTAGTGCTGTGCGAAGGTATCTTCTCTTGCACTGCTGAGGGTAGCATGGGAATCTCTCCCAGTGCTCATAGGAATCCCCTGGGTGACCTGTGGGCCAGAGATCATGTAATGCTTTTGACCACAACAGCTTGCTTGTTTATTTAGGCACTGCTAGAGGCAGAGTCTCTGAGAGTGATCCAAGTATAGAACAATAGAAATAAAAAAACAAGAACCTTTCTGCTTTTCCCCTCTTCTGTAGGGGAAGAGCCTGATTAGTTGATAGTGTAAATTGTTGGTTTAGACTTTGTGTGTGCTAGTGAGTGGAGGTGTGGATGTATTGTGTGTCATGGGTGGGTACAAAAAGCTTATTGATAGAAAGCTAAGTTTGGAAACTGAGTTCTTCATGGAGAGGGCAGAAAGTACCATGGGGGCTCTCATTATTTCTGGGAGTAATTGAATGCATTTGAAGCCCAGAGCAATCTTGTTTCCAGCATACACAGAGATTATGAGCAGCATAGTAACCGTGAGGTTACGCAGAAAGGTGAATTTCTTTGTCAGCTCAGACAAAACCTCTGACAGGCACAGAGTATTGGGGCAGACACCTTGAAGGTGACTCTGTCTTCAATGGTGGCCAGTACAAATGAGGGAGCAGCAGGGTGATGTTCTCACAGTAATCAGCGTTGCTAGGGAGACCAGAGACTATGTTTTGTCAACTGGAGCTTTTCCACGATGCTTGGCTTCCTCAGTAGATATTAGCTGCAATAATCAGTCACGAATGCCTGGATCACTGTGCCGAGACCTGTGTCTGGTAGGATAGGACACCATCTTCTGGCAGGTTGCAACTGGAAGTAGAAGTGTTTTAATAACATGGTTGTCTGGTAGTTACATAGCAGTAAGGCATGCAAAGAGACTTCAAAGCTACAGGTGGACGTAAAGGTCCAGGGCTGATGCCCTCAGTGGCAGGTGGTGATATGGAAATACATAAGTGCTGTGAAGTGTTCGGTTTGTTTTTGCAAGCATCAATTTGGTTGCCACTCTCTTGCTTTCTCCTGCCACAGCTCTTTCTTCAAGAGCTCCTTTAAGGAAGGCACAGTGTACAGCACCCCATAACAAAATATGCCATTCCTTGCCTATGGAGGCATTTCCCCAAGAATAGCTGCTCTTGCAGTGTAGCCCCAAGCAAGTCTGGAATCTGTTGGTGCTACTTAGGTTTGCTTAACTAATCAGGGGTCTCTTCTTGCCTGAATCTAAACCTTCTCACAAATTTAGTACCAAAAAACCCCGGTTTATCCCAACAGACCGTAGCATTTATTACCCAAACAACAAACAGAAAACCTGAAACACGTGAACTGCAAAATGAAATTCCATATAAAAACATGGACCTAAGGCTGCAAGACAAAATTAATACAATTCAGATAAACAAAAATAATCACCTAAAAGCATTTCTCCAGAATGGTATACTTCTCTAAAAAAACCTTCCAAACCCATCAGTCAGTAAAAGCATAGGAAAGTCAAAGTGAGTGTGAAGGTATGAGACTCTCTAATAACGGTAAATGCAGAATTGCACGGTGAAGCAACCTTAAGTCTGACTCCAGCAATGATTTGAGCAAAATCAGACATTCTGAGACTAACCTTGTCCATCCATTACCCACAGTGTCATCAGATCAATGGCCACAAAAGTAGAATGCTTTATTCTCCATCGCTCTGAGGTTGTGCTGACTCTGGCCCTTCTTTACTACCATGCACTCTCTACAGAAAAACACATATTTCACAAATTCCTCACCAGACAAATAGCACATCGAAGCCATCACTCTGCACTTGTCATTCATATTCCATTTACCTCAATTAAACACAGGACTGCAAAACACAGGGTTTTGCAGAATTGAATCTCTTCAGCTCTGTTCCCTGCCTACATTTGCCATGCAAAAAGCACTTCATTAGTAAAACAGAGCATGGCTCTTTGGGAAGTGCTGGGCAGGGTGGTAATTCTCACTGTCTAGCACTTCCCCAGTACAGGGACCAGCATGCCAGCAGAGATACCTTCTCATGTCTCCCCGTTGCCTGACCCTGCCTCAGCTCTAACAGTCCCACAGTGCAGAACTGGTGCTGTCATTCACACTCCCTGACTGCCCAGGGAAGCCCTGCTCAGTGTTACAGTGTGCTCTGCAGATACCGATTGAGTTTTGCAGTGGAGAGGATGTTTAAAGAGAGCACCGGTGCTGCTTTGAAACTTCTCTCTCTTACCAGATTGCCATAAAGAGTATGAGTAGCAGGACAATAGCAGTTTTATACATCCATAGTGTCTGTACCTAACTTTCTGCTATGCATCATTTATATTGATATTTTTAATGCACTGCAGTAACTACAGCTTCTCTCTCTCATTTGCAGGCACTGCAACACAGGGGAACAGCGGAGTTGATGGCCAAAAGCTGGAAATACGGACTTTGAGGCACACAGAGGATGCCCTGGGGTCAGAGCGATCTGATGTCTCTTTCTAGGCAACTGTGTAGTGGCATTGCATAGAATGGAGAGATCCCTGCTATAGGCCTGAGCCAACTCTGCAGGTGTCAGTGAGCAGCTACAAACAGGGAACCAAGCCCAATGTTGACACATAAGACTATGCCTGGATCCAAAAGACACAAAGCATTATTTCTTAGAGCTTTTGAGCAAAACAGAGTTGTGGTTTAAACAAACCTTGGTCAAAGGAAGGCTGCAACACACCACAAACACAAAAGCGCTAGACTGTGTTTTGCTGTGAACAACATTTCATACTAGGAAACACTTTTCTAATATCACTGTTTTTCTGCCTGAGTCTGATGATGGCACTGCTTGTTTTCTTCACAGTTCACAGAGAAGGCCATCAAAAAATAGCCAACTTTTTCTTTCTCTCTGCTGAAAGTCTCCATAACCTTGGTGTGAATTTATAGTCTGTCGTTGCCTTTTGAGATGCCATATGTGCGAGAGAATGAGAGGGAGGGAGACATTTTGCGTCTGAAAATGATGCCACGCTTAGCACTCTGACAGCATCATGGACAATGTATGTCATTTAAAGTCACAAGAAGAGATCTGGGGTGAAGGAAGACTTTGTGGCAGGCACAAATGTCTCTTGTCCTTGGGGGGAAACAAAAAAAAACACCCAAGCCAACCCCCCACTCTCTGCTAATCAATATAATATATTCCATTCCAAAAGGAAGAACGTTCTGAATTGGTTTTTAATTATTTCCCATGAATAAATCTTCTCTGACAAGAAAGATTCAGCAGCACCCAGTGAAGGGCAACTATTTCTAAGGAGAAGAATTCATTGCAAGCTTCTGTTCAGCCTGAGGGTGACATCTGAGCCAGGAGATTTATGGAGAAACTACCACCACCCCTGAATTTTTTGAGTCCCTTTATTTTAGTTGACCCTAATGATTTGGTGTCACCTTGTGGCTTTTGCTAGTCCTGTCTTCTCTTGCTCAGAAAATGAACTCCAAAAGAACATGCAAACACCTTTGCCTATGTTTTTGCTATTCCTCTGTCTAGTAGTAGTAAAATAGAAGTCCCTTAGTAGCTCATGGGCTAGAACTCCACTTAAACACAAAACTAAAGTACACTTTTCTTGACCTGTAAATGTCAGGATTTATTTGCAGGCACCACTTGGACAAATGGCCCATGGTGAAGTGGCTTAGCCTTCACATTCTCTGAAGCTGGATGGTACTTCTGAGATCCACTGCCTTATGCTTGCAAAGTGCATCACCATGTAGGCAGTGTCTGGGTGTGAGCGTTGGTAATGTGCCTCCCACCCCACCAACTCTTCAAGCAGAATCAATGCTGATGGGCACAGTGCTGATGGCTATGTCAGTGCCAGAAGAGTCTTCACCTTTTAGCCAAACACATCTATTTGTTATTGTCCTATTTGAGGGCCATGTGGAAACATCTAGAAAGCTAAATCTGCATTGTGATGGAAGGAATTCAGATATGTTGAACACTGCTGGTTCAGGCAGTCAAGCAAGCTGTTTTGATTGTACCCAGGTCCTAAACAGACTGCTTTCCATGCTTCTTGATCCAAGAGCTCTGAACTGATTCAAAGCTGCATTTATGTGTCCCTGGGACTGACGGCCAAGTCACGGATCCCTGCTGCGTGACAAGGAAGATAAGCTCTGACTCTGTACTGTGCTGATGCCATCAGTTCTGAGTTAGCTTTTTTTGGGGTTTATGTCTGTCCCGCTCATGGTACAGCACACAGTTAAGTGATTAGGTGATCAGACCTGCAGTATAGAGTGAAAAAGGATGAAAAAAATGAAAATTAAACCAAAATCATGACATGGTGATAAGTGTCCAATGGAAAATAATAGTAATCAGTAAGGGTAGGAATAATACTTCATTCCTCTCATAATTTCCTGAAACGCTTTCAACTATCAATGCAATGGCAATACTTTACCTTGGTATTAGCATTACCAGCTAATTGCAGCTTTGAAAGAACATGTTTTTCCAAGAATCTGAATGCTGATATAAATGGTCAAATCGCTATGACTCTTCTTTAGAGTCTTGCCAAGCAACTACAGGTCAATTATGACATTATCATAGCTATTAGTCATGGTATTATTTACTGTAGCAGAACAACTGTGGGTTTTCTCCCTGAGGTTTTCTGATTTTTGTTCTGCTCTCTTAAAAAAAAAAAAAAATTAAAAAATCCTTATGTAAAAAATAGAGGCTTTTAAATTTTCCTCCCAAATTGATGCAAGTCCTCTAAAGAGGTTCTCACCTACCAGTTGGAGGCTTATTTTTAGACACTTTGGACAGAACCCTTTGAAGTAATGCCTGGACTATCTGCTGAAAGCTACTGGAATAAAACTCAAAAGGACCCCGGAAACAGTCACCCTTGCCCACATGTAAATATGAATGTCTTTGTGTTTTGTATTGTGCTCAGCACAGTAGGGAGCTAGTCCCAGCCTAGGGCTTTGAGGTGTTATCACCATGACAGTAATGCACAAACAAGTAGAAATAAGATGGGGGGTGGGGAAGAAGCAGATACAAGTGAATGGGGAGAGCACAGAGCAACAGCAAGATGATTAATGAATGAAAAGCTGAAAAAGCAAGGAGTTCATCCCTTCTTCCAGGCTATTAGAAAACAATGTCATTTTTTTGGGGTACTCTTCTGTGAGGTCATCCTCCCTTCATGTTGGCAACTGACCAGTGATTTTCATTTAAATACAGAATATATAGAAAACAAGGCACATAATTCCATTTAGCAGATGCATGTATAAGTTTAAGTCAATCCATCTGGTTAAATAAAATATAAACATAAAATTACAGGACGGTTTGGGTTGGAAAGAACCTTAAGATTATCCAGTTCCAACCCCTTGCCATGGGCAGGGACACCTTCCACTAGACCAGGTTGCTATAAACCCCATTCAGCCTGGCCTTGAACAGTGCCAGGGATGGGGCAGCCACAGCTTCTCTGGGCAACCTGTGCCAGCACCTCAGCACCCTCACAGGGAAGAATTTCTTCTTTATATGCAACATAAATCTCCCCATAACAAAGTCTGAACCAACTGAGAAGGGTTCACTGCTTGCATGAAGAGGGTTTGAATCCCTAGCCACTAGCTGGGCAATGTCACAGTTCTTTGCAGGATCATAATACAGAGGCTGTGATTCCTAAGGAGGCAGTACTGGATATGCCTTTGTGGTAGCTTTTCACATGACTTCCATTAAGCGAATCACCTCATTCATTGCAGGTGTGTTAAGACCTGCTAGATGCTAGAAGCATCAAGTGCCCTTTAAGCCTACAGGGAAGATGTTGAGTATTATCTCCATCAGGTGTTCTGTCTAGAGAGTGGGACTAAAGCAACTCACCTGGCAGCCCCCAGGACCTCAAAAAGCCTGGCAGGGTCAGGCAATGGGGCTTGCTGTGTTTTAGTGTCTGTAGGAAGGGTTATGGTGAGCTGCATGGGTCTGTGTGCTGGTGCTTCCTGCCCTTCAATGTTTAGAGCTTGCATAGTGTTTGGTTGTTATGTTAAGGAGATGAAAAGAATCAGTTTATCTTCCCTGGGCTGCAGTCAAGCTAGAGAAACATGAAGGATCTGGCTTGCTGCAGCTGTGTCAGATGCTTTCAGAAGTGCTTACAGGCTAGATTCTAAAACTGAGCTAGGGAAACAAAAGGGAAAGACACAAAAAGAGCCCTAAGTATTAGGTGCTGGGCTTGTGGAATGGAAGCAAGACACTTCAGCTCCCTGTGCCCTGTGTGGATCAGATGTTTCAGAAGAATAACAACCTTCTGCTATTCTCCCTGGAGAAAGAAGGTAATCACCTCCCAGAAGTAGCGTATGGGGTGGGAATCTCACTGTGCTGATCTGTATGAAGAAATTACTTTAGCCTACTGTTACAGCCTTATGGAAGAGGAATAGGGGGTGGATCCTGTGGAACATTGCTGTTGCCAGAGCTGTGTGTATTGATTGAGGGAGCAGGTTTCTTCCATATATTCATAGAGGCTGGTTTAGCCTGAGCTGGGACTCAGAGACTGTGTCTCTCTCTGCTTATGATTTATGACTTCAATCCAATTTATGGCCATTTACAAGAATGCTGAACTGGCTGTAAATCAGTAAAAGACCATAAAATACTCATGAGAACTGCTGAAATCATCTGGGTGAGTTTCCTTTCCACCCAGAGCAGCCAGATGAGGGCAGGAAGATGTAGCCCTCCCATCAAGCCCACTAGCAAATGATGGGGGGTGTGGGTGAGATGCAGTGCTCTGCAGGAGGAAAAGGTAAAGGCAATAGATTCTTGTGTTCTGAGAGCATACAGGAGTCAGATGAGCCATTGCCTGGGAAGCACAACAGTGATAACAGCAGCTCTGTAGGGCTTCCTCAGAAGAGCTTCATCTGAGTGCAAAGCTTAGTTGAAATCCATGGTTTCAGCCACCCAATGGGAAGCAGTGAGTGAAGCCAATTTCAGTGTTCTACAACTGACTTTCACTGGAGCAGTGTCTTATTATGTCACTGATTTTTATGTATAGTTCGTGGGGAACACAGACATAAACTTCCTGTCTGTTTTTATTCTTACCAGCCAGCCCAGTAGGAGATTTCTGGGGTACGCTGGTTTGGCCATCACAAGTCAGAATTGCAGTCCTCAGCGATTTTGTAAGGTAAGTCTTTAACTGCCTATCTTGCCTAAAGATCATGCTCAGAGTGTGAGGAAGCCTTCCAAGCAAGGGACCTGTTTGCGCCAAATTGCATGCTTACCCAAGCAGCATGGGATAATGCAGTGTGCTGCAGAGCCACTCAGATGTATCTATTAAGATTCAAATCCTATTTTTCCCTTTTTTGTAGGTCAGATTTTTCCCTCCTACCCTAAAAATGCCAGTCAATAGGTGGAATTTGATGTAAATGTTTGCAAGTCTCCTTTTTCCTTTTTGCTCTACTGTAAGTTGATGATCAGATAACAGTGGAGCACGGGGCTACAATGCACTGCAGGGGTCAGCAGATCTTGCTCTGCTCTTGCTTTCCTTAGCAGCAATGCAGTTGTAGAACAAGATCAGTAGACAATAAGTGAAGGATCCAGGAGTATTCACCCAAACTCTCACACTGTAGCAGAGTGCTTCCCAGCACATGGTGATGTTAAATTCTGTAACAAAAGATCAAAACCTAGAACCAGACTTCTCTGTGACTAAAGGAAAGCTATTGTGAAATCCTCCACCTCCCCAGTGGGGAAATCAGGTTCTTGGGTGGAAAGGGAGATCTGATGATGCTCTGCTTTTCTTCTCTTTCTTTTCCTCCTGCTTTTCTTGGTGAGAAGAGGACTAAGCTTGCTCAGGTGCCTAGGCATTGAGATCCAGAAGGGGGTACAATCTTGCTTCTCCTGAGTAGTGGGCTTTAAGGCATTGGGTTCACCTGCTGAATGCCTGGGAAGTTTCAGTATGGTATCCAGCTAAGACTCTTTGCTTTGGTTTCTATTATGCTGGAAGATAATAGAGAGGATAAGAGTGTCTAAGATACTCTACTGGCTCAAACATGGAGGAGTAATAAACAAAGACTTCAGAAAATGCATGGTGGGGTTGTAGTCCTCTACATTCGTCACCCACACTCCTGGTCTTTCTCAAACCATGATCACTGTGTGATGAGGATCCCCAGATTAGGGGGCTGTTTGACACAGGGTGCTTGGTAGGAATGGCAAAGGAAGACCTTGTTTTCATTGACTTCAGTGCTATGGGTTAGCTCTGATAATTCCTGCCTCAAGTCCTGGGTGCTGCATTTGGACCACAGGCCAGAATAATCTAGGCTTGATTTAAAGATATCCCTGCAAGGAAGCCTGCCCACAAGCCTTGGCATCCTGTTCCAGAAGGTAATTACCCTTGCTGTTGAACACTTCTAGCCTGAATCTGCTGAAGAAGCATGGTGCTTCACCTCTGAGCTGGTGTTTCCAACTGGGCTGGCTCAGGAAGCTGCTCACCTCTGGGATACCACTGCGTTTTGCCAAAATGAACCCTGGCCAGTGCTGTATATCTCTTTCTTATATGCAATGCCTTGGGAAAGATAAGCGATTGTGCTGTCTACACACCGCCTGTGACCCTGTAGTGCCCTGAGAATGAAATCCTGGCTCTCCTCTACCTCGCATTCAAAACAACAGCAAAAAATAACTTCCACTTTCTTCACTTCTGTGGGCTCAGGCTCATGGACAATGATAAGGAGAAATTGCAACAGCTGAGTGACGAGCGAGCAAGCAAGCCTGAAGGATGTCTCCTTTATCCCTCTGGCCAGCAAAGGCTCAAATAGCAGTGCTGATCACCTGGTTGCTTGGACAGGGCTAAATCCATGCCAGAAGAAACCCTGCTGACAGCGAGGGAAAGAGGGAAGAAAGATAACTTGTGAGAAGCTGTGGAAAGCTGGAAGGACTTTACACCTCCATGTTGAATAGGATATCCTTTGCCCACCTCCATGTTGAATGGGATATCCTTTACCCACCTCATGTAGGATGCAGGCCCTGGGTTGGTGCCTGCTGTTCTGTACATCATTCAGCTGGCGTAGATGCAACACTTGACAAGAGGTAAATGAGATCAGCCTGAGCTATGAGGATTCTTCTCTGCTATGCACTTGACTGGCTGCCCTTCCAAGGTAACTCCTTCCAGGCTGCCCAGTTAAGTTCCTGAAGTTCAAGTCCCATTTTCTCCAGTCTGTTACCTACTTGACAAATACAGTCTCCTATTATAACTGGGTTTTTTTTCCCCTGAGGAAAATTTCCTCCCAAGGTTTTCCTTAAAGACAAGCCAGCAATGTCACTATCCCATGAGAGAAGCTCCCAAGGTTGCACGTTTCCCTCTCACTTCACAGAGGTTTTCCTTTTTTTATCACAGGAATTAGATAACCATCATCTCACAGACCTACATGGGCCCTTAATGCTCCATGGGAAGCTCAGCTTAGAATGAGGATACCTGAAAGCCAGTGATGTTATGAGTATATAACACTACTGCTAAAAGTTTCATTACAATTAGGGATATACTATAGTAAATGATCCTCTGTCAATGGAATACTCGACCATGTCTCTCATTGTCTGATGTTTTAATTGAGGCTTTGCTGGTTTGCTCTTTTATTTTGGATTGACTCTTCCTAGATTTCTTTCCCCACACCTCAGGGCTTTTTTACCCAAAGCATCTGACAAAATTGACCCAAATTCACTTGGATCCTCACAAGTGAAATTTTTCTTCTGTTCAAAAGTGTTACGCACAACCTCTCCTTATAAGCTCAGGTTTGTGATATGGCAATTGCAGTGAGCTTGTAGAATTCCACATTTATTTCCTCTTGGTGCCGTGAGAGCAAATACTATCTACTTGAATGAGATGCAGTTCAAAATATGTTCTGCAGCACTCAACTGTAGTTTCAAAGTCAAGCCTCACATAAAGCAAAAGTTTCTGAGAGCCAAAATGAGGTGCACTGGAATGCTGAAAGCTGCCTCACTTCAGCTCCTTTACTGATTCAAATATAGTAAATAATTTGTTGTACAGGAAGGTGTAAACTCCTGAGCTGGCTGTGTAGGACAAGGAAAGTTACTTTAAGTGAATGCACCAAGTCTGATTGTGATGCGTGCACAGGAAACAGATTTGTTGAATGTGAAGAGGCAAACCTGCCATCTGATAGTAACTGGGCAGGTGGTGATTTGTGATTACTGTTTCCAAGTAGTTGAGAATTATGCACATCCTATTATGTTTGTTAACCCATCTGTCCTGCTTCCCTCCCACTCCCCCGCTTTTATTCTCATCTCTAAAGCTCTTAACTCTTTCTGTAAGAGGTTGTCATTTAGTCTGTATTTGTGCAACTAATATTGCTGAATTATGTCACCAGTGTTTTCCCAGGTACATCCCATCTTAGTGCGTCCTCCTTGGCCCCGACTGATTATGAGCAAATATTCAGTCTTTGGAAGAGGTGATTTTTCTGTTGCTTTGGTTGTACTGATTTGAGGAAGCAATCTGAATAGCTGGTTTATTTTCCAGATGAAGGCAATTTTGGAATCACAGCTGTTCTTAGGGAGCCAGGCTTTGGGGTTCAATGGAGATCTCTAAAAAAGAGATAGCTTTGCAAATTGTTGATAATTGGTGTGTAATGGGGGGCTGGGGGTGGTGGTGTGGGGAGTCATTTGTTTGGAATATGCTTGGGCAATCAGTTTTACTTCCACTAGAAGCCAAACTTTAAGGTCCCATGTATCGACTACCTGTGGGCAGTAGTAAAACTATATGCTTATTCCAGTCTTTTGTTAACAATTCCCAATGCTACTATAGCAGTGGACCTACGATCAGAAAGATATGTGATAAAAGGCTGTGGATATGCAGCTTTTTATCTCTCATCCTCTGGAAACCTGAGGTGGCCACTTATGTCAATGTGGATAGGGAGGCCCAGGAGAGAAATGAGGTCAAAGCTTATTCAAAACTAAAAGGGAATAACAGTGTAGGATACAGGAAAATGCAAGGCCCAGAATCCAGCCAGAATTAAAGAGGCCAACTTTGTGCAGTGTCGAAGCCATTAGCAACCAGCAGGGAAGAGCTCTTGAGGTAGGTTCAGACCTGGCACGAGGCAGTTCACAATTGGCTCAACTGTGTGCTGGTGCAGATGGTGGCAGCTGCTGTTGTTGAGGTTTCCCCAGCCCACTCTTATCACCTGTTGCCAAATAGAGGGGTGGAAAGAAAAGCAGAAAGTAGTGTGGCTTTTCTAAGCCTCAGCCTTAAGCCAACCTCACCCAGTCATGATGCAGCAATTGGGAAATGGCACTCACGGCAGTGCATGCAAATCATCTGAAACGGGATCAGCTCTTTTCCATCCTGCTCCTTTGCACTGATTTCCATGTTAGCTCTCATTTTTCCCTTGCCTATGTTTTCCCTCAGTGTTTGACCTTTCCTCCCCAGTCCCCTGGCCTTTTCTATTCTAAGCTGATAAGAGGGAGCTCAGAGTTGATATGCAGGAATCCCTGGACACAGCTATTTTTTTCATCAGTAGTTAATTTTCCACTTCTTTTATTTCCTTTGAGATTCAATACATCTACTTTCATGCTTCTGTGATTCAGTTTGTGGAGGAGACGGACAAGGAAATGCTGAATAAATCTCTTGCCTTCTCTCTCTCTCTCCATCCTTTACTCCCATTTCTGCATTGCTCCCTCTCCCCGTCTTTCTTTATCCAGTGCTGTTTTCACATCTGGGTTTTTTTTTTGCTCCCTTGGACTCCGGCTTAGGACAATTACAGATGCTGAGAGGGAAGTCAGAGATAGTCATGTTTGGTTGACTAGAAGCTGTTATGGCTCCAGCCCTCCCGGACTTTCACTGTGTGCACTTTTAAAAAGCTACCACATAGCTTCACTCAGAAGCTTTCTCTGTCCTGGACCATGCCAGTTCCTGAGGAGTATGCTGTGAAGGTTAGAGTGTTCTCCATAAATACCAATCCTTTCAAGGCTTTCATCTTGATGATAGAAGGAAAAGTTTATTAGAGAGGAAAGGCTGCATGCTGTGGAAATGTATCTCCACCAGTAGAAAAATAGGAGGAGGGAGATGGGAGTGAAAGGGAGGGGCAGAAGTAGGAGAGAAAATGATCAACATGCCTCTCCTGCAACATTAAGCTCAACCCTTTATGTCTAATTTATCACCTTCTCATATGCCCTGAAATTGAGCAAACACAGTTCCTTGGGCTACTACGTCCCTACTATGTTCCTTGCAGTTCTTTTACTTGGTGCAGAGGCAACAGTTTTCTATTATCTAACAGAGAAAATTACCATCTCATTACTGATAGAGGATTACTAGCTAGCTAAATGCTATTTTATACTAAACCCATGTTTGTAGCATCTGACTGTGTTAAAATAGCTGCAGTATCAGGCTAACAGTACCTGTCATGTCTGAGGGGAACACGTGTTGATTTCTGAGCAACTGTCTAGTTGTGTGATTTTTAGGAGGCATGTCTGAGGGAGCACATATGGGCAAGGAACTGCCAAATGTGTTTCAAAGTCGTCTGGGAGAAGTCTGCTCAGCAGCCAGACAGGATTCAGACGCTGCATCCAAATAAAAGGAAGCAAATATCATTCAGATTATTAACAGAGCATGAGAAGATACAGGATTGTTGCACACATGTGCTAGAAAGATTTTTGGATACAGTAGTCCTAATGTCCCTCTTTGGAGCCAATGTTGATCAAGTCCACAGAGACAGCACAATATGGCAAAGATTAGCATTTGAGCTGTTCAAGAGCTAATAACTTCTCTCATATTTCTCTGATTTCTGTGGTGGTCAGACAGTCTAAGAGGTCAAAATGTAGTTGTTGAAGCGTTCACTCAAGCTAATACAAACTTTGCTGCTTTTTTGAAGACCACAGAAAGGAAATTGGTCTTACCCACCAAATGGTAGGAATATTCACACCAGCCTCCAATCTGCCATAATGGAATGCTAATACTGTATTTCATAGCATAAAGCAATTTCTCATCTCTTTGAAGAGGAGTTCGTGTCTGGTTTGGGTGAAATTTAACAGTGACTGCATTTGCAGGACAAAATCAATGTGTGTGTGTGTGTGTGTGTATGTGTATGTATAATGGAAATAGATATCACTTGAGATTGTGAGCTTCATAAGAAGAGTAGCAAATCCTGGCCTGGCAAGATGGGGACTGCTATGATTGGCAGTAATGATGCTTCTACTCAGACAGATCTGGGATATCTCAATGCAATACGAGTCCCAGGGATGAAAGAAATGCAACAAATCAACTGTGAGGTTTCATTGATAGTGATGTAGGGAAACTGAAAGTAAGCAAGAAGCAAGTATAACCTGACCAACCCAGCTAGGGTATTAAGATTCCTTACAAGCTTTTAAAGGATTGGACAAATTAGAGACATGTAGGCTTGCTTTAGGGTGTAGGAGTAACAAGGGGATGTTAGTTAGGTTAGCTTAAGGATGTAGGAATAATAGGATGTAATTTATATTGCTTAAGGATGTACAAGAAAGAAGATTTACATAGCATGGTTTAAGGCTCTAAAAGAAATAGGATGAAATTAACCACATGAAAAAATTCCCTTCAGTCTTGCAGAATGGTTTTCCAAAGGAAGAAAATATAGTAGCATCAAACCAATTCTCTGAACTAGGCAAGTCACTTTAAGCTCCTGTAGCATCTGGTATGCAGAGGTGGAAACAGGAAAAGATGATAATTAGCAGGCTTTGATTGATTTAGCCAGTATATATTTACTAGTTTAGTTTCTGACCTTTAAGAGTCTTCTGTGTGATGTGTTTGATTTTTTTTTGCTGCATATGGTATATAGTTATGTGTAATGTTATGGGTGAAAAATCAAGCACACAAAAGCCTAGAAAGTAAAAAAAGTGATGATTTCTCTTGCAACATTAACTTAACTGTGTTAAAAATATGTATCAAAGGCCTGCTGAAAAATTGGAAGGGGTTCAGATAGGAGCCCACTGGAATGATGCAAAGTTTGGAAATCTGCCTCAGAATGAAAGACCTAGGAAACTCAGTCTGTTTTAAAGAAGACTGAGAAGGATCATCACCATAGGCCCTGCTCACCTATTTTGGAAGATTTCAGCTATTCTGGCAGAGAAAAGGCTGACAGGACCCGATTTGCACAAAAGAAAGGCAAGGAGTAAAGCATTCAATGGTGAGGATAACTTTCCCTTGGGATGGGACAACAGGAGAAATGGTAACTTGCCCATGTATCAGATTTTCAAATTAAGACTGGCCTGTGGTCTGAAAGATTGATTCTAGCTCAGATGCAGGCAGTTCAATACAGAAATGTTTAGCTGAAGTTCAATGGTCATTGTTAGGTAATCAGTCAAAATCATCAGCTTTCTTTCTACTCTTGATGTATGAATTTGTGCTTTATGCATATGGTAATTCAGGAATAATGTGGGTAGCTATCAAATTGGGAAGTTTTCTATTTTCTCACAAAGCTTGGCAACTGTTTTGTCTTCAGGGGTTAGGGGGAGAATGCATGCATGAATATGTTCCTCCGTAGACTCCTCTTTCCAGCACACCACCATTTCCAGAACCTGACATCACTCTTGCTAGAAATGTCTGTTGGTCCATGTGCAAGGACGTACATCATCCTTACTGGAACTGAAAACCCATACTTTCAGGACTCTCAGGAACATGTCTTGAAACAGAAGTAGTGATACACATAGGGCCTGGGTTGTAAAGAATCTTTCACTGGGGATGGGATAGCAGCACAATAGAAAGGTGTTGTGATGCCTAGGAGGTGCTGTGCCTCAGGCACAAGGGATAGTTTGTGTGAAATAGGCTGCTGTATCTCTGCAGAGTGGCTTCCACAGAAGGTAGAAAGAAAGATGGTAAGAAAATGGTGTTTGTTGTGTGAAAGGAAGCACAAGTACACCAGTGTTCATGCCAAGTTAGTAAAATCGGGTAAGTGGAATTGGAAGTGAGTGAGGGTACCAGGAAGAAAGGATGTAGAATTTGAGTGGATTAGAAATGACGCTGAAGTACATTTTTACATTAAGAAATAAGAAGGGTAAGTGAATGGGTGGGAAAAAGTAGGAGGTTGTAGAAGAGTGTTATTAAGGAAGTCGTGTTTTTCTACACAGAACTTGTCGCTGAATTTAAAACAGATTAGTCTCTCATTTCTCCCTCTGGGTCCTGTGTGCTTCCAAGGTCTCTGCTACCTCAGCAGGAACCTTTCCAAATGCAGCTCATGCTCTGGGCCTTCAGAGGAGAGCAGCATTTTGCAAAATGATCCTCTTCTACTGAGGCTCTGGCTTTCCTCTAGGTCTTTTCCATAGAGGTTCTTCCTTTTCGCACTCAGATTAGATGATGACCTGCACTGGAAAGAAATAAGTTTGGAGAAAGACATCCAGCAGTGAAGAGAAAGCCTGGACATGTGCCTGTCAACAAGAGAAGTGAAAGATCACCTCTGGAAGGAAGGCAAGTGCTTCCGAAATAAGGGCTGTGCTTTTAAAAAGAGAAGAATGGGACACATGGTCCTTGCAGCCTTCCTCAAGGGCTAAATCCTCAGGCTAAGAGAAAATGGAAATTACCTTTCCTGGTTTCAAATGTGTCTCTTCTGTACCGGAATAAAAGGTTAAAATACAATTTTCACAGCAGCAGCTTGAGGCACTACAGGGATTCATGGGAACTCTAGTTTTGGGCATCGTTTTTTTCCTGCCTGCCATTCTGTCCTCTGATGCCTGTCCCATAACTCCAAAGACTAGCAGCTGGTGTTGCTCTTGGGCTGAGTTTGATCAGTTTGGCTGTCTTTACTCTGATAGATAAGTCCTGGACTCATTTAAACTAGCTACCGTTAATGCTTTGGACCTGTCATAGACATGCACAGTGATTTAGGGGACTTCTATCATCCTTCATTTTTGTTTTTTTAAAGCAGAGTCCCTAATTTTAGGATAGAAATGGTACTGTCTGTCACATTTATCCTTTTTTGGCAGTGGTCTGTAAATTAACATATAAGAATATGATCTCTTATCCCAAGGCCATTTCTACTTTCCTTACAAGCTCTCGCTGCTGCAGAGGGACAGAATATGCCCAGCAGCTGAGCCAAGAGGGATGGTATGATTCCCTCCTCTCCTTTAGGAAAGAAATAAAAGATACATCGTAGGGGTCCAGAGGAGGAGGGAGAAGGCTCTTTCTTCACTAGCATAGAAGGATTGGTATGTGAAATAAGCTGACAGGGCAAAAGCTGCTGTTTCTGGGTGATAAGCCACCCAGCTAGTCAACTGGGAGGGTGTTCTGGAGAATAAAGGCCTGTCTAGTTTGGCATTGAAAGTCAGGGTGATGAAACAGCTGGCAGAGTTAATAACAAGCCTGTGCCATACCCAACCAAAGCTGTCAGGACTGTAAGAAGTAAGACTGGTGTGTATACAAGAAGTATAGGTGCTTCTGTAGGGAAGAGAGGACTAGGTGGGGCTTGGTAGAATACAGAGTAGAGAAGAGGAAAGCTGAATGTCCATATGGGGAAGTGAATGGGAGAGGTTAGGAAGTATGCAGTAAGATGGGATAAAACTTTACTGCAAGTGCAGGTGATGTCAGTGTAAAGGAAAAATAGAAAGCGTTCCCTTAGCTGTGACTAAATATTCTCAGTAAGGTATGGAGCTTCATTCCCTGCTTCCTTGGTTACTCATCGGTACCACCTCCACATGACTTTGCTTGGCTCATAGAGCTCCTTTCGCTGTTGGTGAGGAGGCAAAGGAGGATCTCAGTCTCTCCCTGCCCTGGTGGTGCTCTCACCTTCTCTAGCTGTATCTCATTAGAGTGCAGCTATAGGACAGACCCTGCAAATCCAAATGTCACAACCCCTTGTCAGAAGAGACTCATATTCCTTAATGTGTCTGCTCCAGAATTACGACCTTTGGATTGATTCCTAAAGGCTTTATTCATTCAAAATTTTCAGCATCTTGGAATGATGTTTTGCCCGAGTAGCAAACTGCAGGATTTTGCTCGTTTTTCATCTTAAGTAATTCTACAGAAATGACATTATTTAGAGTGCTCAGCCATGGCTTGCATACATCCCTACCAGGGCTGTGATTTTTAGCTACTCTTACCAATGAGTCGTACCAGAGGATGGTAAACTTGTGGAGGGGAAGTCTCCACAAGAAAATAAGAATCTGCAGAGAATGGTGATGGATTTTTCCTGCTTACAGTGGGCAGGTAATCCATGAGGCAGTCATGCAAATAGCAACATGGACATAAATTTGAATGTATTTTTTCTTTGCTTCTGACAGGAATCCTTGTATTTACAGTATTAGATGAGTTTTCTGAATGCAGTTAGGTTGGAAGGAATCTGTGGTGCCTTCCCTATCTGAATGGATGTGTAGCTTAAATCCTTTAGTCAGCTGAAGAATTACCAAAGGAAGTGAGACAAGGACTTTGATAGCTCTGTATCCTGCCTTGAACAAAGGGCAACATTGACTATTTCAGCAGAAATTGCAAGAACATGGAATAATCTACCAAAAAGACAGTTGCTGCTTGACTGGTGAAAAAGTTATGTGAACTAGTAAAATGTCATCTCCTCTCTAACCTGAATGGGGGTGCTTTTACTGGCAACATCTAATATCCTTGTAATTTACTTGGTCCTTGGCTTTGTCCAGCAGCGAGTTCCAGAGATAATACACTGAGAGCTGGCTTTTTTCATATCAGCTAGAAATCTTATACTTGTGAACTACTGAGAGTGTCAGGGAATTTGTAGGAGATGAAGGCTGCGATACACCAGTTTGCTCTAATTGTCTTTCTTGGTGGCTAGCCCCAGGAAATGTGAGAAGTGGCTGATTATTTCCTTAGCTCTAGTGGTTAAGGGCTTAGGGTAAAAGGGTCAGCGCTTGACAAGCAAGTGTTACCACTGCTTGTGGTAGCTGCAGCCTGCAATAGCTGCACTTGTGCAAGTGAGATGTCTGGCAGGTCTGTACATAGGTTGCAGTAAACGACCTGGCAACTGGGAGGCCCAGTAAAGGAGGAACTTTCATATTATACTGATTTACTGCAAACTACCAGGATGCAACAGTAAACTCTTTCACTCTCTTCATATTACTCTTATTTATATTTAACATCCAATGCTTTGGCTGTCATTCTTTAATCAAGATTTCTTCTAGACCTGTCTGAATTGCTTGGGGAAAACCCTGGGTAAATATTGTTATTAGTTAAGTAATAAGACACAACAGGGTGTGAAATATTGCCCTATAACTCATGCCTACTCTATAGCAGTATGTTGAGTGGCACAAGGCCAAATGGCTTTGTGTGTTATTTTTTTAGTTAAATCAAATTAAAAAGACACCAGTGAAGTGTCTGTGGCTGTTTAAAACATGGCCATGATGGTAGGGGGAAGAAGGGAGAAGCTTAATTTAATAAAGTTGCGCTGTCAATTGCTCACTTTTCAATTTAGTGAACGGTGAAAAGTACTAAGTGAAGAGCCCAGGAGATAGGTGTCCTTCATTTGTCTTAAGGACAGATTGGACGGAAGCAGCAGCAGCATGAGCTTTGCCATCACTCCGTGGCAGCAGGCTTGCATGTTTCACCTCTGGTGGGTTAAAAGGGTCCGTTTGCAAGATCCCATTCAAACTTTGCTCGCTCCATGTGAGCTGCCATTAACTGTGGCTTAATAAGGTGCTTCCAGAGCCATAAGTTGCCTTGGAGGCATATGGAAAATTGGAAGACTGATTGAGGCTACCACCAGGCAGGTTTTCTACTGATGACTTGAGATTCCAGCCAGTTCCCTGGGACCAGACTCAGCCCCTGTATAAGTCAGATGGTGCTGTCTCATTTGTGCTCAAATGGCAGGGAAAAGACATCCTTAAATGAGTTAGCATGGAGGCCAGCCTTGTACACTAAAGGACCTGTGTTAACTGTTTTCTAACTTGTTGGGCATTAGGAGTCACATCTACAGCCCTCTTTTCTAATTCAGCTTTATATACCACAGCGTGCAGTCTCAGTCGCACAGGATGGGTGCTTTGGCTGGGGTTGTCAGGGCTGCACTTTGGCTGCAGAGATGAACTGGCTTTCTCTGAACTCTCACTTCTGTTTTAGTTTAGAATGACCTTTTGATGAGTAAATGGGTCCCTATCTCTTGCTCTATTTCATAGCCCATTTGCTAGGGGTAGGAGGCTGTTTCCAGGATGCAGCAAGTGCCTCCTGTGTTGGCTAAATAGTGTATGGGGCTTTTCTGGAATAAATGCCTTGCACTGCAAGGAAATTATTACATTTTCCAATGATCTTTTTTTTTTTGCTTGCTTTATACAGAGTGCTGCTGTTGTGTCCTTTACCCAAGGCCCATTAGCTACCCAGCAGCTTCAGATTCAGACAGCCAAGCTAGAAATGTATAGAACCATATAAAAAGATGCTCATTAATCCTTATTTGGTTCCTACCATAGGCATTTTCCTTACATGCCCAGCATTTCTCACATGCTGGACTCCCTATGCAACAGGAGGCTTCCATTTGCTTTAGCCTTTAAAGATCCAAGCAGTTAATTTGTGGGGTTTGCTATGCTGCTTATTCTCTGATGTGGGGGGTGAATCTAGCCTAGTAAGACTAGAGAAGGGGAGTAGCCTTGATTTTCCCTTTCCCATGGAAAATACCTCTCTGTACAAAAGAATATGAAGGCTAAAAAAGTGCTTTCTCATTGTGGTTTGAGCCTGGGATAATTCCCAGAACACCACAACGTCCTTTGCATGTGCTCACGTATGTACGTTGGCTTGTAGTTAGCACAGAGATACATCAATATTCCTGATGACAATAAATACAGCTATTAGGATGAGTTGAGAGCTTATCTTAATTGGGTAACAGATGAGCAGGCGTATGTTGCTGTTGAATCCATCAGCATTAACTGGGCAGAGGTAAGTTTGATCAATACTGACACTTGAGTGCATGGGTAGCCACTGGAAAATATTAATTTACAATCATGACCGGCACCTCTCATTAACCAGAAATGTGTTAACCCTAATTGGTTCAACAGGGCCCTGCTGCACCACATCATGCTGCTTACAGTCTGTCTTCTAGTGCCTGAGCCAGAGTTTTCTACTGATGAGAACTCAATGGTGCTCAAGTTCGTGCTTTGGGTGGCCAAGCTGGCAGCTGTACTGCAGCATCCGTCAGGCCAGGAAGGTATCCAGTGCACACTCACCTGGGTATACAGCCCATATGGCTGTGTAGACATGGAGAACTATGCATTTGTGTGTTCATACCTTATGGACTACTTGAATAGGAATAAAGCTGAGTAGGAGCAACACTGATTTATACCATCTGCAAGTCTGTGCCACAAATCCATAAGCATTCATGTGCTTTTGTGTCTGTGCATTAACTTGGTGGTTGCATGCATACTTGGACTGAGTACACTTGCAGTAGCATTACGTTGCCCTCAGCACTGTCAGGGTATGTAAACAACACTGCTTTAATGGCAAAACTGTATATAAATGTCTCTGTGTGTATGGAATGCTTATGAGGTTGTGTGAAAAATGTTTCTTGTGCTATAATGCCAGCAATGGCAATTTGTTTTTTTCTACCACAACAAAATCCTCATCTCCATCCATTCAAAGCAGTCATCTTTGGCATGGGCCATAAATATGCATAGTGTATATACAAATATGAGCTGCAAGAGTTGAAATTGTCTTGTAATTAAGGTCCATGCCTGTCAGTAAGGGAAGCTGAATTTCCTGGTAGAACTTTCGTATTTATGGAGATAAATCTGCTATCCACATCCACCAAGGAAGGAATGAGAAGTGATGGGCTTAAATTGCAGCAAGAAGATCTAGGTTACACATTAGGAATAACTTTCTATCAGTAAGAATAGTTAAGCACTAAAATAGATTGCCTGAGAAGGGTATTGAATTTCTTCTTTGAAGTTTTCACAAAATAACCCCAAGTTGGATAAATATCTGTTGGGACTAGTTAAAGCTAGAAAAGGGTCTTTATGTCTTTTGGAATGCTTTTCACTTATGTTTTCTCATGCCTTTAGGAGCACGGATGTGTGTCTGCTTCTTCAGCTGAACGTGGTTGGATGTCAGCACTGCAACCTCATTTGCTATGAACTTATCTGTAAACTCAGCTGGCCTTAATCTCTGTTTTCTGTTTTAATGGTCAAGCTTAAGTGATAGCCTTTGCCAGTCATAACTTGGCTGCTCTTCTGTGATATTCTGTGAGCCGCAATGAAAGATGCTGTGCAGAAGGAAGCAATTTCTTAGTCAAATGAATTTCAAGATCAAGAGAGCTTTTTTCTTTTCAAAACTTTCTTGTACTTGTGGCTTCTCAACTCCTTCATCTTTCTCTCCTTTTAGTACTGAAGGGTGTTAGGAAACTTTCAGTAAAAATTCAATCCAAATATATCAACAGATGAGAATATTCAGTTCTTGTCCTGTTACCTGGACCATGCCCTAGATGTTTAGCTTCTAGTGTGCTTCTGCTGATTGTTCAGTCCCTCCAGAGTCCCCAGCAATGGGAAGGCTCTTACATGTCTATACCACAATTACGTACTTCCCAAAGCATTTGACTTCAGAGGAGAAAAAAAGCTATTATGTCCATGTGATTTCATAGAATAATAAAGAGTTCCCTTTTCCCTTATGTGTATTAAAAACTTGATGCTCTCATCTGAAGTTAAAAAGCTGAATTGTTACCATCAAAAAGGACACAATGAGGGGCTGCCTGAAACCCAGGGAATATGAAGAAGCACAGCAACAGGTAAAAAAACATATTCCAGTAGCTGATCATTTGTGTGTATAAATAATTCCAGTGAGGTTGTCTGAAACATTTATTGTTGGGCAAAAAGATTAAATGAAAAGGAACAACTGTTGGTTTGTTCGAATGCTTCCATAGTGAATGAGTTTGACATTTGGAGATTGAGAAACAAAAACTCTTATATCTAACTCTTGCTGACCTGCAGCCTGGATACTTGGTATTTATAATATTTGTACCAACACTGTTTTTTGGAGCATCTTTCATAGAAGCACAATGGGGAGTTTTCTGACAGTTTTCATCAGAGACTTTCAATTTGTTGAAATACAAAAATGAACTGGTTGGGTTTAACTGTAACTTATGCTTGGAAGGGGGTTTTGGTCTCAGCTGTGAATTTTTGATGAAAGACCAGCTGGACCTGAGTACCAAACAGCATGGCTGCCAAGGGTTTAACCAAGGAAGCTGGAAGTCACATAAAAGCCCCCATTCTGCCTATGTTCCAAACAGCCATAGCTTTTCTCTGGTAAGGGGTTTGGGGTTTTTTTGCCAGTTGAAGCTCACTCTTAGTTTTGCCTGAGGGGGATTTGTATCAACTGTCTCTGTGGTCCTGAAGAGGGAGGAAGTTGGTTGTGTGGGCCTGCTGGAGCATTCGCTTGGGATGTGGGAAATGGGAAATACAGGAACAAGAACTAGAACCTGGTCAATCCAGCCAGATGCTCACCTATTTGTTGAGTTTGAATCATCCTTTCTTGGCTTTTGGTTACACTTTTTCCAGGTCTTGGTCTTTTCCACTCCAGTGGCAATAACTCAATGATGTCTGACTAAGAAGCCAAGCAGCCTCACATGTACCTGGTGCTGAATTTATGCTGAGGTGTCTTCTCTGGTTGACCCTTGCAGCTCTGCTAGTGGAAAGTTCCCCAGAATATGTAAAAGCCATAAAGTTTAATGAGATCATCTGTTCAGCTTCGCTCTGTCAGCATCCTACTGACCATATCTGGATGCCTTATGCTGTCCAAAGAGGTTTTGGTGGACAGTGTACATGAGACGGCAGTGATGGAAGATGCATGTGAGTGTGATGTAGACCACCTATAGTTTTCTGGTTCTCATATACCACTCTGTTCCTACAGAACACCATAACTTGTGACAGGGGTACCATCTTCAGGGTCATCATCTTGACGGGTCACCCATCATGATGGGTCACCGTCTTCACCTCTTTCAGGGGAACTCCAGAGATTCTTAAGGGTCTGGAAATGCTGCATTGTGTATGTTGGGGCCACTTGCATGATGCCCCATGGATGCTTTAAGACAGTCAGAGAGCTTGACATCAGAGGTGCTGGCAGAAAGGACTAAGAAGAATGCAGACACTGTTGCTTTGTCCTGAGCATGCCTTACTTCCAGCTGTATAATATGTGGTGTGGAATGAAAATTTTTGGGAATCTGAGAGGAAAAAAAAGTACGGAAACAGCATTTTCTGGCCATCTCTAGCCTGTTGTCCTCTTTCAGAGCAACTCTTACTTTAGAAACTGTTAAAGCAGACAAGGCATTGGTATTAGGGATAGTGAGAAGGGAAGAGATAAAATCTCATGCAAACAAGTGTTGGCAGTCAACGGGATTGTGCTTCCTTTTCCATGGGCTGGATCTGGCTTCGTGTCTTACAAGATTTGAGATTTGTTACTGGTCTGACTTGATCTGTGACACAAGATTTATGGCCAGTCTGAAACTGCCCAGAAATAGTACTTCTCTCACTTTGTGTCAGCACTAAATCTATCCAACAGAAAAATGCTCACTCGGTCAGGAATGCTTAAATGGAGACGCTCAAACGGACATGATTCAAACTGGGGAGCTCAACTATGGTAGAGGTATAAAGTTCAAAGGAAAGCCCTGTGTCCACACAAGGGGCCTAGCAAACGGCTCCCTGGAGTTGCAGAGTAAGGGGAATCCCAGGTACTCAGAGCCAGGTAAAGCACTGCAAGGTTGTTCACACCTTCCTCTCACATAGAAGGGCCATGGATGGCAGAGCTCAGGAGGCCGGGGATTTGCCTTTCTGGCTCTTCTGATACATTTATTATTAACTGGTCATCTGAAAGGATTTATGGTGGAGAAATAAGAGCTGGTCTTCCATTGGCCATAGTGAATTGAAAGCTCTTCTCCAATGAACACCACACTGTTTATCTAATTTTCACCCCAATTCCTTTTTATACAGGCTCAGAATTTTAATCCAGGTGTGACTCAGATGCCCTAGAACTGACATTTCTGTGTTTTACAATGCTTTCATTAGTGCTAGAGCTACAGAATTATGGGCATCTTATTGATCAGCCCAGAAGTCCTTGTACACACTAGCCATCCCAAAACTGACAGAACACCCTCCTCTGTGATTTCCAATCTTCCATTCAAGGTAAAAATTGTCTTATGCAGTTGTAGAAATCTAACATGACCTTTTCTCTCTCATCTCTCCTCTGGGACTTCAGATGCTCTGGTAAAGTTATATATTCACAGATGCAGATGTGTGACCATTTCTCAAAGCCAAGGAGGCAGGTCATTCACTCTAAACCCGATAGTGGGAGATATGGTATCTGGGCTTTGTTTTCTGACTAGTTTAGGTAACTGTATGCTACTGTTTGATGAAAGGGTAGAAGCCAGGGCAGGTAAAGAAGAGTAGAGCAGTTCTTCTACTCAGAAGTGTAGAGACTGCCCGATTTGGATTTTCTGAGCTGCTGTGCTCTTAGTCCACTTGAGCTGACGATTGCATTTCCACTCACAGTATGGCTTAACTGAGTGGGATTTTATTTCCTGAGTGCACAATAAAAAGCACAAAGGTTACCACATCTGTTAAATCCCAGGAAGAAGGGAGAGAGAAAGAAACTTCCAGTGTGCACAGTTCATGTCTGGGGTGACAGAGAATAGGCAAAGGATCATAGAGGGCTTCAAAGCAATTTATTGCCTCTTCTTGTCATTACTGATATTTCCAGAGCACACAAACAACAACTGCAACCAATTCAGCTCCATTGCTTCCCTTTTGTTGTTGTTTTTCTGTTGGCTTCACCACTTCTTTCATCTGCCTCTTGGGTGATTTTTTTTTTTTTTTTTTTTTCCCCCATTACATTATTTTGTGTCACTTTAGATTGCCAGGGACCCCCTGGATGCTGTAGAAGGTGGCAGTTCCCGAGCAGCTAAGAACAACAGTCAAATAGAATGACAGAAGCATAAAAGAAGAAGGAAGAGAAGCCCTTCAGAGCCCTTCTTTCACTTCTCTTTTTGTTTTGCCCGGTTGCAGGGGCAATAGAAACAAGAGAAAAATGACAACAGACCGCTCTGTTTCTAATGGCACCAGAAGGTTTGCATCTGACACTGATGGGGAACTTTGAGAAGCCACCATCAATTCTCTCAATTCTTCCTTTCCCTCTGCCCTCCCTCTGGACCTCAAGCACAGGACTAAAGAAAAGATGCCACAGCAGGTAGCTGTTGCACAGGAATGGAGTAGCAAATTCGTCTTCATCTGTAGCCCTGGAATTTTGTCTGACAAGCAAAAGAAAAATATGAGACGAGTTAATGTTACTGCTATATTGAATAACCAGCACAAGGACTCAAGTTTTCTGAGGTTACATTCTCCACGTGACCTCCAGCAAGTCTGTAAACCTGTTGGAGAGATTCCATGTTTTCTAAGGTCAACTGAAGCACTGCCTACATTGAGGAAGTTGGCACAAATGTAATTACATCGATACAGAGCATGTTTCTTTAATGTAAAAAGGGCCTTGCTCTCCTTTCAGGAATGAATCTTGCATAAAGAGCTTCCTGAAGGTAAAACAATGAATAAAACAGATGTGGAGTTTACAGACATAGCTTGTTTTCTTCCATTTTTGTGGAGAAACCTTTGAAGGCTTCAAAGAAACCAGAAAAATGCATTTTTTTTTCCTTTTACAAGACTTTTATGTCTAAAAAATGTTTTCCAAATGATATAAATTTCCTCCAGAATCATTTTCCTCTGACAAGTGATCCAGTCATGCCAAATTTCAGGCAGAAAATATGTTTATTGAGAAGTTTAGGCACAATTAAAAACAGAGATATGAATGGAAGTTCACTGTTCTACCTTGAATGTTCTGACTCACCAGATGTGTAGGTTCTTCAGATTACCTGCTGTGTACAGAAGAACTTGCCGCTTTTGCAGCGCTCTAAGGGTGGATTCAGAAAAAGGGAACCATTAGGATCTGAGGTTGCTATTTTTATCAATTTCAGCTTCATTTCTCCTCCAGGATTTACTCTCCAGATGAGAGGTGAAGCCAAACTGTGGATGTGTCAGGGATCTGCTGGCTCTTCTAGTAGCGGATGAGGAGCTGCCCTTCTCCTTTACCTGCTACAAACCTTAGTACTCCACAAGCAGGGTTCAGCTCCATATTCATCCACTTGAATGTGACTGGTGCCTAGATTGACAAGCAGGAGTAGCTTCTGGTTAAATCACAACGTACTCCTGTTCAGACAGCATGAACCAAAGGATGGTGAAACATGTTACTACTGTCATTCTTTTGCAGTCAGGGCTGCACTGGCAATGAAACAGTATTTTTCAATGGTAATGATAATTGGAACTTAAAGATCAAGAGGCTGGAGGGTGTTTTTTCAATGTTAACAAGTGGTGTTGACTGTGGTAAAAACAACAGGATGAACTGTAACTATAGTTCCTGGAAAGTCTTTGGTTTGTGGTTGAATTCAAGTTGTCTGATGTTTCCTCACTCCTTTTCTTAATGGCGACAGAACTGACCCCCATATTCCTAAATCTACTGACAATGATAGATACAGCTGAAGATTTCTTTACGTGCTTGAATAGACTCTTTTTGGTGGTCGTTCATAGCTGCCAACTTAAATAACAATACCAATATATTCTCAAATGGTTTATTTGATTGGAGCAGCCATAGACAGCTATATGCCTGACATTGCTCCAGGAAAGAGAGGGAGAGTGTTGAGTCCTGCTTTCCTTAGCTGATCCCTGACTTTGTGCCTCTTGAAACTAGCCTGAGCTCAGTGATACCTCAGTAAACATCCTTGCTCTACAGGGTCAGTCATGAGACTGGACTGTCATTCACTTATCTCATCTAAATGACCCTCACAATAACTGTCCTTTTAGGAAAGGCTTTATTTTCTGTTATAGACCACATATAGTGTCAACCTGAACCCATCTAATGCAACTGTGTCATTGATACTTTGCTCCTTTTTTTTTCATGTTTAATGTGGAATTTTCTGTACCAATGAACAAATGAAGGATTTGGTTGATGTTAGTTGTAGCCCAGCTTTTGCCATGGTGATGCTAGTTTGTCCATTCACTCATGATAACATTAACACTATCTTTCATATTCTTAATAATCGCTGTTTCTCCAAGTTTAGTAGCTGATGCAAAAGGATAACAAAGGATCTCTTTAGTGGAGGTATATAGATTGGCTCCTGGCTGGCTAGAGGCAGTCTGAGCTTTGCTTGCTACCCCTGAGGTGCTTTTGAAATTAGAGTGACTGAGTGCCTTTTTCCAATCTCTATGACCTATATGTAGGATGGTGCTGAAGAAGATCATCTACAGTTCAGTTTATCTCCTACTAAAGCAGACTATATGCCAGGTAACTATTTTTTCACCATGTCAGCCAATCAGTCCTGTTGACACTATGATGTCACCTTTGTGACAGCTACTTTATAGAGATAACAGGATGTTGGTACCCAATTAGATTTGGCTGATAACAATGCCACACTGTGTCCAACAGGGAGAAGGCGTACACCCACAGATGGACAATAATAATCTAATTGAAATGGCAAAGCCTGTAGAGGCTGCTGTAGTGTTGTATTATAGGTAGTACAATGGATACAGCCCTAAAGGGGGGAACTGACATGAAAGGAACTAGACTGTCTTTGAAGGTCCCTTCCAACCCAAGCCATACTACGTGCCAACATGTTTACCAAGCATTAATCTGATCACAAACGATGCTCAGAAAATGAAGCAAGAACAAAATGCTGCATGGCTGATATCTCTTCCCTCACAGAGGTAGGGGAACAGATACTCTGTCCACATCACACTTGCCTTTGCTGTGACAGAGAAGCATGGACTGATTTGTGCCATGTCCCTGTATGGCAAGTGGGCAACTTTCTCTCATGTGCTTCTCAAAGATAGCAGGGAAATGAAAGAGGCTGCAAACAGCACAATTTTTCTGGCCAGTGCTAAAGCCCTGTGTGCAGAGTCACCCCACACGTACTCAGAGAACAGCCAAGCGTGGCCGCTCAGAGTGGGTGTTCTAAATCATTCTAACCTTTCGCAATGTTTTAAGTTTGCTACTTAAAGAAAAAAACCTATTTCATTTCTACTTATGAATTTTTTGCCTTTACACTCCGGTGCTCCCTTTGCAGAGGCAGGAGTACACATGCACACTCTGGCGACAGGTTATTTTCTCCAGGATAAAAGGGAAAGTATTCCCCATAGTTTTTCTGGACCAGGGATGCAGAAATGCTGGTGTTCTGTGTTTGCTATTGTTTTCCCATCCTTTTCTCTACAGTGAGGAATGTCCCCCATCTTGTGATTAATCCTCATGAGTCCAGTGCGGGTTGAAGGTATTTCCAGTTATTTTTTTCTTGACTTGGAGAAAGTCTTGAATTAACTGTTAAAATCTGGTCATCTGTCTAGAAATGCTTTTCTAAACCCTACCTGTGTAAGTGCTTTATATCTAACAACTGACATGGAAAATGTTTCATACACTTCCTTGTGTGCACATACATCTCCCTCAGTATTTCTGCATGTACAGTTACTATAGGTTGAATTGCACATAGGAATACTTATAGTATAGGTAGTTGTCCCTCCCCAGGACTTGCCTAAGCAGGTTTTTATCTTGGCTTCTGAAATGGCACCAAGGCTGGTTTGTCTTCATCAGCCCTGGCAGGTAAATCATATTCACAATAGTACAGCTGCACTCATAGCTGACAGTGGGGTATATTTTTCATAGTAGCGAAAGAAGGAGGCTTCCTGCTTCCCTGTAAATTGAATAGTGTATCTGTTTCAAATGATAGAACAAGCAAATAGACAAAGTAATCTGAGGCATGGGCTAGATGGAGCTGCTGTTCATGCTCAAGATAGCCTGTATGGTACCTCTGCCTGCTAAGTCTCCCTCCTCTCTCTTTGCTGCCTGAAAGACTTGTGACTCCAAGCCTGTCACTTACTAAGTCTCGCCCTATTCTGTGCTGCTCTTGTGTGGTATTTGTTCAAACTCAAAAGGAAATTAATGTTTTCCTCCCACTGGTGAAGAAAAGCACCATTTCTGGTTTTGTATGGAGGTTTTGAAGGCTTAGCTTGATTTGGGGACAAAGGCAAGTGGCTCCTCCCTCCTGTTTTCATTTGAGGGCTGGAGTGACTCAGGGTACAGGCTCATGGGTCCATATATAGAACAGCTTGGCACAGAGTTGTGGTTACGGTCATCCTGCAACCACAAAGTGTCAGCTTTAACAGCACAGTTGCTTCGCTCTTCCCCTGAACAGTGGGTTTTGTTTTGTAGGGCACGTGCTTCTCAAGCAAAGCTGAGTAAAGGAACGCGTTCTGACTTTAACTTTGTCTCACAGAATTTCAGTGGAAAGTACGTTTTTAGAGCTGTACCATCACAAACAGATTATAGTGGTTCCTCTTGGGATGTTGAGCTCTTTGAGATGCACTGTTGTTTCCATCAGTGTGTGTATGGGGAAGCTGGAGGTCAGTAAGGGACAGAGATGGCTGGTCCCAAAGTGGTCCAGGAGTAAAAAGAAGAGAGAAGCTACTTGCTCCCTCCCCCAAATTGAGGATGGAGGGTACCTCAGCCACAGAAATCTGTCAAGGTAGTAACTAATAACAATTAATAATTTATTGTACATCAAATAGCTTTTTTCCTCATGGTTTCCAAAAGCTCTTTACAGACTATATATAGAGACTTCATTACAGTGTGGTATGTGATTTTCAGCAGCATGGTTTAGGAATAGCCCTGCTACAGAGGCACAGTGGAGCCTGGCCAGCCCAAAGGAACACTGGCAAAAGATTTCCACCCTCTCAACCCTGCCTTCACGTTTCACTGTTTAGGAGGGGGGGAAAGGTGCCCTGGAACAATCATTTGAGAAGTAGTGGGAAGGCAGAGTTTTGTATAGCTATAATTTCTTCCTGCCTTTCAAGACAGGCTGTCCCAGCAAATTCAATCGCACAGACCTTGAGAGACGAAGGATGGGGGTTGGAAGGAAACAAATGCGTTTTAGAAAGTCTATGATAATGACTTAAAATTGCTTTTCCTCATAATTACAATTTTGAGAGCTGACAGATAAGCCAAGTACTAAATGCTGATGGCTCATAGAGCACACAGTCTTAAACACTGACTGTTATACACTAGTTCTTGCCTTTCCTTGGATCTCTTTAATTCAGAATGGTGATGATGGTGATGTTCATAAAGTCAGGTGAGGGAGAGTAAAGTAGTGGAAGCAGCAAAGGTAAGCACCCTAAAAGAGCAAGATAGCTGACAAACATACTGCCATGCAAATGTACCCTTTTCCCATTACATCTGGATCTTCTCATCTCTGCCCCAAAACACTGCCTTCACCTCTGGGAAGTGTGCATACAGCAGGTGTCCAAAGGGCAGAGCTCATCACTACAGGACAGGACATGAAGAAGCATAAGCCTCACTGAGACGACTTTGGGGAGTATAATGCTAGTAAGAAAGCAATTAAAACAGCTGAGCAAACAAATGATAAATAATGTAGTAGGAGTTGGTGTAACGAGCCTCCTTAGGGAAGTGGGCCCATAGGCCAGTCTTAAGTTCCCCAAACCTGAGTAAGAGAAACCCACCTCATACAACCACCCAGGGCATAAAGTCACTTTGGAGGAGCAATTAAGGAAGAAACTGCTTACTCTACAATCATATGCTGTTAAGTTTAGGGGGTGATGAAGAAACCCCAGTGGATTGACTGAGGCAGCTTTTTGTAAGCGCAAGCTCACTTATGTAAATGTGTTTAAGAGGTGCCTTTCAGTGAAATTGTTTGCTACATTTCCTGCAAAGGGCTAATGGAAAACCTCCCCTTGGAGATGATGCAGTTAGGGCTGCATTATAGATTTTACCTGTGGATGCCTGAAACTCAGGTGACCAGCTACACAGATTATCTGCTCAAGGGATAGCCCCACTTTTCTTGTTGACAGATACAGATTCTGAACTGTCAGGAGGCCTCCCATTTCCTGCTTGTTTTAACAGGCTTTGATACACATGTAATGCTTGAATGCATTTTGGGTTGTATTTCTTGCCAAAGACAGTTGAAACTATGAGGTAATGGGATTTTCTTGTTTTTCGCTTTCCTGCCTATCCTTAGATTTGTAATGATTAACTATTTCCATTCAGAAGAAGAGCCTGATTTTTACATGGAGCCTTCAGATACCATTAGCAATAAACAGACCCCACAGCTTTGTGCCAAGCAGAGTGAGAATGGCCTGCCATTGGAAAGAGGTTCCTGAAGGAAAAATAAATGGCCTGGTTTGGAAACTTCATCTAAGCCCTTTTTCAGTTTGTGCTTGGGAAGAGGATGGGGAACTTCCAACTCCAGGCTGCAATTCTTGTATCTGCTCTCACAACAGCCTTGGGATTTTGGGAAGAGGGGAGAGATTTTTTCCTTGTCCTGGAGGATCATGAAGCCAACTGAAGTGATTCTCTCCAGCTTTTCCTGGCAGGCCTCAGAAAAGGACGGGAAGCGTCACTAGGCATTGGAAAAGAGGCTCTGGGATGTTGCAGAGAGGTGAAAAGGCAGCTTCTGTCTGATCCAGCTAGCGAAAAGGATGGCACAGAAACAACCAGTTCCCAGGACAGTGTTGTTCTGACCACTTGTAGCCTTTGAGAAGCTGCCTTGTTGAATTGAGCAGTCCTTTCTTTCCATGTTTCCATGGTTAATTATTACTTCTTTTTCCTCAACACATTCAAAGAGTTTAAAGGCATCATCCTGAGTGTACATAAAGCTCTTGCACCACATAGCCAAAGAATCCCCAAGTGAAGGGGGCCTTTTCAGTAGCAAGTTATGCATCAGATACTATATATAAAGGCCTACCTGTAACAATTAATATTGTCTTTGTTTTCAGCATGTGCTTTTGCAAGGCTATGGTGGGACACCTTCTGTACTAGAATGATAGGACCCCAAACCCTTTGAGATTGTCCTGGCCCATCCTACTGGCAGTAGAAGTGTGTCTTCCCCAAGTGATGGGAGGTGGGATACTGAGAGGGGGAAATAAGAGCATTTAGAGGAAGGGACAGCACTGGGTGGAAAGTGTTCATTCAGAGATTTTGGTTGCATTGCTTTAGCCTCATCTTTGCTTTGAATCTTGACTTTTCTTCTTGAGTCTCAAGAGAGACTCTGTTTCTGCTTTCCTCATTCCTCCTGTCTCTCCTGGTAGAACAAAGGGCTGCAAGCAGTGCATGAGGACAGCACAGCACCTTGGGCTCTCCACATGGGCAAGCCTCTCCTCCTTCATCCCTGTTTCTGGCAGCTAGGCTGCGTGTTTTCTCCAGAGGTTTGTTGCTTTTGCACACTCGTGTTACACAGCCCCAGGCAGGGAGCTGTCAGGATGGGATGGGAATATGGGAGAAGCAGGAAGGAAGGGGGAAATGGGAAACAAGAAAAGAAATGATGGGGGCCTAAATGGGGAAGGATAAAAAAATGCTGGGGGCCTGAGAAGAGAGGATCATTGCCTCTGATCTATTATGAATTCTCCTGGGAGACCGCCAGTAGGCTGGAAAGTGAATGATAGCCAAACTAGATGAAGAATTGTTCTGTGTCCCTGATGTATTTTATCCTCGACAGGCATTTAGTTTCTTTAACTATCAAACTAACTATTTCTCATATATATATTACATAAGCTGTGAAAGATAAAGCACACACAGCATCAATCATATCTCTTGTCAGAATCTCTTTACCTCTTCCCTTCTCTTTATTTTATTTTTTTTCTTCTTATGCCTTCACTTTTGTTTAAATTCTACTCAAAACAAGCGTATTATTACAGGAAGTTGACCAAAATATAATTGAAGCACCATTTGGCCATTTCACAATTCAGGAAAAATAGAAATTGAAAAGGCAGGTTGTGGTATTGCTTTGGAGCTGGATACTGGAAAGAACAAAGCACTGGTGTATGCTTTTTTTTATCCTGTATTGCTATCAGTTGAGGTAACTCCTTCCATATGAAACAGGTTTGTCTACGCTTCTTAAAAATCTAGCACAAGGAAGGTGGAGATCTTCAGGGTTACAAAAAGTGCTCATACCCCAAGAAACCTTCTTCACTTTTGAGCAAAGGGTTGTGTTTGGGTTTTGGGTTTGTTATTCATGTTTCTTCTCTTCCCAATTTTCGCATTCACTGATGTGGCATCTACACCTATAGGCAAGTTAGAATCATAGAATCAATCATTTAGGTTGGAAAAGACCCTTAAGACCATCGAGTCTGGAAACACATACTGCTGTGTCTGACTGGACCTACCAGCTAGATTGAGTGGAGAAAGGGAATCGTGGATGAACACACAAAGATGTTTTTAAAACACTTTGTCAGCTCCACATATTCGCAGATCTGTGTCCCCTGTGTCCATACTGACATGACCCAACGTCCAGACAGACTGCTGCAAGGTCCTAATGTGATTTTACCTTAGCCCTGACCCTCCTATGAGGTACCCCAGTGACAGAAATGGTTAGAGCCCTCTTTATTGATGTTGCTGGCTTTTTGGCACACAGATTAAAGAGAAAAAGGCAACAAGACTTGTGGATAAACATGTAATCTCTAAATGAATTTGCATTTGCTACTGAGTACTTGCGCCTGTGAGAATGTACGTAACACAATGCACCCATAGCACTGTTACCTGTAACCTCTTGAGCCAGCTGCACTGCATCTGCAGATTATTTAAGATTCAGTATGGGATTTCTAATGTGGTGAGAAAGAACCGTTCAATTTTTGGATCTCAATTTCAGAGATGCCAAGTATCCAGTATACCATCTAAAATCAGCAACAGTGATGGCTTTCTGAGAGAGGCCCTTATATTTTTTTCTGTTCTGATTTCACCTTAAATTAACCAGATATTTTTTTCTGTGCTTCTTAACTCAGCCTTTTATTATGTTTGATAGAGTGAAAGAATGTTTTTTTCCTTCCCTTGTATCTCACACAATGGAGAACATAATGCCTTTGCTTTGAAATCTTTGCTGTTATCCTGCCTACAAAGTCAGGCCTCTCTTTTGGTTTCCAGTTTAATTAAATGTGCCTACATTGAACAAGAAAGCTGTCATGGAGAGCCTGAAATAACCTCTTCTTTTTTATGATAGCATGAAGTCTCTGACCATTTTAGAGCAAGTTCGCCTTTTACTAGTGCATGCTGGATCTTGTAGCATGCCTTGCCTGTTGTAAAAGCAGGGAACAGTGGGGAAGGACTGTGGCCATTTTCTGGGTTAAGGTCCTTTGCTATCAGTTTGAAGTGACTGCCAGGTTGGTACAGCAACCCTTTGGCTGGCTATCTACAGCAGAGCTAGCTGGCCTTAACTAATCTTAGTTGAAGGTGTTGTCTTTAGTCAAGTCTTGCAAGTAATAGTTGAGCATACTTGGTTGCTCTGGACTGTGTGTTCTTTGAAATTTGCCAGAGCTGCAGAGACTGAAGTTTTCTAAAGTCTTTAAAATAACAAGATGTTTTATTGTTTTCTTCATCCACTTAGTTTAAAGCAGCCGTTTGTGTCTCCGGTATTTCTCAATGGAGTGTTTTCTGTGACCACTTGCTGGACAGTGTCCAGGTGGCATAAAGAAAGCTAATAACCTGGAAGTACACTGGATAGTCAACAGGTTTGTGGTAGAAGCTATTTGGTGTTTAATTCTGAAAGAAATATTTGTCTCACTAGAAAATGTTGGGTTTGTCCCTTTCAATCTTGCATTATGCATGTGGAGCGGCAAAGAAATCAACCAAGCTCCACTTGGCAGCCACTTGCTGAAGGAAATCTATTTGAATGATACTTGTCAAGAGAGCTATGTCGGAATTCATTTTAGCTCGCAGTTTATCCACTAGGATTTCATATTCTTAATAACTTTTATTGATTGCTGAACCTTAGTTTTCACCTCCTTGTAGTTAGAAATGGGCCCGATTTGCTACATCCAGAGTTGGACCTTTAGTGCTCAATGTTAGGATACCAAAGATGGCTTCCAGCCATTGATTTAATCCCAACCACTTGAAGATGAGTGTCACATAATCCATCTTAAAGAGCTTTATAATACAACTTGGATCCAACACATGAGACAACCCTCATCAATGCTCAGCCTATATAAGCATAGAAGAAAATTGCCCCAAGAAACATGGCTAATTTTAAACCAACTCTTTACAGCTTTCTGTTGTTAATTGTGCATTTGTTAGGATGCCAAGCCTGGCAGAGACTGAATACTCTTATTTCTCTTATTTAGGGCAAACTGTCCCATGTGTGCCATGGTAGGCAGGAAAACCAGTCATCATTATTATGCCAGCTAGTAAGTCTGTGATGTTGTGCTGATAGAGATGACAAAGACCTTGTTTCTGCGATTTTCTCTGTTGCCATGAGGTATCTTGCTTTGGAAGTCAGAAGAGAGTGGCAGGGCCATACTGTTTTATCCATTATGAGCATAAGGTCTCATACGTAAAGGTCTTACTTTGTTACACCAGCTTCGGTACTTCCCAGGCAGCAAGGCCAGGCCATAGTGGATTTTATCTTGCACAAAGCCTCTTTGATTCTTAAGCAACAGGCAATTAATTGCCATCAGTCACTGTAAAAGGAATAATGGTATAAGACTCACATGTGTTGACATCACAGGTCATTCCTACTGATAGCTTTCATCTAAATTGCACTAAAAGATCTTTCAGTGGTAATCTATATAAAATTCTCCTAAGTACAACTTGTAAATATTAGATATGGGAAACACGTCCCAGTGTTTTCAAGTGCTTGGCTTCTTCAGCTTAGGACTTACCCTCAGATGTGCCTGGTCAGTATCAAGCAGCTCCTATTTAGGGTTAAAATTTGAATAGGGGTCAGAATCTGTGAAAGAATCAACTGCTTATTTTGAAGTGTAGCTGGATGTCAAGCTTCTCTGAAAACCTGGCTTACCGTGCCCTTGACTTTACCCTTGACTGGATACGATGTCCAAGGGGAGGAGTCCCTCCATATTCCACACAGTTACTATATGCCCTTTGAACATCACGCTTGCTTTGACAGTGCCCTAGAGTTTCTTTTGTCTATATGCCACTATTGCAAGCCTATGTCTGGTTAATTTGCATTTGCATTGGAAGCATTGAATAAGGGCCTCGAGCGGTAATGGAGGCCTTGAATTTGGACTTCTCACTCTATCCTCTGATAACACATCTCTACCACATGTTTGTCCAGCTCTATGGTACATTTTCACCAGAACAAATCAACTGCTACAGTATAAAATCTATATAATGAAAAGAGTTCCTCTCGCAGGAGATGGACTTAAGATGATGATCTCTTCAGTGACTTTCCCATCCTGTTTGCCATGATTCTTCTACAAATCTAGCTCTAGGAAACATGCCAAGCACTCACTATATGGCTAGTGATCTTATATATGTCGTGACCTTACTCTGGTGTATATCTTAGCTGGCGTGAAATAGCCAATTTCCATGGTATTTAGGTTTATTAACCTCCAAAACAGGGAGCCACATCCAAACTGCCAAATTGGAATGGTCCCTGGACCCTGTGAGTTCCCACACTATGCCCAGGAGTTGTTTAGAAGAATGCTACTTGGACTAGGTCCAAACCATGCCAGAATTTCTCTAACGCTTGAAAAATGCAGGTTGAGAGGTTCAAGTGCCTGGAAGTGTTTCCTGACACTGTTATTTATTCAAATAGATGAAGCCATGATAGGTTTTGATGTTGTCCTTTTGTTTATAGGAGCCCTTCAAGCAGAACATGGTGTCTCTTATGATTTACCTTATTGCTCATTAAGCATGGTCACTCCTTAATGTGTTACACTCAGATTCTCAACATCTTTAGCTGCAATTTTCATTGGCACAGCAATATCCACTGCTTTCTGAAAGGTCAGGGCTTTTTCAGACAACAGTATCATTTGGATGCTTTCCTTATGTAACTGATATACTAGCTGGTCCTCTTAATGAATACTTAAATTTACCCAAAGATCATAAACCTTGGTGAGCATCTTCAGTTTGGGTACATAATGACAAGCGTATTCAGTGGGATTTTGATCACAGTTATTAAATCAAACCTCTCCATACTAATGAACAGCTTAGGACTGAGAAAGGCTCCCAGAGCATCATCACGGTCTTAGGCAATGCAGCCATGTGCCTTTCACTTGTAATATAATCTGCAATATAACAGAGTTTGTTCTAGTGCAATAACTTTCCCTTCTCCTCTTAATTTTCATTATCTTCTGTCACATGGCCTAAGCATTGCCATAATGGTAGTTACTGAGAAGACTTTGAATGGTAAACAAAAGATGAGGAAAAAAATCACTTAATTCCAAGATTCACTGTTTTGTCTAATAGCTTTGTAGCACACACTTTTTCCATGCCTGACTCAAAAGTTAAGGAAGAGAAAAATAGCCTTAATTGCAGTAGGGGCTATAGTTTGGAAAATGAATCCCATTTATTCATGAACTGTCCCATGATTCCCCTGTTAGAAGAGTACTACTATGTTCTTCAACCTGCCAAGTAAAGCCAGGAAATGCATTAACCAAAGTTTATTTCAAGAAGCTTAGGCTCATTTTACTGCGGTCCACACCTCCGTTGTGAAATGTGTAGGAATCTTCTAGGTGCCACAAAACTCAGAAAGGTTGAAACCCGCTTTTCACAATTGATAGCACTTACCAAGTAGACAAGCCCCATAGGCCCAAAGGATGTTGTCTCAGATCGCATTTTCCTGGGTTTGGAGCTAGCATTAAGATTTAGGCTCATCACGTTTTTAAATAGTGTTGGCCCAATTACTCTAATGAAGTATTTTATTGTTTGTTTTACTGTTGGATCAAAGGATTGATATCTGGATTCTTTTGTTGTTTTTTTTTTTTTTTTAATGGGGAAGAAAGCTTGAAGGCTTTTTCTGATGGGATTTTTATAACCACCGTGTAGATGAATGGTCAAGTGCCATGGAGCATTATGCTGATCATACACTGTTTCCAAGGAAACTCAGGATGGAGTTTCCAGAAGCTCTGCGGAGAACAGCAAAGCTACAGCTTGTCTGTCAGAAGGGAAGTCCCAGGTTAGTTACATGACTCGGCTGAAGAACTGCATGCATCACCTAAAAGCCAGGACACAAACTAAGTGAGGAACATCATGTATTTGGTGCTTTGGGCTAAGCAATGAAGAGCAAATATTTGTAGCCCAGACTAGAAATGGTTAAGTTACTTCCCTTAATTTTCTGGAGTGATGCAGGTCACTTCAAAAGAGCAGAGATTCACAGGAGACTGCTGCTATCAGAACGAAGGCAGAAGGAGCTGCTGTTCCTGTGAGCCAGGCATACCGCCTCTGTGGAGGGTGGTACTCAACAGCACTGCTTGTGGATCCTGGCCAAGAGAATGAAAAGGTGATTTAGCTATGTATTTGACTGTGTGGGCTACTGAAGGACAGCATTTAGCATTGTTTAAGGGAAGGCTGCGAAAAGGTTAGGCAGGATGTTTGTTGCTGCTGATTTTTAGTATTTGAATAACATGAACACTCTAGCCCATATGAAAGTACTGTTCTAAGCAAAAAATGTAGTGTTTTCTCAATTCCTTTCACTTACCTCACAATATTAATGGCTTTACCAGTACCTTCAAACAGAAATCTTTCAATCTGTCTCACAACATGTTGGAATAGGTACTGCAGTATAACCTCACTTTGCATAGATGCGGCAAAATCAGTTGAAAGGTACTTTATATTGTACAGGAAAGAGCAATAAACTGTAGTAGTATAAAATAGGTTTTAACAGGCATTAGCATCTCAGTAGAAAGAAATGATCCATGCATAATTTTCTATAAATAAAACTGGTTCAGAGGATAGTTTTCCAAAGGTCAGAGATACTGGGAGGACCTTTCAGTTTCAAACACAGCAAACTTCAGCCCAGAGGCTGTGCAGTGTGCTAATACTAGACTCTAAGCTTTAGGTGACTCATCGTCACTGGTGGTCACTGTTGGACAATAGCAATAAAAAGCCTATCTTCTTTGGGAATAATGCAAAAATCATTTCAGGGATTACTCCAGAGCTGATAGAGAAAGCAACTGGTTGAGCACACAATTCTGCAACTTTGAAAGCCAAAATTGCTTCAGAGTGTAGGCGAAGGACCCATTTCCCCATTTCCACCCTACCAAAAATGTATAGTTTTTCAGTCAAGATTTTTAAAAAAAATGTTAATTTTGTAAATGTAAAATTTCCTGATTAACAAAAAGAAAAGGCTTTTACTACTTGTTAATATTTACTTCAAAAATAAAATTTCTCATTGACCATTTTAATAAAAGTGATAGATGGGAAATGTTAAAGGGAAGATAACAAAATAACAGATCCTTTCAAAGACCGTTCCTGTCGAAAGAAAAGCAAGAAAATAGCTCTTTCCCGTTTCTTATTTAAAACGAACAAACAAGAAACCCACAACCTTTAAAGACCTACCTACTTTGAGATCACAACTGATGCAGTAGAACTTATCCTTAAAATCCTGGCTTAGTGCCATTTACAGAGCACAGATGTCATATGCTGCTATGAGAAAAGTACATGTTGTTTGAGAAAGCTGCTATGTTCTCATTGTATGGCTTCTGGGTAGATTTAAGGTCCAGCTGTTCCTGAAATATTTTAGTGCTGCAGTACAAAAGACCATCTAGATCCCATTAAGAAGACCTGGAAAGATGCTTCCTGGTGTTGGCTTGTAAAAGCCAGTTGAGGATCCAAGAGCATTCCTGAGCTGCAAATGCAGGACACAAGTGACAGGGCGTGCTTTATGCATGTCTGTCTCAACTTAGGCGCATAACACCCATTTAATTGGAGCCTCAGCCAGTCATTTCTGGGCATATGCAGTCTCTGTTTGCACTGCCAATTTACTGAAGCATTGAGCTCTCAGGAAATGACTTACAGTTTATCTCAGATTTATCTCCCTGCTTCTTGTCGCGCATGTTTGTGTTTTGTTTCTTCAGACCTGTTTTAATGAGAATGTTTTCTAACTTTGCATCCTTGGAACAGGCCCAACCATCATGTTTAACGGCCTCTCCCTCCCTGTAAAAAGGAATTAGTGCCAAAAAACATCCTTGAACCTTAAAACAAAAAAACCCAAACCAACCACAACAAACAAACAAACCATAAACACCGTGGTGAGAGCTTTTAGTCAGGGCTTGTACTCCAGTTTGTTGCAAGCTCCTTGCATTCTGCTTCATCTTTTCTCTAAACTTTTATAGCCCCTAATCGTCTGTAAAGCATTGCATACCCCTATGGTGCTATATAAATGAAATAACAATGATGCTCTTGAATTAATTGGGTGCGTTTGCATACAGGAGTCTTACAATATACTTTCCTCTTTAAAAGACCTTCTCATGTGAAGCTGCAGGTCCAATTGCCACAGATAATTCAGTCTAAGATTGAAGATGTATAGGAGGAATCTTATTTTTTTCTTATGAGCCCTTTGTGGAGAGAATATGTTTTAGTTCATTAAAGGCATACATTAGGCAATTACTTTATATTCTCTCTCATTCCTTTCTTCTTTTTACTCCTCAATTTTGCAGGTCTTTTTACAAAGCCCCGGATCTTACAGAGGTTTACAGTCTTCTGTAAGTGTACCTTTAGGGACTGGGGGAGAAACCTTGCTCTCCAAAATATTGCAGTCTTTTTTTCACTCTCCTCAAGGAATTGCAGCACAGCATTCCTATCAGTCAACTTCTGGATAAGATGGATATTTGCCGGTTCACTACTGTTTGCTATAGTTGAGGGAAAAGTCAAACAAGCATGTCCAACAAGTTAAAAGTTCCTGGGCTACAATGGGTGCCAACCTTTGAATTCCATCTCCTCTAGGGGATGTCATATTCATAAGGGGAAGGATCTATTCTGTCCATGGCAGCGACTGCAGGCAGAGACATCCATTAGAAAATGTCTAGAGAAATCACTGCACCTTTCTGGGCAGATCCTTAGGTATGGTTTCCCATACCAAGAAGGCAATAGCACTCATGCCTTAGCACTGGGAGTCCTGACCTTGTAAAGCGTTTTCATTTGTCCTAGTAAGAAGCTGTAGCTTTTATGACTCTTGGGGGTCATGACTCCTACAGCAGCCAACTATGGATGGGTTTACAAGAGACCTCAGTGGGGTTATATGTGCGTTTTTTTTGTCCTCCACTCTTCTCAGCAACATACTAACCTACTGACCAAAGGCCATGCTGATGATGCATGAGTGGTAGCATCCAGAAGTCAAGAGTAACAAAGTAGATGTGCATATGCCCTTGCATTGTTCATTCAACTGCTGGGTCACTGGTAGAAGGACTTTATCCTGATTTTGAAGGTTTGACTCATGAGGAGAGCAAGCATCAGTAATGCCCTTGCTGGGCATCCAGATGACATGGGTTCTGTTACTGACTCTGGAAATAATCATCATCAAGTTGCTCTATTTCCCTGCACCTAGAATCTTGGTTTTTGCTGTCCATTTATTCCAGCCTTAGAAAATAAGAGGTTAATCCAGCCATGGGTCTTTGTTGGCACCAAGGCATGATAAAAGCTGAAGAAAGATGGGAGTGATCCCTCTTAACCAGGCTTCTTACAGGTCCCTTATGACTCCTAATGATGACTATGATAAATAGCTTACAAGTGACTTTGACCATCTACAATTAATCAACACATCCCATGGTGTAAGAAAGATCTCTGCTTGCTGGGTGCAAGGTCATAGGCTTACTCCTGGCAGCATTTCTGAATGAGCCTAATCATGTTCTTTCCACTTAGTTTCACAGAGTTCAGACAAAAAAGGAGTCACCCAAAGTGAGACTGAGTTCCATGGGGGATCTAACAGCCTGGGAATGAGAGGTGATCAGAACCTCCAGTACGGCAACACTAGGCATGGATATCAACCACCCTCAGCAGAGCTGTGGGACCAGAGAAGGTACTCATCTACCTGGGACAGGCAGAGCAGCATGAGGAAATCCCACATCAAAGCCCTGCAGAGGCCACTGGAAAGATATCAGGGAGGTTTCAGCTCATAACTTCTAGAAAGAAACCAGAGGAAAGGAAATGAGGAAGCCCTCTCTAAGCTCAGAATCCATTGGAAGCACAACCTTAGATAGCCAAGGTAAAGCCCAGCATAAGAGAACATTGGGGCTGGTTACTCAGATCCAATTCCTTTCCTTTTGAAGTTTATGACTCATTTTCCTATTTTTTTCTATTTCAATTGTACAATTTTCCATCACCAAGCTCCCCCACTCATCTACCATTTTTCTGGGCAGCTGTCATCTAAATCTACACCTTCCCTGCCCCTGCCTTCACCAGCCTGACAGCTGAAGCTGCAGATGGCCTCTTTTCCCTGCCTTCCTCTACAAGACTATTTTCAGATAACACCACTGCAAGATGTAAAGGAGAAAGCCACAGAATAAGGGCCTGATGTACTGCAGCCTTTGCCAAGGTACCTGTGAACACAGAAACAAACCAAGCTGCTCAACGCAGGTGGAAGAAGAAAGGCTGACCATGTCTTCTGAATATCCTCTTTTCCAGTATTAAGGGATCTGTTTCCCCCGACCTGTACCTAGTAGGTGCCATAAGACACACATCAGTGCCTGCTTTAGGATATAGCTTCCCTCATACACTGATGTTGGGCTGCAAAGCATGCAGGTGCCACCTAGGCTCTGGAGGGCCAGAGGAACCTTACAAGATCCATTTGTTCTTAGCACCTCCATTAGAATCTCTATTATACTGATTCCAGTCCTAGTCTGGAGCTTCTTTGTGAAAAACAAGCTTTCATTTGCAGAGGTATACACTAACTGCATAACTATCCAGGAGCTGTCTAGGCAGGGTTAGACTTCCCAATACAGGCAGGTTCTGTTTGGCAAAAGAAAAGCATCTGGGAGGGAGCAAAAATAGTCTCTAAATCAGTTCCTGACATAACTCGAAGCAGTCTTTTCTCTTTTTTAATTCAAGCTAAGCTCAATTGATACTGAAGCAAGGTCCAGCACAATGCAATTTCCAGATCTACTTTTCTGACAATAGCCTGATAAAGAACATTCTTGTTATTAGGAGTGGGAAGATAGCGTTCCGGGAGCAGGAGAGATTCACAAGTTAAACTGAAGCTATACCTGCTCTGCTAAGAAACTGGTCTTGACCAAAGACTATGGACAACATTTGCATCCTGTCGCTGTGGCTGGCATTCAGAGAGCCAGCTGGAGGCTTGCATAAACATGCTTGTTGACCCAGTGACTCACCAAGCGTGTTCAGGCAAACAGAGTGCTGGGGACTCTGGAATATGTGCCTGATCAACACCTGAGCTTGCATTTATAAGCTTATAGTCTGCATCACAGAGAAGTTCGACCTTGGGGTATCTTCAGTCTATCTAAACAGAGTCTAAGAGTATTGAATAACTAACTGAAAGTCTCTGCTATGACCTTCTTAAAATTGTGACCACTGACAGCTTCAGGGCAACCATAGATGCCTTCTGCCTTTAGTAGCAAAGCTCTTATGTTTAAATTGAAGAAGGGTCCTCCTAGCTTTTTACATTCTAAGTGTCAGAGTACAAGCAACATACTTCCTATATAGCCTCAAAATATGCCATGCTTTGCTCCTTTTATTTGTCAAGTGGAGCTGTCCTGGAGGTGGAATCATGCACAGTCAGGTATGGAGTCACTGTTCAGTCTTGAATTTGCCCTGAGATCCACTGGGGATGCCATGCAGCAGTCTCAGTTTTACAACATAAGGTCTCCAGGCCACATATTGAAACTGAATTCTGTACTGAGAAGGAAAAGTTGTACAGATTAAACGCATTCTTATACACTTTACCCTGAGTAAGGAATCAGTGTGCTCTATTTCCCCATTTTAACCAGTGAGAAAAGAAAGCTTGATCCAAGCTCCCTTAATGTCTAAACTGACCCATAAAGTTTGTGACAGAGAAAGGACTTGGAATCTACTTTCCAAAATTTCCAGGCCCCCATGGGGTTTCCACATCTCATGTAGAACTGGTTTCAGTGTTATGGTCCAGCAATATTGTAGTAAAATCAAGTTTTCCAAGTCAGCGGAAGCTGCATTTACAACTGGATTGCCCTCTTTCTCTAAGTTGCTAACCTCTGAGTTTACCTACAATAGAAGCATCTTGCTGGTCTAAGTTCACAATACTTGTTGGCTTTTCTGTTGGTAGGGAAAACTGTAACATGGATGTTGTTTGGCAATAAGGTGCCTCTACTGATGAAGGAGACTGCTTGGAGAACAAACAGAACCACTTCAGGAGGAGCAGTTTATAACTTTGTGGGTATAAAAGTAGGTGATCTTGGGGAAAGCTATTGCACTATCACGTGCCTCAGTCTCCCCATTTGTAGAATAGGAATGCAATGGGCTCTTGATCTACATGCGGACAGAACTGCACAAAACCTGGTTATTTCTGTCATTCTGGATATTGCCACTTCTGTATTATTGGCATGGGCTTTGGGCCCATAGATTAATATGTTGCTGCAAAGAAGGGAGAAAATACCACAGAATAACTTAGTGTGGAGGAAAGTGACGTTGTAGAGAAAACCCCTATATTATTCCTGGCTGAAGAAGCAGGCCCCAGGAGACAGTATCTTCCCCAGGCTGCAGAAGAGGTTTGTGTTTAATGTAATTGTCCTCCTCCTTCTTATTCTCCTCTTCTACTACTGATACATGGTCTGTGATTCCTTATCATAAATAAGATTTGTGAGCTCTTTGAAGAAATGGACTGTCTCTTTTATACTTGTGTAGCTTTGTACAGGGGTATAAATAATAATAGTCATTAATGCTAATAATGTGTTTTTTAACCTCCTGATCATCCTCTGTCTGATAAAATAGCTACAGGAGAGAAATCCTGCTTTGAAAAGGAAGCTACTGGCAGAAGTTAACATTGCAAAGGCTAGCAGAAATCAGTTAATGTCAATATTAAAGCTGCCTCCTTGTGTTTTTTGTTAAGTAAGAGTCTGCAATTGCATCACATACTGTTTTTTTAAATAGTAGGTGGGCTGTAGGCTCTTTTCTGCTCAGTATTTGCCTATCTTAGCACTTGGTGTCAATGGCTTGAAATTATTTCTCACCATCCTTGTGTATTGCACCTAGCACAACAGGCCTTGGCCTCAGTGACAGCTCTGTGCCACCCCTGCAGTGCATCCTGTAAGCAATGGCAGGGGAAAGTACATGTACACTCAATACAAAGCAAGTGAGGGAAAGGAATACCTTAGTAACTGTGCTGTTGAGGGGATCTGGGTCAAGGGCCACTGGGTTTGGAGAGAGGCCTTCAACTGCTTTCATTGGGTTTGAGAGTAGATCTTCAATGATGCATAGAAATGAGTGGAGCCCTGCTTACACAAAGTTACTGTCTGCACAGTTTTGACACCCAACCACCTTCATGCCATGCAAACCAAGTAACATTTTCCAGGACATGAGATACAGCCAAAAGAAGACGTACTCAATGCAGCCATGTTTGCATATTTTCGATTTCTCTGGATAATGTTGTCCTCACCACCATGGGCTTGACTTCCCTTCCAAGATGCTGTGATATTGTTGCTAAGATGGACTAAAGACGTAAATGGGGGAAGATCTGTAGGGAGAAGTACTGTCAGTTATTTGACCTCATATAATTAAAAGTCTGGATGCACTTTTGGGCATGCAAGCCCATATGCCTGGAAAACCTGTTTTGTTTTTTCAGCTATGTTCTTTAGTTTAATAAAAGATATTGACTCTTGCTACAAATCTTGTCCCACATTATTTGCCTTTCAACTCTCTATCCACAGTAATTTCTGCACTGGAACTGTTAAAAAAAGCACAAATTGTTTCTTCCACTAATCATAAAGCACTCCCCCAGTCCCAAGTATCTTAAACAGCCAAACCCTTGCTTGCTCAAGCTTTCAAAAATAAAAACAAGATCATAAAAATCCATCCTTGGGTAAGAGACTAGGTCTGAAAAACATCAGTTTGGGAGTTGGTAATTGAAGGATGTTGTGAACCACTGCAAGAAGACTCTTGCAATGGGAATGCTCACACGGCTTGAGCTCCAGCTGCCTTTCAGACTGTATGGATATCCTGGCATAAAAAGCATCTGTGGTATAAAAATCTTGCTGCTTTTCTATGTTTCTGTCTAGGAAATGTCAGGTTGTCCACATACGTGCAGGTCAGCTCTCACTGCAGTGACAGTGATATCATTTGCCACCCATATCACATTTGGGTGATAAGTACATGCTCCGCAATCATTTGTTTGGGACTTTCTTGTGTCAGGCAGATCAGCTGGAGCTCAGTCAACCAGGCACAGTGGGCAAATGGCTACATTTCCCTTCCTGGCATTGCCTAAAGAGCAAAGGACATGTACAGGGAGCCTAGGCGTAGGACAGTCCTATCTCTAAAGTCAAGGACAATATATCTGGCAAAGCCAACAAGCCTTAGCCTAAAGGTGGAAGTACCACCTGGGGAGCAAGATGGTTGACCAGTTAGGACCGGGGTCAGGAAGTTGGGCTGCTGCATGCAGCAGCTGCTCCCCAGCAGACATAGAGAGTTAATGGAGGGAAGCACAAGGCCCTCAGCTGTGACTAAAGACCTGAAAAGCAACAGCTAGGATAACAGGCTGCCTCTGGACAGAACAAGGTATGTGCCAGGGGAGCTGGGTGGTATTACAAGGAGATGGCTTTGCTAGTGAGGGAATGAGCCCTGAATCCCAGAAGGAGGTAAGAAAGGTCTGTGTTGCCAAGCTTTCCTGGGGCTTTAAAGACAAGGGGGACTGCTAAACCACTGTCTTAAAAGGCGTTGTGTAATGTTGAGAGTTTGCTCATACCTCTGCAGAGGCCAGATAATGCTGGATGCAAGAAGGGCTTTGCGGTGTAAACACCTCCCCCTCTGCATTGTGAATTCCCTGCTGTTCACAACAGCTGATCAGAATTAATTTTAAGGGGCTTTTTTCCTAGCTTGAAAGAGATGACTCTTTTTCCCACAGAAAACATGACAACTCAAAAGATTATCTGCCAAACTTTTGTTGGGGTGCTCGCCAATGTTATTTTTCTTGTTGTCATTCACACTTGCAGATTCCCAACAAATGTTCAAAGAGTGGAAGCCTTTTCTGCACAACTTTGGGTGTGTATTCCCCCAGAGGCTGGGTTCTGCATGCCTATGTTTCAGGCTTTCTCAACATGGCCTGGGTGAGGCTCCCCTCGGAGGAGCTGGCACCATGGATACAGCATGGTAGACACACTGATAGCATCTGATATGCTGTTTGGTTTATATTCCAGTTATACAACTGTGTCAATGTGTGTGTATACTTTTGGCAAGTAAGTTTTGTGAGATACCCTTCATGTGACCCAGCTAGTAGAGGATGTGCTGCGGCTAATGCTGGAGAAACTCTCTGTCTTTCATGCTGTACCAGTTCATGTCACATGTTCGTCTCCAAGTGTTCTCTGTTCAGTCTCCACTGTGTCATGGCATGGTTGTAGAAACTAAATAAGGATTCTTTCCATCTCTTCCCTCCTTCTACCTCAAGTGTTGCTGCTACCTCGTTGGCTGGCTATTACTGTGGATTTTTATCTTACATAATTGCTATATAGCCACATGATACCTTCCTCAGTTACTGGCCTGGTGTGTATATGTTAAAAAAAGGCTACTTTTAGCTTAGATTCTTGTAGAAACCTGGTAGAAAACACTTCTTTTGAGGAAGCCTCAAAAAGACACTTTACCCATCTGATGGGTTTCACAGCAAAATAGCAGAGAGAAAAAGGATGGGGTTGGGGGAAACAGAAAGGCTGAGAGTGGTAGAGGAGGGGAATATAAATGAGTATGAAGTGGCAGAAAGGAGAGGGCAGGTGGGAAGTGTGGTTTGAGCAGGCTTGGTTTCATTTGAATATCAGGCTGAAAGCGAATAAGCAGCATGAACGGCATTTTCTCAGTCTACATAAAGGAGCCTAATCGGGTGTGACACCATTTATCATGGTCTTGATGCACTGTGCATCCCTTCTATGAGAAGTCACATTTCTGGACAGTGTGCAGTCCTTGACCTTGGGTAGTGGTGGGTTTCACAGAACCACATGACAAATGAGTATTTCTTGCTGAGACAACATCTCCTTCCACTCCCTTTCCCAAGATCACATGCAGCACATGCTACAACACTCTTCTAAATCACACTAAAATGCTCTATTTATCATAGCTCCACTAGCCTCAAAGACATGCCATGAAACCCATCAATACAACACTCAATAAAGCAAATAGTAGTGCACATGTGTCAGAGACAGACATGCAGGACAGGACACTAAAACATCTAGAAAAAAAACACTCCTGGGTAATCTACGGCTCTTGTCTCCTGCTCTCTTTACCAAGCTCTCTCACCTTCACATTTTGGAACCACTAATTTTCTTCTGTAAACCCTGCAAAATTTGCATGGCCAACTGTGTTTTCAATACTATTTCTATTAAAGTAAAAAAAAACACTAAGCCTTTTGCTTTGTGCTAATGCAACATGACATTTGCACAGTTAAATAACAGTAATTTGCAAAGATCTGTAATGGAAAAGTGAAAAGTTCCTCCACCAACTTTAACGTGCCTGCTGCAAAAGTCTTTTATGGTAGGTTCAGTATAAAAACCTGGAAGAGGAACTATTATGTGTGCGCTGCACAATCAAGTTAATATTGATATTACGTGAAGTGACTAAAGGTAAGAGGAAATTGAAATGGGAGCGTGAGTACTTAAACAGTTAATAGCACAAAGCACATTTATTTATTAAAAAATGGACAAGCATCCATGCACATTGCATCTAAATGCATCCACTCAACCTTAATTAAATACTTCTATTATGCATTGGAAGTAGCCAGCTTTCAATCATCCAGAGCTCTGTCAGAATCCAACCTTTTTTTAATACAGGATTATAGATGTGCTCTTCAATAGCTGATATTTCTGTAGTTCATCTGGCTTGTGAACACTGAGGCAAGTGGAAGAACTGTAGTGATTTAAAAAAAAAGGACTGAAGAACAAGGACTAATGTGGGGTTTGGGTTTTGGTTGGTTGTGTTCTTTTGTTGGGGGGGTGCGGGGTTAACTTTTGGGGGTGTTAAGGACAGCTGAGTGCAATTCTTGCCCTGTTTTTGCCCTCACAATACATAAGTAGCTGAGTGATTTGTCCATGTGAAAAGTGGCCTCTCCTTTGGCTGGAAACCAATCCCAGAGAATTTCAGCCCGCAGAATCCGATACTCCTACTCATATTTAGTAGCCTAATGTCCCAAGTAAGCCCACTGGTATGACTCAGCATGAGCAAGGGAGCCAAAATCCAGCCTTGAATGTTTTTGAAGGTTAGGAGTATGTCAAATAGGTTGTAAGAAAGAGCTGACTCTCTTTCACGCTGTCTTCTCCAGGGAAGGGTAAGACGCTGTTACCTGAGAGAGTGCTTCTTCATTTGTGTCTCCTCTCTGGACCTGTACTTGCCACTGCCCATTCTGGAAGGGGCAGTACTGGGTTCAGCATCATCTCACACAAATCTTATCCTTGTGCAATTTATGGAGCAGAAACAAAATCCCTTTATTATTTATCATTTGTTGTTTATTAATTATTATTTATTAATTATAATTATACTATTTCTGTGACATAAATGCTCAGAGACTCTAAAGAGACTGAGTCCACTGGGCCATGGGGTATTCATATCCAAAGAGTGAGATGTCAATGCACTTGAGTGCTGAATATTATGGGATCATGCATAGGGTTGTGAGCTGAAGTCTCTAGGTAGCATAGGCTTTGAATGATTGCATAATGATCTGATGAAAGTGGTAAGTTGTGGATTATGTGTAAGCTAGGTGAGAGATGGGGTTATGCATGTGCTTGTGAGTAGCTGGGATGTTGGGATAGATAGCAGATGAGCTTTGGTGCCATGTATGGGACTGAGGAGAAGATCTGTGGAAGAGTATGAATGGGTATAATGCTGTAGAATATATGGGTAAAACAGACTGGACTTGGGGAAATTAGCTTCATTTATTACCAATAAAATCAGAGTAGGATGATGAGAAATAAAACTGAATCTAAAAAATACCTTTTCCCCACCCCTCCCTTCTTCCCAGACTTATCTTTACACCTGATTTTTCTCTACTTCCTCACCCCTGCAAACAATGCAGGGGAATGAGAAAGGGGGGTTGTGGTCAGTTCATCACTGAACCATCACGCTGCCTTTGCTGATCCTTCCTCTTCAGGGGAGGACTCCTCACACTCCTCCCCTGCTCCAGTGCGGGGTCACTCTCATTGCAGACAGTCCTCCATGGACTTCTTCAATGTGAGTCCTTCCCACAGGCTGCAGTTCTTCATGAACTGCTCCAGTGTGGGTCCCTTCCATGGAGTGCATCCGTCAGGAACAGACTGCTCCAGCGTGGGTCCCCTGCAGCGCCACAGGTCCTGCAGCAAACCTGCTCCAGCACAGGCTTCCCACAGGTTACAGCTCCTTCAGGCATCCCTCTGCTCCCTGCCCCCTGTACCCTCATCTGCTACCAAAATGTTGCTAGGCAAACCCAATACAGTGTCAGAGGATGAAAACCCTTTAAAAGAAAAACCATGAAAAAGAAGCATGCTCCTCCAGTTGACTGGAGGCAATCGACTTTAACCCACTCTAATATTCTTAGTTTGATTTCCTTGGGAAATGAAGCCTAGCTGATAGTACGTGTGTATCTGTTTTGTCCATATGTTCTTCCAATAATTTTTCAGCGCAACTAATTACAACCACATTTAAAAGAGGGTGGAAGGCTGAAAAGTGATTTGCTCCTGTATGTATGTCTCCTCAAACCTGGTGATTTGATAATGCCTCACTCCTTCCATAGGGGAAAAAGCATGAATAACACAGGCGGTACCGGGCAGCAGCCAGCCAGGCCGAATGGTGACTGCATTTTGCATTGCATTGCAATGTGCATTTTGGTCCACTAGGAAAGAAGCATGTTTTCTAGGATAGCCATAGCATGCTGTTTCTTTTTCCTACAGGAGATGTCACGGGGGATATGATGAGATCTGGCTTTCATTACAGTGGGATGAAGGACGGATTTTGGAAACAAGAACCCATACGGAAGCAGGCTTGGGGCATTCTGCTTGCAAGAGCAGCTTGCTGTAGAGCAATACTTCTGGAGCAGCATCATTAGTGGTTAGAATCCCACACACCTTTCTTACCCGTGCAAGCTCACCTTGTATTAAGCACCCGCAATGTGTGAATTGGAGTTTGGTATCCTTTGGCAGTGGTGACCACAGTGAAGGAGGCAATGTGGCCTGAGGAGGGGGCACTGGGCTGTCACACTGCATCCCAGGGACTGGCCTGTCACACGTTGCACAGACTCGTTGCCTCCATGTTCCCAGTTGTGAAAGGACACCCTTTAGTGAAATGCCTGGAGAGTGACTGATGAAAAGCCCAGTGTGAATGTTAAGTAGTACTTCATTACTGCTGTTTCTCTCACCAGAGGCAATGATTTTAGGGGGCAATAGAGCTACAGGAGCTAATTACTCCTTGGGAAAAAAAAATAGTTCATGCTACGTATGGTAGGAGGAACCTGTATTTGAAAGGAGAAGGGTAGTGGGAGAAGCCTTCTGTGAGCAAACAGTGGCTTTGCAAGTTAATTTCCTACACAGAAGGGTTCCTTCTGGTCCCTCTGAAATTGCAGGGAAATCATGGGAGATCCAGCAAAGATTGATGCAGTCTGATGCCTGCTATTTTTTCCTGGAGGCCTTGGCAGCTCTGCAACTGGGATCAGTGCATTTGAACCTCCCTCTGGCCCCTGTGTACTGCCCAGCAGTGACACCAGCATCAGAGAGACCCTTGGTTCAGAATTTATCAAGCAGAACTCTGCTGAGAAACCAAACCTGCCCCGCTGCGTTCTTTGTTGTGGCAATGAGAGATATTCCTTTGCTGAATAAGATCTCCATATCAGCGGGAGCCTTTGGGACTCCTGAGCCTAGCGTACCTTATAGACCTGTAGTCCAAGAGATACATTTTCAGAGGAATGAGGGAACCATATTTCTATAGCATAACATATATATATATACACACATAAAAATAAAATAAATGAGCTGGCTTGCAACACTAGGTGGCAGAGGTGGGATCTTTTCAGCTCTGAGCGCTGTCCTATAAGGCATTGCTTGTTTAAGTACAGTCGCATTTAGTTGGAGCTGCAGGAGAGAGACAGAGAGATTCTGTGTTTACAGCCAGCGCAGGCTACAGCGAGCATCTAACCTGGCCCCCCCTTTCTCCAGCACTTGAAGGGGAGAGTGCGAGGCTATTTGGAGATCTGGGCACCTCAGGTCAGCTTTCGCTGCAACTGGATTGTCAGAGCTGGTAAAACAGAGCCCAGGGGGACTGAAGGGAGACACAAATCCTATTTTCTTTGACAAGGGGGGGGGGGAAAGAGAGGAAAAGAAGATAAATTGAGAGACAGAAGCGAAGAGACGGAGAAAAAGGCAGAGGAAGCGGAGCGAGTGAGAGAGAAGCATGAGGACCTACTGGCTGCACAGTATCTGGGTGCTGGGATTCTTCCTGTCCCTCTTCTCCTTGCAAGGTATGTGACCAGTTCTTTCTTGCAGTCTCCCCAAACCCTTCTGCTTGAATTGAGGCTGATGGACTGAGGATAGCCTGAAATATGGAGCTGGAAGCTAGAGCTTCCTCTCTCTCCTTTCCTCTCTATACCTTCCCCCCCCTCAGGAAATAAGCCAAGGAGAGATCACTGCTGGTGAATCCTATGGTTAGAGGGCACTGCATGTGACTGACTTCCCTGCTGTATTTATGCTTTAGCAGAAGGGGGAGTTGGGGGGCACAGTGAGGTTTGCAAAGAGGGGTGGGTGAAGGTTGGTACCCCCTCCACCCACAGCCACTGTTTCTCAGCACTTTGGGTCACAAGTACCGATGCTCCTGGATTCTTCACCTTCTTGAGGAAATCAGTGTTAAGTTTCTTCTGTTGTTTTGTTTTGGGGTTTTTTTTTTTTTTGCTTCTGTTTTATTTCTATTTTGGTTTTGCCCAGAGGGGCTGAGGTTAGAGGAACCTCTGTATCTGTCTATAAAAACAGTATGTCCTTCCCTTCCACTGCAGGGGGGGGGGAAGAGAGTGATGGAGGAAAGACGGGAGAAGAAAATTTGTTGGGTACGGGGTTTTGTTCAGTGGAGAACTGCCAGCTGGGTTTCTTGCTTGAGGAGCCAAGTGTGAGTATAGAATTTAGTTTGAAGTGATGACAGGCATGCTAGCTGGTTTCGAGGTGCTTTCTGTAAACAGGAGTTAAGGGTTAATGCATCCCGTGCTGTATGTCTAAATACGTCACGCATGTACATAGAATCATAGCCCTCCAAATCACAGCTTGGACGTGAGCCACCCTCACACACACCGGTGGTCCTTCACACATACACACATACACATTCATGAATATAGCAGGGGAGATGAATAAACTCACTCTGGCACATACAGTTCTAGCTCCCTCGCACATGCAATTCCTGGAGTGCCAGTCTGCTCTCTTGCACTCACATCCTCTCTTCCTCTCTCCCCTCCCTGCCTCCTCCAAGCCTTTTCTTGTGCTCCCTCTCCATCCTGCACACTAGTGCTCGTGGTTGCTTGCATATAGGAGTCCCTTGCTTATCCCACTGCACCAGCCTTGCAAGCCTGCGTGCTTACACATACACACATACAGAGGTGAATGTGTAAAGAACATACATGTACTCTATCTGGCCTTCTCTGTGTCTCATGGTATTGCATTTGCAGTGATACCCTCAGAGGGTATTCTCACTCTGTCTTCACCACACACACAGCTCTTTTCTTTCACTCTTGTGCATGCTAGTGCATGAGTGCCATGCATGTAGATATGCCCAGTCCTCACTTTCCCCTAGCTCCTACTTTTACACTGTCTTGCATGTACTGTCCTCTTCTATTTTGTGTCTACTAAGCAAATTCCCATACAGCATGCTCCCCCGTCACACACATGCTTTCTGTTGTAGCCTCGCATTTACCTGCCACCACCGCAAGCACTCACTGTGAAACCCCTCTATTTTTATCACCTTCTCACATTTACTGAGCGTTCCTTTTCATACGGTCTCACTTCTGTCTCTGGTTTGCACACACATGCTTCTCACTGTCACATATTTTCTCTCAAACTTGCATTCCCTGATTATGAATCCAGCACCTTCCAGCTGACTTCCTCTCTGTGAAGTGGCTATTTCTGACAGGGGAGAAGAATTTTCTCCCAGCACATTGGATGTATGTGGGATGAGAAGAGAACCAGTACTACTTTGTGTAACATAAGCTGCTAGTGTCAGCAATGAAGTTGCATAGCACGATGTGAACTTCCCCCTGCTCTTGAGGAATAGGCACAGACCTGTCAAGGAAGACGGGCACTGGCAAATCACATCAACTGTGAACACTATTTTTGTCACTGATGCATGTTTCCCAGCCTGTAGTCAATGGCGCTTGCTCCATGCAGTGTTTCCAAGTCAGAAGCCTTCCCCGAGTTGTGACCAGAGCATCCCGGTGCTAGCACTACCAGGAGCTGGTTTAGTCGTTTCTTGTAACTGTAGCTTATGCCAGGCTCCAGGTTTTATCTTCTTTCAATAGGTTACTATTGCCATACTTACATCATTCTGATTCTGATACATCCATTCTGATTCTGAAGACATCAGGGAAGAGCTTTTGAGGGCAGTCGTATCATGTATCCTGAGAAGGCAGAGACAATCCAGTTGCCTTGCCTGGGTTTTAGGATGGGATGGGGAGGTTGGAAGAATAAACCAGACCCAATCCACTGCTGAATCTAGTTTCGTAGCCAGCAGTAATTTCTTTTCTGTGGTGCAGAGTGTGAAAGGATGTAGAAGTAGGGATATTAGGGCTGCACGGGAGGAGCACGGCACCTCACAAGCAAGCCCAAAGACATTTGAAGGAGTTAAAAGGGAGTAGGAAAACATTGTGTCCTTAAAAGAAAAACAACAAAACCACACCACTTATTTCTGATGAATTGTTATTCATTGAAAGCTGTGGTAACAAACACTGAACACTTCTGTAACCCTGCTGAGCACAATTCAGTGGAGCTCTTACCCTAGGAAACTGCAGCAGTGGCTCTGACAGGCAGTGACCCTAGTCGGATCGTTTCCAAGCGCTTTGTGAGAGCATCCCTCCAGAGCCGGCCAGCTGAGCCTGCACCTCTGCAAGCTATCCAGAACTTGTCCGTGCCTTTTCTCCCCCTTTTCCTCGCTGTCCGCTTGGGGGTGTACCGCTGAACGTAAAAGCAGCTCCTTGTCTTTTTCTGTTCTCCCAGTGAGGGGGTGAAGGGGAGCGATGCCAGCACTGCTGGCATGGCTGAGCTGAGGCTGAATAGCCCACGATGGGAGTGCAGGGGAGGAAGCACAGCTGAGGCTGGCAGGAGACCTACAGGTTCCACCGTGCCAAGTGGGCAACACAGGCTGCGTCCTCCTCCAGTGTCTCTGCCAGGGGATGTGCAATGGGTTGCCTGTCCCCCGCCTGCCTGGGCTCAGGAGCTTTGGCGCAGAGACAGGCTTTGCTCCTTCTCCCTTAGGTTAAAGCCTCCGAGTCTTGCACAGAGGGTTTTTAAAGTTTCCTTTCTTCCCTGATCCTGATTTTTATCCCTTTTCCTGTTTCCTTCATTTCGTGCTTCAGGATTGTCCCTGCTGCACTTCCAGTCCTCATTCCAAAGCAGGTGGCTCAGAGGCAGGAAGGTTGATCCTCCCACTTGCTGCACTAGCCTTCATGCCCTGTGGGTTTGGAGGAATAAAAGTACCTACGCACCCCAGCACTGCTGGTGGGTGGGATTTTCTAGTGGCATGCTGCAGCTTTCCCCTCGGATGGATTCATTTCTTAGAATGGCGTGCCTTATAGCTTCTGATAAAGAACAGACTCAAAAGCTCGTTTCTTTTCCTTATTTTCCTCCCACGTCAAAAACTGGGGGCATGGGGATAGTGGGGAGCAGCAAAAGATTTGGGTCTATGAACAATTGCATTTTGATTATTTAGAGGAATTTTGTGTTGCTATTTTCACTTTTGCTTACTATTATTCCAACTTTGCTGTCTATATGGAAAGTAATTTTGATTCTCACCCTGAGAATTTGATTTAAAATGTGAATGCAAACAAATTACACAACATTTTCTTCAGCATTGCTTTACATTGAAAATTCTTCTAAACAGACTCCCTTGAAGAATAACAGCTGCTTCAATTCAGCAATTAGCTAAAAGATCCCAGCTTGTTTTAATAAACCTCCCCAACAACCCCACTTCATTGGTTAATCGCAGGAGACTTTGTGCTTTAAAACAACTCAAATTAAGATACCTTCAGAACCAGTTTAGTGAAGGAGATGTTTTAGGAAAAGATGTGCAGAACTGTTCTGTGTAGTACTGGTAGCTTTTATTTAGAATGCATCTTTTGAGCTGCTCAAGGGTGTTCACAAATGGGAACTAAGTCTGATGTGGGAAATCACAGAAGCACTTGGGTAAGTGGAGTAGGTTGGTGCACAGAGCAAATGTTATCTGTAAAGTCTCATGTTCTAGAATGTGACAGGGCAATGCGGGTGTGAAAAATGATGTGTTTGTTAATGCGTGAGGTTTGTCCAATCTATATGGATGGAAGCGGGGACCCAAGTGTTTCAGTGCTGATAATGGGTAATGGATGGGGAGAGCAGAGGGAGGAGCAGGAATGTATGTGTGTGCAAGCGATGACATTGTGGTGTCTGGGTAACAGTGTGAGGGGATTGTGATGCAGCTGGATAACACTTAGATATTGCTGACTAGAGAAAAAAAAAGACTTTTCCTGCTCTCAGGAATATACTTTTCCTCTCTGTTTTCAAGTCTTTCTATCAAATAAGGCAGAAGAAGCTTTCACAGGCTGGTCTGTACTGATGAGATAACGACTCACTTAGCTGCCTTGCATTCTCTTAGATGATGAAGAGGTTCAATACCTAAAACAAAACACTTTTCTTGGAGGCTTTAAGGAAGGGAAGATCCAGAGAAGGCTTTTTATCTGCAAACAGGGAGCATTACAAGGATGTCCCAAGTGTTTCTTCTGGTCCTATCCCAATGCTTGCAGACCGTTTGAGTCAATAATTACCACACCAGTAAGGACCTGTTTCCCCTAGCTGTTATAAATCTCAGCACTCAGCTAAGTACTCAGAGGGATTTAATAAGATAAATAGAATTTTGCTTCATCTTTCAGTCTCAAAGATCTCCTCTTACACAAGGATCTCACTAGTCTTGTAGCAAACACCCTGGTCCCTATGTTTGTGGGTGCTCCTTCTCAGCCTGTCAGCACCCATGCATATGCTAGTGGCCTGAGGAGGAGATGAGTTCTTTAGGTGTTATTCTTTCCACCTCTCTTTACTTGTAAGCAATAGGGCTTCTTCCAAGGATTAGGATTCCAGGGTGAGGAATATGGCTGTTGTCATCTTAGTTTGATGGCAGAACCAATGCTTTGGAAGCTTGCATCCTTATTGTATGCTAGCTGTGTCTCTTGTAAGCTTTTGGGTACACCAAGGCCTTTATCTTGCTGGTGTGGACTGTTCACTTCCCTCAACTGATTTACCCTGTGCAAAAGGGATTTGCTTAGGAATGGGCTGAAGCAGGGGTGCTGATGTGCAGGTCCAGAAGTGACATACCAGCAGCTCTGTGCTGTTACATAGAGAGGCTGATGAGGCAGTGCTGGTGATGAGGAGGTAATAGCACTTCTTACTGACCTGCGTACTGTGAAGTGAAAGCAGGTGGCAAAAGGTGATTAAAACTCCTTCTCTGGACAGATCTGAATACCTGATGGGCTTTCTTGTGGCAGAAGATCAGCTGAGGTTGTTTGCTGACACAGATTTTTAAAGGGTTGAATAATCTGAGTGAAATCCACAATGGTACCAGACAAAGGCATCTTGGAAGAGGTGGGAAAACCTTCCATGTGTGCCTTTGAATATGTGGACATGTGCTTTGTGAAAGATTGTCTCCCTTGCATGCAGGGTGCTGCTGGGAGGATGCAGAGTTTTGCTGTCTGCAGTCCCTATAGGAAGCATGAATATTTGCATCTTCAGTATCTCCTTTTCTTTAAAGAAGTGTGTGACATAGATTTGTGTGCTGTTCAGACTCAATGGGCAATGGCTTTGATAGCTGAAGTGCTCTTCCTGTTGCCATTTTATCCAGGATAGAATGAAAATATCCAGAACATCACAGACTATCTTGTCCCACTCTGTATAATCAGAGCTGTGGGCTCACAGTCTGGGCTTCTGTAATTCCGGGCTTATAAAAAGAATCCAAAAGAAACTCATTGGAAGATGGCTTGTTCTTGAAACCTGCTCTCTTCGCTAGGGTCTGCCTCTGTGTGACCTTATGGATGCAGGCTTCTTCATTTCTTTTAGGTTCAGCAGATATCTCCCACAAAAAAGAATAGCCTTCTACTTTTTCTGGTTATGTGTTCTTGGCTATTGGGAGGGGGAACATGTGGCAGGCAGATCATGAGCAGCGGGATGAGGAAGAGAGTAAGTAAGGAGACAAATGGAAAGCTGTAGAGCTTTCCAAACAGGAAATCAATAGCATATCAGCATGCAGCCACTGGGATCTGAGTATGCAATGTAAGCATGTAATCACAGCTCCCTCCCCTCTGCCCCTTAGCACTTACATTGATGGTGAGTTGCAAACTGGAACCAATTAATCCTTCCAACCTGCTACAACAATAAGTGTTAACATTCTTTTGCATGGCCTCTGGCTGCTGCGCCTGCATGGAGCTTGGCTGTGTTTGGCCCTCAGCAGTTGGCCCAAAGCTACATTGAGAGCGAGAACAAGGGTCTCTCTGACCATAAGCCTTGCAGCCTGTGCACTGCGTTAACCAATTTCCACTTGTATATAGATGTTGGTGAATTTGACTGTGTAGATATATATTCAAGTGCCTGACAAAGGAGGGATTTGCAGGTGCGGGGTTATTCCAAGGACCATCTATGTGATTGATTTTTTTTTTTTTTTTTTTTCCTGATGTGAAAATGTGTTTAGATTTGTGTCACTGAGGATATATCTGCTTGCATGAGTATCTACTCTTTGCCTTGTAAAGCTACTTTGTTGTATAATAGGATCACTTGCATCACAACATCCCGTTTTATTTATACCCGCATACAGGATCTGTGCATGGAGGTGTGACCAAAGACCTTTGAGTAACTCTTATTTGGCTTTTGGGAAGATGCATGTAGGGTACAGAAGAGGATGGTGGGGGGGTGTGTGTATATATATATGCACATGTGTATATGTTGAATATGTGCATGTGACACAAAATGCTTAAGTGGTGTGGTAAAGATCCTTGTGCCATGTTAACAGATCTGATTCAGAGTTGTGTTTTGTGCAAGGCAGATGCACCTTCAGGAGGTGAATGCGCCATGATTACTGATAAGAATATCTGCTTAGCTGTGTAAGCTTTAGGAATGATCATTATACACAGCAGATTTGCATCCTATCTTGACATAAGTGATTGTACCAGAGAAACAGAATTGGCTTGGTTACCCCTCCTTACCTTTCTGTGATAGCCTCAGTGTAAGGTAGCAATTTAGTCGTGTTTCAGTCACCTGGGCATGAAATACAGTGTCAAGAGTGGAAAGGACATGTTTGACTTTTGCATTCTCTTGGGAGAGTTTCTGGGGACAGAGGAAAGAGGAGGACAAATGGAGGCTTTCTTACATGCACAAGTTGCACTGTTTTAATTAGACCATGTATTCAAAAATAGCACAACCTGACTGAGCCAACCTTTCTTATGTAGCTATGTTACTGTGTGCTGTATTAGCAAAGGATTTCTGGGCTGGATGCAACCTGAACCAGTAAGTCTGTGCTTCGGCTGTACCTGCATTAACACAGCCTTGTTGGTTTAACTACCTCAACAGCACAGATTCTCACCAGTATAGATGTGCTTTGTCAAGTCTTGGATTTAGGCAGCTGAGAAGAATCAGGATGGACCTGTAAGATGTTCTGCACTTCTAGGTTTTCTGTAAAGGGAAGGAAACTATTTGAAACAGTCTTTGGGCTGCTTCAGGGCCAGGGCTTCTACTAACAGTGATTTCCCAGTGATTCAAACTAAAAGAATCTTACTCGTACTAACTCCAGTGGTGTAAGAGCTGCCTGTAGTCTAGGCTTGCTAAGAGAGTGAAGGTAGGAAACTGTGAGAGCTCAAGTGAGGATACAGAACATCTCCATTTCTATGTAGCCTAGGTGCCAACTGGTGACTGGTTTGTGTACTATGAACAGCAACAGAGCTGCAGCAGATTGGGCTGCTAATAACAAAAAAAACTCAGGCTGCAGCATGAGGTAAATGAGCTGTGGCATTGCCCCAGAGGGACCTAGAGCTAAGGTCAGCAGTACAGAGTCTTCCTTCTCTTCTGGTCTGCTGTGTGCACAGAGGAAAGACCATTCTGGCTGGCCTTGCTCTGTCTGTCTTGATGTAAAGCTTTGTAGCAGCAAGCTTATCTTGAGGCTTCAAGGGACCTCACAAGACCTCTGTTTCTAGGCTCTGCTCATCCCCCTGGTCAATCTGAAGAGTTTCTGGTCTCTTTCTCTCCCTCTTCCTGCTGCCCACAACAACCCAACCAAGCACAGAAAGGGAAACAAGACATCCTAAGACGCCCCTGGTGCTGAAGCATGGCTTGAGCTGCTGTTAAGGTGTAACAGAGGTGTGAAATGTACTGGGAAGACAGGAGACTTCAAGCCCCTGCTTTCTTCACTGTATACCAGGGATCCTTAAAGTTCCAGCTCTGAGGCTCATGCAGACCTGGGGATGCTATGTGAGAAGAGGCTTTGAAATTGTTACAGGGAGAAACTTAGTAGGATTTTTATCTAGAAGAACCCTTTGTGCAGAACATCCCCAGGTTTCTTGCAGAACCCTGCCTAAAGCTCTTCTACAGGAGTTCGTTGAAGCAAACCATAGAGTGTTGCAGGGTGTTTCTGCCTCACCAAACTGACATTTTTCTAATGAGGAAAAAGGGTGTTTTTGTTGGAAAAATTCCAACTCAAGTTTCAAGAACAGATTAAGGCACAAGTGCTTAAAGGCTTTTCTGCGATGTGTTATCTTCTGTCATAAGATTACATCAAAGACTCAACTATCATCTAAAACAAGAAATGTTCTGAAAATTGTCGCCCTCATAGGTGTGACAAAAACCTTAAAAATATATAACCTGATTGCAGCCCGTAGCTGGTGCCTGTTTTATGTCTGCAGGCAGCTGAAAGAACATCATTAGGGATATATCATCCAGTTTATTTCCCTGGGGTTTTAGGTTTGACCTTCTGCTGAAGTCTCTTTGGGAAAGGGGTTTCAATGCAGCTACTACTAAAGAGTGTGGTAGTCCTGGCTTTTTCAACCAAGAGTTAGCTGCTGTTTCCCTGAGGGAAAATGCTCGGGGAAATCATAAGTGCAAGTGGCCCTTTTTTTGGTGGGATCTGCCACTGCTTGATGGGACTGAAACCTGAGGAGTTTGCATCATGTGGGAGGGGTTTAGGTTATGTTGTGGATTATGTTTGTGTTGGGTAGCGGGAACATTTGTTCAGTTTGGCTTGTGACCATTCCTGGGCAGACTGGGAATTGTAAAGCTGGAAAAACAATGGAGCAAATATACAAGAAGACTCATTTAAACCAGAGTTGTAAGGGCACTGCAGAATCATAGAATCTTAGAACCAGCTTGGTGGGAATAGACCTTTAAGACCATCAAGTCCAACCATTCCCCCAAAGCTGCTGAGGCTGACACTGTGTGTCACTGAGAGCCTAGTCTACTTGGTTTGTGAACACTTCCAGGGTTAGTTACTCCACCACTGCCCTGGGCAGCCTGTTCCAATGTCTGACCACCCTTTGGGCAATGAATTGTTCCTATCTCCATCTAAACCTCTGCTGGTGCAGCTTGAGGCTGAAGTAGAAAACCTACCCTCACTTTCGTTTGAAAGTGGATTTCCTTCAAAGAGGCCCAGCTGATGTCACTGGAGAGAAGGGAATATCATTGGGCAGGGCTCGCATCCCGTAGTGATGCTGTGCCTGAGCCAGAGGATGAGCATGTGCATGTATCTGTATGTGCATGGCATGTGCGGGGACGGTGCTGTGATCACCGGAATTACAGTCTAGCCAGATAACGAGCTGTTGTTGTTTACAGCACTTTGGTTCCGGGCACTTCAATTCCAGAAAGATGTAAACAAAATTAGAGGGAATTCAGAGGATTGCAAGGAGAATGATTAAGGGGCTGGAGGGACTGACTTATGAGGAATGCTTGTGAGAGCTAAATATATAGCTGCTTTGGCTAAATGACTAGAGAGGATCTATGCTAATGATCTAGGCATACTGGGAAGGAGTGAAGAATTGTCGAGTGTGGACTCAGAGCTAGAAGTGTCTCTCATGGTAGGAAAATTGGAGAAGGGAAGACAGAAAAACTGGTAGGAGAAAAGAATACTTAATGGAAGAAAGAGATTAGGTGGCGAAACAGCTTTAAGAGCTGTGGTGGAATTGCTGTCATTTGGGATATCTGAAGTTTGGTTGGGCAGAGCCCTGGAGAATAATCCATGCTCTACAAGCTTGAAAAGGTCCCTCGAGAGACAGTCTAGATGCCTTAATAGATTTTTATGCTGTCATTAATTTCTGAATCACAGCTAATACTTTCAGTCTGACAAAGAACCATATTCTTTAAAGCATTTTTCTTTCTTCCCTTGTATTACTTCTGGCGTGACACAGATATTGGCAAAAGACAGACTCACAAGGAAGTAGTCCGCTGTATTAAGAAATGAAGTCCTGGTTATCAACTGCTTAACTCAGACTTTTTTCCCCTTTCTTTTAGTGAGGTGTTCATCCAAATTTGCCTGATAGGTGGGCAGAGGCAGTCTGCTGGACACCCCATAAGTTGAAATCCTAGTATCTGTAACTTTGCCCTATCAGCTGTGCCAGGCTATGATGGGTTTCCTGTTGCCACGCACAAGTATATCCTTCGATTTATCTTCCACACTTTCAAAATGGTAACTAAACAGCAGACTGGTCCCTTCAGACTCAGAAGCTGATGTGGCTGAGCTTGTAGCATTAGTGGCATGGCACAAAAGCTGAGCTCTCCCAGGGCCATCTGTGAACTGGAGGTAGTTGGGCCTACAAGAGAGGTAGAGGTGGAACATCGTGGTAGGAGATGACCAAGTTGATCTTAAAAGGGAGGCAGAGGTGGAACAACATGGTAGAAGACCATGGTTGATCAATGTCTGGTGGGAATCAGCCAGCTGGTTTGCTCTTATCTTGTTCACAACAGGACTGAACAGTGAAAGCTAAATGGGTAGAGGCAGCTTCTCAGTTTAACACTTTTTTTTTTTTTTTTTGGAAGAAAACAAGCTGAATTGACAGCAAGTTTTGCAGTGGTTCCTGTGCTGGCTGGCACCATTGACTTCCAGAGGCAAAACGTATTGCAGTTTGAGTGTAAGAGCCAGGATACATAATGGGGATTACCCAGACTGAAGATTATTTGTGCCATGGATGCAGATCCAGAGAGAGAGTTCATCATAGTTTATTAGCTCAGGTACAGGACTATGCAAATTGCAATCTGTTTAGTGGGCAAGAAGCAAGGAGAACTATTTTGCATTGCATGCAGTCCAGACTGGTAAGTGTTGCTGGATCTTTCCAGTCTGTGCAGGGCCAGCTTCAGGGTCTCAGCAGCCCAGAAGTGCCAGGGAACAAGTTGCAGATACAGCTGACTCTGGTTGAAAAATGATGCTTCTTAGCTTGGACTTATGATTACAACAACAAGGTGGCTGTTAGTAATGACATCTTTACCCAATGCTCCCTAGCAGAATGAAAGAGCTTGTTTGCTCAGATTTGGTGCAATGGGAGTGCAGTTGGGCTCTGGCTCTGAAATAGAGACAAGGTACACTGTAGGCTTGATTTGTCTACACTTAACTTCCTTATTTTTGGTGTTATAATCACCTCTTTAAGAAATATATAAGTCCTGGAAAAAATACAAAGTTCCTACTTTCCTTTAGGTAGAATTAGTGGCTGCATTCATGCCAGAATGGGAAAACTAGGAGATGTAAGAAATTCAGTAAAGGATGAAGAAAGGAAAAAGACTGGGGACTCCAAAGGTGAGGAGATGAGGTGCTGTTCGATGGTAGGATGCATGTTCATCAAGATGGAGAACTTGAAATACAGACTCAAATACCAATGGACCTTCTATTTTCTGGGAATTATTTAGGCAATCTGTGTGCCCTCTAGTGGCATTAATTCGTAGAGGGACATACAGAGTTGCTGCTGCTACCATTAATCAAAGCCAGTATTGCTTAAAAAGCTGGACAATATGTTTGGAGCCCAAAGGATGAGGGTTCTCACTCCTGGCTTGCTGCAGAGAGAGGAGTGGGGTAAGAGATAATTTGTCTAGTAATTGTTTGTTGCATGGAGAAATGGATTTGTTACAGCACCTTTTAATCATTGTTCCATGGGATTTTGCTAATCTCATTCTAACCCTGGCAGAACACTTGTAGCTTTGCACCCAGCTGATGAGTCGGAGCATGATGCTACACCTCCTTTAGATACTGATGCACAGGCACAGCAGCAGAAGGCCTTGAAATGGATTCCTGCAACTGGTTGTAGAGGATAGAGCTGTGGGATTGCTCTGTGGGTTGTAAACTGCATCTCTGAAAGGGAGACCCAACATTCTATAAAGAAGAGGGCAGTTGGTAGCAAACAGTTGCTCTGTGGGTTGTATGAACTGCATCTCTGAAAGGGAGACCCAACGTGCTATGAAGAAGAGGGCATTTGGTAGCAAACTTGTGGTTGTATTGCTATGTGCTGAATTCTGTAAGAAAAATATAAGCATTTCAAAGCCAAAATATAGAATAACCTACACATCTGTTTCCTAAAATTCCTGGTTTAGATAGCTAACAGTAGCATTATTAAATATCAATCTTTATATGAAAGGAGGCTCTTCTCAAACAAGAATGAATGATTTTTTTGGTTTACTGTTATTCACATGTTTGAACAAGGTGGAAAAAAGTGGATTGATGCTATTAATAACTACTTCTGTTAGTAGTCAGAGTTCATACATAAAAATGCCCATTCAAATACACTAAAAGAGGAACTTCCTGGGAAAATGTGGATGTTTAATGAAAAAAGGGAGGATTTCTCTCTGCTGGGATGGCCTTTCTGAAAGAAGTGGAGAATGATTCTAAGGCAGCGCAATATAAGGCATCCAGGTTGTTTCTGCTCCAAAACACAGCAGGATCTGGAATCTGGTTATCCCACAGTTGAGAAGACACATCAATCCCTGGGCTCTGATCTGCTTTGAAGAGGTCTTTTTTTTTTTTGTCTCCACATCATATTTTTAGCTACCATACATGTTAGAGTTAGAGCTCTGTGACTTTCAATATTCAGTGTGGGGCCTGCATTAATTGCTAGATAGAAGGTGAGCAAAAAGGTCTGCGTTTGCCACAGAGACAAAGGGGGAAATCCTCATACAGCCAAAGGCTCACTTGCTCCTTGTCTCTGTGCTTTGGCTTGCTGTGCTGAAGGGCAGGCTGTGCGAGACCCCCCACTTGTCACAGTGAATTGCTGGATCTGTAAGCAGAGGTGGCAGCAGCACGCAGTCCCTGCAGGTGTTTCAGCAGCCAGTAGTCCCTAGATAGCCAATAGATAGTGCTGTGGCCATAAAACAGAGCTCCAAATTCCTGACCAGATCCCTGTGTATTTGCCCTCGGCAGATTTAGAACCAGGCAGCTCTGTTGCATTTCTAAAATGGCTGGTGCAGTGCCTGCCCTGCAGCATCCAGGCAGTGTGACAAATTCCCTTTTGCTCCTGATATTGGCTCACTGGAGCTGCGAGGAAGGGGGAAGTATGGGTCTTTTATTCAGCTGAATTAAGCTACAACCAAATATCCCAGTTTGTTTCCTGCTGCTGCAGTTTTGTGACAGAAACAAGGGACCAAAGATGTGCCTGTAGCAGAATAGCTCAGCAGCTTCTACAATGTCTACCTCCTGCACCAGGGTCATACAGAGAAGGTATGACCTATTGTTTGATAGAAACCATCAATTCTGCATTGGAGTTAACATTCTGGTCTGCGGCCTTATTTGCTGTTGTGGGGTAGAAGATTGTCTAACACCTCTTAGGGGATTTTTGCTTTTGAGGAGATTTTTGTGTGGAAAACCAAGGAAGAAGCTAGCTCTTAGAGCTATTTGTCTGGTTTAGGTAGACCCAATGTGGAGTCCCTAATCCAATTTCAGGGAGCAGAAGCTTTAGGCTTCTTCACACTGTCTTGCTCTAGGAGATTGAAGATGCGTTGTTTGATTTAGTTGTCCTTTGCGCTACCTATTCCAACTTGAGGATAAACAAATTCTAAACCAATATATTTCTGGGAGGGGAATAAAAAGCGGAATGAGCTGTGATGCATGTGTCTTTTGATCATTCTGCCATCCTGAGTGAGGATACTTTACATTTCTCTTTCTTTTGGCACTGTGAAATGTAATTTATTGCTGTCTGGTTTGTTCCTTTTGTTGATGGCACTCCAAATAGAGCATCTTCAGTCCTCCTCATGGTGATAGCAAAGTTCTTATGGCATCAGATCTGGGGCTTAAGAGTCACATCTGGATAACCTGGCATATTATTTAGCTTGTAGAATCTACAGAACTGGTGATACAAGTGCAAGAAGCAAAGCATCAACTCAGATTTTCAGATTCAATAGTGGTTTGCAGCGCAGGCTGGTAGCTAAAAGAAACACATTTCCATGTATAAACTTGGGCATCTTTGAGTTGCAAATGACTAAGAGACAATAAAACACAAGTTGCCACTTTCATAGGGACTCTCTTAAAAGCTGGAACCGCACTTTCAATTAACTGCTGTCTATGGCCAAAGTAGACACTGCATGAAACTTTGATAATTTCACATATTTAAAATGAATCAGAAAGTCTCATTTGTACATTTTTACTGCAAATTTCATGAATTGCACATTTCCTGGTGTTAGATGTTCAATAAACTTAAATAATGTAGCAATTTACATCTAGGAGATTTGCTTTAAAACTGAAGACTGGCTGATTCTGGGTTAAGAATAGTTCTTTTTATGCCTTCAGCAGTTAGAATGGACAACTTTGTTCTGAAATTGTTGGAGATCTGTACTGACCACTTAGTAGCAGAACTCTGATATCAGGAAGATATGTAAGGTATCAGCATATAGCTGGACATAACTATCCCTTTTGAGCCTGATATTGCACTTTTGTTCATTTTGTGTGCTTCAGTGTTGGATCTATGCAGAAATTTTCCAGTCAAACTTAACTGTATTTTAATGTATTTATTGGGGACCTTGAAAAACCAGCTTGTGAAATCCAGTATTAGTTATTAGCACAGAGTGCTTCCTGTAGAGGAGTAGTCTGGGAAAAACCAGCTTGTGAAATCCAGTATTAGTTATTAGCACAGAGTGCTTCCTGTATAGGAGTAGTCTGGTTTTGGGGGACATCTTCCTAGATGTCAAAGATCCAAGGTGAGCTCCCAGTTTGAGATGTTCTGTACACTGGTGCAAATGAGCTCCTGCAGTCCCCTGCTCATCTCAAGCAGTGTCCTGTTTCCATGCCCTATCCTCAGTTTCGTAAACACTGGGTTTTGTCTGACTGACTGCAGAGATATAACATGTGGTGTTGAAGAGGGAGGCTTTAAGCAAAGCTCTCTTTCCTCGTTTACCACACTCCTGCTTTCCATAAGTGAGGTCTACACTCAACTACAGATAAACAGTAAGGCAGAAAAGCAGAGTCCAAGGTACCTATGGCAATCTTGAAACAGGACTGCTGCAGACAACAATCCATTTTTAAGATGATCTGCTGGCCATGCCATGATAGCTTATAAGAGAGGTATCTTAAAATTGCCTCAAAAATACCAAGTAGTGCTTCTCATCAACAGATATCTTCCACTTCCTCCTGAAATACTGGTTAATGATTTCCACCACCAGTCACATTTAAGGATATAAAAAAATATGGTGCATTATCCCAGCTGACCATGTACAAACCAATGGCTAAAATACTCATCTAAGGTGATGAGCTAGGTGTGCGGTAAAGAGCCTGGAGAACTCATTCTCTGTTTGATCCCCTTACACAATGCTCCTATGCCAAGTGTAAGACTTCCTTTGTTTGAGTCTCCTTGGGCATTGAAATGGGCAGCACGGGTGACAGGAAAGGTGAAGCTGAGAGTGTGAGGTGAAAGGAAATGGTCGTGGCTCCCTGGTGTCTGTAATGAAATGTGTAGAAGGTGTCAAGGGAAAGGAACAGAGGTGCATTTGATAGTGGTGTGGGAAAGAGGGAAACGGGCAGGAGTGCATCTGACAAGCCTTTAAGCCCTGTTTTTCTTAATGGCAGCTCCTGCACAAGCACAGGCTGCATAAAGCCATAAAGAGAAGATGGCTTCTCCCAGGGCCCTTGCAGCTGCACCAGGCTATGATAACAGAAATTAACTTCATCTCCTTTGTCTTGCTATCCAAGTGCCCCAGAATAGTAGTTATAAAAACAGTGCTGTTTAATATTGTCTTTGATCGAACAATCCGATGGGAGCCCTGGGCTTGTTCTGCTCGGCTTTGTTAGTTTCAGACCCCAAGGCAACAAGCCGTTGCCTTCAAAGCCTAGGCAGGGCTGCATTAAGTGTGAAGCACGCAGCAGAAATCCCAGTTTGTCAATTCAAATGGCACTCACCTAGCAGCAATGCCTGCGTATTTAAATCCACAATCAAGTATGGGAAGCAGGGCACATGCAGCTAGCCTTTCTAGAAAGATCATGTCTTGAAAGCTGGCAAAAACAGGCATCACCCTCAAAGGGGAAGAATTTACAGCGGATTTTTCCTGCTGTTGTCCAGAATTAATATGCCAGCTTTTTCACTTCCTCCTACTTGCCTCCTAGTGCAAGAAGGCTTCAAAATGTGTGCTGCAGGACAGCATCACTGGAGAACAAAGCTCTCACTCATGTCCTTTGCCTCCCTATGGTAGAGATGTGCATCTTTCTTTCAGCTGCTGCGCAGGCACTGCATGTACACCTTGGCTAAGACCTCCATTCTGGTTGGGTATAAAGCCAGATCTCTGACATAGTTAGCAAGAGTCAGCTCTTGGAGATACTCACCTGCAAACAGTATGAGGGTAGTTGCTGGAACAGGTGAATGCTAGTGGTGATGTGCATGGGGGTTTATGGGAACCAGAAGGGTAGAAATAGCTCACCTGTTTCTAGATGGGTGGCTACCTGAGTGCACTATAACCTATATGGACTCAAATGCAGTGACTAATGGTCTTTCTACAGGCAATGCTGAAAGATGGAACTACATGCTGAGCTGAGGACTGGCGTACTGTTTTTGCTTAATCTCTTCCATTGCTTAATTATGGGAATTGCTTTACTTTGTTTTCCTCCCTCTGTAAAACAGGGATGCAATCAGCTTTTGTTCAAGTGTTTGTATGGGGCACAGAAAAGTGAGAAATAGGGTTGGAACTCTTCTTATGCCTTGAAGAGCCCATTTGTCAGTTTACTAGGGACTGGTGACCATGGTGCTTTACCTAAATTTTCACATCTCTGTGAGCTACTCACAGGTAGGTTTGATTATGAAATGTCCTGGAACCTGGTGAGCTACTTCCCTCTCATTATAGAAACTGCCTGGTCCCTTTAAAGTAAAAGGGTATCAAATATATAATGTTTTAGGTATACAATTCATTATAATAAAATTTGGGAAGTTGGAGGATTTTCAGAAGCAAGTAGGTTAGTGATAATATTTCATAAGATAAGGGCAACAACTGCCATTACTGTAGTCAGGGTAAGATTCAGGCAAGCCACATAAACTCTTTGGATATCTAATCTCTCAAACCTGACTCAGGCCAATTTGTGTTCAGTTTCCAGGAGCAGGTTTTCTTGGGCATTGTCTGTGAGAGAAAATAGAGCAAGGATTTCTCTTCTGTCCTAACAGTGCTTGTCTGGAGGAGGTCTTGTTATGTGCAGTGATGCTCGATACTTGAGTTTTAGTTTAGCAGGGAACCAGAGCAACTAACCCTACGGTGTGCTCTCCCGTATATTTTAGGAAGGATCCGGAAAAACTCTGGACAACATTTGGAGCCTGGAAGACTGGTTCATTGCTTCCCTCTTGAAATTATTGTTGTTTCCCTAATCAGGTTCCTCTAGGACTTTGAGCTACCTGGTCTAGTGGAAGGTGTCCCTGCCTGTGGCAGGGGGTTGGAACTGGATGAGCTTTAAGGTCCCTTCCAGCCCAAAACATTCTGTGATTCTTTTTTCTCTGTACCATATAAGGCAGTGCAGTGACAGTGAGTGAACTTCATTGATCAAACAAGCAAGAGGAACATAAATGATGGCAAAAGCTGTGTCAGTCAAAGGTAACTGGCAACAGCAGAGGAGGGAGTTGGTTTGCTGTGGTGAGATAATTTATGTTCCATCTCTGAGCCTGCTCAGAAAAGGCAACCACAGTTTTTAAAATAGCTCTAGTGAGCATAAGTGACCCAGGGCTTAATGCAAAGAGACAAGGCTTTGGGGTTCCTATCTAATTTTGTCCTCAATAGGAACTATTCTTGTCCCAACACGTCAGTGTTCTCTTCTGTTAAAGGAACATAGGGGGTTTGGAGAATTTTAAGGTGGGGTTTTAGATAGTCAGATGCTGAAGAAGTACAAAGAACTTCAGATTATGAGTTACAGGAGAAAAAATTCAGTGTGCAACTTCTAGCTTCAGATCTTGGGAAGAGCTCCTGGATGCAAAGGAGGTGGATGGGAGACAGGAGACTGGAAATTAAAATAAGCCAATATCCTAAACTATATTTTAATTGAATTTTCAATATCTTCGCCTTTGATATTATCATACCAGACATTAAACCCATACGTATTATTCTGTAACTATATACTATCTAGAGCAAAAGGATGAGCTATTAAAATGGGAGAGTATAAAAAGCTCTTTCAGTATGCCTTCAGAATTGTTCAGTATGTTGCTTATGCAATATTTTCTATTTCTGAAAGCTTAGAAGCCTGGAATTAAGTAAAGGAAAAGCCTTTTTAGGTTGGCAAGGCAATTTCTCCCCACTTGACCAGTGCAAGCTCTTTGAGTACAATGACAGTTAAAATCAACCGCCTTAAATCCATGCTGTTTAATTATAAAGGAAAGCCACAGTATTTCAGAATGGAAAGATATGGGTTTGTTAAGATACTGGACTGATCCTCGGGGGAGCTGGGCTTAATTCCTGCCTTTGCCACAAGCTTTCTTTAAGTCAGTCCATTAATCAGTTTATGCCTTCGCTTACCTGTCTGTGCAATGAAAATGAAGACAAAGGAAGTTCCAGGCCCATCCACCCCCATGCATAAAAGATGCTCCCTGTGTGATGGGTCCCAATCTTCTTTCTGCCTTTCTGTTATTGTTTGGTATAAATGTGTCTTCCTAGAATGAAAATTTAGCTGATCCAGGCTCTCTCTTTTTCAGTGTTTCTCGAGCTCCATGGATAAACGTGGTACTCTACTGACTTAAGCTGAGACAAAGTCTTTGCAATAAAATCTTGCAGAAGTTAAACCTATTGGATCATTCAATCTATCTCCATATTCAATTATCTCCACTTGTACCTTGTGGAGCAGAGTGGTAGTCTGTGAATAGTTACGGATGCAATTGAATTTTCATTATGAGGCTAATCTTTGCTCTTTGATCCTCATCATAGACAGTAAAGAACTGGTCAGTTTTAGGGATGACTTAGCATCTGTGTATTGAAGTCAACTGGATGCTATTTGCCTGACTTTTAAGTGAAAAAATGCATATGGTGTGCACAATTTTTAACAGTATAAGCATTGATGAAAACTAAAAGAATCTCTTTCCATCTTCTATTTGTAGTTATAACAAAGAAAAAGAGAGGGAAGGACACGCATTTTGTTTTCCTGGAATTGTTGACTTGAAGCCAACACAGGCCACAGATGAGTTGACTAGGCTTTAATTTTAAAAACTAGGATTCCAAGTAATGATATCAAAATGGTTCATTGACTTGTTCCAGTGAGCAACTTCTGGAGGTGTAAGCTTTCATTAAAAAAGGTGTAATGCTGTCTCGAGCACTGTGTCCATCCCTTTTCCCATATCAGGAGGGAGCTTGCCCTAATCACAGATCCCTGGAGAGATCTGTCATTGGTGAAAGGCAAGAAGTTTCCATTAAATGCTGATTAGAAAAGCTGATTGGATATTGCCACTTCCATAAACTGGCATTTTTCTAAGGTCTTCAAGCCCTGCGTCCTTGCTTTGGTGGGGGGAAAGGTGAGACAATTGCCTTTCTGCTCTAAATTGCTATGGCCAGGAGAACAAGAAGAAGGATGGTTGCTTCTGGTTTTGGTGACAGAAGACCAAAATGAGCATGGTTGTACCTTTCCTGTATGGCTTTCCTCAAATGTTTACAACCTGCAGCAATGCTGGAGCTGTGGATTGGCTGTGTCGTAGGATAGCACAGATCATGATGCATTCCTAAGGTTGAGAGCGTTCAGTGAGCAATTGGGAGAAAGAACACGGTGAGAAGATCATAAGGAAAGCTGTGGATCTGAGCCCACCGATGCCCTTTTCTTGGCTGGCCAGGGTTGTTTCTGTGGTTTCCCAAATGCATTGGAGTTTATGGCAACATTGTTGTAAAAGCTCTATTATGCTCCATTCTCTCTTCCTTCACTTCTTACCTTACCTTTTGCAAGGTATCTTGGCAAAAACAAGGATCCTTTAAAATAACCCCCAGCCAGAGCTGACATTATCTTGCGTTTGCCATAGACTGTTGAGAAGATGCAGGAGCAAGGTTGCCACACTTCTCCTGGATTTTGTAAGAGGAAGCAAAAAACTTCAGTGACAAACTATTCTTCTTATATGTTGCGACAAAGACTGGAAGCAATTCTGTTCAGTCACTGAACTCACCTTGACTTGCTTCATGCAAATGCTATAATTCAGAAGTTCTTGAACAGTGGTCTGCAAGACACAGCCTTTGCCTCTGGATCTGTATAATCTGTAGTGTTTTCAGCTAAATGATGGCAGAGGTACAGAGTTATCCTAGGGGAACCAAAAGCAGGCTCAATTATCAATTCAGTAGTCCTGGAGCTGTGGTTTCTTTGCTAGGAACAAGGCTTCTGTATTCTTGGTCTACTGTGTAATTAGTGACTAATGGAACAACAACCCCCAGTATATTAATTACTATTGTAGCTGTATACAGAGCATTGTTCTGTCTGTGACAGACATATAAATTGTGTGCAGCTACATTGTCCCTTCCTGAGTATCTGTCTCTAGAGTTAGGTGTCAATAATGAAATCAGCTCTTCCTTGAGGATGGATAGTGTTATCTCTAAGGGCCTGTCTAAGTGGGAGCACAAGGGAAAGTTGATCTGAATTAAGTAACAAGGTGGGTTTCAAGTGGATTATGTAAACTGTATAAAACTGATGCTTGCACACACTCTCATTTGGAATTCAAAATGGCCTTCATTTGATTTCATTTAATTTTCCTTTAAAGGGAATTAAGCTAAATCGAATCAAAGCCACTTTAATGCTGGCTGAAAGTGGGATCCGTAGTAAAAGTTCAGTGTGTTATTTTCCTAAGAAGAGGGCAAAGGTTCTCTTAGCATTCCTGGACATTGTGCTGAGCAAATGTGAAAGCTGCTTTAACTATCCATTTTAACACTCTGAAACGCAGTGGGAGTTTCATCCTTTCATGCTTTCTCCTTTTTCCTCCTCTGAATCCCCTGTGTAACTAGTACAGAAGGGTAGTGAAAGTCTATTTTTAGGACATATTTTTACTTAATTGGTATAATGTAGGAAGGGCTGTACCTTTTTTTTTTTCCTTTCCTCTCTTTTTCTTTTTCTGAAGACTTAACTCTTCCCTACAGTGAAATGGAAACACAGGAAGGAGAAGTAATTTCCTCACAGAAACCCATCATGAGCTGCCTGCAGAATCCAGCTTGAGATTTGTTGTTGTCAGCACCAGCACTGGGCTGCTGTGTGTCACCATGCAGATCCTCCCTGTATGAGGCTGGGAATTTGTGTCCACATTCTCTTCTTTGAGTACTCTTCTCTTAGAGGAAACCTTGGTCTTACAGCTGCAGAATAAACCTTTTACTATTTCCAATATTATTTAAGATAAAAAAGCCCATCTGTTAGACATCATTTTGGAAGCCTTACTGAGACCTGGTGTCCTCTATTGCTGAAGATCGTCTCCTGACCTTCTTAGCTGCTTACTGGGTCTTATAGGCAGACAGTAAGGATGGGACTCTCACTGCTGTGCAGTGTGGCTGAACTGAGAGAATGTGAGAAAGTTGGAGGGTTGGGAAGAGGAAAGCCAAGCCCAGAGATCCCTTTGTATTGCAGAGAGCTTTTCATGAAGTCACAGTAGAACAGGCAAGCCATGATTTGAAACGAAATAAACCTTTGGAGCCCTGGAGTTTTAAGGTACCGTTGATAGATGGATTCTGTTCTTATTCAACCCACTCTTGTACGATGAAGAAAGAAACCTTTTCTGTGAATTGACCCACCTTTCTTTCAACTCTACCTTTTTAGGTAGAGCTGCGGTGAGCTCCCAATTCGATGACTAGTTAATCCTGACCAAGAGTTAGGAAGACCATTGGTCTCGACAGCCAGGATTGCATTAATGGAGGAGAGCTGTATTCAGTTAAGAATTGCCTTTATATTTCTTGTACCATAGTTCTGTGTTTCCTTAATGCAATGCATGACACTTGTCTAAGTATTTAAATTTGCACAGTCTCTCTTCTGTTTGCTAGAAATAGCAGAGTAAGTTTTTATACACATCATGAACAGTGTGTCAGAGGGTAATGAGAGCATGTAATTTTGTTTTTGCTTTCATGAGAAAACCAATGTTTTCTTGAACACTAACAGACGCTTTTTCAGTGCTTAACAGTAGAACCTCAGCTTGAGAGGTCCAGGCATTGTTCAGATGCCACTGTCAGCTGGAGGAATGACACCTAGAATACAAGAGCCACTAAAGTGCAAGTACAAAAGAAAACGCTGTACTGCAACCTCAGCAGAATCGTAGAATCACAGACTGGTTCAGGTGGAAAGGACCTTGAGATCATCTAGTTTCAACCCCCCTGGTATGGGCAGGGATGAGCACCTTATGTGTTGGTTCTGTATCTATAGGCTTGAACTTTTTCTTTCCATGATTCACAGATGAGGAGGTTTTAGTTCAACTTTAGGTTTTTTGGCATCTCTCATCTTCCAAGTGTTTGTTCTGTTGATGATCTCACTGATTGCTTTGCCATGTATTCAGAGAGCTGAGAAGGCAAAATGAATCCACTACCTGACAATGAAGTGTATAAATGCTCTGCTATTCTGTGCTTGGGCATCTTCAATGAATGCCTGTGGCAAGCTGCTTGAGAAGTTTTCTTGTGCCATACTGGTATGTTTCTACCTGGTCCAGGCATAGCTTCAGCTTTTACCAAGTTCTGTGTTTAAGATTGTGTTGCTCTAACTGTTGGTGTTCAGCTTTTGTAGTTTTATTTGTCAGCATAGAGGTCATTATTAAAAAGACACCATCTTGCAGCAAGTAGCATCCTACTGTATACCAGAGAAGATGACTGACTTGTGTTAAATCGGGTATTGCTGTGAGATGCTGTGATAAACATTGACTTTTTAATGAGGACCATTTTATATCCTGATAAATGTGAGGACAAATTTCACTGTTTGTTCTCCAGCTATGAAAGTCCTGGAAATATCCACACTGATCCTATACTGGTTAATCTCTACCCTGCTCTGGCACACACAGCAAGTTCTTATTGCTTTAGATAGATGTGAGATATGGGCACCCTGAGTTACAAGGAGGAGGATATGCTGCTGTCAGTAGTCACACAGAGCATACACGATATAACTTGTTGCAGTCTGACATACCCATAGAAATAACCAAGCATGTAGTATTTGTTTCCTGTGCTGTAGTCCTGGGCTTTTGAACTCTGTTCTTCCACAAGGAAGATCCCATTATGCAGATTTCATCATATTGACTAATACTGAGATTGCCTTTAAAAGAAACTGTATTTAGGCAGGGCAAAAGGTATTCTGGTGGGTGAAGGATTGAAGGCTTCATCTTTCAGAGTGATTTAGGTATACATAGATACAAATATAACGAGAGAGATTCAATTTTTCTATATCCGTTTAGCTTCACTTGTGGATATTTATTTTTATTGCTTTAAACTTGGCTTTTTGTGCACTAGGTTTCTAACCGACTATTAAGGCATTTAAACAGCCTTTAGAAACCAGGGCTTTGGTCACTTGGGAGAGCAGAGCTCATCAGCTGTCAATGAGATATGAGCTCTGATGAATCTCAGTCATTCCTGAAAATGAGTCATCAGTCTGTGAAAGGCATAGGCCATTCTGCATGCAGCAAGAACAAGCTTGCAAAAACCACTGAGGTAATAAAGAGGAACCCAAAGCAAAAGAGAAGCAGGATGTGTGGAACCACTGACTTCCGGTTTCCTGCCTTGAGTCCTGGTTCCATCTTTGTGTGTAGCATCCTAACTGCAGGGGAACTCATTGCTAGTAGTTTCACTTGCCTGCAGCATCCCTGCGATGAGTGTGGACAGATATAGTAACAAAGCTGTGGTGACAGATTTAGCGTGGTTAAGATTAGTTGTGCTTTCTTGGTAATCTTTGTTTTGTGTTCGGAAGTCCATAATTACAGTTCAAGTAAGCCAACAGAACTTACAGTCTGCAAGGCTAGGAGTGTCATCTTCCATCACCAAGAAGAAAAACCTCATACACTGACCTTTTTGGTACTTGATAAAGCTATAAATGGATGTAATAATTAAGTATGTTTCTGCAGGGCCTTTTGTTCTGCAAAGATCTGATTTAATTTTTTAATTTTTATTATTTTTCTTTCCCCAAAGGAATTTCCCATCTCTTTCACACTTCATCCTGGGGGTTCTCCCACGCAGGATGGGATGCTCAAGAGACTTGCAAATTTGCAAGGCCTGACAAGTTCTAGAAAGGAACAAGTGGGGTCCTGGTTATTTTAGTGCTCGGCTTCTGTTGCATGTGAAGCAGTCTTACATACCGCAACTCCCTTTCCTGGAGTTTCTTCTCTTTCTGAAGTCTGCTTCTTTTTCTTGGCATGTAATATCTCAAATGGATTAAGTTCTAAGAAGTGACTACTACATAGATGAAGAAGGTGAGTTTTTTGCTTTGTAAGCTGATCACAAGTGATTGTTGCAAATACAATTTGATATTTGGGCTCCAATAACTTCTTGCAGTTTGCTGTTTGTTGTGTCCTGACTGGGTAAAGATAGTTTCTGTAGTGAGAGTGTGAGAAAACAGCCCTATGGACAGAGGCAGAAGCAATGGAACAGGAAAGGAGAGCTAGAGAGCTCACTGAACAGAGACCTTTCTCTTTGTAGGTCACGCAAGCCTTGCCTGCAGCATCGTTCCTAGAAAAATCAGGCTACTGTAGGATTGACTGGCTGAGGCCAGACCTCAGATGTAATTTTCTCCTGTCACATTCAGAAGAGCCCAAAGTAATTGATTTCATGTGTAAGCGTGCAGCTTGCATAGCCCAGCCATGGAGGGTGTGGCTGTGTCCTGCTGTGGCTCATTTAACTTGCATCTGACCCAGGGCTATGGCAAATTAGGGTTTGTCCCTTCACAGTGGCAAGCAGCTCCCATTTACAATATGCTGACTGCATTTTTAGTCATCAGCATGCAAGGGAGAATGAGTCCTCACAGGAAACTGTCTTCCAAAGGGACTTGAATAGATGGCAGGGAGAGGCAAACAGCAAACTCAGAGCATCATGCCAGTACAGACTGTGTAAATCTGCTATTTTCTCTATCTGACAAATATTTGGGTTCATTCTACACACACATTTTCACTACTCAAACTTTTGTGAATATTCATATACATTGCCTGGGCCCAAGTAGGTTATTTTGGTTTGGTTTGAATCTATCAGCTCTGAACTGCATTGAATTAATAGTGGTAGGAAATAGAAAAAAAAATAGCCAGGGTACAGCCACAGATTTGGAACTCAGGGGGTTGGAAGTCAGATTACTATGGTCTAACATGCTATTGTCAATCAGCTGGGCTGCAGTAACTCCCCACTTTTAACCCATTCCATCACTCTCCTGATGCACTCTGCCAGAGACGAAGTGTATTTGGTTAGGAGACAAAAGTTCCGGCTCCCTTGTTTTCACTTACCCAGGCTTTCTTGCAATCTTGGGCAAGTTGCTTTGCTTTGTCCTGACTTCCCTCATTCATCAAAAATTAGAAGATAAAACCCAAGCATTTGTTCCACAAATATTAAATTTTATATATATCCTGTGATCTCTGTAAATGCATTATAGTTTATTAATAACTGTTAATTAAGATCATCCCTAAGATCAACAGTCCTTCGTATTTTGACTAGCCTGTAAGCAAACTGTAAGCATATTTTCTCTGATCCATTTGCATGACCAAAACCCAGCTGGGAGCAGCATTTGCAGCGAAGGCAATGCGTTATACACAGGGGAAAACTTTCATAGCCATGCCATCTCAATACAACACCAGCCATCTTTATCTTCCTGTTCCTCTTTGTCTCTGCAAAACTGTGGATCCTTATGTGGCAACTGGCTTTTACTAGTTCTATGTATAACACTTAGTTCAGAGATACCTAGTTAGAGATTTGTGCATCCCCTAAAGAGGGATGAGCAATCCGCTGCTTCTGGAGTTCTAAGGACTGTATCCTCCGCATTGGTGATTTTATAGTATAACATATCCACGGTGGCACCCAAGTGCTTATCTGTGTGACTGCAGTGGTAGTGAAATGTGCCACAAGCTTTCATAGGCCAGTGGATGCAAGCATTAATTTTTATTAATTTAGGGACTTCTTGCTGTTTAGGATGAGCTCTTTCAGAGTCACTTTTATTATTTATTACTGTTTGATTGGCAAGATGAGTGTGTCATTGTTATGAGTTTTTCAATTTTTGCAGTAGGAAGACCTTTAATCCAGCCTTCCAGCAGGGAAATCAGCTGAAATTCCCACTGACATGTGAGTTCTGTCTAAAAGAAGGCCTTGATAGGACTGGGGCCCAATTATATTGCTTTGACATTTTACATAGTGGTATCAGAATGCTTGTCTAACAAATACAAGACAAAGCCCTACCAGAGACAGCATGCAACCCGATAAAATAAAAACATGCACTCTAAGCTAATTACTTTACTGTGTTCAATTGCATAAAGCAAGAATGCACCATCCACATCTTATGGCTGTTGGGTTTGGAGTTTGATTTGGGGGGCAGTTGCTCATGGAGTTTTTCCATTGGTCAGCTCTAACCAAACGGTCCACTCTTTTAAAGAAAACCAATGAGTTTATGTTTCTAAATGTCTTTTTCAATTTAATTAGATTTGGCATGGGAAGCTTTTAGAGGTAATTGCCATTTGAGGGAAGTTGCATAGGTCAGCCATAGCTTCTGCTACTTCACTCAGGCTAGTATTAATGGTTTGAAATCTATATTTCAGGCTTGCTCTTCATAGGAATCCCAAGCCAGCTAAGAAGAGAAAAGAGGGGGGTGGTGGTTGTTGTTATTCTCAATGTTTTCTTCATTTGGTTTCTTATTTTCTTCCTTCCTCCAGCACAATGTTTAGTGATTGTACACTTGAAATGGGAATTTCGGGAGGGATTGCAGAACTTCCCTCTTTGAAGCAGAGATGCTCATTATGCTCTGTCCACAAGATTGTTCTGGTTTTTTCCAAGTTATTTTATTTTTAGCATCCCTGTTGCAGTGTTTAGACAGTTATATTTTGTTATGAAGAATATGGATAAGTCTAATAGTAACATGTCCCCTAATTGTTGTGCTGGGAAGCCTGACAAGTGGGTGCATTCATACTTTTACACTTGACAGCCAAATTGCTTCCTGCTGAGTAAGTTCACAGCATGCAAGGTGCTTATGGGATGAATCCTCTTTCAACCTTTTGCCAACCAACAGCACCTATCCAAAGTAGTACCTCAGCTGTATCTCCTCTGGTGGCTGGGGATCAAAAACAGGCAAGCCATTTCCTACCAATGCTGCCAGCATTGTACACCATGAGCAGAACCCTGTGTCTCCCCATGGAGAATACACTTGCTGCTTCTCTAGCCCTTGTGAAATGCAGCTGATCCCCAGCACGGGCAAAGTGTGGGCTTGTGAAGAGCCCTTTGGTCCACAGGAGCATGGTGGCACCACAGCCGGTATTGATCCATGCCTGAGAAATGGGAGACTGCTGTATTATATAATTATTGATGTAGCTGGAAAATGCCACAGGCAAAGCGTAGCTTGCTGTTTGTTATGCTGTATTGTCTCTCTCGTCTGCATTGGGCCTCTGTGTTTTGCCTCTTCTGTTTCCCATTGCATGTTTATTTATACCGTGTGCCTTTTAGCTTTCATATTTCTCCTGCAAATCCAACTTGGAGGAACGGGCTCTAGTTTTCATTTGGGAGAAGGAGGGGTGGGCTGGGAAGGAAATGAATTCCTCCAGACGCTCCTGGAGGCCCTAAGATGAATACAAAAAGCAGGGAGAAGGCATGAGCAGGGAAAAGGGGCTTGGGAAGCAGAAAACCTTTTTTTATCTCAGCGGGGCCCACAGGGACTGCCAATCTTTTGATAAAAACATAGACTTTTGAAGCAGCCGTAGCATACAAGCCTCATCTATCACACGACTGGGACAAATAGGTTGAGACCTAATTTGCAGAGCAATTAACTGGAGTCCAGCCAAATCCTCCCAAACTCTTTTGGGATCATATGTACTCGGTACCTGCGTATCCCCAGGAAGGGGTGAGGATGGGCCATCACAAGCTCCAGCTGGTGGTTAAGTGCTGCCTAGTGCAGGAGCATGCTTTCCAAAAGCCTAGGAGTGAGGAGAGCTGGTGATGCTACATCAGCCCCAGGGGAGATGTCACCCACTGAGATTTGCTAATAAACTTCCCTTAATGAAATCACAAGGAGACAGGTTGTGGAACAAGTCTGAGCTGTCTTGGCAAATGTGCAAATAGGAACATGGTAATAGGTAAGTGGAGACTAAAAGAGGTTGGGCAGAGCCAGATGTGGGGACACTCAGCTGAGCGCTATGGGTCAAGACGTGGGAAGCAGCAGCAGAGCTGGTGTGAGTAGTCTGCGGTTGGAGTAATCTCTGTATGTGACCATAGATGTTGTTTATGTGGGAGATTTCCAGGGCAGGGATATGAGGTGGGCATCTGAAAGCAAACCCTGCAGTGTGCTATGGTGCGTGTAAGGCCCTTGCAGCATCAGTCCTCTTTGTGCCTTGTGCTACCACACACTGGTACTCACCCGGTTCCACTGGAGCAGAAAGTTATTAGTCAAAATGCAAAGATAAAAGATTACAGTGTGCAGAACTAAATAACTGCACAGACTCCAGGCATCTGCAGGGCACAGTCCTATAAAAGTCAAAGGAAGATGGACCAGCTGAGGATGTTGGGATAATGGGGCTTTTTCATTATGAAGGGCTGATTCATTTCTAGCATGTGCCATGAGTTACTAGTGTATGTGTGTGTATGGGACTGCCCTCTCCTGGAGGAAATAAGCTCCGCTCTCCTTCCCCTTTTGGCTTCTCAGCCCTGTGCTACTTGCTCTGATGGTCAGAGTGCAGTGCAGTGTGTGTCTGGGTACCTGACAGGGCGTGTGAGAGGCTTTAAATCCTCTGAGACCCCTGTCAACCCTCTGCTTTCACCGTTGATGAAAAACTATGCTTTCTTAGTATAGATAAAGTATAGATTGATTCAATGGTCGCTGTGTGTGCAGGAGCAGTCTTGACCCAATGCACAGCATGTATCGTAGAGTGGAATGAGAGCTATGGGATGGCAGCTATCCAGTAGTGTATTTGCGCTGTGCCTCGGGGTGAGCTGAGCTGTGGGAGCAGGTCACTGCTTGGATAGGAAGGATTCCTTCTGCAAAACCATGATGGGTGTGCTTCTGGGTGTTGTGTGTGTCTGAGATTCAGCAGTGCCTCTTGGCTAACTGGTGGCAAAATACAAGCATCCTGCAGCCTTGTACTGGAGCAAAGTGTGAATTTTGGTTTTAGCTTGAAAGCAGTAGGCAGGCATAAGCTTAATTTAGCAACCAGAGGTGGCTGACGAAGTAAGGCAGAGAGATGGGGCCCTGCCAACACTTGGGCTTTACAAGCTGCAGCCACTGGACCTGCCTGGGTCTACAGGCTTCTGCTAAAAGCACTCCACCTCCGAGGGCAATACAGCCATTGCCTTGGGAAAGCAGCCAGGGCACCGCCAGAAATCCCTCTTTGGCACTGGTGGGTGCTCTCAGAGCACAGAGAAGAACTTAGTTTATTCCCCAACCTAAGAGTGCCACTGGGGTGATATTTTAAGCCAATGCTTTTATTGCTGTTCAGTGAGGGTCTATTTCTACTTGACATAGCACCGCAGTGCTCTTCCACCTCCAGCTACAGGATAAAACACAGTGCCACCCCACACCTCCAAGCAGTGCTGCTGTAGGGAGGCAGCAAACAATCAGCAGAGATTCACCGAGGACTATGATGCTGTAAAATAGCCTCTTGGCACAAGATACAGGGAGGCGCTTACCAAGGTGGCAGGGAAACTATACATTTCCCTTTTCCAACCCATTAATCAAAGCGCCTGCAGTTCCCATTCCGGTGAGGCAGGTGAGACTCTAATAAATATTGAGCAGGGGAACTTGATCCGTAGCCAGGCTCTCGGAGCATTTTCATAAATAAGAAGTTGCAAAACAATAAAATAAACCAGGCTGCTTCCCAGCCATTCCTTTGCGAGCTCTTACTTGTGATTGCAGGGCTGGGCAGCTGGCAAGGCTGACCAGGCTTTGGCTAGGGGGTGAAGAGCGTGATAGTGGAAGATAGTTGCCTCCTCCCTTCGCTATCAATGAATCCTGTGCAGTGGGCCCTGCAGCTGGATTATTCCCTGATGCTGTGGCTGTGGCAAGCTGTTTTCTCAACATCCCCTTTGTACTGGCTTGATCTTATTACTGGTGATGGCCTTGGAGTCGATACAGAGTTGGTTTCACATCTCAACAGAAGGCGAGCAGAGGAAGCTCTTCCCCAGGCCTGACACTGCAGCCATTGTTTGCTGAGTAGCTCCATCGATTTACACAGGGCTATGCGGATAAAGCAGCACTCCGTGTTATATTGCTTTTCTTTCTTTTATTTCGGGTAAACCTTTCAGCTAACATGACTTCTAGTTTTTCTTTTCACCTGTTTCTGAGCCTGGTTTCATACAGAAACATGGCTTCTGTGAGCACGGTGCCTAGCTGTCTTTCAGTCTGTGATTACTGAACATTTCAGCTAAATTGAAATCTCGAACACATTCACTCCTTCTAGTTTTCATGAAAACAGGAGGAAAAACAACCTTGTGAGGTTTGCAGTTGCATAAACTCAGCCACAGGTTTGGACATCAGAGACTCTATCCAGAAGAGATGTTAGCAATATCCATGTAGTGGGGAAAATCCTCACTCAGACTCCTTTTTTTCCCAAAAAAAATCCCTAAAAATGCCAAACCAAACCCAAAACACCCCCTTCCCAACACTTACCAACCTTCTGAAAAGTAGATGACTAATTCTAGTGCTTACAGAAGAACTTGTTAGTACTGTTGGGCTGCACTCCACTTGTTGCCAAGACACCATTTACCACATTGGGCTACTGATCCATCAGGGCCCATGTTATCTTTTGCAGTTTCTACCTTACAATTTAGAGCAAAGTGAAGAAAACCCCATAATGCCTCTAGCCAAAGGTGCACCAATGTATACTGGGTGGGAAGGTTGGGAGCAAGAAGGAGGAGAGAAGTCTTTTGAAAGTCTGCTTGGGTTCCTGAAACCTTGGGATGTGATGATGACTATTATCCCACTCTGCCAATCAGTAGACAAGCAAGTGAAATCTCATTAAGGCAAGGGAGTTAGGGCTCAAGTATTGCAGGTGGCTGGTGATGCTGAAACTGCTTGTGCTGCATTTTTACTTCCCCTCAAATGGGGAAGGCTGATGTTTTGTCAGCTTCTGATGAAGTGCTTTGAGACCCGGGATGAAAGGTGCTGTAGGAATCCAAAGTAGCATTGTTGTTACTGCTGCTCTATTAATAACATTAGCAGGCATAGTGCTTTCTGTTCCTTTTTAAAGACATTAGTCCTTATGGGGTTTGTTTGTTGGTTGGTTTTTGGTAGCAGAGTCAGTGTAACAGGTGAGTCTGTGTGCTCTCCTGCATTGGTTCAAATTCACCGTCTACTTTTTTTGCTTTTAGTGCAGGCATGTGGTTGAGGAGATAAGGGTGAGAGGTCTGGGGGAAATTTTTGGTCTTGTCTTTCTACAATCTTGGTTTTTAGTGATCATAACTAATGATTTCAGCAGATCTCTGACAGACTCCTAGCTTTCTAGACTCACTAACATGCAGGGAATTAAAGATGTGTTCCTGCAGCTTCCTGAAACTCTTAAGATGTTTTCCTGAGCCTTTTTAAGTTCACTTATTTCAGTACATAGTTACTTTGGCCCCTGGTAACTGAGCTTGAGAGTCAAAGACAGATATGACCTATTTGTTCAGGCCTCTAGAATGCCACTGGTGTGAGTGGAATTAAGTTCCTGCTAGCACTCATGTCTGGTTCTAGATGCCTTCCTGTCCTGCGGAGGCTTTGGTGTGAGAGAGGATGGATTTATGTGATATATCTTGGACCTGGGTTGAATGGAACTGTTGGTTCCCTCTGCTTTTACACATATAAGCCAGCCCTCGGTGTTTGTGAAGTGCCACGGTCTCATTTGCTTTTGGGTAGCCTACAGCAATGTACACAATGGAGGATTTTCCCCAGCTGTCTTTAGTACAGGCTACATTTTCATACACTGTGCATTTGTAATAAGCATGTGTTGTTTGTTTAAGAACTGAAAGCCTATGCCAAAATTTTCTTTCCTTGGCTTTAAACATGTGTCCTAAGGGTAGTTTTATTGTAGCTATCAGCAAATAAGAGCATGTTTGTGTTCCCAGTAACCAAAGTTTTGAACTAAAGCCGAGCTACATGTTCAGCTCATGCTACGTCATGCTAGGTACAGCCAGATAAGCCCAGGTGCTTTAAGCCACCTTGTATTTCACTGTGTCAAGACCTGGACTGTGATTCAAGTAACTGCAGTGTCTGTGAAACAAACTGGTGTCATTGTGGCCACTGGTCCTGCTCCAGTAGAGGTGTGATGGAGTAGACCAGTAAAGGATTTGCTCTGGGGACTTCTGGAGTGAGAAAAAGATATTCAGCAAGTGGAAAGAAGGCTTTGATGGTCTTCCTTGCTTCAGTCTGTTCCAGAGGGCCCTTTCTTTCTGACAAGAGGCTGAGAGCAATGCTGCATCTAGAAAGTTCAGCAGTGGAATGTGGTTACCCACTGTGGAACGTGTCTGGGTGGAGCAACCCATGGCTCTGCCAATGATGGCATGAGCTGTGGACTGCTGCTTGCAGGGGAGATGAGTGCAATATCCCTTCTGGGATGCTGCACTTCAGAGGACTTCCAGCATCACGCTTTGCATCTGGAAAATGAAAGAGCAGCCTCAGTTGCATTATTAGCATCACTTCCCTCAGCATTCCAGGTTTCCTTTGGTGGTATTCCATCCAATTATTGACTAGGGTGAACATTGCTTACATAGGGAAATCAATGAGATGACAGCCCAAGGTACTACAGTAGGAAGACAGACAAGGAGATATGTATCTACCTCTGACTTTTTTCCACCTTAATAAATATGTTTCCCTAATCCAATGGCATTGTAACAATATACAGTAATTACTGTGGCTGCATCCATCTCTTTTGATTTAATCAGGCAGATATTATATGTTAAGTATCAATTGATTATTAAAAGCATATTTGCTGATGTTTCCAAATCCACATAATGACGCATAAACAGTTTACTGCACAGCTATTAAAAGTCAGCAACTTGACTTGCTTGTTACAATCAGTATTTATTTAACATGCAATGACCATCCTTTCTCATTAAAACTAAATGTGCTAAATGAGTTTTGGGCATTTAATTTTAAAGCATTTCTTTACCACAATATCCAGTGATTACAAAGAGCCATTGTCTTAGCAAGAGTTTGATGCTATGCAAACATATTTCAGAAGAGTCACATTTGGATAACCTGCCATGATGTTATTCTGGGTCACGATAGACAAACCATTGTAGTGCCTGCAGGAAAGTAAAACTAGATAATGTAGTGGTATTTGACTTTTAAGATCTCTGTATGACCTTGTGTTCTCTAAGAGGCTGAACACCCCAGTTTATATCCAAATCTTCCGGGACCTAAGATATTGAAGGCTCCTTAGCAGAGCAGAGCCCAGCTTTCCTATTTTCAGGAAGCAGATCTGTTCTTTATGGCAGGACTTAGGATGATTAATGCCACAGGTAGAGACTTAAAAGGGACTGTTTTCTTGACATTATATTAGCCTGTGGGAAAACTTGACTACTTGAGAAAATTGGAAGTTCACTACCAACCTGTCTCTTCCTTCCTTCCTTCCTCATTTCTGGCTTGGGATCCCCAGCGAATCTGCTCTCAGTAATTCCCTTACTGTTAGAATAGCTGCTACAGAGAATCCTACAGAGACTAAGGATTTCTTTGTAACGTAATTATGAGCTTTGTGAAACATGACAGTGGTTGGTTGGGCATAGGTGTTGTGTTGTGTGGTAGCGGTGATTGACATTCATGGTTGGTTATGAAGCTTTTGGGGTGTTTCTCCATCAGTTCTTGAAAGTCCCTTCCCTCTGCTCTCTTCACTCCCAAGCCTGGAGCAACTCTGGATGTGTTTTCTTTCTTTGCCAGAAACTGGTTGAAGCCTCCATGGTAGGGCATGCATTCCATCTGCCTGCCCTTTCTGCAGTCTGCAGAGCTTTCTTGCAATTCCCTTATGCTTCAAAGCAAATAAATAAATATTTGCAGAGTTATTAAAGATTTATTGAAAATGCTATGCATTTAAACCATCTTGTGAAAAAGTAGGTGACTGAATATTTATTTATGTTGGGCATCCTCTACATATTTATTTATTCCTCCTTAATCCGATCCATGTTTTATAAATATTGCAAAAGACCCGTCAATAATATAACAGGTTTTCATTAATCCAGAGGAATAATTAGAAGACGTTTAGGATAATATTGCTCTGTACAAATATTGCAGAAGCCTATGAAGAGAGATGTTTTGAACAGCAGCTGTCACCTATGTAGCTGAAGCATATATGAGCACCCCTCACCGTATCAGGACTGGCAAGTGCCTTGGATTCTTTCTGTGTGTTAATACTACTTCCTCAGATCACAGGAACAAGCATTTGCCTTGCAAAGGGATCCTTGCAGTGACAAGTCTACTCCTCTGGGAGAGGACTGCAGCATTTAAACCTTATCCTGTGAAGCAAAATGGTCTCTCACCTGGGGTAATTCTAGGTTTGCACTCCACATAGCAGCTTGGCAGAGGCCAAGGTACTTGTGCAGTTGCTCTCACAGGTTTCTCAGAGCCCTTGTCCTGTGTTGACAAATTCACTAGTCAGTGTTATTTTTCCCAGGGTACACATAATAGTCTTTACCAGGAACAATCTTGTAAGCAGGTGATCGATTAATGTGCTTTCAAAATGATAACAAGCTTTTATTTGCACTAATATCTCAAGATCGTGAGGAGCCATCACCCACAGCTGCTTGTTCCTTACTCTTTCCCTACTGTTGCCTCAGTTCAGAAGTTTCTGTTTCCAATTATTATGCTTGGAATCATAATTAGTTAAGAAAAAAAAAAAAAAAGGAGGAAAAAATGTTGTATGGTTCTACTTTATTTTGCTCCTTCCATAGTCCTTTTAAAACCATGCTCACAAAGCAGAGTCTCTATGCTGTATTCATTAAGGCTTTGACCTTCTTAATGCTAAACTTTCACTAGAGGGACTCTCATGGCTTCTTCACTATCCTGTAGCACAGATTCTTTAATGTCATAAGTGCAGAAATATTTGAGCTCCAGTCTCATTTAGTCCAACAGCCTGTGTCTGGCACTTTGAAAGACGATTCTAGGTGTGTGTGTGAAAGCTGCTCACACCTCCCCTGTGAGATAATACACATAGTTGGAGAGAACATAATCCTTTGCACAGATCAAGCTATGAAGTAAATGAGTTCTGGGGGAGCTGCTAATTGATTATTGCAGTTGTGTTGGTTTGTTTTTTTAAGTGAATAACCTTTGCATAGATCTAAACAACCACTCTTGTGGGAAGACTGAATGCCAACACACTGGAAGCTAGATAGTCTCTCTTTGTATGTGCCTTAGTGTTGTGCAAGATCCTTTCAGCTATTCTGGGAGCAGAACAACCATGTGTGAGAAGACTTCCCATCAGATTTCTTAGCTGCCTGGAGAAGTAGATCATGACAGCTTGATCAACATTCTGTACTAATGTGTCCACACTTTTCCTAAGACCTAAGTTAAATCATCCTGCACGGCACAGATATCTTTGCTGTCCAGAGCCTAGGGCCAAACAGCTCTTGCCTTTAGACAGTGCAGACAACAAATCTTAATGAATCTGGTTTGAGCTCCAAGCCTTATGCAGGAAGAGTACTTAGCATTATGTTCCTAAGCCTATAGCACACAAACTGCAGCATCATTTGAAACTTTCAGTGGTTCTGTGCAAGATGCAATTTGATTGTTGTTGATTGGCAGGGGGCAGAGGGTTGTTTGGTTCTCTGGGATTGGGGTTTTTTTGACTAATGCCAAAGAAAGACCCTAAGGATGGGAATGAAGCGATTGACTGTAACATTTGGCTAGCATAAGCAGCCAGCCTGTCTTTTGCCTGAGGAAATAGTGAGATAAGGAGCACACAGAGTTTATGTAAAATCCTAATAGGAACAGGACTTAGGGACACATTATTCCCATGGCACTGTTAAGCTCATTATTTCACCTGTTATCCCCACAGCAGTTTTTCCTCCCTCCTTGTTGTTCGAAGCCTTTAGAAGAACACCAACTCTAATTTTCAGTCATTATTTGCTACACATTATCTCACGATCCCTGCTGAAGTCAGGGCTGGACTATTTCAAGCTTCCTAACTACACAAAGAAGGAGCTAAGGCATATTTGACCAATATCACATGTGATGTCTCCAGTAGAGCTAATAGCTGAACTTCAGTCTCATAAGTATCTCCTGAGTTTCCAGGCAGAACTCCATTTTCCCTTGCTTTTTCAGTTTTAATAGATCAACAACATTAAATACATGCTTCCTTCCAAAAAATAACTGCCCAAATGAATAGTCAGAGAAGAATGAACTATCTTTACATCCTTGCTTTCAAAGCCCATTTTACCATTTACTTGCTGCTTGTCAAATCTGTTGCTTGTGTGACTTGGGAAGTAACATGAAGCTGTTTTGTGATTTCACATCATCTCACCTAGTAAAGTACAGTCTTAGTTGGCCAGCACCTGGTCTTTCTGATGGTGTCCCCTGAGCATTTGTTAGTGCAGATCAGACAGCTGAAAAGGGGGCTATTAACTGGATTGAAGGAGAATCCCAAGGAGTCAGAAGGTTTGTGACAATAAGCTTAAAACCACAATGATCTTTTCTCAAAGGAATGACAGGAAGTTCTGAGCTTGTACAGGAGTAGGTTAGGATTTAGCCTGGCTTAAGTGGGATGGAAGACAAACAGTGCTTGCAGCAAGAAATGAACAGGGTTTGGAATACAGAATGGGAGAGTTTGATCAGAAGCTTGTGGGGAAAGCATATAATGCATATAAAAGAGCAGCAGACAAATGAGGACAACCTCTACAGAAGGACCATTGAGAGATGGAATGGGAAAATATGTGACTTCCTCCATGGGTGAAAGGCCAAAATACAGTTGCCAGTAAAGACTGTGCATCTGTATCATGGTCCTAGAAGGTGCTTAGTGCTCTAACACAGCTCAGAAAAAGGCACTTTTTGCACTGAATGCCATCAGTCGTATGGACAGCAGGGTGGCTACTTCCTTGGGTGAGAACATGGCCCACTGGCATAGTCCCTTATTGAGCTGAAAGCCTTGGGTCCCATTCTTAAACTGGCACAGTAAGAGTATGAAAAGCAGCAGAGCAGGGTGTCTTATTGCAGGAAATCATGTCAATCCATCAGCCAGGGCACAGAAAAACTGTACTGACTATGGATGCTTTTCGAACATCCATCTCATCTCTTAAGCCTGGTCCCACACAAACCTTTCCGTCTTTCCTGTTCCTTTCCTTTAACCATTTTGCAGCATGCTGACTTCTAGCACCCAGTGATGTCAACATTTCAGCCCACCCTGCAAGAGGATTGAGACGGATATATCATGGGAGGTGGTGAATGATGGTAGGTTAGTGGTGGATGGATAAGAAAAGAATATATACATATATATATATATATATATTCTAGGAATGGCTTGCAGCTCTTCAGTCTTTCCATGTGTTTTTGGGGAAAACAGTAATTCTGTCCATAGGAACATGTTAGTGAAAAATCAATTTTTCTTTCTCCTTCTGGTTCAAAATCACTGCAAAAAAAAGAGAGGGCAAAACAATTGCAGAGAGCCCCTGCCATCTCCCTAGCACAGCGGAGGGGCAAAGAAATAAAGCAGGAGCAACTCTGCCTAGAAAACACTTCACAGTATGAAGCAGAGGAGATGCTGTGGGCAGAGATACGTTGGCATTAGAAGCCGGAGCAAACACGCGTTGGCATATTCAGTGTGTTGGCTTTTTTGGCAAAGGGCTGAGCTTGGATTAATAAAATGTTGAGATAAAAATCAGAGTTTTATTAAAGTGTGCTCACACAGCGGCAGCGCCCGGCCGCGCTCTGGGAACGTGAGCTGGAAAACTGCCAGCCATGCTCAGGAGTGCTGCTTATCATACCTGATAAGAAGGTCCTGCTGCGCCAGAGTGTGAAAGAGAGCGCAGGAGAAGGTGGAGGAGGAGGGGAAGCTGGCAGCTTGCTGCTTGGCACAAGACTTACTCTGAGCCCATTTGCCCCATAAGGGTTTGCCCCCTATATAAACCCAGTGCACGTTGGAGGAAAAGCACACAGAGGCTTCCAGGAGAGCAAACAAGGCCAATTGCTCTCGCAGCAGCTCCCCTCTCCTTCCTCCGCTCCCCCTAACTGTCGTCGTTCCACAGCTAGCTCCCTGCTGTATTTTAAACAAGACTTTCTCTTTACTTTTGTCTCTTCTGTGTCAGCTTGCTCAGTGCCAGATCTCAAAGCTAATTAAAAGGGGCACGAACTGGGCTTACATTTTCTTCTTCAGTAGTGAGCTGTTGGCAGAGTTTTTTGAGCTGCCAGGAGTGGGAACTGCGAACAGCAAGTTGTTACCAGCTAGGGAGTGGGAAGCCAAAAACTACCCTAGATCCTCTGAGCAGTGAAATGAATAAAGCACCAACTGTAAGTCCTTCAACAGATAACTCGCAGGCCTGCAAGTGCAATGTGCCTCAGTCCTTCCTTGCATAATTGCATTGCACTGAACTCTTTCAGCTTGTTCCTACTGCTTTGTATTCACACAATGTGCCCACAATCCTTGTCTTATCTACTATGTTGCATGCTTTCATACCCCATGTGTGAAAACATGGTAGAATCTGCTTTCTAAGAATATCAGGCTCCTCCGATTCCTTAGTAGAAATAGGTACAGTAGATCTCAAGCCAATGCTGGAGAATAACTGGATGAAGTAAATGTCAGGCTTGCTGTATCACCACCTTAGCTCTGTGGATTGCACTTGTTCAGAGCAGAAGCTATTACCTGTGACTTGCCAGGTCAGTCACTAAGCAAATGTGCAGCTAAGTGATGATGCTTGACTTTTTCAGGCAAAGGAGGAGGAAGTTATTGTTGGGTTAATTCATGCATTCAGGGAAATTGTAGATGATAGACATGATACTGGTACAATCATACTACTCTGCCATATTTTTTCTGGAGAGCTTCCAGCACTTATTCTAAACGTGTTCTAGAGAAGAGTAGTAGCTTTCAGACATCTTACTTAAACCATCCTTTTCAGTGCAGTATTTTCTATTTTAACAACACAAAGTGCTGTTCATCCCTGGTTTGTCTTTAAACTTAAGTCCTGTTGTGTCCCTGATTTCCAAGAGCCTTAAACTAATATGCTCAGTCATAGTATGAGTTTAGAGCTACCGGCTTTGTTGAATGACTCCAGCATGACATAATGGTCACCCTGTACTAGTTACCAATTCCCAACTGTGTTTCCATCCTACTACTGCATCTTGTGAGTCACCTGCACTGGATTATCTGGGAAGCTGTTCCTTCTGCTTCACTAATTCAAGTGTCCCAGCTAGAGATAGGGCATTAGGAAGACAGCGAGGAGAGCAGTGCACAGGCTTTCCTCATCACGGAAACTGCTTTTAGCTCATCTGTGTAGTCTTAGCTGCACCCTCTGGGATAAATGATGCTGGCACAATTCTCCTTCCTCTTATTCTGCACAACTGTAAAATTCCAGGTGAATTTTGGGCTTTTCTACCTCTAGCATTCATGTTGTCTGTGTGTGTGCAAGCAGGGGGAGAGTTGCTAACATGCTTGGCATTGCTGTGTATCCACACCACTGCTCAGACTCTTCTCAAAGCTGGGCAACTTTCCAGCACCTCATCTGCCTGCCTGCCTGCTGTATATAGCCCCTTACCTCCCACCCTCTCCCCTCTGCTGCCCGCCCCTTAAATGCGTTTGTGCTGACGGGCCCATCTTTCCTCATCCACAGACAGGAGATGTGATTAGAGGGAATCTAATTTGTTTGGAGTGCTCTGGCGTCGGAAGGAAATTATTCTGCAGCAATATTTGCAAATGCATTCATCATGGAGTCCCTGGCAATTCCTCACCGTGAGCTGATGACTTTGTGATCTTCATGAAGGTCTGATTAAAAGTGCTTTCTAATGATCAGCCCATCCTGGTCCTACTGTCATGCACGTAGACAAAAGGAAAGAATAAGTGTAGAGACCTGGCATGCGCTGTCCATCCTCTGTGTCCCCTGAATCCAGGCTAGGCATAAAGACCTGGTCAGATGACATTGAACTGCTACCACAGTTCTCTGATTTCCTCCCAGACTAATAGCCTCATAAAAAAACAGCTCTTCTGTGCTCATTATATTTCAGTCTTCTGCCTTGCCCAGGGTGAGGAGCAGATTTGCATAAGCCCTGCAGCTTTCTCTGCACCAGCAATATGATCTGAGATACCTTCTCAACCTGTCTTGAGGACAGCAAGGTCACGTGAACAGATCCTTCCAGACACCAGACCTTGGTTCTAATCAAGAAATGCAACAGAGGTAGATCAGTATCTAGTGAAAAGGAGAAACAGTTTAGGTGGAGCTTCTGTGACGTAGCACACCCTCCCTGGCAGCACATCCAGGATGTTGTGAAGCCTTGTGGCTTCTTCTCTTATCTGTTAATCCATTGCAATAGTTTACAGACTTCCTTAGCCAGCTGTATTTGGGATAGGGGTTGCAGAGTAGGAGAGCAGCTGAAATGTTGCACTGCAAAGACAGAGGCCCAAGGCCAGCCATGAAGGCAGAGACAAATTGTATGTTGGGCATGAAAGACTTTGCACATTAGTCCAGTGTCTGCAAGAGCTGAAGGGGTGACATGCTTATGTAGACCCTGCCTTTGCATCAAGAACAAACAGCAAGTATGTGCATCTTGGTTTGTGTGTGGTGCTTCTCTTAACTGAGCCAAACATGTTGTTTATGTGGTTAAGTCATGGAAATGGCAGCCCAAACAAAGCAGGTAAGAAATCCAGGATAAGGTGGAGTTAAAACAGTGCTTCCAGTGTATTGAGTAGCAAACACACATATGAGCCTGGACTTCCACTCCTGGCTATGTCTAGGGCCTGAAAAAGTCAGATATCTAGCTGTCTCTCAGACTTTCCTCTTTCATCTGGTGAATCTATAACAGACATCCTACTGTAACCTTGTGTAATAACTTTTCTACTGAGCCCATTCTTTGATGGAAAGGTATTATATTCCTAGGCGTTGCACTGGGTCCCATGCAGCAGTGAGACCATTAACATGCTTCTGCTGGCTTCAGTCCAGGTTATTGTGCCAAGGCCCTTGTTCTCCTTTTCATCTGCTAGCCTGCACTTAAGCAGTAGCTGATCTGGATTCATTAGATATGTAGCAAAATTACTTGCAATGGTGTGCCTTTCCTCGAATTTACAAAATACAGTTTTCCACCTTCTGTGATCTGCTTCCCTTTTCCTCTTGTGGGTGTCCTTTGGCTCTGGAGAGGTTTGGGTGACATCTGCTTACTCCATACCCTTCCACCATGACTTTGCACTATGATCATCTTCCTCCATCTGGCTTATGAATGTGACTCAGACTCCCTATTGTACTAATATGTACTAGTGCATGGTTAGCATAGCAGAGTACTAACAGGCTCCGATGCCAAACTAATCCAGTGTCACTCACGGCATGCTCTTCTCACTGCTGCATCTTGTGCAACCCCTGAAAAGTTATCTTTGAAGGCTGATGTCTCTGCTTTACTGCTGTACACGGCTAAGCCGGTTCAGCTTGGTTTAGCCTAACATTTAAATGTAAGTCTTGATTAAAATATTACCTTGCTATATATTTCTTTATTTTGTCAGGGACATAAGAGGAAATTGCCTCCCCCATAGGAAAGCGCCTGAATGTCACCCTGCTTAGGCAGTTTTGCCTCACTATTGGAGGTGGGGAGATTATTCAGACCACACTTTTATGCTTGAGCTGAGGACTTTTGACCCACCTTGGGGTTTTTGGCTCTTAGCAATATAATGCAACTAAGTATAGCTACTAAGGCCCATCAAGCTCAGCAGGTTCAGTGTTGTACATGAGAACAATGCCTCTATTTGGCATGACTACTACACACATCTCGGGCCTGACTCATTCTGAGTCCCTGCTACTGGGGAGCTGTTGAGTATAAATATGAGTAAAAGCAGCTTAGTTATCATCTGGGGTAATAAAGAATCTATCAGTGTTGTGTAAACACCACACAGGTGAGATTATCTACGTATTCTTTTACAGCAAGGTGTGCTTGTGTGTGTGTAGACACATGAGGCAACCGTGAAGACCCATGGATTATTAGTCACCCACCCCACGCACCTTGGAGAATATGGACTCTATGTGAGGGCAGCACATAGCCCCTAACTGGGGAATGTGTTTTATTATGGCTCTGGTAAAGCTGCTATTGACATCTAGCCTTGAAAACATCAGAGACATCATTACTTGAAATGCAGTGTTTCTTGGCACCTCTTGAGGTGAAGGCATGCTTGCCTTGCATGAGCTTTGGGATATGGGTCTGAAGCATGAGGAAGGCAGCAGAAAGAAGAGATGAACTGCACAGGCAAGTGGTTGTGGGCAGCATCATTGCAGCAGAGCTGAGTTTAAAACCTATCTAAAGGTGTTGCAGCTATGCCTGGTAACACTTCCATGTTTAAAAGTACATATTGTGCTTTGAGAGCAGTTGTTTTCCCCAGATGTCATCACAGTGATAACCTATCATATGTTCAGGATGCTCTTGAACTTCTTCCTGGTTTAGCAGGACAGTTGAGGGGTGGTTTTGTGACCCCTGGGGTAGACTCCAAACACAAATTCTCAGTTCATGAGGAAGGTGCTAGAAGTGACACCATACTCCCTCACCTTTGACAAGGGTACAAAATATTTCACATTGACATCAGCAATCGGCTTCGAAGGAAGAGCATGAATACAGAGCCTACTTATCTTGTACTTGGTGTCCTGACTTCTGTGTTTCATTTTCCTCATGCTTACAGAGCTATACTTCCTTTAGGCATGAGGGTATGGACTCCTGAATTAGATTTCATTTACAACTTTCTCTAGCACTTAATAACTCCTTTCAGCCAGGTTTCATGTTGTAGACTGGGGAATCATGCTGACAGATGAGAACTAAATAAGGTTTAGAAAGAAGCTGATGATAAACTAGAGAGAAAAGGTTAGGAACTGCAATAAGCCAGGTGGTCAGCAGGATCTCTAACCCCTCCTTTCGTAAAATTTGCTATCTGAATGAACAAGAACAAGGTTAAAAATGCAAGTGCCTCTATGTGTGCGGATCTGCAATGGATCCAGTAGCAGCACCATCCCCACAGTCGCATTTACTGCTTCTCCTTATTGCAGATTTGAGTTCAGCATCATAGTGCCACTTTAAATGTCGGAAACTCTACCTGTTTTAAAACATAACAATGAGGGTGCAGTGTAAATAGCAATGAGGAAAGTTGCCCACTTCTTTGGACCATTAGCCAACCTTGAAGTTCCCAGGGACACCCCAGTGGACATTTTCTAATGCTTTACATGTTGCATATGCAGTCTTTTAGCTAAGTTGTTATGCAAGGCATATCCTTGATGAAGTTTTTCTGTTAATAGTATTAGTGCTTGATTTACTATATACTGCCTCCACATGCCTGCCAGGGAAAGGGAGCTATGGAGTGATCAATTTTTCTCAGTGGAAATGGATTGAGTGATGTTGGGTGGTGAATGTACAATCAGGGCACGGATTTTGGAAATGTCCTTCAAGGGACAGCACTTCATGAACCCATACAGTGGGGTACACTGGATAGAAGAAACAAACTGAAAAGCCATTTTTGATCAGAACTGTTCTAGGTGAGGTGTGAAGACTGAAGCAAGAGAGTGAACTAAGTGTAGAAGCAGGGATAAGTGTATGTATCTAAATTCAATATTCAATACTTGAGCAATAATTCACAACCCCCTGTTTTCCACCCACTCAATTCCTTGCTGTCAAATATTTTTAGCCATATTATCATCATCACTGTGTGGATTTAATATAAAGAAGGATTGTGCAGCAGTGTAAACCTCCCTACAAAGTTTGAGAGTTAAGTGTTTCCTGAAGTCATGAAAAGAAAGCCTGAGCCAGAGACACCAATATTGCCATACGCTTGGCACTGAAGTAAAATATACTAAGTTAGGGCATGGATTTTTGCTCTTGACCAAATAGGACTTTTACCTCTCGTATGTAAAATGACATTCAGGCACTGGAATGCATCACAAAATTTGGTAGCTAAGTTCTTGGGTCTGAGGCAGGAAGAAAAAGGATGCACTCAGACAGCAGGGTCTCTCACTGTGCCTTTCATTTAGTTTTGAAAGTACAGTTTCTAAAGAGCTGTGAAGACTATCAAAGTGATTAGAAACTCTGGAAGGAAACAAGTTATGTTCTCAGCCACCAATAAAGGGCTGAGACCCATCTTGCACACAGTTATTGAAGCTCTCAAAATTCCTTGTAGGGGGCCTACAAGTATGCTGGAGGACTCTTCATCAGGGACTGTAGTGATAGACAAGGGGTGATGGGTTCAAACTGAAACGGGAAGTTCAGGTTAGATATAAGGCAGAAGTTCTTTACTGTGAGGGTGATGAGGCACTGACACAGGTTACCCAAGGGAGTTGTGAATGCTCCATTCCTGGCAGTGTTCAAGGCCAGGTTAGCTGTTGTCTTTGGTGATATGGCTTAGCGTGTGATGCCCCTGCCCATGGCATGGGGGTTGGAACTGGGTGATCTTCAGGTCCTTTCCAACCCAAACCATTCTGTGATTCTATGAAATTTTACACACTTCTCCTTGCCTTCATATACTGGGGCAGGAGTTAAAGTGTGCTCAGGGCAGCGCGTCCTATCCTTGTCAACTGTGAAAAGACTGCAGCCCCTTTTCAGAGCCTTGACACAAACTTAAGAGGGGTTTTCCCCACTATCCTTCCTGCAACCCATGTCTGCTCAACTAACTGCCAAGACAGAAAGATTAGTTTAGATAGGTTGAAGTTCTTATGTGCAAAAAGCATTTCTGTAAAGGCCAAGAAACATCAATATGTTGAAAGTTAATTTTTCTGGGAAGGAAAACAACATCAGTTCTGTTGGGAGGAAAAAAGAAATGATGTTTCCGAGGGAAATTTGAAACAAACATTTGAGTTCAAAAATTGACGTTTTGACTGAAAATATTCCATTTCTGTTTCTCAGCTTAAAAAAAAAAAAAAAAAGAGGAGAAACAAAATGATAGCTTGAGTGGAAATGTCACGTTGTCACGTATGCTTTTATTCCACTCTAGGAAAAAAAAAAAAAAAGTAGGAATATGACATTTTAAAGTAAAACAGAAGAAAAAATTGTCACTTTGAATCTGTTTCAGACTTCAGTGGGAAAACTGACAGCTTTTTTTGACAGAAAAAGATATCTCAAAAGATTTTTCAGCTGAAATTTTGTGAAAGAAAGCGTTGATTTTTTTCCCAAAGATTTTCTAGAAAAAGGAGGTATTGCAGCTTGGGAATTGGAATAGGGACTCCTCTGAAGTATTTGAATATTATATTCTTCTGCAGATGAGCTCTTCTTCTATTCTCTCACAAGAAAAAGTGTGCTGTGCATCATGGTGCTCCCACTAAAGTGCTTCTCCGCATAGATAGGGATGGGCTGCTGTTTGCCCCCCATCCCTGGCGCAGGAAAGCAAGGAAGCAAAAGTGAAGAGCTAAATGTGCTTTTGCTATGCTAAGGAAAGCTCAGGGGTTGAATTCAAGAGCAAATTCATAACTTCTGCTGAAACATTGTCCAAGTTTTCCTTTGGAAGCACTGTTTCCTTGATACTATACCTGTTTGTGAAGAAGGCTTAGTGAACTACTTAGTTTCATGTAGGCTGGAGTATTTGGTGGTGCCTTGATTCTACAGAACTGCAAACATGCTGGCCAGAAGGGACAACTGGAGGTCACAAAGTTTGGCCTCCTTTTCAAATCCAGCCCCACTTCAGGTCACCATGGCTTTATCTAGCTGAGTTTTGGCTAGGTTGCAGGTCCTACAGCCTCATTGGGTACCTGCTATACCCTCTCTGGTACAAAAATCATAGAATTATTGAATGGTTTGGGTTGGAAAGGACCTTAAGATAATCTAGTTCTAACCCCTTGCTATGAGCAGGAATGCCTCACCATAGACCAACAAGAAGTCCAAGTCATGCCAGCAGAAGCTTTTTGCCCTTACTAAAGCAAGGGACTTCAGCATCATTGAAACAAAAGATTCTCACACCTCCTAAACAGAATGCTTTTCCCAATATTTTCTTTCACAAGGAAGCCTCTCATCTGAGCGTGTTTCTTTCCTGGCAAAAACTGTGAACTTGTGATTTTTTTTCCTGAAAAGAAAGAAAGGTTTTGACAAGCTCTGACAATATGATGATTTTAGGCATAAGCATACCAATCAGTAGCTGAAGGCGGATGGATTTGTACTAGAAATGAGGTGGAAGTTAAAAAGGACGATAGCAGCTGGTCTGACTAAGTTTATGGCAGACAGTCCTTCAGCTGGAGTCTTTTAGTCAAAACTGGGTATCTTTCTAAGAAATTATGTAATGCAACCAACCACTGAGTGCTGAAATTGCTGAGTTGTTTTCCAGCCCATGTTATCCTGGAGGTTATATTAGCCCAAATGACCCCTTCTGGCTTTAGATGTGGCTCCTGTAGCAATATCAAAAGGCCTTAAGTGGTGATCAGGACACTAGAAGTGTATACGTCAGTCCCTGCCACTAAGTGTCAGTAGTTTGGGATTGAATAACAGCTCATTTCAGACCCATTTCTTTCTGTCAAGGCCTGTGAAAGAAAAAAGCCTGAGACAGGGATGGAGTTAAGGGGTAAGGGTCACTGGAGAAAAAAGGGAAAGGGTGAAAAGGGTGTGTTTGAGCAGTAAAGAGAGCAGTAAAGGCAGGGAGGCGCACAGTGCTGTATGTGTCTGAAGTGATGGGGGAAGGAGACAGGAGACCAAAGATGGGAATTGAGGGGAGCGAAGGATAGTCCCTTAGAAGCTACATGGGGAGTGATGTTTATCAAAGCAAACACCAAAGACAGCTTATGTTGTCCCTCTGACTTCTTTAGCTTACTTGTGGAGTCTTGGATATTTTGCTCTTCTTCTTACCTCACTCCTTTTCCTTTTTTAACATTTCCCTTTCAGCTTTTCTTTTTCTACCAGCAAGCTCCAGAAGCCCAAGGTGGTTTAATGCTAGCTTAAGTACCTTTGATTCATTGTGTGAAGCCAGGTTTGTGAGGGCCAAGGCTGTTTGGTTTGCTGTGGCTCTTTGCTTCCTATGAGCAAGTTCAGCAGCCTGTGGATATTTCTTTTCTAGTTCTGTATAGATGGTGTGTATATCTGTCCTTGCAAGATGAGAGGGAGGCAAAAAGAGACCCTGGGAAAGTGCACAAGGAGCAAATAAGTAAAAGAAAGAAGGGTCAGCAGAAAGAGTTGAAGGATGAGCATAGTAACTGTTGTGGGTAATGCGTTTGCTGTAGCAGTTATAGCCACAGCAACCTTGCAGGTGTCTCAGACCATGAAGGGAGGGAGGATGAAACACTAGCCTGGGACTTGGGAGGTGGAGGTTGAGCTTCCTGCTCTTTCTTGGGTCTTTTTGTGTTATCTTGAAATAATTCTTTTATTTAGCTGTCCTTTAATCCCCACTCTGGCAATGAAAATGCGAAGCCAGAGGGCATTTCAAAAGGATAAACACTGCAGGATAAAAAGTGCTGTGGGATTGCTGTAGGGCTGAGCTATGTGGGCCCTCTTATCTTCAGATACCAACCCTGATGTCTTTGGAGTGAGATGTCCACCAGATGGAACTTGAGATCCTGCTGAACTTTCACCAAGCAGCGGAAGCATGTCACCAGTAGCTAACTACGGCTCAATAGAGCCTCAAAACAAACTTACTGCATGTGCTACCAAGCACAGACAGAACGATGCCCACTTGGGCTGGACCTGAGAACCCATTAAAGTTTTCCAGCAACTCCTGTTATAAAGTTCCTTCTTATTCCTCCAAATGCTTTTCTGGAGCTGCTTCTAAACCCTAACCTGCTCCGAACTCCAGCCTGATGGAGAGGAATCAAACACAAGGTTTCCCTCTTGGCCTATCCTGAACTTAGAACCTATTTCTGAAGTAAGCTTTGATTCACCGTGTCCTGTGGCTCGCTCTTCTACCTCATCAAATAGCCAGTGTCAGATCAAGTTAGCTGATAAGGGTTCTGGTATCTGCCATCAGGAAATAGCTCACAAGCATCAGAATTACTTCATTTGCAATGGGAGGATTCTGTGTTACCAAAACTAGTCCAGAATATGTATAAGCAGGCAAGAAAATCAAGTTGGTATTACTTTTTTCCAGGAACCAAAGACATAATAAGCCTAACAATTCTCTGTTTCTTCTGCCTGCTCATTTGTCCTCTCTGTGGTTCAAGCCTGTAATGCATTTATCCAGGCTTAGGGACTGCAAGTGTTAGTGGTGAATTTGCACAAGCCATGCTGTTACGATATCCAACAAGCACTTGGACTGCCATTTCAGGGGTATCCAGCCTCCTCTGTTGCAGCTCGTATTGGGTTTATAGGCATACCCACCAGTGTGTGCTCAGCATATAAACATCAGCTAAATTAGAGAAGCAGTCTGACATATTTGCCGCCTAGATCACATTGTTTTGCTTTGTCAGGGGTGGAGGATTTCTCCTCCCTTTACTGCTCACCCACAAATAGAAGCTGTTGTATGTAAGCCAATATACTATTGTCTTTTAAGACAGTGAAATACATGTGTGGGTGCATGCAAAGACTTGTGCACATAAGACATGAAGCCCATAGGTTGGATGCTCCACTTATTGTGGGCAGACAAGCAACTGCCTTGGCTCAGTGGGCAAGAACAACGTATGCTGTGGAGAACGGCCAGAGCTTACTGCACTGTCTGGTCTGTGCCAAAATGGATGAATGTGTTCTTCAAAGGGAATCCTGCATACTTGACCTCTTGGACCAGCAGGATTTATCAGTTGGCAGACATGCTAACATCAGAGATGGGTCTATCACCAGGTAGTTCAATGGTGGAATTTTAACGATGACTTCAAGGGCGCTATCTGGGGATAGCCCATTACCATCTTCTCTCTGCATCTGTCAAATGGTGGCTAAAGCTGGATGGTTTTGGTGAAACAGTCTCTGTTTTACTACTTACTAACGCTGGAGATCCTGATCAGTGAGATTTTAGAATCTCAGTAACAAAACAAGCTTGTTGAGCCCCCTCAGTGCCATAATGGCAAGCTGAAAGCTTTGCTTATAGCGGAAGAGTATGGTTATTTTTCAAGGAGAGGCTTAGAAAGAGTGCGATAACTAAAACTGCTTGTCATATGACCTTTCTCATAGCGTAATGTTGCAAGGTTATGTGTCCTCACCTTCTTCCGGGGTCACAGGTGAGTCAATTAATTTTAAACATTAGGAAAAAGGCCAGCTTGAGGTGTGTGTGCTGAACTCAGCCATAGCTAGGCCATTTGCCCTGACTGCTAGCAGCCAGTAATGTTGAAAAGAATAATGTTGTGAAGCAACGTGGGACCAGCAGCCCCTCTCTGATCCTTAGGTAATGATGTGTGTGTTATGTCTCCTCTCGAGCATCTTATTTTGCTACTTGCAGAGCAGAGAAGAAAAAATGCTCACCAATTTTCTTAGCGCAGACAAGGGACAAAGCATTGTTTGGGAAAGGCTGTTCTCTGTGGAAGCCATATCGATTACTGGGGCAGAGGGAAGAGGTAGAGACAAAGCTTTTCACTCTGAGAATGAAACAACAATTGCCATTGAGAAACCCAGCAAATCTTGTCAGAAGTCTAAACACAGGGGACCAATTCATTCCTCTCTGGCTTCCACTGAGCCCTATGCATTGTATGAGCTTTTAGCCTGATCTGCCATATGAGAAAAGCCCCTTCCTGGGCTGGGACAATGGGACCCTGGGCAATTGGTATAAAGAGACACCTCATGCTGTCAGAAGTGGGAGGTCTGCAGAGAAATGGGAGGATGCAGAAAAATCAGGGAAGGAGAAGGGACACACATATAGCCTTCCTCCACACATATAGCTCCCCATGTCTTTGGGGGAGAGGCCCAAAGACAGCACTTTTGTTTCTCACTTGCCAAGCGCTCTCTTCTGCATGGCGCTGCAAGATCTATTCACCCATCAGGTAAAGCTGAGCAGCCATTGATTGGCAGCCAGATGGAGCAATGAAGGTGGATCAATGTGAATTGGATTTTTTTAAGTTTAAATAAAATTTGTATTGGCATGAAGTTAATTAATAGAGAGCTGTCAGAGGGCTCCTTGGCACATCAGTGTGCTAGGACGCAATGGTACCCTTCAGGGAGGTGGTGAGAGGATGCTGCAGGAAAAGGGATTCAGCTAGCAGCAAGCTGGAATTAAAAAAGCAGGCCAGGCTTTCTCTTGGCCCTGTTTCAACAGATTTTTTTTTTCCATCCTTTCTTGCTTTGAGATTGCTTTGTCTTTACTGATGTGCCTTCCTGTTTTCTGGCCTTTTGTTGTTGCTGTTTGCTATCCGAAATCTTCACTTCCCTTCCTAATGGAAATGTTGCTTTACTGACTTGGTGTGTTGGCACAGCTGTTTCTGGCTTTCACTCATGCTCCCTTCCTGATGCAGAGTGGTGAGAAATTGGACAGCAGCAGTAAGGAACAAAAGAGCAGGGTGCAGGCGAATTGACTGTGAGGGATCTTGTGTACCCTACAGCCCCATGTTTACTGGTGTACGTGGACTAACACAAGGCCCCAAAGAGAGCATCATTGCTCTAGCAGCTTTGGGAGGAGATGGGGCAGCTGGTGGGGGTACATGTTACCTTTCGAAATGAAATACCACGTCAGTGCCTCTCAGGCTTTTCTGTAGCCAGCTGGTGTTAGACTTCAGTGAGTACAGGGACATGGGAATAATCCCAGCATCTCCTGACAGACCTGCATAAGAGCTTGAGGTGTGTGTGAAGGAGGTTTCTGTTGACCCTCCAAATGATGGTACCTTAAAGACATTTATTATTGCTATAATAATAACGAAGTTGGACCTTCTCCATGAGGAAGGTGGTGACTGGGAGCCATGAGGTTACATAGCTGGTGCTGCAGGCCAGCCTGGTTCCCCTGGGTCTAGCTCATTGAATCACTGATCAATGTCTCTCCAATGCTGCCTCTGACTCTGAGCAGGGACATGACTGAAAGGGAGAGAATGGAAACCAGATGTAGTTTCCATGGCAACGTCCAAAAAAGAGAGAGAGTGACTGGGGGTGGGGAGAATTAAAAAAAGTAGGGAAGGGGAGCCTCACAGAGATTTAGGTTTCCCACATCAGTGAATGAGCTTTGACACTGGCTTGCCTAGTGCAGGTGAAGGAAAGGAGAATGCTTTATTCACTCACTCTGTGCTTTGTCCTGCATGAGGAGTAACACATAGGAGATTCCTTCAGAGACTGTTCCAGCCTCAACACCTCCCTTTTGGCAAGCAGAGACAGGACTTGGGTCTGTGTCAGACCCTCTAGCACTACTTTAGGACCTGAGCATCCCAGCCAGGATGGAGCAGGGTGATACCTCACAGATACTCCAATCCCTGCCTTTCCCTGTGAAGACTGATTTAAGAAATGAGGTGGGAGAGGCAGATGGGGGGCACCTCGGAGCTGCTTCAGGCCTGGCTGTTTGCAGAGGTGGGCAGAACAGGGATTAGGGCATGCTCCAGGGGATAGGAGAGTTCTTAGCTGTTCCTGCAGGCTGAGGGTAGCTGTACTCCCAGCCTTTCCCGGCAGGAGGCACATGGGAAAATGATATAATGGAGCTGGCTTTGTGAAAGGCTTTCATCTCCTCAGAAATTCTCCTTTCTGAGATTTCCATGCATGCCCACTTATCCCATTATCTGTGTCGGGAGGAAAACAGAATCGTCAGCAGTCGTGATTTGTATCTCTGAAGATTTTCTTCTCTGTGCTTAAGCAAAATCCCCTCTTAACCACTTCTTGTCCTTGCCTTCGTAAGTTAAAGCGTTTCGGTTCATAGGTTTTCTTACATTCTGTCCTTACTTTAGAGTTCAATCCTGTTGCTGCCTCTTTACGGCTGCTTTTCTTATGCTCCCAGATATGACCTAACATGGAGTCCAATAATAGAGTATACTTAGACTCGGATCAATAAAGCTTTTAGATGCCTAACTCCTTGCTTTGGTGCTTTACTCCTTCACATCTTCCCTGTGGAGCTGTAAAATTCCCATTTTACAGAGCTGCACACTCAAGTAGGAGTTTGCTGATGCTAGCAGAGAAAGCTGTGGAAGAGCTGCAAACACTGTTCAGGGGCTACTATGTCTGTTTTGAGAACCTTAAACTGTCTCTCCACGTGCCACAAGACGCTAGTCTTTATTGCCTAGAGATCTCACAGGACCATCCTGTTAGCCCATAGCTGTAGCTGTGATCCGTGCTGCTGGAGGTCAGTCCTTCCTGCTCAAGCAGGAAAGTACCATGTTACATCCAGTGATGACTTCAAACCCAGAATCTAGACCTCACTGCTCTCACATGTGGAGGGACTTCAAACCTGAGTCAGGTTTTACAGCTCAGCCATGGTCTGTAATATCTGCTATTTGTGGTACCAGATGTCTGCTCTGACTCTGTGAGTTTGGGCCAGCAGCCTCCTCTTTCATCCTTTGATAGGTTTGGGTCGTAATATTCACTGCCGCATCAAGCATGTCATAGGTGACCTGAGATGTACTGAACCTGTAAGGATATGGCAGAAATGTTGGGCTCTTTCATTTATGGTGTTGCAACGAGGTGCTTGCCTTGGGATGTGCAAGTTAAGAATAGGCAGGTATAAATAAAATGTACATAGCGATTACTGAATATGAATGTATTTGCAAAGATTAGATCAAAATCCAAGGTGCTTGTAAGTCTGTGGTCTCTAGGTCTACTCCTATTGTAAGTAGGCTTTTCATATAAAACTGCTGCACTCGAGGACTGCAGCAAATGACCAGCTTATTATTTATTCTCAACAAACAATACCTTGATAATAAAGTTTTCCTTTTGACTTCTTTTATTAAGAAGCCTTTACCTCATGTTTAGAAGAGACAAGATCCTTACCACTTCCTGCTTGTAAGTCTTCCTGGTGTTACCTTTAGCAGAAGTGATCTCACTTGAATCTAGGCTGGGTACCTGGGAAAGGGCTGCTCCTGTGGCTGGAGGTGTAGTTTGCTAGCTGGTGTTACAGTGCAATTATGCATTTCTTTTCTAATGAGATCGTTAGAAGTGCAGTGCTTGTCGCTGATTAGAAGTTCCTAGAATAGAACTTGCTATTTTCTCCTAATTACATTATATAACAGTGTAATTCACAAGGATAGTAGTCAAGACAAAGTGTATGGATTTAGGAGATTGGTTTCTGGTTCGGGTTTTTTTCCTTTAAGACACTACCACAAGCTTTTTTGTATGACATTTGGGTAAGTTGCTTAATATTCTCTGCAGCCAAGATCCTCAAAAAAAGTAAATAGACACGTAGATCATTAAGTATCTAATTATCTTAGAGGATATGGACTTCTGTTCCCTAGATGCCAAATAGGGGGATAACTTCAGAGATGTGTGTAAAGCCCTTTTGAATACCACAGCATATATTAAAAAGAAGCCAGTAAATAGCAATGTGTATATTAAAAAATCCATTTTACTGGATCTTGATCTGTTGTGATAATACTGGCTGTCCATGGAAATTGTTAAATTCTTCATAGTTCAGAAAGAGCCAGTTCTGAGTTACAATAAGGTGATCAGCTTACTGAGCAGGGGGGATGCTAAGACTGCATAAAAGAGGATGAAGCTGGGACCAAGTTTGCATCCTGTTTTGTTGTTGTTGTAGTAGCTGGCCACTGTTTCCTATCTAAACTTCCTGTCAAAGTTCTTCATTTGAACAACTCTGGTCATAATCTCTGGCTTTTTCTGATGAAGCAGATACGAGAAAAGTAGGCTGTGAAAGACCCAAACCATGGAGCAGGTGGATAAAAAAGTAAAATAAAAGAGAAACAGCATGAGCTGGGAAACACTGATTCTGTATGTTTATATGCATCAAACGTTTATATGCATATTTTTATTTAAAGGGTTTATATATATAAAAGTCAATGTTGTAATTCTCTATGTTCATGTATATAAACATATATATATATATATAATGGTAGAAAATCTTCTGATACTAGGGAAGATATTTGTTACAATGGAAAATGTGTCCAGTTAGTACGATAACATCAAGGTCATTTGTTAATTATGTGGCTTTATCAAATATCTTGTTGAAATTATTGACTTTCCAATGACATCCAGCTCAACATGTATCCCTCCGAAGAAGAAATCACAGCAGACAGTTTAAGGCCTTTGATGAAAACTGCATTGCTTATTTAGGATGTAATGCTTTTGCAAGCAAGCTGCTGTAACCTTGAACTTAAAGCAAGCTAGTAGAATTTACCTTCACCTGCTCAAAGTAGTAAACAATAAGATTAGGACCCACAGGAATAGTAAAAGACATGCACTATTGATTTGGAGTAGAGGGCTCCAAAGGACCTCTTTGGGTCATCAAATCCAGTCCTCTGGTATTACTGGCAGTCATGTCATAATACTTTTCACAAGCTTTGAGACCACAGAGGAACATTGGCACACATTTCTAATCATCAACACTCCCTGTACTGAAGGGCTTAACACCTAAACCCCCCTGTTATAAAAAGATTCATGACACCAAGAGGGGCCCAGGGGCTAGAAAGGACAGAAGTGATGATATATAAGGTCTGCTTAGCTGTGGTAATTGTGAGACGGAGGAAGTTACTTTCTAGCAACAATATTTATAACCTACATATTGTGTCTTGTGTGGCAGGTTTGAGAGTAGAGGTAAATGAACTAGAAGGACAATATGGTGGCAATGTGATCCATGGGCTTCTATGGATAGACAGGGACTGGTAATGCCTTGTGCATTGTTTTCTCCAGAGCAAAATTGTGAGACAAGAGTTGTATCCTACCTCTTAACTCCCAGACCCAATCTGGTATAGGACATTAGGACATCACAGCATTGAATTATTGTTGAACATTTCTAAGATGTTTTCTTGCTGACTATCTGTCCACTATGGCTCTTAGCTATCTCAGATGCCAGCTCACAACTGTAATCAGTCCTGCTTTCACATTGGTTTTGCTTCAGTGGGAGTAGATCAGATCCATAAGGTGTGTTTGCTATCTCCAGGATGGATCATGTCTCAGGATGCGTATCTGCAGAGCTCCCACTAAAGTCTTACAGACTCTTGCTGAATAATGCATCTCAGGGAAGAATTTCGTCCAGAGTGCCTTGATTTCTTCCGCTTGAAGTCCTTGCCCTCAGGACTCTACTGCTGTGCTGTACTTTCATTTTGCAAGCTAGTTATTCTCTACTGATGAGCTTTCCTCATCTTGACTGACCTGACCTACTCTCTCTTCGCTTCAAAGGGTGTTAAATAATGAAATAAATGCCAGCGACACTTCTGCTTAACTATTGTTCTTAAACACTAAATCACTTGCGCGTTAATTTAAACTTCCTCTTCCTTCTCTTTTCCCTCCAACACCTAACAAGGTTTTTTACCTTCATTTGCTTTCATGGGTCTTTTTTTCACCCTGTCTGTCTTTTCTTTCACTTCAGGCATTCTCAGAGGGCACCTAAAGTTCTTTGCCTATGCAGTTTTGAAATGTGCAATTTGGCAGCAGCATGAGCTTAGGATTGAATTAAATTAACTTGAGGCACTTTGAATTTTTTTTTATTAAATTACTTCTTTCAAAGTTACTACAGAACATTCTACTTATTAATATTTTTATTATTAAATGAAAGGATGAAATGAAAGAAAAAAAAAAAAGACATAAAATTGGTAGAAAGTCTGGAGTCAGGACTTACTTAGTTCTTAGGGGTTTTGCCCTTCCAGACTGTGGTTTTATCACAAGTTTCTCTATCTAGAGAGAATATGGAGTCTCATGGATCTCCTCCACTTTTGGCATGTATTCAATAGCATGCTAATTTAATGCTTGTAGGAACAGCCAAAGCTTATTTGAGCTCCACTATTGCCTGTTAAGGATCCCTGAAATTCACATGCTTGATTGTCATGGAAAGTACATATGCCAGCTAAGCGGGTATTTGTATTGTAGAGCTCAGAGGCACTACGAGATGAGGCAGCCCATAGTAAGAGTTTAGTCTGTAGAGCTAGAGGTAAAAATGCACAATTCCTAGAAAGGATAAAAGGTGTAGAGCAAAAGTGTTGAGGAAGAGAGTGGTTTGGTAGTCATGATGATGATAGGCAGCCTGCTACGGGAAGCCCATGTCACCTACCCGCTGGCGCCTGGGTGATGGTGATTGTGGAGAAAGATGGGATTTGACAGTTGTTTCTTGGGTTGTCTCTTTCCCACTGCTCTGGATGGTCAAGGGAGATGTGCTGTCCAAAGTACTTTTGTAGCTTATCGCTGCTTGGCATGGTTTTGATCTTGGCTCCTTGCTGGCCTTTGTTATTCCAGAAGGGAATTGATCTGTGAAACAGTCCTGCCTTCTCCTTACTGCCTTCTCAGAAAGGCATCTAAATCCTGCATGAACTACATTTTAAACCAAGCATTTATCATCATCTTTAACAGCCTTCTTAAGGCTGAAGATCTAAGGTCTCTGCTCAGCTGCAATTGCATTGGGATGTTGCAATGCTTCACTTGCAATAGCACCAGCATTCCCAGGGGTTTGAAGGGGGTCTTGGCCTAAATACAATTGGGTGATGTGTTTGCCTTGTGGTCAGGGAGAAGGTAGAAGCTGGCTTGACGCAGAAAAAGGTGCTTTTGATGGTGTTTCTTCTAGAAGCTGATAGCACAGAAATAGAACATAATATTATTGTGCTGCAGCAGAGAGAATGTCAGAGATGCAACAGCTCAACATTATTGCAAGTCATTGTCAGCCTTCTGAAAAGGTGAGAGGAGTCCCCTTCCCCCAGAGATGGATGTGTCTCTTGGCAGGAGGGACAGACAGGATGAGCCCACTTTTTGATCCCCCAGGGCCATAATCAGCTGAGGGCTCCCTGTGAGCCCTGTGATCAGAGTGAGGAGCACCCTGTGCCCACACTGCTAGCCCTGAGCAAAAACAAGCCATCAGTGTTGCATGACAGCCCTAGGTACCTTGTGCCAACCATCTGCAGTGACTCATACACTTGTGCATCCCTGTCTGAAGGAGAGGAGTAGTGACTCCTCTGCTGAACAGCATGGAGACTACTGGTGGAAAACCATCACATGGAGATGGCTGGAGCTATTGGGAATTGCTGAGGGAAAAAGCTGTGCTGTAGGCAGCTAAGGCAAGAAAGGTAAAAGAAAGTCAGGAATCTGTGCCGTCTTCTCTTTCTTGTTCTCTCTCTATTTCTATCACATCCCATCTTTCAGCTATTTCCTCATAATCATTTGGAAGCCAATCTCTATGTCATTTGCTTTCTGATTATAAAGTTTTCATCAGCTCAACTTGCTATTCTTTACCTGCTCCCACCCAATCCTTCCTTTTGAAATTAAACAAAAACCTGAACTTCAATAAATATGAGTTACCAGAAATGGGTAGATTTAGGTTTTGTATCTGTAATCCTCTCTCTTTGTATCAATACCTGGGTTTGTTTCTCATCAGGAGATGCCCCCTTCTGTAGGAGTTGTTAAATTGGAGAAATGTGACCATGGTTGTCTTTAAAGAGGATATAAGAAATGACCTGTTTCAGCTCCTTTTTTCATTGAAAGTAGAGGAACGTGTGCACGTGTGAGAGAGGGGGAAAAAAGACTGGCTTGAAAACATGTCGCTGGTTTGTTTACTATAATTGATGGGGAACAGTTTGACCTGGAGAATCAATCTTGTGTCTTACTCCTGATAACTCCAAAGGACAGTAGAAATCAGAAATATGCCACTGTGCAGATAGAGGGAGGAATAAACAAGGGATAAGAGGAGAGTCAGGAAAGGAGCAGGCATGCAGATTGTCCCAGCTCACTGCATTCCTGGAAAGATGCAGCAGTGCAAAGCCACTGGATTTACAAGAACATAATTGACCATTGGATTTCACTCTAAACTCCAGAAAGTGAATGGGTTTTTCTAACCAGAGCTTACGTGTGCTTTCTTTGTCCTTAATTTTCCACTTTTACTAGAATATTTTGAAATGGTAAATATTTCAGTTGTGTTGGCTTTTGTTTTCTTACTACTCTTATCACTGATTCTCTTGTCATTCAAGAGAATGAATTCTTGGAAGTGTATTTCTTCCAGTGGAGATATACTTTTGGTGGTATTATTTTGCTGTATCTTCCTCTTTTTGTCAGCCCAAGCTTTTCTAAACTGCCTGCTCAGCTCTGAAGGTTTTATAAGGAAGAGAGCAACATGGTCAGAACTCTGTAGATGGTGGAAGAACCAATATAATCTTGGTATAACCTTCAGTAAAGTCTTCAAACAGATTTCCCTCTTGTGCTAAGAGGACAGTGTGAATGCTATTCCCAAGCGTGGCACCATGATGGGCTAGAACAGAAAACAGTCCAGTATCTATCAATGGGATTTAAGTGCCTATCTCCACTTCTGCAGAGACCAGCATTGCCCTCATGCTGAGGGCAAAATGGGGAACATTGGAGTAAAGGTATAAGGTCTTTTGTGAGCTAGTGGTCATTTTTTCTGTTCTCCAACATATAACACCTAAGTAGGCTCTTCTTAATTGTATGATCTCGATAAAATATAGCCATACTGTTCTTGTTTTGTATGATGTTCCCTGAAATCCCTGTTGTGTTACATGCTTGTCTGTGCACACAGGTCTTCTGCAGAATTGTGTATTAAGATCTTTACCAGCTAAGAAGCAATGGAGCTGCCACTCTGTCAGATTGCATCATCCCTCTGTGGTTTTGATGTGGCCCATGTAAGAAACACTATTTTATGAAAGCTTTAGGTGGAGTATTAATTTTTTGCCTTGCTGTGTCCATCAGTTCAAACAGACTGCAAAATGTGCAGAGGCTGCATCTCTAATGGAGTGTCTGCTAGGTCAGAAGGCAGACTTAGTTCCTTCAAATGAAGTGAAATAGATTTGGGTTGGGACAAAGATTGATTGAGTAGGGGAAGTAGAGAAACACCAGTGGAATGTATTTATCAAGATTTCCAGGAAATGGTAAAGAACAAAACAAAATCTACTTGAAGTAATATTTTGGACCAAGTCGTAGGCAAGGCAGGTTCATGGGCAGAATGCAGGGAAAGCAGTCAAAGATGTATAATGAAACATGCATTTGTTCCATGTTGAGATTTTCTTTACTTTGTTGCTTCACTATCCCTTCTGGAACACGCTGTGTGGGAATATGCTGTTGCTTTCTGCTAATTGAAACATCTGGTACTACTTTATAGAACTCTGTCCTTTAATATACAGGGAAACAGGGTAATGCATTTCATCCTGAAGAGTTTGATTTGTTACTTGCTTTCAGCATAGGAGCCTGTGTCCAGATTGATTCACAAAGAGAGGGGTGAAAATGTTTCATATGTAGCAGGGAGAATGCACTGAAATCCTGAATTTGGGTAAAATACAAAGAATGGGAACATTTTTTAAGATCCCTTTGCCATTCATTGGAGGTGAGATTTTGTTTCTTCTTGCTAACTTAAGCAGTCTTCAGCCTGGTCAATAGAGAGAATGGGATACCTTCAAAAGCAGGGTGCTGTAGGAAATGGTATATGTGCTCTTTCTCGATCGATGTTGAATTCATAATCCAGTGTAGTATAAGAGGGTGCTGGAGTATTGCTTTAAAGCACTCTCTGTTGAGAAATAAAGCCAGGTGGGAAGTGGTTCCTTGCAAGTCAGTCCTGAACTTCTGCCCCATCTTAATAATAAGCTGGATCTGGAGTAAAACCTTTCCCTGAGGAGGTGTGTTGTGGTGAGCAGCAAGCTGAGGAACTGAAGGGGCATTTATCTCCATAGTGGCAGCATTTGACTCTTTGTGGTTTCCACAAATCTCCTTTAAAGGCATTGATCGCCCCTTGTCAGGGCGATTAGTGGAAGCGGTCATGCAGAACGTGTTTGTAAAAGTGTTTTTAAGAATTTCTTCTTGAAGGTACCAAATCTTGTAAAGCGTCTAACTGTGCTGGGGAAAAGGAAAGGTCAGCTTTAAAGAACAAGGAATGGCTTTCTCTTCAGCTGCTTTATTAGAGCAGAGCTTTGATTTTTATTAAAGTAGGGAATTGCACCAGCGACTGCACCTAGGTGTGTTCTGTGTAAAGGGTGTGCAAATAGCTTTGGCCATCTAGACAATTCTGCTGGTAGTCCCCCTCACCTGCCCTTGTGGTATTCCAGTTCAGAGTTCTCCCGACACAACACAGCTCTGTTGGTGTTCCCAGCAGCATTCCTCCTGCCTCTTCTCTATGCAGTGCTGGTGTCAAACCCCACCTCAAACCTGACCTTTTGAGCTTCAAAGCAAGAGGTAGTTTTACTTAAAAACATAAACCACTTTCAGCATTGTGCTTGTGTGTGTGTTACAGAACACAGCAGGAAAACAGACCTTCCGCTTGGATGGCTAGAGCTAAGTAAAAAGTTGACCTTAGTACAGAACTGTGCCAGATATCCCAAATTTAGTTCACTACAGATGCCCCCAGAGCGCTCTACAAGACTGACTTCCAGTATTGAGGGGGAGAGCTCTGCAATGATTATAAGGATTTGCGGGGTATGGCCAAAACACAAGATGCCATGTGATATCAAAGATCCTTTAGCTTACTCCAAGTGAGTTGTTGTATCCACATGGCAAAGGCAACACTGGTCTTAGGTCCTACAAGTGAAAAAGAAAGGAAAAAAAAAACCAACCAAACCACCACCACCAAAACTGTTAACAAGGGGACCGATTGCATATGGTACTATTGCTAATGCAGCTTTGCTCATAACTAGTTTATAGATCCAGGATGGGATGTTTACACATTGAGCATTAAAGGGTCTACAGTTTTACATGGAGCCGTAGCATGCAGAATTGGTGATGTTTTGGGGCATAGCATTGCCATGTACTTCTGTTCTTCCTGCAGGGCAAATGCCAATAGGTGGCAGTGATAAACTTCACTCGCCCTTTCTATAAATGGTGTCTGTAACTGGAGGGATGGGGAGAAAGATGTTGGATAAAGGAAAAGGGTAGTGAAGACAGGTGGTGTGATGGGAGATTAATAATCTGCCTTCAGTGCCACACGGCACATTACTTAGAGTTCAGCCCCCTTGGGCCATGGGGAGATGTTTGCTTTTTGCAAGCCGCATCACTTGTAAACAGCAGTGCTGGCTCCGGCTGCTGCCCTGCATAACACAAGGCTAATTCTGTTTGTCATTTTCAGACAGTGCTCCTCTGCCTTGTTCTTTGCGCTGCTAAAATGTTGTGATGTGTCTGGGCCCACTGGGGAAATGGCCATTGCAAAGTTGTGAGGGAAGGAGATGTGTTGCAAGGATGAGGACAACAAGGTGATGGGAGCACTGCAAATGGGACACAGACAGCTACTTGGGTGGGTCTGCCACAGTCCCTCCTTGCTCCACATCATTTTCCTCTGCAAAATGGATACTTCTTATTCATTATTTTGAAGATCGATGGAGTTCAAAACCTTGTGGGCATATCGTGGTTTTCTGGTTCTGTGTTTCAGCAGGGTAAACTACCCCAACCTAAGCACCATGGTGATTGGGTTAGACTGCTTCCAGTATTTGAGCTAGCCCATTTACAGCTGATCTGTATTCATCTCTAGTCAATGCAGCAGTGATCTTTGTGTAGCATCAGGGCAAAGTTGGTGGTGCTCTGCATTGGCTGCTATCAGAAACTGTGTGTTTATGTGGGAAGAAGGGGAGGGAAATCTGATTTCCTGTAGTTTCCTCCTGACTTCCTAGTCAAGCACTGCTGCAGTTCTTGTATAGAGTTTTCCAAGGACCTGGCCCCTCTCTGCATCAAGGGAATGTACCAGTGGTTTTATCTTTGTGTAGCAACAACCATACATGAGAAGGAGCAACTTCATTAGCCTATGTGTCTGCTGCTGAAATAAGTGTGATTCTTTCACCAATACTCTGTTGCATGTCTTTACAAACCGCTGTGTATTTGTCATGTGCCAGCTGCAGGATGGCCCTCCTGGGAATACTTGACACTCCGTTGCTGAGCTATGGTGGAACGTAATGTATTTTCCTAGTTGATACGGCAGACTTCAACTAAGGGAGTATGTGCATCTTGGGCTGTTTCCTTTAGTCCTAATATTTGCATAGGTTGAAACATCATCTTGCTAAGAACTTCATTTTCTTTCTGTGAATGGATCTACCCCAGCTCCTTCTTATAGCATAGCTCTCCATTTGTGTCAATCTACTATGACTTCACTCTGGTAGAACTGGATCAGCTATCCTTACATTCAGCACTACTAGTTATTTAGATTTGCTCACTGGGATTTGGCTAAAGGCCACGAAATTTTCTTCATGCGGAGACCACCACAGAGTGGTCAGATGGCAATGGTAATGATTTTAATGTGCAACCAGAATGCATGGGATTCCAACTCATAACCTAGTGGCAATAGGTTTTGTAAAGTAATGTTTTTTAGCAATGACTTTTATAGCTGTATCTAAGCTGCTCTGTTTTCAACGCTGTGAGGCTCATCCAAACCCCTTATGCAAAGCCAAGTTCCAGCCCTTTGATCTTATCACATGAAAAAGCCCCTCAATGCAGTTTTGGTTTCTGTGAGTTGTATCCAAGTAGGAGGTTGCACTCCTGTTTTTGAGACCAAGTGGACCTGGAACATATTCCCACTTGCAGCGGACAGATGTTCACACCATGCCATCCATCCTCAATAAGGACTCCACCACATTCTCGCCCATCTGCTAACTCTGCAGACCCAGCCAGTGGCCTTAATCCATCAAATAATTAGTTCCCTTTTTGGATGATGTTCCTTCCACCTGAGACTTTTAAGCCCAACTATATTTCTGAAATAGCTTTTGAACTGCTGGTTGTGCACCTTTTCCGAGAGTCCCCTGAGAGAACAAAAGTCCTACAGAGAAAGGGCTCCAAGAAGGTTCAGTGCTGGCATTTTACAAGTGCTTCATGCCCTCAGCCAAGGGGAGAGTACAGGATTGTTAGCTAGAAATCCATGAAAAATGAAACCTGGGAGCAAAAGTTCTGCTGAGCATCTGCATAGTAGAGCTAAAATCAAAGCTTTTTGAACAATGCTTTCTACATCTTTCTGCCTTGTTTTGTACCGGCTCTGTTTTCTACAGCTTGCCTTCCTTCCTACTTTTTCCTCTACTTCTAGTCTCGTTTTACCCATTATACCCCTCCACCTACCTTGAAATAAATAAATAATATTTTACACTGGATTTTTTCCAGTTTTTTTTCTTTGATTTTTGCTTCCCACCTCCACTCTTAAAGCAGCATAAAAGCAATACGTTCTAGCACGAAAAGCACAGGCAAGTGAATCCAACAACATTCTTACCATCCCTCTGGTTCTCTGTGCTCAGTATTTAGGTAAACCTCACTAATATGAGCTCTGTTTTACTTGTGTGCAGTGGGACAACAGAAGGGGCTACTATTACCTGGCCCAGTATTTTAAAGTCCCTCAGGTCTCTTCCTCGTAAGCATTCTTGTAAAGGATGTCAGGGTGGCAGAAGCTGACAGTTTTATGTTGTTATTTTGCAGTAGGAAAAAGCTCATATTCTCTTCCTTAGCCCTGTTTATCTGAAGGCCTTACCTCAACTTAGTCATAAACAGTGGTTTATTTCAGAAGGGTTCAGTGTTTATTACATGCTAGCTAAGCAGCATGCTGCTGGCTGGAGAGTTATGGGGTGTGGGGAGCTCAGCTGAGGTCCAGGAAAACACCCATATTTCCTATGCTTTTGTGGTAAGAGGATGTGACAAGCCAAGATGTGCTGCTCAGTCATAGCTCAGAGGTGATGCCTCTGCCACTGGAGAGCCTTGCTCAGTATCCATGCCCTTTTGTGAAGGCAGCACAGCATCACAGCTCCTTCTTGCAAAAGCTTTTGTAAGGCATGGCTCACACGGAGGGGAACCTTAGCATGAAAAAAGCAGGAATAAAGCTAGAGAGATGAAGTCAAGTTTTCCTAATGATATAGTCCCCACCTTGTTCCCACAGATTGATTCAGAAAAGTCAGGTGTTCAATACCAGCCTCAATACTGAGAAAAATGGAGAGAGATTTTTAGATCTCTATGCAATCCCTAAGGTCTTCCACTTTGACCTTGAGCATGTGAGTGCATTTACAAACATGGACACCATATCAGTTTGGGTCAGTTAGCATCTCTGTCGTCTATCCTTTAATGACAGGTAAATTGAGGTGCAGCATGTCTTGCTAATAGCATGTCAGTCCATGCCTTCTGTATCTAGGAACATACCCCATGTCTCCCAAGCCTTGCTTTTTAATCTGACTCAGAGTCAATATTCATTAGCAGATTAGGATCTGTGGTCTTAACATCTGATAGGTTTGAGACGAAGGACTTTTGGAATCCAGGTTCCTCTTCTGTCTTAGCTCATGGAAAGACAGTGCGATTTTACTTGCATACAATATCCTTGATCTGGGGCTTATGTGCGAGAGGCCTGGGGGAGAAAGAGAGCAGCGGCAAGAGTAGATGAGCAAATAAAAGCAACATGAGAAAAGGCAGAAGCAGAGTATGTAAGGGAGAGTGCTGGGGTGAGAGGCAAGAGGAGAATGGGAGAGAAAGCAACCCAATGGAAAGGGAGAGATTACAGGCCATGGTGGCAGGGGCAGGTTGGGAACTGAAGAACAGTAAGATATTTAATCGCGGAGCGGCTGCAGCTCTTTAGCCAGGTGGCTGGTGGGATAACTGTCAGGAAGCTGGCATTTACCTGGATGCTAATTCTTCTCTCCCTGCCAGTCTGGCAGGATGAGTGTCTGCTCTCCTGGTGAGATGAGATCATTTGAAAAGCCCCCCTGGTTGCTATTATGAGGAGTGACTGAATGCAAGCTCCAGTGTTGTGGCGTGCGATAAAGCATGGGAGCTGGGAAGGGAAAGGGGGCTGGTGGCGGTGGGGAGCGCTGCAGACAGGCTGCTCATTTAGTGCTGCCAAGCTCTGCATCTGATTAATTATGGAGCAGTTGATAAATAATATTGCGAAGCTACGTAAATCAAGGGGAAAGGCGCAGGGAGCCGAGCGGGGCTGAAGCACTGGCACTGCTTGGGCATCTCTGCTCAGGGCCTCCTTGTTCTTGGCAAAGGCAGTGCCACGTTTGGTGGTGGCAGCTGGCGAGGGTGGCAAGCACAGGGGGTGGTAGCGAGAGGCGCGGGAACAGAGGGGCAGGCATGCTGCTCCAGCCCGCGTCACGGCTTTCCAGGGAACCATCCAAGATACGTAGGTGGTCCCTGCTAATACCATGAGCAAAAAAGCTCTTTGTAGTCTCTAAGGCATTCATCTGCCTGGTCCCTATAGAAAAGGGAGAATGCTGCACAGACAAGAAGTGGGGAGGCCAAGGCTTTGGCAGGGAAGGGCTCTGAACCCTGCTGCCTTCTCTCCCTGCTCCTTCCCAGGTGCAGGGTTGTGGTTTAATCCCTGCACTCTCTCTTTCCTGCTTATTAGAAGGGAATCTGTTTTTCAGAAGGTATCTGTGTAGCTCCCTGGAGGCATGCTCTTCTACAACTGAACACAAGGGTGTTCCATTTGGCTGCTACAGGTCATGGGTGAGTGCCCAGTGCCTGATAGGTCTTGGGTACTCCTGAGTTGAGTTTGTCCTGAAGGACTCATGTCCTGAGTTTGCCCTGCCCATAGAATTGTTGGAATTGGAAGGGACCTTAAAGCTCACCTAGTTCCAACCCCCTGATGCGGGCAAGGACATCTTCTGGTAGACCGAGTTGCTTCGAGTCCTGTCCAACCTGGCCTTGAACACTGCCAGGGACGGAGCATCCATCTCATTGTTACGTCCTTCACTCTGTAGTGAAGAACACCAACATTCTTTGGTGTTCCCTGTTTTTATCCCTGCTTTGCCTTGTTCTTTGTTGGTATGTGTAAATTAACTGATGTTAAAGAGGGGGAGGAATGTAAACAGCTAACACTTAGCTTTGGGTCAGTGAATGCATTGCAGATACTAGTTCAAACCTATCCAAGGACTGTTTCAGGATTCAGGATGTAGTGAACCACCAGTACTTACATTGTAGAGCAAACATCTGGGTAGTGTCTATACACCAGTGTTTTTACATGTTTGGTTAAAACGAAGCAAGAGGTTAATTAGAGATTACAATAGGGCAGGAACCTAGCTTAGGTACAGCCTGAGTCACCCCGACCCTGAGCAAGGAGAAGTCCTCCTCAAAAAGGACTAGAAAATGGCAAATATTGACTCAATTTCAAATTGTATAGTGCCTACCAAGGTCCACATCTGAGGTGCAAGGAAGCAGCCCACTGGTGGTCTAATGCTAAAATGTAGGATCATGATTTAATGCAGGCTTTCAGTTTCAAGCAGATGATGAACATGGAAAGGTCAGTGTGATGAAATAGCATCTTAGGAATGGGGACATAGAAAGAGGCCTTCAGCTTTCTTCTGCAGAGTAACTCCCTTCACAGCCAAGGATTCTTTGCCAGAGTTCTGCAGACAAATGTATGTTTGTGCCTGTATATGCCAATAAGTGGGTGCAACCAATAAAATCTCAGGATTAGTGAAACATGGAGCTGAGCTGGATTGTCCTGCAGTGTAACGGCAGAGTCTTGGGTTATTGGACCAATAAAGAGGCAGAAGAAAACAGGTTAGTTATGTGATGGTCAAGAGACCTTTTTTAAGGTCTCCAAACAACTCAAAAGACAGAAGGAACTGAGGGAGGCTGAGCCTCTTGGTGGTGAGCAGTGGGTTGTCCTTGAGCAAAGGGCAGTGCTTCGTAAAGATGCGGGATGGCATCCCGTGTTGTCTGCCCCGAGGCCAAGAAGATCAACTGCCCAGGCAATAGACTGCCAGAGGCAGCACTTTGACACAGCGGAGCCTGTCATTAGGAGCACAGAGTTAACTGAGTCTGGTGCTCACCAGAGACTCCTGGCATCACCTGGAACCTTCTAGAATAGCTCACTGCTCCATGTGCAGGCATGGAAATGAGTCTCCGCCTGTGGGAGGATTCCAAGAGACCCTGATCCTATAAAAAAGCAGCCTTGTGGTGTATGCTCCTCTACCCTGTACCTCAGCAGGATCACTGACTGAAAGGACTTCAACTTGCTGACAGAGAAGACGGTGCTGGATCCACAGGGTGGTGATCTTATTTCACTTTTTTTTCTTTCCTTTCTCCCTCTACTTTGGATCTAGGGAGACAGTAATGATCAGAGGGATGGAGCACCTCTTCTATGAGGAAAGGCTGAGAGAGTTGGGATTTGTTCAGCCTGGAAAAGAGTAGACTCCAGGGAGACCTTATTGTGGCCTTTCAGTTCTTAAAAGCGGCTAAGGAGAAGATCAGGAATGACTTTTCAGGAGGGCCTGTTGCAATTGGATAAGGGGTGATGGTTTTAAACCAAAAGAGGGGAGATTCAGGCTGGATGTCAGGAAAAAATTCTTCACACTGAGGGTGATAAAACACTGGTGCAGGTTGCCCAGAGAGGTGACGGATGTCCCATCCCTGGAGACATTCAAGGCCTGGCTGATGTGGTGCTGGGCAACCTGAGCTAGTTGAAGATGTCCCTGCTCATTGTAGGGGGGGCGGGTTGGAACTAGATAAGCTTTGAAGGTCCCTTCCAACCTAAACCATTCTATGATTGTATGTTCTTTTATAAGAATATGGATTTGTTAGGACTTTTGTTACTCCTGACACAGTTTTTAGTGAAATTTACACTAAAATTAATTGTTGTTTTGTATTTCAACCTCTGGAGAGCCTGTGGTTTCTCCTATGAACCAAGCAAGGGTCTGGTAGAAGACCAGCTTCCCCCACACCCACCAAGTGGGACAGGGCAGGCTGTGGGGACTGAGCCCTTTTGCAATCAGCAGAAAGGAAAGCAGTATTTTGAAGTGAATGGTAGTATAGTAGTATGCTGGAAAAGCTTGTAAGACGTGAAATTACTGTTCCCATAGGGAAATTCAGTTTCATGATACTGTGAAGAGCAGGAGATACCACTGGGAACAAAATACCCTTAACTCTTCTGCATGTGCTCTCAGTCTGCTGCAGGAAAGCATGGACACAGGATGCTAAATATCAGACGTCATGAACTGTGAAGCAGCAGCTGCTTCTATTGGGTTTTTCTTTCAGTGCCATTAATTAAGTGGTTGGAAAAGCATCAAAACAAGCAGACATCTTCCAGGAAAAGCAATCACATGGGACTGCTCAGTTTTAGGTCTCCCTTTCCCCTTATTCTACCTATTTTCCATTTTTTGTTGATTGCATCTTTGAGCTATCCCTGGAACATGTGAAAAAGAAAAGGTGTCTTCAAGTCCGTCTCCTCTTCCTGTCCTCTTTGGCTCAGGGCCAAAGGTTCTGTATCAAGCTACATGGTGAACATGTCAACACCTGACCAGGACTATTCAGTGCTCCAGATCCTTTTCTCTCTCCGCCTTCCCCTTCTTACAGTCGGGCAAATGTCAGTTAGAAAATGTTGCTATTGTAAATCCAACATGAGACTCCAACTTTGGGACTTCCACGACCTTTGAGTATTTCTAGCTTCAATACAATGACAAAGGGGGGCAATCCCCCCAGAAAAACCTCTAGAGCTCCTATCTTGTTACCCTATGTTGCCCCTTAAAAAAAGAAAGAATTCCTGTTGCTTAAGTTTACTGCAAAATGTTCCAAAACCAAGATCCATCAATTAAAAAGATTATTCTCTTTAGGATTGAGCAGTGTCACTAAAGGTCTGACAACCCAACTGTGACATCTTTATATGAGTATCTTTAGATCTAGAAATAGGAAAAAAAAGAAGTCTGACCAATCTAGTCTGAAAATCCCAGATGAATAAAAAGTAAAAGAAATAACTCAGGTAAGGCAGAAGCCACAAGTAATTTAAATCTGTGAAGTGTGTTCTTTCTGATAATCTATTTTAAAGAGCTAATAGCACAGTGCAGAAGAAATGTTATAACAATCTAATGAGGTCCCATTAAGTTTCTCTTCCATTAAGTTCTTTTGGGTCCTATCTAGCCTAGTAAAATAGGTAATTTAAAACAAAACCTGCTTCTTTAGTCTAAACATGTGCTTTGTTAGGAAGGAGATTTGGGAGTTGATGCAGCCCGGATTCTGTTACCTCCTCTGTCAGTGAACTCTATGAGTGTTTGACTGCAAAACCTCTCTCCTCTGGGTCATCACTTCCTAGGATGTAACATTCGGATAATTACTTTCACCATCTGACTGGGTAAGGGAAAGCATTATTCCCAAGGGAGAGCTTTGGATGCTATGAAAACATGAGTGTTTTGGGTACATGAATATATACATGCATATATATATTTGTGTACATACACGTGTGTATTTGACCCTCAAAACTGCACACAGGACACTTGGAGTTTGTCAGAGTTTCCTGCATGCCGGATGTAAAGTTTTTAGGTATTTATTTTCAGCCTTCTTTCACTGGAGCAAGTGAAAGCACTAGGCCTTGTGGTTTTATTCACCCAGCAATGTTACAGTCCTCACAGCATCCTGAACAGGAGCAGCTTTGACCCATGCAGGCCTGCAGTCAGGGGAGGTTGATGGCTGGGGAAAGTGGACAGACTGGCCTGCCTTCCCATGAGCCTGATTGCCTTCCACTGGTTTTAATTACCAGCTTTTGCAAAGGTTCCTGAGGGAGAAAATTAGCCATCAGCCGCAATGGCAGCAGGCAAGACACCAGTTCACTCAAGAGCTGTCAGCTAACTTTAGCCCCCGTCTTGCTGAGCCGTCCTTTATTTAATCAGGGTTGGAGGAGCATCCGTGCCGGCACTCAACTCTGCAGGTGGGGAATGATTTACTGCCCTGCTATCAGAGAGCTCTTTAATCTTGTCTTTAGGAACACTTAGCACCTACAAATCACCTGTTTGGCTTGAAATACATCGCCTGTTTCATGCCTTGGTGCCCTGAAGGGGAGGATGTCAAAGGTACATCTTGTTTACACGACAGGTTGCTTTATGGAAGCTGCCCTTACTGCCTGTATGTCAAACCCCACCCCAGCCCTCACCTTCCTCTCCTTCTTGCAGCACTTAAACTATTGGGTTTCATCCCCTGGAGACCCTATAAAGGGTCTTCAGCCTGCTTAATCCAGCTTGTCACCTCTTCCATTCCTTTACCCAGGAAGCCAGGCAAGGTGTTTTGTTTCTGCTATGTTCCTTTAACTCTCTGGGAGTTTCCCTGGTTTAAACTGTGTTCCTCCAGATGTAAAAAGAAGGTGAGAATAGTTCACGATTGATGTTCGACATTTCTACAGATGCGTTTTATGCCAAGTGGCTTCCATCTGCTTTGTATTCAGCCATTCTACTAGGACAGTGCAGCCAGCTTTGGGGTAGAGCAGGATAGCCGTGACTGTTAGCTATGCTGTATGCCAGTCTGGGACAAGAATTGAATTTAATTGAAGTGAGACGTGTAATTGAAACTGCAGGGAAACTTTAAGATAGACAGCAATTATACAAATTAGGGTATCAGGGCACTGTAGCTCTGCTTTAAGAAAGAAAAGACCCCTGATTTTAGAAAAGAACAATAACCAAAAAGAGGAAAACCAGCCTGGAATGACTAGAGATGAGCAACGTTAGAAATCTTACTGCAAAGGCATATCTCCCCTGGCCTGGAGCCCCTAAGTACTATTTAGTGGCAAGATATGTTACAAGCTTGGAGAGCAGACATGTGCCACTTGATTCAGCAGAACAAATTCCTTGTACATACTTTTGCTAAAGCTCCTTTCTTCCCTGAAAACATGTGCTTACTGTCTGGAAAGGAAGACCTGCCAGTCAGATTTCAAACAAGAGATGGATCTGTGCACATCAGGGATGTCTGAGATCTGGTGCAAAACAAAAGGTGTCCTAAATTGAAGGTGCCCACTTTTTCTTTGGACTTCTGTGTCCTTTCTCCAATAAGCCACCCATTAAACCCTCTCATCGGCCTTTGCTCATAGCATGGAGAAGATAGGAGTGTCAAATGCTTGAAAACCTGCCATATGTCTCAACTTGCCTTGCTGAAAAGATTTTGATATAGATATTGGATAATCTCCTTTAGTCTGGAACTTTTTCACCTACTTTCCAGGGTTGGGAATTAAGTTTCTTGAATAGAGATGATCCAGGATTGCAGTAGAAGGTGATAAGTATGGTTGTGAGTCTTTTAGTCAGCAAGTTTTCCTCTCTTTGGTGCCCATCTCTTTCACAGACATGAATGTTGATGTTATTTTTAGCATGAACAGACCAAATGGAGTAGGGGGAGGAGGGAGTAAAAGTGGAGCTGACAGTATAATGTGAGCCAACATGCAGGCACTCTGCATTACAAAGAGATGAAGGATGGCGTGTCATACATCAGCAGGAACAATAAAAAAATGATAGATTTCTTAACCTCAGCATCAATCCCAGATGAGCTCGTCCAGCTCCTCCTGAACCAGCCAGGCTGAGGGAGCCTCAAAAGTTTCCAGCTGTTTCTAGAGCCAGAAGCTTCCATCTCGTGGAACTGTCAGGTTCAGACATGCCCTGTGCACTGTACCAGGACACCGACAGCATAGGCAAAATACTGCAGTCCAGGCCAGGATCATGGTTTCATGTTCTTTCTCTGCCAAGCAAGCAGTTGGAAACTATAATTTCCAAATCTGAAAGGGTCCAAAGTTAGCTGGCAGCATATATTTGAAGCCTAAACCCCATAATTTGTATTTGTTTAAAAGCCCAGGACATCTTAAAGCTCATATTAGCCTTGGGAGAAACTGCTGAGAGTTTCCAATTTCTGAAAACCATTTAAAAAGGATTCTTAGAGTGCTTGGTATTTTAGGATTAGGTAGACTTGAAGGATCTTATGCAGATCTTAGAATAAAACAAGCTTTTAAATGAGGTTTGTTTCATCAACAAAAGAATAAGCCAAATTTCCTCCTTTTATTTCCAAATATTAAATGCATAAAGGATAAAAAATTGCTGAGGAACTATTTAACACAACGATGCACATTATTAGTCAGATGTACATCCCTAGACTGAGAGGGCATTTGGGAATGAAGGAAGTTAGAACGCTTATTCTGTTCTGGTCACTCTCAAAGATAGGATAATGACTAGGCCATTACGTAGTCTGACCCTACACAGCAGCAGTGGTTCGTTCCATCTTTATCTAGATCTCTATTTATCTGGAGATGAATAAAACCAGTACTTGAATGTCGAGACGGGCTTCAATAAAAATAACCATAATGGAGCTTAGTGGGTGTTTTTATTGTGGGAAGTGCAGTTTGTTGTCTGGATATCTTTGAAAAATGTTCTTTCTATCAGCTTCAACAGACCTTTCACGAAGTCTTCACAATGGAAATGTCCCTTCAATATTGTTTCACCTTGCTGGACAGTCAACCAGCCAGCTCATGCACGGCTGTCTGCTCACTGCAGGCTTTTCTTTACTTCTGATCTGAACGCTCCATCTACAAGGTGGCAGAGGACACTTTGTTCCATGCAGCTTCTCCTTTCCCTCTCTCAAAACAGAGCAATTTTTCTTGTCCTTTTCCTGTTGCCAGTGATCCACTGTTCCCATGTGGTGCATCTTCTGGTCCGGTGGTGAATGGAGCATGTATTGGTATTTTAAGCAGTTTTTGTCAACTGAAAACTGAGAAATGTTTTCCACCTGCTTCCAGTACTTCCTTATACCCTGCATTGCTGCTTTATGGCTGTCTTTTTCCAGTTCTTTCTTTTGGTGTGAATTATAGTCAAGTTTGAGTAAGAAAGTTCTCAAGAAAACTAACATGTAAGGTGGTAGGAAAGGATTTAGGTGATGAGAAACTCAAGGAGCAAGAGAGGATATATGGTAATGATGAACATTGGAAAGGATTTTACAAACATTTGCAACTCGCCTATGTGCACTCACACTGAAGTCAAAGATTAGCCAGTGCTGTTTGCTCTTGAATATCCTACCTGTAAAACTGTATCTCAGGAAAGGAAAAAGACCTTGGATTAAAAAGAGAGGATTTCAAGTGGGGTCGATATGATGACCCAGTGCTGAGAATTAACATGTGCTGTCAGAAGCACATATGTCTTGTTCTTTGAACTTGATTCCATTTTTAGTGCCTTTGCAGTTCTTGTGTCTGCACAACTGGAGAAAGATGGTCCTAAAAGAATATATGCAATGGTACTCAGTGATGTTTGTGCATTGCTTTTTGCTGGAAATGGTGGAAATATCCCTTCTTTTGCTGTTGATAAGTACGGAAAGGTGGTTTACTGCCTGTGAAAATAAGTCCTAAAAGTGAATACACATCTCTGGCCAAAGTGCTTGCTCATTATAAAAATGCCCACAAACATATAATGAAATGACTTGTTCTTTTATTTAAAGCATCTGGTATCCAGTAAGGAGGCAGTGCAAATACCATGTGACTTAAGTGTCTAATGACCTACTACATATGATGGTATCATAAAAATGATAGGCTTGAAAGGATGTCAAGATTTAGACTAGTCCCACCACAGCACCTCTGTCCACCTGCCATTTGGTGAACAGCTCAGGTCCTTGCAGAGAGAGAGGGGCAGAGAAAGCTGCAGCATTCACAGAATCATAGAATAGTTTGGATTGGAAGGGACCTTACAGCCATCTAGTTCCAACCCCCTGCCATGGGCAGGGACACTTTTCACTAAACTAGGTTGCTCAAAGCCCCATTCAACCTGGCCTTGAAACCATAATAGAAGCATGCATGCATGCCATAGACTGAAATGTGTTCACAGTAGGCTACTTGATAAATAAGTAATTGTGTGATTCTTTGAGAAATATGTTGTTTGCATGTAGTATAAAAATGAGGAAATAGCTAGGGTCTTGCTTGCTGTTTCTGATAATGATTTGAGCAAACTGCATGGGGGCAGTGAAGGAATTAGGCTATCTTGCATGCTTTTAGCTGGTGTAGGATGTTTTCCCTAGGAAGACATCAAGTGGTGGCTGCCAGTGGTTGGGAAGTTACTGTACTGATGGAGGAGGAAGTGGCACACTGAGGCAATCAGACCAATATTGAAGACAGAGTAACTCTAAGATGGAAGCATCCTTTTCACATGTAGTTGCCTCTTGAAACTTAGGACCTTCTGTGTTGAATTGTGCTGGGAATGTTAGAACCTCTGATTAACTCAGCCTCTTGTCACATCTGTGCGATTCTATAGGCCTCCTGCTTTCTTGAGTCAGTGTTTTGTTTCCAAAGTACAACCTAGCATGCTTCATGGGTATGCTGAGAGGAACACTGATTTGTGTTTGTCAAGGCTTGTGTATTTGAAAAGATAATGTGAGTTGAGTCAGTCTAAACCAGTTAAGATGCCACTTTGCATGCACTGTGACTTCTTGTCACTCCTACCCTGACCCCTTCTGCAGTTGCCATTTTGTGATCAGCTCAGCTGTGACCAACTGCTGAAACATCTCTCAGATGGATTTGCTTTTGTGTTTTTTCTAGTGAGAAGGAAGCTACAGTGATTGTTTTCCTTTCTTCTATGAAATTATGTCCACTTATAATCTTACTCATTCTCTTTGCTTTAAACGGTGAAGTCCTGAGGAGACAAATCAACGGGTGCTAAGTAAATAACATGCAATCAAACCTAGTAAATGAAGCTGAGAGCTGGCAGTGGTGGGGAAACAGGGAATAGAAAATAAGAAGTGAATCTAAAAAGCAAGTACTGGAAAGGGAAGCAGCATAGAATAAGAAGCAGAGAAAAACATTTGAGTTATACATATCATCATTTGGGACTTCCACACAAATTCTGCCCTTCCATCCCTTTGCCAATATCCATGCTTGGGTGGTGCAAAGAGAAGGAAGTGGAGAGTGGTAGTGGGGAATCTGTCTACTTCCTTCCCTATTGAATTACAACTGTGTCTTGTTTTCCATCCTCAGAGCAGTGCCAGTTTTTAACCTGTCTTTTGCTGGATAAATGTTCTAGAAGCAAGCCCCTGAGTCTGCTGCTTAGAAGGCCAAGGTCCATCAAGTATCAGCAGGAAGGACTCCATCTAGCAACATCTAAGAACCACCCTAAACCACTCTCTGAGCTTGCCAGTTGGAAGCAGTGTTCACTGATGAGTTGCTTGCTTTAATAACTTTCTGGTGTCCTGCCAGGCTTCTTGCCACCGGTACGGATGGGCACAAGTTTCTTGTAGTCCCATGTCATATCTGCCTTTTCTGTGCAGATGTCTTGGGCACCCCAAGGCATCCCAAATGGCACCAAACAACTATGTTTAATCTGGCGAAGAAAGCCACAGGGATATGCCCTCCTTGGCAGAGTGTGGCCACAGATGCACTCAGGGAAAGGAGTAAAGCCAGCTGGGCTGGTGGTTTAATGGGGCCTCTTCCAGGATATTGCTGCTGGTGTGGAGGAAGGAAGGTGGTAAAGGCCTGATAGGAAAATGTGACAACCAAGTTGTGTGTGGCAATTGTGTTGCTTGAGGATTGAGAAAATACAGGCTTCCAAGGATTGTGTTAATAACTTAACTCGAGTTAAGAGCTAATGCTCTCTTAACTCTGCCTGAAAGCTCACAAAGGCTGCCACATAACATAGCCCCAAGGCTACCTCAGTGTGGGATGTAAGCTGCCTGGCTACATCTTCATAGTTGTCCTATGGAGCACAGCTAACAAAGTCATTGTCACAGCACTGCAGAATAGTTGGCACCAGAAACTGCTCATTACTGAACCAGCCTGCTGTTCTATCAATGTCCCTCAGCAGTGGCTGGACGGCTAAGATATAAAAGTAAGTGTGCTTTGGAGAAGAGGGGTGTCAGAAGGTGTCAGAAGAGTTTTCCATTAAAGAGCTGAGGAAATGGAGAGAAACTGAAGGTCAGGACATTGATAGGCCTGAAATGAGTGTGTGGCAACAACAGACCTTTAAATCCAAGAGTTGAGTGCTGAAAAGGAGGAAGTTGAGAGCTGTGCTTTGTGCTTTACTGGTGGTTGTTTCTTGACACATTTGTGCCCGATTAGGTCTTTGTTGGTATCTGGGTTTGCTAAGATGTGTCTCATAAACATCAAGAGCATTCTTATTCTTTGGAAAGGAGATGTACAAGCCAAACATGCTTTTAAATACTGAGTGTACAGTGAAGAAGTCTGGTCCTGTAACCCTGTCAGTGTCCCTGGCTCCAGCCTTAAACACTGTCTAATATCCTCTGCCTAGCTCCCTGCTTAAAGCTCTTCCAGTGCCAGTCATTGTAGCTCTATAGCCTCTCTATCCCATGAACCTCCAAGAGCGCAGTGTCTAGCTTGCTAAAAGGCCAGCTTAAAGATGGGAACTGGGAGCATTCACTACTGGGAGTGTATCTTCCAGATACATAAGTATGAAATCTATCAGATGTCAAGATTTTTTTTTCTCTCTCTCTAAATGGTAGGGCAAAAGTTACTTGATGATGATGGACTTCCTTTTGCCATGTATTTCAATGAATAATCTTCTACTACTCTTCCTATTGCACGTTAATGTTCTTCTGAAGGGCTCCAGCTGACTTTTCAAAGCCTCCATGAGAGAGGAAGTAGTTTAAAGGCAGGGGGAAGGGGGAGGTGAAATTTGGTTATGAAAAATGGGATTCTGTGGTTAATGAAGCAGGTTTTAAAGAAATCTTTCCATAAGAAAGCAATTCTAATGAGACATTTCAGGGAAAATTTTGAGGTTTTTTGTTGTTTGGTTTTTTTTTTTAAACAAAGCTTATTTCTAAATCAACATAGAAAGTATCTATTTTCTGCCCTCTATTTTTCTGTAGGGAATTTCCTTTTCCGGTTCAGCTGGAAGAAACAGTAACATCTTCAGAAAGATTTGCAAGCCCATCTGCCCTTTTCTTTGGCACAGCCTCAGGGGGACAGCAGTGGAGGCGGGATGAGGGACCATGGACCTTCCGAAGGGCCATCCAGCCTCTCTGGTTTTTCATGGGCCTGGGCACAGGACTGGCCTAAAATGAGCAGCTAGAACCATCCTCCTTTCCCTGAGCTGGAGTCCTTCCCAATGGCACTGGTTCTCTCAGCTGAACAATTTTCCCCATGATCCCTCCCCAGTGCATATGCTAATAGGAAGGGTACAGGCATTTGATTTATAGTATTGTGAAAATCTGAATAGATCGCTGTAAAGATCAGAATTAATTACTCTTTTCAAGATTTTATGTGTCTAAGCTTCCTTTTTCCTCCTCCTACATCCCCCCTCTCCCCTCCCTGCCAGCCAAGTCGTCCTCTTTTCCCTCTGGAGTCCTTCCACCTCGGCTCCCAGCCAGCTCCCTACAATAAAGTCACATGCTAATCAATAACACTTTTATTGAGAGTGACAGACTGGAGCTAACTGCACCAAAACAGTAACAAGCTTGGCCAGTAGTAAATGTGCTCTCCTCAAATCCCAGCCCTTGTCCTTTGCTTGCTGCTTCTTCAGCTTCCCTTCAATATGTGTCTCAGGCTTCTACTCCTCCCTTCAGACCTCAAGATGCAATGCTTTTCTGACGACCCTGTCTAAAGCGACGGTTGCCTCCAGGCCTGCTGACAGGAGGCATTTGATCCCCGGGATTTCAAGATCCTTTGGCCCTGACGGCCCTGCTTTAGTAAACTGGTGCACAGGGGCATGTAGCTATTCTTCTTTCAGCTGAATGCAAGCCTGTTTCTGGGAGAAAGGCTGAATCATCGTGGGATAAAAGCAGATGTCTGCAGAGCCAGACCCAAATCACGTGTCTCCCACTGCAGCATGCTCATGTCCCAGTATTCTTGAAGTCTTTCAACCCCAGACCCATCTGACACAAAAATAAAGGTCCATGCAGAGTTCTGCACCGATGTGACTAAAACAGTCTATAACTGTACTTGAACAGAGACCATTGTGGATGGAAGTGAGCCCACCACTTTGGCCAGGATAGTGCTGGTGCTTCTTCACTGAGATTAAATGGGACCCTCACTTGTTTCTTATCTGCCTTGATCCTGCAGTTGCTCACAGGCAGAGGTGCTGGTCTGGGAAACAACTGACTTTCCTCCATCTGAAGCAATTGGACAAGGGGTGATGGGTTTAAACTAAAACAGGGGAAGTTCAGGTTAGATACAAGGAAGAAGCTCCTTACTGTGAGGGTGGCGAGGCACTGGCACAGGCTGCCCAGAGAAGTGGTAAATGCTCCATCCCTGGCAGGCTGGACAGAGCCTTGGTTGACGTGGTCTAAAGTGAGGTGTCTGTGCCCATGGCAGGGGGTTGGAACTGGATGATCTTCAGGTCCTTTCCAACCCAAACCATTCTATGAAGATGCTCTGGCAGGGCAGAAGAGCAGAGTGCTGAGAAGTAGCCTCTAACATGCATTTCCAGCACAGCTGACTCACTCTGACTCCCGAGGGCAGGCCCTTTCTGCTCAAGCATTCTGCTGCACCAGCGGAGCTCCTGTTGTTTGCCGTGACTCATTCAAGAGTACATTAAAGCAGGTCTAAGACAAACTGAGAGGCTAATCGTTCCTGGGCAGTGAGAAGATAGAAGCTATCATAAAAATCATTGTTAGCCACTGTTATTACTGCTTTCCTGATCCAGGCAAAGCTTTGTCGGGGCAGAGGATCAGCATGATAGGACACAGGGGCATGATTCAAACTTCTTGATGCACCTGCAAGGACGCATCATCCTCTTCTATGCCCCTTGCTTTGCTAGAGACATAGTCAGCTGCACCTGCCTTATCCCTATCACTGTTTCTGCTGAGCAGGGAGAGCAGTCTTGCCTTCTGGTGCTCCCTGTCCTATATCCACCTGGGCACTGCAGTTTCACCCCACACCTATTACCTTGCTCATTCACTTTTACCTCATCTAAAGTGCATGTTGGTCCACCACATGTTACCTGATATACCATCATAGTCCATTGTGTCCATGCCAGTAAATCTGTTGTACTTGCCTACCATAATACAAAACCCAAACCAGAGAGAACATTAACAGAGCCAGCTTTTTCATGTTTAGAAAACTGCCTGTCCTCTCCCTACCACCTCCTTACAGTGCATTTGACCTAAAACCAGTCATGCAAATTCTAGCTCAGGTGTGTTTTGAAGGGAGTAGGGTTAGCTGAGGGTTTCCAAAAGAAACCTCTAAGGCTGCAAAAGAATTCGAAGTAATAATACTTCTAATTACTTTTAACAATTACTACTTCTGACAGAAATATGAAAATCCAATATATGTGATGTTAAAAAAAAATTTTCATTAGAAAGTTGTAATTTCTTTTATGGACTTTTCAAATGTTCTCTGTCACTTTCAGAGAAATTGCTTCATTTTGGGCAGGATGTTATCCTAGAACAGTTGAAAAAATACGGTAGGAAAGTGTTTAAAAAGCAAAAGTCAGGACTGAGAAGGGTTTGGTTTGGGTTTTTTTCTGGGTTTTTTGCTGGTTTTGGGGGGTTTATCTTTGTTCTGATTTGAGGTTTTTGTCAGTTTCAAAGTGCATCAGCATATCTGGGGGGGCTGTAACATAGATCAGGATCTTTGACTTCCTAAAAGATGAACTGAGATCAGTTTTCTGGATCCCTTATTGAGCTGATAAATCATTTATTGTGATGTTCTGTTGTACAAAACACAGCAATAGAGCTTCATGAAATATAAATAGTACAAAATACTTTGGTTTCTATTAACAACCTGTAACTGATGCACTTGAACTCATTCTCGTTTTCCGTTTTAATTTCTATGTCTTGTAAAGTGAGGCTTGGTTTATGATTGCAAATAAAAATGAATTTGGTGGATCTCATCTTAATTTTATCATCTCAAACCCATAGCTTCACCTTCTGGCTTGTATTTTATGGTCTCACTGCACAGAAGACTGAGGGCAGGAGGGAGAGGAAATGGCAGAGATGTGCTGGAAGAGCTGGAGGGGCTGCAGCAGACAAGGAGACACTGGCCGAAGGGTAGCAGGTTGTTGTCAGTCACAGAATTATGTGACCAGTCTTGCTCAGAGCTGTTCTTGGCTCAAGCTGAGGATATTGATCCCTGACTTCCACAAATCACTAAATCTTCTTTCAAATTAAAACAAGTGAATAAATAAGCGGCAATACAGGAAGCAGTCCATTTCAGGTTACTTTGCACATCAGGAGTCAAGGGAAGAACCTTTGAGCCACTGAGATTAACCTGCTTGCAACAGCAGGACCTAAAGGGATTGCCTCTGATGGTAGTGGCCACAGCCCCCCCAGGTGAATTCCTAGCAGGAAGGCTTGTTATACTTCCCTATTGAAATCCTTCCTTGACTTAGATTCAGGAATCTACTGTGCTGAGCGTGGTTGTTGGCAAGCCCTCAAACCACTTCTTTCTCTTTCTCACCTTCCACCCCATAATGAGGGAAAGCTTCAGCTCTTCCTTTATCTCTTGAATGTGCTTCCCTGGCTTCAGCCTGGAACATCTCAAGACACAAGGGATAATGGTTTTGTTCTGTATTTGAACTATGGAGATATAGCAAGGTGATGCAGTGATGGCAAAGATGGTGACTGCTTCATCTTTCAAACCAAACTTACTATTTGTAGTGATTTCTTCAACAGGCTTTGCTCTGAGGTACCTCTGAAGTATGGCTCCTTTTGGGTTAGGATGTGAGATCTGTTTCTTAGTGCTCTTTGCAGAGAACTTGTAGTGTCTGTCCTTGTGCTGGGCTTCAGATGCAGCTTGTTTCAAGGGTTGTCTGAGTTTCAGCTGGGTTTTTTTTTTCCCCAAGCATTGGCTTTTTTCCTAGGACAGAAAAATAGAACTAAGGGTAAAAAGCCCCTTTTTTCTGCTTCTGCCTTCCTGCAGTTTATCTGCCTGAGAGTGGTGGATTGAAGCTGAATCATCCTAGCTTTTTCTTAGAGCATCTCTACCATGTTCACCTATTGTGTGCAATGGCTTGTGTTGACAGTTTCAGTTCTTAGAGGCAAAAGAATATGGTCCTATGGGTGGAAGAATAAAATGGTGCCTTCCTTCTGTTCTTAATAGAAATGAATGTGTCAGGGAGGTGTGTGTTCCCCTGTACTTTCAGTCCCAAGGCAGCCTTTCACTAAGCAACCGAGTGGACACAGTGTGCCATGAAAAATGCCAAGTCGAGTCCAAACAGCCAATTTTGCTTCACAGGAGTGCATATGGGAACAAATTGATGGGAGGGGATATACCATGGCACTGTGGGAATGGGAGGGAGCAGATAAATTACAAACCAGCATCACAGAGAAGTGCAATTATTGTTGAGCTGCAGCCTGCTGATCCCACTGCTTTACCTCTCCCTCGGCTTTCTGGACTGGAGGAATAGTAAAATGGTGCTTAGTCACCCGTAAGTGCTGTTACACCAGCCCTACCTCAGCTCTTGCCCCTCAAGAACTGTACACCTCCACTTCTTCAGGTGATCGCTCCCCTACCATGCTCTTTTCCTCCTCTGTTGCCTTTACATGAATATTGTTTTAATGTCCTGAGAGATCTGTGAGCAATGCCCTAAACATCACCCTCAACAAATAAGTGATGGGCAGATTTGTGGATCACTGAAAGCACTTTGTCATGCAATGTATTACTCAAGTCTCCCAGACCTTAATGTTCTTCCACCAGCTCTAGCAGGATACGTGCACACACCCGCGTGTGTGTGCATATGAAAATCCTTGCCAACGTGTCCACTTATTGAGTAAAATATTGACAGGTTTGGAGATAGAGAGAAGGCAGGAAAGAACATTGTGTCTTTCTGGAGAACTAAAAGGCCTCTACTTTCTGTATTCAGAGCCTTGCTTCATCTCCTGCACGCATGCGTGCACAAACACCCACTACAACCGCTTCGTTCCACAGAGCTAGAGCCAAGGTGAGTATATATTTCCTCATCATGGAACAAAATCTTTTTTAGAAAAATAATAAAACTTCATTAGAGTATTAATTCAAGGCTTTTATTTTTTATAGTCCCCTTTTTATCATTTTTATCGCTAGGTTTAAAAGGAGGAGATTCTCTACATTAGGGAGGCAGCGAGCTGTTTTACATGGAGTATCCAAGTGCCATTTACTAGCATCAACTTTGGGATGGAGGCTGGTTGCTTTTGTGCCTGACTTACTCTTAGTAGCACTTTGTGCTTTGCTTTGGTGCTGTTGGAGGCTACTTATGTGCAGTGCATTTGCCTTGCTATTCTGTGTGTATCCTGTCTGTTGTGAAGAGCTGCAACTGGAGTTATTTGTGAATTCCCACCTGTGTAATGCTTGTTAATTGTTTTCTTTGCACTTTCTATGGCAGAGCCTGAAGCTCGGGGTGGTTGTGAGCCAGCATTTCCTCACTCGTCCCTGTGCAGTGACTCTTGTAAGGTAGAAGTTACACATGTCAACATCTACCTAATAACAACACGTGAATTGTGCAGAGCCCTGAGCTCTCTGTGAGGGAGACATGACCTTCATTATAATGATACAGTTGACATTTTCCCTGTGACACTTATTGTAACATCATTGCTTCCTGTTGGCATCTGTGGGCTTATCAGGCAGCTTGTTCAAGCAATCTGGAGTTGTGATGAAACCAGGCAGGAGGGAGGAGGCTGAGATTTGAGGAGGAAGGAGGAGGGAGTGGGGGAGAGAGAGGATTCCTGGAGTATCAGAGCACACAGAGCATTCACCAATGCAAGCTCATCTAATCCTCTCCTCCTTGTGCCTGTCTCCCTGCCTGGGAATTCACAAGTGCTCCATGCTGCAGAATCCAGCACCCCTACAGCTTGCTGCTTGCCATTGGCATTCCTGGTGCTGATGGCAGTGTTGTTCCCAGCAGTAGGAGCCTTGGCTTCCTGGACAGCTGAGCCCACCAGAGAAGGGGGTTCAAGGGCCCCTGCTTTGTATCGCAAGCCCCTTGGAAACAAGACTGCCTTGGACACCCTGCATCTATCCTGAGGCCAGTGTTACGACACACGGAGTATATTTGTGATGGGTTAATCCAAGAGATCTGGTACATTTTGAGCTGTTTGTGGGCTTTTCTGCTGATGGGTTACAGCTGGGTTGGATTTGACACATCTAGAGGAATAACCGGGACACAGAGTGGTCAAAATACAGAGCCAAGTTGCATACCTGGTTGCATGAGTCCTTCCTCCTTTTGTTCTCTCCTCCATCCCTAGTGCTTTCTTCCTGTCTTTTAGCAGAAGTCCTAATTCAGAGTGAGGAAGCCAGTTAAGGGTTGCAGTAGCAGAGGTTTGGGGTTGCTATCTGTGCTGAAATTGACTACCCATGGGCCACTCAACATCCGCCTAAAACAAGGCTTTGAATGTTAAGAGTTTCTGGTCACCTTTGGTGGGGGTTGGTAAAAGCTATCTTGCTCTACAGAAGAAAAGCTTTGTATCCTCTTATGAATTACTCAAGCATTTCAATTTCTTGTTGAAATTGCTGAACTTAAACCTTGGGTACAAACCCTGCATATCTACACTTAGCAAGGCTTTTGTGAAGTCCTGCACTTTTGCTCCTCATCTAGTCTGTAAACATCAAATGCACCACTAACTCATTGCGACTTAACTGATGCTACAATTTTTGTGTCAGGGCTGATGAGAGGCCTGAAATTAAGATTCTCGGCAGTTTCAGTGAGCAAGCCAACACATATATCTCCTTGTCCTTTCTATTCTCTGATCTACTCCTCTACGTTTCTTTCGGGTACAGCTATTGCCAGAGCAAAGCAAGCCCTCCACTTTGCGTTTTAATTGTGACAACCTTGGTTGGTTGGCTGGAAGAAGAGTAGAGCAAAGCCGGTCCTTCATCTTTCATGGGAGTATAGGATTTGACATACAAGATCAGACTCTGCCTTCCCTAATGGCCAAATATGTGATATTCCAGAGGAGAGCAATATCCTGCCAATAGAAAATATATTTATTGGCACAGTCTCCTGCCAAGGGTTTTGGACTGAGCTGCCTGATGGGCAAGAGGTGGGGTGAGAGCCACCGCAAGAAGGCAGGTTGTAGGCTCTCTGTGTCCCAGGTTAATGCTGCAGATGGGGGACTGCCTTCCTGAGCCCATAGAAAGCACTCTGCTTTCTGAAGCATGAGATTCATTTGCCTTTAATTATTGTGGCTCCCACAGCTACATCCGTCATTAGTGGGCATCATTTATTTCAAGCATAAGATAGGGTTTTTTAGGGAAAAAAAACAGAATTCTTGGTCACTGTTCACTTGGCTTGATCCCCTCCTGTGGGAGGGAATCTCCTAAGTTGCTAATATGTAGCTTTGCAGGCCATGATATTTGCGTGTGGTGGAGGTGATGGGATCTATCTTTCATTTCATCTGAAGGACAAATAGCTCAGGATTATGAGAGATAAGTAGAGGTAAAACTCCCTGTTATTTTAGCATTAGATAGCACTTTGGGCCTTTTAGCTTCAGAAACAGTGTTCTGCCTCCATGGCAGAGGACACTTTGTTCCTTCGTAAACAAAGAGCATCCAGAGGTTTTTCCTATGAATGTCCTTAATAAGGAGAGGAGAGCAGTGTGAAACAATTCAGGTATAGCACAATAGAGCGTTATCCATTTCAAATACAGCATTGCTACAGCCTCAACATTAGGACAGGGATTTTGAAAGTTTTGTACTGTTGACTCTCACCATTTTAAGAGCAGTCCTTAGTCCTTCTGAGTCCTTCCATATTGAATTTCAGGCTCAGCCACCTGATAGGTATGTGTAGTTATTTTCCTTTCTTTCTGGGGGGTAGAGAGGATGGGAGTGGAAGTGAGGAGGGCTTGAAGAGGGTTTTTTACTGTAACATTGTGATGAAACACCTGAAAATACAAACAAAATGTCACCTGATGATTCAAAACCAACAAAGCTAGAAAACTCATTTGCATGGTTTTGGGAGGCTATACTCAGGATCTGTGATTGCTTGAACTGCCAAAACAGGGAAACAAAGACTATTTAGAAACAAAGATGCCTGGATTTCAGAGCTGTGTTACACAATAGAAATAAGACATCACTCACTTCTCACTGTTTCCTTAAAGGCTCACAGCAAACATGCTTTTCACAGCTGGTGAAAGCTGATGTATCTTCCTTCATCGCGTTTTAGTACCTGCACAACTCTCTGCATGTTGTATGACAGCCATTTGCCTGCTCCTCTGTGCTCAGACCCTTGGCCTTAAAGTTGTAACTGCTACGTCACAGGTTTGCTTCCTCTCAGGAATCATGGAGAGGAGGAGAAGGACGGGCTAGGATGAGAGAGATGTTTTTCTCCTGTTCGTTAGAGGGCAAGGTTAAGTATTACTATTAATTATTCCTGCATTGTGGCCACTGGTGGCCTGTAGTATTCCAAAAATCAGATTGCCAGCAGCACTTAATCAATGTGCTGCTGGTTCCATGTTATCAGCCTGTAGCCATGCAGACATTTGGTATATTATAAAGTCAGAGTACCCCTTAATAATCGCCTTGCAAAAGTGAGGTATTAGTGTTTTCTAAGTGACAAGCCTGTCTAGAAATGCAATTGTGTCTTTAGCTATAATGCTACTGGAGTGATAGCAGAGTAATACTTCAGGCAGAAAGTAGCTACAAATTAACCGTACCATTGCAAATGGGCAAAGCAATTAAGTGCACCATCCCTCAGGCTGCATGGGCCTTACTGCTTGCCACTGATGGAGGCATGTCTACCTTTGGATGTCTTCAGGCTGAACACGTGTTAGCAACCTCTCTGCCCTTTTCCTCAGCATCCACAGACAGTTTTTCCTAGACAAAGTGGTAGCCACCTAGCTTTTCCCTGGCTCTTAATGTCTGAAAGCAGATTGGGACCCTCCTCTTGTTACAGCAGAAAAAGAGGCTCTGAGAAGCATTCAGACAAAGAAGTGGAGAAATCTCCAAGCTAGCATTGAAAGGTTGTTTTTCAACTGGAACCTGGGCACATTAGTCTAGGCTTAGCACTGTACCAAGCCTTCGTTGCTTTGGGAATTAAGCTCATGTCCCTGTGTAGCATGGACTCCAGCCTCCAGTGCCATGCAAAGATCCCAGAGGTGATAGTGTGTGAAGTAGGTATAGGAGCATAGAAGTGTAGGTATGCAGAGTTTAGAGGGGCTGCAGAAAAGACACTGCACATCCCCTTGAGCCCTTAGCCTGGGCTTTGAATGTAAAAGCCAACTGATCTTCATAGAATCATAGAATGGTTAGGGTTGGAAAAGACCTTAAGATCATCCAGTTCCAACCTCCCTGCCATGGGCAGGGACACCCCACCCTAAACCATGCCACTCAAGGCCTCATCCAACCTGGCGTTGAGCACCACCAAGGATGGAGCATTCACAACCTCCCTGGGCAACCCATTCCAGTGCCTCACCACCCTCTCAGTAAAGAATTTCTTCCTTATATCCAATCTAAACTTCCCCTGTTTAACTTTTAACCTGTTACCCCTTGTCCTGTCACTACAGTCCCTAATGAAGGGTCCATCCCCAGCATCCTTGTAGGCCCCCTTCAGATACTGGAAGGCTGCTATGAGGTCTCCATGCAGCCTTTTCTTCTCCAGGCTGAACAGCCCCAACTTTCTCAGCCTGTCTTCATATGGGAGGTGCTCCAGTCCCCTGATCGTGGCCCTCCTCTGGACTTGTTCCAACAGTTCCATGTCCTTTTTATGTTGAGGACACCAGAACTGTACTCAGTACTCCAAGTGAGGTCTCATGAGAGCTTCCTTCCACCTCACTAAGAAATAAGGCCATTAGGGAAAGATGACTATTCTCAATGCAAGATCCTCTTGGCTCCTTTGGCTGGTGTTCTTTTCCAAACTTTGGCATCCCCCTGCCTGGCTTGGCCGGGGGAACATTTCCTCTGTGGTTCAGCTGGCTTGGCATCTGCTTGAAGGACTTGGACTTTGTGATCTGAGCCTCAGCCATGGAAACACACAGGCCATGTACACACAGAAGCCTGGTCTGCCAGGCTGAAGGACTGTGACCAGTTGATGGCATTCAGTGCAAGTGTCTGGCCACCAGCTGAGAGACATGACACCCAGAATGTTGCTCCATATGTTAAATGAATTGTGAAAGACTATGGAACTTGTTTCTGCAAAGGCTTTTCCTTGCTTCTTGGAAAAACTGCATGCTGTGTCCCTCTCAGAGCTGATAAAACTTTGGGAAGATGGTAGGGTCAGGTCAGTGATATGCAAAGGACAACTTAGGATCAAGTTAAGCATGCCCTCCTCACATTGATCTTTCTTCTTTTAAATTAAACATGAGAGGCTTTACATTTCTTAGTCTCTACAGTTACTCTGAGAATGGGACAGCAGAAGCTGCTTCATCTCTGGTATGCAAGTTTGTCCTGTGGTGCCAAGCTGGGGGTAAGCCTTGGTGTAATCAGGAATATTTTATCCTGTGGTGTCAAGTTGGAGATTAGCCTCAGTGTAATCAGGGATATCAATTGACTAATGCTTAGCATGCCATGTAGTCTGCCATATGCTTTTGCAGGTATGAAATCAAAGCTGTATACGATCCAGGAGAGGTGTTTCAGAGTACTTGAGAAGGTTATATGTTTTCATCCAATCATTTCGTGAGGAAGAGCAAAACTTAACAGACTGTGTCTTTGATTGGACCTGTACTACTGTGAAAGCCCTCTGAGACTGTCAGAGCTTTGGTTATGTGTGCAAATTTCATGCCCATACGGTGAAAGTGGATAAAATCTGTACTGGTGGTGAGCTGAGCAAAGGTTGCAGCAGTGTTTGAGAAAGCTGGAAGCTCTAGGTGCAGTCCCTAGCTCTCTTCTTGATTCACTGGAGAGCCTTGTATGTGTCAGCCTCCCTGCTTGGTGTGTCTGTGGAAATGAATGTAATGGTATCGATTGACTAAAGATCTTTAAACTTCATAAGTAAAAATGCCAGAAAGATGCTAAATATTATGGATCTTTATTTAAAGTTTAGGGTCAGGATGGTTTTTAATGAGGGTTCCGTGCGTTTATAAGCTTAAGCCATGCAAAATGCACTTAGTGGCAGCAAAAATGGCTGTTAAAATGCAATCATCATATGGCCTAGACCTGACACTTCTGGATCCCAGTCCACTGTGATGTTAGATCCAGCCCAAGGTTTCATGTGCCCATGTAGACTTTTTTTGGAATAAAATGCATAATAGATCAAGCTGCCATATTAAATTTAGTTGTTCGCTGTCACATCACCCGGTGCACAGCCTGTTCCCTATATCCCATACTAATCCAGTTGTCTGTATCTTCTTTGCTATAAAAGCACATTAGCTTCAAAAGAATCAGCAGAACCAGTATTCATAGAAAAAACAGTAACAAGGGGGTTAATATCAAGCTCCAGTTCTAAACTGATACAGCTTTTATATGTGCTTAGGAATAGCACCTCACCTCCAGTTCGTGTACTCTTGATGCTTCATTGGGAAGATGATGATTTGTGATTTGTCTTTATCCTCTCTCACACCTATCTTCTTTCATTTGCTTATGGTAACCCCGATGTTTAGCGTAGTTTTAGCAATGTTGATAATGCACCTTTTACCTGGAGTGAGTTTAATAGGATTTGACAGAGACATGGGATGAGAAAATTCTGTGATTCTATTATTCATCCCATTTCTGCAGCAGTCTGTGTAGACTGTATACTATTAGGAGAAAACTTATGTCTTGGAGGTTTCCTTTTTCTCTTCATCTGCATCCATCCTTATAGATTGCTTTCATGATCAGGCTATGGGTATCTCTTGTCATTAAAAACCTTTGTAGAACAAGAGCGCAGAGAGAGGTGGGAGTAAGACCACGAAATAGCTTAGATACCAAGCACGGTAAATCCATACACTAAAGGACAGACCCTCTCCCTGAATGTTTATGAGCAACACTGCAAGCAAAGCCAGTCACCTTCGTTTGTCACTCATGTGACTTGTGAGTTTACTGTGTCTGACAATTGAATCTGTGTCTTGAAAGGATGGCAGAGACTCATTGATATTTTTACAGCATCTCTTTATGTCCAGGCATTGTGTTCTACAGTGTTCTCATACTATCCCTTGCCAGGCTGCTGTCTGGGACCTGTGCCTTTGGCCTATTTGAACTATATTAATTTCATTTTTTTCCTGACCTTGGTTTGCTCCCTGACCATTGGCTGCTCTCCCTGATCTTTAGGGCTTCTGCTCACACAGTGCTGGGCATCATTGAAAGAGTTGGGGAGGCAAAGTCTCAGCATGGTGCTGGCCTCTTGGCTCTGATTCCATCATCATTGCAGTGCAGACATATATAACGAATCCCTCCAGTTAGGAAAGGTAAAATATCCTTTCTTGAAGTCCTTCCCAAAAAGGGTAAGAATTTAATTTTGGATGAACATCCTTGCCCCCTGAGCAAGTCTTTGTATTAATGATCTCATGACGAATTGCTCCTTAAACTGGCACCCAGCACAGGTCAAGACAGAGGGAGAATATTCTCTATTTAATGAGGCAGAGATCAGAGCCTCTAATAATTCATCATTTGTGCTCAAGGGAATGGAGTTGTGAGATTGGAGAGCTGATGGCCAAAGGGCCCTCGTGAGTGGCTGAGATGGCAACTTGCTCACTGCATAGTTCTTAGCCCCCAAGACCATACTGCTGTAGGTTTCCAGGTTCCTCTTGGAAAAACCAACCTTTGTCATTAAGCTCATTTAAATGATTGAATTCAGTGTGGCAAAAGATCTGAGGCTAATAACCCTCAGGGCAGAAGAAACTTCTTTAGTCTGCAGAGAGGTGTAGTATGAGGAGCATGAATGCCGGTGGTATATGGACAACCACTATCTACAGGGCTGTGTGGAACATTTAGCTCTATTCCTCCCAGCAGCTTTTGCCTGGGAAGTGTGGGCAACCTGATACTCAGATGCTAGTAAATTAGAAAGCCAACTTGCAGAACCAGTGGTTTACAAGTGTCTTAATTTATTAATGAGTGGAGGCCGTCTCAGTGCTTGTAAATAGAGATTTTAAACCCGTTGACATGATGTAGATAAACAATCAAACTTGCAGTGTGGTTCTGAGATGCTAATGTTAAATCCATCTCTGACTTGAGTTCTGCTTTTCAGTAGGGCTGTGTTCCCTGGGAAGCGGTGATGTATAGCACTGTGCAAATCACTGGTGCCCTTAAACTGCAGCTCTGAAATATTTACACATCCAAAGTGTGTGTGTAAATTGGGAGTATCACAACGTTCCCATAAGGTGACAGAGATTTGTAAATTTTGTTTTCTGCACAAGCCTGCATTTCCCTGCTAGTGACCGGGAGCTGGGACCCAGGAGCATAAATTCCACATATAATTCTTGCAGTGCTTAGGGTGAGCTCAGCTCCTGCATTAGAAGCAAATCTTTCCAAGGCACCACAGTTATGATTTGCCCTTTTGGAAGGGAATGGTAATGTCTTTAACTTAATGGCTGCTGGAGGCACACTAATAGCTTACAGGGTGCCTTTCCATGGTGTTGAGCAAGGGTGTCCTGCTGGCTGTCAGGCTAAGGAAGGAAATCCAATGTTTCAGTGGTTGGTGAGGAAGAGCATGTGATGTGGGAATGGTTCAAAGCTGCATCAGGGGTTTAGACTGGACATTAGGAAGCATTTCTTTCCTGAGAGGGTGAACAGACCCTGGAACAGGTTTCCGAGAGAGGTGGTTCATGACCGAAGCCTGTCGGTGCTTGAAGTGTCAGTTCCCCAACACTGGACACTTTCAACATTTGACTGGACAGCATACTGGGACATCTAGTCTGAGTCATGCTTGCATGGAAAGGTTGGACCAGATGATCCTTGAGGTCCCTTCCAACCTGGTATTCTGTGATTTTATGACAAGGTATTTGGACAACGCCCTTAATAACATGCTTTAATGTGGTCAGCCCTGAAAGAGCAGGAAGATGGACTAGCTGATCATTGTAGGCTACTTCCACCTGAAATAACTGAGTCTATTTCTTGATAAATAATAAATATTTTGGATTTAAAAAAAAAAACCAACAAAACAAACAGAAAAGCAAACAAGAGAAAGTGTTTGAACCACTTGTGTTTGTTATTGTATGATAGGTTTTATAAGGGAAACTCTGCCTTATTCGCTGATTTTAACCAGCTTCCAATCTGGATAATTCCATTTTACCTAATCTCATACTCTCTTAGCACTTGCTATTCTTCTTCATTTGCTGCCTTAAACTATTGTTGCTTTTAAACAGCTGCTGTGTTCCGTCAGAGAGAAAGCTGCATTTCAGGGAAGGGCAAGCACTTGTCAAATAATATTAGTTCCATAATTTATATAGTGTTTTTCCCCCCATATTTTGTAATAAATTATTCACCTTGTATCATTTTGCATTATTCATCTGGTTAACTGAGGTAGCCTAACAATTTTCAAATGTATTCATCAAAGAATTTGTTGAATTGCTTTTGTCAGGTTTAGGTTCTTTTGGTTTGGGGTTGGGTTTTTTTCATCCAAATCAAAGCTTTGACAAATAATCACAGTCTTTAGCTGCTCGGCCCCTGTGGTCAGTGAATTGGTTTAGGTAGATTGATGGTGAACAGTTTTGTAGCACAAAACAAAGGAGGAAAGGAAAAAAAGCACATTTTTTGAGATGCTGTACACTGTGAAATGTAAAATCTGAGTGCCAGCTCTGTTTGTTAGCTGATCATTTCTTGGACGGCAGAAACGCTTGAAGTCATCAACTCACCCTGAATTGGAGCACAGGCATTGGAGAAAACAGGGTTGAAAATAAGAGGCAGGACCCATTTGCTCTATCCATGTTTCTGATTTGCCTCCAAATTATTCAAGCTTCAATTAAGTATCTTTACGTTCACTATAGGATTACTGAAATGGTTGTCTTCAGGATTGCTTTAATCTTGGCCCACTTTGCGTAAGGTGAAGCCTGATATAGAGCAGGAATGTGTGTGCAGGTGGGAGGCATGTTACGGATTACATGCAAGTTTAAACGTGTACAAACTCCTGAAACACTTGAGCTGGATCAGCTGGGGACAGTGACAAAGCAAGTTCTCCCCTTACCCTTCCAGGCTGCAGGGAAGTCAACTGAAAGGTATTGACATGGAAATTGAGATGATCTGGGCTGAAGGCACTTGAGAGATGTGTTAAAATTGTATTAACTCTTACCATGTTATTTGAAGAACTGCTTTTCCGACCAGACCCAAATATCTATGAATTTACTCAACTCTCTTTTTAACTGCTAATGATGGCTTTTGATAGCTGGAAGACAGACATGAACCCTTCCAGTTCAGTAGGGGGTGAGTACAGGGAAAAAGTGAGAACCGATAAAGAGCCCTTGATCCTGATCAGGGAGACATCAAGGTGCACAATAGTGCAAATCCAACACAGTGAGTTGTTGGTCTTCTCCTTTTCAGGAATTTTCTGAAGCTGAAATGAAAGGGTAGTCAGTGGTTGTGGATGATGCTGGGCTTTGGAAATCTTTGGTTTGGCTATTTTGCTACAGGTGACTCAGGACTTCTTCACTTTGCCTGTTCCCTTGCATTGTAACAGGAGTGCTCATCAGCTTCTCTGCACCAGGATGCATTTCAATAGATTACCACTGGTTTCCTATTTAGCTGCTGCAGACATTAGGACTGCAGAGTACTTTGACTATATCCTAGAAGTCTTTATGAAGCATTGATTGGCCAAGAAATGAGAAGCAGCAGGAAGCCACAGCTTTCTGACTTAGGAACTTGTAAGTCTTCCGTACAGTTCATCTTGTGCTTCACTGACATGATCTCACTTGCTAATGTTTTTTGCAGTGCATCCTATATAACAACATAATTAGTGTAAATTACATTTTATATTTAAATCATCCTCTTTCCTTCCTGATTTTTTCATATCTAAATGTCAAATTTTATGGTAAGCAGTGGTGTGCTGCAAAAGGCTGAATAAGAACACGCTTGGTGTGGGTGGAAATCTGCTGGGGGAGGTTCTGAGGCTGAGTTGAACTGGAGCTTAGCTGGCTGAGGTCAATATTTCTGTAAGGCACTGCAAGTTGTGCTTGATTCTGTTTTCTTCTTGCAGCCCAAGTCATCCTGCCATATCAGGTATTAAAGACTTCACATTATGAGTAGTACTGGTGAATTGCTAACACATATCCAGATTTTACAGATCAAAGGTAAATGATAATGTTAGAGCACCAAACCTGTTCAAACATGCTACAGTAAAAATTCCCTTCCCTTAATATGGTAGGAATTACTTTCCACACGATACTTTCTCTGAAAGATGAAATTCAAAGCAGTCAGAGCTCTGGGAAGGGATGCTATTAACTTTCCTCACTCATTCTTTTTCATTTCTGGCCATTCCACTCTGCCTTACTAACTCTAGATGGCATTAAGAATCCTAGTGTGCTTTCTGGTTTGCTTTTTCTTTTCATTATGGGAAACTTTCTGACATTAGGCATGGCTTCTTTATTGAACACATACACAAATCTGGAACCAGGATTTAGTCCTTGAGGCCTTCTTGTCAGAAAGAAGGAAATTGTAACAAAAAGAAAGTTGTTTGCCTGATGAGAAACAGAATGTACTAGGAGTTTCTGGAAACTGCACTAATCTCAGTCCAGGTTTGCAAAACTAGACAGATTCAGTAAAGTTCAGAAATCTAAATACTTACCTAATGATGTGTAACTGCAGTAATAAACTTAGGCATGCTATTAATTGTAACAGAATCTTACCATACTCTTGACCATCCATGAGCTGAGCCATCCCATCTGCATTGCAGACTAGGACTATCACTGTTAGCACGTTACACATCAGAAAAATTCAGGCATATATAATAAGAGGAGATTTGCCACATGTAGTAAGACTCCTGCAGCTTAGTCTCACTTTTGTCATTCATCTGAGCTGTTTAAAGTTTGCTCCTTACTTTTCTTCACGATATTGATCAGAACAGAATGAAAGCATGTTCCTGAAGCTAAGTTGAGAAGACAATGAAGCACTTGGAAAGATGTAGACTCCAGAAAGTGGATTCTGGGCATGTACTGCCAGGATGGAGGTTTTTTATTTAATTGTATAGAAAAATGTTCAGGTTATTTTACACTGAGATGCAAAATCTCATTTGCAGCCAAGCCCCGGAGGGAGTAAAAGGAACTTGGAGAGCTCATAAAGACAAGTGTAATAGGATTAATAAGAAAAAGGCCGAAGACATAAGCCTTCATTGTACACATTTCTTGCTAAATTTTAGTATTGATGCAGAGTGAAATGCCAGGACTTAACCACACGCTCATGTCCTTGAGGCAGTAACAGAAGATCAGTGTTTACACGGACCTCTTCTGCCACCTTTTAAGAGCTATTACATGAGGATGCTACTTCTTGGGGTAGTGAGTGAAGGGGAACGGGGAGGAAAGCTGGTCGTGAATGGAGGCAGATCTTCTAGCATGACAAATATTTACATGGTATTGAGATTTACCTGTGTTGTGAGTTTCTCTCCGCACTCTTCCATCACCTGACACTTGAGGGGAAGGGATGTTAAAGGCTTACACTGAAAAGCAGCCTTTCCTACCCCACAAAGAGCCTGGAGTCCCTGCTGCATAGCCTACTTCAGTGCTCTTGGGCATTGCCTCTTCACTCATCCTTGATATAAGTTACTGGTACCTTCTGCAGTTTGGACATGTGTTTGATGAAAAGGGCACTGAAGAGAGGAAAGATACTGGGAGAAATTCTCATGGTTCTGTAGTAGAGATGAAGTCATTGAGACAACCTTGAGAGGGCTTGGGCCAGGTCTGTCCTCCCGTTTGAGAACAGGCAAGAAGCTAATCCCCTCCCTCTCCAGCACCTGCACGTGGGATGGAGGATTTGCTGGGGAATGGATGGGGATCCTTTGACAAATGTGAGGAAGCACAGTTGTATGCCCAGAGGATGGAGCAAGGGTTAGCATCCATCACCACTGATTAAATCCGGAGAGAGACACAGAGAGAGATAACAAATGGTCCTAAAGAGAAGCACTTCATTGTCACCTGATGCCTTCAGTGCATCAGTTATCTCATAGCATCTCCAAGGTAACTGATGAACCTTTGCATCTTTCCAACTGCCACCCAGAAGACCTCTGGCTGCATAGGGCACCCAAGCATTACAGCAATGTGTCCTTTGCTCACCCATACTGTAAGAGGAAGGGAGGAGGAGAGATGGGGCCAAGCCCATCATGTTTTCTTGTCTGCTTGCTTTACCCATCTGTCTGTCTGCTGCTGCCAGTGCCTGTGTTGTGGGAGAAGGATGATTGCGTCATTTCCATAGAGCTCACTGTTCCAGCCCCCTGATTTAGGGTGAAATTTGGTTGTGCTGCAGGGTGTTCGAATGCTTGCCAAGTAGGTGCTACCAAGAACATTTATTAAAAAAGACAGATGGGCACTAGGGTAGGAAGTGGCCATTAGAATGCTTGAAATCAACCAACTGTGAAATAGAAAAATCAAAAAACATATTCTTTTAATACAAGGCTTCCCGTTTGGGACTGTCCTTTTTACCCCTTTTACATACACACACCCACAAAGAGAGCTACTTATGGAAATGCCACAGCCAGGTTTCAGTTTGTCTTCAGTTTAGCCAGCTTTTTGAGAGAATCTGAGAATGGCGAAATCAAACTGCAGCTTGGCTGGCAAATAAGCAAGCCAAGGTTTCTTTGGGAGCTTGGGTATCTCAAACACAGGCAAGGTCAGGCCTGACCCTGTTTGAGTGCAGTAGGAGGAACACGGCTACTGACTGCTGGTAGGAGAGAGGTGAGATTCCTAATCGCTTGTCTAGATGTATTTGCAACTTATTCTGATTCCTTAACGGCTCTTTCTGTCTGCTCGTGTTCCTTTGGCATTGTGATCACTCTCCATTAGCTGTCGCCAAGTAGTGGCATGAAATGTCAGGATAGATGCTGTCAAAATCAAATGTCTTAGTTCTGTTCCTTTGTGGGTTTTTTGTAACTTACCACTGGAAAAAAAAACCTAAGATGCATATGTTTGCCTTTTCATAGGTATCTATAGAAGAGGGGATCTAAGGCTATTAAAAACCCAATAAAATATATCAGTCTGACATATCAGATTAGTAGGGAGATTTCTACTCTTAGATATAAAACCTGTCAAATCCATCACTGGCTTGAGATGAACTACCATGCCATCAGTATTAACAGTTTATTTTGAGTCTCTGTTAAATTCTCAGGGGATGAAGGGCAGTCCCCAGTACTGCTGCTTTCTTGTAGCTGTGATCTTGGCTGACTCACTTGCTGGCACCTCTTGCAGGTCCAGCCTTCAAGAACTGTGAATTTTCTGTGAGCTTTTATGATTCAAAACTTGACCTTGCTCTGACAGTATTTCTGCTTATCTGTCAGTAACCCAAGGGGAGTAAGGACAGTGTCAGTGGGTGCTCAGGTATGACAGCAATGACTGGGGTAGAATATTTATCTGCTAGCTAGATGCATAGTAAGAACTTGCTTGCTAAGGCAATGGACCAAATTCGAAAGACCTTTCTTGGTGCCTGTCCTTCATCCTATTGATGTTGATGGCATAATTCCAGAGAAAACCCAAAAGTAGGACATGAGGTTTGTACTGAGGCAGTGAAGCCTCTTACAGGGGCTTATTTGAGTCTGTACAAAGCCAGCACTAGATCCTTGCATCAGTTCAAGGGAGCTATGTCATGAACAAAGAATTTTGGTTTGCTTGTGTTTTCCTTCTTGTTTGGGCACAGGGAAATCACAGTCCTGGTCTCCAGATGGTGTCAACTGGTGCAGTCAGCTGGGATTGGGGCTTGTGAATGCAGGATCAGCCATCCAAAGTACTTTTTCTTTTATCTCTTTCTCTTTTCTATCTACTTTAAAGCTCTTTGAGATCTTCTAAGGGAAGGTACTATAAAATACAAGCCATTAGTCAAGTATCTGTAAGTGCACATATTTGCCCTGTTTCTCTTAGCACTGTACAGCGTTCCTTTCCATTGGCTACAGCGTTCCTTTCCATTGGCTGATTTATAACGCCCAGATTTGCAAGGTCATCTCCATTTCATTCTGCAGTGTTGCATTTTTAAATGATGCTAAAGCCTCCCCTTTATTGCCAGGATAAAAATAATACAAACCAAGCAATCCTTGACCAAAGGAGTAGCCCGATAAAACTGTAAGTTGCCCACACCAGGCCAGTAACTAGAAAGCAATTTGCAAAGCTCAGCGATGCTTTCAGTTCCTTTTTTTGGCCTCATTAGCACGGGGTATATCCTCCTACAAGGGTCAGAAAGCATGTTTCCCTCCTAAACATAGCACTTCCTTTGTTTCCTTCACTTCCCAAGTGCCTTAGCCTGCCTCCTTTTGTACTTTGAACAGGTTCAGATAAGCTAAGGAGGCTCTTCTAGCTGAAGGCATTGCACCCCATAGTATTGGTGTTGGCGGGTGGACATAGAGTATGTGTGTATGTCTAACATTATGTAGTTGGTGGATTTAACCCGCAAGCTGCTTCCCTCCTGGCGAAAGAGGCACTTGCAATTTCATCTGAGAGTGACAGGAGTCCTTCCATTTTGTTCAAGTGCTGTTTGGGCACCTGATGATTTTCTGAGACAAGACGTGTCTTTGCTGTGTAGATGTGCTTTATTGGCTAGATCAGGGGTTGAAAGAAGCATATTCAGATCTTAAACAACGTTTGATGAGGAAATGATTCATCTCTTTTCCATTGCTTCTGCCTCTCACAGCGATCCCCGAATGTAAGGCCAAGGACACGATTGCTTCAGCATCCTCAGTTGTGAGTCATATTCTGCTGGTCAATGTGTTTTTGCATTTGCATTGTCTCCCAAGGTGACAAGTACTAAAGAAAAGGAACAATAGGCAAAGAAAAAAGAAAGCACCTTTTGCTTTTTTTAATCTCACCAAGATACAGAATTAAGCAAGCATATAGGAGCATCATAGGAAACTGTTAAGCAAGTAGACTTGGCCTAAACTGAAAAGAGTAAGCGACAAGCGACCTACTGTTTGCAGTATGATGTAACCTGTGCTCCTTTTGAAAATAGATCAAACCAAAGTGTGGAAACTGCCAGAGTCCTGAAAGCAGTCTGGGACTCCCCACTTCTCTGACTGAAGTCCATCTCTAGCTCCCCTAGGTTTAGATGAAGGCATTTAAAATTAAACCATATCCACAAAAGATTGTTGTTGAGCTGCTTAAGGGATGTCAGCACTGTTCCTTGAGATAGGCCCCAAGACAAAGTTACCCTTTCCCCATTTACAGTCCTCCCATCTCTATAACGCTTTTGTTACCTTCAGGCTGGCTTTGCCTTTCAGGGCCTTCTCCCTCTCTTTCTGTGTGCCTCCTATGACAAGGTAGGCATCATTAAGCAGTGGGGTAGACAGCAGTCCTGGAAGTGAGCAGACTATAGACTCATTTTTCCCCAACAGGATGATGGTGAAGGAAAATCACTTCTGCTGGGCTTCATTTTGCAGTAACTGGTGCTCTGCCATCAGCATTGACCTCCAGCCAGCTTTACCCCGGCAAAAAATCAGTCCCTTCATTTGTGTATACGCATGTCAGCAACTCTATGCTGGTTCTCTTCCTGCTTTCCTTTGGTTCCATGGGGGACAGAGGGAACAGGTCCATGTGATCTGGTCTGGTGATTTTTGTGTGCTTACATTTTCATCTACCTCACCCCTTGCTCCAACCTCTGCCTTTTCTCACTTTGCTGCTTCTTCCCCATCATTTTCCCATCTGCTGTGCCTTCTCATGCTGCTCCTTCCATCCAAGCCCACTGCTTTCTCCCATGCAGCTGCTCTCACTGGTGTGCAACATAGTAACTATTGCCTCCAGTTAGTCAATTAAGAGATCACGGGGTTTAGCTGTATTAGGTTGTTGGGATTTCTTTTTCCTACTTAATATTATTTTTGCAGCTCCAGCTTGGCACCCACATTTATTCGAAACAAATTGCAGGATAATTTGTTTTTCTCATTTCCAAGATGCAAACTTCTAGTTCCAGAGGGGTCAGTGTTTCGGGCACCCAGTGTGCACAGAGATTTGTGCTGTGTGAGGAAATACTTCATTAGACTTGTATTCCACGAAGACACTCTTGCTTCTTAACGCCTATGATTTTAATTAAAACCTGGAAAGTGAAGAATCCTCGGGTTGTATTAATGTTTTCATTTCCATTAGGACAGCGGAGTTTATAAACATGAGCTGGGTTTATAAATTAGACCTTGTGCGAATATTATGTGCACAGTGCAGCAAAGGCAGCTGAGACTGGAGTGGAGCTGGCCCCATCTGTCTCTTTCCTTGGCTTGCTCTAGCTTTCCAGTGTCCTCCTCTTGGCACAGGCTTTTCTGAGCTGTTGAAGGGTTCCCCCTTGGAGACTATGCTAATGGCTTCTTCCATTTCTTTTTGTGGATGCTCTCGCCACTCAGCAAAGCAGGAAGGGAAGCAGATGTTTCAATTGGGGGCTTACAAAACAACCTGCAAAGGTGACTTTGGGTATAAGGATTTTGTGATGAGTAATGTGAAAGGGGAAAGAGATTCTCCTGACCCAATTCTCACGTGCGTCACATAGAGAGTTGCATACAGAGACAGACCAAAATCTGCATCCTTCTTGCGGTCATCACACCCAGTGTGTGCATCTGTATTGCTGAGTGTGCAGGGGAATGTGACAGAAGATGCAGTCTCCCCCAGAGATGATGTGACAGCTGCATACAGCTGTGTGCAGGCTGCACTGGGGAAGTGCAGGCAGACATTGCCTAGCAGGCACAGACACTGATGCAGGGGACCACACACCCCATCCAGCCTGAACGTACTCAGCTGTGCAAACTGCACGCAGGCCATCAATGTGATACCAATGGCAATAACAAACACTTGTGTGTTGCTGGTGCACTGCATTCTGCTCAGGGACAGCAGAAAGGTTTGCAAAGACAGCCATCATTCAGAATTGCATGCAAGAGAAAGCAAAGCCAAGCACATGAAGTGCTCAGATTCACATAGCCTTCAGCAGCAGAGATGGGAATAAAATCTGGATCTCATGTAGGGATCCTGAGTTCCCATTCCTAATTTCACAGGGGAAACTTCCTACCTGTAATCACGTAACATCCTTGGAAATAACTACTTTTTACCTTAGCAATATAACAGTACAGAAGGGCTATTTTTATTTGCATCTCTTGCCTTTGGTTTTTGGTATCTGAAGGCTGGTTCAAGACTGTCTTGTGGCCACCAGTAAGGGCAGCTCAGGTATGCCTAACTGTGCGTGTTACAGCATCGTGCAGGGATGCCATCTGAGCTAATCAGTTCACGCAGTGTGTAGGGTAGAGGTACCTCAGCTGCCTACAGTCTGTTAGCATTTGCTTTTTGGAGGATGGGTGTACAACTTCCATGGCTTCTCTTGAGTGTGCAGAAGGATGGACCCTGCACTAAAACTGTGCAGACCCCGAAAGGATCTGCAGCAATGAGTTTAAATGTATTTTCTGTGGGAACCTGTGCATTAGTGTAAACATCTTTGCTCTGCAATCTAAACCATGTGAGGGGAGTGGGCCATGCCTTCAGACCTTGCTGACTTGGTTTAGCACTGCAACTGCTGTACTGAGCCAGTTTGCAGGGTAGCACCATTCACAAACAGCTCCATTTCCATCAGTGGCTGAGGTAGTACAGGGGGTGGAGGAAGGTGGGAAGAGAGTCCCTGGATGTGCCTGCCTCTCCCCATCTCCCTTGCAGCATGACTGGATGTTTTGACAGCAGGGTGATGTTCAGGAGAAGAGAGGGAGGCGTATTTGTTGTCAGCCTCTGTCTCCTTGAGCCCAGTAGGGCTGTTATTGAGATATCCTTCCAAGCAGCTTAAATAGGAACGTCTGGTGACAAAATGAAAACAAATGGGGAAGCCGTTGAGACTGGCTGGCGGGGGTTCCCTTCCCTGGGGCTGCCAGCCCCCGAGGGAGAGCCTGCACTTCCAGCCCTGATAATACATCTGACTCAGTGGAAGGGGTGGCAGCAGGGGAAGAGGAGGGAAGGGGGGTAGCTTCCTGGGCCATTTTTCAGGCTCTTTTGACACTGCTGAACCCATTAGGGGCCATTATTTAGGCTGCTTGACAACATGGATTCACCCTCTGTTGAGATTCAGAGGGCTCTGAGCTACTGTATCCCTGTGGAAAGAAGGATGAACTGAGGTTCATCAGTCAGGGTGATGCCAGGAGCTCCCGTTGAAAATTCCTGGTAGTGCAGCAGCTCTTCTGCTGCCACTGCTGAAGTTCCACAGGCCACCAGCAGTGGTTTAGAGCCCTTGACTGCTTGTTTTTGAAAGCCTTTATGTTTTCTCTCTTTCACTTTCATTTCCTATGTTTCTGCCTGAGGGTGCAGGTCATCTCATTTAAAAATCAGAGCCTTTGCATCTTGTTTAATTCTTAATTCTAGTTTTTCTCACCCCCACATTCCCCAATCCCCTTCTGCACCCTTTTGGTGAGAAATGGTTAAGAAGGCAATAGCTATCCTCCAGCAATGAATTAGCCAGGCAGGAGTTCTTGCCCACCCCAGTGCCCGCTTAAGGAGTCAGTAAGTCAAGGGCTGAGTGAGCAGGACTGGATGTGAGGTGTGCTGGAGGGCCTGAAAATCCTTTGAGAACATGGCACAGGAACTGCTCCAAGGGGTTCTTGCAGGGGCTTCACGTTTTCGTTGAGTGGATATACGTGTCAGGAAGAAGAGCATGGATCTGAATAGAAATGCTGTGGTAACACAGCACGTTCACGGCAACACTTCTCCAAGAAGTTTCTCTTGAGAGTTCCTCATTATGCAAACAAGTCTGGCAAATGATAATGCCTCCTGTACTTCTATGGATTAATGTATGTAAATGGAAGAGCTCCTGCTCCTTCCTAAAAGCAGCATTTAGTTGCCCACACTGGAGCCAGAACCTGGGCCAAGGGCAGTGAGTCTCGGGGTACATGCAGACCGCAGTTTCCACCCTCCTTTCACACCAACTGGCTCTTGCATTTTATAAGCTGTGTTAAATGTCTCCTTCCTTCAAATATGCATCCACGCTGAATACAACATGTGCCTTTCCATGTACGCGGGGTCAGTATTTGTCATCTGCATCCTGCCCAGCACACTGTCGTGTGTCTCTGGAAGAAAAGCAAGCAGGGTAGATCCTGGTGTTTGGGGTTTGATCTGGGCAATGCATTGCTGTAACATTACAAGAATTCAGGGGGGTAGATGAGCATGGTGGTTGACTATGTAGTTACAGACTCAAATTTGATGAGGGAAAGGAGTATTTTGCTATCTTTGTGAAATGATTTGGTGCATTTGAAGTCATCTTTTTTTCTCTTTCTAATTTTGAGCAATGTGGTTTAATAGAGGCAAAACCCACAGAAAAATTGGGTTGTTTTATGTAAGGTTTGTGTTTGGTTGGTTGTTTTGGGTTTTTCCTTTAAGTAAACTAGATCAGGTCAATCTGAGTTAGCTGAGCCTGGGGCTGACATCACCAAGTTTATCTTGTGGTAAAACCAAGGTACGCTATCAGTGCAGTTTTTTTCCACTTGAGAGAACTTCTGACAGTTGCCGTGAGGTTAAAAACACACTTTTTACCCCTTTATATTTTCTTTTCCTCCCTTTTGAGAGCAAACTCTACCTAAGACTTTTATTGACTTGAATGCACACGTGTAGCAGTCCCATCACTGCCCTGTGCCCTCAGCAGCAGCAGGGCAGGTCAGTGCTGGCTGCCACCATCCGTGGCTTACCTGCCATATGGCAAGCAGAAGCCTGGTTTCTTTGAGGTGCTCTGCCGTCATCCCTCAGCACCATGTAACTGTAAATGAGTTGAGTGATTTCTGCCTGCTAAAACTGGTGTGTGCAGAACAGCATATCTGGGCTAAGGATCATCTGACTGAGACGCAGGTGAACTGCTTTGCCAAGCACCCACAGATAGCTAAAGTAAGGTTGGGATTTTTAGTGCAAAAAGCAATTTCTCAGCTTTTCCCTCACCCCGCCTGTTATCAATAAAATGAAAGTGAAGGATTTTGAGTAAAGTTTTGACCAGAGCAAAAAAATGCTCATTTTTACTAGGCTTAAACTCTTAAATTTCTAATTAGTTCCAAAAAAAAAAAATTATTTTCTTTTCTTTTATTAGATTGGGGGATGGGGGAGTGTATGGTGTAATTTTTGCCATCTTCTTTAGATAGCTCAACATGGAGAAAGGAGTAAAATGGTACATGATGGTGGCTTCCTTCTGACAAAGCAGAGTTAAATCATGGGAGATACGATCTACATAGCACAGCCTGTAGCAAATAACAGAGGCGTTTAACTTTCCTCTGGCTTTTCTTATACAAAGGAAAATGCATCTTAATGCTCAAACAGCTTGAAATGACATAGTTTGGGGCATTGGGATGGTAGGAATATTCAAATTCTTTTTCCCACCCAGAAGGAAAATGTTATAAAATTTCTGTGAATAATTCTGAAATTTGTTTGTGCTGGGAGGGTTATCTCCAAAATTGGTGTCATTTTGAATTTAGATGAGCGCTGGCTTGTTAGGGAAATACTTTCCTAGGATAAGGTTTGGTCACCCAAAGCAGCCAAATGGCATGCTTGCAAAAGGAGATGGTGATTGCTGTCAGCCTTAAAGGAGGCACAGCCTGGGACATCAATGTTGAGCCTTTTGCAATCTGTTTGCCCCTGGCTTGCAAATGCAAACAGAGGGTGACTCATTTAAAGGCCATGTGTTCTGCTTTGACCTGTGATGAGAAGAAAAATGTATTGCCTTGTGTCCCAAGAACTTTGCAGAAATGGATGTTTTGCAGGCCTGGGAATGATGCTAGATTTGGAAACCCCTAAAGCTCATGGGATTGTGAAAACACTCAGAGACTGCAATTCTTTTCCAGCTCTGAAGAATCTCGTTGATATATGGTCCACACTATGATCATATATAAAGACTGATAAGGCATCTTTGAAAGAAAATCAGAGGGGAACAAATGTGTTGCTGCATGTGCCAAGGTAGCAGAGTCTGAATGTCACGTTGAAAACTTACATTTTGATATATAGCCGTAACAAAGGGGGTGAGGGGTCTGTCTGTATAAAGAACACCAGAAAATCTACTGCCTAATGATTTTTTAAAGAGAATATAAATCAAAATTGAGAAACTCGAAAGGCTTTTACCCCTACTTAGTGGATTCTGTGTGCATTGAATGTCTGCTGCTATAAAATCCCACTGTACTCTGTCTTTGAAAGTTGGCTGGGAACTAATAACACCTTATCAGGGGTTTGCATGCAATAGCCTTAAGGTTTACCTTTGTAGTGCCTTTTGAAAAGAAGTCCTGCAAGTACAGAGCTCTGGCCTGCGCTTCAGCAAGGGGGAAAAGGAGATGCCAGAAAGGCAAGTAATAAGATTATGCCTAATTGCCTTAGCATCCACTTAACTATTTTACATATGTGTCTTAGAACAAATGTTTGTGGAGTGTCTCAAATGGTGTATACAAATGCATTAGCTAACTCCAGCTAATTGGGGAGCAATTAACGTGAGTTAAAATGCTAGGGAGCCTAGACAAAGCTGGAGTGTGCCTTCCCTTGTGTGCACCTTCCTAACTCTGCATTTATCCCACTCAGGAAAGAGAGGAGAGGCTTTGATTGCTGTATGAGAAGCCATACTTCTCTCTCTAAGGGAAGGTGAAAAGCAGAAAAGAAAGGACCAGAAGCCTCCTCAGCAGCGTTGACAGATTCATGATTTCAACACAGAGTGCAGTGTTGAAATCATGCTACTCCAGGAGTGCTAATGGCTATTCCACTTGCTCTGCTTCACGATCAGCCTTGGCTAAGTCATTCCTCTCCACCCAGGGACTTCTTCAGGCTCCTCATGCTTTACCCATGCCTGTGAGCCTCTGGGACAGCCTTCCAACCTGACAGCCTCCCTGTCCCTTTCTACCTGCAGTTAAATCTCTTCCTGTTGATGGAAGGAAATTCCCCCTATAGCTACCCTCAGGTTACACTCTTCTCTGCTCTCACCCACGCTACCCCTGTATCTCCTTGCCATGGTGGATGCCCCTTGGCTGGGATTCTGTAAGGTCTAGTGATGGAGCCTGAAAAGCTGGGCTGGGACACCAGGGCCAGAGGGGGGGTCCCTGGGGAGAGGGTGACAGGGCAAGTGTTGTGACATCAGCACTGTCACCCAGCCAGCAGCCAACCAGCAAGGTGGGACACTGTGATGTCACCACTGGGACCCACTGATAAAGGCAGTTGGGCAGATGTGGCCAGCAGAATCCCCCATGGGCCGTGGCTGCTGCACAGCCTGTCCTGTGGTGCCCACAGTGGGATGGCTGTGGAAAGCAGAGCCCAGGGAACCCCCCCCCAGTGCCTGCTGTCCCTGGCTGTGCTCCCTTGGGCTGCCCTTCTGGCACCTTCCAAGGCAAGGACCTGCCAGGAGCCGTGACCTGCTCCCTTGGTGTCTGCAGGATGCAGCAGGTATGTGCCATGGTTTAGTGCTGGAGGGGGATGAGGAATAGAAGCTCACAGCAAACCCCGTTGCCTTTAGAGGAGGTTTCCCAGTGGGAAAATAAAGGGAAATTGCCCACGCTGAGCAGCAGCTGCTGCTGTTTTAGCAGCGCTGTGCGTGGCTTCCCAAGCCCTCCTCTGCTCCTGTGGAACCATGTTTGCCTTTGGTGGATGAATATGTCAGGGATTATGCCTTAAAAATAGTTTGGGACAGGATCTAGGCTTTGCCCAGGTGTTTGGCAGACCCGTTCAGCCTTGATGTAGTACTTGCCCTTGAGGAGCTTTTCAGAGATGGGTGTCTTCTGAGCTATTGTTGAAGTGTGTTATAGGTGTGTGTATGTACTAGAGAGGACTTGTACTGCAGGCTCTTGGCTTTCACTTTCTTACCTCTTCAATGCTTCCTAACCCCTTTGTTGCAAATCACAAGTGTTGGACTGCTCTTTCACAGGGTATGAATAATTGCCCCAGATATGCTTGTGCCTTCCTAGAAGGCAGGTATCCAGTGCCTTGTGGGACTGTGGGTATTTAGAACTGTCAAGACAGAACTAGAGGAGACAAATCTTACATGGAATTGATTTATGAGCGTAGGCACAAGTATTTCTTGTCCTCTTTCTTTCTCTTTCCTATTGTGCAAACGTGTCTGGATGTTACACCCATGAGCTAATTGCAAAGCCACATGCATATGTCTTTATATAGATATAGAAGGACTGAAGGGCTGGGTTGGGGCACTGGGGCCAGAAAGGACCCCCAGGGAGCCAGGTGACAGGGCAAGTGCTGTGACATCAGCACTGTCACCAGGCAGGCAGCCAACCAGACAGTGGGGCATTATGATGGCAGCACTAGAACCCAGTGATTTATATATATTATAGGTTTTTATATATGTATATACACATATATATAAAAACAATAATAAGCCCTCCACTCATTACGTCCACTGGAGTGCCTAACCTGCATTGCACCTGGTAATTCATTTGCCTGGGAATCAATCCAATATTAGAATAGCAGAAATAAAAGGTTGGAAGCCATCTCAGGCATCCATTTTCTCCCTTGCAGACAGGAGCTAAAATACCAATTGCAACCTCCTGATCTGCTTCAAGCAGTCATACATATGCAGAGCAGGGTCAGATCTGCCCAACAAATTAATGCGCTTTTCCTCCAAACATGCGCTTTTCCTGAAAAAAGGAAGACTTAGTTGTGAGACAGGGAGAGATTGAAGTTTCTGATACCTTCTGACAGCACAGGACTGGAGGCTCATAATCATGAAAGCTTTTTCCTTTGGAAAGGGAGACTGGCAGTCCCCTACTGGGGCGTGCAATAGTCACTTCTAGATCCTGTACGACAGTGTTCCAATTAAAGCATCAGAGTGCATAAAAATGTTAAAACATTTTAGAGATGTTTTAATGTTCCCAAATATTTTAGCATTCCAAAACTTGGAACATTTGGGATTTGTTTTACATGCATTAGTGTTGAGTGTTTCTCTCCTCCGTATATCCTTTTTGGAATTCATGTAGTCCTGATGAGTTTTTTGGAGCCACATTTACAAATGGTTTTATGAAGGTCTCTTTGAAGTTAGCTGGGACCCTCTCACCAACTTTTTTGCTAAAGATCCTGGGATTTTTGGAAACATGAAGTATGAGATATTGGTAATACTGGGAATAATTAGGAAGGCGTGAAAAGCAAGGTCTTTTATTTTTCTGCACTTGTGAGTTGTCCAAGAGAAATCTCCTTATTGCCAGAAGAGCTCTGATAATGCCTGTTGCATTTACAGTCATTCTGAAGGCAGAATCAGACATCAAGCTGACTGTTAAGATCTAGTAGGAAGCATGTCTGGGATTACACTCTCATCATGGGTTGCAGGCATTCAGTGTGTTTACCTGTACTGCTGATTTATTTTACCTTAGCTGCTTTAGGATGCTCATGGTTTAAATCATTTGTCAGCTGGAACAGAGACTGCTTTGAAACTAAACTGGTTTCCTAGGGAAAAGATGTGTTCTAGTCAAGATAAAAGTTTTGCATTCCCTATTATAAAAGTGGAAAAGTAGTTACTAAAAGAAGGCAGCCATACATCACATCTTTGTATAGTTTTAACTATCACTGGTGGAAAGTTTTTGGCACTTCATTCTCAAACCAAACCTCACCTTGTAGAGATAGTCTTCCATGGCAGAAGTGAGACTGTTTGCTTTCCCCTCAGAGCAGCCTTCCAATATCTGAAGGTGCCTACAGGGATGCTGGAGAGGGACTCTTCATCAGGGACTGTAGTGATAGGACAAGGGATTAAGGATTTAAACTGAAACAGGGTAAGTTCAGGTTAGATATAAGGAAGAAGTTCTTTACTGTGAGGGTGGTGAAGCGCTGGAACAGGCTGCTGAAAGAAGTGGTAAATGCTCCATCCCTGGCAGTGTTCAAGGCCAGGTTGGACCGAGCCTTGGGCAACATGGTCTAGCTTGAGGCATCCCCACCCATGATGGGGGTTGTAGCTGGATGATCCTAAGGTCCTTTCCAACCCAAACCATTCTATGATTCTATGATCCAAATGGATTTTGGGACCTCCTCCATTTCATAACTGACTTTTCTGGGCTCACACGTACCTTTTTCCTCCTTCTTCAGCACTTTTATTGAAGCCGAGTGTATCACTTTTAGAAGCTTGCTGAATGATTTCTAAGTTATTAACATTCATTGTGCCTTCTAAACTACATTAGCCCTGTTTGTTGTCTGATTCCTTTCACTGGGCATATTCTCATCGAAAGGGAATTTAATTGCATGGGCACTTTTTCAGGCATCCTTTTCCTTGATGGTTAGTGTATGTTACCTATGGTTGTTATGGTTTCTGTAAGCCGGATCAGAAGAATTTCTCATGAAACAGCATTTGTCACAATTTCAGAAGTAGATTTGCATTGCACAGCTTCTGTACAGTGCATGCATGATTCATCTGGAGTGCTGGAGCGCTTGAGATTTCCCCAAGTTAGCAATTTCAGAAGGGCCTTTGGGAAGGGCAGAGGGATTGGTCATAGGTCTTATGTTCTGCTGCTAGGTTTCTTTGAAATCTATTAGGAATGAGAATTTTGTAGCGTTAAGTGTTCAATTCCAAAGCTTCCTCTAAAAAACTTCTCACTGTACAGTCTTATCTGCACATCGTGGGGCTTGAATAGGTGTAGTGAGCTGCTTGAGTGACTGGGAATCTGCCTTGTGTCCCAGAGAGAACAAGATGAATTTTGAGTCATCCCTGAAGGAGCGTTTAACACCTGCTGCTACCCCTCTCCAGGGTCTGAGCACGTGCAGTATTGTAAGACTTCTAGTGACTGTCACTACAGGTCCAGTTTTTCAAGCACACTCACTCTCAGAGTGAGGAGCTCTGGTTTTGGAAACCTGGATGCTGGGTTTGTTGTGTGAATGGGATCTTGGCTCTTTTGAAACCATCTGTCTCCAGTTGTGAATGCTTCACTCACCGAGAAAGCCAGCCAAATGTCTGCACCTGCTCCGCATAGCAAGCTTGGAGTAACCCTGTTTCAGCATGAGCTTTTTACCTTGCACAGAGAAGGGGGAGGTTCCTTTTCCATGCCTCAGGAATCATAGGAAGAAGTGTGTGTGTGCTGGAAACCCCTATGTTCTTTTCTGGACTCATTCCAGTGCCCCAGCATGGCCTCATGGGTGATGTGCTGTAGGAGGTATTGCTTTTTGCCATGCAAGCATAAGCCAGTTAGTTTTTGCCTTAGTCTGGGCTGTTGGCTGTATATCTCCTCGTCTGATAATGTTACTTGCCACACCTTGCTGCTTATCTCTACTTCCACAGTTTAGCAAGTGGCTTAGAAACCCCCTTGCAGATAGTTAAAGCAACATCAGGTGAACGAATGGGGGGAGACTTGTCACATACCTCCAGAAGTGAGGCGTAATCATCCCTGGTGCTTTTGCTCACTGATGCTAACGATGTGATCTGAAAGAAAAGCTGGTTCCCTGCCCAAACACAGCTGAGGAAGTGAGATGCTTCGTTGTTTCTGGGGATGGGGCTGCAAGCTCTTAAGTATCAGTGCATCTTCACACTGGGGTCCCCTGGGGAGATATGTACACTATCATTACTGAATCATTCAGTGCGCTGTTGAGCACGTGGGACTGTCAAACTTCTGAGTTAAATCTACTCATAACCATTGCAAAGCCATTTTGATGCCTATGACAGTTAAAACCTCTTACAGTGAAATCATTTATTGCAGCCTAACATTTCACTACAACGAGAGTAGGTGCTTCTAGTAATCCTTGAGAAAGATCAAATTGAACTGCAAAAGATGTTTCTCATTGTGCCAATGGCCAAGTGCTTAACCATGTGAGGGTCCAGGGGAGCACTGAGCCTCCATTTGGGTAAGGACACCATATGGAGACTCCACAGGAGAAAATCACAGAGAGGGAAGTAGCTTTGCAGATCAGCAGCTTTTTTCACTAGGAGGCATGCATGCATACAAGCAGGCGTGTCTGCAGGGATGTGATAGTGCAGTTGTTATGCATGTCGATGCAAAAGCATGTGAGATGAGGCATCTTGCATTTTCTTGGTGACAATTATATATATGGGATGTCACAATCTGAGCTAAGTAGTCCTTCACCCCGAGCCTTTGTTGGCTTTTCTTGGTGTCATTTCTTGTTTAATTAAATGTGCTTGGACTGACCCAAGCCATTCTTTTTCCCCCTTGGTATTTATACCTTTTATGTGGTCGTGCAGAGTCATTCATATTCCCACCACAGAACAGTTAGAAAAGAAAAGGCATGAATGTCCTTTCAGCTAATTACATTTGGAGACCAGAATATCTTAATTAGAAAGGTTGTGAAAAATGCTCTGTTGTTCTGCTCTTATCCTGTGATTTACCTCCAGTGTCCAGACTGCCGAGATCCCGTACAGCTAAGACTGGGGCATGCACTGAGGAAGCATCTAGGGATTGGTGCCTGGACTAGCCTCTGGAATTGGTCCCCAGTCAGTAGAGGCTGTTGTAGCAACTCATAGGCAAGGAGTAGAATGGGAATGTACAGTCAGAGTGCTTTTGCTTGGGAAGTGTTGGATGGCATGGTTTCCCTGTGAACAAAATTCCATTTTCTGAGCAGCTCTAATCATAGACCTGGCTGATAACCCAGGTCACTGCTACAGGAGCTTGTGTTTGTCCTGCTGCTCCTTATACTGTAGAGGAATATAGAGTTACAAAGGCCACTACCTCAATGCAGGGTTTGTGCAGCAAAACAGCTTTCAATTTAGAAGGAAAGTTGTCAGATTCTTGCAGGAGAAGCCCTTAGCTCAGCAGTTTCCAAACTTTTCTTCTTGATGCCCCATTTTCAGGGGCAGTGATCTTTCCTCCAAGATCTCGGACTTTTCTGTTGGAGTCGAGACCCCTATTTTGGGGTTTGCTGCCTTAGCTTCTTACATCAGTGGGGTCATCCCCAGTTACGCTAAAGGCAAATCATTCCCTTATGGGCTCTGTCATAAGCTGATCTGTTTAATCAGGTGGAAAGAAAAGTTTTAACTGTGCCACTGCACAGTTAGAAAGACATGTTATGGGGTGGCCACTGTCACCATGCTAAACACTGGCAGCACTGCATGGCATGGCAGCAGATGGACCAGCCACTTGGGTTTATGTTTCCTAACTCTCATGTGTCTGCAAGCAATGCCTGTGAGGAAAGGATTTTATGTGGATTAGTATTTCAGGTGAGAGAGAAACTTTTCATGGTGAGATGGCAAGAAGTAACCTGGTGGTTACCTGTTGATCCCACTGATCTTGTTGATCACACTGCCAAAAGACCAGGTCAGTTATACTAGGGTGTTTACTGGCATGTTTATGTAGCAAACTCTAAAGCAACTTCCAACAGTGGGGTCTCTGCAACCTGAAGCAATCTTTAATGCTGCTTAAATGTTCTTATCACCAGACCTCAGAGGTGACTTCTAACCTCAATCTTTTTCTGCAGTTTAACGCCACTTCCCTTGTGTTCACCGAGGGTTTACAGAACAAACTGTTCTCATCTTTATTTTCTTTTCCTTTTTTTCCTGAAACCTATAAAGATTTTGAAAACTGTTTTAACAACTCCTCTTTTTGTTTGTCTTCTCTAAAGTAAATAGCCCTGATACATCCAAGCTCCTTCAGAAATGATGCTTTCTCAACTTTGGGTTATTGTCATTGCCTTCTCAGGTCTCTCTCCAGCAGGGCTACACTTGGGGTTCATTTCCCAAGGTGGACAGAGTGCTCTGGCTGACCCCCACTGCTGTTAGCTAAAGCAGATTAGGTTTTGTGCTTTGCAGGCTGCAGTTCTGTAGACTTAGGTGGTATTTGCTCTTTTTCTTAGCAGCAAGGCAACGGTGATTCATGTTGAGCTTTTGGTAGACTGTTGCCTTTTCTACTGTAACTCCTTTTTCTGCCAGGCTGCTAACTGCCTGGTTGTTCATCCTGGAACATCCTCCTCAATGCAGGCTGTTACTCCTACCGAAGTGCAGTGTATCCATGAAGTATTTTATTCTACTTTTTATCAGCTCATGTTGTAAATATGATGAGATAATGTTTAATTCCATATGTCTCTTCCATGTGCACTCCTGCTCAGCTTGCTGTCACCTGCAAATTCAATAAGCAGGCTTTATCCTGGTCATTAATGAGAATATTGAACACCACCAGGCTGCGAACAGATCTCTTCAGAAACCCTGCTGGTGTATCCTTGCCTTTTGACAGTGAGCTGTTGATAACTACATTTTGAGTACTGTTTTCCAACAGGTTGTGTTAGAATATGGTATACATTGCATTAATCTAGACTATAATTCCTGTAGGAATGTCAGGAGAAAGGGTGTCAGAAAGCTTGATAAGGTCAAGATGCATGACTGAACTGTTTCTCTGCTGTCCACAAGACCTGTTACCCTTCCACTGAAGAAAATTAGATTGGCTTGACATGATTTTCCTTGACAAGTGTATGTTGCCTGTTACTCGTGACCTTGTTATCTTGCAGGTGCTTAGAAATAGTCTGGTTATTTGTCCCAGTTGGTTCCTGGGAAGCAAAGCTGAGCTCTGTGCTTTATAATCCCCTGGTCTTCCTGGTTTTTGAGAGATATTCCACATTTGCCCATCTTGTTTTCTTTTGTGGGGCCATGTTTAGCCCCCTGATTATCCAGCTGATTGCAGGTGAAGGTTGAGGAGAAAATGTCAAATCATGCTTGATTAACTTTGTCCCTAAATAAAGTGATTTGGCCGTACCATCACCCCCCAGCCAGCACTGTGGCATTGGTTGCCTTCTGGAGAAGCAGTGTTATAAAGCTCTGTCTAAGATGGGAAGTCTCAGGAGCTTACCTACAGTACAAATAAGGTAAACTATGTGTTGCTGGGTGTATCAGAGAACAGATGTACATAGAGAAGCCCTGTACTGGCCAAAGCAGAAGTGCTGTAACCCAGCTGATCTGTGTTTATCCTTCAGCTTTGCCGAGCACCAACTCAAGGAAGGACAAGCAAGAGAATCTGAATGGTATTTCAGTGCCACTGTTTGGGCATTAAATAGAACAGACAAATACCTCCTGGTGTGTGTGCGAAAAACTGTGTTTGTAACTGGCACAAGCCTTTTTGTGTAGCTATTTCTAGGCAAATAAGCTTTGACTGAGCCTTGGGGCTTGTCTTAGAAGAGTTAAAAATATCCAGGGAGATACCTTTCACTTCCATCCATGGGCAGTCTTCATTTTGCTTAAAAATTGCAAAGACAAGACAATTCAGGGTAGATCAGCAAAATGAAAAGGCAAAAGACTGATAGAAGAGCTTGAAAGAAGAGAAGGGCATGGCAGAGAGGTATGGAGTGAGCACAGAGAGAGATGTAGGTGAATGGAGTGAGGTAAAGAAAAAAGGTCAGTGGAAGAAACTGAAGAGCAGAAAGAGAACAAAGTAACGGCGCATTAATGGATTTCAGAGTTTTCAAGGACTTAAATAGGAGAAAGCGCAGAGGGGAGGAATGAGAAAAGATGAGGAGGTAGCAAAGCATCAAAACTAACTAGAAAGTCTTAGCTTAGCAGCAGAATATGTACATTTCATGTGGTATTTATGTCTATGGCTCCTGTGCAAGCAGGGTAGTGCTCAGCATATAAGCTCATAATGAGGACAAGATGAAGCTTGTGTGGTAAAGGTGACACTGTCTAGGACATAAATATAACCAGTGTGTGTTCCTTTGTCAGAGCAGGAGGAGGTAGATAACCCTTTAGCAGAGGTACTGCTTTTTAATTCCAGCACTACATACGGTGTCATAGAATCACAGAATGGTTTGAGTAGGAAAGGACCTTGAGATCGTCTAGTTTCAACTCCTCTTCCATGGGCAGGGGCACCTTAGTGTGAATGGCTTAGACCATGTCACCCAAGGCTCTGTCCAACCTGGCCTTGAACACTGCCAGGGATGGAGCATTCACCACTTCTTTGGGGAACCTGTGCCAGTGCCTCACCACCCTCACAGTAAAGAACTTCTTCCTTATATCTAACCTGAACTTCCCCTGTTTCAGTTTGAACCCATCTCCCCTTGTCCTATCACTACAGTCCCTGATGAAGAGTCCCTCTCCAGCCTCCCTGTAGGCCACCTTCAGATACCTTCAGAAGCTGCTCTGAGATCTCCATGCAACTTCACTTCTCCAGGCTGAGCAGCCCCAACTTTCTTAGCCTGTCTTCAGGGTCTAGGGTGAGATATCCCTGTCCACGGCAGGGGGGTTCCAACTGGTTGGTGTTAAGGTCTTTTCCAGCCCTAACCATTACATGATTCTATGATTCTAAGCTTGAGGACTCTGAGCTGTGTGATGCTGGGACTATTGCACCAAGCTGGAAGGTGGTGTGCTCTCAGCACTGAAATAGGGCAGGTGAAAGGCCCTTGCCAGCAATAAGGAGCAGTTGAGCTTATGATGGGATGCAATCAATAGGAACAAACCTGACTGATGTATAAAGCCTGAGAATAGGTATCGTTGCGGTATGAAGCGTTGTTGCATTGATTCATGACACTTGGGGATTAAGCTGCCTTTGGGTACACTTGGCTTTTAAAAGTGCTTTATTTACACTTTTTACAGCCTGAAGGAGACTCAACTGAACTAGATTTTTTCTCCAAGTTGAGGCACTTCCAGCTCTGGAGTTCGGTTCAGCCAGTTAGAGACAGTCAGTCCTGATTTTCACCCTGGCACTTCCCTTGATCCCTGTGAAGTTACTGCTTTGTGCCTATTGGCAGGAGCTCATCCCTTGCCTTTCATGACCCAAAATGTAGAGAGAAATCTGAATCAAACTATAACAAAGAGGATGTGACTGTTTGCAAAGAAGCTGGAATGGGAATTCATTCTGATGAGACCATCCCAGCCAGTGTTACAGCCAAGGGGGATGGTTTAGAGAAGGAAGAGAAACAGACACAGAAGGAAGCAAGTTTGGCTTTTAGGGGAAGATGGGAATCTGATGGGGTAAAATAGAATGAAGATGTGCACTGAAAATAGAAGAGCAAGATGTTCTTTTTGAGGACTTTGTCCCAAGGACTCTTAGTCATATCTCTACATGAGCAAGTGGAGAAAAGAGGAGATTTTTATTGAGGAGGGGGAGAACAGGGAAGTATTTTCACTAAAGAAAGTATATGGGCAGGAACAGATTTTCCCTTAAGAAGGGTCATTTGTCATTAGCAGAGGCAGACACAGGGCTATGGACTCTCTCAGTCTGCTGCTGCAGACAGCCTGGTGCCAGCAGCCTGCTTGACAGGGAGAGGAGGGGTAGAGGAACTGTGCTAGCCAGGCCACCTTCTCTGCTCCAACACTGCATCCTCACCTTTGCAGGACCTTGCCAGGCTGGTCCTGGTGTTGTCATCATAAAAATCAAGTAGGCACCTCACAGCTGAAAGAACCATTTCCCTTCAGACTTGTTGGAGTTGAGGAAGCCACCTTTCCAGACCTGCAGGGCTAATACCATTACCCTGACACCCAGAAAACACCACTTCTGCTCTTCTGAGAAGGGGTGAGGCTGGTTCTTCAGGTAACTGAGAGGCAGTGATGAAGTCTGATAGGAGTCTAGGAGCCTGTTCCTAAGCCTGAACCAAAGGATTATCATGCAGCTGCTCTTGCATTACCCAGAGGAAGGTTAAGTTTCCTGCTGCAGGCTGTCAGGGGCTGACGGTTTGACGTCACCTGCTTATAGACCCCAGGACTTGGCCAGGCCCCACCACTTTAACTTTCACTCTTAGTAAATCATGGAATGAAATGGAGTTTTCTTCCTAGTGACAGGTAAATCTTGGCCACTCTCTGGCCGCTGTACCGGTATCTCTTAATTCTGTAATCCCTTTGCTCTCCATTCCTTGGTGCAGCAAGCGCATGCTGGGAAGCATTGGAGTGACAAGCGATTTCTCTGTGCCTGACACCTTGGCTGGGAGACTCGATTAAGTGAAAATACCTTTGCATTCATTCTCCAGTACAGAGAATAAAATACACCCAAGGAATCAGCTGAGGCTGGGAAACATTACAGAGACTCCCTGCTCTGCTGCCTGCCCTGCCTCTCAGGCCAGTGCCCTTGCTGTGTCACATATGCAGCTAGTTTTATGGGGAGATGAAGATTTGCCTTGCTATTCCCAACTTTGTTCTGGCACATTTTGAGAGGTTTTCTTCCAGGTCTAGTTGTCTTTGCTGTGTTCTTTACAGTACAACCTCCTACCAGAATTAGAATCAGGTAATCCCATTCACTTTCAAGGTGAGGAAATGGCTCCTTACACCCACTGCTGCACGCTGCCAGCTGGGAGCTTCCCCCATCCTGAAGGCTATAGATCATTCCCTCTGGCATCTTTCACCCTGCCTTGAGTGACATTTCTGCAGCTCTGGGGACTGTTATTAGTATTCAGTGGTACACTTTCGAGCGCAACCTGAGAAAGGAATTAATCTGTCAATAGGAATGAATATAGGGGACAGTCATTTATGCAGATCCTGTACTCAGAGTGACTGTTTGTTTCAACTTCATCTCTCAGGCTTGTTCTCAGAGCCAGTGCACAAACTTGCATTTAAAATAACATTACTGCTGGCTGCTCATTGTTCAAAACCTAGATCCATGCAAGCACTGCTATACTGAGGAGTCAAAGCTGAAGAGAAATGCATGTGCCTGCCTCTTTTTACAAAGCTCAAACACTAAGAGACACAGCCAGGGCAAAGGCTCTGATGAGTTATACAGGGCACATAGGCTGGACTCTGACATTCTGCACATGCAGGAGCCTTGTCATGTGCTTATAATTGCACAGCCACTGCGCCTTGTCACTGGATACATATGTGGAAATATATGTACAGCCATGTAAATGTAGTGGTGCATCTGAGGGAGGAAAAGACTGAGCCCTTCCTATACAACAGGAAAAAACCCTGGCAGCCACTACATGTATCACTAGAAATACAACAGAGAACCATTCATATGGGTCTTTTCTAACCCAAACTATTCTATGATTCTGTGATTTGGGTGCACAGGGTCCTGAGACTGCAGGTTACAGTGGTAGTCTGATCTGATTGGAAAAGCATGTTTGTGGCTCAGGAGGCTTACACTGCATTTCTCACTGTCCTCCTTATTTGTTATGGCGCTTCACAGAAGCCACTTCACAAATCTCTATCTTTTTCCTCATTTCTACGTTGAAGGCAATTGCAGCACTTCCAATTCTGTAATATTTTGTCATGTGTCTCAGTGATAATTTGTGCTTTACTGGATGCCTCTGCTTCTGAAAGTAAATTGTTCTTAACCTCTGTGGTTTTGGTGGCACAGCAAGGCTTGAAAATATGGCTTGTATCCATCCTTGAAGCTCATGTAATGACAAAAAGAAGGGGGAAATTAACTCTTATTTTTTGGAAATTATTCTGTTTTCTAGAAAGCTGATGAATGATGTTTGTGTGATTCAGGGTTGTGAATGTTTATTGGAGTACTGACGGGATTCTTCAGCCTTGCTTAGACAGGACATGGTGTGTTGCTCCCGTGAAAGGTGTTCCAGCTTCGCAGGCCACTGCATTACACCAGGAGGCTGACACAGGTGTACACATACAGTAGCGCTCCTAGCTCCACAGTGAAGGCACATAGATGAAAACTTAGAGGTTGTACTGTAAAGAATACTGCAGAGACACTAGCTCTGGAAGAAAACCTTTCAAAGTCTGCCAGAGTAAAGTTGGAAGCAGCAAGGCAAATCCTCATCTCCCCCTAAAACTATATGTATTTACATAGAGAAAAGCACTTAGAAATCCCAGGCGCAAAATGTGTTCAAAGACACCACCGTGAATAGGAATAGCAGAGAAAAGAGAGAAAAGTACATTGTGACATAGTTTTGCTGTTGCACATGCTTTCAAGTGTGACCAGGGTTGGGAATAGAGGTGAAGCCCTCTAATTAAAAGAGCAACATGTCTCCATCTCACTGTATGTGTGAATTGCTCCCACTGTGTCAGAGCATCCCTTGCAACGTGTGCAAAGCAGCATGGTTGCAGTGTCAGCAGAGCTGCTGATTGAGTTCCACAGTAATTAGAGGGGGACTTTGACAGGAAAGAAACAAAACAGAACAAAACCCAAACATGACTGAGCTTCTGAAGTCACAATTCATTTCGTTGGTTTAAAATGTTGGCATAGGTGCACTTGCATTGCTTTCACTTTTGGTGTTGACAGTGCTGACTGTCTATAGCTTCTGGGCCACAAACACTTGCTCCATGTGTGGGACCATTTTTCCTGCTCCTTCCTCTCACCTTCTTGTAGACAATGCAAGCACATGCCTTTGATACCTGGCATTTTTGCCCACCCACTTTATAGATGGGAAGAGAAGGGCTTTGGCTTTTACCCAGAGTTTCTCGTCTCCCAGCCTGGTTGTATTCCACAGCAAGCTTCTCTTAAAATTGTTGAGATTATTACTGTTGTATATTTTATACTTACATACACATAAATATATGTTTTATATATATATATTCTTCAGTCTCCCTCTGCAGCTGAGAGATGCACCCAGGATTTATCTCTGTAATGAGAAAAGGGAGATAGGGAGAAGTAAGGGCATTTTTCTCTGACTTGGATTGTAAGTCATTTTGATATTCATTGTAAAAGATGCTTTTCAAATATTTAAATGTATGTGCGCTCACATATCAGTTCTTCAGGATGGATTGTATGTGACGTAATCACTGTTTTGTATCTCTTGTGCTCTGTGATTTTCTTCTGTATCCGTTCCTTTTGGTAACTTCATCTGGGAGAGACGGGAAGGTGAGGAGCTGGAACTGGGATTACTTCCATAGTCTGTGTTCTGTCATCATCTCTTTTTGGGATGGACTAAAGTGGGAGAAGAAATGCACTCACCTTTGGATGGAACTCTCACCTTTTCCAGCATTACTGTTTCTGTGGGGTGAAGTGGCCTTAAACTAACTGAGCCCTCACAAAGAAAACACTTATATATTCACAGGAGAGGCTGAGCTGGGATTTTGCTTGATAATTATCTCAATGTGCTTGGTAATTAGCTCAAACAAAGGGCATTTTGGCTGAGATGGGAGAAGTGTACAAATTTAGACCTCTCCAGGTTTACCCTAGCATGAAGCTTTCTTCTTGTGACTTGGGGGGTGGGAGAGAAGGAAGGGTGGGTACGTTGGCTCCATCTTTGCGTGGCTGGTGACTGGGGCTTGCCACGTTGCATGCAAACTCTTCCTCCCCCTTCGTCCTTGGAAGGTCTACTCCCTGTCAGGTGCGCCATCCCGCCATCTGCTCCCAGACCCGAGCAGCTGGTACGATAGCCGCAAACGCTGGCAGGAGCGGCATTCCAGCCGTGTGAATGACAGCATGCACCACTGCTTCCTTGGCACCAGCAGCAGCGCTTGTAGCTGGGAATTAGAGGCTTGTAAACCTGCCTGCTCAAAGGCGGGGGAATGGCTGTCAGCAGCAGTCCTGAGGCGTGGGAATCTGCCTGAGCTCCTGCCCATGCCACCGCACCTGCATGAGTCCTGGCATGCTGCAGGCAGGGTGTCCGTATCCATGGCAGGGTACCCGAGGCAGTGAGGATGCTCCATAACTTGAGCGGAGTGGGAAAAGGTCCCAGCTGCAAGTGGCAGGACAGTCCTGCTCCTCCCAGGGTGCTGCATCCAGCAGCCCTCATGGCTGTACCTTAGCCATGATCACAAATGTAATGGTTTAACCCCAGCCAGCAACTAGGCACCACACAGCTGCCTAGAAAAATAAGTGGTTTTAGAGACAGGAAACTTCTTATTTCCCTTTGTATGGGGCAAAAAGTCTGCACCTTCTCTTTCCCTCCACTCCCTGCTGGGCTGCGGTACTGTTGTCTTGAGCTGTTCAAGTTTGGAGGCTCCATTGGTAAGCCACCAACTGACCACGAACTGCCTTACCAAGCCCTGCAGGTAACAGGGCGGCACTTGACAGCAGATGCACAAGGCATCTGGGACCTCTCCTGTCACTATAAACCCTCATTTTAGTCCAGGAACCCTAAATAAGCAGTGTCAGGAGGCACTGTCAAATTAGTCTGACTTTTCTAAAAGAGGAGCTTGTACAAATGCCACCATGTGAGTGCTGTTCACAGTCAGGATGCAGGTAATGGCTTGGATATGTGACTGTTCTTCAAACTTCTCCATAAGGCAGTCATTTAAAGCCAGAGGTTTTAATGTCCTATTAGAATATACTAAATCTAGGGCAAGACAGAAGTTGTTTCCAGAGTTTGAGTTGTGGCTGGCATGATGAAAATAGGCTGTAAGTTTCTAGTTTGGGTGTATGGTGTGACCTGTCCGTGTCTGGGAACCACAAATGTGAGAGTTGCATCCACATGTCAAATAGTGCTCTACAGAACTAACTTCAGAAGTATTTGCATGTAGAATTCAAACTCATCCTGAATGTTTCTGGGAGCTACTGTCTTAGCTGGAGATGTGCAGCTTGTCCTGCAAGTTGTGTGTGCCAATTCCTGTTTAAACTTCATGAACAAGCAGACTTGGATGAATTCCTCTGGTTTTATGCCATGGCCAAAACAAACCGTGGGTTACATTCTCATTCCTGGTGTTGGAAAGCTGCTGTTGTTTTTCTGGATTCCTCCTACTCTTTGTAGGTAGTTGTTGTACCAAAGAAAGGTGGCAGTACTCAGAAAAGAGGGAGTCCTGCACTTCAAACTCTTGTTGCAGCAAAGGAATTGGATCTTGAGAGCTGCATAGCCTAGGCGAGGAGTCCAGCTACTCTCTTCAGTTTTATTCCCTTTATGTCCAGAAGTTTCATTGTGGGAATGTTCCTGTTGAAAGTTTGAGGAAAGTTGATAAGCGAAAAATTTTGGCTTTTTTTTGTATAAGCTGGCACGTTCTCACTTGTTTTTTGATCCAGACACTCTCAGGTACCTTTGAGACTTAAATCTCTGCTCTTCTTGCTTTTGAGTTCTGTTCAAACACCCCTTTGAAGGTCAAAGCTGGAACCCTGGCCCTCACTAATCCCTCCCAGCTTGTCCTCCTTGTTTCAAAAGCACCTTGCAAATGCAGCTGAAAAGGTGTAGAGTAAGTTCTTTGCCCTCTTCTCTTGCCTCTGGAGAGGGAGCTTCACTTCCCAGAGTTGGGAGCTGCTCCTGCGCGTTGGCTATACCACTGCTCATCAGTGCAGATGATCTGAAAGGATTGACAAATAGATTAATACCTGGCAGATCTGGCTGCAACTAGCTGCCTCTGAACGGGCAATCATTTATCACTAAATTACTTTCTCTAAGCCAGGTAATTTCTGATCAACGTGCACAAAAACAAAGCCACGACACTGATGTGATGTTAACCAGAGGCCATTCCTATTCCCTCGGCTGGTGCAGCAATGAATGCAGATAGAATTGTCACTTGAAAGGTTTATGAAACATAATGAAAAGTGACATTGCCGGATGCTGGGGAGGGAGGGGTCCACAAAGCTAGGTCTAGTTTGTCTGGTGATGAGTGCCACACGTGGAGAAGACGCATGACTGGAATAATTGTCACTCAGGAGCGAGCGGTACTGGCAAAGCCAGTGCTGGGACAGGGTGGGAGAGTGTTGGCTATAGCCTTGCTTTTTGTGGAAACAGAGGTAGCCCCATGCTGTGAGTTTTTAGCGTGAAAAGGGTGATGAGAGGTGAAGCATGCCTGAAGCAGAACCACAGAACATGATACGTTTGGAACCACCGACTGTTTGAAGCTCAGCACAGGGATTCAGATCCAAAAGTTCGGGTGTTGCCTGACTTGATGTCATTTCTGTGCCTGTGCAGACGAAACTAAGAGCCCAGTCCAAGCCTTGTCAAAATCTGGGGCGTTCAGTTCTGACATGGTAACTCTTGGAGAAGAATGTCTTTTGCATGTAATGAATTTTAAATGTGCTGCATGTCTTCAGGGATCTTTAAAATTCAGAGGAGTTAGAAGAGGCTCCTCACCTCATGGAACAGAGCCTGGTGGAAAGGAGGAGCAAGAGCATTTCTGCATGTCAAGGGAAGTCATGGCCAAGTTCTTATAGGGTACTTCGACTAAAGCCATGCCAAGCGTCTTCGATGAGACACGTTTGTAGTGTATCTCTCTAGCCATGCAAGGTTAATTTTATTGTGCCTCACAGGGATTCTGTAATTAATGTGCATGCATACATTTAGGCTGTGCACGAGTGTCAATGCACAGTAAGATGCTCCCCATTAACCTGCTGAGCTTTCCCTCTCCCACTCTGCACCTCGGGGATTGCTAGCCAAGGTACCCTGGGCATCTCAGAGGATGCCTTTTCCCTGGTGCTCCATACCTTTCCAGTATTCCCCAACTAATAACAGGGAAGAGAGAAGCTGCTAAGATCTGTGAGGTTTGTTTCTTGACAAATGTCCCATTTTCACAGGCAGTTGAACCGAACTGCAGCTTGTGCTCCGTTCAAACATGTCAATAAACATTATTGCAAAGACGTACAAGCAATAATGGGAATGTATAAAACTCACCTTTATTGCTTCTTGCCATGAATTTACACAATGCTCTAAACAGCTTTTACTCCTCCAGAGGAAAGCCTTGGGATTTTGCCTTTACTGGCATGCTGATTTCCCTCAGTTTATACCAGAGACCCTTGCTGTCTTCTCTGCCTCCACCATGAGTGCTGGGGACAGGAAGACTACAGCAGAAGTATGAATACATGTCTCAAGTTGCAGACAGGCTCAGTTAAAACCTGAAGAGGTGAAGCTGCCATTCTCTGGGATAAGCTGCTGTGTATGTTGCTGCCCATCCTTTGCTTGATCACACAATGCCAGAGAGTAAATTACATTCGACAGTGCAGTGGAAGGGAACAGCTCAATTCCACTCTAGCTGTGGCTTCATGAGTGTGGCAGTTGCGTTCCTACACGTAGGGGTGGAGGCTGCTCACTGCACTCCTGCAATGCTTTCATTGATGCCAGTTAAGGTATTACATGAGCAAGGCACAATCAAGCTTTACAGTGGCTCAATGCTGTTTTTCCTGTAGCAACAGGCACTCAGCAGTACTTTTTCAGCATGGAAGCTTCTTGGAGGGCACAGGGATTAAAGCCCATTCCTAAACTGCTCCATGGCAGAATAAACTTCTCCATGGCAGAAACACGATAAGAAATGCAGACGTGTGCGAAAGCTTCCCAAACTGAGTTTCTTGATTATTGGGAAGCATCAATCAGGAAAACTAGCAACACATAATACGTAAGCAACATATAATATGCAAGCCTGGTGATGGCTGCAGAAGAGGGACTGGTGATTTTGCTATTAGTCCTGAATGCCAACAGCTTTCCTCTAGCCTAATAATTCCTTTCCTTTATCTCTGGGGTTCAGTGACTTCTCATTACTTTGTACCTTGTATAACTGTAGCAAGGACTGCAGTTTTGTTCTGACTTTGCACAGCACTGGGCACAGCAGCTTCTTGGTCCCACTGTGTATTCTCAGTTTCCTTTATCAAACTGCCCAGGGCCCCAGTGCGCAGCACAAAAAATCCTTTATCCCACTGTCCTCTGTTTTCTGCCTGGGGAGATCCTGAAGTGCCAGCTCCCATGGGTGGGTGAAGGACTGCTGAGTGTTAAAGGTCTGGGAAACAGAGGTTGCATGAAGCAGCTGCCTTTTGCCCCTCCATCGCCTATCTCACCCAGGAGCACGGATCCTCTCTGCTTCCCTGGCTCCTGCCCAGCAATCTCAACTTTGTGCCAGCAGGCAGGCTGCTAGTTCAGTGCCAGCTGCTGCTCGTAGAGCTCTCGCCATGCTCTACTGCCCATGGCACCGATGCTAGCATGGCACAACCTGCAGCTGGGCTCTCCCCACACTTCCCAGTAGCTTGTTCTCCTGCAATGAAGCGAGCAGGCAGAACCCCAGCAGTATTCCAACAGCCTTAGCTCTCAGATGGCTGCTGCCCACCTAGCCATGTTTGATGCCCAGGCACCCTTGTGGGTTGGCTTCACCCTCTGCAGGGCCCCTGCCAGGCTCTGATCCAGATCTAAGGCATCACAGGGGTTCAGGTCAACAAATCTCCTGCAACAGGCTCTGCAGTTTGGGTCCTTAGCCCCCTTGTTCTCAGCAAAGAGCCCACTTGGAGTAATGAGGGTGAGCTCTGGTCTTGATGTAGCAGTAGGGTTTCCTCAACTCATTAATGGTATCTGGCAAACCTGACGCTGCCTCCTTCACAGCCTATCTCTGTGCCTGCAGCAGTATTCTTACCTTGCTCCTCTTTTGTATACCTTTGCTCACCCGAGGTGCAACTTTTTTTGGTGAGGTGAAGGGGAAGGTGCCTCTTAGAGTTCATCATGAAGTAGCATTGGTCCAGGTTATAAGACAAAGGAAGGGCTGAGAGAATGCTGCAGAGCTTCCATGAGGTGATACACCTCGTGGTTTTGATCCTAAGGCATGTTTGCTCAGAGCTAGGTACTGAGAGGGCAGTAATCATTTTGATTGCCGTTGGTGCAGTGGGGAGGAAGGCCTGACAGGCTGAGCTGCCCATCTTGGTTCCATTTTCTCTGGCTAGCCAGACTGTTCCCTAAGTATTCGTGACTCAATCTCTTCCAAAACTACTTGTGCCTCCCTGTGGCTCCAGAAGCTCCTGCTTGTTACAGCCCCAAAAGAGAGCTCTCAGCGTGGCTGCCCTTGTTTCTTCCTAACACATGGGGAAGGTGGTGCGGGATGTGCATCAGAGAGTACCTGAGCCAGTCCCTGCAGCAGGGTCCAAATCACCTCAGTCCTGTGGTTTGAGGACAGTGAGTTCTGTTGTAATATTATTATACATTATAGCAGCAATAGGTAAGGGAGATGAAATACTCAAAACCAGGCAAGCAACCACAAAAATTTTGGGGTTTATTTTCAAATCTAAACTTAAGATTGTTGGTACTTGCACAAGCCCAGTCGGCTGCCAGTATTCCAGTGGCTCCTATTGGATATCTTGAGTTTCAGACCATCTGGGCACAAGTTAGAGAAGCTGTGAAGTTGCTATATTGACCCATTCAATGGGTACAGGAAGCGTGTAAGTGTTGTGATCTACAATTTCATGAGGACTAGCTTTGTCTCAGTCTTCTGACAGCCACATCCTGAAGTTTTACCTAATCGCTAGAAAATCCCTGAGAGCGGGTATGATGGCTAATAGAAGGAATGCGATGGTTGAAGAAGATTGCAGCAAGTGGATGGAGCTCCTCAAAATTTGTGGAAATAGGTACTAAATAACTGACTTGACCCTTGCACATTCTGGTGCGAGGAAAGAGATTACAATCAGGAAGCAGGATAAGGCATGAAGCTCCTGTTTTCATGTCTTCAAAATCTTTTGAGTTCTCAAAGCGCCATCAGAGGAAAGCCAGTTCTTGTGACAGGAGTGGGTTGACACTTCTTTGCTCACTGAAATCACACCATTCATATAAAAAAGGGTAAGAAATTTCTCCATCCCCAAGCATATTAGATTTGGTTTTGTTCCCATCAGCACTGTAGTTTGAAGTCTGGAAGATACTGAGGGAAGAGCTGAAAGTACGAGATGTTTTCATGTTTGTGGCATTAGCAGGTATCTAGACATAGGGCTCTGCTCCTTCCTCTGGTTTTTTGACCTGTGTGTTGCATGGGGTGGGAGAAATAGGAAGTAAATGTTATTTTTTCCTTTAAAAATGGATGTACAAGTGGTCATGTAAATCAAATAAAAAGCTGCTGGGTTAAGATGTCTCACACTGTCAAACACTAACCATCCCTGGTGCACTGCCCTGGGACTTTACTTGCAACGGCTGTGTCAAGAAGGAATGAATTAGGTATATATGCAGTGAGAAGTTCATCATGTTATTAATGTCCTGTGTAGTTCTGGAAAGGTATCTATTTGATAATAAAAGGGTGGGAAGGAGTGGAAGCATGGTTAGAGTTAGGCTTGGGGGTTGGAGAGGTTATTAGAGGAAGGGTGTGATGATGCTTGTTGCTGAAGAGAACAGGTTGCATCAAGGCAGAGGGAATAAGAAAAAAAGAGGAACATAGGTTGAAAGCAGAGAAGGAGAAAAAGGCAATGAGAGAGCAAGGCCAAAGATGGAGGCTGGAGTAGGGGTAGAGCTGTATCTGAGTAAATAGGTGAAGGAAAACTGTATATGGAAGAAGAAAGCCTGACATCTGAGCACTGAGCTCACGAAAAAGACAGGATCAGTACCTGCTAAGGATCTCAGAGTCATAGGAGATGAATTAAACATGGCCCCAAAGGGACTCAAATCCCTGAGCAGTGTAGAAAAATGAGTCTGCAAAGGAATTCCTGAGCTCTAAGTGAATGCAGCGGCCAGACTCTTAAGTCTCCCTGTGTGGGTGTCTTGTCTTTGCATTTGTATGCAAAGTGCTCTGCACATCTGTGCAGATGAACTAGGCAGAGAAAAGGAGAAAGCTGGGAAGATAGGGGTAAACAAGAAAAAGAAGTGCATTTCTTGAAGGGCACAATTATTTTATGGGGAAGACACCAGTGCCTTGCTGGGATTTATTCCTGGCTCTGCCACAGACTGGCTGTGTGACCCCATGGAAGACCCTTCAACTCTCTGACACTGTTTGTTAGGGTTGGTTTTTTTTCCATTTTTGCCATGTGATGATGACAAAAACATGCTACAAGCACAAGTGAGGAGCTTAAATATTCACTGTTCTCCTTCCCCATCAAATTGCTTTTAATGTTATCATCATCATCATCTTTTACAGGTGAGACAGTGACATGCCCCTGCCTGCGAAAGGTGGGCAGAGGCTGCGCTCTCAGCCCTTTCTCTTGCCATGAGACACCCTGATACTGCCTGGAGGGCAGCTGAGCTGAGTGGAAGGATGGGAGTAGCCCACCAAGGCTGTCTGCAGGGCCTTCACTCAGCTAATGCTGCTGACAGCTATACTGCTATTTATTTATTTGGCTGCTGAGGACAGAAACAGCAGGAGATAATCATAAGAAAATCATAAAAAAGAGGGAAAACCAGCAGATAATATTCTGCAGAGGGATTTAACGGGGTGAAAAATTGTCTCTTGCCAAAACTGTCTGTGACACTAAACACTGTCTCAGAGATCTTCAGTCTTCGTCCTCAAAAGAGGCTTAGGGAAAGCGACAGTCAAGGCTCTGAACCAGCGTCTGGGGGCTTTGAAAATATGACAGGCAGGAGCCTGGGTTTTTCTCATCAGCATCTTTCAGTGGCATGGATGCAATCAGTCATTCTGGTTACTTCTCTCTGAACAGGACCATCCTCTTCTCCTGCCACACTGACTTGAGGGGTGGACGCTTGGGAAATGCCACTCTACTTCTTATCTCCCCATCTTTGAACTGAGATGATTTTTTCCCTGTGCTGTAAAAGCACGGTCAAATAGCTGAAAAGGCTGCAGGCAGCTTTTAGGAGGCAGGAGTTTCAAAACTAATCCTGAACTTGCTGTGCATCAGTGAGGTGGGACCAGCTTGAGCAGAGGTGGTGGCTGAGGTTCAGTTCAAACTAAGCAGATCATTCTCAATGAGGCTGTCTTTGTCAGATTCCCACCCATGAAAGCCTCTCTCTGGCAAGCAGAGGGGTTGAGACTTGGGAACTGCTCCTGTGCTGCTGTAATGCTATTGAGGTGTCATAGTACGATGTGAACTTTATGGTTTTGTGAGGTAGGAGGGCAGGGTAGGGCAGCTGTCTGGGGCTGGCTAAGATAGGAAGAGATCAACTCAGTGTCTAGAGTTGGTCACAGAGACTCCATCATATGAAAGGCAGCACTGTTTTTAGAAGAAAGCAGAAAACCCCAACTTCTTGTCTTACTTTGCAATATAGGAAACTGGATGAGGAAAGGTAGTTAGGCTGTCAGACTTGGAAAATCTGTGCTTCTCATTGGCTGTAAGTTCTGAGTTTGAGGAATTAATTGTTTCCCTCTTTCAAATGGGCACAGTCATTCTTCCTTGCTTTCCAGGAAGGCTGGTGTGTAGAAATGCACATGTAAGGTACCCAGATAGGATGGTGCTGATGGAGGTCTTGTAAATACCTGGTTAGAGTTCCTGGGGAACAAACACAGATGGAAAAGCTCTCTGAGCTCCCATCTGAGTGCTCCTTCTCCTTACAAGGTTTTCTTACATGCTGTTACTCCCTGTATGTGTCCCAAGCACTGAGATTTCTCTTAATAGCCTTAACTGATGCTGCTGGAGTAGAGGTGGAGGTCACACATCGAGCTGAGCATTATGTCTCAGTCCTGAACCAATTTAACAGCTCTCTTACTCTCTAGTTCTTATCTATCCAGGCTTCTTCAAGGAAAACCCAATGTAAATGCAAAGTGGCTACTGAGCTCTCTCAGGCAGTCAGGTGATAAGGGGGAGATGTTCTTTCAGAGTCTAGTGCATGCAGCATCTTCATGGGACAAGCCCCAAAGACATCAGAAAGCTGTTATGAGGTGAATCTAGTTTAAACCCCACATACAAGCAATCCTCCTTTCCAGAAAAGGTTTTCACCTGTAAATAAGTTGGCATGGTCACTACTGTTCAGTTGGTTCCATATGGCATATCTGTTTCCTAGTGCAATTTTCTTGCAGTAGAACTAACATAAGTGCAGGTTCCTTTGTCTCTGTGTGGAAGAGCTGAGGCTTAATTTAAACAAAGATCTGCTTTTATTACCAGGGGTTAAAGCACTCCACTGAGGTCTAAACCTTTAATGGAGAACTTTAAACAGCAAACCATGTGCATGAGGGCTCTTTAATTACGTAAATCACAGTCACTTGCTGTTAAGGACTTGTTTCAGACATGGGGATGCAGGGAGATGTAGCAGTAAAACAGCTCCTGACTTCCCCATGCTTGTGAGCAGGGAAAGGAAGTCACTTGTAGAATTTTTGAGGGTTTAGTGAGTACAATGATGGATTAGAGACATTAGGTGCAAGTGCTCACCCCTCCTGTCTTGGATGAAACACTGCCTAGATGGCAGACAAAAAAAGGCCTAGTAGCACAGCCTGAAAGCACCCTCTTGAAGTAAAGTTGAAGTCCGAGGTCCTGATCTTCCAGCCATCAGACTACACTGTTATGTGCAGAAGGAAGAACAGTGCATTTCCAAAATGAAGTCAGTTTACAGTTCTCCACTAAAGGAAGGGGTCTGTTGAATGTCCATCCTGTACAGAGCTGCTGAGCTATTTGTAATGCATGTCTTTTTCTAAAGACAGAAATGATTCTCAGTGATAGTTGCTCTATAAATGAACTAGATAGGATAGAACTGAGAGAAAAGTTTTCTTCTCATGCCTGTGGCGACTCAGTTCATTTTGGTACCTTTGATCAAGCAATTCATTGACAAAGCTATTCAGCAAAATGACGTCCTTTCACTGAGATATTTTGCATGTACTGTGCACCATCTCCAAACCCAGTATGTGCCAGCACTTGAACAAGCAATTCTCAGCTTCCTCCCAGCCAACCGTGCTGCTTCTAGACAGTTTGGAGGAAGCACAGACAAATCCTTTCTGTTCAAAAGTCCTCAAGTGTTGACCGGCAGGAGGTCCACTGCTGATAGAGTCCCTTGGCAATGAAAGAGATCATAAATTACCCCAAATGACCCGCATTTCAGAAACATTATTTGCAGTATTAAAGAAGAGAGGGCAAATCAGGACAAGATCCCAGGAAGTCCTCAAGGAAACTTTTAGAAATGCTGCTGCCAAACCCACTCAGAGTTGCAAGTGTCACCAGTTGCTTGATGAGAATCCTTGTTCTGGCCACATTTGGTCCCTCGAACATGTTCTGGTGTTGTTATTTACAGAGACAAGCATAAAAGGAGTTGGGGAAGCAGCAGGCTTGGGGACACTATCTATTTACATGCAAACAGCAGTGCTAGGATCAGGAAGTATAGGGCCACTGTATAGCTGCTTTCCATATAATGTTCTCTGACAAGAAATGTCTCTGTCCTGGTCTTGCACCCTAGTTGTAGCATCTCAGGTGTGCTAGCAGAATAGGTTTTGAGCTACTGAATTGTGGTCACAGTGTCACTATACTGTCGGTGTAGGGCTGCAGTAGGTTTTTTGTGACAGGGCCAGTGCATCCCCATCTCATAGAACCACAGAATAGTTTGGGTTGGAAAGGACCTTAAAGCTCATCCAGTTCGAACCTGCTGCCATGGTCAGGGACACCTTCCACTAGACCAGGCTGCACTTGAACACTGCCAGGGATGGGGCAGCCACAACTTCTCTGAGCAAACCTGTGCCAGCGCCTCAGCACCCTCACAGAGAAGAATTTCTTCCTTATATCTAATCTAAATCTACCCTCTTCCAGTTTAAAGCCATTCCCCCTTGTCCTGTCACTACATGCCCTTATAGAAAGACCCTCTCCAGAGTCCCTGTAGATCCTCTTTAGGTATTGGAAGCTGCTTTAATGTCTCCCTGGATTCTTCTCCAGGCTGAACTAGCCCAGCTCTCAGCCTGTTTCCATAGGAAGGGTGCTCCAGCCCTCTCATTGGAATGTGCTGGTCTCTCCAGCCGTGCCTGAGCCCATGCTGTTCAAGGGCACCACCACTCCGTTCACCTATATGATGCAGCAGGCCACAAGCTGGGCATCAGGAATGGCTCAGGACTACAGATCAGCTGCAACAGAAGCGAGGGCAGCAAGCTATGGCAGTAATTGGAAGGGCTTATCGCTTTTCACTTTATTTCTATGTGGGAGGGTAAAAATCAGCTGCTGCTGACAGGGCTTCTGTTTTCATTTTAACTAAATGAAAATGAATACTGTTTAAAGGAGAATTTTCTTGACTGGGTTAACAGCCTCCTCCTAATTCTCTGCTTTCAGTACCAAATTGTCACCCATTAGTCCCTTCATCTCTGTCCTACTGCCATCATCAGTGTTGACCCACTTTATCAAACGGCTATTGCGAGGGTCTGGTTCGCAGTCACTCAGTGTCCAAGCGGGCTGAGGTTCTGCAGCTCCTGCCATGCTAGGGTTTCAAACTGCCATTTCCATCTCCCAAAACCTGGCATCGGTGCAAGGCACCGAGAGGTGTGAGTCACTTCAGTAAACTGCATTCATGGTTATTCATCCGTGGTTACACAGAAATCCTCTGACAGTGCTAGCAAAGAATATAGACCTCCTGGCTCTCCACTGCATGGATTCATTTTTGCCTATACCATCTGCCTTTTTATCTCAAACACATATATAGTGACTGTGACAGTGATAGTCAAGAGGACACAGATTTCCTCATTAAGAGGTGGAAGGCAGACAGGAAGCAGGATCCAGTGCACCTGTGAGTTTTCAGAGCCATCAAGCCCATTTTGGGATGGAGGAACAGCAGGTTTGGGTTTGTAAGAGCAAGGCTGTAGCAGGGATCAGAGGCTGCCCTTGGTGGCCTGTCACTGATGACTGATTATTCCTTTCTCTCACCTGTGTCCCAAACTTCATCTCTCACGGCCAATGCCTTCCCCTCTCTATATTCCCTTCACACGCCAGCACTCAGCCGGCAAGCGGAGAGGCAGAGAGCTGGCAGGGAGTCAATATATTTCAGTGTTTTATTACTACGGAGCTGAAGTAGCATTTAGTTGGTTAGGCTGTGCGCAGAGTGAGCAGTCTAAAGTGACTCAGATATTGGGGCCAACAATTAAAGGCACAACAAAAAATCCATGGATTAATTAGCAGGTCAATGGTGGTTGAGTAGTTATTGCTAAATTACAAGGTTTGCATGTAAGAGACGGGATTGATCGCTGGTGTCTGCTGGCTCCTCTGGTTGCGTGCTAGAGATGTGGGTCAGTGAGAATAGGTTCCCACTGATGGGGTGACTGCAAAGGGGGTCAAGAAAGGTAGGGAAGGGGGGATGCATGGGATTTATTGCCCCTCTTACGCAAGGATGCATATTTTTCCTGTTTAGCAGAGGTTCAAAATTAAGTGATATCATCTGCAAAGCAGCTCTGCTCCTGCTGCAGCTCTGTGAAGCCTCAGGAGGCTGCCAAGTGGGTAGGTAGGGGAGGCAGGCCCAGGGATAGATGACATGGTGGGCATCCATAGAGGTGTCCCGTCTTAGCACTGGGGGAAAAAGGTCCAACTGGAGTGAAAGTGTATTGTGTCCAAAGACAGGGTTTTGAACAAAGACATCAAGACACACAGACACATCCCTTGTTGCGAAGTACTGGAACATTTTATAGAAGGTATATATACACAGATTGCCATTTCCACAATGGGACACAAAGGACTTGGAGACAGAGAAACGCAAGCAGCTCCTTTCCAGCAAGGAGTGTCTTGGGAAACAATCTCATCAGTTTGGGGGGCACAGGAGGGTTGGGGAAGCTGCACATCGACAGTCTGTAGGGCTGAAGGGAAAACACTGTTTGCCCACCACCACTCTCATTGGCAGCTCTGCAGTGATGACAGTTGGGATTGATCAGAAAGAAAATATTATCCCTGAGGTCTCCCACATAAATGCAAAGCAGGCAGTGATGGTGGGGAAAAAGAAAAAAGTAGAGGGATGCATCCTGATGGATACAGTACTGGGAGACTCCATGCTCCCGGTGTTGGGAGCTCACCAGATTGCACAAATGTGCATAATAATCAAGCTGTCAGAGCCCTTGCTCCAGCTCTGCTCGGAGGCAGGCAGCGCCGAGAACATTTTATCTCATTTCCAAATGACTTTTTATGCCCAGTAAAATGCTGTTTTCATATCAATTAATAATTCAGCTAATAACACAATTAAGGAACCCGCCTTTCGCTGGAAGGCATTTGGAGGAGATGGTGGGGAGTGGCAGGCATGGCACCAGGGAGGCTTCAGGCTGATGCTGCGCTGTACTTGTGGATTGCTGTTCCTATGCAGACAGATCCAGTAATTAAATGTTTATATCGAGGAAGCCAAGAGTTATGGGCCCTATGTCTCTGTGTGTGACACAGGCACTATGTATCTGCTGGCAAATCACTTACCTTTTCTTTAAGCTTAAGTTGTCCTCCAAAAAGTAAGGCTTTTGCTGCTTTTGTAGTGTTTTGCAGAGGGAATGTGTTAGGCTGCCACTGCCGCACAGACCAGGTCTTACTTATGCAAAGTTATGTGTCATGCTAGGGCTTTGCAGAAACAAAAAACCAAGGCTTAGTGGGTCAGCTGGGATTTCTGGTCTCCTGCATGCCAGCAGAAATCTTGGTGCATTCAGAGCCAGCTATTTTTACCTTGATTATCAGGAGTCCGAGGATGAGGCCTGTTCTGTAGATCATACATATGGTTATGATTAATTTGGAAGTGATACAATTATATAGGTGCAAATCTTGCTATGAGCAAAGCAATCTCTCTGTAAATGTGCTGTGAATGTATATTAATCTATTTCTTTCTTTCCCCATAGTTTGCAAGCCTGCCTGCATCTCCTCTAGGGGATTCTGTGATAGTGACTATATTCCATTACAGTTCAAATAATGCAGACTATGGTGGTAGGCAAAGCTTGTGTGGGATGTTTAAGTGCCACTCTGTGCTATCCTGGACTGGGAGAACCAGGCAGGAGTGAATATCATGCCCACAAGAATGCTGATTTGAATTTTTTCCTAGGGAGGAAGGCTGTTTGCTTTCACAAGACCTGACCCTTTGTGTAGTCGCTTTCCGGCTTTTCTGGAGATTCAAGTTACCTCTCAGAGGCAGGTTAACTCTCTTAAGAATAAATAAGAAATCTATCTTTAGTTATTTCTTGCTTGCAAAGATTGACTTCTGGTTGGTTGATTGCTGATCCTGGCTCCAGACCTATAAATCAGTGTTGGAGAATGTAGCATATCTTAGCCACTCTGAGTGAGCATGAAACTGGTCCAAAAGAATGACCTAGTACTGCTTCACAGCTGCTTAACTTCCTCTCATCCTATTTAACAGAGCCTCCCTCCCTTTATGTCCTTTCTCTGGCTTATTCAGGTGGTAGTTCTTTTCAAGACAGTCACATCTATTTTTTTATGTCTGTGTTGTATTATAAATGAAGGTGTCATGTAAATGCAGGGATGGTGCTGACCTCAAGATCATCTGTTCCCTCCTTCCATCCCATTGAAGAGCCTACTTTACCTAAATCAAGATTACCAACATCTTTCATTGTAGCCATAGTTCAGATAATACATGACAGAACCACAAGGCAGAGTGACTTAATCCATCCTTCCCTTATCAAGAAAATTCTTTCCTACTGCAGTTTCTTTTGGTAGACTTGAAGACCTTCTGCACCCTGCTGTTCACAGTCAGAATAATTTGTGCCCTTCGGTGTGGTTAATGTTGTTGTGGAGCCTCTTCCTCTCTCTCTCATCTTCCTTTTTTTTTCAGTTTTAATAGAACAAGATGTTGATGAAAACACCTGCTCAGTTTTGCTTAATGAATAATCTGTATAACATTAAATGGCACCACAGACCAATTACAGCAGGGGAGATAGCGGCCATGTGCTAAGAGAGCTATCATAGATCATTCCTGTTCCTAAATATGTCAGGAACCTCCTAACAAGGTGCTGGGATATGGGGATCACCTGGGAAATCAAGATAAGCAGCATCTGTATGTTTCAGGGAAATCCTCTAACTGTATTTTCTCTCTCTTTTTGTCTTCTAGGTAAGTGAAGTTTTGCTTTTTCTATACAAAAAGTGTACCAGTTGACTGGACCGTGATGAACAGAGAAGGTAATGTGTTCCTTGGCTCAAAGGTCACAATGAGGGGTGTCCAATCTCAGGTGTTCATCACTCTCATGTTTGTTCGTAAGTCTTTGCTGGAAAATCCTGTTGGGAAAACAGATGTCTTGTGACTGTGTGATCCAGCGATGGGGATCATTAACCTGCATTGCTTTATACCCTGTCAGTAAATCATTACCTGTGTCGGCGTGCTTATAGCATAAGTATGCGTAGCGTTGTCCTAGGCTAATGGAACGTCATCTGCTATCAAAAGCGTGTATAATCTTTTATGTCACCTCTCCCTTCCTCCAGGCTGGTTTGTAGTGAGATCATTGAGCACTACCACTGCATCCTTTCCTTAGCCTGGGTGCCAGGAAGGTCCATGCCAGTCTTGGAACAGGCACTTGTGCAGTTTCTGTCTGGTGGTGATTCTAGTGCCCCTGTACAGCTACAGTGCAAGTTGTACAGGAACAGCAAGCTGAAGCAGATGTGTTCATATCTGCCAAGTTGATTCCACTTTCAGACACCATGTTCTGGTGGTGCATGACCTGAGACTGACAAAGTATTTTTGAAAGTATTATTTTATTGTTCCTATTTCCACTTGGCACTGAAGTTCTGATAGCCACATTTGAAATCAGGATTTATGTCTTTATGGACTTAGCATACAGCAGGCTGTAGTTCATCCTTCCACTTTCCAAGTACCTTACGTTTGCATCTACACCATATGCCTTGTTATGTATTAAGCCTACACAGCTGTCCAGGGACTAGCTTTGGGCTTGTGCATTTGGCTTCCAGGATCATACAAATAATGTATGATTCAGAGTTGCTTTTCCTCTTTTTAAATCCACAGACATTATGTGGTAGACCACATAATGCTGGTCTGGGAGACCAGCAAACAACATGCTTGGAAATCCAAGTATGAGTGAACCACAGACTGTTGTGTATAGGTATAAGTTCTAGTCATGCAGAAACAACAAATCGACTGCATATATTAGTTTAATTCTTTTATCTCAACTTTTCACAGTAGGAGACAGTATTGAACAACTGATATCAATATATATCATCATTTGTGTATGTGCTTCTGCTTACAATTGCAGTGTTATGGTACTGGTTATTTAAAGAAATTCTCCAGCTTATCTGCTCTCTCTTAGTGGATTTAGCTGGAGAAAGAAGATCTGCTATTGGTTCTGGGTATATACAAAACAGGAGGTTTATGATAATGTGACATTTCCCAAGCATGGCCATAATCGTTTAGTATTCCTGCTGGGATATTCCTGCTGTCTCTGCAGAGGAATTCTGTTGGATAACTGAAGTTCTGAACCAAAACAAGAAAATGAATGAGAAAACTGTGTGGGCCAGCTGGAATAATAAGGGTTTGAGAAACTGAGTGGGGACTGAGTGAGTTTGCGATACAGAGTTGAACCACTCAACTAAGTCCAAAGGGAAAGATTAAGGAGCACAGGAGGGAAACAAATAGGATTTACCTTTTGGGCTACTCTAATGTTTTCCATCTTGAGTCCACCAGTTTTGCAGCTTTAATACAGCTATTTTGTACTGCAGAGATGGTTCTTTTTGCTGCTGTGTTTTCTGGGGCAGGTATTACCCGAGAGACAGATCATGAGCCTTGTGCCTATTCCCTATATCCTATAAGCTATATGGGTAGAGGAAGCCATCTTTCTGTAACACCTATGTTACTGGCCTCTGTATGCCAAGTTTTTAGACATGTATCTGTATCAGTAATTTCCACCTGGCCACTTTACCTGAAGCAGTCATCTGTAGGGCTCTTTGTGGTCTTAGCTAGTCCTTTTGGATTGAGTTTACTGCAAAGAAAGTTATTGCTGGTATAAAGCTCAAATTTGCCTCTGATGAGCATCACAAGAACAAATGTGAAAAATTAAAAGTAGTATTTTAGCTGAGCTTAATAGGGTTTTCAGCATAGAAGCTGACAGACCAAAACCTAACATCCGCACCTCCCTGAGACTTTAATGTATTCAGATCCCTGTTGCACACTGTAGCAGTGACAGACGATTCCAAGCCAGAGACACCCTATGCAGCTACATCTCCAAAAAGCTGTGTAATTAGTTCCAAAGCTACATAGCCAGAGAAAAATCATCTTCTGTCTGTGTTCAGATGCAGAGTTCAGTGAAGAAATGCTTTTGCATTTGTTGCAGCCAAGTCCTATTGCATAACTGAGGCCTTAACATCATAGCTGGGGGTAACAATTTCTGCTTTCCTTCTGGCCTAAAGAAAAAGGAAACTCTTGTTTGTTTCATAGCTGAAAGAACCACAACAGGGTTTGACAGACTCTTGGCATATGCACTCTAGGAACCCAGATCTTCTCTCTGCATCTCTTCCCCCTGCCCAACCTGCATTTTCTCAGTTCTAGGAGCAGCTCAAGGCCACACTTTCTCTGCCCTCCCAGCTGTACCAACACGCCTGCACTGCTGAGCACATCCAAAACCTTTCTATAGGAAATCCTCCTCCATGCTCCCTTCTGCTTTGTTATTCTTCAGCCAGAGAAGTTCTCTCATCTGATTCATAGCACAGTCTCACAAAGATCTGCTGTCACATTCTAAATGCAATCCATATAGGTACAAGCATAAGTGAAGGGGGAGAAATGCTGTGATAGGGTTGGGAACGTCTTACATCAAAGACATCTTTAATTACTGGTTATTTTTTCATATGTTTTATTTTCCCTTCATGTCCCCTGCTGTCCCTGGATATAATAGTATCGTTAGTCAGAAAAGCCTCAAACATCACAAGGTTTTAAAAAACATAAATAGATTGTGGGATTCCTTTTTATTTAGTATCCTGTTCTTCAAAACCTTAGTGGTAGAAATTTATCTGAAAGGCTTAACTGAGTTTCTTAGTCGTATGACTCCAAGAGCTGGCACTTTTAAGAAGACCATAAAGCTATGGTGAAATTAAATAAATCAGTCAAGCTGCCATTTGTTCCAACAGCATCCTTTTATGGACACTAAGGAGTAAGGAAGAAGTCTTTGCCCGAGCAGGATTACAAAAGAAATTGTCATATCATTTATGGCAGCTTCCTTATCATTATCATTACAGCTAATGCCATCATCATTTTCCCCTGTGAAAGCAGGGCCTCTGGGGCCTCTCTGCTTCCTGACAGTGGAGACACCCGTGTGCATATTAATATGCAGCTCTGCTTATGCTAATGGCAGCTATTTGTAACATTAATATTTTCTTCCACCATAAAAAAATAACAACAATAATAATAATGCTTTGTCTTGAGGATTTGAGTGCTCTAATGTGCTTTGCAGGAATGGAAGGGGAAGAGAAAAGCTTCTGACCTAATTCTTGTATCCCTGAGGGAAAGACCAGATTTGCAGATGGCATAGGTGCTGAAATGCTTGCCCTCCTTACAAACGATGTGAAGGTCAGCAGCTTAACTGGTCTACCTGAAGAAGAATGTGAGCAGCAGCATCATGCACTGTGATTGCTCTAAATTCCTGCTGGAAGGCCCTTTTTGCACTGAATCAGCAGATTGGATGTGCTTCTCCTTGGCCAGTCCTCTCACCTGGTCTGGCACTGCTGAGCCATAGGTGCTAGCTCTGGGAGGTGGAAAGCTGGGGGAGCCACGGCTTGTGTCTGGGGATGTCTCTGTTGAGTTTTGAGTGCTCCCCAGATGGCTTCAAGACTCTCTAACTTTGCAGTTAGCAAGCTTAAAAGCATGCCTCTGGGCATGCCCTCTGTGCCTGAGTGTCCTGGTGTGGTATGGTATTAAGCATGGATCTGGGAGCAGGTGGCTTCTTTTTGCTCTGAAGAGCAGATCCATGAAGAACAGCATAGAGGTCTTGGTTGCTACCCTGTCTACACAATGATCCATCACTGTTTTTGTTCTCATGCCATCCCACACAGGAAAAAAATGTCTTTTTCGATATTATTCACCATAGTCACTCTCGCTCATAGTATAGTATCTGCCCAATGTGATCCTGCTGCTATGGGAGGTGCTGTGCAAGTGCGGATTGGAAAGGCTGGGGTTTTCTCAAAGGGCTTGTAGTCTTCTAAGTTTCTCAAGCTGTTGAATTTGGATTGCTGATAGTAGCTGTTTTCTTTTCAAGCTCCAGTGTTTTCTGTGGCCTTTGCTCAAATGTTCAAGTAATGCAAACAGAGACTGTCAAGTGTAGAAGGCAGAGGGAAAACAAAGCAAAACAACAAAAGGAACCAAAGCCTTGCTGGGTTTGCTCCCAGCTCCAAGGTGTCAGTGGGCATCTGGGTGCCATTAAGGGCAGTGGGGCAATGCCTGCCAGTTCTGGAGCACAGGTATTGAATATCATGTTATTAACACTTGATTGGATGCAAGTAAATAAAGCAATAAAAAGGTTAAATATTTTTGCAGGACAGAGGAGTCAGAATCTTTGAAAGTGTCTGTAATTACTTATTCTGGGAGTATCTGATGATATTTAATAGGCCCCTCAGTGATAATTTTAGTAGCCGTTCCTATCCTGACAAATACTTAACATGGCATACTTAATGTTATTTTAATTAGAAACCTTTTAAAGAAAATGTCAGTGATGCTCCAGTAGCCTGAGGTTTGTTTAGGAGGAAGGAGGAAACTGTTTCTTGTTGTCAGAAGAAAGCCAAGGAGATGCTGGGTTTTTTGTGTATGGCTTGGATGAGGACCTGTCTTTTCTTATGTCTTGTTTATTTGGAAGTGTCTGAAGCTCCTCTTGCTTGTAGCGCAATGTTTTATTTCTGCATTAAGTGCTTACAGTGGTATTTACTATTTTGCTTTTTGACTTGAGGGGAGAGAGGGAGGAAGAGATCACACCATCTGTTGAATCCATATAGTGCAAGATTTGGTGAGAGGAGAAGAAAACTACAAGGCAAAAAAAAAGGCCCTTTTTATTTCCCTTTCAATGCCAGTGTTCAGAGATGTCCCTTTTCAGTATCAGTCATCTGCCTGCCCCAAAACATGAAATTGATTTCCAAATTTCCATGTACCTCAGAAATGACCAACACTGTTCTCCCCAATGTACACCCTGAAGGAACACTTCCCAAATACCTGCACTTCTTATTACTTGCCTCTAGGTTCAAGGCATTTGGGTCAAGCCAAAGGTTACAATTTCATGCTTTTCAATATAACTCCCCCAGGGGTTAATAACATTCTCTTTTTAAAAGAAAGTGGAAGTTCTCTTGAAGCCTCATGGGAGCTGAACCTCTGAGCAAGTATCACCAGTTGAATGACTTATGTCCAAGCCATAAGATTTAGGAATACTTTCAAAACAACAAAATTATACTTAAAGCTTAACATAAGCTTGAAATTCTACTGTTTCTGAATACCCTGGTGCAAATCATGCTAAGTTTAAAAATGCCTGTAACAAATCTACTCTGATGTTTGCAGACCTCCTGTCTCACAGCTTCTACAGCATGAAAAGCTGTGAGTGAACCTTACAGGAAGATCAGTTTGAATTTTAATTCCTAGCACATTAATTGGGGAACTGAGAGACCAAACCCATTGCAGCATCATTGTTCTTAAGAAGAACACTTCCACAGTGCAGCCAAATCCTGAAAGTAAACTAAGGCTGTAACTGGAGAAGACTTAACTGAGATGTTCAACAGGCTTTCAGGAACAATTAGTTGATCATAGGAAGCAAGTGTTTCATAGGATACTTTTGCAAATGAAGGTAGCTTCAGATTTCCCTTTTGCACTAAATTCTACTGTTTAGCATCCTTTTGTAGATTTACTATCAGTGCATTGACACTAGCAGAGCTGATCCAGTTTTCAACTTTATGATACAGTAAGCAGAGTCATCTCTCAAGGTTCTCAATCAGATAGTTCCCCTTTAGAGAAGATCGATTATGGTTGTAGTAGTAACACATCAAGGGTGATTCCAGGGTTGTTTAAAGTAGCCTCTGAGGTGTACTGATCTTAATGAAAGGAAAATGTGTCCTCCCGTGGCAAGGAACATGGGGCTGCTTCTTCTATACATGGACAGATATGGTCAGCAAAATGTCTTCATTTTGCTGCACAGCTTTGTCTTGAGTGGACGGAGATGTTAGGTCCATTTGTGTGTTCTCTATGCCTGCACTGGCAGGATTTCCTAAATACCTGTGGAGAGGCACAAGGTATTTGTCAAGTGTAGTGGCATAAAAGAGATGTCGTGGGAAATGATAGCACTGGCAGTTCAGCTCTGAGGAAGGCAGTAATCCTTTATGGATTCTCTGGTACCTGTGAGTAACGCACATTTGATTTCTTCTCTGGGCTACTGGCTGCCTTTAGGATGCAAAGAAAAATGGTACTTAAGGGACTATCTGGCTTCGCTGGGAAAAACTGCTGCTGACTGTGCAGAACTTACTAAAAACCCACTGGCAATACAGCAGTGTTGTGACTTGTGCCAAAAGATGGTGTGGGGAGAACTTGGTGCTAAATGCATATGGGCAGGAGCAGTACTGCTGTAGGGGCATCAGTGGCAAAGAGAAAGTGTAAGGTTAGTGGGTGGAGGTTAATCCCCTGTGTGTATTCATCCTTGTTAATGCTCCTCTTGTTTGCTAGCCAGCAAGGGACATCCATGTGCTATTTTCTCCCTAAACTTTGCATGGTCTGAGCTGGGTGAAGCACCTGTCCTTATTTGCAGCCTAGGCATAGTAATGTTGTAATCAACTAAGTCATAATGACAAAGTCAGTCATAGCAACTGATACAGCTTATTGCCTGTGATATGTTCATGGTTGAATGAGTTGCATCTTTTCTCAAGGAGCTCAAAAGGCATTTCAATCCCCACATAACTTCTCCCTGTTGATTTCTCCTTGGCTTGGCACAGCAAACAGATGCTCTAAAGCTCAGTAAAGACTGCTTGCTTTTATTTGTGCGTCAGAGGTAGGATAGGTGAGTTCCCCAGTGTAGATCTCTTGGTTCAAAGCAATGCAAGGTTTAGCTTCTGCTTCCCCACCATACACATCAGCTCTGCAAGCATCTGTTGCCCCCTTTTGACATGAACTCCCAGACTGGAGCTCATTTGACTCTAAGGTTAATTTTCTTTAGCCACTGGCAGGCTGATTTAAGTGTCAGCTCATTATGATGGCATTCTAATTAAAGCCCCACGATAGCCTTTGACCCTGCAAAATGACTTGGGAGAGAAGAAGCAAATAGGGTGATAAGCTTAGATACTGGCACAGAGGGGGAAATATATCCTGCCTGACGTTTGTGGGTGTCAACTTCAGTGTTATCAGATTGTCCTCTGGGAAGGACTGGTTATTAGTATTTATCTCCCTAAGACAAATTCATTTCTCTTGCTTCAAAGGGAGTTGCACCTTCTGCTTGCCAAGAATGGATTTAGTCCTCTGCCTTCATTTTCAAGGTGTATTTTGTTTATTTTCAGAAGAGTTGATCACTTTCCTTACTGTGAGGAAGACATGTCTTCAGTGAGAAGTGGGAATTTTTCCAGGGCTGTCTAGTTGGAAGAGCTGATTGTCTATTTTATTCTTAGGGTATAGAAATAGGAAGAAGGGAAAAAAAGAGACAGGAGAAAAATAGGTACTTCTATAGTACATATGTCTGCATCCATGTCCTAGAATAGGATAATACCAGCATTATCCAAAGGAGATCCTCTCAGTGAAGCTATTAGGAGCAAACACAACAAATCCTAGCCAAGATTACTGTCTGCCAAATCACTTTTGCTGATTCTCCCTGTGCAACTTGAACCATGCCATTCTCTTCACACCTTATCAGGGGCTCTTAGCTTTCTATCTCCCCACTTCCTTGTCTCTCCTGTCCTTTAGTAGCTTTTATTTGCATTTTTCCCACATCCCTTTAGGATGAGGAAAAATGTTAGGCCTGCAATAATGGAGCAAAGAAATCCCAGTGTTTGATTATTGATCGTAAAGTAGCCTCAAGGACTCTTGAATTATAAGCAGTGGCAATCAAATGGTATCCCTTTCCTGTACTGACCATACCTGATACATTCAAAGATGTTCCTGGGTGCACTCAGTCCATGGCTGGAGCCCTGGGAGACTGATGTATGAAATATATATGGAATATATTATATTTATATAATTATATTTATATAATTATATTTATATAATTATATTTATAGAATTATATATTATATTTATATAATTATATATATAATATATATATGGAATATATTATATATATAATATATAATATGGAATATATTATAGGGTTTTGTTGAGTAGGGAGGTAAGTTTGTGGGGAAAGAAAACAGCAGAGGTTTATGCAAGGCATCATAGCGAATCAATGGCAGAGTGTGTACTAGAACTTAACTCTTTGCTGTTGTACTTCAGACTTGACCTAAAGTTCACTGAAATAATTTGCTGAGAGTCAGATCTGGTTGATATTTTTGTGTGGGGGCAAAGTTGTTCTCCTCAGAATATACCAGTTAATTGAAACAGAAACCTTGTGTGGAATTGTCCTCATTTCAACAAGGTTTTTCATTTCCACATATCTACATTTAAGTGACTAGCCAAGACAGAGTATGTTGCATAGGAGCAGCAAAGAACCTGGGAGCCAAGTCACTCAGCTGTGACTGGCGACATGGGGAAGGAGCCTTACAGGAAAATCATCCAAATAGAGTAGAGGCTGGAAAAAAAAGGCTGATCTTCCTCCTGATAGAGGAGCAATTCTAATTGAGGATGATATCTTGCATTTGGTTTTAGAGGGGAATGAGGAGCAGCGAAGGTCATTAGCCCAGTGTGGTCTTACCTCTGTCTGGATGTGGAATGGGAATGATTTCTTAACTGATGTAGTGTGGAAAAATAGTTTTCTGCCTAACCCTTCTAAGAACAAACACTCAGGTTGTCCAGATTGGTCTGCAAGAAGCCATATAGAGCAGGACTGACTTTCAGAGTTAACTTCTTGTACTAATGAAGTACTTCAGTGCTGTTCCCAGCTAGCATGTAATCTTAATATTACTGTATTTTGTATGTGTATAGAATCCTGTCTTTCTTCCCCTCCTCCATATGCATGCGGGCACGCGCTCATTCCTATCTCCATCATCTTTAACTAAATTAGAGTAAAATGCTTCATTACAGAGACTTTCAGCCAGGAGTGTGGGCCCCAGGGAGTTTATTTTCATACAAATGTATTATGCACAAGGTTGATCTGATCACAGACAATTTGAACTATCTTCGCACCCCCAGGAAAATTCCTTTCATAAATGTAAATGATGTGACACTCCAAAGAACAGAAAACAAGACAGAAAGAGAGAAAAAAAGAAAGAAAGAAAGTCTGTGCAGTGATGGAAAAGAGATTATGAGCAGCTGCAGAGATGCTAGGTCTCAAGTGCAGGATCATAAGCTGTCAGGGCTCTTTCACCTGCTTCTTCCTCCTCTCGCAGCATAGCCTTCCCATTGAATGGCAAGCTGTTGTGAGGTGCTGGAGGGGAAGAGTGATGCATTAAGTATGTTTGAAATTATAATAACTGTTTCTATAGCAACAGCAAAATGCCCTCCATGGCTTTTGCTTGCATTTTGAGCAAGGAGGCATGAAGTGAGGGTTTGTAAATAGAAGGCAGTGGGAAGAGATGCACATAGAGGGCTTGGTGGCATGATACTGACTCACGTGGGGCACATGTGGCAGGCTCTGATGTGTTGGGCTTTCTTCAGTCTTGTTTCAGCAGTCATTTGCAACTTTGCTATTGGACTTTTCCTGGGACATGAGAGAAAGCAAGAGAGCAAAAACATGTGCTCTTCCAGGTTCTTCATTACTGAGCTGCTCGAAAGTTGGCACCTGTAGGACTGAATAGTGTGTCCTTTCATGAGGGGATGCAGGAGTGAGCTCAGCATGCTTCTCCATGGGATTCTCCCATCCCAAACTGTCAGGGAGCCCAGTCCTACAGCCTAGAACCTGCAGGGATCTCCCTGGTAGAAGCAGTAAGAGTGGAGGGCAAGTTAATCCCCACTTTCATAGAATATTGATCCTCCACTCACAGAAATTCACTGGGCAGAAAGATGTAATGTAACTGAAACCACTTTGTCTTCCCCTTTCTAACACTGCACCATCTATTATTAAGACTCCTATTAGTCCTGGTAAGATTGTACCACTCCCTCTCACTGTAGGTGCTGAGTGTTATCTAATCGGTTTTTATTACTACACCATCCCTGGGAGCATGTGGAGCAAAAATGCACATTTGTGAAGTCATTTCTGTTCGCTCATCCTTGTTGGGGATGCTTTTAGGCAGTTCAAGACTTTGTCAGGGGGATTAAAACAAGAGGGCGAGAGAGAAGGAAACTAAGGGAGATGATTCCCAGGCTGCAGAGAATGTGGCGGATGGAGACAAGAAGAGGCAGGACCAAAGGGGCTCAGTTTGGCTGGACACTCTAGCAGTTCTCCTGCCTCTTTGACCTCTCCTGCAAATAGCTCCTCCTGTTGTCTTCATCTCCAAAAGAGACACGCTCACTGGGCTTGTAAGCCACTTATGTGGCTAGTGAGTAGAGATACTCACTAGCTAGTCCAGCTTCACAGTACTTGCACATAGACACAGTCTTCTCACCAGGGAAATAAATAGTGGGAAGTGGAGTGAGAGTTTATTTGGAGGGTAGGACAGAGTGTGCACATCAGGCAAAGCGAATGGCTAGATGACTGCACTAACCAGCAACCTGTTCATGAAACTGATACCTTTTGTTTCCTTATTCCTCTATTTTACCATGCTTTTTCCTCCACAAACCACCTTTGTCCCTCCCTTTCTCTTCATTTGGTCTTTCCCTGAAATACCTCATAAATGCTACACAATCCACAAATGCTCTTCCACCGTATCCCATAATGTGTCCCATACTCCTTGGGCATTAACCTATGGATTAACAGTCCTGTCCTGTGCCACCAGCATCTCCAGCAGTGGTGGTCTGTCTTGCTACCCCTTGCCCTGTGCTCTGCTATTATCAGCATTTGCACAGCTCCATCTCAATGTGCAAGGCTCGCATGGACAAATGGACTGGCTCCATGACTAATGATATCTGGGTAACAGGATGCCACACAGATTCAAAGGTGTTCCAGTGCTGGGAGCTGCCATGAGGCAGCTGGTGAGATTTCCATGTAATCCCAAACAGCATGAGCATCTCATCTCTCTCTTTCTGAAATGGGTGTATGTTAAGGGACTGAGCCTGGTGAGGCATTTCTGGGAAGGAAGAAAACCTTTCTGTCCCTTTAGTCTCCTAAGTACTTTTGTACATTTTGGGCCTGGAGTCTTTAGCAGTTGGTAAAGATAACCTTCTTGTGAAGTGTGATGTGACTGCCTATCACATATGAGCTGCCTAACTGGGGAAGTCTGGGATGCGCATGCTCCTCATGGCTCTCAAGCTGTAAAGCCCCGTTGTCACTTGTTGGATTCAGGTGGGACATTATGTTTTCTGTGGTCACTGATTAAGTGAAATAGCTTGTTACGGACAGGCTGGTGTATGTTTGATCGTTCACTTCACAGACATTGCTCATGTGGATAGAGCAGAGGTAGTTAGGGCTTCCAGTTCTTCAAGCAGAACAGCTTAAGCCTGTGTTTTGATCGTTTCACAATGCTGGGAACAGGCACTCACATGCTAGCAAGAGTGAAAGAGTATTTTTCAGGGATTAACACCCAGCAAGGCACTCAGGGGGTCCCCACACATGCAATGAAAAGGTTCTGTCCTGCCTGCTTTGTGCGGGCTGTAGGGCACGCTCACACCAGGAGCTCTGGCGGGTTTCCTCAGTCCCTTTTTTCTCCTGCCCTCTTCACGCAGCCTCCTATTGAGTGTACTGGATAAACAGGTTTCTCCCTTTCCTGTCTGGAAGGGACTGGTTCAGCCTGCTCTGCTCTGCCTGTCAGTGTTTCACTTCAGTGCACAGAGGATGTTATTCTTCCAGTGGTGCCTGTTGTGCTAATGGGATCCATTTAAAGTGAACTCCACTGTAATTTCATTTTCCTTAGGGAAAGGGGGGGAAGTACTTTCTCCTCGGAGCTACATCCCTGCTACTCACTTTGTATCACTCTCACAGAGCCTGTAGCATGCTAGTTTCTCTCCCAGATCACTGGAAAACACCAGGAGCTGAGGGGCCCTAGAGTGGCCCTTCAATGGATGCACCATTGTTGTTGCACCAGCCAACATAGGCTGAGACCCCTCTTCTCTCCCTGGGGTGGCCTCAGCCGAGGCTGTTCATGGTGTTCATTACTTGGTCTGTGGCAACTGGACCATGCAGTTTACGTTGTGTTTAGTTGGAAACCACCTAGTACAGAAGCTTGTGATCTAGTTCTTTAGTGACAGGATGTGGCCCAGCCCTGCTGTTTGGTTTGGGATTTGCAGTTTCTTGCCCCAGTGTTGGCATTCGCTGCTCCAAACCACTCAGGAGGCTCCCACACCAGAGAGTGACCCCTTCCCTGAGTAATGTTGCTGCATTTGCAGTGGCTGAAACACAGGGTAGTGCCCAGGGCAGAAAAGAGAAGGAACTGCTGACAGTGCAAGGGTCCCATGGCCCTATAATTCAGCTCCACCTCAGCCTGGAAGTCCTCTGTATATTCACCTTGAGGGTATGCAGAGAAACTTGGCTGCTTGCTGGGGCATCCAGAGCCGGCTGAGATGGATGGGCAGCCAGGGAAAGGGAGGAGTTGTTTTTCTGGCTAAATAGTTGATGTTTTTCTGTTGTGTGGGTTGGGATATGTTGCTGGATTTGCTTTTGGTTTGCTGTGTTGTTGTTTGTTGAAATGCTCGGGGGTTTGTATATGGCATTGAAATGGCTGGGGCCTGTGAGGGATGCTTTTTTCCTTCGCATTTAAAAAGAAATCAAAATAGATGAGATATTTTTCCTCATAATTAAAGATCACACCTAAATCAAATGCTTTAAACCTCAGTTCCCTCCTATTCCCCCACTTCCCACTCCTCTTCTCTTCCTACACACATACAAAGTTCAGCTGCTAGGGAATGCAGTTGAGAATTTCCTACTGTCTAGCAAGTATGAACGAAGCCTCTTTTCCTTCCTCCTTAGAAGAACCCAACCCATAATGTAAAGCATATTCATGGTGGTTGTGTCTGTTCTGTACCTGGCACTTCTCTCTAGCCATGGTGTAAGTGATTTCTGGATTACCTTAAACAGATGGCTCCCCCGCTCAGAGGTCAAGGTCGGTGTGATGATCACCAAGTCCCTTTGCTGACAGTTTCCCATGGGGAGTGATGTTAGCCTGCATGCCTCTCCCACTCCTACTCCCTACAGCCTGTTATTAAACAAGGACAAGTGGTTAGCTTGTCTGTGTCTGTGTGTGAGAGCGCGACTCTGTCACCTGATGCATATAGATGGCTTATTAACCAATTAATTCATAGGACTAAATTGGTTAAATCAAACTAAATGACACCCAATTGCTGTACAAGGGTAGAAATGGATTGGAATAAGTGTTTCTTAAATGCCAGCCTCGTTGAGCAAAGGAATGAGTAGTGGAGGGAGGCGGGAGGCAGATGGAGAAGGGGGGAAGACAGCAGACACTGGCAGGCAGCAAGAACAAAGCCATCCAGGGCGTCACGTCCCAGGGAAGGAAGTGGCTTGTGAGCCCGTAGCAGTTTGTGCTGCCAAGAAATCAGATCCCTCTGTCTGCTGATGACACTTTAGGGCTGAGAATGCCCCTGGAGAGGGAATCCCAGCCACTGCCTAACTCTGTGTCCTGGGCAAGAGGAGGTGGCTTCTCAGGTCCCAGGCTTTGGCTGGAGCATGAATTATTATTGGAAATATTATCGTTTGGTTGGAGCATGAACTATGATTGTTCATTTGTTTCAGGAGTGAGGGTTTGTTTTTTCAGGAGGTCTGCTTCTGAAGTCCCTGTGGGCAGTTGATGTTCATCATCCTGGAAATTGTGATTCTTCATCCTTTCTGTAACCAGGCCCCAAGGATTGAGCAGAAAAGCTACATAGAGCTGTAATGCTGGTTATCTACCTCACCTGCAAGAGTATCACCTGTTGCTCAGAGATGCGTCTCTCTATGTTTTCCCTTAGTGGCACTATCTTTTCAGGTGGGTTAACCTTGGCTGGCTGCCGCATACCCACTAAGGTACTCTGTCACTCCTCCTCAGCAAAACACAGGCAAACCAGTCAATTACTCTCACGGGCGAAACAGATTAGACTTGGGAAAACTAATTTATTGCCAATTAATAACAGAGTAGGATAGTGAGAAAGAAGAGCAAAACTAAACCCATCTTCCCCCACCCGTCCCTTCTCCCCAGGCTCGACTTCACTCCCATCTCTTCTCCCTCCCATGCAAGCAGCACAGGAGGACAGGGAATGTGGTTGCAGCGGTTGCAGTCATACTTTGAGGTTGCAGCAACACTTTGTCTCTACTGCTCCTTCCTCTTCATGCTTTTTCTGTGCTGCAGCATGGGAAACAGTCCTTCAGGCACTGCTTCAATGTGGGTCCTTTCCAACGGCTGCAGCTTCCTTCAGGGCACATCCACTTGCTGCATTGTGGTCTTCTCCAGAGGCCGCAGGGGAATCTCTGCTCTGGTGCATGGAGCCCCTCCTCTCCCTCTTCACTGACCTTGGTGTCTGCAGAGCTCCTTTTCTCACATTTTCTGCTCTCTCACAGATGCTGCACAGTGTTTTCTTTACTCTTTCTTAAGTACTGTATTACAGAGGTGCTATCAATGTTGCTGATGGGCTCAGCTTTGGGCAGCAGCAAGTCTATCTTTGAGCTGGCTGAACCTGGCTTTGTCTGACATGGGAACAGCTCCTGCTGTCTTCTTATGGAAGCCACCCCTGCAACCCTCCTTTCCCTCCCCCCCCCCCCGACCTTGCCACATAAACCCAAGTGTGCTACAGAAGGCTTTTTTCTTCTGTGTAGGAGAGCACCTCCTTTTTCCCCACCAGATGCTGACCTTTTGCTCTGTGTTGTGATGTTGATGATGGACTTGATAGCATTGACTGCATGACTGAGTGGGAAGTATTTCCCCTGATCCCAGTTCAATTTAACAACTACCATGACATGTAAGAATCATAACCTGATTTGGAGTAGTGGAGGGAGCACAAAAGAAAAGAATACAAAAGGCAGAGGTGTGCATCAGAAACTACTCTGATGGTGTTTTATGTTAGGGTTTGAATGTTTTGCCTGCCTCAAGGCTAGATTTCTTATCACCATATCAAAGCTTAGGTGGCTCATACAACTGTTTTATCAGAACTGATAATCTGAGGGAGGTCTCCTACCTGCTTCCTGTGGCTAGAGCTTCATCTTCCTATTCATGACTACAGGGAAAGCTCCGTGGCTCACCCTAAGGTGCAGCAGAGAGCTGGTCCATGTGGAAGTACAAGAGATGCTGAGATACAAGTCCTTCCAAGAGGTAGAGGCATCTAGCATAGCTTGTGAACAGCTTATGGCAGTTTCCTGCTAACAGCATCTTTGTTCAGCGTGGCCCAGGGCAGACCCTTCTGTTGATTTTCCATCTTGTGGTCCCTTGGTTAATGCTCTCTCTCCTAGGCAGCACTGGAAAACTGTACCCATGTTCTCAAGAGCATGAGGTGCGGCAGCATGGCCCTCACTCAACCTTAGCAGAAGGGCAGGAGCCCATGAAGGTGCCAGAGCAAGGCTTGATTAGGGCACATGTTTCCATGTGGGGGGTAGGTATCTGAGTTGGTGCTGTTTGGGGCAGTTGGACTTGCCCTGTGTGGGATAGGGACAGTCTTTCTATGACGGAGGACACTCTGCTGCATAAAATGGCAGCTCTGAGTGTTTGTAGCAGAAGAAAGGGATGAACCCTGCTCCTGTCAGCAGGAGTAGATGGTATGTATTAGAGGTTAAGAATGGAAGCACGCCTTAGTAAACCCTCTATAACCACACACACTCACAGCACTCCAGTGCTCAGAGAGAAACAAAACCTCACAGCCCCGAATACATGCACATATGTACGTGCACAGAGTGCATGCACACAGAACACATGCCAAAAACGTGCACAGGTCTGGCACCTCTGTTTGTACAGCGTTAACAAATTCTACATAGGCATAGCCTGAAACATATGCATCCATGGAATTCAGCCCATGAAAAATGAAACCTGCGCATAGGCAAAACTGCCAAGAACACACTCACCAGCACCCTAATACTAGCTGTGTATAACCACCAAGCAAACACATGCCTGACTATTATGTCAGTGTTAAAATTGCTCTCCTTCAGTTGCTGCAGCACGATAAAGTCTCCAAAGCCCATCATGCTGCGGCATCTTTTTCAAGGCTGCGGTATATGGAGTGTGTATAAAATATTGAATCATTTAGGGGATTTTCATCTTTTCTTTCTTTTTATTTTTTAGGAAAGAAAAATAGTTTTTACACTTTGTCCGGCAGCAGAGCAAATGTTTTATGTGCTGGAGCCATGACCGCTGCTCTAGAGCATTTGATGCATATATTTTGTGGCCTTTCTGCCCTTTTTTTTTTCTGTTCTTATTATCATGCTCCTGACAAGGGCCAGATCAGCCATTTGGAAGGGTAATTTTTTATTCTTGGAGCCGAATGTACTCCAAGAGCTGTAAAACAAACTTTGCCACCCTATTATTAACATTTGTCCTAGAAAGAGCCCTCCCTTTCCCTTTGCTCTAGCAGCCCTTAATGCTGCTGCGGAAGCAGGCTGAGGAAGGGAATGCTTTCACTGATTCCAGAGGTGAAGTGGAAGGTTGTACATGGTTCCTGCCCAGGGAGAAATGGACTGAGACCAAAATTAACAATGTACCTGCAGGCAAGCTGGACCTCTGAAGTCTTCTGCATTGGATTGTGCTTTTCTTCCCTCCAACCCTCTATCCTATGTACAGATTACCTGGGGGCTCTAATCATGCACACTGGTTAACTGGCTAAATATATTGCTTCACAAGCTATGTGTTGTTGCTTCATAGCAGCTTTTAATGTTTTCATAGTGGGCATGGGGATGGCTAAAGGCAGGTTGCTGGCTCAGGCTCTGCACTGTGCCATGGCCAGACTGTACATGGATCATATTCCCTTCCTGTGCCTCAGTTTCTTCATCCATTGTGGAGTAATAACAGTGCTGATTCATCTCAGAAAGAGCTAGAGAGGCTCATTCATTAGTACTAGAAAGTGCTTTGTGGTCCCCAGTACACAGAGAAGCCACTGCTATCCTCTGAGTTGTTTTCCCCTCTCCACCCCATTTATAATGATTTGGACTGTCCTGAAGACTGAAGTAGGAGCAGGTTGATCTTAGCTCCAGTTTTGGTTTTACCTTTTATTAGCACAGCTCTTGACAGCTCAGAGTCCTTGCATGAGCTTAAAGAACATACTCTTTTATTGTTTCTGTGGTCCAGAACAGAACTGCACTAGACACAAAGCGGCAGCCAAGGGTAATAAGAGAAGACAAAAATTTAATTAAGAAGAGAAGAATTCTCTTTTATTGCAAAGACAGAAAGGGCTGAGGAGCCGGTTGATGTTTGTCAGTGTAGTTAGGTAGGTCTGTTATTGCCAGGCTGAGAGAAACCTCAAAAGGTTTTTAGGTTCATATAAGAACCAAAAGTTCTGTGAATCATGAGATAATCCTGGGGTCTATGGCCCCTGCTTCTTTTATCACATTCAGAGATGTATCTTAGGCACCTGCGCAATCACTTTCCCTCAAGACAATTCTCTATTTGCGTCAATGAGTCTAAACTGGCAGTACTCATATGTGAAGAAGTGAGTGTCAAGTTTGAAAATGGCTTTGTCATTAGGATGTGTAGGGTAGAGTCTCTTGGATCTCCTTGCCTACACGTTGAACGGCACTAGGAGAGTTGATGAGAGTCCAAGCAAGTGCAAAGTAATCCAGTATGTGAAATTCTGTGAATGTTCTGATAATCTCCTTTCTTCCCTCCTCCCAAGGAGAGGAAATTCTTATGGGGAAGCAATGTCAGGATTCAGCTCTAGGGGGAAGTACAGTTCCTTCAGCTTCCCTACCTCTCCCTGGGAAGGAGAAGGAAGGAGCTGGGAAACTGGTGAATTGAAACATAGAGGAAATCAAGGTCCAGTGGGTCCTGAGACCAGTCATCTCCTGTTAAGCTCTTCTGAATGCTCAGCACTCCTGCAAGTGAGTCCCCTGAGATGATGAGGAGCATTGAAAGTGCCTTGGCAAGATCAGATCTCCTGGGCCAGTAACACTCTTTAATTCTTGAATGTTGTAGTGCAAAAAGAAGAGGGGAAAAAAAAATCCCTCTTCCTGGCTTTTCTGTCCTTGTCTTTGAAAGATGTAGCAGGGCTCAGGTGTATAATCATGTCCAGACAGCAAGAGGTACATTCAGAGAGAATGTATGTCCAAATGTTCATCCCCTTACTTTGAGTATTTATTTAGTTGTTTTTCTTGTCACTTCCCTGTGACCTTTAGCAAACTAGGTGTTTTGGCATTAAACACAAAAGTTTGTAGTAAATTGGGGCCGTGGGAGTGGAGGGAGCCATCTTTTTATGCTAACCAACCTATTTTGGTCTGAAAATGTCTTCAGCAGGATTTCACATCTGTGAGGAGGGTATTTAAGGAAAAAGAGAGATTTAAGTGTGTATCTTCTTTTTGGATCAAGTCAAAGATAAAGACATTTTGACTTCCCGTTTTATTGGGAATTGCTTATTAGTGCCGACTTGTGTTGAGACAGCTTTGAAGCTCATCAGATCCTCTCAAAGCAGCAGATGACTCCAGGGACAGAATATTTCAGTTGCAAGCAAGAGGGGAGGGACTGCCATGCATCAGAGATGCAGGAGGCCTAGGTACTGCTCTTCTTCTGTGACCTTAGGAAAGGTGTGTAACGCTCCTTCAGTTGGATTTCCCCATTTGTGAACTGGAGAGGCTACAACTACTGCATTAGTGACATTGCGAGTCAGATCTGTGAAATCCTGCAGTAAGATGGGCTGTAGCCTGGGCTGAGCTGAAGTTTAAAGAAACTGATGTGACACATTCATTCTAGAGTCTCGGTGATCTGTATTTACATCATCAGTCTTCTATACAGCAAATCAAATAGTGTCATAGCCCCCAGCTAAGGCTGGGGACACCATTGTTTTCATTGCACACTTAGGAAACTGAGTAATGGAAGGGTGGCAAGGTCTGGAGGGAGATACTGGGATGAAGCATGAGAAAGAAATGGCTCCCACCGTGCTTTCAGATGGTTGCAGCATGCTGGTAATGGCCATTCCTGAGCTCATCTCAGCAGTGTACCAGTGGATGAGCATCTGTGTAACAAACCCAGCTGTGCATTGCAGTGGTGGCACTTTATTTTAGGGCTTGGAGCATAAAGCACCTCTTCCACAGGAGGTGGAATAAGTGGAGTTTTGGAAGGGGGCCCTGGTGTGCTGGCCCTGCATGAGTCGCTGAGCTTTCCGGTATGGATCTTTAACTTGGGCTCACTGGGGGCACCATTTCCACTAGAGAGGTTTTAAACACTGCTTGTCTTGGGCCACACCAGGCAATGTTTAATGAAGAATAAAAGAAGCAGGGTGTTTTGTATTGTGCTTTTGGGAAAAAAAAAGTGCCCCTATAGGAGTGCTGAGTAGCAACAGCAGCAGAGATGGGCACCAAGCTGCCAGTGCTAGTAAGCTAGTAGTCCCAGTGCTCAGCTTTTGACTGCGTGGGATGGAGGAGGGTGAGTAACAACATCCCATCCATTGCTGCCGTGCAGGGAAGAAGAGGGGCAATCATAGCTCCCCATCTCCTGGCTACGACCAGCAGGAGAGATGTAGTAAATAGGCACGCTATGAATTACAGCATCAGAAAGTATGTGGGGATTATTGCAAGTGTAGTTGATATTTTTCACAGTCTGCAGTTGTCTCTAAGGCCACAATATTGCCCCTTCACAGTCCTTCATCCCAGCCTGCCTCTCTTCTGCTTCCCAGCAAAGCAAACACTGAAGCACAGTAAAGGACCTGGCAGGCGCTCTGCCTTTCTCCTTGCCCTCCTCCTCTCCCTGCCAGTTTTGTCCTTCCTCACACACGGTGATGAGTTCTTTGGGGTCTTTCTTTCACTTAGCATGAGTACCCAGCACAGCACAGCCAGGGCCTGCCCCCTGTTAGGATCCAAGTAGATAATGATGGTTTCTGCCTCCGTTTCTGCTGACTCTTCAGACTGCGGTGGCATTTACTCAGTTGCATACAGAGTCACCACTGCCCATAGCTAACATTGTCCATGTAAGTCATGGTGTCCTCACCTGCAGCTACTGCTGCTGGATTGGTCTGCCATGGATTGTTTTTGTTGGTTGGTTGTGCTGATAATGGAAATGTTTTAGTACCTGCCAATTATGAATAGAAAGAGGCAGCACTAATCTCTCTCTTTCTCTGTCTCTCTCCATTTTTCCTCCTCTCCGCTGGGACAGAAGTAAATAAAATGCTTGATAAAATTTAGGCTTTATGTGTGTGAGAAAGATACTTATTGTAGTGAGCTGGGTTGAAGAAATGAGATTTGCATAGATACGGATGGATAAAAGGAAGAGGAGATTGGGAGAAGTATGCTTGAATACTGCATAACTGAAAATGTATGGAGTGGATATATGCCTGGAAAAACTCTCTGGACTTCAGTGGCACCAACTCTGTGCTTAGCCCCTTGTTTTGCTTTTAAATCATATCACTTCTTTTGTCTAACTGCCCAAGTGTCTCATTTGAGGATGTTCTTTCTCATTAGGGTGTGAAAAAGAATTAGTGTTCATTGTCCTATAGGTACTTCCCTACTGCAAAGATTCCATGTTGCTTAGCAGGGTGATGGCTAGGCAATGCTCTCCTAGAGATCTTGGATGAGGAAAATGCCCATTGCTCATGACAGAATTGAAGGGAGCCCTGTGAAGCAGCCATGGCATCATGAAATTGCTTGGATCAAAGATTGAAGCCGGACCAGGCAGCTTCCTCTTCATGCCAGTACCTGAGTTTTTGAGTCACACCTAGGTCTGTCATGACAGACTTTGGTAGAAGCTGAAAAGATCTTGAGAAGTCTTTGTCATCACTGTATTTCACTTCTTCCATGTTGCATAGGCTGGGAGGTCTGGACATTGGGTTGAATCTGTTACTCATTTGGTTCAGAAGCCCAGCAGTCATGATGATCAGTAACAGATACACCAGAGACAAGGAGCAAGGTGGCACATGTGGGTAATCTAACCCCATGATAAGTCTCATTCCTAGCCATAAGAGTGAGGAGCTAGTTTACTTTCTGAAGCTCTAATGTGTCTTCAAATAAATTGCTGTCTTTCATTGTCATAATTCTGGATGTTGTGATGTGGCTCCATCCTGCCCCTTCTGGAATACTGTGAGAATCTTCCTTTCAATTATTTCCTTTAGCTTCCAGTCTCACCGTCTAATAATATAACATGTGGAAGGGGAAAGGAATGCAGAAAAAAGGTATTCCAGCTTCTTTGAATTCAGCTTTTCATTTAGCTGAATGCCTTTATAGTCCTTGTTTCCCAAGCTTGGACAAAAGTCTAAGCTGATGAAGAAAGGTAGCTACCTACTTTTCATGTGCATAGGTGCTTTGGGAAGCCAGTGGAAAGCGTATCTGTGATCTCTCCAGGGCAACCTAAATCCTGAGAATTGAACACACAGAGACGTTTCTTTCACCTGGCTGTCGATGCTTTGTGACCACATCTTTGGTGTCCATAACCCAAGCAGAAAGCAGGTTTTATTTCAGCTTGGCCTGTATCTGGGCTGCCCCATTTGCAGTCTTTCCACATGATAAACGGGCTAATTAATTTCCAGGGCAGAAAGAGAACATTAAAGAAAGAAAGAGGGGGCTGGAGGGAAGGAGGGGGATTGGATCAATTGACAAATTGAAATGTCATTTCCCAGCCTGCAGCTGGATGCTGCTGCCTCTCCCCTCTCTTCCGCTCCCTCTTTTTTTCCCCTCCTCTTAGCCTTTTGTTTTTTGATTTGGTTATAAAAGCCAGGACATAATTGAAACTGGCGTTGGAATCAAACAGCATGACCTTGCCAGGCTTCTTCTAGTCCCACCACGCCGTCCGCACTGGCTGAGGGAAAGAAAAGAAGATGGAGAGGGGAGCAAGGGAGGGCACCAGCGCAGGGAGTCCCCTGACAACTCTGCTGCTTGCATGCATGTCTTTGAAAGGCTTCTTTTCTATGCATCTCCTATTTATTTAAGTTTTATCCAACCGCTTTGGGGACGTTGGGGTGACAGCAGAGCACACCGACAGCTCGCTCTTAGGAAGCGGCATGTAAATCTGCTATGGGAACTGAGCAACACGGTCTGCCAGTTCATGAGAGCAGTGCCAGCTTGAAGGAGCTGGGAAAACAAGGTCCTTGATGCCTTAACCTTTTTGGCCTGGCTAGAAGGAGCAGTCTCTTATTTCCAGACTCAATGCACGTGGCTCTGCCTGTGCTCTCCACTTCTGCCCTTTCAGATGACTGAGCCAAGAAAACTCATGTCCTCTGGGAGTCAAGCGTTTGCTGGAGCTCAGGTCTCCCTAGAGGGAAGGTTTGTGCACTGGTTGTCTATGGCCTGTCTGTACAAAAACAGGTCTTGTGCTTAGCAGGGGTGGTTGCCACAGCGTTCCTGTGGCTAGGTCCTCAGTGACCTCTTCAGAAGGGTCCTGTGTGTGCACCTTTTCTCACCAGCCGTTTTCTTTAGCAAGAAGTCTGGCATGCAGGGAGGTGTAGTGCATATCCAGGGCTTTCCAGGTTCTGAAGGGTGGGTTGGTGCAATAGGAAGCACTCCTGAGCTCCAGTGTGAAGATGCTGCTGCCTGGGGTGCAGCACCAACACCCCTGGAGCAGGGCTAAGCAGAGACCTGGCACAGCCCACGTTTGGAAGTGTGAGGGTATCACTGTGAGAGGCTGTTAAAGTATAAGCTCAAGGCACATAAACTAGCAAGGAATGAACCTCCACTAAATCAGTCTCATCTTTGGTGCCTTCACACGCAGCCGGGTCTGCGCTGTTACCTTTTACAAACTGGAGCAGGGAGTGAGGGTGAAAGCAAGGCAGCTGTGGAAAAATGCTGTAGGGCCTGCGAGGAGATGACAGCAAGCTTATTTAAAGGCCATTGAGAAGCTGGGTTTGGAGAAAAGAGTGTTGGGTGGGATCTGTAAACGCTATATAGTAATATCCCCATGTTCCTCATCCATTCTGTGCGTGCACTGCTTGCCCATTACATCACTCTTAAGTTTGCACAGAAACTGCTGAGGTAAAAATAAATATATATATTTTACAAGCCCATATTTTTTTGTTCTGATAAAAATGAAATACAGAAAATGTGAGCAAACGTAGCTCCCACAGGAGAATAAGTGGAGAAGCCTCAGTCAGCAGAAGCAGAGTAGAAGGACGGTGAAGGTTTATGCAGGCCTTGATACTGCCTCGTTGAAGATAGTGATTTGTGAGCTTGTGGAGGTGAATAATGCAGTTTAATACAGTTGCTTCTTTGCAGACTTAAGCCAAATTCCAATGCGATTTTTGTGATGTGATAGTGTTCCCTTTTGGGAGTAATTCAGACATGATGCTGTGTTCAGTCAAAGTCATAACGAAGTTTCCACAAACTTTAGATGGATCAGAACTAGGCCTTCAGTGAACAAAAACATCTTTAAACCAGTATGTACCTTTCCCAGCTCATGATGCTTTGCTGGGGACTGTAGTTTTTTTGCAGTTAGCATAGATTCTTCAATGTGCCTCTTTTCTGTTTCTAGACAGCTCTCACTTTCAGATCCTTTAGCTCTAGTGTTTTATTGCAGATTTGGGCTCTCCTGTAGGAACACTTGTAGAATTAGGTTTCATACCCCTGAAGGAGCTCTCTCTGAAGTCAGGGAACACCCTCCTACCATTAAGATCAATGTAATTAGTGAGCTTTCACCCTGTGCAAAATGCTACCCACTCTTCCCCTGCATGAAGCATTGGCTGGTAAATAATGCAAATGGTATTTTTATGAACATTAGATCAAATTTATTAGTGAGTATGCTTGGGCTGCACTTAATGCATCTTTAACATCCCCTCTCTGAGCATATTTAACCAATTTCATTTTACGGCCAAAAAAAAAATAAAATGTAAAGAAAAAAGATGTTCAGCATTGTGGAAATCTTCATAGAAATTAAATAATTGAAGTTTAGGAATTCCACTGAGCATATTCAACTTAGAAGGATTTGTGCACTTGTCCAACCTGAGCAATAGTCAAAGACAATCAGTCTTGAGGTCCCTTGAGCCCTGATTTGCCCTGTCAGAATAAGCAGCATCAGATTTTCAGTTGGAAGGTAAAGGAACTGCTGCCGTTGGCAGATAATATCACATATTTATCAATAATAATGATTAGCTTATTCCCTAAGGCATGAGGTAATATAGTCCATGTCATCAGTACTGATATTTTACATTCAGATGTCGTGGTTCCCCATGTAAATGTGTAATTCCTTGCCTCATTTTGCTGAACTCTTGGCTTGAATGCAATGTGGCAGTGAGTTCCCTTGCCTAAGTTCACCATTGTGTTAGAAGAAATATTTCTCTAGTAAATTTCTAATCACCACCTTTCAGCTTCATTAACTGCTCATTTTTTCCTTGCATTATAAAACAAGAGAAACCAGTAGCTCTTCACCTCCATTCTCTGTATTAGTCACTATTTTACAGACTGCTATCACACCTCCTCTTATTTGTCTTCTCTGATACAAACTGCCTGCTCCCTCCCTGCTTCATGTATGCATTTTTCCACTCCTGTTATCATTCTTGCCACCTTTCTAAAGAGGAAGCTGAAACAGTACATCCTGACTTATCTGGCCACCAGTCAAACCATCTGGAGTTTCAGACTTTACCTTAGACGGGGGGAAAAATTGGGGGAGGGGGGAAATCCATCAAATAAATTGGAAAAACAAATACATTTATTGAACTCGCCATCTGGTTGTGCACATTCCACCAGCAGAACAACAGCAAAACCACCACCCCACCAAGCTAAATTCAACAAATCAATTATTCATTGTGAATTATTCACTAGCTTCTATTCCGAACACTGCCAAGATGTGTTTGTTTATTTGTATTTGGAGTTTAAAAAAATCCATGGCAACATTGCTGTTTGTCTTTAGTGTCGAAGCACAAAGTGCAGCCCTGCACTTCTATTCTGGATGCTTTTATTTCATCAAAGAAAAGCAGCAGAACAAGAAAGAACGAAAGCAAAGTTCTCAGAATAAAAAAATTGCACGTGTCTGTAAAGTACCATTTCAATGTGTCTTATAAAGCGGGAGGTGTTCCGGGTGACCAGACTGTTTTAGAAATACAAACATGAGAAATGCAGAAAGGAAAGCTCTACTGGTTCTATCTGTATTATGACAGTGCCTGACACAGAAGATGTTTGTGCCACAGCTAAAGAAAATGCACATCTTGAGTGGTTCATTTGGGGTACCTGTTTGCCTGCACTTGGCTCTTTGTGGGAATAAATTAATTTTTACTAAGAAGGAGCTTGATAAATTGGCACTACTGTGAGGGTTTAGAGATTTTAGAACATGGGAGAAGAGCTTGAGCAGCTGGTGTGGGAATCAGGGTTGTGAGCATTCGGAGCAGAGTTAATGGGAAGCCACCAAGAGCCTGGGCTCAAGTTCCTGCATGTACTGGTCTCTCCACTTGTGCCATAGAGCAGAGTGTGGTATCTGAATGTGGTCCAAGGTGTTGGCAGGTTTGCAAGCTTTTGTGGAGTAAGGCTGTTTGGGGAGTTGGGAGAGCTGGGTGTTGTGGTTAGATCAGAGGAGTCAGCAGAAGGGATGAGATGAGGGCTGGTCATCCACAGCTCCCAGCATTGCTGCTCTATTGGAAATCACAGTGACAAACATGCTATTCTCTCTTCCTTCCAGTTTGTTTTTTGTCCAGACTCAGTCATACCTAGCAACTAATTAAGCCCCTAATTGAATACTGGCTGAAGGGCAGTCAGATAAGCTGTTTGTATTAAGAAACCAGAAGAAATAGAAGTACGCTATGACTTAGACTTTATATCAGTTGCAGTCTCCTCTGGTATAAGATGCTGGGTGGCTGGCCTTAGAATGAAAACATCTGAGGCAAGCAGAGCCCATATTTTGACATCTGTTTGCACAGTACCATGCGCAAAGCCTGGCTCCTCTGGCTTCTGCTGCATTTGGAGACCAACAATAACATTAAAGTGTGCAAACATTCTTTTGCAGGTACTGATACTGTCACTCCACTGCAGGATTTGTGTTGCCTCATATGAAGTGTTCTGACTTTATAGGGGTGTTGCATCAGAAAGCCCCAATTCTTTCACCCAGAAAGCCCCAATTCCTTCACTCAGGAATGAAATTATGGTATTCATTGATATATTTCCAGAAATAAGGGAGGCAAAAGGTCTCATTTGGGCACATCGTTTATTCTACAAACTTTTGTTCCTATTTCTTCCATGTTTAAGAAAATAAAAAGCAGAACCCTACTTGCTTTCAGATAAAAATTTTATGCCCGTCTATCAGTCTATCTGTCGGTGCCTGGCTGGTCATCAATTTTATGCCTGCAATTAAGTCACAGGCACAAAATGTTCCACCATTAAGCCGTGGACAAAAACATTGCTGTCCCAAATTGTGCCTGGATGGAGAAAAGAAGTAAGGATTCTTATTGATAAAGCAATGCTCTAGCTTTGAATGCTTGCTACCTTTTCAAAACTATGGCCCAGATTTCAGGAACTAAGGTTAGAATATTCAAAGCAATAGAATATTCCCATCTGCTGATGTCCACAGCTACCACGTTGCTGTGCTGAGCAGTTTACTCTGCTAGAGATCTCTACTGCTTCTTGTGGCACTGATGGAAATATATATTAAAAAAAAACAAAGGCGAGAGAAAGAAAGAGATTGAAATTGAAAACACACAAGATTAAAAACAAACAGCAAAAAAGATCAGACCAAAAAGCCCAGCGAAGGAAAGATTGAGGTCTTTTTCCCTTAGGAAATAAACTTTTCTCTTTAATCATCTGATTTGCCTGACTTTAATCCGAACGTTTCTTTTTTACTCTGGCTGTTGTGGCCTCTTTGTTCCTCGTTCTTGCCCTGGTGTACTTGTGCCCACTGCCCTGCAAGGCTTTGGAAACACATTGAGTGTTGGCAGCCCGGCAAACAGGCACCCCTTTGACAGCAGCTGCATATGTGGGAGACACATGTCCTTTGCAAGGACTGTTGCTTCTCTCAGGGGTTGTCTGACCATAGTCCAAGTCAAGGGGCTGTGTGATATTAGAGATGGTTGCAGGAGCTGGAGATGTTGGTGAAGAGCAGGTTAAGCAGGAAGTGAGGCTGGGGAGCAGCTGAGGGAAGAGACCCATAGGAGATGCTCAGTAGGTCTGTCGACAGCAGTTCTGTGTCCTCAAGGACAGTGTCTGAAAGGGCATCACCTAGATCAGCAGGGAATATGGGACAGCTCAACTTTGGTTTGGGAATGGCCTTGGGAAGGGGAGTGTGTAAAAGTTACTGACTCTGTGAATGTTCATGTAATGTGTAGATACTTGAAATCCTTCTGCACTTTGTAACTGGCAAACCAGAATCAGAGTGTATAAACTAGGGAACACATGATTTTGACACCAAAGAGCAGGAAGTTCAAAAAAAGATGCCTTTGCAAGGGAGGATCCCAGTTTGTTTGGGATTTTTTGGGAGGGGTCTTAAAATTTATGTCAGCAAGGCACAAGCCTGCCAGTATTTTTCAGCAACATTGTTCTCCAAGATGCAGGGGAGTTTTGTTGGCCTTTAGAAATGATTTATTCTGACAGTTATTGTATGTTCAACAATAAATTAAGCCAGAATAGGCTAATAACACATATTCACTGATGCTTTAACAGCTCAGTAATGGGTAGGAATTTTCTCTCTGACCCCACTCTCCTTCTGAAGTAAACAGAAAGCTGGGCAAAGGCAGGATCCTCCAACAGAAAGGATAGACAGGCTGTGAGAGAGAGCAGTTTGAAGAAAATTCCTCTCTAATTACTGATGTGTGATGACAGAGGACTGAGGAGATCATTGAAGGCTTTGGTGGTAGTAGCAATGCAAAGTTTTCTCCCAGCAACTAACCGTGTACAATGATAAACTGCACTTCCAGCACTTTGAATCTTTCTGGAAGTCTGGAGCCCACTGCAGCTGACTCAGCTTCCTAAAAGCTGCAGCATCCATCTCACAGGTCTTGTGGCTCTTACTGCACGTCAAAGGCACCCCTTCCTCACCAAGCTGTCATGTCTCAGGTTAAAGTTGTCCATGTTATATAGCACAAGGCTGCATTGAGACCTTAATGCTGCTAGCTCAGCTCAGAGGATGGAACTGAACACCAAGAAGAGTCTATCCTTGTGCCCCAAGGCAGAGCCAGCTTCATCTTCTGTCCGGATAATTGGCCTTACTGATGGGATACAAAGGGCAAATATCTTACACTTTCACTCTGTTAAGGCTTTTGACACTCTCATGATATCCCCATAAGCACATTAGAGAAGGTCTGTTGAAATACCAAAAGGCGGTTGAAACGTCTGTTGTGCTCAAACAGGAGCTACCTACAGTTCTCTATCAAAGTGAAAGGTGTGTGGAGTGGGAGGGATCAGCCCTACATGAGTTATTTTCTTTCATGAGCTGGATGATAGGATAGCAAAGAAGCTTTAATTTTTAATGTCTGTGGGACTGTAGGCATGCTTGTGCACAGGGCTAGAGCAAAATGCATAAATAGCCTGAAGCCTGAAATTCAGGAATAAAGTGTACAAGGTACTGCACTTCGTCAGGGATAATGAGGTGTGTGTGGGCCAGGGACTGACAGGTTGGGAAGCAGTCTTGTGGAAGAACATGCTGGACTTACTGCATAATGTGAACTCAGATGGTGCCAAGATGAAGCAGAGATGTATTTATTTTTCTAATCCTCTTTCCCTTACCGCAGCCAGGATATTAGGTAACACCTCTTGGCCTGCATCCCTACCATCCTTGGGGCTTGGACCCAACTCTCTGCTCTAGCCGGATAGTCACAGATACTGATAGGTGACAGTGAGTTATAGAAGGTCAGCTGTGGTGATTCTGGGCTGCATCAGGGACTCCAACTCTTCTTGCTTGCTGCTTAGTTCTGTGTCAACTCAGGAAGCTGGGAACCCCAATGCCACTAGCATGCCTGTGGTATCACAGGGAAAAAGAGAGCTAAACAAGTGGAAGAATCAGGCAGAAGATCAAAAAACATGCTATAAAAACACCGAGCTGAAGTACAGTGATGCTGTGGAAGCTGTTTCTCCATCAGCAGTGGATGAGAGCATTCCCAGTGCTGCAGTACCTGTGTCCACCTTTCCAAGTCTCGCTGAGCAGCACAGCCAAAACCCTAATTCTTGGTGCTCGAGGGGTTGACAATAACCTGCCCATCACCACCTCCTCTCCTCCCCTCGCTACCTTCACTCCCCTACTTGCCATGTCCTATTTTCTTGTCAACAAGGTGGTGTCTGTTTGCTTGCTTGCTTTCTTTCTAGCAACAATAGGTTGTTAGACCTGGAAGGAGAATTTGCAATGATTCACTGGATAGTTTTGTGCCATTTATTACAAATGCCTGTGAGCTGAAGGCTGTTGCCTTGACTTTACTCAAGGAATGATTTTTGGCTCACTTGTATAGATCTTTCTGTTTTTCTGCTTTCCTTTTTCTTTCCTTTTTTTTTTTTTTTTCTCTTTTCTTTTATTCTGTCTTTTTATATTATGTTTTAAATTAGTTGAGCAGCAAGTATCAAAAGTTTGTTGTTGGGTCTGCTTTAGTTGCGATAGTCACACTCTCTTGGCTTGTTTTCCTGGTTCACTCAGGCTACCTCCTGTAGCTGGAGGGAGTTATGGAGAAACCAGTGGCCTTCACTCTCTTGGAAAGAGGAATCAGTATATGAAAAGGGAACAGATAAGGACTAGACCACTTGGAAGCTTCCCTCCAACCCCCAAGGCTTGTCCCAAAGGATCTCTTGAAGCAGCTTTGCAGCTTTTTTGGGTGGTGAGGAGTTTAAAGGTAGCCTGTGAGTGCACAATTGCCTACATTAATGGTGCGTGCATGAACATTTTACCCAGTTAAGTGTGTGCAACTGGCTTCTCCGATTGCTTTGGAGCCAGAGCTGCACCAAGAGATTCTGGGAGCTCCTCCTCGTTGCTGTGACAGTTAGCGTCTGGTCCAATATACTTCTGATGCAAATAGGTGGATGTGTTTGAGCTTCGTCTTTGTTCTCTGCCATTACCGGTACGTGGGTTGGCAAGCTGGAAATGGCTTTCTGCCAGCCCTTAATGGGAGCAGCTCCCGATTGCTGAACGTGTGTGCAGAAAGCAAATGCGAAAGCGAGGGGGGTTTGATGGTCAGAGCAACCATCTTTTAACTGGGGAAAATTCTCCTGTAATACACATTCTCCAACTTCCCCAAACTCTGGTTATGACACATTTAAAAATCCATACTGCTGTGAAGTAGAAATTATAGCCAATTAAACAAGACTCCCAAACAGAGCCTGTCCCCAAATTTTCCCTTTTTGTATTTGTTGAACTGCACAATTATTTTAAATTGAGTGTTGCATATTCATAAACCACATTTCAAACCACCCAGTCTTCTGGTTTATGTATCTAAGTTGGAATATTAGCATATATTTCAGTAGCTCATTTCATTTCATTGATCCCAAAGTTCCTTACAGCAGATGCACGTGATTCTCGTACCAGTACTGAAGTGCAGCCTCCTCTGTGCTGGAATATGACAGTGTTTAACAGAGTAAGAGTTTCCTCCCACCACATCGGCTAAACCAACATATGGCTGCTGCTTCTTCCAACAGGAATGGCTCAATAAGTTGCTGTACAAATACAAAGCACAGCAGTGGGATTACAGCATAACCATAGTGGCAGCAAATTTCTTTGCTTAGATGAGTATTAAATCCCACCTCTGAGAGTGACCTTAGAGCCTAAGGGTTGTGCAGGTGTAATGAGAGATGTGGATTTTAGCAGCTCTTAACAGTGGTGGATTGGGGTTACATGAACTGTTGAGAAAGGCATGCAGAAGGAACCCAAGTGAATGAGGCTGTTCATGATAAAGGATGCATCATGGCAAAGGAATGGATGCAGGTACAAAACCACACCTTACATGTAAAAGTGGTAAAACTTTCCCATGCAGACAAACCCAAAGACCCATTCTGTGAATGAAGGTTATCAGGTGCCTCAAATTGCTTTTTTAAAATGTAGCATAAGGGTTAGTAGTTCATGCAGGGGACACTTCAAAGCTGCACCCAACACATCACTCTTAGGACTCTGCAGTAGTACCAGTGCATTTCTAAGTCACTAACACCGTTATTTGCAGTTTCTCCCATTCAAATAGTGACAGTTCGTTTCTCAGCTCTGCTTAGCTTGCCAGATCTGATGCGGGGTGGTATGGCTGTTCAGGCACAGTTACTGAAAGAGAGGCAAAGAGAAACCTCTTTAATTTCTATTGTCTTTCATTCTGATGACATATATCAAATTTCGTCTGTCTGACAAGTTCAGCTCTGACATGCTCCTCTGCTTTCCTACAAGTGTCCCTCTGATGGGAAGGGAAGATGAGCCAATGGGCAGCATGGGCTTGGAGAAAAGGATGGGTGAATAAGGAAGGAGGAGGAAAGAGACAGAAAAGATTCACTAAAAATAAAAGTGCACCAAAGCCTACAAAAAGAAGAAAGAGAAAGAGGCAGAAAAAGAAACTGATTGAGATTGCATGAAAGACTTTTTAAGCCCCCGCACTAGTCTGCAGTCTTCAAAATACCTGAAAAAACAAGTGCTGTCTTTACTGTTGTGTCTGCCAATGTCCTTGTCACACAGCTAATTCTGCATTTGCTGATCCTTCACCTTCCCCTGCATTTCCCTGCTATCTTTTTTATTGTTGCCTCAATCACTGTCTTAACTCAGTGTCTTCAGGAGTGCTTTCCAATCTCTTCCTCCCTGAGTCCTGGTGTGGACTGGAAGTGGTTTCTTCCATTTCTAAGGTAGATGGACAGCCATAGTAGACGATGCCCACCCACCCTCTACTTCTTAGGCTTCATCAGAGGATGTCTCAGAAGAAGAAAGACAGCGAGTGACCTGAACTAAACTTCTAGATCTTCCTGCATCTTTTTTGCTTGCAGTATAGGATCATAGTGCTGGGAGGGCACCTCCTGCAGCTGTATCCTAAGACCTGTCCTAAGGATGGTCTTTTGGAGAAGGCCACCACTTTGGGATGGAAGGGATACATGCAGTACGGGCACATGAGTGGTTCCCTGGCTGTTTCAGAATGCTTTTTCCCAGGCCTGTGATAGCTTGGTACATACCAGGCAGTGGTGGTGTGTGCTGCAGGGTGCTGGCACCACCACTGCAGAGAGTTCACCCAGGAACCATCTCTTTTAGAAACCATTGCAGCTCAAGTATGCTCAGCTCTGCCATCAGCACTGGGCACAAGCTTTCACCAGCTGGTAGAGGAAGTAGCAGGTATATGTCATGTCATTTCCAAGCAAGGAATGGATCACAGCTGCCCTCATCCTGAGCTCCAATCTCCAGAGATCATGCAAAGTTTCATGCTAAGACGAAACCACGTACAGGAGGAAGTTCAGGCTCAGCTGGTCACATAATTGTGTACAAAAGAAGTGACTGAAAAACCTGCTGTAATGAGCACGACCTGACTGAACAGAGCTATGCTTGCTAATGACATTGATGAGTTTTGCTTGTGGATAGCAATGAGCCACATATTTTAACTCCCAGGAGTACAAATGGTCCTTCAGCTGCTGTTTAGTTTCTTTCTGCTAGGCTGGCTGCTGCACATGTTTTTCCTCTGTCACGTGTCTAGCTTCTCAGTGTGTCAGAAGGAAAGCTCTGAGGGGATGCTGCATGCTGGATTGGGAGCATCTGCCATCTTCTCAAAAGGATGTCTTGATGGTTTGCAAACATAGGTCCAGGCTCTCTGTGGCTGAAGGAACATCATGATGCTGACAGCTGCCCTCCAAGTTCAGAGGTTACCTGAAGCACTGCCAAATATCAGGGAGTTTTCAGCCCTTAACCAAGACCTCTCTTGGGTCTGGAAATCAGCAGAGAACACACTTCCCTGGGAGATTTCTAGTAGTTCTTGAAAGCAACTACACTGTTTGGCTTTAAACTGTAGCGGTGTTTTGAGAATGAATGAATGGAAGTCATGACAGGCAGAAGCAAGGAAGTAATGACAGGCAGAAGCAAGCAGGTTCATTTTTGGTATCATGTTTGGAGCTGGAAGGTTCACAGGTGGTTGGTTCTTTTTGTCACCTTAATCACTCTGGTAATCTGGAAATATCCCAATGGCTACAGATCCATTCTCTTTGGCACTTACTGACGGATATAGTCAAGGAATTTAGCGGCAATGGGATGGCTGAAGCAGGGAGTGAACTGGGTAACTGAACCCAGGTATCTGTTTCAGGCTAGACATGAATTGAAAAAGCCAAAGATAGAGCCATTCATTGATTCCCTGTGCTTACAGATATCTGCACAAATATGCAACATTTCCTTCTTGATAGTGTTTCTGTTGCATGTTACTGTCCATCTGCAAGGAGATTACATATTTAGCATCTGACTACCTATCCATCAGCATTAGGTTTCTTAAGGCATCCGTTAATATGGGTATTCAGCATCTGTCTTACTTGCTATGTGCTCTCTGCATTCTGCATCTTTCTCTGCAGAAAATACCCTCTCTGTTGTGGACATTTGCTCTTCTGAGTCTCAGTTTGAGTAGAAAAAGGAAGAATATTTATTTCTCTCAGTTCCTTTTCTTGCATGTAAAATTAAAGTGGGGCAAGTTGAGACATTGAGTCTTGCTGCTGGAAGAATCAAGTGTTACTTGCAGTGCATCACTGTTTCCTGGTGGAATGAGACAGCTCACTTCTGCAAATACTCATGATACCATCAGCATGTCAGAATCCTGACTTGCTAAGCTCGCTTACTTGAGATTAAGAAGTATGTTGGTGTCTTCATTATTCAGAAGTATTAACAAAGCCATCCCAGAATGTGGAAAAGTAACTGATGTGATCATCAAATCACATGTACAGGTGAACATCTTGACCTTTTAACTGCTAAGCTATTAGCCATGCAGTCACATGGAGAACTTCACTGTTGAATCTGCCAGGACTTGTTACCTACGGAGACTAAATTGATCTGCACAGAGCTGATGTACCCTGGAAGCTCAAGGCAATTAGCTGTGGATAATGGGAGTGGAGTATAGTGACAAGTCCTCCAAGCCAAAGAGCTGCTCCACTCTTGGAGGTCTTGGACACTCTACGGGACATGACCTTCACTCTTAACTTGAACTTCACCCCTGGCAGGTAGATAATCAACAGGCTGAACTAACTGGGACAGAAAATTGTGGTAAACACTGTACAGGGAGTTTCAGAGCTCTGATGATGAAGGCTTTAGGTTATGGAAACAGCATAAGCCAAATAGTTTTGACTTTTTTATTTTCATTTCTTGCCATTAAAAAGAAGAGTAAACTCCAAGTGCAGTCTGTCTCCTGTCCCTAGCTGAAGCACTAATTTATTTTGTGTCTTGTAGTAACACTTGGAAGCCCTGGTGTCAGTAGTAGCGATGCACAAAGATATATCAAAAGAATTAGTCCCATCCTCAGAAAGCTTGTGATCTGAAGTCCAGATCCTGCAAAGTCTTCAGAATATATTTAGCAATATGTTGCAATTATTACTGATATTAAATGCTATTAGGGAATATCCAGTTCCCAAATACCAGTCAGGAACCCAGGCTACTGGGCCCTAAGTGGTACATAACAAAGACAGTTCCAGAATGAGCAGGTTTATGGGCAGAATGTTGAGCATTGACCCTCTGTTGGATTTCTTACAGTGCCTGTGTAAGGCTTAGCAGAAAGTAAGCATAAAATAGAGGAAAAGATAAGAAATAGATACAACAAAGATATAGGTGGAAGCATAAGGTAACAATGTAATGTAATATTAAGAATATAAATCTAAGATAGAATTGAGAATATTCCAAGAGCTTGGGTTTTTTCTGCACCATTAACTTGATGGCATTGCACACCATAATATATATAGATCCTCTGTTCTTACTTTACCTCTGAAATGTACAATTTCATATATAATGTGTGATAAATAGGATGTACAATGGGCTAGAATCAATGGTGCAGGAGAAACTTTAACATATGGAATGACTTGACTTCTAAGTGCTTGATTGCTCAGTCTTAATGTTTTAGCAATGCTGAATTTTTTGGATTGTAAATCTATTTGTATGCGTGTGCCCTTCTAAAGAACCAAGTGAAACAGAAGCTGAACTCAGCCATGTAGTTGTGGTGTCTTTAACAAGAAAGACCCAAGAAGCTTGTTGCAAAGCCCATTTGTTTGACAGGACATTTGTTGAGTGCTAGTGCAGCTGGATTCCAGTGGGAACAGATGGACACGCTGATCATTTTTATACATGAGAACTGAGTCCGTGGGGGAATAAAAATGGTTTTGCATTAGTTTTGGTTACCTTTTTGTTGCCCTATTTGTTAATAGCTGAACTATCCTTGAGGCTCTTTTCCTCTTTCAAAATTGAGATAAATAAAGAAGAATGTATTTTTTCCCCATAACCTTGGGGAGAAACCAGGCTGACTGTGTAGAATGACAGAGATTTTCTTCTGTAGGGGGAGGACTGTTGGGTTTAGAACATGTTATTTTAGACAGATATCTATTTGAACAGAGTGAAACACCTGAAGATGATAAATGGCCCGTATTTGCACTTTTCCCAGCTGAAATGGTAGCATTACTGGCAGCCCATTTCCCAAATCTGATCTGAAAGACATGCTTCATACTTATGTCTCTTCCTACTGCTTTTATACCATCATAAAGACTTTACTATCCCATCAAGACATATTAACATTTTTCCTTGAGCCGGGATGGTCTGAAAGTGGTTTATTTTCCAAAACTCATCATGCCTTCTCTTGGTAACAAAGAAGTCCCATATATTCTCACTTTCAGTGCTCTTGGAAGCTCAGGGCATGAAGGAGGCTTGATGTGACAGTTGAATAGGTAAGAACTCGGCTGAAGTCTATGAAAACGGAGCCAAGGGGTCTCAGTGAAAAACCATTTTTACCACTAGTGCGATGACCACAGTTCAGTTTCTGTTGTCTGCTTTCCTAAAGAAGGAAACATGAAAGGACAAGCATATTCAAGAGTGGAAGGGAACAGATGATACATGGAAACATTATGTAGGAACATATACATAAATATATGATGGAAAATATCGCATAGCCCAGCCAATTTTTTCCCCTCCTTCCTTCTTTCCCTTTCAAATCAGATAAATTAATATTTTATTTCTCTGCAGCTGTAAGGGAGATATATTATTGAAGGGATCATGTTTTCCCAGAGTCCCTCCCTGTTGCCTGGCTTTCTGTGCCAGATAAAGGCAAATTTAAACAAACAACAGCTTTTAAGGTTGGAGTCATGGCAGTTCCAAATGTTCCACTCAAACGCTTGCAGAAAGACCCTCTGCAAGGTTACATTTATGCCTCAAGTCCTGCCTGTCTTACAGGGATACTCAATAAAGCCATTGATAAGGCTCCCATGAGACAAATACATCAAGTTTGACTCTAAATAAGTTATAGAGATGCCCAAGGTCTGAGTATGGCCAGGACAGCATCTTGCTTGCAGCCCTGCCTGCAGTTTTGGGTGTATGTTTCCGGTTCCTTGTCAAAAAACAATGCTTCCCTGTTTGTGTAGCATGCTTCAATAGGTATGCATGAAAAGCACTAAGTGAAGAGTATATTGTTGTATTGCAGATTCAGGCATAGCAAAATTTGTTAGTTTTTATTTTATTTTAATTTCCTAGAAAAGACCTGAGAGTTTCTTATCTAGGGCATTAGGAAAATTTCAGATGCACTGATTCAAATCAATTCAGCAGAGATTTTCCCAGTTTCAATTTCACAGAGCAGACAGGATGATGCGAGAAGTTCTGGATCCACGCTTGGATTCCCTGAACAGGACACCCTGCACAAAATCTGGTCTGAATCTCCAAATACAGGATACTGATTAGTCCTGTTAAAAACCACTTCTTGAACCACTCCTCAACCTGCCAAAGCATGAAAGTGTTGATGAGTCTGTCTGTAATTTCAGGTTCAAACCAGCATTGGAAAACAGATGTGTTTTAATGGAACAAATAGATGCCCATTCCACACTAGGTATTGGAGGGTACGAGCAACCCTGGTTTTCTGTTATCTCTTTGTGAATCTCTGAGTAAGATATAGCAAAGATTAAAAGCCATGACCCAGAGGTAACACATATATTTGTTTCCAGAATTTCAGATGCCAATGTGTTGGATGTTTTGTCAGTGGAGAGCCTCCTGGATGCTGCAAATGTCTTTTAGAGAGCTAAATTGATCCTACAGGCTGATCCAAAAGATCACCCTTTCTGGTTTTCACTGATGGCAGAAGCAGATGTATTTGAGATTGAGGGACCTGGATGCAGGTTAGCCACCAGCCTGGCCCCCCAGGATTTCATTGAGAAGCTCTACCATCTGGTGTTTTGCAAGGCATTTGCTAAGCCCTGTGCAACATCCTCACTTTCAGTATAGCAAAGGTGTTGGCACCGTTTAGAAACATGGAGCATCACCCTCCAGGAAAAGCATAGAATCATAGAATAGTTAGGGTTGGAAAGGACCTTAAGATCATCAAGTTCCAACCCCCCTGCTATGAGCAGGGACACCTCACAGTAGACCATGTCACCCAAGGCTCTGTCATGTAAGAAAAGCTGCCCTGCCTAACCTTCGTCCTTCTACCCCTGGGGCTGCCTCCAAGCCCAGGACTCCTCTGCTTGCTTCATGTCTGAGAAGCCTCACACAGCTATAGCAGAAATTTGCATCCTCCTCTGTCTCCTCCCCCTTCCCAGCCACACACAGAAAGCAAATTCAATTAAGCAAGTGATTTGCTGTTGTGTTTAAGTTACAATAGTAGTAATCACACCAATTATAGAAATCAGGTTGGCAATCACGGACCCTGCCCTCTGGGTTGCTATTAACTTCATTCCACTGCGTGATTTCCCTTTGCCCCGTTCAAATTGGTGAAGGTCACCTGTGTATATCCCTGCTCCTCCAGGATGTAATAGCATCTTTGAAACCTAACCACCAGTTGCTGCCCTCACATGTGTAGTCAGATTTATCCTACCTCTCTCTATTACGATAATGAGTGGGTAGCAGATGTAGTTGAATGTTGTTGCAGTGTTCTCCCTCTACCCTCCCTCCATTTCCCCTAGCAAGCAATAGTTTGAATCTTAAACAGCATCTTGGACTACTTAGTGGAAACATTTCCTAGGCCCAAGGGAAAAATAGTTACACAACTGCTCAGGATCTTTTTATTCCAATTTTTCCTTTTTTTACTTTTTTTTTTTTTTTTTCCTTTCTTACTCTTATCTTTCTTTCTACTTGGGTGAATCTTCTTTAATTATCAACAAGAAGCAGCATTAAATATGATGACAGATGTCTCCCTCTGTTCCTCTTCTCTCATCCCCATGATTATCAATGGAAGTCCCTTCACAGACAAAACATCATTTTGTTGCAGGGAAATGTTACCTGTGGTTTATTTTGCCCCCACTTATGTTGCTTCTCTGTGTGTAGGCAGATTTGTTTTGGGCTCCTCTTCTTCCTCCACCTCCAAAGGCAAAGCCGGCTGGGGGAACACAAGATACAAAATGTATTTGACTATAGGAGCTTTCTGAGAAAGAAGTAGTTGGTTCAGTTTCTTTGGTTGAGGCAGGAATTAACACCTCTTTCTGCCATAAAATGCTGATAGGCTGTATTTCAAATGTGACCCTTGGCATTGGGAAGCAGCAGTTTCTCCCTATATCCGGGTACCTTCCAGCACAAGAAACACTCACATTACCCTCTCCTTTGGTCTCCAATAGAGTTAGTTGTTGCTCAATTGTAAGCATGTATGAATCCAGGGTGAAATTGAGTTGTGACATGTTGAATATGGCTTCAATTTAGCAACAAAGGTGTTGGGCTGGGCCATGTCAAAGGCATTACAGAAGTCAAGATGAGCAACATCAGTTATGTCCACTGAAGTACCATGTGCCCATTTTACCCTCCTTTTCTAATGCACAGCTACTCTTCATACCTCCTCTTGTTGTATTCTTGCCTTCCCCACAGCCAACATGTCCAGGTTAGGCATTCTTCAGTCATTCATGGCATTTGCTGGAGTCCAGAAAAGAGGCTGTTAGGAGGATGTTAATTTAGATACTTGTTCAAAAGTCAAATTAGGCTCTCATATCTCTGCCTTTTCGGGATCTCTGTTTTCCTTATGATTGGTCTGCTGTGTTATTTACACTTTTCACAAGAGAGATGGTGAGCCATCTGGATTTGGTGTGCAGCCAAAGCTGGTTGGCTTGCCCACAGAATTAAGATAGAGTTGCCATGTACTGGGAATATCAAGCCCTTTAACAGGTATGAGAGCAGCTCTGGAGTGGCATTTTCCCGACATACTGTGTGTGCCTGGTAAATTAGGCAGTACTGAAGCAGTTGAGGGATTCTCTTTGTTATGTCTATCTTTGACCACTTGTCTCATGCTACAGTCTCTAAATGAGCTTGTGATGTGCTTGGTTCAATGTCCACAAAGCAAAGTCAGGACTTAGTCAGTCACCAGAGTAGCTTTGGGCTTTGATGTGGTATGAGTGGGAGCATCCATATCGTGCCATAAGCAGGCTGCCTTGTTTTACTGGTGTGATAAGGCCTAGCCTCCTACCTAGCACAACTCAGGCTGGCTCCTGAGTAAGATATAAGAGAGGCTTGGTCACCGTTCTCTTCTTGTGAAGTAGGGGAGAATCCTGTCTAACCAAGGGAACCAGTGCAGAAACAGTGAATCAAGGCCTAGAAGTTTAAGCAAATGACCATTCTCATGTTCTCTTCTCCCTCTGTAAGGCACAATTCTCCACCAGTTTATACTCATTGCCCCATATTAAGAGAGAGCCACTCTGGATGCTCCAGGGTGTACTGGCAGTGACAGAGGAGAGCAGCTTCTAAGACACAGCTCCCTCCTGGGCTGGCACTGCCCTGCTGCAGCTGGTGAAGGGGTGGATGCTTTCCATGGGTGCCCTGGCTTGATGTGTTCTGCTGGAACATGGGCTGCAGTGTTATCTTCTGCAGTGGGCCGAGTTCCTGCATGGCTGGGGCTGTGGTTTAACAGCAGCACCCGGCCAGCTGCCTAGCTGTGCTTTCAACCATCCCTGGGGCAGGCACAGGCCATGTAATTGTACAGACAGGAGTGCTTTAATCCTAGAGAAGGGAACAAATGGGGAAGGGAAATGGCAATGTTTCAGGATGTGCAGGTGTTACCTGCCACGGTGCTGCTTTCATGTGGCTGCATGGTGAGGTTTCACTGGTCTTCTTGCCACCCTGGCTGGCCCATGGGCTGAGGGACCTTCCATCCCCGTGGCAGGTGGGGGACAGAAGGGCTGTTGTGTCCTAGCCAGACCCCTGGAGCTTTATGTGTGCTACATTCCTGGATGCTTTATGTCCTGACTCCCAGCCACAGGTAAATCTCACCCTGCTCTTCGCCTGCCAGAGCCCAGGGCGATGAAGGATCAGGTGGCAGGTAAAGTAATCAATCTGGAGGGCTTTTAGCAGCACGTCCTGCCATTGTTTGACAGCACATCTCTGTCAAGGAGACTCTTTCCTTGATCAATAAATCAATCTGTCCTTTTTTACCTTTCTGCGCCAGCATGTCAGTCATTTCATGCCATGGACAATGTACAGCTGGCACTCAATTGGCATGGTAAATATTGCCTCCTGCCAAGACCTCTCATGAATGGATCAAAGTCCAGGGCCTCTGTGGGGTCTCTCCTTGTGCCCAGATAGCTGGGGATGGTACCAATCCAAATCCTGTTACCTGCCTGGGTCACTGGGTGGTATCTGCAGTTTGATGTAGGTCCTCTGTTAAGATGTCCACATAACCCATAGGACTTCATTTTCCTCAGGTGTCACTGGCTCAGACATCTCTCCTAGCACCCTCTGCAATAGCGCTCTGCCAGCATCTCCCCTTGCATCCCTCAAATGCTCACATCCATATGCTATAAAAACACCAGTGTTGTGTTTTACAGAGAAAACATCATGGTTTCCCCTGGCTAATTGCTGCTGGAGGCAGGAAGGACTCCACTAGGTCAGTGCCAAGTGTGGGCTGAGGTGGGATGCTGAGGTTTGCTGGACAGGGCTTGCTGCTCCTGGACTGGTGCTGGCACTGCACCTGGATGCAAGCTGTGTGCAGAGTGGGCTGAGCTGCCTGTGCCTGCCTGCTTAGGTTTCTATAGACACAGCCTGTGTCAGCCTCAATCTCCTATTTATCTCTTCTTGTTCCTGCTGTCACAACACTTTCCCATGAATGCAGAGTGAAGGGGGCAGTAACACTGGGCAAAGAGAGACTGAGAAGGAGCTGGAGCCTCAGAGCCGTGTTGTGAATGATGCCCGTGCTCTGAGATATGTTTGCTTGTTTTACTGAGGACCAGACGAGGGCCACCAAAGTCAGTTTGCTTAGGAATATCAGTCTATACTATCAAAGTGAAAGGCTGTGTGTCTTTTAGTTTTCCAAAACACTGAGATGTGATTACGTGAGACTAGAAAACCACTGGCTCGGATGTTTTGTGCTAATTTAAGACATCTCCCTTGGATGCTTTTTAGCTCCTGGCTCTTTTTGGCAAACAGCTTTGCTTTCCCCAAACAGCTTTTGCCCTAAGATCTCCAGCTGCAAGTCTGAGATGTACTAAAGGGGATCCTGATGGTTGGATGCCATAAAAATTCCTCAGCCTGGCCTTGGGACTTCCTCAGGCTAGTTAGAAATATTGGGAAACACTGAAACTGAGGTGTCAGGAGACTGGAAGTATCGTGCTGGAGTCACATGGAATCACTGCAACACATCAGAGCCATCTGGGAACCAGCACTAGATGGCAACTCATTTTATTCTGTCCCTTACCTTTATGCTTTAACAACAAGATCGGCCTTCCTCTCGAGACACATCTAATTGTATCCTTAGGCTATCATGACTATAACTACACTGCTACTCTAATTAGGCTTAAGGTTCGACATCTTTCTTAATTTCTCCTTTCTTCAATTTCTTTGAAATGTTTTAGGCAGCCATCCGAACGTAACCAGTCTTTCATCACCTAACATCCTTCAGCTCCCCCTCCTTCTCCCCTGGCGGTGGCTGTGGCATGCCAAGCCTCTCTTATAGCTCTCTACAGCCAATGGCTAGTGGAGCATCTCTCTCCATTTAGGTGGCAGGGGAGCTGCAAACAAAGGAGCAAGGGTCCTCTCCCCACCCTTGCTATGGGGTTTAGGGAGACCTTGGTGTGCTGCACAGCAACAACTGCAGAATTCCTGGGTGACCCTGGATTTTTTTCCCTTCTCTAATTGTTCTTACTTCTTTCTGGAGGTCAGGCCCTGACATACAGTGCCGGCTCCTCAGAGAGCTGAGAGAGAAATGGGGACTAACAGCTTAAAATGTGGTTCTCGTAAGCGACTTGATAAAAATAGCCTCTGCTTCCTCTGTTGCTCTAATTCCTGTGTGACTCCAGGTTGGTTTTGCTCACTCACAGATGGAAAAGGAAGTTTTTTACCATCTCTTCCTCCTGTTTGCTACAGAGCTCTGGGAGTCACACCGGCAGTTTCTCAGCAGGACTGCTTGCTAAGGTCTAAATGAAGAGACTGGGGTTGTTCTTGGCAGTGAGGAGGAAAAAAAAAAAAACCCAACAAACAAAACACCAAAGCATCAGTTTAATCCATAGATCTTTCCTTAGATCTGCATGGTTGAGTAAGACTAAAGAGTGACCAACAACTTAATCCCTTCAGTAGGGCACAGCAGGAACCAGGAATCACAGATCTGTGATAAACACAGTCCTGTGTATTTATTTACAAGGAAATTCTTCAGGAAATTCTCCTTATGCATTTGAGCCAACAAGATGCCTATAAAGCCCTTATGATGTAAGCATGCTTGACTCAGATGTACAGCAGTGCTGTATCACATACTGCCTGCCCCATAACACCAGTATTTAAGGTAGTCTTTTCCATCTTCTGCCTGCCACAGCCCAGCACCTTTTCTTCTCTTCTTTAGGTCTGCTCAGGGGAGAACACAGCTCTTCCTCCTGTAAGGTTTTTCAGTTTAAAGGTGGCTGCTGTGATTGCTGTGAAGGGTTGTTTTACATGGGGGCTGCTGTCTGATCAAGGAACCTTTTTAAAGGGAGGAAACATTCAGATCATCAGAAGTGGGCTGCGGACTACATTAATGAAGTGTGCAAAATCTCCCTGTTCCAGCCCACTCCATGTGCAAGAAACAAGAAAGCTCTCAGATGAAGTTTGAACACACATCTCTTCTTAGGCACACATCTGCATACGGGGTGTGTGTCGGGGGGGGTGCCCTCAGGATCTGGGCATCAAAGTCCTTCATTCCCAGCAAAAAAGATTGCTCTTGCTCGGTGCCTCATTCTCCTCCCTCTTTCCAGCTCTCCTATACATGCTTGCTAAGATACCTTAATGCAAGGACTTCCAACCACAGCCCAGCCTAGTGAAGCAGAAGATTTCATGGCTAGGGACATCTACGGCTTTCCCAGCTTGTTATGTCAGCACTTTCATCTAATTGCATCTCTGCTAACATTTCTCCTGCCCAGCCTGAGAGCTCCAAGAGGGGGTTATCCCAAGGGACAGGCAGAAATATGCCCTCTGTCACCCTGAACATCCCATGATCCATGGGGACCGTGTTGCAACTCAGGAACTGAAGATGAGGGTACAAATTCCTTTCATTCCCTGCCATGCCAGAGGTGTAGAAGAAATAGTAAAGCAAGGCTGGGGCTTAGGGAAGTCCCAGTTTTCCATTCTTGACTCCTCTTACCCCTCTTAAAATCTAGAAACAGGGAGGAAGTAATCAAAAGCTCTTTCCCAGTGAGCTGTGCAACTCTGTAGGCTGAGGGGCTTTAAGGGCAGCTGCCAGCTTTAGTAAGACTTGCAGGAAATTCACAGGAGTTAGCTGTAGGCACGTCAGATGATGTAAGGAGAAGGGACTCACTGATATGTACAGAAATAGAAGTCACCAACCCAGCTGAGGAGGAGAGGAGAGAGAAAATGTTGCTTACTCACAGGAAAAAACGAAGGGGGTGTGTGGTGTGTGTAATACTGGAATTGCCTTCCTTCCTATTCCTTTCCCATTGCCACTTTTCCAGGCATTATTATGACTTGGCAGAAGTCATCCCACAAGCATCCCTAGATTACCAGTTCAAAAGGAATTGAAAATCCCAGTGTCTTGAGATATGATGGTGTCCACTGCGCTGGGGCTTTTCTAAAGGTGAAAGCTGACTCCAAAAGTAATGTGAAGAAGGATTTAAAGCAACACACTGTCATTTGGAAACCTGCTCTGTCCTAAGACATTTTTGCTGTTTCCCAGCCCAAATCCTGTAGATGGTTGGGCCCTGCATGCTTACTATCTGGCACTGGGTGCAGTGGGACCTTGTCACCCTGCCCCTGCTATGTTTTACACCCACCCTCCCTTGGACAACAGAATATGCAAGGTGAAGCGGAATCTGACCTCAGGGTGCACTGCATGAAGGAAACATGAAACCCTTTCTGTCACCCCATTCCTGGGGACCCTTGTTGCCACCCATCAGCTTTTCTGCTGCTGTCAGCACCAACAGCCAAATCAGCAATAAGTACACATCAGCTTAGTATTCATTCTCAGTCCAGCATTGCCTATAGCACTCACTTGCTGTCATCCACACGCCTGCTAGGCAGTAGCCCTCCTGTCCTGGGGCCACTCCTAGTCCCACAGGGGCAAGTCGGGATGGGTGAGATAATGAGAGCAGGTCCCTGCTATGGGCTGCGAGGCTGAGACAGAAAGCAAACAGAGCGAAAGCAAGGAACAAGCTCTGACTGCAGATGGATTTTGCCCCCTTCTGTCAGCATCCTGCAACAAACCCGAGCTGCTGCCTCGGGCCAGCTCTGCGTTGCCTGTATATTTGGCTGTACAGATGCTATCACAGCCACTGGCATCCCATCCACAGCCTCTTGCTGCTTACAGGCAGGGAGGCCAGAAATTATGACTGAAGCCTCCACAGAGCTCAGCTTTAAACTCAGGCAATTTTGCTATAAACAAGGGTATTTTATTTTTGGGTCAGAAGATAGCAAGTTGGGGCAGGGAAGCTGGTGGGGGTGTGGGAGGGAATGAATATCTGCAGGAACAAGGGAGTCACATAGCCGAGGGGTGGCTGTTAGTGGTTGAACAGGTCTTGGAAGGTGGCAACATATTTTTGCCCAGAGATTCACTTGTGAAACACTGCTTCAGTCCTAAATGCTATCAGTGCTTGAATATTGGCCTCACAGGATGCTCCCACAGGCCCAGTCTCTTGGTAGACAGCAGAAAGCACATGGAGCCTTTAAAGTAATATGTGTTGCACTGATCTCCTACCCTATCCCCTTGTATGTCACAGGCAAGCAAGGATTGCAGTTGCTGTCAGATGATGGCCATAGGAGATTATGAGATAAGCCTCATCCTATAATGTTCAACGAAGTAAGTGTCAGATGGGGAGGATCTCAGGAGAGCCAGGAGGGGAGAAAGAGATGTGCCTTAGGGATGCTCACATATGTCCTATGCAGCAGACAGGGGGGAGCTATGTAGGCAGTCTTTTTTCTGGTGAGAACTAGTGGTGTGACATATCCTTTATGAGGTGAGCTCAGGCAAAAGGACTGGGAATCTTATACTGTCCGCTCTGGAACTGATCTGCCCTCATCACTGATTTCTCAAGCCATGGAGGCAGGCTTGTCCCAGCCACATGTGCCTTCCAGGGCATGCAGGGACTGTGCACCAAAACCAGCCCAGCAGCTGAATCTCCAAATAGGCCTGTACAGGCTTCCTCTAAAATACCTGTAAGGAAACAAGATAGAGCATGTTGCCCTCCTGGTTTCTGCACAGATTTTTTTGGAGCAGGATCGATACGGATGCTGTAGCTGGGAAGGTTGCTCGGTGTGCTTGATGGAAGAGGGTTTTGGAGCACTGGGTTGTGGCTGAAGAAGAGTACAGAGGGAGCCTGGATGGCTCTCAGTGCTAGGCAGTTTTGCAGGTGTGGGACATCTTCCCTCCAGCCTGCCTGAATTGCTCTTGCTTGAGGAATTGCATTCCTTAGGCCTCGGTTCATGACAGCTTTTTCTTCTATCATTTTGCTGTTCAGCATTAGTTCTGGGCTTCAAGAGGAAGGTTTTAGCCGCCTTATAAATAATCCCTTTCTCTCCAGTGTGACCTCTTTGCAGGCTCAGTGCGTGCTGCTAAGCACAGGAGGTGGTTGCTTTTCCACAGCGACCCTGATGAATGCAGGCTCAGCAGCATGTCAAGGCCTCCTCATAGACGTGCACTCCATGAGCATAACATAAGAGGGCCCAGGTTGCCCCCAAGGTACAATACTTCCAGTGGCTTTTATTCCTGGTGGTTTCCCAGTCATTGTTTTAATGTCAGTCTGACCAAACTGACATTCTGAATCCAAGACAGACCCAGGAGGATGCGTTTGGAGCAGCTGATCCTTTTCCTTCCGTCCCGGTTGAAAATGAGGTCTGCTGGGCAAACCTGCTGCTTTTCAGCCGTTGTCAGGAAGGTTTTGTCTCTGGAATGGTCCTTAGCTCGCTCCAGGGCCCAGATGGCATTAGCTGAAGTCAGGTAGGAATCTCATAGGCACTGTTACAGCCTTCATCTCCAAGGCAGTGTTGAATGCCACCTGATCCCCACTGCAGAAAACACAATGTCATTCTTTGAAAAGGGGTGGTATGTGGAATGACCCTGCCTGGTGAGGAAGATTTAGGTACCTCCAAGAGAAAGATACAGAAGCACATCCAAGCCTTCCTGGCATTTCAGTAGCATAGAGTTGTATCCAAGTGTCACAGACAGCACCTTCCAGCCCATCACTCTTTTCCTCCTATTTAACTGTGGCCTTTGTATCTCTTGGCTGCAGCTCAGGCCAGACTTGGGCAGCTCACCAGGACACCTGTTCCTGCATCATTCCTGCTTTCCCTGGGTTATTTATTTACTATCTGCCTTTTCCTGCTCTATAAACAGTAGAGACACAGGTCAGTAGGAAAAGCAGCCTTCTGTACAGAGATTGTACCCTAGTGGGCCCAGCAAATCCCAGCCAAACCCCAGCTATGAACATCTCTCCAGCTTGGACAGGCTGGAAGAAAATAGCCCTATTTAAGACATTGGCTCTGCTTTACCCTGGGAAGTGAAAAGTGCTTGCAGAATAGGCTTTGGTGTGCTAAGATCTAGGAGAGGAGAAGACACCTTCAGCCCTCTCCTTCTTGCTAAGTGCTTCATGCTTTACCTGCTGCCTGGATCTGGGGGAACCCAGAGCCCAATGATCTCCTTGCCTGCCAGAGCCGTGAGCTGGTACCTCCTGATGGTCTTGCATGTTGTGGCTGCTGTATTTTTAGCCCAAGCAGCTGAGGGTGGCACCTGTGCTTCTGGGAGGGAAAGCTGGACAGGTTTTTGAAGTGCTAATGATGATTAGTTTGTCTAAGGCAGCACAAACTATCAACGGGTTTGAAACGTTAATCAGATGGGTCTAGTGCTGAAGAGCTGCAGAATGATAAATGAATGGGGAAGCTCCAGGGGGGCGAACAGGGGCTGGAGGGGAAAGAGGTGCCTAAGTGGGGATTTGACACAAGTATTTTCAGCTGCTCAGCTCTTTGCTCTCCGAGTGGTACAAATTCCTTCCTCTTCTGCATGCCTGAAATGCCTCCCTTTGATCTCAGTAACAATGTGATTGCAATGAACTCCATTCTGTCTGCTTAGGAAAAGCCTCCTTGAGGTTTTCTCCTCAGATCCTTCTCTGCTCCACCTGGGAAGTGATGCTGCACCACACTCCTGTGTGTCCCCATGAAATGCCCTTTTACCCTTTTGCTGTTCTCTGCTGCTTGCTTTATTTGGTATGTTGATGTGCATATACCTTAGCAAGATCCTAGAACATCCTCACACCTGTTTTCAGATGAACAACTGCCTTGCAGGCTACATTTTCCTGTTGAGTGCATGGATGGATGGATTCTGATAAACACTGTAAATATGTGCACAGTAAAAAGTGTTTCCAGACGTTCTCCTCTCTCTCCCCTCTTCCTTTTGTAGATACCTGTGCACCTGCATATTTTTATCTCACGCTTGCACTTGCTATGCGTGCTTGTACTATCTCGCATTCATGTTGACAAATAGGAACATCATCCTCAGAGTACCCTGCCATGCTGTGCTGGCACTTTGAGCTCCAAGATTTACTTAGAACAGCATTGCTGCTTACACACCTCTGCTGATGATGATTGTTGAGTGGGAGTAGATGTGTGCGATGATGTCCCCTCATCACACCCCAGCCTGGTCATGTGTAGATGAGAGACTATTTCTTCTCAGGCTTTGCCAGGAGCTCCCACTCACTGGAATAGGAAATGCAATTAAAATAAGGAAAAAGCAAAAGAAACGCATAATTTCATAGCTCTGTAGGCACAGACATGCCTAACTTCCTGCTTAAGGATCTGAGCCATACAGCTCACCCAATTAGTCAATAACATAAGAACCGCCATACCAGGCAGAACCAAGGATCTGTCTAGCCGCTTGTCTCCTGTATGTTGCCAGCAGTGACCTATAGCAGATGCCAAGAGAAAAATGTAAAAGTGGTGTAAGTATATAATGATACCACTCTGTTACATTTTGTAAGCCCCCTGTGATTTGCAGCACAGGGACCCCCTGAGCCAGTAGTGTTTGCTTTGTGCTTGGTAATTCCTTGTGAATTTGTCAGATGACCCACTGAGGTCCTGCAGCATCCTGTGGCAGTAACTTCCACAGCTGAACTCTGCTCTAGTTTGCATTTGCTCATCACTTGTTTGCTTTATTGAGTTTCCATTGCTTCTACTGGGAGACCAGTGAAAGATCTTTCTTATTCACTTGATCTATGGTGCTCATGATTCTGTATTTCCGTGTCACACTTTGTCTCCATCATCTAGGCTGAAGAAACCTAATTTTTTTTTGCTGTGTGAAGAAAAACTGAAGCAAGAATAAGCATGAGGGGTGCACTCTGAACATCCTAAGCCCGTGGCATTTGCACAGCTACTAACCTTTCCTTCCAGCTGATTCTAGAAATCGCATTAGGAATGACTCTCCCTCCCTATTCATGTCCAAACCAGCACTCTTGTGTATAGTATATAAGTAGTCTGACTTATATACCAGATACCTCTGTATCTAACTTCCCACCAAAAAGGCTTTAGAAGAACATGTGCTGACTGAATTTCCTTCATTCTTACTTGTTTTCCTGACTCAGGCCCTTGGTCTGTTTGCACCAGCCAGCAGCTCCCCTCAGCATTGTGCTCCTTAGAGGAGGCTGACTCCTCTCACAAACCTGTTGAAATCAATGCAAGCTGAGAGCCTGTGGCCTTGCCTCAAAGCCTGTCCTGTGATATGCAAGAGTCTTTCTTCAGTGTGCATATTCCCGAGTACGTGCTTCTGCGGAAGAGATAAATGGGAGCTGTTATCAAAGCATCTGGCAAGAGTCATGGCCTTGGTGCAGCTAGGTAATTAGTTGGATCTCTGGCAGCCTGGGGTTGCCACCTTCTGCATCTGTCCTTTTGCAAAGGAAAAGTTCAGCAGTCAGCCGCACAACGTAATCGCATCAGTGGCCATTTGGATTACCTCTCATCTTTATGAGGCAAGACCCACTTGCAGTAAGCAGCTCAGACAAGATGGAGAGAGCAACAGAGCCCCCATCTTGGAAACTGATGTAGAGATAAAGAATTCCACTACAGGACGGCATAGAAATGAGAGCAATAATAGCAATTAATCTTCTTAATCAGGTAATCTTTTCACAGCAAGCAGAGCTTTTAGTGAATTTAGCTCTATGTGTTACTCTGTAATACATAAACCATTTAAGCCAATGGAAAGACACCTTTTCCTTAAGTAGATGTTGGATCAGAAACCCTTGTGAATGAGCTGGGTACCACATTTTGGTGTAGCTGTTGTTCCTAAGCATTTACTGAATAGCTGGCAGGAATGTGCTTCTGAAAGAGGAGCCAGTCAGTGGATTGCCATGATTTTTATTCAGGTACTGTGCTCATCTCTTGCAACCAGCTCTTGGACTTGCACAGCTCTGCTTTTCCTCTCTGATGAGGTGGCTGTCCAGTTTTCCAGAGAGAAATGCAAAATCTTCCAGTGTGGATAGTAGTCAGCACAAAGGTATTCCTGACTTCGTCTAGCTCCCCAGAGAGAGTCTTGCAAACCAAAGCCATTTGTGTTAATGTTCACAGAAAGCGAATGAAATGGGCCACGAGCGCCATCAAAACAAATCTGCTGTTTATATTTGAATGACTGTTTGGTCATGCTCTAATAGCAATAATCATCAGCAGTAGCAGTGGGGAGCCAGCATGCACGTTAACTGCATTACATCTTCATTTGACATGAGTAATTGTAACATTCAATGAAGTTGTTCTAAGAGTCATGATACACTTGTTGCTCCACAAGGTGGGAAGTGGTGGAAGGCCAAAACAAGGTAGTTTGTCTGACCCTCACTAAGTAATTACCTCACTCTCAACCTGTAGTATAGTAGAAGTAGCTTGACGCTGATTACTTTTAAGCTATATTTAAGGCACATCGGCAATTTCCTCTTCTGCACGAGTACATATAATGACTCGAGATGAGCCCTGCCAGGAGTCTGGTGTCTGAGTGCTGGATGCAATGTCTGGATCTGGTTTATAGCTCTTCATGTCTGTTCTCAAACTAAATTAACCCCACTATATCCAGCCACTCCCACATTTTGTAGAGGAAAGGCAAGAATCAATTATATTAACCAAAGAAAATTCTCAGCTAATAAACAGATCGATTTAGTTTTCATTCTAGTAATGCTGCATCAGGTCTCCTTAAGTCTTGCCCTGGACTAAAAGGTGAGAAAGGGGTTACTGATGGTATCAGTGGTGGTTCAGAAAGGGTCAGAGGTCCACCAGGTTTGGGGTGAAATTCCACAGCCATTTGCACCAAGAGGCTTAAACTGAAGGCTGAGCCCTGAGGCTCTGTTTCAAACCTGTGCTTACTCAACACTGGAATGTTTTCTTTCTTGCTCTCTAAATTAAAACAAATAGTTGAAAGCTGGGGAGCTCACCACAGGGGGCTTTGTATACCTACATGAGATGCATGCAGGCCACACTGGTCTCTGCCTCCATGCCCGCCCTCCAGCCTCCTGCTGCTTCTGGCTGGCGTGCCGCTCGCCACTGCCCTGGAGTGACCTCCCTGCTCAGCACCCTGTGGTTTTTGCTCACGTTCACAGCAGGGTCTAAACGAAGTAGAATGAGGCTCCGATTACAGTTGTAACGAGGATGAAAATCCCGATTCCCATCTCGTGCTGAGTTCCCAGCTGTAGGAATTTATCAGATTGTTACAGCGGGAGGATGCCTGCTCGTGGCTCTGCCATGGCCTCTGCTGGGCTGTGCTGTGAGCAGCCGAATGTTCTTTGCTCAGCCGGGCCAGGATGCTTTCTTACCCGACAGCAAGCAGCCTTTTTGTTCATTCACCTGCATGCATTACTGTGCTATAGTGATGTCCTAATTGCTTCTTTTAAGCCATCCCAAAACAGTGTTAGTAGGGTGGCTGTGTTTTACTCTTGTGGGGTGGGGATATTTCTGGGAGCTGCTGTTGACTTTATTTGTTGTATTAGAGCTTGTACAAGGCTTGTCTCGTGGGGCTGTTTGAGGGGGGGAGGTTCAGGAAATAGTTTAATGTAAAATACCAGCCTTGGGAGTTGGTGATAGAGGCTTGAACCCCTTTTTTTCTGAGATTTTTGGGGAACTCCAGAAGAGGGGTAATCTTCATTCCTTGCTTTACAAGGCCAATGTTTTTTGTAATCTGTTAGATTATCTATTTGAGTATTTTATCTTCTAGGGATGTGGTGATGGGGAATATGATTAGAATGATGGTGAAGTAAGTGAATGAGGCTAGCTGGCCAATAGTGATGAATGGATGCTCTACTGGTTGGCTTCCTACTCATGTTAGAAAGAATAGGTTAGCAGCTAGGGTTCAAAATAGGAATTGAGAGGTGGGGCAGAAGGCTATGGCGTGTTGTCTGGATTTGTGTAGAAGGGGGTTTAGGAATAAAATTAGCATGGACCATGGGTCTTGTGAGACTGAGACTTGTGTTTCCAAGGATCCATCTTTTGTTTCCAGTCAGGGATGAAGCCAAACCCTTAATGCAAGTCTTTGCCCAAATCTCAGCTAAGTTCTGTACAGAAGCAACACCAGGGCTAACTCCAGCCAGTGTGTCCTCCCTCCGACCAAGGGGTTCCTGTGCTCAGCAGGACTCATGTATTCTGCATCTGCCATTGGAACAGTTTGGCCTGAGGGGTTTCTGTGTGCTCCCTCTGCCTTCTTCTCTGGCTAAGCCTGTGTGCTCTCAGCACTCGTTGGTCCTTTCTGCTCTTCTCCATCTTTTGAGATGCCCTTTTGTCTCATGCACATTTCTTCCCTGTGGTTCATAAGGTACACCAAGTCTGCACCCAGCGTCAGCCTGAGCCTGCTGGACTCTGGCACAATGGGGAAAGGAGGGGAAAAGGGAAAAAGTGAAATGAAGAAGGAACACACAGTTGGGGGTTGGCACAGGTGCTTTCTATGTAGGACCAGGCGGCATTTTCAGATGGCAGCAGCACGTGGCAAACATCACTTTGCATATGAAAATCTAGTTAAGCTAACGAGGTCCTTAATTAAGGCTTTTATTATCTTTTAATTCTTTGCTTAAAGGAAAGTGATTACAAAGCTCATCTTTATGATACAGCAAACTAATCTTTCATTTCTGAAGTGTTTCCTTTCCTTGCCACAATAATGAGGAGAGAGAGAGAAAAAAGATGGGGAAGGGGTGCAGAAAGGGAAAGAAATCTGTGAGAAGGAGGCCACAAAGCAGAGCATTTGAACTTGTATGCTCTGGCAATAGTGTTTCCATGCAGATCAGAAAAGGCCTTAGGAACCTATGACTCATTAGCTGGGAATGAGTGGGCAAGGGAAACAAATTGTTAAAACTCCATTAGCACAGGAGGAACTGGAGCTTTTCCCCCAGGATCTGCACACCTCTGTCCCTTGGACAGGGCTTGGTACTCGTCGGTGCCACTCACCACTTTCCTCCCTCAGCCACACCAAGTGTCTCAGCATGCTTCATGCATTGTAATCCCATAGGATGACATGTGGAAGTGACTTCCATAAAGACTCCATAGATGTCAAAGCAAAGTAATTGGGGCTGTAGGGCTCATTTCTGCTCTTCTCCTAGATGCTACAAAACTGTACAGCATATAAAACTGAAGGATGGATAGATCTGATTAGAAACAACCACATGCTGTAAAGCTCTGCCAGGACTGCCTCCTGCCCTGCAGCACTTATCCTCAGCTTTCCTGACACCAGCTTTCCTAGTGCTAACCACCTAAGGACTGGTGCCCTTTATGTCCTTACAGGTTTCCTACAGGTCTGCTAATTTTATCCCATCCTGTTAAATCCACTGACATACCAGTGCTGGGCTTCACATAGAGAGTAGTTAATCCACTCAATCTTGATTTATTGCACATCTTGTTATCACAGTCCTGGGAGTCTGACAAACAGATACAACATTTTCTGTCTTCCTGTGTTATGGACATTTGTTAAAGCTGCTAAACTCATGTTTCTTGTGAATGCTGCCAACTTTAATCCTGGGATGCTGCTTCCCTTCACCCGCCTCTAGAGGCACAATACGTTATGGCCTGAAACCATATGACCTAATACTGGGATGGTGATAGATTTCACCAGCCCAAAGAGTTTAAGGTGGGGTCAGCTGCCTGAAAATGAGAAGCTCAAGAACCTCTTGATGGGAATTCAATGGAGGCAAGATCTGTGAGTCAGGATTGATCAGATGCTCTGCTGCAGCACAGTTATCCATGCTGACGGAGATTAATCCTTCAGATGGCATATAAAATAAGGTGCAGATAATTTGTTGCCATTAGAGATCATATGATATTTCCCATAAAAACAGGGATATTAACAGTAACATCTTTGCCAAATTCCAATACACATTATTGCACGTTACTTTCTGAATTTCTCCTTTTCGCAATTAAAATGTCTTCATTTCCCTCCTTTTTTTTAGACTTATTCAGCACTGCAAAACAGTTGCTGCATCCCATACCACAAATAGCCACATTTTGGGTTTGAATGGTATGATATCTAGGGTATGCGTTTTGAGTATATCAGAAAACAGAGTTTGGTGTGTAACTGCCATCTCCTCTTCGTTGCCGTGATAGTGGTGTTTGACAGGCACTTTTTAATCCAATTGCAATCCGAAGGAAAATAAGGGAAATTTTTTTAACCTTCAACTTTCAGATAGGAACAATGCTGTGCATTAGATGCTGGGCATCAAAGAGCAGTTTGTGCCTTTGAAATCTTCTTCCCTGGTAGAAGAACATCAGCTTTATCTATGAAGTTGTAGACGATGCCAAAGACAAATGGACTAATTTTGCAAGGTGCTTACTGTCTGCATTTCCAACTCAAGCTAATGCTTAGTATCCATGAAAATTAGGCAAAGGATTTTTTACAACCACTTCAAAGTGCATTATAGTCTCTTTTCTCAGTATCTTTCATATTTATCTAGATTGAAGGAAGTTTAGAGGGGCAAATAAAATTACAGCACTTCTTTGTCAACGTGGCAATAGTTTCTGTCTGTTCGGCTTAGAAATCTCAGTCTAAATAGGTAACATACACGTATTGCAGCTTTTCAGAAAACATCATCATGATATTTTTAAGCTGGTGGATTAGTGTCCCTGGTTTTAACTCTTTATTTCCTTGTTCATATTAATCTCTCCAATACCAGGTAGCATTACTTTTCCAGTAATTCCTTAAGGATATGCTGACCCTAGTGAGAATTCAAATGAATAATGAAATGCAGTTTGTCATCTTCACAAATCTCTGCAGCTCTGTTTTATATTGTAAGGTGAACATCTTGCTGTTGTTTTATTTTATCTGGAACCCCAATTAAGCCACTTTCTGGCCACAGTGTTGTTTTAGATTATAGGTATTTTATGTAATTGATCGGCATCTCTGTCTCCCTGCAATACTTGCCAAAACCTTTCTTTGTGTTAACTTCTCTGTACCCAAATTAAAACATCATCCATTAAAAGTCTGACACCTCGTAATCCCTCAAAGATCTGTGCAATTACTCCTTGTAATACCTTGGGAGCAGAACTTGTACCAAATGGCCTTTGCTCAAATTTATTGTATAATATCTAAATGGTGTATTAAAAATCACAAGCTTCGAGCCTGAGGGTTTTTTTTCCCCTTTCCAAAATGCTTGTGTAATATCTAGTATTTAGAATATTTTTGGTTTTCTGCTAAGATCTTAGCTGTCCTTTCTTTAGTGATTTTGATCACATGCTATACAAGCTTTATGGCTCCATTTCAGTTATGTGAATCAATACATATCTATAACATATTTGACTTCTCAGTTACAAGAATGTAATTCTTTCAAACTATGAATGTTTCTTTTATGCCAATAAATGCCTGCTTTTTTCCTATGATCAAATTGAGTTTTCCTACTCATTAGGGTGAACGATATGTTTTCCTGGGTAGGTATCAAATGGGAATAACTAATTTATTAAAGTGGTGTTTGGAGACATGAAGATTTGTGTAGTCTGTTTAGGATTCTATAGTGCTTACAACGCACATCACTTTTTACTAACTCGGGCTATGTCATTTTCAAGTCTCAGTATTTTCCCTGGACCACATTGGCAGTTACCCAATTTAAAAGAATACAGCCATGTCATTAATGTTTAGCTGTGTTTGCCTGTCTAAGCCATTTATTTTGCACTCTCTGTGCCTACAAAAATATATATGCTGTTGCCTTTCTGTTCTCTAAATGTGCACACTGTCTTGGGTTTAATATATGAGCTGCAGCTTTGAAAATGGGGAGTTTTTTGCCTTTGCATTGATAAGGTATTCGACCAGATTACGGGGTCTATATTACTTAGCTTGTGTACCCAAACCTGCTGTGTGGCAAGATGCTTGTAATTATCAGAGGAGCTTTTATTTCTCTTTTGGATTCTTTTTTGGATTCCCTTCATCTCCGGCTTTCTCTTTTAGAGATGATGCAACATGGACAGTCATTCATCACTGAGTCATACGGAGCCCAACCGTGCATTTCACTGCCTTTTAAAATGTTCCTATGTTAAATGTTTTTAAATGTTCCTATGTTAAGATTACATGCCCTCTTTTTCAGAGGTTTGCATTCATCTGGGTTTTGATCCAAAGTCCTTAACTGCCTGCGGAATCATCCTAGTTGCCTTCAATGGGTTTCAGATAAGGCTTCAGTCATTTTGTCCCAAAGCTATGGATTTCTCTTTCATTTAAGGGTTGTGGAGCTCTTCAAATTCATGTGACTGAGCTTAAATTTCTACTCCCCATTGCATCAGCTAGATAATTACCCATGGTTGCACTGTCTTTAAATGATCACATTTTGTATAGTAGCAGCTTCTCCCTCTGATTTTCAGAGTTTGAGCCAAATCCTCCCAGTTGCTTCTCCTCCCATGCAAAAGCAGTGCATGTCAACAAACACCACCAAATCCACTGTATGATTGGTACTGTGGCTTTTTAACTGCCTCCTTTGCAGCTTATTGGGACTGGGCAACTGTTCAAACTCTTCCTGATGCTCTTTTCTACCCTGATTTTTTGACAATTCAAAGAATTTAGGGGAGATAAACACTCCTCTTTGAGCTGTAACTTGTGTCAGGGTTTATTGGATACTAAGGCAGAGAGGCAGTGCTGTTATGGAAAGGAATATTACTCTTACTCATATGATTGTACTCGGGACCCTGGAAACATCTGAGTAAGACTGGGCATGCTTGGAGTTTTAATACACATACCTATGTGGTCTGTCCTGTACTAATATAATACCCCTCAGCTCCAAAAGCTAAACACCTTCAGGCTTAGATGAAGCATTAAGCCTGGGATTGGTCCAAGCCTGGCTACAGGCCATAAAGATACAACATCTTTGGATGAGAAACAGGGCAAAATGCAGAAAGTTGCAAGCTAGCCTTCCTGGCTGCTGTGAAAGAGAAGAGATGAAACACAGGAAAAAAGAATTAACTATGAGGCATCCATCAAAGTCCTTGAGGTGAATAATTACACTCTCTGTTAATTACACATAGTACCATAGCTTGGCTTTCATGATATATGTCAGGTTTTATTGCTCTTGTTGTCAGTTTCTGGATGTCATAACTCTGCTCCCCAGCAGCCTGTCATCAGAAAGAGCTATGGTAAATGAATTCCATAAGAAAGCATTTGCTAATGTTGGTTTCCCCAGGAACAGCAGTGCAATAGGATAGCTGCAGCTCCTGCACCAGGCTCTCCCAGCAGGATAACGCTCACAGCTAGTTTGGTTCAGCACCTTCCATAGAAGCCCTAAGATGAAACCCAAAGCCTGACTAATTCTTCCTGCAGCAGACGGAATTATTTCTTTGTACAGGATTTATCATGCTGCCTCTAATCTCAGCCACAAACCTCATAGGCCACCATTGCTACCCAGCTGGTTATCCCTGGCTTTCCAGTCCCCACGGAGTACCTCAGGCAGCTACGTCTACTTTCAGCTTCAGTAGAAGGATTTTAGAGGTGGGCTTGCTATGGAGTGGAATCTCATGACCTTTGCTGTCCCTGCCTGTTTGCAAGGTTTATTTTCAGTGCCCTGCTTACTTTTCTTTCAGAAACATTTCTTAGGTGAATTTTGTTTATGGTTATGGAATCACAGAAATAAGCAATGAAAAAATGTATGTGCCTAGAAAAGCCCTGTCAGCTTGAACTCATCCCATCAGGGAGAATTACCAGTATTATTTGACTTTGCTCTGTCATACCAAGTGATTTGCAAGCCAGCTTTTGAAGAGCATCCGAATTCTTGAAAGAGTTATGGTTGGATGTTGTGGTTTAACTTATCCAAATAGAAATGTGTGAGGATGCTGTAGTTTTGTCCTTTTCTTTGTCAAAAATGCATTTCCCTTCATATTTGAAGTTTTTAATTTGCTCCAGTGATGGCGGAAAGTTTTATGGTTAGTCCACGGGCTGACATATATTCTCATCAATTGGCTTTTGAATATGTTTGCATAAGGAACAAAGGAATGAAAAATGTCTATGTGCCAAAATTTCATGAAGAAACATTGCCAGATTTTTGCTGCAAAGAATTCATCCAGCTCTGGTGATCACGATGAATAAGAGCAAAAGTTCTTGGAGTAGGTTCTTGTCATGCTCTTGATCAGGGTTAGCATCTACAGGCCTGAAAGTATTTACTGCATTGGTATGTGTAATACACCTGTGAAATAACAGTTATCTTCTCCTTTCTCATGGGAGGCTCAGAAACTCAAGAGGCTAAAGGCAGGGGTCAAACCACACAAATATAATACATGGTTTAGGATGGGATGCAGTGCTGTCTGGACTTGTGATCTTTCTCTGCATGCTATAATGTGAGCTGATGATAGAAGTCCATCTCACGGGTAAGGTGATAGGCTACCTGAATCCTGCTCTGTGTGGTGGGTGTCCATGGGAGCTGTCCATGGTTATGCAGGAAATCTCTGTCAGAGTGATAAAATGAAGCTGTTTCAAGGAGCCCAGGCAAATCATGAGACGTTCTTTCTTTGTGTTATTTGAACTGTCTTTCTCTCTCAGATTCCAAAATACACGTGCTGATGCAAGCCATCTAGCAGCCCAGGCAGAACAGCACTTGCATTGCAAGCAAGCAGAAAAAGAAGCACTCTGAGAACAGCAAAGATGCACTGACACAGAGGATTGAAGCCTAGAAGCTTCTTGGCTGTCTGAGGGAAGTCTGCGACAACACTAGGATTGAACTGGAGACCTCAGGAGACCCCTTCCCACCTGCCTAATCCTGTAGGCTTCTGACCCGCTGTTTGTTCTCTGATCCAGTCTCCAGTCCAACTTAGCTGTTGCACAGACCAGGTATTATATCTTTCCCATCAGCTGCATGTTTTAGGTAAGGAAGATAAATATGGCCTGTTCTTGGTGGCTGCGAAACCTTGAAGCCATCTATGTTCATCCTGATCAAATGCCCCTAACGCACTGGTATGTAGGAACCTATTTCCAGAAACATACTGGAGCACCAAAGAGAAATGGCAGGTCACAGTTCACTTTGGGTATTCAGGGAGGCTTGCAGGTAGGTGGGAGCACCCCATAGAGATGCTCTTGCCGATAGGAAGGAGCTGGGCATACCATCTAGGTGCTCCTCTTTCTACAAGAGGCTATCAGGAAATGCTGGAGAATTGCACAAGGCAGGTGCATATGGTGCTTTGCTCCACGTTGAAACGGCTCCTGTTGAATCACCACCTCAGCTGCCAGTCATGACCCTCCCAGCTTACAGTACAGGGGGACATGGGACAGGAGGGGGCTGCCCCTTCTCTCCTGCCTTTCCTTCCTTGCCCTTCAGGAGAGGAACAGTCTCACATCCAGGCTGGATCTCACCCATGGCTCTCATCATGTTTTCAGACCACTTGGCTGTGGTTTGGTTCCCTTTGGGAACCAGGATCTATTCAAATTTGGCAGTAATAATTGCCTAAAATTGCTTTAACCAAGCTAAAACCACACACGTTTCTCTGAGGGAGCTAATGCTATTCCCTCCCATTTATCTGTGGTTGGATTCCTTGCTGTCTGATTTGGCTAGTACACCAGCACTTGGGGCTTCTCTGATATCTGATAAGTCATCGTCTTTCCCTTTTGAGAAGGGGAGGCCATAACTGGACCCCTGTCCTTTACATCTCTGAAGTTTTCAGGGACATAACAGCTGAGAGACCACTGTTTCTGTGTCAGGACTAATTAAACTTGTCTCCTATCTGGTGTTTCAGGTGACAGTGGGGTCCGCTTATGCTCTGCCTTCTCATGTAACTGCAATAAAGTCATATACAGCCAGTTCCATAAAGGCAGGTATGCCCTGCAGAGCCCATGAACACTTTGGGAATCAGGGCCTTTGTCTCTTTTTCTGCTCCCCACCACTAAAAATAGAGTTCCATGGCTCTGTCTTACAACTCAGGGCTGTTCTCCTGGTAGCTTCCAGGATGAAGTGTGGTCCCAGGGGCAATCCCTGCTCTCACCAAAGCAGTTTTTCTACCAGTATGTAATACTGTAAGGTACATTTACCATTTAGACTCCCAAGTAAACTGCCTTAGCAGAATTTAGTCCTGGCCGTCAAAAAGTTGGAAAAGCTTGCTATAGAAAATCAGTGACATTTGGAGATGACTGAAAAAAATCTGACCCCAAATATAAGGGATCTTAATGAAGCCTGTGCATAGATATTTGTATATTTATTGTTCTCTCTCCCTATGAAAGCTTGGTGTGTGGAGGAGTGATTTAATTCAATTACTCCCAGATTGTGCTTAAAAGTATTCCCTAAAGATCTCAGCACGTCTCTTAACCCACCAACATACTCAAAAACAGACTGCACAATGGAAATGGGAGGTCTCAGATGCGAGTTATATCCCACACAGTCTTTCTTGTTTTACCTAAATCAGCTTATGCCTTCTCTCTAGGAATATGTTGCCCAGATGCTTGGGGCTTTCTAAAAGCAAACGTTAACTGGCTTTAAGTCACAATAAAAGTTTTCATTTTCTCTGATAAATAATATCTTTGAATAGCTGCTGGTGTAACCCTTGCTATCATACAGACTCACACTAAAGCTTGGAAGGCAAAGTCCTGGTTATTTCATCCTGCAGAGCAGCATCAGCAAACGTGCATTTTAGGAAATACACCTAAAGCTTTCCTTCCTTTATTTGACTGAGTCTCTCAAAAATCATTTTAAGGTTGATGCCAGCATTCAGAGTGCTTTTACTTGAACATGTTCAGACAGCCTTAAAAATAGAATGGAAAGGGTCCTAAAAACCCAGGAAGTCCGTCTCTCTGTCTTAAAGCAGTCATCTGCACATTTGTTATTCCTGCCATAGGATTTGTTTTGAAAGCCATACAGAGATGGAAGCTACATGCCCTCCCCAAGCACACTTTCTAGTACTTTGCCATGCTTACCAATAGAGTTTTCATTCTGCTTGCTAGTTAGCAAGCGTTTTTCTTTCTGCATTTTAAACTAGTTATTCCTTGCTCTGTCTGCAGTAGACATGAGCAATATATTATTCCTTTCCCTTTTGTAAACAATATTTTATATACATGAAGATTCTTATCTTGCCTAAAATGGGACAGTATTCCATCTGAAGCCACTCAAAGCTTGATAGAATGGAATCATGTGTCCAGTTTCCTATGTCTCCATGATATTTGCCTTTTTCGCAACATTCTAATGCTGCTGATATAAATCCAGCTGGCAAATCACTACATTCTGTCCACCTCAGATTATTTTCTTTCTGAAGAACTTATAACTAATTAGTTGTTCCCTTATCTTGTGTCTGTGTTATTTTTGTTACAGGCTTTAATTGATTTTTGCTGAATTAATTCAATTTTTAAGAGCGCTTCTCCATGATGTGAAGATCTTTCCAATTCCAGTGTTAGCTTTCAGTATCCTTGTAGTCTTCGTAGCAAAGTATCATCTACATGATTTATAAGCCACATCTCCACACCATTATTCAGGCTGAGGACAGTGTTCAGCATATTTGTCCTGGGAGAGACCCCTGTGGAATCTCATTCATTGCAGCTTCCCTGTTTGCAGAAACCACTGAGAGCTGCCCTCTGAGTAAAGCTATGCCACTGGTTTTACCCCTACCCTTACTAGCCCATGTTTCTGAGATTGCTGAAGAGAATATCACAGGCACTGGTGTCACAAATCCTACTAAGAGTCAAGATATATGGCGTCTATTGCTTGTCACCTTTGCCCAAGGCCCATTATCTGTCACACAAGGAAATTAAATTGGCTTGACACAATTTCTTTCTGACAATTCAGCAAGGTCTGTTACTCATCTCTTCCTACTTATCCTTTTAGCTCCTTACATGTAGTTCGATTATTTGTTCCAATATTTTTTCGTGGGATGGAAGTTAAACTGAGTGGTCTATAATTCCCCAGCATAATGTTTTAAAGCTAGACACCATGTTTCCACTTTCCAGCCTCCTAAAATATTTTCTGTTCTCTATGATTCATGTTCTTCATGAACTGAAATTGCTTCAGCTGGTTTTCTAAGTACTCAAAGGAATAAGTTTGTCAGGACCAGCCAGCTTGAAAACGTATTCCTCTGGGTTTTCCCCTAGGCTTTCATAGCCTGAACTTTCATGCTGTTGACGTTAATAGCATAGTGTTAGATGCTTGCACTTGACCTTCTTAATGAACTGGCCTCCAAATATTATTCAGCCTTTAGACTGTCATCCATCCCTTTCCATTAAAACACTTTCTGTTCTTGTCACTGCTAGTGAGTGAAGGGGGTGTTTCTTGTTACTTTTCGACTGCATTCCTACATCATTTTACCCCCTTCGCAGTAGTCTGTGCTCCCTTCGTATGAGCTGAAGAAAGTGCTTATGATTTAGTGAGGTTGATTTTCCCCTTCCTTCCTTTCTGCCTTTCCATGTGCTGCCTTAGGACACCTTGCACTGGGTCTCTCAGTGTTGTTTCTTTGGGAAATTGTCAGTTTACTCTTCTCCTCCTTTAGATTCACTTCCCATGACAGCCTATCATCTGCTTGTTTTCTGTGTGTATTGCAGTCTGCCTCATTGAAGCTCCTTGGTTTTATGTTGTTGTTTTACTTTTTACTCTTTTTATGGGTTTTGCACTCTGTCATTGCTTGTTCACTCTCACCAAAGTTGCCTTCTGCTTTCGTAATACCAGTTTACCTCGGTTCCAGATATTAAGCAAACTTGTATCAACAAAGAGATTCTGTGTTTGAGACTGCTGCTATTTCTGCTCCAGAGCTTTCACTGCTGTAATGGTGTTCCCCTTTCACTTCTTCTTTCTCCTCCTTGTCTTTCCCTGAGTCGATGTGTGTACAACAGCAACACTTACAAGTACTGACTGAACCGCAAAGCAGAGGATCAGAGCTGCTGCATAACTGCCTTTCTCCCACTGGGTCACTGGTTAGCAGTTTTGTTTATTTGAGCTTTTGAATTCCTTTGGGCTTGCTTCATATTGCATGAACTTCATGGGTGCTTTGCGTTTGTTTTTCTCATTTCAAGCTCACTGAATCTGAACAGCCCACTTCTTGCAGCTCTGCTTTGATTTGTGTATCAAGACCAGCGACAACCTGATTGTATTACCTTCTTGTGTCAAATCCTGTTGCTCCTACAGCTGATGCAAGTCCACCTTAAGATCTCTTCTCTAACAGAAGTGGCTTCTCAAGTGTCTTCAGTCTTACATTTGAGCATCAGGTTCCATTGCCCCAACTGTGCAAAAGGAGTAAATTGCAAATACACAAAGTAGAAACACTGCCTATTTTTGTTTTCTGTGCTGTTTTATGTGGAAACTCTATTTACATTCCAGTCTTAAAGTTACTTGTGTTACAATGCAAATTTTAATGTGTGTTTACTTCTGTAAAATAATTTGTTGTTTGTAGTTTTCTGCACATGGGGAAATAATGCGTGCAAAGGCTCTGGTGAATGAATTCTTTTAACTAAAGTTATTCTGAATTGAATGTAGCTCTTCTGTAGTTAAAGTTACAACTGGAGTTTACCTGCTTTTGAACAGATGTTTGCCTTATGAGACAGATAAAGAAAGGAATAAAACCCTCCCCAAAAGACAGACCATGTGAAACCTTGACTAAGAGGTTTTTATCTAGCATGAAATGAAGAGGATTCACTGGATTCCTCACTATAACTGCATAAAGGTGGAGTTTTTCAAATGGGAAAATGCCCTTTCATTCACTTTGCCACATTATAGCAGAAGGGGAAAAAAAGTGCAAACCAAAAAACAAAAGAGAGATTAAAACTACTTTATTAAACTCATCTGGTTTAAATCTAATACACAAGAGCACTGGAAATGAGTTGATTGAACTCTAATTTGAAAAGTCACTGACATTATAAAAAATGTCAGAGGGCATGTCACCAGAAACAGGCTTAAAATAGGATGTCAGATGACTGCTGAAGCCCCAGTTCTTCTGCTTCTATTCTTAATTTGTTTAGCAGTTTGCAAATACTGAAACTACAAAGCAATTGTCAAAGAGGGTTGATTAGCAGAAATTCCACCCTCCTCCACTGCACACTCAAATGACCTGCATATAAATGGTAATGCAAGAAGCAAAAAAAAACCCTCTTCAGGAGGAGCTGAACTGAGCCCCAAGAGAGAAAATGAACTCCACCACCAGTTTTCTCTCTTCCCTTTGAATTGCATCATCTTATGTTCAGGACAGTGCTTTTAGTAGGAGCGATGTAATGGTGATGACTTCCTTGTCTGATGCTGATAAGAGTTAAGTCTGTCAGAAAAGCTCTGTGTTGCTACAGAAAAACCAGAGACATAATGATTCATTGTCTGTTTCAGAAACATACCCTTAGTTTGTAGGTGTTTGACTATTTTGGTTTTTCTTAAAGCAAGTTATTCTGTAGTAAAGAAAGCAAATTGAAATGCTCAGTGCTTATTTGGAGAACCAGTCATGAATCATGGCCAGTGCTCAGAAGCTGTTATGAATGCATTGGTGTAACAAGGAAAGCTCCTTCAAATGAGGACAGTCTGAAAACGGGGGGCATAAGAGGGCAGATGGGCAGACACACATAGAGCTGATGGATATTTTCTTCAGAGAAGGAAGTGGGAAAGAGAAATATCTTCTACAAATGAACAAAAATGGCAGGAATTAATGCCAAGTCATGCTACACATCCTTAAAGACTCAGATTGCAGATCATGTCTGTCCCATCCCTGGACAGCTGAGCTTCTCAAGAAGCAGATCCTGAACAGTTGCAGTTTGGGGTTTTAAGGCACACTGAGATCCATGACTATTAATCTTTAAATTCCAGGCTGCAAAGTGCAGAGCTTCCTATGAGCATCTCAAGTCTCTACATTAGGACATTTTAAGTCAACGTGGTGGCTGTCACCCTTACTTGTGAACTAGAGCCTTCAGGGAGAATGAAGAACCAGGAGGAGCATGGTCACAGGGAGGAGCAAAAATGCATGTTTTAATAGCAGAGGGGCCTGTTTCAATTGTGAAACCAGGTAGAGGGAGGAAATTAAGCTGCTCAACAGAAAAAAGCCATTGTGTTTCCTGTCTATGATCTAGAACCCTTGGCTACCTAGCAGCCTTATCCCAAAAATGTCTCCAAGTGATGAGGAAGCAGCCACAATACAGTTGAAAATGCCTTTTTAGTATTTTTATGGATTTTCCAGTTTCTCATGCCAGCCAAAGTGAGGAATGATTGATCAGGGAAACAGCGGTAGATCCTGTCAGTTTTCTCTTGGATGAGTTTCTGGAAGAGGGCAAGTGTCAATTTGCGGTCTTCCCTTGCATTCTGGAGGTCTGGGGAAGGATGGGCTTGAGGTCTGTTAAAATTTGGCTAGACTCTGTTAGCACCATAGTCTGAGCTGCTCCTGGAGGCTTGGAGCTGCTCCACAGTGGCAGGGGTGACACGGAGAGGAAGGCAGAGGAAAAGCACAAGTGTGGCAGGGGGACCAGGGAAGATGCAGTACAGCAAAGCCTGTTCAGATCAAGGGAAGCTGAATTGCACATGGGTCCAGCACGTGAGACACAAATATAGAAGCCTGGTGAGTGCCCAGCTGGGGTGAGCTTTAGTTTGCTTTTTAAAGGAATGCTGTCAATGCCTATTTGGCTGACAAATTTTTGCTTTGTTTAAAAAGGAAAAGAGAAAAGGTGGTGGTTGGGTGTTTGGGTGTTTTTCACCACACAAGCCAAGAGCAAATAATGCCCATTAAGTAGTTCATTTTTTGTGAAAGTTCCAATGCAAAGGGTTGTCTTCAAACAAAAACTGCTCCCCTGTCACCTGATGCTCCAATTCACTGGAGAGAAAAAGGAAAGTGGTTGCATTGATTTTCATTGTCCAAGCTGCGAGAGCGCAAAAAGCTAACAGGGAGAGGGTAATAGATGAGACGTGTCCTTCTGCCAATAATGTAAGGAATTGTTTGCAGTATGAATAAGTGTATGTGCTCCTTTAAAAGTCATTGTTGCTTTCTAAGTGGCTAGTTCTGCTGTAAACAAATCTGGTAAAGCGCCTGTGGAATTAGATGTATTTCAATTAAGGAACTCAAAGGAAATAGTTTTTTACCTACAGCAGAGTATGGAAATGAGGGAGGGAACGTGAAGCATTTTATAAAGCAAGATATAAGTTCTTTGAGTAAACAGGGAAGTAAAAGCAGTGAAACGTTGCTGGCAAAATGAAATGTTGTGGCCAAAGGTTTGTTTCTCTTTTTGCCAGTTTCCCAAGGCATAATTGTTCAGGTACAAACAATCAATCTTCAAGCCAGAAAGAAAGGGTCAGAGTGTCCATTTCATCAGACCACACCAGTACATTACTTACATGCCAGATTAAATTGTCCAGAGGAGGGAAGGGAAGGATGTCAAAATGTCATGCCTTCCACATATTTGTTTTCCTGTAAGACAATGGTTTTTTTAAATGTCTGGTTGTGGTTGGTAGAAGTGTGTCTTTCAGAAATGGGTGGTTTCTGCCCTTCAGGCAGGCAGAATTAGGGGTATTCTGGGACAAGGAGCAGGGTGGTTAGTAAGTCAGCTCATATTTTACCAGACCTCATACAGCAAGATACATTTGCTTTCCTGTTACCTTATTTATTTATTGGCTATTCAATGCCTAAAAGGGAAGTTTAACTGCAGCAGCCAGAGGGTTCTCTACTCAGATACCTAAGTAAGTTGGGTAAAGTTTGTGGACTCTTACAGACATCAGAACTACACATGACTCAAGCTACATGTGTTCGTAGTTATTTACAAATGCAAGTCACACTAATCGTTAAATTCAAATTAACGAAGCCTGTGCAAGGTTTAATTTCTTTATGTGAGGCCCATATCTCTGCAGTGCTTTGTACAGGCTAATTCATGAGCAACTTAAGGACCCTGTTTGCCCCCATCATCTTTCCACTCTGGGTACCTTTGGATTTCTGCCCATTGACTGTGCTGCTCCCTTGCCTTGCCCTGCACACTTGCACTTGTGCAGCTGAAGCAGCTCTCTGTTTGTTATAGGAATCTTCCCTGTGTATGGGAATGAACTGTCAAAAAACAAGGCTTATGGAACTCTCGTTAGGGACAGATGGGGGATGAGCAGCTCTTTGCCACATCATGTTCTGTGCTATAGCAAATACACTTGATTTCTGTCTTTCTAACGATTTTCAAAAGAGATTTGTTCATTAGAAAACAGCAATCAGTATGAAAAAAAGGAAGGTTTATAAATTACATAGATTGATACTTTTTTCTTTTGGAGGTTGGGTGTATTTTTGTACGGAGGAACTTAATGGCTGAATTGTACTTTATATTGAATCCAGTGCAAACATGAGGTTTATGCAAATAGCAAAAGTACCAAGTTCCACTTATAATTGGGGCCAAAACTTTAACCTCTAGAAATAAAAAAACAGAACCAAAGTAATGGAAAGTCTAATCTGCTTAGTACAGCACAGGAAGAATTCTGTGTTTTCTCTGTTTGAATAAGCAGCAATTTGCTACTGCCAGGGCAAGTGGAAAGTGTTTTGATGATTTTCCATGTCTTCAGTGGAAAAGAGTCTTCTGGTTTTTAGGATTCGTCTAAAACCAAAAGAACTCCTTGACCATGTGATTCCAGCTTTCGGGAGGTTTTCCAGCTAGCACTGCCTATCGGAATGCCAACTCTGTATTCTCTTGGTTTATTACAGCTAAATGCATTGGCTGTTTATGACTTTGTGACTTGCATCTTGTTTTCTGCACTTACTGCCTATGAATATGTTTTCAAGGAGATCTGAATTTTGAGTCATTTAAGGAGATGAAAAATACCCTTTTTTTGGTGGGGAGTTGTTTTTCTACTTTGTTTCTCAAGTGAAAGAAGCTAGGGAAACATTTAGTCTGGCAAAGGTTCAGTCTGGCATTGCCTAACTCTTTGAATTACAGGTCCAAATGCTTCAAATTGCAGTGAGGAGGAGGGAAGGGGGAAAAACAATCTTTTTCGCTTCAGTATCAAACCCTGCAATTATGAACTGAAGTTAGAGGAATGCATATGAAGAGTTATTTCAGTCAGAGTTGAGTGTGGAAACTGATTGCAACCTCAGCTATGAAAAGACTCCAGCCCCTCCACAATCTGCAACTCTCGATGTTTTTTGCCCTTCCAGATCTGCCGCTTTAATCCCCTTTGACCAATGCATGCAAAGCGAGGTAGAGGAAGGGTGTTCAGAAATCAGAGGTCTCTGTCCTCAGTTGCCTCTGAAATGTCAACTTTTGAAAGTTGATGTGAAAATTCTGCTTTTGAATTTTCCTTAAATCCCCTTGCTTGAGGACAAAGAAAAGGGGAGAGCAGCTTTCTTGGCTGAGGACAGTAGTAGAGACTATTTAAAGACAAAACAGCTGGAGCCCTTGTGGACCTTCCCCCTGTTAATGCTTTGAATATGGCTTCTTGCTTCAGCTCTAAGGGAAAGGATCTCTCCTGAATGCTTCCAGTCACACATGTGAGCCACATCTGCACTAGGACCCTGGTCCTTAGCGTGTCAGGCTGGTGTTCCAACAGTGGTGTTCTTCTGTCTGTGAGATCATCCAGTCACATTGGTCATGGCAGTTTTACCAGCCAGCAAATACAGCGACATAGGAGGGGGGTGCCAAAGTGATCCCCCATCCCTGATCTCACAGCAGATGGAAGGTGGTGATGGAGGGGGAATGCTTGGAGCAGATGGAAGCAGGTAAAGCCTTTACTGCAGTATTGCAGGGCAAAACAAGTAGGTTTGATCAGATTGGACTCTCGGCAGCTTGCAGGTGGTTAAGTGTCCTTGTGCCCCTTGAGGGGCTGCATGTAGTAAATGTAATAGGTGTACAGTGTCTCTTCCTGCAGTTCCTGGTGCCAGCAGCAGGAGCAGATGAGGAGCGGGAGGGCCAGGCATGCTGGCCATCATCTGCTCAACAGGGAACCGATCCCTGAGGGAATTCAGCCAAGTGGTGCCCTGCAAAGGAAGCGTTAGATGACTCCATGCAGTGTTTCTGTCTCTGTGACATCAACATGTGGATGTTGATTCTCTCCCTTTGCCTTCTCTCTCGCTGTCTATAATAGAAATAACTTCTTTATGGACTAAGCGCAGGCTAAGGCAATGGCTCCCCATTCTTACCTGGTCAGAAGCAGACCCAAGGGAAAGAGCTCTCCTCACGGTACTCTGCTTTTTTCTGTGAGCTGCAGTGCTGTGGAGGGAGCCTCCCGTCAGTCAGCTTGGGAAAACAAAGCTATTTTATTCCAGGACTTTAGCGTGGGTTTTGTACCTATTATATATTTGTGTGGCCTCACAGTCACTTGCATAGGTACAATTGAACAGATGCATATTGAACAGATGCAAATTAACATTCAGACAAAAGGACAGGGGTGATGGGAGGCCCTTACACTGACTTCATAGCACAAGAAAATGTACCTGAGAGCCCAGATCTTAGATATACTGAAAGGACTGATTTCAGGAGTGTGGTAACACAGAGGTGGCCGCTGGTTCCTCATTTTATCAGGCAAGAGCAACAGAGAAGAGATTAAGGCAATAACAACAGCTGTGAGAATATAGCCTTTTAGTGGTATATTGGAAGGGAAGTTTGGCGTGTCTGTTTCAACTGAGACTGCATCAGCGAATCCTGGGAAAGACAAAGAAATGAGTATGCAGCAGTGTCTGTTCCCTAGTTTGCTGTAAACCATATGCCTGCAGGTAGCATACACAAATACTGAGTAGGTGAATAGGCGACTCAGATATTCCGTTGGCCAAAACTTATGATTAGCAGCACTTCCCAGCCATGCAGGCTCTGCCAAATAACTTTCAGGCACTTAGCACCTGTGGATGCTCTCCCTGTCAGCATGCCAGAACTGTTTGAATAATAGCAGCTCCAGCTCCTTGGTGTTGTCTGCGTGTCTTGCTGAGCCAAGCTTAATGCACACAGGAATTGCTTTACCTACAAATGAAGTACAGCCACTCTGCTTGGTATTACTGTGTGTTCATGTACTATACCATAGTGCAGGCAATGAGAAAGAGACAATTTCTCACTGAACTGCAGGTAACACAAATGCAATTAGCTGTATTGGTATTTGGCCAGCGAAAATACAGTAACATTCTTGGAAGGTGGAGAGTTAACGATGTTAAATCTTCATGAGCGGCCAGTGTGTCCTTTCCTACCACTTTCTTTTTGCCTGCCTTAATGTGTAACTTTCTACCTTTGAATTGTAGGTAATTAAGCTGGACTCCTCCGTGCGGAAATGTCACACTTACCACCTATGGGCTTCCTATCTCCAGCTTTAAAAGGAATTATTCTTCCTGCAGCTCCTGCTGCTCCTGTGTTCCACTCTTATTAACCTCATGGCCACAAAGAACAGATTCTCCTCTGTTTTCATTAGATCTGCCTTCTGAAGAAATGCAACCAGAAACCAAAGGAAAATATTCACAGAGGAAATTTGACTTCTTTTGCTTGTGGGGTGAGGTGAGAATTGGGAAAGAATCCTTCCAGCTTTCGTGGTCCCTCTGACCTGGTATTGCTGTTGGGTCTGTTGCAGCCCTGTTGTCCTGGTTTGTCTCTCAGCAAGGAAGCAATTGCAGATACACATGTTGTCATGATTAAGTCTCACATTTCAAAGCAAACTTGATTTGATACTGTCACAGAACTGACAAGTATTTTCATCCAGATAGGGACTTAGCTCTTGGAAGGTGTTGCACCACAGCACTGCACTTCTTTGTGGTGAAATCTTAATTACAATTTGAGGGCACCCCGTGTGGTGTGATACTGGACAGCACAGACAGTGCTAGTCTGTGAATTTAGGTTCCCGACCTGAGCTCGAGAAACTATCACATCTATTTGAGCAAGGGAATCCATCAAAACACATTGCGATACATTATACATTCAAATCCTTTCACCCATTGCAGCACTTTGCTGGCACTCCTGCATTGCTCTGTGCCCACTCTGCAAGATGTGCAGATATGAAGTTGAAGGCTCTTCTTGATGAGTTTGCACAAGCAAGATATTCAGTTTGCTTATGCTAGCTGCAGCAATTTATGCTTGTAGTATTTAAGTCATTACCAAATCAGACAGAGATTGTTTGGTAGCTGCTTTGCCCAGATTTAGAAATTATAGTTCAGGATGCCAGGTGATAAAAGACAGTGCCCAAAGCAGTTTGGAAAGAGCCTGTCTGCTCTTGTACCATGGGTTAGTGTCTGGAGGGACAGGAACATCCTTTCCCCTGGAAGGGCACAGAGCACAAAAAAACAAATCCTAGGGAGCTCTATGTTCTTGCTCGCCAGCCCAGACTGCCACCAGACACTTCAGGAGATCTTACCTCACTTAGAAGAGAGATCAGACTTAGGCTGGGTGACTCAAGTTGTGTCATGGAGCTTGTGTTCACATTTTTTCTCCTGCAGTTTGAGTTGGAGGAGATCTGTGGGATAGGTTAGTTGCAAGAACTTGCTTTCTCCACCCAGTAGTGCTGCTGCACGCCCTGTGTCAGTGAGTAGCTGCCCATCTCTCCCTACCCACTCAGGGCCAGGCTGCTCTTTCCACCATGCTTGAACAGGGCAAGCGCTGCACCCACTATTGGAGGCAGAGGCATGAGGAGTGCTGTTTGGTTTCCTGCCTTCTGATGTTAAAAGCTTCTTCCCTGGAAAATATTTTCCCTTCCCTCAGGGTCCTCTCCTCGTCAATCAAGGAGTTACAAAGAAACACAACTGATTTTTAGATCTTAATAATAAACAGTTAGCAAGCCTTTGGTATGTACTATGCTCAGGAGCCCTGGGATGTGAAGAGATGCTGCTTTTCATCACCAATTCCACAGGATAATGAAGTCCCAATTCTCCCTTGTAGCAGTCTGTGGATATGCAACCTTTCTGGTTTTGCTTAGAGAGTCCAAGAGATGGAGGGAATCAGCAGGGGTACCAGCAATAGGACACAACTGTTGGAGGCATTCCCAACCCAAAATGCTGAGGGGAGCACTGCTGCTCATCTGCCTCTGCTTTATTCTGTCTGGTAGAGGTGTTTGAGGCATTGTGGATGTGGGACATGGCAGAGCCTAGAATGATGAGGTGAAGAAGGTGGGAAGGTAACATCCATGCTGCTGCTGTTCTGCATTGCTTGGCCTGGGTTCTCTGTGCTGTTGGTACAGGCACACAACCAGTCCCAGGTTTCCTATGTCTTGTGCCAGATCCCTGAATATGAGGAACTATTAACTGTTTCCTCTCTCTCCAAGTTGCAGGATGAACCTGCTCCAGATGGGATAAGTGTTTTGGCTCCCTCAGACGTGGGATCTTCCCTTGTAGGCATGCTCTTTTCATGAGTAGGGAGTACTGCTAGGGGTTCATTACACCCAATTTGCATGTCCTCTTCTGGTTTCCCAGCCAGCTGTGGCCATTCACTGTCAGTGGCAGGCTGTGTCTAAGCTATTCATCACAGGAGACCCAGTATGTGGGATAAGCGTATGCCCAATCTCCAACCTTCAGGTACCTGAGGAAGAAGAAACTCAGTTTGAGGCAGGCTGGTGGCTTGGCAAGGAAGAGTCTTAGCAGCAGTAGTTCACGTAGAGAGGAGGAGACGGAGGGAGTGGTTGTGAGGATCTGCGGAGAGAATTGGTGATCAAGAGAGATTGAGTAGACAGAGTGCCTGTTTTGTTAGAAAGAAAGAAAACAAGGATGAGGCTATTTTTAGGAACGTCATGTCCAGGCAAGTGGATGACAGTTGTACTTCACAGCAGAAATTCTGGTGCTGAAGTGCAAATGCTGCTGAGCTTGTGCTGCCAGCCTAATGAGCAGAGGAACATGATGAGCCAACCACAGGAAAATAGGAATTTAAATAGCATGGTTCACAGGGGATTTGAATGGGAAAAAGGAGATGCGTAGGAGTGGATGGCAGAAAGAAGTGCCTTATTTTTCAGTAAGTGCCCCATATGGCTTTCCCCATGGAGGTCATACATGCCATGAACATGTGGAAGGAGAATTAAGCGTGGCATTAAGGAGTGGCTGACACGCCAGAAGGCTGTGCTGCCATCCAGTGAGTCCTGGACAGGCTGGAGAGTTGGGCAGGGAATAACTTGATGAAATATAACAAGGGAAAGTGTGGAGTCCTGCATCTGGGCAGGAACAACCCCAGGTTCCAGTATAGGTTGGGGAACGACCTGTTAGAAAGCAGTGTAGGGGAGAGGGACCTGGGAGTCCTAGTGAACGGCAGGATGACCATGAGACAATACTGTGCCCTTGTGGCCAAGAAGGCCAATGGCATCCTGGGGTGTATTAGAAGGGGGGTGGTCAGTAGGTCGAGAGAGGTTCTCCTTCCCCTCTACTCTGCCCTGGTGAGACCGCATCTGGAATATTGTGTCCAGTTCTGGGCCCCTCAGTTCAAGAAGGACAGGGACCTGCTGGAGAGAGTCCAGCGCAGGGCAACTAAGATGATTAAGGGAGTGGAGCATCTCCCTTATGAGGAAAGGCTGAGGGAGCTGGGTCTCTATAGTTTGGAGAAGAGGAGACTGAGGGGTGACCTTATTAGTGTATATAAATATATAAAGGGGGAGTGTCATGAGGATGGAGCCAGGCTCTTCTCAGTGGCAAACAATGATAGGACAAAGGGTAATGGGTACAAACTGGAACACAAGAGGTTCCACTTAAACTTGAGAAGAAACTTCTTCTCAAGTGAGGGTGACAGAACACTGGAACAGGCTGCCCAAGGAGGCTGTGGAGTCTCCTTCTCTGGAGACACTCAAAACCCGCCTGGACACATTCCTATGTAACCTTATCTAGGTGTTCCTGCTCTGGCAGGGGGATTGGACTAGATGATCTTTTGAGGTCCCTTCCAATCTCTATCATACTGTGATACTGTGATTTGGTGGTTTCTGTTGAGGAAAGCTGAGCTAAAGCCCTGTGCTTGCCCTGTTTGATTGCTACCTAATCAAACCTGATGGCCAAGGTGCTGGTCTTGTTTCTTTTGTCTGAGCAGCAGTTCTGGAGCTGTCATTGCTTCTGTTTGTCTCACTCTGCCAGCCTGTCTGGGGTTGACATTCAATCCTACTCCTGCTAGGAGGAGAAGCAGAATTTTGGAGTCTTGGTCCTCGCCTCCTTGAGAACTTTTCTTCGCATTCTCCATCCTTTGCTTTGGATCACAAAAGATAGTGAACCCAAAAGACAAAAAGCCAAAACCAAAAAGCCCACCATCCCTGTTTAAATTTAATGCCCACTAATTTGAACTGTTGTAAAGACTCTGCAGAAAATCATAGCTGTATCAGTCAGCTTACCTCCAAGTTAAGCTCAGCTCTGTAAACTCTGAGGTGGAGGGACCACATTATGGTCCTGCCTCCCAAAGGGATATGCTGGTAAATTGTGTGGTAATTGTGTTTGTTATCTGCAGCATGTTGATGCATTACATTAGGTTCAGGAAACAGGCAATTGCAACTTAGCTTTGTCATTCAGGATGCTCCGTGAGTCTTTCTCCCTTCCTCTGGCTCTGCTATCAGCACACGTGGCTGCAGAAGCACTCTGCAGTATGACTGCATGAGCTTCTGGCTCTTGGGTTTCATAAGGTCTGGTTTGAAATGCGACATGGTTAGTGGAGGTATTCAGACTTAGGGAATTCACAGGGAGGCAATGAGAAAGAGCTGCTCTTGAGACCATGTTTATCAAAAGCCTAACCCGAAGTCAGAGCTATAGGTTGAATGAGCAGTTTTGCTGTAAGGGGTTGTTTCTCCACTGGCTACAGACTCACAGACCAAACTTTGGCTCCTTTGAGATGACAGTGAATAGCCAGCCAGTTTCATATTTAAGCACTTTGATGAATATCCTGGTCTCCTGAGTCCCCTTGCTGCTGTCAGATTGGGTCCCAAGGCTTGTCAAAGTGACTGATTGCAGTATTACGTCTCTCTCTGCATATGAGTAAGAGGCCTCTAGCTCGTTTGGATGAGCTTCAATGCACAGGCCTGCCTGAGCTGATGGTGTGGCCGAGAAGCTGGGTCCCTAGCTTGGGAGCAATGAAGCCATCAAATGACTCAGCACTCATCCCCCGTGGTAGTGAGAGAGGCAAGACAGTGCCTGTGGAGCATCAGGGTTCAAGCAGTTGTCACCACAGAAGAGTGGGGCTGGTCTTGGCCCTTCTCCCTCGATGGCAGCTAACCCAGTGGGACCAGGCAGCATGGCAATGACACAGATGCCAGTACGATTCCTACAGCCATGTGGGGACCTGGTATCACCCCATGGCTTCTGTGAGAGAGTATTACGGTCATTGATGATGGCTGTTATAGGCAATAAAGGAGTAAGTCTTCCCCTGATGATGGAATGAACGTCTTGAATCTTGTGCTGGTGAGGCTTTCCTCTCCCATGCTCTGTCTGTCAAATCTCTTGGGTTGGTCCTGCACATGAGATTTGCCCTGGTTTTAACTGGGTTGACTCAGTAATAGAGTTAATTGAGCTAGTGGAACAGGATGGTGCAGGTCCTCAGTCTGGGTTGGGGGACCCCATATAGATGCCGCCTGTGCACACCAAACTGGCAGCAGAACCTCTTTAATCCAAAGCAGAGGCAGATGAGCAAGGAGTCAAATCAAATTTAGCAGACTGATTTAGAAAATCATTTTATTGAGCTGGTATGGTTCCTGTGTGTGGATTGGACCAGAGCTAAAGGGATTGTTAAAGTCACTGTAGTTAAACTCACATAAATTTGAGTGCAGGCAGGCTTTTACAAATTCATTTGTTTGGATCAATCATACTGTTGATCCAACAGAAGCACTTTGCAGAGCACAAAAAATAAGTTAATATGCTAGATGCTATGGTTCTGTGTTAGTTATGCACTGGTAATCAAAGGGCTTACCTGCTGGTAAAGGCCATATCTAGGCATGTGGGGTGCGGCATCACCATCTGTCATCATTGCAGGGGCACTCAGGTCTGCATCTAAGCAGGTTTTCAACATCAGCTGCCCTGCTTGCTGAGGTGTCATCCCTGTCCCATCTGTAGTTGAAAGTGATTCAAATGGACTGACTCTGCTGGGACATTGGGATGATTCTTCTTTGTAAGGGGTGAGATCCAAGACATTCAAAGGCCAGTATCACACCTGACAGCTTTCTGAAGCTCAAAATAATAAGGACAGTTTCTGTACCAACTCTAAAACACCAACCTTTTCCTACAGGAGGCTCCAGTGGGAGCGCGACCGAGGCTGTAGCTCATCTTTAATAATGCTACTTTTAAAAATAAATCATGTTTTATGGATCTAAACTTAGCCTCTCCAGATAAGCGAGTCCCGGGGCCGCTGGTGATTAATATGCAGCACTGGAGCATGGCCCAGCGGGGCCCTGATTAATAGCAATGACATCATGACTTTTAAACATTCTCTTAATGCCGGCCCCAGTGACAAATGAGGATGCGCAGCATCGTTTCCCATGGCATTTGCATCTCCGGAGCAAGGGCTGCGAGCGGTGCCCTCTCCACTCCTCAGGGTCATGTAGTGGGAGCCCCTGGCATTCTGATAGGCTGACCTGCAGCAGCCCCTAGGGCTGGGAGTCACAAGGCTTGGAGCTGGGAACTGGGACCCGGTGCTGTGCCAATCCCCCCCTTTCTTGTTCAGAGGCTTGTAGGAGTCCCTGGAGTATGAGGCAGATGTGCTGAGACCATTCAGGCACCTGCAGATCTGCTACACTACCCTTCAGGCAGCTTGCTCTTATGCTCAAAGCCATGGCAGCTCCCCATGAAAAGGTTCGTATTCCCTGCTGCAGTCCTCCTTGAGTTATAGGGGGTTGGTACCCCATACCGCAGCACAGCACATACCTCTCCCTAAGCTGTTGTCAAGCCTGGGTCCATACCCTGCCAGACTTTGCTTCAACTAGGCTTGAATTACCACCTTCAGCCACAGAAATGAATATATGTGGGTTCTTGCTGTGCTTCCAGGGAGAAAAGAATGCGCTGGTTGTGTACCATTTCACAATGTGCATTTTTGTGAGCACCCTGGTTTTCAGCATCTATGGTCAAGCTACTGTGTCATGGGGCAAATGTTGCATGAGTGCCGCCCTGTAGTACTTGGCTACTCAGATTCACTGTCTGCCTGCAAGCTGCAAGCTGGTGAGCAACCCAGTCACTTCCATTTTCCTCCACTGCTTTCTTAGCATCTTGCAGTTAGGCAGCTTGAACAGGAGTGCTGGCCTTGACCTCCATGGATGTTCGTGAAAGCTCTGGCTAGATGGGTGTCTGGGTATTAGGGCTTGGGATCTATTTCTGCTTTCTGTTTTGCAGGGCTTGAGCTGGACCAGTCCAGTGTCTGGAGAGCAATCTAGTACACCAGACTGCTAAAGCTTTAGGATCCTGCTAAGCAGGTTTCTCAGCTGCCTAAGATTTTGCTAAGATTTTGTGCCTGGTTTCCAAATAAATTCTCCTCCATGATCCCACCAGCACCAGTAAGAAAGGTTGAAAAGCTCTGTTTGTGTGTTCAGATGATAAAACCCCATGAATCCAGATTGCATTTTGGCATCCAAAAGTAACCCCAAGTAGGGTCCTTGAGAGTTTGGGGTTTATAATACGATTTTTTCTTTGTAGTGATCTCTATGCCATGATAATGTGTAGTATGGGGACCAAATATGTAAGAAGCCCTGAACTGACAAACTGGGAGACTCGCTGTTGTGCTGAAACAGGGGCTTTGCCAATCAGTGTTCCATAGCCCCATTAGTCATTAAAAGTTTCTTAAAGAGCTGGTGGCTGGAGGCTGTTGTATTAAAGTTATATTTGGTCTTCTGCTGTCTCTTTGAACCTTCCTATATCAACTGTGCTTCATTTTTAAGAGCTTTTATTGTTGAGTAGCCAGGTTGCTTTGGAATTGTTCAGTGTGTGGAGTGGGGGGGGGGGTTTATGCCTAAACCCCTCCTTCTTCAACCTGAGATATCTAACTGTAATGATGTTCAGTACAGAGCATATTTTATCATCTTAAATGTCTGAGAATATAAAAAGTGTTATAAATATATAACCTCTGAGCTACTTAGCATCAGCTGGGGCATGTACCCTCCTCCCTTTCGCTGTGACTAGGAGAATGCAGACATGCTCCCTGCCAGAGAAATCTTTGCTTGGTGGCATCATCTGCTCTGCAGTGCTTCACCCTTGCAGCAAATCCTCTCACCCCTTCTCCTATCAGTCTTGTTCTTCGCACTTGCAACGTCTTTGCCACCCCACCTTTAATGTGTGCTCCTTGCTCAGTGATAAAGCACGTCTTGGAGTGAAGGCAGTGCAGATGGGATCAGGGGCATCTATTTTTGTGTCTCAGGCACGGACTAGTGTGTACTTGGTTTCTCTGTGCTTCAGCTTGCTCCTCAGCATCAGGAACAAATTGGTATTTGTCATAAGCTCTTTTGATCCTTGAGGAAAATGAAGGGCCATTTAACATTTTTAGCGTAATAAAAATAATGGGGGGAAAGGGATGTATTCTTGTGTCTGAGAACAGCAGGTATTTATTTAAGAGCGTACTTTAGAATAATAACACAAAAGACCTTTAATCTCAGAATTTCAAGGCACCTTGTAAACTATAAACATTGATTCTCCTCCTTCTTGTTATTCCTTGTGAGCATTTGACTGCTATAAAATAGAAGAAGGTTCCTACCCTGATGATCTTGCATCAAGAACAAACAAATACCAGTGAGCACTGAGGCTAAGCACAAGCGGGATTCAGGTGGCAAACACGACCAGGGAGTGTTTCGGGCATGGGTGGTTTATGTTCATGATCTCTCACCCATGGGGAGATGCATTCTGCGTAAGTCAGCCTCATGGACACCTGTGCAAAAGGGATGTATCCTGCCCTGGGGAAGCTGAGTAGTGGGGCATGGAAAAGAGATTGGTCACTCGATAAACTTATCCTTGAGAAATGTAACTCTTAATATGGCAAGGAGGTGAGTGACTGAGCGTTGTTGGATTGTGAAGGGGACACATAGCAGCCAGAGGAGTTCTCCTTGAGCTCCAACAACTAAAGATTTCCTACTAAAAGACAAAGGGAGTGGGTTCTAAATTTGCCTTCATAAGTGTGTGCCTGCTGTCACCTCTACATTGATAATGTTATTCCTCCTTTTCTTTTCCCTTTTCTTTTTTCCCTTTTTTTCCAGTTTCTATAAAGTAAACACTGAAAACCGATTTGAGCTGTTCTGAAATTTTGGGTTCCTTTGTTTCTCTGCATTTCTATTGGATTATGTCCCTGACATTATTGCCAAGAAGTTAAATAATACATCTAGAGATGGAGGAAGCTGAATAATGCAGCTCTGCAGCTTATAGCTTTTCTAGTGCTGTGCCACAGAGCTTTTTGAGTTGAAAATTGTGACTGGCAGGCAAATTTAGACAAAAATGTTGTGGAAATTGTTGTTTTTTTCCTCTTTTCCTTTTTTATCTGATAAGGACCAAAATGTACTACTGAAAGCTATTCACAACAAAACAACCACAGAGATTCAGAGAAAGTAAATGCAGATAAGGAGGAAACCTGTTTGCTTAACACTCACCTGTGGTCATAGAGCATGGGTTATTCAAAGAGCATACGGGCTGTGTCACTCCATACCAAAGGAAGTGGGCAGGCCTGACTCAGCTGGAGCCTTGTGCCAGATCCAAGGATAAAGGGAATTCAGGCTGAGCCTCAGGACTGATGAAAGACTCCCCCCTCCCTCACCCATGGAAAGAATGGAAGCATTCTATTGTCCTGTACGAATTATGACTGCTACACCAAAGCAGATTGAGCAACTCCAGCTCCAACCCTTGCCCTCGGTTTGCAAATCCTGCTACCTTCACCCAGTCTTTCCCTCTCTGCAGCACCCCATTTTGCAGTGAATGCTAGGGTCGGGGATTAGCCTGTCTGTGCTTTGGCTTGTCCTCTCTCTGTCCCCTGATGGTAGGTAGAGACAAGGACAATTGAGCTCAGACCTTGAGTGCCTCAGGGTACTGTGTGACAGCCAGGACGTTCTCCTTAACTTTTACTGCCTGCTGCACCATCCCCAAGCTTGTTTGAGGAGCAACTTGCCAAGCCTCAGTCAGATTAACTGGGTAAACCCTTCCTCTTTTGCCTATGGGAAGAGAAAGAGCTAACAAAGCCCCTCCAAAACAAACTGGACAGAAACCATTGGTTTATGTCCAGGCCTTGCTGAGTAATAATGATGTGTCTTTAACCACCCACTCGTGCTTCTGCTTATTCCCCTGCTTGTTCATGACCTTCAGTCATTGTATCCAGTTGAATTGAGCTTGTATATTCCTGACACACAGAAGCTGCATCTTCATTCATTTGTGGTGAATGCCGCAGACACTCAGGGCACTTGAAATTAAATAATCAGCCGTGAAACAAAAGCCCCTAAATGAGCACACAGGAACATTGTCTGTTTTATTTGCAGATAAGTTCTGTCTAAAAGCCAGCAATGCGTGATGCTTCTTGCTGCTTTTTTAGTTTACAGCAGATGTTATATACGTTATTAGAAGCCATACCCTTGCAGTCCATGATGTAATGGAAGCAGGAAGCAAGAGGTGAGGAGCTGGAATGTTTCCTGCCTTTTTAGGTGATGCTTCAGACAAGGGAGGAGTGTGGAAAAAGGGGTCTGCATTCAAGCAAAATACCCTGTGCTTTTGTGCCTTTTGAGGCTGGGGGTTTATATCAGGTTGACAGTATGAGGGAGAAAGGGGAAGAAATAAAGATTTTATAATGCTCTATGTTGGATCCATGTGGTGTGGGTCAGTATAGCTGTGAGGTGTTCTGGGCTCTGGAGGCCAGCATGTCTGTGCTGGAGGAGAGAGGAGTCTATAGGTTTTGTGGTGGTGCTGGATGCTCTGAGAAGCCAATATTATACTGAGTGAAGAAAAAGGAAAACTGAGAGAGATACAGGCATATTTGCATCCAGGATAGGGTCAAAGGGGTCTTACATCCAAGAAGAATTCCCTCTCTCTTTTCTTTCTTTGCATTTTTTTGGAAAAACCTCATTCGAAGATGCATTTGTTATCCCCGCTGAAAAAAAGCAGTCTGAGAACAGCCCCGTGCAGCCCCCGACCACAAGCAGGACATCTTCAAGACGGAAACGTGTAGCAGCACAGTGAATTCCTCCCCTTTTATTTCTCGTCTTGAGAGCAGATAAATGCATTTGATTTCACATTCTGAAAAGATTGGGAGTATTTTGCATCCACATGCGTGCACCTAAATCTCCCTTTGGATCACTGTAAGTGGCTGCTGGGTGTGTGCAGCTGGAAGATAACATGCTCATCTCCTCTGCTGAGGGCAGGCAGCAGCAGCGGGGCCAGCAAGCCCAGGTTATCTGTTACCAGCATGCTGCTTGCTGTGTTTCTCCTCTCTTCCCGCCCAGCTCCAGCCAATTCTAGATGAAACCCCCTTCACATGAACTTGGTGCTTGTAATTTAGTGCGTCGACCCCACTGAGCCTGGTGGGTCTGGCTGTGGAGCAGGGGGGTATCCCATGTGATGGCAGTGGGCAGAACAGATTAACAGCCTGGCAGACAGAGTGGGGTCTGGCACTGTCGATCAGTCCCCCTGTTCTGTATGGAGTAGCTCTCAGGTTGCTGGTTACCCGCCGTAAGTGGCAGCCATGAGTTGTTCTTTTCTTTCCTTACTCACCACTCCTGAAAGATCGGTGGAAGCCCTTCAGGAGGTTTGGGAGTGTGGCCCAGGATGCTCTGTGCATCAGGATGTCAGGAACAGAAACCACATCTGTGCTTATTCGTCATGGAAACATGGAAACCCATGTTTGTTGAAAAGCAAGCGAGCGGAGAGTAAGTGTCTGCGTGGGGGCAGTTGGCACTACTTCTAGGATAATAGTCCATTATTATTTGAATATCACAGTGATATTGGTGAGTCACAGCCACTTCTCCATGTTTCAGGCTATTCAGGCTGTTACTGAGTGATGAAACACCTTTCCAAGAGGAAAAGTAGTTGGTCTGCTTCAGGTGTGGTCTTAGCACAGCCACCTCTCTCCACAGAAATGATAATACTCACAGCATACAAGAAAACATCAATAAATGGAAAAGGTTGGAGCTTCACTCCCCCAAAGACTAGAAGCTTTTTATGTGGGTAGGAAGCAGGAAAGCAGCTCCTTCTACACTCTGGTCCATAGAGTCAAAGAGGGCTTTTTGTTGTCCATGGAAACGCCTCAGGCAGCCTTGGAAATCTCAACTGTAGGCTCCAAAGATGTCGAATTATTCTTTTTATCAGCATTCCAATTATGGGTTCATTGTTGGGCTTTTTGGTTTGGTTTTCAAAGAAAGAAAATGGAAGTGAGAAAGAGAAAAGAAGAAAGGAGGTAAAAGAAAGAAGGAAAAAGAAGGCAGGAGAAGGAAAGGAAGAAGGAAGGAAAGAGCAATCTACAGTAGGAAAATATTAAGATTTGGTATGGTACAGATAGGTCATGGAGTCCAGGAACCTTGCCTCTCATCCTGTGTGCTGCATAAGTTATGAAGAAAAGTGAGTGGCATAATATGTCTTGTTATTTAGGGAATAAGATGAAGGCTGTGCCATGTAGCTCTAGCATTTCCTTGCATTAGCATACTTGTGCCTGTCATATTTTCAGTGTATCTGTTCAGTGGGTGTTTCCTTGTTTTCTTTTCCTTTTTAATGAATTTTACAGGGCGGATCCTTTCATTGTAAAGGTTTTCTGTATTCCAGAACTTCTTGTGAAAACTGCTGCATAACCCTGAGTTTCAGCAAAGCAGAGCCCTGAGGTGATGAATGAATTATGCAACAATTGGGTTTGGAAGGGATCTCTTGAGACCATCTAGTCTGATCCCATTGCTCAAGCAGGGCCTGCTGGAGCAGATTGCCCAGGACTATGTTCAATTGGGTTTTGAGTACCTCCACAGATGGAGACTTCACAATGTGTTTGGGCAACTTGTTCCAGTGCTTGGCCACCCTCATAGTTAAAAAGTGTTTTCCTATGTTCAAATGGAATTTCTTGGGTGTTAGTTTGCGTTTTTGACAATGGAGGCCCTGTTGCAGGGCCCCACCTTCCCAATTGCTTGTGAGAGGAGTGCAGGAAATCACAGTATCCTTAAAAAGAAAGGTGAGAAGACAACTCAGAAAGATTCCTTTACACACTTATATTAACTTAGAAAAGTGACAGGAGAGAGACCATCTGGAGAAAGTAGGGACTAATTTGAATGGGGAGAAAATGGCTTCATCTGAAAAAGTTTGATCCACAGTTAGCTTTCAAGTGTCTTAAAGCTTATGGTGCAATCAGAGCTTTGCATTTCAGTTGTAATGAAGACAAACAGGTGCCAGCTGTAAAATTTATTCCTGGATCTGGACTCAAGGGTTTTTATTCTCTACAACTTTTCAGAAGTTTTGGTTCAGATTTTATTTCTGTTTTTCGCTTTTCACATTCTGGGCAAGCTGAAATGTATAAGCCTTGATTTTGTGTTTGTAAGAAATCAAGAAGGGATGGGGGGGAAAGATCCATACCTCTTAGGATTAAAACATCTCTTTGTATGTCTTGAGGTCTTACACCAAATGTTAAATCAGAGTTCTTCCATCACCAGATTGAGGAATGGAGCAAAATGACATGGTGGCCCAAAGTTACCCAAAGAGTTGGTGCTTAAGAGAAAATGCTGCCACCCTGGTTCCTTAACGTGGACAGTGCATCTGCAGGAAAGAAGCCACAGGTCACGTCCCTCTTCTGAGGTTTCAGAGCTCAGAGCCCAATCCTGCAGGTCGGTAGGCACCTCTTAAAAGATTATGAGGATCTTCAGTTGCCCACTCAGTGCAGTATAGATTGCACTGGCAGAGGGTGAGTGCTGCTTAAGGAGGAACTGCTGGGCTTCAGTGTACTGTAGGGAAGGATCTGGCCCTCCTGAGACCTTGTTCAGACTGAACCTTTAAGCAGGATGATTGCCCATCAATAAAGAAGATACCATAGAGAACCACCGCCTGGTTCTTGACAGTGTGATGGGATATTCATGACAGTGTAATAGGATTTTGGTGAAATGCAATATTTTACTCTCGTTACCAGAATACAGCAGGGGCCCTTTAAGTCAGAAAAATTGATTTTAGAATAGGGTTTGTTAGAACCTCTCAGTCCCACAATCGATGTAAATGGGCAAATATCATTCCCTTTAAATCCAGTTTCCTGAGGCACAGCTGTGCCGGGCAAACATTGGAGAAGCAGGGAGAACACCCCTGTGCACCATTAAAGCAGAGAAAACCAGACACATTCTTCATGCACAGGAAAACCTCTGAGGGAAAGGCTGAGAGAGCCAGGCATGGGTGGGCCTTGGTGTAATGTCATTGAAGCTGTGGGGTCTGCCTGCTGATATATGAAGGAACATGTTGCAGAGGGGAGAGACATATTATTCTCAGTAGAAAACAGTGGAAGTACAGAGAATATTCAGGTCAAGCATTAGGAAAGACTTATTAGTGGGTGAGTTACTGGTCAGCTAAAACAAGGTGGATATTGGAAAACCAGTCCTGCACTTGTAGCCTAGGAAACAGATGAGTATTGTTCGTCTGGAAGAACAGGGAATTGGGGATGTTGGGATGTGAGGCTTAAGTCCTGTCCCTGGCTCTGACACGGAGTCATAGCAATCTTGTGCAGGGTTATGATGTGTAGTTTCTGCAGGCAAATCTAAACTATCTATAGACTAAATTGAACTGTTACCAAATAACAGACATAGGTGTGTAAAGGCATGAAGACAAGCTAAGAAAGTTGGGGCTGCTCAGCCTGGAGAAGAGAAGCCACTTAGAGGCCTCAGAGCAGCTTCCAGTATCCGAAGGGGGTCTACAAGGACGCTGGAGAGAAACTCTTCATCAGGGACTGTAGTGATAGGACAAAGGGTGATGGGTTCAAACTGAAACAGAGGAAGTTCAGGTTAGATATAAAGAAGAAGCTCTTTACTGTGAGGGTGATGAGGCACTGACACAGGCAGCCCAAAGAAGTGGTGAATGGTCCGTCCCTGGCTGTATTCAAGGCCAGGTTGGACAGAGCCTTGAGTGACATGGTCTAGTGTGAGGCATCCCCATGGGAGGAGGTTGGAGCTGGATGATCTTAAGGTCCTTTCCAACCTAAACCATTCTATGATTCTACAAGCAATATGAATGTTGGTAGCTACTTGGCCATTTGGTTTGCAAAACTGCTAAGTCAGGTTTGGTGTTGTCTCCACTGAACAAACACTTGTGCTATCTTCATTGCTGGGGAGAAGGCATTTATTCCTCTGATGACTGAAAACTAGACGGAAATTTGTAAAAATGTCCAAAAAAAATGTATCCTTAGGAACATTCTGAGTAATTGAAAGCCAGTTTTTCATCTCTGGAAAATCTCTGATTTTCAAATTTATGTCACCTGACCTGAGAAAGGATGGTGGGGAAAGTTGTAATATTGAAAGCATTCATAAAGAGTCTAAAAACGTTTCGCTTCAACCTTACCGAAGCATTTAACTTCCCCTTTGTGTTATATTCATAGAATGCAAAAAGCAACTTCTTTTTTTTTCAGCCTTATCCAAATGAGGTGCTGTCATGAAATTTTTTCTTGAAGATTTCAGCAGAATTGATATTTTCCTGCAAAACATGCCATTTCTGTTCCGTTTGAATTTGATGCCAGAAAATGTGCCTTTCACAAATCTTGCGCCAATATTCATTACCATCATGCAGCTGCTGTTGCTGCAAGTAGATACTTGAAAAAATAGCCAGTGAAAGCACTGGTTTGTAGCTTGTGCCTCATGACAGCAGAGAACATAGCAAAAACGCCTCTTAGCTGCAAGCAAGATGGAGTGGGGATATTGCGTTTCCTCAGCTGACAGTTGTAACTAGTGCACCCTTATCTCTTACTGTCATGATGAGGTTATACCTGTTTCCACAACTGGGATGCAAGGAGGGTGAGCATTACGATGCTTACCAGCCTGCCTCCAGCACTGTGGCAGAGAGGGATGCTAGGGTTCCCTTTGAGGGCCCTGTAAGTACCTGTTTCTGTGTTTCAAATGTCTCCCCAGAGTCAGCTTTCTTACTGTTGAGATTGCTTGTGGTTTCAGTCATACATAAAAAGCTCTTTCTCTTGGAAGAGCAGCCCACTGTGGAAATGAATATCAGCTCTTACCTCTAGTAGGAAATCAGACCAGGGAACCCCAGGTCTGTGATTTCAAGTCAGGCTGATGGCGCGGCTTAGCCAAACTCACGTGCACACCCCAAACCTTCCTTCTGTTGTGAAAATAAGTCAACAGTATAAATGTACCCTGTCATACACACACACACGGTTCTTTCCTCCATGTCAACCCTTAGATGGTCGTGCTCCTGGGTTTCCATTATCAGTGTACAATCAGTGTCTCTTGCTGCTCAATAAAACACATCACAACAAAATAAACTATGACCTTCTCTCACCCTTCCTCACACGTACAAGCACATAGACATTGCACAGTGGCAATCCCTGTGAAGAGGCCAACATGGATGCCATTTAATAGGCACACTTATGTGCAGCCTGACTCCTCTGGAGGAATTGCAGTCACCAGGCTTTGAAATCAAAGGCTGGCCTCAATGCCAGTTGTGCAAATGCAGGGCACATGGGTCACCAATTGGGAGCTTGATGAAAAAGGTCAGAGGGAGGTTTGTTTGGACACGGGTGGGCAGGAAGACTACACCTTCTGAGGAGGTTTGATTCTGATATTAAGGTCACCCACAAAGCCACTTGGCAGGTAGCATTGTGCCCTCATTAGTTCATGATAGGGCATGGTGGAGCGCTTCATGTTGACAGTGTTGTGTCCCCAGAGCCTCCTGGGAGATGTGGTGAAGTGGAAAGTGGAAGCAAACACAAGAGTGAGGGAGTCTCAGCTATGCAGAGGCAGTTTCCACCCCTGCTGATCTCTGCTTTTCCTGTGTGCATGGGCAGCGACAGCAGGATCTAACATGGACTACAGAGATGGAAAAAGCCTAAAGAGATCCATCCAGCGCCCCTCCAAGCAGGTGCTCTGCTTTTATTTGAGCAACATGCTATTAGGATTTCCTGAGGTGACATTAAGTGTATTCGTAGCCACAGCTGAGCCTGACACCACAGCAAGCCCCCCAGTGTGTTGTGGTGCTGTTATTTTTCCTAACGAGGGGAATAAATACACCTGGAAATAGGGAATCCTCCCTCATCCTGGGGATTTGGCTGGATGGGTGTGAATTCTTATCAGCCCAGTTCCATGCAAGAGATGAGGGTGATTTTTAGTCTCTTCAGTGGATGGTAAGTGATACTTGAGCCCTGTCTCCTCCCAGTCGCCTCCATCCTTCATTACCCTTCCATCTCCTCCCACTGCCCCCTCCCTGTATTGCCACCCACTCTCATAATAGCTACTGCACCAGCGCAGCACCGCTGCAATAACAAACACCGCCTCATTTCAGCATGATGAATGAAGAGTTTTAATGAAACTGGCCTAAGCCATTCCTGGCAAGCTGCCAGGTTTTTGTTTGTTTTAAGCAGGGGTGATCCATCACCCTCCTGACTTCTCTCCACTGCAGCATCCCCAGTCAATGCACTGTGCCAGCCTCCCTCCTGTATCCCTCAGTAGCAACCCAGTCCCTGGCTCCCTGCAGTTACCTCATCTCACCATGACCATAAATCCCTTCCAGGTTTGTTCCTAAAACCTCCTTTGTCAGTAGCTATGGCTGTGGGTTAACAGGGTGCTCGGTGCCATACCGAAGTGGATATCATCTCTGTTCATCTCCAGCTGACAGTGCTTATGCATAGACATACACACATATTGCTCACTAATAGTACAGTTGAATGTCTGGTAGGTATTAATTGCCCTTGCAGCTTGCTCTTTCATTAGGGTCTCCTGTCTCTCCTGGGACAGGCTGTAAATCGAAGTGTGACTCACAGCTTTCAGAATGGGCAAATATAAACCAGCAAGCACCAAAGGGGGGAAAGAAGGAAAGCAGAGCTCCACCCAATCCCTTGAGGGAAATAAAAGGAAAAGAGAAGGGGGGGAGGAACTAGCAATCTCAGAAGCACTTTAGTGAGCAGGTGCCAGCCCCTCACTGAGCACACTGGAGGCATTTGGGAAAGAGGGTAAGGGAGGTCACTGTATGCATTGCTCTGGCTCCTTGTGCGGCTTTTCATTATTACAGGAGAAGGAACCATGTTGTTCTTTGTCTTCTTTGACAGAATTAAGCTGACAGGTGTATGTGCAAGTGGTAGAATGAGGCAGGACAGAGGGAGCAAGGCAATTCAGGTACAGAGCTCAGTGTAACATCAAACGTGGACTCCTGGAAGAATAAGCAAGAGCGACATCAGTGTAACTTGCTTTTCCAACCTTTCTCCAGGTGTCCTTAGTACTTATGTTTTTCAGAGCAGCTTGAAGAGCTGAATAAGTGCTTCTTTTAAGCATTTTCCAAACATTTGACAATTTTTCTTCAGAGATAACCTGCTTAAGTTTATTTCTCTCTGTGAAGTACCTGGGGAAAGGACTTTGGTTTCTTTAAGCACATGATGAAGCAAAACACGGGGTGAATAAGAGGCAAACAGGAGAACCCATGAGAGTTAGAAGCATGCACCTGAAGAAACTTGTTAGCCAGAATTTTCAATGGAAAACCTGGAGAAGCTTCTGGATAAAAGCATGTGTGGGTGTTTTTGTCTATAAAAGCTGTTCTGTGTGGCCAGATTCTTGTGGCTTTCATTAGCATGATGAGCATTACAACATGAAGCACCACTGCTCTTGGTGGTGTTAGGTGTTTTGGGAATGGGGAAGTGACATGTGCTGTCTTTGCTCTTTACTACTCCTGATTTTTTGTTGAAGGAGCTTCAGAGCAGAATCAAGACCTAGAAAATGCCATGAAGGGATTTATATTCCTCCCCAGCCTTTGATGCCAAATTGCTTTACAGCTTCTTCTGGTAGAGAACATTCAGAATGCAGCTTTCTCTGTGTGAGGCTATATCCAGGTTTGCAGTCAATACAGAATGGGATAGGAAGGGATACTGTTGGACAAAGTCTCAGGAGGAGAAGTCCTCTCTTAAAAATGTCCTGAAATTTCTAATGCTTCAGAACAGAACATTTGTTTAAATAATTTGACTGGCCAGGCTGATTGTGAAGCAGACCATTGCATAGGGGTATCCAGTCCAAATCTCTGCAATGTTTCCATCCTTGCTGCTTTACAACTTTCCAAGCTTCACCTTTTTATGAAGGAAGAAAACTTTGCTTCTTCTCTTACCTACCTGCTATCTCATCCCACGATGATAAAGCCTGATGGGGGGGTTGAAGTAACCTTGCAAGCCCAACAGGAACATAGAGATGATCTTCTTTTGCCCTTTCAGTTAGGAAAACTTGGCTGTACTTTGTTAAATACATTCAAAATCCCACAAGGTTTATCCAGTCTTGTTCTTTCAATCCCAGGGTTTGTTCACACAAAGAGATTTTATTCCATATAGCTTGCAAACTGAAGCAGCCCCATTTTCTTGTGGGAGTCTGGCAGCACATGGACCCCTTGTAGGGGACCTGGAGTATCTCTTTTGTACTTGTGGGTATTTCTTTTCACCTCTGCTCACTTGCTGTGAAAATAACAGCTGACCTTGAAAAGTTTTTCAGGAAAAACTTCTTTACTGTGAGAGTGACAGAGCACTGGAACAGGTTGCCCAGGGGAGTTGTGGAGTCTCCTACGTTGGAGATATTCAAGGCCCGGCTGGACAAGTTCCTGTGTGATGTACTGTAGGTTACCCTGCTCTTGCAGGGGGGTTGGACTAGATGATCTCTTGAGGTCCCTTCCAACCCTCGAGATTCTGTGATTCTGTATTGTATGGTCCTACATCTCACCACTGTTAGGCCTTTGAAATCAGGGTAATCCAATTCTAAATGCTTCTTTTACTACCTCCTCTTCCTGAACTTTCATCATTTTTCCTTGAAACAGAACTTAAAGTAAAGGTACTAAGATATCTTATTGCCAGGAGCACAAACAAGGATTCAGTTAGTCGACTGCTATATTGCACAGGGAGATAGAAAAGGCATATGGAGCCTGGGCTATCTAATCTAATCTCACTATGTCTATATAATCTGGGTAAATGGCTAATCTATCACAAAGAGATAATAATAATTAAGGCTGCAACCAGGTTCCATTAGCACAATTGATGTGCCCTGATCCCTATTGGGTTTACTTTGAAAGCAAAAAAGATTTTTTCTTTCCATATGGCTCAAAGAAAATTAGTCCAAGTGGGGTTTTTTGAGTTACAAGGCATTAACAAATTAAACCAGATTTGAAATTTTGGCTCCTACCTGACATTTGTTTTCGCATCTTCTAGCTAAACAGATTTATCACTGTCCTGTATTCTCTATTTGAGTACGGTGAAAGCCTCTTGAGAATTCACTGCTGGATGTATTAGTGGAAAATAGGTTGTAAATCAGCAGAATCATTAACTCTTGGTTTACTTAAGAGCAGTGATTGCTCTGTACTCTGGAAAGAGGTGTTCTGCCACCTATTAGTTCCTTATAATCTGAAGGGACTATAAGCAGTAATTTTTCAGGATGCTTAGGAAGGAGATTTTCTCGTGTGCGGATTCCAGTCCTGGTCATGTTCCAGATATTTTTAATATTGTTTGGGAAAACTCTGGTGTTCCCCTTTAACACTGGAGGCTCGGTGTGGGGAGGTTCGTGAGTATGGAAAGATAGAGGGGTGCTTGCTCTTGACACTTCGAGTGTGGTTTATTGGTTTTGATATGCTTCCACAGCTTGCTATAAAGGAAAACAGCTTCATGAGTTGCAGATTCCCTCCTGTCTTTGCTGTTGGTTTAGGGGCATAAGCTGCAAACTGGTCTAACTGGAGGAAGAAGGCACTTTAAACCAGCCCAGGTTTTCGAGTAGTGTTTCTAAGGAGTCCTCTGAGCATCCTCTAATAGGAGAGCAAGGGATGTTTAAATTATGGCAGCTTCCTGTCTGGTGTCTTATGAGCTAGAGTGCAACACAACATTGGCATGCCACTAAAATGCTCTGATAACTCCCTTTTTTGCACTCATCAGCCCTTTTCTCTAATCAAGCCGACATTCTTCTGGCAGGACAAGGAGGAGAGGCAGTACAGTGCAAGGGTGAGCATCTCTGCCTAGGGATCTGCCCTAGGACAGGTTCCCTCTGTGGCTCCCCTGCAGTTACAGAGTAGATTGCCAGGATCAGAGCTGAATCCCACTGATAGCAACAGATTTGATGGGACCAGCTGCATCATCAAGTCTGGTCTCTTTAAATCATGCAATATCTTTAATTTAGAAAGATCCACAGAATAAGAAAACTGATTGACTAATCCGAAGATCCTTAGGCAGACCACAAAGCACTTCTCAAAAGGCCATACTGCCCCAAAGGAAGTGCAGATTTTGTTTGAGTGTGCGTTTTTTCCTTCTATGCAGAACAGTGTTTGGTAAGCTCTGCTCTGTAATGAAGAATTACTTTAAAGATGTTGGAATATCTGCCAAGGTGAATGGCAGAACATTACTGGCTGTTGGCTGTGGGTGACTGTAATCGTGAAACCTCAGCAGATGAGGGTTTGATTTGAACAAACAGTGGCTTTTAGCTTCAGAGCTCTGGGCTGCTGAATGGTGTATGTAGAAACTCCCTGTTATGTGGGGGAATATACCGTACTTTATGAATGTCCATTTACTGAAGAGGATTTATAATCTGAAGGAAGTTTGAATATTTACCTTAAGACTACAGGTAGAAATGCTTGGCAGATCCTGGATCCCTCCCCACTGTAGTGTTTGGTCAGTGCCTCATGGATGATAAGAAAAAGAATTTGTCTTAATATGAGCAGTTAGTTGTTGGCTAGGTCTAGGAGTCTGCACCTAAGAACGACACGTATCTGGTACCTCCGGTGTAGCTTGGTCTGCAGCATTGATAAGGCAGGATGTGAAGGTTACACGACAGACAGGCAATGGTACAATGAAAAGGCAGTGATTTAATGTTTGTGAAGAATTATGCAAGGGCTTAAACTGGCCATGTGTAGTATGGGCAGAATTCAGGCAGTGAGCTGGTGACCTTCCTCTGTGCCTCCTGGCTCCTGCCATCTTCCTTGACTTATTCAAAAAAGCAGCTGGTTTTAGCTGCTCTTCCAAACTTGGAAAATATTCAGTACCCAAAGGGGATGGGGGTTGTGCTGTAAGAATTTCTGCTGTTTTTCTAACTCCAGCGTGCAATGTTTATGGAAGCAGGGAGCTGAAAGCAAAGGCTAGAGTTGGATATCAAGTAGTTGTGAGCCGTAGGAAGCCTCTTCAAACCAGAGGCTCTCTGTTTTGACTGTCATCCACCTCTGCCAGTGTGGCACCTCTGCCTGCATTCCTGGGTTTGCCACACAACTCTGCCCATACCTCTCATGTCTGTTTCACAGGTTCCCTGGCTTTTCAAGGCTTGAGCTTTCCTTTTCTGGGATGCATGGAGATGACCCTTTCTCTGTGACAGACTCCATGTTCCATTCCCTGCTGCCCTGAGCCTCGGAGTATAGCACAGCAGAAATCACTCCAATTATATTGAATTATATATATAAAATTCAATATAATATGATACATATTGATATGTAATACATATAATAGATATATTTTATATATAATATATATGTTTATATATTAATAATATGCATATGTAATTGAATATATCCAATTATATTAAATCCACTAGTTTGAACATCTATCCTAGGAACTACAGAGGGATTCCTAAGTCATTTCTTTGCTTCTATCTTCCTTTCCTTCACTCCCTTCTGTTTCCACCCTATCCCATATGGTATCTGTCAGATACTATACTCCAACACCCAGAAATCTTCATAAGGCGGAGATAAAAGTGCTCCTTTATTAATAACTGTGGAAAACGTAGTGTGTGGAGTTCAGACCGGGCAGAGTAAAAGAAAGACAGTAATTAGCTTGTTTCTGTATCTCTGCTCACTGAGGCATTTTGGATGCAGTGAGCAAATTCTTGACAGATTTTCTTTTCTTTCTGTTCCCCCCTTTTCCCTCCCCTTTCCTTCTTTTCTTTTGAAGTCTCATGCAAAGTTCTTGGATTTGGGGTTTCTTGTTTTAATGATAAATTCTATAATCCATGTTCAATCTTTCTTTTTCTTCCCTCTGACTTGACAGAGATATCAGCTCGCAACATATCCCTTTGTTTGCCTGTTTGTTTTTTCTAGGCAGTTCTACATTTGGTCTCCTGGAAAGAAGTAAACATGCCAGTTTTCTATTGACTAGCAGTGTTTAAGGAGAAGCACTCATTTCATTAGAGGGGTCCAGACAACCATTGTTCGCCAGCTTTATTTGTCCTTTTGTGGGGAACAAAGGAAGGGAATTTAATATTCCTCATTTCTTGTTTCTTGTATCTTATACTAACACGTTGGAAGGAAAAGGCAAACTGTTTTCATCTGATATTTTGCTCCAGCTCTCTCCAGTGGAGCCACGCTCACTCCCTCACCCAAATGCATGCCATGGAAAGGCATTCCATGGAAAAGAATTCCCAAGTAGGATAGACACAGCCAAATTGCCAGCAGCCAGCTCCAAACCCTCACTTCCAAGCATCCTGGTTTTGGCTCTTGTGAGACTCCTTCCCAGTTGCTTGAACTGTACAGGAGGGTTTAACACCCTCAGATAAGGGTGGCTGAGCTGAGCCCCATATGGATTGATACAGTGTTCCCTAACAAGTGGTGCATTGGAGGAGATCACAGCATGCTACACATGGAGCAGCAAAGCCTTCTCTATCTGTAGGGAAAATCTTCAGGACAGCAGCAGCCCTCTGCTTTCAAGAGCCTTTGAGCTCAGCTGTGCTACCATAGCACCCAGAGACCCCAGTGGTGACCTGTCACACTTAGCACTGCAAGGGAACAGGAATGTGTAAAACCTCTTGTCAGTGGCACTGGCAGCTCAAACAGGAGGCAGCAAGGGGCCAGTGAAAGGGTTTCCCCAGAGGCATCTGCTGGATGTAGGACTAAGAAACACGTATTTTTACTCAAGGCCCAGGGGCCTTACAACTGTTGTAGCCTGTCTCTGAGTCACTGTACGTGTCTGCTGTAGAAACAGCAACTGTTTCTTTTCTCAAGTCTTATGGGCAGGAAGAAACTAAAAGGCTGGGAAATAGAAAAAGAGTGCTAAATCAGCGCAGCTTTGCACCATGTTTCTTTTCTCATGGAATGGATTCAAGTGGCAAGGCAAAGTTCATGGGTAAAGGAGGGGAGTAAGACATCACTTTCAATGTCTTCAGTAACTAAGAAGTCATCCTCACCTTAGTTTGGAGCCCTTCTTCAGGAGTTTCTTTTGCTGCAGGTTATATTTCATTGATTTGCATTATGAGGCACATCAAAGTCCAAACCCAGCATTGAATGGATAGATCATTCCCATTTTGAAAAGCATTTTGCAGTACACAGTAATAGAGTAAAACCAAACAAGTAATTGGAACCAGTAAAAGATTATTTTGACTATACCTTTCCCTGTAGAAACTAGGCAGCTCCAAAAGCATCCAGCCTGCATCATGTGCCAACTCTCTCCATTCTAGAACAGGGTCACCTGAGTGAATTTGGTTGATTTCTGTCCAGTAACCAAAAAAGGTAGATCTTAAAGTGCTGGTTCTTTCTATCAGTTCCTAGTGCATTAATTAAAAGCTCCTACGAGACAACAAGGATGAGTGGGATGCAATAAAGACGCTAAGAACGAATAAGAACATTATTATAACGAAAGCAGATTAATGGGGCTTCACATAGTGGTGCTAATGGATGTTTTTGAACTTAGAAAGGAAGCGGTGAGACAATTGAGTAATGAATTTTGCCATCAAAAAATCACAGCTGAGCCAACATCACCATATAAAGAGGGAGCTGATTTATTGATTATAATGGAAAAGACTAATAGATGGATTTAGTGAAGACAAAACATTTTTTTTTCAACAAGAATACCCTTAAAAAGCCACTCATTTCCATATCCCTCCCCAGACTGGAGGAGTAGTAATGACATCCTTTGTTTATACATGTAAGTTTTTGAAGGCACAGAACATTAGCACCAAGTGTGGGGCATATGAATGGAAGGCTTAAATAAGAACTGCGAAGGTTGAGGAGGCAACAGAGAAGACAGAGACTGCCACGGCACTGCTGTGAAGCAGAGAGGACTGGGACTGTGGAGACAGCTTTGCAGCATGTTAATGGGATGGTGTGTGGATTGATCCCATATTCTCAGTGCTGGAACATCAGCTGCAAAAAGTGCATGCAGGACTGGCCATGCTGTCTCAGAAGAGAAATGGCTGAGAGCTAGCCAACAGGAATAATGATGTGCCTGGGAGGATTCTCATACAAAGAACACTCTTTGAAAGTTTGGGACCAACAGAGCTTGTACGTTGCTAAGAAGAAGGGAGATCTAAAAGTCTGCATGTTCTTAAGAGAGAGCCTCAGTTTTCAGAGGAAAGAACAAGGAGGTATTTGATGACAAGATGAAAAACAGGGAGGATTTTTTCCCCTGTAACAGGCAGGTTGGCTGTAGAAATCATTGTAATGTAACATCATCAATAGCTAGACTTCAGCAGGACTCAAAAATAAGAAAGATCCAGTATTCACTGAGAGTATCCAGAGTTCTCTTAATCAAGCAGAATACATTCTGGGAAGAAGAGCCACTCACACATAGTAGGATTTAAGTCTTTTCTAGGTCTCAAAACCCAGTTCAAGGCCTAACATAGAGGGACAAGCTGTTCCATATCTGTCTGTGTGGTATTCTTGTACCTTCATTGAAGCATCTGGAATTGACTGCTATTGTGGACAAGATAGGGGACTGGATGAATACCATGGCCAATACAGCCTAGCACATACTGTGTTGCTTAGTGAAGCCTCTTCTATGGCTTTCTCAGCAGTGAGTCAAGGAGTGGGTGTGCACAAATGCACTGAGAAATCAACTTGTGTTGTGACCACGGTTTAATGTTTTAATTGTGATGAGCCCCAGCTCTTGGTTGCGCTGGAGTGCAACCTACAGCACCCTGCTGCATTCTGCACACAGCCTTTCAGGGACTAATTACCATCTCATCCTGAAACCATTTTAACCACTGGAGGGAGGTGACATCTGCTTAACATCTGTGTGGCGGCAGGCTGCCATGCACCCGAGTCATGCACCACAGATGAAAACATCCTGTTGGAAGTGCAAGGAGTGATGCCCATAGCTGGCCATTACTGCAGAACAAGTGTGCCTCTTGGGCACTGAGCTGCGGACCAGTATGGTTTCCTCTGATCTGTTTTCCTAGCAGCAAGGACCCAGTTACATGCTTTGGGAGACATTCCACAACCTGCTGCCCTGCCTTGCTGTCAGGAAGTTTTTTCTCAGGTTTGGTCTGCATTTGCTTTTTTCCCTTTGTTGTATTCATATCGATATCCTGTCTCCTATTCACAGCCGTGACAGGCATATTTGACCCTTTTGTTCTTTGACTGCTCTGATTATCTGACTGTTTTGTTGCTCTGCTCTGCTCTTGTTCATTTTTGTCAATATATTTTGCATAATGAGGTTCTCAGGAGTCAAGATAGTATCCTGCATGCGTTCACACAAAACCAGTGGTTCCCTCCCTACTCCAGGCAACTCCATGTACACAAAAAAAGGGCTGGAGGAAGGTTACAGGTTGATTAAAATCTCAGTCTTTGGACATTTATAGGCACAACATCAGAAAGCAAAGAGAATTGTGATGGTTATTTGCTCTTGGTAGAAATGTTCAAGTCCTGCTCTTTATTGTGAGAGGCTTTCAGGCTGTCAAGGCCCACAAAACACCTACTCTCCACACCACAGGTGGTAAAACATGCCAATTCTCTGTCCTAAATGATGGCAGAATCTCCAAAGGTTTAGAGGTTTTGAGGGCTGCAACCCCTCCAAACACATGGGTGCTTTAATACCGCATCTTATCCATCACTACTGAGCCAACCACTCTTTTTAAGGCCTTTTATAAAATAGTGAGTGAGCTACATGATGATGTCAACATCATAAATCATCACATGTTCGGTGCAGAAAGTCCACAGTGATGAAGGCATGGAGGTAGAGAGAGAATTGCTCAGTGAACCAGCTCACTCCTTCATTTCAAACTGAATTCCTACTAGTTCAAATTCTGACTTCCTCTCTTTAAAGGAATCTGATCTGGTCAAATATCAGCAATCCCAATGAAAAGGAAAATTGAGAAATGAGGGTAACATGCTACCTTGGGCTTGTGGACTCTTGGTTGTGACATGGAGAGGTCCAAGGAAAACCTGGTCTACCTTGGAGCTGCTCAGGCATCCTGATGTCTTGAGCGTCGGTTCAAGCCCCAGCAATAGCTGCAGCTCAGTAACTCCACACCATGGGTACTGGGGACACTGGGGCGGGACTAGAGAGGTAGGGAATGCCATCATCCTTTTCAGTATAGCAGGTAGCAGGCTGATATTGGTGACAACATCATAGGGGCCACTTGCGGGCACATCCAAGTACCCCAGTTCTTTCTGCTGGCCTCAGTATTTTCAGAGTGCTTGATTTTGCTGCTGTTATCCTTCCATAGAAATCATTGATGAAAACCCCATCATTTTGAATTGGTGTGACTAGGCAGAAGTCATCTCTGAAAAATCTTATCTTTGGTGCTAATTCTGAGTTTACTGTATGCAAGCTATGAGCAGCATTGGTCTTTCCATCAAGTACTGAGGTAAAGTGTGAGGCATGTTAGGGGGACACATTATTGGCTTCCACTTTGGTAAAGCAAATAATGTTGCTGCCAGTGCTGTATCTGTTGTGCGATCAAATCCAGGGCTTGCTGAGGGTGTTGGGACCACTGCTGTGGAGTTAAACTAAGGTCTGTTTCTGCTGTTGGTAAGAACGGATTGTTGCGGTACCAAAATCCAACCCCCAGCTGCAATTTTGGACTACTCTGATTATAGTCAGAATTACTCAGGGTTTACAGTGCTGCAACTGACGAGAGAATTTGGCAGGTTAATCTCCAGGGCTATTGAGCTGGCAACTCTCACCAGAGCTACTTTTAGTTAACATTTACAATGGGAAAGACAAGGAAGCATGATTCTCCAAACTTTGAACCCCGCTGAGGACTGATTCATCTTGAATGCTGGTAATCCTGTTTCCCCCAGTCACGAATTAGCCTGTATATGAATGTGAGCAGAATTCCTGCTCTTAAAGAGTGCAACAGAAGTCATGTTTTTAACACAGGAATTATGTAAGGTCTCCTTCCAACTCTTTCTGTATATGGCTGTCTTTATCTATTTCCTTACCTATTTTATTAATTTATCCTTATGTATCCCTTGCTTTGGGAGTGGTTTGAGTATCTAGTGCAATTTCTGTCCAATGTGTCTCACATCTGGCCTGAAAGGTCCTAAATGCTGGGTCTTTCATTGGTATTTGTCTCAAGCTGGTGGTTGACTGGGGTGAAAGTCAGGTCCCTGCAGCCATGGGCTGTATACTGAATGGTTATTTGTCAAGGAAGCAGAAAGTGCAAAGCCATGATAAGAGAGGCAAAAGAGAGCCTGAGAAGAGGTACTTGGAGACCCTCCTGGTCTGTGGGAATGGCCTGGTGTGTCAGCCAGTACTGAATTCAATTGACACCACTAATTCAGGGCTCAAATGACAGGGAGTTAATGCTCTGCAGGTTGATTATTGCAGACATTGTGTTTTAATTGTTTACCTCTGTTTCATGGAGCCAGCTGACAGTCAGCTCAATAGATTTCAGGTAGGTTTACTAGTGGGGTAGCACTTGTTTTTCAGCTGTGCTTTAGAAAGCAGAATGGAAGTGGAATTGGTTGTGTCATGCTGCCTGTTATTGCAGGGAATAACAGGTAGAAGACTCAAAATCAAGAAGAAATGACAAATGAAAATGTAGATGTTGATAGGGCTGCAAGGTGTTAGAGACAGCAATTAAACAGGAATAGATTTGCACTGGTATGGGAATAGCAGGAAGGGCTTTTTCTCAGAATCAAGGTGTGTTAGTGGGACTGTGGAGGGGCCAGGCTTTGGATGAAGTGAGATTGTATGACCCAGCTGATGTCCCTGAGCAGAGCTGTGCAAATGAGCCTGTGAGAGGACAGGGAGTAGCAGAAGGGTTGCCAGAGTTGGATGCAAGGAGTCCTGGACTGACATGGCATGAAGGCCGGCTGGTCAGGAACAGAATATACATGGGTGTGGGAGCTGCTTCTATCATATTTCAGCCATTCTCCTGTCTTTATCAGTGGTAAAAAGAACAGAAAAGCAATTATCTGGATTGTGAGAGTTCCACAGGCAGCAGCCCTGAGCCTCTCCCTGCAATAAAACCTGCCAGAACAGTTGGAACAAGCTTCAGCCATCCCCAGCTATTCCTCCAGCACAGCCTCAGCTATATCATCTGACAGACTCCATGAAGTCTCTAAGGGATTTTGTTATTGCTATTGATTTTACATGGGAGATTCTTAGATTCTGGGGTTATGGGTCTGCAGCAGAAAACCTTAAGGTTAGAGGGATCTTCAGAGTACAACTCCAGTGCTGTTCCACCAGCATCTTAGCACCTCTTGCTGAGAGAAGTTAAGAGAGTAGCCACTTTGCTCAAGAGATAGGAGCAAAGTAGAATTCAGTTTCTTATTAACAACATGCTATGCACAGCACAAAACACCCGAATGTATATATTTAGAATACACTGCAGAGCTATTTCTTTTCCTTTTTTTTTTTTTTCTCCTGGAAGATAAAAACACACCATACTTTTATAATAATAATAAAAATGCAATTTATATATGGTATCTTCATATCGCAAATATTTATAAACATAGTTATCTTTGGTCGACTGATTCCAGGAAGTTTGCCAGCACACCAAAGCAATGACATTTTACATCTCTCATTCTTTTTGTTGTGAAGAATGAGATGTTGCTCCATTTTTTAACTGATTTTTCAGATTTTCTTGTCAGACTGCTGCAATCAGGGTAAAAACCTGCAGTTTCCAGAGCAGACAGGAAATTCCATGGCACTTAATAAACACAATGCTTGGCTTGATGTTGCAGTAGGGTATTGAAAAGAAATGTTATTGACCATTAGTCTGCTACATAGACACATCCATAAGTTGCTGTCATTGGCAATAAGCCTTTAGCTATAATAGGTTGCAGATGACTTTCTCAGATCCTGGCCTCTAATCTCACAACCCCTAAAGCTGAAATCCTGACAATTCATCCCACCCTCTAGTTCTGAAGCAGTGTGGGGCAAACAAATGGCCAGTGGTCCCTTGGGAGAGTATGTCCTGGCACTGATCTTTAAGTCAGGCTGTTAGGTATGGAAACGACATGCTTTTGTGCTGGGTACCTGATTGCAGATGTAAACTGGGGACCCTTTGAAATGATTGTCCCTTCATTGTCATGTGTTTTCAATGAGACCTGGAGGATTGTGTTTGTTATGCATTTTACTTGGGACTTGCTCTCTCTGTGAAATCCATAAAGGAAATGCTATGGCATTTTTGACTGCTGTACTGGATATTGTCTCCAGATGTTTTTAAAGGTCCATCTTCTATTTCAATCCCCAAGAAACTTTTCAGAAACTAAAGGGAGCAATTGGATGCAGCTGTATAATATCTCAAATGACCTATTCAGTCTTTCCTTTCTTGATTTTTTTCCCCACGTAGGTTATCCATTTGCAACTAAAATCATAGTGCCAAAGGCATTTTTGCATTGCGTAGAAACAATTCATGCACTTCACTTGAACAATAGGGGGGCAGACCTGTTGAGAACTAGCCTAACCAGTCTTTTAAGTGAAGGCTTTAAAAGAGGAGGAAATAATGATGAATGCAGTGTACAGCTGCCCAAAAGACAAATGAGCATGATGAAATGGATACAGACTGCACAGATCTGAATAGTACTTGGGTTTGGGACAGCAAGAGGATGTTCTAATTTTCAGTGTTCAGTACACTAAGGTGCCATCAAATGGGGCTTCTTCCAGTGTGTAAAGTGACACTGTCGTCTTCCTCATTCTCCACTCCTTCAGATACTCTTCATCACAGATAGCCCAGCTTATCTTTTAAGACAGCTTTTAATGTTGGAACCCCTACTAGGCAAGACTCCTTGTGTTTATCTGTGTAACACATAAAATAGATGGGTAAGTAGGTGCTTGGTCTCTGCACATAACAGTATTTCAGGAGGGAAAGGCAGGAGGTATTCAGGAAGCAAATGGTACTCAGGGAAGAAAATCAAGCTAGTCCTCAACCTCTCACCACTGGACATGGAACAGGTAAAAGGCAGGAAGCTGAATTAATGCTGTCTTCTCCACGTCCCAAAGCTACAGTGTATTGGAGGAAGCTCTAGGAAGAGTGACAAAAGTGCTGATAGGCTTGGAAAGTGTAGTGTAAATGAGAAAATTAAGGAGGTTGGTATATATTCATTGAGGAGGAAAGATGTGTGAAGGGAGATGTAATCACTGTCTGCAAATCCATAAAGAGATGCTACTGAGAGGATGGGGATCTATTTTTCTCAGTGGTTGGTACAAACAGGCCTAAGACATAATGGCCCTGAGGTGCAGTGGGGAACAGTTAGTTAAAAAATATGAGGGAAGACTTTACAACTCTAGGAACAGTTTGGTGACAGAGCTGGCTGCCAAGGCAGGCTATAGAGGCACTGGAGATATTCAAGGCAGAGATGAGACACCCATCTGTCAGGGATGGTTTAGGTGTAATCAGACCTGCCACAATGTGCAGTAATGGTCTGAATGATGCACCAGAGGTCTTTTCTCACCCAAATGAGTGTGTGATTTGTCATTTGTACCTAATTCAGTGTGTGGCACTCTGTGTGTGTGTGTTTACACTGGATTCCTAATGTCTCTGTGCACACCTGTGGCTCAGGTGTTTCCTGGCCCATGCTTCCAGTTAGTCCAAAGGCTTTCTCATTCTTTCTTGCCCATTTGCTCCCTCTTGACCTATTCCTCTTAGATTTCCATATTTACTTCTCTTTGCTGTTCCTTTATTTCCGTGTGACCTCATCTCTTTTTGCCTGCATTTCACGTATGCTTTTGTGTGCTTTTATGCTCTCCCTGCACTTTCTTTCTTCTGTCTATTCTACAGTGAGAGCTGCAGAGAAAGGCAGAGTGGAGGAGGACTCTTCTTTCTGTAATTAGAACTGCTGAGATCACCTGGTTCGAATTTGAAAGCCTTAAGAGATGTATTTGAGTCGGTGCCTTTGTTAATACACTGGATTGATGGGCATATGATGCCCAACAAGGGGTAGACCATGAGATGGAGCATTAACTCTGCTATATGGTTTCCAGATATGCTTCACATCTGATAATCTAGGCCTGTGCACAGGGCAAGCTGAGGTGCCTGCACCCCTCCTTGTGACTTACCTTGCACCTCACTTCTCTGCAAGCCCTGCTCAAAAGCTGAACAAGCCGTCACAGCTATCTGACAGAGACAACACAAATAACTTGCTGACAGTGACAGAAACCTTGCCGACAGTGATGTGCTGCATCTTCCCGAACCTGCAACAGCATTAGGAGTGCTTTATTGAATTAATGTGTTAAGCACTTGTGCCAGGTGGATTTTAGAGGGCAAAACCAGGAAAGGTTTCCTTCAGCAGTAATGAGTATGCTTGGACAGTCACCAAAGCCAAGTGACATGTAGTAGCTATTCCTCTGACAGAGAGGATCATTAAGGTGCTTTTATTTTGAGTGCGTGTGTGCGCATGTGTGTACAGGAATCTGTCTGAATTTATTTCATGAAAGAAATCAGATTACCCAAGGATGTGTTCATCTCTACAACACTTGCAGTTTTCGAATCAACATCAGATGTCTTTCTAAAAGACTTTCTTTGCTTCACTCACAAGTTTTTGAGTTAGAAATGGGGAAACTATGGGTCTGTTGAAAGGTCTGCATCACTCAGGGAGAAGCCCTAGGTTATCTAAGCTCTTCCTTTCTAATCTCAAATATCAGTGCAGCCACCCATTAACCAAGAAGTTGTTGAACTTCAATGTGCTTCTCAGGAAATAGCCAGGCTATATTGTACGTGGAATCTTGCAGGGAAGCAAAATCGGTGGTAAATACATTAATAATGATAATGAATATTCATGTTTACTCAAAAGTCATCTGGCACTACCTTATAATGGCTACACTGAAATTACTTCCCCAAATTACAACTGAACTTTTGGTCTTACTGCTAATCTCCTTCAGGTATACATTACCCCCTTTCATTATGCAGCTACACAGACGTTCTCCCATAACACAATGCTACTCTCATTTCTTTAACCTTAATCACCGTTGTGTAGCATCTCGTGTGCGGCTGTGCTTTTTCATATATGGCAGATAAACAGAAGCTATGAAAGTAATTTGTACTGAAAAAAAAAGGCATAGTAAATTGCGTTAGACAACATGCTCCAGCTCAAAAATGGCAACAAAAGTAATAGTAAAGATGTGCTGGCATATAGAAGGGTTTATAATTAAATTGCAACATTAGCAATTTCATTGTTGGTGTTTCTTTAATATATCTTACGAGAAATGCTCTATTACTGCTTAAAGTAATTACTTTGTACTTGAAAACATGCATATATTTTAATGTCATCTGATGGGGAAAAAAGTCTCACTTTTCAATTTACTTGTACTCATCCATTTAGAAATCTATTGATAACTTTCAGATCACTACTTTTGTAGGACAAATTCGTTACTCAGACTCTCACTCATTAAAGAAGAACTTAACAGTACTTTGAAGAAAGCAGATTGATTACTGAGAGAAAGTAATATTGGAACTTTATAAAGACAATATAAAATAAATCACATGCAAGCTACCAAATAGTTAGATTGATACATAAGAGGCCTAGCCAAACAAATCATTGGTTATCATCACGAAAACTATACACTGTTAATACAACTCTGTTGGCATATTTCTCAAAGAAACAGCTTTGGAGATAGCAGCACAATGAATTACTGTGCAGAGGTGTATCTGTTTGCAGCAGAGAAAATCTATCTTCTTTTGAATGTGCATAGGTGCTGAGAAAACTATTAACATACAAACTTGGCACCAAGGAGAATATGGCATAAAAAGAAACTTAAAGGTCATTTGCTGTGATGGACCAAGTACTAGCAACATCCACTAAAACAGAGTTAAGGCAGAGTAGAGGGGGAAGATGAGCTTAGCAGGAATTCAAAAGCTTTAAGGATTTTGCCTTCAACTGCTAAAATTGTTTGGGTCAATTAGGACAATTATATCTTTTTCATTAATAGTGTCCTTTGATAAAGGAGAAGTAATGGCAAAGAAGAATGGCAAAGAATTACAAGAAATTTGAATGCTATTTCTGTCTTATCCCAGGCATGGACTATCTGTGTGCCAAGCTGATTCCTGGTACAAAGGAGAGAGGCAGACCTCCTTCCCTTCTTCTAGTGCTCCACTACATGTCCTTGTATGACCACGCTTATCTGAACATCATTTGTTAGGACTACTAGCCTGTTCCTCACTGAGTGACTCATGGGCATATTGTGGGTTGTGATCAAACGTACATGCTTGCTGGATCCTGGCGGTAACTTTCCAGGCAGGATCTGGGCAAAAGCAAGTCTTGGAGCATCCTGGAGATCAGCTGCAGGCTGGCAGGAGATAACATCCTAATTAAAGCAATGAGGAAGAAAATCCGATGGCCACAGAATTTGAGTTTGGAAACCCCCAAGCTCAAAGATACCACCCTGCTTATTAATATGAATTTATTTTCATTATGCTTGTTTTATTCTTTCTGAGTATAAGTCTCATATGAGGGATGGTATCTTGACTTGTATCATTGAACATGCTTAAAGGACTCACATCCTGTTCAGGACCCTGTCCTCCTAGATTTTGGGTAAGACATAATAGGAAAAGGCCTTGCTTTGAACATATCACAAAGCTGCAACAACTCACAACCCATTTTATAGGTAAAGAATCAAGGCACTCAAAGTAGAGCCTTATCCCAAGGCCATACAGGAGATCTGTCAGACCTGATATCTGAACTGACAGGCCACTCTACTGCCCTAAAAACATCCCAGAAGTGGACTTCTTCTGTTGAATACCAGAGGAACAGACGATCAGCCCAGCTACCTCCCTGTCCAACTCCAGAGGTTTTTCTAAAGAACATTCCATGGTGCTTTTTCCAGTCTGGATGCTTCCAATGAAGGATCCACTTAGCCATGTGGCAGCATAACTGAGTCGCTGGGGTAGTCTGAAGGAGGGAGGAAACGTCTAGCCAGAAGCTCTCATTCCCAGCAGCTGGTCTTGTGGCACACGCTGGAAAGCAGATGTTCCGGACACTTAGTGAAAAAGCTGACCAGCAGTTTGGCACCCATGTGCTTGCTCCCAGCAGCTCTCCCATCAAGTTTGCTGCTGCTGCTGCTCCCTTCTGCTCCCAGTGGAACAATTTGGAGGATGTCAATCCCAATCTGCATTCACACTCAGTTGCTTCAAGATGAACCAAGAAGCTGAAGTGACCTATTAGCACAGCCAGCAATCGTTGTATTTTTCTGATTATGTTTTATATATTTCTCTACCCTTTGTTCAATTACGGCAGGATCCCTTTCTTCTTGTCCGCCCGTGTTCTCTCACAGTGCTAAGTGCCAGCTGTCACTGCCTGCTGGATAATTACCATTTTACAAACAGTGTTTAGGGAAATGCCATCAGTTTCGGAATATGCGCCTGTCAGGGCTTATTTGAGGGGCTTTCCTATGTTAACTACCTCTTCTCTTCTCAGGCAGGAGGGCAAGGGAGGGGAAGGGAGCCGGGCGATCTGTCTTGTCTCCAGGCATTTGAAGAAAAATTGCATTTCATCTTTTCTGCATTTTGACTGTCAATGCTTATTCCTTCCCCCACCCTCTCTCCCAGTTTATGCACTCCTCTCACTTTTTCTTTATGACAGGCTGCTCTGTCCCCCTTTGCAGCTCCCATGGCCTGCAAGTGCCTGGTGGCAGCAGTGAAGATAGAGCTGCTTATCATGGGGGGGTTACTAATGGGAAGAAGGGTGTATTCTCAGAAATAAGCATGGCCCCTCATTACTGTAATACGCTACTTAAAGCTACATAGGTCTGCCTGAGGTTAAGCAGGGAAGCTGGGAAAAAAGCTTATACTCTGATTGCCTTACTGCAAGAGGCAGTAGCATGAGTACAGCCAAGGAGGGATGAAGCCTAGATGTTGCTGAGAGAAGCTGAAATACTGGACGTCAAAAGTCAGATTTGAGCATTAGGTTGTCTGCTAAGACATGGCTTTTCCAGGGCCCAAGCTGTATGGAAGGTCCCGTCTGGGAGGCTAGCAGAGAAGAAGGAAGGATGACCAGAGCATTTGGTTGTGGTTTAATTTACCTTTAGTAGGAAAGATAATGAGAGATGCATAAAAACCCCTTTACATTCAGCTGGAGGAGTTAGATCCAGCTTGAGTTCTGTCAGATCCAGAACATTCTGCTGTCTTTCAGAGAGCCTGCTTCCCCTTAACAACTGGGAACAGTTTCTTAATCACTTCTGTAGAGCCTGGATCACCAGAAGGCAACATGAAAATCAGGGCCATGTGTACTACTAGGTCAAGATGTGTGAGATGGGGCTCAGTAGTGCTCACATCCCTGAAGGAAGGCTTTCCTACAAGAGTCAGTATTTTGGCTCTCTACGGATTTTTCCAGCTATCCGCTTTGGAGACCCTTGAGGAGAAGACTACAAGAGTTACTTCTCAGGCATAGCAGCGGCTCCGATCTTCTTGCCACAGTCTGAACCATGGAGATAGGGTAGAGGAGGGTGTCAGGGAAATGTATCTGAGGCTCAATCACAGCTTGGGACACCCCAACAAGAGGAAGGAAACTCAAGCTCTAGTAGAGTCTGAGGAGTGGTGTCATCTGTAAGGTGACAAGAGCTCATGCAAAGGATGGAGGAAAGCTGCTGAGCTGTGCCCAAGCCGGTCACATAGGCTTGCTAGCTCCCTTCATGGCTGTATTTCCTCACCAGGCCACCCGGGCAGCTCTCAAGGACTCAGAGGTAGCTGGTCTATTGTGCTTTATGTTACTTGTTGGAGTTAGTGTTGTTAAAAGTGTCATGGCAGAGAAGGGTTTCTGCAGCAAGGCTTAAATACCAGTGTGACGGATAAAGAACTTGGTGCAGCTGTGAATTGGGCTCTCAGACTGACGCACTGTTGCAATTCAATGATAAAGATGCTAACATCTGGTGGGCCTAAAGGGCTCAGAATACAGCCAGTCAGTGCCCATCCCATGTCCTCAGTCTTTCCTCTTTGTCCCCAATACATTCATGAGCTGTGGCTCTTGGGTGGCCTCTCTCTGTTCAAGCAGTGATCACAGGCAGATGTGACTCCCATGGGCTCCTATTGGTCTCTGCCACCAACAGAGGAAGAAGCCATCATCCCTTATCTGCAGAACCCTGTTCTATATTTTTTCACTCTTGCCCCTCATTTTCCACACTGGGCCTAATGTTGTTGCTATGGTGATGCACAGGAGATGCGCCTGACTTGATGCACATTACTTCTGGAGTCTGAGAAAAACAGCGTTCCTGTCCATGGCTTGAGTCTGACTCGGAACTGTGGCGAGGACTGGACAAAAGGTGCCCTATGTAAGGAGGGAGATCTATAGGAGATGAGTCTGTGGTTCCCACAGCTGGCATGAAAGCAATTGTGAGATCGGCATGATACCTGCTGAGCTGTCAATCTGAAGTGCCCAGCTTCAGGAAACCCAGGATGGAAAATACTTCTAGGAGATTTAAAGACCCTGTTGATATTCACACACTGAGTTGTGTTTCCTGCAAAGTCCACTTAAGTGGAGACAGCAAATGCACACAAGTCCCTCTAGAAAGAGGATGCAGATGAGTCTGGTGCTATGCATTCTGCAGAGCCTTGGTGCCATGCAGATAGGCGGGGGTACACAATAAACTGCTCTGGAGGTGTGCACTTTCAGCAGTCGACTTGGAGCCCGCTCTGCACTGTTTGGGGTGAGGGTCCCCTTCAGCATTGCATACATTATATGATCAGTGAAGAATGTGACAAGCAGGAGGCAGCAAAATGCCTCTCTGCAGCTGGAGGCTCTGTGTGGGTCAGCAAGTGGCCTGTTGCTTCCAGGGGCAGCAGCAACCTGGACCAGCAGCTTCCCATTTACTCTCTCTCAAGGTGCTCTCTCAACTTCTACCCACTCTCATTCATGGCTGTCGTGGTTTAAACCCAGTCAGCCACACAGTCTCTCTCTCACTCCCTCCCTTCTTTCCCCCGCTCCTGGAGGGACAGGGAGGAGAATCAAAAAGAATGTAACTCCCACGGGTTGAGATAAGAACAGTTTAAAAACTACAGTATAGCACAAACCAATACCGCTACCACCACCAACAACAATGATAAAGGAAACAGCAAGGGAAGACAACACAACACCTCATGACCCGTCGACCAACACCTCGCCCCCACCCAGCAGTGAGCCAGCCCTTCCAGGTAACTCTCAGTTACATCCTGGGCATGACGTGCTGTGGTATGGAATACCTCTTTGGTCAGTTTGGGTCAGGTGCCCTGTCTCTGCTTCTTCCTGGCTTCCCCTCCTCCCTGGCAAAGCATGAGACTCACAAGGTCCTTGGTCAGGCTAAATATTTGAGCAGTAACTAAAAACATCAGTGTTATCAGCGCTGTTCCCAGGCCGAAAGTCAAACCCACAGCACTGCTTCAGCTACTAAGAAGGAGAAAAAAATTACTACTACGCTGAACCCAGGACAATGGCTCTGCCCTGAACTAGCTGCAAGGGAAAGGGATGATGGACACGGAAATGGAAGGAGAATTAGGGAGGAGATGGGAGAAGAGGCAGAGCTATTCAAGATCCTTATACAGAAGCAAGGAGCTAATTTCTAATATCAAGGATTATCCCTCATCTGTCCTGTGCAACGAATGTGTCCCAGCCAACCTCCTACTCTTGCCTTCCTTTTTTCTGTCCATCTGTTGTTAGTTATGCACCTTGAAGGGAAACAGGAGCCTCCTTGAGACAAGGAGGGGAATGGTTGTATCCCTAGAAATCAGTATTTAGCAGGTATCCTGCAGCTCATCCTCTCCACAGCCAGAGTGGGGAATGCACCAGCCCCTTTTCCACTGAAACAGACAACTGGGTTGCTCAAAAAGATGGAAAGTGCTTTCAAAATCATGTCTTATTCTGAAAAGTATTATGTCAGCCTGCTGTTCACGATCAACACGTAATGAAACATGCTCATTAGCCATTTGGGTCATCACTTCTCATGCTTTTACGTGTTTGAGCTGCTCAGCAGCAGATTGCAAAGCATTTTTCTAACCATCCTTCCCAACCCTCTGATAGTGATAAGCAATATGTTGTGTACTGTTAGTATCATGGTTATAAATGACCACTGTACCACATGCTACCCAAATTTAACATGCTCAGAAAGTTCTGTCACTGGCAGCTACTCCATTTGTTAATAGCCGTCCCCAGAGTGAAGCTGCTTTTAAGGAATCCAATGGCTGCCACCTCCTCCTGTCACACTGGGTATGAAGCAAGGCTATCCTGCTGCAGCAAAATCTGCTTCTCACCTCCTTGTTTCAACACTGCTTGATAAAATGCTTCCCTGGGGTCATCATATTCAGTGAGGTATTGTGATTGGGGGGGGGGGGGGGTGGGGTTTGGGCAGGGACTGGCATCCTGAAAGATCAAAATCATTTTGTATGCCATTACCTTCCAGCATACCTCTGCTTACCCAGCCATTTAAGTCCTTGCTTGGGTAGTGTCAGAGCATCCCGCAGACATGAATGCAGTAGTCTTGGACTTCCTGAGACAGGGAAAAGCTAATAACCAGAAGTCCTGCACTGGAAATCGAGCCCTAGAAGGTTGGGGAGGTTGTTCAAGGTCAAAGCATGAAGTCTGTGGCATGTGTGTGCCTGTCATTTCCCAACCCAGAACCTCAGCCATGAAGCCATGCTTCCTCCTCTGGAAACAGCTGTTTTTCTTCCATCATTTCTGTCCCTCACTTCCCTGCCTCTACTGTTTTTTATCACTCAGCCTGCAGAGCAATTGTGATGCTGTTTACTTGAGAGATGCTATACAAAATACAGTTGTACTGTATTTCACTTCATCCACAAGCCAGCATTCTCGGAGGGAGGCCGGTTGCCAGTGAGGACAAATAACCAACAAAGCAAAGAGCAGGAGTGTTCAGCACTTTCTTGAATTTGATCTACTTCTTTCTTTAACATACACACACACGGAGCCAAAACAAACTATTTTACTTCATGGAAAAGGCTTAGAGCTAAATCTGAGTACAGTGCAGGCACTAATGAAAGGAGGCTTATTGACTCCCTCATCTCAATTTAAGACCACCTCTTCTCCTCCAGTCTTTCAAGGGTAAAGCTGTTAAAGTTAAACAAGACTTGAAACAAATCCATGCATGTCTATCAAGAAAATTGCCATACCATCCAGATTAGAAAGCCCTACATTTGCACTAAGGTGTTTGTACTAACGATACACCATGGTGTATCCTCATAACCTAGTATGAGGCTGTGGTATTGTGAGTCTGAGAAATCAGAATAAACACCTTGGTGCAGTGGTGATGACCCAGTTACTCCAGTCACTAAAGTCAGGACCAGAGAGTCTGGATCAGAGGGAAGGTTGGACAGTGTGAGCTGTCGATGTGCTTTGAGCTAATCACTTATGCAGACAGCTCTTTCCTAACTTGGCTGTTCTGTCAAAACCGCTTTTCTTGCTGTCTGAGCTGTTCTTTCTCGAAGCTGGCATTTTTCTTATGTGAGCACATTTTTGGATCAGATAAAAATACAAATGGAAACACCCTTTCTGGTCTTTCACTCTCTCTCCCTGATCTGATCTTGCTCTGTATCTGTCTGCTCTCCATGTCCCTCTTGATTTCTCTTTCCCTGCCACTTGCTGTCATTCCTCTTCTTTTTCCTTTGCCTGCCACACCTAAATGAGCTGCTGCCCACTTCTCCCTCCTGGCTTCCTTTCCTACTTTCCTCTTGTTCTTTTCAGCATGTCTCCTTCCTGTGCAGCACAAAGCCCCCCCTAACAAGAGATGGCAAGGCAGGAGACAACAGCTCTTGATGGCGAGCTGTGCAAGAAATACCAAGTGACCAAAGGCAGCAGGAGCACTGAAGATGAGGTGTTAGGGGCTGGACAAAGAGCCTGAGGATTCTCCATTGATGGAGATTAGCATTTCACAGTACCTTTCTTCAGTACAGTGTGAGCATTTGTCTGTCTGTCTCTGTAACTGAAAGGCAGTTGACATGAAGACCTCAAACGTGGTGCCTGTTGGGTCTACTGCTGTTAAAGGACCCACATGTGTCCACATCCAGAGCTGTGCCCTCAGCCTACTGAGTGGGGCTGTTGGATAATTCAGGTTAGAGGGGACTCCCGGAGGTTGCTTAGCCCAAACTCCTATTCATCACAGTCACATTGGAATGACACTGTTCTCTTGGGTGCAGTAGGATGTGTAAACCTGTGTTTGTAGCAGACTGTGTCTGTAACAGCACCAAGAGGATGAGCACTGAAGGGAGGCTGGGGAGAGGGAGCTCTACGCTGCTCTTCTGCTTTCTGTTTGCAGCCTCCAATCCAAGCCCAAGAAGGGACCACAAAGCAGGAGGGGGAAACCCAGTCTCTCCCATGGGCTTCCCCTTGGATTGAGATGTGCACATGCTCCCAGTTGCTCAGGAGGAAAATGCAGGTAGCTTGTGAGCAGCATCGCTCCTCTGCTGAAGGTGTATAGCTCTTTTATCGTGTGCTCCTGCAGCAGATGGACAGAAGCTGAAATCCTTCTGCTGTCTCCTTGTCCACCTTCTTAGGTGCAGCCACACAGGCAGAACTGAGGTGGTACTGAAGGAGTGCTGAGGAAGGGCAGAGGATCTGCCATACCCCAGCATGAAAGCATGCCCGTTTCCTCAGTGCTCTGCTGTTCTGGCAGTAGTAGCTGTCAAAAACATTAAAACAGGAAAAAATCCACCCACCCCTGTGCCAACGCCTTAAAAAAGCCCCAAACAAAACAAATTCAGAACAACTTGTTTCTAAGGTCAAGGTCTGTTGCCTTCCAGGCCAAGATTAACCTTATCACAGATGCTGTAGTGTAGAAGTGGTCTCTACCATTACATGGATAAGTTCACTCATTCTGCTTGAGCAAACATGTTTTTATCTCATATCACAGTTTTAGGCTCATACCCTTCTCAACAGTCTTCCTTTCCCAAAGCCCCACCTTTGCCTCTGAGTCTCTGCTCACAATGGATGAACTGTCTCCTTATAGCCATACATGACATTTTTGAGTTTCTATTGTCCTTCCCCAAACTTCTGTTCCTCCTCCTGCCTTTCCTCTTGCCTTGCTGAGCCTTTGACTTCTGCTTACCTTCTGTGGAGAGTATGACGTACTTCTCTCCTGATTTTATAGAAAGACCACAACTCAGTTATCTAACTAATTTCTGGTGTTAACAAGTTTGTGAAGTAGCTATCTTTTGTCCCTGGTACAGGAAAACCAGGCAGCTGCCAGGGTGTAGTCTGAATTACAAGGGCCAAAATGGACTATCCAGAATTTTCTGTATGTGTAGAGGAGCAAAAGAGTGAGAACATAACATGAAACTTTCATGCAAGTCATTGACAGCAGCCTGGCAACACAACTGAAGTTGGTAGCTAGGTCAAAGGGGTTCAGCTCCAGGTGCCTGAGGAGCACAAAGAGACAAGATTACACTGCACAGTTGTGCATTCATGTAACTTTCTAACAGGCAAATGCTATCCAAACTGAATGGGAACTGCCCTGGATCATGGTGATGGATCAACTTTTGTGATAGCTCCTTGGAAACTAGCTCTCCTGTAAACAGCTCATACTCTTCTGAGGCCCTCTGAGAAGATCCTTGTAAGAAACATTGAGATGAGTTACTGTATGGTGGAGATACAAGGTACCGTGTTTGCAAAAAGTCTATTTTTAAGGTCTAGAAGTAAGTAGGGGAGATCTGCCTGCTTCTTCATGCCTTCCTTTCTCCCTCTCTGTCTTACTCTCTGTCTGCTTCTTAAGGTCCTTTCCAACCCTGTTCTATGATTCTATGATTCTTTCTTTCCCAATATCCTATGACTTCTCCTCATCCTTCAGTCTTATCATAAAGGAAGACTATGGTAAAGTTGCTTTGTTGTCTTGCATGGCTTAAGGATGATGTTGGACACCAGTGCTGAAGTGGCTTGGTATGTAGTAGCTCTGGTTTGTGGGCAAAGGCTGGATGTGGAACTGGATGTTTTCTGCCTTACTTTTTCAAATAAGGAGGCAAAACGCTTGATCAGATTGGTATGGCTGAACGGTTAGACCCAGGAGAAGGAGTACTTATGTGTACTCAGCATACAAGACAGCAGTAAATCCAGGTCAGGGTACAGGTTGTTGATTCAATACCACAGTTAAGTCCAACAAGTTTCACTGTATAAACTCGAAAGTGTCTGTTGTTGTTGTAGTATCAAACAACACAGAAGGAAAAGACATGCTCAAGACCTGAATGAATTCCTCTCATAGCTCTTATTTTATATTTGATATAGATAAAATCTTCAGAGGTATCCAATACCTTGAGCTAATAATCCTTCTTAAGCTGATGAGAACACACATGAGTCAAAGCTTTTGGACTGCAGTACTGAATTTATTAAACCATCATATATGTTTTTATTGAAATGTATGTATAGTATGCATAGTATTACTGATGAATCCATATGCACAACATGGAGTGTAGCAAGGCTTAGTGGTGCATTGTATGGGAGCATGCCTTTATGATCAGCCCAGCTGCAGTTGTGTCCACTGTCTCTCTGTGAAAGCTGCCATTTTATTTTGCACTCTTTCCTGTTGGGAAATGTAGCCTGCAAAGAACACATCGGGTTTTAAATGAAGCTTTTGGAGCTGTTCACAAACATGACTGAATTAAACTTCACAACTCCTCTGTGCAATACAGACATCCTCACCTCATTCTGAAAAGCAGCCACCTGTGGAAGGCAGCAGCTGTTTAATAGTGCATTTTACAACTGTTGGGCACAACAAGTGATGACAGGAAAGATCCAGATTAAACTGGTGGGAATTTGGCCCAGAGAACATAATTGCTCAAATTAAAATGTGTGTAGTTTAAGTTAACACCTATACAGTGTGCAGACTGCCTCTGGTTCCTTAATGAACTCTGCTGGTTAGGGTTAAGGCTGGGCAAATAGTTTTTTCTTCTAAAATAAACCCTTTGGAGGTAGAAAAAATGGCTTGCATTGAACCAGATTCTCTTTGTGTTGGTTGGTTTGTCTCTTGCTTGGTTGCTCTCCTTTTTCATATAGGAGGGGAAACTAAAAGATGGAAAACATCATTTCACTTGACACAAATTATTTCTTTTGGCCCAAAGGAAACCCTTCCAGAGCAGCAGCTTGTAAGAAAAGGCCAGGGAAGGCTGGGTTTGCAGAGATACTCTTACTGCTGCAAATGTAAAAGGCAGTACCACCAGCAGTACACCACCTCCTAAGGGTATTCATCTTGCCTTCAGTGGACTGAGCTGCCAATATCCTCCCTGTCCTGGAACCCCAAGTCCAGTGCTGTTAGCCTTGGGAGAGGTATAAGAATTAAAGTGCAAGGGAATATTGTTATGTCTGTAGGGAAGAAAGATAGAGTGACTTCCCCACAGAGCAGGAAAAAGAGCATGTCATAGTTGTGTGCTTTAGCCAGTCCTACCATTTTAAAGGAATATGTACTTGGAAGGAATATATACTTGGCTGAACAAAGCTCCTTTCTCAACTGGCAACGAGAGTATTTGTCCAGCGTAGGATGAAACTTCTAATGGAACCAAATGGCTAATTTAGAAGGAAATCAGAGCAAAATGGACTCATTGTATCTCAGCGTTGTTTTTGTCTGTTTTAAGCTACCGTGTGGAACCATTTCAATAACCTGTATTATCAGACAATATTTCTTTTTCCCTTCTCTTAGGTCACTGCCCAAAAGCCAGGCAAACATATATCCAGTTTTATTTAAATCCACACTCTCATCATTAGAAATTGACAGTATTACTTTCTCCAATGGCAGGCTTGCAGAGGCCTCCTTATGATGAAAGATCTTATTAGAGTTAGCGCTCCTCATCAAGGAGAGACAATCAATTCCTTTTGGAGATTCAATTTTAATCATCCAGACCAGCTTCTGTTGCCCTGTCTTCCATAAAACTTTCACTGTTCCCTAGTCTTTGGTATTAGTTTCTGTGGATGGCAGGCTTCAGAGCTTGTCCCGGTAATCGGAAACAGGAGGTTACATTAGTCCCAGGTTGTGTTGCACACAGCAATCCTATTTGCAGAGTCTGTTTGCTGCACGGTTAACGGCTGCTTCAAACAGCGCACAAGTAATTTCCAAATGACATATCTCCTCTCTGTCTGCAGCTATTTTAAACTTGGCTTGCCACATGTGGTGTGGCCGTGACTCTGGAGGGAGTAATTCCCCCTCAAGCCCTCCCCTTTGACAGCTGATGTGCTGTTGCCCTGAGCTGAATGCTGAATATTGAACTCTTTCAACAAATGAACTTCAGGCCAATTATTATTCAAAGAATAGTTTTAGGAGCTCATAAAACTAAACTAGCAACCTACCATTTCCAGATCATTTCTAGGCAGAAAAAAGAGACAACATTCATCCCGTGAGCCACAGTGAAATTAGTCTCCAAGTTCTTGTGCTCAGGGAGGAATTTAGAGCAGGCACAAAAGGTATTACTGCGCTGACTTGAGTGAAATTCTTTACACTTATGCTAGTGATCACTTTTGTCTTTTGACCTGCAAACTCCAGGGCTGCTAGGAGGTATGTGAGCATAACAGAGAGTATCCTGCACATTCCCAGTTTCATGCAACCCGGGCCTGTATCCCTCTGGTACTGCTATTTTTCAGCAGCATGACTGATTTATATTGTAGTGGGCTGGAGGGAATCAGACTCTTTTGCTTTGGCCATTCTCCAAATATGCCTTTTAGGAGCACTCTTCTTATTTGCATTCCTAACATTGACTTTAGTGTTGGGACTCAGCATATCTACTCTTGGGGTTTCTTTGGCTCTAAAGCCAGATGTGACTTTGGGGTTGACCTTCCCTTCGAGCATGATCCAACTAGAACTTCAGTTCTAAATGGTAGCTCATGGCATAGCTCTGAATTTCTAATTCTGGCCCTCCACCTGTGTCTTTATGCAGTGCTCAACATCACCTTCATTCTTTCTACTTGTCTGCTTAAGTGTCCTTGTTCCTACTATATGATAGATATATTGGGGCTGTGAGACTGTCTCAGCTAATGGAAATCATTTGAATCTTTTCCTTTGGCTTGTTCCCCTGTAAATCTCTAAGCCTAGAGCTTAAACCTGGGAATGCTTTCTGCTTCACCTGTCTACTTCTGCCTTTGAGCCTTTTCCTCATTAGTCAGTCTGTTCTTTGATGCAAAATGGCTCTATCAGGCTGGCATAGAGTAGTCTCTATGCTGGTACTTTAAATCCAACTCTTGGACTAACCTAATTCTCTAGGCAAACCCTACTGGTTTGTTTGCAGTAGTCTTCATCAATACAGGCTATTTTCATCTCATTCAAAAGAAATTGCCTTGAAATTATTGGGAGTGAGCAAAGAAGCAGCCATGCACTGACAAGAGTCTTAAGAATGCTTGAACGAGAATACTCACCTTGATCAATGCCAAGACTTCATGATTGCTGAATTCATAGCTGCCACTCCAGCACTGTGTGCTCAGCACTACAGCAAATGTAACAAAATGTAACAAATGTATCAAAGGCAACAGGAATGTAACAAAAATGTATCAAATGTAAGACCTGTTACATGTAGCAAAATTGTAATCACTCTAAGAACTGTTATGCAAATGTAACCAAACTGTAACAAAATGTAACAAAAATGTAACCAAATGATAAATACCTAGGGTTTAATTCGGGAGAATCTCAGCTGAAGTGAAGTTTATCTGATGGATGGCTATTCATTAATCACAACCAAAAGAAGTAAAGTTCAGGAGCAGGCATAGCTAAGTGACGAGGCCATGGACAGACACAAGTCCACCACCGGCTTCTGCCCAGATGGACTTTTTTTAGTACATGAGTTTTTACGTCATTGTTACAAGTGGTTGGGTAATAACAGGTTTCTTTTGTTGAAAGAGGTGGCTGGGAGTGCTTGGGTTAGTTGGTGACTTTTACTTTGGGAGATGTCAATGTATTAAAGCTGAGTCTGTATATATGTAAGCATGCCATCAGCTAGAAAAGTATTCATTCTATGCCTTGGGAGTATCATAGCAATTAACTAGTAGCTGATTGTGGTACTAGTTTGTGGTAATAGAGGTGTGGGAGACATGGTTCAGATCCTTTATTCCACAGTTATGGCAGGGATGCAGATTTAGGTTTCCCATACCCAGATAGGCATCAGAAACGCTTCTTTGTCTTGGAACTGGTCTCTCTTTTAGTTTCCTATGAAGCTTCATCAGATAATTTGTGTTTATCCAGGTGTGAAATAGTTCTAAAATTCCTTTTTTTTTTTTTTTTTTTTTTTTTTTCTCCTTTTTTTTTTGCACATATAAAGGACAGGAATGTTGGTGGGATTTTTTTCATCAACTTCAGCATTTCTTTATGACCAGCTACTTTCTAAAAACCTGAATTGACAAGTGATTATTTAAGGGAAGACACAGGGAAAGCAGCACAGCAGCCTAGGTCAAGAGCATTCCAAGAGCTCTCAGAAAATTGGACAGGTTTACAGCTGCCGAAGCCCAAACCTCAGTGACAGGATTGTTTTGCCAAGGCTGAAGAAAAGCGAGCTCGGAGGGAACAGTAGCTCATTACAGAGTCGAGGCAGGGGGCCAGGCTGCGGCTATGCCCCTAAGAAAGAGGAAGAAATGCACAGACGCATGGGCAGCACACACATGCATGCATACACCTGCCTTTGATGTTTCTTTATATCTCTCTCTTGAAGGTCCTGAATCCTGGAGCAATATCCTGAGGTCCTTTTCCCCTTATTTTACAGAGTTAAAGGTTTTCAAGGCTTGGATCTAGCAACAAAAGATAAAAGAAGATCTATTAAAACTTCATTAAACCTTGCGTCTCTTCTATATTTGCTTTTAATTTGAATTGTCTTTTAATAGCAATACATGGATCCTGTTGACAGTTTCCAAATACTGATATTGGATACAGTTAAATAAAAAAAGGGAAAACATTTCAATCTTGAAAAGAAAAAGAATGGAAACCACATTTTTTTCTTTTTCCTTTCTTTCATCCATTTCTTCAGATGAAGCCTTTATAACCCAAGTGCATTCTGCAAAGAGATTGTCTGCTTCCCCATAGAATGTGATATCTGTGTACTATTTAGCAAGTCTGCCCAAGTGCTTAGGGCAGCAAATGAAGATGGAAAATGTGCATTGGGAACGGATGTAGCTGTGATGGGCCATTGCACACTTCTCAAACCCATCGCAGCTGTTCTTCCAGCAGCCTCTTCACTGCCAAGTGAAGAGGACTTTTAAGGAGTAGCTTAAAGGAGTAACAATCCCCTTCATTCCTATGCCCCTCAAAATGTGCCTCTGTGTATCAATAAAATCACAGTTACAAGATTGCTCTGCAGGTCACTGACGAACAACCACTTGGTTCTTTACCTTCTGCTTTTATCTCTTCTTGTCTCTGGTTTAAGCCCATTGCATCAATCAAAGCACTTGAGTTTGAATTCGGTGGGCACATTGGGATTTTCCCACCCTGCAGGTAGAGATGGTGCTATTGAGACTTTCAACAAGTGTTGAGAACTGAACATGTTTCTGGACATGCTTTAGATAAGCAGCCTTTACTGGGAGAGTCACCTTTCTGTTGTGCCAGGATGATGACTGAGCAGTGCCTGCAAAGTCCAGGTTTTTTCAGAAAGTCTCTCACTTTTTGAGCTATGGACAAATGTTACCTCTTACTTAGGAAATGACACCCCTACTTCGGCTGTCCTCAAATAAGCCTGCTCATTGCACCTGTATTTCCCTCCATCTGAAATTATTAATCCTTGTACTTGTTCATGTACATCCATTAGCTTTTCCCTATTAAGTTTAGTATCAGTCATACTTGATCCTGAGACTCTCGTTAGCAGAATTGCTTCTCCTGTGGACTTGCTGGTACTTCCAGCTTCATCCATTCAGCTCTCATCCCCCTCCTTGCTCATCTTTTCTTGAGGCCTGACTGACTTCAGCACTGTGAACATTTCTCCTTTGTTAAAGGACCTTAATGCCTGATTGAAAACTCTGTCCCAACCAAGTCTAACATGAACCCCAGTAAATATAGTTATGAATATTTAAGGTTAGAGTTTTAGTACAGTTTGATCAATATGCCAGAAAGCTGCAGCTTATTTATGCAACCCATAGCTCACTTTGTTCCCCACAAGAAGCCATTTTTAATCCTTAACATTATAAATGATCCCTCTCATGCAGCTTTCCCACTGAAGTCTGGAAAATTTATTCATCCTCCCCCAACCTATTTAAAAACTCTGAGAACTGAAGATACATGTATAAAGATGGAGAATACCCTGTCAGAGCAGGGGTTTTGTACCGCAGCGGCAAGTTGACCTAGTCTTGTGTCGTGCCAGGAACTGACTGCTGCTGTTTCACTAACCTTCTCTGTGCTGCTTCAGCCATAGCAGAGATTTGACAGGGTCTAGTACCACCAGCTCACATTTACCTAGCAAAGCTGTATTTGAGCGAGGACTGCTGGGTTGCACAACTGTATGCATCTGTCCGAAACAGCCTGAGGCTTCCTAGCATTGCAATTTCTGTGAAATATTCTTTGCGCCTTTAAGAACAAGACTGATGGGGAAACAGGACTTCATTGCAGCTACATTTCCAGTTTGGTCTGATTTCTATGGCTTGAAAGGCTGCAAGGATGGATTTTCAGCTTTCTGCCAGAGGAAATCAGTGGATGGAAAGGAGTGAAAGAAGAATAAAGGAGAAGACTTCTTCCCTCAGGAAAGGGTTGCACTGTGCATAGACAATAGTTTCAGGCTGGTTGTCTTCTAAATTGCTGTGCAAAATGATGAGGATAATTTTGGCTATATAAATATGCACTCTTTTTTTAATGGCATCTTCAAAAGGTTATACTTGGATCTGGAGGTTCAGAATAAGTCAGGGAAGCACAGAGCACAAGCAGAGGCAGACAGCACAGGGAGCAAGTGAGAGCACATGCAAAGAGGGCACAAACGTCCAGATCCTTTTCTGCTGAACTCAGTGCCAACTAGGGAGGTTGCAGAGAAGCCATGTCAGAGAACTGCCAAGAGCTAGGAGCTATAGCTCTGGCAGAGAGGTAATGCAACACTGAGTAAAGGAGACTTCTGTATGCATTGTTGGAGATGAAATATATTTTTCCTCCTCCTAACCCTTTTAAGCCTTTAATCTTAATCCTATTCATCATCATTAACTTCAGCAATTGGCCAAAATATTTAAATGAGGTGAAATGAAAAGATTTAAGAGTCTGGTGAAGTCTCATCAAGCCACAGAAGAATAATCTCCAAAGATTAAGGAAGCTGCGGTGACCCAACCTGTTAGGAATGAGAGGAGAAAGAGGGAGAGGGGGCTTCTCACATGAAAAGAAGTTACCAATTAGATCCTTTTACCAACAGTATTGAGTCTTTTTCCCCCTCACAATAGTCAAGTGCATAAAAAATTACAGAAGATGAATTAAGGTTTAAATCCAGTAAAAGGCCAAAAAAAAAGCAGGTAATATTTTAATAAGACTTAAACGAGCCTTTCAAAGGGACTGGAGAGCACCTGCACCTGCATTTCTCCCATTTTCTGGGTGTAAAATAGGCTTTTAACTATCACTGCTCTACGAAGTGCTTTGATGTTTATTCCACAAGGCCTGTTTTCTGTGCCTGTCGCCATTTGCTGTGGGTGTGTGCTGATGTGTGTGTGTCTCCTATGTACATTCCCCTGAGGCACCCATTGTAACTTGGTTTCAGTTACGCCTTAGTTAATGGGCACTTAAAATAAAGTGGTACCCATTTCGCTTTAATTTCGTGAAAGGGGTAAAGGCCGTTTCCTTTCCATTTCCAGATGAAAGGAGCAGCGCTGCAACTCCATAACGAAACTCAAATGAATTGGAGAGCTGATAAATTTAACGATCTCATCAGCATATAAATATATGTATCTGTGTGTGTGTTTTTATATGCACACGCAAACAGTTTGTATCTAAAATTGAAGCTTGAGGGAGATGAGGGACCTACAAATAACAGTTTTGAATGGTGAAGAGACAGGTTTGGTTTTGCAGAGCTGCATTTCAGCCTATCCTAGTGCACTGGTTACTGCCATGGACCTGCCCTAAGTCCCTTCTCATGACAGTGGGATAGCACAGCATGAAGGATGCTGTTTAGTCCTTTTAATGTAATTGTAACTGTCCTGTTTTGTACACCCAAATTCTCCTGTTATTGCCTCAGCAAAGAATGAAGCTGCTTGGAGGTTAGATGCATCTTCTATTCCTGCATGGGTTTTGTGAAGACTCTTTAGACATTTTATATGGGCACTGGTGTCAGGGCACTGGATTGTTCCCTTGAATTCCTGCTGCATCAGGTCTCTTCTCTGGGACAAAGAAGAGTCACAGTTCTTTCTCTTTTTGTGCCTGCAAAAGCATGGATGGTTATGCAGTAGGTTGCAAAACTGCATAAAAACGGGTTGGGTTGTCAGGGGACTGTGTCTTATTTCAGAAGCTGTGTGGATGCCCAAACTCTCTTCTACAGATAGTGGTAGTTCTGGGGAGATCCAGCTTCAGGGAGATGTCGTATTTGTGTCTGCTCCACTACTTCCCATACATGATCTGAGTCCTATTATTTCATGCGCAGAGACTCCTGATTTTCCTCCTCCATGTCACTTGGGCTAATAATGCTAAAAGTAAGATGGGTACAGCATTGGAAAGTACTGAGGTTCCTTGCAACTCACTGTCTTACCCTCACTGGTAGCAACACAAATAATGTGTAGCCCAGCCCTGCAGAAAGTGGATGGTGAAAGTAGGTTTGGTTTTGGAAATCTGTGTTAAGGCCCTGGATTATGTGTTTGAGACCCCTGGATTTTCTCATGAAAATCATGCCTTAGGTTGAACCTATCCCATGCAGCTTAAGAACTGCCAGCCCTGCTTCCTCACAGGGAATGGCCTTTTGTTGGAAGTGTCAGGGTAGGCCTTAATGTGAGTTCCTGGAAGAGCAGCTCAGCTTGAATTATGGAAATTTTGCATGGCCTGCATGTAAAAATATACCAACCAGTGGCATGTGTGCAATCCATATCTTCATTCCCACTGTGAAACCCTCCAAAACCTCCATATCCCCTGCTCTACTGGAAATCCATCTTCAGAATCCACTGTGCTTTCAGAAGGATAAAGTGGTAAGGACTAGCTACAAAACCCTGCCATGAAAGCTTCCTCCTGCTCCTCCCTCAGGACTGTGGCACTCATTTTTCCATCCTCTGACTGGCCTATTTTATCCCAGTCGTGGTCATCAGCTCCATTCTAGCAAACCGGAGCCTCTGGCTTCTCCCCATCAGCAGGCCCAGCAGGCCACCACAGAGTAAAATATCACCTCCGTCAGCATCAACATCCATCACTTTAATGAACAGCAAAAATCAATCTCTAATTGACAAAAACATTTTTAATCAAACTATGAGGCATTTAGAGCACAGAACAGCCTTTCATCTTCTGTCAGTGTTTTCCTTTACAAGCAGAAGCAGCATAGGTTTGTAGCTGGCCATAGAGGCCAAGTAGTATCTGCGAAGAAAAACCAGGACACAATGCTTTCAGGTGTCATTAGAAGAAACCTTCTTCTCTACTCTTAGTCTTTGGTTTGTGGGTTTATGAAGAATAGACAGCAATAGTAAGAAGAGAGTGGGAGCAACATAAGCTTTATATTAGCATAAGCTCTTTAAGACATCACTTCGGGCATGATTTCTTTTTCCTTCTTTATATGTGTACCAAATTCTGAGACCTAAGTTATACTGGACATTTGCCACTGATGGCCTGCCAATGGGTACACTGTGCCACTGAAACTTATCACAGTAAACAGGCAGGTGATAGAAGCTTAATTTAGCAGTATTGATTTGTGTCATAACATTGTGTAATCTGGGGCTTTCCTTAGGGCAGGTTTGCTGGTGGTGAAGACAGGAGAGGTGGTAGTTATTCTAAAGGTCGTTGCTTATAAACTTGTCTATAACTGTGGATTACATATGAGTAAGAGAAACTACCTGTCAGCAGCACTAAAGTATTATTTTTTCCTCTGATCAGGGAGTCCCTCAAAGATTTGTAAGGTTACTCTGGGCAGCTTGGTATGTTTGCCAGTGTTTGTGAACCATAAAGGGCAAGGGAAGGTTATTAGAGCACCATATGCACACTTGGGTCTTACTGCCATTTTTTGCAAGAGGGGATTATTACAAAGGTTCTTTATCAATATCTGGCACAGTTTGAGTACCTTGGCATCACTGCTGGTACTTGCAATGGAAAGGGTAAGGAGAAGCACATCACAAGTGATGATGTTGCAGCACCTTTGCCAGTACTTGAGAGGGAACCAGTTTGGAAGATGCAGCAGTATCTGGCACTGGCAGCTCTGCCTTGCTTGTGAGAGGAGTGGTAGAGAGCTGTAAAGGTACCTGATGCTGCCTGGGAAAGCTGGCACACCTTGCTGGAGTGATGGAGAGGGAGGGTGCATCCTTGCCCATCACAGTTGCCAGTGTTTGCAAGAAAATCAGTCCAGGGGGCTGCAGTGATACCCAAGCACCATCTGGCCACTCTGGCACTTTTGCTGGTGATTGTAAGGTTGGCTTTGGATAATATCTTTTCCTGATTGAAGGCCAGTATTTTGGATGCAAGCCTGGAGTGTGTGTTACATAAATAGTTTGAGCCCCTGTCCAAATGGCTCCCAAAACCACAGAATCTTTAAAGCTTCAGAGGAACTTCAAATTGTGTCCCCTCATGCAGAAACAACACCTAAAGGCTTACCAACCAGTGGAATATTAGCTTATCCTGTCCTCCTCATGTCTGGGCCAGAGAGGGTTTGCTTTGAGAAGAATGGACCCATACTTTTTCTCCTTTTGAATATAAGGAGCAAGTAGAATTCCCTTGGCATTCACTGCAGCTGCTCTCTGGAGCTATAAGCTGTGTGTGTTGACGTTCAGCTGGAAGTAGGCTGGCGGGGCTTGCTCTGGGTTGACATTCTTTACGCTCAGTCGGACTCTTAATTGTTTCAAAGAAGACAGTGATATTTGCCCATGCATCTCATTTGTTCAACAGCAAAATACACAGTGCTTGCGTTTTCAGCTTTGCTGGGCTTTAAGCATTCCTTGTCCTCCCAGTGCTTTAGTGTGTAACCACAGAGGAAGAGATGGCTTTTTAAGGGCAGGCTGTAACAGCAGCAAGCTGAACGAGGTCCAGAGTAGGGAGAAGAATAAGGACTTGGCATTGCAGGTGGATGTGGAACATGCATCATAAAAGAAGATGGGGAATAGGGGAGAGATGGACCACAGAGATGCAAAGGTTATGGTCTGAAGGCATACTTCGTTGAGCCTTGTGTGTACAGCACGTGTACACACAGAGAAGACAGCCTGAGGGGACGCTAGCTGGTGGCCCACCTTGCCCAGTGTATGAACATTTCCATAAATGAAGGCAGAAATGTGAATCACTGCAGTTGTGGAGATACAAGTGAGCATGGAGGAAAGAGACTGAAACACAATGATAGTCTCCTCTCCCAGAACTACTTGCCTCTGCTGCTCATGTTAGGACCCTCAAGGCCACTTCAGTGGCACTTGTTTTTCACTGGCTGAGGTAGTTCAGATGCTGTCCTTTATAAAATATGCAGAGTTCCTGCCCAGGTTACTGGATTCTCCTGCTGCAAGTCTGCCCTAGACTAAGTTGAAATATATGGATGTCCTTCACTTATGAAGATGGATGAGTTCTCTAGATTGTAGGTTCTCCATGTGTCATGCCAGATGTCACAGTCAGACCTGAAATATGGTGGAGAAGGGGGAGGAGGGTAGAAGCAAGCTCTGATTTAGGCAGAACCACTTTAGATAATGTTTCCTTCAAAGGTGAGATGGAAAGCCATTGTATAGCAGTATAACTTGCCAGTTTGAATCCAGCCCAGCTGAGCAATCCTGGAAGTTGCTGCCATGCAGCAGCCTATGGGATAGGAAATGAGTTGGTCTATTCCATCCGGTTTTGGTGGACAAGTGTTCACATTAGAAACCCCAGCATTTAATATTGACCCCCTTTTATTGACAGACTCTGCAGAGAGGTCATGAGCTAAATGGGACATTGAAAGTAACTTAACCCGTTACCTCTAGGCCACAATACCTCCAGGATGGGATCCAGGAGAGTCAGAGAAGGTGATCACAAGTGTAAACATTCATAAGGATAGTGAAAGCCTTGGGAACACCTCCCCCCAGCACTATCTGTGGGGTAGGCCTTGTTTTCAGGCTATATGGAAGCCGCAAAAAATGTCAAGAGTTCATTTGCTCCAATACTGAGGTTTTTAGAAACATTGAGGCCATTTCCTCTTCTTTTTCTTCCCTTTTTGTTTTTTAAATAGCTTGACATTTCCCAGGGACAGATGAAGAACTCTTCTATAAGCAGTAACCTAAAATCTCTTATTCTCTACTCTTTCTTACTTAATAGGCTGGATGCCCAAGGGATTTATAGATGTTAAATTTGTGCTCATGTGAGTGTGCACGTATGTGGATGCATTGTTTCTGGTGACAACTGTATCAGCCCGCTCTCTCTGTTCTAATCGAGCTCCCTCTTGGCCAGTTTGACTAACAAAAATTTACCAACCAAGCAACAGAGCGAAGCAAACATATTAAGAAAAACAGCATCGAACACAGCCTTGTGAAGAGCCATTGGCATCGTTCATCCCACAACAATCTGTACCATATGCCTGTTCTCTGTAAGGCCAGACAGAAACAGCCTTTCCCAGTCTCCAGTCCTTCCACAACATTAAATGTAATGACTTCCTTCCTGCTCCATGGCAGCAGATAGGAATTCTGTCCAAGACTTCTCTTTAGAAAACTTTCCTCCCTTAAAAATCTAATTTTGACTTCATAAAGATTTATGCTAAGCTTGAAAAATAGCTCTTATATCCAAGCCGTTTGCTGTTCCTTTCAGAACAGGATAGCCCCAGGTATTGCTGCCAGATGAATGAATTATCCTGTCCCGTTTAAGGTGGAGTTATCAACACATCCACTGGGAGTATACATAACTACTAGATAGACTGAGATCTTTTCTGTTCTTTGAGCTGAATATAATTTCAGCCTGTCACTCCTTATCATATCCCCTTTAATCATGGAAAATATTTCTTCCCCCCCCCCCTTTTTCATCATGTTTGTAGACTTATGATTTTCCCCTTTGGCCTTCATTTCATAGCAATATTGGCATTGTATTATATATTCTCTATATGATTAAGTGGGGAAATTGTCACCACAGAATGTCTGGGAGGCCAAAAGTGTGAATGGATTCAAAAAGGGATTAGGGAGTGCATGGAATAGTCCATCAAGTGCTATTAAATTCAGATATACATGCAAACATTGACTCAGAAAGTCACTAAGCTATATGTTACTGTACACTATGAGACTATACTAGGGAGAAACATTGCAATATTTTTGTCAGGTTTACTATAGCCCTTTCATAGGACATTTGCTTCTGGCCAGTGTCAGAGATGGGCTGGGAGCTAGCAGGACCTTTTGACCTAACACCACTGTATTTATATTCATAAGAAGATTGGGGTGGGATGATTTATCAAATTACAGGTAAAACACCTTGCTCCACTGTTATGATTATTACACAATATAACTTTAAGATCTGTACCCTGAGATTTATAACATTGTAGAGTCTTCGTGGACTTCTCCACAGATCTTCTTGATTTTACAGGCTGTAGTTATTCTTGTTTCTTACTGATTTGGATTAAGTGATTAAAACAGTCTTCAAGTGTAATATTTTTGTGCTAGAAGCTGTACAAATCCAGCACAAGATGTATGTTTTCCTAGTTGCACCTCAGTTGCTACCCAAGTTAGATATCTCAGGGGAATGGGGTGAAGGAATGATTGTGAAGTGGCTTTTTATGGGTTTAAAATGCACTGCATAGTAGTTCTCTTCCTTCTCATGCTCTTGACTTGTTTTATACAGAATTTGTGAGAAACTAGACTTTCTCCATTTGGGGACCTCTCAATTTGATGTTAAAACTTCTGCTGACTTAACCAGATTTTCACCCTGGACTTCTCAAGCTGGAAGAACCTGTTGCTCTGGTTTCAGCCTATTGCACACCTCCTTGCACCCTCTCTTTCCTCCCTTGACTCTCCATAGATAAAAGTTTCATGATTTGGTGCTCTGTTTTGCCTTGGGTATCACAAAGTTGTCAGCTTGTGGAGGAGGGTTTACAAATGTGAGGAGTCAGTGAGGAATAACCCTGGTGTGATGGGCAGCTGGTAGGAAGTTGTAATACTGGTTTTGTGCCATCTTGTTTGCACTCAAAGAAAAGGAAGGTATAACTTACGTACCTTCATAACCTATTTGACCTGAAATACAGCATCAAGGGCATAGGCAGTTGCATGTGAGTTAGGTGTATGTGTAGTTAGAGCAGTATTAGTGTTCTGAGGCCACTGTAAGTCAAAGACTGACTGACTGAGCTGGTCCATAGTTGTATTTCGCCCTCTGTCCTGTTCTTTCTTTGTCTCAGCTGGTTTGAAACAGCAAGCCCAGGTTGTCAGCATTTTCCTGCACCTGGAACTGAGGGAAAAACTCCATGTCCATTTAAAATTTTGAGTATGCCTTTATGTATCAAAAAGAAAAAGCCTTGATAAAAGAGCACAAGCACAATTTTGTTTGTTTTGGAAGGGTTTTTGCTTTTCAGTTCACGTTTCATGAAGTAATTACAGTGAAATACTCTCAAAATTCAAGACCTAATTAAAGCAAAGAATAAAACCTCAATTGATCCATTATTTAGATTGGTGAGAAGTGAGCATAAAGAAGCAATGAAAAAGTTAGTACATTATGAGAGCAAAGAAGCACACTGCCTCTTGGAGAATACTGATGGGAGGAAGACCTTGGGAAGATAAGAGCCAGTAAGAGATGCACTTAAATTATTTACAAAGAGTTCATCTTCAAACTAGGAATGAATGGGGAAAGTGCAAATGTATCAGTCAAAGGATACCTTTCCTTGACAAAGGTGTTCCTGAATGTGTTTGAATCAGAAGCTGCCTAGCCCAATATCCTTTTAGCCCTCAAACTACATGCTAAGAAATGAGCTGTTAACTTACCAGTTAAGTTCCTCTGTCTCCAAATAGGCATAATTTGGCACACAATTTGTGTTGCTAGCTGCTTCTGCTGCTTAGGAGTGCAGGTTAAACCAGCACAAAACCAGGTTAAACCAGGTCTCGCTTTGTAGATTGCTTGGAGGTGTTAGCAAGGATTTATGGTAGCAGGAACTTCATCGTGTCCACTCAGGGTGGATGGCACTAGGCTTTTAGGATGGAGCATGCCATGTTAGTCATCATTCACCATGTCCTCAGCAGTGGTCAGCGAAAAGAAGCTGAGGCATATGGCAGATCAGGCCCACTCAGATCATCCTTCTTTGATGGCTTCAAACAGGATGTTTTCCAACAGTCTCTGTAAATCTGCTGGCAAAGCTTTAATCAAATTAGTTTCCCTGCTTTTCTTTAGCAGTTCCTGTAAAAAATTAGAATGACAAAAGTTTTCTCTTTATACATGAAGGTGGGTTTAAGCTCTGAAAATTGACAGGTTCTGGTTAAGGTGGTTTGGTTTTACGAACACCAACTGAATTATAATAAAGAATTGTGTTATTCTGTATCTCCCAGATGCCAACAGTGAGTGATTCAAAACTCATCCCTTATTACCTTACTTACTTAGGCATGTCTATTGTTCATGAAGTGTTATGTTAAAGTCTTCGGTAACAACCCTCCCAGATCCAACATCCCTCCACCTGACTTACTATATGTATTGCATTTACACCTGAATGATACCACAAGGGGCAGTAGCTGTGAGTACTCAACAATTCCAAAATTCTCTCTGCATTATGTGCCTAACTTTAGGTGAACTCTTTTCAAACTACTGCCCTTTTCTGTTCAGACTTAGGCTGGAAAGCAGTGCTTGCAAGGCATCTCTAGGAACTGCCTCATCTGAGCAAATGCCTCAGTCTGGAATTAAAGTAATTTCTACTTGAATTTCTCTTTTGGGAGAGTAAAATAAAACTGCAAGAAAGTTACAGTTGGGTATGTACATGTAATGTTGCAGTTCAGTCAGTGAGTAAATCTCAGCTGCCCTTCCTCTGCAGAGCTTCACCAAAGGACAAAGCAATTCTGTCTGTAGATGAAGTCCCAAACTGCTCAAAATGGATTCTGCCATACATCAGTGCGTGAAATAGATAGCCAGTTCCCTCTGTGAAAGGAATAGTACTCAGGTTGTGTTTCCCTAATGCCACTTGGGGAGGCAGAGTGGACCTGAGTTGCTCTCCATAGCAGGTTATAGCAGAAATACTACAATTTAATCCTTATAATGCCAAGCCACTAGTAATTGTTTGGAGCAAGAATAGGAGAAAGCCCCTCAGCCAGCTGTAGATGTTTCAGGTCAAGAATTTGTTTCTCATACTTCTACTTAATAAATGCTTCCTTAGAAATGTGCATGAAAGGCAAAATAAACACCGGCCTTAAATCTGCTTTGTGAAAATGCACTGTTACAGTCTCAGCTGGGTTTGTATCTGAATGCATACAGAGTAAAATACGGTAATAAATGCTGACTACATGGCAGCTTTTGTGTCTATTTCGACAGCTCTCAGAGTAGTATCCCCAAATTCCTCCAAAATCAGAATGTTCCATTTTTCCATTTAATAAATAAATAATGTAATTCTTGGGTTTGTGTCAATTGGAATCAACGTTTCTTGAAAATAAAACCTCTAATCATTTTTAATTAAACGCTTGAAATAGAAAAAATGATTTGGTTTAGCTGGAAACAAAACTTTTGCTGACGTTCCAAAACCACAAGCAAACCGAAGCATCAGCCATAAGTGCGCACTGTTGAACTGTGTCTGTGGAGCTAAGGACAAATGACATTCACCATGGTGCCAGAAGCAGTGGTTAAACTCCGTAATTGTTTCTTTTATTGTCACCCTTTGCAAAGATTTTAAATCCCTTGTTATGCAATTAACTCCTCTTTTCTGCTAAAGGCTCTGGTCTCTCTTGACAGGCTCCCTGATTACGAACTGTCTGCTGCAAACTCAAGAGTGGCAGCAGATCTGAGGATAGGAAATGTGCTTCCTCTGGTCATTACCTGAGCAGATTGGAGTGTCTCTGTGCTGTAATGGACAGGGGAAGGGGGTGGGTGCCCAGAGCTTCTGCAAACATCAGGATTCACAATTAGGGTCCTCTAGCTCTTCTTTCTTCACCCTTTCAAATGCCTTCCCTCCTTCCTCTGAAATGGGATTTTCTGGAGGATGATGGGGCAGGTGGAACTTGCAGAGGGAGCAGTGTTTTCTTTGAGGAAGTCAAATCAGCTTTTTCTTGTAGCTGGTGGCAGTTTTCCTTCTGCTCATTTTTATCTCCGAGATAAGCCCCTTGCTCTGCTTTTCATTGTCAGCCATGAAATCGGCTACCATTTCAGAGCACCTCTCAGTAGTTTCCAAATGCCTTTGACACATTTTGCCTAAACAGGAGACTGCTGAGAATAGCTGCTAAATCTTTAAATCTGGTTTCACACTTAGTCATCTTTGTGACTTTAAGTTTGTTGTTAGCATAGCTGGTGTTCCAGGTCACCGAGAGCCTGGGATTAATACCCATAGACTTGATATTATTAATATGAGAGACAAGCAGTTTTACTGAGCCTCTTCACCCTGGTGGGGGATCTAAACTAGCCAATTCTCTGAAGACTCGCTCCAGAGTGCTCTGCATCTTTTGCAAGGGCTGGATTGGGCTGGGGGGAGCATGTCTTTCCTTAAGCACTTCTGAAGGATGAGGGAGAAGTCAGGATGTCATTATATCATCCTTTCTTTCTTGGTAGGAGACCAATAAAACTTTTTATCAGGATGGGAGCAAAGGTCCTTGTTTCCACTGAGTGATACAAGCACACTGACTTGTTGCTGGTGTCTAAAGACTCTTGATTCTCATTTCTACATACTTCCTTTCCTCCTTGCAGCTTAATGAAACCATTCACTCAACTGGTTTTTCTCCCTCCTCCCCTTCATCTCCATCTGTCTGCTCCAGGTGGCAGCTCATCTGGATGATAGCGTACCTTCAGTATCGTGGCTCGTGCATCGGTGATAGTTCCTATGTTGGATGTATTGCACGTTAATTATTCTGGGTTTTGGAAAGCACCCAGTGAAGATGGGCAGGAAGAGCAATGTTTGATTTGACCAACTACTTAATGACACTGACAGTATGTGACACTCTAAAGGGAGCTCTCTTTGTGTGTGTTTGGGTACAGATTTATGTCACCAAAGTATCTCCCTAAATGCTTTACAAGCTGAAAATGGTGTTGGCATATTATGTGGCAGACTATCTGACCAACTGCAGCCACCTTCTGCAACTTGTCTATTGGCACAGGCTCTGAAATCAAGTCCATTAGAAGAATTTGGCCTAAAACATAAGGGCTCAAATTGTCTGGGGATAACTACCTGTTTCCATGGTGGGAACAGCAAATGAAATGTATCCAGAGCCAGCAAATACCTGTAACACTTGTTTTCTAAAGAATTACATTCTCCCTCCACATCCTAAGATTTCTTGATTCTCTCCATCTGGCTCATCCTTTGTTAGATAAACATCACTGTCTCTCAGCAGTTTCCAGACTCCTTTCTTGTCTTTTGTATCCTTTCCCTACAGCTGTGACACTAAAGTAGCTCTCCTGAATGCTGCCTTATTCTTCGAGTATCCTCTCAGAGTACCCACTGAACATGATTATTAAGCCCAGTTTGAGACCACTGTTGATTCTGTTGTTGAATGTAAAGCTGAGCTTCATGTCTTCTTTTGGTCTTGCTCCATCAAAGAGAGTCTAGAAGTATCAGGTTTCCTTCCTACCTCTAGGCTGCTATCCCTAGATGCTGTGTGAAGGGGAGCAGTATTTCCCATTACCTTCGCTTTTGCTTCTTTCCATAACTGCAGTTGGTGGAGCTGCTCATTGCCACAATCTGATTTATCCTGCCAAGAGCTCCATATTTAGTCCAGCTCTTTTAGCCATGTTTGTCTTGCAGAACTCATGCCCTTTCTGGCTGTATCTGCTTGCTCTTTGGTAGGCCACAAGCCCCAAGATGACCAGATTTTGTCAGAAGTTATTGTCCTTCCAGGACTTTTTGGTTTTCAGGTGCTCCTACCCTTGGCTTGGCCACTGTTGGATTACAGTGGACTTGGCTTTTATTTTTTCACAGTGGGAAGAAGACATTATAGACCTGCCAGCAGATCTTCCTGATGCTCTTCAGCAGCTCTCTCCTTAGATGCTGTGTCCTTACCCACCAGCTCTGCCAGCATCTTTCGTTAAGTCTAGTGAATTCGCTTTATTTTAGCCTGGCTCTTGGGTATCTTGCCATTTCACCCCTTTGCACTTCTCTAAGCCTTTGCAACACATCTTTAAATCTGGTATCTGAAATCTGAGCTAAGGGTATATTCCCACAGTGCTATTCTCTGTACTTCACTTGTGGTCACACATCATCCATGCACTTGCCATCTCTGCAGATTTACAAGCCACTGTTAGGTGCAAGGAAACTGTGTGCATGGGTGTGTTTCCCTGGCACTCATCCCACTTCTCTCTCTGGAGCACATTGCTGACCTGCTCAGTCAGTGGAAGAGCCAAGGCGCTCCACACCACCTGTTTGGGCAGGTTTGTCTGTAGCGTCTGTTCTCTCTAACTGCTGGCTGACTGTGTGGGGAGTGGGGTGGCAAGAAAGGATTATATTCATTACAATATTAAATCAATCAGGTGGCATTAGCTCTGAGCAGAAAGCAGCAGCTGGCTTTCCCAATGTTGTGAAAGGCTCAGCCAATTATGCAGCGCAAATAGAAACTGCCTGACTTCCATGGCTCCTAGACCATGGCAGGCCTGGAAACTGCTTATGATCTTGTCCAGTAAATCTGTCCTCTGCTTGAGCCTCTGAGAGCCTCCACTGAAGAGCAGCCACCCTTCAAGCCTGGTCTCTGTCAAAGCTATTTCTATAGGGACCTCCAGACTCTTCGTGTCTCCTCTGCACACGCTTCTAGCCCATCACAGGGGCAAGGAATAACTTGGTTAACTTTATTCTTATTAATATAGTGGGCTATTGATTTTAACTGGTAGCTGTGCTGTGGTAGTTTTTTAGTGCTTACAGCAGCAAAATGAGGCCATGATACCAACACCATGGCGCTTGCCCTAATTACTCTGCAAGGTTAATTTGCTGAGGCTGCGCGGGTATGTGTGCCTGGCAGATTGATTCCTTTGTATATATTAGCTAAGGGAGGACACTGAGTTTCATATGTGTATGGGGGAGGGTGAACAGTGAGATGGAGGAGATCTGCTCCGGTAACATAGGCAGGTCAAGGTTATGCTGAAACGAAACTATAGCTGAAGCACAAAGGATAAAAACCCTGCTAAATGACATCAAGATGTATGCAGATGAAAACTCTTGGGGAGTGGATGGATTCTTTGAATTCAAGTGATAACGGACTTGTAGGGTGTTTAACCTTGACAAGAGAATGTGAGAGGAATGGTGGTGTATATTTGCATGTGTATGCGTGGAGGAAATTTTACTTTAATCTTGTTTGACAGAGTGTGGCTGTAACTGAAAGTTTAGGAGATTACTGTCTGAGGTCAAGAGCTACAGTGTGGACCTCTGTACTGTGGACACTGCAGACAGCAACCTGGAAATCCAGCTATTACAGTAAAAACGCTAGATAAAGGCCTAGATCACAGCAGGTCTGACTTCTCTGGAGAACTTAATCCAAAAATCACCATACTTACAAATGTAGGAAGCTCCTGTTACAAGGATATTGTCTTGTTAACCTTTAAGAAAATGAGATGGCTTCATTTGCTGTAGAAGAGGCTAATCACCAGGAAGAGGTGTTGTGGAGTGTAACTCAGCAGAAACATCAGAGAGATCTCAGCAGAAGTATATCTTGGCAGAGCAAGGAAGAAGGTAGCGAAAAGACAAAGTGGTGGTTCCAAGTACACTTGTAAATTTAGAGCCAGAAGATGAGAATAACTGGAAAAGACCATGACGCCATGTTTGTATTTCCTAAAAATAACTAGATGAATGCATTCACCTTGCAGTGATGTCTCCATGCCTTACCAAAAGAGCTTATCAGTGAACTGTCAACCTCAACCTGGGAAACTCTGCTCCAGTGATCTGACTGTGATCCACAGGTCTAACTGCATCTCCAGGTGCTAACTTTTCTTCTGGCCAGAGCTTAGGAGCTCAGTATAGACCTGTCTTGCTCAGGATTCATATTTTCAACCTTCTATGGAAAGTTTAGCTTAGAGCAGAAGACTGATGATGAATATTTTGCCTTTACCATAACCTCTTTCTCTTCATAATGTTAGTGAATCCTCCCTTCCTCTGATTTCAGACATAAATCTGAAATTCTGCCTACTTAAATATACCATAGTACTTGTCATAAGAGGAAAGGGAGTAAGGCAGACTTCCACTCGTGGGTAATTACATTCTGCACCCGTAACTTCTCTATCAGCTGTAATATAGAAGGGAATATTTTATCTGCAGCCAGGAGCAACCAGGACAAGAGGTCTACTTGTAAAGGGTTTCTATTGGGTTTGATCCTATCCAGTATGCTATACAATGCTGAATTCCAAAACAAACTTATGATCGTGTGAAAGAAATTGGGAAGGCTGCACCCCCAAAGAACCGTTCTAGCTGTGGCAATGATCTCTCACCCAGACTACATCAGTCAGAGGATGGAAACATAAATGTCTTTTTCCTTGTATTAATTTAGAGACAGGTTGTGGAAAGGATCTAAGTGAGATGAGTGGGAGGATGAATAATTCTTTGGTGCATTTTGTCATTTTAAAATAATTTTTGTTTATGTTTTGAAAACCCTATTTGAAGAAATGTACTTCTGCAGAAGAATAGCATGAAAGGGGAGAGTAAGGAATTCAGGATCAGGAAAGAAATTATCTTCAGGGCTGGCTTTAGGGAGTGGAACTGGGGCTGAAGGAAACAAATGGCATTGCAGTATCTGAGGTAAATGAACCCAGCTCGATATATATTTATTTGGACTATCTGGTTACCTGAATGTTAGGAGAAGCTGAGAAGGAAATGGTGTCCACTTGCAGACCCAGTGGCACAAAGAAGCAGCTTTTGATTGTCATGCAGAGGCTCAAGTGCCCTGTTGGGTCGGTGGTGGGAAAGATGCAGACCGCTCAGGAAGTTTTTCCTAATAAACTCGTGAAAATCACCCCTCAGTTGTAGAGGAAATGAATTGAGATTTGAGGACCACCAGTTTACAACTAGATGTAACTCAGTGTCCTACCCTCCGCACAGCTTGGACTAGGGGATGTTATTTGCAGTCCATAAAAACAAAGCGGCATTTTAAAGCTGATGTGACATTTGTCACGTAGGAGAATAATGAAAGAGATTGCTGTCTTGTGCTCCCAATAAGGGTGGCAAATTTGAGAGATAAACAGTGGGAAAAGGAAAGCAGAGAGATTAACATGTGAGAGCACTAGTGGCAGGGAATAAGGGTAGGAAGAGAAGAAATCTGAAATGCTGAAGATGAAAGGTGCTTTATGTTTGTGGAAAGGTGGAACCTGTGACAAACTCAGACCTGGAGCTTATGTTTTATTATATATTTTCCCCTTGACCCCTGGAGAATACACAAATAAAATCAATTAATGGGCCTTGAAGAAGAATCACTTTAAACTGTTCAATTAAACACCGCAATGCAGAGAACAGAAAGGAGAGGGAGGGGGGAAAACCCAATAAATACGTCTTAAAAAATGGACTTGTCTGAGGCGCCTTGGCCCCGACATGCACCATTACTGACGGATCGAATCACACTTCCATTAACACCATAATCTTATAGACTCCACAGGCCGTAAAAAAGGGATTTACTTTAATCAAGTTTGGTTAGGGCTGAATTTGAAAAGCGCTACAAGTGAAATAAAACACGACCTCGTCCCCCCTTTGATTTTCTTTCTTCTCACTCTGGCTCTCTCATTTACAATTTGCCAGCCACCAGTGGTTCATTTCTAATGGCCACGATCCACTGGTGTATGTCACACTCTCTCCCTTATTGTGGCGGAAATGATTAGGGAGAACATAGACCTTTCATTTCCGTTCCCACCTCCCACTTCCTTGGACAAACGCCCAGGATGTAATGTTTCCTTTCACTCAGGCTTTAGTGCTCCATGTTTCTGTCCCACACCTTTTCCCTGGCTGTTCTAGGGAAGAGATTTGGTCACTCGGTCTGTGGCTGAGGAGGAGTTAGAGAGGAGGGGAAGGCATGGGCAAGAGATAAGGAGGATGCCCTTTGACTTCTAAGCATGAGTATTGGATATTCATTGGATATATTGGATGCTGGAGAGGGACTCTTCATCAGGGACTGTAGTGATAAGTGAAGGGGTGATAGGCTCAAGCTTAACAGCAGAAGTTCAGGTTAGATATAAGGAAGGAGTTTTTTACTGTGAGGGTGATGAGGCACTGGCACAGGTTGTCCAGAGAAGTGGTAAATGCTCCATCCCTGGCAGTGTTCAAGGCCAGGTTGGACAGAGCCTTGGGTGACATGGTCTAGTGTGAGAGTTGGAATTAGATGATCTTAAGGTCCTTTCCAACCCAAATCATTCTATGATTGACCATTGAGGAGACCAGGAAGCCACAAGGTATCAAAGTAAAGGTTTTATTTCTCTTTCCATCTCCATTTTCTTTGCCATGTTTCAGCCTGTCCAATTTCTCATGTGGTGCCAACTAACTGTTGTAATTCCTGCTCCTTTAATTCATCCCCTATCCAGGGTAAATCCAGCACACTATGCAAAGGACAGAGCTATCAAGTGTTTTTGCTATTGCTGTCCCAAGTGTCTTGCTGTTTCTAGTGATAAAAAAGTACCATATTTTGTGATGTTTAGAGAGGTGCCTTGTTGGGTTGGTTGTCAGTGCTAAAGATGTTTAACTTCATTATTAGTCAGGCTGTTATCTTCTACTGTGTCTTGTACTTCTCTAGAAGTAGCATTTCTCACCATGGCAATGTTGGCACTCAGGTGGAAGCAATGAGGAGCTGTAGATCACAAGGTCAGCTTGGGCTTGCACTCATAGGAACAATACCACAACAAAATTAACTCATAACACTTGTGCAGGACTCTGCTAGGTCAGGCGTGGCGTTAGAGTTGCTTTATGATAGCTGGATGCTGACAGATATATTTGGTTCCCTGCATGCTGCCTACGGAAAATCATCAAGTTGCTTCACAGAGTTGTAACTTACTGAAATTTGCCCTCACCTTACATTCCCTCTTCCTGCTCTGGCACACAACCCACATATACGACTGAAGATGCAATATCCTCATATACAAGGAAGAGGCTGCTCACTTCTCCCAGACAGCTCTAGAAAGGAACACAGCCAGACTGGACTCATTCCTCAGGGTTTTAATGATCAAGTTTCTAAGGCCAAAACAAAGCAGCTGGTAGGAAAATGATTCAAGCGTTACATAGGAGATCTGGTTGCATAGCCCTGCTTGACTTCCCAAGTGCTGGAAAATGGAGGAAACATTATTCCTTAGTAAGCTTGGGAAAAGCTGGTACTGGACAGCTGTAATAGTGGGACTAAATACTGCTCTTCTAGGTCAATAGTGCTTGATGACTCCCAAGGCAAGGGTGAAGGCATATGCTCTATAAGAAGGAAACCCACCAGAGTGCTTTGTAAAAATAAGTTCAAGCTGCACAATTTACATAGTCCTCCTAAAAGCAGCAAAAGGGTTTTGAAGTTGTTTCAATACAACCAGACATGAAGAATGACAGATGAGAGAGGGGAGTACGGTAGTGCAGGGAAGGGGAGAGTGATATGGAAGAAAGCAATATTGGCAAAAAGTAATTTCAATTTAAGAGGAGACGCTAAATGGAAAAGAGACTATTATATGGACATTGCAGGCATTTGTGTGTGCATATATAAGAGTGAGAGAGAAAAGGGGGAGAAACTTAAGAAAGGGAAGCAAAAGGAAAGAGAGCTTGAGAGTTTGGTCATGGGAAGGCAAGGCTAATGTTAGCAACTGATAATAAAGGCAGGCAAAGGGGGGAAAAAAGCTCAAAATCACTAAAAAAGCTCTCCAAGTTTAAAAGCTCCCCAGAGGCTTTGTAATAGAAAAGGGCTTTTAAGTGCTATTTTTTCCCCCTGTTTTTCCTTTGGGGATGTCTCAGAGGGATGATTTATTGTCTAATGTATTTAAAGTGACAAGGCCAATTTTGGCGAGCTTGCAACAGTGGTGCCAGCAGCGCTTTTCAGGGCACTGCAGAGCTCACCCTCAGCTGATGGCTCTGCGACAGATGTGGGGCTGTACCATTGGGCTCCCACAGCACAGCAAGCCAAGATGAGGAGATGCCCTTGCAGAACACAGTGGTAGGGAACCGCATCCCAGTGTATTTCTGGTTTAGCTGGTGCAAAGTGGGTGTAGTGATGGAAGGAGATGGTTAGAAGCTAACACCAATTCCTGCACCCAAAAAGAGTGGGGTTTGGGTGCCCTTTGAAGATAGAGCATGGTCTCCATTCCTTTTCCATGCTACCTTCTTCTACAGCAGCTGGCTCATAGGTCTGCTACACCTCTGGCTTCTGCGGAGCTCTCTGCAGGCCAGTTTGGATTGTTCCTAACTGCTGGTGATTCCTGTGGTGTTACCTTCTTCTCTGGGTCTGTATCTGTGGAGACTTGCCACTGAGGCAGTAGAACCCTGTTCTTTTCATGCCACTACAGCTGCAGCAAGCCATAAGCTTCACCTTCTCAAGGAGAGTTAAAAAAATAAAACTCAGGGCTGTGGATTATTGTTATTATTTTAATATTAAGCCTGTATTTACTTTTGCTCTATTACACTTATATTTATACCCCTTAATACAATTCCTCTACCTTCTTGGTATTTACACACTTGTAGATGGTTAATCTTACCCCTTGCCAAGCAATACATATTTAATTATTTTAATCTCTTCTCATATGTCAGTGCTTTCAGGCCCTTCATCATTTTTTTTTTTTTCTGCTGCTCTTCTCTCTATTCCCTGTGCTCATCATCATCTTTTGTAAATGCGTGTTGCCCAGAATTGAGGGCAGTATTCCAGGTGCTGTCCTGCCAGGTCTGTACAGAGGGCCAACACCTCCTCGCTTTCTGACATGATTTCTCTGCAGATGAAGCACACCATTATGTTAACTTTTTCTTTCTGCTGCTGCTATAGAGCACTGCAGATCTGTAACTAAACTGGCTGTCCACCATTTCCCACAGCCTGTATTTGATCATTACCAAATTCCATCTCTACCTCTCTTTCAATGTCTTGATTTCCATTTATTTTCCCTCACATACGCTAACCTGGATTATTCTAAGCTGATTCTCATTTTTTCTGCTGGTCCCTTACTCCTAACCTTTCTAGTTTAGATTGTATCTGTCTTCCTACATCAATAGGTAATAGAAGTTATTCATATTCCTGTAGTCTTTTATTTGTTCTTTGATCCTCTGCTCCCCATAATTCCTTGTGCTTGTTTGCTCCCTGCCTGAAATGGTGCCCCTTGCTCACAAACGGTCAACAGCCAGGCAGCTGCGTCTTGTCCCTGTAGGAGCCAGGAAGAATCTCCTTGACCTGAAAAGCAGCAGCTACCTCATACTCAGCTTGGCAATGTGAATGCCAAGCGTGCCAGCCAGCTTTACATGTCCTAAGTGCTGTGTGATGCTTCCTGTTATAATCAGTCTGAGCATCACTGTTTCTCCCAATCACCTCCTGCACTTAATTGACCAATAGAGCTAGACATATGGAGGATTGAATCACAAACCCAAATCAGCAGTTGTCACAGGAGATTAATTCAAACAGGAAGCTACAAAACACTTGGGTTTTTATACCACCACCACCCCCCCCACCCCACCCCAGTTCCCAGTGCCTCAAGCTCCGATGGAAGAAATTATTATTAATACCCCCAGCTGTATATTCAGGCAGATGTCAGTGACACCAGTGCATTCTCTCTGCCCAATTTTCCATGTGGTTTCTTTAGCATTTAAGTTACACTAGGAAATTATTGAGGGAGGGAAAGAAAGAAGCTCCATTCACACTGTCTAATTCAAAACATCTAAGTTAGGTTAGCCTGTGTTAAAAGGACAGCACGTCTTAATTCACTGTACAGTCAATGCAGAGAGACAGATGCTCTGAGTTGCTCTCTGGAGGTAATTCTCACTGCTGACTCTGAAGAGCAGAATATCCTAAGTTGGGTGCACATATCTTCCCTCTTTCAGCTACATTGTCCTCTATATTGTGCTTAGGTGGTATTCAGACCTGAAACACATCCACCAAGGATGCTGTGGCAACATCTTGCTCTGACTGCCAGTCCCAGCCACGCTGAGATCAGGGCTTTTTCATGTTAGCCAGTGCATGCTCCTGTGCCAAGAGATGGCCTTTGCCATCTTCCCCATGGTCTAAACAAGCCAAGAGGCAGCACATTCTAAGGGGGACAGCAAAGGGTGTGGAAACCGACAGTCAGGCAGACTAAAGGACTGCTTGGCAAAGCAAGGCAGCCTACTTTGTAAAGCACTTTACAAGGACTTTGGACAAGATCCTCATCTTCTCTGTTTCCTTTGGTCATCAAATCAACGCAAATCTCTTCACCTTCCCACTCTTAATCTCCTGCAGATGTGGAGGGGGTATCATTGCTGCAGGCCTGATTAGAAGGCAATGGATGGAAGCTGGGGGCAGTGGTGTTGAGTAACTGATGAGACCCACCTGTGTGTAGGGTGGAGACACTCAGGGGATAACAAAGGAAGAGGCCTGCCCCAAGTACAGCTATAAAAAGGCCAGGACCATGTGCTTCAGTTCTTTCTTTTCTCTGTCTGTGTTTGCTGTCTATGAGGATTGTGTTCAACCACTAAGCCATAGCTGAAGCTGGCCTCCTTTCTGAGCAGATTGTGTAGAAAGAAAGACGTTTTGCAGGAGTGTCCTATCTGGTGAGGGAAACATAGCAACAAAAGCCCTTGCAGGAGCGCATGAGTGGACAGGGCATCTCCCAGTTGAGCAGCAACGTGCTCATACAAGCCTGGAGCTGTCTTGAAGGGCAGAGCACAAAGACAGAGGTTAAACCATCAGTTTTCAACCTGGAAAAACAAGGAGGGGTTTTCCTGGTCGCTGCTGTGGAACCAGCAGCCTTAGGCCTGCCACATGAAAGCCAAGCAGAGCGTCCATGGGATGATGGGGCCCTGTCACTGATGCCTTCCTGGCATGGTAAGACCCCAGCCCTGCAGTATGTGCCATTGCTTATGTGAGGTTACAGCTTGGAGGAAACAGTTTGGACTGCTTGATCACCCTGATGGGTTCCTGATTAACAGCAATCAGCAAAGGGGAAGAGAATGGAGGTTTTTGTACTAAACCCCTCCGCTCAATAACCTAGCAGGGACTTCAGCTTTTTATCTTTCTTCTCCCCCTCAAAAATTAAAAAGTGTGAAGATGATGCATAAAGATTGGAATAGAAACCATCGACAATCTTATCATGTTACTGTATAAATCAATAGTATGTGCTTGGCTGGAATAATACTGATTACTGTATCCTGTGGAAGTTGTAGTAGATTGAGGTGGGATTTGAAATGTTGAGGCTGGCCTCTTTTAGAAGATACCCAGAGGAGCTATGAGCTGCTTCACGAAGCGCTACATGAAATCCACAGCCTGTATTATACCAAGGGATCAGGGAGGACCATCAAAACGGTCTGAATGTGTGAATATCTGGGATAAGCAATGAACACAATTGCATCCCTGCAGTTGAAGGAAAGACTTCCAACAGGATCCTTCCAGCCTGATATTGCTGCGTATGGAAGAGTGCACCAAAGGTAAGTGAAATGGTGACTGGTGCAGGACAGTACTGTGTGAGTGGGAGATAGTAGTTATTTAAATTTGGCTTTATGAGAAGAAAAAGGCTGGAAATTTAAACCTGAGCATGTATATTTAGGTTGTGAGATTAAAAAGGTTGGGGTAGGGTTTTCTTACTCAAAGGATATTATCTTTGTCTCGGGTTCCTTGCTGAGGGTGTAAAATGTGAAGCTCAGTGTGGTAGTGTGCAATGTATTCTGGTGGCAACTAACCTTCTCTTGTGGAAGGTGTGAGCTCAGGCACTCTGAGATTACTTCATTTCTCCCAGTTTCTGAAGTAAAAGTGGTCTTAGCACAGGTGAACAGTGTAAACTGGTTTCTGCTTAATATCAGCCCACTTGCTGACCTTACCACTCTCTTCAGTAGCATCAGGCATACTTCAAGAAACCTGGATGTGATTTTCTAGTCATTCTGAGGGTCAGCAAAGCCTTACCTCTTTCAGTGGTTTGCTGGCATTAGGTGAACTCTAGCACGGAGCAGAGGCTACAGGGTCAAATCTCCTCTTCATTTTTTCCCTGAGAAACTAACAGTTGCCTGAAATGGAGAACTACATCTGCACTTTCCTCCTAACTAGGGCAGCAGAAGCCAGTGCCGCCGGAGATCGCTCAGGTTGTCAAGTGAGTGGGATTAAGGATGGCCAAGGAATTAGAGAATAAACACAGCTCTGTTGTGCAGGATAAAAGGAGATGGTGATCGATATCTTAGAGCTTCAGGGCTTAAGGCAAGCAGCATCTGACAGGATTAGGAAGAAACTTTTTTAACATGGACTAGTCATCCTATAATTCCCTGTCTGGGATACTTACACATCCTTTTCTGATACCCTAGTGAAACCAGCCAACTGAGAGTCAGCTGGTGTGGCAAAGCCTCTGTGAAGGGTCTTGCTGTATTCTGTAGTTGTTAAAGAGACATGATGCAATGAAGCTTGAATTCTGGAGCACACAGGCAGTGGGTGCTTTACCACCTCCAGAGGGTGCAAGGGGGGAGCTGAACATCAGAAGGGATGGCAGTACTGTGACTGGGTCTGGAGGAATGGATGGATGAAGATGTAGAGCTTGTGGGTGGGGAGGGAACTTGCCAGCTGCTTCGCAAAGCAGTGTGGGTGTATGGGAGTTCACTACATGCTGTGGCTGTGCCCGCATTAACACAGTGGCAGATGCTGTGATATGTGACTGGTGTAGCCACAGGGGAGGGGGCAAACCTGGAACTGAGGACTTGGGAGCTGAGCCTTGCTGTAAATGTGGTAGATCTGCTATGTTCAGAAAACAGGCTTGTGCTTTTGAGTAGCCCCTTTTTTTCCTCCATAATCTAATTCCTGAGCTCAATGTTTACTGTTTCTTCCCACCTTGACCTATCCTCAGTTTAATGTCTAAGGGTAATCTAAGAAATGTATGTATCAGGGATTTGATGTAGCTATGAACATAACTAGTGTTATCACCCGGTGTTTGATCACAAAGATAGAGAGTTCCTGAGTTTGCCTCTGTTTGCGTAAGATGGAGTTTATATGGGATTCTTGACCGGGCTGGGGTTTTGCGTCTTTTGTGCACCTAAGTCCTCTACCATGATGTTTTTATGCAAAGCGAAATGTTCTGTGTTTTGGCTGCCTCTTTTGCAATGGAAATAATGATGCACAGTTGCATACTCTGTAAAGGAACACCACGCTTCTGTGACCTGTTTCAGTGTTGTTTTACTCTTCCTGGCAATCAGTGCACTCACCTACCGTGTACTCCTGGCAGAAAAAAAAAAATGCCTAATAAGTACTAAAATTATAATGGCAGAAAGGCTGGGTCAGTTCTGCTACAGCTCTGCTTTGGGATTCAGAGTGAGCCCTTGGTAGGAACAGGGACTGGGCAGATCCTGAGACAGAAGAGGCATAGAAGGGATGCAGCTGACTTCTGGAAATATGCTGAGACAAAATAGAGCACAGGAAGGGAAAAGGGCTATTTAAGCTTAAGAACAGTGTTAACACGAGAAAAGCAAGGGGTGAACTAGCTTATAGCTAGAAAAAAATTGTGAATTGAAGTTTTCTCGGTGTTTGAGTAGTGAGCTTCTGAAGAAGCATGCCTGTTAAAACTGGTTGGGGTACATACTCAGAGTCATTCTTAGACTAAATATTAAATTGCAAGTGGAATGATTTAGGTCACTGATAGTGACAGCCTTGCCTGGGCTGACTTCAGTTCCTTCTAAGATGTTGGACTAAATCTGCAAGAGGTACTGTTGTGTTAATATCTCTCACCTCTGGGAATAGCTAGAGTCTAACAAGGATGTAGGTGAAATATTCTTGCAGCTATTTTGGGCTGTCTCAGGTCTCTGACAATCACTGCTGTTGCGTTTTAGAGCCTGCCTGAATGTACTCCTTCATTTGAATTCCTCTACTTAAGTATCAGCATTTCCATTTCACAGATAAAGAAATGGAGACAGAAAGGTAAAATGACTTGCTTAATGTTCTCACAGTAGGATTGGGACTAGCACCCTGAACGGTTTGTGCCGGCTGCATCTGCCTGTTTTTACTCCTGCGCTTGTGCAGAAGGTCTGGCTAGCAAAGCCTGTGTGCTGAATCCTGGTGGGCTGCAGGCTTTCTGGCAATTCTGAGATGTAACCGTGTTGCTTTATGGAAGCTTTTAAGGTTATGGAATCTGTTATTTTTGCTTTTTATGTCTTACAAAGCAGACAATAAAGGAAACACAGCAACTATTCTTTGCGACTTCGTCTATCTAATCCCAGTACACGCACATTGCACTTAGCGCAGTAGCATCTGGAAACAAGGTTTTCTGTTCATTCTGATGTTGAAAGACCTGATGATCACTGGATTAAAGGTTAATCACACAGTTGTGCAATCAGGCAGATTGGTGAAGAAAAGAAAGAATGCCCATCTTGCTTTTCTCTGCCTAGCTAACAGTCACAAGTCCTTCTGGTACCACTTTCTGACTGCTATAAACTGACCAGCTGCTGCTGTTCCCCCTTAGCAAACTGTGAGAGTATAAGGGCTGTACTTAAATGTGGATTGGTATGCTTCTGCTTGCATCACTACAGCAAGCAAGGCTCAGGGTCTCATCTGTAGTGCTGCTTGTCATTACTATCTGCCGTGTGTTGGTAGAGTAGTCACCTCACTAGTGAAATATAAGAAGGAGAGAAACCAAAACAGTTGCGATCTGTGTGCTCCTTTATATTCCCTCCTTGCCCATCGTAGCTCGAGGTCCCGCCAGCTATTTCAGACAGCAGGGCATATAAGGAAAAGTGATTTCTGAAAATGAGCATCTGCACACAGGTGATGAGAGCACTTGGGTTTGATCTCACTGAGGGAGAAAGTGTAGTGGGAGGCCAGCTTTTTATTAGACCCCACAGGGTTTATCCAGGAGAAAGCCCTGGGAATGTCTGTGCTGTGGCGGAAGCTTTACTTGGCATTCACACCTTGTCAGCCATTGAAGCTGCCCAGCCATGAGACGCACAGCTGTAGGAAAAAGGTTTTCATTATCTCTATGGCTCACAGAGCTACTTGTTTAATTTCATGTTTATGATTTAAGAATGCTTGTGTGTATATCAGGCACTTAGCATTCCTCTTCTCTCATATGCATTATATTGAATCGCATATTCTTTTACTGTTTGTTTTTGCATAAGTAATTGTAACATAAGCTCTGAATTATTTCATAAATTTCTGCCTGACCGTGTTATTCATGTTTGTCTCACCCCTCACTTAGAGGATATAGTGGTTCCATTTAACCTGCTCAGCTTTTGAGAGCTGCCTGTCTATCAATCTCTTTTCTTATAAGTACAAACAGTATTTGTTTTACATAGCTCCATATTGCTCATAACATTTGGCAGTAGGGAAGTCTCGCATGAAAACTCACTACATATGCATGTAAAAGGGGCTGGGGAATGAAGTGTAAAAGAGGGATGATATTGCTGACTTGGTAGTAGTAGATGCTCTTTTGTGGCAATACAGATATTCTTGGTAGTAGAGGTACTCTTTTGTGAGCTGAGAGGGCAGGTTAAGCAAGGATTAACGTTTAATGCACTGGGCTGGAACTAAAGAGAGCAATTTGAGCTGTCCTAAAGACTATCTGAGTGATTGTGGATAGTTTATGGGATTTTTCTCATTCGCCTTCTGTAAAGACATGTAATACTACCATCCCTGATCATGTGTATTTATATGGTTACGTGATCTGGGCAGGAAGTGTCTGCTGTGTGTTTGAACAGCTTGGAATACAATCAGGCACTAATCTTGGTGAAACTCATTGCTACAGTAAAACAAATGGTCATACATTTTGTAGTGTGGCATGGAGCAACCTCCCAATTTTGGGGATTGATGGGTTGATAAATAGTGGTGAGACAGCCTTACTGAAAAGAGAGGACAGGAGTGTTTTAACTGGGAAGCAGGACTGACAGGATTCTGAAGGATTTGACGGACATTGAAGCTTAGTACTTGTGAACCTTCCTCTTTACATACAGCGCTTTGATTACCTAGCTGATCCTTTTACTGGGTGCCAATGTTTAGTGGCAGTGATTGTTTGGGGAGCCTAAAATGTAAGCCTCATTGCTTGCATTATGTCCAGCTGCAGTGTTGGCTTAGGATTCAGAAGAAGAAACTTAATTAGCTAATGTTTAAGCACAGTGCTTACAGAATGAAAGGAATCTTACTCCTAGGTGGTGCAGCAGGATACTAATTTGGGAGGAAAAGGCTGGTTTGCCACCTTGAGCACGTGTGATGCCACTTGTTGCCAAGGTGTTCCCTGTTATCGGGAGGCACTCAGCAATGACAAGTTCAGCTTTCTAGAGGATTCAGAGTTTAATTACTTTGTTGCTGTCTCATGTAAAATCGCTTCAGGCACAATGAACGCCCAGGACTCCTGTGTGCCAGGGAAGTAGTTGCTCCACCTGGAGCAATGACACTCCATCGAGCTGCTGGTGTTCAGTAGCAGCAGTGTGCTCGCAGTGGTTATGAGTGATCAGCACTGGCAGGTCTTTTGTGTGCTTGTCAGAAGAATAAGCTGTAACTCTGCTTAAGCCTGCGCTGCTGATTCCTTCTGGGAACTTTCAGTAGCTTGATAGGGCTTCTGTCTTCATCATTTGGCTTCTAATTTGAGGTGTCTCCAATCTTGCAGCCATGCTGCTAGAGAACTCAAGCCTTACTAGAGGCAAAAGTCCACAGGAGTGAGTTGTTACAAAAGCCCAAGGGCAGGCAAAGTTTCAGCTGGTGCTTTCTCTTCCTTATGTGCCGAAGTCAATCAGTCATGAGATGCAAATCTGTAGAAAATGAGGCTTCATTAGTTCTGCTGCTCAGAGCGCTCCCTTGGGCTTTTGTTGGTGCCTTTTTTTTCCCCCCTTTAATGTTAATGTCTTTGAGTTGCTTGTTCTTAATGTGGTCAGGTGTGTTTAAAGGAGAAGTGTTTCAGAGGGACAATCTTCCTCCCTTCCCATCCTTCTGGAGTCATTCTGTGAGATTTATGCAGTTGTGATTAAAATGGAGGGACAGTACTGACCCTGTGCTATTTATAAGCATTGTCTGATGGACAAGAACTTGCAACCTTTTGTAATGCTGCCAGTAACCTGGTAAAGAAAAAGGAGCTGCTTTATAATTAGATGCCCCCATGAGGGATGCTTTGGTCTAATGTCTTGGGGGAGGCATGGGAAGAAAAAAAGGAAGGAGACAAAGGATGCAGGTGCCTTAGCTCAGGCCTTTGCCCACTGTCTTCAAGGGCCCTGTCAAATAAAGATGGGGCTATGTAAAAGACAGTGATTTGTTTTGCCAGGCTGGTAACTTGGAATGTCAAAATCCTGTACAGCTTTTTACAGCCACTCTCTGAAGCATCAACAAGAAGTTCTTCACAACCAAAAGAAATGTACTGTGCTGGCCAAACCTTGGAAGATACTGAAGGGTAGTAGAGTTTCTGTAATGATCCTTAAAGCCATTTCTGCATATGAAACTGTGTATGGAAATTGCACTGAATATTTAATATGCTGGAAGTACATATTTCTTTTGCACCTACATCTTCTTTTTCTGAAATGTTCTCAGTTCCTAAAAGTCACTCTGATACTAGATGGTTAGTGCTTGCTTACTGGGTCTTTGGTCCTACAGCAGGCAAGGGAGCAGTAAGCAGGTCTGCAGAGGCCTTTTGAAAGAAGTCATGGTTGATCTTAGCCTCATGTGGGTTTGGAATAGCGATGCAGCTTCCCTCTACCCCAGCTAAATATAACTGGGGGTCTGAGCCCTGAGACACTTGAGCAGACAGATGTTCAGTCATTACAGACATGGAATGTTTCTAATAAGAGTTAATTAAAATTGATGGTGATTTTGTTCTGTTTCTCTCCTGATATGGATTGAATGGGCAATGAAGGGCTTTTAAATTAAAAAAAAAAAAGTAATAAAGAAGAATGTTGTGGGGAAACCTGAGCTGAAGCCCTTGGTTGGTCTGCTTTATTAATACAAGAGCTGCTTGGAGGGCACATCTGCTTAGGCCTATCTGCATATGAATCTGGTACCCTGAGATTTAGTCTAAATTGTGATTTGAACAGATGTGCAGTCCGTTCATCCTTCATCTCTCTTTCTGAGCCTTCATTCTTTGTGGCCAAAGGTGCTATGTCTTACCCCAGTCCAGCTGGAAACTGCCTTCTGTAGTAACCATCCAGCTCAGCAGGAGACTGTGACTGCAATCAGCTCCTCCCAGGCAACTTCAACATAGTCTGATGAGAGTGAAGAGTACTTCACATGTGCTGCCCTCTTACTTGCTGCTGGCTTTGCAGAACTGCTGTGAGTTATAATATGGATGCTTGATTCTGTGCTCCTGCTGGACAAGGCGAAGTGGAAAGCAGTGGCTGCGTCCCTGCGTGGCTGCTAGGGCTGGAAATCATTTGTGTCTTTCCTGTGCCTGAGACATGAGGACCTATTTATGAGGCCTATTTAAATTGTGCAGACGGCTCATATTTCAGTGTTTTCTGTGGAACCAGCAAATCTCAGTGTTTTCAGCGAATTTATCAGTGTGTTTTCCCCATTGGGGACAGCATGATATCTATCCCAGTGGGAATTTGCTGGTAGTGCTGCTTATGTTTCATATGAGAAAGTGCTTGCAGTGATAGGTGCCAGATGCCAGTCGCTGTTCCAGGGCCTCTTGCTAATGCTGCCAGATATGCTAGGTCTTCCTGCATCTGATAGAGCTTACAAGCAGGGCCTTCTAATATTGGACACTATGAAGCCACTTCACTCTGTTTCATTGATCCTTGTGATTTTTTTAGTTCTCAGTACTGGAATAAAGAAGGTGCCTGAAATCTGCAGCTGTTTAGTCCTAATCTATCTGATTTTCTAGCATCCTTCTTGCCTATTCTCTCATTCATCTGTCCCTAAATTGGTGTTTGGTTTTGGGGTTTGGGGTTTGTTTTTTGAATGCCAGAAAAGCATGATGTGCTAACAGGGTGTTTACCAGGCAAAAAGCTAACTGAGAATATGCATGTGTGAGGCTGATATTCATACTCCATTTGCTTTCTAGGATGATCTCTAAACTGTCAGATTATTGGAAGTTCATGTCCTATCAGAAATAAACTAGGTCCGTCTGAAATATTAAAGTATTCAGAGCTTCTCCATTCACTTCAATATGAGCACCACCTCCATAATGATGTCTCTGGAGTTCAGGTTGTTGTCTTGCTCTGTTAAATTCACATTTACTGGTCAAGAAGCTGTTGTCAGTATTCCTTGCCTGCATGGGGGATTTTTCCTCTATAAACAACCAATGTCTTACCTTGTATTTATGTCGTATCAATGTATTTATCTTCCTTTGGAGTTACTGATTGATCTGACCAGAAAGTTTCCATTCAGAGGATGTTCCTGTTACCCCAACCTCTAAAAAACAGGAAAGATTCCTTGGGCTTTAGTTTCCCAAGATGCTGTGGTCACCTCTGGGTGAATTATGGTGTATTGCTGGTCAAGCAGCCATGTTACATCAGGGGACACACACTAGAGCTTGTTAATTTGCTATGTAGAGAACAATGAGGAAGTGAGATAAACTTAGTAAATCCTCCTTGAGAAAGCATGGTACTTTCTTGGAGCATGGGTGTTTTGGAGGTAGGAAGGGGGAGTAACTAGTTCAACAAGTTGAAACAAAGCGAATGATTCAACGAGGTGTAAACATTTAACTTCTCTTTTCAAGAGTGTTAAATTTATCATGCTGATCCAGAGTTTTCAAAATATTCCTTTTTATGCAAGCACAAATTCTGAGCTTTCATCAGAATTGGAAAGGGAAGTAGATACTAAAATAGTGGCATTTGGTAGGGAAATCTCCTTCACTATTTGTTCATTCTTAGGCTTAGATGAGTTGCATTCTGTGTCGGAGAGGGAATAATTTTACAGGTGTGCTGTAACACTGAGATGCTGTACATAGAAACTGAAGACAACACCAGACCCCACTAAAGGCAACAGCCTTGCCCTACCAGTAACTAGACCCACAAGTTTCCTAAATATGACCCATGCTAGGGAAGCAGGTCCTGGAAATGGGGCTTCTGCAAAGGCCTTTTACACCAAAGAGGGGTAGTGCTGGTTCTAGGACATGCTGTTGAACTAGGCTGCCTCACAATGCCAAAGGGAGAAGGCCATTGTGATGTGAAGTGCTCGAGGTTGGGGTGTGTGTCTCTGGGGCCATGGGAAGGTTGTGGGGAATTCACATCCCAGGAGATTGCTCATGCCCTTCATCTCTGCCTGCTGTTCTCTGCAGTGGTAAGAACAGTGTTTCCCTTTTCCTCCCCCACCTGAGATACATTCTGTAGAGATCATTTAATGTTTAGGAGGTGATCGAAATCACTACAGATAGCTGTAAAAGCAGAAAACTAAGATATGACATTCTGTAATAACTGTGTAACTATAGGATATTTATGTGTTCAGTCTGATTACGCAAATGTTACTTGGCATTTTATGCTGTGATTAGATGATAAACTTCGTGTGCAAAAAATTCAGCATCTGCACCCACTATAAAACTGCTAAATCTTAACATTAAGGGGGGAGGAGGAATATGTTAGGAGGCTGTGCCAGTGAGGTTAGAAGCTGAGTTCTAGTCATACAGATTTGTGCTGTCGTTGTAAGCAGTTCCCCCTGGGCCTGGACTTTCTTCAGTGACACTGGCATTTACTAAGTGTCCTATAAGGAGCACTTCTACCTCTGAGAGATGAATTAGTTTTACATGTATGTGACAGTTTCTAAATGTGTCGTTTCCCCTTTGGGCAATTCCATCAATGAGGCAGGTATCCCTGGTGGAGAGAGGAGGGAAAAGGAGTGATTCTAGAAGCAGGAGCCTAATGTGAGTCCACAGAGGGATACACCAGTGTCTCTTGCCTGTATCTTCAGAGCTGTGTCTGTCATGTATGCATAGGTTTTGAAATCCAGTGACTAAAATACAGATGTGATGCATGAAGCAGGAGCTGATAACAATTATTCAGCCAAATCAGATGCAGTTGTAGCCTAAAGCCTTGACAGAAAGTCAGTCACTGAGCCCCCACTCAAGTGGTGCCTGTCCCATGCTGTAGCAGGGATCTCAATGGCCAGCTATAGATTTCTTTTTCCTTTTCATCATGTCTCTGCAGGCTGGTTCTGTATCTAGTTCTAAAATGCAAACGTAGCTTGCCCTGTTGTTGCTGCCTCTGCAAAGGTTACTTTCCAAGTACATGCAGATAGTATTGCAGGTGCTTCCTGCAAAGGTCTTTGGATGAGATTTCAGTAACGGCTCTGTTTCAATTCTGGCTGTGTAGAATGAGCCTACCTTATGAAGGAGTTTTTGGATTGGTCTCAGCATCTCCAATTTGATTACAGTTGTGGATTTCTTTGTCTTTTCCAGAGAAATTTGTGAACATTTCACCAGACGCCTACACAGCCTTAATACCAATCGTGCAGGGTGAGCTGTAGGAAAATCGATGCATCACTTGTCTTGGCAGTTCCAAAAAGGAGATAGTTACTGAAGTTGGAAATACATTTGCTGTGGGTGTACGTCTCTCGCTCAAGGTGCTGCAGACTTCTAGTGAAATGGTGTATTTGCCTCAGGGTACATTTGCTTTGCTACAGATCTAAGTCTAAAGAAGTGTCCTGTGCCTGAACTGCCCTTTGATACCTGTGATTGCTCAAGATTTGACCTTGGTTTTGAGAACTGTCATTATAAGCTTCAAGGTTTTTTTTTAAAGTCATCCTGTCTGCCCGCTTGCTGCTATTAGGAATGGAGACAGAGCAAGATCAGTGTCCCAGCCTGATTAAAACTTGTTTATTAGACTTTGAAGGATGGGAAGGCAATGGGCCAAAAGTAGTTGAAAATGGCCTAGGATTAGTGTGACATGGATTAACTCAGAGCAATGCTGAGATTGTTCTGGCTTTTGCTACCTGGTAACCACCAAGGGTCAGGGTATAAGGTGAAGAGTTGCTGAAGTCTAGCACAATCTGCTCGTCTTGCCCACAGCCTCCCCTCTGTCAGTTCAGAGCTGCTGACTTCAGACAATTTGAAGTCCCACCTGCAGGTAAAGCAGTCTCTATCTTCTTTCATTCTGCATTTGTAGTGTTGGTAAATGACTACTTAATGTTTTTTGTTGTGCTTTGATCCTTTCTTCTGGAAAGAAAAGAGAAGTTAGAGTTCCCTGTAAAAGTGGGCAGAGTTAACACAGGGTTTTACTTTCTCCTTCAAATGTCTTCTGAAGTTTTGTTCTGTTGTGGTGCTTTCAAACCCAGATCCCCAAACCTGAATGCTCAGAAGTAAGGTAACAAATATACTGGGCAGAAATGCAAGTTAAATATTCAGTCTTTGGGCCTAAAACTCATCAAAGTAGCAGTTCAGATTTAGTTCCTGTTTGTGAATGAGTGTGAGGTTTAATTGGTTTTCTAGATTGGCATTTCATCCAGACCAGCGTGTCTCCAGCTGTTTGAATGTTCTTTTGTTTCTGTGTAGTTTACCCTTTCTGTGTCCATCTTTGAGCTCTAATTTTACGTATGGATATTAAGTCCTACAGGCAGAAACTGTTTGTCTTTGTGCAGCACCTAATACAGTGGAGTCCTGCCTGTGATGCCTTCCTACACTTTGCACTAATGTTCTCTGTTCTCTCCTTAGCAAGCAGTAAGGCAGGCACGATCTTCAGCCCTCAGTAAAATGCAAAAAGGCAGCAGCTTTTAGTAGCACCTATGCTTGCTTAGTAAGAATGGATGTGAAAGGGACAGTTTGAAAGGTAGGGATGCATGATGTGAGGATGCAGGCATGTTTTATATGGAAGTAGCCTTCATCTCTGCTGAGTTCAAAGGGATGTATGTTGTATACCTGAGAGTGTTTGTCTCTTCCTAGCTGCCCTTTCATTGCTGTCAAGGACTGGTAGCAGTACCTGCCATGGTGTTCTCCCTGTGAAATGTCAATGAAAGCAATTCAACTCTTACACTGATTTGCTCCAACTAAAAAATATCAGGAAAGCATTCCTTGTCATCAAAGCTGGCTTTTTGTAAGAGGAGCTGGCTGGTGAGTAGAGAAGTCGGATTATTGATATGGAGTGATCAATTGAAGAACTGTAATTCAATCCAATGGTTCTGCTGGTATCATAAACCGTGAGAGCAGAGCTCAGTCTGTTTAGAGATCATCACAGCCCTGTGACTGAGTTAATACAGACTCAGTGATCGATCCCACCCTTTCTCCTTTACCTCCCTTTAACTTTCTTTCCTTTCTGCTTTTCCATCTCTCCTGTTTGTCCTCTGCCCCACCACCCATGTGCTGCTTGCTTTTCCTTTCCCTCCTGTTATACCAGTCGCCTCCTGTTCCCAGTTTCAGTTCATCTCATCTCTCCTGCAAGCTTGGCCTGATGTGTACATGACAGACATACAACAAGGTTTATAAGGCAGATGCTTTGTTTTTAAATGAAGAGGGTGCTTTAGTATGTTGATTGCGGCAGAATATATTTTCTATTGGTTTTGGGACATCAAGAATTCAGGTTGGGGAATTCAGGAATATGGATTACATTTTTTCTTTAAGAGGGTTTTAGTCTTTGTGTGTCTTTCTCTGTTATTTCATTAGAACCATAAAGGAAGTATCTGTCCAGGTGATGGGCTTGTAAACACTAATGCTGCTTAGATCCTCATGTATTTTTCATGAAGTGAACACATGGTTATAGATAGGCACATACAATGTATGCAGTGGCATAAAACATTTAAGTTACTCGTGGACAGCATGTCTTATGACTTGTAAGGGTATTTGGCATTTTTGTCCTTCTTCTTAGTCAGAACTTTTATTACTTGGCACCTTGGGTTGACTGGCTGTACCTGCTGTAGAGCATGATTGTGCAGGTAGTGGGTGCATGCAGTCACTTTGTCAAATGGCCATGTGTATGTGTTGCCTCCATCTGTGCTGAGCCACTTCCCAAAGGAATCAGCTAAGTAGCACTGGTGTGATGGCATGAGGTCAACATGTAAGCTGTGGCTGGGTGTTGCTGTGAGAGGGGATGAGTTGACCAGTGTGAGAGAATTTGATATTTTTACCTATTCCCATGAATGAGAAGAATGAGGAAGAGATGCTTTTTTATGGCTGGGATTTGGCATTCAGTTAAGGCCAGGGCTAGGACCTGGGGTCTGTTACTGCCTATAGAAAAGAGAAATAACCAGCTCAAAATGTTCAGTAAAACCTTAGCTGCAGCAGAAGGTATCTTTTCATAGTTCAGGTACCTATCAAGTGCATTTTTGAGTGCAGAATCACCCTGATGTACCTTTGCCATTTGGCTATGGGGCTTTTTGCTATTGTTTCTTTTTCCTCCTCCCTTTCCTCAACAGACAGCAGGAAGGCCTGGCTCTTTCTTTATCTGTGGGTGGTATGTATTCATCAGCCTGGCTCACCAGATCAGAACAATCAGCAATTGACCGTATGTTGAAAACAGACACGCTCATTAATTTTAGGAGCCAATGTTCACTAACCAAAATGGCTCATAAACTACCCCGGGGGAGCGGGAGGAGATTGGAATTTCAAGCTGTGGTGCTGTCACAGTGAAGAGGCTGCCAGCCCCTTTCTCATCTCAGCCCTTCAGTGGTCATCTGGGTGCTGCTGTGTGGGCAGAGGAGGGCAGCTCATGCACAGCAAGCATGGGCCTTCTTCCTCTAATCTGTGCAATTTTGTCTATGCTAGGTGTTGATTAGAAATGGTAGGCTGTGATTTCCTACAGCTCCGTAAACTCTTGGAAGCTGAACTACTCTTGTTGGGATATAGGGAGCAACCATACTCTAGCGAATTAAACCATAGTCCAGTTAGATCCAGAGTACAGTCCCCTGGGCAACAAGCTACAGTTGCTGCCGAAGTAAGAATATCAAGCCACAGCCACCTCAGCTTGTTTAAGCTATTCTGGTAGCTTTGAGTTAGAGATCTCTTTGGTGTTCCTAACACTGAAGACTTCTCCCACCCCCACACACTTCAGAACTTCTGTTCTCTTTCAAGTTTTCTTTTTTTGTTCTTTTGTTAAAATCATTTCTCTTCCTTCAAGCCTTTCAAAGCACTTCTGAGGCTTCTCAGTCTCACAAAGAAGGCTTTATGTGTTGAATTCCTAGCTGCGTTCCTTGTATTTTGAGCTATTTCATGTTTCATATAATATGGGCAAGGTTTTTTTTTAGCAGTGACTAGTGATTATGGGACATTCTGCAAGGTTGCTTGCCCAACTTGTGACCCCTTAAAGAAGTTTAATTATCAGAAGGTGATGAGCTCTCATTCTTAAAACATAAGATCCCTTTTAGCTGTTTTAGGGCAGGCTTTGAAAAACGTACATATGAGGGTTGGGAGAGAGGAGACAAACCCATAAAAGACCTGGTCATCTATCAAAATTGCATACCTATTTAAGGTAGCAAGCTATGCTTTAATCACCAGGCTAGAATAAGCCTTATGTTACGACTTGCAAGGTGTCTGATTTGATGCGCAAGAGAGGCATGTGCATCTGTATGGGAAGTTTGCGTAAATGGGAAATGAATTGTAGTATGGGTGTGAGCACATGCACGCGGAGGAAAAGGGCATTGGCAAGCAGTACACATGTGGTTTTTCTAATAGTAAGTAGGATTTGACCAAGCAATTAGTGGTTATGAAGCTGTATTGGGAACAGTCACGGTATCATGTACGCTGCTGCTGCTACTGGAAAGCAGCTTTGTGTATCTGACCAGTGAAATATTCTGCCTTCTCCTGTATTGCCTGTCAACCAGGGCATACATCTCTTCTGCAATATTCAGTTAGAATACACATCTGAGCAGTATCTAATGAAATCAAGTGTGTGTCTGTGTGGGGGTGGCAAGCTGTCAACATTTATTGCAACAAAAGGAATTAGTCATCAGAGGGTTTTGTCATGAATTTGTGTTTGTCTGTCTCGTATCCCAGAAAGAGAAACAGGTTTTCATTAGCGCCTTCCCCTGAATCTCCTTCTTCTAGTAAAAGTAATTCTTGCAGAAAGAACTTTTCCTCTTCTTTTCAGAAGTGAGTAAGAGGTGGGGGAGGAGATGCTGCTAAGAGATTCCTGACAACCTGCTGAAAAGAGCACAGAAAGTGAAGTTTCCCAGAACTTTGTTAGATGCTCATCTAATATAAGAGCCTCAGAAAGCTAAAGGCTTCAATTCATACTCGATCTCCTCTCTTCAAAATACTACACTTTCAAAAAGGGCTCAGAACTGTTAAGACAAAAACAGAGCACTAAAAACTTCATACAAAGAATGGTTGAGGAAATTTGCAGGTCAGTGGATTTGTCAGAGGAGGGAGGGAAAGTAAACCTTGAAGTTGTGTGCAATCATAGTCTGTCTTGAACAAGCCATTTTCTTTTTTGGCATCATGTACTTGACTACATTGTCAGCAGTGATAACATGCATGGAATACTGAGTAAACAATTTATAGATAATGGGGGGGGTGGGGTGGATGTGTGGAGGAATCATGACAGCTTTGGAAGCATTCTGTCTTTGTTTAAATTTGACCATATTTGAGCCTGTTCTTATTCACTAAACTTCAAAGGTAGTCTGCACTGCTCCGTCAAACTCACATACTTGTTATGGTGAAAACTCAAACAACTTTGAGAAGCCTGGCAAAACTCAGCTTCCTGGTGGTGTTTCAGAACTGCTGATAAGCAGATCATCATCATTTTTTGCCCTTCCTCAATTTATTGACTATTTGAGATTATTCAGAGAATTTCTGTGAATAATTTTGGCCTTGCTAATTTGTGAACAATTAGTTTGATATTCACAGTTGGAATGATGTACGCAAGATCTGGCTGGACACAATAAGCCATGTGCTCTTCTTCCTGCTTCCTAATCGGATAATTAGAGTGCAGTCATGGGCGTGACACAAGAGATTTCCAGAAATTGTAAGGAATATTCAGTGTTCATCACTATTTACAGCTGCAGCAATTTCTCTTATGGCAGCAAACTTTCTTCCGAGGATATCACTAAGCAGAAAGAAGATGCAGTAGTGCTGAAAACTAGTGTCATACTTGGGAGGTCAAAAGATCATTTTCAGTCCCAAGGAGGATGTTTTCTTACCCTCCTTTCCAATCTTACCAGAGGCAAATGGAGAGGGATAACTTTCTCCATCTGCAGAATAAGAAGAGCTTTATTTTGTGGTCTGCTCAGGTTCACTGTGACTCCCAGATCTGAGTGGGATACAGCTGAGCTCTTCACATTGCTTACCTTTCTTTTGCTCCTCTAGCCTTCTTCACAGTTAGTGAGATGAGCTGGTAAGCAAGGCTGGGTGGATGGTGGGCCTTAGGCAAGCTAATGGTGTTCTAGTTCTGGTATAAGAAATTGTGAAAGATGGGGTCAAGCATGGGCAGTTGGCTGGGTGGGAGGTATTCTTCACACATGTTGTTCAGGCTGTACTGCTGATGTCTGCTTTAGCAAAGACGTAGGCTCACAAACTGGACACATTTTGCTTAGCCAAACCAGGCAAAAGCCATCTGCCATGTGGCTGGGTCTTAAGAAGCTCTGCATGGTGTCTCAGAAACAGGAATGAAGATATGAAGAGACACGCACTGCACCAGGGTAGTTTCCTGCCTCTGTGGGTCAGTGCAGACACTGTAACCCCACTGCCAGTGATCAGACCTCAGCTGACTCCTTGTCTTTGAAACCCTGTTAATGAATGCTGGAATCACTTGGCTTCCTTATTTGGTCATCTTTGAGGGGGAACTTAGTGGCTTTTTAGGGATGTTATGACTCGGGATTCATCTTGCCTTTGAAGACGAGGCCTTAGGGAGTCCCTAAGTCATCTTCCATAGCAAAGGCATCTGCCTCACTAGGATGAAAGTTAACTTTGTCCTTGGAAGCATCTGTGGCCTCATGCAGGCAGTAATCGTATTTGTTGTTTTGATCCCTGATGGTTTAGCTATATGGTACCATGGGGGCAGAGGGGTTGCTGGCTAGAATTGAATGTAGCATTGTAAATGAGAGCATACCCCTAATTTATATTGTAGTACTAGAATGTACTTGGGCATGTTCACCAACCACAGATTTCCTCTGCTTCGCCTTGCCCTTCTCTGCTGCCTGTGCGTATTGATCAGATTGTCATTGAGCTGTCCCCAGTGACACCAGGTCTCTTCCCTGAGTGGTCACAATTCATACCAGCTGCAGCTTTATAATGTGCGGACAATTCAAACTGTGTTTTTTACTGTGTGTTACCTTCCATTTGTCACCAGGAGACTGATCTGCTCTTATGCTGTGGGTGGGTGCACCCAGCTTGATCAGAGACCTCAGAAAAGTCATCTTGTTCTACAGTGTATATGTACCTTATTACTGCTGAAATATTTTTCACTTATTACTAATTTTTACAAATCATTAGCACATACAGGGCAAAATAATCTGAGTATTACCATGTACCACACTGCACATCAAGTATAATGGAAATGGCTGGTGTTAACTCTTTCTTGCTGATTTCTGATTAAATGATAGTACCTTGTGCATCTAAAAGACTCTTAAATTTTGTTGTAATTGCTGTTTTAAGAACATGAACTGGTCACAGGTATAAATCACCTCATCTGAATCAACAGAAGAACAATTTTCACTTCTTCCTGTAGCTTGGAATTGGCAGTTTCAAGAGGCACTTAAACTAAAACAGTGTAACTTTTGTCTTCTTGTGGCTGATTCAGGTAGCTCTTATGTTAGACATCCTTTCCTCTTTGATTTCCTTCATTGTGGACTGTATACCTTTTTGAACAAAAAGTGTGTATTATAATTTTAACATATGTTTGTAGCTTGGTATTCTTGTCAAGACAGATGCTAAACTGAGACTGTATCTGCAGTGATGTCATGTCACTAGATGCTGTTGGAGTTGAGTCTAATGTTACTCTAATAGTCTCTGCATTAGAGGACAAATGTCTTTACTGCTGTAACTCTACTGAAGTCATTGGAGTTATGCTAGAAGAAAACTTGGAGCCAATCTATCGTTCTTGAATACTTTATAGCCAGGTAATACAATATCCCATTGATTTCCCTTTTTGTCATTTCTCCACGTTTTGCTGTCAGAAATGCCTGTTGAGTGATGATCCCATTCTTTTGCTAGGAATTCTGAGCTGCTTCTCAATTCAATACGATAGCTAGCCTTCCATATGTCTTATTTTTGTCACTGTGCCTTTTAGTCCCATGACAAAAGAAAACTTAGGAAACCATTTTGTGTCAGTCTGTGCCTGTATGGTTTGCTTCATTCACTGTTTGAACACATCGGCTGTTTTCAATCAGCAGTGTAAAAATTTGATGATTTTAAAAGGTTTTACCCTCTGTTGGAAATAACTTAAATAGGTAGCTACTTGAAATGATGCCACAGAGAATCTGCAAAGTGCTGTTTTGGGTCCCACAGTTCTTGCAGAAGAAAACCCAACCCTGGCAAAAATGAGAGTTCTCTTACCCAAGACCAAACAGGTATTTAAGAAGCCGGAGTTGAGCCAGTTGTGCCTATGGTTTGAGCTTAATGCATAGTCCTGTTCCAGTTCTGGAAATAATATGCATGAAGATTACTGTTTTCATCCCATACAAACCCTGATGCAAATTACATCTCTGCAGCGGGAGAAAGGGCTCTTTTCATCCAGGGTTCCCAGATTTATGTCTGTCATGAATGCCCGTAGCATCTCAGTCTTTCCTCACATCAGGTAACTGCAATAACCTCCCTAACCTTCTTATATTCTTGTGGTAGGTGTCAGCATTGTTTTGGTAAAGGTCGAATGGCACCATCTTCATGTAGAATTGGTCATGGTTTTTCTTGCACCTGTCATCTTGCCTTTGCCATCTGCACATTACCACTTGAAAAACAGCCCTGTTTCAGCTGTGTGAGGAGGGATATCAGACACATTCCAATCTCAAATTCTTTCCTGAGTCTTGCATTATTGCATTTTCTCCTCTGGTTTGCTGTATAATGAGACAACTAAATAGGACCCTGCAAGTTTCAGCACTCACTAGTGAGTTGTCCAAGTGTTATGTAAATAAATTAACAGTTCTGACACTGGAAGTCCAAGAATTGGATGGTTTTCAGGTTTACTGTAAATACTGCTTCCCATATTTCTGAAGCTCAAATATTCTGTCACCCCTTTCTTTGTTCTATGTGCAAGAGGGAAAATTAGCAAAATCTTTCTCTTGGAAACCACATCCTAGCTATTACTCATGTTTCTTTTTCTCCCTCATTTTGTATTCATTACCACCTAGAATATTGAAGGGGCTGGCTCTGAGGTGTTGAGCCATCATCTCGATAACATCCCCATAATGTGTCTCTAGAAATACTTCTGTCTTTCTACTAGTTCAGCAACTTGGGGGCTGTTGCAAGAAATACAGGATGTCTTAGTGTACCCTGCCAGGTGGCCCTGAAAGGGAATTCCTGGATGTTTAGTTCAACTCGGCACTAGAGTGGCTGCAAAGGTGCTCTGCAATCTCTGACCTTAATTTTCAAAGGGTGCTGATGGTGAATGGGAAGATGAGCAAAACAGTGACGACAGATCGAGAGAGGGCCAGGTACAATAATGTGCCCAAAGAGAGTGTGGGAAGGGAGAGAAGAGGCAAAAAGCATGAGGAAGCAAAGATAAATGAAAGCAGAGAGGGACGAGAGCCCAGTTTTCATCTGTTTTCAGCACTGCAAGTCAGAGGAGGCTTGGGTTAATGGAGTGTCTGGGTGAAAGCTTGGCCTGCTCAACAAATAGAGGAGAGAAATAACAGACACCATCAAAGAGAACAAGAAGAGGAAAGTAAGAGGGGCTGTAATTCATAGACAGGGAGACAGGAGAAGATAAAGTTCTAGGAGGATTGCTATAATGGGATGTTGGAGGGATAGAGGGAGAGGGAGAAGGGCAAGGCCTGAATAAAATGATGGAAAAGAGAAAGAAGGGCAGAAGAGCTTATGACAACCTAAAACAGCTTGAAAAAGGTCATGCATGCCCTCTGAGGTCCTAGCCACACAAGAGCCAGAGAAGACTGTCATGGCAGATAAACAAAGGGTGGTAGGATTGAACACAATTTATAACTTGCTTGTCATCTGGCATGGGAATGGAAATGAATATTCCATCTCAGTAGGGTTGTCAGGGCACTGGGTAAACTGGCCTCTGGATTTCTGTTGGCTGTCAAGTGTGTGAAAGGTGCCAAATACTTGCATGAATGTTTCTCTCCAGCTGGGTGGCACTGGAAGGGTTTGTGAAGGAAGAGAACAAATCTCTAAGAACACAGAGCTTGTTGTGTTGAAATGCATGCTTCTGTGCTGCCACGTCCACTGGCCCATGAAAAGCGATAGAGAACAGGATATTCTTGTAACTCAGCATTTGGGTTGGATAACTTATTACTTGGCCTTTTTAAGGGCAGATGACTTGGGTCTTGTCTGAATTTGTCTGAATTTGAAAGCACTACAAACTTTAAAGTTTTTAAGACAAAGAATCAGGCTGTGAGCTTCCTCTCATACACCAGCTCCTCTGTTTGGTTCCTTAAAAGCTTTATAGATGGTCCTCAGAGGAAGGTATATTAACTACTAATCTTCCTGCAAAAAACAGGAGACTTCTGAGAGATAGAGTGCTACTTTTTGTGATGCCATACTACAACTGTCTACATACATCTAGAAATCTTCCTAGATGAAATAGGCAATGGTGAGGATGGCAAACCTCAGTTCATCTGCAGTTCCTGCTGCTTGACAATGGAGAGCCCTTAACAGGTTGAGAGCTCACCCTTGAGGGCAAGGTTGGCTTTACCGGATAAGAAAGGGGGATGAATCATTTATTCAACCTGTGCTTTGTCTTGCATCATGTTTCTCCTCCCTGAGAGCTTTCGTTCAGTTTCATTAGACTGGGGAAACAGCACAGTGGTTAGGAGTGGGCATGGAGTTTCTGAACCAGTGTGAATCTTTAAATGCAACATGCAAATGGAATTTGTGCTTTTGGCAAACTGGGACAAACTCCCTTTTCCTTTCCCCTGGTATCATCAAGAATCCAGCTTTCATTATTGCCAGTTTTAGTGGTGTGGAGAAGGAGATACAGGTTTTGAGATGAAAATGGATTCAGGAGTTGCCAGCTATCACAGTGCTATTCTGTTATTGAATGTCTGTCTGCTTCTGGGATGCTGGCAATTCTTTTACTCTCACAGCAAGCCCTTCATGCTGATTAGCCATATGGACACTTTGAATTTGAAAAAAAGCTGTGTGAAGAGGTTGGAAAAGAGAGTTTTGTTTCTCAATATTCTTGTGTCTCTGCTGTCAATCTGTGGTTACCTGCAGGTCAGACCCTGAATTCCAGTAGGAATTGCCTCCCCCTTAAATGAAGGCAAAGAGTGCCCAGTGGTTCTCTGGGATGTGCACTCATCCTCCAAAGCGGGAAGGGAGCTACTGCTGAGATGTGGCTTTGCAGGGTGAAAACGGGAGTGCTGTTGAGCTTTGGCAGAAATAACATTTCTGAATGTTTCTCAGCCTGAGAGGGCAATATCACAGGTACTACAGAAAAGCAGTAATGGACCACTTTGCCATGTTTGTAGGACTAATGACTATCCAGCTGAGAGAAGAGGCTTTAACTTTTCCTGCTGTATTTTATTTCCTGGGAGGATTTGGGGGAGGCAGGTGACTGAGCCCTATGAGCCAGCTTACAGAGTGAGGGAACTTCTATAGTACATATGCACTATTGCTGCAAGAGACTTCTCTGTGTAGGCACAAATCCTTGTCTATATCAAGTATATAAATTATCTTCCCTTCTGTAATGACTTCTCATTTTGAAAATCCATGTGTGCTCCCTATAGAAGGGGGAAGGAAAGCAGCATTGCCTGTCTGACAAGGTTACCATCACTTCTCACCAATGCCTAAGGGATTTTGCAAGTGATTCCTGCCCAGTTCCTTGTCCTTATCAGACTCTGTGGGAAGTGCCAGGCTACCAAGACCATGTGCTGTCTCTTATTTCTTAAAGCATTACTTTCTCAGCTCACTGTCTGAATGCCTAGTATGTCTTCTGATGCTTCCCATTTCATCAGTGAGCGCCTTTGCCCTGTTATTTCCTGCATGTGGTTCAGGGCTTTAAGCTGGTCTTTTCTTTACAGAGCAGGCAGGAAGGGGTGGGAAAAGTGACCTCATCTGAAATTTTAGGGCAGTTTTTTTACTGGACAAGGGGAGAAAAGAGAAGAATGCCATCTCCTTCACTGGCTTGTGAACAATCTGCATAGATCTGAATCTTCACTGGTGCTCTTGGTGTGTTTGCATTCACCTGGCCCTGCTCCCTTTTACCAGATGGTCCAAGCTATGAATCTTTTGTCCTAGTTCCCTAGGGCATTGTGAGCATCAAAATGAATGTTGTCCCTGGTTCATGCATGGGGAACAAAGGTGCAGGGTGATGGTATGACTGTGTCATAGAGAGGGAGAACTTTGCTTTTCCTACGAGTTGGCTCCCAAATCTGAAGCCCATGTTTCTTACATCAGTCATAGCAGTTGACCTATTATTTCATGCTGATTGTTGCCTACTATGTTTTGACTATGTTTCCTCTATAAAATCATAACAGAAAATGAACTGATAACGGTCATGTAGTAGGTATCCATTTCCCATTGCTGGGTGACAGTGATGCTTTAAAGCAGGAGGCTTGTAACTGCATCATCCCCATTAAGGCTATAAGAAGTTGCAAAGCTGCAACCTACCCTTGCCAGCCTTGCATGAGCAGTTGACAGTTATTTAACCTTTAGTGACAGGTGACATACTTCAAAGAGAAATGATGCTTTGTGGGTAATGGTTTATTTATTTCTTGAACAGCAAGCTGTAAATTCACCCATTTATGGAAGCCACATTTCCTGCCTATCGTTCAAGTGTTGCTCAGAAACGCTATTCTTCTATCAGCTTGGATGTCACATAGTCACAGCTCCATCAATTTGATGTCATGTTGTCTATGGACAGAACTAAGGTCTGTGTGTCTGTTTGCATTTGGAAGGAGAATGTGTGAATGAGCTGGGGAAGGAAATGAGGAGGGAAGAGGCCCTAGATTTCAGCCAGTCATTCACTTCTTGACAAATCTTCTGGGGGAATATTACCTGCTTTGGTTTGGATGCTAGTGCCTTTGTTTCATGGAGCCTGACACCTACTTCTTCACAACTCTGTGAGGTGTGAGAGAAGAGATGAGTGCCAAAATCTGTGGCCGTAAGTCCAGCAGATAGAAACAAGTGTGGCTTCACTAACAGTGAATGGAGGCTGTTGTCATTTCCTTAAACCAGCCTGCAGGATGGGGTGGGGTGACTGCTTGTGTTTCCCCCAAGTATTTTATGTTTAGTAGTTTCATTAATCATAGAATCATAGCATGGTTTGGGTTGGAAAGGACCTTAAGGTTATCCGGTTGCAACCCCCCACCATGGGGAGGGACGCCTCCCACTAGACCATGTTGTCCAAGGCTCGGTCCAACCAGGCCTTGAAATGGCCAGGGATGGCGCATTCACCACTTCTTTGGGCACCCTGTATCAGTGCCTCACCACCTGCACAGTAAAGAACTTCTTCCTTATATCTAACCTGAACCACCCCTGTTTCAGTTTGAACCCATCACCCCTTGTCCTATTACTACAGTCCCTGACGAAGAGTCCCTCTCCAGCATCCTTATAGCTTCCTTCAAATACCGGAAGCTGCTCTGAGGTCTCCATGCAGCTTCTCTTCTCCAGGCTGAACAACCCCAGCTTTCTCAGCCTGTCTTGGCATGGGGGTGCTACATACCCCTTACCATCCTCATACCCCTCATGTATGAAGCCAAGGGCAGATTTTCAGCTGGGTTGTGCTATCTTGCTTATCTCTCTTTCTGAGCCTGTTCTCAACTGAAGGGAAATTTCCAAACTTATAGGGACACTTTTGCAAATTTTCGTCTCTTTTTTTTTTTCAGCTTCTTTCTTAAATATTTCTTGCATCTCCCCAAATGCTACTGCATTTCCTCCTTCCCTTTGCTGTGATACCTTAAGGTTTTTATTCAGTACAAGGAGTTGTTGTATTTCAGCAGTGCTCAAAAAAGTCTTAGTTTTAAAGGCATATCTGGATGTGCAAATGACCATTTGCATGTGAATAATGAGCGCACCCAGAACTCTGTAGCTACCCATAAATATCTGAAAGTACAAAATTGGAGGCTGCAGTATGCAATTTAGTACAGTGTCTTTGTGCCCTGTTCTGTTCAATTTATTGTTGGTGAAGCATGCACCTATGCATAAAGCTGAAGTTGTACATGCATTTTCACTCTAAATGCTAAATTTCAAATGGAGCTGGTTAAGATTTTTGGTTGTGTACTTCATTCAGCAAAAACAAAGATTGTTCTTTTTGACCCAAGTGATTTGGGAAATGTTTTTGCCCCAAACCCCTTCTCTCAAATTGAAGAATCCAAATTTTCTGCTTCAGTTTTTTAGGAAAAATATTTTTACCTCAATATTTAGACATTTTTATTGACATTTCATCATTTTAATTACTCTAAGAAAATCAGGGGGGAACAAGGGTGAAATGACATTGACCAAAAATACTTGTGTGTATCTGTGCCTTGGGTGACGTGGTCTAGGGTAAGGCATCCCTGCCCATGACATGGGGGTTGGAACTAGGTGATCCTAAGGTCCTTTCCAACCACAACCGTTCTGTGATCTTGTCAAGAACATTCAGTGTTTTGGATAAACTGTAAATAAAGTATATTTTTCTTTGGCAGAAGAAGAGTAATTGATTAATGCCGAATAATTAGTTCCTGGGTAGCACAGCCCATACATAAAACAGGTTGCTTACGTGCTGGGGCAACCATATGGGGTCTGCACAGATCAACTTCAGTTTGACAGAGCTTAATACCTTTGACACCATACAACTGCAGCTAGGCTGGCTCCAGGCTTGAGCTGGTCCCGGGATTCCATGCAGCTCTTTGTCCAGGCTGATAAACCTCCTGGGACTGGAGATAAAGATGCAGAAAAATCTGAGCTATCAACACATGTCAACTTAAGCATAGAAGTAGTAATACTAATGGGGCTGACTTCTCTCCAGGATCTAACTCCCTATTGCCATGCCTGTAGAGAACTGATTGCATTTGTTCATTTCTATTTTAAGGTACTGGCAATTTTTAGGAAGTGAAACTGAGTCTATCTCTGAACAGGGTTTGGGGAGAACTGATAATCACTTCTTCCCCCTCACATCTAAAAATGGCAATAATCTCTGCATTTTCAGCTATGAGAACTTGCCGTTTGCTGTCTGGTTTGCAAGTGGATTTAGTTTCTAACTTTAAGGTGTACATAAATTGTAATTTGCCTGAGACTTATGCCACTGGAAGCAAACATGCCTGTGAAAATCTTGGTGGAGCAGTGATGGTGTAAAAAACAGTAGAACCATGGCTATTCCCAGACATGCATTTACTATAGCTGTGGTGAATCTTCTCTGAGCAGCTGCTTGTTCAGCATCTTAGTAGACCTCGAAAATAATAATGTAAAGGTAAAATGGGTACTGTGTGTTCTTCTCATGCAAGAAAGCAAAGGTAGCTTTTCCTGTTTTGTCAAATATCCTTCCACATTTAAGGTGGCTCAAAGAATTTCAAGACTAGGTTGGACTGAGCCTTGGTCTAATGTGAGGTGTTCCTGCCCCTGGCAGGGGTTTGGAACTGGATTATCTTAAGGTACTTTCCAATCCTAACTATTCTATGATTCTATGAATTGTGGAGTCGCTCCTATGCAGAGAGACCTGAACTTGTTAAAAAGTGCTGTCCCTTTCTGGGCACATGGTGATCTCTGACTATTGCTCAGCCTTATCTACCCTTAGCAGCTCACAGGCTATTCCTAGTTGAGGAGACCACCTGTGGAGTGGCTGGCACAACAGGACCTTAGCTATGGCTAATGGGTTATGGCAACATAAATAATCTCATTTTGCTGAGTGATTGTGTACCTCTGGCCCTGATCCTGCAAGAGAGCCACCAACCATGCACAGTCAGAACAGGGCTGAACCTTGTGGGTTTGTCTGCCCCCCACCCTACCCTACTGTGTAATCACATGAATTCACTGCATTACGTGGCCTTTAGGCTATTAACTCAGTGTGAGGTGTAGCCACGCTCGTGTGCTTAATAATGAAGAGGTGAGAGCAGAAGCAGTGGGGGTTTTAGCCCATTCAATTGCTTTAAAGAAGGAGGTGGGCAACCCAACCCTCCCTTCTCCCTTTTTCTGAATGGCTGTCTATGAAAACACAACTTAAAGTCACTTAAAATGATCACAAACTCAAGTTGAAATTGTGACAAGGTCTGTAGGGGTGGCCATGGAGAAGAAAAGTGAAAGAACTTCAAGGAAGTAAAAAGATGATCTAAGTTAGACTTTGGGGGCTTATTTTTAAAAAATCAAAGGAATGGAAACTTCAGTTTTGAAAGCGTTAAGACATCCTAAAGCAGAATAATCTATTCCCAATGCAACACTTCAGTTCATCCAAACAAATTAGTTTGGGGGCTTCATCGGATTCCTTTTGCTTTTTAACTTAGGCTAGACTTTTTTTGTATGCCTTTTAGGGCAGCCCCAAAATAACTTCTATTTTGATTTGCTAGCAAACCAAAAAATCAATTATTTCCACAGCTCTAAATTGCACATTTATAAAAGACAAATGCTCTATTACTGTCTGTCAATGTGTTGCTCATGAAGGAATTTCTTTGTTTATCCACTTTTCTTTCTTTAAAGAAGCAATGAAATTCAACACAAAAGATGTGGATTAAAGTAATAGTGAAATGAAATGCACACAAGTCAGAAAATACCAGAATTATAATGTGGTCTTTAAATGCTCACAGGCTGTTCTTATTGCAGGATTTCTGCCTTGTTCAATGAGGGGCTTAGTGTATGATAAATAAGATGTAAGGCCTCACAATGAATAATCAAAGGAAAAAGAAATATTGAATAGCTGCTCATTCAGCAAGTCCCAGCCATCCTGTGGACTGAATGTGGTAGAGCCAGGGGGGTAGGCTGTAAAAAGTGTGTTGCAAAGCTGCATCAAAATGTGTATGCACAGAAAACTGGGTAAGAGTATGAGGAAAGGTGCTACATTGACATTTTTTGACTGTACTTGTTTCTGCAAATTGAACTTCTAAAAAATTAAAATCAGTCAAATTCCTTATTGTAACTGATTTAAATTACTGCAAGCACTCTTGGGATTGTCTGAGTCAAGCCATTATGCAAAATAAGGTAATGATCTTGTCTGTTGCTCCATGTGGGAAAGCAGTGGAAGTCAGCAAAGGCTCTACATGGTCACAGGTACCTGTGTGCTCAGAAGATAGGCAGATTTGCTGGATCATGTGCCAAACATCTCCAGCTGTATGTAGGTTGCCTTTGACACCAATAGCCAAGCTTAGAGCCTCTGCAAGAATTGAACTAGGTTTCCTGATGTGTTGTTTTGAAGAGTGTTACAGAGCAGACTTCTAAAGCAAGGTGGCAGGTCTCAGAGGGCTCCTCTGCTGTGCTGAGTAATGCTACTGTTTGCCAGTAACTTGGTAGCAGAAAGGAGTGTAGCACTTGGCAGTGTTTCAGTAAAATGCAAGATGCATTCTCTGCTTGGTCTTGGGGTGCTGTGCAGCATGGGCTCTGTGCACCCTAGAGTGCCAGATTAATGCTATGGTGTACTGTCTCTGCTTAGGCATAGGTGCCACTGCAGGCTGTAACCTAGCAGAGATGCACATCAAGAATCACTGCAACAGTGAACAAGGAACATCCTTGTAACGATGGCTGGCCTGCCTTCCACTGTCTAGTCTCAAACCTGTTGAGTTATACTCAATAGCACAGGGCACATTTATCAGCCTTTCCCCCTTTTCTGTGTATTTGTCAAAGTGGAAAGTTACCTTGGAAAGATGGCTAACTTGGTGCTTATGTATGGGGATCATTATCTTTGTAAGTATGGCTTGAGCACTGTAGAATGGGAGTAAAGTTTTGATTCAGGAAAGACTCTTAGGCTTACTGTATCTATGCTATAGCTTCTTCATTAGCTGTGTTACATTTTATCTTGTGGTTTATACCCATAAAACCTTCTGCACCGTATAGAAGAAATTACAGGACTTGTTGAAAGAGCATGCAGGTCAAACAGTAGCCATTGCTCACCCATCCTGTACCTTCTGTAACCTCTTGAATGCATTGTCTGCAATTAATAAGTAGCTTGTTTCAAAGTGTAGAGCTAGCAATGTTAGGCAGGGAAAGTTAGCAAAACCATCAGCACGCATCCTTTTCCCACCTCTTCCGTCTTCCAGGATGAAAACCTGACTATTTTTTCCTGTGACTTAATTAAAACCAATTCTTTTGGTTTTAATTCCAGATACCAAAAGAATACCACTGACAAAGTAATCACTGATGACAGTGAACACTAACTGAATGTAAAGAGATGTATTCACATCTCAGAGCCTGGAAGCTTCACCTGCAGATTCCAAATGCCACAGCATTTGGACTTTTTCTGTAGTGCTATTATATCATCTTTTTCTTGCAGAGATGTTTACATACTGTGAGTTAGACTCATCAAAGAAAAGACTTGTCTTTCTAGTACCAGCATTAGAAAGACATTTGCACTCTTGTATGTCAAGACTGGGTTTTCCCTGCAGTGGGGCTTGAGTGCTTTACAAATTCCTGGCTTGCAGAGACTTGGAGTGAAGATGCTTAAGATGGGAGAAGCCTTCTAATAGTTTCCTACCACCAGCAGGCTGAGAGTGTACCTCTTTTAGGTGCATGTTCCTGCCACTTACCTTCTTCTTGCCCTGGTGCTCAGTAGGACCCTCCTCAGGTTCATTCAAGTCATAACCCAGAAGATGAAAGTACCTAGTTTTCAGGTTGGTTGCTGAGCCTCACTCACTGAGTGAAAGGTGGGTCTGATGAGCACTGGAGCTGATACAACAAAGGGAGCAGAGCTGCACAGCTAAGAGCATGGGTGAGGAGAGAACTAGGGAGCAAGTCTTCCTTCTTTGGGTCTGCTCGGCTGTCCAGGAAATAGTGCCTTCAGAGGAAACGTCTTATAGAGCCATTACTGAAACTTGTCCTCACATTTGTTGAAGTTTTCATAAGCTCTTACACAACCTGCCTGTGCTATTTAATTTAGTTGGCAAAAATGACAGATAGCAGTTGGTTACAGGATCATTAGCCCTCCCTTCCTTCCTTCCTCCCCAAGCTTCATCTTAGTGGATCCTTGAGGTTTAGTGCTAATTCAAAGCCCTTGTCACTGTGTGCACGAACACCTGCTAAAAGGTGCACACTTGGAATCCTTGGGCAGATGCTTCCGGCTTTTTAACAGTCAGACCTAAACTTTGTGGACTTGTAAGCTGCTTAATTCTGCTGTCGGGCCTTTTGAATAAGAGCGATGAATGCCATTCTGAGCTCTCTGTAGTGGTTAAGTCACTTTTGCCATGTTCTTTCAAAAAATAATCACCACTGGATACTGGCCAAGTCTAGAAAATTTCAGCTCTGAAGATGAACATTTTTGGCAAGTTATGAGTGACTGAAAACAGCAGAGAAACTGATTTGCATTCTTAACTGTAGCAGATGTTGCTGCTATTACCCTGCAAGCCAGACAGCATGTGGCAGTGACAGGGGCCACAGTGCTAGCAAAAGACCTGTTACTGCTGCTTGTTTCTTCTTCCTGCCCTAAGACATAGGTTAGGACAGTGCAGAACACATCCTAGACTCTCCCTCCTGACTTTGGTTTCTTGGTGGCACCAAGTGTGTTTTTGAGCACCTTGATGTCCTCCCGTGTAGTTGTGTACCTTTCCACACCTGATTTAGCCTGATGGTGGAGCTGTGGAAGTAGGAGGAGCATAAGGTGTTCAGGGGAATAAGCAAGGGAGTCTGGATGATGCTGAGTTAAATCATAAACCAAGTCCCAAGACTCAAGTCTGGGAGTTTCTGAACCTGAGCAATGTGTTTGTGACAGGTTCTGAAGTGCAGGCTGGATAGGCTGGAGTCTTTCTGGAAGAAAGGTCCAAACACAAGATGGGAATTAGTTCAGCCCTGATAACTAGTGCAAGATTCGTGCAGCATTTCATGAGTCAGCTCCAAGTGTTTTGACAGCCTGGGTAAAGAAGTTATCTCTATCCCATGGCAGAATTTAAAGAGCAGGAACTTGCATTGGAAGCCCTGGAACTCTAGTCTTGCTGATCTTGCTAGCACTGGGCAATAGAAAGCAGAGCATCCCAGCAAGAACTGTTAGGTCTGCCCCAACTGCTTCCACCAATGTAGCTGAAGTTTAGCAGGGATGCAAAAGGCAGTGTTTCTTCTGCTGCTTGGCAGTCTGTCATAGCTAGCTCCCTGCTTAGCCTCTGTGGGAAAATGATGTTCGTGCAGCACTGTTATCAATACACTGCCATACAGACTTTTTGTTTCACTAACATACCATTTAGTGTATAGTCACTGTAATATGAGGCAATAGCAGCAAATATCAACTATAGGAGAGCTATGTGCTGTTGGAAAGGCAAGTTGAACTCAGATTAAAGAACCCAGTGCACTACACTGCTCGGGTGAAGTAACTTGACTAAAAACTGCTACCACCAATACCAGCTCTTCTAAGCAGAAGTGCCAAAGCGACCAGCCTGTTCTGTCCTGTGGCATTGTGAGAGTCCCAAGCCCCTTCCCACCACTGAGGTTTGGCCAGGTTAGAGTAACTGGGAGAAAACAGAAGCAACGCACACAAGTGAATGCAAGGTGAGGCAGAGCTGTGGTTATTAGCAACTCCCGTGCATTTCGGGCTTTTTGACAAACCAAATTAAGTGGAGAGGCCTCGTTTGGTGGTGTGAGCTTGTGAGAATCTGGTTTCCATAACAACTTACTTCAGGTCTTGTCTTCATGTTCCAGAGTTATCTTTATGTGCTGCTCTTACAGCTTGACTTACTGTAACAGTGCAATGTGTCTGAACAGCAGCGAGGTCCTCTCTGGGAGCTGGAGCACCTTTTGTTACCTGAGGGATATGACTTGCTTGTTGCACAGATGGTGCAGGAAATGGGGCACATATCTGTAATATCTGTATCTACTCTTTCTAGCCTTTTCAGTATTTGGTATAGTTTGATCTCTCAAAAATGAAGACCTGCTGTCATTAGCTGAACTGTGTGCAGAATCTAGGATGCTCAGTGTTCGCACCCACATTCTCACTGTGTTTACCTGGAGGGGAGATAAACCCTGTGGTCCTGACTGCCTTCTGCTGCCATGTCCTCCTCTCTTTCAGCCTTGTCCTGCCCTCAACACAGGATAATCAGGACTGAACTAGCACATTTCAGCATCCTCTAGTAAATCCTTCTCCTCTGGGCAAACCATGGGTTCCCAAGGCAGATAAGGGGTACAAGGCTTTCCTCAATCTCAGCTCTGTGGAGTAAGTGAGTGTCAGTAGTAGTAAAGGTGCAGTACCTGATTACTGGAATATCCTTTAAAAAGCTATTGAAAGCTATCATAAGTAGCTGTAGTCAGAGGCCATGCTGGTTTGTATGCAGAAAATTTGAGGAGCTCAGTGGTGGTGACAAACAGCATGAGCATCTCTGCTAGCAGAACTGGCTGTGGATCTTTTCCTTTCTGCTGCTGATGACATGGCACACAGCGTTCAGCAAAGGTCCATTTTCTTGACTGCTTATTTCCTTTTAAAATGTTGATGTAGCTTGGTGAAAATACCAATTTCTTCCTTCCTCCTGTGCCTCCCCTCTTGCTGGGAGTTGAATAGCCAGGAGTAACCAGGCTTTATTTTTCTATCTCATATAGTTACAGACCGGTTGACAGCCCTTTGTATCAGAGTTCAGCTCTGAAGCTGTGAGCTAGAGCACGCCTCTGCTCTTTCCCTAATTTTGCAGACGAAGTTGTTAAAAGGCAGAGAGGCTCTTGGAGGGCAGGCTTGCAAAGCACAGCAGCCTGAGAATTGTGCATAGCTGTGACAACTGCTATCTGCTTATGGGCTGAGAGCCAGCACCGCAGTCCCATCACAGACAGGGGTGGCCCTGGGAGCAGCTTCATTTTGCAGCCTCTCTAGGCTTGCAGAAGGGTTGCTCCCCTTCTGCACTAATGCTGCTCTTCCTTTAAGTAAATCCCTCTGGGCTTAGTAAAATGTGATGCACTGGGTAGTGCAAGGGCCAGAAAGGCATCTGCGTCTTCTGTTCCTATCTATTGTCCCTATAGCCCGTCTTTCTCAGTTCAATCTATTTTCAATGTTTGTTACTAGGGAAGCTTGAATGCATAAAGGAGAACCATGAGGGAGGCTGGCATTGAAGTAATAAATTTAACTCTGAAATAAATGATACCTGTGGGTAATAGGTTCAAAATTGCTGTGTTCCTTAGTAATGGGATATAATTACAAGTGCCACAAGATCTGCAGGGCAGAGGTGCAATTATGCCCCTCATGTCTTGTGTTTCAGTGAAAGCATTACCACAATGTTGCCACAATTCAGTGGCATGGAACAGTGAGCTTATTTCAAAGATAACAGTAGTTCAGCAAGAGTTTCTTTGTAATCCCTTCATGCTGGCACCCCCAACAATACTGAAAATGCACCATATACTGGGATAAAAATCCCTATGGCCACAATGTGCCATAGTCGCCGTGGGATTGCCAAAAGGTTCCCTTGTTAACTGACAGGGAATAAGCGACGAGTGATAGGACCACTTTTATACCAGTGGGCAGGTCATCATTTGTCACCATGTGGTTCTGCAGTAATTAAAACCTATTGAATAATATTTCTCCACTGTAATCTGGGTGGGGGGAGTGGTGCCTTTCTGTCCCTGTGTAGTAATTACTGAGTAATGACTGATGGTGTTACACCAGGCTGCTTATTCTGCTCCCCTGCATAGGGTTGTTAATCAGAGGGTTAGGTCCTAATTGTTGCTACCTGTAGCAGCAGGGTTTAGTTGAGTGCAACTCCGCTGTTCCATGGCAATGATGGGTGAGCTGCAGGAAAGTGGTTGTGCTGATATCCACAGAGACTGTCAGTTTGGGTAGCTGCTGAGGTTTGGGAGGTGTTACGCTGGGTATTCAGCTGCTAAAGTGTGCTGGGAATTGCCTGACTTTGGAGCTATGCATGATAGTACACAGTTCAGAGGTTCACTTTTATTCTTAGTGTGGTGCTGTGTGTTTATCTGCTCAGTATCATTTGGGTGTTGACCAGTAACTGGGACTTGGAAAGCTTCTTTTGTTCACGTGCAAGATTCCCCTGTGTCCTGGGTTCAGCAGTAGCAGCCATTTTTCTCCTTCTTGGTAGCTGGTGCAGTGCTGTAGTTTTGACTTTTGGCCTGGGAACATCATTGATAACACCGATGTTTTTAGTTGTTACTAAGTCATGTTTACTCTGATCAAGGACTTTGTGAGTCTCATGCTCTGTCAGGGAGGAGGGGAAGCCAGGAGGAGGCAGAGACAGGACACCTGACCCAAACTGACCAAAGAGGTATTCCATAAAACAGCATGTCATGCCCACTATATAAACTGGGGGCAGTTACCCAGAAGGGTTAGATCACTGCTGGGGTTGGGCTGGGTATCGGTTGGCGGGTGGTGAGCAGTTGTATTCTCTTCCTTTGTTATTTCCCTTATCTTTATTATTATTAGTGGTATCAGTAGTGGTCTGTGTTATACCTTAGTTACTGGACTGTTCTTATCTCAACCCATGGAAGTTGCATTCTTTCGATTATCCTTCCCATTCCTCTGGGAGCTGAGGGAGGAAGTGGGAGAGCAAACGGGCTGCGTGGCTGAATTGCCGACTGGGCTTAAACCATGACACCCTGAAAAGACAGCTCCTGCATTTTGTGTTGTATTTCACTTTTGCTTATATATTTACCTAGGTAATGGCTGACAGATCTGTGGCTGGCACAGATGTCCAGTCTGCTAAGACAGTGCATCCATGCAATGTGACTTGAGCTCATGTCAGATCTATTTGCATGACAGGTTTGTGTTTTACTATTCTTGAAGATGTTAGTTTGTCTTCTTGTGCTCTGAACTGCCCAGAAGCCATATGGGCATCTTCAGTGTGGTGGGAGTTGAGCTAGACAGCCCTTGAAGGACATGTGACTTAGGGCATAGTATCACCATTATGACAGGGGGTTTCCTCAAGTTACTGCTGGCAAAGGACCATACTGTGTAGGGTATCCTCAGAGACACCCCCAGCCTGGTCTAAAGTAGGCCACAGTAAAGCTCAAGGCAAGCTCACTATGTGATCAGGTGTGCTGTGTGGAATACCCAAACACAGGGATAATGACCCAAGCAGTGATTGCGCTTCGCTTCACAGGTAGATATGCCCAACAGTTTTCTTCTTCCAAGTACCTTCACACCAAAAAGCCCCATTCTCAAGGATGAAAGCCAAAGAAAACATTTGGAGGCATTTGTCAATGTTTTTGTGTTGGAATTCTTGTACTTCCTATGCAATAAAAGTAGGATCTGCTGCTGAAATGCTGGGTGTGGTATAGTGATAAAAAGCTAAACAGCAGCACCATGTGAATAAAGGAAGGGTTTTAATGTCAATTCTAGTCCTTTATAGAGTAACATAATGAGCATTGGATTGGTTTTGCTCCCTTTGTCCTTGCCCATCCCTGTAAATTCTGCCATGTGTTGCCCCTGTGTAGGGAACGGCTGGTTGTGACTTTCCCTTGGAGCATCTGAGATCTGGCAGGTTTTAAATAGAAGAGAGCAGACCAAGTAGCACAGTATGCTGGTTTGTCATAGCTCTGGAGACCCAGTGAAACCAAGAGAAATAAGGCCACAAGCAGCAGTGCAGATCTCTGTAGGCCTTGGAACCACTGGGACTCTTCCTCAATGTGGGAGTATTAAAGAGGAAAAACCTCCAGTTACAAAGCCAGGAGGAGAGCTGCTTGTCATATCTAAGCCCTTCTCCCTTTTTGGAGGCTGCTGCAGCACTACCACATTCTCTTTTCCTCTGTGTGAGTCTGGCTGTCTGTTCCTGGGAGCGATTGTGATTTCTTTCTTTCTTTTCTTTCCTTTTTATTAAAAAATGTAACATTTGGGTCTTTGAAATTGAAATGGATTTCAGTCTTCCTTATATTAATTATTGATAAATGGAGCCTGAGAGAGGGAGATGAAGCCTGGCATGATTAAAGACAGACAGTTTTTAATTTTTTGTCTCTCCCAGTGACAGAGGAATCCAGTTTAATAGGAGTCATTTATTAAAAGGGACTTAATCACAAGCATTCAACTTATCAGGAGTTGAGATAGAGGGGAGAAGGGGAGAGGTATGCGCTGGGGTAGGGGACCTGCCAGTTGGGGTGGGGAATGATATTGTGGTGTATAGAGCCGCTCTTTGAGTCCCAGCACATGTGAACAACGCATGTGGAAAGCACACAGCCTGTCTGCAAAGACAAGGGAGCTGCAGTCCAGCAAAACCAAGTAACCTCAGAGCTGCTGAACTGCGGCTGGCTGATGATGGCTCTTATCTCAGCAACATTAAGGTGGCCTTGCCATTAACCAAGACACATCAAAATGGTGGTTCTCTCTTCCAAAACATTTACAGGCTAATTAAAAGGCAAGACACAAAAGATGGATAATGACAGAAAAGGAGATGATATTTTCCTCTGGATGTGGGAGGAAAAATGTTCCTCTCCCTGTCAAGCTTGCTGAAAACTGTGTAGGCAGGTGGTATATTTTGTATTGCTCTGCTGTTGGTGTTGCTGCTTTCAGACTGTTACTTCATGCAGCCTGCGGTGATGAAGCCATGGTTTACTCTTCCCCAGCTGAACGCTGCCTACAGGCTAGCAAAAAAGTCCTGCTTGTGACATCATTATCCAGGCTGTGAGGAACAGGGACCGTGTGTACTGACCTCACCTGATGCCATCAGTTACTCCTGCTCTGAGCTGGAGAAGCCGTGGGTGGTTGTACCAGAGTCCAGCAGGTCTGATACAGAATTGATTCCTGTGTTTTCTTTTCAACATCACTTTACTGAATTGCTGTTCTGCCTGAATTGCTAGCTCCCTTAGTGAGCTTAGCATAAAGGCTAGCATTCATGATGCAGTTTTCTTGATACCTCTGTCCTGGGATGGGTTTGGCCCTAGGAAGGAGGCTTGCAGTGTTCATAAAAGACTAGAGCAATTGTTTCCTCTCTTTCTGTTGATAGAAACTCAGCCTAAAGAGATTGTGTGAATTAATAAAAGCAGGCTTGATACACAAGCAGTGGAGGACAAGAAAAGGAGTCGATACAACCATGATACTTATTGAAGGGTGGCAATAGAAGGGAACATTGCTTTACATACATCTTCTTCCCATGTAGGTTTCTTTCTTCACTAATTCTTGTGTGTTGTGTGTAAAAGGAGAATTACCTTCTATATAGATGGTTATAGCCATAAGAATTGAGGAGCTTGAGGGCTGAGACAAATCGTGGCTTCTGGTAAAAGACCATGAGTTGAGGGGAAAGAGCAGTGGGGGAGACTCTCCTCTACCAGCAAATTAAGGAGGCTTCCAATTTGGTGTCCACGTCTCTGTTCCTGTGTCCTACACTCCATGTGGACTCCATATGGTCATCTATGCTTTTATTAAAGTTATATGAGCTGCTTGAGAGGTTTTGAGGCTTCGTTGTCACTTCTGTTTCTCCTGATGAGTATTCTTTTACTGTACAATTTTTTTCCTCTCTTTTAATAAAAAGAGCTCTTATCTGAACTGCTTTTTCAAACTGGGAAGAGAGATTTGGGATTGAGGGAGTGCAAGTTCCTACTTTCTTCATTTTGATATTGAAATAAGCACTATGATTCTCAAAGTGATGAATGTCACTCTTTCCAGAGATGTTATAAAAGCCCAGTCCTCCCTGAATCTACTCTTTAAGGCTGCCGGTATATTTGCTCATTCTCTTGGGGCAGGTTCTTGAACTACTCTTCTATATCTGTTAGGATATAGCTTCTCAGCTCTTCTGTAATATTGGTGTGTCCAGGAAGCAATCACTATGTTACTTCTCAGCAAGACAGCTGTATATACCTAAGGTAAAGGCAAGTTTCTCTCTGTTCATTTCCCTTCATCGTCCTTCCTTTTTCTAGTTTCTTTGATCCTGACTTAGTTGCAAAGAAGTTAGAAATACTGTAAAGAGGTAGTTAGGCAAGATGAAAAGCATGGTGCCTAACGATCAAACACCAGGCCCTCAAAGCCAGTCTTGTAGGTAGACCCCTGACCAGGCTGCCTGAGACCTTCATGGAAGGCTGGTCTGGCTGAGAGGGTAGGGGTTTAGCATCAGTCATGCTGTCCTTTGAAAGTGATAAAGACTTCAGCCATTTCCCCAGGGCACTAATGCAAAAGATTATAAAGCTGCTCTATAATTTTTGTCTATTCAGAATTTAAACTACCATCAATCATCTCAAGTTTTTAGTGTCAAATAAGACGATGTAGCCAGCTTTATTATTAGGAAGAGATGTGTTTCTGAAGAAGTGAATGTCTGAGGGTGCATCTGAATAGCACTTAACTAGATAAGCAATCTCTCATGGACAATGCAATTAAAAGAGCTTAAGTTTGGGGAGGTGGACTTTTTACTCAGGGAAGCTGTGCTGGAGGATATGGCCATCTACTATACTTTGAGCCTGAATATTTAGTAAGGAGCGAAGATAAATAAGGAGAAAGATTGAGCATCACCCAAATCTGTGAAAAGATCTTTCTACTGCTTTAGCTATGGCTACAGTGAATGGAGAACCTTGGTTGGAAGGTGGTGTGGGAAAAATCTGGTCACTCCTAGTGAGTGACCTCTTTGGTTTTGCTGTCCTAAAATGGCATTTTGTGCTAATGGAAAGTGCTGGAGTGACCATCATAAAGGTGGATAACACTGTGCAAGTAGACTGCAACAGCCTGGGTAGCTGGGGGGCAAGCTTCCTGCCAACTCCAGCATAATCCTTGATGGAGGTTTATCCTCAAGTGGAAGGTAGCCAGTCAGAGGTGTTCCAGCTTCTCTGTGGGGCACATGTGGGAAAATGAGACTGCAAAACAAAGTGGAGATGTGAGGATGAACGAGGGGGGACACAAGCAGATATAGGAGACAGCACACGGAAGGGGACAGTCTGGGATAGGGCTAAAGCTGAAGATGGTTCTTGGAGGGAGTCACGTTGTGCTGAGGGGGAGCTTTGGCAGGAGAGACGCTGCAGCCCATGCATGACCCACACTGGAGCAAGGATACCCAAGGAGACTGCAGCCTGTGGGGGACCTGGGCTGAAAAAGAGGAAGCAAGCAAAAAGGAAGGAAGGAAAAAGAGAAAGAAAATGGTAAGAAATAATAAGCAGCAGCAGGAAAACGTTATGAACTAGCCCAGTCTCCTGAGCTGTCTGTCACGTCACCTCAGGGGCTTGCAGGGAGTGTGTCCAAGACAAGGGAAGGAGAGACTGGTTGGTATTTGTGGAGGAGGATGTGTTGGATTGTAGTGGAGTCTGGGGAAATGGGAAGAAAAAAGGTTTACTTAAGTGTTTGTTTAATTGTTTGTCATCTCTGCTTTCCAATGCCTGAATCAGTAAATAAAAGTTTATGTTAATTGGCAATAAATCAAATTAAGTGAAATTCCCAAAGTCAAGATTTTTTTGCCCATGATGCTTTGGAGCATACTCTTGCCAAGTGTCTCTCCCTCAAGGTTATTCATTACCTCCTTCACCTCATGATTTGCCTAAGTTTTAATAAGCAGTAAGGTACATTTTTCATTTTCAGGAGGCTGTAGAACATTATGCATCTCTAGAAAGTTGTGGAGGCTTCAAACATGCTCTGTTTATTATTTTTTTCCCCCAATGGTATCAAAACCGGGCTGCAAAGCTAGTGCTGGGGAAGAGCTGAGAACGAGTTTATTGACCTGCTTCACTTTGGTACTTCTCTAAATGAAATACTAACTTGATTGCCCTTGGACTCTCATAATGCCCTTATACAACAGTGTCTAGAGGACACAAGCAGAGCTTATTGTCATGTGCTGGCAAGGAACTTTAAGATAGTGACTGCACACATCATGCGTTATAGTATAATGAGAAGAGATTCTGGTATTGATCTCTTAACAGAGAAAGCACAACAAGCAAAATAAACGATATATGGATTGTTTCATGTCATTGAAATGCAGCCATCTCTGATGAACTACTGACACAGGCACAGATTTGGGGTACTCAAGAGTACTGAGAAGGTGAAAAAAGTGCCAGTGCTGTTGCACTCTGGTCTGCATGCTAGGCTTTTCCATTTGGCATTGCATGCTCTTGACCCAAGGTTTTCTGTCATGTGTGAATTGTGCTCAGGGCCAGGCTTGGGTTTGATATAAGGCTAAGGATGGTGGGAGGATTATACAGACAATTGCTCCTTTTAGTTTTGTTTCCTAAGCAAAGAGATACCAGCTTTACATTTGAACTTACTTGGTTGCTTTCTGAAGCTTTTGTTTCAGTGTTGTAAAATTCTCCAGTTGGGTTCAAATCCTCCTTTCCCATTGAAGTCAGCAGCCAGACTCCTCCTGCTCCAGTGAGAATGGGAACTGGAGGCACCATAGAAAATGTCTTTTTGTTTTTGAGTTTTGTTTTTCTTTCTAAAAAGCTCTGAATAGACAGATTCATTCCCATTTATTATAGTAATAATGACCTTTACACCAAAAAAATCATAATAATGGCCAGAAAGGCCTCCAACGAGGCCATTTTGGGACCCCTGGTGCTGGAGGCCAAGTGCCTAGCCAAAAAAAAAATCACATCTCTAAATATAATTGGCTTTAGCAACAAAAAGAGAGAGCAGAAGGAAGAAAGAAGTCAGCAGGTCGGATGGTGAGGTTGCAGGCGTTCATATCTAAATGGCCTCCCAATGTACCATTTTGCTCCTAATGACACAGGATTAGGAGAGGAACATGATTGAGGTTTTATCAAACATGCAATTGAACAACACAGCCCATCCCCCTCCTGTCCCTTCCTTGTTCAGCCTAAATTGCAAAGGACTTGAGGGATTTGGAAAGCCAGATTTAGCAGCTGAAAGTCGTTTGCTCCTTTCCTTCCTCCTTTGTCCCCTTTCTCATTGCTCTCTCCATTTCCTATTCCTGTTTCATTCGGTAATTAACCTTTTAAGTAATCTCCCTTGCAGAGCTGGCTAAGCTGCTCTTCAATTTCCCTATTGTTGAGCTGCTTTAAGACAGAAACTAGACCAAGTGTCTTGAGTGACTGACAGCTATCTGAAAGGCAGAAGAGTTTAGCTGGAAGAGGGTTTGGTGTCTTCTGGTGATCAGGAGGAGAAAGTGGTGAAGGCTGTGCTTTGGGTTTGTTATTCATTATCCCCAGTGTTGCCCTTCTTAGGTAGTTGTGCTGTAAGGTTTTGCACAATGGGGGGGCCAAATCTGCTGCAACCTGACAGAAGTGGGTAGGGTCACAAGCAGTGTAAGCAGAAGAAGGTTTTGTTCCCCTCATTTCCTTTTCCTGCAAAGGGGGGATAGTGTGTTTTACCATTCATGCTTTATTCTCCACTGCTCATCATTCTCCCTCTTTTTTTCTATCAGCTACTCCCAGTTACTGTCAGTCCACTCTGTCTATAAGAGTGAACTGTCTGCAGGCAACAGTGCCTTATCAAAATGTGTTCTCACCCTTCTGTCCAGTAAGCTATCTGGGAGCAGACAGATTTTTGTACTAATTTGTTCATTATTCTAAGTTGTTAGATAACTAGTTTGTGTGACTGAATTTTAGCCTCTGGTTTCCTTGAGAATGTCTTTTTCTGAGTATCTACTCCTAATTTCCTATGCTATTTGATGGATCATTGATGCCATGTGACGTTATACCCATGCCTGTATCAGCAAGCTTAAGCTCACTACAAGAAGTTTCATTTTTTAGCCTGTTCATTAGTTGTCTATGAATATTTATTGATTAGTATTCAATGACTCTGGTATGCATTGAGCACTAAGGACTGTTCAGAAGATCTGTAGTGCCATTTCTGAAGAGAATGTGTACATTGAGATGTGACTGGGCTCAGGATGTTCACAAATATTTTAGTATTGCCTCCTTTTACATCTCTCTGAATAATAATCTTCATCCTTTCTCTCTTTGCATCTAATTTTCTTCAACCTTGCATAAAATTTACTGGAAAAAAAACCCTTATCCTAAGCCTGTCTTTTTGAAATGAGCCACCTGATCTTGCTCCTTCTGAGACACTTGTTTTTCCTTCCGTTCAATGAGTTTCATTCTGTTGAGTTGGGAGGTGCTGGCTGTGTGGAGGGCATGCTGCAAAATGAAGTTGTTGATGACTAATGATGAAACAATAAAGACTGTGAGAATCCTAGGTGAATATTATCTGGGAACAGCTACCCTGTTGACCCCACTAGTGGTGTTCACATCTGCATAAATTGAACTGTGAATAGGGAAAACAGCTGAGCTGGTGCAATGTGTTGCGGTGCAAATGAATGGAGTCTTGTGTAGCCAGAAGTCCTCATGTTGACAAGCCTGCTTTGCTGTCTCTAATCTGAGTGAGAGTTATGCATAAGCAGAGACCAAAGCCTGCTGATGTGGGTCTATATCCCACAAAATTGATGTTCCTTTTCTGAATAATCTCTTCACTGTAATCTGTTGCTCTTTTCTGCTCTGGGCTGTAGACATCAGTGGATTTTGGAAGCAAAATAAATATGTGATATCAGTTTTTTATTTTTCATATTCTGCCCAGAAATATCAGTGAAGCAATGATAATGTGCAAAATATTCATCATTATATAGCAGTGTTAGTGTTTGTAGGCTTTCTACAGAGCTGCTGATACGCTCAGCACAGCCCTTTGTGGCACATAGAGGTACAATTGTCTGAAGGAGAGCAGTGGCAGTTCACTGAATAGGAGAAAGGGGAGGGAGTCTAATTCAGTGCATAAAAATTGAAAGGTGGACTGCAGTGGTAGGACAGGAGAAGGCCAGAGTGGGGACCCCAATGAGTATGGAATTTTCAGCTGCATTTGGTGATGCCTGTAGTTTCACATCAAGTTCCCACCATTTTCTGATAAAAACTTGTGAAAAATCTAATGGAAACATCTTGAAACTCCTTTGAACAAAGCAGTTTCTGGTTTTCTGTTCATACGTTGACCTAGCACTGCGGATCATTGGCCTATAACAGCAGTTCCTGTGTACCACAAAGATCTGGGTGGTTAATAATGATGAAGAAAAGCATCTTGCAAAACTCCTACTATTTTTTTCTGCATGCAAAATAACCCTGGGAAATAAGCCTCCTTCACATTTTAGAGCCAATTCAGAACTAATTTATTGTATTTATTTTTTAATTGCTCCCTTATGACAGCTAACACAAGCATTCCACATAATCCTTAAGATTTGTCTGATGCTCTCATAGCCAAATATGAGAGTGGTATTACTTTCCTGCTCCCCAGGTGATCATCTTCTGATGTGCTCATTTTAAATGAGAATGTAAGTTTCTTGGGGCAGGAAATTATACTTTTGTTTTGAACCTACATTTAAGTGTGATTAAAATAACCCTTGTTCTTAGTTTCACCTGGTAAGTTGCCCCTTTCTGATTCAGATGGTTGTCACTGCAAGGAACTGGATTTTCTTTTCTTGGTATTCTGTCAAGACTTCTGTCATGTTTTTGAACTGAAATTGTTGAAGACATTCTGTTCTTGCCTTTGTTCATTCCCTAATTTTGCTTCTTTTTTTTTTTTCCTTCATAGGTAAGTCTTCCTACTTTCTAATCCTCTCCTGATTGTCTTGAAAGTAATGGTAAGTTATTGAATTTGAATTCTTTCTACAATGACATCACTATGTAACTTGGATTGGCAACAAATGCCATCATCACGTGGGTGTCTGTGATAAGGTTGGAAGGGGGGAAAAGAGGTGACCAGAGATGTACAGCTTGTTCTGAGTCCTAGCCATTGTTAAGCATCTTGATGCTGTTGAAAGTAGTTGTGAATGCCAGTATCTCACTGTAACTAATTAGCAGCCGTCAAGTTATGCCCAAGTATTGGAGCATCTTGCAATCCAAATTGCATCGCCTACAGATTTCATGACTACCAGAGAAGGCAGCAGGCAATGTGTGTTCTGGAGTTGAAGGAGGGGATACTTGTTGGGGGCAGAGTGTTAGTATTAATAAGATTTTGGCAAGTTATATATTGTTATAGTTGTGATGGAAGGTATAGGTTGCAGAACACTAAGAAGCTGTTGCTGGGTGGCAAGAAAGATGGTATGTTCATATGGGAAAGGAAATTAGCAGAGTTGTTGGGTTTCCAGAGGAGTTCTTGTGTACAGCAGAAACTTAGTATGTTCCATATGGCAGCTGTCCTGTCCTTTACTGTGACAACTGAGTTCTGCTGAAGGTCTGGTAAGTCAGAGTAAGAAGGCAAGACTGTAATGCAGTCTGGACTGGACTGCAGACATGCATCACTCTCAGATCAGCCTATTGACCTCAAATAGGTGATGAAAGGCAGGGCGCATGTGTCTCAGCTGATGTTGACATATGTAGTCTGAGAGGGGTAAGCAGGCTGTTTCTTTAGAAGAAACTTTTGTTCTGTATCTTGAGCTTTGTTCAGACTAAAATAATCAGTGTAGGGCACTTTCAGGGTTACTTGCAATTTTTTTGAGTAAAATTCTTCATCTTACATGTAAACCTCCAAGATTGCCTTATTGTCTATGATAAAATGTACAAATGAAATATGTCTAAAACACTTGTGATGTACTCAGATTAAATAAGTAAATAAAGTTTGTAGAATTAAGAGGTCACTTTTCATAGTCAGCTACTCTACTGGAAACTTTGTCCCGCACCAGCAATTTCACTTGCATCAACTGAGGTGTCTAGTTTCTGATCAGATATTCCAGTTCCTAACTTAGCAGCAAAGAGCTGTTACCTGGCGTGGTGGCAATAGCAAGATGTCTAATCCAAGTGTGGTCTGACAACATGATTATGGCTTTGTAATAAATTCTTTAAAGGCTTAAAAGTCTTATTAAAATAAAATAAACCCCATCTCTTGGGTAGGCACTTAATTTAGTGTTGAAGAGAGTAGGTGGGCACTTGGATTATCCAGATCCTGTATAAAAACATGTTGTGGTTTCGTGTCTTTCATAAAGTGTGCAATTCATAGTCTGGGTTTGGTTTGGTGCTGAAATCAACAGCAAATCTTTCTTTTTTAAATGTATTTTTCCTCATTTTCCTCATGATCCATGATACTCATGCATACAGAAAGGACTAAACACAACCCGGCAAAGTTTGTCATCTATCCTAGTATTTCAAACTCCATTAGAATCAAAAGGTTAGAGACACTGTTTTCAATATGGTATAGGACAAAACTCTGTTGTGTGACAGCAAAGGGAGAGTAAATCAAAGTGCCTAAAATGACATTAAAGATGAGGGACAAAACTCTCTAAAAGCACCTCAGCTGCTCAGGAGCTTGTCTTCCTGGAGATCAAAGATCTTGGGGATTTGAGTTCTTTTTTGAAAATGTGACTTGTTTTTTGAAAGCTACTTTTGAAAATATACTCTATGCATTTAGAAACTTGTTAATTCTGGACCTATTGAACAGATTTTAAAAGGCAGTTTTGGTTGCTCTGATGTTCAGGGTACTGTGGTTTGTTAGTACTTGTACATAGTCCACTGATCAAGGGAAAAACCTGCCGGGCAACTGGTGTAGGGTGACTTTGCCACATAGCGAAATGTTGTGGGATGGTTCTTAGTGCAATGTAGGAAATGTGGAAACCTTTGGATTATCCAGTCCAGCTCTTATTCTTGTGTAATATTCCCTTCATAATTATGCAGCAATATTGGGGTGGCTTCCCCTAATACTGAAGTTGGAAGTCCCTGTCTAATCTCACTTATCTGAAGGCTTAAAAGCCTCTTTTTAATTCCCAGTCGAAGTGTATTCATGGCCTGTTAACATCCATATGTTTTTATGTCAACATGAGCTCTTAGTTTAAAAAAGAGCTCTTTTTCCTCCCTGGTGCTTACCCATCTGAGGAGTTTATAGTCTGTAATCATATACCCCTTCATCTCTTGCTACCTTTTTTTTCCTGTCTTCCTGTGTGTTTGCACAGGGAACCAGAGGGAAAGGTCTCATCTGAGCTGATGCAACCCTGTCTTGACAAGACATTGGGCAGCTATGATGCAGCTGAGCAAATCCTCACCTCAGCCTGATCTATAGCGTGTACATGGCAGAACAAGGCTATAAAACCCGCAACCCTGTGCTGCTACAACAGTGCTAAAGTGGCCAGATGGATGTCAACCTAGCAATATAAGGGCTTCCAAATCTGCACAGTGACATCTGATGGCATATTTAGTGCCGGTGCTCAGATGGACTTTGCTGCAATGTTTCTTGTCTGCAGCTGTTAGTCTGTGAGTTTCCTTTATTAATGAATCACAAAGAGGCACTGGGAGTGGATGTAGAGTTGTAAGTGATTGCTCTGCAAATATCTTTTTTTCTCTTTGGCTTCTAAATTACCTGCTTAGGATTTTAGGGACTGCAAGTTGGTGCAAGTGCTGTGCCTAAGGGTTATTTGTGCTTTTGGAAATCTCCCCCAAAAAGCAGTTCCCAGTCAGCCTTTCAGGGGTGAGTTTTGCTTGGGGGGTTCTGTAAATGTCTGTCCAGAGCCTGACAAGCCACTTTATGACTATATGTTGACATCTGATATGAAGATGGATTCCAAAAAATACACAAAATGTGGTACCTTGCTTTGCCTTTAAGGAGCTCGTGAATCTTTTGCATTGGTGCTCTGCTCTGTTTTGTACCTTTGAAATTTTCTTAACAGGTATTATGCAAGGCCTGAGTTAGAGTGTGAGTTCCAGTGAATTTCGTGTGCCTTAGGCACCATTGCACTGCTGAAAATATCATTGAGTTCTGCAAAGTCTTTTCTATTCCAAGGCTCAAGGCAATTATTTCCTGACCATGAGGATCAACAGATGGCTTCTGTAGTACCTTTGGTTATATTCTTATTTACAGACAATTTTACTCACTTTTGTTTTGCACTGTCTGTAATTCCTTTTTGGATTTACAAATAATGCCGGCATTCAAATGTAGCACTGGTATCCTTCCATTCTGCTTCACTTTTTTGTGCTCTTTTCTATAGAATTAGCGTGAACCTATAGAGGAGTGACTTCACAAGCAGAAAAATGAATTTCAGCAGAGGGGCTCACAAAGAAAAAGTAATCTTTCTGAAAGTTCATGATAGAGTCTTGAGCAGAAATAGCATGATGTTAGGTAGTAAGCAAAATGCTGCTCTGCTGGATAAATTACCCCTGAAAGTTTCTCCCTGTGGAGGCACTGGGATGTATGCCGAATAATATAGTTAAGGGGTGAAGGTAAGGATGTGCTATTAGCTATTCCAGATATGATGAGTATTTCTGGGAAGAGTTGCTGGATATCCCTGACCCTTCACCGCTGGTCCATCCCTGCTGCTGGTAAGCGTAGATTAGGCAGTTGGTGCTCAGTGTATCATATAAATCTATTGCGATTTATCTAGAGTCTGTTGCCAAACAGCTAGTGCCTGCTAAGCTGTTTCTTGCAGGAGCCAGGTGGGCTTGTTGGCAAGAATCACTCTTTTAACAGCAGGAAGTGCCAGTTCAGATTGGATTGTATGCAACCCACCAACCACCCCAGCACTGAAAGAAACACTGTTCCTGTGTTGCATAGAGATGTTCCACCGTCACAGGGGCCTGAGGTCTCCAAGCCATTTCATTACTGCTTGAGGCCACAATTTTTCTTGGCAACTACTTACAGTGGTGAGGTCTTGCTAAGAAAACACAGGCAGTGTCAGGGATTGTGGCTGAGGGTTCAGCCTGAGGATGATGCTTTGGCTGAAGAGCAAGGAATAAATATGAGGTTTTTGACATATTTTTAGGTCTTCTACTCAGTTGAAACACAGTAAGGTGAACTTGCAATGTATTTGCAATGACACCATTATATGGATGGAATTAGGATCCATTTTCCTAGCTCATGCCTCGTAGTTCAAGTTGTGCATTGTCTGCAATGATTCTCAGCTTCACATTTCTAAACTCTAACATGTGCTTGCCTTGGAGCGTGTACTAAACTCTGACCTGCAGTCATGGCTAACTGCATAATCACAAAAGACTGGGCCCACAGCTCCTAACATGCCACTGGCTGCACAAAAGAGCTGTGTTCAGGATGCACCTCTGAGTGTCTCTTACTAGTGGGTGACCATGGGAATAGGAAGCTTGGTTTTGTAAGGCCTTCAGTAACTGCTATTCATTAGTATCTGGCATCGGTCAAGTGATGCTGTAGCAATAGCTGTGGGTTAGAAGGCTCCTGCAAGGTCATGTACCAAAGGAAAAGGAGGGGAGAGATCAGCATCTAGTATTTAGGATGCACTTCATTCCTTTTTCGTGCCATTCCTGCTTTCTTGCCTATTTTTCCTCTCTCCCTCTTTCATAACACTAATGTCTGTTTGTTAAAATAATAATTTTTTTCTCTGCATGAGCTTCTGTCATTAGATGAAAGGTCATGGATATAATATGAATCTGGAACAATAAATACAAAGCAAAATAGATTGAAATGCACACGGCAAAGAGGGTTACCAATTAAAAACCACTTTGCCGAGCTTGCACCAAACAGCCAGCCACACAGCCTCTGATTTCTCTTTGCTTATAATTAGCTGCCATTGAAAGTTAATTACTTTCAGGATTGAAAGAAGCGAAAATAAAAAGGGAAAAAAAAAATTCTTTCAGAAAGTTGTGCCTAAACCAGATGTTTTCTTGGAAAGGTTTTTGTGTAGCACCCATTCCATGCACATGAAAATCCAATTCAGGTTCTCCATGTCCTAGAAAGTAAAGATAGAAAAGGGATGCGTTGAGTATATCTGGCACTTAGGATTTGTTGTTGGGTTACTTTGAAGGGTTATTGCCTCTGGAGTCTATTCCAGAGGCATACTGAGATTCTAGGCAAGATCCCTGGTGCACTGGTATGAAGTGAAGGATAGGTATGACAGAAAACCAGAAGCTCTGCTCCCTGTGTAAGAGCGTGTCCTAAGGACCCATTCCAACAGACCATTCCCATCCAGTACAGAGATCCTTCTGGCAGGGAATTCCCTTATCTATCTTGAGTGCCTCAGATGGTGTGATAGTCTTATTGAGCCTCTTTTCCCATCCTATTGGCTGAATTTTAAGATGGATTACCTGTGACAAGATTTCCTGAATTAATTCCTTCCACTTTTTTAGCTTGCTTGTGGGAGAAATGTGGGTTGCTACAGTGCAATAATGAGGTGTCTACACGTAGAATTATAGAATGATTTGAGTTGAAAAGGACATTAAGATCATCCAGTTCCACCCACCCTGCCATGGGCAGGGACACCTCATCCTGGACCATAAGGGTTTCCCAGAGTCATGCTGGGATACCTACTCTAGTTACAGCATACATCAGTCACAAATGCCTTCTTTTGAGTTGCTGGGAATTTATATGTGCAAGTGACAAGATTAATTGTTCTAAAATGCAAACTTTTGTTATACAATGCATCAGTGATACTTCATATAAGGGGAAAAAAACCCAGCCAACAACTAAATGCTGGGGAGAGGCTGGGATTTCTGGTGCTGGTTGTTATTGATGCCCCTCATTTTGATCCCTGCACTTGAAAGCAACGTTTGTTTTCATCAGTTCTTGCTGTGCTTTCTAGGGATTAGGCTTTTCCAATGTGTTTTCAAGGTGGGCATCTACACTTTCAAGACACTGCTGACTGTATCAGTCTCCATAAGGGCCTATGTGCATCTTTTCTGTAACAAGCTGCAAGAATCTTGGAAGGTGGAGAGAAACAAGTGTTATTTCTCTACAGAGGAAGTAAATTAAACTTCTAATGGAAGAAGGCAGACATAAGTCTCACATTCCTTACATTCACTCAAGATCTGTGAGTCAAACAAATAGATATTTTCATCTATCACATGATGATCAATTGTACCTGTAGACTACCCTGCTCTGTAGGTGGAGCCTTTTTATATTTAAGAGAACATGACAGGTTGTGTTAATTCAGAAGAGAACTATGTTCCCACTCCTTAAAGCATGGGGAATAATGTTCTAAATGCCTAGTGTGAATTTTCTATTAGCACAAGACCTTACTAGTGATTTCTGAGCTAAAGGAAAGCCATTCTGATTCTAAATTGCTGTATAAGGGCTCTGTTTGTACAGTATTACACTTCAGACTTATACTGGCACCATAATATGGAAATATGCAGAAGATTGTAAAAAAAGGGAGCATGGAGAATGTATGCTGAGTACTTGAGTAAGATATTCAAGTAGAAAAGGGAGAGAGATGCTTTATGAAGGTAGAGGAGCAATAGCTGATAGAGTTGATAAACTTTCCCTTTTTCTTTCTGAAAAGAGAATATTCAGATTGATGCAACTAAGGGCTAAAACTTTTTCCCTTCTCTTTTTTTAATAGTCCATCTCATGTTTTTTATGTAAGGGAAAGACTTGGGAAAAATGCAATAGTCTTGTTAGACAGCAAGGGAACAACCTGATTAGGAGCGAACTGGTACCCCTACTTAGGGCTGAAACCTAGACCTAGGATGCAGACTTCTAGGAAAAGCTTGTTCACTGAGAGGGATATATGGAATGGGTTTATGGAAATAGTTACCCCATGTGAGTAACCATGTGATGGACACTGGTAGCTTGTGACATTTCTGTTTGGGGAAAGAAGCAGGATTTGTAAGTCTTAGGTAAGTCTTAGGTATTAGCTGTAGTCACAGCTGTTTCTTGGCATTGCTTCACAGGAGAAAAATGTGGGGTATCTGGACCACATATACATCATCTGACCTTTGGTGACAGTATTAACTGCAGATGGACAGAAGTGTAGCGATGTACAGTCTCATTCTCCCTGGTTACATTTCCAACACTACTTCCGCACTGAAAGTTTTGGAGGGGCTAATTAGACCTTCTTGTAGGCTTCTTCAAGCACTTCTAGTCAGAGAATCAAGCAAAGTATCTTGAATCCTTTCCTACAGTGCAAAAAGTAAGCCTGTCATTTGAGGAGCCAGGCTGCCTTTGGTCCAGGGAGACTCCAGTGTAGGCATTCCTATACCATATGAGCAGAGTCCTTGGGGAAGGCAGTTGAGGGAAGCTTTTGGAAAGGCAGGAGGGAGAACAATAGTGGTTTCATTTCATTTGGAGTCACCATGGCAGCAAATTACTTCTTCTTTCCTTCCTTCCCCCACCTTGTTTAAAAAGAAAATGGGGAGTAACAATAGCAAGCAAGGCCTTCAGCTAGAGAGAGCAGTAGAAACTCATTTACAGCTGAAAAATATATAGAAAAGAAGTCAGGAAGCTATTGAATGATTTGTAAAAGGAGCATGGTTTTCTTGTTTGCTGCTCCATTCACCATCCTCTATGTTAATCTCTGTGAAGAGAGACAAGGCTTTTTCTCAGCCAAGAACAATTTACCTGTGTGCTGGCACACAGTTAAGAGCAATTTAGAAAACAACAAAAAAATCTCATTCCAAATTAACATTTAGCTGGTGACATTAGAGGAATGAGTTTATTTTTCCTTCTTTTCCCTCTTTTTTCCTCCCATTCAGAAGTTCAGGGTGCAAGAATGCTCCTGCTTCTTTAATGCATCAGAGGAGCACACGGAGGTGGGGTGTGAGGTACCTTGAAGGAATAAAGGAGCTGAGCTCTTTATAAATAAATAAAGGGTGCTGAGCCCCATGGGTGCATGTTAGGCACATGTCTCTAGCACAGAGTATAGTTCCCAGTTGGCATGTTGGCATCTCAGGGCCAAGTGCTTTTGTGGGCAGTTGCAGCTGTATCTGCAGAGAGTGTGGGGCACGTTTGAACTTAGTCCCCCCACCTCGGTCCCTGTGCATTTCCATTAGGGTGTAGGCACTATGAAATACTGGTGTTATCCGTAAGGATTGTACCCCAAAACCTCGAGTACAGGATAGCTCTTGAGGTGTATGTGTCTAAAACCGGGGAAGACATACACCAGGCAGTAGCTGTAGAGCAGCTCTGGTTCCTATACCTCTGTGATAGGGGTTCACCATTTGTTCCAGTTTTGATATCGTGACTCTGGTGGCATATCTTTTCATCTATGTAGTACAAGTATAACTGAGAAATGAGTACAGTTAAGCCTTGTCCATAGCATTTTCTAAGCCCTGAATTTTTGCCAGCCGAGTTGTTAGCTGTTTAATGGAGAAGGAGGGTATAACCAGAATTGCTCCTCAATATGAACCAACAGTCTTGAATCAATGGATGAACCTCCCATCCACCTCTGGTACCCTCATAAGCATAGCAGTGGCCAAGGATTCATATGAGCACATAACCTGCAGCTGCTGATGCATTCCCTTTCCTTCTGGCCTCTGTTCAGCAGTGGCATAGTGTGTGTGTGGCTGCAAGCTGTACTGGAGGTAACAGACTCCTGATTTTGCAAGTCACATCTCGAGATAATAGCATGATCATGAAGTAGAAAACTCGTCTCCCAAGCCTCATAGCCGTGTGGGGAGATATTGCTCCATAGGAGTCTCCCGATCCAAGGACCACAGCATCTCTGAAGCCTCGCTGTAGTAGACCCCAAGGCTGGGTCAGCTGCTAGTTCCAGAATCTGTTTGGCTTCTCCTGCAGCCACGGCCTGGCCCAAATTCTAGCATGTGGCACAGCCTTTGCAGAAGAGCTTGGTGTGATGGTTTCAGCATGAAACCGTGGCTCAGGAGTCACAAGTTAACTGCCTTGAAAGTCATTGCCTGTGCCATCAGTGCTTTCTTGATGATTTGCTGAACCAGGAGAGGCATGTCCTCCCAACATCAGCATCTAGGAGGAAGACTTAGGGCAAGTATGAATAACCTACTGATCTCAGAGTTGTAACAGCCTCTTTCTGTTGAGGGAGAAAGCCAATGTCTTGCCATTGCCCACGCTCTAGCTTTTTGCTGCGTAGGAAGGGGATCCCCTTCTGCCTTCCAGCACTGAACTCCCTCAAACCTTTATGAAGGTCAATACCTGACGTTAGTCAATCAGTAACACAAAGCTTAATGAAGCTGGCAGAATGGGAGAAAGTCAAACTATTTAGATGGAAGGGCGGTATAGTGTTTGTGTGGGCTGAAAGGACTACAAGGAGGGATGTTTGTGTGCAAGTGTTAGGAACTGGGAAGCAGTGTTGTCCCAAAGTTATACAACCCTGCTTGTCACACCACCAGTGACTGGGAAAGCAGACCTGATGGTTATCTTTCCCTCCCTTTGAGTGACTTTTCCTGAAAAACCTGTAAGTAAAGGGGTCTTAGCATGGGGGTGGCAGCATCCATCCCCTGTCTTGAAAAGGAAGGGTCTGATTTGGCTTTTGCTTGTTTGGGTCTGGCATCAGCACTTGGACAACCTTGCAGTTGATGGAAATGACAGCCCAGTGTCATGGCTCACACCCTTTCCGTCAGGGAAAGGTGTTAACTTGAGGAGATCCATTAAAATCAGCTAGTGTGTAGAAGTGTAGAGAGTGTTTCAGGAAGGGTGGAGGTGATGCAGGATGCTACACAAATAGAAAACTTGATGGAGGGGTATTAATTTCAGCACCCAGCACAGAAGGGGTCTGCAAGTTAGCAGCTGGGAGAAGACTTGATTTCCAAGGAACCCTTCATTCCTCTTCTATGTGAGCCAGGCAGGTGGCAGCAGTGGTTCCTACCCAGAAGATACTGTACAGAGGCAGTGTCCTTGGCTTACCCTTATCTGTTCACACAGGTGCAGCACAGCTGTATTTTTGCTGAGGTGGATGCTGTGAGCCAGATGGAAATGCCTTGTGCCTGGCCAGCTGGACCTCCCCAGTCTCATAAATGCCTGCCCTGCTCCACAGTGCCCCTGTTGACAGGGATTATAAGAAAGGTAGTGGGGTCTCCACTTGTACATTCACTGTAGGACAAAGCCCCCCTGTATGTGCATGCACTCACCTTCCAGCCTCTGCAGAACATAATCTAAACCTATGTGAATGGCTCTATAAGCAATCCTTCTGCTAGCTGTATATAGTGCAAGTTCCCCCCATCCTACTTTTCCTTTCTGTTACCACCTATCCTCGCTTCCCTGGAGCAGTCCACCCCATCATCTATTCTGCTGCTGTACATGCCATGTCTCTCTTCTTCTTTTTTATTTAATTTAATAAAATGAGTGCGTGGGTTGATTTGCATATTCATGGATCACTTGATTAATAATTGATGAGAGGGCCTGGGGCAGGTGGTTGAGAATAAAAAACATTTAGCGGAGAGCAGAGTGAAAGGAACAGATCCCTGCCTGGCACATGTCCATAGGGGGAAGAGCTGCCGGGGGCTGGCAGGGAGGGAAGGGGAGAGTAGGCACAGTGCTGAATGTCACCAGTGGAATGTAATTTTGTCCATTTAAATAATTAATCATGTCCTTGGAATCGGTGACATTTCAGTCCTGGGGGCTCTTCTCCTTTGCGGTGCTATTGTCAGGAAAGCAGGGGCCAGGGAGGTTCCTCTCCTCGGGACAGGCAGAGATGAGGACAGGGCAGACACTGTGGGGAGTCACTTGATGGGTTGATGTCTTTACTGGTATGAATCTTGAGGGTTTAGAGGAACCTGGTGTTCAGTGTCCTAAAGCCAGGACCCGTTCACAGACCCTACTGCAGTGCTGTAGCCCTCTGGAGCAGCCAGTGCCGTTGAGCTATGCTGAAGTGCAAGAGGAAGTATCTTTCAGACTGGGTTGAGCAGAGTCCTATAGCTTCTGCTCCCAGCCTACATCTGTGCTCAGTAGTCTTAAGCCAGCTTCCCCAACAACTCCTGTGTGATTTGATAGAGGTCTTGGAAGAAGCTCTGTAATTTGAGGAGAAATGTTTTAAAGGCATCTTAATGCCCAGTGCAACTGCTGCTTTCAGGTGCTGCAGGACTTCATTCCTAGGACCTTCCTTGCAGGAGGGATCAAACATAGGACAAAAAAAGAGGACAAAAAAAGCTCAGAGCACAACAGCTTCTTGGGATCTATTCAAGGAAGCAGAAATGTTGGCTGTCTCACCTCCCCAGATCACTACCCTGCCTGCTCCTGGAAGGCTTTGCCATATTAAAGTGCCAAATATAAATACTGTGCTAGGCTTAGGCTTAATGGACCTCCAGCATTTGAAGGCAAGAAAGTGAGGTTCATGCTTTTTTTTTACGATGATCTGAATACATCTATTTTCTGAATAGAGATATTCTGTAGTGTTCATCTTGGGATTTATTGTTGTTCCTTTTCTCCTAAATGTGCTCTATTTTGCTTGGGGAAAAAAGATTTTTTCAGTTTGTTTTCTGGAAATCATCATCAGTGGCACAAAGTATTACTGGAAGTAATTAATCTAATGCTGGCGTGGCAGAGGTAGGGAGACCTGGCTAATACGGGAGTGCTGGCAGAAGCTTCAGTGTTGCTTGCAGTTGTGAAATGAATGGGTTTAGTCCTAAGCTTTGCTACTAAAGACTGAAGTCTGATCCTCTCTCTCTGTTCCTGTTGCCAGTGACAGCACATGGCATCAGTTGGGGAAACTTGGATCCATAACAGAGATTTTCTTTTTCATCTCCCAGTAGTTGGTTTGATGGTTTATTTATAAATGGTCTTCACAGATAAAAATGAAAACAGCCTTTAACCAAAAACCCAAGGGAGACACTGACCATTCACTTCCATTAAAGTCTAGCCGTCTATTAATAAATAGTAAGATGATACATTATGGAACAGAGGTTTGTAATTAGGTAAAGCATAAGTAGCTATTAATTTATTATGTAGTATTTAATGATGCAACTCTTCTCATGCTGTTACACTGTTTCCTACTGGAGAAAAGGATAAGCTTTAAGAGACCTTCTGTGCTCTGGTGCTGTATTCTGCTTTCCCCAGTGTTCCCAGCTGGGAGAGCTGGGATCTGCATTAGCTCTAAACTTCCTCTTGCTCCTGTGCCTGCACCTCTACTGTGACTCTGTGAACTCCAGTCATCTGCGACATCTTTTTTGGCATCTTAAACTAGACAGGAATCTCTGCTGGTTTTTTTGACTATCTAATGTTTAAAATGGAATTATCCTCCAGCTGAGGTGCTGTCTTCCTTCCTTACCTGCAGGTAGTCTCTTCTTAGCAGCAGGCCATACTGTTGTTTTGAGAGCACCATCTTGCAGCCCTACCAGTTTATGTAAAGAGTTTTGGAGTTAGGATCCCCAGTGGCACAGAAAGCGCACTGGGGAAGCAAAGCATCATGTGACAAGTTGGCATTTGGACATTGCAGAGATTGCCCTGACAAGAGCCTTGTCTCGCTGTGTTTTTGTAAACATACTGGGAAAAGCTACAGAGATGTGTCTGGTCTTTTGCTTGCTTTAGCCTGTCTGTTCAGGGCAGAAGAGGATAGATGAAGCTTCAGTAATGTGGAACAATCCCTGTATCCTGTGGCTCTGCCTTATCATTTCAGGACTTTGTACACACTTGGGTGATTTTATTTCTCTTTTTCATACCTCCTACCCACTCCCACCTCCTGAAAATCCTTCAAGAATATGGAGGGCTGATTTGAGTTAGCATATAAAATACAGCAACTTTGCAATCAAACCTTTTGGTCCAGAACCCTCCCTGAATTTAACATATTTAATGACTATAGTGGGATACTCTTGTATATTTGCCACAATATAGAAAGATTCTAGAAGCAAATATCAAGTAAGTAAGGATCTACTGAAACTCTTTTTGCTTAATACTAAAGATACTGGGGTGAAGGTCTTGGGTTTGATTTTCACTTGTTTAGAAGTTTATTCCAGTCCTTATTTTAATCAGACTTTCACTCATTCTGCTACTATTTGAGGCCCATGATTCAAGAGAAAGCAGATAGATTAAAAAGGGCATCTGGGATGAGCATAGGCAGACCTCTCTATTCTCTTTCTGTATACCTGCACACACCAGTTGTGATTTCGATGTAAATGTTGATATCCACACAAACTTGAATGGAAGACATGACAAGTGCTGGACATTAGTATAGTCCCATGTATAGATGTCTTTTTGCAGCAGAGGTCTTTTATCCTTGCTATTGCAGGGGCTTGAAATTCTCTGCCTAGATATCAAGCCACGTGCATCACTTTGAATCAGTTTTCTCCTTTTGCAGAGAGTAGCTCAGTCTTCCTCGGTCTCTCTCGTACTTGTGCCCCTATTATCACTGTGTCTAATCACAACTGTTGAGATGATTATCTGCATATGTCCCTGGTGGAATGGAAGTGTTATTCTTCCCATTTCACAGAAGGGGAGAGAGACATCATGCAACTATGTGACTAATGCGAGGTCCTGAGGGATTTAATTGAAGGCAGTGTCTAGGGAAAACTGCAGGAAACATGAGTTTGGTACTGAGTGGCTGATTTTGTAGAATGAATCCCACTCCCTGGGATCTCTTCTGAGATTCATCAGTTCGGTTTCGATTTGCAAGCTGGTGATGAACAGCAGCCTCTGCCAGCCTAGTTCGTGATTTAACATAAGTGCATCTTTGCAAAGTTGCTGATTTGGTTGACTGGAGATTTTCCACATCTGGATAATTTTAGGCAGAGTTAACTTTTTTCCCAACTTTCTTGGTTTATTTTTGTTATTGACATTTGAGATTTTGGCTCACGGCTGCCAGAAGGAAACCCTGTGTGCAGAATCCATCACTGTAAGCGAGCTTCTGCAAAACTTGAAGGTAGAGATGGCGGCTTGTAGTTCAGGCCTGTTTCATTGCTAACCTCTCTTTGCTATGTAGTTAACCTCAACAGCAATTGTAAGCTTATTGTACCTGTCTTACAACTGTCCTGCTGATACTATGCACAATTAATATGACACCTGGGAATGTAATACATGCTTCATGTCACTGAATTCAATTCATTTAGCCATTTTCTTCCCTGGCTATATATTGGCTAAGGTCAGTGAATTTGCACTGAAATTTCGTTGGTGTCTCTGTGCACATACTGCTGCATTTACCACAAGATCCCAATTAACAATGTCAGACACATTTTTCTCCCTTTTCTTCTAATAGAAGAAGAAAACGCACAATAAGCTGATTTTTCACAATGCTTCTCAGCACACAGGCCTTGGTACAACCTAGGGAATACCCTTCTATGGCTAAAAATAATAGCTCTAAAGTCTTTGCCCAACTGTTAACTAAAATTTGTATAGCATGGTGGATAAATTATCTGCTTAGTACGTCTGAAGCATTATGTTCCAATCCTGTTAAAGTTGTAGTTATTCAATATTTCAATTAACTCTTTTCTGCTGATATGATTACATATTAATTAAATCTTGCTAATATTTCCAAAGCCACGATACAGGAATATATTTGATCAGATATTTCTTTTCATGTGTATGAAAGGCCTGCTAGGAAGAGAGCTGCAGAACTATAGAGAGATATGCTGTCTCCAAACAGAAATGACTGTAAGGAAAGGGCTGGCTGTGGGAGCTGCTTGCAAGACTCTTATTGTGTGATCCTGGGGTTTTTTTCCACCATGGAAGTGCAGTTGGGCCTCAGCAGAGGCAAAACTGTGAGAAAAGGCAGAATTGCAAAGAAATGGTGATAAAGCAGGTTGCGCTTCTTTTTTGCTAGTCCTGTAATGATATTCCTGTGTAGCAAAAGGATTTCATAGGTGTTGGGAGCATTTTCACATATGGACCAATTTCAAACCATAACCTTCATTTCCTGTGATGCCTTCAGTAAACACAGGTGATGTTAAGTCACCAAGCTTCCCAAAGCCTAAACGAGGCAATTGAATTTTCATGGGGCAAAGCTTAATTCTCCCTTTGCTTTCTGTCAGAAGACTATCTTCCTCTCCAGCCCTTCTCCTGTGCTGTTTAAGGGCATTTCTGCATCTCTTGAGTTAAGTGGATTCCATGTTTGCATTTTGAAACCAGGTTTTCTGTAAAACATAAGGAATGAAGCTTTTTGAATCATAGAATAGAATCATAGAATAGTTAGGGTTGGAAAGGACCTTATGATCATCGAGTTCCAACCCCCTGCCATGGGCAGGGACACCTCACACTAAACCATGCCACCCAAGACCTCATCCAACCTGGCCTTGTACACCACCAGGGATGGAGCATTCACAGCCTCCCTGGGCAACCCATTCCAGTGCCTCACCACCCTCTCAGTAAAGAATTTCTTCCTTATATCCAATCTAAACTTCCCCTGTTTAAGTTTTAACCTTTTACCCCTTGTCCTGTCACTACAGTCCATGATGGAGAGTCCCTCCCCAGCATCCTTGTAGGCCCCCTTCAGATACTGGAAGGCTGCTATGAGGTCTCCACGCAGCCTTCTCTTCTCCAGGCTGAACAGCCGCAACTTTCTCAGCCTATCTTCATACGGGAGGTGCTCCAGTCCCCTGATCATCCTCGTGGCCCTCCTCTGGACTTGTTCCAACAGTTCCATGTCCTTTTTATGTTGAGGACACCAGAACTGCACACAATACTCCAAGTGAGGTCTCACGAGAGCAGAGTAGTGGGGCAGGATCACCTCCTTCGACCTGCTGGTCACGCTCCTTTTGATGCAGCCCAGGATATGATTGGCTTTCTGGGCTGTGAGCTCACACTGCTGGCTCATGTTCATTTTCTCATTGACCAACACCCCCAAGTCCTTTATGCAGAGCAGGGCTTCTCTGAATCTCTTCTTTGCCCAACCTGTAGCTGTGCCTGGGATTGCTCCGACCCAGGTGTAGGACCTTGCACTTGGCATGGTTAAACTTCATCAGGTTGGCATCAGCCAACCTCACAAGCGTGTCAAAGTTCCTCTGGATGGCATCCCTTCCCTCTGGCATATCAACAGAACCACACAGCTTGGTGTCATCAGCAAACTTGCTGAGGGCACACTCAATCCCACTGTCCACGTCACCGACAAAGATATTGAAGAAGACCGGTCCCAACACTGATCCCTGAGGGACACCACTCGTTACTGATCTCCAGCCGGACATCGAGCCATTGACCACAACTTGGGATTCTTTTTTATAAGCAACACAGGACAGAATCGTGGCTAACTCAGCCCCTGCTTTTTCTGTGTGTAGAAGCCTGTGAACCCTTCCAGAACTGGTGTAAGCTGGTCTTAATTCTGCCTTGTCTCATTTGACCATACAAGCAGCTAGCTTACATGCAGCTGGGCTGCTTTAATCTCTTGCTTCTTTCCTTACCTCGCTTACTGCCTGTACGCAGATTTGGATCTGCCCCACAAATCCTATGGGTACTGCCATGTGAAATCACCAGCTTACTCTTCATTTTTCTTTTTCCTTGCTGTCTCCCCCCTCATGCCATGGTCCCTGTCAGTTGTGGGGTGGCTGGGAGCAGAGGGACCTGTGCTGCCAGCTTTAATGGAAGGGCTGGAGCCCCTGGGATGCAGGAGGTGCAGTGCTGACTGACAGGAGGCCACCTTAGTGGCACCAAACGCCAGTCGCTGCCTTGCCTGCTAGGGTAAGGGATGGTGGAGAGCTGTGATCATGCATGTTTGGGGTGGGGAAGGGGGCAGGCAATGTCCCCCAGCAGGCACTGGCATTTGTTGTATGACCTGCTGTTTGCTTTCAGTCATTTTTTAGATTAATGTGAAGTGTCCCTGCCCATGACAGGGATGTTGGAGCTAGATGATCTTGAGGTCCTTTCCAACCCTAATGATTCTATGATTCTATTTGGATACAGAGATGTCGTCTGGAGTGTCGCTAGTCAAATCTCGTAGGACTCTGTATTTTCCCTCTGCTTATCCTAGATTTTTATTCTGTCTTTTTGAAATCTCTTTGCTTTCCTCTCTTCTTCCCTTTGCTGTTTTTATCTTCATCCTCCTGCTCTTTCCCTACCTTTCCTCCCTTCCCACTTACCTTCTTGATGAGGAGAAGGCAGAATTTCCCTTTTTGGATCAGGTCCATTTTTCCCATCTTTCCCTCCCTGCATCGCACACCCCCACAGCAGCGCACACTACAGCCCATCCTGCATGCTTGAAAGGAGAACATGTGTATATGCCTAATTGTACAACACCATACAAGAATGGGGAAGGCGTTTCTTTCCTTCCCTTTCCAAGCCCTGATTTTCCCCTTCACATTTGTTCAGCATGGCTTTCAATGTTATTTCTCCTGAAATTATCCACTTGTAGTATCTGAACTGACAGCCTCCTGCAGCCATGGATTCCACAGGCTCTCCATCACAGCAGGAGGGAGAGTTGCCTTTTCTTTCCAAATAAGCTGCCTCCTAATTTAATCACCTCTTACCCCCTTTAGGTTTCAAGCTTGTCCTTCTATTGATGGTCATACCTTGCCCAGTGTGTCATGCATTTCTCTGAATCAAAGATAGCTATGCGTTTTTAAGGAGAGCTACCTTCACAAAGTTCTCACCTTCCTTGGGCTCCTTTCCTATTTTAGCATCCTGTGGATTCAGTGTTATAGACGGGTATCCTAGCCCAGGCTCTGGACTTGCAGTCTGTAGTTCTGAGTTCTGCCCCAAGTTTCAGCTGTGATCTTGTGTACAGCAATGAAAGGTCTTTTAAAAGAAAACTCCAGCATCTAACTCCTGGAGGCAGATCATATGAAGACACTATGTCTCGTATGTCTCTAAGTGGGTTGGCTGCTTTAGTGCCAAAGAGAGCCTTCTTGACTGAAGAACATCTATTACCAGCCCTGCTTCTTCTTTAAAGTCCACTGGACCTGGCTTCTTTTGTCCATCTTTCATGACTTGATGGAAAAGACTTTTTTATTAAACTGTAATTTGTGCTGATTAGTTTGTAGCATTGAGCTTGTGATGAGTTGTTTGGTTTGTTGTGGGTTTTTAAACTTCCTGTTATTCCTTGACAAAGTTACAGTTCAGGTGATATGAGCTTTGGAATGAGATTTGTAAGAGTGGGTCCTTAATCTTGTAGCTGCAGCAACTGCTAATCAGGTGTTTGGGCTGAACCTCTAGGGTCAATGATTTAGATGTTTAGCAGTAGGAGTTCAGTTTCTGAGGGGCTTATTTAAATGTTGCCTTGTGTTAGCACCAGGTAACATAGCTGATTGATGCATGATGGATATGTACCTCCTGCTCTAGGATCGTGACCTCCAGCTTTGGGTTACTGAGTCATATTCTAAGGTGACCATAACATTTGCTGGAAATTGAAGTTCTTTGGGTATCTAAAAATACATTTTGTCCTTCCTGGGGCTAAGGGAAACCTTCTGAATATAGCCGGCTGCAGTAGTTAATATTGCTGAATATATAGCACCGGGCAATGCAGAGTTCATGAAAATTTCATTGGGAGGGTATGAATTTTGCTTGCTTTGATGTGAAATATATAACAGAAAAAGGAAGTGTTAAACCCAAGAGCCAAATTTAACCATGTATGGAGCAATGAAAATACGGCTTTGCAGTGTTTTCATTCTGGTGTCTAAAATGAAACAGAGGGTTCTGAAGTGTGAAGTCATAGATGCAAACAAAAATGAGGCTTGCAAAAATAGATTTAGAGCAGGAGACTGTCTTGATGGCCACATTGTGTGTCTATGATAAGAATCCAGATTGTTATGCATAAGGGAACCCCACACTGGGAGATCATGGGGTGCTGCAGGGCAGAGGAAGGGGAGCTTTGGGGTTAGTTCTATTATGAAAAGTAGAAATTACTTCAATGCATGGAAACTTCAATGATAAATGTTTTCTAACACTTACATAGGAACTTGTTAAAATGGTTCTTTGCTAAAGAAAAACAACTAAATGATGCATTTTTGGAACTCTGGATAGAATACAGTGATTTTTCCTACTGTTGTTTAATCATGCAGCAACAGAAAATAACCATGCTGGTGTGATACCATGGAGGAACAAGCAGCTGATAGTGAAGGCCAAAGATTGCCATTATATCATTTTATACTTTAAATCAAAACATTTGAAAGTGGATCATGTGGGGAGGGTGATGGGGACGTATGTGTTGCTTGGGTGTAGGTGGTGAGGGAGAATTTACATTAAGTGCCTTTGGGATGGATCAGACCCTGTCTCCAATCCTTACCTGTTGAGCATGTAGGATCCTTAATCAGTCCTAGAAAAAGGTGGCAAGAACTGATGAACCAGGCTATCCCATTGGTTCTGTTAGTATCTGCTGTTAGCTTTGTGTTTGAAATATTGAACTTTTCATTTACAGGGAGGGGTGGGAGAGGGAAGCTGCACAATTCAGAAAGTTATCAGAACTAAAAAGAGCAGAACTGAAAGCCAAGTGCAGTCATTAAAAATGAATTTCCAGGAAGGCTGGGGAACGGGAGATTAAAAAGTATTATGATTTCTGTCACGACTGCTTTTAAGCTGGGCTATTAGAGATGCTATTGTCTGGCCCAGCTGTTTTAAAACAATGATCTATTTGACAACAGACACAAGGATAAGCTGGCTACTATGCCTCTTCCCTGAGATGCTGTAGAGAGACACAGTGCTCTCTTCCACCTCACCCCATGTGAAAACATCCTGACCCTCTTCACTGAGAGAGGCAAAGAAGCCCCGAATCTCCCCCGGAGCCTTCTTGTAAAGCTGAATGAAATGTGTGCTGCAAGAAGCCTGCTCTGTCTGTATTTTAGTCCCCTCCTCTTCTGTGGGATCTTTGTGCCGCACAAGTCTGGCAAGATCACAAATGTGAGTTTGGCAGGTGGCCATATGTGTGTTAACACCTACCTCCACAACCATGCTTCAGTTTCTCATCATTGCCTTCTGCTCTGTTCTTGCTTGGTGTGAATTAGGCTGGTGCTTTCAGCTGAGGAATGCTGAGGAAGCTCACTCCTGGAGAAAAAAGAAAGTGACCCATTTTGGGAAAATTCTTCCTTCTGTCCTCATTGCTGTTTCTGGCCATGGTCTCTATATATAATTCAAGTCTTTATCTCTCCAGCTTTGGTTCCCAAGGATGGCCAGGAGGTTTTCTTAGAAAGAAAATGTGGTTGCAGATTTCGTTAAAATAGACTTCAGTTTTGTACAGAGGCTGAGTGAGCAGAGCCCCTTGGGACTGGATGTTCCTTACTGCCTCCAGGAAAGCTCCTGTCACTTTGCATATCTAGAAGATAGGGTTTATTTTGCGTTTCTTCCCTCTTCACTTCCAGACTTGGAAGCTGAGCTGGCTTTTTGGCAATATTATGCACCCAAAAGAGAAGACACAGAAAAAAGGTATTGGTTAAAAAATTAGCAGTGTATCCTTTATCTCTGCTAAATTGTAGAGAACGGTGATGTTAATAGCTCTGCTGAGTAGATGGGATGGATGCAGAGAGGAAAGAACTTGTATATTTTACAGCTTTCACTTTTCAGAGAAGACTTTTGTGCCTGAACTTCCAGTCAACTAAGTTGGAGAATAACAGTAATCTATTTCTTAAGGTAAACAAAAAGCTCATGCTTTGTTTTTTTTGTTTCCTGCCCAAGATTACTTCAATAACAGGCCCAGGCCTGCAAGTGTTCAATCTCTTCTATTGTGTGCTGACTTCAGAGTCCAGGCTCATTCCGGGAAGAAACACTGCAATTTTCCCTGAAGGTTTTTTCTTTACTACCCTCATTCTGGACTGTCAGAGAGATAATCTTTTTCTCTCCTGCAGACTGTGTTTCCTGCAAGGGAGACCTGCCCACTCCCAGTTTTCCTCTTCCCTCCAGCTCTAGGGTGAAGCAAACAGAGCTGCACTGGTTATCTAAAGCCGTGCTCTTCCACATGCTCCTAGGCAGGGTTACAGCATGGCTGGGATGCTCCACTCTACTCAATGGTGGAAGGCTATTCCTGAATCTTTTTCTGTGTGCTTCATGTACACAGCAGTTTAAAAGTCTTCTACAATGTTAAGCCTATTATGTTTAATAAAGCTGTGTTTCAATGTGAGCCTTGCCAAGGCATCGCTAGCCGTGCTGGCTGTTTGGTCACTGGTACCACTGTTTTAAGCTGTGGTTGCCCGTCAGCTAGGAGGGGGATTTCTCCTTTGCCAAAGCTTGTGCCATTAACACTTGTGTTAAATCAATTTCTCTAGCTGCGTGAAGACCCTGACACATGGCTCTGCTCCTAATTCCACTTACTTAGAAAGCAGTAGTGATGCACACTAGCCAGCAACTCATTACTACTGTAACCATTGCAGCAGCTGATTATTGTTCCTTCCCTTTAATTTTGAGTTTCCTCCACTGCTGCTTGCTGCTCCTTTTCCTGTCAACTCAGATGACCTGATAGCAGCAAAGTCCTATCCTATTAACGTAAAATGGGCAGTTCATAATGGCTATGGAGATGCAGCATCCCATCCAGGCTAGACATTGACATACAGCAAATTAATATTAAACTCCATGCTTCTGTCAGAGTACTCATCCTGAGGTAGTCTTTCTCTGTTTCTGTAGCTGCTGGCACACATATCATCTCAGTCCTGTTTCTGGGTTAATGTATGGGAGGGAGGAGAGGGTCACCTTGACTGTACAAAGTTAGAACATGAAACTTGTAACCCCTAAGCCTCCTGGGGCAACTGGAATGTTGATTATGTTCTTGCAACGTTTGTAGGGTGTTTTTTTCTGCATACTTGCAAAGGCAAGGGGTCTCCTTGCCTTTCAAAGGTCTGCACTTAGCTATCTCCTTCAGTTCATTTCAAAACATGTTGCCTGGCCCTTGTGTAGGATATGGTTAAAATTCCACCTTTTCTCACCCAGAGTTATGAGCAACGTTGGCCTGGGAATATTGTGTTAGGAGTCTTTATTGCAAAAAAAATATATTCAAGCACAGAGAGACAGTAACTTTTCCAGCTCTCTAGAAGCATCTCTCCATTAGGTTAAAGTTTCCTCCCTGAAGTTGCTTTCACCTTCGAGGTTTTATAGGAATGTGGACAATGCAAAGGAGATTTTGAAGATAGTAAGAGGACAAAATCCACTGTAGATGATAATGAAGGGCTCACCTAGAGATGCACCATCAGGCAAGAGCTGAGGAGCATGACTTTTTCCCCCATGTGAATTTGGGAAGTCGTTGTATGTCCCTGTTATTGGTAATGTACACATTCTTGGAGATTACTCGTCAACTTCAGCTGGGGAGTTTGTCAAACCTTAGGATACTTGGCTCTGTGGTTTGCAAGCAGTTCTTTAAAAACTTCCCACCCACCTCCTGTGTCTGATATAAGCCTCTACAAAGTTTAAAGTGGTATTAGGATGAGATGACTTGTTTCTGTAATAGAGATGGATGAGTCCTCAAGTATGCAAGCTTACTCCTTGCCCTACCTGTGAGCATCTGTGAGCACAGCAATTCATCCACCCGCACCCACATTTATGGTGCGTGGCCTCCCCTGACCTGTGCGGAGGCACGCTTCCTTTCCTCTTTGCTCTTGAGAGGAACACCTCCAAATAATCCAGGACACATTGTTCAAGCAGCTGCCAGGTCTGTAGCACCCTCACCTGGTGCAAGCGTGGCCACTCCTGTTAATGGCCATTCTCCCACATAACACACAGACAACTTCTCAGGGATAGCGCTGACCAAAAGCAACCAAGCCCTGAGTGTAATGCCATAGCTGTGAACCTGGAGCAGCGCAGACACTTGCTTGAGGTATTAGGCATCCCACCTCCTGAGCACCGGTTAGAGCCACATGGGTTTCTACACGTGTCCAGTGGTTTGGATCACCTAAAATTTTGATGTCAAAATGTCACAAGTTAAAGCAAGCGGGGTTCTGGGTATCCTCTCAGAAGTTGTTGCATAAACCAGGCATGATGAAATCTGTCAAGACCAAATCCTTGCAGCTGATGGACCTCAGCAAGGATCTGTGTTATCTGGCTACATATGTCTGTAGAGCTGCTGAAATGAATGTATGTATGCACATAATTATCTATAGCTCTATCTATAGAAAATTCTGAATGTGTTTTCGGTCTTTCTTGCACTGCAGCAGCTCCTGTTTCTCCAAACTGTGACTCTCAATATTTTCTCCTCATTGCCTGCTTAAATTCTAACCCACTGCTTCCCCTGCATTTTCAGACACTTTCCTAAGTCAGGCCTTTCAGTGATTTACACGGGATGGCTGGATCTCATCTCACATGTACAGATTTATCTGAGTTGGAAACCCAAGCTTTCAGAAAGGAAAGGCTGCCCCTGTAAGCCCCTGTCCTGTATGGATTCCTCAGGTTGTACCTTGCTCTCTTCCTCTTGTGCTGAACAGGAAGATGTACAGCATTTGCAATGTATTTTGAGAGGCTTGACTGTTTCAAGCTGCTTGTGGCTCTGAAAACAGCTTTATTTAAATACTGCATGCAAGCTGGTGTTTCAAAATAAGGGAATAATTAAGGAGAGGAGGAAAGGAGGGAGGACATCAAATATTCATGGACTTCACAGAAAATGCAATCTTCTTAGGTGTCCTGTGGCTGCAGACTTATTCAGGGAGTGAAATGTGCTGCAGCAGTTCAGTGAACTTTTCCCTGTGCAGAAACCTCTCTGAGAGCCTGGCACAGTGACTGTGATGGCATTTTGGAACAGGCAGAGGATCACAGGGAAAAACAGTGGGGAGAAAGAAAGTAGGAAGGTGGAAAAATACCATTACGAGTGCTGTTTTGCCTTTCTAAAGGCACAGTTTGGGGAGGGTTTATGAGATTTTGGAAAGAAAAGGAAGTTTTTTTTCACATAGGTCAAAGACAATCTTTCCACCAATCTGAAAAGATTGATTTTCTAAAGAAAAAAGCAAAGCAGCAAGCAGAAATTAAGTGATAAGTCTGGGGTCTTCCTGGAAAGAATTATTTTCAGCATACTGCTTTGAGCAGTGGACAGAAAAATTGGTGCTGAAGAGAAAGTGTGTCAGAAAAGAGGAAAAGCTTCATTGAGATCGATGGAAAAGCAGAAGCTGGTGACACTCAGGCAAGGAAAGAAAGAGGGGATGTGTCAGGCTCACTGTCCTTGTAGTGTTGTTGGGGTGCATGGTGTGGACCTTCAGGGGGAAAGGGTCTCAAAGTGTGCCAATGCTGCCAGTTCTGGAACTGTGTGTAGAAGGGCATTGTGATGCAGGCTTGGCTGCTTCACTTTGCATGGGTACACTGCTTAGCCCCTAGTCTCAGCTGTCAGGCACTAGTGGAGCCGCTGAGGGCATCGGGCCTGTGAGTGCTGGAGCGGGAGATGGAGGCATAATTGGCTGGCCGCAGCGGTCTCTGTGTCCGCTGATCTGTGGGGAGCAGAACCATCCGAGAGGCAGAGCCAGATGGTGAGCTCTAATGTGCCCATCTTTATAGATGTCTTCATTAGGTGAGATCTGCATGTGCCTTTAAGGGTTTGTCATGGATCAGCATAGCATAGTGATGAACTTGGGCTTTGAATTAAGGGAGTGGAGCGCAGGCATGGGGATGCAGTACTTTTTACTGTGCAGTTTGAGAGAAGATGCAAGGTGGAAGCAGAAAACGACAATTAGAAAAAGGGAAAAGCATAAGGACTGGGGCAAAGCCAAGGTGAAACAAGTCACAGCTTTCTTCCCATGTCCAGCATTACCTTTGGTCCATTTTCTGTTTCCCCATCCTGTTCCCAAGACCCCTCACTATCTGAGCTCATGTTAGCCTCAAGCTCACCTCATGCTGTCATGTTCTCACTGCCATTCCCCAGATTCAAAGGCCAGAGCTGCCTCTGGCTGCTCCTTAGCATGTCCCACTCCCAACCTTTGCATGCACATATACGTGCACATGAAAGCTTTCCCACTATTGACTCCAGGATAACTGACCTATGCAAGAAACCTGGCTGATGGGGGCACTGGAGGGGATATTCTGTTTGGGAGGGAGACCATTTGTGCTTGGACTCTATCCTTGCTTGTATTCCTGCATCTATTATCGCTCCTGCTGCAGCTCCTTCTATGTTCTTTCCCCTGGCTTGTGTGACATACCCACTCTGCAAAATCCTCTAGTCCTGCTTCCTGGAAGAAGTGTGAGCAAGATGACAGTCTGCAAATTGTTGTTCTTATTATTGCCAAGGCCATCTTCCTCTCGTCTAGTATTTCCCTGGCTATGATTATTATTTTAGGGAAAGTAGGAAGCATTCTCTTCCTTTATCCACTGTTCCTATTTCAGAGTCAGATACTCTTCCAGCACAAATGAATTTCCAGAACATCACCATCTATGTTAAAGCAAAGCATATGGAGACTTTTACACCTCATATTCTGTAGACAGATATTGTCCAAAAAAAGGCAAGTGTATAAACAAATAGACCTAAAATGGCCAACTCAAGTGAATAGAACATTTTGGCTAATAATGATCCGGTCACAAAACACACAGTGGAGCACTTGGGGCATAGGGGGATGGGCAGCTAGCCATGGTTTTAGGTCTGATGTAACTTCAACAATAAAGGTTGGGCAGATGAGATGGGCATCTTGGGAGCCAGCAAGTCCAGCAGAGTTCACCTGTGTTTGGCAGCCTCTGTAAAGAATTGCCTTTCAGCTGATTAGATCTCTTGAACTGCTTTTCATTTCCAAAAGATGTATTGCATGCCTATGGAGCTTTTTGCTCTTCTATGAAGTATGGGTTTGTGTTAGCAGTCCTTGAAAGTTGTTTCTCAGGAAAAAATGGGTAGATATACAACAAGGCACCTGGAGCAGCAGATTTTGGCTTGGATCTTGACTACAAGTAGGTTTTGGCCTGACCTTGCTAGGATCTGGCAGCACGTTATGCCTTTTGTGTGCCTGTATTTCTTACTGTTCTCTGTATGCCTTGGGTGGCTGCCAAAATAAGTGTACTGCAATTCTGTGAGTGCGATGGCTCATCTGGAAGGTGGTGAATAACTTTCTGTGCTGGAAGTGTCCAACAGGCTGCCATTGGTCCTGGTCTAATGTGTGTCTGCACTGCAGTCCTGGGAGAGGTTGCTGTGTGGTATAGATATACCTGAACAAGCTGACTTGCAGCTGATATGAGTAACTAACCCATACTGAGATTACTGTGGTACAGAGGGGCCCTGGGACTAGCGCAGTGGGAAGCCTGGAACAGCCTTGGAGTCATGGGAGATGGTCAGGGAAGGGAGCAGAAGAAAACTATATCCTTCCCACTCGTAGGGGGAAGGAACTGAGGGTCTAATGCTATTGATCTAGTAATGGCAATTGTATTTTTCAATAATGAAGAGCCTTTTAATATCTCCGTAGTCACAGAAGAGCAGAGCCCCCCCCCTCTATCACTCTCCCTCTCCCAGCTGCTGTCCAAGGCATTCAAGAATCTTGCTGTATTCCTCAGCCCTCTGCAGAGATGAGATTGTACAAACACACCTCAAAACCCTGAGATTTCTCTGCCCTTTGAGTAAGCCTCAGAAGCAATGTTCCTGTGTAGTAACCTGAAGCAAGCACAGAGATAAAATCCCCCTTTGTGTCAGGAGGTGGCAGAGTCACGAGGTGCCAAGATACATTTAAGCAGGTCAGCACTGTTTCTTGAGTGCATTTAATAGTAATTGCAGGTCTGCTGCATGCTAAGATAATACAGTTGCAGTGAAGGCTGATTGAATGCAAGGGCTCAAAAAAGGCAGAGCTCTTCCTTCTCCAGCCTCTTCCTGCAGGGTGTTACACGTTGGCCAGAGGAGCATTGCAGTACTGTTTTCCACTTAAATTTGAAGCATCAGCACCGTCTGCTGCTGCAGACTTGAAATTGTAAAGAGGGACCAATTTCTGGTCATTCGCTAAGAGAAACTCATTGATTTAATTGTGTAATCCCATAAATGCCAATAGCTTCTCTCTTCTAGGACCCATGGATATACTCTACGTTAGGTGCTGCAGTCCTGCTAATGAAGTGGTATTAAACCTGTACCTACGTGTAGGTGCATTGACCTAGATTTATCAAGCTGTTACGCTTAATGCTTAAATTGCACTTGATCGGCCCTGTGGTCTGATCTGGTCTGGTAAATACAATATTCTCTACAAGGCTTCTACGAGGAATTCCCTTGCTGATCACACATTTCTTTGCACTATTATAGATCTTCCCCTATCCATTTCTTCTTGCTTATTTCTACTTATTATCTAGGGAAGCTATTTGCAGCAGCTTGTTCACAGGAACATGTGAAAGTACCTTGTTCCTCACTGCTCCAAATCTCCACTGTTAAAAGAACTAATATTTGATTTTCTTTTTCTCTCCTTAGCTGGAAGCATCATTTTGTATACAAGAGTATTAGTGGGTTTTTTCTCCCCCCGCACCCCAATTTTCTACCAGATAGAAGAGCAGTTGGGAGTTTTCCACTGAAACAGATTCTCATTAGCAAATACCATTTTGTTGGAAAGAAAACACTGTAGAAACTTACTGCTTTCAGCAAACTTATGATTCTTCACTGTACAAGGCCTGCCAGAAACCAGCTCACAGGTGAGCTGTTCAGAAATGCTGTTTTCTGAGTATGAAGACATTGCTCCACTATAGTTTTAATGTATGTAAATCAGGGCTAATGAATTCCCATTCCTGTCCAAGAGAGGGTTTGAGAAGGGAGCAGGTAAGAAATGCGTTGAAGGCGATGCTGCACTGGTGGTAAACCTATACTGGAATCCTAGCCTGAAGCATGAATTCCTAAAGTAGAGATTCCCACAAAGCAGAAATCCTCAGGTTTACCCAGTCTGCTTGTGTTTGTTTTTTCTCTAAAGCATTAAACTGTTGTGTACCTTTGAGGGCAAATTCTTAAGTGATAAACCCTGCTTCATTGTTAGCGTGACCATGGATACCATCTAGCATCTGTTTTTTCAGAAGCCCTCACAATCCTGGGTTAATGTTTATAAATCCTTTACACAGATGTGAGGTGTTGCTTATGAAGCAAGAGAATGTTATGATATCCCTGAGGACACAACACAGGCAGTGGTCAGGATCTGCTCTCATATAAAACTGACCTGTATAATGATGCATTCCCCCTTGCCAGTTTGGGGACATGAGTTACATACAGCTCTCAGTAGTAAAAGAATTTGTCTGCAGCACCTGAGCTAAGGCAGCAGCTGTTTTGATTCAGGGCAATAGGCTGCTCTCTGCCGTGTGGACTGGGCAAAAAAACAGGGTTATTTTGTATTTAACCAGCCTCTGAAATGTGAAATGCTGAGCAGTGTGTAAACATCTCATCTGTTCCTCTAGTCTAGACAAGACAAGCATATCCAGTAGTGTTTTCTGTAACTAGGACAAGATTGAAAAGAAAAACCAACACACACTTTCCTGGTCTTCAGCTGGGATAAAGTTTCATGGACTTGCCTGTCATCCTGATGCAAAAGTCTACCTGCAGCCTCTCACCAAGTGGCTTGGTTGAGAGGGCTTAGATAGTTGTGGTTCTCCTCTCCTGGCCTGCTAATCTCCATGGCAGCCTGGCCCCAGCCCCTGGGACCTTGGAAGGAGCAGAGATCTCTTTGTGAACAGCCCTTGTGCTGCAGAGGTTCAGACTTATGCATGAAGCTCAAGTTCAGAGTACTGTGTGTGAGTAAGATAGTGTAGGCTTACAGCTACCATCAGCAGCGCGCACAGCTTTAGGCATATGGCAAGTGGTGAGAGCTTGGGTCCTGCAGACCTTTCCCTTCAATTGAGCTCATCAAAGGCAAAACTCCATGGCTGAATGGGGACAGAAACCTGCCATATTCCAGCGGAAATATACTCTGTGTCTTCCTCTGGTTTTATTATCAGCTATAGGCAGGATATATGCCAATTCTCTTATACACAGATACACTTGGATATTTTTCAAACCAGCTGAATGTGAGTTAAAAAAACCCAAACAAACTATGGATCTATTTTAAAAATCTGTGAGATTCTGTTTTAAAACAAAGGAAGAAGCAGAAAGCTGAGGAAGAGAGAATCAAATATTTCTATACTTCAGAAGCAAAGCAATATAATTTCAGTGACACTGTTGCTAAACGACTGTTCATCCCCTATTTTGATTGACAGATAAAATAGGTTTGTGTCATTTTGAAGTGGCTCCTCATCCGTGAAACTTCTCCCTTGCAGTCAAGGCTCTAGCAGCTCCCTTCAGAGGCCTCAGTGGGGAAGGAGAGAGGAAGATTACAGTAGTAGTAAAAGTATCAGCCATTAATTCAATTGTTTCTTTTGCTTGTTCTCCTGTTGTCGCGGATGTATTTGTTATACGTTCTGCTGCCAGTGTTTCTGTTAGCTCAGTTCAAAGAAACCCGCGTTCTAGTTGCTTACAAACAGGGAGATGGTAGGGAGCCTTAAGAAGGTGGGAATGTGGGGTTTGTAATGTAAACATTAGTTTGTGATAGTCCTTTTCAAGTTGTCTGCTGTTCTGTAATCCTGGAAACACCCACAGCGGCTGATTTACCTGGGTGAGAGGTAGCAGCCCCGCAGGGACTCTCACTAATGCATTTGGGTCTGCATCCTGATCGCAGCCTAATGTTGTGCTGAAAGGAGGTAGGGATGGGGGAGGGAAAAGGTGGTTGTCTCTGTGGGGCATCACTCACAGGAGCCCGTTATCAGTCCGGGAAGTTCGAAGAAGCATTTATTATTACTACCTGCTCCTTCACTGTGGAAGCTGTCAGCTGAGGGGATGCATTGATTAACGGGCAATACACTTAAGCATTTCCACAGAGGCTTTATTGGGCCTCTGCCTGTAGAAATGGATTGGGTTGGAGCGATCCCAGCAGTGGCTGGGCATATGCAGGGCTGGGAGAGGCAGAAAAGAGAAAAGGAGGAAAATAAATTAGGCTTGGGGGAGTAGCTAATCTTATTTGATGAATACTGGAAAATCTTGGAGAGAAATGACTAAGTAGGAAGACCAGGTCTTGGCCGTTTGGGAAGAGGGTAGTCTTTAACCGTGCCAAACTTAATGAAAAGTTAACATTTCTGGATGCATTAGGCATCATCTACCAGCTGCCAAAATCTAACCTAATGTCTCAGATGGCTCAGTTCCAACATTTTACTGGCTTTCTTATCAAATCTGGTAGGGGAACACAGGGGAGGGGTCTTTCTACCACATTATGCATAATGTATCTAAGTCATACCTGATGCAAGCAGCTTCAGCTCTTCCGTTTTACCAACTTGAAATGCATTCGGTGTTTCCTCTCGTTTTAGCTTGGCTATCACAAGCTGCTCTTCCTTTCACACAGCATTGTTGCTAACCCTTTGTTTGGTTTACTATCCTTTGTTTGGCTTACTATTCTTTGTTTGGTTTACTTTCCTTTCCCTACTTTGGAGATGGGTCTGCTTTCAACAGCACCAGGGTTAATTACCATGGTGTTAGTATCCGTAATAAGCAACATGGAGGGCAGAGCAGCATGGGCTCTGGAGTTAATGCAGCATCTCAGATAGATTAAGAACAAGCTTGGAAGCCTCCTCACATGCACCTGCATTTATTACCAGCTCTGTTGATGTACCCACAGTCTTTGTCATTTGCCTGGGTCCAAGGGTGAAGCAGCTCTGCTACCTTGTCTGCCCTCTTGAGACTGCATTTCCTTGGGTAACATGATTATGGTGGCCCTGTGCACAGAGCTGTGGCTGAGGCTCCTAGGTGTACCCCGTGGATGTTGCTGCAGCAGTGATGGAACAAAGGTGGACAGCGAGCAGTTCAGCAACTTGGGCAGCTATACTGGGGAGATTTGTGTGCCTGTTTCTTGAGGTCCATACAATAGTTTGGGTTGGAAGGGACCATCAAAGGTCATCTAGTCCAACCCCCCTGCAGTGAGCAGGGACATCTTCAGCTAGGTCAGGTTGCCCAGAACCACATCCAGCTTTCCTTGTTGCAATGTCCTTTGCTGCTAGGTAATACCTCAAATTAGTACTCCAGCTGTTGTTTTCTGGCACCCTATGTATTGTTTGAATGGCCCAACCAGGTCCCTGCCCCCCCCCCCCCCCGCCCCCGTCCTATTCTCTTCTTCCTCATTATTCTCCCTTTGCTTCATGATGATGGGATTTGCAAAACAGCCACTACATTAGAGCTTTTAAGTGATGGCTCCGTTTAGCTGCAAACTCTGTCTCTTCATTGTTCTGTTATACTACCAGATGAATGTGCCAGAGCTCTCGGTCACAAAAAGCTTTCTTCCTTATTATATCTCTTTTGGAAGGACAGTAGCTCTGTAATGCTGTGAATAAGGGTAAATATATACACACTGAATGGAACTGAACCTCTTGGTCCTCTGTGGGGCTTTGTTTGTGTTTGTGAGAGCTTGTGAGCATCTCTACACACTCAGAATTGAGCATGAAGCAACTTTAGAGCTGTGTTTTCCTTTTTCTCTCTCCACGCCTGCTCAGCTCTTTAAGATGGTCTGGAGATACCTTTAAAGAAAAGAAAATTGAGTCTCTCAAATCAACAATGGCATCTCTGAAGAGAAGAGTGATTAATATGTAGTAATACGAAACACTGAAGTAATCATAGGGTTCTCATTCCTATAGGTTTTCTTTCTTTGTAAATCACCTAAAAAATTAATATCCTGAAACAACACTGATGGTAAACTGCTCCCTTTGGGATGGATGGCAGTTGCTTACTGGTACAGAGCAAGCTGGATAGTGCTGTAAGAAGGGAGGATATTTGGGGCAGGATTTATAAGACACAGTTCAGACGGCGTCATGCAGTATGTACCTGTTCCCACCAAGGAGAAACACAAGCTTTATCCTTCTAATAGCACAGAGATTGTTCGGGATTTAAACCTCATGTTAAGGTGCTCTTGGCATATTCTGAAGATGTAGAAGGGAATTTATCATCTTCAGAGAGAGGAAGAACAATCCTACAGTGGTAAAAAATTGATCCCAGAGCTCTAAATTAGAGGTGATGATTGGAAAATATCAATAGAAGATTTACCTGTTGGGAGACATTGTAAAAGCAAAATCAATGACTTTTGAAGTCAAGATGATGTTGACAAAACTTGGATTGGAACAGGGTGGGAAAACTGTGATATTTTTCATAATAGCTGGGGGAGTCTTGGTTGCTTGATTATACATTTGTGGAAGAAAGCAATTTATTCTCACTCAGAAACTTCACTTTGTTTCCATCCATGAAGATGGAACACTTAAACTGGCCCAAAAAAGTGTGTTTTTCTTTCAGCATAGTGCTGTGGAGGAGATCTTGATGTTTTGAATAACCGTGGAAAGAAACAAAGCTTTTTCCTATAAGTTTTACTGAACACGCCTAGATTCCTGTGCCGCCTGGTCCATCTATAGGTGTGTTATCTATAGGTGTTTTATCTAAGCTGTTATCAGCTGAATCTCCTTGTTAGCCAGCCTTCTGCTTTGCTGTCTACTCAGGTTTTGAATGCTGGCACAGGCCTTTTTTCAGCATGCATTCATTGAGAGCCTGGCACAGGTTCCTCTTCTCCCTTCCTTGGAGGTGGTGTTTTCCCCCATGACTATATAGTATGGTGCTTATTTGGTGAAGCTGACCAGCTTCATCTTGTGCTATGCTTTTCCATCTGAGGATTGCTGTATACTTAGCAAACATCAATTCAATTAGTCCTCATACAATCTTTGATGTAGCTTTTATAATCTGAATTTTAGAGTAGGGGATATGGGATATGGAAGGAAGGGGAAAGTAAGAACAAATTACAAAGAGGCGATGCAACCTGTCCAAGGTCATGAAGTGGTAGTCAGGAATTGTTTTAAATGCCTATCTTCCTCCATCTGTGCAGGCTTCTCCCTTTGTTTTGGTACATGCTAAGGGCATGAGTTTTGGGGGTCTTGCTTCCCACTTTTAAGATTCAGATCCAGCAAAGCAACTGAGGCCATGTTTTGTCTTTGAAGAGCACATTGCTCCATCTGGGGTACTCACACTTGAAGCTCAGCTTGAGACTGTGTGATGCTGGTCCAGGAAGTGAGAGCTTTCTCTTGTACATCTGGCACAGAAGGAGAGGTCTGCTTTAGGAGGACATTAACAAGAGGGATGCTGGGGCTCATTTCCTAGGAAAGGGAATGTCCTCGTGGTTGGACTCATTGGCTGACTATACAGGGTGATCTGAAGATTAGCCCGGTTACTTGAAGTGTCCTGGCTTTCCTCATTTCTCTGTTATTAAGTCTTGTTGCTGCCATGTGATACTGTTCTCTTTTTCCCACACCAGTCAGTTTATGTTTTCACCTGGGAAAACTGGTCAGAGAAGAGGGAAAGAGGCTGTATTGTCATGATTTTCCATACCTGGGTGGCAGAGAGTGATTCACGAAATGGACCAGGATATGGTGTTCATGGTTAATATTGCTTGAAGGGAGGAAGAGGAGGTATGCAGCATGGTGGATGTCTAGTACTTGCTGCTGGCCTTGCCAGAACCTGATGCTTTGTACTTGAGCAGGCTAAGCAGATCTTGGGCTCCTTATAAAGCAGAAGAAGAAGAGAATGAACTGTGCTTGTCCTCTTCTGAGCCCTTTTTGACTTCATTATGCACTGGTTTGACAACTTTGTTAATCAATGACCTGCCACCCTCCTCCAATCCAGTTTCCAAGGGGGGGAAGGATGTATTTTTCTTCCACCAAACCATGGCTTCAAATGACTAGTCCCTGTTTTTCTATTTCAAGGGAAAGGCAAAAACCATCTTAGAAACAAATACAGGAACCCCCCTGCTGCCACTCAGTGATTCTCAACTGCAAAGGTCAATCTCCTCTGCTTTGAAGGATGGTGTCAGCTCTGGAGTGGGCAGAAGTTCAGTGTCTGGCCTCCCTGTTGACACATTTAAAGATTTCACTCACATGTCTCTCCTCCTGAAATACTTTTAACAGGCCCTTTTGAAAAAGCTGCAGCCACGAAGCAGTGCCCCTGCTGCTCTCTGCTTCAGCTTGTTACCAAACCAACACGCATTATTAGCAGACAGTCCCCTGTAACCTTGCAGTGTTGTTAAGAATTGCACCTTTTCCCTAAGCGCTTTGAAGCTCTTTAATCTTCTCTAGCAAATAAAGAGATGTGACAATGGAAATGGATTTGTTAAAATAATAACCCAGGGCCCTGAAGCTGAAAAAAACCCCAAAACATAACTTAGCTGCTCCAAACACCCAGAGGCACCACCCTCTGAATTTGCTGATGGCTACACCTATACAAAAGATAGATCATCTGGAGTTGGCCAAAAGACAGTTTTGGTTTTGTCACTGTTGAGCTTGTAGGGATTTGTTTTCCCAAAGAGAATGTCAAAGATTTCTTTCATTTTTCCCCATGATTAAAAACTTATGTGGATTTTTTTAATTTGTTCAACAAAATAAAGGCTTTCCACCCTTCCAAAAGATTTAGTTTGGAAGTGAAGAATGGAAGTCATCTTGTGTGTAGTGATGATGCAGTAGATTATGGAGTGTTTGAGATTTTAAATACCAATATTTTCTGTGGTGGAACACATCTGATGAGTCAGTCTCCAAATTTCATTGAAAAATAGTTTTGACCAAAAAAAAAAGGCCTTTCAGGCAGGAAAGAAAAAGACAAATTCATAGGATCATAGAATTGGGTTGGAAAGGACCTTAAAGTCATCCAGTTCCAACTTCCTGCCATGGGCAGGGATGCTTCACGCTAGACCATGTCACCCAAGGCTCTCTTTCCAACCTAGCCTTGAACATTGCCAGGGATGGGGCAGGCACAGCTTCTCTGGGCACCCTGTGCCAGTGCCTCACCATCCTCACACTAATGAACTTCCTGATATCTAACCTGAACATCCCCTCTTTAAGTCTGAACCTGTTACCCCTTGTCCTATTGCTACAGTCCCTGGTGAAGACTCCCTCTCCAGCATCATTAATCTTTTTAATCTTTTTTCTCTGCTGTCCTTTAAAAATGCAATTATTTCAATGCAAGCAGCAGAAAGAGAACAACTTTGCAGCCATAAATATAAAATTCAGAAAAGAACTTTAATCTGTCTTTTTTGGATTTTGTCTTAAACTACCAGATAAGTCAGAGAACTTGGCTTCCTTTGACCCAGCTTAGAGGATGAGGTTCTTCCAAATTAACAAGAGCTTTGATGTGGTCATACCTGTGAAGTTATATCCGGTAACAGGCCTGGGGAACTGCAGAACATGGGAGGTGAAAAACAGACAGAAATGCCGCAGATCTGAAACAAACCTTTGAAAAATTACTCAGGTGTTCAAGAGGATACTGCTTTTAGCTGCTCTGCCTCAGTTTACCTGTCTGCGAAATACAGTTGATGACTACAGCCAATGCATTTGCTATTTGCAAATACTCAAATCACAGGACTCAAAACTGATCCATTTCTGCAAGCAATTGTTGAGCTGTAAACTTACTTTTAAGATGCTCTTCCTGAATTTCTCAGGCTTACAGAGAAGGGAAATCTAGGTAGTTCTTAATTTGCCCCAGTTAGAAGTTGGTGATGCTCCCATTGTTCATTGTGGAGTTTTGGCTTTTGCAGTTTTGGTTTTGTGCACAAATACCCTGGTTTTAAATACCTGTGATATTTCACTTCCTTGGAACATTTTTCTTCCTCCTGGCTTTTTATGTGGGTATGTTTGTTTTACATATTTTTGCATTGAGCCATTCTGAATTAGAATTAGGTGGTAAGGTATCTCTTTCTGTCCTGCTAGGAAATGAGTTTTCTTAGTCACCAGGCATAAAGCACTGATTAGTGAGTTGCCAGCATCTTTTCACCTGGCCTATGACTGTCAAGTCCATCTGTTATTTTGCATGTCCTCAAGACACTGGTCAGCATGCATGCAGAAGGGGGTTACTTACATGGTGGAAAGCAAACTAGTTTACAACCTGGAAGTGGACCTATTTGCTAGAGGTTTCCCCCTTCCATTTTGCTGCCTAATTAAAATACATAAATATATTAAAAATGTATAAGCCAGGCTCGTGCTGATAATGCACAGCTTAACGTTTGGATTATTACCCCAAATGCAGAGAGGCTTGGTCTTACAAAGCTGCTGTTCTGTTCTTTGCTGGGCTCTGCTCACTTACCTTTCATAAGCAAATTCTCTTGTGTACAACCGCGCCGTTCATTTCCTGAAAACCCTTTGTGGCAGTAAAATTTGATTGCTTGAAACTCTGTGGAAATTGACAGTACAAGGGTGCAGCTGAAATCACTCAATTCAGTCAGAGGAGTATTTGTGGAGAGTTGTCTGTGTCTTACCTCTCATGAAGGTATTTACTGCACCTATGTCCCAAGGGTGTGATGAGACTTAATTTAACAAAAGCTTATAAAGTGCTTTAGAAAGGGAAAAAAAGATAAGTGGTGTATGTTGTTATTTCATTTTAATGTGCCTTTGAGCTTCACTGTTCTATCTGGGCTCTCAGGTAGGAACACTTGAAAGCCTGCCCCTGTGTTTTCATACCTGAAGGAGTAATTTGTTTTCAGTATTAACACAAATTTCCAGGATATTATCTAAGCATGGGCCACAGCCTGCTTTAACCATCTCTGTTTTGCTGAAAATTCAGGAGTACCAAGACCATCAGAGCCTCATGTGATGAACACTGAAGGAAGAGCTCCAAAACCTGTGAGCCTTCTCAACCAGTGTTTTACAAGCATGGCTGTATTGTAGACTGATGTGACACGAAGATGCCATCATGCAGGGAAGGGCTCGCTCACTCTTGGAAACCAGAGAGTGCTATGATAGCAAGGGACTGTACCTAAGCTGATAAACTCTGTGTCTCAGGCGGGTTTGAGCTTGGACACAGACCTATCCTAACTCCATAAACCATTTTGCTCATCACTGCAAGCTCAGGTGGTGGTGGGAACATTTGTACTTGAGACTCTGTAAGTGTGTCCTTGGTACCCTGCAAGGAGGAGAATTGGTTTGCCCTGTATCATGGTTTTGCAGCTATCCACTTTCAGGTATGCTATATCCCACCTTCTGCAATAGCCCACCGTTACCTGGAAACAATGATTGCAGAACTATTCTGTGGTGTTGCATATCAGTGCATGCAATTCATGCAAGCTCTTAGTCCTGTTGCACAAAAGAAGAGGATTTAGGGCATAGGAATAGATATCTTTTATTTATAGTCACAAACAAGCAGGAAAATAAGCAGAGATTCTCCTAACTCGTGGAATGAGGTTCAGCTCCAGATTAAAATGTCTAGATGTAGGGGTATTTCTGTAGGTATCTAGATGTGAGCCTGTGTCTAAATGCCCATTATAGCTGGTAGAGATTCAGTGCAGTCAATTGAGCCCAGGAACTTAATTCAACTCATCCCAGAGCAGACATCTCATGATCAGCTAAATTAACCTTTTGACTTCACTGCCCATGAGCATTGAGTCTCCATTAACTGCAGTGGGAAGTTAGACCACGCACCACCTACCCGTGGGAGGTTCAATATCTGACTGAATTCCATGTCAACCAGCATCCCCCTCACTGGACACAGCTGTGTCTATGACTCTGCTAAATGCTCTGCAGAGGGAATTTGAGGAAACGGGAGATAATCCCAAAGTGGAGCTTCAAGCCAGGAGATCAGACTGTGAGGACCAAGGAGTCTTGGAGAACTATTTCTTTCATCTTGAATTAGAAAGGACATATTGTCATCTACAAAATAGGACTAGGCATGTGTCTCTTAAACTGTAGCAAAGCAGGATAAAACCCAGATCTGCATCTGACACCCACAAAGAGAAAAACTAGGGAGGGAGGGAGAAAAATGACGAAAGGAAGCAAATAGACACACGCAGGCATTAGACAACTTGTGTTTCAGTTGTAAAACAAATTGCCCCTTCTTTCTCACCCACCCTTCTCTCTACCCTTTTCTGGCACTCACTGGAGCAATAACAGCTGGTGTAATGATGTTGAGGGGATCTTGTCTTTGTAAACCAGTTTTCTGTACTAATGTATGGGGGCTGTAAGGCACAGCAAGAAGAAGATTGAAGTGTCATTACTATATCCCCTTAAGCAAGCACGGGGAACAACTGGCCCTCCCAGCTGTCTGGATCTCTTCTGGGTAAGAATGCCAGGGCAAGAGTCTAGCAGCCAGCTCCCTTGGATAAAAAGAGGAAAATGAAAGAGAAAAGGGGAGGATAATGCAGAATAGGGTACTTTTCCATGTATTTATTATTTCCTGAGCTTGATCTAATTTTTACAATATAGAAAATGCATTTAGAAGGTTACAAAATGGCAGAATTTTGTGTGAAATACTTTTAGAATAAGACATGTTTCTTTTTAAGCTGATTTCGAAATGCTGTGATAAAGTACTTTGCTTTCAGGCTGCATTTGTATTGCCGTGGTCTAGTAATAATGTTGTAGCTTGGTCTACAATGGTCCCACCTATCTTTCTGGTGTCCTTTTGTTGTGAGCGAGCCACATGTGTCCCCTTTATGTCAGAGGGGGTTCCAAAACACAAGTTCTGCCTACTGAACACCTTTGCTCAGTCAGTTTCTTAAGGATAGTCATGATATGGTGGGAATGTTTGCAATGGCTTCGGGAGCTGCAAGCTGTAGCCAGGGAAGTCTGGAATGCAAGAGAAGGAAAAGAAATCCCAGGAGCTCCTATAAGCAACACAGGCAATAAGCTTAGACATGAAAACAGGAAAGGAGCTGGTGAAAGAGTTGTGGTGGTAAGCAAGGAGCGGATAGAACAGGATGATTTGTCTTGTTAGGTACTGCTTCAGTCTCCCTTGAAAACCCAAGCAAGTGCTGCTATGTCAAATATGTCTGCTTCACATTTTCTTTCTAAATGAAAGCAAACAGCTGCAACACTTCCATCCCAAAATATTAGAAAAAAGAATAAAAATGTGAACACAGTAAGCAACGAGTACTGAGCTCAATGCCTGCTTGTAACTTTCTCAGACAGTTCCCTCTGGGCTGACATTTTTCATGCTTGAAGTAGGGAGGCATGTATATAAAATACACATGCACAGTGCTAGTGTAATGGGAAGTTTTGTCAGAATTTCAGTGATAGTTTTATGTAGTTTTTGGTGGTGCTGTTTTTTCCTTTCTTGAACCAGGTAAAAAGTTTTCATTGGATTCTGTTGTACTGAGATGACATGAAATTCTCATCTAATTGTCAGTGTGCTCTGAACATATGCTGTCGCCGAGTCTTGCTTTGAGGAATTTGGGGTCTGTTTCTGGCTAACCAGGAGCATACACACGCTTAAAGAAGACAGTTGGTGCCAGCATGTGCAGGACAGGGCTCCCCCCTGCTCATTTGGATGTTGCACCCACACTCATACAACCATACACCCTCTCAGCAAAACTAGTGTTCTCTGAAACTCAGGACAGGTTGCTCCCTGGAAATGTTTTACTGGTGAAATTAAGAGCTTGAATGCAGAAGTTTTTGGAGCACCTCTCCTACCTAAGGAGGAATCAAATACTCGGCATAATGAAGCTTTGCTGGCAATAAGCCCTTCCAAGAGGAAGGGCGGCCTCTGAACACAAATGTTTTTGTTGGCAATTTTATGACTAAGATTGAGGGGTAGAGGTTTGAGAATTCCAGCTTTTGAGGGTCAGAAGGATTTGCCTTTGCAATAGCACAGTTTTCCTGCTGTCTCTCTCTTTCCTCATAAGTATGACGCTCGAGGCTTTAATACTACATGGTCCATGCATTCTTACGGGTACCAAGGTGGTTGAGTTTCTGGTTTTACTTCTTTGCAATTTTAATATATTGTTTTATTCTTTAATCCCCTCTAAGACTCTTTAAGCTCTTTGAACCATTGAAATAATCTTTCTTCCTGGCATCTCTTTTTCTCTATTCATTCCCCCTTAGTCTTCCACGCTCTGTACCCCATCCACCCGACCAGGAGTTGCAGACCGATAGCCTTGTTTATTTTCCCTGTATTGCAGCAGAGGATTTGATTGATTGCACTAAAGCAGGGTTTGAAATGGATATTTCAACGACTCTGATGCTGGTTGTCACAACACTAAAGTACGAATGTGTGTACTTTGTACCTGTCTCTCAAGTGTAACTGGAAAAAGAAAATATATATTGAATAATGAAATCAAATAGAAATGCATTTAAAGGAATAACAAAAACAGAGTAAAAAAAAATCCTCAGTGTGTCATTTTGCTTAAAGGAAAGCTCTTGCAATTTAACTACATAAACATGTACATAAATAATAGTATGAGAAGAGACAGTGTTATTTTCCTTTGTGTAATGCACGCTATCTGGTCTGCTGTTGGGAATCTGAATTCATTCACGCCTCTGGCCTCTAATGTTGTGTAGTAACACCAAGTTATACACTTATGTTTTAACATTCCTTTTTCTATTGCTGGTAGCTTAGATTTTACAAAGTAGAGGTACTGTGTAAATCTCTGCTGCTTTCCCTGGTTAATGCTCTTGGTGGGAAGATTTACAATGTGTGTTTTTCAGGGTGTGCACCATAAAGCTAGACACTTTTCACTCGAAGTAGAATTCAGGAAAGTCATGCTTAAGCTTTATAGCTGGTCATGTAATGGTATCCTTTCTGTGCTTGCCTTGTTGGCAGCTCTGATGGTCTTGTCTTAGAGATTGGTCCTTTACATGAGCAACCTGGGCTTCTTGGCAGTTTCACAGTAGTAAGTACTTCTTCTCTGAGGATGCTGTTTTGAGCTGGCATCTTTTGAAGCTTTTTAGGGCAAAAATGAATGAATGGCAGATTCTAGAACCCCAAAGCATATGTAAAAGGAAAAAGCACAGCAGTTCCTAAACCAAGCACAGAGAAGCCTCTGCTGGTGATGCCTGCCTCCCAGGGGCCGGTGCCTAAGGTGTGGTGGGCGCTGATGATGGCTTCACCAGGGAGGCAGCCTGAGCTGGGAGAGGAGATTTAGCTGGATTCATCACCTCATCCTCACAGCCCCAGGTCTGGCAGATACTACACCAGCAGCACACAGGGTAGTACTGCGGCAGCTCCCTGCAAAATGTGAGAAGTCCCTGTATGTTGTGAGTGCAGGCTGCTAGTCCCTATTTTTTTCCCTTGCTGCTGTTTAGCTTTCCATTCTTTTCCTGTTCTGTTTATGTCCAGGTACACCTGTAGTTTCTAGATAAGCAATAAGATAACAGCTGGGGCTGCTATATTGGAGTTGCAAACACTGCAGGGAAATAATGGATTTCAAACCACAATGATTTTTTTTTTCCATCACAATAATAATAACAAAAATAAGGCAGGGAATTTTTCTAAAACTATTGCATCTTTCCATCTTCTGCAATGCCCTCTTTAATGCTGAGTTGAAGTAACACTGTTAGTTAAAGATTTAGAGTCTGCGATATCCCTTGTTTTGCTTGAGCCCTTGTTCTTGAAGGTAGGGCTGCCATTTTAACAGTAGCACACAGTTTCCTGGTGCTTTGAAAATCATGCAGAGCTCTGGATGTTTTGCTTCTCTTTGACAACCCAGTCCAGGGAAATATGGAAGTATCTGCCTAGTTTTAAGGAGTTGAATATTCCAATTTCCTTCCTTGGACTACCTATAATGCCTAAACAGTGCAGGGTAAGGATCAGAGGGAATTGCCAACTGCAGCAGTTCAAAACCGGAATAAGGAGAGGTCTGCCAGCATATTAGGTGTATGTGTATATAATTGGCTGTTTTGGTAGTTAAAATAGTTTCTGTAACTATAACAGCATTCTTATTCTGTATTTGCAAGCATTCTCAGTGTGCTCAGCTGTCCGTCATTATTCAGAGGGAGAGGGATGCTTTGAGACTTCTTCCATCACCAGATTGTCAAAATACAGCTTCTTGGTGAATCTTGAAATATGTATAATTTCAATTTCTGACCCTTATTTATTTCTTTAGGAAGAGGGAAGAGGGTTCACCATTCATTCCTCCTTGTATATTGATGCTGTTTGTTTATTGACTTATTTATAAAGCACCTCGGGCATGTGTGCCACTTCACAGGCAAATAATATTGACAGGTCCTTCCTTCCTGCAGGCTGAGCACTCAGTTGTGCCTATTTCATACTGGCCTGCAGTGCAGCAGCACCAAGATGCACTGACCTAGCAAGGACATTGCCTCAGGGAGGCATGATGGATTTTGGAACCTCTTAATACAGGAGTATGAGCAGGTACTGCAAGAGGGAAGAGAGACCTACTGCTGTATGTTTGGGGGTCAGCACTGAAAGGAAAGGCAGAGCCCTTCGACTTCTCAGCTATAAGAATACTTCCCCCAGCTCTACCATATTCAGCTTGCTTAGTGTATCTAGCTTACCTGTCCATCCTTCCTGTTTGCAGGCCTTTCTTACAGGGCTAGCACCTAACATTACTGTAGTTCTTGTCATCCACAGCTTTAAAAATGAGCTCTCCTCAGCCCAAAGAAGTTGAATGCAAGGGTTTCAATGATGTGATGTTTCATTTTGGAGAATGTCTTTAGTTTTCCATTGATAACAGGCCAAGCCACCATCAGCATGTAATGGCATTGAGCAAAAGAGATGGAAGGAAGAGCAAGAAAATTGCTGCTTTAATGTGATTTGGAACCACTGACAATCTCTAGAGTGTAATGTCTTAGATCCACACCTCATCACTTCCCCAAAAAAAACAGAGAAAGGACAAGGACTGGAGAGCCAAGACACTGGCTTTGATAGCTTGCCTTCACTTTCCTCCCCCCTCTCTTCCCAATCTGCCTTCCATCTCTAATGGAGAAACCTACAGCTCCAGAACTAATACTTTCCCACATTGCATTAATCCTAATTGACTTGGATATAAGTTTTCCCTCCTACTATCTTCAGCATGGCATTACCATCTGCCCCCTGGGAACCTGCAGCCGCCTTTGCTCGCTTGCTTTTGCTGGCAGCTTTTGCACAGGAGAGAGCAGCTTGCCAGTGGGCTGCATAGGGTGGAGCTGGAAGGACATGGGCAGTGACCTTGTTGGAGAGCTCAGGATGCAAACCATGAGAAGTTGCTGTGTTAGAGGTTAGCTATATGCTCCAGGAGGATCTAGGGTAGCAAACTGGTTGGGTCAGCATCCGCTTCCATCTGGGTGTGGGTGATCACAAGCCTCTGTTGGGTCTTTTGCAAGAATGGATGTTAATCAGGGCTTAAGAGTGGCAACAGATGCAGTAAATGAACTTGTATGTTGAGACTGAACTAGCCAGAGTTACAGAACAAAACAGGCAACAAGTGTTGTGGCTGATTTACACTGGGACTTCATAGTGACTTCAGTTAGCAGAGGCATCTTATCTTCTTCCTGTCTGTTATTCCCCAGTCAACTTCTGACTTCTTTCCAATTCTCATTATCTGTCCTTTGTCAGTTTCTGTGGATGTCTGCATTCCTTTCTCTTCTAACTTCTTTCCTACCATTAGCGTAGCTAAGATTAGTTAATCCCTTCCATTTTTTGCACTTGTGGAGACTGAGGCAAAAATCAGTGAAATTGATCCAGAGTTGCTCTGAATCAGTGAGCAAGTTTGAGCTCCTGCATCCTGTTTCCTAAGCCCCACATTTGACAGTAAGCCCAATCAGTGCTAGTTTTCTACACCATTCCAGTGGTTAATCTGGACAGGGCAGCAATCTTACCTTGTTTACTGCTGCACTCCATCTAGTCTTCTGTGGTCATAACCCAAATACCCCTCACAACATTTTTGGGTGCCCAGCTTCTTCCCCAGGATTCCTCCACTGCTTGCAGCAATGACTGGCCCCAGCTGCATGCCTGAGCCTCTTCTATCTCTCTGGATGAGAGAGTGAAAATGTGTTCCCTCCGAGGCCCTGTCTTCCAGATGACTTCCAAGAATCTCATTTTTGTCACTGAAGATTGTGACTTAGAAGATATGGGTTAACTACTCTTATCTGTTGGAAGTGGCTAGAGGCTCAATTTGTTTCATGCTCTTCATCAAGCAGTACTAATAGCAGTGTAATTTATGTAGGGAGAGGCAGATGATATGCAAGTCAGAGAACCTTGCAAAGATCCTTAACACGTTTGATTCATTCTGAGGGCTAAACTGTCATGGTAACTTTGGATTTATCTCACAAATGTGAAATTGTCAAGTCTTAACCCTATGCTCTGATGTGAAGGAGCATGGTGTGCTGTGAGGAACTATGAGCTTTCTCTGAATGGGACTGACTATACAAATCCTTTGCCTCCTCTGCAACTCTGCTTTCTCCTCATCTGACAACTTCAGCTAATAGTCTGTTTTGTTATTTACACTCCAGAATCTGTCCCTGTGTTTTAAGGAGCAGCATTGCTATCTGATAATAGGTAACAAAAGGGGTTGTTCGAGGAGTTGGCCTGCCTGGTGTTTTGTTTGGGTCTTTTTTGTCTGCTGAAGTCTGGATTGCTCCATAGGAAACATCTTTGCCTGGAGGCCCCTCATAGTGCTTTGGAGAGGCCATGGAGTGCAGCTGAGGTCCTGCGGCTTGTAGACCAAGATCAAATCCAAAACAGTGCAAGGTTTACTTTACTTGTAGGGCAGTGCCAGAGGCTTGCTAGCTGATGAACTGACTAGAAAAAAAACCTGAGAAAGCAGACAAATTACCAGTAGCAAGAGCCTTTGATCAGGAGAAATGTGACAAAGTGCCCATTTGGAGAAGTCTCAGAGAGCAGAGGGCATTGCCCACGATGCCATGTCAGCAGAGGAGCAGGGAGATGTACTCCTATTCACCTTAACAAGCAATGCTCTCTCAAACCTGGGTGGGAAAAAGGAGAGTTGCTTGTCACAGACACACTTCTTCCCCAGACTTGGGCCAGGCCCAGCTTCCTGCCTTATTATTCTGTGTTTTAACTACTATACCACTCTGGCAGAATAAATGAAGAAAGAAATCTGATAGTCCCTAAGTAATCATTAACTGGTTGTCATGTCCCTCTGAAGACTTTAAATGCCGTTTTCCTCTCTCCAGCTTCTCTATCATGCCAGCACTGTACTTTCTGAGCTCTTTTATTGCTCCAGTAAATATTGATCATGGTATATGAAAACTGAAGTTGCCTCTTGCTACTTCTAACCTCACAGAGCCAATCGCACCTGCTGACTACTGACTGGTGAGGGAGGTGGAGAAAGAGATGAGGGAAAGCAAGGCAGAGCCATTCACTTTGCTTTCTGTGGGCCTTGTGGGGAGCATTACTGCATGCAACTCCCCCAGAAACTCACAAACTCTAGTTTGTGAAGGGACAAATGTGTTTGTTTCTTATGAACATTGCACATGAGTGGGTGTAGGAGGATCAAGGCTGAAAGACTGGATTGAGGTGGTGGGTGTGTTGCTGGCAATTAACACAGAGGGTGTAAATCTGTGTGCTTCAACCCTGGAGAAACTGGCTGCCTTATCCTTCAGAGATGTTGTTTTGGTTGTGAATGGGGGTAAAGCTCCTCAAATGTCCTTGCTGAGATAGGAAAGTGGAGGAAATGGAGATGTGGAGAAGGTGCTTTGTGGACACTGAACTTGGTTCATTGAGCTGGCTCTTAGCTCCATTGAGCTTCTGCCAGCCTATTCTGGGAGGTCAGCCTGTGCCGCTAGAGCAGCTGCAGCTTAGATTGTTTCCCCTGAGGCTGGGTTGCTATTGGAGTGTGAGAAATGAGGGATTTCTGGGCAGATTCAAAGGAGCAATGAGGGAGCCTCTCTGTTGATGCCCATGTGGGTCTCCTGCTATGCTGAGGAGAAGTGCTATGCAGTGTGAGAAGCAGGACCAAATTCCAGGTAAATCTGTGAAAGCAAGAAGGTTTCTGAATGACTAATACTGAGGGATGGGGATTTGGTTGATACTATTCAGTTTTCTGAGCATGTTCACAGTTTCAACTGCATCCAGCTGGTTGGTGGGGGGTGTGGGAGACACTGGGACATAAGTGACCCTGTTAAGAAATTGTGAGGTTTTGGTACATTGTAGTTAAAAATATAACTGTGTTACTGAAGTAAATCTGCCTTTTTTCTACATAAATACCATTGTCTGTTGTATGTAGCAGCCTTTCATATCAGAGGACATAGATGCCCTTTGTATTTAGATCACAAGAGAACAATTTGAGTGGATGCAGCATCGTCCTGAGGGGACATTTATTCACATCACTAAACCATCACAGAACTGGGAACAATTAGGCATGATTGGTCGTCTTACTTGAGGAAAAGCCAAAGGGACTACAGTAACAGGTAGTGTACTGACGGAGCTCTGTGGGGTATTCAGGACAAACAGTGGGATAAAACTGGGGGTAAAGTTGGTGTGAGAGCCCCAAGATGGAGGGGTTACATGGCAGAAGCCAGTGACTAACCCACTGGATTTATAAGAGTGTGTGGGGAATAGACTGCTTTAGTGTTTTGTTGGAGGAATGGGAGGATGACCTGAGTTGTTTGGAGGTGAAATGGGCATGGATTTTAACTGCATCATATTTAATCCTCATGTCATATTATAACAACAGCTAAAATCTGAGAAGGAACTCTACATCCATATAATGTATGCATATGCATATTTAACCAGCAAGTCCAAATTCTTCAATTTCAATATAGTGAAAGCTGTGGCAAACATGCATCCTGCATGACAACAGGCAAAGCTTCTCCTTCCCCTGTAAGTTTTCTGGCACATCAGTGGTGTCCTTTATGGGCCCAGTCCTTGTATTAAGTGTTCTGCTGTGACCCTGAGTTATGCATTAACATCTTCTATGTAACAAGCACAAAACCACCCAGCTTCCATCTAGGTGATTGCATGGGGGAAGAAAAACGGCACTGTGTCCCAGGCACATATGTGATGCTGGAATATGGTACTAGCAAGCACTGGTTACATTCAGAGAGTAGGCAAGGATGGCAGAAGTGACAGAGGTCAGCTTCCACCACCCATACCCACATTAAGAATCACCAATTGCTGCTAATGGGACTGCTGGGAGACAGTTCTGTATCAGTAAAGGTGCCAGAAATGGGGTCAGCATTAATATGTAAGTGACCTTCTGAATTAATGTTTACAGTAAGGAGCTGTAGGGGGGGCTGATCTTTATTTTGCTTGGAGAAGAGAGTGGAGAAGATGAGAAATGGCGAGGGCCACAGTAAAGCTGCTCATTAAATGGAAAGCTTTCTAAGGCACTGCTTTCATTTTCAGCTTATTTGCAGGATAAGGATTAGTTTTAATTGTGAGATTTTGCAGAATGGAAGTGCTTAATAAGCAGAAGGCACTTCGTATGTGTTTGTGACTGTGACTGGGGAGGGAGGGTGGCACAGATTGTGGAAGGAAAGGGACCTCAGCACATGGAAAGTGCTGGGGAGAAAGGGGGGCAGCAGGAGTGTGGTGTCGGGCATGCACAGAAGGCAGAGTCCCAGCTCTGTGTAGGAGCCAGGAGTTGTGGAGAGTAAATCAAGGCATCTGAGGATTTCAGAGGGGTAATTGGGGATTGAGATTGGCATGTGGGTCCAACAGAGGGATTGCAGTGAACAGATGTGTTCCATGAATTGAATGTCATGCAAGGTGGAAAATGGTTGATATATACTTCCTATTGAAAGGGCAGTGGGTAAAACACACAGAATATACTGGTAGTGTTGTTCTTCTGAAGATCCCCTTGGCAAGAAATAAGTGCACTTAAAGGTGTTCAGGGAATTTGGATCCCTCTTGCACACACATGCATGTTCTTTCCATGGCTTGATCCCATTCCCATTTTTTTTCTGGTGGCAGTGGAGCTGCAACGTGTCACACGGCACATCAGAGGCTGAGCAATAGAGGGGAATAGGGTCTCCCAGCTCCTAATTCTCTCCAGTAGCTTTTGGAAGAAGCCATTTCCTTTGAGGACCTTGTCACTGTCGTCCTTGGGAAGACCAGCCTCAGACTCCCTCATTCTTAAATTATGATCTCTGCCTATCTAAACACTTTCCTGCTGCTCATCCCCCTCGCAGATAGCATCCTGGGAGGTGAATCACAGCATCAGCAGTCGCTGTCAGAATGAAGTGAGGGAATGAAGGAGGTCGAAGGAGGTGATCCTGCCCCACTACTCTGCTCTCGTGAGACCTCACTTGGAGTATTGTGTGCAGTTCTGGTGTCCTCATCATAAAAAGGACATGGAACTGCTGGAACAAGTCCAGAGGAGGGCCAAGTGGAGCACCTCTCACATGAATATAGGCTGAGAAAACTGGGGCTGTTCAGCCTGGAAAAGAAAAGGCTGCATGGAGACCTCATAGCAGCCTTCCAGTATCGGAAGGGGGCCTATAAGGATGCTGGGGAGGGATTATTCATTAGGGACTGTAGTGACAGGACAAGGGGTGATGGGTTCAAACTTAAACAGGGGAAGTTTAGATTGGATATAAGGAAGAAATTCTTTACTGTGAGGGTGGTGAGGCACTGGAATGGGTTGCCCAGGGAGGTTGTGAATGTTCCATCCTTGGCGGTGTTCAAGGCCAGGTTGGACAGAGCCTTGGGTGACATGGTTTAGTGTGAGGTGTCCCTGCCCATGGCAGGGGGGTTGAAACTAGACGATCTTAAGATCCTTTCCAACCATAACTATTCTATGAACCTAGGATTCTGCTGCTGCTTTGTCAGTGTAGGAAAAGAAATTCCCATGGTGGGGAACCTAAAATAGAAGCAGCCAAAATAGTCCAGGAGACTACACTGCCTAGCTCTCACAATCCTCTCTTCTCTGTAGCTTTCCCATTACCTTTCACTCCTTTGCAAAAATACAGCTTACAAGGCAGGGACAGCAGCAGCTAGAATAAATGCTACAGCTTTCTGTCTGACTTTCCCACAGAATCCCAGTGCATGTTACACGCATGCAGTCAACACAGACAGTGAGTTGTGTTCACATTTGCTGCAAATGACTGGGAAACCAACAAATTCTAGATGAACTTTACCTGTATGTGTGGGTTTGAATTTGGTCTGAAGAGAGACAGCTGGAGACAGTCGCATCCCATGCGAAGCTGATACAATTGCTTATCGCTAAAGTGCTGAATGTTTTTCATTATCCAGCATAAGTTTCCATTGCCAGACTGCATCCATTTGGTTTAAAGTAGTTTGTGTTGAGTATTAGCCCTGGGCTCAATATTTGTGAAAATTTCAGCTAAAAAGTCCAGAAATTAGGAAAACATATGTTGTCTCATTCATTATTCATGTTTTTGTTTTGAATGAAAAATCAGTGTTTATGTGGTTTGGATAGAGATTGGAATTTGGCAGGTAAAATAGCCATGGTGTCAGGGATTTACCTTTTGCTATCTCAGTTCATATCTACCTAGATATGGCCAAATTGTAAGCTTCTGGAAATTCTCAGTCCATACGTACTCAGCAGAGACTTGTTAGAGTCTGGCCACTAAATCTTCCATCTGTATCAGTCATGCTCCATCCAGTCTTGCCAACTGCTGAGTTATTTGTAATTCTCATACCATTTGGTGTTTTACTTAACTTTCTGGTTTCTGGAGAAAAGTGAATTTTTACTTTCTCTTGAAAATGAAGTAATTTTGCAGTCCCCAAAGCTGCACAAGCAAGCAGGGAAGTATGTACTCTCAAAAACCAAATCCCATTCCCCACTCATCATTTAATTCTTGTTTCTGGTGGAGCTGATGGAGAACAAGGCACGAGCTAAACTGTTAATCAGGAATCCTAAGTTTTGAATAGAGTGTACTTATTTGCAATAGAAGTTATTTTATGTAATGTGTTCTTTATAGTTTGCTTCTATGTTAATATTTATGCCTGAAGTGGAGGGACTGAATAAGGCTTTCCAACAAGCTGGGTGTGAAATTTTCTGGTCAGTGAGATGGACTCTGGAAAGGATGTGTTACTTGCTTTATAGTACATAGACAGATTTTGAAATGGACGTGTTAGAATGTGATGTAACTTAAAGTGGTTGTAGGTGGGAAGTAACCCAGATAAGCCTCTTGCCCTCTCTTTTTTCTTACACAAATACTTTGAAAACCTTTTAAATGCTTGTTTAATGAACAGAGAGGAAAACAGAAGATACGCAGTTTCTGAAAATAGTGTCTCTAGGATGCCCTCCATGAGGTCTAGCACAAGGCTGGAAACAGATGGTCACACATCTGAAATGCAGAAAATTGCTAGACTTCATTTGGGGAGCTGGAGAGCATGATGCAGCAGAGCTAGCTCATCGGTCTGTCAGCCAGACAGTGAGCGCCAGGCCACTAAACCCTCCTGGTTTCTGAGGAAACACACTGGGCTGTGAACTGAAGGATGAGCCATTCTAGGCATAACTCTTCCACAAAATTGGTGTTGCTGTTCTTACGCCTTTTATAATGCCTGTTATTACCTGAGACTTCACCTCATGGGTTCCCTAAGGCACAGCATCACTGCCTCTTGCTTCTAGGGCAGGAGTGGGAAGTTCATGGCAGAATTCTACTTGCAGGGCCAATGGCAAGCTTTAGCTCTTCTCCACATGGTTATGGTGCCCTTTTTGGTACTCCTGCTTACATCATAGCCAGCAGCCCCTTCTTCCTCTTCTCCCTCATCTTAAACGCTCATCCCAACCTCTTGTGCTAACAATTAAGTGCATAATGCAGCTTAAAATATCTGCCTGGGATCTGGATTTAAGTGTCCATGATCAACCCCCTCTGCAGTGTCACTGATACTGGAATTACTGTTCAACACGGCAGATCTGGTACTTGCTGTCTCCCATACTGTAGAGCTTGTTCTAATTCACGTGCATTGATTTTACTCTTTTAGAAGGGTAGTACAAATGTTTGGGGCTTCTCATAAAGAGCTACTTCTGAAGAGTGTAGGTGAGCCAGTCTAGCAGAATTAGTTGCCCACTGCCTTGCTGGTATAATTCATGAGGAAAGCAACCGTCTTGTTTCTTTCCCCAACTAACTCAGCTTCAAAAAACATGACCTTATGAGTGAATCAGGGCAGTCCAACACTTACAAACTTGTTTACATTGTTAGCTCTCCTGTAGATCTTTTTCAGGGCTGTGGGTGAGTCACAGCTGTCAGAGGTCACCTCTAATCTTAGCTTCCATACCTCTGTGCCTGTTCCTCTCCCAAAGAATGTAAAGTGTCTTGAAACTTCATCATATATTACAAAGGAAGTCAATTTTGGTTATGAAATAAAATCTTAGTGAAGGGTTTGAGGGGGTATTGGATGAGTTTGGGTTTCCTTAGGTATGGGGGAAGTTGAGAGGGTGTAGTCCCATTGTGGCTGGGGTAGCACGTTTGGATAAGGATTTTGTTAGGTCTTTGTTATGTGGGGGACAATATCGGGAAGCCCAACTGTAAATCCAGAGAATTTACACTCCTGACATCAGTACAGGAAACTCCTTCAAAAGACTTTGCAGAGGATGTTAGTCGTCTCTTAGAGCCTCCAGGGTCATCTTGGACAGTGCCCTTCTTTACAGCGATAATTAATGTGACTATGTGGAGAGAGACAGTTCTACATTGGCTCACAAAGCCAGTGCTGGTTGTTCTGATTAAAAAAGAAAAACAACCCTGATTTCCTGTAGGGGGTTCAGCGTTCACTATTCAGTATTCTAGAGGCATTTGAGATTGATCAGCATTAGGGAGGATGGAGCCATTTTGGTCTTAACTTGAAAACAGCAATGGCAATTCATTGATTGCTGGAGACACGTTCTCCATAAAGGTTGCGATGTTCCTCGCCCTGAGTTGGTATTCCAGCCAAAGCCTGTTCTCATTACCTCTGGAAGCCTGTGTAGGAAGTCTCTCAGCCTTGTGTTATTGTTCCTGGTGTAACATTCCTAAACTTACCTGGGCTCACTATGATTCGGAGCTGTTTCTCTTCATGAGATGCTGGCTCTTCAATGACCAATTATATATGCAGACTCTTGTGTTGCTGATTCGGCCTCAGCTCGGTTGAGATTGATAACTCAGAACTGGTTCCATGAGACCCGAAGTAGTGGCTGCCATTGTTGGAAAAGACTTTTTACCTTGGACACATTAAGGTGAACTCAGGCTCCTTTGAAGAATTGCTTAGGATTGAGGTAAACATCTTTTTTAATTAGCACAAAGTTTTGCTACAACTCACCAAACCTACATTCTTCACTTATTATTCCCAAATATGGGAAAGCACAGTTAATACTCAGTAATGCAGTGAGCATTAAGATTATGGAGAGCTGTTGGAGGGAAATGGGTTGTGAAATACTTAGGCTCCCTTGTTTAAGTTAATCACTGGGAGGGAAGGGAGAAGAAAAGCTTTGATTGTTTTTCTTGTCAGCATATGTTGCTTCTTTTTCTTCCAGGGAAGCACAGACAAAGCAAGAGCTACTTTTAGGGACTGCAAAACCTCAGAGAACACATTACCTTAGAAAAGCAGAACAATTTCCTGATGATTATCTTATAAAAATCACTATTGTTGTGCCTGTGGCCTTCTCTTAAGTTAGGTGTTTCGTACAAGGGACTTCTTTAATGTCTGCCAGTTGAGTACCCCAGGAATATGCAAAACTTCAAAAGCAAGGATATTAAAAGTTAGATCTGTCATAACACCCCATTGTCTCTTCTCTGTAGTTCCTAGAAATCTTCCAAGCATCCTAGGCAGTGCTTTAGCTCCTCCTGGGACAGACAGCTATTTTCCACAAGGAGCAAATAAAATGTGCAGACCTATCCAGAACTGCCAGTTGAGGGAATAGGGCAGCATAGGTGTCCTTGTTACCTGCTCAAGTTACCTCAAGGTAACTTGATGACTGAATGGGGGATGATAAGAAGTCTGTCACAGTTCTTTGAAAAGACAGCACATTTTATTCCATGTTTTTCACTTTGAACTTGGCTGTAGCGGCTACAAAGAGCTGTGGTATTCAGGACATGTATGTGACCAGACGGGTTCCTGAGATGCAGTGGTAGCAAATGATGGGATGGCAGTGGGTAATCGGAGCATAGAAGATGATGTTTACAGTTAAGGTGTTGTGCTACACTTAAAGCTTCAGTGCAAGGGAATGAAATTATCTTTCCTAAGCTGTCTTTAGCAAACAAATCCATATTGTATGACCACAGGTCTGAGAAGGTAAGCAGCACTAAGCCGAGGCTTGTCTTTTGGAAACAGCGGATTAGGAAACAGCCTTTTGGTTCCTAAATATATTTATTTCTTTCACTGAGTGAAGTAGTTGCCTTAGAAGAGCTCTAAACCTAAATGATTGAAATTTTTATTTAAAGCAAAAAGAAAATGAATAGCTTTTCAGTGATGTTTGACAAAACCAGACCATTTCCGTTTTAAAAATCGAAATATTTGAAGATTGTGGGTGCTGAAGAAAATAGATCTTGCCTTGACCAAAAAAAAGACTTTTTGTTTATTATTACTCATGTTTTTCCTGTGCTCTGTATTTAATTAATTCAGATACTGCTCTTTAATCTCACCTAGTTGAAAGTTATTAAAGTAATGATTTATTGGCAATTTCCTGCTTAATTTCAAGAAAGCTTCCTGAAAACTTCTTGCTTATAGCTTTTGAACTGTTTGCATGACAGGACGTACAGATGTCACAGGCAGCTAGTGAGGTGTCATGGGAGGGAAAGTATATATTTGATAGAAAGTCTTTCCAAACCTACCAGAAAAGAGAGCAAGTTGCCTCTATGCTGCGTGCTTTCAGCAGCAAGTTGCTGGCTGAGCATGCTAGCCTGGTGTGCCATGGAGCAGTTAGGTCAAGGTAATTAAAACCGGTATTAAGACTAATTGAATTCTGTCCAGGAAAGTACCTCTTACCTTGGAGCTTTTCTAACTGCTGCAGTATGGAGAGCCTGCTGTTGCTTTTGTTTATCAGGCAGGATTTAAGGGATCAGTTGCTACAAGTCTTCAGCTATTTATACAAATGTCAGCCTCCTATTGAGTATGACAAAAGGGTTCCTCCGACCTTAGTGCAAGCAAATGTGCTTACAAGCCTGACATGTAAGGGGAGAAGAGCAAGAGGCAGATCCTGATGGTATTTGAGTTTTGCCAGTGACTTCCTTGGATCCTACCTGTGGATTATATAGCTTCATATTGTGCTGTGACAAGCCCAGCTCCTGTTTTCTTCAGCCTCCATCATGGCCGAATCTAACTATGCTGCAGACTGGCCAACAGGCAAGCTTTGCACCAGTTGTGCAGCCATCATTGCATGACCCTTTCAATGACTGCAGCTAAATGAAGCCTCTTGGGGAAATCTGCTGGAGGCAGGGCAAGCTGCAAATGGGAATGACTTTGAGTGGTACCTTGCTGTTTAATGGGAGTCCCTTTGCCTTGGGATTTACTTTTTGCCCCTAAGGCAAAGATGTCCCTTCAGGAAGTAGAACTAGATCCTTTCCTCTTTCTCAGAGAGAGTTTCTATGAGGAAATATAAAGCTAATAGTGCTTGTTTCCTTTGAGCATCTGCAGAATAGCATACCAGGTGGCAGCGAGAGTTTGTGCAGCAAGGGAGGACAGTTGTCTGGTCACAGAGAGCAAAGTGCCTTCACAGAGGAAGGAAACAGCATAGAAAGAACAAACCAGTCATTCACAGAAGGAAGGCAAAAGCATTCACGTGGTGCCAGGGAGATTTTCACTACCATTTCCAAAGCCCATAAATACTCAAGCAATTAAGGGAGAGAGAAAAACAGAAGGTTCTTCTCTCTCCGTTACTGCACATCCACTGCCTGATGCACTCTTCTTAATTGCCAGAGATTTAAAAAAAAGAGCTGTTCTTTAACAAAGATCTGCTCATATCCTTTCCTGTAGGAGCAAATGTGATGGATGGGAGCAGCCGAGTGATCAGCTAAGATCTACCTCTCAGCCCACATTCACCTTCCTCCTCAGGTGCTGGCCTCCAGTTTAATGTTTAGTGCCAGAATCAGCTTGGTTAAGTCAGTGCTGCAGCCACTCTTTCTGTTGCATTAGAGACACAGGCAAATGGGAACAGCAATGATGCAGGTCCGTAGGGATAAAACTACACGGAGATAGTTTGTGCACATGGGTAGTTTTGCACTCATCCAGGCATAAAGGCTCTAGACAGTATATGCAAGCCCCAGAATGATGTTTTATAGGAAAACATATTTGTAAGTGCAACTGAAAACATCTGTTCCAGTAAAGGGTGTGCTCTGGGTGAAGAAGTCTGGTTTAACATTCCTCACTGGAATGGCTGTTGCCTTCATTGCCCTGGCTGTGTAGGTCCTAAAAGACATACTGCATTGGAAACAGAGAGAAGCACACAAGGACATACCTCTTCCCAGCGATGGTGCAGTCTCACAGAACTCCAGTTCAACTCTATTTTCGTTGCTAAGGCAAGTTTAACCTGTGTTGGCTGAAGTGAATAAGCACAGCTCATCTTGAGGTTGTATTAGAGGCAGGTACAGTTTGCTCAGGGAAGGCCTCGGTAATGGGTTTGAGTCATATCTTAAACATGATGACTGTAATTTGAGTTGGCAGCAGTGTCAATTCCAGATATAGTGACAGTCTGCTAAACAATGCAATATAGGAGTAGCTCAGGAAGATAGAGCTGCTTCCAAAACAGTAAATTGGGAAAAAACATATCTACCTCTGTCAAGATGTCAAATTAGTGCTCGGAGGTGGTGCAAAAGACAAAGATCTAACAATTAATTTGGAAACAGGACAACCAAATATAATGTCATGTGTATGCCTATATCATGGTAGATCTATGATATGCCTGCAGATTACAAATCAAACACAGTTTTGGTGCTTGTCTCTGAAAGAGATAGGCAGATTTAGAGGGGGTCCAAGGCAGGAGGCACAGTTACTGGTAAGCGTGGAGCAGCTTCCCTAGGAAATAAGGTTGAGTTACTACCTACGACTCTTGAGAGATGGGTGAGGAGGAACATGAAATAAGTCTGCAAGGACATCACTGGAATGGAGAAGATGAACACGGAGTAGCTGTTATCTGCTTTTTGCAGTGTGAGAATGGGTCATCAAAGGCTCTATTTGGGCAGTAGGTTTAAAATAATGAAGTACGCCATGTGTAGTTCTTGCAGGGACCTCATTGCAACAGAATGGTAAGGTGATTAGAAATAAAAATGATTTCAGCAAGTAATTTGACAGACTCAAAGAAGGAAAAACCCCGCGGCTGTGCACAGAAGGATGCAGGTTCAGTGCCTGCCAGAGGAGGTCCCAAAGCCCCAAATTACTGTGGGCTGCAAAAGCAGACTGGGCAAGGTCCCTTCAGCACAGGCTTCTTACCCTGCTTTCTTCAATGCCTGCTACTGGAGGCAGGACACCAAACCAGATGTCTCCTGAATCAATGCAGCCATGCTTATGGCCAGTTAGAAAAGGCAGGTAGTACGTCTACAAAGGTTTCAGACATGACAGAGCTTGACATTTGTTTTGAAGTGCCAGAAGCCTGGAAAAAAAATGCTTGTGTTTAAATATGCTTTCAAATTTAGAAGGTGTGAAAAGGATAGCCTAGGTAATTATAGCCCTGTCAGTCTAGTACTCTTTTCAGGTGAAATAATAGGAAAACTGATATAGGATTTGATTAATAAAAAATTAAAGCATGGAAATTAATGCCAATCAAAATAGATTTATGGGGAAAAAACTCCTGTCAAATTAATCTGATGTCTTTTTGATGACATTATGAAATTTGTTGGTAAAGGTAAGTAGTGCAGATGTGGCTAGACTTTTTAAAACATTTGTTGTTGTACCTCATAACATCTCGATAAAGAATTAGGACAGTCTAAAATAACTTGCTGTGAACTAGGTGGATTAAAACCTGGTTAAATGGCACTCTGAAAATACAGCTGCAAACGGGGAACCATTACCACAAACATGTGGTATCCCAATTCTGAACAAATGGATTCTTGCCCTGTCATATTTGGTTTTTTTATCTATACCTGAGAGGAAGCAGGAATGTGAAAAAGCACCTCACTCTTCAGAGCAGGAGACTTTGTTAGGGATCTACCTGGAAGAATCCCATGGGTTACATCTCTAGAGAGAAGAGGCATCCAGGAGAGCTAGTTGATTTTCAAGGATTACAGTGCAGATGAGGCTCTCAGTGACATTGTTTAGTGGTGCACTTGGCAGTCCTGGGGTAATGACTGGACTTGATAAATCTTAAAAGTGTTTTCCAACCTTGTTGATTTTACAATTCTATGATTCCATAATGTCAAGGAATAGGAAGTAAAACCACCTGAAGGAAAGTTTGTTGGTGACACAAATGATAAGGCTCTGCAGAGAAACCATGAAAAAGGACAAGGTCACAGATGTAGGACAGCTGCAGATTCTTTGCTAAACTTGGCTTAAGCAAGCAGTATGTATTATAAAATGGTCACTTGCGAAGCACTATATAAAGGCACACAAAAAAGGATAGTAGTAGTTACACATGCTTTTAACCTAGCGGATCCTTGTGGGAAGCAGTAATTGTGGAAAAAAAAAAATGGTAGTAGTTAGCTGAAAGTGCAAAACTGTGCTAAAAGACAGAGGCTTAAAAGTGTAAACTGGGGTATCTCTGATGGGAGTTAGGGAAGTAATATATGACATCTGTACTTGACAGGTGCTCAGCTGCTGTAATACTGCCTTCTGTTCTGGTGCGTACAGTTAGAGCTCTGCTAAACTGAAGAGACTTCTCAAACTAGACATGCAAATGATGGTAATGTGAGGGGCCATGCTTCACAGGCTGAGATTCCTGGAGAAGAGCCTATTCAGTTTTGTGGGAAACCAGAGGGGTTGCAGTTTGTAAATACCTACTTAGAGAACCAAACTTTCGTAAAAGGGCACTTGAAGCTAGCAAACAACCTTATAAAAAGATCTACTGGCTGGAACCTGAAGCCAGGCAATTTCACACTAGAAATGAGGCACAAGTTTTTTCAACAGGGAAAGTAATTAAACATTGGAACAATTTGCCATGGGAGTGTGGTGGAGTCTCTATCACTGGCAGTTTTAAAATCAATACTAGCTGTTTCTTTAGAGCATGTGTTCTATCCAAGCATGAATTAATTCAGGGTAGTCCTATAAACTGTAGTATTTAGGAGGTTGGAAAAGAAGTTCACTTTTCCTTCTGGCATTATAATCTCAATTCTCTTAACTGTTGGGTGTTGTGCCTCTTCCCCCTTTTCTTGGTAGACCTTTTAACGTTCTTACATAAAAGACCTAAAGTATTTCTCATCCTGCTTGTGTTCCTGAACAAGAGAGTAGGATTTATTTTCCCCTTGGTCAGGGTTGTATTTTCTATCTCCAAGTTTTGGATGAGAGTTTATTCTCACGGGGGGTGTTGATTGATGAGAAAATGAACACGATCCAGCAGTGTGAGCTCACAGCCCAGAAAGCCAATCATATCCTGGGCTACATCAAAAGGAGCGTGACCAGCAGGTCCAAGGAGGTGATCCTGCCCCTCTACTCTGCTCTCGTGAGATCTCACTTGGAGTATTGTGTGCAGTTCTGGTGTCCTCAACATAAAAAGGACATGGAACTGTTGGAACAAGTCCAGAGGAGGGCCACGAGGATGATCAGGGGACTGGAGCACCTCCCATATGAAGATAGGCTGAGAAAGTTGGGGCTGTTCAGCCTGGAGAAGAGAAGGCTGCATGGAGACCTCATAGCAGCCTTCCAGGATCAGAAGGGGGGCTATAAGGATGCTGGGGAGGGACTCTTCATTAGGGACTGTAGTGACAGGACAAGGGGTAACGGGTTCAAACTTAAACAGGGGAAGTTTAGATTGGATATAAGGAAGAAATTCTTTACTGAGAGGGTGGTGAGGCACTGGAATGGATTGCTCAGGGAGGTTGTGAGTGCTCCATCCCTGGTGGTGCTCAAGGCCAAGTGGGACAGAGCCTTGGGGGCATGGTTTAGTGTGAGGTGTCTCTGCCCATGGCAGGGGGTTGGAACTAAATGATCTTTAGGTCCTTTCCAACCCTAACTATTCTACGATTCTGTGATTCTGTCTTGGGTTTGGTCATTGTTTGCTGTGTAACATCCTGTGTATTTTGCATGTCATAGTGGTAGCTGCAGTTCTCCTTGAGGGTCTGTATGGCTTCATTGGTGCTAGTAAATAAAGCAGCCTAAGGAATGTTTGAAGGCCCTGCAGCCAACTGGCACAGCACCACTTGGACTGATAAGGGTAGATTTACCGTTCAGAGCAGTGAGGCCATGTACAAACAGCCCACGGGGAACAGTTCCTTGTTTGTGATAACCTCCAAGCTATGTCTAGTGTGCTAACTGCTGGCACCAACATCACAGCAGTGCCCACCAGGCTGATAGTTTAACAGCATAGACAGCTGACCAGTGCCTTTACCCTCTTGGTTATGGAGTACAGGTAAAGCCTATGCATCTAATGTCTTTCTTATTAGAGCTTCTTACAAAAACATGTTCAGAAGTGTTGATTTTTTAGAGGTTGAAGGCTTTTGTGGAGAACATTAGATTTTGAATGGAAATTTTCTCAAGTCGGTATCTAAACCGTGGCTTCAACTTTCTCAATTTGTTTCAGCAGTACTGATCTATTTTTTCAGAGTAGCATAAAAAATACTTTGATTAAAATGCTTTGATAGATTTTTCATTTGAGTTTTCTACTAAATATTATATAATATATTTTTTATTTCATGTTGTAATGCTTTGACAGTATCCACATTCACTCTGCCAATATTATCAAAATGAAACAATCCATCATCATTCTAATAAAATATTTAATTTAATTCTAATCTTGATTTTGTAGAGCTATTGTTCTGCAAGAACTTCCACAGTTTCATCTTTCAGCTTGCTTTGAAATGAAAACGACTCGTTTCCAGAACTCCTCTCAAAGAAGGTGGCTGTTTTTTCGAGGGATGGAGGAAAGTATTTGATCTAAGTGTACACTGAATATTGCATTGACTCTCATGCCCATGCTAAAAGTGTTGCTTTGACCTCTCAAAGTGAGTTTGTTCCACTTGGCTACAATCAAGAGTGGGGTTCAGCTTCAAACTGTAAACGTCTAAATGCAGGTATCTATCTGTTAGCCAAGTATCTACACTCTCATACCTTACTGATTCTTTACCGCTGATGTGTTCAGCCAAGTCAGTTGCAGATGGCTGCATTTGGTCAGCAAAACTACTCTCCAGGCTCTGCTGCTGGTATAGACCGGGGGGTTTGTGTGATTCAGTTGTCTAAATGTAGGTATTTTGAGCCTTTTTAGTTGCCTTGAATTAGGGAAGAGCTTTGCAGATGATTTGGATGGCATTGGACATTTTTAAAGGCTCACGCTCTATTCTCTGCAGGTGAATCCCTCCTGTTAAGTGTAAAAAGAAGTGTAAAGGCATCATCCACAAAATTTAAGTTGCTTTTGGTTCCTTTAGCTCTTTCAGCTCTACCTCATCTGCCTTGGCAGACCATGAGGCACCTCCAGTGATAGAGGGTAGAGAATTGCTCATTTTCTCCTTATGCTACTATCTTATATTTTCAGTGTTATTTTTTGTAATTGATACTTACTCAGGGACAATCACAATCTTCTGAGCTACTGCTCAGATCAGGACAGTGCTGCTACACTCGGAATCTAGATGAAAAATCACCAGGCTTTACATAGAAGGAAATTTACATAGAACAGAAATTTAATATATAATTTTTTAATACTAATATATATTTAAAATATATCTAATATATAAAATTAAACTATTAAATAGATAATATTATATATTTGAATATATTTAATATATAAATATTTAAATATATACAAGTGCTGGTGCAGATTTCTCCTAGGGTTGATGATAAGTTCCCTGAAGTATGATATCTGAAAGTATAGACGCCAGGGTTAGATACTGAAATGAGACAGCAGTAAAGAAAATTCCAACCTGAAATTCTTGCTATTGAATACAAAGTCACCTATCAACAAACTAAGAAAATGAATTTCTTAATTAATTTTTATTCGTTTATTAATTTTTATTCATTTATCAGGGGCATGGCCAAAATGAATTTCTTAATTCATTTCTTCACTCCTACTGTTCCATCACCTGCATGATTGTAGGAAGACCCTCAACTACCATACATGATTTTCAAGGAAGTTTTAGTTTAAGTAAGCACCTAGTATTTGGGGAAGTTAGTCAACCTCAGTAAGAATTACAAACTTAAGGAAAGAGCAAATCGCAGCTGTTCTGTACCTATATCTGTAACAACAATTAAATGCACTCTGGATTGTAACTGGGCACTGTCACGGAATAGCTCACATTCAGGCTGTTAAAATCTCTTATTATCCAAAACAGATTGACCAAGTTTGATTTGCCTGTTGGGAATGGATGTGTTGGGAGTGCTTAAGCCATAGACATGACTGGGAACTGTTTTTCATAGTGTTGGTTGGCACACGTCAAAACTATGTCAGGAATGCACTTTCACAATTCAGCAGTGTTGGTGGCTCTGGTGTTGGGGAATGTTTCCAGGTACTGTTTAATTTACTATCAGGGGCATGGCCAAAGAAGCCAGCTCGGAACTTTGTTACTGCTATTGATCTTACATGAAAGGGTATTTCAGTTATGAGTAGTATCAGGTATAGAAATAGGTCATGTTTTCATCTAGTTTCAATTTCAGATCCTCTAGCACTTTTTGGTGGTGTTTATATTCTCTTGGTTGGTTGAACTGGCATCAGGACTGACTGCTGTTTTCTGTAGATCTGTTGGCAACGGAGAACAGCCCAGCTCTGCCCTGCAGCTGTTGTTGCTGAAGCTCATTGCATGTGTGCTATTTGTTTGCAAAACTTGAGATGGGGGGGGTTCTACAGTGTAGTTCTATTATAATTAGCCCATTCAGCTGTCAAAGTTGGGCCCTAGCCTCTGCTTCCATATAGTTGGCTAAGAAGGATTATGCAAGCAACTCTTTGAGGGGGATTTTCTTTATCAGAGTTCTCTCTACCTAGCAGATTCTTTATCCAACAGCAAAGTTGTTTTGTTTTTCTTTGTAATTCTTTCGTTTTTAGACTGAAGCTCAGTAATTCATTAATTATAAGGCCTCTCTATATAATTTAAAGGATATTAAGTTTCTGTTCTATGTAATAAAATTTTACTCTGATTTGGTAGTTTGGGTTCTTTTTTTCAGCTTCTAGGCAGTGGACTATGAAAACCACCCTATGTGGTTAATTGCAGAATAGGAACATCAGCACTTAATGTCAACACCTTTTTCTGAGTTGATATGTTGAAAGTCAGGGTTTGAAGAGTGGACCAAGAAAGGACAGTAGATCACAAGTGTCCATGATACAGCGTTCTTTTGAGCCTGCTGGAGTGTTTAAGTCCATGTTTGTTTGCATAGGTTTTATTTTTAACCTTTATCTTTGAATTGCTGTATGAATTTAATGAGACTCTGTTTTTCTATCAGTTTAATTCTGAGTGCCAGCCTGAGTCAAAAGCCTTTATTTAAGCCTATGCCTCAGAAAAATACCTTTGCAGCTTTTGTCTGATACAGGCTTGTTAATGAGCATCTGCACAGTAATGTGGTTAGCATTTAGTTTCCTAGGGAAGAATCCCATTTGAATTCTCTGGATTATGTTATTGTTGGCCAGATAGGGTAATGCGTCTTTCTTGAGGATGCTGCTGACTGGATGGCTTATATAATACCACTGTAGTAAACAGAACTAAGTTTATTTTGGCTTATGTGCCTTTGGGGTAGTTAATTCATCTGAAAGTGCATGCCCCTGATGGCAGTTGGGTGGACACCATGCCCCTTTCCCTTTATTTAGCTTGGAGCAAACTTCCACTAAGTGTGTGAGAAGTGGAAGGCTGCATGATATGGGAAGCCAGAAAGGCTGAGGTATGCCAGAGCTACGGTAAGCGCAGAGACAGCGGGGGGAGTGATGTGTTTAAATATTTAGCCACAGTTGCCGTGAGGAAATCGCAGACAGGCTAGAGCGGAACGCTTGTTAATTGCCGATTTTCTGGGCATTCTAGCATACAGGCGTTCGCTCCTGTCTTGTTCCTTGTTGAAGAGGAAAAGGAGTTGAAAAGGAAAAGCCATTTAATTTTCTGTGTGTGTTTTTAATTGTCCCTCCTGAGACGGGCTTTTACACAGTCTCATGCTGAATCTGCCGCTTGCAGTTCTTTTTCTGACAGCTGAGCCTCTGTTATCACAGTGCAGCTACCAAGAGGGAAGGGGAAGGGGTGGCAGTGCCCACCACAGGGTAGTCTTGGGGTGGATGGACTCTGTCAGATAAGCTTGGGGTACCTGTGAAGTTATTGTTAGTCTCTGAGCCTGAAGGAGGAGACTTCTCCTTCCCTCTGGTATAAGTCTGAAGTGTGACTCCCATCTGGGTGGGTTTCCATGCTTTGACGCCCTGTCTGTCCTCTAGTCAGCTTATGGCTGTTCTGAGGTTTTCCTTGAAAAAATCGCACTGATCAAAAATACTGTCTTGGACTATTAAGAGATGACATTCTCTCTTGTTTCATGGAGAAGAAAAATCGAACAAAAGTTGCACTGGCCCATTGCTGTTGACCTAATCCCCACTTGGTGATGAAGGACAGCTGGGTCTCCACTGTCCATTTAGTTTTTAGGTTCTCCTGATGGTCATGCTCTGATTTTTGAACTTCAATTCAATGTAATAGCCAGTAACAGCTGTTCAGTTGTTCAGTTCAAAATAGGAGCCAGTGCTGTTACCACTGTGGCTATAGAGCACAGAGTGCTGAGATGAATACGACCCCCTCAAAAGTACTGAGATTACTTGTACGGGCAGGTCTCCCACTGATGTTTCTAGCAGTGATGATCACAATGCAGAGATAACCAGTCTCTGTTTAAATTGTCTTGTTTGCATTTTGGTTGCAGCAGCAGGAAAGTACCAGGAATTAAATCACTGTATTCCTCCGTTGTGCTTTGTGGGCCTTGCTGAGCTTTGTGATGTGGTTAGACTCGTATTAGTACCAAAACGTGCCAATTCAGTGCAAGATTGGACTTGCCAGCAGTGCCCTGCTGTGAGTGTATGGCAGCTGGCCATGTGCATTGTTTTGCTTTGCTCAGAGCAGAGCTCAGGGAGGCAGTGGTGAAGGGTGGCAGCTGTTTTCATTAGCAGTCCCTGCAACGTCATACACAAGCTTGAATCACAGTAATGGGGAAGTGAGAAAGAGTAAAAGAGAAGAGTAGATGGAGCTTCTTCCTCTGTACAGGAAGAGAAGCAAAGGCTGAATATCAGATGCCTTAAAGGAGCTCCTGCTGGGTAGTGTATTCCCTGGAGAGCCTAGCAAGGGACATTTCATTCCTTACTCCTTAACAGGAAGCTTGGTCAAAGAGATGGATGGCTTCATAACTCAGACTAAGCATAGTAATAAATGGGAAAGGTGAGGCCACAACATCTTTGGGCTCAGTATAGGATTTCTGGGGTAAACCAAGCTGAAAACAGTCTACCAGTTTACCAGACCTGCACATATTCATTGCTTAATACACTAGTTTTCTGCCATAGGTAATACCCTTTCCCTCTGCTCACTTTTCTCCTTGATGTCCCACTCTCCCTGTACATAGCTCCAATCCACTGTGTCTTAGTGACTGGTAGGATGCTCATCATGATCAGTCTGGACTTTGAGGAGCAGATGCTGTATGGCATATAACTAACTATAGCTACTAGGGGAACAGTTCTTTCTGTGCCTTGGATCTCAGATGTCTCTTTCAAGAGAATCCAAAACTAAGGCAACCAAACCCACAAACTAATTTGAAGATGTTTTCCATGAGGTTTTTGCATTCGTTTTCCTTAAGGTAAAATGGGCATGGTTCTGCTGTTCTCCTTCACAATGTGATTGTGGAGCTGTTTGTGTTTCTAATTTCAGGACAATGATTTGTGTACTACATTACTAAGGTGTGGCTCCCTTGGTCCTCTGGCTGCTCAGACATTGTGTATAAAGCAATGCAGTGGCACCTTAGTGAGGAATGTGCCTTAATGGAGTAGATTATATACATGTTTCTATGAGACAGACTCTTTGAAGTTTTCTTGTCAGTAATTGCTACAACAGGAGGGAACGTCTGAACTACATTTATAGGCCTGTTTTCAGGAGTTTGTCAAAACAGAGTTTCATCCCACTTGGAAGTGTTAAGATGTACAAACATGTGAGTTTTTTTCCACAAAAGCAGATGGAAAAAAAGATTAAATCCCTATATTTTTTTATGAAAGAAATATTTAGGCATATGGAAAGGTTTTCTTTTGACATCATAGAGATGCTTCATTTCATAGATTCTGAAACATTGAATTTCTTTTTTATCATCTTGACTGCTAAATGACTCAAAATATTTCAGCTTTTAAAATGGAACATAAACTGGTACATATTCTTACCTGACTAAAATTAAACATGTAGGTGATTCCTGGTAAAAGTGACAATGAAATTGATTCAGTTTTACTGCAAATTATTTCTACAGCTACATAGTAGTGGGTTTTTTTTCTTGTTTGTTTGGCTTGTTTTAGTTGGTTTGGTTTTATTTTTAACCCAAACCACATTATCTGAGGAACTTCTATTAAAAATCTTCACAATGCAGTTGGAACTGAAAAAGTTAATAAAAAAAATATTCCATTCAAAAGGCATTCACCCATTCCAAAAGTGCTCCCTTGCCAGACTGTGTTGAGAATATCGGATATTATGGTCTTTGGAATCAGAATAGGGAACTGGCTGGGAAGTATCTGCCATGAATTTAAAGTAGTTAGCATTTAGACTAAAAACCCAAAGTATTAGGAAGATGGTAAAGGAGCACACTTTAAAATGTGATGTCAGGGATGAGAAGATAGCCCTGATTTTCCTTTTATCCCATTTTTCTTCTTAGAGTACACACATGTATACACTTTCTCTCTCTTGGTCTCATTTGAAAATCTCAAAGATGTTCACATGTGTTGTATGTACTCCTCTCAACTATTTTATACACTGCCAGCTATCATAGCACTCCAGAAGTGGTTCAGTGCTCAGGCAAGAAGAATATTTCTTATCAGAGGAATTGCAATTAAGCAGTACTGTTTGAATGTGGAATATAGAGTCTGTGTTGAAGCCATTTATAACAAAATGCAAACAATTTAACAAACATAATTGGGAAGCAAAAATAAACAACACCAAACTCAAAGCAATGGCCCTCTGGTCATGGGCTGGAACTGAATTTGTTGGCTGTCTTATCTGGCATGTGTTAGTTGTTCAGCTGTACATACAGACGCTGTCCACCAGGATTTGGATTGGGAGCCAGGAACTCATTGGTAGGCCTTCAGCTGGTAATGACCTTCCATCATTAAAGATTTCCCTAATGGAAATTGCTAACATTTAGAGAGCTTTTATGGAATCCTGCATAGTATTTAATAGAGAATTTGAGCCATCCTAGGAAAATCTCTTTTAGTCCTGTATTTTTAGAAAAGCCATCGTATAGAATGTCTATTAAATTTCTGTAAGACCCTGTTGGGGTTTTCTCAGCTGCAATCTATAGGGTTGTTCTGAGAGGTCTAGATTGCAACCTGTCTTCTGACATAGATTCCTCCTCTTAAGCCAGACAGGTCATTTTGGGTTTCTGGTAGGTCATATTCAAAGCTGGTGCACAATCTCCAAGAGGCATTAGTTAAGCTATGCCTTTTTTGTAAGGGTGAGAGATCTGTCCCAGTGAATTTGTTTCTGTGCTTGCTCTTCCATGCCATCCACCAGTATCTTGTTTACCAGTCCCTGCATGGAAACAGACAAATGCAAATAGTGACAACTGGACTTAGACCTCTTTCTACCTTTGCCAACCATAAGCAGTATTACAAGTATCTTGCATTTTGCAGCAGCAGGAGGAGGGGAGCATTGGTTTTCCACAAAATGCTTGTGGAGTGTAGCCAAAGAGGGGAGCCAGAATGTCAGAAAAGTAAGAGAAGCAGCAGCAGTTAGGTAACAGGATGCAATTAGGGATTTATAGATACTTGAGTGGGCCTGTTGCTGGTGTATATTACTGTCTTTCAGAACACATTCACTGATTAATTAAAGCTAAATGCAGATCACCTTCTCTCCTTTCTCTCCTGACATTTTTCCTTGCTCTTCCTCCTCTCAAGATCTCGGATTGCTACACTGACTAGAAGAAGTGATTTGAACTGACTGCCGTGTTGGATGCAGATCTGTCTAGGGAACACAAAGCAGAAGCAGCAAGAAAGAAATCTCAACTTACTTAGTTTCTTGTAATCCATTGTTGTATGGTGCTCACTGCCTCCCCTTTGTACTACTTAGAGAACTGTATCAAAGGAATTGGCTTGCACTTGAGTAGCAGCTGGGAACAAGCCACAGATGTCCTCCTAATAATGCTGATGCCACACAGGAATCAGCGAGGCTCAGCATTACAGGGAGCACCCTGTGAGGTCTCTGGGGTGCTCTGGGGCAGGAGGTAACAAACTAGTCATTGGGCACAAACTCCTTGGGAGCAGGGAAGAGGCGGCAGTGTGGTGTATCATAGAACAAGGAGCAGGATGGTCACCAAGGTGCAGCAAGCCAGAGGTCAAGGAAGATGTGGGAGTGATCTGTAAAACACATGCCTTGCTTTTAAGGAAACCTGGTTGTGTCTTCTTTTTTTCCACTGAGCAGAGCAATGTGACCCAGCTTGCTTGTCCCAGCAGTTAATGTAGGGCACTTGGGAAACACTTCAGTTCTTAAGTACTGAATATTTTAGACTCTTAATTTACTGTAGGAATGACGTTTTCCTCAGGTTTTTCAACTGCTAAATGTCATGCGATGCACTGGGAACTGAGTGCACCAGTTAGAACCAGAGGAAGACCCCATTTGTTCCTGAGGTACTTCTGCGGACTTTAAAATATTTATAATCTGTCTGTGCTTGGACAATTTTGCCAAAAAAGTGCATTTTTTTTTTTTTTTTTTTTTAAATATTGAACAAGAGCTGTTTTAAGAACCTCTCGCACTGTAGAAGCATTTTTATGTAGTATGTGTTTATGAAGGTGTGTAAATACAAGCAGCATCCCCTGGACATGTTTGCAGTAGCACTTTGGCTGTTCTCCTCATCCCAAAACCACAGCACCCACACTCCCCAGAACCAGCTCTGCTAGCACAAGCCTCCCTTGCTCTCCTGGGTATGGGTTGCCCATGTATCCCATTCTAGCCTACCTTAGTCTGGCGTGCTCACACTGTTTATCACTTGTGTGAGATATCAATCCCCTGTGTTCAAGAGGACAAGTAAACACCAGCACACGCTGTTCTCATTGGTGACATTAGCTAGGTTGTTAATGCCAGGATTTGAGACGCATTGACGAGAATGCTGCTACAAGCCATGCGTGAGCCACCCAGCGTCCCTTTTTTCTTGCAGATGGAGAAAAAAACTTTCTGACTTGACAGCATAAAAAGAGAGGGATTCTTTTTTTTACTATTTTTTTTTTTCCGGGGGGAAAAATTATATAGAATTATGTCACATCAAGAAAAACACAATGATTAAAATAACTTGCTATGAATATTCATTCTCAGCTTGGCAGATGGATGAAGTGGGCTGAGCATTTGCAGAATATTGCTAACTGAGCTCTCTTCCAGAGAATAACATTTCAAAAGAATTTCCGATTAGGTCTGTTGGCCAAAACTAGAAAGGATTTTTCTCTTCCTTTTTTCTTTCTTTGGCATTCTGAGTTTCCACCTTCCTGCTGAAATGAATTTCTCTCTAATCACAGTTTTGGATACTTCTGAAGACTCACACTGAGGCCTTCCAGATGGGTTCATTGCAGTAGGAAGAGAAATATTCATTATCATTATTATTATGATTGCTATTATCATTCTTAACTCTTACATTATATTGTCATGAACAATCTCAAACTGGATAACAAACAAGTTTCATTTCCTCTGACTGAAACATTTGTCACCTCTGGAAAAGGAGAAGGCATTTGTTGAATAGCTTTGTGCTAATGAAAAGGGAAAATATGCATTGTACACGTTTTAAAGTTTAAGAGGTTTACTTTACTAGAAAGAGTGAAATGATCCAGACTGGAATTTAGCTGTTTTTATACCCAAGGTATTTTGAAAGATTGCAAGGACACAGTAACAAACAATGAGTAGCCGAGTTGTACCTCCTTTGAATGTTACAGTGCCCTCTAGTAGCAGTTTTGATTATTAATCTGTACTGGCTTTGAAGGAACATTGCTTTTTTTATCAACACACTGATAACGTTTCAAATTCTGTCTTCATCAAACCAGGTTAAAAAAACCTGTTTGTCAGGAGGAATGTTGAATGAAATGGCTGTTGTGCTGATTCATTTTCTTTTCATGGTGATTTGACACCAGAAGACAGAAAAACTCAACTTTTTTTTACAAAATTGAGACACTTTGTTGATTTTTATTTCTTGATTCATAGAAATCAGAAGCTGTCCCACTTTGTCACGCAACTTGGAGCTGTGCAGCCTGAGAGAGTTAGAAAGCGGTCCAGCCCATATCAGTTACTCCAGTCATGCGTCTTATGTTGTGGAAGCAAGTCCTGGTGTGTCTAATGCTCTGACTTGCACCCTGCATAGTGCTTTTCTTAGGATTCTGTTTTTGGGGGCATTTTTTGATATGAGTGATGCAGTACACAGTGCTGCTGAGCTGAGCAGGCCAGTAGCTCCTTGGAGAAAGATAGGGTTCAGGTATTAATAGCTTAGTGCTGTTTTGCCCAGCCATATGTGATTGCGGGAGGACTTTTCTAAGTTTGCTTACCGGAGCTGTCAATACAACCAGGCAGCAAGGTGTGAGACAAACCTTGAGGCATGTACTGCTCTGGGTAGGCAGGAGTTGTAGAGAAAATATGACAGTTTAGAAAAAGGGCAGAGAAATACACATATATAAGAGAAAAGAATGCAGAATCAGGGCTTTGCTTCAGAGTGATTTGTTACCATTGCAGCGATAGCTCTTGTTTCAACTGAGCATGATCCCTCCTGAGAAGAGGAGGAATCTAATCATGATGATTGATAATTCCTTCAGAATTTCCCCAGTAGGTATCAGACTTATGACGCAGAAAACTGCTCTCTCCTGGGAGAGCAGATAGGAGCAAAATGTCTAGCACGCTGCTCAGAGGGTCCCTCCACTCACTTCAGGTTCAGCCCTTGAACCAGGATGTTTCATTACTTTGGAGAGCAGAAACGATTGTTTGAGGGCCATCCAAAGAAGGTCTCTGGCAGGTTGATATGTGGAAGCCAGTGCTCCGGTTTAATAAACTCACTACTAACTGTACACCTCTCTGGCAAATGGATAGTGACACACAGTGACCAAGCTTTGCCGGCAGTGTTGCCCGAGGCTTTAATTGCCTTGCACATGAAGTTATTTATCTCCACATCAAGAGGGTTGAGACCACATTTAGGGAGTAATTACAAAGCTGCCAGAGGGACTGGTGTTTGCCATGGCAGCCAGGCTGTGATTTATCGCTTCTGCTTGAGTTTAGAAAGTGAGCTTTCCCCTCACCTCTTCCCCTCATCCTGTGCATCATGGCTAAAGGCATTCGTATCCTGCAATTCCCTCCTATACTATCTGTGTAGAATATATCGGGCACCTGTAAAGAATCAAATACTGTGAGTTAGTTCTAAACATTGCTCTTACTGCTTCACTCCTGAGGGTTGTTTTAATTCCTTTCTTTCTATTTCTTTTTTAGAAAGAAATCGTTATTAGGATTTTCAGTGAGATTTCATGATGATATTTGGGGAGACTGCATTGTACAGGCTCTTGTTCATTTATACTTTTTATAGCAGCAAGTTGTTATCTTTCTGTAGAGGGCTTGGAAATGCTTCTGCCTTGCCCATGGGGTCCATAGGGGGTTGGTTTGTTGCTTCCTCATGAACTGTAAGGAAATGCAGTGTGTTTGGCTGAAGTCTTGAAGCAGACCTGTCACAGTCTCAGCCCTGGGCTCCCTACATCCAAGTCCAAGTGCCCTTCAGTCTTAGTCTGCATCCGCCTCTTGCTAATCTAATCCTTCATCTCCCAATATCATGCAAAAATCATAAAATGCAGGGTTGAAAGGAACCTGATTGACTACTCTGAATATTTATCTTATTTCTAGAAGCTTCCAATGAACCAGATTCAGTCATCTGCCTACGTAGCATGCTGTAATGCTCTGCTGTCTAAGGAACTGAAAACTTTTTCCCCATTTCCAAATCAAATCTTCAGTTTTGTGTGCCACACTGATTTTTTTCTTTTTCCTCCTTCTCCACTTTGTAACAAGTTTCTCTGTATTCAAGGCCAGTTGATTCTGTAGTCTTCTCTTTTCTGGATTAAACAAATACGTTTTTTGCCAGCCTTTCTCCATGGGGGATGTTTTCTTAAGATCTCGGACCACAATGCTCTGGGTTTATCTCCGTTGATATGTTTCTTTCCTCGAGTCTGGTGCCTAAAACTGGGCAATGATTCTCCAACTGGGGTTTCTCCATAACTGTATGCATTTTTTCAAGTGACACTTTCCATATCTTGCACATTATTCTCCTTTTAACAGGGCATGTGTTTCCTTCACAACATTGCTTTTCTGGCTCCTGTTCAATGTGTGAACTGCTGTGTGCTTCAGGTCGTTATTATAGTATTACTCACTAACAAATCAGTGATTAGTCGGTCTGTATGTGATGTAATTCCCCTCTTAGATATAGCACTTGGTACCTTTCTGTTAGATTTCACCTTGCTGGTTTTGGACCAGTTCTCCCATTTTCCAAGATCTTTTTCAACTCAATTCCTGTACTTCTGATTGAGAAGAACCTCTCTCAGCTCAGTGTCTCTCACCAGCTGTATGCATTACCTTGATCTCACTGTTCCCCCAAACATCTTACACTAGCAAAGTCATTGTAACAAAGAATAAGTAGGAAATATTGCAAAAGTGAACCAAGACAATTGTGTATTTTCCTTACGTTCCTCTGGGTTGGCCTCACTGAGACTGGATTTCTGTTTACCAATAGGATACCTTTTTAGCTCAAATAATTTCTTCAGCTTGTCCATTTAAATGTACTGTTTTGTTTTAAGGGTTTCTTCACTTCCTAGATTCACATTTAGCTTTCTTATTTGGAAATGCCTTTCTGACTCTTGGATCATTTTTCCCCCTGCATGTGTTAGGATAGGGATTTAATCCTTATCGCTTCCGATATTACTTCCTTTTCAGTCACCTTCCTCATTAGTTTTACAATCCCCTTTTAAAAAATAATAGCATTTCATCTCTGTGGTGGTTTTAGTTAATTTATTTATCTGAGGTATGTGTGGAATTCCTGCGGGACAATAACCCTGTTTGTGAAGTGGTCACTGGTTTTCAGTGCATCAACAACAGTTGCTTTGCAAAAAGACTTTGGTCTTTCATGTCAAATTGCACTGAAAATAGTCTCCTGCCTCTGTGAGCTCTGGAGTCTGCTGTTGGGAGTGATAATTTATTTAACACATCAAGAAATTACTTTTCTAAAATGTCACCCAACATGACACCTGACTCATTTTTGTGAGCAGATAACCAGTCACCCCTTTTTTTCTGCTTTATTAGACTGGTTATTGCTTTGATGCTCATCAACTTCATGCATGTAGTATTTTTCTGTTCTCTTGATCAAGAAGATGCTGATGTAAGCCTGCAAGTACATAGATATTCTTGTATTTGGGGCTTTTAGAGTTTGCTTTATGAACATCTCAAAACATTACCTTACTGGGTTCTGTGAGGGGTACAGCACCCTCACCTCTAAAGCCTACTATTTACTTCACTTTCAGTTTGAAACCAAAGATTATGTTTTCCCATTGCTCTTTGTCATTCCATTAATCTTAACTTTAGCAAGGTTTTTTTCCATTATCCAGCACTCTCATTTACGTGTTGTTGCTCAGTGCCTTTCGCAGTGATGTGTATACACATGGTCATTTTTAGTCTTGCCGCAGAGCCTCATTTTGTTGAAGTTCTGTTGGAAGCCCTGTTCCTCATTTCTGCGGTTGTACCATCTCTTAGCTTACTTTAGCTGAAGTTTCTGTCCTATCCCCTGCTCCCAGATAAGTTATCTCGCTATTACTGACATCCCTAGCAGATGTCTTTGTCTGATTTGCATACCTTAGCACCTGCCAGCTTTCCTTAGCTCAGACTTTCAGAAAATCCCCTCCAAACCATATTAATTTCCAGGAGCACAGTTGGGGGCTGCTGTAGTTAAGATGGAACCCATCCTGAGCCCACACAGTCTGCAAACACGGTGTTTGCCTGAAATCCATGCATTCCTAGTAATTTTTATACCCTTCCTGTCTATTTGAGCTTTTCCTCCCTACAGAGTCCTTGTAATTCCAGCTGTCTGTGCAAGGTAGCATGGTGTCTCTGAAATATATCAAAGAAACATGTTGTAAAGACCAAGTGTCTTTTTCTAGGGTGTCTCTTTCATGCACAACCACCTATTACTGTTACAAGAATGTGTTGTGACCAAGAACCTCTCATTTATGCTTCCTTGCATGTTGGTCTAGATGCTTGCAGAGTGCTACAACTTCTGCTTCCTCTAAGGAAGGTACCTGTGGTTTCCCTTAGTCATCGTCTGGAGCTGGGTCGGATTCTCCCATCTTGTATCTGGAAAGCTTTTGAAGTAGCATTCTTCATCAGAAAGAGGGAGACAGGATAGGAACAATGCTTCCATGACTGAAAACATCCATTTTTGATTGTTTTTCTTCCTCCTTTTCAGCCTGTTCCAGTGCTGCTCAGAGGCTGGGTCTCTCCAGTGGGGGTGGAAGGTGGGTCTGACGGGTTGCACATCTCCCTCTGCTCTGGGTCCTCCCTTCCAGAGCTCACACTGGGAATGCCCCTTTGCTTTTGAAGGCTGTGAAGGTCATGGAGGTAGACGGAAGTTTGAACATCACTTTGAGAAACTGGTTGTCTAATTTGTCCCCCCCATTGTCTTTACCTCAGTTCTGAGGAATTGGTCAGTATGTGGTGTTTTCGGTCTGCTGCTCTCTTCTCTCGCTATTGTATTTCCTTTATGGTTTCTCACTTGGTTCCCTCTCCCTGTCCAGCTTTTTCCTTGCCCTTCCTCACACAGGCTTTCCTTGAGGTATCACCATCATGGCTGGGGGCTCAGCTGTGTCCTGCTGTGGGGCTATTGGAATCAGTTACAACCAGTATGAGGCAGCCCCAGCCTCACCTCAAAGAGGCTGCCCAATGGCCAGCACCTGCACCCCATGCAAGTTTAATAATGACTTATTTTTCAGCAGTTCTCATATAAAGCCTTCACCTCACATGTTTTGTGCTCTTAAAGGGTAAGGCAATCCCTTCTCTAGGGGTTTCCTGCCTATAGGTCTGTATTTCAGTCCTCTGCTCCAGCTGCAGACAATGCTGCTTTATTGCTGCTTTCTTTCTAAGTGAGGAGCACTTCTTTATTTAGTATTGAGGCTTTATTTTAGGGGAAGCAGTAAAGCACCCTCTTCAATTCCACCTCTGACTCCTCCTCAACCCAAAACTTCTTGCACTCTTTCTGCAGTGATTCTCAGCTAGAAATTTCCTTTCCATGTAGTGCTCCTATGGGAATCAAACAGGGTTGCTGCATGGGAATGGGAAAGCCTGAGGGAAGCAGATATGACTGATGCATTGGTGGACAGGCATTTTACTTAGGTAAAAGCTGATTGCAAATGAGTCAAGGTCAAAAGAGCTACTCTGCTGAAAAATCAAAAGTGGTATCTATTGCATTGTTTGCAGATGCTGCAGATATTAAGCCAATGCCTAAATGAACCCTGATCTGCAATCCTAGCTACTTCTGTAAATTAAGAAAGAGAAACATATCTGTGTTTTGAGGTGCTGGAAATAGGGATTCAGAGTTCAGTATTAGCACTAAATCATTTCCATGCTCTCATTTTTCTCTGTGTTTCTCAGGCATTGTGACTATAACATTTGCTAGTGTAGCCTTGGGCTAACGTGGCACCAGGGAACTTGGCATAAACACCAGCCACCAGTCTTTAATCTGGTTTATGGGGAAACTCAGCTGTATTGCGCATTATCTCCTTGTGTCTGGACATTGTCAAGAGTAGGATGGAAGAAGCCAATTTCTCCTGCTGTTAAAGAATGGGCTGTATTTGCAGCTTTGCCATTGACACCCTGAAGTGCCATTGGAAATGTCATGTTCTCCCAATGGATTTCAATTTCCTTTGCTATAATAAGGGAATAATCATTCTCATCAGCCTTTGAGATCTATTTTGGAGGTTTCTGAAAGCAAAGTATTCTGTAAATGCAAAGCAATATTTTTATGCTATTTATCATGTTATAACTGGACCTCTCCCTTCACAGACATGTAAGTCTCATTTTTCTCTGAATTTTTGCCCCCTTGACTCCTTACTCTCTTTTTCTTTTGGCTCCTACAGCTTTGTCTGACCATGAGATGTATTATTCAAATGCCCTCACACTCTTCTTATTGCTAATTATATATTAAAGAGGTTCTGACTTCATTTTTGCTCACTACAGAATCTTAGTCCAGCCATGACACTGACAGGGCTGCTGGAGCTCGGAGAGAACTTCTGCAAATGGCACTTCCCTTTTTGGATTGTCAGTCTTAATGGAATATTTGATGAGCTGGTAATAACCCCAGTGCTCCTTATTTGCAAAGTTGGGGGAGAGCAAGAGACTCATACCAGCTTTCATTTATTAATATATGTTTGCAAAAAGAATTTTTCCATAGACTGTTTTCCTGTGCGCTTTCCACCGTCTTGGTCAAGGGTGGTGCTGTCAGGAAAGCTGTGTGAAACATCCCTTGCTTGCTAGTATGTGTGTAGGATTCTTAGCATCACAGAGAAAATAGTTTAGAAGGATCCTGAAAGCTCATCTGCTTCACCATCTACCTCAATGTGCGGAAGTGCTTAGGGTGTTCTGATGCCAATGATGTTGCTTAGCATGTGCTTGTAGATGACTACAGTTTGAAACATGCAGGGTGGTTTCGTTTGAAGTATGCACCATTGCTTTGTAAATTGAGACTTGTAGGTCTGAAGTCCAGAAAAAGCTGTTGTACCTCCCAGGCCCACCAACTATAGTTTCAGAAATCAGGGAATTTTACTGATTCTAAACCCAGTACTTTGGCTTAGATCTGTAGTTGTGGATAGCCGCATTTGTAAGTTATTGTGGAGGTCTGGCATAGCATGTTCATTGGGTTTTGCCTGATTATTTTTGGTCTTTTAGTGTGGAGAATAATGCTGTTCATTCCTCTGCCAAAGTGTGAATTTAAGAACCCAATTTTGGCCACTGTTTTCTGTAATCTTGGCTGCTTATTGGTTTTTATTTTTTTTTGTCCAATGAATATTACCAGCTACTGAGGTACCGTAGTGATGGATGTATCATAAGGACCTAAAGAGGACAGAAAAATTAGTGAATCCAGTGACATCCTGAGCCACAGATGAGTCTTTGTTCTGTCACCTGCTTTTGGAAAATACACCCTAACACATGAATTACGGTGTATCTTGCATTCCAGGGAATCAGGATACCACAGGCAAATGTCTGTGATATCATGAAATGCCAGAGGCTATAGCAGCAAATTCTATTAGCCAGTTCCCTTTCTTTCTAAGGTATAGATCAGCTACATCTTCCTGTCTTTCTCTAAGCTTTATTTCCTTCCTCAGTGGGCCTGGCACAGATTATGCAGTGGCCAGAAGAGTTTGTAACGACAAGGCTGCCAGGGCAGTTACACTGTGGATGCTAAAATTTGAGCCTGTGTAGATAAATTGAGAGATAACTTCTGAATTTAGAGCTCAATTTTCTCACAATGGAGAAGTGTTTTGATCTCAAAGGCATACAATGAAGCTGTTTTCTACCTTAGAGTCACAGAACAACCAAAATGCTTTTAGTGGTTAGAATACAACTGCGCATATTTTGGCATCCAATTAAAAAGGTGAAACAACAGCTCTATCACACTATAGTCAAATCCCTGTGCTGTATCTAGCTGAACATAGAGGACAGAGTCATAGAATTGTAGAATAGTTAAGGTTGGAAAGGACCTAAAGATCATCAAGTTCCAAGCCCCCTGCCATGGGCAGGGACACCTCACGCTAAACCATGTCACCCAAGGCCTCATCCAACCTGGCCTTGTACACCGCCATGGATGGAGCATTCACAGCTTCCTTGGGCAACCCATTCCAGTGCTCACCACCCTCTCAGTAAAGAATTTCTTCCTTATATCCAATCTAAACTTCCCCTGTTTAAGTTTTAACCCGTTACCCCTTGTCCTATCACTACAGTCCCTGATGAAGATTCCCTTCCCAGCATCCTTGTAGGCTCCCTTCAGATACTGGAAGGGTGCTATGAGGTCTCCACGCAGCCTTCTCTTCTCCAGGCTGAACAGCCCCAACTTTCTCAGCCTGTCTTCATACGGGAGGTGCTCCAGTCCCCTGATCATCCTCATGGCCCTCCTCTGGACTTGTTCCAACAGTTCCATGTCTTTTTTATGTTGAGGACACCAGAACTGTACGTAATACTCCAAGTGAGGTCATCTCTAGTTCCTTCAAAGTAGGTCAGCACTCTTTTTGTGAAGCCTTTTTCATTAGGGGAAATTGAATTTACTTTTTTGCTTACATGTTCACCATTTTCTTTTGATTTGTTTACTTTGACTTTTTTATTGTATTAAGCTAGTAAGTAAAGAATAATCCACATATAGCCGATAGCAATAGTGTAAATGAAATATTAACATGACATAAAATCTAAAGAATGGATCTAAACAAAATGTTCTGAGATTATGACAATGAAACACTGTGTTTAGGCATCAAACATTTCACTGAAGTTGACAGTTTCCATGGAGAGGTCTGATTTTGAGGAAAATGGAATCAGAACTGTTCTGGCAGGTTTTTCCTTTATCTCTGACAGTTTTGATGGCTGATCTGCTAAATTTCATCTTGACCTTTATCCATAAGGAGGGCCAGCTCACTGACCTGAAAGGCTGTGTCATTTTTAAGTATGCAAAGAGCCAGAGACTCCTATATCAACTTCTGATGCTTACTGCTTTTCTCACATCATATACATTTTGTACTGAGGCCTTTCTGTCATTAGAGGAGGAAGAGCTATTTTGAGGTTTTTTTCCTTCATAAAAAAAGGTAGTGAGTATGTATATGCTTGTATATGCCTTGGGTTACCAAGATGCAAAGAAAGCTATTGCTGATGCATTCATGTATGAGTAGTATGCTTCAAAACAAGGTGTTTTCTTGTGTCAGAAAGTGAAAAGTTTTATAAACACTTCTTTTGTCTGTATATTGTTTTAAATGAAGAGAATTACTTCTGCTTTGTCCACTTCTTACTAACCATCCCCATCCACACCTGAATGGATGTCTTGAGTCTACTGACATGTTTTCAGTGATTGGTAACAGTCACATTTATGGGAAGAGCATGAGCATAGTGTATAGGCTTGAAGAGAAAATACAGCTAAATGTGTGTTGCTGGATTTGTTTAAAACAGACTCCTATCGCAGTGCACCCTGTGACATGACAGTCTGTAGCACCACATGGTTTTTGTATGAGATGCCTGCAAGGTTGTGTCAAGGCAGTATTTGTAGAGAGGAGGTCTTCAAGGTAAGCAGTTGCATGTTTTAGCAGGATGCAGTTTGTGAATGCTCTTCTCATTTGCTAAATATTAAACCAAGCATTAAAGGGCTGTCAGTGTTTCTGTGTCACTGATGGTGTGAATAGGTGTAAAATAGATGGAAAATTCACAAGCAGTTGCTGTGATACTGGTAGAAAAAATATTTGACATGCACGCCTCAAAATTGTCTCTTCTCTCTGCCTGCTTGCAAAAGGGGAAAGGTGTTTGTATACAATGGTAGATAGCATGTCTTACTTCAAATTAAGGGTACTGTGGGCTGCATTTGTGTATTCTTTATTCGGTTTGTGTACTGTTACATGTTGAGTTTGCAACTTCCCTGGCCTGCTAGGACTGCGAGAGGTGTTACCACCATGCTCTCCTTCCTTGGAATGGCCTTGAAAGAGATAAGCCTCCAAGACCTCCTGCAACTGCAGGACTTTGAGGGTTAGAATTCAGCCTCTGATACTCACTAGACTCAAATATTCTGCATGACTTGCAGTGTTTGGTTGCTGATTACTCTGGGTGATTTGTTGTCTTGCTGCTTCTTGTGTTCTTACCAGTAAGAGTTCATCAACTGGAGTGGACCACTGGAAGATCTAAAGTTTCATTAGTCCCTGTTCATGCTATCTGGACATTCTTCCTACAACATCAATATTTTGATCACTGTTTTCCTTCATATTACAAGATCATAGAATCACAGAATAGTCAGGGTTGGAAAGGACCTTAAGATCATCAAGTTCCAAGCCCCCTGCCATGGGCAGGGACACACCACACTAAACCATCGCCACCCAAGGCCTCATCCAACCTGGCCTTGAACACCGCCAAGGATGGAGCATTCACAACCTCCCTGGGCAACCCATTCCAGTGCCTCACCAACCTAACAGTAAAGAATTTCTTCCTTATATCCAATCTAAACTTCCCCTGTTCAAGTTTTAACCCATTGCCCCTTGTCCTGTCACTACAGTCCCTAATGAAGGGTCCATCCCCAGCATCCTTCTAGGCCCCCTTCAGGTACTGGAAGGCTGCTATGAGGTCTCCACGCAGCCTTCTCTTCTCCAGGCTGAACAGCCCCAACTTTCTCAGCCTGTCTTCATATGGGAGGTGCTCCAGGCACCTGATCATCCTCGTGGCCTCCTCTGGACTTGTTCCAACAGTTCCATGTCCTTTCTATGTTGAGGACACCAGAACTGCGCACAATACTCCAAGTGAGGTCTCATAAGAGCAGAGTAGAGAGGCAGATGACTGTTAAGAGTGATAACGTTTTTGTTCTTAGTAATTTCAGTTCTATCTTAAGGATTTCTATGTTGCCTGCCTAGATACCCAGTATCTGAGTTCTTGTGAATACCTACTGAAGCCATTTTTCTTGAATTGTTCATGGAGGGCTTGTTATAGTTCTTGGAGTTGTCAGCTTGTATGTCTTAGCCAAATGGGAATGTGGCTAATTGTTGCCTGCCTTTTTAGCTCCTCCATTTATATAAGCTGGTTTCTTCAGACTTGAAAGCATTTTGGCATCAAATTAAGGTTTTCTCTAGAGTAAAATGCTTGCAGCCTTTTGGAATGAACTATATCTTACAAATGAATAATTATAATAACAGCAATAAATAGAGGTGATACTACTTCTGTGTTTAGTACTTGTATGGACTTTGCCCAGGCAAACGAGCCATTTAGGACTGAAAGTGAAAAAGTGCAAATGAATGTTGGGCCATACTGTTTTCTGGGGTACCAGTATAAAACTTAGCTTTGTGGACTTCCTGTTTCTTTATGTTGAAATCATCCCACACTCATGCATGAAGTTCCACTGGATTTATGCCGGTGAGTGCAGATTTTGGCCCCTTAGATGAAGCCAAAGACAATTACATCTCCATTAAGAAATTAATTCAGAATTAAAGCAGTTATTGTGCAGCAATTAAATCCCAAACTGCTGTTAAAAAAAAATGAATTATTGAGATTTGCCATTTAAGCTGTAGCCTGTGCGGACATAATGAACTGGCCTTTTATATTACACGATAAACCTCATGTTCTTAATAATCACTTGGAATTGACTTCATGTAAATAACTAATGCAGCTGCAGCAATCCTCTCCTGAGATGGTGCTGCTGCTTTGCCAGGATTTTTCTGGTTGCTGCATTCTCTTTTACTTTACAAGCCCAACCTGCATGGTCTCCTAGCAGCTCATTTAATACCTTGCATAACTTCTAAAGAACTCTTTCTAAATATAGCAAGTTGCTTATTGTAGGTTAAAAACTTACCAATTGAAATTGAGTGTTGCCATTATTATTGTTGATGGAGTTTTTCCAACTCTGCAAGGAGAGATGTATAAATTACATAGTGGTTAAAGCTCAATAAATATGGCTTAACAGTAGAACAGTTTGTATTTAATCTTCCATGCAAGGGCTGGTCCAGTAGTCCAGTGAGTGATAGTGCGAAGGTTTGTTCATGTGTGGAGCACTATGCATGCATTTTTAAAGGTGGCTAAAGGACCTAGGGCCCTGTGGGTTTTGGATGTCTAATTCCCTTAGCTACTTTTAACAATCAAGTCATCTTAAAAATAAGTTGTGGTTTTCAGTGCTTTTCTCACGGGATGAATTTGAGGTTGGTTGGTTTGTTTGTCCAGGAAGAGTATGTACTGATTTCTGATATTGGTTCCCAAGCAGTAAGACACAGAGATGGCACATTACTTGACTATACAGGTGGAAAGGTGCAAGTTTATTTCCCTTCGTGCACTATGATACTGTTTTTACCTCTCTGCTTGGATTAGAGAGTTTAAGATCTGAATGCCACAGTAAAATCAGTGGAAGCAGCTGGAAGTTCAGTTCTTTTCAATTACAAACCATTAATTTAGGAGATTCAATATAAACTTGAAAATCTCTTTGACAATCCTATTTTTTGGAAAATTTCAGCCTTGTAATTCATATTAGATTGTATGAAAATGAACATAATGGCTCTCCTATGTGAGCAAGAATCTACATTTTGTAGAACATCTTTTGCTTTTCTCTGGCAGGTAGTAGCAGCACATCTGCTAGGAAAAAACAGCATTACTTCTTTGTAAGTTTTACCTTCGTTGTTTCACACTTACCGGCAGCAATGCCACAGGACATAGTCTGCACTTACCTTTTGCACTGTGTTTTTGAAGAACAGGATTACTCACTGATTTTCTGTGTCCTGTTCTGTGTTCCGAGTCAGGACTCTGTCGCAGGCAGCTGACTCTTACCATAGCTCCAAAGGGTAAAACGTGAGAAAGTTGATCTCCCCTTCGAATCTCTCTGGGACCAGTGGTTTCTACTCACTGGCATGGCTTGCCTGCTCTCAAGTGCTTTCTAGATTTTCAGAAATGCAGCTGTCTGGGTACTATTTGCCTACAGTGTGACTATCATTATTATTTCCTTTCCACATCAACAGACTACATTTGTAGCCCCTTCGTCCACCTCCTTCTCAATCACCTTCTGCTTCTCTCTCCTCTTATTGGGGTGAATATTCCCTGAGATGCTGTTCAGCAACAATGTACAGAGCAGGAAACAAATTGTTTCTGGAGAGTGCTATTTACCTTCTTTATTTTCTGCTTTGTTAGCGACGCAGAGGTTTCATTATCTGGGAACAAAATGAATTCCAGGGACAGCGAGCAATATGCACACAAATTATATTAAAAAAATCCCCACTAACAACCTTCAAACACAGAAATAACCAAACCCCCAGAAAGAATACAACAAGTATCTACTAATAAGGGAGCAAACTGCCTTCTGGATAATAGTGCAAGATGGAATTAGCCTGTTAAAACCTTTGGAACTAGCAGTGCTGTAACCAAAACTGCAGGGTCACTATGCCTACCACATATTATGTTATTAATCCTTCAATATGTTAGATGGAGGCAGTGCATGTCAGCTACTTAGGAATGTGGGGTGAGCACCAAACTGGGCTAGTAGGGAGTGCTACAGGGCAGAAGAACAAGGCATTGGCAGAGCTTGGTCAGGTGGAGGTTCTAGAATTGAGGCAATACTACAGTTGTGACATAGTTGTCTTACCCCAAAGCATTTATAGATGTTCTTGAACCTATTTTGGTTCTTCCTTTCTTTCCCTCCATGTTCAAAACTCAGTGTTCACAGCTGCAAGGCAGTAATTGAGTTCCTCTGCCATATGGTAGGTGATAGAATGACACTGCTTGATGCATGGTATGTGAGGGGAAGAGCATATGAGTGCCCTTATCTAAAACGCAGCATCTTGGGAACTGAATGTCTCCTTTTATACACAAAGGATAATATCCACCAGGCTGTTACTAAGGTGAGCCCTTCTTGCAAGGGGTTCTAACAGAAAAGATTTGAATCTGTACTTAGGATGGAGGTAAAAAAGGGAAAACAACCACCCTCAAGCCTGAGGGAATGGAGCTTGCTAGAAGAGATAACTGGGATCCTTTTATGAAATGGATCAAGCCCCCTCACCTCAGGGGAGGAAGTGTGGGGCTTTGATAAGATTGTACCACACAGATGACATTTGGTAATTAGCACTATCTCTAATGTAATCATTCACTAAGAGGTTTAGCTGGGATGCGACTTACCCAGAAGAGGCACTAGTGGAAAGGAGAAGAAAGGACAGGTGAGATGAGCAAGATGTAAGTAGTCTTTGCTTTTTCTTTAGTACTGTCTATCTGTGGATCTCAAAGATTCTACCCCACTTTTAACAACCAGTGTGTAGTAGCTCTGAGACGTACATAATATTGCCCTCTTCTTGCATAGGAAGGAATAAGATAAAGTAATGTTGATGACTATGGCTAGGCTACCTGATGTGTAAGTAACTATGCTGGGAATAGAACATGGAAACTGAGAACAAGCACTCTTTTTGGTATTTGGTGGTACTGAGTTACACCCAAACCTGGAAAGTGTATTAATAACACAACTTGTTTTTATACTTCAGAACAAGTCTTGCCTTAGGAAGATGGTTGTTGTGGGTTTACTGGAAGCAGCATGTCAATCTCACTAGAAACAATCACATGCTAACTAATCTTTTCTCCTATGGAGTCCCTCTTGCATGTGGCCATATGCCAGTCAAGAAGATTCATTGGGATAGGTTAGTGATTTTCTGAGCAACTGTGCTGGTTGTCTCCAAATAAACACCTGCTGTGAGATTTGATGTTGCCATCATTCTGTGGGGTTTGAGATGCCGCATGTAATATTGGCCATCAATGAATTTGGTCTCCAAACTTGCAGATGCTTTTTGAAGTTGACGTTGTGAGAAAGGCTCTGACGCTGAATTTGAAGGAGGTATGACTGGACTCTTCAGACATTTGAAAGCTTTCCCCACTTGCAGATTTCACTTCCTGCCACAAATTGCAACTGAGGAGATGTTGTTTTATTTTCCTCACTCTCTGTTCTCCAGTCTAAGGGGAGGTCTTCATGCTGCCATCCTGATTCTTCTCTGCTTGTACTATCCTTTCATCCAATACTCTTAGCTGTCTTTCTGTGCACACATTTAGGTTCCTCTAGTTACACTTGATTTCTGCAGAAGTAATTGGAGTAGTTGGTTTCTCCTCTTTCTCTAGTCTGGTTCCCTAAGGCATCACCTTCTTCTCCAGACAAATAAATGCCTTGAGGCAAGAAGACATCACTGTTGTAGTCTCCTTTGCATGGGAAGTTGTCAAGCCTGATCTGACCTGCCTTTCCATCAGGATTATAAAGGTGACGGATAGTCAATTTCAGGGATTCATGATCCATTTTAGCACAGCGCTTCACCTTGCAGCTAAGTAATACGGCTGTGATAAAATCAGCCATAATCACTGCATCTTAGCACTGCCTGGGCTGTAAATATTGCCTTCATATATTAAAAGAAAGAAAGAAAAAGCTCAAATGGAAGGAGAGGAAAAAAGAGATCTAAGCAGAAAAGGTCTGTTGATCATGACTGATCAGAGTGTTGTTTTTTTTATATATCGTAAGCTTTCTAAAAGAGGGAAGCAGGGCTTGAAGCTGGTGGGCTTCTTGCAGTACAAAGCAGTGTAGGATGCACACCTGAAGCATTCCTCCTTTACTGTGGAGTAGTTCACTAGCAAAGCTTGGACTGGGATGTACACTGCTTGAGAAGCTAGTGAACTTTGGATACGCCTCCATCAAATCCTGAACAATTATCCAGAAGATTTCCTTACTTTCTTCTAAGTTCAGCCTTTGATTTCCTGAAGGCAGCATCAGGATAGTCTTTTCTCTTTCCCTGAAAGACTGAATGGAAGCCCTTTTGGCTTCCAAAAGAGAAATACTGTTTTCCTTCTTTAATTCACGATTGCCCTGTGCAGCTCTTTGTTCACTGTTATCCCAGCATTGCTGATCTTTGGAGCAAGATCTCTGTACCATGCTTCATTTACACCATATAACCACCCTGTGCCTCAGGGAGTCACTACTGGATATTAAATCCAGATCCTTCATATTTTGGGCTATGTTCCAAATTACTCCTGTAGCTTTTTCAGTGACCATAAAAATACCACATGTTTAAGTGTTAAACGGGTGACGTATGAAAGCATACCTTGCTACTATGCTCTCCTGGTCTTCTAGCAAAAAGCCATCATAATCGAAACATATGTGAAGCATTTCTAGGATTGCAACGGGCTCAGTAAGTTCTCTGTCTAGTCAACTGAGGTTTCCTACAACTTAGTTTACACTCTGGAAGAAGCAGGATGAAACACTGACTTCAAGGGCTTTGTGCATGTCCCTAATGGGAAATCAACAACTAGAAGGACTTTCAGGAGCTGTTCCTAAAAGAAGGGTTGATACAAGCTGTAGGTATAAAAATGCTTACATTGTAGTGATTTGTGTAGAGGTGAATGATGCTGTTACACTGGTTCCTGTAAAACTGAGGAGCAAAAGTGGGTGCTGTCTTTCTCTGTTGCTACATCTTCTCCTATCTAACTATATAATCTACCATGTTTTGCTCTGTTTCTTTTTTTCCCCATTATTTTTTTGATAGTTCTTGTTTTGTTCATTTCATTTGAGGAAATAGAAAACGGGGAGAAGGGCAAGAAAAAGGGGAATATTATCCTGCCTTTAATCTGAAAAGGGCAAAAGGTGCAACATCATAGACAAGCAAGTTTGAATTTATATTATCTGAGGGAATAGCCTGTACACTGAATTCCAAGGCTGCCTTTTTTGCTATCTCCTGACAAAGTGTGTGTTACACGGGTGGCATTTCAGACTTGCTTTTAGTTCCTGGCGTGGAACTGCCTCTGTGCTGAACTTTATCTGAACTTCATTGATCATCAGTGTTCATTCTATCTACTCTGAAATTAGAAGAGAGAGGATGGAAGGAGAAGTCTAGCTTGAAGTAAGGTTGTCTTCAATAAGAATTTAATTTAGATATTGCACAGTTACACTGTGTTGGTTAAATCACAGACCATTATGAGAAAGAAAAAAAAAACAAAAAACTACTCGGGTTTCCTATTCTGTAACCTCTGGATAAACCCAGACTGCCTTTTCAATAGCTGTAGTACCACTCTTCCATGCTTCTAAGGGCAAAATAAGCCAGTACACTTACTGAAGAGTCTATGGGATGCCTGCATCCATTATGGAGTCTCTGCCCAGACAGTAAGCATAAAATAGATTTCACATGATACCTCATGCTGTCTGGTGGGCTGAATCTCCTGCCTTACTCCTTCTTGTTTGTGCTAGCTTTCAGCTAGCTGACTGAGAAGTTGTCTTCCTTAGGCAAACCTTCAAGTAGCATAAAATCATCCACACAAATCTACTTCCACAGGGGGAAAGGAAAAGACAGAAGTGAATGTGTCAGGTCTGCCTTGTGCTCCTTGAAATCAGGCTTCTTTCTCAGTATACAGTGATAAGAAATCAAAAGGCTTGTGTGAAAACTTCAAGCTCTGAAGTAAGGTGACGCAATGCATACTCTGAGTGGGAAATGCCATATGAAAGGAAAAGGTGCTTCAAGCCAATGTTGCTGTGACAATGGTTGTTTGTGCAGGGCTGGGTATTATGGTGGTAAAAACATCAACACTATAGTGATATGTCTGATATTTCCTAAACATTGGTGCTTTCGGTAAATTATTCTGCAGATTAACTCTAGGGTATAAATCTAATTTTCTTGGCTTCCTGAATATCTCCAGGGTTTCTTGTTTGTTTGTTTTCTAGTTTGATATTTTTCCACTTATTTTACAGTTTAGTTGAGCAAGCGAAATGGGTCTTGCTAAGCCTTTGTTCACACTGGTAGTAACCATTTCCATATTATAACTCTTTGCTCCTACTGGATATTTAACACCTTCACTTGGTATCCAAGCTCAATGGCCAAGACTTAAGCGGAGTAAGACACATAGCTGCACTGACATTACCAGAAACAATTCTTTCAAATAATGGATGAAGCAAGGGGTAATGTCTGGGAGCAGGTCTGTACTGTGACTCTGTGTCTTTAATGAGGAATTCAGTCCTCAAGGCAATGGAGCCAGGATCTTGCCTACATTGCAGTCGCTGTACAAAATTTAGAAAGCCATCACAGTTATAGAAGCAAAAATTTCTTTCCTTCCTCTCTCACAATGTTTCCTTTTCTCCAGGACAGACTAAAAATAAATGAATTGGCAAATTAAATGCATGTCTACAGATGCGACAAGATTCAAATGTTTTAATGTCTTTTATTTTCTGATGGACTTTAGCCACCACTTTCCTTTCTTGCTAGTTACATATATGCCCTCACCAGCTTACCGGCTTTTTCTGTCTACCTCTGGTTTTCTCAACCTCTTTTTCCCTAGGGGGAGGGTTGAGGGAAAATGTTCAGGAGCAGAGGGAGCATGAATATTGCAGCAGCTTAAGGTAGAAAGTACTTGTACTGAGTAAAACAGTTCCACTTTCCTGCCATCTGAAATCAAAGTTTCTAACTGAAGGAATGGATCTCTGCGTGACTCTGGTTCTGCCTTGGGAAACTCTGTCACAGGTAATAGCACTGCATTCCTTTGCTGCCAGACTGGAATATCCACCTCAGAACCAAAGAGAGTTTGTTGATTTCAAAGTAGCAGACAGTGCAGCTCCAATGTTTTCACTGGGAATGGTGCTCAGCATATACAAGCCTGAACACATGCAGAACTCAGTCTTCCTGCTGGTCTAACAGAGGAGTAGTGATGGCCCTGGAGGATTAAAAGGAGCATCATACATGGTGTGGGGCAGTGATTTTGCTTTGTGATTAAAGCTGGATAGAAACCATTCTTCAGTATTACCTACACGTTGTCAGTACTGATGTAGAGGTGAATAGCCATATCTCCATGTTGGCGAAAAGCTGCATCTTTGAAGGAGGCGGTTATAGGAAAGATAAAGCAGTGTTGAGATTTGCTGATGAGGTCTAAGTCTGTGGAACTGCAGTGAGCACACAGCAAAGGAAATCTTGTCCATCTGGGTTCCAGCCACCTTGGTTTTTTCCTGAAATTAACTGGCTTGTTGCTGTTTCTTCCCCCTGTGCTCCTTTCAAGGGGGTTGTTTGCAAACTATTTGTGCTCAGATGGATTTGTTAAGGTAGATGCTATGGTTTAATTCATTAAATGTCGTCTTTTGGTTCATCTCCTACAAAACTTCCCTCTGTAATGAAAAGAAGCTTGGTTAACACACTGGCTGTGTTTTGCTTGGACCTGTTTTATCTTCCCCCTCTCCTTCTTTGATATCCAGATCAAAACCATTCCAGGGAATTCTCTCCATTATAAGGATGTTTCTCTCTGTGTTCCTGCTCATTTACCACCTGACTCCCTGTCAGTAAATTGGGAATCAACATGTTGCTGCTTTTAGTTTAGTAATGCCATGATCTTTATAGTCCAAAGGCCTTCTGGGTGAGATTAAAGACCCAGACAGAAAGAATTTCTGTCTTGACAAGTGGGTAGGTTCCAGGTACAGAGTATATGAGTTTAGTTCTTGGTCAGTAGTTCAAATCCACTGCAAGTTAGTTATGACAGTGGAAGTCTTTACTCTCTGATGGCCACTTGGTGCTTCATGCATGTTGAATGGATGATCCCCTTCCTTCTCCTGGTAAATTAATGCTAGTGCTTTGCAGCATGTGTGGTGGGTTCCAGCAGCAGCAGTGTGAGCTTTTTGAAAAGGGCCTGAGACTTTCAATGAGCTGATATCTTAGTGCTAGATCTGCTGTATGCAGTGGGTTGGGAAGATGCTCACTGAGCTTACAACACTGTACTGCTGATCACAATAACAAGGCATTGTTAATGGCTCTGCTATTCAGAGAGATAGTTAGGTAATAACCTTCAAAAGTCTGGTATTTTTCCTCCATTCCTGGAGATTTAGCTAGTAACAGAGGAAAAGTGATCCAGATACTAGCTTCTCAAATAGCAGTAGCACAGGTATTCTGTGCAGGTAGCAGCATTTGGCAGCCTTGTTTTCCACTAGTAGCAAGTTTCCTCATAACTCTCACCAGTTTACACCATGTTTCCATTCCATTCAATTGCTAGGGGTTTGCACTCCCTATGTGTCTTCTAGCAACAGTATGAACATATGTGTCACCGAGAGCTAGTGAGCATCTTGCCCTTCAAAGGCAGGCTGCTCACAAAGCTTTCTGTCATGTGGGTGTCTGTGGTCGTTGTGCTGTCATGGTGTTGGTGCCAGAACATCTACAGTACAACTTCTGCTAATAGTGCCAGAGGTCTTTCCTAAGCAGCACCTGTAAACTGGATGTGCCTTGCTCTTTCTTGCTTGTGTTTCAAGCATGTCAACTTTTGGACTATCTTTAATTCCTGCTACCTTAACTGTGTGCTTAAAGCGCAGTGACCTAGTGGAAATCCCTGGCATGACACTGACATGCTCAACAAGAAGGTGTTTTTTTTGGCCTTCATTTCAGAAAGCATGTATGCGCCTCTGTCTAGCCTCAGAAATAGATGGGAAATGTTTTGCTAGCAGCCTTAGCAAGCTCCTGTAATAAGGCTTCTCAGGGTATTTTGTAGCCATTTTTTATTATCAGGTGAACATTAACAATGCAAAGCTCTGCAAATCACATGGAAAGGACACAGCGTGCAATTACAGATGCAGAACTGTATAGCAGAAACGTGACTGCTGAAGTCTGAACATATGACTACAAAGTTCTAAGCTGTACTTTTTTCCCAGAGTTGTTATTTGGCTGCTTTCCCACCAGTTTCAGTTTTCTCTTGCATAAAAGTAAGGCCACAGTCGAGAAGACTTCGTTCACTACAGGAATGCAGTTAGTCACCTGAGCAGCCTACTGGCTGTATCTCTTAATAATGACCTGAGGCCAGATATACTAGATGAAGGTAATGCATGAAATAAGAACCAAAGGTAGGGATAGAAGGATGTCATACAACTTTGTTAGGTTTCCTACACTGATGATGGACAATAAGTCCATCTTACTCCATACTTAAGTCCATACTTACTCCAGTAAGTAAAAACTTTGGGATGAAAATGTGGCTTTTCAGTGAATGACATTACAGATTCATAAGGTAGGATTTTCTTCTTGAGTGCTAAAACTGATGCCCCAATTTAGGTCTCTGACATGAAATATGACATCTGTTTAAGTGGGTATACATTGGCTTTTCATCTAGTATAGAAAAGAAAAATGCATTGGAGAGTACTGAGCTTGTGGTGCTTTGTTGGTGTTTCAGTTATAGTCTGAGCAGGCACATTCAGCATGTCAAGGACTATTTAACCCTGGTTTTTTAGAGAGGTTGATGGCTTGAGCTACTGTCCTTCATGCAGTCTACTCAACTGGAGGGGACAGGAAAAGTTTTGGGGGTTTTGAGGATCTCCTATTTGTTGTCCCCCTCCAGCAGGCCTTCCAGAGGCTTCCCATTAATTTCAGTTCCGTGTGGTTTAAAACAAAGCTAGCTCAGTGCTGTTGCAGATCCTTCCTCACTGTTTTAGAAGCAGATCCTCGGGTGATCTACAGAGTCAGAGTTACAACAACTCAATGTTTTGTGTAGATGTGCCTCCAGGTCTCCTGGAATGCAGTAGTTTTCTGAATTTTCCACTCATCAGAAGATGTCTAGGGTGAAAAGAATATAAATTTCAGCTGTTGAATGGAAACAGGAAAAGAATCCCTTAGGGCTTATTTTGCACAGGGAAATGAACTGGTAGAACTATAGTGGAATAATTATAATTATACCACTGTGGCATAGCCATAAATGAGAGAGAGTAATTGTATCAGAGACATCTTACTTTTCTCTCAAATGCAGTGCTCACATAGGGAGTTATTCTGTTCGTGCTACAGCAGATGATTATCATCATTATTGTTGTTATTTATTAACGAGCATTTAATTTAGCACTTTTTTTTGCTGCAGACTTGAAAGTGCTTGGAAATTAAATGTGTATCATCATTCCTGTTTGAAGTACCAGTGTTGTCCTTCAGGCCAGTTTATACGAACTCTTAGAAAAATCTTTATGCCTTTTTTATTCACCATAAAAAAGAAAAGAAAAAAATGGGCACATACCCAAATATTCCTTTCCTTTGCAGATCACCTTAAATATACATAGCTAAGAGGCAAAAAAGACAGGTCTTATTCCCAGCTCTGCTACTGGCTTTCTGTATGTGACCTTGGCCAAGTTATTTCACTTTTACAAATGAGAATAATAGTGCTGACCTTGCAGAGGTATTATGAGGCTTTATTTCTAAGGCTCCCAAAGCCTTCAGAGATCTTAAAGTAGAAGAAGATAGCAAAGTTTAAGTACAACTATTATTAAACACATTTATCATATGGGTTGGATACAAATGTTTCAGCCATCTGATCTCAGTCTTTTTCATTTTTAAACTTCAAAGCCTAATTGAGATTTAGATTCCATAAGTTTCACTCATTGCTTCGTTTGCAGTGTATGGATGATACTGTACATTCTCCTTTGCCTTACCACAACCCTGTAAAACAAATCTATGGGCAACCTCCATCCATTTCACTTCCCTGGTGGCCCTTCACCAGTAGATGGAGTATGATGTTGCAGAGCTGACAAGTTCGAGCATTGTTAGATGGCTGATCTTTTCATTGAGGATTTTAGTTAAACTTATCTTCTTGAGCCCTCAGTGGCCTAATTGTTGCTGGGGCTTGAATCTTCTTGAAACACTGGGTTGTAATCTTTGCAGGGTAATGCTTATGATACTTTATCTTTGCTGCTAAAGAAAAATCATCCCTTTTGTTGTAGTTTCTGAACACTGTGAAGTGATTCTATGATGGCACCTCATTAACATCTCTAGCTTTTATCTGTTGGTTTCCATCTTCAATGGCCTCTGTGTTTGGATGTCTTCCCTGCACCCTCCAAAGCAAATAACATGCAGTGTTTGGGTTTTTTTTATTCCCTAGCAGAACTTGGTTTCAAGTGTCAATCCTGTCTTATGCATGGGGAGATGCTAGGGGAAGAAAAAAGGCTATACAACTTTTATTTGAGGCAATGTATTTTACATGCCTCCAAAGCAAAGTAATGTTTTAGTGGATGGTACCCGGTAGGATGGTACCTGAAACACAGCCCCCCTGCATAGACCCATCAGTGATTTCTACAAAGCAAATGAAACATAACACAAGGTGAGCATTTGACAGAAAGTATGTTCATTTTTCTGGGATCCACAGTCCCACTGAAAAGTTTGGAGGAATCTGTACATGGAGAAGAAGTTGAAAACCAATGCATTAGTCCCAGTGTTGTGTTTCTATAGCTGGTTGTAGTGCCAATCTGAAACAAGGTTTGTCTGAATTAGGTGATAAGCCAGACTCTTTGCACCTTTCTGAATGTATTCTTTGCAGCACCTCAGAGATGATGCATTAACTGCAGTGCCTTAGTCTGATGTATGGCAGGCAATGGCAGTGTTTAACTCTGCAGTTTCAGTTAGTTGTGGATCACCTCTATTGAATGTTGGCCTTCAGTTTCTGTACCCCAGTAACAAATGCTTTGTAGGCATCCATCTTTAGGCTGGTAGATGTCACATCCACTCCTCATGAAAATCTGTTTGTGTCAAAAACATTGCCTGGTGGAGACAATTCTCTCCCTTTGCTGACTTCAGGACAAAAGGTGCTGGTGGAGTTTTGGTTAATTGAGGCTCTTTTCGTGGTGGTATATCTTCCAGCCAAAGCCCAATACTACTTTTATTCGAACAAACAGAGAAAGTATTAAAACTTGAGGCCTCATATTTTGACTATGCTGTTTGCTATGCTGCACGGTAAAAGATGTTAACTTTATTTGAAAGACAAGGAAAAAGCAAGGAAAGATTTTTGGCCTCATGATGTTGAATAAGCTTTGGAAGAGCAATAATCCTCCATGAAAACAGTTGTTATCATAGTTAATGTCCACTTTGTCACTGTGTTAACCTTCCTTGGCTTTGCCTCGGGCCATTTGATGACCAACCATTCGTTAAACACCAGGGAATAGCCAGTCTCAGGGGGAATATTATGGAGTTCATTTGCTAAGTAAAGCACTTGCAGTAGCATGTGTGTGTCACTTGCTACCACTTATGCACGTGTACCTGTACCAACTCTCACATGCATAAACTTGGCCATGGATGCAGTTTTTTGATCCTCTGTTCTTGTGTGTGTCCTCATTTATGCTCTGGCACGCATTGATTCGTGTCATCTCATGTTCGGCTAAAATCCAGCTAATACAGGTGGGCTTCTAGTAGGAAGAGGGAAGATGCGTGTCTATGAATTGGTCTGACAAACTGGGAGAGGCATATTTCCAATTTTTTTTCTGATCTTTCTGTAGTTTCTGCTTTTTCTGCACTTCACTTTATTACTTTTCCTAAACCAGTCATGTTTTCCTTAAATTTCAAGAGAACAATCGTTCACATGCAGTCTGAATCATCCCCACTGAACTGCATTGATATTGTCACTCTTCTTATTTGACTTGCTCTTTTCTCCAGAGATTGACTCCTTTCTGATGTTTTTTACTGTGTGATGCTAACTTGCCTTGGTTTCTTTCATGACAACGGAACATAAGTCTTAGTCTTCTATTTCTGAGCTTGACAATTACTTTTACCACCTCTTCTATTGCTTTTCCACTGTTCTTTGTCTGTTCTCAAGCAGCTGAAGTGACTCACTTCCCAAAATGAATAAATGAACTATGTTAGGGGCCTAAATGCTTTTCCTTCATAGAAGAATTTGGACTGTCATATAGCACTGGGAGCTGTTAGCCTCTCTCCCATATATTCCTGTAGGCCAGGCAGATGTGGAGTGGTTTTCTTCAGGCCAAAGATTCCACAGCATACCAGAAGAGTTGTTCACACACTATGGGGAACGTGGATCCCACCATGAGCCGTTTGCCTCTTTATTTGTGTCCATAAGATGCTGTGTAAGGCTACTGAACTTTATACACTTTTACACTGTATGTTTTGAGTGTAAATCTGCTTTTTCTCATACCAATTCCTGAGAGATTTACTGGTTTGTACCTAAATGGCCTGTGTGTATTCTCATGTTGATAACCTCTGAATTTAGTCTTTAAAAGTTCCCCAGGGCAGGGATCATTCCAAGTATCTGGAAAGCAGCTTTCCAAGAGTCTTTGCAAATATCTGGAAAGCAGCTAGAATATAGCAGTGTTGCTTCATGCATAGAGGAAAAAGAAGTTCTGCCGTATCATTAGGATTGCAAAGGTTACAATGAAAGCTCCTAGAGCTGAATATTGAAATCTATTTGAAAATGCAATGCTAGACAGCACGCTATGGCAGGAGCAGCAAGAGGGCACACAGGAATCCCTGGCACCCTTTTTCTTGCAAAGGAAGCAGTCCCTTGTGCTTCAGATATGCAAATACAGGTGCTCTTGATACTTCCTCAGCACTTCAGAAATTAAAACGGAAAAGATTCTCCTTCAGTGCCAGCCACTCTTAATTGTACCTCTCTGTCTCAGTATGTGTTTCTCAGGGAAAGCTCCCCTACTTTCCTCCCTGTTTTTCTGGAACGGTAAAGTGCTCTCACTCGCTGCTTGGACGCTCCCAAGTGCTGCTCGCTGCAGGTGTCAGTCTGACAGTTTATGAGAGCACTTCATAATCCCATAAAGAAAGCAGAGAGCACTTTGCGATGCACAGCCAGAGATGCTGCTTAGCTTCGTGTCCTCTTCACATGCAAATTAGGAAGGCTGCTTTCACTACACAGACCCTTCAAGACACACAGAAGTGCAAACATTTTCAGAGTCTGTATCTGGTAAGCAAACATCTTTAGCTTTCCACAAGTGCGTCTCCCTTGTCCTCCTATCAAATAAAAAAGCAAGGAAACTAAGTAACTAAATAAATAGTTATTAGGGGTAGTTATATTGACAAAACTAAATAAACTAAATAGCTAAATAACAAGATTTCCATCTTGTCCTTCTGAGAGATTCCAGCCATAGCAGGAAAGATCCAGAAAAGAAGCACAAGCAGAAGTTCAGGCCATTGAAAAGTTGCGCATCCAAAGGACCAAGTTATAATGAGCTTTGAGATCATGTGGCTTTAAAACATAATAAGCCTAAGGCTTATCTATTTGATTCCTAAGCCATTAGTATGCACTTAAAATCATAGAATTATGTTGGTTTAGCTTTTTAAAAATGGGAAAGATTATTTTCTCTTTAAAAAACCCAAACAGCCAAAGACTGAAAGAAATGAACCTATGGGTTTGGATCTCAGCTTTGGAAACTACTGGTTTTGAAGTAAAGCAAAGCCCCAACATTGCTTATAGTAAGACTTGTGCAGATACTGGCATGGTGACTGCCTTTAGGACACTTCATTAAAACACAGCTAGGAAGGGCATGAGATATTCCAATTGCAGTTCCTTCTTGCTTCTTTGGTACATTAAATTTACATTTAATATAATTATTCATTACTTTACAGCCAAACATTATTTACCTAAATATATCTGTAGTATAAAATGTGTTTATTCAAAGTGAGGTTGCAACCCTCAGTTGTGTTTGACATATATGACAGTACTCTTATGCAGAACCTTTTACTAGCATGCCTTATGTGACCTCCCATTCCTGTTGGATAAATAAAGGAAGGTGGGAGCATGGTTTTAAACACTCTTCTGCCTATCTCTGGATTTACAAAACACTGCTGCTGGAATTTGGGGCAACGTAATGAGTTGCTTGCTTACTACCCACTCACACAACATTCTGTCACCCAAACATGGAGGTTTTCAACAAGCAAAAGGAGATCTTGGGAGGGGAGCTAAACGTACACAGTGCTTTGCTTTCTTTTCTGACTGAAGTTAAGCATAGAACAAGAGCATGTTATTTTGGAATCAGTGGAGTTAGATCAGTTTTTAGCAGTAAAGGATGAGATCAGGCCTATGATGTACTGAAATTTATAACACTGGGATGTGTTGAGTTTTGGTAACTGGTCTTCTGTGTGTGATACAAGTTCCTGCAGTTTTTGTCTCTAGTTAATATAATATGTAAATGGAGCTATTATAACTTGTACTTTTAATGTACATGTGGCAAGTTAGCAGCTGTGGTACTTCAAGCAGGTATCAGGCAGCTTTCCCACAGCTAGTGCTGGGCAGGGCACTGGGGATTTAAACAAAAGCTGGGAAGCTACATGGCATTATGAATTGGTAGCATGAGTATGATGGCTTTTCATTTCTGTGTCACAGATTTGAATGCAAGCTAGGTAATCAAAGCTTTTAGCTGCTTCATGGTGGTGTCTGGGGAGAATATATAGGCTTTGCATCAGTTCCTTGTTCTTGAATAAAGGACTGTTGAGCCAAACAGAATCCTTCCACTGATTTTATTGACTTTTGTGAGCTTTGGGTAACCTAATAGGCAGGTGCGTAAACTTCATATCCTCAACTTGTGAACTCTCTAGAAGAGAGTACTGACAGAAGGGCCAAGCCTGAGGTCTAATCTCTGTCTTGGAAACAGTCTTTCTGTATTATCATTTAGACATGACTGTGGAATAGGGTGTTGTAGAGCAAGTGTTGTTCCCTGCCTTGTGGATTAATAGAGAATTTCCTGGGAGTGGTAATACAGCACACCGAAGCCAAACAGTGCCACCACCAAATCAAAACCACTAATGACAAAAATACCCTTCATTATAAATACCCACATAAGCAGTGCTGGTCTGAATTCACACAGCTTGTTGCACCAGCTTATGTATAATGTCCCCGTGTGTCTTTCCTCTCCCTGCTGATTCTTAGCACCTTTTATCTGAGGTTCTCAAAGTCACTGTGAAGCAGTAATGAATTAAGCCGCACAGTACCCCTGCTAGTTAGGTAAATGCCATTTCTGTTTCCACAGATGGGGGGGAAATGAGGCACAAAGAGGTTAAGTGCTTCACCTAAGGTCATGCTCTAATGCATCATTGTCCTTTTTCTACATGGTGAGGGCTTATGCCCCCCTACTGGAAAACTGCTCAGAGCTGTTTTCTGATTCTAAGCATATTTGATGAATCCCATTCATACAGACAAAAAATGGGAGCTGGAATTATTTTCTTGTCCTTCAGTTACATAAAGCAGTCTCCTGAAACTTGAATTAAGGGACATCTTTATTAGTTATCTGTAGTGGTAGTAGTTAATTAATGGCTTATTAATATGTCTCTGTGGTTCTATCGGTACACGGCAACGTAATAATTGTGCATTACCTTTGTGTAATGAAGCACAGGTTAGGACCATCTGCAAACTGCTGGTTCTGTGATACAGAAAAGACCTTATGGTGATTTGCAGCTTCCTGCTCCCTATTTCTGGATGTTTTAGGAAGATTAGCAGCATTCCTGAACACAGTAATGCTTTGTTTCTGTATTGAGTAAACTTTTACATATGCTGCCATCTTCACGAATTTGTCATTCCCCTCCTTTCTCTTAGTCCCATAGTTTTGGGAAATGGCTGTCATCACCATCTTGCTGATGAGGGCAAATGGCTGAAATGACAGAAGCGTCATTCTGTTTGCAAACACGATGAAAGGAAACCTGAAACTCAAATGCACTTTCAAACATCAAATAGAGAAAACTGTCATCAGATCAAGACTTGATGGTAAAAGATTTTTTTCCTGTTCTAATTTTATATGCAGTCAGAGGCAGGAAACGACGAAGACCAGAAAAGGCGGTTTTCAGGATCCAACACCCGCAATTCCCAAGGCACTGATAGTCTTTTTCCTTTATTTTTTCACAAGAGTATCCAGGACATGTGCATGATCATGCTCTCTTCCCCTCCCAAGTGTCTTCAAGTCTGTTCTTCAGCTTATGATCACAGACTCTGTATGAAAGTGCAGTGCCTCTTAATGTGACGGCTCTAGGGGACATGTCTGAGCTGATGAAGCAAAGTTTTGTCAGCCAAGTGTCTCGTAAAGACTTTTGTTTAAGTGGAAAGATGAGGTTGTCTTCAGAAATACTTGCTGATTTTCCTGCCTTGTTACCTCTCTGGCTGGTCAGTGGTGATTGAATTGTTGTCTACTCACATCTGTCTGTACAGTGCTCATTGCTTTCATTGTTTTGTCTCTCCTTTGGAGCTCTTAGATATGGGAGATTGCTATACCAGTCCCAGCATGATGAACAAGAGTTTCATTAGCATTTAGGACTGCATGCAACTAGCTGGAAGAAGAGCAGTGCCATCAGCAGAATGAAGGGGAAGGAAGGAAAAGATTGTTCTCATCCTCCTGTTCTACCTGTAAGAATGTCTTATCCTGGATCGCATTCACGTATGTGCACCGGTGCGCACACAGGAGCATTTATTAGCCTTCTCCTGACATTGCTGCTTCTGAAATTTAGTGGCTTTTGATTAGCTCATTTCCCTTCAAGCATATCTGTTTAGTCAAATGTGGGTCATTCTAGCTTCATCTGGAAAGCGTAAGAGTTCTGGAGTAATGTTTAGAGGCCAGCACGTGAGCTGCTCCAATAGAGCTGAGTCTCACATTTTAACAGAATTGGGAGGAACTGCTGCATGTTGTTCCTGCAGTGGTGTTCTTACTCTTTCATGTGTACTTCTCTATGTCAAGGCCATTTGGAGAAGCGGGGACAGAAGTAGTGACATTCCCTTTTTGAGTCTGAAGGTCACATAGCATCAATTACTTTTTGACAAGGTCAAGCAAGAATCCAGAGAAGAGTGGAACTCTGTAATTAAATGCCATTCCCCCAGGTGGCCAGTGTGCACTGAAGGACTCTGAAAAATACTGCAACAAACAAGGTTTCTCTCTCTGGTCCTCCAAGCAATAGTACAGTGCCAATGAAGTAGCTTCATAAAGAATCCCCTAGACTTCTCAAAATAGAAGATGAAGTGAAATAGGTTCAAGCCTTTAAATTACTTACATTTGAGGGTGTACAGCTGACCCTTAAGTTTTACGTAACATCTCTCTTATCGCAGACAGTGGTTCTTGCTGCCCGTTGAATCCCGGGTTCTTTAAATGAAAATAATCACTTTAAAACAGCCCAGGATTTCCTGGTCCACTCAGTTCTGATACAGATGTATGCTTCCAAGTACATATATCTATTCTTCCTTGTATGCATCTCCTTTCTTATTCACGTACAAATACAGCCACACATCCATGCTCCCTTCTACTTCTGTTTTTTGGCTTAGTGATTGCTCTAAAAACACTGAAGGCTGTGCTTTTGCCTTGGTCCTTTAGGTGCTGGACTTTGGTCACTAGAGATCACAGTAGTATTGGCAGTAGTGCTGTGACAGTGTTTGTGAAGCTAAAGACTGCAGAATGTCCACCTGTCCTCTGAGAAGGCCTTTATCCTGGGAGCTCAACAGTAATTGGTGTCCTTATCTTTCAGGTTAAATGCAAGCTTAGGGTTACAGGGATGAAGCTGCTTCCCTTCTAGAACTATGGGTTTGCTTTACAATCAGTGACAATGCTAGAAACCTACCCTTCTCCAGGAGTGCTGACAGAGGTTTTGATTTAGGGACAAGAATGGGAGGGCTAAAGGATAACTTTACACTGGTTCTTTGTGTGCTACTGACAACTCCCTGAATATTTGAAAGGTTTCTCTTCTTATGTAGACAGCTTTAGAATTTCACCTGCTTAGGTAAGTCTTGGGCTAGAAACCTCAATTAACAACTGTTTTGGCTCCTGGTCGAAGGAGATAAATAGTGGTGATTAGTCAGGCTCAGGGAAATACAAACCATGCAGTTCTGTGAATCTCAGAGAAGTTGTGGAGTTTGGTTTTAGATCTGGGAAGCGGTTCAAGCCCTCTCTGTACTTATCCAAGCAAAATGTGTTTATTGACACCGGCCAAAAGCATAAGCTAAACTGAACTGCCAAGCACAGCAGATTGCCAGGGACATCCAAAAAACCACAACCTCAACTGCCCACCACCAGCATTGAGAAAGGATATGAGTAGCAGTGCCTGCTGTGGTGGTTAGAGCCAGGGTTGCTGCTGTCTTCCTTATCTTCCCAGCAGATGCTGCAAGCCTGACCCTATGGGGTTCTCTTCCCCTTCCTAGGACAAGGATGGTAAAGTCTCAGCCATCATCCATTGGATGGCAACTTTCAGCTTCTCCTATGCTGCTTAGAAACTTGAAGCTAATTCTTCTGATCATGAGGATGATTTGGGATACCATGTATGCTGTGATAAGGTGTTTGATGTAGATTTCACTAACCCATTAAGTCTCCCGAGAAGCCATCACTGGATAGGTATATTAGTCCTAATGTATTTAGCTTTCAAGTCACTGTCACCAAATAAGCATACTCTTGAGCATTTATAGAGTCCTTCTTGCTGAGCTATTACATAGTACATAACTTGAGTTGCATGTCTTTGATCTTTGCTTTGTGGAATAAGAAACTCTCTGTGCTTTACTCGTACATGTGGTGATCTCACCGTGTCTCCAGCACCATAAACTCCTGTGTAATCTCTGTATCTTCTTTTGCATTACAAGTCTGTCTTAGCCAGCATCCTTCTCTTCTAATTGTTGCTCATTCTTAAGTTGCTAGAGAAGGACAAACAAGAGTGAAGAGCTTGGCTGTTCTAGTCTCCATTCAACATCAGTGTGTAGAATGTGAGAAGAAACCCTAATGCAGAAAAGCTATGAGCATTGTTGGGACCATTCTTTTTACAGGGCTTCAAAGAGCAAATGAAAATTAATGAAAAATAAGTTGCATTGCTCTTTCTTTTGCTGTTGGGTGAACTAGGGTTAGGGATGGACATAAGCACCTGGTCCACTGAAAAGTGGGGGAAAAAGAGAATTAAAATGGTACTTCTCAAGCTTCTTTGGAGGTTGAGTCATGTATTGCTGGTAGCAGGAAGGATTGTAGTGCAGGTTGAAAGCAGAAATATCACTCTAGCGATACATCCTTTTGGTGGTACATTGAGGGACCTGATGTCCCTCTTTGGCATATCTCTGGTTCCTACTAAAGAGGTTCCAAGGAAGAACCCTTCCTTGGCATGTCAGTGAGTCGTACGTGTGAAATAGCCACAGTGTCATTTTAAATGCAGGGGGTATTTTTGCCTTTTAGATACACAGCCTTGATTAAAACCTTGTTTGCCCCTTTCAAGCTATAAATACCAGAGATCTATGAAAGAGTCCAGCGCAGAGCCACAAAGATGATTAAGGGAGTGGAACATCTCCCTTAAGAGGAGAGGCTGAGGGAGCTGGGTCTCTTTAGCTTGGAGGAGGCTGAGGAGTGACTTCATTAATGTTTACAAATATGTAAAGGGTGAGTGTCAGGATGATGGAGCTAGGTTTTTTTCAGTGATGTCCAGTGATAGGACAAGGGGTAATGGGTGTAAACTGGAGCATAAGAGGTTCCATGTGAACATCAGGAAAAACTTCTTTACTGTGAGAGTGACAGAGCACTGGAACAGGTTGCCCAGGGGGGTTGTGGAGTCTCCTACGTTGGAGATATTCAAGGCCCGGCTGGACAAGTTCCTGTGTGATGTACTCTAGGTTACCCTGCTCTTGCAGGGGGGTTGGACTAGATGATCTTTTGAGGTCCCTTCCAACCCTTGGAATTCTGTGAATTCTGTGAAAAAAGAGTTTCAAGCAGCAGAACCTTTGTCCTTTATTCTTTTGTTTTCATTTCCTTTGTTAAAGGTGCTGGTCTTTAGGATTTTGCAAGAATTTACATTTCATTCTTTATTCCTTTTAGAACCACTTAGGAGAGAAGTTATGAAGCTTGGGATGTTCTTCTAGTGCCTAACCAAGTGTCATCAGACACTTAGAGAAATCTGCAGGTTTACTGAAAACAGCTGAAGTGTTGTCAACAGAGCAGAATTAATTCAGAGCAACATTCAGAGTGGTCAGGAAAACTTTCTTTAAAGATTATTCCATTAGAATTTGGTTTTAGTTTAAAAATGGTTGTGGAGGATAATTGGAAATTCCTGAATATGTGTTTTTTAATACAGCTTTGATGATTGCTCTTGTTGAGAGTGACTTTTTATCATGAGAACTTTGAGTAATTTAAACCTTGGGAGGGAATGAAGACTGGCCTAAAGTGGATTTTGAGGATGTTATAGCTCTGCTCATTCTATTCACTTTTCTGTCCTACTCAAGGCCACATATAAGCTCATGACATTCAAGGTTTGCTTGTAAGTGATTTTTGGAGCAGCACCTTTTCACCAGTGAACCATGACAATGACACGGTATGATGGCATTCTGGATGTATGTCCTTCATCTCAGTGCTCCAATGATATTAACCCTGTTGCAGATGATCTGCATCCTGAATGAGTACTGTATCCCAAACCAGGTTATTTGTGTTCCGGTGCCTTTGGGCTTGGGCAGAAGAATTGAACATGGTCTCCATAAATGTCTCTAGTAAAGTGGGTCATTAATTCTTTAAAATGTTTTGCTGTCAAGATAGCAACATTAAGGGATGTTTCTTTTTCCTTTAGTGACTTCCTGCAGCTTACAGAAAAATCTGTGGTTTTGGCTTTCAGCCTCAAAAGTTTTCCTGATGGATATACTTGCCCACTTTGGGCAACAGTACAAAGTTGAAAAGACAAATCCTGCCCTCACTTCTGTGATGCCACTGCTGTAAATGTTCTTCACTGATGTTAGGGCATCATTTTGATGCTGAGTGTCTGTGTACAGGTGGTGAAGGAGGGAATGTTGGCCTTTGATTAGAATACAGGTAGATATTTTTTTGAGGTATGAATGGAAAGGAAGACACCATTTACTGCAGGACAGCCAGGGCTGGGTTTGGTACTTAATAGCTACTTTAGCTTCTTTATTCCTTTTCTTTCTTAAACAACTCCAGCGATGATGTGCAAATAATGATAGCTCCAGTTCATTCTCTGTACCTCTTCTCACATGCCAGGGCTGATCAAAAGAAGGAGCAGTGACAACTTTGGTCAGCAGAGACAAATTTGATAAAATCTTCTTGAAGGACAGGTCCATGATAGAAAAAGGAGCACTCTTTGCACTCATTTTTTTTCTTCAGGACCTTTAACTCACTTTAAAAGATTAATTCCCAACCAGCTCTAATTGGGACATCTACCACTGCCAGCAAGATTATTTTGGGGATATTAATCATTTCCTCTGTAGTCAGTAGGAGAAAGTGCAGAGCTGAGATCTCTGCTGTGTGCCCAAGATTTGAGAAAACCTATAAACTCTTTTGTCGTGATATAAGAAAGTGGTTTTGAAGCTCTTAATGTTGCTGTTTTCTCAACTTCCATTTGTGCTGGTCCTTATACGTCTCTTTCTTATTTGTTTGTATACCTATTTTTCTGTGTCTATCTCTGTCTTGGTCTTTATCACATTGTCCCATGCATCCATTTTGTTTTTCATCTTTCTTGTGCTTCATCTTTGCCTTAATTCAGTCTCTGTTCTTTCTCCCTTGTTTTTCTCTTTGTCAACATATTTTCCTTTAGTCTTCTTTTTCTGCATGTGCCTGTCTCTTCCTCTGTGCTCTCTCTTCTCTACTCATCCTTTATCTCTTTCCCACTCTTCCTCTTTTTTCCAATTCCATTAGCGAAAGTAGATAATAACTTGTGAATTCAAGTGGAACTTCATTTCTGAAACCGTACACTCGTGCTGGAACCCATTAAGCTCGATAGCGAGAAATGAGAGAAATCATAATTATCAGGCCAGTAAAATACATGAAACATAAAATTTGTCAGGGAAAGTAATTGAAATTATTGGAGCAGTTGGGTCCTGGTGCTGTGCAGACCCTCAGTGATAATGGAAAGGTTACGGGCAATGTTTAGCAATGCTGATGAGGCCCAAGGTGACTCAACACCACCACAGTCAGCAACTTTATGCTCTGCTTACATTAATTTGCTAATCCATCTTTGGTAATGGCCAGCCTGAGCAGTGCATCAGGGTTCGTAGAACCCCTGCCAAAGAGCTGGTGTAGCCAATGTTGCAAAACTTTTGCTTTCGTTTTCCTGTTACTTCACCTCCCTTTCTTCTGCTCCTTTTCATATCTCTGTTTCTATCCTCTTCCTTATTCTTCCCATGTGTTTCCCATTGGAGCCATTTTAGACTGTACAGTCACCATATGTTGATTATTTAAAGCTTGTGCTAAGGCAGTCCCATCCATTTCTCTAGCATTCCCCTCTGAGAAGGGAATTTACTTGCAAACTACCAGGGAAGCCTAGGAGCTGCTGCTGCTGTTTCCTTTCTCTCTTTGTGGGTGGGGAAGCTAAATCAAAGGAAACTAAAGATGTCGGGATCCAAGCTGCACATAATGTATTTATGTCTTTGCTTATGCTCTCCCTCACCACTAGATCAGCCCTCATCCGTTTCTTCACTAAGGAGATTGCAAGGGCTGTTGCAGAGCCAGTGCAGCCCTCAGTGGAACTAGCCAGGGGATTTGTGCTGATGTTGATTCAGTGCATGCAAAGTATCCCTTTGGATTCTGTGTTGTATAATAAAATGTTATTGCATCTGCTTCAGCAATGCAGCCTTGAAAAATCGGCACAAACTTTCATCAGACAAGGTACAAAATCTATTTGCCCATTCTCATAAAGGCAAACACTAATGAACTATTTGTTCTGTGTGGAGAGAATGATTTTGCAGAGCTCCTTGTTTTTAGAAGGGAAGGAGAGAGAAGAAACAGCACCTGCTTCTCTTTAGAGCCTGAAACAGAATCATCCAGTTCCCTCTTTATTTCTTGAAGGCTTAATCTGACCTAAAGACAATGACACAGTGGTCTGCACTTTCTCCTTAGGATCACTGTTGGGATAACACATGTAAGCCCTCATCAGAGCAGTCCGCTCTCCTTCTTTGTTTCCATACCTGTCATCACCCTCTTCCCACCTATCTTCGACCTAGTGTGTCTGTCCAGGGGCTTTTTCACTCCTCTGGAATTTCCACCCAGCCATGTGCAATTCACACATGGGCCTTTTTTCAGGTAGACTGAAATGCTCTCTGCAGGGCATCCATTTTTAGTCCCATCTAGCACAGGTATCCCCATTCCAGCTGCCTGCTGTCAGGCTCCTATCAGACAGGTAGAGGCTGTTCATTCTGAAAAGACCTAAAAGCCTAACAGGGCCCATCAACACAGCATGAGCATAAAAATAATCATCCTGCTGCAATCCATGTGGAAAGAGTTGTAGCTTCTGTTACATTGCCCGTAGCTTCTTTTTTTCTCTCTTCAGCCAAACTGTTCAGTGCTTTCCCTCCTAACTGGTTGCTGCCGTAGAAGCAACTGCGTTTCAACAGCGTTAAGCAGTAAATACTTTCATGAACTGCTTTGACAGCAGGGCTGCCTTATCCAACTATTAAAAATATACAATACCTGATAAAACAAACCCCAAATTTTAAGAAAATTAAGTCCTCTCTCCAGTAATTCTTCCCCAGATGTGGTGCTGAGCCTGTCATTTTCACAGCATTTTGTATTCCTAGATTTCAACCCCCAGAAAGAAATGGTGTTTAACTAACTGTCCCACCAACTTCTTAGCAGCAGCAGTAGGAGTAGTGTAGCTTATTAAGATTGATGTCTCTGTTACAAGCAGAGCTCCTTATTATAGGGAATATGTTACAACTAGTTTGTCTGAGAGGGCCAATTGTAGATCTCTTCTATTACCATTAATACTTTTCTGATGGTAATTATAAAACCACGGGGTAGGACTTTGGAACTGCAATTTTAGAATAACCCATGGTCATTTTTTTTGCAGCCCCCCCTGAAGCTGTTGTTTGGCAATGGATTAAAAAAGTCCCTGCACAGCCCCATCAGGCAAAGTGAGAAACCAACAGCTATAGTGCCAGTAGATAATAGAGAAGTTATATGGCATTGGAAGAAAATTGAGGCATCATTACAAATGACCTGGGAGTAAGAATTATCACCAACTCTTGAAATGGCTGGAATGCTCTTTTTCCTCCTGACGCATGGGTAGATAATCTTTACATTTAAGGGACTGAAGATAATATTGGTCTTTCTGTCGCTGGGAGCCTGGTTTCTCTAAGTGGTTGAGAGAAGTTGTAAGGAAGCCTGGGGAAAGATGGAAGAGAGGGGATCATTTTCTTCCTTGCTGAATTGTTTTTTGCTCCTGGCAAAATCTGGCCTTGCTGTTCTCTGGCTGTGCTCCTTCTGCAGTGGCTCAGACCTAGAGGGTGAAAAACAGCTTACCAAGAAACATGGAGTGTCCAGGTTCCTATATTTGCCCTGTAGAGGGAGTTTCCTACCCTGAGGGGTGTCTCTGAAGCATCTCTGTGGTACCCGATTCTCTATTTCACTGGGAAGCAGTGTCTCTCAAGCACCAGGCTTTCTGCTAGCCTCATGTTTCCAGCCCATGAATTTAGGACAAGCCATGTGAGCATCCTTCTGCCCTTAAAAACCCCAACAGCTGAAATGGATTTGTGAGAACTCTTTTTTTTTTTTTTTTTTTTTTTGTTAAGATGCTCACTAGGAAACAGTTTTCTGCTGTTTTGGTTGTGAAAAAAATTTCTAGAAATCGTCTGCATTTCTAGCCTTGATGTCAAAATGCAGAGGGAAAATGAGAAAAAGTGTGAATATTAGTAATAGCGGTTATTTTTAGGGGATGGTTCATAATTTTTTTTTGTATTGACAATAATTTGTCACATGAATGGAGATTCAGAAGGATTGTTTCAAAATATAAATCCCAGATTATGGTACTTAGGTACGTACTCCACTGAGATCATTAGGGGAACTGAAACTGATGTTCCCTCTCAACTTCTGCTGTCAGTGTAGGTTTTGTTAAGGTACTCAGCTAGGGTAGTAGAAGTAGATTAATTTGTCTCACTGTAGCAAGCTATTTTCTTTCCAGTTACAAGACTTGACGCAGTAGCACAGCTGAGCACTGTGTAGGTTGAAAATACTACAAAGTAACGTTTAAATCCAAGAAAAGAGTCATTATTTTTCTGATGAAGAGATTAGGGGGAAAATAGTTCTGGAACTGTTGGGTCTTTCTTCCCAAAGGGAATCAAAAGCAGTTTTGGTGGTAGCAGTTACCTGGCTTCAAAACTTTATTTTTCCTTTTGCACTTTAAAAATTGAAATGAAAGCTGCAGAGAAACAAGACTTAAGTAGTTTAATCTGCTTATTTTCTTATTAAAAAAGGAAAACAGTGGGTTTTCATGTGACAATAAGAATAGTCCAGATTTTTTTAATGGACTTAAATTTTTAATGAGACTGATCCTGCAGTCTGGTTATTTATAACTTCCACAGCTTAATTAAATCCAGTGAGAAGGAGTGAATAAATGGAAGCCTCTCAACCCCAGCTAGCAAGTGACAATCACAAAATGTAAGTGATGAGATTAGCCTGTAAGATAGTGCTTTAAATATGTTCCTTTGTCCCTTTAAATCTGGGAGCTCCATGAAGATGGAAGTAAGGCACTCCAAGCAGGACTCCTGCTTCTGGTGCTCTATTAAAATGTCAATTTTAAGGAAAAAAAATGTCTCTAGGTCAGTCTTTTAAGGTCTAGAAATGTTTCTGCTTGAGTGGGTGCTGCTGGCAAGCTGTTTGTAGACACTAGTGCATCAAAGTGTCTGAACTATGGGGCATTGCTGGGAGCTAGCAGGAAAATTAATTGCAAAGAGAAAGGCTGCTTTGCACATATTAGAAGAACTCACAGGCAAAGCTAGGCAGAGAAAACTGCTTGGTTATGATTCACATCAGCTTTCTCCATTATGTGTGGAACAAGATGGTGTAGCAACATTGGAAAAGTAGCTTTTATTTACCTGAAGAAAAGTGATCCAAGCCAAAAAAACATCCAGGCTCCAAATATGGTGAACAGGGCCAGGTGAAAGGTGGCTGTAGACTTGCTGTCATTCCTACTCTTTCTGTTTAGTGGGTCCTTAATGGGACTTGCTGGCATTTTTCTGGACATCAGCAGTGTCTAGTAGTTAAAGCACCAAAAGACTGCAACACTTAGGAGACCTGGATTGTGCATAGGCTCCTCCAGTGGTCCTCTTTGAACTTGTCAAGCTGCTTATTACTCAAAGATCTCTGCATGGCTGGTTGGGGATACTGGTGTAAGTGTAGTGCTTTGGAACTTTCACTTCTAAATTCCTGTTAGAAAAACATGGTGAATGATAGTGCAAGTGCATATTACAATATTACTGCTGACTGTCTCCACAAAAAAAAATGATATTTTATCTTAAAGTAAAAGAAAGAAGCAATAACATTTAGGCATTTGTAGTGAACCAAATTGTTCTATGGCAGAAGTAGATACCATCAGTTAGCACATGGCAAAACAAATAATGTGGATTAGGGTTAGGAGTATCTGGATCCCTGCACCTCAGTGCTTTCCATGCTTCTCGTGTTAGCTAGATTGATAACTATGGAGGTTTAGGTCTCCAGAGTGGAGACATCATGGGGGTTCCTAAATATAAAATCTAGGAAGACAGGATTTGCTCAGATGTTGCTGGCTGGGTCACACTGGAATAGATCCTACATCACTCATCTCTGCACACAAGGATGACTGACCATTGGTGAAATGAGGGGTTGCTGATGGCATGAATGCTTTAGAATTGTCTTGTTTACTATATGCTGATCATTTTGCCTTCAGTAATACGTAAGCTTGCACGGTCTTCCTATATAAACATATCTCCTTTCATGTAGAAACTCTTTGGGGCCCTGGCACAGCGTTATCCATGTATCTTAAGAGCAGCACATGAATGACCCAGAAGGTGAATGAGCTACATTATAAAGTTATCAGCAGCAGACAGTTCATAGTATTGGGATGAAGTTGTCCTCTTGTTGGTTGTTGTTGTCTTTGCTGTTTGAGGGTATAGCACTATGAAGTATGGCAAAATCCCTCTTTTTTCAGGAGTTATTCTTTGGATTATTGTGCTCCTCATTCTACCACTATACCATGCTATTACATTTAAATCAGCTCAAGCAGTGGTATGAAAAAAGCTGTTCCCTTGCTGATGATCTAGATACATGCCAGAGAAAATACCTGTCTGCTGTAGATTCCTGACAGCTTGAAAGTTAATCAGTAGCCAAGTTTTGAGCCTATTCGAGCCGAGATAAATTCTGATAGCTTTCAGTGGACCTTCAGTATGCTCCTAAATATGATGGGGTTGTTATCACTTCATATCAGAAGGCTCGGAAGGCTTGTGGGGATCTGTCTTTTAGAGAGAGATGACTGGCTGTATGATGACCTCTCCATGTCTGTCCTTGTTGCCTGTTCCCTTAGAGTTGTGTGAACCACTGGAGGAGGAGAATTGATTTGACAAGTTTGAGATTTCCTCAGTTAGTTGTCATTCAGAGCTACCTGCTAGCTAACATCCAGGAAGACACTTCTGCATTCTGAATAATCTTTAACTAATAGAATGTTTTCTATCAGTTCATTATGTGTCTTATTACACCTGCTAGCCATGATTGGAGTCCTAGCTCACTCCATGACCTTGTTCTTAGCAGGGTAAATTGCATTTCCCTGGTAAGTTCTTTTAATGAATTAAAAGAATTCCTATATACTGTTAGAGTCACTTTTTTCTATGAAGATTCTTGGCAGGAAATCCACTAGCTGCTGACTTTTCTGAAAATGAATAGACAAATGAAGCTGTCTTATAATGCTCACATTTGTGGGATAATGTTTTCGCCATAATTACTTAAATGTGTTAGTTTCCTTGCGTAGTTATGTCAGTTCTGCATGTCTGGAGCATCTACATAATTTATTGTAATTACATGGCTTTGTGTGTGTACAGAAGCTGCGTTGCTGAGCTGAGCAGCTAAGCTTTTAGTGTTAAGGGCTATTAGAGCTTGTGCTTCACTACAAGCACGGAGGCATATGTTTCCAAAGAAATAAAACTTGAGTTCCATCCCTGCAGATGTGTTGAACTTTTGAGAGGCAAAAATAAGCATCAGTAAATTAGCGACCGTGTTGCATGAAGAAAACATGGCATCTTCATTCTTCTGGAAGCGCTGGAACATCAAAATTCAATATCTCTCATGTAGCCTTTATTCCACCAAAGGTTTTCTTTCACCTTAGGAATTGCTTGTGCTTTTGGGTAATCTGCATCTATGTAGTACCTGCAGCACTGTGAGTTTTGTGTTCTCTAAACATCTACTACTTACTGATAGACTGTAACACCTTTTCTATGGTTCTATGGTGGATTTTGAGAAGCTTGTATAGGATTTTGTGTGGCTCAGCTTTAACTCAATGGTATATATATTTCTTGCCCTACAACAGTGTGTACTTACCACAAGCAACCTCGAAAGGTCGTGTTCTAGGTGCTGTTCAGGTATTAGGTATTACTAAATATAGGGGCACTACTGAAATTAAACCATTCCTGGTAACAAAGCTGGTTTAGGTGGATGCTAAACGGTATGCACCTTCTAGTGTGGTAGCATGTGGTACTTCCATTCATTTAGTTTTTGTGTGTTGAATGTGTTAATGATAACTGCATTACAGAAGGATGTACTTTACCTGAGGCCTTGGGAAACCAGTGAGTTGTATTTTGGATGAGGAAGATACCACCTTGTACAGTAAAAAGAATATTCTTCTTTTCCACCTTTCCCCTGTCTTGTCATTTTAAAGCTATTTGAGGCAGGCCCTGGTCTCTTTCTTACTGTGGTCACATTACAATATCTAGCACAGTGGAGTTGAGCTTCTTCTTGAAATATGAGTGCTACAGACTAGACATTATCTGTAGAAGTACACAGTTTGCTTGTCAGTAATGAAAATGATCTGTCTGCACACTGAACATTTCTATGGGTTCTGGTGAAGAAGAAGTGGAAAATTCCAATATTGGGTGGGAGAAGGGGAGGAAACTTATGGAGTATCAGGGTACAAAACCCACACAAGCCATTGTTGCCTTTCTAATTTCCTAATACTATTTGTTACTTCAATATTTTCCAGTGAAATAACATGACTGTGCTGCCTACCCCTATGTGAGATCTCTTACTGACATGTGGGTTGTGAACACCTGCTTGCACCTTATGGTGCACCATACCGAGAACATGAAATTCCATTTGGAACAGAATCAGCTCAAATGCGTCAAAAGCATCACTACCCTGCAGCCCGCTCTGTTTTCCCAGCCTGGGACTGACCTGGGAATCAAAAGTATCCCATATGCCTTTTGTGTGGGCAGGTAAACTATTCTTCACACAAGTGCTCTGAGCTGTTGCTATTACAGCTTTGATATTAATGCTTAACATTCCTAACTTGTCTCAGGTTCCAAAGTTTTAGCTATTTAATGCAAAACAATAAGAAGGAAGGGGGGCAGAACCCTCTCACCTGTCACTTGCCTTCATCACAAGAGGTGCTCATTCCACGTTTCCATGGTAATCATGGAACTCTGTGATTTGCTGAAGCTCACACCTCCCTCTCAGCTACAAGACAGGAGATGCTAAAGAAGAGGCCAATGTAATTACTAACCTTCCAGCTATCCAGCAGCCCTAGGGCTTATCTGCTTTCATCAAGAGAGGATTGAATTGTGCCTAAAGTATAAGGACCCGACAGTTAAGAGAATTGTGCTTCATGGAGAGGTGAGGAAGGCAAGGCCATGGGAAGCTGGGGGTGAAAGGTTTGCTTACCTCTAGAAGACACCAAACATGAGGTACAGATGGGACATTTTGTACAGCATTAAGCACTGCAGCTAGAAAGGTCTAAAAGCTGATCCTGCGCATATATTCTTTCACACACGCATACAAGTATTCACGTAGAAAATCTGTGATAGCGCAGCTCAAGTAAATGCAATTATACTTCTATAGAGCAGGATGAGGTGGGAGTGAAATTGGTCCTTTTTGATGGTAGCTTGTAGCAATACTACGTTATCATTTTCCTGCCTATAAGGGTGTTTCTAGAGCAAACAAATGGGAAGTTAAAGAACTAGAAAGCTTTTAACCTCTGTGAGCCCAAGCACTACCTTAGCTCAAAATTGAAAGGTGACAAATTGCTCTACCTTGCAGCAAACAAGGGCTGGATCCAGAAATCAGCATGAACCTCAGGTACCTGTTTAACATGCAAGAAGCCAGGCATGTTCTGTGAGTGACAGGGCCTTCCTTTTTATGTAAGCAGCAAAGTGAGACATTTGGTATTAGTCTGATCACTGATGGGTATGCAAAATAAACAACAATACATAGTTTGGGGACCACAGTCAGCTATGGAAGAAGTGATCACAGCTTTTGAGAAAATTCTTGGTTCCATTTCATTCCTCAGATGGTTTGAATGATGTTGCATAATAATTGCAGGGAAATAACTGGAAGGAAAGGTTGCTACTTATTCTAGCTTACTAGCAGTTTCTTCTTTTTCTTTCCTTTGCTGCTCTGTGTCAAAACAAACATAAATTAGGACAAAAGGAGTTCAATAAATCCTTCAGCAACTTAAAAACAGAGGAGGGAGAGAAAGGACTGCAACCTGGTCTCCACTTCAGCTCTCTAGGAGCTACTAGGTCCTGTGAGTTCTCCTGAATATTAAGGCCCCTGTCTGGAGTTGCTTCTGTTTTCTCTTCCCATCCTGTGGGGAAATGCCAAATGACTCCAAGATCTCAGCTTCTTAATAAGATTTTCCATCCTTTTCTGTCCTTTCCGGAGTGGTCATTTGACTACAGCAACAGTAAGCATTTGTATTTGATTTCTGCAGTCTGAGTGGCTTTAAGGAGAAGGGAACAAAAATCTTTATAAATTCGTTGGGTGTCAAAAAGATCCACTTGTTTGCTTTGCATCTCTTAACAATCCTGCTCCGTTCTCCCCTCTCTCTCTCTGTATTCTATATTCAGCTTGAAAAAAGTTCATGTTTAAGCCAAAGGGGTTTTACATGGTAATAGTTCACTTGAGCGGATATTTTTGTTGTTGTTCTTCAAACGTTTTGAAAAAGCAAATTCACAGAAGGAGAAAGCTCTGGGGAATTTGACAAGATTCAGAAGGGCTTAAAGTAGATGAACAGCGCTGGAATTGAGAAAATATTCAGAGGAACCCAAGTAGTACTGAAGATTGGAAATTCCATGTGAATGGTACCCACGGTGTGGCCCTTTTTAGGCCCAAAGAGGAGCCACTGGCTGAGCAAACCAATGGGAGCAGAAGCAAGCTTCAGATACCTGGAGTTCAAATGCATATAAGCTGTGACTTGTATGTAGAAATCTGGTGTATGTTTATTTTACACAGTTTATTCCCTCAATCTCCCTTATTCCAATTAATATCTTGAATTTTTATCCACCAAGATAAACCTGGCACGAGTTTTCAGCAGAATAACTGCATTTGCTGCAACATACACAGCTCCTTAACTTCTTAGGCATTTAATAACAGTGCTTTTCATTTAGAAGAGGCTGACACAGGACCTTATTCAACTGTAGAGCAGTTCAGAGCTGGGTTCATATCCCAGGACTGACAGCAGAGCAATCTCTATCTCTACCTGGTTCAGGGTGCGTAAAAGAGTCTTACACTGGGTAGACACCAACAGCATTCTCAGTACAATCCCAGTCCAGCCACAGCGGACCACTGAGCTTCCCAGTGTGTCACTTGCATGTCCCATATCTTCATCACCTACAGAGTAAGGGTTCTTCCACAAGGGCTCAGCTTGAGGCCATTTGAAGATTTTTTTGCATGTTGCTGGCAGGAACATTCCCATGAATTCTGAATTGGCTGCAAAATACCTGAGCCTGACAGGCATGTTAAGAGCTGAAGTGACTTACCTGTCAGGTATTAACATCTCTGAAACTTTCCCAATGTCTTACTTATACGTCATTATCTTTTTCCACCCCTCTCTCTTCCACACACTAGCTTGTCTGTAGATTTGGACAGTCAGCCAGCCACAGGGAAGGACTGTTTCTGGCTTTTGGTTCTGCAACATAATTAGTTATGGAGATTATTTTTGGACTGTTAGTTCCTTCCAGCATCCTGTAACCTCACAGTAATGTACAAAACTGGTAGAAAAGCATGCAGATTTTATCAGCCATATTGTAACTATTGTGGCTTTGAACCTTTTCACCCAAAAGTCATTGCACAGTCATCATGTGATCACAGAATTGATGTATTTATGTGTTGTCTGCAGCAATTTTCCTCAGAATACTATAGCACCCATAATTATTGCAGGGAGAACAATATTTTACTCATTTGATCTGGAAACACTCAGAAGCATTGTCTTACAGCACTGCTAACTTATACAGTGAAAATTGCTACTAGTCCAATTTAACTTGATATTGATGTGGGTGGGAGACTGAGCAGACAAGGTCCCAGTAGCCAGACTTGGTTCTTGCAATCATTTCATGCAGTTTGTACAGTACTGTTTTCAACAAATGTAAGTAAAAATGGCCAGGTGAAATCCTTAGCCCTATCAAGAGCAGGACACTAGGTTTTCAAAGAGCCATCAGTTGTGTTGTATCTGACTAGCTGGGAATGGCAGAGTTTGTCTAATGAGCTCCTTGCTCGAGCATCTAACTCGAGCAGACACAAGGCAGGAGCTCGGATCTGTTGGTACTCAGCAAAAGCCGCTGTTCTACCCTGTTGTAGTTTAGCCCTGGCTGGCAACTAAGTATCAAGAAACCAGGGCACTCATGGAGCCAGAATACCCCTGACCCAGGGCAAAACTGGGTTAATCAGAAGTGTAGTGCTCATCTGTGAGCCCTCACAGGCTGTGGTGTATCACTCTTAACACTCCTTGTAAGTCAGGACATGCTCATTCACATGCAAGGCCGGAAATTTTCAGAGAGCATCCTGCAGAAGGCACAGTGATGACACTTGTTTGCTTGTACTTAGAGCACTATCGGCAAGAACTAGGGGAATAGATGTGGTTGTGTTTCAGATTCATAGAACCAACTAGGTTGGAAAAGACCTTTAAAATCCTTAAGTCCAACCAGTACCCCAGGAAATCACCAAATAGGATGGTGCAAGGACCTAAACCTGGTGTGTTTCCATGAGAAGGAAGGTATTTTTACACCAGGATTATAGGACAGCATAGAGTTCCAGGCCTGGAAATGTTTCCTTCTTTGTTCAGTATAAATATTTTAATGTGCTTTATTTTGGCCCTGTGATCTTAGAGCTGTCATCCCCAAAATCTAAAATATTAACCACATATTTGTGCATAAATAACAATTAGGAGGTTGAGATACAACTAAAATGAAGAAAACTTGCAAACATGAATAAATTCTTGTGGGTTATGTGGCCTAGAATGTATAAAACATTTGACTGTGTGTTAGAGGAGTATGACATGAATGAATGAAAGGTAGACCTGGTTCTTTTCTTCATAGCTATGCAAGTGGGTTCAAAACCAGTAGAGCTTAGGAAGGGCGAAACCTGAGAGCTTCCATCTCTGTTCTCCTAGACTTGAGAGTATTCACTTAGCTAGGCTTGCAAAAGGTTCTGGTTGTTAGAAAAACAACACATAATGTTACCTTGGCAACCTGAGGTGCTCTGTGTTCAAAGAGAGATAAGGATAGTTTTTAAAAGTCTGGAAGAAGTCTTCGCTAGAGCTGGCGCATTGGGGAATGGCTCTTCAGAGCAGTAGGCATCTGCATGCAGGCATGATAAGACTTTGAACGGCAGCTGCAGTATGTCTGTGTGTGTCAACAATTGAATCTGTGCCAAAAAAAAATTGCAAGGACACATGTGAGTTGCAATCTTTTATTCTTTTTAGTTTAATCTTCTTTCTTCCTAGGGTCTAAGGTACTTCTGTCCGTTGATTTGGTGAGGAAAGAATAGGTGCTTCTATAAAGCAGCCTTTTATTTCCAGTCACGCAGAATTTACATTTAAAGCATTCTGCAGATAAATTTGATGCATCTTCAGGTTCTGTGGTGGGCATTTTTATTATTTTTAGGTGACGAGCTGACCCTTTGATGAGGGATCTTGGGGGGGGGGTTATTCTGAAGAAGTGGGGACCTTATCACTCTCTACAACTACCTGAAAGGAGGTTGCAGTGAGGTGAGGTTGGTCTCTTCTCCCAAGTGACAGGAGAAGAGAAAACGGCCTCAAGCTGCACCAGGGAAGGTTTAGATTGGATACTAAGAACAATTCCTTCCCCAAAGTGTGCTCAGGTGTTGGAACAGGCTCCCCAGGGTTGTGGTGGAGCCAACATCCCTGGAAGTGTTCACAAAACTTGTAGATCAGGCCCTCAGTGACACGGGTTAGTGGTGACCTTGGCAGCTGGAGTCATGATAGAATTTTATTATCTTAAATGTCTTTTCCAACCTAGCAAATTCTATGATTCTATGATCCTTTGCATTGCATCTGAAAACTGCATTCCTTACAGTAAGTCAAAGTTGGCAGAAATGGCAAGATTTGGGTTGGGAGAGAGGGAGTAAAACATTCTGGTTTGGACTGCAACAATATTACCTTTTCTACCCACTGTGGAGCACCCCCCATGCACCTCCCTAAAAGGCAGGCTGAGACTTTTATGAGAGCAGAGCTTAAAGAGATTATGAGAGTGCTGGCCTCCCAAGATGTTTCCTAGTCCATCCTGCAGCTCAGGTGAGGATCAAGTTGCTTAGGCCATTCTAACAGAGTTTGTCAAAAATGTTCTTAAAAGCAAAATTCTCCTGGAAGAGAGACTGCGCAAGTGCCTGAGGTAGTGAACTTCTAGTTCTTACTTTTACAGATAGGAATTTCTTTTGAGCATCATCTAATCTTGTTCCGCTCAGCTGCAAATTAAATTAATTATGTTGTGTTCTATCCTCAGCCGACATGGAGAACAATTGATCACCACTGTCTTTGCTGTGTTTTACATAATGAGAGACTGCTATCATGTCATACCTCAGGTTTTCCTAGACTAAACAAGTCATTCCTTTTTTATGTCCCATTTTTTAAACTTTGTACTTTTCTCCATGTTCATGACTCTTGTTTATCCAAGTCTTTGGGTGCAGGTGATGCTCAGAGATTTGGATCCAGTTATGGTGGGGTGTGAGGGATCGTATGTTTCCAAAGACATAACATAGCAATAAACATAAAATGACAGACTTTGCCAGCTGTAACTCATTTGGTATAGCATTCTTGAGAGCCATTAGAGGGTTTAAACATGTTCATATGTAGTCTGCTTCCCTGAATGCCCCACTGCATTAGCTGGACAGATGATTTTTCATTTCTTTATAAATAAAAACCAAACCCACAACACAGCTGTTCCTTCAGAAGCCAAGTTCTTACTCAGAAGTGAATGCTTATTCATGGTGAGTGGGGCAACTAGATCTTTTTCTGGCCTCTTGGAAGGATCAATAACACAAGGGCAGAAGATTGGGAAGTGAAAGAATAGAATAATCTTTCTAGCCTCTGTCAAACTAGTCTGTAAACCAAACAACACCAGAAACGACTGTGCATCACTGAAAAGTTGTTCAGTGTCACAGATTATTTGCACAGGTAGCAATGCCACTAATTGTACCTTACATGCTTCACACATTCATGTTCCTCCTGTTCCTTGAAAAAATGCTGGAGAAGGATGTTTTTTGGCTAGTTGGAATTGAAGCACCCCAAAACCAGTGCCTCCTGAAAATTCCAATGTTCACGTTTTAGAAATAACTATGAGAGGCTGAAGCTAACCTTATTCATCACGGTGTTTCGAGCAGCTTTAGATGAAGAATCCATCTTGAACTTATAAAAACAAATTTCACCCTTCTTTCTCTTTGGGAATGGTCTGTGAACAATGTGTGATCTTCTTGAATTATTCAGCATTCAGAATCATTTGTCAGATAATTTCTATGAATAATTTTTGACTTGCAGCTTGTCCATGATCTGTTTATTGTGAATATTTGAAATCAGATCTGACTGATTAGCTCTGATTGCACACACTGGTTACCTAGGGCAGTGCTAGTCCCTGGTGGGATAAGGCTAGGCCTTTGAAGCACATTTATACAGTGAATGCTTATGATTAAGAATTTTAAATTCATTCTTCACAAATAATCTCCAACGGCCACTAAAATTTGCTGTTTCAGTGAACATTTCTGCCAGTAAACTCATTAGCTAGAATAATAGCACACCAAGAACACAAACTGGGGAGCAAAGCAAGGCAGACCAATTTGTTTTCAAATCAAAATGAATATTGCTGAAATATTCCACTCTTCCTTAGTCCTTTGAGACTCAGCTATGGAACAGTATTTTGTGATCTCAATAGGCTTTTTCATTCCTGAAGTTTTAACAATCCCTGCCTCTAGTAGGAAAGGTCTTTTAGATGCAGTGTTGTCATGACTATGTTCCATCCCCTATCCCCCATCCCCATCTCATATCAAGCAGATAAATATACAGGAACTGAGGATTTGGAAACTGTTTAAGCATTGAATGTTTTCTCTATAACCAGAGAAAAGAGAGGGTTAAACTTGGAATTAATGCATATACTCTAGATTATTTGCGCCTGATTACCAAAGACTGTTACAGTACTATGGAATAAAACAGAGCAGATACTTGTGTTCCGGAGATCCCCATGGGTTTTGATTTTATTACTCTTGGTTTCTTCTATATTTCTGCACAGGGAGAGAGGGTGAGTCTCTTCTTCAATTTCTTTCAGAACCAGAAGCCTGTTTTGGTGTTGGCTGATTAGCTTTGGGAATCGTGCTTAAGTAGATACCTGGCTGTAAATTTGCCTTGATTCTGTCAGCTTTGGTTCCCTTTGGTTTGGTCTCTTTCTTTCTTTTTCTTTTCCCCACTCACTCAGGACATAAACTTTAATGATGAGATTTCATGCTCAGTCAAGTTTTTGAAAGCCACTTATGTGAAGCATCAATCAGATTATATACCTGCCCTGGCTGGGTGGCTGCATTTCCCTCCTTACAAGGGGCTGATGGTCAAAAATACGTAATGAGCTACCATTGGCAGCCTGTCAGACTACCACCTCTCCCTTCCCTCCTGCCTCAAACACCTCTTCAAGTGGTGGTTTAATCCATCATTACGGAAATTGTTATTGCTTAATGTTACTCCAGAAAGTATAATTGTGTTTCACTTGCTTCTTAATGTGTCCACTGATGCATTAGCTACTTTACCAGCCTTTACAGCAAAGGACTGGTAAATCTCTTCCTTTCTTTTCCTGTACTTCCATCACTGATTTAGCACTGGATCTCATGTTTCTCAGTATGTTTTTGCTACTCTTCAGTTCAAGAGTCTAATTTCTATTAGTCTTACTGGATGGCCTCTGGAGAAACATAGACTGTTCCTACAGACAGTTGTAATTTTATTTTAATTCAGTCACAACAGTGGTGTTGCTGATAAAGGGCAGAGACTAACAGATTCCAGCTCATGTTAGGTAAATATGGTTCCTAAATTATAGTAAAAATGTATGGAAGCTGCTGAAGACTTGCCTGTGCAAGGTCTTAAAGCATCAGAGCTTTTTACTGTCCTAGCAGCATGACCTGTCTCTCTTTTTCCATGCCTTTTCGTCCTATGCTGAACTTCAGTGCTAATGTATCCTGTTTTCAGTTCACAGGAAGAGAAAGACTCTCTCTCTCTCTGTGTGCTTGTGAGATGCCTGGGAATAAGCTCTACCTCTAAGTTTAAGTCATTTATATAAACCACTGTATTGCCTATCTTTGACAAAGGGGTCTTGCCACATGAGCACTGTGGACTGCAGTGCAAATTTTCACAGCTAATTAAATTGCCAATGTTGCTGCTGAAGAGCCTGTGGTATTGTGGTACTCACCCCTTGCCACACAGCTAGTTATTGTCAGTAGAGAGGAAGGCTGGACAATGGGAAACTTAACTGCAACTACACTTACTGAAGCTTCTTTCTAATCCTTATGTCCTGGGAATAGCCTCCCCTAACTATACTCACCTATGGATCTCTGAGGTCAGCCTTATCTATTGCACTGTGCTGCTTCACTCATTACAGTGTGCTGAATATTGGCATTTGGGTGACTTTTTCTGTCCACCCCATTTCTAGCTCTGAATTATTATTTGTCAGAAGCTGCCTACACAACTGTTGTTTAAATGACCTTTCTAAATGTAAAAAGCACAACACATAAATACCTTCCGCTAAATAAGAAAGTACGGATACTAGATAAAGGAAGTCTCATTACCTAGCTCTGAAGTAGAACACAGCCGCTATCTCATAGCACGTTTTGACTTCTGCTAACAATACAGAAAAGGAAACAAAGAAAACTCATTGTTACTATTTCAAATCATGGAGAGAGTTCACAAAGAAAAACCTAATTATCAACACTCAAGTGTGGTCAGGTTATTATGTCAAGCAACCACAACTCTTGCAAGAAGTGTCTCAAAATGTATTAGTTCTGTAGTTGATATAAGCAAACCCTCAGAAACCTCAGGTGTTCTATTGGACCAACGCTCAATTTTGAAGATGAATTTTGTTCTACTAAATACTGAATATTCTCTTTGACAAATGAATTTGGATTTTTATTTACTTTTTCCCCCCCGATTTGGTTCTTTGAGCCAAGAAAATCTTATTTTATTTATAGTCTGTTATATCCTTGGAGTGTCACTAATCTTTAAGGTCTCCTCTACATGAATTGTTGATAGCTTAAATTGTCTGGGTCTCTGCTTTGCGGCTTTAACAAGTTGTAGAGTAAGAATAAGCTTATTACGGCTTCCCACTCCAGAGAGGAAGCATGAAGAAGAAGCAGTATGATGGAGGCCTGTTTAGCCTTGCTTGCCACATGAAGCTTTATTGCATGACTGATCAAGAACTGGGGCCGTGAGCTATCCTCTGCCTTTCTGCTGAGACTGAATTCTGCAGCAGTGTTTGTAGCAGTAACCTACGTTCATATTCATCAATACCATCAGAACAGTCTCCTCTTCTTCCCCCACACTGTTGTATACAAGCCTATATTCTTTAACATCCCCCTAGCTGTGCAAATACAATTCCTCTGACAAACAGCTTGCACTTTACACGAGAAAGAACAAGATGAAACTATCAAACCACATAATATACAGCTTGTGCCTTGAACTCTTCAGCACAGGCTTGCCTCTTGCTTCAGGTCCTGAAGTCAGAAACCGTTTTAGGTATCAGAGGCTCCAGACTTATTCTCAGCTGATCCCATGCTTCTGTCCTTACCAACAACTCTGCTTTACTTTTCGCTGTTCTGCTGTATAATGGGCCTCTATTTAATGAGTTTATGAGCTCCTTTTGGAGATCAAATATTCTCCTTAGAGCACATGTACCTTCATCTACTAAAGCAAATTCCATTGGCTTTCAAGAAAGAAGGGTTGACAGTGTAGAAAACAAGACTGATGAAGGGGAAGGTGGTGAGGTTACTGAGCATTCACATTTGGGAGGCAAGAAAGGCCTCCAGGATTCTGTGTATCTATCACTCAGAACCCCTGCTAGTGGAAAGCTAATTCTTCAGTTACTGGCTAAAGTTAATTAATCTGTAAATATATTTTATCTTCTGAGTGACAGCCCTTTCCAGAAGAAGGAACTGATAGAAAAGGCTTAAGGTGTTGTGTAACACCATGTACATCCCAGGAGATTGAAGTGAAATCAACTTGTTCCGTCTCCTCCACAAATAACCCTTCATAGCATGGAAATACTGTGATTAAAGTGAAGTGGGAAGGCTTTTTCATTGCTCCTAGTGTTCTGCTGCTCATTGCTTTGCCTTTTATGAGGAGGAGAGTCCATCTAGAGCTGTGTTTATATAGCTTTGCCATATCTTTTTCATGGCAGTGACTCCAGTGGTCACATCTACCTTTTACCTTGTACTGTTCTCACTAGTACTTTTCCTGATTAGCAAGAAGGGATCTTGTGTTTTTTGTCTGAAAAACATTGCCTTGAAGGGTACTGGGCATCATGTGTGTGTGGTTCTGAGATGGCAGAGCTTCCACTGAGAGACCCTGGGAAACTAGAGAACTGGGCTAACAGGAGTGTCACGAAGTTCAGCAAGGAAACACTGCATGTGGGGCAGAAAAATCCATTATCAAGCTAGGAGCCATCTCTTTGAGCAGCAGCCTATCTGGGAAGGACCTGGGAGCTAAGGTAATAAACACCAAGCTGAGTATGAGCCAGCAGGATAAGACAATCATCTTAATGTAGCCCAGTATTGCAAAGTGTGGCTGACAGACCAAGGAATGCTCTTCTTTTCCTTTGTGTAGCCATGCTGAGGTTGCATCAGAGTATTTTATCCAGTTTAGGCTACACCCCATGAAGAGATGTTAAAAAACCAGGCAGGGTCCAGGGAAACAGAAAACAAGTTGGTCAGGACCCAAGAAAGCATGGATGATGAGGAAAAATCAAGGCAATTTTGTTCATTTAATATGGTGAAGATGAGACAGTGGAGTGAGCAAATGGTAGCCAACAGCTACTTTCCGAGTGGCAAAGACAGCAGAGCCAGTGGAGTGATTAAATGGTAGCCAACAGCTACTTTTTGAGTGGCAAAGACAGCAGAGCCAGACTCATCACAGTAATGGTAAATGATGAAATAAGGCACAGTGGACATGAGTTGCAGGGTTTGGACAAGACATTAAGAAAAACTCATTCACTGAGGGGGAAGCATTGCATGGGAAAAGATACCCAGATTGTTGCAGTATCTCCATCCTTGGAGGGTGTTAAGACTTGTCTGAACAAATCCACAGCTGACTTGATCTAATTTTGAGTGAGAGATTACACTAAATGACCTTGAAGGCTCCTTTCCAGTGAGAATTTCTGTCATTCTGCCTGTTGAAGTTGTTTGCTTTGATACAAGGAAAAACAAAATCAAAACCCTTTAAATATGAAGTTGCCAACGTATAAAATGGCCATCAAACCAAAGACCTGCTATTCTGAAAAAATGAACCTTCTGAAGCAGAAATAATGGGGTCTCTGTACAGCAATTGCAGGTGGCCCATTCGTGTTGTGAAAATTTATTTTGACAGTGAGGAAACTATGTTTCAGCTTAATTTAAATGAGGAACTTTATGAATTAGATATAAAATTAATGTATTGTGGGCAGCACCTTTCCGTATGTTGTTTATTTTGCTGTACAATTTCTTAAGTGATGATCTGAGACTATGAAAGAAGCTGACGCCACTAAAGTAACCCAACAGTGAAATAGTTGGTAAAGGGGGCATTTAAATCATTATAGTTAACTTTAGCAGTTAATATAACTTTTGGATTAGAGATGTTCATTATTTCGGGAAATAGCAAACCAGATGATCAGAAGAACCTCACTGGAGTTGCCTGCTCTTTGTTCAGTTTTCCTTTTGGAAGAAAGAAGGGTGAGAAACACTTCCTAGAACTGAAAGTGCAGATTCCAGGTCTTCACACTCATGAAATCTGAACATGCCAATTAGTATTTCCTTTATCGTCTTTCTTTCATTCTCTCTTTTTCAGGAAAATCTAAGAATTTGGCACTCTCCGGTTTTATTTTTGACATTACCTACTGATGTTTCGACATTGCATTACAGCATTTATTGTGAGCAGTGGCTAGATTCTCTCTGCAGTGGTGAAATGCATATTTCTTTCTCCTTGGCATAATGCAGTGCTTATACTGTGGATGATGTAAAATTTGTGGCACCTTCAGCTGTTTATTTTGAGACTTCTTGCTGCTTGTAAAGAAAGGGAATGGGAGGTACTTTTACCTCTTAGCAACTTTCACAGATTTTAAAACTTCTCAGTTTATTTCACTTTCAGTTTTTCCTCTTCCATTATTAAATGGAGAAGTAATTTGTTAAATTCTCAGTAAGTGGGATTGAAGGGTCACCAGATTGCTAAATTAAAGGAACAAATTAAATATCGATACTAAATTAAAGTGTTGGCAAGGCTAGAGAGAACTGAAAAACAGTATCTGTACTCCATTAGGAGCTTGGAAAACTATCTGTCAGAAAAAAAATCCACTGTCTTCTATACATCATCCACTATCTTTGATGTGGCAGGCAAAAAAAAATCACCAATGATAGGTGCTGTCACAGAATATATTCCACAAGTTTTTATTTTCTCCATCAGCTACAGTGATGGACAATCATGTCTTGTTTCCTGAACGATGGCAATGTCTTAGAGATTCTACAATTGCTGCCCTTGAAGACTACCTGTTTTGTGAACCAATGTCAAAATCTATCTGTATGCTTGTATAAAACACTTATCACTGTGGTATTTAAGTATTCTACATGGATTAAAAATGAACAGTGAAACAGCCTGGAGGATAGTCAGTAAAATCTACTTAAGTTCTGGATTTTGTGATGTAATGTGATTTCATTGGGTTGACAGACACAAGGAAACATCAGACACTTCTCAAAAAATTTCAAAAATGAAAAGCTGTTCATATTTTTTAACCCCAAAAGAGATTAAAGTATTGAAAAATTAGAAAACAAATTCTAGTTGTCAATGTGACCTAAACCTTGATGTGAAAAAGTGTTTTTTACTTGCTTGTATGACAATGAGAGGTGGGTTTGTAATCAGCCTATGATGGCTTTGTCACTAGAATGACACTTCAGGAGAGTGAAATCTCTCCGTGTCCTGTTCCACTTTCTCCTCTTCAGTATGTCAATTGAATATTCAACAAAAAGTATGTCAGCAAGTTAAACAGTGGCTTCAAAATGCAGTCTTTGGTTTTCAAGACTTACATTAAATGTACTGCTTCCTAAGGCAAGTTGCTCAGCTTTCCAGGCAGTGGTCCCATGGTACATCAGGCTCAACGAAGTACAAAGCCTCCAATGTAGGAAAAGAAACCCTCAGCCAATGACTTGGCCATGTTCCTATCACCTCAGAAAACAAAATTTTGCCCATACTAAGTTGAGATGTGCAAGAAGAAACAGGAGAAATCAATGCACTCAGCCAACAAATACAAGGATGCCAATTTTTGTTGGATAAAAGATGGTGAGGAAAAGATTTCTCATAGTGATAGAGGAAAGCTCACCATTGTTGAGTAAAACGCTATCAGGTTATTGGTGGCATCTATATGATGGATCTATTGGAGGGAAACAAATAATTAATGGTAAGCTTGAGGATGTCCTTTTGGAATTAAAACAAGGGCCCAGTGGGTGGAGGAGCAAAGACATGTAGCTCTTACACTTCCTTTGTGAAAATCTTCTTTTCCCTGAAAGAATAGATAGAAAAAGGGAGATAAGTAGGCTCTGGGAGTCACATGGGAATTGGAACATTCAACAGAGTGGCAGATGGCTCCCTACACCTGTGTCTATGTCCCACATAATTAAAGCAATATTCAAAGAGCAAAAATTTGCATTGCCTTACAAGAGTTTTTGACTAATTCCAAGTATCTGTCTATGATTAAAGCATCAGCAAAAGTCTGGCTTGTACTCCTGAGAAAAGAAAGTATGTATATGCCATCAACCATCTCCTTGGCAGATCTAAGAAACAGCACCAATTTGTGTTGTATTTGGCATCCACTGAAAAATTGTGTTTTGTGGTGATGCTGGAGAAACCAATGTGAATGCTTGCCACAGTGAGGGATTATGTAAATTCCTTGGGATAGATAGTAACTGGGAGCGTGTACAGACAGATCTGAAGAAGATACAGGCTGTCAACAATATGCCTACCCTAATGGACCAAAGAAGCGTACAGTTTTGGAAATATATGGCTTTGTATAGATGTCCAGATCAGCAACCTGGGATCATACTCATGTAAAGATGCCCATTTGAGTTACGGTACACATTCTCATAAAGAGTTTGAGAGATAAATGGCAATTAATGACAGAGAGGAATAGTAAGTAATGTTAAATATGAAGCTACCAGAGCAGGTAGTAAAGCATTTATCTACATAATGTGTTAAAAACTGGAGGCCAATGAGTTATGTACCATAGCTGTAGCAAAACCCGAATCTCAGTATATGCAAGTAGAGAAAGATGTCCTAGCTTAGCTCATGGTGATGACAAATTTCCAGGATGCATTTGGTGGAGGCTGGTATTAGCTGCAAGTGACTGCAAGCCATTCATTGCAGTTTCCAGGAAGCACTGGGCAGACCACTGCCAGGCACAGAGGAATTATTTCTTCTGCCTAACTGCAAATGTATGATTTGCAAACTGAATAGTAGGGGAAGGGGTTTGGTGGCTGCGGTTATACTCCTAAGCATTTGTAAGGAAGATTTATAGGAAAGCACACAAACAGACAGGGATATGTCAATAAACCAAACAAAACTGACCTTCCTAATCTCAAGAAAAGATGAAGAGTTGTCCTCATACTATAATTAAGGAACAGACCTTTTGGAAGATTAGTGAAACTATTGGCTGGAAGTTTATGTGCCCAGTCCCTTTTAGGATTAAGGAGAAGTTCTCAGTACTGCAAAGGATTTTGTTTAAGGGCACCCGGATGATGGTCTGAAATATGTTACAGGAAATGTGATTAAAATGATACATGAAGGTCATTTAGGGATTGAAAACTCTGCGAGAGGTCAGAGGTATTTTCTCCACTGTTCCTCAAATGGACAGTGATACTGAGGAAAATACTGAAGTGTCAGAAATAGAGGTCAATGCACTAAAAGAGACCAGGTTGGCAGCACTGGAAAAAACTGTCCTTGAGCAAAAGAGGTACAAATTTGCAGAAAATGGTACTGGTTCACTTTGAAAACTTATGTGAGGATGCTACAGCCAAATCGGTGTTTGTACGTGTCAAATCCATTTTTGATGGAAATAGCAGGCGTGATAGATTCTGAAAATGCTGATTTGATTATGGTTGTGAAGCGCATTGCTCCCCACTTGCGAAATAGAGGAAAACATATGGGATGTTCAGCCAATGTAGCAACATGAATATTTGCTGTGACCCTGAGCCTGGGAAATATTTTACCCCCATTATTTGTACAAGCTGGATGTGATCTCAGGGCACTACTAGCAGGTATTTTCTGTTAGTTTCAGTCCTGCAGTAGAAATGCTATTAAGACTTTTTAATAGAGGAAATGGGTTACGTGTGCCTGTCTGTGGTGGAATAAGGACTTTGAAGGGAGAGTGTGCTGAGGGCATAATTTAATCAGATTTTGGAGTTTCCCCTTCTGGATGTGTAGGGTGCATTAAGTCAGCAGCAGAGACACAAGTCATGAGACTGGTGAGAAGTTTTTGTTTATTTTCAGTATTAGATTAATAGTTTAGAAATTAGATTTCATTTTCAAAACCCAAGGATTTCTCTAACACTGCTTAGGATGTTGGAGGCCAATTCTTCCCGAAGCACAATAATGATCTATGTCTATTATTACTTCTGTGCTGAAATGCAATTTCGTTAAGAAGTAAAGAAATGCTAAGAAGTATCAGATGCAGGCAAAGAGTTGGAAAATGTTAGAGAAAATCTTTGCGTGTAGCTTGTTGGGGTTATTTAAACATATTTTTATGCATGTGTGGTGCTTCTTAATCTCAATGAGTGCACAAGATACAGAATTTTGAGGCCGCCCATGCCAGTGAAATGCCACTGTTTCATCTGAAGCCTTGCCCTATCCAGAAAACACTCAAGGCAGAGGCAGCCATCATGGGGAGACTGTACTACACCTCTGTAGTGCTCGTCAGTTTAGGACCAAGAAGTTCGGCCATTTTGCTCTCTGCCCACTGTAAATCCACTCCTGATCTTATCTAGATTAACCATTTAATACTTTCCCCACTTGTCGATTTACAGTCTCATTTCAGGTCTTATCTGAGATTATCCCCCTGATTCTTTCCTGCCTTGCCACTTTGTCTTTCCCCTTATATAGTCATTTATTATTTAATACTTTTCTGGGGTCGTGTTTTCTTTCTAAACTCTTGGAAATCTGTTCAGAACGGTGTGCACAAAAGGAGCTGTACAAGCACATCGCATTGTAGCTGTTTCACCCAGCTTACGGGTGTTTTCCCTGGTGGTATATGTCACACAAGTTATTAGTCACTTCTGTATCAGAGAACTGGAGGCAAGCTATCACGTGTAGCACCCATGAAGGCAAGTTGCAAAAGCTTCTGTAGCTGCAGACGAGCAGTAGAACCATGCTAACACATTTGTACTCTGCAGTCTATAGATGGAACAAAACAGGAACACCAATTCAGACTTTCATTTCTGGGAAGGAGGCAGCTCTGTCAGTTATTAGGTTGGAATTAAAGTGGAATATACCTATTAGATCTTTGTAGAAAGCCCATCAATTTTCAGTATTTCATTCCAAAATGTCCACTCCTGGGGTATTCAGTATAGCTCCTGCGTCTATATTCTTCGTATACTTTAATTATGTAAATTAAATGTCAGTCATATGAAATCCCACGTGATAGGGAATGGCACAGCACAGGCAGTCTCGTAACAACATTTTTAATAGAGAACAAATGCTCCCTCGTATGTGTGCTTTCAAAAGCTGTCAGTATTAGTGCTCACAGAAGCTTAAATAGACAGGAGAGAACAAAAAGTATTCACTGTCTCAGAATGTCTCTATCTAGCCTAAGACAGGAAACAACAGATGATGAGAGAAGACAGGCAGTCAGCTAGACAGACAAGGTAGCATAAGGCATGAGGTAGTGGTTCCTGGACCCTCTACTGACCCGCAAGCCCTCCCAGCTTGTTTCCTTTTATACTACTTATGGAATAACTGTTGTCTTAAGACAGCGATACAAAGATGCTGAGCACTGTAGGGACTGTTTATACTGTTTTGATGTTCTTGGAGGGAGGGGATCACAGTTTGTCCTTTTTTGTGAAGAATTGGAGAAATCAGTGCTTGGGATTACAAATCTGCACAGCTATTGCATTGAGATGTTGAAAGCATGAACTGCTGCATTGTATGTCTGTATGATCTGTTTCTATGCCTGCCTGTCCTTTGAGCTGACTGGGTTTAGAGATGTTTGCATTGGTACTTAAGCAGGGCCTGTTATGATAGGATGAGGGGTGATGGTTTTAAGCTAAAAGAAAGGAGATTGAGGCTGGATGTAAGGAAAAAAATTCTCTACGCAGGGTGGTAAAACACTAGCACAAGTTACCCGGAGGGGTGGTGGATGCCCAGTCCTTGGAGACACACAAGACCAGGCTGGATGTGGTTCTGGACAACCTGATCTAGTTGAAGATGTCCCTGCTCATTGCAGAGGGTTGAACTAGATGAGCTTTGAAGGTCCCTTTCAACTCAAACTATTCTATGATTCTGTATGCCCAGGACTTTGGCACTCCCCAGAGCACATACTGCAAGGTTCTGAGTGCTCTTTGGGACACAAGGCACCATACCTCACGCAAACAGAAAGGAATTGTCCTTTTAGATAGCATTGCTCTCTCAGCAGAGGATTTTTTTCCACCTCTATCACTCCTGTGGTCTGCAAACAACTATTGACCCGGGTATGGCAGGGTAGTGTAGATTCGGATTCTTGTTCAAATGAAAGTAGTTGCTAGTAATGGGTGATATGGCCTGCTTCTTGGTTAGAAAAACAGATGGCCAAATATTTGAATGACTGCTGTGTTGAGCATTTGCTATAAAGGAAGTTTGAAATTAGAAGAGTCTAAATCCGTACATAAACAAACCTCACCCTTTAACAGAAGTCCCTCCCATCTCCTTACCAGCTCTCCAGAGGTCAGTGTGTAAGTAGCCAAGTCTAAGAGCACAAAAGGGAATCAGTGTCGCTTCTTCTGTTTCTGCCATAGACTTCTTTGTTCTTCTGCCTGTCCCTCAGCTCTGAAACACTGTCAGCATCCCCACAGCACCTGTATCTATGTACAGGGTTGTTGTGCCTGCCTGCATATCCCCCATATCCTACAAAGTGTGTCTGGCTTGCAGGTGCAAGAGGAGGAGGCTGATTGAAGCCTCTGTGAAGATGTTAAAGGATCAGGGAGCAGCTGTGGGAGACATCTCTATTCCAAAGGTTTTAGGCGTATACCTCCCATTTCCTTCTAATTTCTATTCTATTTGAAAAAAAAAAAAAAACCTTGATTGCTTTCTTTGCCATAGACTTTCAGTGTAGCTATAACATAAGTCACTTTGCCTATCTTTCCTACCTGTGGAGGGGAAAAGTAATGTTCTTTCTCTCATACAGATTTCTAAAGCTATGTATAAATAAGGTTTTGTAAAGCTAAAATGATATGTTGATCGGTATATAACGTATAAAAGCATCTAAGATTATGTACAGTGATTAAAGCATGTGAAAAATCATCTAAAATGAACTTGTGATAAATAGGCTAAGTGATGTAGTGAGGCATGACATATTCTTTTTTTTACTCTTAAAGGGGCCTACATTTACAAACAGCTTGCATGTAGAATCATAGAATAGTTAGGGTTAGAAAGGACCTTAAGATCATCTAGTTCCAACCCCTTGCCATGGGGGGCGACTTCACACCTAGACCATTTCACCCCAGGCTCTGAACACTGCCAGGGATGGAGCATTCACCAGTTCTCTGGGCAACCTGTGCCAGTGCCTCACCACCCTCACAGTAAAGAACTTCTTCCTTATATCTAACCTGAACTTCCCCTGTTTCAGTTTAAACTCATATTGATTTTGAGAGAAATAGAAAGCCCCTCCATCCTACATTGACAAACCACTCTCTGGATTTGTTCACTCTGTGAACTCTATAAGGGATTGAAAAAAGAAAGAAATTAAAGCTTCAGCAGTGACTGGACCTCACATCATAAACCTGTTACATTTGATGAGCTACTCTGTTTGCAGAAGTTTGTAGTGTTTTAAAGTTGTAGTTTAAAGTACTGGGTTTTGGTCCTAGACATCTAAAGAATGAGGAAGGTTTATTCTATTTATTTTTTACTAGTATTTTAGCCAGAAGACATGCATTTTTAAGGGTTACGTGGATTCCAGTGACCAGTATTATATTGTAGGGAGTTGTGGTGGCTATTTTCTGTATTGTTGAAAATTACAGGTAGTTTGGAATGTTCCATGGGAATGATTTTCTGGGAAAAGAGCTTTTACGAAATTGAAACTTTCTTTTGGGAAATCAAAATGAAAGACTTCATTTTATTGTCAGTTCAACCTAAATCATAAAACTTAATTTTACAGAAGTGAACCAAATGTTTTATTTTGACTCAGTTCAATACGTGTTAGTTTCAACTCTTCAGTTTGCTGGGGGACCAGAATGTATGGTGAGATGCCAATATTTCTTACTGGATGGGAATATTACCCAGCTGTACTAAAAATGTTGTCAAAAAATTCTTCTTTGGATATCATAGAGCAAACCTGCTAATTTTGAAGCTATTTTCTGTATATGCTGCTTTTACTGTGCTGGTGAAGGAAGTAAGTCAATCTAACAGTTCTATTTTCCTTAGTTTTAAATCCAAAGGGGACACTTAAACTTGTGGCATTTAACACATAGAACTTTTAAGCAGCACCTTAAAGCTCAAGCCCTTACTGTGTGACTTAAAATACCTTCTTCATGGACAAAACCATAACAAAATCATTGTTCCTAAATGTTGCCCAGGCATTGCTAGCAAGGAAGAGTGGGCCATGATAAGCTGGTCCAAGCTGCCTTCTATGCCATGCATTTCTCTATTTCTGATACCGGTGGTTCAGCTCCATAGGTGGTGGCGTTTAGGAATGCTTGTGCACTCAGCGTAACATGCAACTGCTCATTTTTCTAAGCACAGGAAGAGGCCAGTGGCCATCAGCATCAAAGCTGAAGCACAACTCAGTTGGACAGTGCAAGGGATATTTCAGTGTGAGAAGGCAGAAGAGGCCATACAAATGAACTGGTTCCCAAGCCAGTTTGAAAACCAGTGCACCCTGCTCCCTGGTATTGCTGTCCTCTCTTCCAGGAGCATCGCTGCCTGCATTCCTGCCTGCTGCTTCTCCTCTTTTCCCTGCCTGCTTCTTCTCCTACTTCCCTGCCTACTCATGGTATGTCACCTGCAGTCCTAGCCCCAAATGTCTTTGCAAACACAAAAGTGAGCCTCTACATGTGCCACCAATACTTTTGAGAGCTTAAATGACATCTTGTTTAACACAGCCTTTAAGAGTTTGCGATCCATCCAAGCCATTTTTCTATAGGCTGTGTGTGCAATTGGTGTTTCTGAGCCTTTGTGGTGTTGTCTTCTATGTCAGGCAAGGAGTTGTGTTACTTCAGTCTGCAGAGCCTGTCGTTTGGTGAGGAGAAGAGAGATTGAAGAAGTAGCTTTTCCCTGTACTGTTACGCTAGCCATTACTGGCTCATTAAAAGCATTTACTTTTTGTTAGCGCAGTATGGGCAGTGTCTGAGCAGTAGCTGTGATGGGAGCTAGGAAAGCGAAGGCTCGCATGTTTGAAGACAGAGTAACCCGCAGGAGGGAAAACACCCTCCGCCTTTAATGTTGTCTTAAAACATACAAGTCAAGGTGTTATTAAACAAATGCATCTGCTTCAAGAAGATGTCACGGGTGTCAGCCTCTTCCTTTTCCTTTAGTGATTGTCCTAAAAGCAGGTGTTTGATCAAGATCATATACTTTGTCAGGGGATATCTGATGTTAACTCCGCTTCCTTCTCCCACCCCTGAAAAGAAGGTCCCTTTAATCAGCTGCTGGAGTGTTGTACCAATTACCTCCCTACAGGGTGACCTTTTTATCTCGTAATGGCATTTTGGAATCCAGTCGCCCGAACCACACTGGGAGTGTATGCATGTCACATATCCAATTCTCTCTCTCTTTTTCCTCCTGCTGTTGTTGGCACTGAATATGGCCTAATATATTCATGACCTAATTAGAGTAATTTTTGCATAATAACGACCTCCCGGGGGAAACTTTTTTTGGGTGATTTTGGCAAGTGTGTGTGTGTGCATGCTCACACTGCTCAGACACATTAACTGGAACAAGTGTTTCTTAATTTCTAAGTGTTTCTCTGGTTATTTGAAGTATTTTTATGTCATTTAAAATGGAAATGATGCAACAGGAAACTCCAGAGGAGGCAGAGAGTATTTGTTTGATTTTTTTGTTAACTGTGAAGCTTGTGTCCTCTCTCCTGAATGTCTAAGACAGCATCATGCTGCCTTGCCATTATTGGATCTCAGTGCTTTCAAAGCTTCATCTCATTCTTGCCAGCTTCATCCTTTCCCTCTGTCACTTAGCTTCTTTCTCTTATGTCCTCACTTGACCTTCAGTATTCAACTGAATCTTTCATTGCTGTGATGGTTACTTACTTGACCTGATTTTTACTCAAGAGCTGTCCTGTCTGTCTCTGACATCTCGGTCCGAGTCTATGTGATCTGTTATAGGGATAGCCCATCTTCGCAGACTGCCTCAGCTTGCAATGACTCTTACTGCATTACTGTCTGACTTACTTGGTACTTGATGTCTCCTCCATTCCTTGCTGACCTTTCTGTTTTCCCTCGCTTCTTAGTTTCCACTTTCTTCTTCTCTTCAACTTCTACTGATCATCTTTCCTATAACAAAGCTTCCACTCCCAGCCCTCTTTTCTTCAGCTCCAGTTCTTCGTTATCTTTCAAGTCCTTGTTGTTTCTTAGCTATTGTTTTCCATTAGCAGTTTTCTAAAGAGTGTAAGTGCAACTCCTTCTGGCAGAGATTATGAGCCACATTGCTCAGCCTTTCAGTGGTACAGATAAAGTAAGTCTATTGACCTTGACGGTGTTAGTGGAGATTTACACCACCAGAACATGTTTATTTTCATAATCATATTAATCGTATTTTCCCTAAACTGCTGTTTAAAGAGCATTATAGGGGAGCGTTCAGAGCAGTTAGTTGCTCTAAAATGACACTACAGGATGGGTTTGCTGAAAAATTTATTTTATTTGTTTTCTGCTTTCCTATATGTTTGTTTTAGTTGCAGTAAATAGTTCACTCGTGGTTTAAGTCAATAAGGAAGATAAGCTTTCCATAGTCAAATATTTTGTAGCATTGAACAAACTCTTCATGCCTTGCTGCGCTCCTCGTTCTTCCAGCTGTAGACTCTCTATACCCAGCTCTGTTGACTTTGTCCTGTACCACTTCCTACAATTCCAGGTTTATCCACTTAACTTCCTTTGTTAACAGCATATCCAGAAGCCTTGCAAATACCTCCTGTTGCTGACTTGAGCATATCACTGTTTAAAAGCCAAGAAGAGCCTTGCCTCGACCTGCAGATCCCTCTCTTGCTTCTGTTGTAGTCTTTCACCCTGTGCCTTACTGCCAATTTGCACCATGATAGTATCCCCTGTTATTTCCAGTGTGGCTACATGTGCCAACAAAGGATTGAGAATTAAACAAACCACAAAACACTTGTTATCAAAATCTTGTTATTTAAAAAAGGCTGTGCAAATGTATCATGTTGGAATGCCTCAGGAAACATTCCTCAGTGCCATTCATTGCAATGCAAATGTTTTTTGGGATAGCTGCAAGGTATGTTATGCAAAACCAGGGTATTCGTAAGATTGTTTTACATCCTGGCACGTCTGTGTTTTGGTGTTTTTCTTGCATTGCTTCCTCATGTGCCTTGACCTTAGCGTATACAAAGGAAACATACACATGATAAATGGGAACCACTGCAAATATACAATGCAGTTGGGGAGTTGTTGTCATTTCTTTAAAGCCGTAGTTCAAATGTACTTTACCTTTCATTGTCTACATGTCTTCATGTGCAATTTCGAGCTAGGCATGTGGGTTGTGTCTTAATACCTACAGATTTTGAGCTAATGGGTTTAGGAGCGAGTAAGAAGGTACAGATGTCAAGGCTCAGAAAGCTGCTTGATTAGCATATAAAGCTGAAGGTACTGCAGGAACAGGTGGGTTTGGGTGTGGGGATGGAAGACAAAAAAGGAGGTGTGGATAGATTGGAGGTAATTCTGGGAGTTTTCACAGCAGTTCTGCCTAATGCTCCATCTGTGCTTGTGCGGCTCACATGGAAGGAATGGCGTATCCCTTGATTTCTTGATTAATTCTTCTTACTACTTTTTCCTATAAAGGTGGACCTGGTGACAAAGCTGAACATATATTAGAAGTCAGGAGCTTTGATTTGGCCTTGCTTTAGCATATGAAGAACTACCAGTGACTCAGAATGCACAAATTAAATTTTTTAAAGAATTTCCTTCAGAAGTGCAAGGCTTGACATTTAAAGAACAATGAGAAATTCAAATCACCACCTATAGCTTCCTTGACACCAGGTGCATCTTCTTACTGTACCCGTATGGAGCAAATCTAGAACAGAGAAGAGGATGACACTCAAGACTTGAGTCTGAAGCTCCCAGGAGCAAGAAAAGAAAGCAAAAAGACAAAACCAAACAAACACAAAGGAGCAGAAGCAACTACATTATGCTGAATAGAGAGAAAAAAAAAAATTCCAAATTAGCATTCCCTGACAACTTTGTTAATACTGCTTACAGTGTGGTACTAAGAGAGCATGTAAATCTTCCCTTGCTAATTCCCCCATCCCCAGAAATCTTGAGATGACTACAGATGCAAAGGCAGAGAAGGCTTGCTTCCCTCTTTTGTAAGATTTCCATAGGTATCTAATGAATCCTTAAATCTTGTATATTCTGTTCTGCTCTGACGATATCATTTGAGGTCCAACTGTTTCATCCTTTTGAGGATTTCTAAGGAACAAAACCTCAGCTTGGAAAACCTGTGTTTTGTTCCTTTGTCCCATATCACCTTTTTTCCTTAACCACAGCAAGTATCTCAGGCAGGAATCTGTGGCTGCTGGGTAGTCTGGTTCAGAAGTTTTTTTTAACAACTGGATCAATAACTGCTTCTTCCAGATGCCTGTTTCCTTGATTGATCTTTTTGACTTTTTCCCCTTTTCATCATCCTTTTTTTCTCTTGGCACTTCATTTTAATTCATCTACGAGTGACCCTCCCCCTCTCCAAATGCCTTTCCACATTTAACTGCTGCTTGGCCATTCTGTGGGCCTGCCACATCCCTAGACCCAGTACTGTTATGGAAGAAAAAAGCCCCAAACTGTCATTAAACAGCTTTTGGGCAGGGCAGTGGACTGCTTGGTCCTGACCTTTCTTGCAGCAGCCAAGCCTCACCTCAGGAAGATGTCAGCTCAGTGCCTCACTTGGCCATGCAAAGCCAGCACAGACCCAGCAGGGTTTATTAGCCTGGGCTCTGCACCCCACCTCCCTCATAATGGACACATTCCTCCCTGCTCTGCTGCCAGCACTTCCAACTCTCCTCCCAGCCTCCCCTTCTGTATGTGCAGAAGGCACCTTCTTTGAGTGCTGACAGAAGAATGAAACATGTAGGTTCCCCACCACATCATTACCCTTGTTAAAGCATATTGAGTAAACATCTGCACCCTTTTCATATCACAGCAGGGAGTGACCATAAAGCTCTTGTAAGAACATGGAGTCCCTCATGTTACAGAGCTCCTTGGTTTATGAGACCGCACATCATTGCTGGATCCTCCACCCACCATTAGAGAAAACAGTTCACAAGCCCTAGCAGCGGGTTCCATCTCCCCTTTCAGCAAGGCTGATGCTTGCAAAGGCCATTGACTTTCCTGACAGAACATTTTTTCATTGGAAAGTGCCTTTTGCTGCTGTAGTATTTGTTTGCAATGCTGTTTTATCATTCCTAAATCGTAACACTGTAAAAACGCCTTGATTTCATCTAAATGCAATGTTTCCAATGCTCTAAACCAAATGTTTGCACGCGTGTTAAAGTTTTATTTCACAGGAAATGTCAAAGTTGTTTGGCTTTGTTCTGACTTCGAATGCAATCAAATTGGGATGTTGCTTCCATTATGTGGAAAACAAAAGAAAAACCCCAAAAACTCCCAGAAGGAAAAGTGTCCAGATCTTTAACCTACTCTTGGAAAACTAGTATTCTCATCTGTGCTGAGTTCTCCCCCAAACTCCACCACAGTATACATTCTTCTGCTGGTTGAATTGGTAGATTTGCCAGCACGTTGGGGTACCAGGGATCCCTATCACAAAGTGTTGCCTAAATAGGTTGTGTAGGCAAAACACTGGGAATTGGTCTGCCAGCATATCAGATTACTGGAGCTGGGTTCAACCAAGTTTAGGTGAAGGTGAAAGTTCTCAACTACGGCAAAGCTCTGCAGAGCTATAAATTACCAGACAGAAATAATAATTTCCTTTTGGCAGAAAAGCCATTACTTCTGTTGCCAGCACCTCTTATTCAGGATTACAAGAGTCCCTTTTGAGTTCACTGGGGAGTCTCAGGCCTGAGACCTTTGTGCATCCATTCCGCCACTTCGATTAATGTGAGCAGTAAAGACACACATGCACAAACACATGCATCCAGTGATCCAAGCAGAAAGCATTCCAATCCAAAAAGGTTTATGAACAGAAATTGCCTCTGAATTTTCAGATTCATGAATCTTCAAGGGGCACCTTTTGAGATAAAGTTAATTAAGCAAGTCATTCTATTAATCAGTTGTAATTACTTATGCAAATCACAAGGGCTCCGGCCTGTGGTTACGTGAAACCTGATTTGATCCCAAGTGCAGCCAAGCTCAGTAAGTCCAGTGGGTATTTGTAAGAACATGCCTTTACTGATCTTCCTGTCTCTCTCCAGGTACAGTAATCTCCTGGCAACTGCAATGTGAATTGATAAGTCGTCATGGGCCATGATGCTATTACCCCTAACAGTGGGAAAGAGAGAATAGACAGGAGGATATGGAGCACATGAACTCCTTCTCTCAAACCATGTGGTATGCACATGTGCCAGCAGATAGGAGAATGTTAAGGCCATGGGCACTTAATAACTAGCTACATGTCTGAAATCACTTTGTAAGTGAAAAGAGCCGTCTGCCCCTTTCAAAGCAGAGATCTGCAGTGGCTGTTTCCTGGGAACCATTGAGCCAAATTTGTCAAAGGGACATGGCTCAGAGTAGGGTATGATCTTGTGTGACTTGGGGCCCCAATATGTCATTCTCCATCTTAATCCCACAATGTAAGACAGCTGTGAATAACTCAGTATTAGGCTGGCAGCAAATGTGGACAGCAGAGGTAAATGAGTGAGTGATTGCTGACTTCACCTTGATTGATTTGTGGAACACAGTCCTGTTGGTTAGAGGGCTGTGAACACGGGTTTTTTCTTCTTTTCCCTTGCCTTTAAAGTGTCAGCAGCATAAATATTCATTAGCATAGGAGTAGTGTTATTACTTCAAAAAGGCCCCTATTTCACAGAGTCTTAGCTGTGACACCTAGGCCTTTGATTGTATCAGAATTGAGAAACTCCTTTTGCATGGCTGGGATTTCCTCCCAACTGGGCTGTCATCTCCATCTCCAATGGACTGCAGGCAGAGGATGCCAGTGGAGCTGAGGGCTTTATCAGTACAATTTCAAGGCATAGCAGCCCTACAGCATCTTGAACTGCTATCTTGTAGTACATCTTTCCTAACCTGAGCTCAGTAGAGCTCAGCCACCGGCTGATGATCCCTCACAGGGAAGTTTTGGCTTGTGGGTTTATTATTATTGTTAATTTGTTTGCATGCGTGCATGGTAATGCTGCACGCACATATCCATGTGCATTCTCCCTCCCTTTCACACTTGCTTGCATGACTGGCAAAATGAGCTACAAGCAGATAAAAATGCCTGTTCCCTTCTCCAGCTGATTCTGCAACCCACGCTAGCCAGCAGAATCCCATTACCATGGCTAGTTTGAAAGAGTTTCCATCTTTTGTATTTGCAGCACTTTTGCACTCCATTGGAGTGGCTCAGTGGGTTCCTCTTCCTTGTTGTCAATGTTATGTTACCAGCACCATAAAGCAACCTGCACATTGCTTTGCCAGGTAATCCCAGATGAGCACTAACCTCTTTTTGGTGCCGGTCAGCTGCTCCTTGCTTGTGGCATCAAGAAAGCTTTCTTTTAGCTTCAACCAAACTCACTAGTTCTGTGGCATGTGCAGGAGAAAGTTTATTCATTTTAGGAAGTCAAATATGTCCCCACCCATGTGACACTGTAATTTTTCTTCTGTAGAGAGGCCTTTGCTGATATATTAATGGGAGCCACAAAGGATTTTTTTTTTAACCTACTTGAGTTATATTTAAATCTTCATATTTCATTTTTGGAGAGAATCCAACTGATTAAAATCAGCAATATTTTCAGTTACAAAAGTTTTGACAGCATAAATCTAATTTTTGCATTTTTCTTATATCATTAAACTGTTCTACTCTATGCTAATGCTTAGTAAAGAGGGTTATTAGCACAGAGGGCGAACCTTAAAAGGGTTGGAGGTTTGATTCATCTATGAAGCACCGACAAGTTTGGATTAATTATTCAAATCTAATTCAAACCTCTTGAGTCTGCAAAATTGGGCTGGAAGTCTCAAGAGAACAGGTTGGCTTCTGGGATTTCCGGTGGAGCCTGCCTAGCTTTGTGATGAGCCTACCTAACCACTAAAACCTTGTAAATGTGCCACCTTTCTAAGTTCTTCGTGTACATTAGATACAGCATGGTGCAGGTGATGCTTAAGCTGTTCACCGTGGGTGGGAAATGTTCCCTTATCACAGTTCTGCCTTTGTTTTCATGGCATTGAGGGTCAGGAGCTTTAAGAAGGCAGAGAACAGATTGCTAAGAAAGAGATATCCACAGCCATGTTTCTTCCACTGCCAGAGGTGCAAATTGCCCCAAATATTCTGAGATATTGTTTAGTTGGGGAGTGATTTCTGCTGTGAAAAGGTTAGCATTTATTTAGCCTGACAAATAGCTTAGAGTTTCCTAAACCTCACCATTTAAAACAGTGTACCTACTTATATTCGATCCTAAATCTGCTTCCAGTTAAGTCCCCTGATGATTAGATGTTCTAGGACAGTAAGAAATAGTCCTGTGTCTGAGCAGAAATATATAGCCTGTCAAGACAAAAATTATTCTCTGAGGGACAAGCACCGACTCTAGCTTTATGTTTGCAGAGCAGCTAGCACAGCAGGATTCCTATCTTGATTTGAGACCTCTAGGAACTACTACAAGATAAATATAAAAGGAAAACTCATGCCATTCTGCAAGAGGACTACAGATTTTCAAAGAACACCAGGGAGTTTTGATTTTTATGACCCCAAGAGGAATAGCCCAGACTTTTCTCTCCATATAATGGACAGGGATGGTTGGGCTTTCTTGCTCAGTGACAGGCCAGCAGGCAATGCCGACCCCTGTGTCTGACCTGTTATTAAAATTCCTCCAGCTTCTCAGGTACCCTGATTTCAGAGCAGTTTAAAAGGAGGTTCAATGGCATGTTGGAGAAGGTAGGACATTCGTAGCTGTTTCTGGGATGCAAGTGGAAGGCGTCACAGCTCGTGGGTTTTGCAGTAAAAGGCAATTAATTATCACCTTGATGACCTCCTTTACTATCAAATCACTACTCAAATTGATTTTACTACTATTTATAATGAGGCTAGATCCTGACTATTTCATCCAGTGATTTCAGTGAAAGGTGATGGCTGCTCAGCACATTAGAAAACCTTGTATTTTTATGGTTGTGCCACCTGACTTCAAGGATCTGCTTTCACACAAAAATATGTATTTTTATACTGCTCCTCTGCTAGGCCTGCATGTCATTTGGGAAGTCTGGTGCTTAATGTGATACAGTGAAATAAGGCTCAGAATGTATCAGTATATCCTGATGTGCTTTGTGGCTGGAGATCTGAGTAAAACCTTGCTTTTGTGATCTGAAGCCCTTACGGAAATAAGAAAGAGGTTTGTTTGTTTTCTTATTTTCAGGGGAATGAATTACCCAGCCACCCTCCAGATTTAGAACACTTGGGTGGATGTCACTGCTGACAGTGACAGTAAAAGGCATTTTGTAAAGGAGAAGGTTTTGACCAGCAAGGTTCAGCTTTGTGACGAGATGTGGGACTGAGAGTAGCAGTTTCACAGATTCCCTTCCTCTGCCTTCTCCTTGTTTGGAGAAGAAACCAATGGCACTAAGGCCTGGAGTAGTTGCCCCTTCTACCTTCCATTGGCTTGAACCTCTGTTGAGCTTCTGCACACCCTGGAGATCCTTTTTGCTATGGCTGCTGCTTCTGCTCCTCTCATGAATCCCAAAGGCAGAAGAGTCAGAAAGGAGGAGGCAGCAGTCAGGCAGACCTGGGCACCCTGTTTCTTCTGCCAAGCAGTCATTCTCCATCTTTCATCAATAAGTAAAACAACTCCTTGAAGCTGTCACAGACACTTCCCTTCTAATGCCCTCCAAGAGACCGCAGCTCCCATAATCATTCCTGCACCTTGCTCAGCATGATTTCAGTCCCCACAGCTGCTAGTGATTCACTCCAGTGGCCTCAGAAAGGTCTGAGTCTCTCTGTCCAGCTCCTTGGGTTGCAGTGGTGAAGGGAAGGAGAGGGAAAAGAAGCCGTGGGAAGCTCAGGTAGGAAAGGTGGGGATTCAGTGTCAAACTAAAGGAGGAGGGAAGCATAAAAGAACAGGGTTGGATGCAAATGTCTGGTGATGGCTGAGAAGGTAGAAAAATAATGCCCTCTGAAAGGGGTGGGAACCAAGTGTAAGGGCTCTGTTGTTATTAGCAGTGATTTGTCTGTATGTGTAGCTGAAGCAAACAAGTAAACAGAAAAAGAAACAAAAACTTAAAAGCATGTGTAGCCTCATTAAAATGAAGGAAGAAGGAGCACAGAGCCTCCAAGCTTTTGAAGAATTGCAGGAGTCGTCTAGTATTTTCAAGTGAGGGAAAAAAGAGGAAAGTTTTTCTGTGTCTGCTGCATGCTCCAGTTCTATTTTAAATACAGGTGAAACTAAGAAGAAACTAAAATTACTTGTTTTTTACCCTTAATGAATTAAGGTTTGGAGGCATAATTTCAATTTGTTAGGCCAAATGGTCTTCTGGTTTCTATATTATCTATCATGCTTCAAGGTCTGTTTGTGTGGTTTGGAAGGGAAGGGACATGCCCTGTTGACCGTCCTTTGCCTGGAGTCATTGCTCATGATCTTTTGATGAAGGAGGTTTTGGGTTCACAGTTCCTTAGGCAATTAACAGTAAAAGAATTGTTCCTTAAGAAACCTCAAATCTCTTTTCTCCTCTTGCCTAAGGAACAGCCTTAACTTAGGGATGACTTAAGTCCCAGCATGCCTTTTTAAGGCCTTTTACTCTCCAGATCAAGTTGTTGAGTATAACTTCTTTCAATCTCCCTTAGCTACATTGTACTGCCTGCTGGTCCTTTTCTCAGCTCATCCAACTGCACGTGGTAGCTTTGGTAAGGGCTTGTTGGGAAGGGAGAGAGACTCTTCCTCTGGGGAATATGCGTTCTTCCTTCAAAGGCATTCTTGGTCTGAGATTTAGGATTTGTTTGTTTGTTTTTCCATGTTGTGTGTTCCTGGGTTGTGGTAGTGGCCCCACTAACAGCTGTCAACCCCCTCAACAGACAGACAGGCAGAGCAACCAGAAAGCAAACAAGACACCAAACGAAATACACAATGTGTTCAGAGAAATATGCTACTTCAAAGGCAAGTGAGGAAGTCCCCCCGGAGCTCATTACTGTAGCCAGTGAAGGGGAGGGGTAAGGGAGAGCACACAGTGGGGAACTGTATCTTTTCCCAGCAACTACTGTGAGCATTGCGGCCTAGAAATAATCCCCCCACCCCATCTTTTCTCAGGCCCACAGATTCTGGTCTCTGAGATCCTCTATATCTTAGCTCCTTAGTGTCCTTGGAGGTGGGCTAGGCAGATGGACTGGGGGAAGATGCCTGCTGTCAGACATTATTCTATGAATCCTCCTCCAAGTAAAGTTTGCTTCATATAGAATCATAGAATGGTTTGGGTTGGAAATGACCTTAGGATCATCCAGTTCCAACCCTCCTGCCACGGGCAGGGACACCTCACACTAGACCATATCGTCCAAAGGCTCTGTCCAACCTGGCCTTGAACTGCCAGGGATGGAGCATTTACTTCTTTGGGCAACCTGTTCCAGTGCCTCAGCGCTCTCAAGGAACTTCTTCGTTATATCTGACCTGAACTTCTCCTGTTTAAGTTTGAGGCCATTTCCCCTTGTCCTATCACTACAATCTCTGATGAAGAGACAACCTTCATTGTAGTAGCCCTTGCCAGTGCCATGTGGACACACTAGAAGCCTCACCACTAAGGAGGTAAGATCAGTATCTATGGCGTGTTTGCTTCTTGGTCTCTCTTGGGACTGTCAGCCTGGGAGGCCAGTGAAATCTGACTGTGGTTGTAGATGGTGTGCCCTTCTGGCATTTGGGAATTGGTTTAGATGAGACCTGTCAAATGAATTTCAGATAGGTTATGATCCCAGGATAGCAGTCCTTCTATGAATTCTTTTAGCCAGTGAGCTTGCAGGTTCCTATGCAAGGATAGAGGCTATTCTGAAGGGATCTGCATTTCTTAAAAGCTCTGCTGGCTCCTGTTTTGTAACTCTTGTCACTTCAGTCTGTTCAGCTAGTCTTTCATGACAGCTCAAAAGAAAAGTGAAAGCAAGCGGTTAATGGATCATCTCACAAAAACTGGCCCTGGTTCTTCAGTTCTTCCTGAGGTAGGCGTCTCACAGTACACAGAGGTAATTTCACCTATGTGAGGACTCTGTGGTGCAGGGATATGCATTTTGTATCATACATGGAGGAGGAAAGACTTGCAGAAAGATACTCTGTGCAGGGATTATGTGCCAGCACTGCAGCATGTTCCCTTTCTTTTTGCAGGCTGCCTAGAATGCTCTACAGAGATGTCTGTGAGTAGAATAATGAAATACAGGATGCCATGGGGAGGCAGAGGAGCAGTGGCATTGTGCACAGCTTGGGTTTTTTACTGAGGGAGTGTAAATGGAAAGAATCTGAGTTACTACATGTCACTGGTAAGACCTGTGATAGCGAAGGGAGTGTTTGTAGCACTCTGCACAGATTGCATGGTGACGGGAAAGCAAGAGGATGATAGCAGAGAAAGGTTATGTGATCGTGCAAGCCTTGCATGGAGTGGTGATAGCCAGCATGGTACGTTCAAGCCTGTCCTCAGAGGTAGCAGGGACAGTGTGTATGTGATAATGCATATAGATGTAGGGTGTGAGAACTGCTGTAAGGAGTCATCATGCTGGGTACCACGTTCAGCAGATAGTGTGATGTTGTGTATTGGTGGAGAGAGAATACAACAGAGACAGCCCAAGTTTCAAGGCTTCCAGAAGCATTCCCATGACTTTGATCGCTTGCCGTTCATACTCTTCATACACAGGCAAAACCTACTGATCTGGGAAACTATTGCAGCTGTTGCTGAAAGCCTCCAGAAGGATCTAAAAAGCTAATTGCAACAGCCAAACCAGCTGTTGGAATTAAGGACTACATTCTCAGCCCTCAGATCCTGGCATGTCCCTGTGGGATGGAGTTTCTTCTTCAGCTCTAGGAAACTGAGGGAAAGCAGCTGGGTTCTTTGCTGAACCTGCATAAACAAGGCTGGAAGAGCTTTTTCTGCCAATCAAGAGACTAAAAACTCAACAGCTGCTGTCATTTCAGACCAGAGTTTGGAAACTTTTACAAGGGACAGGGGTGCTGTGTTCACTCAATGCATAGTGCAGTTTGCCTTTTGGTTTCTTTTAACTGTTTTCTTTCTCAGTGCAGTAAAGACCAGCTGGACTGAACCCCTATGGGTTGTGCTGTAGCTATTAGCTTTACCAGAAGAATGGTATTTCAGCTCCCACCTTTCCTTTCCCTAAAAGCTGGTAAGTCCTGGATGCCTGCTGCATCCAGGTCTTGCTGCAGCAAGACCAGAGAAGAGCGTCTGTGGTTCATGTGTACACTGACTGAGCAGGATAGTGAGGACAAGCAGAAACATCTCACAGTATAATAGCAGTGATGGGGAGTCTGCTACCTACAGTTGCTTTAAACTACTAGCTTATGTATTTTTATTTAGTCCCTCCCAGGTGCGATAACCTGGAAGTAATTTCCCCATTTTACCTGATAGAGGGGAAGGTTTTTCATCACAGGGCAGGGTAAGAACTGGTGAGCTAAGAACAGTGAAAAGCAGCTGCTTGTATAATAACCATACAGTGTGGGCACCTCTGACAACTATGGAATTGCTGGATACTACATGCAGTAACACACCTGGCTCTGTAACCTAGTTAATAAACTCCCTTGGACTCAGATAATTCTTTATGGAAGCACTGGAGTGTGTCTGTTCCACAGTCCCTAGGATGATCCACTTACTCAAATTATCCATTTTTTCCTTGTCCTGTAGGGCATCACTGTTATCTTCCCTCCCTATTATCCAAGATAATAGAGAGCTGACTTGCAATAATGCTGTCACAATGGCTCCACGGTGTCTGAATGATTCCCATGTGATTGACATTTTGTGTCTGCCTGAAGCTTCCTGAAGAGCAGTTCTCCATCAACACTTCTTTCATCAGCAGGCATTAGGCAGAACAGGATCCTATAGCATAAGTCCAATAAAGCCTAAGAAGAAATCTGTTTCTCTATGACAAGCAGGAGCAGACGTGGATTATACAAATGGATAAGACACTGTTTGGAGGATGAATTCTGTGTGCTTATGTCACTTAACTATAGCAGTGCATCAAGGTCATATGGGACCTGGAGGTCTCAGTTTCAAGCACCCAGGTTTCCTTAGCTATCTGGACCTGTAGAAGCATGCAGATAGGCAACAGAGGGAGCACATACATCGCAAGTATTCTAATGTCTATCACTAGGCAGAAGAAGACTGCTTGACTGAAAATGACAAAGGGGTTTAATCCCAAACTATCTTGGCTCCAGTGTGGTAGTTCTTGACAGCATTTGGAGAGTCTGGCCCATATTAGACAAAGCATATAGGAGGATTCGGATGATTTGTGCAATGTTTTCCTTCCCATCATATTTGTAGCCCAACAAACAGCTCTGCAAGTCTGGGAAGAAGACCAGGTTGCTAGCTTGGTTTTGCTAAATCAGTGAAGATGGGTATTAATCTCACTGAAATTCTAGTTTATCATCAGAGTTGAGGTTTGGTGAGGTTCATCACTGCCCAGAGAAGTTCAACAGCATGATAATACTGCCTTCGTGCTGCAGATGGACTGGTGTGTGAACGAAAGCAGGCTGTGATCTTCTCCACACTTTGTTCAAAAGCAGAATCTGAGCTCCATGAGTAACTTCAGTGTTGAAGGAGGGGAGGGGGAAGCCTAAAGGCCTCCATGGTTTGCAGATCCTAAGGATCCAGCTTTTTGCTTTGCCTTGGCATCCAGAGAAACATGAGCAATATACATGAGCCCATATACACCAACTATCACTGTAGATGGAGATTTTCAGTGAAGCTGAAATGCAGTGAAAGGCTCAGCCCCTCATAAATCAAAATACTATTGACACAGGTACACTGGCAGACATGCTGGTCTAAAACCTAGTGCAAAATTGCTATGCTTCCTATTCAGCAGATGTTTTGTCACTAGATTGTGTTATCCAAGTAATATAACTTCAATTCTTGGACTATTGGCCCTTCCGAGGCCTATTAGCTTTGACTGTTGCTTTACTTTCTCAAAGCTTTTGTCAACCCCTTACTTACTTACTTTTCAACTTACCTTTGTGCTGTGGCATTCCCCACCTAAGCAGAATGCTGTGATTATTGTGCTATGAGTGGATGGCAGCAACTTTAAAAACCACAAAGTGAGTTACGCACTTCGCAGAACTAATCTTCAGACACTTGGTCTGTGCTAAAATGCATGAGGCTTTGGGGATTTGTGAACATTTTCATGAATAATAAGAGCTTCACAAATAACAGGAGAATGAACTTACTGATCTTATTCCCAAATCTTTTATATGTATGAGAGATATGATCAGTTCTAGTTCTCAGAAAGAGTTTGGTGGCAGGTCACTTTTTTCTGATCATCAGCAGTAGGGCATGTGGGAAAGGAAAATGAACCATATTATTTGCAGGACTCCTACATCCATGAGTATTCTTTGACTTCTATAGGTTTTCCAGGAAATTAGCACACCAACGCTATCCAGGATTTCTCACAGTTGTTTTCCCTTCCAAAGTTGTTGTGCCTGAGAGGGGATGCGAATGCAACAACTTAAAAAGAAGGAAGGAAATGTTGGTATTTAATATTGTTTATACAGAAACTGGCATACTTTATGGAGCATCATCTGATTAACTCATTTCCAGCTCTGTGGCGTGTGTGCGTGCACACGGCAGAGAGGAGAAATGAGAGCCAGGCCATGTTTTTTTCCTGGCATCAGCAACTGTTGCTGTAACACTTGTGTGGCTGGCAGCAGGAGACATAATATTACCTAGAAGAAAACCTTTAAGTGTTGGATTAATTTTCCCACCATCTGCATCCTTTCTGTGCTGGAAATCTAGATCTAGAGAGCAAGATGAGGAACAGATCTGAGTATCTGGCAATTAGGTTTGGAGAAGGGAGAAATGTTTTCAGGGACTCATTTCTAGTCAGCTGGTTGGTGGCTGCAAGGGCTTAGTCAGCTGAGCAGCCAGGTTTTGGAAAGGCTTTTTTGCTTAAATGGCCTGAAAAGATTGGAAGAGAAGAACAGTGTCTTATCACAAAGGTGCTGCCAGTTGCAATTAGGGACAGGTTGTTGGGTGTTGGCAGCTGAGAGAGGAACGCCAAGCTCTAAGAAAATATACAAGGAAATTGAGCTAGAAGTTGTGTCTGAATGGGATTTGCTCAAAAGGGGTATTGTTGGGGAGGGATGAAATCTCATCATGAACCAGCTGTAGATATAGGGAGAGGAAATGGTGAATGGTAGCAGATCAAAATAGAAAGCACTGGAAGGAAGAGGGAGCAGCAGAAGGAAGAGGCGAATGTCAGGCACTTGTCATTTCTTCTTTGGCTGCTGCTTGCATCAGCAGTGAACCATGGACAGCAAAACCCCCAAGGGAGAAGATAAGTCACTGAATATTCAGTGTAACCGCCTTGTGCAGAACCCAGAAAGAAGGGTCCTGTCTAGGCTGCCACCCTTGCAGCCAAAACAAAAAGGGTCCTTCCCAACCGACAGTGTGACAGGGAGGTAGGAGGCTGAGTAGAAGGTGGTGTAGCTGCTGGTGGTTGCTCTGTCTCCTGTAACATGTTTATATTTATGTGTTATTTTCTTCTCTTCTTGGTTAGTGCATAAATTGCTTATGAATGGTTCTAAGGAGCTCTGGCAGATGCTGTACTGGGATCTTTCTGGTTTATCCAAAGAGGAGGCAAACACAGCACTGGAGTAGTAACATAACCTGTGGAGTGACTACTAAGGAGTCCCTCTGTTTAGCAATAACCCACAGTCAGCCAGAAATATACCCATTGTCTGCTTCAGCCTGGGGCTACCATCCCTCGTGTTATATACCAGGTGGTCTCCTTGATGTCATAGTGCAGCTTCCTGCATGCTGGGTTTTGACACCTCCTGCTCCTGCTGTTTCCAGGCCTTCTGTGGTTGACCCCAGAGAACTGATAGATATTTTCTAGAAGAAAAGCTGAAATATCAGCCTAAAAGTACAATGACTTTTGTTGCTCTTTTTGCCTTCAGACATTCTGGGTTATTTGGATGCTGCAGAACTCCATACAGTCACATTTTATAGCTCACCACATCAAGTGCAGGGAGCTCCCTGGACGAGGCTTTCTAAATTCCTCTTCTACTGGCTGACTTGTGATTCACCCAGTGGGGGAATGTTTTGAGAGCACTGTGACAACCAGGCAGAAGAAAATTCACAACGACACTTGGGGCAAAGCTCCTTGGCAGTGAGATGAATTGAGCTTCTCGAGGGAAGTGCTGGGAATGCTATTGTTTGAGATGTTTAAAACTCTCTAGGTCAGAAATTGCAGGGAGCAATCCTGTGCTTGTAAATGGGCATACTGGTGTGGGAATGATGGGTCTTTCTCCTCACTGACAGCTTTTATTTATTATTATTAGTTATTGTTTTATTAGCTTCAGATTGTTGACTTCACCTCTATTGCAGTTTTGCTGTATATATACTATACAGCCCCTAATAAGCATGGTACTAAATGATATGCTTTTGTGCTGATGTGGTGCTTGTTTGTTTCCCAGTGGAGCAAGGTGATATAAGCACATACATTAAATATATTTATGACAAATTTCTCATCTATTACTTTTATTTAGAGTGGGTTTGAAGTAGAGCAGATTCTGCTGGAAAACAAACATCTTTCTGAAGGCAGACAGCAAATCCAAAAGGGTATTTGCATCCTTCCTTACTTTTATTTTCTTTTTTATTTTAACAAAGACAGCTACAAAGCTGCAAGGGGGGGGAAAAAAGAGTTCACCACTTTTCTTTTATATAGTCAGTGTAATAGATCCTGGCTCATCTCTGCTTGCTGGAGAAGGAGATATATCTTTCTTTTAGCAACTAGAGACCACACAGTAAGATGAAAGAATGGGCAATATCTGTTCTTCAGTGTCCTGAGTTGGAACAGCTCCCTGAGCTGGGGGATCCTTTGGATCTACTCTCTCAAATGTTTAATGCGTTATAGTCAGCAAAGCAATTAAGCATTCAAACACATGGTTATCAATAAGTATGGTTTTGGGTACAAAAAGCCCCTCCTCTAGCAAAGAGAGAGGAAGGAAGATGAACATGTTCAGAAGGCATGTCCAAATCCTGTTGGGAGGGAAGCTATCATCTGCTTTCTGTGCCCTAGGAAGACTGCAGATATGTGCACCTGTATAGGTCCCCTGAGAGCCTCAGGACTGCAGTAAATGCTAAGCCCTCATTGGTGTTTTAGGGCAGTATGTCTCTGAAGTGCTTCCTGAAAGGAAAATGATACTTACATTAGCTAATAATGTCAAATAATGCAAGAGATATTCTCTAGAGGTTGAGTGCCTCCCTTCTTGGCAAGTCTGCTGCTTCTTGTCGTGACTTACTTCAGGGGAATATTTTTTCCTCTGTCTTTCTAATCTTTGCTTGTGTCCATCATTTCTCTAGGATCATTAGGGTTTTGTACTTGTCCTAGCTTCACAGATAGGCTTCATTGAGGCTTAGCCCAGGTTTCAGCTGGGTTTATCTGGCTTAGCCAGATAAAAAGCAGCTACCGTGTCCTGCACTCAGACCGTCTCTGTCAACATACCATGAAACTGAAATTCATGGGGAAGAAATGCTTTTCAGGTGCTTTATGTCTTCCCATAGAACTAGATTATCTTTATGAATAGAATCCTGTTAGACATATTATCTTATGCTTGTCTTTCATCTCTTTTTTTTTAGTTACATTAACCATAGTTTGAAAATAAAATTACCAAAGATGTTCATACTACTGGGAAATGGTTAGAATACCTTGAGCTCCTTTTCATGGGTGTTCAGTTTTCACTATTTAACTCTACCCTTTTCAGTCAGACCTTTTCTGTTTCTGGTATGGTCTTTCTGAACTGGATCTATTTGCTGGTGCTGAACTCAGTTGCCCAAAGACTCTAATTACCAGGCTTTGGGGGGAATTTTAGGGCCTACAAGAAGCCCCTTATCCTCATCTCTAACCATAGTTTGTATCTGTATGTGGTATAGTTAGCTGGCATTACCTCTGATCCTGACCTTTTTCAGTGAACGGAGCTGATGTACAGCGTTCATGTATCCTATTTCCTGTTTTGCTTTGGTGTTTTTCCCTTTCAAACTCGGCACTATAACATCCCAGACTGAACGTCCTCCGGGCTCTCCCGTCTCTTGCTGAGGCTCTAAAAGAGATCTGCCAGATTCTCTGAAATGCACTGGAATGAACATCATTAGGTAGCCTAGCGGATGGTGATTCTTAGATCTAATGAGGCTGTACCCTGCAAGCAAAGCAAACAGGAGGCAGGGCTGTGAAAAAGCAGTAGTGTGGGCAGATTTTAATTGCCAAGCTGAGAGGTCAGATAAGAAAGTCATGCAATGGCTTGGAAAAATGTGAACATTTATGTACCGTAATAAGACCTGAAGGCCGCAGCCAGGTTTGAAAATGTTACAAAAAGAAAGAGCGCACAGGCTATTGAGCCTTCCCTCTTCATTCCCTTGCTTCTCATATTCTCCACCAATTCATTACTGCTTTTCCTCCTTCTCTGGCATTCTTCTTTGCTTTCACATTCTGTTACTTCTCTGATCTCCTTCCTTGAAGGCCAAGTGATTCCTCTCTGTCTCACATGCTACTTATATCTGCTTGCAATTTTTCTTAATTTATAATAAAGCTGGTGGCTGATTGTCTTTGAAAGTGGCTTCTAGCTGAGTTATTTATCAGCTATGTAGATTGCATTTCCTTAATCTTGTTAGCTATTTTGTATATAAAGACATATTGCATGCAGTTAGTGGATAATGCAGTTATAAACTATGCTGCATAGAATTTCCATTTCTTGTCTGCTGTTCTGGGAACTGATGTGAAAAATTTCACTCTGATCCAGCGGCTTTTGATGTCACTGTTCTTTCTCAAGTGCGCGTGGCCCTCTTCTTCCCATATCACTTCCTGGTTCCCGTTTCTCTTCTTCCATGGACCAGCACAATTCAGTCTACTGCTGTGTGGATTTGATTGCATGGATCCTCATCAAGTCACTGAGCTGAGCGCGATGTTCCTAAGAATGGAGGACTGCTTGCATGGGAAGGTTGCACCCAAACACTCATGGCAAAGTGAAGTATTCTCTCTATTGTACCCCAAGTTGTGGCATCAGAGCTGTCTTCTAACACCTCTGAACTGAATTTCATTACAATTACAGTCAAACTGGATCCTTAATATTTGCAAGATGTCTTGTGAACCTGGTGTGGGTTTGCTCAGGGTTTAATACACAAACTTACTAAGCAACCAGGTCGTATAGAGAGCACAAGAGAAAAGGAGAAAATGTGTTGGGGGTCTTAGTACATAGCAGTTAGTTTTGTCCAGCAATGTCAACATTACCAATATAATAGACTCAACATTGGTCAAAAAGAATCTGGACTGTGGCACAGCATCAGAGCTTTTACAGACCACTAGAGATCGAGATGTTTTGAAACACTGGCAAGTCTCATCTGACAATGACATGCTGTCTTTAAAGTGTCTGTCTGCGATGGTCTGTGTCAGCTGATGGAACAAATCCAGTCAGCAGCTCCCTCTTGGTCCTGTTCTTTCATCTGGTGATAAAACAACTGTTGAAGTCTCTAGATGCACACCGTGGTGCTGTTCAAGGAAAGGGGGAAAAGAACCAGAGGACAAGAGGACCTTTGTTTAAAAAGATGCTAAATTGAGGAGGGGGAGGGTTGTTCATGTCTCCTGGGCATGGGTCCAGGTGGACATGCGTAGGTAGAGCAGAATGTGTGTGCAGGCAGAGCAATGATCCAGATCCGAGATGATTTGGAGGAGGTGTGTTGCAGTAGTTAAACACAGGACATTTATTTGCTAGGAGCTGACTTGATCTTGGAACAGGACTTCTGTGTGAAATGAGTTCTGCTAGGTCTTGGTCTGTTTCCAGTTGAGTGTCTGCTACAGGCAAAGATGAATGAGGCTGGAGATCAGCCTGCTTTGCGGGTGGGTGGGTGTCAGACTAGGTCCTCTCTTTGGGATGGTTTTTCCTGGGACTAGGGTTGTGGCAGACAGCAAAACTGTGAAGCAGTGTTAACAACTCTGGAGCAAGCCTAGAAACTGTGGATGTGCTTAACTCACTGTGTGGGGACAGTATCTGCTGCTTTGACTTGCACGTCCATGTTTCTCTCAGGATCTTATTTCTTGTAGTCTTACGTTCCCTGGTTTCTTAGGCATGTGTCCTTACATTGGTTTCTGGGATGGGAGGAATTGGTATCTATTCCCACAGACCTATTTCAAAAACTCCTTTTTCTTTAGGTATCTTGTGCCTTCTGGTATACACAGAACTTTCTGCTCACAGGTATAATATATACCTCAGTGAAGTGTTCAGATGGTAACACAGATCTCTGAGACTATTTCTGGGAAACCTGTGAAATCTTCCGGTCCTCCTCTAACCTACATGTAATGGCTGTAACATGTGCCACACAAACTGAATTACACAGATGACATCTAGGCTGAATGGAAATGCAGCCTCCCCGTTCATAAGTTAATCTTCTCTCTTTCCCCACCGCTTTCCTGCCTGCCGGCCTGACTCTTCCTTTCTGCTCACTTTCCCTCTCATTGCCTGCTCCTTGGACACTGCTAAACAGGATGCCAGTCCTGGCTGCCTGAGCCATAGCCAACCCTGCCTCTGTTTTACAGATGAAGCTGGATGTGCTACACAGCATCCTAGAGATGATGAGATTCTCCCTTCTGAGAGGTCAGGTTGCTGGAAGTTCCCACTCTTCTTTGACCTGAGCTCCTGTAAATCTTTGTGCCCATCACAATACCACCAGTGAGAGCTCACAGCAAGGTCATTCTGTGCTTGCATTGTCCTCCAGGGAGATCCACATGCAGGCAGAGTTAATTACACTAACAGCCGCAGAAATTATATTGGCCCACCACTGGCCTAGTGAGATGAATATCTCCATTTCTTAGTCACAGGGGGACGCTAATGGTATTTTTATTAACTGGTGACCTGTTGACTGCTATTAGAATATAGATTGTATGCATAAACCAGGTCAGGGTACTGAAGATATGATTATAGAGCAATTACTGCGTCAGCCAGTGTGGCTTCTAATCATAGCTGGCAAAGAGTCTTTGGAAGCTTGAAAACTGGTTTTGGAGTCCAACAAGAAGAAACAGCTTTGGATCAAAGTCTGTATTGTGCCTTTACATCTTGCTGGAGTTAAATGATTTTCTATGACTAGGGTGGTCAGTCAAGGAAGAAGGAAGTGTAAGAAGGACAGCTTTTAGTGGAACACAGCAGATTAGGGGAATTCAAAGTTTGCAAACATTCTTTTTTTCCTTATTATGTGGTTTATGTTTATTTCACTGAGCTGCCTGAGGATACTAATTCTGTTCTTGCCCTTTAAAATGAACTGCAAGGTCATACATCTAAGTGTCTGGGATGTCAGTAAAAATGATCATACTAATATATGCATTTGATTTGATGAGGGCCATAGCTACAGAACCAGATTCAAATTGCTCCACATTTATCAGAATTACTAAGGGAAAAAAGGAATGATAAAACCAAGAGCTGGTGTGCTACATATGGAACCGGAGACTGGCTTTCTCTTAGGTGCACCTATGCATTTGGAAGTTGACTTGAAAATCTTGATTCCCAAAGACTAGCTCTGTTCCATGAGCAACATCACTGATCCCAGCAAAAAGACCTCAAGAGGTGGAGGAACCACTTTATATTGATGAGAGCTCAAGGCTCACGTGTGCCTTGAATGGTACTTGTAACCATATTTGTATTTTCTTCATTTATGGACTAGACAAGAAATAGGGTTGAGCTCAGTAACACACCTACAAGATATACTTGTATTTGGTGTTTTTCTGTAGTGATCATTGGCTTTACTGGAGGGTAGGGCATAAAACTATTTGCATGTTTGTGATTTTCCTGCTTCTCCCCCAAAAACAAGTCTTAAACTATCTGAGATGTGAACAATTAAGTACTCTCATGGTAATCTGAAGCAGAAGCTGAATTTTGTACATCTGGTTCTCTGGTTTATGAAAACACAGTTGTTGAGATGCAGGAAGAAATCAAATGGTGATGATTAATATAGAATACAGAATATATAACTTAGAGGATAAACTCTCTCCCTTCCATTTTGGAACTGGAATTCAGCTTAAATAGGAAAATAAAGTTTGAATAACAAGTCTGTCACTGGTCTTTCTGAACTGAGGGAGTTCAGTTGCATGCAAGAAGCTTGAGGAAAGAGGCATGTTTCTATTTTTTCCATCAGATTTTGAATTATCTCTACAGTTACCATTGTTATCAATGTGGTTAAGCAAGTCCTGAGTGTTCTTGAAAAGTCATCTATTGATCTTTGGAGGTTTGTTCCCATTCTTTTTACTTTTTAGCCTGTGAATGAAAAAGGCATATTCTAAGGGGACAGGAAGAGAGAGGAGAGAAGAGCACGAGAATAATGTGCTTCATGAACAAAACTTCTTGTGAGAGTTAAAAGGGAAAATATTATTTTCCTGTCAATGTGTGGTTCAATCTAACATGCAAGGGTGGTGTTCTCATAAGACTTTACTTGGCGATCTCGGACACTCGGTCCGCGAGGTCAGCTGATCGGTGCCGACACGGACGGAGCCGCTCAGCGATCACGAGGTACGGAGAAGGGGTTGAGAGTTTCGATTTCGCGACCCGGAAGCCCCGGCAGCCCTTGCGAGAGCGGCTGAAAAAGCCTTCTAGAGGGCAGCGACGCTGCCCAGCAGGCACTGGGAGGTGAGACCAGCTGGTGAAGCGGGTGAGTACCACCCGCACTGTGCTGCAGCAGTGGGTGCAGAGGTTGTCAGTAGTCGCTTGTTAGACCGTCGCTGGTTAGACCGTCTCAATTATTGCCTCTGTCCCAGACTGCTGCTGACCATGGTCTCCTCCAGAAAGAGAGCTTGTCACAAAAAGTCTGCTGCAACGCAAACAGAGGCCCTGTCCCAGACCGTCTCTGTTCAGGTCTCCGGCTGCAGGGAGTGCCAGAGCCTGCTGCAGCCCGGGGAGCGAGGCAGGCATTCCACCTGCGTGAGGTGTGAGCAGGTGCAAGATCTGCTCAGCATGGTGGTGAAACTGAAGGAGGAGGTCGAGACACTGAGGTCCATCAGGGAATGTGAAAAGGAGATTGACTGGTGGAGCAACTCCCTGATGTGCCACTCAGAAAGGCCAAAGGGGGATATCCCCCAAAAAGTGGTGGAAGACCCGAGACAGTCCCTGTCCTGTCGCTGTCGGGCACAGGTAGGGGACCAAAGAGATGACGAGGGTTGGAAGCAAGTTCCAGTTGGGCTTCACGGGCAACTCCCTTCCCTACCTGCTTTGCTTCCCCAGGTGCCCCTCTGTAATAGGTTTGAGGCCCTGGATCTTGAAGAAAAGGTAGGTGAGGATGTGGTACAAAGCCTGCCTACAAGGTCACATAGGAAGAGGCAGCTGCCTCCACACCTCAAGACTGCCTCTGATAAGAAAGAAAGAAGGGTAATTGTAGTAGGTTATTCCCTTCTGAGAGGGACAGAGGGCCCAATATGCAGAGCTGACCCTCGTCATAGGGAAGTTTGTAGTCTACCTGGAGCCCGAGTCAGGGATATCACCAGGGCAGTCCCCAATCTGGTGCACCTGACAGACTACTATCCGCTGCTGGTCTTCCAGACAGGTGGGGAGAAAGCTGCTTCCCGTAGTCTGAAGGGAATGAAGAAAGATTTCAAGGCCTTGGGACGGATGGTGAAAGATTCAGGGGCTCAAGTGATTTTCTCTGCACTCCTTCCATTTTCAGATGATGACGTGGGATCAATTAGAAAAATTCAGTCCATAAATGATTGGCTTCAAGACTGGTGCAACAGGCAGGGTTTTGGATTCTTTGGTAACGGCTGGTTTTATATGACACCAGTCCAGACAGTGATATGTGGGAAAGGTTTATCTCACAGGGGTAGAAGGATGCTGGGACAGGAATTGGCAGGGCTCATTTGGAGAGCTTTAAACTAGATTTGAAGTGGGATGGGGTTGTAGCTGGGCTGGCACCAGTGGGGCAGCCCTCTAGAATTGATGAAGACCGGGAGGCCTCCCATCCCCATAGGGTGAAATCAGTGAGCTCAGCTCACGCCCTGAAATGCCTGTACACCAATGCGCGCAGCATGGGGAATAAGCAGGAGGAGTTAGAAACCTGTGTTCGGTCAGTAGATTATGATCTGGTGGCAATTACAGAGACGTGGTGGGACAGCTCACATGACTGGAACGTGGTCATAGATGGCTATGTCCTTTTCAGGAAAGACAGGCCAGCCAGGCGAGGTGGCGGAGTTGTTCTTTATGTGAGAGAGCAACTACAATGTACTGAGTTCTGTCCAGGAACAGGGGATGAGCGAGTTGAGAGTCTGTGGGTGAGAATTAAGGGGCAGGCTGGCAGGGGCGATACTGTTGTGGGTGTCTGTTACAGGCCACCAGATCAGGGTGAGGAAGTTGATGAGGCCTTCTACAGGCAGCTGAGAGCGGCCTCACAGTCACAGGCCGTGGTCGTCGTGGGGGATTTTAACTTCCCTGATGTTTGCTGGAAGGACTACTCAGCAACCCAGCCACAGTCCAGGAGGTTCCTCCAGTGCATTGATGATAACTTTCTGATGCAAATGGTGGAGGAACCGACTAGGAGAGGTGCACTGCTGGATCTCATCCTCACTAACAAGGAGGGTCTAGTTGAAGCAGTAAAGGTTGAGGACTGCCTCGGTTGTAGCGACCATGAAATGGTGGAGTTTAGGATCTTGTGCGGCAGGAACAGAATAGCAAGCAGAATTGCAACCCTGGACTTCAGCAGGGCAAACTTTGGCCTTTTCAAACAATTGCTGGGGGAAATCCCATGGGCAAGGATGTTCAAAGGTAAAGGGGCCCAAGATAGTTGGCTAGCATTCAAGGACTGCTTCTACCAAGCTCAAGATCAGAGCATCCCGACACGTAGGAAGTCAAGGAAGGGAGCCAGGAGACCTGTGTGGTTAGACAAGGAACTGCTGGGTAAGCTCAAATGGAAGAGGAGAGTTTACAGATCATGGAAGGAGGGGCTGGCCACTTGGGAAGAATATAAGGCTGTTGTCAGAGGATGTAGGGAGGCAACTAGGAAAGCTAAGGCCTCCTTAGAATTAAACCTGGCGAGAGGGGTCAAGGACAACAGAAAGAGTTTTTTCAAATATATGGCAGATAAAACCAACACCAGAGGTAATGTAGGCCCACTGATGAATGGGGTGGGTGCCCTGGTGACAGAAGATACAGAGAAGGCAGAGTTGCTGAATGCCTTCTTTGTCTCTGTCTACTCTGTTGGAGGCTGTCCTGAGGAGCCCCGTACCCCTGAGGACCCAGAGGAAGTCGGGAAATTGGAGGAGTTTGCCTTAGTTGATGAGGGCTGGGTTAGGGAGCAATTAAGCAATCTGGACATCCATAAATCCATGGGTCCAGATGGGACGCACCCCTGGGTACTGAGGGAGCTGGCTAAAGTCATTGCTGGACCACTCTCCATCATCTTTGCCAAGTCTTGGGAAATGGGAGAGGTGCCTGAAGACTGGAGGAAAGCAAATGTCACTCCAGTCTTCAAAAAGGGCAAGAAGGAGGACCCAGGTAACTATAGACCGGTCAGCCTCACCTCCATCCCTGGGAAACTGATGGAACACCTTATCCTTGGTGCCATCTTAAGGCGTATCAAGGGTAAGAGGGTTATGAGGGGCAGTCAACATGGCTTCACCAAGGGGAAGTCGTGCTTGACCAACCTCATAGCCTTTTATGAAGATATAACAAGGTGGTTGGATTATGGCAGAGCAGTGGATGTGGTCTACCTTGAGTTCAGTAAAGCGTTTGACACAGTCTCCCACAGCATCCTCACAGCTAAACTGAGGAAGTGTGGACTGGAAGGTCGGGTGGTGAGGTGGACTGTGAACTGGCTGAAGGACAGAAGCCAGAGAGTTATAGTCTATGGGGCGGAGTCTAGTTGGAGGCCTGTATCTAGTGGAGTGCCTCAAGGGTCAGTGCTGGGCCCAGTATTATTCAATATCTTCATCAGTGACCTGGATGAGGGAGTTGAGTGTACTATCAGCAAGTTTGCTGATGACACTAAGCTGGGAGGAGTGGCTGACACGCCAGAAGGCTGTGCTGCCATCCAGCGAGACCTGGACTGGCTGGAGAGTTGGGCTGTGAAAAATGTGATGAAATATAACAAGGGGAAGTGTAGAGTGTTACATCTGGGTAGGAAAAAACCCAGATTCCAGTACAGGTTGGAGAATAACCTATTAGAGAGCAGTGTAGGGGAAAGGGACCTGGGGGTCCTGGTGGACAGCAGGATGACCATGAGCCAGCACTGTGCCCTTGTGGCCAGGAAGGCCAATGGCATCCTGGGGTGTATTAGAAGGGAGGTGGTCAGTAGGTCGAGAGAGGTCCTCCTTCCCCTCTACTCTGCCCTGGTGAGACCGCATCTGGAATATTGTGTCCAGTTCTGGGCCCCTCAGTTCAAGAAGGACAGGGACCTGCTGGAGAGAGTCCAGCGCAGGGCAACTAAGATGATTAAGGGAGTGGAGCATCTCCCTTATGAGGAAAGGCTGAGGGAGCTGAGTCTCTATAGTTTGGAAAAGAGGAGACTGAGGAGTGACCTCATTAACATTTATAAATATATAAAGGGTGAGTGTCACGAGGATGGAGCCAGGCTCTTCTCAGTGACAACCAATGGTAAGACAAGGGGTAGTGGGTACAAACTGGAACACAAGAGGTTCCACTTGAATTTGAGAAGAAACTTCTTCTCAGTGAGGGTAACAGAACACTGGAACAGGCTGCCCAGGGGGGTTGTGGAGTCTCCTTCTCTGGAGACATTCAAAACCCGCCTGGACGCCTTCCTGTGTAACCTCATCTAGGTGTTCCTGCTCTGGCAGGGGGATTGGACTAGATGATCTTTTGAGGTCCCTTCCAATTCCTAATATTCTGTGTTTCTGTGATCTGAAACACAAAACATCAAGAGTCAGAATGGCACTAAAACCCCAATACATATTTAGTTCAGGAGTTACAGGGTTTAAGCCAATGTGATGATTCTTTCAGTTTGGACTTATCACCTTTAAATACTGAAAGATGCTACAAAGGCAAATTTTCCTTCTTAAACACTTTTTCTCTAACTTCCCATTCCAGCAGCCTGGCATCTATTTAATACTCTGTGTGTCAGAAATTCCCATTTCAGACATGACTCTGTTTCCATCAAAGCCACAGCTGTACTTCACAATTTCACTTATTAACAGCCTACTGAGATAATTGGGGCTGCCCAACTCATTAAAAATAAAATATTGATGTTTTCTTAGGGTAGATGTAATTATCTTGCCCTCACAGGGAACAGGCAGCATAAAGGAGGGTTAGGTGTGGTCTAATTACACATCCTGCTCTGCCCCTGCTTGCTGTGCTGCAGCAAAGGAAATTAGGAATCCTAGCGCAGTTACAATAGGTGAAGGTGGGAATCCAGAAGAAAAGATTTAATTTCAAGCCTGGACAACACAAATTGACTTCGTTTTTGCATTTTTAAACCTGGGTTCAAAAGAAGAATGCCACAGTGCTTCTCTCTAATGTACGTTGCTATTCTATAGTATACAATTGCAAACATGTCATTCCCAAGAGAGATGTCTTCTCTGACTTAGTATCATGAGGCACAAGAGCGGCACATGCTCTTCTTTCTTGTCCCACTTGATGTTACTCAAGACAAAATTGCTGGAGAAAGTTCTACAAGCAAAATTGTATTCACAGCTCCAGCTTGCCTTTCCTGAGGTTTGTTTTTTGGTTGGTTTTTTTTGGTTTGTTTGGGTTTTTTTTTGGCAGCAATTTATTCAGTGCCCTTTATTTCTCCTTGTAAGGCACTAAATGGGTTGCTATCAAATCCAGCTGGTACAGGTCATCAAATCTGTGATTAAGCAGCAATGACAGCAGCTACCACTGAACCACTGGTGAACTAGGAGCACTGGGATTTGTATGTTCTTGTCTTCCCACGCCCCAAGTTGCCCGATTTGCCTTGTCCAACTGTAACTGTGAGGCATATCAATGGTGTTGTTATGGCATTTTAATTTCCCACTGGTAAAAGTAGCCATGGAGGGAGTAGAGTACCAGGAGAAAAACAGATCACTTCTTGCTCCCCATTCTTCCTGCTTGTTTCAAATGTGTGTTAGAAGACAGACACAGAAAAAAAGATCTGAAACATCAGAGAGCATCTGGGTAACTCAGATGTTCCTGTCTCATTACCCTTTCTTAGGTGCATAAGACCTTGGGTCTAATTGAAAGTAAACATGATGAAGATTCCTAAGCTGTTTTGTTGCTAGGGACAATACTCCCCATAGTTCACGTATTTAGCTGAAAAAAACATAGCTGTGAACACTGCATATTGTCCAAACTTGACCTTTTAATTAGTATTGACTTTTGTATGCATCTTGCTAAACATGCGTGGGCCTCAGCCCAAACTTTAGTCGTAATTTTGCCTGTAACTGTGGTTTTCTCACAAAAGTCTCCTGTTCCTTGTTCTCTGTGATGTATTCTAGCTGCTTGTCTCTCCTGGTTGGAACTAGCTTGAGGCACCCCACTGCACCCATGGCATCTCTGTTGAGGGTTCAAGACCTTAAACAACAGCTTGGTAACAGACTGATGGGTACTCTCACTGTTTGAAGGGTGCCCTTAGAGCTAAAACCTCACCTTTAGTCTTTTAGCACAGCACCATTACAGTGAAGTAGTCTGTATTGAGACATTGGTTACTAACTCTTTTGGGTAGGTACAGTGTTCAATGTAAAGCTGTGCAGTATTGTGACAGTATTGTTTTGCTCTACAAGTGTTTGAGAGTGCTGTGACACACATGTAAGCCAGTGAAGAAGTACCCCAATGTGTGCTTCTAGAAAGAACAGTTGTTGCTTCAGAGGGAAATAATCTCGCATGTTTCTGTTAAAGTTTTTCTCTGAAAGCCCATGGGTTGTGTTTGTGTGATGCCAATAGGCAACGCAGAGTACAGGCTCTGGTTTTGTAAAGTGTTGCTCCTCTGCGCCACCTCTTGTATATACAACAGCTAGACTCCAGAAGACTTTTGCACTAGGAGTTATCACAACATCCAGTTCAGGATGATCTGAGAGGAAACAAACTCCTTGCAGTTTTCAAGCCTTAGGCTGGGATCTGGCTGCAAGGTCACATCACTTTGTTTCTTTTCCAAGTTGAGATATTACCAGCTTAGAAGCTGGAAAAATCCTGATGTGCTCTCTCTTCTCTGTTAGCAGCACTGCCAAGGGATTTTTCTGTTCCTGAGACAGGCTCCTATTCTGGTGTGCCACAAATGATGTATATACCTCTGCAAAATGGCTGGAGGCAGCATTATAATTTTACAAGTTTGCTTCTACAGTGAGCTCTGAAGTGCCTCATGTAGAGGCTGATGATAGATGTCTCCTGAGCAGGAATTAGGGACAACAGAGTGAAATCAGTGTGGCTTGTTCCACTTGTGTTTTAAGACCATTTGGTAAAGTTGGGGCCCTCTCTCTGTTAGCAGGACTGAAAAATCAACCAATTCCAACACGCCAGTGAGAAACAGTAAAAGATGGTCTTTAAACAGACCACTTCCTCCTTAGGCAGGCAGTGAAATAAATGGTCACGTTTCTGAAAAAGCTGGCCATGTTGTGGCTGCAACTGTCACAGTAGGAATTGCTGGGCCCTGAGCACTTTGGTATATCTGGCCTTTATTTGGATAATAGAAGCTGAGCAGTTTGGAAAAAATCTGTCCCTAATTATTGGTGCAGAGCCCTTGAAAATCTGGCCCTGAGCTCTTCTCAAATAAAAATCTGGCCTCATGGGCATGACACTGTCAGAAGCGGTGCCTGGCATAAAGTGCTTCTTATCCTTTTCAGCGATTTTGTCCTCCTGTGAAGTTTCTAATTTATTTTAATTGCTTTAAAACTTTTTAAATGAGGCTATTTAATGGCTAGGATTTTGACTTATGGATGGAAGCTTCAGTGCACTCCACATTAAATGGAGTGTATTTCGTTATGCCTAAATTCTATTGTTATGCCTGCCCTTTGTGCCGGTTTTTCATTTTCCAGTTTGGGGGTAGTTGGATTTCTAGGGCACCCATCTGTCATAATTTAGTGTTTCTTCAGCACTTTTTCTCATCTTAGGGAGCCATTCAACATGTCCAAATATTGCTTTATGCCTGCATGGACAATGCTCGCTGTCTTTGGAGGCTTCTATTCTGTTTCACAAAGGGAAACGTTGCGGTACATCTGAGTGCCGACTGAAGGCAAAGATGTCTCTTTGAGCCACTGGGTTGTAAAGAGATGAACTCGCTGGCTGTCTTCTCTCAAAGCTTTTCAGGAGGCTGACTGTTCATGGGGGATTCTTTGCATGGACCACAATTGAGCCCAGCTCTTCCTCTGATTGCTATTTTGCAGAGGGCAGTGCTTATGTAAAACTAGGTATGGAGTTGCATTGAAATTCATGTCCCTGAAACCCATTGGTTCCAGCTAAAAGGCTGAATTCATATCTTGTTAATTAAGTCTTCCTGGCCGTGCTTTCAGGTGGTACCATTTTGGATGCCATTTTGCTTGGTCCTGTCTGCTACCTGAAGTGATATTCTTCACTGCTCTTCCTCACTACTGAGCAGTAGAAAGAAAGGTCCCTTTGAAACCACATCTTCCTGCAAGTGGAGAAGGGGAATGGGGTCAAAGAAAACAAAGACACAAATGTACAATTCAGTGAGTTAGAACTAGGCCACAAGACCCGTTCTACAACTCTGAGAAAATGGTCAGAGTCCTCTAATAAGTGAGAATGCAGGATTTTCTGACTCTTTCTTTCATTAGGAAAACAACACTTCCAGTGACGTAACACCTACACAAAACCATAAGGGGGAAGAACATTGATTCCAGTGGCTAAGACAAAGCCTGTGCAGCCACAGAGGTTTTGTATATGCCTTGACAAACAGTGGAGCCTCAGTTTCCATTGGTAGCACAGGAATCATGATGCCTGTCTGTTGTCTCACAGAGCTGCTCTGAATTAATTTTCCAGTGTTCTTTACAATTGTTCTCGTAAAAGCAAACTTTTTGCGTTTGTAATATTAGCAGAGAAAAGGTGGCTAGAAAGCAGCGTCCAAAGGGATTGTCAGCTTTGTGTTAGAAGATAGTATGATTAGTTTAATTATTAGGGCAGTAGGGTTTCTTTAATGTAGATGATAAGCATACAGAGATCTAAATCCAAAATTGTTTTAGCAGGAGAAGTGCCACAGATTGCATGAGTGCTGCCACTTCTTATTTATAGGCCTGGCCAAATGAGATTCCAGCCTAAATTTATGCTACTGTAGAAACAAAAGAGTTTGGTTTGTAAGCTCCAGGGAAGTCAGTTGCCAGATTCTTCGCTTTCAATGAAACTGAAATTTCAACTCGGAGGTTTTAGTGAGTTATCCTTTGGGTTATATTGGCTTGTTTTCACCTTACTTTGATACTGCTCTAAGCCAGACCTGGAAGGTCTTTCTGGTGTGAGTTCTGTTTGTAGTGAGGCATTTTTCCCATTTTCACAACTGTTGCACCAGAAGTGGCAACAGAGAAGAAGCTCAGCAGGGACTGAAGCAGCAGGAATGCTTTGAAGCCAGGCAGAGGTGCACTGAAACAGCTGGAGATGACTGGGGGTTTGGAAGAACGGTGTGTGCTATTAATTCAGGAACACTTTCTGGAAATGCGGCTGGTAAGGAAGAGCATCATCTGGGCTATTTCTCAGTATCTGCATCTACTCACATCTGACTGTGAGTCTCAAATTTTAAATGCATTTTGCTCTGCTTCTCTTTCTCTTCAAAAAACCCCAAGAAACCATAAGCAGAATGCAAGCTGGTGATGTCTCTGCCTGTATTCTGGAATCCTGGGCAAATAAGGTCTGTGTGCTAAGTGCTAGGTGGAATTCATACAGATGGGTTGTCAGCAGCCTAACAGATACGTTTATCTCATTCTGATGCTTTCATTTATTTATTTATTTAAAAGGCACCCTGCTTTCCCCATGCAATTTAAAATACAAAACAATAATTAAGAGTGTCTGAAGAAGCTCCAGACAGATTAGGGATGTCTCCCATGAGATCGGCTGACATTTCCGCTCTCTGAATGTCCCTGCTCAGCTGCCTCTTCAACCAGCAAACCCTGATTCCAGCGGCCATCTGATTAAACAACAAAGCATCAGCAAGTACTAAAAGTCACTTCTCTTGGGCCAGACTGCACTGAAAGCAAGGGCAGAAACAGAAAATGATGAAAGGGGAGGAAGTCTTTTGGTGGAAAACATGAAAACATGTCTCTTGGTACTATATAGAGAGCTGGAAGATGAAATGTTTTCCTTTGTATGATCCTGGCTGGTCTGCTGCTTGCTGTGTCCTAATAGCCTGAATCCTGGTTGTAAGTAGACAGAGGTTTGATTTGTATCCTATGCACCACTGTGTCTATATGTGAGGTTGTGCAAATAAGGGCTGTTAACTCCATGATTACACTCAGGTATCCAAACATTACTCCACGTGAAATGATGTTTTACAGAACTTCCTCTGCAAGACATTATCATAACCTCCCTCCAGCATCCTTGTTGCTTTTGTATTTCTCTGGCAGGACCCCTTCATTGTGAGCTGCAGAGTGCTCTGGTGCTCTGCCTTGGCTTGCACACATGCAACCTAGCTATTGCTCATCAGCTGCAATTCCCAGATTCTTCTGTCCTTCCATCCCACATCCAGCTTTGTCCCAACCCTATAGGTCTGCCCTGCTGGTGTCAGAGGCAGCGCTAGCCTCTGAAACAGGCACTGCTTAGCTATGCTAGGGCAGCACCACACTAACAGTCACGCTGCTTTCGGAACTGGATTAGCAACCCCCTCCCAATAATGGATGAGAGTGGCTCTGTGGGACCAGGTGCAGAAATACTTGCTTGAGTTGGTGCTTGTTGTGTCTGCTCCTATGACTCAGAGACCCAGTAATGTTGCCAATTTTAGGGCTTTTTTTTCCAATAATGTTGTTATAGTTGGCATATTTCTTAAAGCCACAGTTCTTGGTGACATGCTATTACATGAAAATCCAACCTACTGTTATTTCCAAAGGGAAGTTTCTAGTCCTTCTGGGTGAAAAGGTGGACAGAAGAGATTTATGTGAAAAGGAAGGGAGAGAAGAAAAGAAGAAGTACAATGTTTTCCTTTTTTTTTGAAGACAACTTCTTTTTAGGCGAACATCCTGCATTTGGAGGAATGTGATGTGGTTTTTTGGAATATTTAAAACCACCTTTATTAAGGTAGATTTGACATTACCCCTCAATAGGATTTTCTTTCGGGTGTCCACAACACCAGCAACCACCACCAAACCCATGGATTGTTGTATTTAGTCCTTGCTGAGACTAGATGACAGTGGTTCAAGTATTTGCCTGTCCTGGCTTTTAGTTTTCAAACCCATGCTCTGTGCAGGAGACGGTTCTCGAATCACATCAGAGTCCTGACCCTTTGCTAATGGGAGACAGTTACAGAATTCACCGAGGGATCTTTAGGCAGCAGACTGGGCAAATAGAGCTGCTCTATTCCTCCTCTCTCACATTTGCCTTTTAATTTTTGCATCTGAATTATGAAATGCCACCTCCACTAGCCGCTGCCAGGAGCAAGGAGCATTAATATTGATGCTGGAAGGCCCTGCTGCACAGCAGCAGGGTGATTTAAGGGTGAGAATGATCAGGGATACTATCGGAGTAAATAAACTCAAGGTTCAATTTATTTTCTCTTTCATCTAGCTCCTTTTTTTCTTTTTTTTTTTTTTTTTTTTTTCCCAAGGCAGAATTGATAAAATTATTTAAAAGAGGAAGAAAAAATGAATCAACAAATTCTCTAAAGCTGCTGACTTGATTAGTTTGTAACGTTTCCTGCCTTGCTGGCTTCTTTCTATCCTTCCTGCCACCTGTCAGGAGGAACGCAATGCAACAAAGCCCGGTGCAAATAGAGCTGTGCTATCCACTTGGCAGCATGCCGCAGCCCCGTCTCTGTGTGGAAGAAGGGAAAAGAGGCTGGATGGCCAAGGGGTTTGCAGGAGAAGGGCTCAAAAGCCTGTGGTAGAGATGGGGGGGAAAATGCTAAAGCCTAACAATTGTGTTTCTTTCTCAGAATATTGAATGAGCAGGGCTAATTCTGGGCTTTATTCTTGTGATGAAAGCCCCAGTGCATGCAGAGTAAGAAAGGGCTCCTTCCTCTGAGACAGCAGAGGCAGAAGCAGCAGCTCAGGAGCTGTTAGGAGAGGCTCCTTGCACAGGTCCCCTCACCAGGGACCTCAGCTGAGTCATCGCCGCTCTATGGCAAGACAAAGAGCGAACTGATGGCAAGACCCTGTGGTGCTACCATCAGTTCACCCTTTTTTGCAGCTAAGTGTGCAGACAGAGCAGCATAATGAGATGTTTCTGTAGAGGTAGATGCTTGTTTTGTTGCTGGTGACCAATGTCAGCACTGGGATGCTTTGCTTCCCTACAGAGAAGTTCCAGAGTTGCTTGGGATCAGCACCATTACAGCACTGACTGATGTCATGCTTGTGAAATAAATATGGTGGAGATGCGATGGTGATATCTTGATATCACCATGGAGATATGGAGAGACTGGTCTTTCCTACACTGAATGCCAGCAGAGCGGTTGCCATTCACATATTCCTCCCTTAGAAACTAGACTGTGCAACAGCAACTTTCAAGACCCCCCCTCTTTTCCACAGACCTTCAAACAGCAATGACATGACCAGGCCATTTGGCAGCAACAACTGCAAATGGATTGGAAATGGCAATTTGTGGAGGATGCAAATACATAAACAGTTGTGTACAGGACTGTCCAGCTTGACACAGAGGTTGTTGCAGCTTTGTGGGACTTTGCCTTTCTTACTTTTTAAAGCAAGCTGTGCTTGCTTCTCTTCTGCCTCTGGCCTCTTCCTCTGTTGCTTCACTTTTTTACCTTCCCCAGTCAGGGCATTTCTGTCTCAGATGTTGCTTTTGATGGGACTTTTTTTTTTCTCTTACCAATCTTAATTTCTTCTGAACCCAATTCTGTTTTTATAATGAGGCCATGCTAATTCATGCTGAGAGCTTATGAGTTTTCTTTAAGCACAGGGAGAGGTCACTGAGAAATGGCTAGGGGTGTTTCTAGCTTCCCATGGCTGCTGTTCTGAAGGTTTGATCAATTTATTTTCCCATCACCATCAAACCATTTTCTGGCTACATTAACAGCAGTGCCTTGTGTGGGTGTCATGTTGGGGGTGAGGTAGGGGACAAGTAAATTGACAGAGGACACAGGGGTAGGAAGACAGGGTATGTGAGAAGGGTACGGCTGGACTAGCAAAGGTCTGCTTACAGAAATGCCAGCTGCTTTGTCATTGCATGGCAGATGCCGGTGATTTTGCAGTGTAACTGGCAAGGGGAAAGAAAATTAAACAGCTATTAGAGAGAAGCAATCAGTTGGTACCTTGCAGTGGGCCATAAGCAGATCTGTCAGTTGTCTGTATTAATGAAGACATGCTTAAGGGGAGCCCTTTCTAGGCATGTTTACTTGGTTACATAGTAGGTCCTGTCCCTTAGCAAGAGCCTTAGCATTGTTATTAGTGGTAATACAATAATAATAGTAATAATACTGGCAAATATAGCTTCCCCCTGAATGAATTCTCTTGGAGATGTTATTATTATTATTATGATGAAAAAGCCAGCCTCCTCATGCTGGGTTCTAATTACCATTTTTATGAGAACTACATGTTCTCCTGTTCATGCAAAAAGATTTTTATCAAGGGTTTCTCTTCCAGTGATGCTTTTGTAGAGATAGTCTCTTCATCCCTAGCAACAAGTGTTGTGGTGGTAGGCTAGATGAAAGTCCTGAGTTACTTGTCATGTAGCGACAGGACAAGTGGGAATGGCTTCAAGTGGAGAGAGGGTAGATTTAGATTAGATAGAAGGAAGAAGTTCTTTACCATGAGGTGTGGGAGGTGCTGGCACAGGTTGTCCAGAGAAGCTGTGGCTCCCCCATTGCTGGCAGTGTTCAAGGCCAGGTTGGATGGGGCTTGGAGCAACCTGGTCCAGTGGAAGGTGTCCCTGCACGTGTCAGGGGGTTGGAACTGGATGAACTTTAAGGTCCCTTTAACCCAAACCAGTCTGTGATTCTTTGTCAATACCCATAGTGACCTCATGAGATGTTAGTGCTCTCAAGTTTGTTGCACTGTATTTTGCAACTAACAAGCTCCCCATTTCCTTGAGAAACTTTTGCTGTAGTGCCTGACCTTGTACTTTGTGCTTTTTTCCTTTGTTTGTCCAGTCAGTTCTCAAGGTGAGACAGTTCTTTGTTTATTTGTCTGTGTCCCTCTGCGTTGACAGTGATTTCCAACTACGTGTCATCTGTTTGCTTCAACAGCACACTCTTATGCTAAGATCAATCATGAAAATATTAAATAAAATTGGTCTTACTCCTTGAGGAGCTCTATTAATAAATTCCCCTTTCAGCCTGACCAGTTGTCATCTTTCATCAATTCATTATTTGTCTCAAATTTCTTTATTAATACCATCAACTACATCTTAACTATTAATCCCCCTGTATCCAATGTTTTACTTCAATGATGATAGATCAGTATTTACTGCATTTCTTTTGTTTAAAAAAACCCAGTTATCTGAAAAGGCAGTTGGTTAATTTGGAGATTTTGGAAAAGCCACACTGTATTTTATCCTGTTTTCTGCTTACCTTGATGTCTTTAATAACTTCTGTATATATTCCAAAGCATTGTGTCCTGCTGGGGTCATAGAACTAAATCTGTAGTTGCCCAGATCACTCTTTTTTACTTACTTGTGTGCTTTAAATAAGATATTCTGCAGTCATATAATACTCTTCTCTATTGATAAGTGTACTGAGATTCTGGCAGCTTATCCTGCAAGATCCTTTATAATTTCTTTAAACCTTCTGGGGTGAAAGTTCTCTTGTTCCACCTCATTGACTGCAGTATGATCTTGGAGTTTACTGCAATATTATCATTTCAATTTTCTCATTCTGATTAGCTACACTGCCTTTGTTCTACACTATCACCATTGCTATTAAAAAAATTAGGCTAAGTCTTCATTCACTTTTTGACATGTTCATAGATTATCTTTAGTCTCTACTGCATGCCCATTGCATGGCATTCCTGCCTGTTTTCTCTTTGTTGTCCTTTTATTAATACCAAAGTTTAAGACCAAAGTGTATTTCTATTGTTTGTAGTAAGTCTGGCAATTTGTACACTTTTTGACCACGGAGCGAATACACTCCTTATTGGTCAGTTCTTTCTTCTCTTCCTGGTGGGTTCTCCCATTCCACAAACCAACTCTAACTTTCCATCAACTTTTCATTTTCTCCAGCTCATCTGTTTTAAAAACAGGCCTTATACTTCTGTTTTTAAATTAGCATGCTTAAACCATGGGTTCAGATGCAGCTTTTGCATCTGAAAGTCGGAGAAGCTTCCAGCAAAATTCCTAACTTTGTAGCTTGGATTTATGTCTGTTTTGAGTCTGCACTTGTAGACTCAATAAGGTAGAAATAAATGTTGCCTCTGCTGCTCCACTAATGGGTAGGTGGAGTTGTCTCATTGTGAATCATAGTTCTTGGGACAGATTATAGCTATTGAGGTAGAGAAGTATCAGGAGACCTCAGGATGCCAACAGGTGAGATCAATTCAGACCTAGTAATACCTGGCACTGTGGTGCGCTTGCTCTCCTTCCATACGGAATGAGAGCAAGCAAGGTGCCTCCCAGATTACTGCTTATTGAAGATTAGAAAAGATGGAGTTTGCTTGGATCTGAGCTGATTTGTATTCATTGGAGTCCTTGATGCCCACCTCAATTCCAGCAACCTAAAAAATAATGGTTACGTTAAAGCTTTCCAGCAAATGCCTACAACACAGATCATTATTGTTTGAATGACAGGAGGGAAAGATATGACGAGGAGGAAAGGCAGGGGGAATCCACATCCTCCTGCTGCTGCTGCCCAGATTTGGTCTGTGCAACACTTCAATAGATGAGGAGAGTAATTTTATTCCCAATTTAAATGCATGCATTTATCTTAACAGGGAAAGTAGGGCACATGTGGTTGCATACAAACATTCAGGTGTCCATAAACACAGAATTTAATAGGAGAGCCCTCAGCTATCACAGTACCTGCAGCCACTGCCTGCACAGACACTCGTGTTTGTGGAAGCATTCATGCAGACACATTCAAGCAAAAAAAAGAAGCAAAACCCCAGCGTGTTGGGGTGGTATTTTCACATGGACTATCTATGGACTATCCATTTAAAAAGCAAAAAGAGTACCTGAAGAACAGAAAACTGATTTGGCAGCAATAAAGGATATAGATTGGGAAGCTGCCCCTTGTACTTCCGGCCCAAGTAGTCTTGCTTTCTGTAATTCTTCATCCCCTGCTACTTTGCTCTTCCATAAGCCTTGGAATCTGGTGAGGCTCTGTGGATTACTTGAGGGCACGGAAGCTAGCTAGAGAGCTGTGCCTTTTAAACCAGTGTGGACTATCTGAATTTTAAGCTGTAGCATGAAAAGATACATACACAGTTGTACATGGAGTGATCTGTACCCATCTGGGTACATTTTTTTCTTCCGTCCCCCCCTCCCTGAGACCAAAGCCTCATGCTCTACTAAGCTTAATGATAATTATTCTCTTCTCCTTAAGTAATGAATGGTTAGTGTAGGATATTGGTGGTAAAAAGCTGTGTTCTGGAGCATGTGCCCCAAAAATGGGTCAGTATGTGGGTGGCTGAGCTACCTATGTATAGTATCTAGTACTGATTTACTCATTCCATGGTATCCAAGATACCCATTGAAGGCCAGCACACACAACATATGGTTGGTGCTCCTCAGGGCATCTAAGCAGGATACCCTACAGTCCCTAAGATGCCATCAGCTGTCTACATTTAGGAAACCAAATCACAGCCTGTTTGATTCACAAGAAGGTAGTATAGCAGGTTAGTGTTGGATCTCAACAAAACCTAAGTGTTCAGCAGTGAAAAATGCTTTATAGGGTTAATAGCCAATACCTATCCTTGCAAAGAGACAGACCTATAACTGCAATAAAAGCTATTCAAACAGGCAGGACTTGAAGGCTAATTATCTAAATGCATTTTCCCTTTCTCTTCTGTTTTTATTCTCTACACTTTTTAACAGCAGAGATAAAAAGTGCACATACAGCTATTATTTTGACCAGGTTTTGTATCTTCCTGATTTGAACATATCAGGGCTTTACAGTAATGCTATTTCATAGTCTCAAGCTTCAGTGCCAGTTTATTTGCTATTTCAGCCATTTTGAGGAGCTTTATTCTTGACCTCAGAGGCACTGGGTGCATGTGGTTGTAAGGAGCTGTGATAAGGGAATTTTTCAGCTACCCCTTGTAAAGCAGTGACAAGTCCATCACTGTTTGATATTAGCATGTTTTGGGAGGTTGGAGGAAGTTTATGCACATAGAGATGAAATCGTTTGAATGTCTTTTTGGAATGAGAAGTCTAGGACTAGATGTACAGTGCAGACTACTTGGCAGCATTTGTCATACTTCAGGGGTGCATTGGCTGACACCAGCTTCCTTTGCTTTTGAATGGCACCAGCCCATGCAAAAAGTCATCACCAGGACTCTCTGAATGGGAAAAACAGGCTTTAGGGGGAGTTGAGCTATTCCATCCCATCAAATACAGGAACTGCTGCATAGCGTCTCTGAGAAGCATTCCGTCTTGAAGAGAAAGGGTTACGTTTATACAGAACAGACCTGTAACATCTGTTCCTGGGGTGGACTGGCATCCCTCCTACTGTGTAATTTTTGATGGAGGAAAATATTCGGGTCTTTGGAGTGTCATTTTCATTTAGCTTTCCAAAGAGCTTCTACTGGATCGCTTAAAAGCACTTTTTCTGTGGTTCCTATCATCACTGCCCACTGCCAGCCAGGTGTGCATGGTGGAGGGAACAAGTGTTCTTCCATTGCCTCTTTCTAAAGCGGGTTTGTATATACTGTACCTTCAGCTGTGAAACCATGGTTCTGCAGGTCTCTTGTTATTTCAGGACATCTCTGATTCAACCCAAATATATTGGTCATTTCTTAGTAAGCTCCTGACAGAAGGAAGTGGGGTTTCTCCTCAGCTAAAGTAGCTGTGGCAGTCATAATTAGTTGGTCATTCTTCCTGCTGTCTTCCCTCATACTAGTGGCACGAGTGAGGCAGAACTGGTCTACAAGTAGGTAGTGTTAGTTCTGCTTGGCAAACTTCAATTTAGGCTAGTAAAAGGCTTGAGGGAGTACCAAGTTTTCTTCAAAGAGGAGGAAGTGTGCATATGCGTAGGTATATCTCAGGGGAAAGTGGGCAGAGAGCAGAGGAGGGAAGCTGGTGGAGGAGACGTAATTTTCTGTAAGCAGACCATAAAATCATCTCTCTTTCTTTCAATGCATATTGTTCTTTTTAACATCAGGTATATAATTTTCAGTGAAAGATTATTGTAAGCAGGAGAGGGCATGGGGAGCAGCGCCGTCATGCTGCTGGTTTCAACAGTGAGACTGCCACTGTTAATATGTTTGCCCTTGCTAAGCACCTGTTTGGGGACAGATGAAAATCTGAATCTCTCATTTGACTGCATTTCTCTACATGATTATTCTTCTAATAAATAACAAAACTATTCTTTTTACATTGTGTTTTCTATCACTTTAATTGCAAAAGCCTGTAAAAAGTGATGTTACTCTAAGTTGGGTTACTATCTTACAGCTGGAAGCACTGGTTTTTAGACTCCTTGCAAAATTCCACCTTAGACCATTATTCTCCTTGAACTCTTCTAAAAATTGTAAGTAGATACAGAGGTCACCTGCACAATTGCCTGTGATGAGCATATTCCATGACATGACTCTTAAAAAACCCCAGAAATCCAAATCCAAAGATGGCTGCACTTTAGCAGCAGGCATAAAATAGGGCCAGCTTTCTACAGTGTATATGTAAATCTTCCAAATCCTTTTGCGATAAGGTGTAATATAAATGTCTAATGATAATATGGTTTGGAAACATTGTCCTTGCTCTATACCTTGTAGTTGGTTGAATGATTTACTGACTAATTATCTGATAGGAGGCAACAGTAACTTACTTCCAGACCATGTTTTAGCAATGTTGATAAAAAAGACAGCTGTAAACCAGCATGCCTCACCATGATATGTAGAAGGTGGGGCTCCTTTTGAAATAGCAGTCTCAACTAATTTAATCCTGTAGACAGCAAGGTTTCTCTAAAAACTCTCTAAAAACAATGTAGGAAAATGCGGGGTCAGGGACCTGGTATCAAAGGATCTGCAAATGAAAGAGGTACTTAATGAAGCTTTGGCTTTTACTGCAAAGATTTGCCTCCAGGAGTCCAAGACCTCTAAAAGCAGTGGGAAACTCTGGCACAATGGCAGCTTTCTCCTACTAGAGCAGGACCAGGTTACTTAAAGAAACTGGACACAAATAAGTCCATGAGACCTAACAGGATGTATTGATAACTGTGGAGGGAACTAGCCGACATCATTGCAAGGCTACTTTAGATTACTCCTGTAAGGTCTTGGCAACTGGGGGAAGTTCCTGAAGAGTGGAAGAAAGCAGATATCACCTGGCTGCAAGAAGGAATGTCGAGGGTACGACAGGATGTTCATCCTAGTTTCTGGGAACTTGATGGAGCAAATAATGCCAGAAACCATTTCCAGACCCTTGAAGGACAAGAAAGGTGGTTGTGTGTATTCAGCATGGATTTATAATGCAGTTATTAGTTCAGTGAATGAGTGTATACTGGTGATCTTAGCAAGGCATATTGTTCTGATTTTAAAAAGCCTTTTGACCTTTCGATAGTCTCCCATGAAATCCTCACTGACAAAGTGATGGAGTATGGACAAGTGGACAGGCAAGTGTATCGCAAAACTGAAGGCACTCTTCTCAGTGACAGCCAGTGAATCTGGGTGTTTCTATTTGCAGTGACAACATCTGTGTTTGGTTCACACCTTTAAGTAGAGAGCAGAGGTAGAGCTGCTACATGGACAGAGTCCTGTATGTAGAAGAAAACCTACCAGGACCTTCACCTTTCTTGTAGAAGTTCTCTTGTACACATCTAAAAGTCCCTGAATAGCATCTCATAGCTGTTTCCTTTTTATGACTTCTTCCGCATGGAAGAACTGCTAGTCACAAAAACACCTTGCCTTCTGGTAAGATTTTTTACTCTTCTTGTAAGCATGGAATTTCAGTTTTCTAAGTATCTCAGCTCCCACTTGAAAAGTAAAAAGGCAGAATTGTGGGCTCACAGAATAAAAAATGAAGAGAACATGCACAAGGTGATCATTTTCCCCTTAAACCTTGGATGAATGTGTGTATATTGACCCCTATGTGTGATGCTGAAGCAATTCAGAGAAGGAATAAAGAAGGAACAATTCTTGTACTTAATGCTGACCAAGTTCTTCAGAAGTATTCCACTTGCATATTGAGATGATCCCCCTGATCTTATCTGAGTAACTTGCTCTCTTGTGTTTTGGAATGAAATCTGTTGACTTAGGCAACAGTATGAAGGTGTATAGAAGAACCAGCATGGCTATGGCAAAATATAAAAGCTAGGTTGAAAGTAAAGGTGTAGCTGGGCTTGCAGATTCCTTATCATGTAAATGGTAATGTTTGATATATCAAAAATGAATAAAAGAAGAAAGAAAAAGGCCACCTTGGTCAACTCCAAAGACAAGTTTTTGGCTTGGGCAGTCAGGAAAAGAACATGCAACAGTTTCCTTTATAAACAGAGCATGTTTATTGTGAAGCTGCTGCAGAACAATAAATTTCCTGTTTAAATAGTTGTCTATTCCCACCACAGTCCTTGTATGCTGAAAAGTTACAGGGACTAGAGGTTCTAATAAAAAATACTGATCTTTTGGTTGAGGCCAACAAGAGGTGATGAGAAGGGAAGGCAGAAGGATGGCAAAACATAAGGTTTTTTTCCAAGAACATCTATTTGAAGAAAACAGAAGAAATGTCCTTGTTTCACTAGTTCATTGTAAAGTTCTCCCCTCTGCAATTGAGACGTTTTGCTTCTTGGGAAAGACAGCTAAACAGAAATCCATTTACCTTTCACATGGTTTTCATCATTTCCCGTGCTACTTTGGTTAATTAATTCTCATTGCTATTTGTGTTTAAACAAGGGGTCTGTCTCTCTCCCTCCTCCCAAGCCCATCTGCTCCTCCATGACCTTGCTTGTGAAGTCATTGCTGTGCTGATCTGGTGAAAGCACAAACACTTCCATGGCAACAGAGAGCAGTGTCACAAAGACAGGGCTGTGACCTCACGGCAGGAAGGACTGGGCCGTTGGTGGTGGAGGAGAGAGTTTCTCCCACAAACACAGAAGCTTTTGATGATGACGGAGGGGAAGGCAAAGTGCTATATCCAGAACAAATGATCTTGCTGTTCAACTGCTGCTGCTTTAGAAGTGGCTCCATCACTTTAAATTCTCTTCTTCAAAGGCCCCTTTTTAACTTGTACGTTTTTTATGCAAGGGAATGGTTTCTCCCTCAGATCTTAGCTCTGAAGGCATCTCCAGGAAGAAGCAGGGGATGGATTTAATCTCAGTGGATGTGGGCTTGACTTTCTACAATGCCTGGGAGGTGTCTGGATCCCAATTTTCTTTTATTCAGTTTGGTTGAACAAACCTAAGTCTTGAGAAGCAGCCTGATTTTTATTCTGAGTGCACATGGATTTCTGTGTTAGCCTACCCCCACCCAAACTGCCTGTCTTCTGAATTAAATCAGGTGCCTCCTCTATAGAGCAATCTAGCAATGAAAGCTTTCCTTTATAAACATTTGCGTGGCTGGATGGGAAGTGGAAATCAGGTCTCATGATCACAAAGCATTTTTAATGTAGATGCAGCATGACACATCAAAGCTAAATAACATACAAGTGGTACTCCACAAGCTGTCTGCAGAAACTGCCTCTGTATGTATTGATTGTGAGACTACAGAAAATGTATTTTGATCAGTCTGTTGCTGTCTTCTTCCTTGGCTGATTGCTTGGTTGTCCCATGAAATGCCAGCCTTCAAACCTGCACACCTCCTTCATTAGCTAAAAGTAGCCAATGTTTCAGTATAAGTCATTGCTGCATATTGCCTGAGAACAATTTATAGTGCTGTGTGCTGCTGTGATAGGCTAATCAGCTGAAAACAACTCTTCCTTTTGGGTCTATTCCATGATTAAATCACACTCATTCAGAGCATGCATGATGGGGCTCCACTGATGTGACCCACAGCAAACCCATTTACTTTACTGGAGTCTATTTTCTTTCAGGTGACATAGAGGATGATAGCACTTCACTCATAGACACTTATAGATAGGCAAGGCTCAGCAACCCCATATTGCAAGTGACGATATTGGATCACAGAGAGTGGAAATGATTTCCTCAGGTTCTCATATCTGTTGCCAAACTAGATAAAAGAAATAATTTCCAGGTTTGCATGTTTGTTATTCAAATGTCAAAGCACCACCTACCTTTCCTGATTGAGTTTTTTATGGAGATGGGGGGAAAAAGTAGAGGGGGATGAAAAAAGGGGATGAAGGTGGAGACTTAATTTTAAATTAAGATCTGTTTACAATGCATTGGGGAACTTAAGGGGCGTAGTACAAATTTTTAAGGTTTGCAAAGTCAATACATAGAAGCTGAATCTAAGGAAAATTCAAGTCCTTTGTGTCTCATTGAATGGCTCTCATCTAAGCATCATTTTATTTCATGTCTAATTTGTCCTTAGCAACCCATCCAGCTGCTACAGCTGCTTACTTTGCATCCCATCTGACTCTTTCCTTATGTCTTATCTGGTTCCTACTTATGTTCTGCTTGATTTTCAGGAAAGCATCAACCATTTCCCATCATTTGCCAGTGTCCTGATCTCTGTGACCTCTCTTCCATATATAGACCTTCCTTTCCATGTTTTCTTGCTCGCTTGTTTGGACCTATAAACATGAACATCACACCTACTCCACTCATCTGGATCTACTGTAGTGTCCTCACAAGCATTCATGCAGCTTTTTCTGGTTTGCACTACCCACATGTTTGGTTTTGTTGCGTTTTGCTCTTGCAAAAGTAATTTTCCTACAGTCCTGCACCCTACATAATGTGGAATGATTGCTGCTGTCAGATCTGGAGATCACTGTAACAGAATTGCTGGTAAGACCCAGAAAGAAACTGGCCTTTCTCTTTTGCCATGCAGCCTGCTCCTTTGCTCTGGTGTCATATCCGTTAGAGGACCATGGGAAACGCTTGTTTTGGGACAGCAGTGATGTTATATTTAAGTATGTTTTTGAAAAAGAAAAAGGGCAAGAAGTTTCTTTAGTTTGGCATGTTCTATCAGAGGCAAGATAATAGAATTTCTAAACCCATTGATTTTATGGCATTAAGAATCTGCTTGATAAGTCAGTCTCTGTACACTGGTGATCACTATCTACAGCTGCATAAGCAGTACTGTCCCCATTTCATTTTCAATAAGAAATTGAGGGAGACTTAGGTTTGTGGGAAAATGTGGGGAAAATAAGTAGCATAAAATCTCTGTTCTGTTGGGGTACAGCATAGCTGGGTTTTGTTATACTGGAGTGGTCAGAGAGAAACAAAGTTGGAAGAAGTGTGAGCAAAGAATTGCTAATGTGAGTGCCAGGGCCCCACAGGTAGGCAGTGCTGGGGGCCAGCACTTGAGCACTGCTTGTGGGGTACTCCAGTACCTGCCCTTCCAATGGGCAGCCACAAGGGGAAGGGGAGCTTTGTATATAGAGTGTTGTTGTAGGGAAAGGGGCAGGAGTTGGGGTGGTGGAGAGATCCCAGCTCCTTGCAGCCCTGTGGATACAAAGCATGTACAATATTTCAACACTGCTTAGTTCTGGGGAGAAAAAAAGGATTGTACCCACCTTATGGGGTGTCAGAAAAAGGGGAAGAAATGAGGAAAGGTGTGAAGTCACAAGCAGACCTGTGGTGTTGCCAGGTACCTTGGCTGAATAGATGCACAACATCCCTTTCCAAATGCTGCCTCCCTCCATGGGGCTGTCCAAGCCTGTTTTCTACTTGGCTGGTTGTGCTATTGAGTCCCATTTGGAAGGATTCACATGTGACCTAAGACTGTCCTCTAGATGTCTGACTCTGTCCTCTGCCACATAAATAATGCAAAAACAAACATGCCAAACAGTAACCTTCACTTGTCTCCCTGACACTGCTGGAGAGAGGGAGGAGAGGAAGGAGAGAGTGTGAGCAGGTGAATGAGCAAACTGCATGCTAGGCCAGTGGGAGATTGGCAAGGAGAGGCAAGGTACAGCACAAGGAACCGTGACAGCAATTGGATGCGCTCTCCACACAGCTCTGTTGTTTTAAACGAGGACAGGCCTCCTAGGGAAGGAGCATCCAGCCCCAGCCTAGAGCAGAGCAGCCCTACTCCCTGGCCAGCACATACAGGAAGCTTTGGTAGTCTCCTGGTCATTTCTTCTCTGTATGGGCCACAGCTAGAGTCAGGTGAAGGCACATGTTAAAGTGTTCACTGTGTCGCTCGGCTGTCCTGGTAGTCTGAAGCAAATCAGTTAACACTGCAACACTGCATGTTCTCTTCCCTGTGCCCTCCCCCAGCTCACCCTCCTCCTCAGTCCCCAGTCTCCAACGTGGAGAAGAGGATCCCTTTTTTTCCTATTGAATGTACTTGTGATGCAAGTATTCATTAATTGCGGATACAGTTGTACGCGCCATGCGTGCTAAAGTACTATCAGCTTTGTGTGGAAGACAAATGCGTGCAGGCTTAAATAACTGAGATTTTTATCTTTCTCCTCACAGAATATATGCAGCAAGCTGTCCCCATCTAGGGACTTGGCAATGAAAAAAGATATCTGTCTATTTCTGTTTTCCCTCCCTGAGATACAGTAAGGTAGAGGACTGCTCTGCGTGTTTCTTTCAAAGAGAAGGGCTTCCCCATTCCAGTGGTGGAATGTTTCTGTCAGGTTAAAGATTGTGAGACTTTCTTCATTAGCGTGTAGAAGAAAAGCAGAGGTTTTTTTCTTCCTCTTCTGTTGGTCACTTGAAACTTCACTGCAGAAGATTCTAGGAATTAAAAATACAGGTTGTGGACACAGGGAAAACATTTTCTGTGTGTGTTATGCTAAAATACTCTGCAGTGGGAACCAGGATGAGTGGAGTTCCGAGGAACTTGTGCAGACGAGTGCAGTGGTCCACAAGTGCTGTGGTTACCATCAAAGTAGCCGGTGCCCAGGGAGAGCACGTGTCATAAAGGATCACGGAGTGGTTGGCACAAGCTTGCCTTTCAGATAAGGAAAGTGCAGCAATTCATTCCCAGAGCCAAGCTGGCGTAGGCCTACGTCTGATGGATGCCTAGAGGACATGTGGGATGGCATCTTGCTGCAAAGGAGAGACCTAGGCAGATGGTAAAGACCTGTCCCCAGGTCAGCATCTGATCAGGGTCCAAGAGGTAGGAAGATAACTCTCCAAACTGACTGTGAGGTGGGAGAGAGAGAGGATGGTGCACAGGGAAATAAGGGAAAAAGACTTCAGCCTGAGGATCTTGGCATGCAGGTTATCTTGGAGCAGGGCTGCCAGCTCCTGGTGGATTTCAAGCTGAAGGAGATCCAAGTTTCTGAGCACATCAGGTGTCCTACCTTATGCATAGAACTGGAAACCTTTTGTTTTGGGGGAGTGCAGAAGACAAAGCTGTAGGAGTGAAGAGGGTGAGATTGCTGGCATGCAGGAACACTGGGTAACTTGCTATCTTGAAAGTGAGCTGGGTGAGCTATTGCAGGCTGATTCCCTGCTTACTGCTGCCGCTATTCTGCCGAGCTGTGTTTGCACAGAGCTCAAACAGGGCTCTTTCCGAGCCATCGTCTTTGCACTCAGAACCTGCCTCCCCATCTGCTCACCTGCCGTCCATCACTGCCTACACTCTGGGATTAATGTTCCCACTCCTGCACGCCAGCAGTCTGACTCCCTCAAGCTTTTGTAGCTTGCTTTCATAAGGATCGGATCAACTATTCTCCTGTCCCGCTTTTCAGCACACACCAACTCAATCTCTGTCACGCTCACACACTCTGTCACGCACACATACACACACTTCAGCTAAATACCTTTTGCTTGTTTCATTGCTTACAATGTGGCGAGGTGTTTGCTTCAGCAATGTGACTATCCTGCTTGTAAGAAATTCTCTCTTGATTTTTATTCTTTGGGTGAGGGAAGGCAGTTCTGTGCAGAGCTTGCAGAAATTTGTTTGCACCTTTATTAACAGCAAGCAGAATTGTGTCTCTGGTGTGTGACAGGGAAGGCTAAGCCATTATTTTAAATTCTTATTTAAAAAGCAACGACAGTCACAACTTACAACACAATGTCTGCATCTTACCTACATAGATCTTCATCATTTCCCAGCTATATGCAGAATAGCCCATTTCCCCCTCAGCCCTGTGCCCTGATGGGACTCTGTTCCTAAAGAAATGGGGATTTATGATTCACACAGGTTTTTAATATGCCATCAGAATGCTGCTGTGTCTGAAAAGCTATGCTACTTATTTCAGATCCCAGCAGACCTTCTCACCAATATTGACTTGCAGATGAAAGCTACGATGTGCCTTTAAAATAAAGATGCTGATCCTTGTCAGCGAGCAGCTGCAGGGAACAGGCATCCGGCTTTAGCACAGGAATGGTGGTGGCAAGGGATTTACAAGCTTTTACTCTGGCAGAGCACCCTCAGGGCTCTCACCCCTCCTCGAGCAAGGGGGAACTGTTTGTGTGAAGACCCCTGAGCCTGTTCATGGCATCAGCTGCACATCTATGGTCAGCCATACTGGCTTGCCTTGCTCTGAACCTGACAAGGTATAAATGAGATGAAGGTTGTTGCTTCGATGACATGGAGTTTTCTGTCACGTAGGACCTGCTTCCTGAGTCTTGTCTCTATGCATTCTGGTGGCTGTGGTTGTCCCCGTGGGTCAGGCTGTGCTTAGAGCACGTGTGGCACAAGCCCATGTTTCTGGTGTTTGCAGCTAGGCAGTGTGTGTTGTGCTGGGCCTTGACTGAGCACACTGTGTGCTGGAGTATTCGAGTAACTAGCATTAATGCAGTTTTGTGAAGGGCTCAGACCCACAATGAAATTGTGGATTTATTGTTGGCTGTAGTTTTCTTGTACTTCTCATGTACGATTTTAGCAAGTGCTGGGAGGAGACTGGAGATGTGCTGTATCAAATGGAGCTAAGCCTGATTTTTGGCATTTGCAATGTTTTAATAATGCTCCTTTTCTGCCTTGGAAACAAAACACAACCTAATCGCCCTCTATGACTTTACTGTAGGTTCAAAGCAGATGTTTCTGGTAAACTGTTTTCAGACTCCAGGGTGGATTAAAAGCGGGCAAGATAACGGTGGGGGGGGATTCTTGAATAGAGAAAACAGTAAGGAAAGAAAATGTCCATGTATATGTGGGATATGCATACACGTGAGATAAATATGTGTCTGAATGAGAGGATGTGAGTACCCACTGTGTTTTCTGGCTGTACGTATGTCATCTGCTTGGGCTTATTAGTTTCTGTGGCTTTAAGAAGTCACAGCACTGTCTGTCTGTATGTGTTTTCCTGCCTTGGGGTAAAGACTTGATCCACAGTGGTAGTCAAATTGGGCTTTAATCATTTGTATTTGCTACGATCGTGCCCACAGAGTTACACAACTTCAGCTGATGGTGAAGCACAGTCAACTGACTATCTGTGTCAAAGCTATTTAGTTTAGCCTTTTATCTAATTCTTTTCTTGTTCCCATTGTTGCTGTAAAGTGAAAGATGTATGAGATTTTCAAGCTGACCACAGACAGTTGCTCCAGGACCTTTATAACAAAGAGTAGAGACAGGAACAGATTGAAGTGGATGCTGATAGCATCCCTCCTCATGGGGTTTGGCTGTTGTGGCCCAGAGCCAGTTCCAGTCTCCAGCTCTGCCACAGCTATGGCTGACCATGCACACTGTTAGTCAAGACATGCAGCTGATATCCTGATCTGGCCACAACCCAGCTCCTTCACTGTGGCTTTTCCCAGTCATCAGAGGACTATGTCTCACCCTGGGTACCCTCACAGGAACTGATCCTGTCCCCAGTATGCGTGCTGATGTTCTGCCTCGGCCTCAGCCTGTCCCAGCCCCTTTCCCAGGGCTATATCTAGCCCTAGGTACTCTCACCAGGTCAAATCCTGCCTGCCACTTCTTTCTTCATGGTGTCTAAACACAGAGCTGTTAGGGCCTAAGATGCACATTGATGCTGGTACATAATTAAATCCCAATTTGATTACATACATGATGGTTAGTATACCAAGGCAAACTCACAGCCTTGGTCTTCAGACATGGCATGTCTTCAGACATATTGTCTTGCTGGGTTCAGGACTGTGTGAGAGAGGTGTTGAGATATTTTGACTGATGTGTCTCACAAATGAAAGCCAGGCTGATCAGGAGCAGACAGTGTTGCTTGTGAAAGGATAACTAAGGTAATGTGCAATAGATTACTGTTATGGCTGGACAGAAGATTGATACCCAACTGGATAAAATCATTAGGAGCACAAGCCACCATCACCTGGGCTTTTAGTCCTGTGAAATAAATCATGCTTTGGCATGGATTTCATTTAATAATGAGCTGATCATAAACACAATGTGTCCTTTAGGGCAAATACAAATGTTTGAGTGCTCACGTTTATACCCAGCCAGGGCAAGTAAGTCAGCTTAAAGAAATTTGTCTTTAAATGATGAGTATCAAGGAAAACACTCTCAGAAATGTGAAAACATTTCACTTGCTTCAGATTTAAGCCTCTTCAGAGCCTCCTGGAAGCTGTGACATAGGACTTACCTCATGCTTGTTGTCTCTTATGGTCCCTGCACTCCCATCGGGCTGCCTCTTCTGTGGTGCTTTTGACCGTTCTCTTAAGTCTGGGTTATCACAGAAAAGAATTTTTTTTCATCAAAACAAAGAAGAATGTTTTGGTCAGCCTCAGTGAAGGTTATGCAGCCAAGCACAAGGAGTATAAACAAAGCAAGACATATTTTCACTCTGGATAGCTTTTCATTCTAGATTAAAGCAAACAACCAGAAAGAATATAGGTCTCCCATGAGAGAGCAATGTATTGGTGAATCTTCCGTAAGGAGATGCAGCAACTTTGAGAATAAAATGGCCGTTGGGGAGAGGTTTTGAAACAGATTTAAAGAGGAAATATGCAGAAAGCAAAGAAGCAAGAATTTCGTGCTGCTTCCACCATAATAACAATAATACTTTGCCCAGTGCGTATGCTTTACTGCTCACTGTAGCCAAGAGCGAAATTCCCTGCCCACCAAACAAAATCAGCACAAGGCAAGGCTGGCTTTTGCAGGCAGGAAAACTTCACGGGTGCATCCATCAAATCCTGCAATGGGACCAGTGAAGCACACAGGCTGCAAGGCATCAGTAATGAGAACTGGAGAATAGAAAACCCTCAGCAGTGTGGGCTCAATAATTAATCAAAGCTGAAAATCTTTCTAACGAAGGCAGCAGTCCCAGCAAAACAGAGAGAGAGCACTTAAGGAATGAGGGGTCGGAACAAGAAAGGTGGAGAACTCAAAAAACAAGTTATCAAGGGATGGGGAAATGGTGGCCACAGCATGTCTCTTCCTGAGGTTCTCAGGAATGCACTGAAGCCAATACAGTGATAGATAGAAACAGTATCAATCTTCTTGCTTCTTCTGTGATCTGATCCATGTGTTTCTATCAGTGGCTAGCTACCATTATAAGAAAGAGGTCATTCTACAGAAGAAAAGCTCCTACTCTGGGAGCCTGCATCCTGGACATGCCTCTAGTTTTCAGGGTGACACCATAAATGGGCTCTTCAAAGTCCCTGTTCTAATGTTTAAAGTTGTCTGGCAAAATTCTCAGCTGAGTCTCAATGCTTACTTAATTATAAATCAAAGCCTTAATGTAATACCTTGTGCTCATACTCCTTTCAGACTGAGGACCTCAGGTTGCTTCTCACACCAAAGGGAGGAAGTGATTCATCTATAGTTGGTTCTGAATGGCAGACGCACTGCAGCAGCAGCATATGTGAAATATGGGCTTTGTGATCCTGGTTCCCGTGCACATTGCGAGTCATAGGGTTTCAAAGGTGTGCTGGTCTTGGCTGGGGTAGAGTTAGTTTTCTCCATAGTAGCTGGTATGGCACTGTGTTTTGTGTTGGTGATGGAAACAGTGTTGGTAACACAGGGATGTTTTAGTTACTGCTGAACAGTGTTTACACAGAGGCAAAGCCTTTTCTGCTTCATTACCCCATCAGTGAGTAGGCTGGGAGTGCACAAGGAGTTTGGAGGGGACATAGCTGGGACAGCTGACCCCAGCTGATCAAAGTGATGTCCCAGACGATATGGTGTCATGCTCAGCATATAAGGCAGGGAGAAGAAAGAGGAAAGGGAGGTACGTTTGAAGTGATGGCATTTGTCTTCACGAGTCACTGTTATATGTGCTGGAGTTCTGCTGTCCTAGAGATGGCTGTACACCTGCCTGCCATGGGAAGTGGTGGATGAGTTCCTTGTTTTGCTTTGCTTGCATGCGTGGCTTTTGCTTTACCTATTAAACTGTTCATCTCAACCCAGGAGTTTTCTCATTTCTATCCTTCTGATTCTCTTTACCATCCCACTGAGAGGAAAAGTGGGTGAGTGGCTGCATGGTGTTCAGTTGCTGCTGGGTTTAAATCATGACACAAGGCCATGGAGAAACAAGTTGTTAATCACAGCAGAGTTTTGGCTATGCACTTGAAGTTTTCTGTCCTGAAGCTTGGATGCTTCTTTCAAGGTATAGACCAAGATCATAGGATTGCAGAATGGTTTGTTTTGGAAAGGACCTTAAAGATCTAGTTCCACCCCACTCTGCCACAGGTAGGGACACCTTCCATTAGACCAGGTTGCTCCAAGCCCCTTCCATCCTGGCCTTGAGCACTGCCAGGGATGGGCCAGCCACAGCTTCTTTGGGCACCCTGTGCCAGTGCCTCATTAGCCTCACAGGGAAGAGCTTCTGCCTAATATCTGACCTAAATCTACCCTCTTTCAGTTTTAAGCTGTTCCCCCTTGTCCTATTACTAGTATAGAGGTGGCTTCTATGAGGAAACCTAGTAAATCCAGTGGGTGTGTTGGCAAGAATACTTTCCCTGTAACAATGAAAATGTTTGATGAGATGCCTGAATTGCCTGCACTGTGATTCATGGTTTTGTCATGGGTACACTATGGGGACTGCAATTCCCCTGTCTGGTGGTGAGCCCTCACAACTAAAGAAGCGACTGTTGGTTTAGAATGTGGCAGCAAAGCTGCTCACAAAAACAGCTATCGAGGGATACATTAGCATTATCTGCCTCTGTGTTCTCCAGCTGTCCCTTGGACACATGGCCCATTTCAACAGCTTTGATCTGACGTTTGCAGTCCTGAGAGAACTGCTAACTTCCCTGTGAGGCTGTATCACTTCCGTATACAGCTGCATTATACGCTTGATCAGGTAGAGTGAGACAGACGACCCAGTAGTGACTTGGATTTGCACACTGGAGTTCTCTGGTGCACAAAGAAAAGGTTTCTAAATCCTTGTGCTGCCAAAGGTAGCACCTACATCTTTGAGTGGCCTCCCGAACAGTGGACCTTTGCTCTTACTCTTATGCCTCTCGCCTGAAAAACATGATATTTTTTTCCTCATGTAATAAGAGATTGTTCTTGTTGTTTATGCTTATGGGAAGCATGCAAATAGAAGTGGGGATAGGGCCAGATTAGAACTGATAGATAAAATGGATTAGGCAGATAGATGGAAACAAAATTAGCTGTGAAGCCAGTGTCAAGTAGAATAGAAAATCATTTCCTCCCAATAGCCAGCTGAAAGATTTAGCATGACAAGAAGGAAATAATCAAGATTGCCTAATTGCCAAGTAACCTGTTAGCCTTTCTTTTACTCCCTTTCTTCTCTGATACTATCACTCTCAGATTTCTCTATTAAAATGGAGTAAAACATCTTTTGATCTGGTCTGCAGTGTGAACTGCAAGACAGGCTCAAAGAAACCTCCTATGAAAGAAGGGCCATTTGTGCCAAGCTGTCTCTAATGTGCCATACAGCTGCCTCACAGGATTTTTGGCTAATGGAAATAAAAGACAACATACTAGCAAATACTATGTATGTTCTTCCCTTCTGGGTTGCCTCTGTTATCTGACATGTCACATACAAAGTTTGAGATGCGAAATGTTGGTGGAGAGCTAAGTACATAATGGGGGGAGATAGGAGGTGCATTTCCTCTCCATGAATTGCTGATAATCCTTTCCTAGGGCTGGAAAAGGAGGAGCTAAGAGGAGCTGAAGAGCAGCTTTGTAATTAGTGAGAGCCCCTGGCCAGATTGAGAAATAGCGTTCAACAGCAGCGTTCTTGCAGAAAGCAGAATTGATTACAGGCATTGCAGTGATGGAAATCTTTTCCTACAAGCCTGGCAAAATGGGTCTAACTTGTGTTTCCTTTCCATTTTGTCTGAAGCACTTAAAGATATGTAAAGACTATAATATAGCCTGTTGGTAGAAGCAGCACGTGAAAAGCTGCATGTGTCAGCAGACTGATAATAGCCTCCTTAGGTTTTCCTGCAGGTGACTTGCTCAAACCTGGAGTGGGAAAAACATTGTCAGAGGTGACTCTCAGAAGTGAGCTTACTTTTCCTGTCAGACTATACTGACAGTTACTGATAAAGTCCCTCACAAGCAGGCTCTCTAGATTGCTACAACCTACAAAGATAGTGGGTAATACTAATGGATGTCAAGCACCTAAATAGAAGCTTGGTGCCCATACTTTTTCCATGGTCCAAGAACTTCTCTTCCTCCTGACCTGTGTGGTGGGGGACAATGCCTTAGCTAGTGGTTTCCGTGTCATGGTTTGAAGAGCAAAACAAGGAAAAGGCAGTTTTGATTGTCACATGCCAAGGAGAGCTGGGTAGCAACTCCATCCATGCAGCTTTGCTACCGTTTCCAGCTGTGATGGGGTGACTGGCTGCCTGCTCTTCTAGAGGGGTTGACTTTGGCCAGTGGCTCTTAGGTGGAAGAGGGGAGAGTTTGGAGGTGTTGCTGGGATTGTGCATAAACACTAAATGTTCTTTTTGACTGACTGAACGCTTCCTGTGAAGTAGGAAAGAGGGCAAAACACTAGTTAGACTGGATATTTCTTTTAAAATACCATTAGGCTGGTATCTGTGATATTTTAATTTCTTCTCCTAGATTAAAAGGGATAGAAGACTCCCTTGAGAATATCTTAGCTGCGTTCAGGGCTGAGATTAGCCTTTGTTTCTAAGTCTTCCTTCATTATTGAAAACCAAAGAATTTCCTGAGCTGACAAAAGTTGTAAATGTTACTAAATGAGGCAAGCGGAAAGTAAAAATGGAGATCTCTGCAGTTTAGACCTGAGTGCCTCTGAAAGGCAAGGAGGTAAAAAAAAAGTGCTTGACCTTTTCAGCAAGGTTGGAGCAAAGATTCTGCTGTAAAAGCTTTTCAGACAGAACTGCTTTAAGGCCTGTCAAAACTGAGTCTTCAGCCACATAAGACAGAGTGGTATGTAAGAAAGCATTTTGCTGTGATGGTTGAGTTGACTGGGTCTTAGAGTCCTCCACATTTATGTATCAGTTTACAGAACTGTGTGAGGACGTGTCAATTCTGTAAAATCCTGTAAACCCATTTGCTCCCCAGGGCCATTACATCACACAAAGACTTTAATAGTTTCAGTCTTGTCGATTGTACTCATGGTGATAGTGATGCAATGCAGGGGGCAGAAAATGGTAAAGCTTTGCTGGTAGAGGGAACACCAGAGTCTTGAGTTGGACTCCTTGAAATGCTGCCCTCAGCACTTGACATGCCATATGGGCAGTTTCCCAATCAGGGAAACAATTACCCAATCAGTGGTATCCCTAATCAGGTTTGCCAGTGATTTCCTGTCACCACAGTCACATCGCAATGCCAAATCTACAGCAGCTTGTGACATTGCAGTATCTGCAATGCCAGCTTTCAGTCAAGTACCATGCAGTGCCACTGGGGCTACATCCCAGCCCTACACAGCAAGAACAGGGAGGTGGGATGGCTGGAAGTTGGTCATGCTCAACCTTCTCCATTGCCTTCCAGGACAGGGCAAGGAGAGAGAAGAGCTGCTGCTCATAGGGCATCCGTGTTTCCGCAGAGTAGACTAGGTGAGGGAGGAGGATGTACATTGTAAAGACAGTCCGTGAACTACTGCTGTGTTTCTGACAGGAGCCAAAAAAGGCCTGTTCTTAAAATAAGTACCTGAGAACCTGGTTTAACTTTTGCCCCTTGGGGAGGTTGCTTTGAAGAAGAGAAAAGTGCTTTTACAGCAGAGTTGCAAGCATATCCTTTCCCTTCAGTGTCATTTCCTACTTGTTGAGAAAGGGAGAGCAGTTCTGGGGAAAGGAACATCGAAATCACCTTCTAAATCACTTTGGTTATGGATCTCTTTGGTATTGTGTGAAAACCTGGTGTAAATACACCATTAAGAGCAGACCTGGTTGCAAACAGGCCACATGTAGCCAATGTATTCAGATCAAATGGGTATAGTGAAAGCTTTGAATAAGTAGCAGATAAAAGGGGAAAATGCCTATTAAATAAATAAACACACAAAGACACGTACAAAGCAAGCAAGAGAAAAATCTTATGTGACCCTCATGGGAAATAATAACATTACTGTAGGAGACTAGGCAAAGGAATGAAACTAATAAATGAGAAATATCTAGTATATCAATTCTATATGCCGGCAGTGAATAGTGCTGTTTTATACTGCAACTAAGGCTATGGATTTTATTTATTTATTAACATAAAGAATCAAAATAAATATTGAAGATTCAGGAGGGAGGTGTGAACTGAATCCATTTCTCCAAAGCTCTGCTAACCGAAATGCAAGGAGAATGGCAAGTGCTAGGGCGACTAAGACCATCAGATGTATGGAAGACTTTTCTGCTTCATTCTTTCTGCCACACAGCATGACAATAACATGAGAAAACCCACCTTGGTTTTCCAAGGGTGTAGGTCTGTGTGATGCAGTACTGAAGGCTGGAAGTCTGGTGGGTTCAAGGGCATGTTTGGAGGTCAGAATAACTTGTTTGTATGAGCTTTGTTTTTTCTGAAACCCCATTTATTGCTCATGTGTTCTTTTAACTTGGTCAGAAAACAGTTGTAAGTGGTAATATAGTGCATGTGGCATCTGATAAGCTGCAGAATGAATATAGTTTGCACACCACTCAGTCAAGGGAAACAACCTAAAAAAGTATCAAGAGGGTGAAAAATGAAGTAGGGGAATGAGGAATGCTGCTTTTATGAACTTTATAGTTTTCTCAGGATTTGTTTAGCTCTTGTTTTTCTGGTAGAGAGCTCATGTCACCCACCATCTATGCCCAGGAAACCACAAGTATATAAATTGTACCCGCCTAAATGATCACTGAAGGAAATGGCAGCAATCACCCATCTTGAGCATTACACAGCTTAGCTTAAATGAAATCCCCAAATTCAGAATGAATAGCTAGTTTTAAGTTTCCTTTCCTGTACCCATGCATTATAATAAAGCCCTTAAAGACAGTATTAATAACATATCAATTCTGAAATAACACAACGTAAGACATTCATATTTTTCTATGTGCTTTGATAAACGTGCAGGATCCTGCAGCTGTTCAGTATTCTGGCTATTTCAGACAAACAGCTTAATGAAAAGTATCTGAACAATGCATCATAGATGAAGAGATATTATAATAGCCATTATAGTCGAAAGCATGCTAACGCATATGGAATTTTGCCGATCAATTGCAAAATGAGCTCATTACAGACACAGGTAAAGTCTTGTTCCCATTGCTGTCCATATCACTTTGGTTTCAAAAAGTATGGCTCTGTAACTTGGCGTTGTTCTTCGTATATGTGTTCCACTGTAATTTTGCTATCAGCATTTAATACAATTAAACGCATTGGGCTTCCCTGGTTTTAGCATGGTGCTTCACGGCAGAAGACTGCTGTTCAAGAGGCTGGAAAACTGTCTGGGTATGATAGGCCTTCTTCTAAGACTTGTTGGCATTTCTGTTCCCTTTCTGATCTCTCTGGCACTTAGTCTCAAATTCCACATATCAACCTCCTACTGCTGCTTTTACCACTATTAAACCAGGCTCTGGGCTATAGTGTCCTTCATATTAGTAATGATTATTTGGAAAACCTAGGGAGTTTCAGGGTTCCTTTGTGTTCATAGTGACAGTAGCCTCTTCAAGCAAAAATGCTGTGCATTTATACAAGCAAGCAGAATATTTTGAGGGAAAAAGATGTAAATCATGAGCTGTTTATATGTATATCTGCCTAATCTGAAATGGCATGTCTTGTAAAGGGCCCTTAGAAAGGCCTATTTTCTCATAGATTCTGGAGTCTGTTCCTTTTCTCAAGAGAATTGTCTTTCTCTTTTTGCTGAACTGCATTTTGCTTTTGCTGTGATGCAAGCTTTAGTGCTAAAGACTTTATTATTCTTCAAGAAATTCACTAGGACCAGCATGGTTTGGGGTCAGCCGGGACCAAGCATAATGGTCCTTTCATAATCCTTTAGTATTTGAGGTTAGGTCACCTCATCTGCTGTATTACCTTTTTCTTCCTGGAAGCAGCTCTCTTTGTGTTAAATCAACATCCACATTCAGAAACTTGTCATAAAGAAGATCAGTTTTTCATGTAATGAGCACGAATTATTTCAGGCTATATCAAATATGTCATAGGCTTATTGGTTGCAATCCGTAGTACAGAAGGACCACCTCTCTCCTTCTACCCTCTCAATGTCAAGAGGATTGGTGAGAGGGGACAGAAGAAAGGACCGTTTTGGATGCAATTTTATAGATTTATTGAAAGTAGCAATAAGGAAGAGATAAAAGATTGCGGAAACCTGTGAATGCACATGACCTGGGCAATACGTATTGAGTAACAGTGTTGAAAGCTATGAACCAGGAGACACACAGTAGCAGAGTATTGCTAGCAATTTAAAAAGAAATAGTTGATGCTGTTTTTCTTTCTTTGGATGTATCACATACATAGACAGACTACCTACAGTTTATTGATAATAAATTATGTCAAAGCCTCAAATTAGTTTATGCTTCTGCACAATAAGGTTGGCAAGATGTCACAGCCATGCACGCTTAATACAACTCTGTGCATCTGTTAAACTAGCAAATAGCAGGTGAAATTCTACAGTAATAAATTACCATTGTGAAATTCTACAGTAATAAATTACTATTCAGAAGTGTTTATAATCTCAAGGGGAAAATAAAGAAACCTAAGCCTTTTGTTTAAAATATAATGCGCAGTGCAAGCAAAATTATTACAATACATACCTTAAAGAGAAGGTAATTTACTGTTAAAATCTGTCGATTATTGCAGGCAACCCTACAAGAGTAATAAACTAAACATGCTGTCAACCATGAAAAGAAAACCCATGGAATGGGCAGCTTACACATTTGAAGTTTTAGCGAAAAAGTCAGCTAATTTGAGAAATCATTTATGCATTTCCCTCTCAGAACTCTGTACTGAGGCGGGGAGAAGCATTCCAATTGTGTTGCAGATGGGGTAAATAGAATTGCTTACAATTGCAAACTAGATCAGTGGCAGAGCCAAGAAAAGGAGCCAGATTTTCTCTTTCTTCACTTTGCATCCTATGTCCAATTTAGTGAAGACTATGGCTGTACAGTTATATTAAATTAGTTGTCTGTTCCCCCTCTCCCCTGACCTGTATAAACATAATAGTCCAGGCCCTCAGCTGCTAAAATCACTGCAGCTCCATCTGGCCCATTAATGTGTGTATGCATGCCAGTGGACAAGATTGCAAGTTGTTACCTACTTCCTGCTTAACAAACCTGGCGAAAACACAAGAGTAATGAACACATAAAACTGTCATTAAAAAAATTTCCAGCTTAGGTCTCAGAGATTTCTCCCTCTGCACCATGATGGTGAAGATAATATACAGCTAAAAATCCCCCATCTAATACTCTATCAGTAAAGGACTACTCTTCTAGTGAGTGTTGAGTAGAATTCTGTAAGCCTAGTATAAATAGCTTATGTGCATACAATAAGATTCTTCTCTCTTTTGCAGGCAGGGGAGGGAGAAGGAAGTCTGCTGGGCTTCATGCAGGTAGCAGGATCCTGATCTCACATCCCCATAACTTCAATAACAGAATTAGTGACAGGATTAGCATAGCACATCAAGATGATCTCTCACATGAAACCAACAGAATGTCATGGCAAAGGGTCTGGTCAGCAGGGATGCTTGATGATAACATTTTTTTCCTAATTGGGTGTGGGAAACCAGAGATGCACTTTCTCTAGCCCCAGTGCTTGGGATTTGGCAACATTCAGAAGCGTTTTGCCATGTGGGAAATTAAAATCTGCAAGTACAAAATTGCTTATTTAAAAACAAAGAACAGCAACAAAACCCGTGTTAGTTCAATTAAAGGGTCAGTGCAGGGAAGCCAAAATAGATTTTTTTATTTGCTAAGAAGCAAGGGACTGGAAAAAGATACATCTACATAGCAGGTATTTCTAATTAACCAATGAGAACAAATGTGCTTGTTCCACTTAATCACGAAGCAACAAAATGGAAAATAGCCCTTCTCGTCTCAAGAATATGCTTTGGAAAATGAGACAGGATAAAGAGAGAAACTTATGGCGTTTCAGGAATATGTTCTACTCTCTTTTTCCCCATCTCCCCTCCACCCTCTGGTAATCAGAGCTGCCTCAGCTTGTAAGCAGGTATTTATCTGTAGGTTTGGGTTAGGGCTGGCTTAGCTGCTTGCGGTAAGCAGATGGGGATTTGATGTTACATTCTGTTTCAATTGTCTTTCAGTGAAATTAATTGCAATAATGATCCACTTTATTGATAAAACTCCTGTTTCCAGAAGTGTCCTACTGTACGAGCATTAGAATCTAAGGAATTTAGAGTCACGTATCTAAAGACAGGATTGATGTTAAAGATGGTCCTTGAAGAAAATCTTGTATTCAAACAACATGGTACTTGAGAACTCAAGCAGAACTTTGCATCTTACTGTTAGGTCTTTAATTGCTGCCAAATGGGCAGAGCTATCAGGTGCCTATTTTGGGTTCATGCCTCCCATGTTGCCCCCAAAGCTTCTTGCATTTAGGGCTCTTTTATATGGCTCTCCCATCCGGTGTGGTCCCCATGCCCTTCTTGATGTTGGACATGGCTCTTCATCTTCCTACACATCAGGAGAATGGAAATCTATTTCAGTTCCCATTAGGCAGGTAATTAGTTTGACGGCGTATCAGAAAGGCACTGAGACTAACATGACTGCCTCCCAAGCAGCAAGAAGCATAAGGCTTCAGCAAGACCTGTGTGTTATATCCTGTCTCAAAATCAAACAAAGAGAACTGCTTTTTAATTCACCAGTTTTATCTCTCTGGGCTTAGTGAATTCTAGTGCTCATAAAAAGTGAGAGACAGCTACTGCAGGCTAAATGCAAGCACAGTGCAAGTTTCATGCATACATACAGCTTTGCTAAATACAGCTTAATGATGATCCTGCAGTATGTCCTGCTCTAATAATTCCTCCTTCCCTGGTCCCCTTCACACCCTTCACCAGTTCTTGGCATTTCTGGTGTGACTTCAGCTTTCCTTTTAATATTGCAGGCTTGGGTGCCCCCTGATTAGCGACTGAAACTTATGCTGAGCTGCACAGCAGGTTTTGTGAAGGGTCTAGGGTGAAACCTTCTGAATTCATTGTCACTTTTGATAGAAACCAGACAGTGAACTTCAGTTTCCAAATGAGGTAATGGTTTGCCAACTGATGCCCTATGGTCCTTCTGATTTAGGATCTTCCTCTGGGGAGATGCTCATACATTTACTAATGAAGTCACTTTTACAGCACTCTGTCCTGAACTGGAAGTCACAGGCATAGGTCTCTCCTAACCTGTTTTCTTTATACTAAGTAGGAGTGTGTTATTCAAATAAGAAAGTTCTCTCTTCAGCAGATGTTTTTCCATGCTTTGCTTTCCTTTTAAAAACACAATGAAACTCTAAAGGCTGGAAAAGGTCAAACATTTTACCGAGCTTTATTCAAGGAGGAGGAGATCTATCATGAGGGAGTGTACCGAGACCCCAGAAATGTCAAATAAGCAGATTATCTGGTTACAGGAATTGGGGCAGCTGGTCCCAGGTGACAGCAGCCCCACAACTTCTTAGCACTGTTTCATCACTTAGCTTTAGGACTCCTTCAACTCTCTAAGTCAGACACAAGAAAACCTAACGATGCTTTTTCATATCAAAGAGAATTTCAGGCAGGGAATGAAATCCTGGCCCTATTTACATCAGAAATACCAGGCAGAAAGACCAGTCAAGGCACTGACTTCAAGGGGGCCTAGATTTCACCTGAGGACCAGGATTTGTCTGTCTCATTTCAGAATGTAAAGTGACACGTTGTGAAAGGCAAGTGAGAAAAGATCACTGCTCATTAAGTTGTGGGCATGGACTAGTTAGGAGATCTACATCTTGTCTGTAGGATAGGCATAACAGCCGTACATATCTGACCACATGATATAGACTTATTTTATAGTCTATAGAGGGTATAGAGGCTAGTCTCTAATGGTAGGGGGAGTTATGTCCAAGTCTAGGACTGCAGGATCCTTGATGCAAGAAACTAAAACGATTGAATAAATATCTACTGCTAACAAAACTTTCCCTCTGTGAATATCAAAGCACTTTTTGTAGGGGGTAAGCATCATTATCCCCATTAATGGCTTTTTCAGGCTTTTCCTGCAGACATTTCTGGTTGGGTAAAGCCAGGTTGGCTCAGAGAGAAAGTGATGCTGTTAATGATTCTCTCACGCTTTGTGGAGACCTAACTGACTGATGCTGTAGGCCAAGTTACGATGTGGGCAGGTCTGGGGTTTGCCTTACCTTGCTGTATCTGTAATGAAAAACAAGAAAGGACAAATTACTGTGATATTTTCAAGCATTTCCAGTAGATTTCTCACAGGGGTCAAGAGTTTTTGTGTGCCCCTCTTTTGTCTTTGAGTCTGTGAAGACAGTTTGGAGTACTTAAAGTAATATAGTAGACTTTGAGCACTGCTTAGAATAGCAGATTTAATCCTTATATTGTGCCTTGGATCTGTCTTGCTTCTTCATAGTGTTGGGGTGGGTTTATACAGCATATTGCAGAAGATCCCATTAGCTGGGTGCTGGAGCAGACTGGTGTGTCTGTACTGTGCTGAGCTTCAGATCTGTGTGGTGAGGAGCCTGCTTGGTGGGTGCATTTTTTGGATGTAGAGGAATCTATGTTTTTTTCAGGAGTGTTTCAGCTGAGTTAGCCCACAATATTCTTCCAATTTACTGCCTGGACAACCACCTAAAAGAAAGTCTTTGCCTCCTCCTGGCAAAGGTTTCTTCATTTATTTTCCATGTTCAGTCTGATGATATTTTGTAAATAAGATTGGTTGGCTCTAAGTAGCTGGAATTTTATTTATTCCTCTGACTTCTCTAAAAATCACAAGGTGAATATATAAGCCTAGGCTGCCTCTTTTGCTATAAATGTAATACATGCAGGTATGATGCCATGCTTTTTGTATAGCAGAGGCCCTCTTAGCCTGAGTTGACCATTCTTACACATTGCAAAGGCTGGGTCAGGAAGTCCTTGTTAAATGCTATTTCTCACTATCATCAACCTTCCATCCTTTCAACACTGGGAGAGCAAAAGCCTTGATAAGCTGTGTCTGTAAAATTCCAGTTACACTTGGACCTACAGAAATGGTGGGTTTTGTCCATTTGGTTGCTGGAAGTATACAAGCCAAGGACCAGAACAGCTAGATTCAGTGACTCTTAGTTCAAAACTGACTGTTTATCCTCTGTGTTTTGCAGTGTGGTTATTAAGGAATGTTAATAGGGTATATAGAAATTATTTTAAGGTAGCTTGTCTCTTGCTCTCAGGTCTTCTGTGATACTGGACAACTTTTGCCCGTCAGATTACCATTTTTGAGATTTCTTAGTGATATTAAAATGGATTGTCCTCTTAAACATCTAATATCAGAAATTCTGATGCTGGGCAATCACCCAAATAGCTCTTGTTCTCAGTTGTTCATGTTTCTTGCTTAAGATGGAAAACAACCTCCTTCCAAACCCAGTGATATGCCTACAGTCGGCAAAAAAGATGCAGGCAGGGAAGGTGTATGCTTTATATATGGTGCCACCAAATGGCACTCCACTGGGAAGACTGCCTAAAAAGGAACTCATGTTCCTCTGGAGCATGCTGTCTCATATGGCCTCAAGAAGTACAGTTAGCTGATAATATTTGTGTTTTTAGGAGAATGTCTTTGGAGTTCAGTGATTCAGTTTCTTGTAGCTTAGAGCAATGGATGCAGCAGCAAACTGTCATCACTCATCTGCTTTTAGCTCTGTGTAGGAGCTGGTGCCCCTGAGGAGCCACCACTGGCCCTGGTTCCTGTTTAGTTTGCTATGATGTGAAAATCACTCCTTTTGCCAGCCCTGGCTTGCCTTTGGCATCCCCAGAGAGCCACCTCTGTACCTCCCTAGTGCAAAAGAACTCTTCACGGGAAAATCTTGCTAGCTCTAGGCTCCAAGAACTCTGCTCCCTACAAGCCACTGATGGTGATTTTTCACTTTACTGAACAGAAAGAATAAAAAGGGAAAAAAATACCCCAAAAATGCAATAAGAGGAATAAGAACAATGACAAAGCACAGAAGAAATCCCAGCCAAAACCACCTTCCACTTAGTGGGAGAGAAGAGGGGAAGCCTAAAGCTGCAGCACAAATACTGATTATTCCTGTCAAGGATTTGCTGCTGTTGCTAAGTTACTGGCCTCTTTGGAAAACCCTTGAAGTATGGGGTACATTAGGATCTCATTAGGGTCCCGGGGACTTGCACTAAACGTACAATATGTCTCCATGTTAAACGCACTTCAGAAATAACAACATAAACTTCCTGCCCAGGGTTTAGACACTTTTCTTTTTCATTTCTCTGCTCCCCCTTACTCCTGCATTGTTCCACTTGTTCTTTTATGACAGCTGAGCTGTTTGACAGGACGGAAGAGGTTACCTGGGATAGATGCAGATGAGTTCCATTTCACTTTGTAAAGTTTTTGGCTCTTTAGGAAAGTTCCCCTGCAGGGGAACACGGAGAAGGAGGAAGGACGAATGGAGGTGCATCTTTAATCTGTTCAGAGCATGGGTTTAATGACACTCCAGGGACTTTGCATCAAGTTTGTGGAATGAAGAAGTCTGAAACTTAGAAATGTAGGTGTGCAAGCTCCTCTCCAACATGTGAGAGGGGGCACTAAGGCCTGTTTAACTTTGAGTGTCAGAGCCACAGAGCAGAATCCACAGCCCAGAGCTATCTGCCTAGGTGTGACAGAGGAACTCTAGTATGCCAACAGATGGTGGGAGGACGGATGAGTTGTCCTCAGGGGGGACCCAGGCAGCATGCCTGCATCCAGAGATATCACACATGATCTCTACAGGGAGTTAGTAACATGCCTGGGCTTAACAGAAGAGATGTATCTCTGCTGTTTTACATAATATTTAATGAATGATATATTAGTAGCCCCAACAGGATTTTAGCTTTATTTAATGTAATTTATAAATTAAACAGTCCAGACAGGGTGGAGAAAATTAACTGACAGCCTCACTAGGAACAAACTGCAGGGTCTTACGAACAGACAGCAACCATATTTACACAGATTGTGTTCTGTTTAGGCAGGAATCAAGTGGAAGAATACTCTTTCACATTGCAGAGTTCTCAGTTTCCATAACTCATCTACATTTGAATTAGGAACGTACCTCAGACTACTGTTTTTGGGAGTGGTTTGGGCTGGGGCAGAAAGAGCTTTGTCCGCCCAGACCAGAGCAGAGGCATAGAGCAACAGTCACTAGTTTTCCAGACATATTTTGAGGATTTGAAGGTAAGAGATATGCTCAAAGAGATCATCTTACCATTGTTCAATCTGGTGGCTGATATTTCTGGTTGTAAAAGTGGTAACTAGCAAGTACCTGATGGGGAGGATGAGGCTAGACCCATTCTGTGTCTTATATGTGCAGGGCTGAGGGTTATTGCCTGGTTTGTGAGAAGAGAGCTACTATGGAGGAAGTTTGTATGAATTCTTCATTGCTATTGTCATTGCTTAGCCATTTCACAGGAGACCAAGGCAAGATCTCTGCAACTAGACGGGAACCATGTTCCTAACGTGTTTAATAGTTCTTTTACCCTTAGCCTTTTTATTTGGCTCCAACCTGTGACTTGGAAGCCTGACATATTAAGTGCCGCCAAGTGAACTCGTGCTTTGACTTGAATATTAAGTTTATCCTGTGCTGAAAGGATGGGAGAGCAGAGGGTGGGGTAACACAGACAAACAGCCTCCTTGAAGGCAGTGTCTCCATGCATTCAGTCCTCAAGGAAGGGCACCTCACAATATCTGCAAGGGGGACAGGGAGTGGTTTCCATCACTCTGAAAAGGAGAAGACTGATGGCTTTTTGCAAGGGAATTCACCCTGCAAAAGCCAAAGAGCTGAGAATAAACATTCCCTCCTGCCCTGGTCCTGCATAAGCCTGATGCCCCATGCAGGTTTTCTCACGTGTTGCATGTCACTCACAGGAGTGCATGGAGGGATCTGCTGCTCTCTGTTAATGTTGTTAATCATTAACAACAATGAGAAGAGGGACTTAAAACTTACTTACTTACTTCTTAAGGGTTGGCAAGTGCTTTCCCCTGTTGGAGGGTTATACTCTCCTGAAAGGAAACACCTTTTCTGTAGGGCTTTTGAAGTGGCAGGGGCAGCCTCCACTAGTATAGCAATTAAAGCAAGCACTCAATAAAGGAGTCTCTGTGTCTCATATTGCTAAACAGAAGAGAGCCAGGGTTGAGGTTGATGGCACTGACTGGCATACATCCACATTACTTAGGTTTCAGGTTAGATGCCTCTTTGGGAAGGTGTTTTGGTTCTAGAAGGGTGCTTTGGTTCTAGAAGGTGCTTTGGTTCTAGGAGTGTACTTTGGTTCTAGAAGGTGCTAGTTGGAGCAGTGCAAAACTCTGTGAAAGGGTGGTAACTGTTAAATACCATGGACAGGCAGGTGCAGAGCTTGATTTCTGTCCTTGCTCTGGTTTTGCTCAGCAATATGAAACATCATCTTGGTCTAGTTTCCTCCCTGCATCAGACAGCTGAAGCTAACATTGTGTGTTTCTAGGCCAGGAAGGACAGCACCTCACTTTCCTGTTTTCACTTTGTATGGTTATTTAGAAGCTTGGAGTAAGTATGACCATTCTTGTTCAGTAGAGCAGGCACAACCAACAGTTACGCCACCTTTATACTGAGCTTGATAAATTGCCTGCAGAGGCCAAGAGTGCTTCCTCTCCATCTGCAGAGAAAGAAAGGTGGTATTTTTGCTTCTGAAAACTCCCTTTTTTCCTTGTTGTAGTTTCAAAGAAAACTTTCCAAGTGTGAACTAAGCCCAGACAACATAATATCTGCCTGAATCAGTTTCGCTGAGGGAGAGTTTATATACTTCCAATTATTTGTGTGATCTTAACCCTGAAACCTAATGACTTTAATATCAATGATCTTTACTGTTTGCCTGCTCTTCATGTCAGCAAAACCATGCAGGGTCAAGGTTTATCCATAACTGCTGGTTGCGGTGCCTGGCAGCAACCAAACAGACATTGTGGAGGCTTCTGACATGGGGGAGTTTAGATCTCCATCCTTCAGTTTTCAAGCTGTGCTCAACAGCACCTCATTGTCAAATAGGATCCTGGGACCAGAATACTTAACCATATTCTGCTGAAAATCTGCCTTTCCCATGGGTCCTCAGTGATGCAGGCCCACAGACTCCAGAAGAAAATCTATTGCATGTCAAAAAGACAAGAGCTGCAGAAAATAACTGGAATATAATGCTTCTATAAATAACGCAGGGAATTCAGTAGTAGTTGCAGTGTTAATTCTATGAATAACGAGGATATAATATTCAACTGGCATCCTTAAAAGTGCTCCTAAATCTGCTGCAGCGGTTCCCACGTGCTGCACTGGAGGTTGTTTGAATTTGGGGCCCTTCACAGAGTTTCAGTCCCACTTGCTACACAGAACACAAGGCTCTGGCTCCCCTGCTTTGCTCGTAGGTTTGGGGGAACTAGTCAGCTGGTATTTTAAAAGCTTTTGGAAGATAAGTGTTCACCTTGATGGGTGTTAAAGGGCTCTGAAATAGCTATGGAGGAGGACACAGTCTCCCTGCCTACTGATAAGGCATGATTTCATCAGCATCACTGAAAGGTGTCTGTCCAGCTACATCCCCTTAAAAAGCTGCAACCCCAGTCGTGGTGCACCTTTAAAGATAAGATGTCTCTCTTTTCATGTCTGTGTATGCTCCCATCATGGGCAGCGACAGCAACAGCCTTGAGCGTTTTGGCTGAGGTTGGGGACTGTAACAGTCGCTCACTTTGATGAGCATCAGATTCTCACAGTATTAAAACCAGCAGACACCTTGGCGAGCCTCAGCTCTGGTTCGTGCGAGTGAGTGAATGGATGCTGCCACCTAGCAGCTGAGATGGGCTCCTGCCGGGCTCCAAGACAGCTTCTCGCCTTCAGTGCCAGGTCTCCCACCTTGAAGCAAGTTTGTTGACTATTAATTAGTTTCACAGGTGAAGGGCTTTTCTTTTTCGGTTTACATCATCATCACAGCATGTCGGGCTAAACACTTGGAGTGGTCCTTGCTGAGAACAGCGGTGCAATGCTAGGAAGCTGTGTGTGCATCTGTGAATCCTGGCATCTGTGTGCGTTTGTATGTGCGTTCATGTGAACGTGGGTACCCAGCCTTTGTAGGAATGAGGGAAACCTTTCAGGTGCTGGTTGACATAAGGCAGGATGCAACTGCCAAGTCTAATAGGCCACAGCTTAAAAAAGAGAGAGCTGACTTCTCGATTTGCAGAGGTAACACAGGATCACAGCAAAATCTGAGGGAAAATAGCTTTCTTACTAGTTTGACCTTTACAGGAGTAAATGCAGTCTCTGAAGATGAGGCTATCTGATGCAGAGTGGACACTTGACCTTAGAGCTAGGGGCTTGAGAGATGCTGGTGGTGCAGATGAAATACATTTAAGTGCATTTTTCAGGAAACTGAATGATCTCTACAGGGGTCTAGTCCCTGTTGTACTAATCATGTCCCAAAACTGTAGTCTCTGCTGTAAAAGTCTATGGCTGCTGTTCAAGGAGACAAGAGGTAAAGGGCTCTAAACTCTTCAGTATAACATTTGGAGCAACTGGGAATAGAGTCAGAAAGTGAAGTTCATTTACAGGAAAGGGAGATCCTATCCCATTAAAATGTGTGTGCAAACTTGCATCTGCCAAAGATGATGTGAACAGTGCATTGCACAAAGTTATCTTTGTTCCTAGTCTGGTAGTCTGGTATTCCATTTTAATTCTGAATCTTTGTTCTGGGGCAGGAGAGGGGGACTGGGGAGATTCATGTCCATTCTGCCCCTTGCAATCCTGCTAGAGGTGAAGCACTTTGACCATGATGTCCAAACTCCAAGTGGTATAACAACAAGGCCACCCACTTTTAAGCAGGTGCCTGTAGCAATGGACTTTCTCAGCATCATGGGCACACTGTCCCCACAGATGCATGATAGGTTTTCATCTCTGACATCATTGCCATTTTGCTTTGCTTTTGGCTGTGGCTTTGTGTATTAGGTGGAGTTATTAAACACTGTTTTCCATCCTTCCCACTGGACCTTCTCCTTCTCCTTGTCTTTGCCTGCCTGTCTGTCTGCACTCCATGGATGTCAGCTTCTGCTCTGTGTGACCTTGTGGATGATTGTGCAGTCATCCACCTGCACCCCCTGCCTCTTCAGCAACTCCTTCTGCTTACTTCACTGCATATCTCCACCCCCAGCAGCCTCCCCCCCGTGTTTCTCACATGTGTGCCACATGTTCATAGCCGTGTGTTTTATCTTACCTCCTGAAACCTACCCTACTACATCCCTGCATGCCTTCTGCTCTTGCCTCATCGCATCTTCCACCTCCCACCCTTTTCCCCCTCAGTCTTACTCCTATGTGATGCAGTAGGACAAGGACATATTCGTTGCCTAACCTTCTATGCTTCAGAGAGCTAGGAGAAGACTGTGGCTGCTACCCACGGTAAGACAGGGAAAAGAAAAACCTCTGCAGCATCAGAAAAAAGGGAATGCTGATCTGTCCTTTGCTTGTTTTGCTGCAGCTTGGTTCTTCCTTCTGCTGGATGGATGAACTATGCAGCTGCAAGTGGTACAGGCTCCATCTTCCTTTCAGATTTCTCTGCTGCTTTCACACTGAGAGCTTGCGCAAGAGGGATTTTGGTTGCGCTTCCACTGATGTTGACCAGCTGAATAACAACCATGAAGTTGTGGTGATCACAAAGCTATAATACAAAAATCTCTTCTACAACATGCCTCTATCTGGGGTCTAACTGCTATTCTGTACCTCTGTATGCCCACAAATTGCTTAAGCAATAACATGTTTACACTTGAATTTCGATTGCTTGGAGTGCATATCTGTTTGCGGAGTGGAATTCTCCCAGGAAATGAGGGCAGAATGGTGTAAGAAATTGCTCATCTGTATCAGACTAATGGCCCATCTAGTCCAGTATTCTGTCCTAACCGTTGCCAGTGCTAGATGCTTTAGATAGACTTGTAACAACCCCCTGGCGTGCCCAATTTTACAATGCTACATAATAGGGAGACATTGCTTTCTGACCCCAACTTGCGATCGTTTTATACCCTGAAGTGGGAAGACTAATAACCCATATGGTTTTTATTCTAGCATGCCTAGCTGCAGATGCTATTCTTGTAAGGTCTAATCCTTTTCTGAATCTTGCTAATCTGTTTTCCTCTATAATATCCTCTGGCAACAAGTTTCACAGGTTAATTATATGTTGATTGCACAGTCTTTCCAATCATAGACACAGTTCTGTTGTACCTCATCTTATCCGTGTGTTTTTAAGTCTCTTTCATCAAGCAGAAGTGCCTGCAAATTTATTTCTGCAGGAAAATAATGAAAGAAACTCACTTTATGCTGAATTCTGCATGCATTGGGCTCAAGTTACTGATATTATCTCAGTTTCCTTTGAATTCAGAGCATGCTTCCTTCCACGTAATCTATCCGGTATAGCTATAAAGAACTTCTCCCTGTGGTTCTGCCCTACAGCTCATGCCTCTAAAATTTACTTTCCCAAGTTGTCTATAACATACCCCACTCCCAAGTCAGTGGTATGTCATCTAGCCAGACTACAGCCAAATCAGGCCTTTATGTGCTCGTATTCTACATTTCCTTCTTCCTGATCTTCAAAACTCACCTGGATGTTACAAACTAAGACCTTTTGCATCTCTGGAGGACAAACAGCTGCTCCAAACAGCTCATAATCACTTGTGGTTCCAATGACTTTCAAGGGAAAGCTGGTGATTACTCCAAAGAGCGTAAGTAATGTTAATAGCAAATCTCCCTATGGGAGCAGGAGGGATTCCCTGAAGTATTCATGTCTTCTTTGTGCTAAGGTATAATACTTCTTCCTGGAAGCTCTTGGTGTGCTGCCTGCGCTCTGTCCTCAAAAGTCCTTGGCTCCCCAGCTGATGTGTTGTACTTGCTGTATGTGCTGCAGAGCTGTGTATGTGCATGAGTGATGCACTGTTAGTATCTGTGCTCTTCCCCTATTCATGTTGCCCAGAAGAATATATCATGGAAGCTGAAACATGCTTTAATCTCCCACGTTAGTATCAGCCGATGCAGCCAGTTTACCCGATACGGTGTGTCCTTACACCCATCCCATTCAAACTGACATTGGAGTCTCAGTCTGTTTTTTCAGGCTGCATGCCTCTGAACTGCATTTTTCCTAATGGAAATAGTGGTTCCCATGTTTCTGTGCTTCTGATGTCCTGATTTTGGCCTTGTGATCTTTCTGACCCTATACCTGTCTGCTGTTAGCTGTTCCATGTCATCATTTTAGTCTTAAACCAGTGTGTCTTCTCTAAGCATAAGCAAGCTGTGGATGTATTTGAACACATAGTCTTCAGGATTCCCAAGTATATCCAGTGCCTGCAGTGGAAGGCAGATTGCCACTGAACCTCACTACCTCCTGCTTGCCCATTCCCAACAGTACACTTGGTTGTGTGAGGATCAGCTGAGTCACTCCAGAGCCCTTTACATACTGATTACACTTGTCAGGACAGGTAATTGTTAAAAATCTCAGTTTAACAGAATGGGAAAGTGAGGCAGAGGGAGATATAATGACTTGCCTGAGGTCATCTTGTTTCTTAGCCTAACATTCAGCTCTTCTCCTCTTGTCACTTATCTCAGCTACAGGGCCAGTTTCCCTCCTGACGTGCATTTGAAATGCTGCTATGACTCCCACACTTCTCTGCTAAATGGCTGCTCTAAAAATAAAGTTTCTATTGAAAATCACACATTAGAAAAATGCTACATGTAATTATTTTCTTTTTTAAAAAAATTGTGAGGTTTTTAATTTATCATAGAGAAGCCCCCCCTTAATAGGCAGCTACCTTACCCATTCCTCTACTCTCTAGAAAGGAAGAGTACTTACACTTAACAAGAGCCAAATTAAACATACTGGTACAAACTAGAAAGTGCATAAGGCAATCACTGAGCTAATGTTCTTGCAGCCTGCTTCAATACTGGGTGGAAAGGTAATTTTTCCTTACCTGGTGAAGATAACTCCCCTGTAACATATGGAAGCAGACACATGGAGAAGTTTCCGTGACAAGAACAAGGAGTCTAACATCTGTGTGTAAGCAGGAAAATATAGGGCTGGGTGGGAGTAGGTTTACTATTTTAAGTTACATGTTGAAGTGTCTGTTGAAGTCCTTCCCTTCAGATTTCTTTCTGCTATTTCTTAAAATATCGATACCTTTCCTGCCAGAAATTTTCCTTCCTTACTTTACTGTGACCAAAAATCCAAGCAGCTCATGAAGTCTAAGTGTGATTATAAAATAGATTTGAAGGTTGAAAAGAAAGTAAGATGATAAAGCATTGAGTGTTGCAGGGTGGTTTGGAAGAAAGAGCAGTCACTGCAGTGATGTTTGTGCTAGTCCTTTCTGCTCCCATTTTTATTGTGCCTCTTTCAGGGGTGAATGGACACCAGCCTCATCTCTCCGTCTATACTGTCATACTGTTACATGATGGATATGAAGTGTATTACGGTGGTGTGCGTAAAGCACTTTGCGATCCTGGGATAGGAAGGGAAGCGCAAACTGCTTTTCTAAGCTTGTTTGCAGGCACCAAGGGATTCACACTTCTTTTTTCCCTTTGGTAATGAACTCCCGCAGAGAGTGTATGAAGCATAATGCCTTTCCTCAATCCATCTGTGCGGGGAGGGTTTTATGGAGTCCTCCCTGCGTCTGGAAAACAGGGAATTTAAAAGCTTCATCCCAGCAAGTCTAACCCCTCTGAAATAACACTGGCATTGCAAAAGAAGGTGGCCACCTGGTTCTATGGCTCCCTGCTGGCAGGCAGTAAGGCCTAATGAACCTCTCAGGGGGAACATCCGCAGAGGGAGGATGATGAGTCTAATAGGCGCTTTGGTCCCTGGGGTTGGGAGGCATAAACAGCAGCAGGGATGATGCTTGCAAAGGGAAGAGATGAAAGCCTGACGAGCATTCTCTCCATCCTCCCTTTCAGCGTTAAGCTTCTCACATACGGTGGCTGGTGGTGTGTGAAAGTTGGGACACAAAGTGGGACTCATTTCTTTGCTTTGGAACAGAGTTCCTCTTCTTTCCTGCCTGCCCTCTCAGCCAAGGAGGTGCTGCTCATGCTGTTGGCTCTAATCAACTGCTCAATAGGTGTGTCATCAGCCTAAAAGGCACCTTGGCAGCTGAGAGTCAGAAAGCTGGGGTGGCTCTTTGGAGAACCAGGGATAGTGTATGTTCTGTGGTGTTTGAGAAGAAAGCTGCCACTTTCCCATTATTTTGGCTAAATCCACAATCACATTCGTGCCTTATAAACCAGCAAAAGGGAAAAGGGACTCAGAATGGGAGCATCTACCCTTGTCACACCTTTAGCCATATGTAAGCCTTTCTCTTTTAACTCATTTACTGGTTGCTGGCCTAGCTATGTCCAAAGCTTAATCAGCCAGCTAACCCTTTTAGAGAAAGACTAAAGGCTAGATAATGTAAAAAATAAATGATGTTTTCTCCTTCTCTCAGTATCTGTAGATCTTTAGAAGAGCTGTACTTAATGAAAGTACCTCACTCCATGTTTACTAAAGGTCTTCCATTTCCCAGTAAGATTATTTATTGCATTGTAACCTGGTGCTGCAAAACTACTGAATTTTGAGAGTTAGAGAAGGTACTATCACTTGCTGTATTTTCTGTTACATTTTGCAAAAAGGTGTGATAGTGGTTTTATAATCTGTAATGAGTGTGATCAGTCCTGTTTATATCAATACAGGGATACCAAAAGTGCTTGAATAACATGATGATGGGTATTGCAAAGGAAGCTAGAGAACAGCATAAATACTATGATCCAGGTAAATATCCTGACTTCAAACCACAGTTGTCTAATGTGCAACATCTGCCACTATTGGGCTGAAAATTGCCTCAAGGATTTTGGAAATTAGGTCATAAGAGGGAAGAAATTTCCATTCCTTGGTAGAAATGTATTGCCATATGGAATTTGAGAGATACATTGCTTTTTGCTAGTGGGAAGGATTGGTGGACGAGGTTTGCAGCAGAGTTTCAGCCCCAAAAGCAACTGAAATGCTAGGAAAGCTAAAGCTTGGAAGAAAGCCCTCGGGATCTTCTGAGCAGTCTTCCTCTGTCAAAAATACATTTAGGTTTCTGTACAATTTCCCATGTAAAAGGGGAAGAGGGAGTTCTAAATCTCTGTTTGAACAGTCGGTCTCCCTCCCTCGAGTGCTTACAGAAAAGTCCTAACGTATGGACAGATGGGAAATAGTGCTTTGCCACTGACTTTCTGTCACCCCACCAAATCCCTTTGCTCCTTCTTGTCCTGTTTTTCCTCTCTGTAATGAGGGATTTTGTGGGAGTTTTGTCTTAAAAAAAAAAAAAAAATAAATAGTAATTATAATGTTAAATGAAAACTATACTTGTGTATTTTTAGTGTTTTTTGTGTTGTCACTGTTCATGTCTCCCACAGTTGTGTAAGGTGAAAAATAACCAACTTGGTGTAAAACTCAGCTTTGTAGGCAGAATTTCTCGCTTTGCAAAACTTCAAAGTCTCTTGTTTGTTAACAAGACCCCTTCATGCCTCCTATTAGTCCTGAGATTGAACAGAGCATGCTGCAAATGTCTTGCTTCCCCCAGAACAATTAGGAAAGCAACATGAAACACCCTTTATCTTTAAGGAGCCAGATCTTCAGCTTCCACAACCGATTCCCAAGCTAGGGAGTTTTGAACATTCCAGCTGAACTTGAATTTGCTGCAGCTGAAGAAATCCTCTTGGGAGTACCACAACCTTATGAGTTTGTTATGCTTTGAGTAAAGACTCAATCAGTCCTGCAGACAGCTGATCCCTCCTCTGTTCCTCAACTCATTTTGTTTGGAAAGTGAACTGTCTGCTCATCAAGTAGGTCATTGCAGTGCTGCTTTCCAGGCATTTGTCTCATATCCATGTTATAGATGTTATTAAAATTACCAATATCAAAAAGGAAATTAGATGTTCTGGCTGTGAATAGATAAGGCTTTCTGTATTTGAGTACAACTTTTCTCTCCAGTGGTCATAGATGCACTAAGCAGTTGCTGCATCCAAACCTCCATGAACTTTTAAGAGGCTTAGATGTGTGTTTGAAGAATATCTGTAACAAAAATTTTCAACAAGGTCAGGCATCTCCTTGGCCACTGCTGAAAATGTTGTTCACATTAAATTATTTGGAAGTGGTTTGACGTACATCTCTTTCAAACTGTCAACATCCTTACGGATGTAGAATTATCTCACTGTATTTTTAAGAGGACTAGTGCAAAGAGCATTTGATGTTTATAATTATTACTCTTCAATGTCATCACTGTTCAAATATCTTTACAGATGTGTCCTAGGGCTCCTTTCTTTGGCTAAGTTTTCCCAAGGGTTATGTTAAGCTTGGGTGCAGAGATGTAGTGTCAGCTAGATAGGTCTTCATAGCTGCCTGTCTCTGTTGGAGAGAAGCGTCTGCTGAAATCCAGTTTTGAGAGTAGGTGCAGGAACTCTTCAAAAGTAAATATGTAATTCTGCAGTAATAGTGTGGGTTTCATGTGTGTGCAGCTGATATGAAGGGAAGTTGCTTTTATAGCTTTTTTATTTTCCTTAGTTGTTCCTTTCACTCCACAGTTTGGACCTTTCATCTAAATAGTCCCCTATTCTTGATTACCCCACGTGTTTCTCTATGGGTTGCTTAAAAGTTGCCTTCAAAAGTGACATATTCACAAAGGCAGTTTATTATATTTATTCCTATTTATTTGTTATAACTTATCTGACATGTGGCTTAGTCTCTAAGACCATGCAATCTTTCCCAGTTCTAAAGAAAGGCTATTTGTTAATCATTAGAGGTTTTCAGGTATCATGGATCACTCAGAGTGGGCTTCAGTTTATTTACCTGATAACAGCTGAGCATGTGGGCTTTGACAAATACAGGCCTTTTTGTAAAACAGAAAGGTGCGTTAGAGTAGGGTTCTAAGTGTCTGTTATAGTGAAGTAGACCTTGACTGATGAGACAGAGCTGAATGAAATAATATCTGGTGAGACCAAATAAAAATATATGATCGGATTTTTAGAGTTATAGAAACTGACTGAGAGGCAGGAACCACCTTAAAAGATTGCAAGTCCCAAAATGTCCTTCACCTTGCAGTAGTAATCGTGCTCTGTACATTGTCACTGTCCTACAGTGGAGAGAACTAAAGAGGGATAATGCAAATTGGTTTTGTGCTACCACTTGCACTTGCTCCAGGCAAAAGAAGGCAGTCTTTTGCTGCTTGTCCTTTTAGGTCTTTATATTGTATCTGTGTGGCATCATATTTATGGATGAATGTACAATACTGAGCTAGCGCTGAAGAATGTATGATATGTTTCCATACTTATCCATACAGAGGATCATTTGGCAAGAGTCTCTGTTCTGAATTTAGGACCAGACACCTACAGTTTTAAGGCACCTGTGAGAGCTTGAGTCAGTGTTTTGCACTCAGGATAGACAATTTGAGTTTACAGGAACTAAGATGCTTTTAGCTGTACTGATGAGGAAGCATATGATGAGGAAGCATGGAGTGTGTTTGTATTGTGAAGACTAAGCGTACATTGCAGAATATTTTCTAGATTTTCATAGCATTTGGAATCCGTGGGCTGGGAAGCTTGTGTGTACTACTAACCAAGATTTAGGAGCCCAGACTCATTCCTACATAAGCTGACAAGTATTGGTCCAAGTAACTTATTTATCCATCTTCCCCACTTCATCACTGTGCAGGTTGAAAAGCTTGTGCTTGAACAACAGAGAATACTGATACAGGAAATGTGGCTTAGCCATTATGAGCCAGACCGGGACCCATAGAACCTGAGCTGTAGTCAGAGCTCTGTCATGGATTTCCTGGGTGACCTCCAGCAAGCGACTTATATCTGTACTAATGAATTGAATGTACTTTGCAGTATTTTTAGGCCAGTAAAGCCACCTGGCATGGAATGGCCAGGTAATAAGCAGCTGTAATCCCCAAAACAGTGTGGCTTCGTGCAACCCTTTCTACTTACAGATGGTCCCTGGAATTGTTTGGGGTAGGTGCAGATTTTAACAAGGCAAATCTTATGCCAGCAAACTTGCTTACAGTTTATTAACATTACTGCATCTGGGAATGTTCCTGGGCACATTTGAATTTACTAGTACATCACAGCTTTAGCTGCTGTATTCATGTCTCAGCTGACAGTGTAAGAGAACATTCCAACCCTTAATGGGGCAAGAAGTGGAACTCCATCACCTCCTCTCTCCTTTTACAGTCTTTTGTTTTGAGTAGAAAGAGTCTTAGTTCTATGGCCTGAAGGGAGCTGTGGGCACTCTGGCTAGGTCCCTCTCTTGGACTGGGACAATCAAGGGACTGTATCTCTAAAATGAAGACAACAGAATTTCCTGACTTACAAAATGTGATTTAAGGTTAAAAAAGAAATGTTAAATAATTGCCGTGTTAGCCAAGCACTATCTTTCTTTTTCATTAAATTGCTCCTGGGTTTGTGGAATCATCCCATATGGGCAGCTTATTCTAAACTGCATGTGGGGTGTTTCTCTCGCAGTCAGTTCTCCGATACACAAAGAAATAGGACGTAGGAGTTCCGTGTCTTCGCTTCATTCAAGCTAATACCAGCTTGGATTGTGGCCAGATGAACCGTTCACTAATCCCCTATGGCAATTTCTATGCCTTGATCATCAGTAGGGATTTTATGATACTTCTGACAACTGTAGAAAAGCAAGAGTAGGTGTAATCCAAGGATCTAGGAGATTTTCACTTGAAAATACTTGGATCATGCCTTGGCCAAAAAAGTTTCTTCAAATTCTTCTTCCAACAGCTGTTCATGCATTCACTGTGGGGCAAAAAAGCCTCAAGTGTCATTCTCATTTCTTGCACATTCCCTATGGGAGAACAGTGTTCAGGGTTTTCAGCATTTATCTGATGGTGTTCACAATAGAATAGACAAACTGCCAGAGTTCCCAGGAAAAAAGCAGTAGTGTAATATGTCCATTCACTGCCTTTGGCACGGTTGATTTTAGACCCACCAGCTGAGCCTGTTTATGTCTCGTCAGCGGGTGGGTAGCTTGTTTTTTTTGCAGTGATGCTCTTTGCCTTAGCAGGTTTTGAGAAACAGCCTTTGCAGAGCTGGAAGAATCTTAATGTGCATTTTGTAATATGGAATTAAAATTTGACATTTGCAAAGTCAACTCCTTCTCTAAGATTCCCTTCGTTTGGATTACTCAGGAACTGCAAGATCAATGCAGCCTGGTACGTGAGAATTGATGTAACTCTTCCCCAGCGCTTGCACTTTCTGGCTGTCACCATCACTTCATTTCTACCACATAGGTCAAAACCATTCATTACAGTATCTTTTGAAGGCTTTATGGTAGGACCATACAATGCAATTTTAAAACACAGTGCTGCAACCTGAGTCACAAATAAAAGAGACTTCCAGGGTATTTGGAAATTTCTGTAAACCAGACTTGTATAAAGTGACCAATTTCTCTGATGCTTGAAATCTTACAGAATTCTGTGAATGCAAAAAGGAGTTGCAGTGAAATTCAATTGTTAAGTATCCTTTTCCTCAAAGACACTGCCATGGTGTGCAGAAGAACATTCTCCTCTATCTTATTTAAAGGTAGAATTTTCCTCACAGTAACATATTTCTCTCTCTCCCCCATCGGTTTTGGTAGCTGCTATACTTGTCTTTTCTGCTTATTTACAGACCTCTGCCAAGGTCTTAACAGCACACTGGCAACATAAAGAATCTCGTGCTCCCTGCCATTCATTGAGTACCCCGAATGAACTCTTTGCTCATTTTGGTCCTTTTTCCCTGTCTGTTAAAATGGACCGCAATGAATTTGTCAAGACCTTTAACGTACAAAGGAATCAGCTCCACTGAAATTTGGGTAGTAATCATACTCAGTGTTGATAGCAGAGGAAGTCCTATTTAGTAATGCTTTCAGGTAATGCTTTCTCCTTATGAGATGCAGTCATGAGGTTACAGGTATAAGCTCACTATTTGCTTATACCTGAAGAGCTCAGGGTTTTGTACCATTTTGAAAGGAAATCCTATTTCTTCTTCTTTCCTACCTTCAAGTCAGTACCATCCTCTTTTCTCCCTGAATTATATTCCTCTAAGTTGTTAAATAAAGGTTTGCATTTCTTACATTAACATTCTGGCCCTGAAGCTCGCTCTTCTTTGAAATCAGGTTGTCAGGGAGGCTTGCTGGAATTCCACACCATGTCTGTTCCAGCCCCAACTCAGTAATTGTGTTTCTTGGTTTTCTTCTGTATCAAGCAGAACTGTTTCCTTGAATAAACACACCATGTTCCCATTCCCATCTCTTTATCTTTACATACCTTGTTTCAAAAATTTCTTTGAAATCTGCATAAATGCCACATTTTCTGTAGAAATACCTCGGTCAGAATAATGATCATTTGCATGTTAATAGCTCCATCTCTGTAGGTGGTTGTTAGTTGTTACTGGTCTTGCTTGTTACAATGAATGCAAATCCTTTTTTGGTCCTAAACTTAATTGTAAAATGATAGTGTTTTTTCTGTAATTCCCTATATTTCAGTAATTTTAATCTATATCAAATATGAATTCTTGACATGCTATCATCTGCTTTCTATTATGCCTGGGCTCTATACATGTTCCAATAGACTTGCTAATTATCAAAGCAATTTAGGTTTTGAAAATGAGTCCTGAGCCAATTCTTTTTCCCCAAACTTTGGTAAAGAAAGTGATTTGAATGTGTACTTTGTGTCTTGTCTCCACTCTCTTTGCTCTTCATCCTTTCATCTCTATCTGCGAGTGAAGTCACTGACCTGGCAAAATGCTGCTGGCACCATCATTTCCACTGTGAGGGAATGAGGTTACTGAGGGTGAAAGGTTCCCTATCATCATTAGGTCAGAATCTGTGGCATTTGTAGCACCAAATACTTGGTATTTAGTATACACAGCAGCGTAGACTGCAAAAAAAGGGGCAATATTAAAGGAAAATGTTTTCTTCTTGATATTGTTGGGGAAGCAGTGTGGACAAGAATTTAATCTGTGGAAGTATAAGTGCATAGTGCAGTAGCATCTTGGTTTGCAAAGTGCCTTGGGCTACCTGCTGCCATGCTTGCCTATATGATGGCTTCTACCTGAAGATGCCACAGTCTGGTGTCCTCTGCCACCTAGGACAAAATAAATGTACAGAAATGTGACTTGGGAAAGTGAGAATGTAGAGGGAAAAGGCACCTGAAGTAGATGCTAGGAAATGCTGACTGAAGAAGTGTGGCCTTTAAACTTATTAGGGACTTAGCTATTCCTGCTGATCATTCCTGGTTTTGAACTGTAACTGTACAGAATCATACAAAAGCTGTTCAAAGGGATCCTCTGAGACTTCTGGCCCAGCGTCCTTCTTGGTTGCTACTTTATGGTTTTGGGAACACCTGAGAGTGCAAGGCAGGAGCATGCAGGGCAGTCTCTGAGCTGGTCTATGTGATTTCCTAAGAACTGTCAACTCTGAGCAGTCTTTTAGATGCACCACCACTGACTTTATACAAGATTGGTGCAATTTCAGGGTTTACTGTCTTCAACAGAAACAATTACTGTTTACTCTCTACTCTATGTATCTGTAGCACAAAATGACTGCAACAAAAGCATAGTGCAGCTCAGGGGTTTGCTATGACTGGCTTTGTGCACACTCGTCATGAGGCTTGTTTTAGAAAACAACTATCCAAAAGCAAATTAAAAGTTGTTGATATGATCTTAGCCAAACCTTGTAAGTCTGCAGCCCACTTATTTCACATTGCAGAGAATCGCAGGCAACATATTCCTTCTGAAGTAGAAATGCCAAATTATGCAGTAAAATCAGATCCCACAAAAGAATGAAACATTATTTAACCACTGCAAATTTAGAAGCTTGCAGGACTTTTTGAAACTGGCAGTACCAGACTCTCAAGATGGTGTAAATCTGCTTTCTGACTTTTTTTCTTCTGTCCAAAGCCAGAAGCCCTTTTCAGGCTGTAATTGTATCTGTCTTTGAAAGCGATGTTCTCCTGAGCTGAATACACTATATAGGTGCATAAGTGCAGTGAGTGTGTGAAGTGTGTATGTGTGTAGGTATAATGTTTTAAAATAGGCTTTTTTTTTCTGGTTTATGGATTGCTGAATTGTAGGGTAATGGGGTTGGTCCTTTCCAACAAAGTAAGAGATTTTCTTGAGTGCTATCCTATGTCTGCAAGGGGTTCATTTGTCTAAGGCAAAGCTTTCCAAACCACAGTCTAGCTGCATGATTTTTTCTGTGAGAATCACCGCTCGTAAACAGACGTGCTTGTGGAGATCAGGAGGCTTTAATGTACACAGCAACATCTGCATCTTGTACATTCATTCTGCTTTAATTCCAGTTCCCAGCGTGAATCTCAAAACAGCCTGCATCTCTTGTTGTTTCCTTTAGAGCAACAATAAGAGAAAGGCTCCTCTATTTGACAGTGGCTTAACCTGTGAGGTAGGAAGCCTGTAAGAAAATTAACTTATCCAACATGCTTACCTGCACTTTTTACTGCAAACCCATAATGTTGACCTAAATCCATGAAGCTGTTTATTTTCACATGCAACAACATGGTGTTGGCCACCTTTGTTTCTGCCAGTGGACTGCTTATATAAGGGAAAAGTAGCGGTCCGCAGCTGAAACTGGCACTGCAGCCCCCTTCCTGCCTCACTAGTAGTCGTAAGGATGTTGAGTCTGCTCTGCATGACCTTTCAGTGGAACAACACACGTACAACTACTTTTGTACTGAGAGCTGTCAGCTGTCTTGCATTGCTTGATCCAACACCCATGTTCAAGTGCAGCTCACTCAAGTTCAGTAGGTATGACAGCCCCCTTTTCTTTGGCTCAAAGTCCTAACAGCGATAATATCCGCCATGGACGTGGAACTCTAAGCTTCAGACCTTCCTGTGCTTCAGGATACTTGAACCCAGTCCTTACCTCCAATAACAGAAACCTACTCGCAAAGCTATGCTGTCCTTTAGGTCCACTATTCTGTTCACAAGGTAGGTGAGCCATAGAGAGAAACTCTCAGACAGTAGGAAAGGTTCCCTGCCAAGCACAAAATCTTAGAGAAGTGGGTCACACTTGTGCTCAGTTTCATATGATTGCGCCACTAAAAGCTTCCTTTAACCTGTTGTAACCCAGTACACCAGTTTGATATTTTCATCATGGGAACTGATTCATGTTGAACTCATCATCTCCCTCAGCCCAATGACCTGAGACTGTATCCAGTTTTAGGTTTGACAGCTTAAGAGGAATATTGAGAAAATGCAGAGGGTCTAGTGGAGACAACTAGTAAGATGATTGGGGCCTATGGTACATGTGCTGTGAAAAATGTTGAAGGATCTAGGCTTGTTTAGTGTAGTGAAGAGGAGGATAAAAGGTGAGCTAAAAGCCTATGGCACTTGAAGTATGCTTACAAAGATAACAGAGCTAAACTCTTCTAAATAGCAGCAGACAATAGAACACTGGCAACAGTCCACAAGCTATGGCTTGGGAGGTTCAGATGGGACACTGGGAAAGGCATTTCTCTCTGGGGTTAGTGCAGCACTGGCAGAGGTATCTTGTGAGTTGCAGAGTCTTCTAACTGGGGACTTTCAGGACTATCTTAGGTGTGCTAGCATGGTAGCCAAATAAATTCACTGATCTCTTTTGCAGTGAGTAAAGGACTGAATCTAGAAGAAGGTGTAGCCTTGAGGCTTGTTCTAAAAGGATTTTTTTTAGTGACAGGAAGCTTATTTTAGGTCTTTATGAGGTCATCTTTTCCTGCCTTGCCTATGTTTTTTTTGATGATGATCCCTCCTAAGGCAGCTCTGTCTTTGTTAGACAGCTATGTCTTGAGAGCATCATCACTGTGAGCATTTGTGGGGGTGGAACTGCCGTTGCTGGTTTAGTGCGGTTGTTGGGAAAGATTAGAACAGATTGGTACTGTGTGAAGCTCGTGTCACATGCTATTATCGAATACATTCATAGTGGGATCTAAAAGTTTTATCAGCATGAATTTGGGATGGTTGTTTTCCTTATGGCTGGAAAAGTAGAAAATGAGCAGTGTGCATAAAAATTTCTTTTGTTCTTTCCCTAAGTGTTGTGTCTCTGAACCTCTGGTACTCATTGAGCGTTGCTTCTGCAATTACAGAAGCTAGGCTGGAGTACCTGTGATGGAAAAGGGGAATAGATCACTGCTCTTCTGGAGGGTCCTTATGGAGGAGTGATGAGGCAAGAATGGAGAGGGGAAAATGATCACAAAGAAATTATGCTGGGAAGAGATCGATAACTGGAAAATTACCCTTGCAGCTTAATGCCAGAACAGATCTGCTTAAAACCTTTTCCTCTATAGAAGAGTGATCTTGAAATTGAGCCATTCTGCCTAGTTTATTCTTTTTTATGTTAAAGCAACAAAGGAATTATTGAAAAAGTAATGCTGCTTTTTTCCCCAGCCAAAAAGGTGCAGCAAGCTCCTTTCTGCCACATGTGCAGAGTCCACCAACTAGAACAGGGCTTGGAAAAACTCACCAGTGGTCTTTTTCATGGTGTAAACATTAAATACAGCTCACCCAGATGGGAAATGATCTAACAAATGGACTCCCCAGAGAGTGATTGCAGTGAACACTTCCAGAGATTAAGGCAGACAAGCCCATAAAAATGATAATGTTCTGTTACCTTGTGAGGCCTGTGCACAACACTTGCACAGATACAGTGTGATAGGAAGAGAAAAGCAGATTGGAAGAGGTGGAAATGGAGAACTTTATATGATGGGAAGCTGTGAATGGAGATGGCGGTATCCATTTCATTAGAAGGTCAAGAGGGCTACAAGAAGAGAAGGGCATAAAGTCACCCACCCACCCAGTGTGGAGCCCACACAGCACTGGAGAAGTGAACAAGCAGGGAGAATCTTAATTCTATGTTTTGAGATATTCTGCTTTATAATGTACCTTACTTCTTTTCCACCTTCAGTCTCACCAACTTGTTAGTTCCACTAGAAGACACATAGTCCAGCAGAGCTTGGAATAGCACAAAAGGGCTAGGGAAGCCAAGGACTCAAGCCAAGTGATGAGGAACGATTGCCCTGGATTTCCAAGCTCAGCTGATGAGATGCCAGGCAGTGTATTTTAATTCCATAACAATGAATTAGTCCCTGTTCATAGTCTCTTCTATTCTTTCTCCAGCTCATTTCTTCCTGGAAGGATAACTGAAAAGTTACACATCTAGATTTTCACTTATCTACAGTTCCACCTGTGTTAAGCTGTTTGATTTCCTTATGCCTTTTGTTACAAATTTACATTTATATTTATTTTGCTTATTGTAAGACAGTAAGAGGTAAATTCTGTGCACTACTAAGTGTGTAATATTTGCAAATGTGTAGCTAACTGTTTCTGTATGACCCCATTCAGATAAACCTTGTTGTATTTTGATGGAATGCCTTTCAGTCATGTTCTTACTCCATTCTTGACTTTTATATAGGTCAATATTTCAGTTGTAGCTGGGTTTGAATTCTGCCAGATCCACATTGTTCTTGTTTAAACAAAGCCCATAGTTTTCAATTTTGCTTCAATTCTCGTTGAGAAAATGCAAAGCTTTCAGCACTCATTAAAGCATAATCTAAGCAGTATCAATAGTACCCAACTGATGAGTCTGCAGGGAATGAGAAGGATGAATTCACGAGTTGGCTGGTGAGGTCAAGCAGATCAGTTAATAGCTCTGGATTTTCCAAGTAAACTACTCATAGTATTTTCTAATGAAGTCAGAGTTTACGCTTGTTTTTCAGAAAGGATTTGTACACTGAGGAGGTCAAATTCCCTTTACTTACATTTCTAGTTGCTTACTTCTCTTTCTTGAAATGGGATAGAGAACAAGGGCCAGATTTTCAAAGGTATTCAGGCATATCATGATGCAAGTAGATCCATAGTGAAAAGCTAAAGAAACCTTCACTAGGTTGTTCACCTCTCAATTTAACCAATAAGGATTACATATTCATGTGCCTCAGAAATGCTGCTTTGTGATTACCACCATCATTAGGCATCATTTAAGTCTTTGAGGAGCTTTGTCTGTGCTTCCATTTCCACTCTGCAATTCAGACAATAGCTTTTCTTTCCTTTGCTACTCTATTCGGAACATCAGTGTGTTATAAACAGGGTCATACAAAGCCTCTTAAATGAGAGTGCAATAAAAGCCTCTCCGCAGCAGCTATGAGAATTGCCTACTGGGCTTAAAGGTGTTGCAGAGTGGAAGAGGAAAGTAGTCAATAGTACTGGATGGGGTGGCTGAAAAATGGGAAAGCACAAGCATATTCCAGGCCATCTGTTCCTTTGGAGAATGGAGCTTGTACAGGTTAACACCTGCTCTTGTCTACTCAAAATGATGCTAAATACATCCTCCATGACTTCTGACTGAATGACATCCTGGGTGCTGCTTCTGGATATATTGAGACATAAAAATAAAACAAGCACTTAATGCATTTTCCCCTCACTTCAGATGCAAGTAAGCAGGAGGAACCAATTGATCTTGCACAAGCCATCTGAATGTGGCGGTGTTTGAGAAAACCCCCTGCTGCTCTAACACAGTGGTATCCAACCAGCTTTCATCACCATGGCTATATGCAGACTGAAGAGCCTACTACCACTGTCAAGAGACTTGCCCATATATGAGAGATTTTCATCACATGAGGTTGCAAAAGGAGTGCTAGTTGTTATCTAAGCAGTGCTCTTTACAAGCAGATATTCTATAAATACTTACTATTTATATATAGATATAAAGATTTAATATTAGATTTATAAGTAAAATATATGGAACTTTCAACAGAGTGAAAGCAAATAAGAGAAGGTAAAGAATAGGTTTCAGTTCTAACTTTGCCAGAAAAGATTATAAGAACAGGACAATGATACATACTTGGTAGCATCATATATATCTGGTTTCCAGGGCAACTTTTCAAAAGCTAGAGTAAGTCTTTTTGATGTTTTAATTCAGAAAGACCCATTGCTCAAGTAGAACAAACTTCATAGCACCTTCACTCTGGTTATGTTTGCTTACAGCCACTTGCAAGCCTTCTTCAGGAAGAAATTGTCATGTTATGCTATTACAGATGTCAACATATACTGTTGATAATGACAATTAACCCAGCTGGGTGCATGAGGCTTTGGAAATGAATGATCAGTGCTCTCTCCTGGACATTGCTGCATGGTCTAAAGACCTGTTGTAAGAGTACAGGAAGACTGATGCTGTCCTGCATCAACACAGTTCTGGGAGAAATAGAAATACAAAGGCAGTATTGGAAAAAGAGCTAGGATACTTTGAAAATCTGTGCCATCTGTGCCAAAAAATGCAGTCTCTGGCTGCATCTTTTTTGAGTCAGAATTAAACCAGCCTTTCCAAGGGCTGTCTGTTGGTTTTCAGAAGGAGATTAATCCCACCATAAACAGAATTATATTGCACTCTGTGTGTCTTGCTTCATCATTGCATTCAGGAATTAGTGTTTGGGAGTCTTCTGAGGAGTGCTGAGGTTCTGCTGTGTTAAAGAAGAGGCAAAGCACCATCTTCCAAGGAAGGAGAGAAAGGGGAGGGAAACAAACAGCAGCATTAAACTCGTAAACAAGGAACATCGGAATTGAGTACAGGTATATTAAACTTAAACACTATTGAATACCTGGCTCAATAAGCAACCCATGTGAATTTGTCTGGAGGAAGTTAAGATGTGAAATAATGTGGATTCTTCACACGCATACACTCCCCAAAACAAAAAGACAAACCCCTTAATCCTTATGGCTAAGAAATTGTCATGGATATCCCAGCTTAATTCTGACAGTAAAAGTGAGCAATTCAATTTTGCTTCAGGTGTGTTAGAATATGAAAAGAGTTATATCTGTTCCAATGTACCTTGTTTGCAGTGAAGTATTTGGTTAGAGATGGGCCTGAATTAACTCTTAAATCCTTTTATTTTTGGAAAGCTAGATCCACACCAAAACCAGCCTACTTTGCCATTTGGCATCCTTTTAAAGTATGTGACAAGAGCCACACCAGTGAAATGAAGCCTGTGATAGCAGTAAACTTGCCAAAAATGTAAGTGTTCCTTTTGAGGTTTCAGGTTGTTTTTTGAAGCTGAAATTTCAGGGACTGTTATGGAATCTTTGAATTTGAACTCTAACTCTGATTGAACATCAAACTCATACACCTTCCCAATTCAGATAGAGTTGCCTTGATCTCTTCCTACATTTGATCCAGGTTTGAGAGTTGTTCCTGCAGACTATAAACTCAGTTGAATTGCTACAGATCACTCAGCCATGGTTGTCCATGTGTATGCCAAAAGTATTGGGTATTATTAAAGGTTTAGAGTCAAGTTAGGCAGCGGTACATGGAGTCCTATGTGTATGTGCTCTAGATTTGATACTGCTTGATGTTTTCATTAAGATTTTCACTGGAGACCGGAATGGGGAGTATGCTAATCAAATTCATACGCAACACAAAGCTGGAAGCAATCGCCAATGCATTGGAGAATAGGATTAGCCCAGAGTCCGACTATGATGAATTCAAGAAGTGAGCTGAAATCAATAAGCTGAGATTCAATAAGCACAAATGTAAAATAGTTCACATAGGAAGGGATAATTAAATGCAGAAATGGAAAATGGAGCTGTCTGTAGGCAGCTAATATGGATGGAGAGACAAAGAGGTTTTGCTCCTTAAACGAAATCTACGAAGACAAGGAATCATTTTTATTCCTGGTAGCGAGCAGCCAATAACTCCAAAAATTAGCTTCATGCCTAGATCCAGCTTTTAGCTCCACATGAGCTTGTCACTGACAATGCACAATTAAAGGCAGGGGAAAACAGATCAAACCCAAAAGCACTAGCTCAGCTGTTTCTGTTCTACACAGAAGGTTAGCTTTCTTAGGTAAGGGAATTACAAGATTTTTTCCTGTCTTCAGCTATCTGTAATTACTTCTCTAAAACCCCCTTCTCCACATCTGCATTCTCCACACCTAGTGTGGCCTGTCAGAGTTACGAGTGTGTAAAACTGGGCTGACATCTCTTTTTCCATGGACAGGTCTTAACCTGTCATACGTAGCCTATGTTAGTTATTATGTCAAGAACCTCACACATTGTGTTACAATTAGTGATTGCTACACCTGAGTGTCTGTGCTGACAAGAGTGGTTGCCAGTCAGAAGGAGAGGTTTGTGTATGCAGCAGTGATTAAAGCCAGAATCTCAGTGTCCTGAACTGTAGAAGGGCCTGTGTACAGCCCTTGCAAATTGAATAGGAAAGGACTGCATGGGTCAGTACCCTCTGGAGAAAACATAGAAATAAGGATGGGATTGAGTGGATTCAGTTGCTTCACTTCAGGCAGGGTAGTGATGGAAAACATGATGAGAATACTAGTCAGTGGCTCCCCCGATGAGGTTTGGGGTACATTGATAGATTGGCTGGTGATCACTTGCATGGCCTTTGCTCATGGTGTGCTTGTCTTGGGCCCACTCTGTCGCTATCTGTCAGACACACATCTTGATAGAAATTTTCTTCTATTTGCAGGAATTGCACTATTGTTAATGGAAGTTTGGGCTGTTTTCAACAGTACAGTGTTTTCAGCAGTGCAGTGAACTCCTTCATCCATTACCTTGAGTGGGCTGAGTAGGACTTTTTCTCTGAAGAAGTCTTTTTCTGAGTGTTAATCAGGAGTAAGTAGAGTGCTGATTCATCAGGTGATGCTGTCCCTGGAAGGAATTAACTAGAGAACATCAAGGGGTTGCCTAATATATCTGTACCAAAGGTCAAATGCCTCCTTCATTCAAATCAGAAACTCTAATCTTCTGAAAGCTATTAATGTCCATGTTCCCTTATTAAATCCAGTCAGGTTCTTTTACTGAGCACACCCTCCTCAGGCTAAGAGCTGATTTTATTTTCCAGTCTCCTGATCCTTCCCCTGTTGATCTTGGAGTAGAGATTTCATTTCTGAAAGCACACTTACTTCAAGGAATCACAGGCTTGAGTCCTTGAAAGGGCTTTTTGAGAAGCAAAACCAAACCCGTTCTTTATTTGTGTGCTTGAGGCTGTTAAAGAATATATTTCTCTTTGAGGCCATGAGAGCAGCTTTAAGTCAAGTGATGGGTTAAGAGATGAGGTGGAGCTGTCAGTGTGCTCTGTGAATTTAGTGATTCCAGGGTTTCTGTCAGGGGAGCACAAATTGCCCTTTAGAGGTGTCAGATACTGTGGGTCACCTTGACCTGAAATCTTGGGTTCAGAGTTTGTCTCAACAGGAACATCTTTGTGGCAGAATTGCTTCTGCTGAGGGCTTTTGCCACAATGAGGAGGTTTTTGACCAGCCAAATTTGGCATTGCCTGTGTGGATAGGATGACACTATACTTTAATCATGTCTTACATCTCCGTCTTTCTTCTGTCCCTCTCTCCTCAACACCTCCAGCTTTACCACAGCAGTAATCGAACTGAGAGATGGTAGCCAATTGCACTGCGATGTTGTGCTACTTCTTCCCTTATAAAATCTCATCTCTGGCAGTTTTAATGCTAAATTATGGGAGTTACTGGCCTAGGATAAACTTTAATTAGTTTGGTACCAGCTTCATGCAACTGGCAGTGTATTAGAGCATAGGAAAGGAACTCTGGAGTGTATTTAACTCCAGACATATCCTTCCTATGTAATGGCCTTGAGAGCACATTATAAAGTAGCAAAATTCAGGGCAGTCCTGAGGTTGTACTCAGCTCTGGTGTATAATGGAGTTGGCATATAGTCTTTTCCAAAGTCAGGAACAACAAACAATTGCTCTGGGCTTCTTTTGATACCCAATACTTCTTGTGAGTGGCTGGAGATGTCACTGTACTGCTCAGACTGCAGCCACAACATGAATTCAGGTTGGGGATACATTAAATTGAACTAATACAGCAAATATTGCATAGAAAAGATGTTCTTTTGCTATGATGAGCACCATTCCCTTAGGACTGCAGGCAGTGAGGAGGAGGCACAGGACATACTCATTGATGAGAATAATTTTGGCATAGCTGACTTGATTAAAATCTGGTGGGATAAAGCACTTGATTATAATATTTAAATTGTGACTATGGCCATTAAGGAGTGAGAGAATGAACAACAGTGCTGAAATGATACTCTGCATAAAGCTGCTTTTAGCCTTTCATGGTTATTGATAAGTCAAAACTGCAGGGTTATATGTGGAAACAGCAAAGTGCTGAAGCCATGGAGGAGGTCAATCTGTGAGAATATGTCTGTAGAAATAACCTAAAAGTGTCCTGGAATATTCCTGTGTACTGATGACAGCTGGCCCAAAGTAGCCATTCCCATGTTGATAAATGCTTCTACCATTTAAGTGAGGGGGGCTGGATGTAAACTGTGAGTTAAGACTAGCCCCAGGAATGTGCTTCTTCCCAAGCTGTACCCGGGAGTTATGTGGGAGATGAGCTGGGGCCATGCTAAACTGTTTTAACAGTACAACTGACAATTTTTCCATTCCCAGGATCACCTGCAGGCACTGTTTAACTTACGAATATAGTTGCACCTTGACAGCCCACCCAATCATACCAGAAAACAATGTTACTCCCCACCATACCTATCAGAATGCATGCAAAGCAGTTGGGGTGTTAGGAAAGATGCTAGTTTTGAACATTGACTGAAAGTCTTACACAATCATTATTATCATCTCTAAAAAAGCCCAGATTATATATTTTAACTAAATATAAGGTGGGAGGCAAAGGCAGACACAGATGAGGAGATGAGAGGGTGACAAGGAAAAGAGAGGTAATATTATGGCTTAGCCTAGAGAGACAGAGATGCTCGAGCACCTGAAGCCTACTGCTGTCATCATTACTCCTTTGTGAGCATTGCAGTTGGAGTATAAAGAGAGTTTTAAGGAGGACAATGAAGCAGCTTTGCTAAAGTTTAGTGGAGAAAGCTCAAAGGTGCTATTGAAAGCATTTCAAATCTGATCGTGTCTGGCAACACTGTCCGTCAGACATGGGAGCTAACATTTCAGCAGGGATTCAGGTGTGATGCTTGGAGGAGGGTAAGCTATAAAAGTCTTGACGGGAAGAAAAACAGCTTGTGTTTTATAAAGCAGAAGAAGGGAAACCAAAAGTAGCATTTAGAGAAATGTGCAACATACTCAAAACGACAGGAAGGGAATGTGACCTTTATCTTTCTGCACTGATTTGAGCTGGGCAAGTTTGCAGTGTTAAGGCCAGGAAAACGATGTTGTAGTAATGAAAGGGTAGGCTGATGTGAGTTTGGGCAACCACTTCGGCTGCAGTGAAAACGTATCAGGAATTCATGTCTTAGACGAGTTTTTTTAGCAAAAGTCTTTGAGATTTATACAAAGACACAGAAAGAAGTCTGAATAGAGTATAATGCACAGGTTATAGGTCAGAAGGGTGGCTGGCCAGGCTGACGGTATAGTCTTACAGTGCACTGAAAAAGCATTCCAGTGTTTTAGAGGGAGGCTTTCTTTTTGCCCATGTTGAACCATCTCTACCAGTTTCAAGCTCAGCGTTCATTTGCATGACTTTTGCTAAAGTGCAAAAAAAATTGCATCATGTTCATGTAAAGCCAGCTTCTTCCTACACGTTCCATATGGGGCATTTCCCAGGTGTGAAGGAAGTTATTGGAATGTTTCCAAGGTGAGAAGGGAAGTTAGTGGAGTCCCAAATGTAGAAGAGGATTTAGTAACCTGTTGCAGGTGGTTTAGACTAGAACACAGTAACTTCCCCCAGTAGGGGCATGGAGAGGTGTTTTTCAGTTTGTTAAGAGCTCTGATTGATATTAAGCAATGCTCACTAAAGGTATGCTCTGTTGACTTGTGCCAAAGAGCTTAAAAAGGTGGGTTGAGGGATCTCCAGCTGACAGGTCTGAACTTTAAATTTTTTTGGGGGAGATTTAAAGCATTTAAATAACGTTAATGTTGTGCTAAATTCAAAACAAAACAACCAGGATGTCTTGAGTGAGAGTAGGGCAGTTATTCTGACATTGTTCCAGAATAAAGAATGAAAATGATTATATAGAATCCAGCAGCTAAAGAACAAGACAGTAAGAGTGTCATTAGCACTAGTCAACCCAGATTTAAGGAAAATAGTCCTTTTCAAACAAATCTGCTTTCTTTTCTGTGGAATTGCAAGCCTGGTTCATAAAGATGACTTCATATTTGGACTTTTCTAACATGATATAATACCTCATGGCGTTCTGATAAAATGTTAACACTGTGCAATACCAATAAAGCAGAGATTAAATGAGTTGAGAGAAAGCTAAATGATAGATCTCAAACAGCACTTCTCAGTGGGGAATTATCATCAAATGGGAGCATTTCCAGACTGGCTTCTGAGAAATCAGCACAAAGCCCCCTTTTACTCAGCATTTTCATCAGTGATCGGGGAATAAGTATGCTGATAAAAACCATGGATGACACGAAGATTAGTAGGATACCAAAAATAATGACAGTAAAAATCTAATGCCTGGGTTGCTCAGAAAGGCTGCATACCTTCATATAAAGGTGTGTAGCACACCCAGAATTACATCGGGTATTTAGGGACACAGAACAACATATCATGTTTTCAGATGGACAGACTACATGTGGAAAGGAAGAGTAAGGTGTTGTACAAGTGGATCTCAGATTTCCAACTGGTGCAGTAGTAAAAAGGAGCTTAAAGGTCATAGGTTCATAAATGCAGCATCCATGAAATTTAACGTGAACTGGTTTTCTCTCTCATATGGCATTGGTGAGTCCAATTCAGGAATATTGTGTCTTTTCCTGATATCTGCATTTTCAGAGCATGTTGCAGCACTGGGTGCAGAAAAAGGGTCTTCATCGTAACTTTGATTGTTGGAGGAAATGACTTGCAGTGAGACTTCAAGATCAGTCTAATTTATCTGAAAAGAGTGAGGAAGGAGGACTTGATTTCACAGCTTACGTATCTTCAGTTAAAAAAATATATGGGTGCTACAAAATGCTTTAATCTAGTGGAGAAAGGCATAGCAAGGACCAAGACATGGAAACTGATGTCAGACAAATTCAAATTAGGTTCAACCTTCTAACAGTGAAGGTGATCAAATACTGGAACAAACTCCCTTAGGACATGCTAACTCTTCATCACCTTCAGTTCAAGACTTAGATACCTTGCTAAAAAAAGGATGTATTAGCCAGGGAAGAGTCACTGAGCTGAGTACAAGGATAGCTGGGTGAAGATTAAAGCCCTGTGACATATAAAAGGCCAGGAGGGTTTGTTTAAACCTCTATTCAGACCTTAAAGCATATGAATCTACCAAACCTGGTGTCTCTTGGAAATGCTTTGTTTATTTCTCCTCTGCCATCATATTTCTGTCACAGAACTGTATTGTACAGACACTGTTACAATGCAGGCAGAGATGCAAAAAACACTGTTAGATGGATCTGAAATTTCACCACATCTATCTTCTTCTATCTCACTGCTGCCCTTCTCCTTGCCCCTTTCTGTGAATGCTGATTGAGAACAATATGAAAAACCCTGACCAAACAAAAAAGGTGATGTTTCAACAGCTGGGAACAGAACCATTTCAAGAATGAATTTGTTTACTCTGACATATTGGTCACTATTACTAGAATAGCAAGAGAGGAAGCATTTATGCCCCAGGTGGTAATCTTCACTGCTGAGAAGAGAGCCTCTAATTAAAGATGTAAAAGTAAATGGCAAACCACATGAGGTACATCAAGCTAGCATACATTTTCCAAACCTTTAGTAAAGGCATGGAAGGTGTGCTTGAGCTTCTACTGAAATCAGAAAATGTAAGCCTTGAGAGGAGCTGGGGGGGGAAGCTGAAGTCTGTGCGTCCTGTTCTCGCTGTACTTGCTGAGTATGTGAGCTACCATATATTAGCATTACACTTAAAAAGCCTAAATGTAGTATGTTTTGTGTAGACTGAGACCCAGAGGGCACGTTTCTACAACTAAATACAAAGCCAGCAGCAAGATGGGTGATACTTAGCCAAGTTTTGGGGGCTTGGACAGGAAATCAGATCAGTGCATGCACCTCTCCTCCTTGCGTTGTTATACATCTTATCATTTCTTCAGGATTCGAGAGCCTCTCTCTCAACATGAACCCACTTTAAAATTCAAAGAACTAATTCTCATTGCTTGTACCATTAGGACAGTGCCATCAGTAAGAAGGCAGCCTATTTGGGCCACTGGAATCTGTCAACTTAGCATAAGCCTCTGTGCAAACAGAAGGCTAGCACTGTAGTACAAAGATGATAGTCGAACAAGATTTGCAAGTCAGAGGCTTGAAATTCCACAAAGGGAAGATCAAACAACCCTTCTCTTTTAACAGGCATTTCATTTCTTTAGGGGACTGGACACTTTTCATAGAGGAAATAAATGCAAGAAATTCGTGCAGAAATTTAATGCCATCACTGATACATATAGCAAAATGTTATCCTTGACACACACATTGTCAAGTGCCAGCTCGTCAGCATAGCTGGAAATCCATTGAGATGGTCTCTAACTAGCTGGATTCAAAGCTGTTGTCAGCAGAGATCACACTTGCACCCTGTCTCTGAAGGAGACATCCTGATTTTTATGGATAATCTTAGAAGTGGCTCCAAGCCTGTGTGTTTTATCTCTTTAACAGCACAGACTACAAACTTAGGCCCATGTACCTCTGAACTTTGTCACATTTGAATTTAGAATCTCCTTTCTGTGGCATCAATCCGTTTGCAATGTCAATTCTAAAAAGCAGCAACAACCCACCCACCACCACCCCAAAACTTGAGCAGGCTGGAGAATAAGAATTCTGGATCATGACAACTTCCAAGTTTCTGAATTTTGTTTTTGATCCATGTTGGATTTCACCCAAAACTTTTCAAGCATTTTAATGAAGTGCAATTGTGTAAAAATGTCTGCTCCGCTTTTGGAATGAAAATGTGAAGTATTTTGATCTGGGTCTCTCTGTCACCCCTTGAAAATGCTCAGATAGTCTGCCCTAGACTTGGAATGTTTTGGCTTCCACTAAACATCACATTTTGACCAGAAAATACTTAGTTGAAAACGCTCCATTGGCCCTACTTGAAATTCTTTTGCTGTAGCAGTAGAGCTTGCAACGCATCTCATTGTTAAATAAATGATATTTATCACAACCTGCACATTACATTGAAACAAGCAAGCAAATAGATGCTGAATGTGGCTTCTGACACTGCTGCTCATCCCACGGTGGATGACTATAGGGTCCTGTTGCTGTGGGCATGATGACCATAGTAATCTCTTGCCACATTATCCTGGACTTATTTTGGTACTTGCAGTGTTGTAGGTTTTGTGCACAGAAGCTTTGGCTACACTCATCCTGAGAACTTTCATAGTTGTTTAGCCATTGGTGTTTCACACCGTGCCAGATGCAAAAGTCACCTTCTTCCAGATCATTTAAAAATGATGCTTGCTAAATAACTAGCAGCTGTTGTACTCAGAAATAGGAGAGGAAATGTTGGATTTCTAAGATCCTAAGGTTAGGATCTGATATCACAGTGTTGTAAGTAGGGAAAGCACGTAGGGTGGTAGAAAAATGGGCAGAAGACAGATTTTCAAGAAAAGGACTTAGCGTAACCTGGCTTTCTTACAAGTACAGTAAAAGATCTGTCAAATGCCTAAGGTTAAAATGTCCTAGGTGTCTGTTTTGAAGCCCTTGCTGGTTTCGCCAGTTGCATCATTCAGTACCTTCATAACTACATTCAGCTTCACTTTAAAGCAAATTTTCAGGTTTTAGTCCATATTTTGCATGTTGGCAGTCTGTATCCCAGAGGCTGAGGCATCCCAGAATGACACAATGTTTAATCAATCCTAAGCTGATTCATGACAATGTCCCTATTATCATTTTCACCCTCCCCTTAAAGGCTTCCTGTGTCGAATCTGCTTTGATGCCCCATGTTTTATGCCACTGCAGAGTGGAAGGTGGCTGGGGGAGTTGAACTTCCATGCACGTGGGATGACAGTGAAAGGATGTAACATGCTGGATAGATGTGTACCACATCCCTCTGTCATGCCTGGTGTGCAGCTGTGATAAAAGCCTCCAGCTGTAGCCAGCTAGCAGATGTTTTAGTTGAGGTAGGCGAGTCCTGCACAGTTGGTGGTAGAGGCACTGGGGGCCCTGAGCTCCTGACAGCGTGTAGCAGAGCAGGCTGGTGTCAAAGGACCTCCTGTGGTGCAGGAAAGCAGAGCGAATGTGTAAGTAGTCTTCATCCAAGCTGGATGAGTGCTGTCAAGTAGTTTTCTCAATTCTTTCGCCAATTTGCCTTGATTGCATTGACACTTCTTAGCATCCACATCCTGTGATTATTCCAGTGAGCACATTTATGATGAGGAAGGTTTGTAGAAAGTGTAGATTTCAGGTAAAGCTCACCAACAACAAATGTGGAATTCACAACTGGCAATACCTCCACTCAAAATTTGCTTTAAGCTGCCAATATTCAGACGAGGGTGGGAACAAACATGGCAGGTGACCCAGAAGTCCTGTCCAAACTGCTCAAGCTTTTACAGTGTACATCCTGCCAAGAGGCTCTTGCAATTAAATCATACACTCAAAACTATTGATGGAGATCATAGTAAAATAAGTTTCAATAAGGACTAATTTTAGCTAGCGTAATCTATTTCCAGTTTGCGAGCTGAAATATTTGATGGAATATATTTGTTTCTTTCATTTTGTGCCTTTAAAAAGGAATGGAAATGAGTTGTAAATAAACCCTAAAGTATTGTGGAATCGTTTGCAGCTGTATGTCCATTCAGCTTCTCCCCTTTTTGCCCACGTTGCTCATCTCAGGGCTAAGTAATTCTCATTTTCTTTTTTTCCTTTTTTTTTCTGTTGAGCCGTTGCAACCTTCTTCCTTTCTTACATGTGTGGTTTGGGAATGACCTGTGATTCTTCAGATGCAGGTGGGGGCATCATTTACAGCACCAGTTCTTTTCAGTAAAACCCACAAGAAATCATTTCCTGACTGTCCCATTCAGACACACAGAAAAAGGTACTTCCAGAGAAATCCCGACACTATGGAGCATCACTTCTCCAGGGTGGATTTTATGTTATCTGACTATTTAGTGTCCTTTGAAAGATGTTCTTTGTCCTAGGGAAGATAAAATCCATTGTAAATTTTCTTATTTTCAAGTGTGATAGGTGAGCTACTGGTTAAAATTCATGGAACGATGAGGTACTTTGCTCATTCTTTTCCAAAACATACAGATTTTTCTGGTGTCTGTCTCTGTAAATTGGAGTCAGAATAGACAGTTGTTAAATTTACTCATCACATAGGCTTGATAAATCACAATCACAGAATCACAGAATCCCAAGGGTTGGAAGGGACCTCAAAACATCATCTAATCCAACCCCCCTGCAAGAGCAGGGTAACCTAGAGTACATCACACAGGAACTTGTCCAGACGGGCCTTGAATATCTCCAACGTAGGAGACTCCACAACCCCCCTGGGCAACCTGTTCCAGTGCTCTGTCACTCTCACAGTAAAGAAGTTTTTCCTGATGTTCACATGGAACCTCTTATGCTCCAGTTTATGCCCATTACCCCTTGTCCTATCACTGGACATCACTGAGAAAAGCCTAGCTCCATCATCCTGACACTCACCCTTTACATATTGGTAAACATTGATGAGGTCACCCCCCAGTCTCCTCTTTTCCAAACTAAAGAGACCCAGCTCCTTAAGCCTCTCCTCATAAGGGAGATGCTCCACTCCCTTAATCATCTTTGTCGCCCTGCTCTGGACTCTCTCCAGCAGTTCCCTGTCCTTCTTGAACTGAGGGGCCCAGAACTGGACACAATATTCCAGATGCGGTCTCACCAGGGCAGAGTAGAGGGGAAGGAGAACCTCTCTCGACCTACTAACCACCCCACTTCTAATACACCCCAGGATGCCATTGGCCTTCTTGGCCACAGGGGCACAGTGCTGGCTCATGGTCATCCTGCTGTCCACCAGGACCCCCAGCTCCCTTTCCCCTTCACTACTTTCCAGCAGGTCAACCCCCAACCTGTACTGGTACTTGGGGTTGTTCCTCCCCAGATGCAAGACTACACTTGCCCTTGTTGAATTTCATCAAATTTCTCCCCGCCCAACTCTCCAGCCTGTCCAGGTCTCTCTGAATGGCAACACAGCCTTCTGGTGTGTCAGCCACTCCTCCCAGCTTAGTGTCATCAGCAAACTTGCTGAGGGTACATTCAGTTCCCTCATCCAGGTCGTTGATGAAAATATTAATCAGCAAAACACTTCAAGTTAAAAGGGAAGAAAGGGACCCCAAAACCTATAAGACAGTTTTTCTCATGCTAGCACTTTCCCTCTGCAGTATCAGCAAGGAAGTGCACCTCTTGTGAGTGTCGTTACTCCTGCTTCTGATTTTATTATCTCTGGTTCTGATTTAATAATAGAATACCAGGTTAAAAGGGACCTCAGGGATCATCTGGTCCAACCTTTCTAGGCAAAGCATGACCTAGACTAGATATCCCAGCACCCTATCTGGATGAATCTTAACAGTGTCCCATGTTGGAGAGTCCACCATTTCCCTGGAGAGATTTAATCAGACTGTAAACGAGATGAGGTTAAGCCTAGTCAGAGTCTAACGGGTGATTTCCAACGAATGCGCTGCCATAAGGAACTCCACAAAATAATCCAGCACCTGAGTGATGCTAGAGCAAGCGTTTAAGATAGGCTGAGTTGGCAAAGGAGATCACATCACTAACAGAGCCCAGGCTGCAAGTAATGATACTCTGCAGCCCTGTACAATGCCATAATAAGTTTTGGTGAATGAAACAATACAAACCCCTATGTCCTGATGGTGTTTCTGAGGATTCATATTATTTTGCTTCTCCCCTTTAGCTGGGCACTCTGTTCTTTGGGCTTCTTCCTAAATTGCTGCAGAGTGCTGATATAAGCTGTAATCCACTTCCATCATGGAGATGGCTGCAGTCCTAGGATGAGTGGAGTAACACTCGAATGCTGGCATTATTTGTTAACACAGTCTTTTGGGGTCTTTCTGGGTGCTAAGTGCTATATGAATGCAGTGCCTCTTTATTGAGTAAAATGTGTCACCTTGTAAGTTAATTTCTAATTACACAATTACTTTATGTGGCATTAATAAAAAGTAATATGAGAATTCTTTCAGCAAAGTAATCTTAAGTAAATAATTTTTGGAGACCAAGTGTTTTATTAAATTAATTCTTTATTAGGCCTAATTTTGACTGCAAGCCATTTTTACTAGTGCTTCGGCATAAAATTATTGCATAATTACTAATACAGTTGTCATACTTATAAGTAATGGTTTTACTTAGAACAAATTAAAAAGGATTAGATTTTTTTTAGAGGGTATTGGGTCTCGGGGGTAATAATAATAAAGAATAACTTACTTCATTACACCTTTCCTATGTCTGATCATCCTTTGGAAGCATGGTTTTATAGAGGTCACCTCGCCTGCTATTTTTCCTGTACAGCAGCCATTTCTGGGGTGGGACAAGCTGCATTCTTTTACATTCACTCAGCAACTAATGAAGTTTGTGGGGTGCAAGTGGTTTCAGCTTCAAGCTTCTGCCAGATGTTACCACCCCACAGCAGGGACAGCTGAATAGCTCATGAAGCAGCCCCATCTCTAGCACAATTTTACAGCCAGCCTAGTAAAGTAAGCCAACATCAATTTGATTCATGCTAATCGAGTAAGCTGTAAAGTGCAGCAGCTGACCCAGGAGCTGTTTGCTTGTCCTTTATGTGGGAGCTGAAATCTCTGGGAGAGAGGTTTGATGGAGAGCTACAAGCCATAATGCCCTCAGCCATCCCAACTTAATTTGCTGATGCAAGTGTGGTAGCGTTCTCTAGCAGAGCAAGCATTTAGTGCTGGAAGAGGAGAAGAGTTTAGCCGCTTAATCTGCTGAGGGATTGGAAAGAGTCGGAGCATACAGGCACTTGCTGGAATTTGTTTGGGATACTGATGCTAGCACCTATACTTAAATACATGGCAGGGATGAAAGAAGAGATATATATCCACCTGAGGAGTCAAGGTCTCTGATTTTATCTCAGCCACGGCGCAGGCTATAGCAATGTGCACTAGATGACATTTTGGCTCAGTGTTGTTTTGGACAGCAGCCTCCTGTGTTACCCCAGTGATCTGTTTCGGTCTGTTATTAGATTCGGTAGCTTCACATCCTGCAATGCGTGTGTAGTACTCAGAGCTGTTTCCATTAAGAACTGATACCATTAGGCTAGGAAGGATTTCTAGCAGAGCGATGTACTGTTGTAGCTGTATCTAGTTTCTTCTCAAAGGGGATGAGAATCTTCACAGGTTATTCCAAATCTGAACCCTGGGTCAGTATTCATGCAAGGCTTGCCAAGGTCAGGTCATTTACTGCTTGGTTTTAGACGTTAAAGATTCTTGCCTGTGGAAGTCACATACTTGAATACAAAATGCAGAATCTGAGCAGGAAGAGAGAAACCTCTGAGAGGAATGATCCCTAGGAACCACTCACCCTAGCAAACAGGCAGGCATCCTGAGGGAAGGATGGTCTGTGATTGAGTGGGTAGGATGAGCAGAGACCACCTGTAGGAGCAGCCACCTAAATCTTCTCTTTTATGCCCATTGTGAATAAATTGCATTTATCATTACCTGCACCCTTTGTCTCCAGGCTTCTGAGGTGTTGAAAGCTCCAGTTAAATGTCTCGCCCAAAGAAAACACTGTTACATTTGCATAATATTTTCATAGACACCTAGCTCAACCTGAGCCTGAAGGGAGACAGGAATGTTCCCTGCATATTTTATATTCCCGTCTTCAATTCCCACCAAAACTAGCTCTGAATTGTGGCATGGATATGTGTATAATAGAGAGAGAGAGAGAGATGGTTGAGAGGTCTGAATTTGTCTGGGGTATTTCCAGACACTCTTAGTTTAAGAAGCTACTTACACTCTATGGAAAACTCTGAAATAGTGCCATTTAGAAACAAATCAGCTTCCATTTCACCTCTTTCTCAGTATTCCTCTTCCCTCATTCTTCATTACTAGGTACATCTGCATGAAAACATCGAGTCTTTTTTTTTATATCTTGGGAGTTCATCTGCCTCTGCTGATTATCCCCTCCCTCCCCTCTCCTTCTGAAGTCATTATCTTCTGATTGCATTACATTTGCAGCCATCCCACCGCGGGCTCTCTCCTCATCAAGATTCTCAAGCTAAGCAAGTGAAAGGATAGGTCAGCTTGCAGAGAGGAAACCTCAAGGAAAGCCTTGCCCTGGCGGAAGGGGCATTGAGGTCCACTCTGTGTCACTGCCTCTCAGCCACAGTCATGCTTAGCCACTGGTATTTCTGTAAAGGAGGGATGAACCCAGTTAAGTTTGTCCCACAGATGGTGTCAGAACAGGAATTGGAGGAAGCATTTTTGACATGTATTTGCTGCAAAACGCAATGTCATTTATGTTGCCTACCCTGCAGATGTTTGTGAGGTTGAATTGAATTATGGAATCTTTCACCGTAGGAGTGGGGGGAGTAACTGGAGATGTAAAATCCTGCTCATTTTCTTGAAACCAGAACTTGGAAGCCTTAATTACAACAGAGAAACACTCAGTCTTGCTTGGGGCAGGTAATATTTGTTCAAGTGGATTGGAACAGCTTCCTTAGGAGAGATTGAGGGAGATGCTTCTCAGAACAAATACAACCAAAGTCTGTATCTTTACCTTGAGTTAGGGAGTGGATTTTTTCATGGGTCTACTGTGTCCAGTTATAGCAGTGGATTTTTGCCAATCAGTCTTGCTGTGTGCTAGAAAACATACTTATTCTCTCTTGAAAAGTCTTAACGGACTTAACAAATGGTGGAGCTACGCTGATCAGTATTGCTTAACAGGAGAGGGCACAAAGTAGTTACAGCTTAGCTAAGGTCACAAAATAAGCCAATGCAAGAGTTAAACCTAAGTCCCAGATGTTCAGCCACCCAGGCCTGCTATCTAAGATACGTCTATCAGACAATCTCCATCCACGATTCTCCTACCTTTTATTTCACTGAACCCATTTACAGGTTTAAAACCAAATTCATGTCTGCAGTATTTTTCATATTCATCTTTCCCTGCCCTTTCTTCCTTAGCCAGAAGAAGAGGCTTCAAAATGCAAGGATAAAATTGTGTATTAAAGGAAGAACTTCAGAGTTCTTAATGGGGCTCTGTGTAGTGGATTGGGAAACAGCTCTCCTAACATATCCTTTTCCACTGACCCATCAGAAGAACATTGTCATTGCTGTTTACATTTATTGCTCCCACCTACATGCAAGTTGTGTCACAAACATGTTTGTTTCCATGGTTCTACCCCAGCTCCTTTGAAAATATTAAAAGCAATGGAAATAAGTTCCTCTTGCTTCTTGTAGCAAACCCCATACATGTCCAAGACAGCAACAGGGCCATAATGATAGTGCAAATCAAGAGGCAGAGGAATTTGTAAACAGTTTTGTACAGGGTGAGAATGACAACCTGTTCTTCCCAGACAGATGCTTAAGCTGTTCTGGTTTTCCCCAGGAGTCATTGTAAAGGTAATTCTAAGCAACAGCTCCCGTACATGTGTACACGTTGTATCTCTGGATAGGTGATGCCAGCAAATATTGAATTTACTTCTAGAATTAAGTGACCATGCAACAGCATGTTATTGCATTTAATGCTACTTCTGTACTGCAAAGAGTATCAGTGATAGAAATCAGTTTAAATGTAGGGTGATCCGATTTCCCAGTATCCCATTACGGCTGGTAGCTTTGCAGTGTTATTGTAAAGGGCTTGGCATCTCTAAGTTGATTAATGCATCCGTCTTGGGATGTATCTGCAAAGGGATAGACAGCACAGTGGGCGGCTTGATCCTTCAGACCAAATGTTTGTTCTTTAACGATGTGCCAAGTACAGGATCATGATCTCTTTTCTATATCAAATCAACTAGATGAATTAATTTCAAGCAAGTTGTGAGTTTGTTTTGGGTTATGTTCCCTATGAGGATTTTCTTGCGGTGGGACTAAGCAGGATGACTTCTGTATGCAAAAAAGACTACTCGACTTGAAACCAAATATTTATGCAGAAAGAGTGTCTACTTCCCAGGCTTGATCCATACTTAAAGATGGTAAGCGAGTTGGTTAGGTTACTCCCAATTGTGTACCCTTTGGGGATATGAGGCAGAAAATAAGTCTGAGGCCAGCAATAGCACAGCATCTGGTGATCCCAGCACGTAGCCTGCTTCATGTGCTATGTGTGCTATGTCTTATAAAAAGGCAACAGAGGAATTCATAGTGTTGCAGTTAATCACTGGATTAAGATGCCATTTGTCAATAGCAATGCAATTTGTATTATGAATTGCAGCAATGTAAGTCTCAGACATGTTTTATCAATGTGTTTCAAATGATTCAATAACAATATTTTCTGGCAAATTAGCAATGCCACGTGTTTTCACCCCACCTCTTTTAAAATCAGCCCATTATGAGCGTTTCCATCAGTGTAATCATGACCTCTGCAAAAATTCCTTCTAAATAAACTATTACCAGAAGTCTCAAAATCCTTCACCATAAACAAAGCCATTTACCCCTCCTCAATTGATAGCCTGCTGTGTTGCCGCTAAAGGGGCTGTACACACATGTTGCAAAGAAAGGAATTAATTTGTAGCTTCCACAGACTTTTGTGTTTGTTTTTCTTGGTGCAGAGGGGGCAAGAGAGGAATATTGTGGAAGAAATTAGAAACTATTTCACTGAACTCAGTGTTTATTGCAGAGGTTGAATCCTTCAGTCTGCAGAAAGGGCTGCATTCAACTTGCACATTGGAAGAAAGTTTTCCATACTAATTCATAGCAAAAATGGGAGAAGGGCAGAAAATAGAAAGGAAGCCTCAGAGAATCTGGCTGGCCCCTTTATTTGGGACATCCTTTGTGGGCAGGAAAATGTCCACAAGTCCTGCTATTGGCCAAACAAATATACCCTGTTTCTTCCAGTCATAGCTTTCGCTGTTTCAGTTCTACCATTGCCTGTTCAGGCTGATTCCCTGCTTTCGTAGCTGTGGGCATCCCTCACCCAGTCTGCCAGTGTACCACAATCATTTTACTTTTTCTTGTTTCATACAAAGTGTAATTTTCTGTTTTTAAAAAGATGAATAAATGTGGTATTTCTTTCTCTTTTTTCTTTCCAGGTAAGTGGCCATTCCTGTTTTATGGTGCTGAACAATCAGCAAGCCTCAGCTCTCAAAGGTACTCTTTGTGGTATGGTTTCTTTCGAAGCACGGTGAAGTATTTTCCTCATCTGAGTTTGTATAGCAACTCTGCAGGAGGTCTCAAATAGATGAACTGTGATTTAACCTTAACCAACCAATAATTCCTCTTCTTTGGTTTCCCTGGTTTAGTCTAGTCTTACTGAGGTGCCCAGAAATAAGGAGCTAAAGGTATAGTGGCAGGAGAGATTGTTCGTGGATCTTAAACCGCTAGGAATAGAAATATGAAAGGCTGTTAGCACAGTGAGAAGCAGGCTGTGCAAAGCTCTTCCAAACATACGGCCAGCTTATACAGGTGCACTGCCTCTTGCATATTCTGATTCGTTTTGCATTATTCTCCATGGGTGCCTGTTAGAGGAACGCTAGGGAGACATATGTATGCACTAGAGTTAAAGTGCTCAAAATGGTTTGTACACATTCCTAAATCTGGCAGGGCTGATTGCTACCAGCAAACATCTGACTCTTATCTGCTGCTGCTGCTCCTCTTGTGGAGGAGGCATTGCTCAATATTGCCAACTAGGACCATGGAAAATAGTTGATTAGGCCCCCAAAAGCATACAGTTGACTTCAGTGATATTGAAGTTAAGTCATATACTTGCACTTGTTTTATGGTTGTTTTTTTGTTTTGTTTGAGCTTTTTGGTTTGGTGCTTTTTCAGTTTGAGTTGATTTTTTATTATTATTTAATTGGGGATTTGGGGCATTTTCCTTTTTTCTCTTTCTATAGCATGAAGGTTTTTAAATTAAACAGAAAATAATGACACTGAATTTATTTTCACGAATGCAGGGATGGGTATTTAGGGAAGAAATCTCAATGACATAAGCAGTATCAATCATTGGGGAGACTATTGATCCACCATGAGACTGATTTTACTTCAAATGCAGGGGTTTAGTGACATATTTATGGGAAAGATAAAAAAAAAAGCATTAAATTGCTCAGATACAAAGAACCCCAACTCCCTGATGCATAAGATGATTTTAAAGGTCTCTGATTTGTTGCTTGGTAGTCTTTGGTGCTGAACAGGCAATTACTTGCTGGTGTGACTAAACTATTGTCTCAAATGAGTGAGCTGGACACAGCTCTGAGTATTACCAAGAAATGAAAGTCCGGAACACATTAAATATCAATATTAATTAATGAGGAAATTGCCTTAAACCTCCAACCTTCTGAAAATATCTTCAAGTAGGATTACTGACATAAAGGATTTGATCTAATTATCAGTGCTAATTTCCTTTATGACGGTGGGAGCAATGCTGTTGTTAAAAAGGCACAGTCAAGATTAGTCACCTACAGTATGTGTTAATCCCTTATCTGTATTACTGACATCTTAAAGCTAAAGCTTTTAAAAATGATCACCACTGGTCCTGCTTCACAATTTATTCAGTGTAGGCAATTAGATGGCTCAATTTCCTCCTCCTAATGTGCTGGGGTATGGGTTTTATTTCTTGAAGCTTTCTTCTCCTGAAATTGGCATTATTGGTTACACTTTCCCAGCCCTTGTGTGATTTGAAACACTCGCTGTACACCCTAAGAGTAGGAGGCAGGTAGATAGATTGAAATGATTTAGCAAGATTATGTGTTTTTTCCCTCTGGCTTAGCCATTAGAGGTAAGCAAACTCTGTGAAATAAACAAAACTCAAGAAAATGGTGATGAGGGGGCAGGAGAGTAATGATGAGAAAAAAAAAAAGGCATCTGGAAGATACAACACCTTCATCGCCCTGATGTGAATGCTTTTTATGTGTGCTTAAAGTAAGCAGTTGTGAGGAGGCCTGACTCTCATAAGAAGCTGAGCTCTATGTCTGGCACTTTTTCACTGGGACAGCACAGAAAGGTCTCATGGAGGCAATGGGAGGTGTGAGCCCTCCCCTAGCACTGCATGGTGGTGGATGCTCCATTAGCTTCCTGAGGAGCAGGGGCTCCTGTCAGTCATCATGCTGTAACAGACAAAATTATCTCAGAACAAAATAGCCCACAAGGGCTTGGATGCTTTGTGAGCCCCAGTGTCTGCCAATAGGGTATCTAGACTAGAGAAGGCTCCTGTAAGAGCCAACAAGCTCAGATCTCTCCCAGCCTTCAGCCTTGGGAACAGTAAAAACTAAGCTGACAACATGCTGCCTCCAACACTGACACAGAGAAATGCTACCTATCGATGCAGTTCATTATCTGGTACTTGGATCTCAGTGAATAAAGTTGCTGTTGAAGAAATCCCACAGCCACCAACATCATATCAGACAGCACAACATGCTATCAGCTCTTAAATGTCCAACTCATCAACACAAATTGGTTCCTCTGAACAGCAATCCCATGCAGAGATCAGTTTTCCCTTAACATTCCTTTTTTTCAACCTCTCTGTCCTGCTTTTCTTTCTTATGTACTTTGAATGGTCAACTGATCTCTTATTACATAGGTCTCTAGGTATTTTAATTGGCACACAGACCTCATCTGGAAATGAATGTCTTTTATTGGTGCTTTGATTTGTTTCTAATGCTGTTTTATTGACAACTGTTTCTGGGTAATGATCCAAATCTCTGCAGTGCTTTTATATAAACACGTGATGCTTTCATATGGAATAAGGCTGAGAGAGGGCTGTGTAGCTGGCAGGCTTTGATTCAGCAGTGGTGCCAACAGGTACAGGACCTATCCCCTGATTCTGCTCAGAAAGCAATTACAAAAGTACCACTTTTTAGAGAACTGTCTCATTGCTGTGCGTCAAAACAATTGAGCACGAAAGGGCAACATAGAAGAGAGGTGTGAGAAAATCAGAGATCTTGTGTGACAGTGAGACCTGCTCACAGTTCTGCAAATTAGTGAATAGAGATGATGATCATGGTAATAAAGAGCAAAGACAGTGAATCACAAAATGCACTTTATTCACTTGTTCTGAAAATTGCTAATTGTCTATACCTTTCTAATGCTCTGAAGCAGACTTCAGAAGAGTAATAAACCTTCGGTAATATGGCATCTCTCCCCTGTAAGAATCAATCTTTGCTGAGTAGCACAGCAATATTATTGTAGGCAGGATCTTTATGTAAAATGTATTAATGAGTCTTTTGCATATAAAAAGAGGGGAGAGAGGAACACTGGAAGTTCATTTCAGCGACACAGTTGCTATGTGCAGCAGAACAGAGTGCTTGTTTGAAAGGAAATGTGGGTTTTGGAAAATGATGGAGGATGTGCATGTGTGCAGTTATCCTCTGTGACTTGGAGAAAGAAAGAATGAACATAATGAGGGCAATCATAAGTGGTCATGTCATACTTGCAAGCTCATATATGTGTACACAAGCGCGAACCTGTATCCGTGTCACTCTATTGTAAGAGACCTCAGAGGGGTTAGGAAGGAGGTCTGTGTAGTTTAGCCCCTCTGTTTTATAGATCCAGAAAGCTGGGTATAACTAGTTCTCAAGTCATTTATTAGAGATCACCCAAGCAGGTGAATAGGCATGTGGCCTTTTGAATCCTTGCCCAGCATAATATCCATGGAGAGATACTGCCAGCTAATCTAGGATCCCTCCATACCAGCAAGAGAGAGAAGAGTACTCCTAGCTAGCACGAGGAAATTATGAAGTGTTTGTATGGGCTTCTCACACACACTTCTCTCCCACCCCAACCCTGGCTCCCAAAGCCCCTAGAATGAAAATATAGAATCATAGAATATTTAGGGTTGGAATAAATCTCCTGTCTTTCTCTAAAAAATTCCCTGTGTGCAAAAAACCCACTAGTGATGTACCTATGTTTTGAAACCTTCACAGGGACGATGTACTAGAGAGCTACTATTTTTGTATTGAGTTAGTCTTTTAAATGAAAACACAGCTCTTCAGGAGATGTTTGGCACCTTTGTTAAAAATCTGACACCCTCTTCTGATGTTTCTAGCTCATCATTGACTCACTTCTTAAGTTCTCTTCTTGCCATTTCAAAATTGGTCCCATACTGCTGGAACTCACCAGGTGCTCTCAAAGAAACTACGTTTGAAGCTTCTAAGACAAGCTGCTTTTGTGAGGGTGTTGCTGAGAATCGCTGAAAGTGTTTTCTAGTTGTTATATATCATCTGTAATCTGCCGAGTCCCATATTACAAAAATGGCTTGTCTAAATCTTTCCTGCAAAATGCTTTCTATGGATCAGGCAAAGAGTTCTTTCTAGCCCCAGGCAGTGTAAGCTTCTGAACTGGAAACCACCTGGTCTGGGAAGAGAAGTGGTAGAAAGGAGCAGCCAGACTTTCTTTCAGTACAAACATGTCTAAGACTACCATTCAATCCAGAAGAGGGTAGGTCCTGTTCCTCACTGCCTAAATAGTGCCAGTCATAGTCTTGTTCTGGAGGGGGCTGTAAATACTTTTCTTGTGGAAGGATTAGAGGTGCCATGACATTTATGTGAGAAACAAGTGTGGAGGGGTACACTGCAGCAGTTGCATCTGCAGCATCTTCAGAGAGGAAAACTCAGACTGAAGCTCTGGCTCCCTGTAGAGAATAGTTTCATACGTGGTGCATTATCTGTGGACAGAGGTGCAGTTAGAAGGATTGATTGTTTGCCTGTCTACCTGCCCAGGTTGTTGTTTTTCTCCACTTGAAAGCCTTCCATTTCTGACCTAGCTATCTTGCTGGTCCCTCAGCAAACCTCTAGATAGCAGATGCTCAGCTGAGTGCCATGGGCAGCATGGGAGACTGCTACAAATGGTCTGTAAATCAGTTTGTGCTGTGCAGTAAGGCTCTAGCTTAATGATGAGTCAGAAGAAAATTGCTATTAATATTTAATGTGCAAGCTGAATGTCTGGTGTGCTGTTATTAGTTACACATCATGAGGAGCGCAGTATCGGCTACCAGTCAATGCAGGTTGCTTCCTTCAATGTTCTCATTCTGCAGACTTAATTCGTGCTGTATTTTTCCATTCACTGAGACAAATATCTGCTCCATTTAAAGGAGCTTAGTCAAAATCTTCTAGCTAAATCTTTAAATTGGTGTGTCTAGCTTTCAAGACCCCTTTCTGTGAGATGCTTGATTACTTTTGAGAGCAATTCTTCAAGCAGTAGGGCACTACCTTCTCTTAAAGGGGTTCTGTGCTGCAGCTCTGTCATGAGACTTCATGAGAGGAAACACTTCAGAGTTGACCCATAGGGAGTAAGAAGAAGGGATCTGAGCTCTTGGCTTGCCTAAATCTGTTCCTCATGACCAGTCTACTGCTTGGCTGCACTTCAAGAGCTACTTACAGGCCAAGGCTGTATCACTTAACCAGCAACACAGTAGTGAAGGCTGCTGGATAATCCAGATTCCCAGCTGCAGGAAGGAAACAACTTAGCAGCAAATTCTATGCCAGTGCTGGGTCATGCTGGAAACCATCTGCATCCACAGCCCCATCATGGGCTGCAGCTATGGAGACCCAGGGGAAACTAAGTTGTTCCCCATTTGTGACCTCCTCCTCAAGCCCATTCATCCACTGACATCCCAAGAGAATGCATAATTGTGCTGCTAGGATTTCTGAATGCCACTCATTGAGGAAGGATGGATGGCCTTGACTTAGACTCTAGTCCTGAAGCAGCCCTGTGATGCAGCTCTTCTTTTCAGTAGGATAAGGTTTTATACATGAGTGTGAACAATGTCCTCGAGGGTGAGAATGGTAGTCTGGGCTAGTGTTTTGTCTACAACCTGTGCAAAGAAGATGCTTTTCAGAAAAGCATTTGGCCAATTTCTGCTGTCTGTTCCCCTATCATAGGACTGGAGATATTAGGAGATGCATTCCTGCCTTTTGGCTTTCATATCTCTTTTTGGCCTTGTTGTCATGAATTTGTCCTATTGTTTAACCTTCTGGTACAGTCTGCCCCTGCAGCCTTCTATGGCAGAAGATTTGCTACGTGCTATACGGTAGAGAAATCAGAGAAAAAGTAAGATAAAGAAAGATCATTCAAGGAAAAGCAACCATTCTGTTGCTAAGAAAGGACACGTGGTTTACAAGTAAATGATTTTCTCTTCTTGTTTGCTTAATACTGCTTGGGAGCATTTGCAGCCTCAGGGAGGTGCATTGGCTTATGGTGAAGGGAGCAATATCAAGACTTACATGTGCCCCTTCTGCTTCCACACTGTTTTCATGCAAGGGCCTGTCCTTTGCTTTCAGCAGTGTTACCACTGATTCCCAGCAGCACAGCTTAGATTAGATTCAGAGCTCATGAGCTTCTGCATCATTCATTCCTCTTGCACTAAATTGACCAACTCTTGAAGCCCTACTTGCTTGGAACCAGCACCAATAAGAAAATGAAATGAAGCAAAACAATTGTATTTATAAAGCATGTCTCTTCTTGTGGCATTTAGGGGAAAGCATGTGCAGTTCTCTTTTACTCTATTTACAAGATATACCCATCTCCTGTTTGTCTTGGAAAAAAACTATGACAAGAAAAGCAACAAAGCTGTACACAGGTAATAATACTTTTGGAGTGGCTGCTGAAAAAAATAAATGTATGTCTTCTAGCAGAAACAGTTGCTTTTCTGTCTGAGTATTAACCTGTTGCCCTCCAAACACCTGTATTGTCTACTCCCAGTTTTACGGTAGAGCGTGTCTTCAAGGTGCTTTACTGGGCAATCTCTTATTTATCAAATTGGGGTCAAACTTGCTGTAGGACTCCTCACTCAGCCATGGTGCTCATCTGCATTTCACATGGGAAAATAGAAGTGATCTTTGAAGTGAAGACTATAAGAGTGAGTTATTTGACTTGAATAGTCTTATTTTGAGACTGCTCAGTCTCTGCTTAACCAGCCTATTCTGACCACATATTATATTATTAACAGATTAAAAATCAGTGTCATGATTTTGTTGTTTCTAAATTTTAGCAAGTGTGCTGGAAACACATCAGAGATTATAAATGTCTGTACACAGCCATTTTTCTCATAAAAAAATAAATAAACAAAAGCAATTTTGGTGCAATAGACCAAAACCAACCCAATAAAATCATTGCACGAGGCAGCAGGGAGGAGAGATAGGCAGAGAGCGTGTTTTGACTCAATTTATTAATGTTATCATTAATATTCTTACAAATCACCTGGTTTTGTGAAGTTCCAGTGACACAGTCCTTTAGACTGTGCCCTCGTGCCTATTGGTGTTGGTGATGCCTATCAATATATTAACTATTTGAACAAAGGTTCAAAAATACAGTAACTCCTCTCAGTGGAATAAATGTGAAATTTTTTTTTTGCATTGGAATTAAGGTCGTGGTAGTTTGAGATCCTGGAGCATTTTACCCACTTCAGCAGCCTTAGAGAGAAGGAAAATTCCACTTAGGAATAATTGCATTTATTCTGATTTTCTTTTCTTTTCCCATTCTATACCCCCTATGGAGGTCTGTGTCCTTCTAGCCCCTACAAAGTAGCTGCATTTTGACAGATGAAGTGTGTGGAATTTGCAAAACATCCTATGATTTCTTGGGAAGAGGTATAAATACTGGCTCTAATATTGGTGCTAATAAGTTATGTGCATGTTTTTTTAAATCACAATCAGAGTATAAAGATTTTGCTGTGAATTGTAAAATTAGCCAAAGCTGCCTGGCGTGTCGCTGCTGCACTTTTTCTCTTCCACATGACATATTCTTAACTAAGTCAATCATTTACATGGGCTTTAAATTTAATTTAAATGTAATGAATTTAAATTGGGCTTTGCTCTATTTCAAGGTTGTTGGGTTGCTTTTCTGTAAGTTAACATTCAGCACGAGAGATCCAACTTCTGGGTTGTGGTTTCAATTGCTCTCCCTCACTCTCAGCCCTCCTCCCCTGCCTTTTTTTGTTTCCCTTTTTACCACCTTCCCAAGTCAAATCCAGCCACACCACCTTTAGCTGACTTGTGGTTCAGGAAAGGTGTGGGGCAGGGAGAAAGGCGCAATGCAGTCACAAGCTGCATATGCAGGGGTGTTAGAATTACTGATTGGAGCCAGCTACAGAAAGGCATCACAAGAAAATCAAACAGATACATTTTCAGGAGGAACCGTACAATTCTCCCTGCACATTAGTGCCTATCTCAGCAATCATTCTCTTCCTCGATCGGGAGCCTTCTTAATCCTCCACCCCATCGCCCTCCTCCATCAGATCTCCAATACTTCTGAAACAAATCAAATCAAGAATTAACCTTTCAACCGTGAAACATTCCTTTGCTATGGTATGTGTGTCCCCTCTTAATCACTGCTGTAAAAACACGAGGCAAAGAGTACACAGCGTTAGTGGCACTCGACTTCTACATTTTCTACAGTATGCTTGCGTGTCTTGTAAAGATCCATTTGTCCATTTTAACAGGAATTTCCTGATTCCTCTTCCCAGGCATCAGGTTGAGGAGATACTGCTTTATGATGGACCCAACCTGGAAGAGGTTCTATAAAGCTCTGGGTTGTCTTCCTACGTGTGACAGGCAGGCACTATCTGTTGACAGGTCATCCTTGACAGTGCATCCTTGCGGGTCACTGATGCAGCGTTGCTAGTACATTTACAAAAGCCTTTCTTTACTTGAATAAAAGGGAGTGTAAGTAGTCCTTGCTCAGAAGAGTCAGGATGAGCAGCATGGGGAGAGAAGTTCTTGGCAAATGGAGGGCAAGATTGGGGGACTTGCATTTGAAACAGTGGAAGAGGTGGGTTTTGAATAGCTTATGGACTGTGCCTCACAGAGCCTGGTCCCAGTACTCTCTTCCAGAAGTGGAACATGTAAACAATATGCTTTGGGTATTCTGCTTGCATCTGGAAAGTCTTGTTTTCCTGGTAATTTCAGCCACATCCCATGTTCCTAACCAAACTTGTTCCCATACCTGTCTCTGTTCCTGACAGTGCCATTTAGCTTTATCAATACCTGGCAGGGATCTAAACATTCAGAGAATATTCACAGATTAGAGCTGCTGACTGAACTGTGACTGCTCTGAGTTGCACCTTTGTTCATTATGTGGTCCTGAACCAGAAAGAAGATCTGTTGTGCTCAGTAACCTGAATCCAGCAAGAGACAAAATATTTTTCTAATACCAAAGGAGCGAAAAGAAGCCCAAGGGACCAAGATGTGTTTAAGCCAGAGTCTACCACAGACTGGCAGTGTAAGCTGGAAGGTCCTCCATACAATGATAGGGAAGGATGTCCCCATCGCACTTCATAGTAACCTCTTTGTGGGCTTGTTTCTCTCCAGTTCCTTTTCTCCCATATCAATTTCATGTTCTGTTACATTTTCTTTCTCCTAATTGGAGCTGGCATTAATTGATACTGTTCTGTTTTCTCTCCTCTGAATGTCATCTTCGCCCTGAAATAAGGACAATAGACCTGTAAATATTGCAGTTTGCTAAGCCTCCTTTCATCTTCGAATAAGAACTGGGGTGCCACTGCCATGGGACTCAGGATTACCTCTATTATAGTGGCTGCAGGCTCACCGTGGGTTAACAGAATGCTGGTTGCAAAGCACAGGAAAAATATAGCGGTTCAATAGTAATGAAGTGACAATTTACTAACATAGCAAAAAATGGAGTGAAAATTATAGCATAGCTGATTCATCACTGTGTTATTCTACTTAAACCAGTAGTGAATCAGAGCCAGCAACTTGGGAGAGGTTGTTAGAGGCTTTATGAAGTTTAGAGCCATTACCAGGATACACTCAGATTCATTTTGTTTCATTATGGCCATTATAACCTTACATGTTTGGGACAGTAACTTTTTGGGTCTCTGTACTATTTTTGCCTCTTGAAGGACAAATCTGTGGCTGAGATTTGTATGTGCTCCTGCCATGCCAGAGCTGCTTTGGAGAAATATTAGTCATAAAAGCATAACCATAGCATGTTGTAGCGGGTATGCATGGTAACTTTTAAAAGAAGTTTATCACTCCTATGCACTTGTGAATGCAGCAAAACTTTCTACTCAGTGTTATTCTCAACATTTAATTAGAAATACTTAGAGTCTTCTTGATCTAATATTTTTGAGAGTTAGGTAAATAATTTATAGGGTACTCTTCACAAATGGCTACAATGTGAATTCAGAGCTAATCTGCTCCTCTGGAGGTGCATACGATTATCAAGCTTATACTAGAGCAAGCTAATTAGGAAGCAATCATCATCAACAACAGCTGTTCTTAGCCCACTGAAGGGCAGAGGCTTCCCTTGCACCATCCACTCGTCCCTTTCCTTTCTCCAGCTATCCATAAACGAAGCACCTCTATATCTGCTCCTGTGCAACCACTCACTCCCAGCTCAGCGTTCCTGATGCCCAAACAGGGAGTTAATTTCCCCAGCAAGTTATTATCGTTTCACTAAGGAGGGATACATGCCTGGGGACTGCTGGAAAGGGAAGGATAGGTGGAGTGTCCAAAGGGTGTTTTGCCCCACTGCCCCAAAAATGATGAGTGCAAACTCATGTAGACTACACTGGGTTTTATGTTTCTATCAACTGTAATATATCAGCTGGGATAAAACCTATGGTAAATTCACAACAGAAAAGTGGATTATTTCTACAGCAGTACTCTTAAAAAGTAGTGGCTAAAAACATTACAGTCAGTCCTCCCACTGACCTCACCTTTGATCCTTTTAACCCCATTATGAGCAGTGCTTGGCCCTTTGGATGGGAGTCCATCAACTTGTTCCTCAAAAGTGGATAGTAGCTCTACAACCTGAAGCATGCATGAGCTCAACAGATACCCTTTTTTCTTGTACTCCTCTCATGTCACATAATGGGAAGCCCAGCTAGTTGTCCTTTGTTGAAACTAGTATTAGCTCCTTGTTCAGTTTTCTGCCTTGGTACCCATTGAAGTGCTTTCTACTAGCAGAGTTTTTATGATGTGCAGATGAGATGGAGAAGTAGGAATTAGCTATGGAAGATCTGTGGAGAGAGAGAATGAACAAAGGGGTTTTCAAGATCATTGAACTCCAGCTCCCCCATATTCCCCCAGTAAATGCAAGTGCCGTGACAAAGAGCAGTGAAACTTAACAGATGATGTTAGATCCGTCACACCTTTGTTTGGTCTTTCCCAATGATACATGGCTGCCCAGCAGAGGACTGCTCCTGAAGGTGAACAGAGATGCCTCTGAAGTTAGTAGGCTTCTGATGACATGGAGGAGCAGCTCAATAAGCAGTGATGGAGACCAGGGATCTTGGCCTCCTGCTGTTTTCCATGTTCTCAGGAGGAGGTGAAACTTCTGCACAATGGAACAGCTTCCTAATGGAAGTCATATCTATAGAGGAGACAGAGAGGTGTTATGCTGTATCCAGCCTAGTTTTCATACTGCACATAGGGGCCTCCTGGTACAGAGTCAGCTGTACGCAGCCACAGGATTGAGAAGTTATTCAGCTTTCCTGCAGAATCATGAGATGCAAAGGAAGAGCCTGGGTTTGGGGAGAGGAAATATGGATGTCAGAAGAGGAATTCAGGTTTGGGAAAGCCTCTGGCAGCTTTATAGATGAAACCGCTGCCAGATGTTAATTGTTTCTGTGTAGTTTTCAATTGATCTGTAATTTGACTGTAGATTCCAGGCTTTTATAATAAATTGTGTACAAAGCTAGCCACTTAAGGTGATAATAAAGACTCAAAGGCAGGCAGAGCTGTAAATTTAGACTTATCCAGGAGTAAGAGATAAGTTAGGGCCTCTTTGGTGATGCTTTTTCTCTTTTTCTCCTTCCTCGTTTTGTTCTGTAGGACTAGCAGGAAGGAACCAGAGTTTCAGTGGTCTGTAGACAGAATAAAGAAGTGGAAGGTAAAATCCTAGCCATGCTGCAGGCACATTCCTTTTGGTGGGTGATGCCTTAGCATCCATTTAACCTGACAGATTAAAATTCCCATTTGCTCTGATAGTGCAAGAACCTTTGCACTGGTCAGACTTTCTCCTCTGTTCATTTATGTGCATCCACACCCACTTGTGTGTCCATCCATCTACTTTTTGTCTTCTCTCTGCAATCACTCTTGCCTTCACTAGCTGTGGTAGAAGCCTCCTGAATGGTAATCTTTAGCCTTTGGTTTTAGTGTAGTCACTTGCAGTTAATTTCAGGGGTTTAAGACTGTCTTAAATAATTGTGTGTACAAATACTTCCATCTCCTTCTTGGAAAACTCCTGGAAAATCTAGTGTCAATGATGAAAATAAAGAAGGTTGGGTCTTCTGTTCCTTCTGTCCCTCTGATTGGGGCACAGAGGGGCGGTCCCAAAGAATAATAATGACAGTGAGCGTATGATCATGCTTTGCAGTAGGCTGTGCTACTGCATGGGGTACATAGCACATGTTGGCCCCAGCAGAATGAAAGAGTTTTCCCTTCAAAAGGATTTTTTTCCTACCAAAATGTTCTGGGAAAATCAGTGGCTTCTGCTTACATTCCGCATGATGTGAGAATTACACGGTGCTGTGAGTAGTGCCAAGGGGGGTGTGTAGAACTGTGTGACATGATAAGTTGTGCAAAACTTACCTAAGAGAATATTGAGCAAGAGTCACAACAGAGCTCAGCTCCAGTCCTGGACTCGTTGCTGGCATGACAGCATCAGGTAGTGGGAACTGGTATTGTTCTGATGGCTTCAGCAAAGCTAAACTGATTTGCATCACCTGATTGCATGTCCCTTTCTCATCGGCTTTGTGAAGGCTGACAGTGCGATAATATAATCTGCAAAATGCTGAGAACAGCCACTGCTGTTGGACAGTTCAAAGAATTCTGCAGGAGGCAGGAGCCCTTATCATCCTGAGATGGTGGAAAGAGCATCTGCTTCTTCTCATCTTTGCCATACAGGGGTAAATCAATGCAGCAAGTGGCTGAGAATGGCCCGTTTCTGCCCCTACTATCCTATGATGCTGTGAGTGTACTCTTCTTCCCAATGCTCTGTTGCTTCTTTCATTCCTAGACATCGCTATATATTGCTTACAGCTGCTTCCAGGTCTGTCTGCTGCTACGGTAGCCAATGCATCTTGGTTATACTTTGTGTTCCTGCTTCAAAGGAGTGTCTAGGTTAGGTGACCACCTTAATTCGTTATATAGTTCTGGTTAAGGGTTGCTTTTGTGTAACCCCTGTGTTTCAAGTTTGTGCTGCTGTATGGCAGTGTACCTTTCAGAGAGGCTATGTGTTGGTGCACAAACATTTGTGTGTCTATGTCTGCCACTGAACTTGCTTCATTCCTGTTTGACAAAGTGCATGGCTAAATTTGTACTTTTTGGTAGTATGTGAAGGGATTTCTTGTGATTTGCAGTTGTGTTAATGGAGGTCACTGGGTGTTCCATCTGTCTGGCTATAATTTGCATTGTTTGGTTCTCCATCTGTGAATGGGCCCATACCCAATGTTCAGTTGTGTTTACCAAAGCATGTAAGAAGTGTATGCGTTTATTGCCTCAAATGTATCCCCATGCAATAGGCTCTGAAGATTTTACTGTCTTTCATGCGCTCTGCCATCTCAGTGCTCTGTGTGTGCGTGCATGTGCATGGCTTTCCTGCCCTGTGAATGTAGCACCCTCTCAGAACAAAACGCCAGCCAACTGTTGGCTCCTGATGTGGTGTGGACTACCTGTCACATGGGAATAGCTTTTCTGATGTAGGTTACTATGACAAGCTCTTCTTTAGGCTGTGCAGATTTGAAGCTGAATGCATGTAGAGCAGCATCGTGCAGGGTGCCAGACACTGCTTATTGTGCGTACATGGAGTTGTGCCTGTTACCCTGTGATGCTGAGGATGAAATCCTAAGTCAGTACTGGATAAGTGTCCCTTCAGTTGCATTAAAAGTCACGACACCAGACTTCCTACACCACCATCAGCTCCCCTGCTGAAGAGGCAACTGAGAAAAGTGAGTGTCAGGAACAGTATTTAATGCCTGGAGGCACTGGTGGAGCTTGGTGTAGGGGAGTGCTCAGGGCTAGGAGATCTGGGGGGCTACAGAGCCAAAGAGGGCACTGGGAGAGCCAGTAGGAACTAGTGCAAGAGGGGGCTGCAGGGCAGTACAGACAAAGCTGCTGTGGGGAAATGCGCTTTTAATTTATTCTGGTCTTTCTCTTTATGGAGCAGTAAATTCTCCTATCCCATAGTTAGAACATCCTGCTGACAGATAAAGTGGTGAGACTAGGTAAGCCCTGTGAGCACCAATGTGTCTGAGGATAAACCCTCTCCCTTTCCCCTTTTCCCTTCCTTTGCTGGCCTGCCACAAAGTGACCTGTCTGTGATCCAGGAAATGGGCCATTTTATGATCTAAGATAACCATTTCTGTAAAGGCTGAAAGGCTCACAACCTGCTAGCATTTAAAGATCTGTTGGCTTTTCCCCTTTTGAACTAAAGCACCGATCTTCACCATTTGGCAGTAATTCACTATATCCTTGGGTTTTTCTCATTATGTGGTCCTCAGAAGGGGAAGGCAAGTGAGAAAGAATTGCTTCGTTTTTCCTGCAGACACAATGGAGGAAGACAGCAAGTTGCAGTTGAGGAATCTGTTTTACCTCTGATTTGTTTTTCTCCCTCCGTTGCTCTCTCCTGCTTCAGAGTGCCTTGAACTCTTCAACATGTTAACCCACATGGGGCCCTGTGTCTTCCAACAGCAGCCATAGAGGGGGCAGCCCCACCTGCCTAGGGGTGGGTGGGTTATTAACCCAAGCAAAAAGGGTTGGTGTGGTTTTACTTATTTCTGCCTCTGGTGAAAGTATCTGAGAGAAAAATCAGATCTCAAGGTTATCTTTCCTCCCACTTTGGAATGTCTCATCAACTGGAGAGGAGCTTGAAGTATGTCCAATTCAGCTAAGCTTTGTGATGATACTTTTATTCCTGCAAATGAGACAAGTAGCCATGAAGTACCTGGTTGAGGAGTTTGAGAGATGAGTGTCCTTTCCTGTGGCAGAGATGCCTCTTACTCTTTAATCAGCTCCTCTCCCAGAGAAACTGCGCATTCCATGCTGTCATTGGGCAAGTTGCCCTTCCCCAGAACCTGCTCCACACCCTGTTTTAATTAAACAGCCAAATCTTTAAGTGACTCTGTGCTATGATGGCTGCTAGAGGACCTGCAGTGTCCGGACAAGCATAATTGCTCACTTCAGAGATGCTGTGCTCAGCCATCCAAATCAGGATACCTTTATCCCCCTTATTTTCAGGTTCCGGCATCTTTTCTCCTGTGGTGCCAGGTCCAACCTCCTGCAAGTGGGGCTTGCCCTCAGGCTTTTGTACCTGCCTGTCATTTAAGCTGCCTTCTGCCTGTAGTCCTTTGTGTCACACTGATGACTCCTTCCCCTCCTGCCTGCAGCAGCACCAGCATCTCCAGTGACAGCCCACAGGCTTCAAGTTATTCCTCTAATTCAGTGGGAGTTTGGAGCCCCAGAGGGTCTGTATTTGTCACAATGATCTATCATTGCGGATGCTAACCAGTGGAAGGTTAGCAGCCCCACAGCTCGAGGTGCTGAGTCTTTCTTGGGGCAGGAGGCAGAAGAAGGGACTGTACTAGCGTTTAGCTCTCTGCTCACTGTTATCTGGGGAGTGTCACAAGTTCCACTTGAATGGGTTGAACTGCTGAGCATATGTCTGTATATACGTTAGTTTATTATGCACTATAGCTCAAGGGCATTTCAAGGACTCATTCCAAACTGAGAGAAAGAGAAGGGCTTTACAGGCAGGAAGAAGAAAAGCTGCCATCGTGCTATTGCTTGAGATTGTCTGATCCTTGATGGATCTACTGCTTCCTGTCTGTACAGACTGTAATGTGCAGGGGAGAGGAAAAACTCTGTCTCTTTAATCAGGAGAGTTGGAAATGCATAAATAAATACATAAGCCTGTTCCCTTACTATTATAGACTGAATTTCTATGAAAGGGAAAATGAAAGGGGATGAATGAGGAAATCATACAGTCTGTCCTGTGCAGCGAGAATCTGCCATCGCATCCAGGCTTCTAGGCGGTGGGTTTGCACATGAAATGGCCTTATATACTCTCCCACGCTTTGCTAAAGTGTTTTCGTTGTGTAGAGTTGAAGCGGTTTTTAAGAATAGTTCGCTTCTCCCAAGTGCTCTGTAGATGGCATTCATGTGCCCTTTTCCAGGAACGGGATGGGAGATGAAGCAGTGGAGTTCTATTGCCATCTGCTGGCAAAGGGGAAGGTTGCCTGTTGGTGGAGTTTAGGATTGTCTCTTTTTCCCCAGTTTGAAAGCAGCTGGAATACCATTAACACCTCCATCTCGGGTGTCTGCTGGTGTGATTTTGCATAATGTTGGGTTTCTAATTTGATGGCTTGTTTGCACGTAGTGGTCTCATTACCACGCATTCTCAAGCAGCGTTAGCGAGGCAGCCCATGGCCTGGCATTCGCATAGTTGTTCCCATTCCATGGGATACTAAAGGTCTTTCTCAGAGATTCTATAGGTACCACTATGTCCAGGTGGGACAGAAGATGTAGCCCCACAATGCTTCTGGAAAATGAGCTTTGCAATCTCATTTTCAACCATAGGGACTATATTCCTCTCTGCAGAGAGCAGCTGGTGTTACGTGTACTATAAAGATCCCTCTGAAATGCTCACACACGTCCCTGTCCTTAGAGAACTGAGCAGGCCACATCCTGTATAATCCCTGTGCATTCACAATGCTGGATTAAAGGTTTTCTCTAGCCAGCTACAGAGTTAGTTGCCTTTGCCTTTGCAGAAGGGGAGCACACTGGTGCTCACTCTGCTGTCTCTGCAGTGGTCCTAGAAGTGTGCTGACCTTTCCTCACTCACCAGTTGCAGAGGGTGAGAAAGGATCAGTCCTGGCCCTTCTAAACCCCCAAAAATGAAGGTACAGTCAATACCCTTTTTCACAATCTCCTGCCAGTCTTCATCTTTGAAGGGGAAATGCAGGTAAGAGGAGCGTGGAGCATGGCACAGCAATTCTTCTGCACAGCCAAGAGTAAAACTCCGAGCCATCTTTTCTCTGTTACTCAGATAGATCCAGCTGTTAGTGAAAGTCGAGGGCACCAGGATCTCCATCTCCTTTCTTGTAAGCCCTTCGCATTGACCATGCTTGATTACGCTGAAGGCAGGTATTTGATCCTGGGCTGGAAACAAGCAAGGTCCATGAGGCTCATGAGGGTGCACACTGACTACTCCTTCAGAGCTTCAGAAACGGTCATGGTGGCAGGGAGAGGTGAAGTGATGAAGGGGAAGGATTGTTTGCTTTCATGGAAAATGCTCTTTGTCAAGACCACTAGAGTAAATTTGCTGAAACTTTGCTGAGAAAACATTCTCAGATCCAGAGGGAATTTCTGGTGTAGGGAAGACAAGGAAACAGCAAACTGAATGGTGTCCTGGAAACAAAAAGCATCATCTGTGCCTCTGCTCATTCTCTCATCTTTTTCACACTGTTCTTCACACATATTTTCTTATAAACTTTGCTTTATTTCACAACAGCCCCAAAACACATCCCCAAAACTCCATCTTTCCCTAATACAGGATTCTTGGTTTCTGGCTATTCCTTATCACCAGCCATCCAATTCTATGGAACACCACTAGAACCTAGTTCCAGGTACATTTTTTCCCATTGAAAGCCATCCCTGCCTTCACAAGCCAGTGGGCAAAGAGCGACCCAGCTGTACAACATGTGGCAACCCTCTCAAGCTATAGAGCAACCTGGGACAAAAAGCTGTGAGAGTCAGTTTGATCGGGGAGGGCATGGAGGAGGAGCCAGAAGCATCAGGAAACAGCCACACTCAGCTGAGTAGAGCAGGACAGAACAGCGTGTGTGTGTCATGGCGTCTGGAGCTGGTGAGTCACAACTGCAAGTGCACAGGATCCATAGGTAAGAGTTTTCTGAAGGAGGTAGTGCCTTATTTGTGAGGAACTCTCTCCCCTGTAGATAAAGAAAGACTGAACCACATTTTTAATAGCTTCTAGCACTAGGGGACTCTTCTGTTATTCTATCCTTGGCTCTGACCATCATTAATTCATGAACAAACGCAGCACATTCACCATTATCCCCTGTGCTACCTACATGCTTCAGGCAGAGAACAGCTAAGCAGAGCAGCTATGCTGTAAGCACTGGCAATGAGAGATGAAGAGCAAGGATGTGAAAGTTTCTAGCAGAAAATGGAAGAAGGAAGATAAAAAATGGATGGGACAGAACAGGTTGGTAGGGCAAGGGAATGGAAGTCTTTTGGTCTGTATGTCTTTGTCCTGTTTTGCATTTGATTGTGAATGTAGTGGTTTCGTAGTCACCAAGAGCTGAATTTTCTTTGCCCAGCACAAGGGATTGAACTCATGCACTTTCAGCCTTGACAGCTTCACATCACAATGTACGAAGCTGCAGAACACTTCCCAGAACCTGTTTGTTCTGTAAAGCCCTTTAAAGGTCCTCTTGAATGGAAGCAGCAGTACCAGCATCTGAAACCGTATCTGTTCCCTGTGCTGCAGCCAACAGAGAGCAGCATAGTTACACGCATGCACTGTCTAAATTCCAGTCGAGTGCCTAATGCTTCCCAGTGACTGCTTACCCACCTGGTACCAGCTTCCTCTGCCATGCTTTTGGCTTTGGGTGCCAGAGTGAGCCCCAAGTGCTGCACCCACCATGCCCTCTGTGCCAGAGTGACATGTAGCCCCTGGCATGGGCATCTCCTAGAGAGGAATCCTGCATAGACAGCCAGCTCTCTATTTGCTCTGGGAAGCTCAGCTGCAAACAGGAGATTTGACTGCTTCAGGATCAGTAAAATGAAGCAGGGGAGACATTTTTCTGTTCCTGGTGCAGGGTATATCGCTCATCCAGCAGGTTTATCTCAATAGTGACTCAGTGTTGTAGCCACTGGAGATACTGTTGTCTGCATTCTGAGTAGACCTGTCTGATCATCCAAGAGACTTTTCTTCTGCTGGCAGGAAGCTGTACAAACAACACAGGGATGGGTAGGATTAGCTGAGCCTGCCTTCAATGAGAAGCAGGATTCCCAAGGCCCATAGCACCTGAACGTAAGCACAAGAAGAACATTGGTCCCACAGGATGGGTTGATGGGCTGGAAAAACAGGCCCTGCATTGGGGCAGCATCTGCACATTTCCTCCTGTGCCTGTGATGGGGAAATACTGTGTTATTGCAGGTGCTTCATGGGGCAATGTATCTTGAGTATTCTCAACCTGGAGAAGAGAAGGCTGCTTGTAGACCTCATAGAAGCCTTCCAATATCTGAAGAGAGCCTACAAGGGACTCTTCATCAGGGACCATAGGAATAGGATAAGGGGTAATGGGTTTAAACATACACAGGGCAAGTTCAGGTTAGATATAAAGAAGTTCTTTACTGTGAGGGTGGTGAGGCACTGGAACAGGGTGCCTAGAGAAGCTATGAATGCTCCATCCCTGGCAGTGTTCAAGGCCAAGTTAGACAGAGCCTTCGGTGACAAGGTCTAGTGAAAGGCATCCCTGCCTGTGGCAAGAGGGGTTTGGAACTGAATGAGCTTTAAGGTCCTTTCTAACCCAAACTATTCTATGATTCTATGATCATACTGACAGGGGACCTTGAGAGGCTGAGTATCAACCACTGCAGCATCTTGCCAGAAGTGGGAAGAGAACTCAAGAGCTTTCTGTCATGGTGGTAATGCTGGTTCACTGGGTACAGCAGTATCAGCAGACCATTGTCACCAATGCCAAGTCAGGCTTTCTGTAAGACTTGGGCTGGAAACAGTGATAATAAGCTTCAAAGCTTGTTTGTTGATTTGTTTTAAACAAACTTGGCAGGAGACTCTCAAAATATTTACCATCTCTTGTATTAGGGAGCTAAGCTAGGTACGGTGAGGCTTGAGTTCATTGCTATGCTCTGCCATGTATTTCCATCTGATACAGAGAAGTCCGTCTGGGCTTCTAGCCCGTTTGTAAAATGAGGGGTGGCAGCACTGTCCTAGCTCTCAAGCGTGTTGTGTGGATGACAAGGTGGGAAGAATGGCGCTTGCAGACTAGGGTGACTGGAAGGTGAGGGAGCATGACACAAGGGAACGCTAGGCAGAGGGCAGTGCACTATTTCTCAGCCTTTGTGGTAAAATAAGGTGAGATCTCCTGGCTCGTGACCTGTTAGATGATGTGTGGGAATTGCCATAGCAAGCTTTGGTTTTAAGGGAAAACAAAGAAAGGCTGTAGGGGCTATGACACTGCAGATCCATGCCATATCTCATCTGCTGGTGGCTAAAGCCATGCTGATGCCTCCTCCCTATTTGAAGAGGTTTGAATGAGGAGGACCCATTTACAGACCAACAAATTCTTCCCCTGCGACTGCAGGCACAGCATTGACAGGGGAGAGGCTGCGTGTCTGCTAAAACACACGCATGCACAAGCCACAGAGAATTAGCCATATGGTTTCACTTGATGGAAATCAAGAGCACAAAGCCATCTGCTCTCCTGTCCTGGGGTCAGGAACTTGACTTCTTGCCTACCAGTATAAATTGAATCTCACAGGGTGCAGGCAATGCACGCACATACCCAGTTTAGAAATCGCTGGGCCTGATGAGGGCAAGAGGACTGGAAACAGCTCCATCACTCGAGATTCCTGTGGCCAGACGTTCCCAGCATGTGCTGCCGTAACCCTTCCACTGTGAGACAAATGCCAGCTAAATAGCTATTAGTTGTGGAAGGCATCAGCCGCAAAGAGCTGCCTTATGGCCACACCTCCCTGAAGCCCTTCCTTAACGGCAGAGGGAGTGCTCACATCACTCTTGGGGAAGGATACAGATGCTTCTCTTTCCAAGCAGGTACAAGGAGAGGGAGCTGCTATAGGGATGAGTTAGATACTCCTGGAAAAAGTAGTCCGGTCCTTGATAAGTCCCTGAGATACTCCTGTATTAGACTGAGCTGACAGAGGAATGACATTGTTGCGGCAAGCAAAGGGACCACCCTCCAAATGAAGATAAGAGAGATGTTTGCATAGTTGGCATAAAGAGGAAGACGCCCAGGACAAAAAATTACTGTTTAGGACAACATTGTGTAGACAGCAAATGGAGCTTAGGAGCCCAAATCCTTCCTCCAGCACTGGCTTTGAATGTTACATTTGGCCCTGATTCTGTTCTCCTCCTTTCAAGTCTGATTTGTATGATTATCTCAGGAAAAAAGTCCCCTGGCTGGAACTGTTGTAGAAAACATGACAGTTAATTCAGCATTGCAAACTAATGTTCAGTTTGTATTATTAGTGCGTAATTGTTTAGTTAGGTGTTGCCAGCACTCATGTTTTGTCGTGAGGCTTGTAATAGTCACTGTGCTTCTGAAAGCCTTGCTGTCGAAGTCAAGATACGTTTTTCTTTCATTGAAGCAGCATGTTTCTGGCCCCTGTGCTTTTGATGAAGAAAATGGACCTCAAAGGTTTAAAAGCAAGGAGACTAATGAAAAGAACCCAACATTTATCACTTGGAAAACCCTAAAACCTTGTGAATTTTAGCTTTGAGGGCCTCACTTCTTTTTTGTACTGCAGTATTGGCAATAGGGCACTGAGAAAACACATTGTGAAGTGTGGTGGTTTCCTAGGAAGTTAAATGCTCTGGGAGTTGCCTTCTTCCATTCAAGAATATGCAAACTTACCACATGCCTCTTGTATTCAAGAAGAATAGTTGTATAGTTTTAACTCGCTGCTAACAAGTCAGCTGAAAATGAAAGATAATTTGTAAAGAGAAAAAAAGTCCAACACAGTAAGAATCCCCAATCAAAACAGTTCCATCAAGCCCTGTTCAGCAAAAGTTTTAAAGCACAAACTCACTTTTATGTAAAGAAATCATCCTGCTGACTTCAGTGGATTGTGTTGTGTAGATGCCCAAACGACTGAAGAGAAAATAGGCTGGAGGAAACAAACCTGGGAAGTGCTAGTGGACAGTTCATGAATTGAAGGAGGTAGAAATAAGCTAATAAATGATTCATTCAGAATTGTTTACCCAGCTTTAGCCAGCATCAGGAGAGAAAGAATGCAAATGGGGCTGATTATCCAGATTCACTTTGTGTCACTGAGTTTTTCTTGGCTCAGGATCCCTTCCTGCAAAGGGAAGGGTTGAACACTCCATCATTTGAGAACATTTATCACTGAATTGGACAAAAGGCTGAGAACACACTGCGTGAAATCCTCATGGCGGAGCGGAGGGTTGGATTACCCAGGTGCTCTTCCTTCCTTATCTGCTGCAATGCTTTTAGTGCTGGTAACCATGCAGATTACTAGCAAAATTGCCTGAATGAAATTGCACTGAGGAACTCTCCCATAAGAGTTCCCATAACACAGTAAGGCTTGCTAAGAAAGGTACAGCAAAACTCCTGTCAAAGAGCTGCTATCTCTTTCTTGCAGAAAAAATAGCTAAGCTAAACTAAAAATACCTGGTTCATTCCATGAAATATCTTTACCTAGCTCTGCCTCAAATGAGGATTTTGAAGCTGGATCCACCCACCAATTCTAGTGACAAGAAGCAGGAAGCCCAAGGCAAACCCCACACTGATGGTATTGCTCAAGACAGCTGTATTTGCTGTTCCTCAGTGCCACTTAACAAGCAACCCATGTCAGGTAGTATGAAGACACAGCAGAGCAGAAGACAGGTCTGGCTGGTTTATGAGGTATAGCAAACAAGGACTGCTCATCACATAGAGGGCAGTGTAATCTCTCAATGGGTGAGATGCCTTTAGTTCCATAGCCTCCCTTGAGAACTGGTTTATCTGACAGTGATCTAGGACAAAGTCTAATGTAAGTCAAAATTATGAGTTGAGAATATACAGCAACACTTAATTTCTTAGGGAAGCATAAGGGGAGAGGAGGAAAACTCCCACTTCTGTTTGAAGTGATAATGAAGTTATTTTCAGAAGCTGTTATGACATACTGGGGGAGAGGGCCTGGGGACACATGAACTCTGCATCACTGGGAGTATAGAAGAATAGGTTGGACAAATGGCTTTCAGGAATGATTTTAATATAGGTGATGCTTTGGGGGATAGGGGTTGGCTAGGCAATTCAGCAGGGGTCTTGCAGCCTTAATTCATATGATTCTAATAGTGTAATTTGTGGGGTAGGGCTATGTAATACCCAGGATGCTATTGCCTCTCTTGTGATTGCAAATGGTCATGAACTCTGCTTTATAGGTGGCTCTTCTCAGCATCCCTTTGGGGCATGGGGACTAATGATGTTGTAGGAGGAATGACAGCCACTCACTCATGAACTCTGCTGCCTTCAGCACCTTCAGTTGTCTTTGGAGATCTCCCATCCAAGAATGTGAATTAATGCTTCCCTAGAACAGGGAGAGAGAGAGAAGGAGATTTATGGTGGTTTGCAAGCCTGAGAGAGACACCATGACTAACAAGCTAATTAGCCCCTCAAAAGCTGGTAGACAAATGGAGGGGAAAAGAGCCTCCATCTAACCTGCAGCCTTACATTTGGCACAGCGTGCGTGAGAGGCAGCTTGTCTGCAGGGGCCAGCAGAGTTTGATAGGAGAGCCGCTTGCCATACATCTGCTTCTCTCAGACACACGGTCTCCTACGGCAGCACAAAGCACCCTGCACCTCGCAGGGGCTACTGCAATCATTCATAAGGCTTCCTTTTAAGATATCTGAGGTGCAGGTATAGGGAATATTTGGTGCTGGAGCCGGGGTGAAGCTGGTGGAGGAGGAGAGCCAAAGAGTGCTTTGTGCCCTACATTCCCTGAGGCTCCTGTGGTGCAGGTTTTACAGAGAGAGCAGCCCACCCCACCTCCATCTGTGTGAAATAGATGGAACATAAGAAATGTTTTAAATAATTGAATAATGAAATGAATATATTAATGCTCAGAGAGCGGGAGAGGGCTGCTGGGCTGGACTTATTCAGCCAAACAGCCTCTGACAAGCCAGGAAAGAAGTAGGGTCAGCATTTATTCCTCCAGAGGGGATTGAAGGCAGGGTACTGTGTTCAGTGACACTCCATAAAGCTTTCCTTTCTTTTGTTTCTTTGTTCAGTGACTCCACATGCTTTTCTTTCTTCAGGTGGTCTCCTCTGCCTCACTGCCATACTTTGCTGTCTCTAGATCTTCTTTCTCCTCTGTTTTTTCTCTCTCATCATCATTCCCTTTTGCATTCTCATCTTCTCATGGCTTTATGCTGTTTAATCCTCCAAAATGCAGGCAACCCTCTCAGAGAGCACATACCCATCTCTGAGACATATGCCCACCCTAATTCTGTAGCCACTTTATTTCTTAGGAGCGCTTAATTATAGGTGAGATTTATCTACTCTCTGGATACTCCACCCCTCATTCAGGAGACAAGTGTCTAACACCAAGTGCAGTGCATTTCTAGAAACACTTGGATGGCTGACAGCTGAGGTTGGCAGTCTGAGCCGTCAACTTGCTTATGCAGAAACACAAGTGCAGAAGGGAGTTGGGTTTGGTAAGTCAGGCAGTAAATGGCACAGGAGTTGGTATTAAGAACGGTTGAATTAGTGAAAAACATGGAGCAATGGAGGTGGCTGCAAACAGCTGCTGCACATCATTTGCTATATCCAGCTCTGCCAGTGCCCCCTCCTGCCTTGTAGCCCCCCTATCCTCAACCTTGGGCTCCCCACACCAGCTCTGCAGTACTCTTCCAGCTTCCCTGCAGCTCCCTACCCTCTCCCTCCTATTTAAGGACTTAATTCCCCTTTGTGGAGGCTGCCAATGTTTCTGATGCATGCAGTAGTTTGTTAAAACCATCATTCTATTCCAGAACATTACAGGAATACCTGCTGATTCCCATAACATGTAGCCTGAGTTGTATTCCAGATCCTGAATCCGAAGTGCTTAAAGAATCACTCAGCCATCTCTTGTTTGTAAATGTGAATTAAATTATTCAATTAATGGCTTTGCCCAGCTTGAACACTTTTTTTCCCAGATCTTCCCATTGGAATTATGTGGGGAGCAGAACCTTCAAAGATATGGTAGTTCTGACTCTTGTAGTCAGTAGGGCCCTGTTATCTAAGCTAACCAGAGAAGTGATGCTGTTGCTGTGTTTCACTGACTCTTGTGCACATTTGGGAGCTTTCTTTTGCAAGAGAGGTTAAAATGTACAGAGCATATATTAGGGTAGGAATGGGTTCAGAAGTGTGTGAGAAGAGAGCAATGAGCTGGGAGGAGCTAGTTCTAGTACTCTAGAGGGGCTTGTGGGTACGTCAGAAACTTGATTTTCCTTCTAATAGCATGAGAAGACTCTTCAGGTCTATATCCCCCTATGGGTTAGGGCGTATAAAACCTATGTAAAATACACATACATTATGCTTATGTAAAAAGTACCTGTGGAAGAGGAGCCTGTGGTACAGATCATAACCGCAGCTGGTGAGGAGAGGAGATGCTGGCAGAGAGAGATAGATGGTTTCTGGGTGCAACATGCAGGGAGGGGTGAGGAAGAGGAAAGCACAGGGAGTTTAAAAGTGGCAGCTCTCTCCTTCATCTGGGAAGTTATTTCTTATGCAGAGTGAATACAATCCTCCAATGCGTCTTCCAGTTAGTGACACCCAGGAAATGTTTTATGGATGAGGCTCCATCACCTGTTGGCATGAAGAGGAGAAGGCAGAGCCACTGGTGATGGATGATCACTTGGAAACTGCACTGTGTCCTCTGCACCCTCCGCCTTTCTCTCTGTGCCTCTTTATCATGCATCATTGTGGTAGCATCCACCTGCGACTGCCAGGAAAATCCTGGTTCCCAGCTTCTCTCCCTCTTAGCTTCCAAGGTGTTCTGACATACTTCCCCTTCTCTGAACTGCTCTTCTAAGTCAGAGATGTTGTCACCTAAATGGATGAACTGCTGGTACTTCTGTAGGTGACAGAGAGAGAATTCTTCACTGGATGTATTGTATAGAACATCCTGCATGTTAACGCTTGTTTACTCAGTGAGCATCCTGCTATAAATCAGATGGGTTTGTGGCATGGGGAAGAAGCAGCAGGATTTTGCAGTTTTCATTTTGGGTTGTAGTGGGCACGTGCTGCCAATTTGAAATGTTTGTGTGCAGTATTTTTGTTGCGGTTGGTTTGTAGTTGTTTATTTGCTTGTTTTCCAAATACACTCTTTCTCTGCATCTCTCTTTTGCTGATGCTAAGAGAAATAGCAGAAAATGGCCACAGTGGGTACTGAAAGCCCTGGCCCCTGAAACAGGTTATGCTCAGAGCAAAAGTAAGAAGAGACACAAAATTTCAGAGGTGGCTGGCCAATCCCCCTGACAGTACTCATTTGTTGAGCAGCCCCTAAGTTCAAACTTGCCAGAATTTTATTAATAAAGGAATTTTCCGGATACATTTAGAAAACATAGGTAGAGAGCCTAGGTACTGGCCACTGTTTTAATGTGTCTGTTCTTGGATGTTGCAGTCTCAGTTAAACCTTCCCATTCAATCCCCAGCCATCAGGTTCTCCCTTCTGTGACTGCCAAACCCAGTTTGCAGAAGCAGGTCTGTGCCTGTGAGCTGCGTTATTGCCATGCCAACCCTTCCTTTCTTCCTGAATTCCAGAGTCCCATCTTTGTTTCTGCTTCCTGCTGGAGCTCTTGTGTTAGTTCCACATTAATCAGTAGGCAGTTCACTTCAGTGCATCACTTAGTCTAATCTAGGTGGCACCCAAGCTTTTTCACATCTTTTTTGCTTCTCTGTAAACAGGAGTTTGTTTGTATATGGGAGTCCCAAAAAAGCACAGTAGTGGTGCCGCATTGCATACAGAGAGCAAAACCTCAGGGCTATTTCAGGCATACAAATCTGGCTCCTGGTGGGGTGACAGTGGTGGCATAGCCTGGCGCCTCCAAACTGTGTCTATCACCAGCTTCCTAAGGGCAGCCTTCCCAAGGTGCAAGTCAGAATAGGCCACATGATGCTGAGGGACCCAGGACTGAGCTGTGCCTGCAATGCATCTAAAAGCAGGCAGCATGACAGTACTAGGTTGAAACTGTCCTGAAAGCCTGCCCCAAGTGCCATCCGTTACACATACAGGTAGAATCATGGAATGGTTTGGGTTGGAAAGGACCTTAAGATCATCCAGTTCCAACCCCCTGCCAGGGGCAGGGACACACACATACAGTGCACACCCAGCAGTGTAAGACGAATGATGAGGAGCATCCCTGTAGCACTGCCCCACCCCGAACACCAGAATGTGTCCTGATTGCCAGCAAACTGGGGATACAAGCTAATAATGGATCCTCCGGAGCGACTTCTTTCCCCTGTGTAGCTTTTTTTCCCCTCCTCCCCCTTCCTTCGCCTGAGTGTTTAGCTCTGAAAAGAATAATTTATCAAATCATTTTTATTCAACTTCGGAGGAGGAAGAAAAAGGATGGTGGGGAAAAAAGGGCCCTTTGCTGTTTTAATTGCTTTGCGGCGTACTTGTGAGAGTGGAGCTGGGCTTATCAAAGCCGGCGCAGCTGAGTCCCTGCCGCTCGCTAATGAGAGCTGCCGCGTGACCAGCCACGCTCCTCTGATGGACCAGATACGGCCTCAAACCAGGCAGGGACTCAAACACTTAGCAAGTTAATTTAAATGAGGAGCTATAAAGTTTAAGCAAGGAGGCTGGAGGAGCTTGTTCTACAAGGAGTTTGGAATATAATGAAGGGGTTTATTTATCTAAAAACAAAAAGGCAAAATGAGACATGCAGTCTAGGATGTTGTTTGGCTTGGGGTGTTTTTTTTCTGATGGTTCTTTTCTGAGTCAGGTGTAAGGGTCTAGGCAGAAGGAGGTTGTTTTCTACCTTGACTGAACAAAACTCAAGTAACCAGCTGAATTCCTGGCATTCATTCATTTCTCTTTGGGCCTGAGGGTCTCTTTTAAGAGGTAGGTGCTGCAATGTCTCCATAGGGGTGCTGTGGAGAGTGGTGAGATCTAGTTGCAGGGTTGTAAGCATTGTGGCTCACATTTTGCACTCATACCTTTAGGGAGAACTACCAGGGATTCCAGGAGCTGCGTGAACTGCCTGGTTTGACATCGTTTAGTTGGTGCTCCCCTGCCGTAGGCTGCCCATGGCAGCTCTGCAGCACCGCACAGCACCAAGTGGCTGTGCCTGCTGAGTTCTCAGCTCTTGGTACAATTTGCTTTCATTTCCACTTGGTTTAGACCCATTGTAATCCAAGTTCTGAAACACAGTCATTTATACCTTGGGTTGGTCTTGGGTGGTCTTGAGTTATATCACAACTAGCATCCTGACCTCCAACATCTCCAGTTATTTAGGGTAAGAATCCCCACACAGCTTTGCTTTTGCATTGCAGTTGCATTTCAGTATGCAAGACACTTTGTAGTTGATCCAGGCTGTACCAAAAATCCACTTTCAACACAGGTACCACATCTCGAGCAACCTGAAGTAACATCAGTTAGCCCTTTTTTGAGTCAGATGTTGGATCAAGTGACATCCTGGGGTCCTTTTTGATTTTATGAATCTATGGTTTTGTGATCCTGTGGGTCTGGGTATGAGTCTAGCATAGCCCTGAATGAACTATATCCTAGGCTGCTGCCCATCAATGAAGGTGACTTACCCCTAGCAGAGGGTTCGGCTCAATGACAGAAATACAGGGAAGAGAGGGTGTGAAGGAGGAGACTAATATCTCATACTTAAGTTAGTTTTCAATAACATTGTTCATGTCCCTTTTGGCTGTCATCACACTTAAGTTTCCCATTTTTAATTAAAATCCTCATAGCTGCAATATCTGTAATACTGTAAAAGTGAGGACTGAATTCTCTCTGACTGCTTGTCAGCTTTTCCACATGCAGAAACAATGTCAGCTCTCTAAAATACCAAGCGTGAATAAAATATGTTGGGTTTTTCTTTTTTATTTTTTTTAATCTCAACTTAAAAAAAATAGTTTCATAAAAAGCTCTCTTGAAAGCAATGATGGGACAATCTATTATTAAATGAAACAAATCAATATTAATGCAATCTGATAGCTGAGATTTGCTTGAGTAGTATTTTATATTCATGTGTATGCTGTTAACTCTGCCTTATTTTATATGTGCAACATGGGTGAGTTAAGGTTGCTGTGGGAACCATCATTTCTTAAATTCCCTGACTTTTACACAGGTAAAGTCAACCTCAAGCTACCTTGCATTAGCATGCCATTTCCTTGATTGAAGAAAGAGTGTTGGAGTGTTTTATTGTCTGTGTTCCTGCATTCAATTGCATGTTCAACCCAAATGAGTTTGATTACCAGCCCCACACTAAAGAACTGGAGCAGCAGAACTGCATGCAGAAAAGAGCAACAGCTCTGAATGCCATTAGCCTAGAAGCCTGAAGGCTTTTGCCGTCCTTTGCTTCAGGTGCTTGTGTGTGCCTTGTGACAGCGGCATACACACATGCATCCTGTCATGCAGCAGGGGACCAATGGTCAGCAAGAGATAGTCTGGATTTAGTACCTTTGGCAAGTCATTTTCCCTTGTGTGTGATGTGACCCTTCCAAATGCATAGGAAGGCTGAAATGACCAAGCCATATGTAGGGCAATACCACAAATTCTCTAGGTTCTCCAACCCCACTTCTTCCTTCTTGACATGTTCTGATATTCTGTGCATATCATCAAGTGAATGGGATGCTGGTTTGAGATTTCACTATGCTCTTTACAGTTCAAATATGTCTTCCTTCCACTGTGCCTATTCCTGAGTATCAGATAGGTAGGTAATTCCCACCTCTCATAATGGAAATTGCCTCTTAGTATCTACAACTTATAACACAAATGCCTACAGCCATGTTGGTTAAGGGCTCTCTATAGTCAATGGAGAGATAGTCACAGTTAAGAAGCAGTTTATCTAATGTTTTCACCAGATGTCTACAATAGGATGGCATGATTCAGGCTTTGGAAGTCCATACTGACCTCTTGGAGTATGGTCTAAAGTCAAGAGGAGCCTTCTGCATTGAACATGACCAAATTTAGTCCTAGTAATCACAAGTAGATAGCAATAACATGCAAAGACACCCAGCCAAGACATTAACAACCTTACTATATGCTAGCCTAGTGTACTAACTGGCTACTGAACCCTGCAGAGAAAAACACCTCCATGAGCCTGGCTGGAGTGCTGGTTTGCTGCAAAGACATTGCTTCTGGTACCAAAACCAGCTTGTAGATCTTGGCAAAGCTCTGCTTTATGCCATAGAGACATAGCCTCAGGATCAGATCTTTTACTCGGTATGGTTTGCACTGTTTGGCACGTTTTCAAGCACTTCTAATCATCCCATGACATTTTAGTATGAATTTGAGTTTAGCTGAAGCTGGTCTTGGCTGCTGGAGTAGTGAAAACATAAGTTCATCTGTTGTAGCTGTTAATGCTGCTGGAAAAGGACATGTAAATCTGGGAATAGATGTGGGAAAGAAGAACCTGGAGCTGGTGTCCATGTTGACTTACTTGGGAGTTATGGGAAATAGCAAATCAAGGCTCTCTGTTTTGGAAGCAGCCAGTCTTCAAGACTTACCTGGCCTCTTGTGGCTACTAACACCAATCAAAGTAAGTATGAATGGTAGTTGTCCTTTGGAGCAGGAGCTGAGCAGACAGCATGGATCCCAGCTTAAGGCTATATGCCGCACGGCAATAACTCTACTTGTGCAAGGGGCCGCCTGTGGCAATAATTGACTGGTTTCCTTCAGTGAATTGTTTTAGCTGTTTAGAAGCGATGGGATCATCTACTTGTACTGTGGTGTGTTCTAAACCTAATTTATCGGCTCATGCCTTTGGTGGATAGTACTGCCTTTTGCAACAATTTGTGTTTCAGGAAGACAACTTCAGGCAGCTCACTTTGATCCTTTCAGTCCAGGGAGAAAACTTCCTTGTGGCAGAAGTAGTTAATGAAAGTTAAGCTACCCAGGAAGGGGACAGAAAAAAATAACATGTGACAGAGATGGCCAATTAGACATCATGAATATTCAGAAATCTCTAATCGAATGAAAGCTCATTACAAACACCCAGACTGAAATTTGCTCATGTAAAATATTCATTGAACAATTTTGCATAAATAAATCATAAACAATAATAAATGCATAAAAAGTTGTTCATAGACCATCTATGTGGGGGAGGGGGGAAGGACAGAATCTGCTAAATAAACTGTAAGTAATGAGTAATCTGTCTATTGCTAGTTTTGAGCTCTCCCATGGTAGGTTTGCTGTGGAGATCCGACATGAGCATCTCTCTCCTGGGAGGGATGTGCAATATGGATGCTTGGAGGAGATAAAAACACTGAACTACCTTAACCTTAAGGAATCAGGATGTCTAAGATTGGGACTTAGCTTTTGATAGACGTAACAGAGTCTGAGAGTTGTCTGAAAATGCGAGCTGGAAAAGATTATTGGGTTTGAAGAAAAAGATTCAAATTCATTTCCCTCTAAGAGCACTGTGTCCAGCCAACCTGGACAAACTCCTAACAATACAAAGAATGTGTTTGGTTTTATTTGTCGTCATAGGGCGATGCAGAGGAAGAACAAAATTAAAGCTGTAATGTGTGTGTGAGGTGCAAGGGAATGCGTATTGCTGGACTCTCGCAAACAGCTTGTACACAAACAGAAAAAGGTCAGAGCTGTCCCAGAGCTGCATATGGAATAACTGTAAATGACTGTGTGTGCTCTGCCTACCTGCTTGGTTAACAGAGCCAGGGAAAGGGAACGGGGAGAGAAATCAAAGAGCTGATTATATCAAAAGTGAGAACTAAAATCCACAGTTGTTAGGAGAGAAATACCAGGCAAAGGGTGTTAAGCTGTGACTGGACATGGTTATGAGTGAAAAGGTCTCATGCCCAGCCCAGTCTCAAATCATACTGTGCTGGGGCACATCTATGGAGCATCTGGCTCTCAAGTTGTCTATGAAATAGCCTAACCTATTAAGCATGGGCTAGATGAGAGCTGAGTTATGAGTTCCTTGGGGTAGGAACCATGATTTTTGGAGTTTGCACAGATACTAGCACAAAAGCACACCATTTTCCAGCTATGTCCCATTATAAAAGCACCTTATTCTCCATCTATGCCCCATCATAACAGCAACAAACGGGACAGTTGTGGGGACATCGTATATGCCTTCTGGCAGGTAGAGAAAGGATGTGAGATCTTAGGTAGCCCCCTACTCTCATGCTGTAAAAGTCATCTCCCACCTACGGTCCACCTTCTCACGTTCTCCTTCACCCACATAGTAATTACCTAACAAGTATCCCCAAGTATTTGCCCACACAGCAAATTACATGGCAAATTTCCTGTAACTACATGGTGATTACCTGGTCCTTCATGCTGCCGGCGAGTTAGAATCTGAAAGTGTTTTGTAAAGGTTAATTTCTGTGAGACTGACTTCAGCTTTCACATACAGGACTTGTGCTCTTCTGTGGCACCGCCTGTTCCACTTCACCCCTGGGAGGGATTTGACATCTCTGAGGATGAGGGCAGAGAAGGCAGCCAGGCTGGGTAGACTTTTATCTGTAGTCAACCCACATGCGCCAGTCCCCAGCAGATAAATGTATGATGATGGCACAGCCACAGGCATCTGATACAGGGCTCCTTAACAGTGGTGGTCCCCAGGAGTTTGGCTTAGAGGACCCAGCACATTAAGCTGCTCTCCCCATTCTGCCTTACAGAGGTAATCGCTGCTCTTCTACTGACCAGCTGGTGTGGGAGAATTAACATTGGAAAAGAAAGAAAAAAGGAAAAATTAAAAAGACAGAAAAGAAAAACTCTTATGCACCCATTCCACCCACTAGTGAAATAGGGTGCATGGGGACTTCCTGTTATAGTGGGTAATCCTGTCTTTTACCTAGAGTTTTGCGCTTTCATGGATGGATTTTGCTTTGTTAGAGAGAATCTCTCCTTTTTTAACTGGTTGCAAATCCCTACCGTGTTATCACAAGACAGTTAACTATCTCATCACACGGTTTTATTGCATGCTTAGCCATGAAACGCCCCATACTGCCAGATGCTGTAACAGACTGTATTAGGGAAATAATAACAAGGCAATTCAGAAGGCTCGTCTCAGAGCTGCTGGTAATTCAGTGACCAGGCTGTTCTGTAATTTTGTTGTCACCGTGGCTCTGTGGATTTGGCTGGGAAGAACTGTGTGAACACATGCGCTGTTTGCTGTGATGGGCTGCATGTTGTACAGCAGCACTGCATGGGAGCAGGTGGTACATGTGACTATTAGGGGAGTCTGCTTTGTTTCTCTTTATTATTAGTCACAGTGGACCTATGCAAGGGGACCACTGATCACTGGTTTCCTTTCTGACTGGTTCATTGGAGAGACCAAACACAACAGTGATACCAGAGGCTGATTTTTCTCCTTCTTTTGAATTGGTCTCTCCAGGAAGGGTTGATGAAGATGAACTGTGTGAGGACAGTGAAAAATCTGGGATAGGAACTGTTTATCTGGGCAGGACAAAAAGTTACCCCCTAGGGCTCTAGCAGATGAACACTTCTGCAAGCACCAGGGTTTGTTGAAAAGAAGACAACAGAGAATATATTAAACCATCTGTTTCCCTCTTACAGTACACTGTAGGACTGGAACAGAGATGAGTGTGTCTCCTTGTTCATCATTCCTACCTAACTGTGAGAGATGGGAAATTGAGTACTGGCAAGAGACGTTTAAAGGCAAGTGACATTCTGTAGGAGCCTCAGTAAATCCATATTTACTAGCAAAGGAGGGATAGCAATATATGAGATGTGCAAGCAAGACATTTTCATTCCGTCAGTCCTTGTCTTTGTGCTCTGTGCCTCAGCATAAGCTCAGGCATGGTCATCAGCTTTCTCTGACTGCATAGGCAGGGTTTGGGTTTCAACTATCCCTCTTCTCCTCCTAACTCAGACTCTTTCCTTCTGTCTCATTAACAGCACAGCAAAGACCAGGCTTGAGCAATACCATAAGGTGCTAGAAGGTGGTGAGTGTAAATGAAGTGCTCAGGATCAAGGGTGAGCTGGAGTCTTCTGCTAGCATGATGGTATTAGTGTGCCTCCTGGGGACCTGTGCACATGGTGTGGTGCAAATGTGTATGTGATAAGACAACAACACATCTGATTTAGTGAGAGAGGGTGTGTGTGTGAGTGACTAGGCACCTATGTGGAAGTTGGTGTGAATGATACAAACATAGATGGAATGAGCGTGTAAATCTGAGACTATGGAAGAGAGACAGCATGAGTTCTGTGTTTGTCTTAAGAGACCAGGGAGTTTATCCAAAAATGCCTGTACTTCTGAGAGCTAGGAGGAATGTGTAAGCAGTGGGTACCCATCTACTGCAGTGTGGTCCTGCATGAAATGAAGATAACAAACACTGAGAAAATATGTAAGACCCATTCTTCTCTCAAAATGAGTATAAAGGTTATTGTTTAGTTGCATTTTTATCTCTTTGTTCTTACACTTCCTTCATCTGAACAACAAGAGAAAGGAAAGGCATCAAAGCAGGCCTCCAGCATTGTTCAGATATTAGACAAGGAGTATATGTGTTCAGAGGAGCTTGGATCTTTCAGGTAAATCTGGATGCACTGGGTAGAATGGAGAGTGCAGGCAGGAAGCTTCCATGTTTCATGAAGGAAATTAACTGTCTGCTTGTTATATATAAACTGGATGGGAGGTACAAGGATGAAGAACTGGCAATTAGGAGGCTGTTTGGCATTTTAGAGGTGAAGGTTAATTTCCTGCTGTCACGCACAGCCTCTGTGATGGGGGACAGGTCGTTTAGTCTCCTACTGCCTAAGTTCACCATTGCAATTTGCAATAGCATCTGCCTTACAGAAGAATACTTAACCATGAGGCACTGAGGTATCGTAGAAACAAAGCAAGAAAATACAGGCACTTAAAACAAAATGTGTCCATGTAACTCACCCCAGTAGTGTCAGAAACCAACGTGATGACCGTGGGCAGTTAAACAGGAGCTGTTTCTTGCTCAGCACTTTGACAATGCCTAGGAAATCACAGCCTGTTCTTGGTTGTTCCCTTGATGCTACCATATTCTTATACAGTCATTCACTGAAATTCCTCTGAGCAAAGTGAATGGGCTTAGACTTCTTTACTTCTGGTTCTGCCACAAGGGCACAGTCCAGCACACACCGAGAAGTGTCCCTTACAGGTGCAAAGCAAGCACAGAATAAAGGAATTCACACTTGTTTATTGGTGAAGCTGCTGCTTCAAGCTCGAATAAGGTGTTTAGATAAGTATGCTCTTTATTTTACTGTGAAGGTAAGTATCTGCTCATTTTTGGGGGTGTGGAAAAAACTCCATTCAGAGAGCTCTGATGATCTCATCAAGTGCTGCCACTATTGCTGGGTTCCTGCAAGCACCCGCTGATTTAGGAGCTGTTTCTTCTCTGGAAAGCACAGTACAGTCCTGCAACTGGTTGGCCCCATCTTGCCTTTGTGACACATCTTCTGCATCACAGCTCCCAATGAGCTCAGCAGGAGTAGGGATTCCTGATGAGCAAGTCAGTAGGAAGCTGTTTCCTGGCCAGCAGCAATTGCTTTATCATAGCAACTGATGATGGGGGCACAGTTGGGGATGTAGTGCAGCTCCCTACCACATACTGTTCCTTCGTGATTTACTAGCCTGATGCAGCCATAGAGAGGTAAGAATGTGTAGTGTTCTCTCAACCCGTGTTCCTATTCCCTTGATCTGTGTCCCCTGTGCTGTCCTAATGTGGTTCTTCCACTTGTATGCCTATGTGCTGATTCTCCTGTCCATTTCCCTTTGAAGTCCTGCATCTTAGGACCAATCTGCCACATAAATGTGGATCCGATATGAGGTGATGCAGAGATCCCCATCCAGAATGGGGATATGCACACTCACATAAACTCAGTGCCATCATTGTAGTACTCTCTGATCTGAGTTCTAGATGAGCAAGCCAAGACAGTGCTGCAAGGCAGGAGCTGGTGATGCTGCTCAATGGTCAGGGTAGGGAATTTTAAATCCCTGGTAGCATGCAGAGATCTCATAGGGAATCTTTTGGGAAGAATAAGATGATGAATTTCCCTGATTCGTTTATCTCGCAACAGTCATTGTAGAAGTTTATTACTATTCATTAGGGACTGTAGTGACAGGACAAGGGGTAACGGGTTCAAACTTAAACAGGGGAAGTTTAGACTGGATATAAGGAAGAAATTCTTTACTGAGAGGGTGGTGAGGCACTGGAATGGGTTGCCCAGGGAGGTTGTGAATGCTCCATCCTTGGCGGTGTTCAAGGCCAGGTTGGATGAGGCCTTGGGTGACATGGTTTAGTGTGGGGTGTCCCTGCCCATGGCAGGGGGGTTGGAACTAGATGATCTTAAGATCCTTTCCAACCCTAACCATTCTATGATTCTAATGTCTTTAAAGTTCTGATATGTTAGCATAAAATAAAAAAGGGTTTGGTCTTTGCTCTGCTACTACCAAGCAACAGAGAATTCTACATGTTAGTAAGTATGCACACTGTGACATACAAGTACCATTAATACAACTATACTGCTTTCACGCTTCTCCATTTTGGGTCATTGAACAGCAGCATGTGATTCACACTTGAGGTGCTAAAGATAGTCCTTGTTTGGGAATGGCAAAGATCCAATAGCATGCCCCCCGTGGATTAGCAATAGAGGTGTGCAGTACTCCCTTCTCAGACATCAGGATGTTTAGGGCTGCTTCTCTGTTAATGTGCCTACAGTCAGAAGTAGACTTCTGTCTCTGTCGTCTTCTTCCTAGCTCTCCCCCCTTCCCTCTTTATAGCTATAATAGCTTCAATGGGGTTTGAGTTCAATCTTTCAATATCCCATGACCAAACCTCTGCAGATAGCATGGAGAATTGGTTTTCATGCCTGAGGTGCCAGCTTTCGGAGAGCACGTTGATGCATTGTGCTGAGTGAGGATATGGACCAGACTAAAACTAACCTGGGAATATCAGCCAGCTCTGGTGTTTTTGTGGAGGAAGTGAGGAGAGCTGGTGGCAGCCTTGGTTAGTTACCGTGCTGAGCTTTAAACTGGTTTGTGGATTAAGCATTTACTGGGAACTATGTGTCCTGGGCTTTGTGTAATCTAAACTACAAGCTAGGCCAGCTTCTGCATTACTGGTGTGCTGAATAAATTGTGTTGCAGTGGCAGCAAGTGGACATATAATTCTAAATGTTTGGCAACCAATTGTTAGAAACAGCAGTGATAAAACACATCAGCAAGAAGAGGAAAAGTTTTGAGGTGGGATTGAATGACACCCACTTTGTGAATTGTGGCTGTGGCATCCAGATGTGTTCATGCACACGCATGCGCCTTGCAGCTGATGAACATTTATCCCTGCCTGGCAAGTGAGGCAGCACACACATGTTCTTCCTGTCTCTCCTGTTAGCTTTCCCATCATTATTGCTTTTGTAGGCCCGATGGGGTCCCCACTTGGCCCCATTGCTGTGCTTGGTGGTGGTTGGTGCTGGGACAGCATCCTGAAGATCATGTGAGGGACTGCCTGGATGGATTAGCAAGGCTTTTTCCCACGGATTGCCTTGCTGTAGAACCAGTCTGTATCCATGACAGGTTTACTCTGCTATCAAACCCGCAGAAGCTTGTGTGACCACTTAGACTATAAATCTGCTCCTTTAATACATTTAGTCGTCAGCTAGTCATTTCTCTCCTGTGATGTTTCCCATCTCTTTACTTCTCTGCTTCAAAGTTGCCATTAGTCCTGACTTCTTTTCCCCCCTACGCTCATTTTTTTTTCCCTTCTCCCTGTTTTTCTCCTATGTTGATAGAGTTGCCTGAGCAGTTTGATGGGGTTCTGGTCCTGCCATAGAGTGGACATGTTGCCTTTCCCTTCCTCCTTACCTCCCACCTCATTTTAAGATGCTTGTGTAAGTGGGAACAATAGGACTAGACCAAAGTATTTAAAATGTATTTATGACCCAGCTTTGCTACAGACCTCTCCTTGTTTCCTTTGAGGAATGAAATATGTGTCCATTTTTCTTTTCTACCAGCTTGTTGTATTCTGCATCCTTCTGAGCTCCTGTGAGCGAGGTGAAATGCCCTTATGCTGGCCTGAAGGGAGCAAGGGAAGAAGGTCAGATTAATGGCTGGGGAGCAGGCAGGTGTGTTATGGAGAATCCTCCACAGTTCAGAAGATGATGGCACCTTTATGTTCCTAGCAATTTGAAGCAGGCTTTTTTTCCTAGACTCTGGAAAGTAGGTCATAGTGATGGGTTTGGAGTCTTAGAGAAAATATTTCAGCCTTGTCTCCTATAAACTCTTCTGTCTCCTCAAAGGACCCTGGTGATATGATTTTTACAGCCCATCTGCCTGGAAAGAGCCCAGAATTGTCTTGCTTCTGAGGGTTTGCACATTCAGTCCATCTGAATGAGGGAGTTAAATTGTTGTATACATGATGTGCATAAGTCTCGTGCTTTTGTGTATGGCCAGCAATGGGTTTGTACTTACTAGGACACGGAAACAATTCACCTTGCACCCACATGCAAAGTGGGGAGAAGCAGTTAAAGGAGAATTAGCCTGGTCCTAACAGGAGCCATAGGCATAAGGTGAAGAACAAAGCCTGTCTCCTGTCCCTGCCTTTGTAGCTGATGCTGTTGAGGGAGAGAGGGGAGGTAGAAGCCACATGCTGTCAGTGACGGTGGAGCAGTTTGAATTGAAACCAGAGCTCTGATGGGGCTAAGTCAGCCTGAGCCCATCAAAGAATCCCTGCTGCACCATGAACCCCTCTCCTCAGTGCAGGGCACTGCATAAAGCCACCATCTGTCCTAATGCAATGTGTGTTTTTAACAGCATCGGGATCGGCAGTCAGTTTGTAGTGATTTTTCATTTAATCCCCTTGGCATGGCTTGCTAGTTGTTGTTTTGCTTTCAGATAACATACCAAAAGGAAATTTCCTTCGTGTTCTCTGTTGTTGGCCCTGATTTGGATCCAGCATTCACACCATTTGGAAAGGAGGGAGGGAGGGACTCGTTTTGCAGTTTCACTGCTTGCTGTAAGAGGCAGGCACTGTGGGATTGCCGTACCTGGATCACTGTGTTCAGGAGTGAGTTACTGGTCTAATAACACAGTCTTTGGCATTGGCCAGAGGAAGCTATTTCAGTAAAGCAGAGAATGGCAGTGATTGTATGCAGGGAAAGCAGTAAATTGCAGCATTGCTTGAAGAAAGAGCAGTGAGACCTCCAGGCTGAACTGGCAGAGTAGCATTTTACAGGAGCAGCTGGATTTTAGCAGCGAGTCTCAGCTTTTGACTGAATGGGCCACAGGGCAGATTGTACACAGAAAAGACTGAAGATCATGGAGCCTGACTTAGTGAACACGTCCTTTCTAGGCTCCAAAGACCTGCTTTGCAAGCGTTAGTTTCTTTCCCATGGAATATCCTGTATCTCTTTTCCTGTAACCATTGGGAAGCAAAATTCGATGTTATTGCACAGGCAGTGAACAAAACCAGTAAGAATAAAAATAAAAAGTAAATCTTTATATGACCCAAATGTCTTCCCCACATCAAAATGTCTTGGCTGCAAAGTCTAATATATTTTGTTATTCAAGCTGGGCAAAACAGCATTTCTGCCTTTCAAAATAAGATAAGGCTTTCATGCCTAGCCAGCTTGGCTAGATATGTTGAGCAGATACAGATGGCTTAAATTCTGCCTGAAGTCTAGTGTTTCTTCATAGCTGGCTCTGGCCTTTCAAAAGTTCATATCCAGAAGTGATTAGCAAGGGCTCTTAGGCAGAATTGAGACCATTCAAATTTGGCTGCCAGTCACTGAATTATGGAACTCAAGACCACTGCAAGTGGAGGTCTAAATCTACATACCTGGCCACAGTAACTGGGAAAGAGAAGGTTAAAGTGAAAGAAAGAAGCTGTTTCTGCTCCTACATTTTTCAGAAAATTTGGAGAATACTTTAAAAACAAGGAGATAATAAAACATTATTAACAGGGACGGCTCTTTTTTTTTAATATCTTGAAAAACATAGTGCCTGGTGATCACTATCATAAATTCATTATATTCTTCCTCTCAGATAGCCTTTTTCTTTAGTAGATCCCAGGGCTCAGCTGCAAATGTAATGCCCACATCTGCAAAAAGCTAAGCAGCCTGTCAGTATTAACAAGCTGGTATCTGCTCCATTACATAGCCTTGATATAGTTTCCATAGGTAGTTCCATGCCAGAGTGCTGCAGCTGTGTCCAGACATCCTGGGTTCATGTATTTATAAGCTTCTCTTGGCCTGCATAAGCAGTTTGTCTCATTTATTTTTCCTCCCTTTGCCCTGTTTGCTGTACTTTTTGCTCTTTCTGCAGAAGCTGGGCCCTATGCTCTGCTTGCTGCAAGCCTTGGAGCCAAGTCCTCACTGCTCCACAGCCAAAGCCCACTTCCACCAGAGCTCTGGCTTTGTAGGCAGGGTGAGTTTACAGTCCCCTCCACAGGGACCCATGACATGTAAAGCAAAGTTACACTCAGAGATACTGTAAAGATTCAGAAATCCCCAGAACTCCTTCCCTTTGCTAGCAACAGGCATGGCAAAATAATAACCATCCTGCTACCTTTCCCTGCTGCCATCCAAGGACACTGTGATCCTGCGCCCATCACAGTTGTGCAGCCATTCTGTTTCCATCTTCCTCACTAGTCTTCCTCTTCAAATGACTGAGGAAATACTCTTGTCTTTATAACTGGTTACCTCTGTGCCGTGTCCCCAGTGCTGCTTCATCAAGTCAGAGGCTCGGTTTCTTTCTTGCTTCCCACTTCCATCCTTAGTTTTGATGTGGAAAACTGGCTTGCCCTGGGCAGCAGCATTTGGTTTTCTTTTGTGCTCCATTTGAGAGTACACCATCAAACTTTAACCAGCCTCTTTTGTTACCATTGTCACACCTGTGAACTTTAGTTCAACTTGGATATAGAAAGCCCCAAAACAGGAAATAGAAAAAGCCCAGAGAAGTTATTGGAGCTTCTTATTAAAACATAATATGGAGTGTTCCACTAATACTGGAGCTCCAGGATCAAAGAGAGTTCATAAGCTTCATGCAGACAAATTACCCAAATGGTTACTGCAACAGGCATATATGCACTTCATCAACCACTGACGCTTGTATTACTTGATCTAGAACGCAAATATCGGTTGGCACTCCCAGAAACAGGAAAGCGTGCGCGCATTGGGTGCAAATGCAAATAGCATCCCTTGGAGAGATGACAGTGAAGCTGCCTGTGGTCATGGAAACCATTTCTGTCTTCCCTCCCCTTTTGAGGGACTGGCACAGTTTGTTCTCGCAGTAGCTGTGTTGTGCACAATCTGAGAGCTCCTGTGGAGCTGAATGTGGCTAGCCTTTGTGCTTCACCCTGCTTTCAGAGGCAGGCCGCATGCAGTTAGCAGTCCTCCCCACACCCCAGCAATGCCCCTTCAAAGAGAAAATTAGATCAAAGTTTCATCAGTTCCCTGTGTTTGAGAGTAACACATGCCAGGATTAATAGTTCTCAATTTTTCAGAAATATTAAAATTTGCCTCTCTATTGTCAGGACAATAAATCTTTTACCTCGCAAGTTCATCTTGCTCTGAGAACGACTGAGCCGATTACTGACCCCAATTACACAATTAAATCTTTGAAATAATACTGTTTGATATAAAACAATTACATTCCTCATATGAAAATATCACCATTCTCTTGCCAGCTAAGAGGGTATTAATAATGCATCTACACAGCTTCTGTTGCGTGTTAATGATGAATGTCGACAAAACCTTATAGGATGTTAATACTGCATGTACCCATAATGTTCTATAGGATGCTAATATACACCCACAAGGTCCTAGGAAATGCAAATAGTGAATCCAGAACAAGGAAATGATATTGCTTGTCCATTCTAGTCTTCAATACTGCATTCTGCTCCAGGCAGCAGAGCATCATAGGAAGACTTGAAGAAAGTTCATATTTGAGCAGCAGGAGCAGACGGATTCTCAGGAGATTGATTTGAGGGACAAGGGAAACAGCTGTGTTTGGCTTGTTGAGGCCTAAGATGCATGAGTGGTAACCATGCGAAGTTACATTTGGGACCCACTGAGAGCCAGAGGTTTGGTCGCTGAGCTCAGTGGGATTTGAGTTGGAGAGCATGAGGATTTATAATGGACACATGGGTCTAATCAGAGATCAAAATGGAAATGTGGAAGATGTTGATATGCTGAGCTAGAAAGTGGTATGAAACCCTCAGTGTACCTGCAAAAGCACAAGTTTGCCATGTTGATTCCTTCCCCGAGTGTACTAACTAAAAGCTACACAATTGCACTGAGAAAGAAAAGATGGAAATTGTATGGAAGGACTCAGATGCTGAGATCTGAAATATGTGAAGTCCAGAAAAGATGAAGTAGGATCTTTCTCCTGGCAATAGTTTGGACTAGGCAGTAGGAAAAACACTGAAGGGAGTGAATGGGCTTGGCTTCACCAGTGCTGGACTAGGTGACGTAAATGGTTACTATGACTGTGCTATCCATGGTTATGTCATGACTGCATGTGTTTACAAATCCTAGTAAGAGTGCAAGCTGGTTAACTTTAACTCATGGAACTTTCACAGTAATATTTACCTTCTAGCTGCTCTGAGATACTGAAATAAATGAGTTCTCATTTCTGAACTTGATTTAAAAGTAAGCAATCCTGCAGCACATTGTTGGATGACAATGATGCGTCTCTCCAGTGTCCTGCAAGAAGCTAACAATTCAAACCTACAAAGTGGAGGTTACTTGGCAATTACAGAAAGATGTCCTTTACTCTTCACACTGGTTCTTGAGCATTGCAAGCAGAGAAACTTCTCTCTTCAGTGCCAAAAAATACATTAAGTTGCGTTGAAGTACAGATCCTGCGCAAATTCAGTTTAGTCTTACGGAACGAGCAAGCTCCTCTTGATGCCACAGAGTGGGGTTCATTCCCACCAGTGAACCTGGCTGTATGGCACTTTCTGTTCAAGTTTTTCATGGCAGCACACATCGGAGCAATATTGACAGGGCATTTGGTCATGCCAAGCTCAGCAGTGACAGTAAGTCTTTCCAGTTGGATGGTGCTTAGTGGAGACTTCTGGCAAAGGCAGCACACAAAGACGATGTATTCAATAAGCAGCACTATTTGCATGAGGGTGACCTAGGAAAAACATAACCCTTGACCAGGAGAGTTGGAAACCCAAAAAAAATAGAAGGGGGAAAAAAACCCCACCTTGAGACAGGTTCCCTAGGAACACATTGGGGCACTTCGTAACAAAAGGACTATTTGCTTCAACAGTAAAACACTCCTTTTGTGGTCTCTTCTGTGTGTATTGTAGTGAATATATTGACTGGCAGGAATGTTCATGGGAACAGTGAATTTTATGTAAATATTAGAGACTATTTGCAGGAAGCAAAATATGAACTCATAAAAAGTAGTATTCTCTATGGAAGCTGATCCTAAAGGTTACTCAAAAAACAGCAACATTCAGTGGGATTTACTGCATATATTTAACAAAAGTATATCCAACCTGACTGCCATTTTTAATATCGACTATCTGGGGATGATTTGTGGACAAACAATATGCTGAGAATTATTTACCAAGACAAGTCAGCAAGTAATTGCAAATGACAAATAAATTTGAGAAAATTACAAACTGCTTGTGGACAATTCAGGAACAGAAGCAAGGCAAAATTAATCAGGTAAATTATTCACAATGAATGAATCTCTCAGCTCTAATTAAAACTCTGTAGCATATTAATAATACATGCCCAGAGAACCACAAACAGAATCACATAAGCAAAAGGATCCATCTGTGTCTGCTTTGCAGACCTTCCCATCTTATAACAGGGTGTTGCTGTTACCAGCATTCCTTGGTATCTTTTTGTGTTTGGATGCTGATTCTGGTTGCAGCTGATAAAACCCCTCCTTGCACACAGTGTGTGTGGTTAGTGTGGTAGGCTTCTCTGCTGATGCTTGTGGTGCATGGGATCATTCCTTTCCCGGTTTTTGTTGCTGCTTTTTCAGCCCTAGGGGAATTCCTAGGGAATATGCAAAGGATTAACTGAGCTTATCTGAAGTTGTTAAAGCTTTTCTTTCATGAGTGTTGCAAATTATTTTTTCTAAGATGCAGGTATGAGCAAAGACCCAAGGGGTTTATGCTGAAAATGCTCAGGAATGGGAGCCACGCTGGCTCCCCCAGCCCAGCGCTTCCCACACCAGCTCTGCCTCTTGTATTGCACTTTGGGACTCTCTGCCATAACCTGGTGTATGCTGTCTGCTCAGACGAAATACTTATCCTAAGTATATACGGAGAGGCTGGGTCACCAAGTGCAGGGGCAAGAGGCAGAAGCCAATGGCAGCAGGCTGGGCAGTGAGCTGGGTGCATGAACATCAGTCACATTGCATATTTAAAAATCACAGCAAAAGAAGCAATTTGGCTCTTTTCCCTTCCCCTTCCTGTACAATTTGGCTCTGCTTTTAATGTAAGGGTGTCTTTGTACTCTCAGGAACTCCCCAAACCCATTCCCTCTACTCTGATTCCCTGCCTGACAGACAAGACCTAGTCAATCAGAAAATTGTTTAATACTTTGCCTTTTATTCCCAAGAGATCTCCTGGCCTTCTGTGTTGCCATTCATCAAACCCTTTTCTACCAGCCACCCCCACCCCTCATGTGTCTTTTATCTGCTTAAAACCAATCACTCTTCCCCTCTTCTTTTCTCACTTCACAAAAGGAATCAGAATTTAATAAGAGCAAGCTGCAAAATATCAGCATTAATCCCCTTGTCCTCATGGGGCTGACTCCATGGGTCCCTGGGTCCCCTTATCGGCACCAAACTGTATTTCACCAGCTAGAACCCTTCTGATAGCATAAATACCTGCCATGCAGGTGTCTCCAGCTGACAAGATAACACGTTATCAATCATACATCCCCAATTTATGCAAAAAGCCCATCTTCCGTCTGTTTATTTCATCTCATGGTGGATGGAGAGCCAGGGAAGGGAGGGGCTGCAAAATGAAATCTTTTCTATTCCCATACACTCAAAGAGCCAAATAACACATCTCCTGCCTATACAAAGTGAAGGCCTTTCTTTCCTGTAATTCACTTATTAGCGGTTGCGCAACGGTGTTTGTGCAGAAAAATGGGTAGGGAGTAATTGAGTGTGGAATCCCATTAAGCTTTGTCATAATGCACAGTCCCAGAGTGGGCACTGCAGAAACACCTCCATCAAGATTACTTGCTGGAGGGAATAGCAGAGGGATGCTTACACCAGTGCAAAAGGCAAAAGATGCTCTGAGTACATCCTACCCTTCACTGGTCATCTTAGGTGCCTGCTTCGCTCATACTTGAGGCAGGGACACGGCCTTGTCTCTGGGAACTGCAGGGCTGACTTAACCCTGAATCCTAGCAGCTTGCATTCCTCCTGAGACAGCCCTCAAATGGCTATTGCCTGCTGAGGCTCAGTGGGACTGCAAGCTGAGGAGAATCTGCTTCAGTTCACGACCCTTTCAGTTGTGTGCTCTAAAAACAATTCACTGCCATCAACAGGGGAGGAATAGGATGTGTCACGCATGACATAGCTTTATCGACTTCATGACACATAGGTGCATGTAGCATCACAGGTTTTCTACAGCTTTGGTTGTAGTGCCTGAACTCTGTAAAGCTCAGCTGGTGGAGCCTCCAGGTCTGTAACAGGCATTGGTATAAGGGTGCCTTTAACCAGCATAGTTTGTCCTGTTCAGTTTAAGCAATTAAGCTTTAATGGTAAAAGAACCCAATACAGGTCTAACAGTTGCTCTGATTGACATGCCTGGTTAGGATTTCACTGACTCAAACAGTCAGACCTGTGCAAAGTATTAAGTTGACCAGCTTGACCTACACTCTAAAGTGTCATCTCAATGGTAGCTGTCACATACAGATGGCCAGTTTAAAAGTCCAAACACTGCTATAAAAAAAAAAAAAAAAGGCAAGAATGGTACTTTGTAAGCAAAGGAATGGTGGTGCAGTGCCATTTCCATTCCTGGGAGGCGACATTTTGTCTGCTCCACAGCATCTTCAGTTCACAGCGTGGTTGATGATGTGTGGGGAGGGAAATAAGCAGCAAAAGCAAATGACCTCAGAGGCAGCAAAGAGCTTGGTTTCCATTGCAGATGCCCTTACTAGGATGGAGAAAGGTAGAGGGAAGGAAAAAAGGCAGAACGTACAAGGCAGAAAAATGCCTAGAAAAGAGGTCTTCAGTTGTTCCCACAGCTACTCCTAAAAGGCTTTGTGGTTCCTTAAACATATATTTAACTCTGTCCTCTCAAGTGCTTTCTGTTCCTTAATGAAGGCAGGTTTTAACAAACAACAGTGAGTCCAGGTGAATCACACTGAGGTATTTATCTTGGTCTCTCATCTGTACTTCATTTGTAATGTGCTTGGAGTACAGGCTGTATCTTTGGTCTTTGTGTGTGTAATACTCTTCGTAGTGGATTTCTGTTCTGCAAATACAGCTCCCATGTGCTGCCTTCATGCAAAAAAAAAAAAATAGAGATAATAATAAATCACAGTCAGGTCTGCTTCTGGGAAAACCAGTTTTGTGGGAGGGGAAAAGAACAGTGGTTGTTAAACCCAAATCATAGATGTTCCTGTACAGTCTTAAAATCGTCATCTTCTTTCAGTGTCTGCCCTTGCCACTTGCTAAAAAGTAAAATGACTCCTTTAAGATGAAGGCTTATTCTGCTGGTGCTGAAGATGTCAGCTCTTAAGCTTTGGGGACAGGTGTGGTATCTGCCGTCACTCAGAAATCAAAATGCTCATGCCTGTTATGTCAGTGACAGCGTCTGCCTCATCCTGACAAAGGACTCACTTGACTGGTGGGCTAGCTATAATGAATTAGCTAGCTGAGCCAGTGCCCTTTCCTCCCTCATCAAGGGTAATTTGCATTCTGTACCACCCTGGTCTTTCAAGCCACAGGAGTCCCCACCTTTACCCGGAGGTACTAGAAGGAGATCAGCTCTACCCACAGAGCCTCCTATTGTCTGTGTTGCAACTGATGTCACTTGCCAGATCTCTATCTCCTTTTTGCCCTTGGGACCTCTCCATGAAGACACCTGTCTTATTAGATTAGGACAGCTCCCTGTGGGGACATGGAGATGTATGGATCATGTCTACCGCAGTTTCCATCTCCAAACTATGACACATCATCGATCAGCAACTTTCTGGTCTTGTGTCTCCTCTCTCAGTCATAAATGACCTTGATGGACACCTTCCGCTGTAAAAGTATATTGTACTGCTATGATTTTGCAGCACTGAGAAACATGCCTGTGATGCCATCAGAAGTCTCCTGTTTCTTCTCCAGCACTGATTTTTTCTGCTGTATCCACAGTGAGAGAGGACATTAGCATGAATGAACATGATGGAGGGCTATAAAGTTTTTATTATGGCAATTTTAGGCTGTTCATCTTACAAGTGGCAAACTAACTCCTTGGGAGGGAAGTGCTTGGGAAGCACTCTCGAGCAGTCTGGGGAGGAATCCCAGTGGGGACAGAAGAGAGGAAAGACAAGAGAATTCGTGTTGTTGTTCATAAAAGCAGAATAAAGGCGGTTTGCCGTAATCCACCCACAGCTACACTCAGGGAGTGTGAAATTGTTGTCTTGAGCTGGCCTACCCTGATACAATGGAGAACAATATTTAGCCTCTTACACATACTAGTTTGGGACTGGGTAATGTGATTAATAAAATGCTGTTTGCACAATACCCAGCACAGCTGCCACGGCATGTGTACATGTACTGGACTTGTGGATGAATAGACTCTGACTGCTCAAGCACTTTACTCGTATTTACTCCCCTTGGCCCTCCTTCCTCTCGAAAAAAAGACAATTTCTGTGCATCTTTCCCTGGTCGCTGGACTGTGACTTTCAGACAGGTTTGGATAAGTATGTGTAGGTGTGGGTTGTTTTGTCACTTATTGCCAGGGCACTGCAGAGCTCTCTGAGTTTAAATTTATGTGTTCCGGCTTTTATTGCTGTGCCACTTGGCTCTTTTGAATTATCTCAGTCACCAAATGAATTTTATAGTCCATTGGGGGCTGTCCATGCTTGTTAAGGTGATATTTCCATCTCCAGCGTGCCGTGGAATCTCATCCGCCACGCAATGATCACTTCTACCTGCCAGCTGCCTATTGCTTCTTCAAGAAACATCTCTGGTCCTTGGAGACTCATGCTGTTATGGGACTGGTTGTGGAGGAAGGGGCTTCTGGAGAAATGCCCGACTCTCAGTGCACAACAGGACATAACTTTTGCTCAGGAAAGAGATTAAATAGATGCTGTTGCAATGGGGGGTTGTGCCAACTGTTAAGATAGGTCTGTTTGGTGCAGAGAACCAGCAAGTTATGGCTTTAAGGTGCACCCCTAGGCCTTGCTTCACCTGTTTGTCTTATCTAAATCTCCCTTCTTTCAGTTTAAAGCCATTCCCCCTTGTCCTGTCACTACATGACCTTGTAAAAAGTCCCTCTCCAGATTTCTTATAGGCCCCCTTTAGGTATTGGAAGACTGTTATAAGATCTCCCTGAAGCCTTCTCTTCTCCAGGCTGAATGACCCCAACTCTTTCTTGTCCTTTTGTGACAAGGACACCAGTATGGGGCTCCATCATGGTGCACACAGACACTCAGACCAGGCCTGGACTTTTGTTGCTCTTCTTCCTGATGCTACCCATTCTTTCTCCATTAAGCTGACCCTTCTCTTCTAGAGGGTGTTTTCTTTTTTGCAAATATCTCCCCAGTGTCACTATATTGAAGTTGTCAAAGTTCTGGGGGCATTTTGGAGAGAGTTCCCCATGCCCTGCATCAGGTCTCATATTGCAGCAGATCTGCATGGTGGCAGAAGTGGGAGAGGATATGAGGAATTTATCACTCTGCACTGATGAATGCTTAGGATTCAGTATGGTGCTGCAGTGTGAGGAGTAGTCCAAGGACAGACCTAATTGCTTGCAGTCCTAGCAGGAATCATGAAAGTCTCCCTCTCCATCTCTGTGTCCAGAAGTCCAGCATCACCTTTCCTCATTCCCAGAAGGCTTCTCAATGTTATTCTTAGGAGATCCTACAGACACACTACTAAAAAGCCCTTTGTGGCCCTTGCTGGCTGGTCAGCAGCTCATGTACTTCCGCAGTCCTGGGAGCCTGCAACCTCTAGAGAGATGGGCTCTTGTTTTTCAGCCACTGTGTTATCCATCACATAGGCAAGATACTGGTTGTTCTTCAGATGATCTGGCGGTCTTACTGATCCCCTTAGCAGAGCTCCCATTGGAATAAACCACTCGAAGATAACTTGCCAGTTTCTTTTTCCTGTGAAAAGGTTTCCTGATGGTATTTCTTCATGAGTTTCTGCTGGACTTAATGTGATATTGTTTCCTTTCTCTGCTTTTCCTGGGTAAACTACTGATCTTGCAGCTCCCCGTGATTCATTTCCTTGAAGTAAGGCTAATTTGTTTTCAGTTTAAGTCCTGGATCTTGCAAATTACTGTGTGTGGGCACTTTGCAGGATCTGGGCCCCAGATTTTCATTCTCCACTGTCATTAGCTGTGTTAAAGTCTGTGTTAATCCCTCTCCAGCCAACTGTCTTCATACAGCAATTTAACTGCTTTATACTAACCTGGCATACCTCTTCCTGCTGGCTTGTGTCACCCTTGTGACAACCATTGTGCCTCTCTTACTGAGTGCAAATAAAAGCAAATTATAAGCAAAATAAAGCTTAGAGCTATACATTTCTGAAACCAAAATCCTGTAAGGAGTTATCATGTCCATCATTTAACTAAACTGTACATATCTAGCATTTTTAATCTGCCATCATAAATCAATCCCTCCAGGCTACCCTCTAATTCAGCCATCTGGAAATATAGAGCTGACAATAGGAAGAAGACTGAAATGCCTTTTGGGGGGATGGAGAGGAGCAGGGGAGGGACTGAGCAGTAGCAAATAATACTTCGTATTTTATAATCCCTTCTATCTAAGGATCTCAATGTACTTTGCAAACAGGAGTGAATTAAGGGTCAGTGTGTCCCTCAAGAGGTTGGGAAGTCTTGTCACAGATCCGTGTCAGCCAGTTCTGGTCTTTATGAAGCATGTGCAGCTCTTGGAATTGCTCAGCCACTGCAGGGATAGAAGTCATTTCTTCCTGCTGCAGGAAATTAGCTTCTACCTGCTTCAGTTAGAGATGGAGAGAAGGGTTCACATTAGGAGCAGGAGGTCTCTGAAAGAGATGAAAGAGTCTGACCCCTCTTAATAAAGGTAACTGGATTAAATGTGAGCGTATTATAAACGCTTTGTATTTTAGAGGCAGGAAAAATTCAGACATGGAAAGACAGAGTGGTATGTCCCGCAGCACGCAGGGAATAAGAGACAGAGAGAGGGAATCTTCATCAGTTGTTTTGACTGCAGAACAATCCTCCTATCTGCAAGTAGTAGTGAGTTTTCCTTACTTGTGGCCAGCAGCGTGGAGTTTGGGCTATACAGCTAGGGATTTGATTGAATGGCTTTATCAGAAACTCCAGATTTGCTTACAGGCACCAGGGGAACAGTCTTTCTCAGGAGATTTGCGCTGCTTCCCTCTTTAAAGGCAATTGTTTTCAAGAAAGATGACAATACCTGTCTGTCTGGTGGTATCTTGGCATTCCACACCAGGTGCCCCCAGCTCCAGGAAGGCACACTGGCCTGCACAGAGATGAGATAGAAGAAGGAACCTTTTTCTTTAAGGTTTAACTGAATTTTTGAATGTAGGCTTGCATTTGTTCTTCTCTTACCCTTACTGCTCTAACCCATCCCCAGTAATTATCTCTCAGATTCATCCTGTCCCTCCATCCCGATTCTCCTTAACTGCTTGTTCAGATTAGGAAGCATCCTTTCATTCTCTCTCTCTCCCATCCTCATTAAATCTTCTTTTCATATTTTTTTCCTTTATCTTCATCTCCTCCTTCCAAGACTGTCACTAAATTAAAAAAAAAAAAAAAAAAAATAAGGAAAGAAAAAAAGTGAAGGAAAGCTCTTTAATGTGTTTTTAAAAATCCCTTTGAAAATGATGCCGTCTGCATCTCTCTGGCTGTATATATATATATATTTATTTATTATGCAGACTACACTAGAAATTGGCTTATTGATAAAAGCCACAGAGGCTGCTGTTTGTTGATGATTAGGTGCAAAGAAGAGGCTTTTCCCTGTTAAGATGGGTAAATATCAAGGAAGTTTGCCAACAACACCACGATGTGTTGTGCGGTCAACATGTGGAAGGAAGGGACCTTGACAGGCTTGAGAGGTGCCAGTTGCAAACCTCATGAAGAACAACAAAGATCAAGTGCAAGGTCCTGCATCTGGGTCAGGGCAATCCCAAACACAAATACAGGCTGGATAGAGACTGAATGGAGAGCAGGCTTGGGGCTGTTGGTTGATTAGTCATTATGTCCATTAGTCAGCCCTAGATAGGAAATTGTACAGAACAGCATCTTCTTACACAATGAGAGCAGGAATGGGATGTTCTCTCTTTGTAGGCAAAAATAAAACAGCAGGACTTTGCTGGTTTCAAATACATGAGGACCCAGGCAAAAAAAAAAACCTCAAAATACCCTTAAGTTTGGGAAGTTTGTCATATAGATCCATGTGCTAGTGCCTGGTGAGGTCGGAAAAGACCACTAATTCATCTCAGCTCTGATCTGAAAGTGTTACTATGATAAGACCATGTGTGTCCATACTGCCATTGCTATCTCAGGTTCCGAGAGGAATGAAACTGCAGCAGCATAGGCTTCTGTGTTGACCATGTATTTCTAGTCAGAGCTGTGTGCCTTTAGCAAGTAAAACCTATGCCCTTGCATCTTTAGAGCTGTTGGCAATCAGGACACCCAGACTGAATGTAGCTTGCTGCAATCACACTTCTGTTATTGGTAATGAGCTTGGTAAATCCTGGGAGTGGAGATCCAGACCATCTGTGGAATCCAGTTTAGCCAGCTGCCTGGGCACTGACATGAAAGAGCTGGTTTGATGGCCTCATGCAGAATCAGAGAAGCATTGGTGGGAGGGGACCACTCATTGTGTCTCTAGTCTCCAGTCCAAGCTCCTGCTTGAAGCCAGACAACTCCCAAGAGCCAGTGTGTCAAGATCAAAAGGGCTACATCTCACTGGATTAATTTCCTCATTTCCCAACTTCCCCTGCCTCGTGGCTGCCGCTACCTCCTTGCCACTCTGCCAACACCAGGGCAGCCCTGGATGCCTATCCAGATCTCAGTTCCAGAGGCACACGCGGTGGCATGCTGCAGAGCCAGTGTGAATCCAGATAAGCTTATTCACCAGTGGCTTGTGACTAATCATTGAAAACTGCTTCAGCCATTGGAGACTGCTACTGCAGAAGGAAGGAAACAGGCCCAATGTACTATATAGTGGGGATTTAATTCTCTCTCTGCAAAAGTCCTCCTGCGGGAAGCAGCTACTGGGGGAAAGGAGAGAGTCTCTGGATAGTCAGGAAGCATAACCTCTTACTCTTATCATCATCTCCGCCATTCAACTGGTTGTAGAGTCCATGTCACAAATGAAAGAGTACATCATGACTTTTCTGCTGCAATACCTGGCATAGTCATAAAGTAGAAATAGGGAAAGGAAAGCTACAAATTGATAACATCAGGAACTCAAGCAGAAAAAATGAAGTAGGACAAAGTTAGAGGACACATGGGAGAAAGAGGGAACTGCATCACAGCGCAAGTCAGTACAAGTTCTCCTCAAGAGGTGGATCCAATTGTGGGTGGTGGTTTACATTTCGCCCCAACTAGTAACCTATAAGGAAGCAGTAATTAATATAAGGAACCACTTAATAATAAAAACTGGCATTGCTGCAGGGATCCAAGGAACTCTGGTCTATTTTAGATTGCCTTCCATTGTGACTAGGGCTGCATTCTCCAATAGCAGCCACAAAATGTTGCTGAAAACCCAGCAGAGGTGCTCATGGAGCGTGGGAGGAGGGTTTCTGCCATACCTGTGACCTGATTCATGCTGGTAGTATTTTGCTCAGAAGCAGAAAACAGCCTGCAGTCTGTGGTGGTGCCAAACAAAGCCCAGAGCATATCCACCTGCAGTTTAAGCTGTATCATTTTGAACTTGCCTTTGGCCTTCCCATTTCTGTGTAATTCTGCCTTTTGGCTGTCCCTTGTTCCCTTGGTACATAAGGGAGGGCAATACCCTGCGTCTTGCTGTCTGCAGTTGCCACTCCCCCCCAGAAAAGTTGTGATGCTCAGTGATAACATGCATCCTAACAGTAGGGACCCTTGTAATGTCTTGTCTCGGAGACATAGCAGGCATTTGCAGACCAATCTCTGTGCTCTTCTTCAGTGTTTATTCCCTGATTGTTAACCACTGCTTCCACAGAGCACTTTGTTTTTCATGACTTGTGTAAGTGGCACATTTGTTCCCAGACAAGGTTTGAGAGTGAGAACAAATCTAGTTTATCCTGATAAAGTGAAAATTAAAACAGTGGGCTGCACAACTGGAAACAGGAGTTATGCAAAATGAGACAGTAAAAAGCACTGTCAGTTATCTGTGACACTCTCACTCCCTTCCCAGCTCTTCATTCAAGAGCTCTCTCCCAGCCTGTGGCTTGTGCAGCTCTATGAATGCAGAGTGAACACCAGGAGTTGTTCTTCCTGACTGAATAGCGTATGGTCTTCCAGGAGACATCCTTCCATCATTAAGGAACATGGAATGAATATGCCTTTTCAAAGAGCTCCTGACCCTGCTGTCCTTACTAGTTCTTTTACCTAGAAAAGGAGGGTGCACACTAGGATAGTTCTTTCCCTTCCTGATATGCTGTTCAGAAGATTTCTGTTTGGAGTGTCTTGTTTAGGGTTTGATGACTGTTGATGTTTGATTTCCTGTTGGAAAGGCAAATGAATCATTATCAGGTTTTCATATTCAGCACAGGCATCACCCTTCACCTCCTTTACTTCCTTTAATGGAGGCAGTTGGGAAGGTGAGGGTTCTCCAGGGCTCACATAGATCCAAACAGAGCTGTTAAATAGTAAGATGGTGAGATGATCACTGTTGGGCTGGACAGTACACAGCAGTCTTCACAGCAGTGATGTGATGCCTCAGTATCATCCTCCAGTAGACAGGGACATCAGGAGGGATCCCTGTTGAGTTGCTTGCACAGGACACAGCACTCTGGGACCTTGCCACTACTGTGGCTCTGCAAGCCTAAAACCAGCCAAGCCAGGCTATGATTTAGCGAAGAAGTTCAGATCACAGTGTTATGGGCAAGGGAGGTTTCCAAGCTTCCTCAGACTTGGAATGTGATCAATTAGACATGAAGAAAAAAAATGTTTAATTAAACTAACATGAAAAAGCCCAAAAGGGTCACAAAAACTGATGGCAGTGATGCTAGTTCCCCACAGCATATGGCAGAGCAGCCGCTCTTCCCTTGCCACAGACACAGGACTGTCACTTCAGAGGGAGGTACAGCCCTTTCATTTTACCAGCTGTCACAGTGGCAGCAGAGGGTCCATCCTGGGAGCTGCCATCCCTCCTGCCACCTTCCCTTGACAGGATTAGGGTCAGCCTACCTCAGGGGACCTGATTTCACCTGGGCAAGGCAAATAGAGGAAAGCTTCCCATTTTTCCACTGCTGGAGCCTGCCCGCTTGACAGAGGGTGGCGTAATGCTGGGGCTGGCTGTGACAGGATTGGTGTAGAGCATCACTTGCAGTGAGGGGTTTTGGAGCCCCTCTGCTATGTGTCACTGCAATTGAAGGACTTTATTCTTTTATCAAACAGAATTTATACTGGGATCTGTATCATCTTCAAAAACAGAGAAGTCTTGATGTTCTCTGTGTTCATGGCTTTTTCATGTGGGAGCATTTCAAGGGGTAGGTAGCTCTGGTTTCCCAGCTCCAACTTGCACAGCACATGTCCTTAGGTATGGCAGAGCCAGGGATCCCAAAGCTGGTCATAGGGAGTAGGTCTGTATCCTCATCTCCATCAGCTGGAGGGACAACTTCTGGTTGTCAGAAATGATAAGTGATTTGAGCAAAGGCTTGTTTAGATCTCTTAAAGGATCGTGATGATCCATTTCCTATGGGAAGGTATTACGAAGAGCATTGAGTTAGGGAGCTTGGCTTTTATGGTTCTGATGACTCACATCCTTGGCTTAGAAAGTCTTGCTGTCCCTTTGCCTGCCACGGCTTCCCTCAGTTCAAGCAGCAGTGCATCATTTGGTATTCCCTTTCATGTGCAGGTAATGCGCTCTGTTATACGTAAGCATGGAAGGCACAATCATGAACTTGAAAGGCTTTAGGCTTGTAGAGCTCTGTGGGAGGACCAGGAGGGTGGCTGAGTGTTGGTAGCTCAGTTTTAGTAGATTTTGAAAGGGTTACAGACACTGGGATTTTGGTGTTCAAGTATCACAGTATTCCAGGTGTTTAGCTTTTAACATGCTGGTCTTTCAGTATATTTAAGCTGTATAAGAAGAATGGTGTGGTTCTGGCAGTCCCACACACTAGAGGAGGCAGGGAAAGAGGCAGTGGGACACGACTGAGTGGGAAGCATGGGGAAAGCTCAAGCGTAGTTGAAAGCATAGAAAGGAGGAGGCTCCTAGGAGGTGAGGTCAAGAAGGTGAAAAGGACAGACAGGCTGAAATTGCTGTAGGTCTCTGAAAGTAGGAAGAAGAAATTGAAACTCAATCCAGCGAACACTTCAGAACCGAAGGAGGGATGAAGTGGATACATGTGCTATGATGGGATTTCAGGGTGAGGAAGCAGAATGCTAATGGCTGTATTGTGTATGCTTTACATGTCAGAGAAGCTGAACTGCATGGAAGTGAGCAGTAATGAGCGGCCAGGCATGTCTCCCAGCTGTCAGGACAAAAAAAGAAAGGCTTGGGTGCTGGCCCTGTTGCAGAGCTGTCTGAATCCCAAGGGCCTTCAATCTGAAAGCCTTTCCTTGGGAGATTCATTATCTCCTCTGTCATCCCCACAGTCTCTCATTCTCTGCACCGGCAGCATTCACCCCCAGACTCTAGAGAGCATCCTGCATCATAGTGGCCTCCTCCTTCCTTTCATTCCTACCAGCTCCCTAAAGGCTTCTGCCTTTCTACGCTCTGTGAGGAAATTAGTTTGCTGAAGAGAAAGGGCAGAGTCATTGTAAAAACTATTACAATGTTTAATTGTAAAGGAGGAAAAATCATTTGTGAATTAAATGTATCATCCTGTTTACTACACAGAAGAGTAAGGACTGATTTGAGAGGAAGCAGGCTTTTTGGTAGCCTGAAGCCCAGGAGATGCAGCTAAGAAAACAGTGGCTTTTAGAGCAATAACAAGGCACTCAGCCTTGCTTTCCCTGTACTTTCTTAGATGTCTGCTTGACTTTAAATACCAAAGCGTGTCCTGTTTTCCATCTGCCTCTTCATCCTGTGCTCTCTGCTGGGCAGCACACATGCAGTGAGTGGGGTCGCTGCAGCTGCAGCAGTGACCACTTGTCATCTGAATCACATTAACTAATCTAGCACTAATGAGAGGGGTGGTGGAGTATCTCCAGCTGTGTTTTCTCTGCCTAGGCACAGTGCAATGGTGTTCCTGTTTTTCTCTGCCTGTTGCATAAAGTATCAGAGGTACAGCAGAGGTTGGGCTACTCCTGAGGAGTCGGGATGTTTGTGGCTGCCTGTATTACACTAATACAGTACAGCCTTCAGGCTTTCCTCTGTGTGAGGAATGAGAGTAGTGAGAGACTTCCAGCAAGTGGCCAGAAGGAGGTGGAATCTGTGGAATAGTCACACTGCATCGGTAAGATGCCGACAGCAGTAGCTGTCTACCTGGTTGCTCAACTATTAAATAGCATGTCTGTACTCCCATAGGATGTTCTGCAGGAATAATTAATAGTGATTACATAATGATAATACAATGGTTATGCTAATAGTTCTGTCAGCTGTGTGTAAAGAAAGATGAGACAGTACTATAAATATAGTAGTAACTATGTGGAGAGAAGTCTTAATGACAAGAGTTTTGCAAGAGTAAATATGCTGATATTGTTTATAACAAAGAGTATAGTTCCTTACCTACTATAATCAGGCTTTGCAGATTCCTTGCAATTAACTTACCATGTTTCAGCCCATCTCTTCTGTTTCCCCTTCTGTTCCCCTGCCACCAGCTGCATGTTGTCAAGATTCGTTGCTTCTGAGTCAAGCAAGAAACCAAGTTGGGCAAGTAGATGCTTGTGAACACGTATACTAAACCTTACAGCAGAGACTTAGGCACATACGGCAAACCGTAGGCAGCCTGAAGCTCAGGACAGTTACAGACTCGGTGTTTGGAAGGCTTTGCCTGGATCCCCACTTCCATTAGCATTGTATTTCTTTGCACTATGTCATGACGAAGGTGGATGAGGAAAAGGGATGAGACTTCTTAAGCTGGCTCAGTTAGGGTACACGGTGTCCCATTTTGTCAAGCGGCCTTGTTACTCAGTACATGCACACTTACAGACTCACAACAGCTACGCTAGGACACCCAGCCTCCTCTGAGCAACCAAACTGGACACAGAGATAAAGCGAGAACCCCTGGTGTGTGCTGCACACTCATATCTCCTGCCACTGGCTTCAGGGGGAACTTAGAGCAGCTATGCATTTTGGGGGGGCTTAGTCCCCAGCTATTGTTGCTCTGGGCAAAAGAAGGAAACTGAGGTTAGTCATATCATAGGTTCTCAAACAAAAAGTGGAGGGAAGCAGGGGTTAATGGAAGGAAGATCTTCTGTGGCTGTGCTAAGCAGGTAACCAGTTACAGCTGGGATGAAGGGCTGCTGCCAGGGAGAGTAAGGCAGTTGTTGGGGAGGCTAGTTACTATTTCAAAACTCTCCTCCTCAGCAGAAACCTAGGAAGGAGACAATTAGATTCAGAAATCCTGTGAGGAGGGATCTGTGCTGACTGGGCAGCAGCTTATTACTCATGGATTGCAGTGTATAGAGGACATTAAGGTTTTCTCCTGCCCAGGCAGTTGTGCTCTGCAGAAGAGGACATGACATACGGTAAGCTGACCGATAGGCTGGGTTTACTGGGAGGATAAAAGGGGCAAGATTTCCTCAGAAAGAATCTTTCTCAGGAGTGTAACCACAGGTGAGGGATTACATAGCCTGGACCATGCTGGAAGGTGCAGGTAGCTCTGCCTAGAAACCTAGCCTTTGTTCCTGGCCTCACAAGAAGTTATGCCTGTGAGGAATCAGCAACTTCAGGCACTAACTGTGGACTTGAAACTGCTCCAGGTCTATTAAAGCTGTGGTGGGAGGTATGGCCATAATGTCGGAGGTCCAAGGAGCATTCCGACAGCACAGATCCATACCAGCTTTGTGTCTGATGCTATCTGACAGTGAAAGCTGCCATACTGAGGTGTCTCAAGGATAGGAGGTGTATTGTTTCTTATACTGATGCTTCTATGGGGTGCTTTTTAGGAGTATGTGTTATGATTGAATTACTTGAAAGGCATTAATAGTGGTAGATCAGATTAGATTACTCAGTGGAGCACGGGATTGGTAGCATTACAGAAATAAAGACTTTCTCCTGATGCTGACTGAAAAGGTTGGAGGAATTATTGCTTTTGCAAAATATGTCTTCTTCTTCCTTTGGGGCTTGGGAGCTTGGATCAAGTGCATAGACCCTGTGCTGCAAGAACCCAGAGAGCCCTCTTACAAAATTCCTTTGTGCAAATTAGCTTCCAAGTTCAATTACGTCTTGAAGTTGCATTATTGTTGCTCTGTAAAAGTATCTGTATGGCCTTCTTGGCAAAATCTTTAGGAATGCTTTAGTGCTTTCTGAGGGCAGAAGTGGCCTCATGGTCTGGTGGAAGGCAGATGGCTCTGGAGGAATGCAAAAGTATCCTCAACTGCTGTCTTTGTTCTTTGAAGATCACCTTTGGGCACACGGGGTCCAAAGTGCTGGAAATATTGATGCGCAGTGGTAACTTCTGATTCAAATCTATTTGCTTAGAAGATGAAATGTGTTATTTCTTGGTTGTGTTATAGAAATTTTAACCCAGTACCTATGTCCACTTTGGAGAAGGTGCGTTTATTTATATACAATTCCATTGTAGCTTGTCTTAAAACATTGTCTAACATTTGCTGCTGGTACAGTACCTGGCCCATTGGAAGGGCCTGCACTATGACTTATTGCCTTCACCAAAAAGCCAAAGCAGGAGGGCCTGGGATTGACCACACCATGCAAGTACAACAGCTAGTAATAAACTTGATTCATCCTGTAGCAATCCACACTTCCCATGCTGTGCATGAGCAAAAGGTGATCTGGTCTTTCGTGCAGCCAAGTCCTAGCAAATGGGCTAAACCATGTTGTACAAACCACAGGCTATGTAATCATAGGGCAGACTTCTCTGTGCCTCACTTGTTCCCATTTAGGAACCAAAGAGATGGAGGAGGAAGTGGGACAGTGGGGTGACCTGAAGGAAGAGAGGAAGAGAAATGTGCTCCCATTTTCAGATCTCTTTCTCTTCTCATTTCCCATTTTTCCCTGTTTGAGAATGTGCCAAATACCTCTTTGCCTGTTCCTCTGCCCTCTCCCAGATCTCATCTCTCTTCAGAGCTTTGGCTTTAAGCATGCACGCATATATATGCAATTAAATGCAGGCTTTGACTTTTCGCCTGGGAAACTGGAGGGATAAGGTGAGCTAAGCTTTTAATTATGAGTACCCATTCTGGGAGTCAGGGAATTCAAGCTAACAGTAGATGCTGCGGCACTGCTTAATCCTGTTTTACAGGGAAGAGAGGGAAAAAAATCTCATGAATCTGCTGGAGAAAATATTTCCTGAACATGTAAAGAAATGCTTTGCCTTTTTCACTTTCCTCCTTTTTCCCTTTCATGCCAAGTGGATTTGATTATGGCTTTTGTTACGGTAGAAATGTTAATGTGCAGCTCTGACCCCTAAGACCAAGCTGCTTGTGCCAAGGGTTTTTTGTTTCTTTCTTTCTTTCTTTCTTTCTTTCTTTCTCTTGCTTTTTCTCCTATCTCTCTCCTTTAGGGCAGACATAATGGGCCAGGTTCATCTGGGCTTTTTCAACCACTGGCAAGGCTGGAATTTCACCACAGACACCTTTGCCTCTAAGTGATTTTCTTGATGGGGAGGTGAACAGCATAGGAGTTTAGCAACGCTACTTCCAAAACAAGCACGGTTGGAGTTGTTTGGGGAAGAAAAGGAAAAAGCATGTTAGTTTGTCCTATAAAGAAATCACTAACAAGGATTTGCAGCTTTACAGGAAGAAAAAATTGTTCTCATTTGCTCACCACAGGCCAGTTATGATCATAGAATCAACTAGGTTAGAGAAGACCTTTAAGATCCAGTCCATTTGTTACCCCAGCACTGCCAAGACCATCACAAAACCATATCATTGAGGACCTCTTCTATACAGGTTTTGAACACTTCCAGGGATGGTGATTTCACCACTTCCCTGGGAAGCCTGTTCCAATGCCTGACCACCCTGTCCGGGGGGGTGGGGGGGGGGGGATGTTATCCAGCCTAAACCTCTCTTGGCAGAGCTTGAGGTCATTTTGTCTTGTCCTACCGCTTGTTACTTGGCAGAGCAGACCGACCCCACCCCACTACACCCTCTTTTCAGGTAGTTGTAGAGAGCAGTAAGGTCCCCCCGGAGCCTTCTTTTCTCCAGACTAAATATAATCTGTGGTCCAATTTGATTTACACCAGTCATCCGCTCCCCAAATCCCCTTCCAGATTTTTCCCCTGTGTTTTAGGATCAGTAAATTCTTGCCTTGCTAAGAAAATGGAAAGGCACTACAGAAGGAGGTAGGATCAGACCAGAAACCCCTGCTAGTATAACGGGTATAAATACCAGGCAAAGGCCTGCCATGGAAGAAAATCAGAACAGAAAGTGAAGCTAGAAATGTAGCATCTCTGCCTAGTCACTGGAAGACTTCACATCACCACCTCTTTCTGTCCTTCTCACCCCAGCCTGCGCTATGGCTGTGTCAGTCAAAACCCGCTCCCTCTCACATCTGTTCATATGCCATCTTCTGCAGCGTGGCTCCTCTGGCTTGTGCTGGAGCCTCTGTCATGCCAACCTTGGTTTACGCTGGGCTGTGGAGATGTTCTAATTGCCACCAGTAGCCTTTGCAATTCCTTCCAAACACTTCCCACTCTCCTCTTTCTCTTTAAATTAAATAGGTGAAAGTGTGAAGCTTTTGCGTCTGAGGATACTGGTAAAAGAGGGAGAGAGAAGTCTTGCTTTCCATAAATGAGTGCCAATTATATAGGGATACTTTGCAAAGCAGAGCTTGTTATACCATGTACAGGGGCATAACTTTCTTAACATCCTATAAATGTCTAATTTAAACTTTACTGGGACTTTTATACTTTAAAGAGGCTGCAGTCAAGACCAGATTTGTTAGAAGCCTGTCTTCTAAGAGAAGAATGGGCTAGGGGTGGGAGCTAGGAGTTTAGAGGACAAGACAGTCAATAGCATTATTGAGTTGCTGCTTTCTAGCTTGCTTCTGTGCTTCAAGAAGAGATAGGCTAACATCAGCATTTCAAATGGGATGCTTGAATTTGAAGACCTCAGTCTGAACCTGTTCTTACAGTTTTTGTTCTGGATGGGTTTCTACTTGGCATCTCCTGACAGCTTTCTGCTGTGGACTGTAGCTCTCTGTACTGCATAGTAGCTGAGGCCTTTGCATAGCCTGCTGTTAACTAGGAGGCTTGTTCGACTTACTGAAATGAAAAGCCTATAAATTTTGCTGCTGCCTCTGAATATCCTCTGTAATACCTTCATGACCCCTCTGATTAATTTCCACAGTGCAGCTTTGCCAGGTAGACCTCTGTAACCTTCTAGCTCACCTCCCTAACCTGCTGCTCCTCCCAGGGTTCCCACCATTAAAAGCAGAATAATCTAGCCAAACCTACCCCCTTGAAACAGATTTAAGGACTGGCATGGCCTTGGCATGCAAATGGATTCCCTTCTCCGAAGTTACCACTTGCACAAAACCTCTCTTCTTGGCCTCAGCTCTTCTTAGATGCTACTCTTCCTTCCTTTGGTTGAATTCTTCAATTTAGAAAACTGGTGGTGTGCCTGTGTGGCTACAGCATGAATCAACTGTGATGAAGATTGCCTCAAACTACGTGGTGTGCAGTTTAGGATTTCAAAGTCTGTATTAGGTTGCTTGCTTTAGAGAGATTTTAGTGTGGTTTTGGTCAAGTGGGAGGTGTGACAAGGAATTTTGTGGTTGCTTAATGAAACAGTCCATAGGGATCTGGGCTGCCAACCTGTGCGTATGCAGAGAGAAGGTACTTGAAAAACTAATACGTTCTTTAACTGAAAAAAACCCAAACATGTATGGGCTTCTCAAGAACACTTGAAGTCCCAAAGGGGCTCGTTGTGGTACGCTTTGTGAGTCCTTTGCTACCACTTAGTCACAAGGAAAATGCAAAGTTCCTTGGTGAATTTTGGTTTTTGGTCTTCCTAGTCACCTTATTTCACCTGCTTGTATGTCACAGGTAACAGCAGTGCCCTGCTTCACTAAGACACTGCAAGGGGAAATGTGTGAAGTCTATCTTTATCTAGTGTGATGCCTGGGAAGGAGGAGTGTTCCAGGGATTCCCTGTCCCTGAACAGGCCCATGAGGGTTGGTTTTGATTGTTGATGTGGGGAGGGTCATTTTGTTTCTGTTTTCATCTGAGGATTGATTTCATATTGCCTCCTTGATAGGTGCTTCAGCCCAGGGCAAAGTCCCTTACTTTCTTTTCTTGGTTGGTTCTGCTGATCCTGAAGGAAGGGCTTTGTGAACAAACAGGAATAAATGCAGTTTGTCGTGTGCCCAGTTTTGCTTAACATTTAAATGTATTCTGTGAGCCATCATGAGGTAGAGCTGAGGCACAGGAGGGCTGCAGAGCTCTGAGGTAAGGACCTTCATTGGCTGGTTTGCTGCTTCCTACCTTCTCCACCTCCAACCTTGGTATCTTCTTCTGAGAGCCTCCCATGAACAAGCTCAGCACAACCATACCAGACTAAGTGCTCTGACCACTACCACAACCTACATTTCAAACCACCTTCACAACAGACAGTAGCTCTGAAGAAGGCACTCTACATATTAAAGTGTTTTAGAGAAGGAGAGGTTGAAAGAAGGAAGTTACAGTGATGTAAAAAAACACACTGGAAAAGGAAGAAGCAAAAGGAAAGGAAGCATTCTATTTCAATTGGTGTTGTCTAGTCCAAATACCTTGGCCATGGACTTGCCTATAAGATGGTGTGAGAGAGGTGAGGTAACAGTTCTGTCAGTATGTCAAGAGGGTATGTCTGGGAGAAGCATTTATTTAAGATAATTGTGATCAAATATTCATCAACTCTCTCCCCCTCCATCCCACTACAGCTTCTTTCCCGCTTCTCTCAGCTGGAAAAGACTTCAGAGTGAAAGAGGGAGCAGCACTTAAATGCTTATTTATGTTGTCATTTCCAGGCATTTTATCAGGTCTCTAATGAAATAGATTTTCTCTCAAGAGGTGCATATTTTCTGAGCCAGAGGGGGAGAGTGCTACACATTGCTGAAAAGTCTGCCCACATTCAATACATTTGTTGCATTATTAATGATGATAAAAGCAAGAGGTTATAAACATTTTCTTTTCTAAATAGTAATTGCAGCTGACCTTAGCTTTAAAAAAAATAATAGTAGGGAAAGAATGGGGGGGCAGGGGAACCACAAACCCAATGAGCCCAGAATGTAACTGGCAGGGTGAAACTCCTTTCTTGACAATCCCCAATGCTTTCACATATATCATTTCTAAGAGCACTGCCAGAGCCAAACCATTTGGGACTAGAATTACAGCAGAGATTAGCAGGATTCTGTTCCAAGAATATCTTTATGGTGATCACTTGTCACTACAAATAAATCCTACTGGTCTTTTTCCCTCGGTCTCATCCTTGGCTTGCTTACACTTCAGAAATCATTCTTCTCATCCCCTCTTTTCCAGCAAGCAAAATTCAAGTTGCTGCTTTGAATGGCTGCTGGTTTATCGTGACTCAACACAGCCCTGATGGAGGGGGTAAGGGGATAGATACAGGAATTTCTCGTACTTGTTTTCATACTTGTTTTCTCATACGTGTTTTCGATGGTGGTATCAGAATATTGGATGTTTCTGTAGTATCACATGGGACAACAGTGTGTACACAAAGGTACACACCTTGTGTTATAGGTAGGTTACCTTATATTCCATTGCCTCGAACAGAATGGAGGTGCTTTTTTAGCAATGAGTATGTGTCACAACAGCACCCAGAGCATCCCACCAAGGTGAGATTCCTGTTATGCTGTGTGTTGTTCAAATAAATGCAGCGAGAGGTCATCTGAGTAAAACAGCAGAAAACGAGGGCACAGAGAAATAACACAGGTTGTTGATATTCGTGCATTGGTTCAGTGGGTATGAGGACCCAGGCATTCCGAGGCTTGCAGTGCTGTCCTATCTAGTGAACCACATTCCTTTTCTCTGATACTAATATAAGCCAGGCTGTAGACAGGGCAGTTGGTAACTAGACCATCTGCTTCCCGGATGCTGGTGGTACTGTTGTTCAGAGCAGCATGAGACAAATTCTGCTGCTAGAATTCACCACAGCTGTAGTGAAACCCACTGAGTTTTATGGGTGATGCTGAGAGCAGGCTGAGACCTCCTGGCTTTGAGCAGCAGAACTGGAATTTAAGCAATTAAGTATGATATTGTACTGTTAAATGAACAATTCAAGGTGCTTATGAATATAAACCCTTGGAAGGAAGTTGCTCATTTCTGTTGCTTTCTCTGGAGCTTTAAGAGACACTGTGTGTTAGCGTTGGAGCTTAGGCTGGTGTTTGGATATGCTTTGAAAATCTGAACACGTTCACTAATATGTTGGCTTTGTTTGTGACAGAATGCCTTATTCCTATTTATTATTTCACTCATCTATTATTTATATTACAGTAACAGCTAGAGGCCTCTTTCTGCTAGGTGTCACACAGATTCTTTGAAGGAGGAAAGTTTGTCTCCTAATACTCTGCCTGAGAGGCGGGAGTGTGTTCAAAGGAAGTAGCAAATCAGTTGCAGAACTTAGAAAAGGATCCAGCTCTCTTGAGTCACGGCTTCTTGACTTAACCAATGCCCTTCATAAGCAGCTATATGAAACAAAGCAATTGCTCTCGCTTTGGATGAAATCTTTTGTTTAAGCTGATGCTGAATGGGAGCCTTTAAATATATCAAAAAACTAGCATTCTGTTTGGATGGAAGGAAGGTCTTTCTGTAATATATTGCACAATATGAAGAGGACTGCACTGCCTGAAGCTAGTGGCTTCTCAATTTTTACGGAGCTTAATCTCTTTCTTTTTTCATGTGCTTTCCACATGGCAGAAAATCGGAGATCTTGCTTAGCTTCTCTTCTTGCTACAAGTATTGTCCACGTTGCACAAGGTACCAGGGGAATCTTCCCCAGATGTACAAGTTAAAAACTAAGAGGTTTGATGGCTGCTTTGCTCCCTTGTGTCTGAGTTTAAAAGCAGTCAGTCAGAAAAGGACCAAACCCTTGGGGATTCACATTTGCTTTCATTAGGATAATTAAAGAACAGAATAAGCCCAGCACACAGACTTGCCCCTTTTAAGATGCAAATGAGGGATTCAGTGAATGGTGTTTTGGAGTCAGTTTCTCTTCATGCTTATGCAAAGAAATAAAATACCAGTTTGAAACATAAGGGGATAACCTGAGCTTCTTGTTTTAATGAGTTTTTAAACCAGTGCTGGGACATACATAATTTCCCCTGATCTTGCATCCTTTTTCCACATGTCGATTACGGTCTCTTAAACAGGAGGTTTGACTTTCAATGTAGGCTTTTGATATAGACTGTGAGGAAATGATGCTTGTTGGAGCCTTGGGCTCTTCTCTAGAGGTCATCAGTGATTTAGGCAGCCCCTTTGAGACATGTGTCCCCCTGCTCTAAGCTAATGACTTCTGGCCCTTTGCTATGTGACTTTGTATTTTCTCATGCAGGCTGAGAGCTGGCATACACTGACAGGAGCTGCCCTTGTGAGTGTGAGCACACAGCAGTTGCTGGGGTGGGATGTGACTTTCCCACAGGCAGTGTGTTGGTATACAGTGACTACTGCAGTCATGGGGAATGTGCCACAGCACAGATTTTTGTGGAGTGAACAAGCTGCTTCCCTGATTCTAGTAATCCATGGAAGCCAGTGGAGCTGTACATCCTGGTCTGTGGAAATGTTCCCATGCTGGGAAAAGCATAGTAGTAGTGGCTTACAGTGGATTGTAGAAGAATGAGACCTGATCGTGAGCCTTTGACACAACGGTACCTTCATCTGAAGTAGATACGGTGATGAAGACTGTTGTGGTTGTATTTTACAGAGGGGTGCCCTTGATATCTCCTTTGATGATCTAGATAGTGTTCTTGTCCTCTGTCAGACCAAGCAGCAATTTATTACCTTTGCTAACTTTCCAGTGTGTCTATATGCTTATTTGTGACATTATTTCTGGCATCAGCCCTACTTTTTTTCCCGTTCATAATACAGTTAAGCCAAATACTCATCAAACAGATGCCTTTTCCACAGAGATGTCACTCAACTCATATCTGACAAGCTATTTTCTTATTATTTATGCTCTCTGAAGAGATCTAGGCCCCTCAAAAAGACTGCCTGGACTTCTTCAGTGCATTAAAACTGTGTGCGCACACCAGTGCTATTCTGCACATGCGTGTGGTGTCTTTGCACCTGAAACAGTCAGTTCTTGTCTAAGAAGAAGACTTGGGCTTCTCCGCTTCTTGTGGTGTCATTACACTTGCTTCTCCCATGGGACAGACGCCAGAAGGCATGTGTGGGGAGGCAGCAATTCCATGGAGTATAACACTAAGCAAGTAACAAAGCTATTGCAGGATGCTGGCCTTCACCTCTATTTTTGTAAACACTCAGGTATGAAATATAAATGAATGCTTCAAGGATGCGCGTTTTCTTTGGGGATGGCTGTTTAAGTCTTCATTGTTATAGGAAAGCTTGTTCTCTTGGGGTCTGGAAAGCAAGAAAGATAATACCTTTTCCTCTTCTCTCCCCAGGTGCCACTTCCACACGTTACTCTTCCTTTTTTTCTTGCTTCTTTCGCTGAATAGTAACAGTGCAAGGACCCCTTCCTAAGCGAGACTGTCCTTATATATGCAACACAAGTAAATTCTTAAGCACATTATATACCTCAGCAGCTGTCCTCTTCACGTGGGAGTTCGCTTGATTCTGGACCGTGTTTCTTTAACCCATGTCACTCACGTGGGTAGCTCCTAGGACTTGACGACAGCCTGTTTAACATGGCACAGAGGCTGAGATCAGAGCTTGCAGGTTGTTGTCCATCATCTGACACGGTTCTGTAACAGCCTGGGGGGGTGTTTTCACTAGTTTCACTTAGTTGCTTCAGCCTAAAAACTTGCTCCCCTGTTATTTCAGATCAGTGGCACAAATTAAATACTGTAGCTGGAGACATCACCTTGTTGGCTGTTTTATTTTTATAAGGTAAGCTGCCTTGCAGTATAAGCAAGCCATCACTGCCTGAACTGCAAGTACAAGCTTATTACTGAATATATTATCTTAATTACATCACGCGGGTGTCATGTCCACTGCAAAGTACCAAGAAGATAATCCTAAACCATACCAGCTGTCATCAAGAGGAGAAGAGGTAGGTTAGGGATGCATTTAATTTTTGTACACTTGCCTGTTTTGCATAAACAAGCCATTTCATCAGTATTGGTTTGAAAAACATGCAGATTAATTATTGTACACTTACTAGCAACTATTTTTTATATGACATCCAGGATGTAGCATGGTACTGTATTTATTTAGTGGGGAGCTCACAGCTACTCCACTCATAGCCTCTTGTAGTAGGGAGCAGGCAAAAACAGCACCCAAAAGATGTTCCAGTCCCAGACGGATGAAGCACGTATGCCACAGTATGAAAGCTGTGTCACTAAGGAAGTGATCAAAGCTCTGCTGTTTATTACTGTTGCGTTCATAGGATCCTTCTGCGTTAGATCCAGGAGCACATCTCTCCCCTGTCCCAGCTGCTTCCAGGAGAAGGTGCTATCAAGAACTATAGAAAATCACTAGCAGCCACAGCCAGTTCTTTCAGTTTTCTATATGTGGAGTGTCAGACTGCACAGCAGTTCTCCTTGCGAATGGGATTTGCCAAAATAAATGAGCTGAAACTCTGCAAGGGGATTATTCATCATAGCAGAAGCTTGAGCTGCCACAGTGTTTGTCCTCTGTAGCGCCTTTGTTATCAATTCCATCACCAAAGCCAGCGCACCTTGTCATGTGGTGAGAAGTCAAACTGCTAGCCAGGGGCCTTTCACTGCAGCTTTTGAAGCTGAGAGAAAAGGTAGAGGCAAGTGAAAACAGTTCATACTTGCACATCATGTTTGGGCAGAGACACTTCAGCTTATGGGTGGGAGTATTTGTTTCTCCAGCATTGGTGTTAGCTCTAGGGGTTGAGCTTTCTTCCTCACTTCTTTGCTCCAGTGGGTAAATGAAAGTTTGAGGTTCCTCTTCTCTCTTGCTTTATTTACCTACTCCTTTACAGTGAGAGAGCTCCTGCATTCATCTTTTGGGGAAGGGGAGAAAGGGTTGAGTTTAGTGAAAGGGAAGACAGAAAGATGGGAGAGTTAGAAATGAATGAGAGGCTGAATGACAGATAACCTGTCTGCCTTTCTTACGTATTATCTCCTCTTTCCAGTCATGCTTACACACTCTCACACCAAAACATATACAAACTGCTTGACTTTCCCACCCTCCCACCCTTTTTCTTCTTCTGTTCCTCATACTCATGAATTGCCTCTGTTGCATGTATTCAAAGGGAGATAAGGAATATACTCAAGATTCAGTATGGCATGAGCAGGTAGAAGCCAGCAGTAGTATATGAGAGTTGGTGTGGAAGAGGAGAGGAAATTAAGGCAACATGCCATACCTTGAAAGCACCATTATTTCTGGACCCTACTTAGGGTAAGTGCATGTCTTCGTGCAAGAAGGAATAGCCCTCTGGTTGCTCTTCCTCATAGCAAACTTCGCAAGTGCTGCTCTTGAGATATTTCCATGGGAGCGGTGTTCTGGACACTGTCCTGCCCCAGGAAAAGCCCTGGGGATGGTCACCTTTGCTTTAGGAGGTCAAAATGGCCATGAAAGAAAGAGAGTTGAGAGCCTTGCAGAAGAGGGAGCACTAGAAGTAGCCTATTTTTTGGATGTGCTCAGCATTTGAGACTGGAAGGACTTGGATATCCAGAATTCACTGTTCAGGACATCGCAGGTTGGGCCCCCAGAGATAACCTCATCTTATCTCTTACAACATCCCTTCTTTTCCATTGCGTGCACATGGATAGACTGGTTTGGAAAGTAGGGCCTGTAGGGAGAGAATTGTCTTTTTTGTGGCTTTTGTGACCCCATCTTGTCTGCCTCTAGCTCCTTCCTCCTTTCAAGTTGCTGTTTTGAAGGCTCAAGGGAAACAGAGCCAAAAAAAGTGCAGAAGGGATGTGCACACAGACATTATCATCTTCATTTCCAAGGGGAGGCCTGTCCTTTGCCCTCTCTTCCCAAATAACTAAAGTTAATCAGATAACCTCTTAAGACCAAGCCTAAGGCAAAATCAATCTCTGAAGGAAGTAGCAATTGCTGTTGCTCAGACAGCAAGCAAAATGTGAAATCCATATTGGCTTATTAAAAGCACAGGTTTTGCCTTGCTCATCTCTAATGATGACAAGTAGCAATTACTTTTATTACATGCACACATGGACACACATGGGTAAAATACGGACTGCTTTAAAGGCAGAGTCTTCCTGGGGGTGCTTGCAGTGATTCTCATCACTCCCATTGCTGTTGGCGGGTGAATCCTCTTTCTTGAGCAATGCCCTGTCTCAGCATTATGATTAAGTGCTCTGATCTATCTGTTTCCCTCTGGATTTTATTATCTGTTCTGTTTCCTTGCTAGGGCTGAATTTGGAGAGGAAATATATGGAGGTGAAACAGGCAAGTACAGTGGACCCACCAGCTAGAGCTCTGATGTGCAGTCACACGCTTTTAAAAATCAGTGAGATAATAGCACCCAATTGGTCCCTAAAAAGAAGGATGCTGCAAGCAGAGGTTTTCTCCTGGGCAGGCTGGAAGGCTCCTAATTGCCAGAAATCAAGAGAAGAGTCAGTCAGGCATGAGATAGAAACCTCACAGTGTGGAGACAGCTCAGTGGGAAGTGTCTGGTGAGCAAAGTTCCTCAGCTCTTCATAAGTGTTAGAAAATTATTGTTGTCAAACTTTCTCCTTCTCCTTCACTTGCTTCCCTGCAGAAATAAAACCAAGCTCTGCCTCCCCTCTTCAGTCACTCTGAGGTCCCTGCAGTCATGCAGGGTACCCTCCCTCTGCTTCTGCTGCAACACTTCATGCTGGCACCCAACAGACCCCCACAGGAGCCTGGGATAGGGTTAATGAGCTGGAGGAAGCTGCTCAGTACCTTTCTGATTCTTTACATCCTGTTTTTCTCTTCGAATTCACCTTTCCTTTCTCCTTTACATCCTCCCCAGTCTATAACCATGATCAACCTATCTGTATGAATCTATTATTCAGTGATCTGCTTTGGGCTGTTTCATAGAATCAACCAGGTTGGAAAAGACCTTTAAGATCATCAAGTCCAGCCATTAAAGGTCTTTGGTTAATTGGGAGCATCTGGTGTTAGGTGAAACCAAGACACTTTGTGCTTACCCTGTGGCAGCTGATTCCTTGGGAACACGAATTGAAGGGGAGGGCAAAGCAAATTAACTCTCTGATCGGATTGGAGACCAGTCAGCTACTGCATTGATGGATCTGCCTTGTCTTTTGGTTTTTCTGTCCCCATTTGTCACTGTGAAGATTTTCTCTGTTTTGTAGTTTCTCTCCCATGGCTCAAGTGGAGGCTTGGGTAGCAGGAACTCTGTTTTTCCTGGATGCCTCCGAATTTCAGAGAGTCACTGATTTATTTGGGCCAAACAAGACTTGCGTGATCATTTTGTGCCACTCTCACAGAAACTGTTTTGCCTCTTTCATGTGCCTGGCTTGGAGGGCTGGGTTTCAGCCTATGTCTTCACTCAAAATGTAATGCTGGGATGCTCTTTCTTTCTTTCATTGTGCAGTACTGTAGGTCACTTAATCACACCAATGTCTCTTGGAGGTGGAGAGGGGCAGGTGAGGAAAGCAAGAAGGCACCTGTGTTGTGTTTGGTTTCTAGGAAGTCTGACTGAAGCTTTTAGTGACTGCAGTGTCACTTCAGACATTTTCTTTTATCTCCTCCCTGATGATGATGATGTTCTTGGGCTCAGTTATTAAGAATGGGTCACTCTTGTCTTTTGTATGGGCAAATAACACTTGGCAGTTGTGGCTACAGCTACTGGCATTGTACTGTTAGGCTTGTGGATCTAAGAGCAGGGGTATACCTGGCACCTTTTATTTGTAGTACTGTTGAGGACAGTCCTGTCTTACAGGGTTCCTTTGGGATTTCATTTTTGGCTTGGATTCTCCCTGTTTGCTGCCTTGCCATGGGCAGCAGCACACTTCATGGAAATGGAGAGCCAGTTGGGGCTGGTGGAAGAAGAAAGTAAAATGTGTTTCTTTCTTCTCTGGGAGGCTGTGAGGAAGGGAGCAGGAAGACAAATACAAAAACTCTAGCAAGTCTTCACTCAGTCTTCCCATGAGCAGTGTTTCAGTCTTAGCTCTCCCTGCAAACCCTGGTCACATCTCAGGAATGTGCACGGAAAGCAATACCGAGGCAGGAATATGCAGGTCTGGTGTCATAGAATTAACAAATGGATGTTTTAGCTACAAATGCTACAAGATGCAGAGAAAGCCCCTGCGGCTGGAGCTGAAATGATTTTACATCTGTAGAGTATGAACAGCTCTATCACTAACACTTAGCTTGTAGGCTGTTTTTTAGCTCCTCTGCTCCAGAGGAATGGAATTCCCTTAATCCCCACTTTAAAGATATGATGAAGAATGGGCAAATGAAACAGAGTCTGCAACTTAGCCAGAAATAGTGCATTTACCCTGGGATCGACAACGTTTGTATAGTTCCCGGTCACTTAATATTATAGATGGTAAAATCAAGGTTGTCTTTCACTGGTAGGATTGTGAGTTGTGGGGCGGTCTGGCCTGTCACTTTTCCTGTGAAAACAAATGTGCCTGATCATTTTCTAGCAATCCTTGCTATATACTGTTGCTGCTGTGACTTACTGTCCACCAAGCTGTGCACAGTCATCTTAGATTTTATGCAGCTTGGTTTGGGATTCTTCTAGCCTTTAATCCTACTCCAAAGAGGGGTATCCCTATAACAGTCTTTTGGTAGGATATTACAATGATAAGTCACAGGTATGTTACTGTAGAATAAAGTTGTTCTTTACTGCATACAGCCTTTGTTGCCCCAGGAGGTCATCAAGTCAATTACTGTAAAAGGATTTCAGAAAGGGCCTGGATAATTTTATGACCATTTGTAATTATGTGTTAAGATAGGGGTAATCAAATCTTATGCTTTGTGGCAGATGATAACCACAGGGACCATGAAATGGCTCATTTTCTGTCTCATGCACCACTTGACCATTAGGGTGGAGCTTTTGCCTTCCTCTGAACCACTTTAATTGCACCAGAAGCACAGAAGACTGGAAGCCTTTAACCTTCTGATCTTGTCTGGCCTGTTGAAAGCTGTGAGATTCTGGTCGGCTTCTTTGTGCCTTGTTTCTAAGGAAAGGTTAAGGAAGATGGGCTCAGTAGAAACCAGGAGTTGGCATGGGGTGGTGGCAGTGGTACCAGGCACCCTGTGCTTTCTGTGACAGGTAGAGCTCACAGGTGAATTCCTGGTTGCAGGGGTGCAGAACGTGGACAGTGGAATAGCATCATAGCTATAGGGCGTGTGTTGTCTGGTCACAATGCACAACCAGGGCATTGCCTTATCTCTAGGCTTGTATAAGCAGTGTCTCTTAGGGTATTGTTGCATTGGATTTTGGATGAGAAAGAAGTCTTGTTGCAGATCTCAGCTGTAGTGCTTGTGCTGGCTTTTCTTTAAGATGTATGTTGGACAGGGGAAGCCAGACTAAGGGAGGTTGGGAAGGGGGATAATATAAAGAATTTTCATTCTGTGGCTGTGCTGTGCTGGCTCCACTGTGATCCACACTTCTCTGCTCCGTTTGTTTCATAGCATGGTGAAAATGGATGAAACATTTCACTGAATAATGAAATGTGGCCTTGGAGGCAGCAGTCCGCATAGGTGCTTCAAACCATTTGTGACTATGAAGAAAGTGATGTTCTTGCCAGCAGCCACTCCAGCTAATGCAGTTCCTTGTAGAGTTTTCTCATCAGCTTTCTGTATTAAAGTGTAATTCTCTCTGTGTCCAGTTTCAGTCACTGTTAAGATAAACACATTTCCTTCCCTGAGCTTTTTAACCTCTTTGTTTGCAGGTAGCCAGAGATCAAAATGTAAGGTCACTCAGAGCAGGGGTGAATAATATAAAGCCAGTCAGAAGTTTTATCTAAACCTTCTATTTTTAGTCCTCTGAATATGAAAGATATGGTGCTTATGCAGCTAATTTAGGGAATCTGTCCCTTCAGGGATGGATGCAGTGGTGGTGTCTTGTACACAGCAATGTTAACCAGTATTCCAGGGCAACCAATAAAGTGAAAGAATTATGGAGTAAAGGAAGATGGAAATGGTATTCCTCCATCTTTTCTGAGCTAAAAGACTGCCAACGTGAGCAATGCTAACCAGTATTCTGGGGCAACAAATAAAGTGAAAGAATTACAGAGTAAAGGAAGATGGAAATGGAATTCCTCCATCTTTTCTGAGCTAGAAGACTGCAAACATCTGTGCAACTGTATGTGAGAGTCTTACTTCAGTCAGTAATGCTCTGAACTGGCAAATGCAATGCTCTGAGATACTCTTTTGTAGTGTTACACTGTCCACCTCTTATCACTGGGAATCCTAAATACTTGATGGAGAGAAATGAGATCAAAAGGAGAAAAACTGCAGGATGGTTGGCAAAGGAGAATAAGAGATGCTGTCAGGAGAGAAACTGAACTGCAAAGGGGAGTAAATGAGGCAGATAGATGCAAGAAGGCTGTTCAAAAGGCAGGACACACAGAAGAGAGGCTTTCAGAGCAACAGCAATGAAAGGGCTACCACACAAGATGGTGCACAGTGAGGAGAGCAGTGGTTAGATAATGTAAGAGCTCTGTCTACTTAGGTTTATGTCTTGACATGCATCAGATCCCTCCCTTCACAGCTCACACTCCCATCTCAGTCCCTGAGCACCATCAGCCTCACCCCCCTTTACCTTGCACTGTATCATGCAGCTTCCTTTCAACTCCTCAGGCTTCAGGGCTTAGAAGAGAATCTATTGATAAATCTCCCCAGCTGTCATAAACTAGTTCAGATGAGGATTGGATGATCCCATGATGTTTGAAGATAGGGTTTTTTGCACCTATAGTAAAGAAGCAGTTTAGTTTTCCTAAGAAACACTGCATTCTCCCCTTGCCTCAGCTCAGTCAGCTTGGTGGCTCTGCATCTCTTCAGTCAATGTGCGTATCATGATGTTAGATGTTCTCCCACAAATTGGGCACACGGGTCCTCAGGTCACAGGACTGTATGTTTTAGTGAGCTTGGTCTTCTCATTATCTGCTGTAATTGGGGAAAACTTTAACTTCACGGGACAGAAGCTGTCAAAACTGGTTCTCTAATATGCCCATAACTGCAAGGATTTGTAAATAGGGAGAGCCAGAGCAGCAAAGCACTGATTGGAGCTCACAGCAGAGTTTACCCACAACCACTAATTGCCAGCTCTGTTTGGATGCATTGTAAATGACCAAGATAATGCAACTTAGGAAAACACTCTCTTGGCAGAATTTGAGCAGCTTCTGGGAGCTGGGGAAGTCATGCAGCTCCCTCTGTAGCTGAAAGCAGAGGCCAATTGGTTGTGGCTTCTGTAATTTTTCCTTAGGCTGACAGTTAGTCAGTGGAGCCCAACTGCATCACATGCTGCCCTTCAGGGATTTGTTGCTAGTTTATGCCATGCAGTGCTGAGGCTTCGATTTTCTACATATATATATGTGTGTGTGTACATATATATGTATATATTTACCTCTTTGCTGTTGTGCAATTTTTAAAGGCAAAAAAGCTTGGGATAAATGTCAGCTCTGACAATGATAAGGTTTGAAACTACTTTGTTAAAAGCTAGATTTTTTTAATTTTATGTACTATTTTTCTTTAGCCATACTGATTTTGCATTGGAAAACTCTCTGTCTTGGGTAGGGATATGGAATCAGCGGAAGAAGAGATTCCAGAGATACCCTTTGCCCTTTTTCTCTACTCATCCTGCAGGGTTTTGAGCATCCTGATGAATCTGTGAGAGCAAATGGAGTGGGGTTTGCCCCTTGGAGGGAGGGAGAAAAGGAAACTTGTCTGTCCAGCCCTTTCCAAGTTTGCTAAGCCTGCCTTCATAGAGAGAACCCTAGTGTGTACGTGCTTAGGGCAGTGGAAGAACTGTGGACTTGAACAGGCTATGGTGCTGGTGGTCTGGTTTGGCAGGCTGTGTTTGAGGATAGGGCAGATGGAGATCCTTCAGCTTTTGCAAATGAAGTTCTTTTGCCTACTGCTTTCTACCTGTTACAGCTATGTACTTGGTGGGGTAGAAGAGGATGGCGGACCTGCATTGGGTGGAAGTCCAAGTTAGGGCTGCCAGGTTATTGCTTAGGCAGGGAGAAGTTTGACGTTGCACGTACAGCAGCACAGTAGCAGGAGGACATGCAGCGCGACTTGGAGCAAGCTCTGAACTTCCCACTTAGGAAGGGATCCAGGTCTGTAAGGAAGTTTTGGCACTGCCAAAGGGTGTTTGTTGTCAGGTGCTTGTGTTGGGGAGTGGAGGTTGGTCAGCCTGAGACACATCCAGTTGGAAATAGCCACCATTAGATTGAAATCTGCCCAGATTATTCTCTTGGTTTAAAACTCTCTGGTCAATGCCTGAATAAGTCTTGGTCCAATAACAATTCATTACAAGGGTACAAAAGCAGCTCCAAGCCTCAGGGTGCCTTTCTTGCCATCCCACTCGGGGAATAAAATCAGAGCAGTAAATTGCCATAGCAGCTACCTGTGGGCACTGGCACTGGCTTTCTGCTGCACGTCCTCTGGTAATTGGTCTTTCCAGGAATGAACTTGTTCAGGGTTTGCTCACCACAATATTCATGGCAGGCAGACACATAAGGGGCATAAACACAGCCAAAGCACAGCTGGTTTTGAAACTTGCAAGAATTATTTATGGAAAGTGGGCTTTTTGCTATCTCACTTAGCTTTGGCTGATGGAGCTGTGATGGTAAAGGGAGGTGCGGAGGAAGCGCTTTGACCCTAGCAGTGAAGGAGAGGGAGTACCAATAGTGAAAGAATGTAGAGGCTCAAACCCTGTGTGTCTCAGCTTCCCCTGGCTCTCTGAGTGCTGCACTTATGCTAAGCAATCCCCATTCACAGTGAAATGCAGTGTACTTTATTTAATAACTGTGTTGTGGGGCTCCTCTGGGAGCTGAAGTGCCAGAATTGGTTGGCTTTTTAATGAGGCCTGTCAGGGGAATTGGCTACAGATGGGGAAATGAGACATGTTCACTCATCTCTGGTTTTAACGTCCCAACACTGGAGTAGAAGGGTGGGTTTTGTTAAGTGCACTTTGTGGCTCTTTCTGCTCTGTAACAGCCCGACTACTTAATGCAAAATGCTGCTTCTCAGCTTTAACTCAGGGAGGCAAAGTGCTGTGTTACAAAAGCACCGTGGGAGGGGAGAGGAGGGGAGGAAAACACGCATGTTTATTTGCTCCCATTATGACACTGCTGCTGTGAACACAGATCGAAGCTTTCCTTCCAAAAGGCCTCTTGGCACAGGTTATTTGCACATAAATGGCCGCAGGTGATTTATTTATTCTGCGCAGCTGGGTTCTGCAAAGGAAACGGTGGGCTATACCTGCCAATACGCTAATACTCCTCCCTGCAGGGCTCCGAGGGCATGTGGAATTTGCTGTGCTGCAGGAGGCCAGAGACTCAAAGACTCTGGATGAAATTTTCAAGGCTGTGGGATAATTTTATATATACCCTGTCCGTTTTGCTCACTTATTTGTTTTGCTGTAGGACTTTGGCGCAAACTAGCACATAGTGGCTTGCGTGTACTGTTACAAGGGAAAGGATGATGAGTAGGGATGGAGTTGGGGAAGAAAGGCTTGTGTTGCATAACTAAGCTATGCTGTGCTGTTGGAGGGAAAGAAGAGTCTGTGTGTGGGGAAGCAGCAGACACAGATTCCTGTGGGATTATTCATTGAATAGAACTGGTGATTCAGTAACTTGCTGTGTTGAATGCTACGTGGCTATAGAAAAGTTATTCCTTATAAGGGGTTTTAAACCTATATCAGAATTGCCTATATAAGTAACCAAGTCTAGATCTTTATGCCTGAGTGCCTTTGTGCCTTGAATTCCACTCATACTGATTTTGTGTCCTTTAGGGTTCTTACTGTCCACCATTCTGTAGCCAGACATCATCGTCTGTGTATTTTTGTAACTCATTAGAGAGAGAAAAGTATATCACAAATGCCAAATCCAAGACCTCTTAAGTGCAGGATAATGCATATCTACCTCTGCTGACTCTTAGGGTGAAAAGGATTTTCTGCATAGAGTACCTGGATCCTAGAAATAGGATACCCAAAAGCTGCTGGGAGAGGAATGTGGGAGGGGGGGTTGTAGGGGTAGGGTGATACTTCTATGATGAACTGAGGATGCTGTAGAGAGGAATGTGTTTTAGAAACCACCTTGTCAAAATTGGGGTCCTCAGAGCCATGGGTGGTGAAAGCGGTCTGAAAATCTCTCACATCTAACTTCAAAGGTGCCTGAAGACTTTCAAGTGCGAGTGCTTAGAAGCTAGAACATCAGCTGAGAGCAGAGAGGATGGCTTGTTTCCCTTCTCAACCCTCTTTTTATTTTCTTCTAAGGAGAATTAGCCACTCTGATAGTTCCATACAGGTTTTCCACAAGGGAAACCTGTATCCATTAGGCAGAATATTTGCATGAAAGGCCAAAAAGCCCAGACCCTGCAGCACTGGAGCCCCAGAGCAGCTCTGTCTTTAGACATCTTTCTAAAATGAAAACCTTGTTTGTCCTCCCTAGCCTGACCCATTGCCTCTGGGCTGTGGCTCTTTTCTTATAAAATCTTAAGATGGGGAGGCTCTCCCTTCCTTTTGCCCTTCACCTTCATATTTATATTGGATTAAAATTTGACATCCACTTATCAAACAAGGAAGGAGTTGAGGAGAAGGTCCACTAAATGTTTAGGCAGGTGCTGTCACTGCCCATTTGGTGTAAGGGTGTCGTTATACAAGACTTTGCATAGCAGAGTGGGAGAATGTGATAGTTAGGGAGTGAACTGAGATTTGGAAGACAGGGGTTCACATACCCTTGGTTAGATCTCAGATGAATACTTTACTCTTTTGGTACTTTAACTTACTGTTAGCAAAATGGGGGTTGTAACATTCTCTTACATTAGAAGAGAAGTTGGAAGCATATATGAGTTACTGAGTCTAAGATTCTGGGGATTGTATAAATGCATAAGAGTTTCAACCATTAAAATGGCTCTGGTTGAAGGGTGTGGAAGGTGATTGGAAATTAAGTTCTGTTCTGGATTCACACTCCTCCAAACCTTGTGCATAAGAGGTTGAAATGAGCCTGCTGGAACCTGACATCTAATTCCCATTTCTAGAGAAGCAGAAAATCTCATCTAGAATCTCAACTTAGGAAGTCAGCATATGTCGATTTGTGACACAGCTGAGGGTATTTAATCTTTGTCTGCTACTTGTATAGGAATAAGTTTGAGGTTGTGTTTTTTTTTTTTTTGATACCATTAGAGGAAATAAGACAATTTCCCAAGTCTTTTTTATCCTCCTTCTTTTTATGACAAAACCCCAACTACTTAGGGTTAGCTCTATTATAAAATTTTCCTTTTAACAAGTCTGATAGTACAAAAATGTCATTTGAAATGACTCTCTCCCATTACTGAACGATAAAGCTAAATGTAGAAACCGGAGTTCTCGGTGGAAAAAGGTCTTATTTTTTTTTTCTATTCCCTTTTGTTTTATCCCTGTTTCTACCCTTGGAAATAGAAATGTTCTCATGTAAAGTAAAAGAATGGCTTCAACTTTCTTGAGATGATGGGGCAACTTTTATTTATATCAATTTAAAAGTCTTAGGTGCAGGATCAAAATGTGAATGCATGTAGCATCCAGCTGTTTCTGAAGTGACCAGGCTTTTGAACACTCAAATTATCTGGTCAAGAGAGGGCAGGAGTTGCTGTCTCACATAAAGAATACAGAAAGATTTAGAGCTCAGAAGAGGAATCAGGATCTCACTGTGCCTGATAACTTACAAAAGTAGGGTAATACTGTCCAAGAAAGCTGAAGTCAAGCCTGCTGTGTAGGTGGAAGAAGACTCAAATATATCCAACTTCTCTTCATAGAATGAGAGCTTATTAACTATATTTCCATCACATTCCCCAAAGAATTCTCTGAAGCCATCCTCTTATCCCCACTGTTAGAATATCACCTTTGTGTGAGTACACTAGGCTAGTCTAGCACTTGAGCAGCATTTGGCTCCTTATTTTGCCAGAGGTTTCCCAGATGTCCTTGGGTAAGCCACTAAGGGGTCACGGATGTTGTAAAGGATGTTTGCAAGGCAATCTAGGTCCTTAAGCAAAATCTGTTCTTTCCCCCTCTTTCTTCAGAGGGGCAGTGCAGGGTGGGATTTTGGAAGACAGCAGGAAAACTCTTTTGCTTTCCCTCCACTCTTTCCACTTGATGAATAGCAGGGAAACTGCTGAATTCCTCAGAAGGTAGGTTTAGTTTTAAATCCTAACTGGAAACTGAGCAAAGGAGGGATTTGAAACTGGGCCTGTTCTATCCTGGATTATGGTTATAAGAGTGCTGCTGTGCTGGAAACTGGGTTTTCCTTACCTCCTTTGCTGAGAAAGAGGGGATGAAGAAGAAAGAAGGAATGTGTTAAGATGCGAGAAACACAGCGTCTGTGTCAGACCCAGAAGATGAGGCAGGGAGGGAATATCAGGCAATGCAAATTCATCCAGAGTATGGCTGTGAAGGAAGCTGTGAACATCTGCCAGCTTTAAATGGTTATACATGTGCTTAGTTACAGAAATATAGATGCCTCAATAATGTATGAGCATAAAGATTGCCAGTAGAATTAGTTCAGGTTCTAACTGGGTTTGGAGCGAAAGCCAGGTGGAGGTTTTATGAGCACAAATAGAAACAGTGTTCAAGGTCTGTTTAGGGTTCTAGTAATTAGCTCTTCTCTGCCTGCTAGGGGTGTCATGAGGATCAGTGCGCAATTGCTGGAACACCAGAGGTTGAAGGTGCTTTTGAATACCTACAAACATAGGACCAGGTTGGCCCCTCAGGGGTGTGTGCAAAATGAGTCTGGAACTTCATATTTCTGAAGGAAAACAGAGTAGAAATCCTGTTACTTCTTCGCAGTATGCTATTTCTATCCTGAATAGTGCATTTGAACTCACATGATGATGAAGGGAAGGTTGTTCATGGCATGGCTGGAGATAACAACATAGGATTTTGACCCTGAAGCATTTTGACCCTGAATTTCTGCAGTCCTAGATGAAAAAGAGGGTGTTTCTGTCGGGACACGTGTGAGGCAGCGTGAGACCAGAAGCACTGCTGGGAGAAGTGCAAAAGGAGAAGCTGTAATCTGGCAGCAGTGAAGCTTTGCAAGACTCTTAGCCTTTACCTTTCACTCAAGCCTGAAAACCTGTAAAGGTCAAGGCGACTTGTGTAATTCCCCCAGAATGACAGGGAAGGCTGTGTTCCTGGTGTCCTGGGGGTTTCATGCTGCTTTGTTTGCTTCTTTTCCTCTCCTTGTTTGTGCACGTGATTTTTGCAGGTCATTGGGAATCAAAGGGAGGAAAAAGTTTTAGCGTTAGGAAAAAATACCCAGTGTCCCTCACTCATGCACAGCTTGCAGACGTGCTTCCTGCATTTGACAGCAAAATCAATGAATCATTAGGAATCTCCTCTTGGTATCAGCACAGAAAGGTTTCCACTCCACAGAAGGCAAAAAACAGAGAGAAAAAGGCAAAACGTAAAACCATTTTCCTTCTAATTCTTTCCTCTCTCCTGTTTCCCTTTCCCTGCACATCACTGCATGCTCATACCTACAGATGTTGACACAGCAGTCTAGCTAGCCAGAGCTGCCAGTCAGTGCAAACACTGTGGGAAGGCAGTAAATACCACTGAGGAATAAATGCCCCGTTAGTGCCACTTGGGAGGAACGTATTTTACAGGTCTCCTCTCTCTGCCCCTTGTTCTTTGTCCTCTTTTGAGAGAGAGTGTGTCCAAGGGGGCTCCCCTTACATCTCCTAAGAGATGCAGAATGCCCCTTCCTGCCCCTTTCTTCCTGTAGGGAAGGAATGCTTGCAGAAAGAACTGAATATTTGACCAAGTTGTTTCCTCCACTGATGGACAGTGTTAGTCCCTTCTTTGTCTTCTGGGATATTTGTCCCCTGTGCCCATGTTTGTTTCTGATTTAACGTAGTGCTGAGAATGAGCTGCATTCCCAGGCTGCTGTGTGGAAAGAAGGGCAAATGTGTCATCTCTGCTAGCTGAAATCTTCAAGGTGAGAGAAGGGATCAAGCATAAAGCATGAGGCACTCCACATGAAGGTGACCTGCTGGGCATGAGATTTTTGTTTGTTTGCAGAGATACCCTGCAGATATGTGTGTATAGTGCTGTACAGAGAATAATGTGATTGCAGAACAAAAACTGGCATTTATTGTACTTTGACCCTCTACGTTGCTAATACAGCTCCAGCAAAGGCTGATCTTAGTCAAAGCCATAACTGGCCACCCAACGTGTCCTGCTGGAAGTGTGCATGACCTGGCACTTCTTCCTGCTGCAGTGAAGGCCCTTTTAATGCAACCTCCCTCTTATAAGGAGCCATGGCACCAAGCAAGTAAGTTCTAGATTAGAACCTGTTTCTTCTTAGAAGTACACAAAATCATGCAGAGGGACAATGTTGAAATGAAATGGGAAAAGTTTAGGCCATAAAGGTGACTTTGCATCCGCACAGGGAGACCCCTCTTTGCAGGCAAAATTCAAATGCACAGCAGTGCCACAGTGGTTCTTCCCACTTAACCCACGCCCAGCACTGCCATCACTAACTCTTCAGCCCACATAAAGGTGGAACAGGGCCCTTTTCCCAGTTGCCCAGCCAAGTATGTATTTCTGCATCCTACTCCAGGAGAGAACACCATCCATTGGGATAAAAGGCAAAAGAAAGCGGATCGAGCCTTCTATTATTTCCTTTAACTCAGTTCACTCTATGTCCTTAGTGCTATAACAACCACTAACTCACTAAGAGATCTAAAGAAAATTCCCAGTTACCCCCTATTTTTGGAAGACTTTTTAAGTTCAAGACTCCCTTTTATTTCTTAAATAAAAAAAACTAGGAGACGTGCTGATATAAGCATTAGAATTCCATGGCAATAACTGCAGCATGTTTGAATTGGAAATTATTTGCTTTCTCTAATCCCCAAAATAAGCCAAATAAACCCAAACTGCCTCGCTGCAGAGGTGACTCTCACTTTTTTGTCTGTTTGGAGTTGGCTGTGATGATCCTGAATATTTTTCCATGACTGAAAGGAAATCAAATCCAGCCTTCTGTGACTGAAGCTCTGAAAGGGTTTGGTTTGTTCCAGCAGGTGCAGTGGCTTTGGTAGCTGTGTAGGGAAAAGACTGTGGCTGAAAATACAACAGTAAATTAAGGAAGATAAGGCACCAGTCTGCATCTGACTTGGTGAGGGATGTTAGTCAAGTTATGAAAACTTGGCTTTTTCCCCTCTGTGCAAGCCTGAGTGGCAGGCATGCTGCACAGATATGCTCATCTGTACAGATTTTCCACCCTGGCCAGAGTCAGCAGCTGAGAATGGTGTTAACAGAGAAGCTGGTGGTTGGCTCCTTGACTTAGGTCAATTTTATACTAACCTCCATGTATAATTTAAAAGCAGCCTGAGGGAATACTAGTGCTGTGAGTTCCTTTAAACTCCACCATCTGGCCAGGACATGAGGGCCCCTGGTGACAAACAAGCTAAGCCAAAGTGCGGTATCATTCCAGCTGCACCTTCTCACCTCCTGCGCTCCCCTTATCTGTGGTCCACAGAGGGAATCCACTGACATCGGATTCATCTCTGCACCAGCTGGAAGCATCCCTACAGTGAGGGTCCTTTCCATCTGAGGACATTTGGCATGTCATTACCCTGCCAGTGTGGCCTAATTCTTTTCAAGAAGAGCTTTAGATAGAGAGATGAGAGTATGGATATTATTTCAGATTAATGTTAGAAGTCAATGCCACAATGAAAATACTGGGGATTGTTCTTAAAGTAGTTTCTGGTTAGGTTTTTTAGATACTATCTCCTGAGAAATCATCTCCATTTGAATTTCAGGGAAGATGATTTTTTATCTTCTGTAAGTCCAAAATGTACACTTTTATAAATCAATAAAGAAAGTGCTTGATCTCTGTTCTGCTTGGTCCTCTGTAAAACTCTGCACTGTGATTTAATACAAGAGTTGTCTGTCATTGACAATGGATGACTCTACCTAACAGAACTGTTGACGCACGAAAGTTATTTCCATTGCATCTACAAGTTTAAAGAATGTGTTTTGCAGATGCAATTAATTTGAAACAAACCCTGTGTATCCTGTAGAAAAATTAGGACACAGCAAATCCAGGCAGAAAAGAATGACAGCTAAGCCTCTTCCCCTGTCAGAGCTGCACACAGAAGCAGACACTGGGCTTTGCAATTCACTCCCAGAATTGTAAAGCCCATTATGAAATGCAGGGGTGTGCTCTTTGCTGGATGGAATCGTGTTGGCATGAGTAGGTCATTGCACCTCAAATTCCCAATCTAGTGAATAGCTACTGTAAGTGATAATCCCAGGGCCCTTGGCTATAATAGCCTCTTAAAAGGCATCTAAAATGTGGCATGAAGTTGGAAGAGAGTAGCCTAGTGCCAGCCACTCCATTAATCACCTGGACTGGTGCTGGGAGTAGAAAAGAAAGGAGGTGAGATCTCCTGCTGCTTCAGGACTGAGGTAGGCACCATTCCCTCCACTGCAGTTTTGGCTTCATTTGACACCTTAACTGTAGTGCAGAACAGAAAGAGTATGTCTAGTGTGATTTAGGTAGTCAGTGCCCTGAAGGAGAGCACAGCTGATGTGATTGCCTGGTCTTTAGTAGCATCGTGTATTAGTAGGTTTGTATTACCACTGCAGGAAGGAGGCCAGCACCATTATGTGCTAGGCAGTGTGCAGGCACAAAGATGACTGCTCACCATCCTGCAGAATTGCAGGACTATTCCTCTGTTAAAGTCTACTGCACTGACATTGGGGTTTGGTTTGGTTTTTTCTTCCTGTCTGGGAAGGGACAAAGGCCTCATGTGATCTATGGCTCGGTCTTTATAAAGGTCAGCGAGTGTTCAGGCCTGACCAGTTTGGATGGTAGAAGTGATGCCCGACTATTTTTGTTACTTGTGTCTTGCGTTACTGGGAGACCAGGACAGTGATAGGAGAGTGATGGGGCTCAACATATGAGGATACTTGGCAGCAAGTTCCAAGGTGAATAATAGGATTTATTAAATACCTGCTTCCATCTAGTCAACAATCCTACCAGGCAGCATGTTGTGTCCAAGTAGAGCTTTGGACCACCAAGGCTGACCTCCAGCACTTGGACAAGCAGGGAAACCATGTTAGATATTAGTAAGAACAGGCACCATATTCTCCCTTGAGACCCAGCCATCAGCCTGCAGCACATGCACAAAGGAAGAACAACCACACAGTGTCTGTAATGCTTCGTGACAAGCAAATATCAAAGGTTTCCATACCAGTGTGCTTACCGTCAGGTTTTCTTATGCATGCTCCCACCTTTCTTGGCTTCTCCCCAAAGCTGGAGTGGGAGGACACTGTAAATTACTCTGTTTGTGCTCTGTCCCCAGTAATTCTGCCCATTACTCTAGGGAAGACAGCTGGTTGTGTTGAAATGAATGGCTGAAAACAAGTTAACAATACTGACACTCAAACTGACATAATTAGGCTTCAGAGTCAATGTCCACAGAGACCTGGGAGAGGAGCCGGTATTTATCACCACTGTTGTTTCAGTTCTTTTGCAAATGGATAAGGTAGAGCTGCACTGGGGTGTAATAATAAAAGGGAAGAAAAACCCCAAACCCCCAAAACGGTTTTGTAACCATAAGGATTATCCCTTTGTTAAATGAAGAGCTGGAGAGTTCTCTAGGCTCTGCTAAGTGCTACTGTGTATTGTTGTGCTCCAGTGTATTGTTACCTGCTTATGCAGTCCAAATCTTCTATTTTTCTAATATATTTTCCACATAATCATAGAATAGTTAGGGTTGGAAAGGACCTTAAGATCATCAAGTTCCAACCCCCCTGCCATGGGCAGGGACACCCCACACTAAACCATGTCACTCAAGGCCTCATCCAACCTGGCCTTGAACACTGCCAAGGATGGAGCATTCACAACCTCCCTGGGCAACCCATTCCAGTGCCTCACCACCCTCACAGTAAAGAATTTCTTCCTTATATCCAGTCTAAACTTCCCCTGTTTAAGTTTGAACCCGTTACCCCTTGTCCTGTCACTACAGTCCCTGATGAATAGTCCATCCCCAGCATCCTTGTAGGCCCCCTTCAGATACTGGAAGGCTGCTATGAGGTCTCCACGCAGCCTTCTCTTCTCCAGGCTGAACAGCCCCAACTTTCTCAGCCTGTCTTCATACAGGAGGTGCTCCAGTCCCCTGATCATCCTCGTGGCCCTCCTCTGGACTTGTTCCAACAGTTCCATGTCCTTTTTATGTTGAGAACACCAGAACTGCGCACAATACTCCAAGTGAGGTCTCATTATTTAATTGTGTATTTTGACATACAGCCTACCTGGCTTTGCTTTCTTCCTCCTTCTTCTTCTATGGTGCAACTCTTTCCCTTTCTTACACATCCTAACTCGTTGAGATGCAAAATCTTAGGTCCAGGCATGCAGCTCTCTACCTTCCCGTAGTGCAAGTGTCCATTTGTATCTTCCTCTGCTCTTGTAGTCTGCACATGTATGGTGTTATTGTGTTATTCCCTGCACACGTACTGTTACTGAGTGGCAATTTTGACAATACATTAACTAGAACAAAAAAATGAATTATCATAGAGGAACAGGAAAAATCTTTTTAATAAACTCTATAACCCCTTTGCTGGTTTACCTGGAAACAGCCCTGAGCAGCCTGATATCAGCAGAGGTGCATGAATGTGTGTCTTGCTCCTGTGCAGCAATTGTAGAGCAGTGCAGAAGACCAAGCTCTCTACCTCCGTTTGTGTAATGAGGCTATTGGAGATAGAAGTTGAGATGCAGAGTTGCATGTGGAAGATGCTAAAATGCTCTTAAAACAGATGTACATAATTAAAGTACTTCACATTTTCCTGGAACACAGGTTTTGCATTATTAGTTTCTTGACAAGGAAGTCTGTTTAGTGTGTTTGATTTATTTTCTTTTATTTGTTCATACTGCTGGAAACGGGGTAGTATATCCAGAAGCAATAGAGCTTTTACAGGAATCTGTGTCTTTCAAGCCAGCATTTGCTCTTCTGCAAGCAAAAAAAGGAGAAATGCTGAAGTCTTTGCAATGCACAGTGGGTCCCCCAAGTAGGCCACAGAAGTCTAAAGGCCTATAGTGCAAGGCATGCCATAGATCCAGCCTTTGCTCCAGGACCATTGTTTGAAAACAAGGAAAAGAGCTTGAGTTGCAGAAGTCAGAAATACAGTACTCTCCAAAGATAATAGATACCAAAGGATACTTAAGCTGGGAGCTGCAGTGAAAAGCCAGGGGGTAGGGTCTGACTTTGCCTCTCCCTGTAGTTACAAGTTGCTTGGATCTAAGCCCTTGTGGTTGGCTTATCATCAAGATGTACTTTTTTCCTTTTCTTTAGTAAAGAAGAAGCTAGAACAAAAAAGTTAGCAAGCGAGGAGAAAAGCAGTAAGGCAATGATAAAAGTGCAGGATTCAGTTTCCCTTAGGCTTCTCTGGACTGCAGTGATTCCCCTTGCCTCGGACTGAGGGAAGCTTGAAGCTTCCTTTCCCATTACAGTGATTCACTTTCCCAGAATGTCATCTCTGAGCCTCAATGCTCAGTTCCTGTGGGCCAACTTCTACTCCCAGGCTATTTGCCATGTGTCTAACTAGCAAGTCCACTTCTCTGTGCTGGCCTCTAATGTCTCTGTGCTCAAAACAAGGACTTTCAGTTGAAAATATTGCAGATTAAAGAAACCATGAAGAAAGAGAAAAATTGAAAGAGAGCACAGCATGTTTATCTTGAGTTTCTGAACATGAGAAATGATTCCAACCTCTCACAAATTAGCAAATCCAATTCATAGACTAAAGAGGCTGGCTGGCATTCAAAGAAAATAGTGGAGAAAGAGCCTAGCAAAGAGAAACCATCCATTACTCATGCTCGTGAAGATAAAGAGTGTTTTAAGCCTCTGTCCTGACACTTGTTCTATGTGGGTAGATCTGTTTTGCTAGTTCAATGCTAAAAAGGAAAAACAAAGTTAAAAACCAACTGAAGAAACAAAACCCAAACAAAACCTTGAAGACACACGGCAGTTAGGCTGAAAAGGAGCTGCTCAGATTTGTTTCAGACCAAATAGTGAGCGAAGCCCTGACCTCCAATATGAAGCATAGCTTTCTCCCTACCATACTCTGTATCTGAGCTTCAGAGACTTGCCTGACGCTAATTTACAACTGTGTAAAAGGTATCTTACACAAGCTTTAGGCATAAAGTATCCAGTTTAGCAGGATGGTCTTTGGGAGCGTCTTACAAGAGTGACATATTCATCCTGCAGTCAGTTGGTCTGTCTCCCTCTTTATTCTAGAATCATTTGAGGTGCCTAGACTCTCAGCTGAGGTAAGCTTGGCTTTACACCAAACTAGCTTTGCTTTTCCTGCACAATACCAGTCACAAGCAAGGTGTTGAAATTGTCCTGAATGATGAACCAATATGACTGCCGTAGTATCAAGGTTTAAGCTGCATCTCGCCTCTCTGATCCTCAGGCAGAGCAGAGGTTTCTCTCACAAGTTCAGAGTTGGTTGGGGGTACGAGATAGTTGGTTTCTGTTCATTTGTCAACAGCTATGGGACAAACGGCCATCGCAAATCTCACAAGCTTCTATTCCAAGTGTAATATAGCCTTCTTCTGCCTTTCCCTCTCTGAGTATTATTTGAATGTATACAATCAGTGAAACACATAGCAGTGAGCTGCTAGGGAAAAAAGTAAAATCAAAACCCAAGCAACCCTTCTTCCTTCTCAAATGTACTGCAGTTGATCTAGGGGAACAAATGAGGAAAAGGGAAACTGATCCATGACAGATGTTAGTTGCATCATTGCCTCACTACTGGAAGTCACTTTGATTTTCTCAGTGAAAGGGTAGAGGAGAGCCTGCGCAGAAAGAGCACCAGATACTTTTCAGTTAAAGCATATTTACATTTTAGATCTTGAGCGCTGATGAGCTGCGCTCTGTATGCCACAGACCTAAAGGGTAAACATCTTTCTGATGCAGAAGTCAAAATACTGTCTTAAAACAAAACATGTATCAAAGTATTTTCACCAGGGTTGCTTTGAACTTCATGCCACGTTTAGGAATGTTGAGTGCTTTTCAGTTTCAAACTACTTCACGTGTACCTTTGAATGATTTTTTAATGGCTGTGAAAGATGGGTGAATATTATCCTCACTTCATGTTTGAGGAAGGTTAGGGCTGACGTGACTTGCTGGGGGAGGTGAGAGGAGTGGGTAAGCCTTCTGTTTGGACTAGTTGGACTGACCTTTTGTGAAATCTTAAGTGGAGCACAGGTGAATTGGCTGTAAAGGCAATCCTTTATTGGTAGCCAAGATCACCATTCTGTTAATCTAATTGACAGCACATAACTTACCATGGAGGCTGTACAAATTGGATCTATGCTATAGATACTCTCTAAAGAGAGGCCTGGGAAAGCTTAGCCTGCCAAAAGCACCAGTGCTGGCATTTTGTTTAGTAATATCTTTGGCTTCTTTCCACCATTTATGAAGGGGAAAAATAAAATTGCCTGTCATGTAAAAAAAAATAAATTAAAAAATAGTGTTAATGGGTAATGCTCAAGCAGACAGCAGAAAAGACCTCATAATTCCAAGAAAACCTGTAGCAGGACAGTGCCATATGTTTAAAACATATGGACTGATGATATAAAATGCTTCTGGAGGGAGAGCATTCCAAGGCATTACACCTTGCATGGCAGCATTTGAAATCAACATGTAAAATAACCATGGTGGGGGTGAGACAGCACTACCTGCTCCACAGACATGTTAATGAGGCAAGCGGAGAGCTAATGGACTCCTGATAGAGCACTGTTTAGACATCCACTTAACTAAAGGAAATACTATTGTGTTGTGGTTACCCAGGAGGTCAGAGATTTCACAGTTTAAAGCTGTAAGAAGCATCCCTGAGGGTTATTAAGCCGTAACCTTTCAGATCTTTCAGGAGTGAGCATTCATGATGTACCATTACCCTGTGAAATCACAGGGCCTTCTTGCCCTCCCTACCTCCAATTTCTGTTACATTCACCTGCTGGGTCCTGCCTTAAATTAGGCTGCAAGCTCTTCCTGCCTTGCTTTGTATTTGCATAGAGACTAGCACAATGGGACCCTGATACTGAATGAGGCTTTTGGATCCCACTATAATACCCACATATGAGTAATGAATAGCTAATAGTAATAATAATAACAGTGTCTGCTTTGTGTATGAGCTTCATTTTCTTTTCTTTTTTTCTCTTTTCCCCCTGTTCTTGCCTGTGTGAATTACCTCACCCTCAGCTTTTCTTATTTTGCTTTTGTAAACTAGACTGTATCCAGTCTAGCAAGTAGTCTTACATTGATGTGATGGAGAAGAGCACAGGGCTCTCTCTTATAGGGAAAACAGGGCATATGACAGGTAACACAGGTGTTCAGTCAGGTCAAAAAACAGTGCTGTACCTTGGGTCTCAAGCTCCATCTAAGCTGCCTTTATATGATGTTTTGGTAGCCTCTCTCCTGCCGTCTATTCTGATTCTTGTGACCTTTTCAGCTGTTTCTTGCTTCACAGTTGCAAAAGGAGGATGCCAAGGGAAGCTCTATGCAGAAGCACATGCTATAAACAGGGATGGCTTCTCTAAGGGGAAATTGCCTCTACTAAGACTTCTCTAGAGACAGATCACCCATCCCTCAGAGGGAAAACACTGGCAAAGCACATCAGAGTTAAAACATTAAGAGAGCCTTGGTGTAGTACTTATTACAGCTCTGTTTAAGTGCTTGGTCACTACTAATGGCTGCCTATTCCAGCACAATCTTCATTATGTGACCATTCTGACCGTTAAAATTTGACGGAGATAGATTTCTTTAATGAATGTTTTCTTTGTTGTTGAGGTTTGGGGGGGGGCGTTGCACATGTTTGAGATCTGTTTGTCTGTTACTTTTTATAACTTTAAGGTGGATAAAGTGAGCCATCATTACTGAGGACATACAGATAATGAAGAGTAATGCTTTGCTTGAGCAAGTAATTCCCAGACTGGGTAAAAATGAGGGCCCAGTGGAGTCCTCACAGGGAAGTCTTACACTGGAAAGGCCAGTTCTGAAATGGGCATCCTTTTGCTGCTCACACCTTATCCTTGCATCATTTTCAAGTGAATTCCCTGCTACCGTACTGCTGCTTCAGTGCCAAAGAGCACCTCTGCATTCCCTAGTTAGCTGTCAGAAGGTGAAGAAGAGAGTGCTGATGAAAGCATACTCTGTCCTTTGCGATCACACACTGTAGATCAGAATACGAACTTAGGGAAGTAGTGTGGACCTAACATTTGGAGAGGTGCATCTATGAGTGTGGTCTGTGTTTTAAGGTGGAGATGATGTTTTGGGAAGACTGCAGTCTTCCAGAAGAACCAAAAAGCTGTGGAGTGCATTGCTGTCCCCTGATTTCGGAGGTGCAATGCTCCATCAGTTGCCTGGGTGTATATTCTGTGTATATGCTTGTGTATATTCTAGTCTGCTTGTCTGTCTGAAGCAGGTACAGTGTAAGAATGGGTCTTTTCTAGTATAGTTTTTGGCTGGAAGGAGATTCTGAAAGGGGTGTAGAAAAGGAAAGAGAGAACCCCCAGGAAAGTCAAACTATCTATTTATTTAGTTACGTGGTTTGGGCTGCATTTTGCATTAATCGCTGCCACACACAGAAGCCCTGTAATTTATTATTGGCGATAAGTGTGGACAGTAGCTATTATTTTTGCTCCCTGTTCTAAAACGTGTCAAGCAGGGACACTTAGATTTATGGAACATGTATTATTCAAATCTTGGGGCTCTATGGCTCAGCATGAACAATCCCAGCTATTTCCAAAACCTCTCAGTCTCTCCTCCTTTATTCCTCCTTGTTTTTCGCTTCCCTTACTCTTTCTTTTCTTGCTGCTTTGTTAGGCTGGATTAGGACAAAGAGAATTTATTATACTAGGGCAGCTTCAGTGAAACTTCACACCAGTGACAGCACAGTTCTCACAGGGACTTCACAGGCTAAGGCAGAGGGGCCTGGTTGATGCTCATTAGATGGAGCTGGAGGAAAAGGTGGCGCATGTCTGGATAGATATCTAACTGTTAGAAATGCTGATGTGGTAAAGTAAAAGCTGGGTGAGTAGTTTCCTGGGTCAGAGTCATCTTTATTTAGTTTTTAATGTCTGACTTCCTCTGGAGCTGTTGTAGGGTTGGAGTAAAGGCTGTATGTGTAGGCTAGAGCTCAAGGCACCAAAAGCTACTTTGCTTCTCATTGTCAGGGGTGAACTGCTGCTAGATACGCCTGAAATCACTCTCACATCTGCACTCATCATGTCAACAGGTGGATTTCACACCAGGGATCTAGACACCTTCCCTTCTTTCTTTTGAATATAAGCTGTAGGGTATTGTGGAAGCTTAGGAGGTCCCCCTGGCACACATTCCCTCTATAGCCAGTGCATAGATTTCGGCTAGTTTCTCCCTCTAGCTGCTTGCAACTGCTGCTTAATGAATAGCAGAGGGTTTCTGCAGGAAGGCAGAAGAGTTGGTTTCTAGGAAACTACTGCGTGCATGCAGTTAGAAGCAAAAGGGAAAAAAGAAATCTGGTGTGGAGCCACAGGAAACATAGTAAATTCTGAGGAGCCTTTGGACCAGGTGATAAAATCCAATGGTGGTAGCAAAACTGAAAATGAAATCTTTATCACCAAGAATAATGTATGGGGCCTAAACAGGAAAGGAAAGAGTTAGTCGCAGAGTAGTGCTCAAAGCAGGAGCAGAACTTCAGCAAAATGAAATGATGAGTGACTTTATCAGCGACTCGATACCACCTGGGGAAGTCCAAATAACACCTGGCCTTACACACTCTGATGAAGTGTTACAAGCCCCCACATGAGCACATCTGTGCCATCTGGGGTATGTCTGTATTGGAATGTCTTCCTTTGTGCAGGAATGGAAGTGATCTGTACTAGTACAACCTTCTTTTGTATCAATACAGGTACATCTGCTCTGGGCTTGTAGGATAAACCCGCTACATTTTCACACATGTAACCCTTGTCTCAAGCTACATATTGCCTTTTAAGTATGCTCTTGGAAACAAGCTGTTAGAAACCTGCAAAGCACAAGAGATAGTGGAGAACTGAAGGAGAGGACCAAGGTATGGAGGCTCTGAAAACTGGAGTCTGAGGGTGTATTTCTCCTTGCATGAGTTTACATTGATTTTATCTGCCCTCTTGTTAAGTTGTAGAGCAGGGAGCAAGGAGGCCCTAGTTATACTCATGATATCATATACTCATCATATCCATATAATATATGGATAACGATATGATCACTTATCCAGCATGACTGTATATGTTCAGCCTGTTTGTGTACCTGCTGATAAGCTCTGGTATTCTTGTTATTCCCATGCTAAATCACAACAGAAGAAAACTTTTTTCCTTCTTTCTGTGAGACTGCTGTTGATACTAGTATCAATAGCATCAGTATTACGACGAAGCATTAGTATCAGGACTAAGTGTCTTCTAAAGAAGTAAGTGAGGCAGAATTGGGAGGAAAAAAGATAAATACACAACAGAGTAAATGGCAATTCTGTATCAAAATGGATGAGGAAAAATCAATAGGATACCAAAAACTCTGTCTGTGTGCGGAAGAATGTGGTAAAGTCATACACAAGCATTCTGCACAGATTTGTGTGGCCTCTATCAAAATACCAGTTCTGATAGAGCTTTTAGTGAGACAGATTTCAGGTCTCACATGTTAACTGTTTGTCAGCCTCTGAAATACCATGGTGAGGAGACGCTCGGAGCTATTCTTTTGATACTGAAATCTGTATTTGTTCAGAATGGGACCAAAGTTAGAAGTCCTGCTTATGAGTGCTGCTGAACTTTGACACGTCATCTGGAACAGAACTTAGCGGCTTGTGCCTTTCTATAATAGGATTACTCTGAATTATCCAAACTGAAATTGAACACGCACATAGCAGCAGCACATGGACTGGAGAAAGTTTATCAGGCTCCAGCAAATGTTGTTTGCAGCAGCTAATTTCTTGAATAAGGAGTACTGGCTCCCATTTTAGGCGCTCCGGATGGTAGTTCTGAAACAGAATGTTGTATATGGTTGGAGTATATTTTCCTGTTGGTTTCCCCCTCCTCTAGAAAAACAAAACAACCCACTGTGCTGCTTTGGCTTTTAAGCATAAAAGTTAGTCACAAACCAGGATGAAAGGTTGGAAAGGCAACAACAGGTGATGGGAGAGTTAATTTCTAGGAAAATCCCTGAGGAACTTGAATATGATACAGCCCATAGCTTTGATGGGATGGACAGACCTGAGGATCGCTTTGATTTCCACAAGCTGGCATTCTTATGGAGATTTTCCAAAAGAGTTTTTTCCAACCTGTGTTGCCTATTGTGTCTCAGTCATTGTGAGTGACTCAAATAGACCAAGTCTGTTGTCTTCCCAGGGGAATCACTTGAAAAGTGACATGACACAAAACTTCAAGTAAGTAGACTATTAAAAACTCAGATGATAGTTTTAGGAGTCTAGAGGGAAAAGTGAGGATATCGAAATCCTTACAATGCTTTGTATATTATTTATAGTGTTAGGATAACGCCTAGAGGTGAAATACAGTTCTTGTCCCAAGTTCAGTATGTTCTGAACAGCAAGGGCTTTTAAGTGTGTTAACAGGCTGCTATCAAGTATCTGCAAGGTGTTTTCTCTGTCTGTGAATAAAGCTGAGAACGTGAAACTGTGCAGATATACAAGAGGTGGCGAGGAGAACAGACTGGCCAGAACACCCATGAATTTTAAATGGTCTCAAAACCTGGAACTGAATCTTGCAAGTTGTGTTTTTATGAAAGAGGAGGGAGAAAGACAAGACGATCAAGGGCAATCATACACTAAGTGCATCAGCAATGCCAACAGCATATGCCAGAGGGCTTTGGCATCAGGTATAAAGGAGAGATTTATGGGCCTGTGAGGGAATGAGAATAATAATTAGTGGAGTGTATAAAGACAATTAATGAATTATTTATAATGTGGTTCTTCTCTGAAAAATGTGTTTGTTGGCAGGTACCAGCTGGCATCCATGAGGGTTGAATTCGATACTTCCTGATTCAGGCAGTGTGGTGTGGGGAAAGCTGTCCCATTTCCGGCAGTAGCTGGGAAACCTCGTGCTGCCCATGTACTTAAGTCATGAGAGGCACCTGCCTTGAAAGCACAGCCTGCATTTTAAGGAATGCATTAGTTAAATACAGCATCTCAGTCTTTGATCAGAAACCTGGCTGCTGTACTCTTAAGATCTGCTCTTCTCCAGTTAGGACTTGACTTCTGATAGCTTCCTTGTCTCTATTTCTGATCTTTACATGGTATAGATGTTCTTTTCCAACTATGTGTGGTGTAGCTAGGGTGAAGTTTCTTTTATGTCTTCCCTACAACTCTCTTTGTCACCCTAACTCTCAAGATATTTCTCCTCTAGGAGTCCCTGGTTTTGACTGGAGCATTCAGTAGATTGGTCCAGGGGCTCTCTTAATATTTATGACTTGTTTCATCTATCACTGCCTCAGTTTCTCCGCTCTTAAAATGAGTATAATAATAAATCGAAGCTTACCTAGAGCAGGAGCTGGCATAGTGAGAGCCTTAAAGGTATGATGGTGGCACATGTGGAAGGAAGGACATGTTGGAAGTAAACTTTCTTCTTTTTTCTGCTTTATTTAGGGTTTTTCCTATTTAGATAGTTGGGTTGAAGTATGTCAGAAGTAGATAGTAGGGTTGAAGAATGTCAGTGGGCTTTTCTAGAATGAGCGGGATAGGACCAAATGCCTTTGTAACCCACATGGCTTGTACATTGATAATGTCAGTGTATGTAATAAAAACATCCTAATGGACAGATGCATGATCTCTGTGCTGCACCCCGCTTGGTGCCTCCTTGACTACATTTTGCCACTATGTTCAAGTCCAGAAAGCCTGTAATTATTTTGGGGTTTAGACATATTAATTCACTTTCAGGGGTCTGATATTGTTATTAGAAACATGACACTGGCATACGTTTCTACACCTGCAAGGAGTTGGATTGGTTCCATCATTTGATCTTTGAAGTTAAAATATGACTATCATATCTTACAAAACAGAACAGGACCTAGGAGAAATACACAGTAGGGGCTCTACCGTACTGGTCAAACACAGAACAAATGGCAGATATTTCTCTATAACACTTACCTAAAGAGTTTCATGAGGTGTACCTTGTCCTTCCAAACTACTGAAATTAGATGAGTTCCCAAGAGAAATTTTGAGACGAGAGGAAAAACCTGTGTAAGGTGGATGCCAACCAACTGCAGCTTATTTTTCTGCTTACTGAAAGCAACACCATAACTGTGTTTTCTGTGAGCAATCAGCACTTGGAGTAAAGCCTCTGGCTAGAGCTAAGCTTGAGCAAGGAGGCAGCTGTGCCGCTCGAGACCACACTCCCACTATATTGCCACCTTCAATCATTGGCAGCTGCCTCCATGTTTACTTGGACTCTTTTACTGCGCTGAAGGAAAATGCTTTCGTTTACCTCCATTGTCATGGGCAGAACAGTTTCAGTTTGGCGAATTCAACTGAATTTTACTTTATTGCAAGTTAACATTGACCTTTAATTACTGGTTTGCGTATGAAGAAACAAAGAAAGCAAACAGTGAAACAAACACAGGGAGAAAATGCTTTCCTTCTCTTCCCTAGGTTCAGCTTCAGTCCTCTTGCCCCTCACCTTGCTTTTGCCATACATTATGCTCAGTCCCTGCCAGTCCCTTGAGTGAGATGATGAGTGGTACAGAAGGTTGGGTTGGTGCATGATGGTTTCTTACCGCTGCTCCTGCTTCCTTTCTTTTTGCTTCCCCCTGTCCTTCCCCTTCACTTGTTACCTGCCTGCCTTGGTTTTCCACAGCCCTGGTCCCTCAGGGGTTGGTGCTGGTCCTCCCGTAGCTGCAGTAGCCTCAGAGGTGTATCTTCTCTTACAATACCTCCTTCTGTGTGTCCTCGTGTGTTTCCTCATGTGTCCCCTCCAGAGCCTCCTCCATGCTGCCACCCTCTCCTACCCCTGACAGGGCAGAAGCCCTTCCAACTGGTTGTGGTATAGTGGCAGCAGGACCAGCACGGGGCAATTCCTGACCTCTCCAACGCAGCTCACCCTGCACCCCTGCTATCAGCACCCTGACAGTGATGCCCATATGCTCACCTGAGGGAAGGTGAGACATGCCAGCTAAAAGAGGGCTAGCACGTAGTGAATCAGGTATGGTCACTAGTCATCACACACCAGTTATGTTGAGGTGCCAAAGGTTTCAAAAGTGCTGAGTAACATGAAGAAGACAAGCGTAACTGCTGTGCTAGTTTGAATTGATGTGTATATGGTTGGGTTGTAGAAGTCTAAATCGAAGGCACCTCCTTCAGCCATTTTGCTGTGTGGTTTTGCACAGTTTCCTTAACTTCAGAATGTCTCCTCCTTCTGTGTCATTATAAAGACCAGTATGGAAAGATAAGGAACTTGCTCTTGCTCTGGAAAATCTAGATTGAACACTTCGGGAGGGGAGCAGTCTTCTGGTAGCCCAGGGTAAGAGACATGGTGTGACACAGAGTTCCTTCAGCTCTCCTCCTGAGATTAGTTGGATGGAGGCTGCACGCATCTGCTTTGCAAGCCAGTTTAGGAAGGATCGACAGAAAAAGCAAGATCAGAAAGTCAAAAGCTGGTGTATTTGACATTGGATGAGTAGATCTCCTCTTGAAGGTGTCCCAAGGCCTGCCTGAATAACGAGGCCTGTCATGGGTAGACAGATAAAGACCAAGTGCCTGATAATGGCAGCAATAACATTTTATCATTGGTAGAAATATTCTATGAGGGGCCTGATAACACAGCCAGGGGTCATGTATGACTTATTCACCTGATGCTAGCATCTCCCCTTCAAAATAGTTTCTGTGGGCAACACAATGCAGACTAACAAAGTGGTTCGTCCTTGTCAGCAGAGCACAAACTGGGTCCGGGTTCCCTTTATGACAGGAGAAGGAGCAACCACCAACATCTCTGGGACCGCTGTCTAGTGTCGGCTGGACTTTAAAGTGAGCTAAGAAAAGACGATGTCATAGCACTGTGTAACTGAGAGTTCACTTCAGAGGTAACTTTACAATAAGGAATTACTTCACTTGTTTCATCAGTGTTGTTTAAAAGAGAGGAACCCTTTTTGACAGACTGCCCTTTTCACAGTCTGTGTTTGTCAGCCTAATTTCTTTCAGGAAAAGAATTTTGCACCAGCATGAGCGTATCACAGTGGGAACTAGAGGAAGCTGAAGATGGTTGAGCATTTGCCAGGGAAAGGTTGGTGTTGCTCATCACCAAATGGAATGTGCAAGGCTAGGGATTGTTGGGTATTTCTCTGGGAAAACATAAAATTGGGAGACCGGACGGAGGGATATGTTGGCTTCGAGTTCCACCAGGGCAGTTCTTGGGGCCTTTTGACTTGAAGAGCAGCTGGTGGTGTGGAGGTGAAGATGAAAATGCACCAGCCATGCTGTTATTTAGAAAGGCAGTAAGAAGCATTGCAAGAAGTCCTGTTGATAGCTGCAGTAGCTCCTTGGAAGTGTAGAGGGACTTTATCCAAAACCTAAATAATCCTTCGCTTTTTGATCATTCCATGCATATGTGACCAATATACATTTAAGATTTGATAGTACTCTTCTTTCAGCTGTATTCTCCATGTTCTGTGCAGTGTATTTGTTTTAGGGACTGCTTCTCTGTAATTTAAAGCCCTGTGAAACAGAGCTTGTGTTTGCCCCTGAAATCCCTTTATTGTGGATGCTGCTTCCCTGCAGTAAATGTGGCCCTAGAACATGCAAGCATGCACACAGTGTTGTGCACTACAGCTTGCAGATCCTGAATCCCTTTGAGCTAAAATTGTATAGAGGTTTGTTGTTGGGTTTTGTGTCTTCTAATACCACTGTGAAAAATGATTCACCAGTCTGCACCGAGTATTTCACCCGGTCCCACCCCATCCCAGCAGCTGGGGTAAGAAGCACTATGGTTTTGACATAAAATACAAATTATCATTTTTCTTCCATTTTCTTCCTCTTCCGTGAGTTGATCTTTGACCATTGCAATCCAGCAATATTGTTGCTGAAAATCAGGTGCTCGTGCTAGGAATGTGCAGGGAAGGGATTTCACTGTCTTATAACCTCCAGCCGACCATTACTGCCACTGAAATAACATATGTTTTGGTCTCTGGCATGTTTGTTTCTCTTGCCATTCAGTCAGGGCTCAAAGGTGACAGAAAAAGCAGATTGTCCTTTAGCTTAATAGGTTGCCCTGCTGTTTTCCAATGCAAAGATCCTTGGCTTAATTTATTGCTGGAATGGATTCCTTCCAAATAAGGATAATCCTCCTCATGCTGTTTTTTCACTTGGTTACCTTTGTGTTCTTTTCACTGGCAACATCAGCCTCTGCAATTCTGGTTTATTCTTGCCGGGAGACTCTTACTCATTTGCTGTGTTTATTGTAGTTATGGTCCTAAACTCGCTATCTTCCGTAGCTCAAAACTCTCCAAGACAATTGCTTCAGGGACTTGAACTTATTGCTCATGTTTTCAACCCAAAAGTGAGTTCCAGAAGAAGAATCTGTTTGGCTGTGATGGTAGTGAGGATTTTAAAGCTGTGGCTTTTATTTTCTGGCTAAACACATTGAAAATAATTACTTTGTGCTAGATCAACTCCTGGTTGCACAAGGGAGAGGAACTGCCAGGAGTTTGCCATCATGAATTTCCTACGGGAAAACTGCATACAATGCAAAGGCATCTCTCACAGCTGCTCTTTAATAAAATGAGATGTTTAATCTGGTTTAATGAATCTCTTTGGCCCTTGAGGCTGGACACTGGCTTTCACCAGGGTGGCCATGTCGGTAAAGAGTAAGAACCGCTTCCAAAAGAAATGATTGGATTTTCCCGTCAGATCTGAGAGGACTTGATGTTTTGAAGTGGCTTTGGCACTCTCTGCCCTCTTCTGTCCCACTCCTGCACTTCTCTGCACTCACGTGACTGCAGAAAAGAAGATGCTAGGGATGAGAGAGGTGGAGCTTCAATTTCAGTGTGATTGATCGCATAGCACAGCTCAGTCTGATTTTGTTCCTCATTTCCTGCAAAGACAAAAGGAATAGTATGTGATTGTCGCTTCCCCTCTCCAATTTGTGGGGACTTCACATCCATTCTTCCTTTCTTTTCTCTTTCTTTTTTATCTTCTTGTTGTTGTTCAGGAGGATTGGGGGCAAGGGAGTTGGGAGGGAAGCTAGACTTCTTGCAATCCTGAATGCTACTTCTCCATACAACCTTTTCTCAGGTTCACAGTGTAACAGGCAATGCTACTCACCAGCAGTCTATAACGCAGTCTTGTAGCACAAGAAAAGAGTGCTGCAACTTGATTTGAACTCTGTGCAAATTTAATTATGAGCAGCAATTTGTTTATTCTAGCAATTTTCAACAAGAAGTTCCAGTTTAAATAGAGGCTGAAAAGAGAGTGTGAAAATGCATTTAAGACAGAGTAAACTTACTGTCTAACCTTGAGAAACGTTCATATTCAAACACCTCATGTGCATAGAATGTCATGCTTTACCAGACCCTCACCTTCCTCTGCAAGGGGCCTGAGACAAGGTTTCTTTGTGAACCTTGAAGAAATGGATTTCTTAGCTCCTGCATGACTAACATCTTAGCTGGAAAGTTGCATCAACAGAGCTATTTGGTGTTAGACTAATTACTATGTATGGACAAGAGGGTAGATGGTTTTTGCATACTCAACCTCCATGAACTGCATTAGCATGACAGTCAGCTTTCCTGCTTTAAATCCAGTGAAGAGTGCTCTGTCTCAGACCTCCGCACTGGTTGTTGGAGGACTGATGGGAATTTGATGTTGTGCTTTTCCTGTCTGGCCTTTTGACAGAATGGCTTTAAAATCTGAACGCTGCCTTGTCACCAAAGGGACAATGCAAAGTTACAACAGGTCCTGGATAAGGAAGCACTGAGGAATGGGAAGTTGGCTACTCACCTGTAGTGCAAAACAAGCTCATTGATACGCAGGAGACTTCAGTCTCTGTGACTTTCAAGGTCTTTCGTGGCATCAAACTGATATTTCAAAGAGATTAAGAACTGAAGAGAACATATGATATCCATTTAAAGCCAGGACTTCAGATTTAATGAAGGCTGTATCAGAATGAGATATGATTCAGATATCAAATTACATTTGTTTAGCCCAACACAGCTTAATAAATCACAGCAACATTTAATAAATATTTATCTTCTTTTAATCACCAGTTAGTGCTTTTTCTGGTCTCCCCATTCCCTTAATGGCTCACTCCTGTATTTATTAAATGTGATTTCCATTTCTCAAATAATCAATACATCTTTTTTATTTTTTATAATTTGGGCAGCTTTACTGAACTTTTGTGAGATTTAATTAAGATTAAGGTTTAATCTTTAATTTCAATATACAAATTACCCTGCTTTTGCTATTAAGTCATTATGGTAACCTCATTTGGTATGAAATCTTGACTGGAAATGTGGCAAGCTCAACAGTAGTTACAGTACAAATGTTAATGAACTTCAGGGGAATTTTTGGATCAGAGGAGGAACTTGATTGCAATTTCATGTCTTTAGCTGATGTGGGTCTGTAATTAATAATGTGAAATGGGCAATAAGGAAGGTAGGTTCTGCGTGGCTGACAAAGCTTTTGTTTGTATGGGTATCTAGTGCAGCAGTAGGAGTCAGGGTGAGGTCAGTTGGAAAACAGCAGCCTGTGGAAATGATAACACTTGTAAATGATGACTCAGCCGCCAGCACAATGTGCAGCACACGGGGAGGCTGTGAGCAGGTTTGAATCTTGCAGAGTATTTCCTATGCCACATGCCCATCCCTGCTAGAGCCATGTCAGACCCACAGATCTGGCTGTGAACAGTATTCGGAGGGGAGACCAGAAGGCCGGCCCATGTGCTGCCAGTGGAAATGAATGACTGTGGGAGAGAGACTCTTCATCAGGGACTGTAGCAATAGGACAAGGCGTGAATGGGTTCAAACTGTAACAGATTGCCCGTAGAAGTGGTAAATGCTCCAACCCTGGCGGTGTTCAAGGCCAGGATGGACAGGGCCTTGGGTGACGTGATCTAGTGTGAGGTGTCCCTACCCATGGCAGGGGGTTGGAACTGGATGATCTTAAGGTCCGTTCCAACCCAAACCAGTCTATGATTCTATGACTCTTCAGCTTCTGACCAGACCTTGACTGATGCCAAAATCTACTCAAAACTGAGTTTGAGGAATTTAGAAGTATCAAACCTACTCTCATTGAAGTCTCTTACTAATGCTATCTACCTTCTCTGCTTGAAAGAGACACTCTATCAAGCTTAGCGGCCTGATCTACCAGTAGTATGAGTACAGAACATGAGCATGGAATACCATCCTTTTTGCCTCATTACGGACACCAGGATGCTATTTGGCTTTGGGTTTCTGTTGTAATCTAGTGGCAAAAGCTGACTTGCATATCTGTGTGTTTTTGCTTCAGTTTATTTCTGCACCATAAAAATCATGAGTCCCTGCAGTCACAGGGATGCTAGAACAATAAATTAGAGCAAGGATGAATGTTCCTTTCACTAGCATCTCCCCATATTATTAGTACTAATCACTTTGAGAATAGGGGGCCAGGAGGTTGACATCTGTCCTCTGTCATCAGAGTACACTATGTGATCTTGGGGAGTTTTGCAGCAGACTTTGTAGACCAAAGAGTTTAGAGGAAATTAGAAAGGTTAAAGAGGAGATGGCTGCATAAATGGGGAAAGACATTAAAAGTAATTAATATACAGAAAGAGTAGTTCATCAACAGCAAAGCAGGTGAAGTCCCGGCTGGCCATCCAGTTGCCTGCATGTACCACTGCTCAGCACCTGCAGACAGACATTCTAAGTACATATCCTACAGCTACCAGCGCTAAGGAGAGAATGGGGAGCTTGGGCAGCAGGAGAGACAGAGAACAGCAGATACTTGAAGGGAATTTTGGATAGGCAAAGCTGAGAAATAAGGTAGGAAAATGAAGGACTGGGTTCTTGGAAAAGACTTCCACCCCATTAGGTCACTCAAAGGGAAATGGAAGCAAACAGTTGTACAGCAAGAGCACTGTTGTTCCCTTTCCTGCTCCTGTGCTGGGTTGAGGATGAATAAGCCTCTCCTTCTCCATCTTGTGAGGATGATTGCTGCTTTGCTATGCCAGTTGCTTGGCTGCCAGGCCCTTCTAATTTGCATGTAATATATGGCAAAACCATAATGTCATTTCATTGCATAGATCTTGCCAGAGACGGCATTGAAAGGCCTGCTCTGCAGGTTTCTGGCTCTAACTCCACAGCGTTAGTTACCCCGTCAGCCACTTTGGCACTGAGTTTCCAAAATCCAGTCCAGATCCCTATTACTTTAATGAAGCTGCAGATTCTGAAAAGGACCCCCCCACACACCTTGCCCCTGGCTACTGTTTGCCTGGGAGGAGGCACGGCTGGTTTTGACAGACACTTTATTTTCTGCAATGGAATATGCAAGAACATCTGGGCAAAGAAAGCAGGACTTCACATTGCCTGTAGCTGAAAGAAAAAGGCATCTTGGAACAACTGACTTGAATGCCTTTGGCTGACAGATACCATGTGTGTTGTGCCTCGTGAAGGCAGAACAGCCTGCTGCCTTCAAAGAAACCCAAAAGTATGACTTTTCTGGATGCACTGCTATTGCTCTGCTTCCTTCTTGTAATTAATGTTATAGCCTCAGCAGGAAAGTTGGATGTGAGGTAGGGCCACAGTGAAGGAAGGTTTGGGTTAGGCATGCTGGTTATCCAAGAAGAAGGTTTGCAGCCAAGCCTGTAGCTGCCTGGAGGGAACTCGGTGTGGACTAGCCAGGATTTTGTTGTGCTAAGGCTCTACCAGAGGCAAAACCCTTCACACACATGCACCCAAGGCTTAAAAATAAGCTTTTGCTGTATTTTGTGCCATTGTCAGTTCCCACAACTATGGGTCTTGTCCCCTTAAGCTGAAGGGCAAACTGCTCAGCTTGAAGGAGGTAGCCTAGCCTGTGCATTCTTCCCTAGGTTCAATCACTAGAATGCAACATATACCCTCAACATAAATTCACCCCAGCAATCAGGGTCCTCAGATCCATGAGGACTGCTGGATATCAACACATCCATGTTTTCCAAGCACAATTACCATGTCAAATACAAAGGGGTGTAGTCTTATCTCCATTGCAGGCTGTGGGGCAGGAAAATCCCTTTCTGCTCAGGTCTTTCAGTGTGTTTTGTGTGGAACATGGACCAAGAGGACCATGGCCCATAATCACAGAGCCCAAGTGCTGCTGCAGTCCATCATTCAAGATGATGAAAGAACCCCACTGAAGTCAGTGGACTTGTAGCCACTCTAGTGAGATGAAGGCTAAGGTGAGAACAGGGATAGAGGTTATGCTGTGACTGTGGACCGATTTACTTCCTCTGCTTCTGCTTCAGTTTCTCCATGAGAACTTGATGACATACTTTCATTATCTTACATTGTGTATTTGAGATTGCTGTATTGTCTGCTAAGGTGGTTGTAATCCCCAGATGTGGTGGGAGTGGAAAGGATTATCATCATTATTTCTGATAGGCAGCTATAATGCATCTTTACTTACCAGACCCCTATGGTAGTTCTATTGTGAAGTGAGTAAAGGTTATTTCAGTGTAGGAATCATGTGAGCTTATTTGTTGTTGAGCCTGGTAATAAATTGGCCCCAGACAGTGTTGCCTGAGCTGTGCAAACAGAGAAAATATTAGGATTCTTAATTTAATTTGCGCTTTCTCTTTCCCACTGTTTGTATTCTCCCAAAGTCTGGAAACACTTCTTCACTGTTTGATGTGGACTTTTCCTCTTTCATGGGCACTGATTATTTCCTCGTCTCCTTTCCTAGGTTTTCTTTTTCTGTATGAAGTATGAAATATGACTTAATTAATGCAGTCTCTCAAAAGTAAAGCTTTTTGGGTTTTTTTCAGTTATTTTAAGCTCCCTCCACTGGAGGCTTCTGCAACAGCATTTTATGCTGTGTGTTCCTATAGGAAGAATGCAAAAGGGAGGCAGTGTTTCTTTTGCTGGAGTCCAGCATTTTCTGTGAGGGGATCTTGTATGGAGACCTCAGAGCAGCCTTCCAATATCTGAGGGGGGCCTACAGGGATGCTGCAGGGAGACTCTTCGTCAGGGACTGTAATGATAGGACAAAGGGCAATGGGTTTGAACTGAGACAGGGGAAGTTCAGGTTAGATATAAGGAAGAAGTTCTTTACTGTGAGGGTGGTGAGATGCTGGCACAGGTTGCTCAGAGAAGTAATAAATGCTCCATCCCTGGCAATGTTCAAGGCCAGGTTGGACAGAGCCTTGGGCGACCTGGTCTAGGGTGAAGTGTCCCTGCCCACGGCATGGGGTTGGAACTGGATGATCTTATGGTCCTTTCCAACCCTCACTATTCTATGATTCTGTGACATACACTAAGCAGCTAACCCTTATCACAGACCTTTGGGAAGCAAATGGGGTGCTTTCAGAGCAAAATATATGGATCTAGTCAAGAAGCAACCTGAAGGGATGTATTGAAGAATGGGATGGGAGGAGAAGTGATGCAAGGATCATGGTGAGAGCTGCAGAGGAAAAGGTTCTCACACTAGTTTGAATGGACAAATGTAGTAGTGGAAGGGAAGATGATACTGTACAAACATTAAGCTAGGAAAGGAATCAAATGAAAGGCTCACAGTACTGGTTGAAGTAAGTTTGAAGAGCAAAAACTGTGAGTATTCTTCTTACCACCTTTCCTCCTTGTCACCACATGCTCTTCTATTCCAAGCCTTCTGCCCATGATGACTTTTTGAAATCCACTTACATGCTGACCACAATCAAATCACTCTCAGGAACCTGCTGTAGTGTGTTGCCTGTAGTGGCATTTCTCCATGCTACCCTGGCCCTCCTCACACTTGCTGCATCTCCCTTCTCAGGAGGCCCTGTGTGCACATTTACTTTGCATAGGTGTGGATGATAGTGCAGTGAGAAGGCCATTTCACATCGTGATTTTCCTTCATCTTTGCATATAGCTTTTTAATAGCTGTGTAATAAACCAGTATTGATGAAAGAGGTCATTTACCATTAACTTACTTGGTTTCCTGCAATGAGCTAATGTTTAAATAATGTGCAACAACTTTTGCAAACAAATGTAGCCTTTTAGATTTACTATAGGGGACACTTTGAACAACAACATAAGTGGCCAATGACTACAAATGTATTTATTAAGGTTTAAACATGTGTAAATGAGTTTGTGTTTATTCGCAGAGCTGTTAAACTACAGTAAATATATTCTTTGTCAATTGGTGGTTAATTAACATCCATTAGTTCTCCATTAAGAGCACAGTTTGGTGTCTGAATTTCCTTGCTTAGTACTAACTTTGAATTAGGGCTGTGTTATTTTCCTCTTTGTACACAACAGAGTGTTCAAAATCTGCTTTCCTCTGTGGGATTAGAGCGCTAGGAGCAAAGAGATGTGGCAGTACTTGGAATTTACCTTGCAAGGCAGGAGATGTGCAAAGGGACAAATGGAATTTGATTGCTCAGCCTCACAGCTCCTATTTACGAACTTCACCTCTTTTCTCCCTCCCAGACTTTTGTAGCCAGCTCGAGTTGTGGAATTGGCTGAGGTGTTTAATGCCTTCCTACCTCTGTGAGGGTTTTAGGATACAATAGTGTAAAAGCTGTTAAGACCTGAATGGAAGCTGCGGACTGAACAGCTCATGGAGGTCCTGTTTCACCCCAAAGGAAATTTTTTAAGGCTGACGTTTCTGAGTGAAGGCTTTTGAGGGCGAGGGGTTAGGTACAGGGAGTATCCCCTCCCAGTTGGCCGCTATGTCAGCAAACAACCACAAGGTGACACTGTCCCAGTACATTATTTATGTTTTGACAGAGACGCTTATATTAATGCATTTCACATAAATGATGGTTCTGTGCATCAGCATGAGAACCTGTTTCTTAACTGAGAATTAGAAGTCTGAGCTTGGTATCATGCACTTGTTAAATCTAGAAATGAAGATTTTCAGATTACCTTCAATACATGTAAGCACTGCCTTTGTACAGGGTATATAGCCTTAAAAAGAGGAGCAATCCTTCCCTACCTGCACAGTACTCAGAGAGCTTTGTCCTACAACTGAAAAATGCCAGACTAGTCTCTTATTGTCCCAAATCATCAGAAAAGTTTTGTCTTTATCTTCTGCTCCTTTGCAACTGTCAGCGTTTGAAGTGATTTTGCTGGTTACTGGTAAAGCAGGGGAGAGTACTGTTTCTTTCTTCAGTTGTGCAAATATGCAAGTAGGGAAATATAGGTCTAAAAGGCCTATCACAAGCTAGGGCTCTACCCAGAGAAATCCAGAATCCTTTTGAGCTAAAATGGTAAAAGAAAATTATTATTATTATTATGCTTTGATTGTTTGCTGGAATTGGTTTCGGGTAGTGACACTGAGTTTAAGCTGTGCTATGTGTGTGAGTCAGGTGTTGAGTCAATAAGTACTGGTGTAAATCTGACATACATGTAAATGGTTAATACGATAAGAATCTGGCAGTGAGGTATTGTAATGTATATTAGGTTTTACAGTCAGACACAGTATCGGAATCATCTGTGAAAAAATCAGATCTGTGAAGCACACTAAAATACAGATAAAAGGCATGTAAAGGTAGTCTTTGGACCTGATTTTCCCTAGGGTGATGTTTGCTTACATCTGGCTATCTTGTTTTACCAGGTCAGCCTTAAAGAGTTAACTGGGTTGTATGTGTGATCCTGAGTAATAGGCTGAACCTGATACTATTCAGCTGCCTCATGCTCTGTGCCTGCAAGCATCTACTTTGCTTTTAGAACATTAGCTAAATTGGTAGTAACGTTAACTGCTTCCCCTTGATTTCTCCCTCATGAACCTGTTGTCTCCCTGTGGTTTGTTGCTCTGAAATTATTAAAGGAACAGTCAGAGAAAACAACAAAAGTTTCATCAGCTCAGTCTTGTTTGATTAGTCATCAAAGTCCCCCCATCAGTAACCTAATAGTTGCGACCATCAGGAGAAATTGCTCTGGAGTGCAAATGAAGTGTTGAAACATTCAGGCCAGTTCTACAAATGCAGTAAATGGGCTTTCCTAGAAAAGCACCAGCTTGTTCAGACTCCCTCTGGTCCCATGCACATTTCCCATGTGGAGAGAAAGCTCTTTGTGGGACTTGCCGTGGTAGCACAGAAGAGTCCTGTGCCATTGACAGTACTCAAACTATGTGACTTATAAAGAAGGGTGCTATAGGTAAGCATCTGGGTAGGTAGCCCAAAACAGGCTTCTGTGAAATTATGTTAGCAGCTTTGGTTTGAGGTGAAATATCTGTAAGTAGCAGTCTTGACTTTTCCTCCTCTTCCCCACTAATTCTAAACAGGCAGTTCCTTGAAAGAACAAATCTGTGAGCTGCAAACAAGTGGGTATGTTGACCGTATTGGTTGCAGGCATAAGCCCAGGACAGCAGGAGCAGCAGAAACTTGCCACTTCAGCTCCCTGGTCACAAGCTTGACCTGAAAGAACTCATCCAAAAAGTCAAACCTACTGTAGGATGCTTTACTGACTCATAGGAGGAGAGCCAGGCTGGTTTCTAAAGCATGAAATTATCCATTGGGGCTGATGGGGTTTATAATTACTTGTTAGCTAAATTGTCCAGCCCTCCTTGCTGCAGTCAGTGCTTCCCATTCATGAGCTCAGTAGGGGCAGTAAGGCATAGTTTGATGATGTTTTTCTGCAAAGCAGTAGGACAGGCTTAGGGGAAGATAGGGACAGGCAGTGCCTAACTAATAGAGTTATCAAGTTCAGTGGGGAAACCTAAACTACAGCTCCCAGGAGGCATTCCCTTTCCAGAGGCAGATGCAGTGTATTGTTGAGAGACTCAAACCAAAATGCACTAAATTCAGAATAGCAAAATATTTTGGTGCTGTTGAAACAACCAAAATTTCCTCATCAACATGGGCACTTCTTTTATATATACATATATATATTATATATGTGTGTATATATATATTTCAACTCTTTAATTTAGGATGAAAACCAGTGAAGCTGTTGGAATTTTCCACAAGGAAAATATCCTAATTTGTTTTTTTTTTTTCTGAGCTCAGCTTTAAAAGTTGAGGTAGCTGCACTTGTTTCTGTGAAGTGCTTTGATATCCATGGATGAAAAGAACTATAGAAGTGCTAATTATTGTCATACTGGTTTTAATTATTCTGTCATGCTGACGGAGCGACTGCCAGTTTTCAGCCAGCGATGGTTTGTTACAAGATGTTGTCCACTCCACAGTTTTCATAGAAACAGATACCTCAGCTTTAATTGTTTTAAAAGAAAGTAAAAAAGGAAAACCTTCTCCACGCTCAGCAGCTGCTACAGTTCTCTGATGGATGTTCAAATCTGCCTACATTTGGACAGTATGGTAATGAAGAGAGGGAGATAGAAAGCTCCAATTACTAGATATTAGACAGAAAACAGTGCGAATGGGCAAGACACTCTGAAATGTGCCGTGTACAGTAATTTAAAGGGAAAATGCTGTTTCCAAAACTTTGGGAAAGGTGTGATCTTCACCTCTTTTATTATTGCTGTTCTTGCTATTTTTTGCAGTACATTCTATTCTTTCTCTATGGAAGGTCTAAATGAAGGCCTGTATTTCCAGTTAGGTCAAACTGACTCAGATGAACTGTTTAATTCAACCAGTTCACAGATAAACCTTGTTTACCACTCAGTATCACAAGATCCGCAGTTTAAAAGCCTCAGTGCTCTCCTGTCTTTTCAACTATTCTGTCTGGCTGTGCTACAACCCACCCAGGACATCACTGCCTCACCCAAGGCTAGTGCTGTGTCAGTGAAGTCCCTTGGCTACACTAGAGGAATCTGCTCATCCCTACAAAGCTACCCAGCAAAAATATGGGTGCTTTACCTTAGGTACTCCAGCAAAGACAGAGTACCTGGTGAGACATAGCCAGAGCAGCATAAGTGCAGGCTGGAGCTTAATGCATATCCTAAGGGAGGATTTAAGGACCAGGCAAACACTATGCTCAAGCCTGTCTAAGGAAGCCTGTTCTCATGACAGAAGTATCAGTGCCATGATTTCACTGATATCATGCAGGACCAGAAGTGACTGACTGTTAATCACCTGAGCTACAACCCAAGTGTGAACCAGGATACCTGTGGAAATAGGCTAAAGGTGTTCATGTTACACAACCATCCCCTGTGGGACAAGAAGTTGCCATGTAGAAAGGACATTAATGGACATGAGTGCGTAACTCAGCTCTCAAAGTGCTGCATTTTGGTGCGGGCTCTTTCTGTCTGTGCAGTTTATGGGAATAAGATGGAGCTGTGCAGAATCCATAGTTGTACTATGCCTTCTAGAGAAAAAGACACAACTGGCAATGGTGGGTCACTCCCTCAGTGTCACAGCTCTGCGTGAGCAAACAGATATCTAGGGCAAGTAGTGACTCTTCAAGACTGACACTGGGCAGCTGGTCTCCTTAAGATGTAAGAATGATATTCCTTTAGTGAAGAGACATTCCCGCCTGTCCTGGCAAATGATGTATCTGATCATTAAAACACAGAGGTGATTTGCTTTTTCCCCATTTGCACTCTGCTTGCTTTCCATTTATTTCCAGTGACATAGTCTAGTTATTCAATGCCAACATAATGCAGCAAATGGAAACCTAAGCAAAGCCTTAAACATCCAAGCCCTTCCACACATGTATTCTTTGTTTTATTAAAAGTCATTTAGGTAAAAGCCTTTGATGCAGCAAGCATGGGAGTTTATTAATAGGAAGCAGAAAGATTGGCCCTATCAGTGCAGTTACTACTCTGTTGTTGCCTAAGGATTAGGAGGCTTTAAAAGGGTAATATACAGTTATTTTTCCGGTCCTGGAGAGAGCCTGGTGGTTCTCTGTGTGAGACAGCTGTAAAGCAGAGGAAGCTCACATGGCAAGTGTTTCATCAGGGCCTCGAGAGCCTCTTTTAGACTCTGTGATGGTGGTTCGGTGCCTGACAACTAGATCTTTGGCCTAGCGATTGTCCAAGTGACTGTCCTGTCTGAGCTAGTAAAAAGGTCTGGAGAAGGACTAGGATTTCTTCTTCAGCGAGTTGCACAGAGAAACAGCACAAGAGAAGTGAAGAATATATGGAGACAGCTTTTACTCTGACGGGGCAGTGCGTATGTTTAAAGTGTTACTGTTCAGCAGAGGCAGAGATTTTCTTTTGGGATTAGTGTTAAAAAAACTGATTTTGAGCCATGTAAAAGTAGCTTGTGTAGATCTGAGGAAATCCTACCAAATGCTTTCATTTAGAAAAGAGAAATCAGGCTGGATTCACAAAGGTACTGGGATAGGTAGTGTTTTCTTTCCTCCCCTACAGTTAGACGTCATGAATCAAAGTAAGGCAATTTCAGGATGAGCCTCCATTTGCCTGTGTGAATTGGCATGCAGCAGTTGGAATTCTGTCAACCTGCCAGCAGGCCTGAACTTCCTTGTGTCCAGGATCAGGTTCATGCTATACATAATCGTAGGCATGAGGAGACGTGATGCTGAACGTGACACTACAAGAGCCAAAGTGCAGGTACAGCTCTCTGGCTTCATAATCTTCTTGCCAAGTGTTTACTGGGGGAATGAAGAGATAGGAAGTGTGTTACAGCCGCATCAGCAGTATGTCAACGTCGAATGGGTTTGCCAACATAGTTAAACCGTGAGGTCTTTCTCATGGGAGCTTTTAGGTGAAGCTGTCTTTGTGGGCATGTATTAACAGCTTAATGAACACAAGGCAGTGTGATTTTAACATATGTTAAGCATAATAGCAAGTAGTAGCCTAAGGTTTAACTGATGTTTTTTTAATCCATTATGGAAGCATACTGCCTTACTTGTGCTAAGCTGTTAATACACATTAGCTAGTTAAATATGTGTTCTTTGCACTTCCCAAATCCCACTATGGACAGGGCATATAGCAGTAATTTTCTTAAAAGAACATCTATACCAAGTTAAAATCCTAAATGCAGCCCTTGATTTCCACTCTTTATATGAATATCAGACTTACTGTAGGCTTCCTCTGTCTCCTGTTGAGGAGTTCTGATGAGGGAATAAGACTAAATTGTTTAACATTGCATTTTCTTCTTTCTTTCTCATTGCTTATATTCCAAGTGGTGTTAAGAAATAATCAGAAAGCATTAATTATTTCTCTGCCTGGTCTTAGACAAAAGGAGAGAATCTACAAATGCCACTGAATGCTTTGGGTTTTTTTCCTGAAACACTTTCTAGTCCTGAACTTTATTTCCCTTTACCTTAATTTTCCAAAGTTTTCTATCTGCATTAGTACTAATATGGCTTAGTTGCTGTGGTTGCCAGATGAGTCATCAGAACAGCTTTGCATCCTGCAGAGGGATGGTAGGATTTGGCAACCTTCCACACTGGCAAAATAGTGGAGGAAGATGAGAGCTATAACCTGCTGGGGAACGTTGTCTGATTCCCTCATTCCAGCAGTTCAAGACGAAGTTCAGCAGCTTGTACATCCTTTTTGGATTTGCCATTAGAGCTTCATTAGCCTGATAATCATATTCCAATCACAAAATACTTCTTTCTGTATACTCAGCCTCATCCATCTTCCATACAGCTATCCAAACACTCAGCAGCTTTATGGAAACATGTTACAGGAACTAGAAATAATGGACCCCAGCTTAACATCCTAAAACCTCTTGAGTATGGAGCTAAGGGTCATCTGTCCAATACTGGTGACGTCTTGAATCTTTCTCTTGGGAATTGAATGCATCTAGTAACCTAAAAGTACATTGCATGTTCCTCAATCATCAAGACATTGACTCAACCCTGGTCAATGTGCTTAAAAACTGTACTTTAAGATTGGCTTCTGGGAGTGAAGAGATCATTAGAAAGCTTGATAACTATACTGGAAGTTATAAGAAGACTTGTTCTCCCGATGAAATGGGTTTTCTGCCCTTTCTGCCTGGACTGATTTGTTTTGCTTTGTTGTTGGTAGCGTTATTCCCTGACAAAAAGACCATGGAGCTTACAACTTCATCTTTTTCTTATTTGGTCATCCAATAGGATGGAATATCACGTATGTCAGTCTCACCTCACTTGCACACACACACAAAGCATAATGGTGTCATATTCCCCTTTGCACAAAGGACTGTACCCTGTCCTTCCTTCAACAATTTCTTTCCTTATGGACTTGCAAGGTCTAGTGCATCACCTGCAGCTCTGTTGTGCTGTGTAAGTGGAGAGGTCATCCTGTGTGAAAGCTAAATCCTATGTGCAATTCTCTGTGCCAGCAAGAGCAAACCATCTTTTCAGTCCAAAAGTTTAAGCTATAAACATATTCCGGTTTTTTCCTGTGTATGAACAGAGCTTCTGCTTCACAGAGCTTTCTCATTGCAAAGCTTCAAGGGACTGCAACCATGTTATATATTAAGTGTTGATTACTTGAAGTTTGCTTTGGACATTTTTGAGTGTTCGTGTGTCTGCATCAATCAACAGTGCTTCATTTTCACAGTGGCATAGAAGGAGCTGTACAGTACAGAACCTTCATCAGAGTCCAGCTCAGATAAAAGCAGCAGGAGCCATTCAGATGCTTTCTGTTAACCCTGTAAACATCTCCATGACAGCCATCAGCATTCATTTCCAGCCATTATGTTTACCAAAATGCTTAAAATTCACTTCAGCTACGTTTCCCTTGACATTGTTTTTGTGATATTAGTGCAAATATGTAGCCATCATGGTTTACAGTGAGCTGTCAAGAGTCTTATATCAGCAGTGTGACTCAGTGGCCAAATAGTTTTGCACAGGTATCCCTGCTACTTGTTGAGCCTTGACTCTTGCTTACAGATATCTGTCTTCCATGGAACAGAGGCTGAAAGTCTCAGCTGGTATGAGCAATGCATCATCAGAGGTATAACGTGAACAAGGCATTGGTTTTTGTGAAGAACTCCTCAAACACCAGCAGCGGACAGATTTGTTCCAGGAAGGTCTCAAACAACAGTGGTGTGATCTGTATGGGATACGTTGCTTGTAACAGGATCAGCTTGGCCTCTTGGTGTCTGAGTTTTATTGTTGATTGGGTGATGAAGGTGGATGGAACTGAATGATCTTAAGGTCCTTTCTGACCCTAACCATTCTATGACTCTATGGGGATAAGACAGGGCAATTTGTAATTACAGTATATTCGGCTAGTGCAGATATTTCCCAGGGAAATATTCTGTGTGTCCATGTTTGTCAGGGATATGCAGAGAGTTTGTCTGAAGTCAGAGGAAAAAGCTTCTCAAAAACTTACATTGGTGCACATACTCCATTGTGTCCTTTAGTCGACAGGAGGAAAGGAAAGGTCTGGAATTAATCCAGACTTCCAGGGAGCCAAATCTGTTTTAACCCCAGTATCCTCTTTCCTGCAAGCTAAAAATTCCTCTTCTCCTTGCTGGATGCTTAACAGGTCTTCCTGTATGGTCTTCATCTGCCCCTTGGCACTAGAGGATTGGCCCAGCTAGTGATAGAACAGAGACAGGGCATGTCCGCTCTCTCTCTGGCATTATATTTTCTTGGGTGGTTGCTTGGTATGTCCCAAGCACATGGTCAGAACATTTGCTGGGTTTGGGACGTGAGAACCTAGAGCTAGCTGCACACTATTCCTACTAGCAGCTGACTTTTGGTTTTGGTACATAGATTTTTTCCTGTCATCCCCTAGATGTTTTATTTAACCAATACCAGTGACAGCAGAAACCTAAAATACAGCTCTTTCTGTGGGATATTATCTCCTTAGACTTGGGTCTCTTACTGATGGCCATACAAGTGCTTTTGGGTGTTGGGAAGCATTCAGAGGTGAGTGGAGATGTCCCATTGAAAATTGTGTTTGTGATAAGAGGAGACTGGACTGAGGATACCTGCTTGGCTCTTTCTGTCGTGTAGTTTCCTGCAGATACACATGGGCAAAGAGATGCTGTAAGAATACGGGCTTCCTGCTAGCACTGGTTCTTGCATTGTCCTCTGCAGAAAATGCTTCGTGAATAGGGACCTTAGTCTGAACACCGCTTTCACTTCATATTGTGTTCTAATAATATCACACAAGAGACATGAAATGGCTTTGATCATAAGGAGTAAATGCCACCAAATATTCTTCTTCCTGCAGTCTTTCCCTTGCTACATTAAAAATTCATGGGCAATAGCAGCTTCGTCTTTTCAGGACTTAGCTACATCAGCAGATGGGGAGAGTTGGTAGGAATACCAGGGCATGTTGATGGACAGAACAGGGGTGTCCTGACAGGGCTGGAAGCAGGAGACATTTGCACTTAATTTACTTATGCTGGGTCTGTCTGAAGCCCGTCAGATTCACTGTTTGTTCCTCACTTTGACGAGCAATGAGCTTGCTGGAAAATTGTTGTAATTCAGTTAAATGGATGTGAATTGAAGGCATGTCTTAAATTTCCGTGTTTGCTTTGTTCCTTGTGTGGCACTCATCCTCCAGCCATGAGGAATTTATAGGGAATGAGGGCGAGAGGCAGACTCGAAGTGAAGTCAAAGCCCCTCTGAAATCAGTGGCAAAGCTCTGCTTGATTTTACTGGGGTTAGGATTTGTCCAAGGGACTTTTGCCTGTCAGGATTGCCTTTGGCATCTCAGACACTGACAGACAACTCAAATGGGAAAATTCTTTGAGCTTTAAGCTCTTTCTCCCTCAGACCCTCATGGAATCAGGAGGTTGCAAGGGCTTGCTTGGGCAGGTATTCCCTGCATTTGGCAGAAGTGTTTTATCATCCTAAGTCTGTAAAGAAGATTTCTTGCCAGCTCCTTTGTGCTATACACTCAACAGCTCTGGCAAACCTGGTAAACTGCTCTGAAAAGCAACTCTGGTAAACCATTCCTTCTTTTGACCATATGTGAAAGCGGTTGTCCTACCGCAAGTTCAGAAGCAGATGTTTGAGTGACTCCAAGCCCTTCATTTCACACATTCACACACACTCCCTTCCCTTCTTCCCCCAATTCCCACTTATGTCTGGCAAACACAGGATGATTCCTTATAGACAGAAAGAACAGGGTGAAAAGGTCTTACAGACAATGACTTTGACTAAAAAGTAATCAGTGATAGATATCCCCTGAGGACAACCACCAGTGCTATATGTCTGGTATCTGGAGTTCATTTTCCAGTCCCTTCCTTTATCAGAGGGCAAGTAATGATGTGTGGAAGTGCCTTACTCAGAGCTCCATCTCATCATCAAAGGTTTTCTTTGGGCTTCTCTTTGTTACCCTGCTCCGGTCTGATCCAGCTGCAGTGATGTTTTCATACTCCCTGCCTTTGTTCAGGCAGATGCTAAGGTGCTCTGACCAACCTGCTCTTTGCCCTTCCCTGATCTCTGCCTGCTGGAAGAAGCTAGCAGGCTCACTATATTATTCAGAAAACACTGATGTGTTGTATAAACTAGGAAAGTAATGCAGTGCTGCTGAAAACCCGGCCCATGCACAAATCCCCCGGGATTTCACAGGAAACAATGCTTCCATTCCTGTTTGGGTTGTCCACTCTTTGTTTCATAAAGCACGGCGAGGTGCTGGATCTAACAGGTTGCTGGAGCTGTCACTAAAGGCAGTGTATTTGCTGACACTTCAGGGCCTGAGCCTGGCTCTGACAGGACAAATTGTCATAGGGATTTTACAGCCATCCAGAAGAACATTCTTACTTTTGCCTGGAAGCTTTTTTTATAAGCATTTTATAAATGCCCCCCCGACCTCTGCTTTAGGGACCTGTTTCAGGATGTGTGCATCCCTCATCCGGCCCAGCCTTAGCAGTGCTGTCAGCAGCAGTTCCAAGAGGTATTTCTGTCCCTTGAGAGGTATTGCTTCACCTGAGCAGTCTGTAAGCATGTCCACACTCAGGTTTGTTTTGCCTTAACCAAGCTGATTTAAATGTGAGATGGGATGAGGCTGAATCAGGATGGGGCTGAGATGGTGCTGCTGCTGCAAGCAGTGAAGCCCACAGGACATACAGATGCCACTGCATCCGAGCGCAGGACTTTGCTGGAGGCTTCTCAGTCCTGTCTCACAGAACCAGCTGCTGAAATCACCTCCAGCAAAATGCCTCCTCTCCCTTAGAAGCCACTTTATTCTCACACCTTTCGGTGTGCACATCCTTAATCGTTCCCCCTCCAACTTCTACTTCCCCCTTCTCTATGTTTAGACTTGGACCTAAAATCCCCACTCCTGACCCTGCTTCTGTGCTGTCTGGCCTCATCCCCAGACCAGTGCCATTCATCTGGCATCTGTCAGCTCTCTTAGAGGCTACTGGAAACACCCTATTTGGCATCAGGTGTTGGCCATTTGTGGCAAAGTGTTGGACTAGGAACAGTAGTGGTGGGAAGTGAGACTTAAAGGGGTACAACCTGGTTTTTCAAGGAGATGGTATTTAACAACAGATGACTCTTTAACCTACACAGACAAAAGCATGATTTGATTCAGTGGCTGGATGATAAAAGAAATAACATTTGTGCTTAGAATGTGAAAAATTCTTAACCTGGGGTTGTAATAAATCATTAAACCCAGTTACGTAGGGTAGATCTCTGCAGTTGTGGCTGCTTAAACCAAAGCTGAGAACCTTTCTTTGACAAGGTGCTCTGGCTGAGGCAATGATTGTGGCTTCTTGCTGGAAGAAGCAGATAAGTTTCTGTGGCTTGGGGTAGGCAGCTGGACAGGATGATCTGAGAAGTGCCTCCTAGCTTTAAAATGTATGAATATGACTGAGCCTGACAGAAATGGAACATGGGGGCAACCTAGGAAAGGGAGAAAAGCTTGAAAATACCAGGGTTAGGAGCACCTTCTTTATGAAGACAGGCTGAGAAAGTTGGGGCTGGATTTCAGCCTGGAGAAGAGAAGTTCATGGAGAGCTCAGAGCAGCCTTCCAGTATCTGAAGGAGGCCTGTGAGGATGCTGGAGAGGGGCTCTTCATCTAGTGATAGGACAAGAGTGAATGGGTTTAAACTTACACAAGGGAAGTCTAGGTTAGATATAAGGAAGAAGTTCTTTACTGTGAGGGTGGTGAGGCACTGCATAGGTTGCCCAAAGAAGTGGTAAATGCTCCATCTCTGGCAGTGTTCAAGGCCAGGTTGGACAAGGCCTTGGATGACATGGTCTGGTGTGAGGTGTCCCTGCCCATGGCAGGAGGTTGGGAACTGGATGATCTTATGGTCCTTTCCAACCCAAACCATTTTATGATTCTAGAAGTAGTGTGGGAAAGGGGAGAAGATGTGAAACATTAGCAGGCAGTAACTCCAAACGCTGATGCAGAGATGTCACTGACCTGTATCCTGTAAGAATGGTATTAGTTGAGCCTGCATCTTTGGGACGGTCCTCCTGACTTGCCATCTTGAAAATCTGGACATGTTAAGTATGCGTTTTCCTCATTTTTAGACCTGAACCCTGTGAAATGATTGGAAGTGTTTCCAGAAGCTTTAATTCAGGCAGGTCATAGTTTCAAAGGGACCCTTCTCCAAACTCCAGCATACATATTTCTCTCTCAGCTTGTTGTGCATGAAGCTTTCTGACAGTGACTGGTTTCCTGATAGCATCACAAGTCTTGAGAGTCTTCCTTGTCTCTCTGAAGGTCTCATTTTAAGTTTCATAAAAGCTGTGTTGGAGCTTCTGTAATAGACAAGAAAATGCACAACACAGCAGCCTGCCGCACTCTATTCTTTACCCAAAAATTAGTCCTCTGGTGGTGATGAATGTGTAGCATGTATCATTTCGGCAAGACTTTGGAGCTCTCTTCCAAATCATCACTGTCAAAATGATTATTCTCATCCATTAGCATTGTGTTGAGAACTTCACGCCAGAGCATGTCATTGAATATGCAGCAAGGCTCAGCAGGATGGGTTCAACCACCTCTTAGATGTGTAAAATTCCTGTCTGCAGCAGTGCTGGCATCCCTTGCAAATGCCAGGAGGTCGTTTTGGGGCCTGTTAATGAGTACATTAGAAATAGATCGTGCCTGGCATGTTCTGCAGATTGTGTTTTGTAGGGTCATTCTCTATTGGAGTGTATGATCACCCTGCAGTCTTTGGTGTTTCATCCTTGGAATACTGTTGGAAGCTGAGGATATATGAGGACCTCTGTTATGTAGCTGGAAACTCTGACATCACCTGAGAGACGGGACAATTTAAAATGGTTAAATTAAGCATCTGCTCTGAAGCGCCCTCAAGAGAAGATTATCTCTCTGAAGGCAGAGGGATGTTGAGGAGATTAGTTTTTTACACCTTTGTGAGTGCTTCATTAAGAGATTTACCCAAATTCACAGAAGCAATTGGGACTGGATATCTCCCAAGTCCTCCCAGAACATCCCAACCTGTTGGTCATCTCTCCGCTTGTGTGCTGGGAGGGACTGTTAACTATTCTAGCCTCCTTCTGTGGAGTCAGTCCTAATGGCTTGTGCTGAGGGCTGTAAATACTCACCAGCATTGGGAAGAAAGTTCTGGGGGGTAGGAAGTCTAAGCAGATAGAGCTGTTGCCTTCCTGTGGGAAGTGAATTGTTTAAAGACCTTTAGGGTTGAACCCTGACTCTGCTTCACTCATTAAGTGTTACTGGACATTGGTAAAGCAATGATTTCACTCCCAAATATAAAAAGAGATCTTGAAGCTGTCCTCGGTGGGAAGCATGGACTGCTTGTCTAGATTAGGGCCACAGAAATGATTCCAGGGATGGAGCATCTCTTTAATGAGGAAAGGCTGAGAGAATTGGGGTTGTTCAGCCTGCAGAGGGCTCTGGGGGGACTTCATTATGTGGCCTTTCAGTACTTAAAAGGGGCCTATAAGAAAGATGGGGACTTTCTAGCAGGGCCTGTTGCAATAGGATGAGGGGTGATGGTTTTGAACTAAAAGATGGGGGATTCAGGCTTTACAATGAGGGTGGTGAGACACTGGCACAGGTTGCCCAGAGAGGTGGTGGATGTACCATCCCTGGAGACATTCAAGGCCAGGCTGGATGGGAAAAGGCTGTGCCATGCTCTTAACACTACTGATTGCTTTCATGTTTGTTTCACTTGTAAGGCCGGGAGGGCAACTTTAGTTATAACTAACAGGGAAGTGCTCTCTCTGTCTTGTTCTTCTTAAGTAGAAAGGACCTGTTGCTAATGACTTTGTACAAGCACTTGCTGTGGCAGTAACCAGTAATTAAGGCCACAAACCAACTGCAGTGCTAATTCTCTAATCCCACTTGGTCATATCCTGCTGGAAAAAAAAGAAGGCATCATCACGCTGTTATTTTCCTCCTGCTGAACACTCAGATTTGGTCTTTAACCGAAGGTGAAACTTTCTGGAAAGTCTGAGCACAAAATCTCTTCATCCAGTTGAACAAGGTTTTCCCTTTCAAAGGAGATAGATAGCACAGTTTTCTACCCACACAGCACAGAAGCAGATGAACTTCAGATCTCAAGGACTCATGTTTAGCTGGTGAAGATCACCACAGCTCTTTTGACAGTGGTGGTGATATGTCAGCTTACAGCAATGGAGAACCTGGCCCTTGGCCTCTAAATTGTCCACACCAAGGTGAGCAATTAAGAAACTAGATCGATTGCATGGTAACAAGGTTGCAAACTGGTGAAAATCAGCTATTGTTCTTGTTCAGGAGCAAGTTCTGTTACAGCTCAGTGACTGCTCTTAGAGGTGTTGTGCATGCATGTTATCATCCATAGTTATGATCAATCTGAGTACTCTTGATGCAGTAAATCCTTCTACCTAGTGAGTTCTTCAGAGGAAGCTTGGTCTTGTTGCATTGCATGTCTTGTTGTGAGCCTCAGGCCTAAGCCGGCTTTGATTTTCAGCATCAAAAGCCAGTTTAATTTACAGACTTGCAAAATATTCATAAACTCCATGTCTTTCTTCAAATAAAGCACATGCTGGAACAGTTCGAATATTAGAGCCATCATGCACATGTATTTTTTCAAACTGCAGAGTTTTTACCTATAACACGTCTTCCATAAGTGCCTTGGGGGTACGAATAAGTGGCATTGGTGTTCCAGTGCGTACAGGATCACGTTTGGTAGACAGCATCCTGTCCTTAGCACTATCTTCCTTTCAGTTCTGTCACATAAAGTATTTCTCTGCTCTTTCCAACAGGCTGTGACCTCATATAGACAGAGGCCACTCTACTGGGCAGGTGTTACTGAAGGAATGGCCAGGGTATGGCCCACAGGGACTCTCTCTTGAAGTCTGAGAAGGGCCTTTACCATTGGAAGCTCACCTCCTCCATTTGTCTCTAGAGGCACCTACTACATTGAAAGGATTTTCCACCTCTCTCCTAGTTCTGCCTTTCCTTCTTCTCTTATACTCCTGTGGCTCCCTGCATCCTAGGAACCAAAGGAGAGTGAAATGAAGCTGCTTAGTAAATTAGAGTGGGATGCTGCCCTTACACATCAGGGTAAAAATATGTGCATGTAGCAGCAGCGGGTACAGGAAGCAGAACTCATCACTCCCCTGCCATGGTCCCTTAATCTTCCTCCCCATGTGCTGAAATCCCTTTGACTCTTCCCTGTTCCTCTCCATAACTCCTCTGCCAATGCAACAAAGCTGCATTTCTCTGCATGGCTGAAAAGCTTTGACCTGGCCCTGCTGCTGAGTAAAGCAGTGTATCTTGACTAAATATGTTATAGCTCGCAAAGCATCATATGTTTTCACTCACCATTGCAGATAGCCACAATAAAGTCCCTCGGTACTTGGACTCTTCTGGCAGAGCAGTTATGCAGTCCCCTTAAAACAAATGTGTTGGTCATGAGAGGGTCTGGAGGCTTGTGTGAGCAGTTCTCTTTTTGTGTTTTATCAGAAATGTCTTTTCCCTCATTCCAGCAATATTTGGGAACAGGTCACCAGTGGTTGGTAGTCAATGGCAGTCAAGCAACAGCAACTGCCATTCTGTTGCTGTTTGTGGTATAAGATGATGAACTTCATTCCAGCTCCTAGAGAGCAGCCATCTACATCATACAGATGACTGTTGCAGTTGGCATTGCATGAAGTGCCCATGGATTGCTCTTTACTTTTAGACACCTCAAATGCAAAAAACAAAGTCATCTCTATTTGTGGCCACAGTCCATGCTTTCAGAGTCTGTTGGCTCCCCATGAAAAACAGATGGCACTTCAGGCTTTCACTGTGTCAGTCCCTGAGTCACTTCAAACCTGATTTGCCACACAGATAGGCAGAGGTGACCTGAGTACCAGTCCCAGAGCATCTTGGCTGCATATCTCAGTGGAGGCTGACTATCTGGGGCCAGCATGGAAAGTTCCTCTGTCGGCTTGTTTAGATGCCCAGACCGTGATGTGTTCAGCATGTTTCCATCAAAGCCAGGAAGAGTAAGGGCTATGTCTACTTGTGCTGCTGTTTTCCTTCCAGCTTACACACAGAGCCACTCCACACCCATAGCATGGAAACACAGGCATCTCCATAAACCTTTCATCCAAGCATTTCTGTCACAGCTTTGGTGCTGTGGTGCAGCCTGTGCTCATTACAGGGTGTTGCTCTAGGCCATGTTGCCTTTGAACAGGGTGTTTTTGCATTGTAGGGGGGTGATGTGGTACCTGTAGGGCTCATGCAGCCCCATCCATTCCTGAAATGCATAGTGACAAAAATTGGTCGGTCAGCCCTGCACCTTCCAGAAGTATTGGGAAATGGCCTTAGAAGATGGCAGTTTGGAGTTGTGCTGTCCATGTTCCGATTGGTTACCTGAATGTTCCCTCAAGTTTTCAGAAGGTAGGGAAGTTAGGAAGCAGAGTTGCTGTCTCCTTATCTGCTTCCAGCAGGGGGAGATGGGTCCAGAGAGTTATTACTTCTGGGAACACGTACAAAAATAACATTATTTATTTTACTCAGGAGGCTTTCTCCTGGGATTTGTGTGATTCCTGCTCGTTTGGCCTTTTACACCCAGGCAACCCCTTCCTTTGCTTCTGTACGCTTCTAAAAACAAATAAGACCTATTAGTGTTAGAGTTTGGTTTTGTTTTACTTTTCCCAAGGCTTACAAGACCCTCAAGGGAATTTCTTCCTTGTCTCTCCTTTTATTATGATGATTATTATTAAGTAGTTATGCTACGGTGGTTCTAATGAGGATTGTGTGAATAAGTAAGGTGATGAAGACTTCCCCTGTATTTCCATATCAGTAGAGGAGCCTCCAAATAGGTTGTAATGCGTCCCACTTTGTAGAGAGGTACAGACACATGCAGTCCCACCTAAAGTAAGGTTGCTACCAGAGTCTGGGAACAGGATTCCTTCCTTCTCCATCCCTGAAACCCCTTCTGTTATTCTCTGTATAAAACATATTGGTGCCACTTTCAATGAACTATATTTAACTAAGCATTAAATTTAGATTTAACTGGATAGTTATTGCCTCCTAAGTAAATACTCTGAGATAAGGAAATATTTAGTGAGCTCTAGCAGTCGGGTGGCAGATGCTTCTCGCATTGCATAATAGTTAATCTTTGACAAATATGTTTTCCTTACTCAACTGGCATTTAATTAACATACCATAGCTCTTATTTAAATGTAGAGGAAACATATGTGAGAGACCCTTGTAGGGAGGATCCATGCAACACTCTCACATGCAAAAGGGGTGTGTTTCTGTCATTGGTAACTTCATATGGGACCAGGTCTTTCAGCTATACTGGAACTCCATCACTAGAGTACAGAGGTTTCCTCTTGGTCATGCCCATCATCTGGGTGCTGGCATCCCTCTGCCCCTTGTGCTGTCACCCTAGAGCAGTGGCTACTAGTCTATCAGCAGCATGGTTTTCTTCAGAGCAATACCCATCAGGTTAAAGGTCTCTCTGCAGTGGCTTAGGAACATCCACTGTGTGGATTATTCCTTTTCTTGTTGCTCACCCTCTCTGGTGCCATCCTTACCAAGTCTCCTGCTGGGGAAGTGTCTGAATCAACTGCCTCCTTGGCTTGTATACAAAGCCATCATCTCTTTTGTCGTTGCCTGTGTGGCCCTGGAGCAGCTGTGTCATGACCTTAGCCCTTATTTTGTGGGCCTTTAACACATGTGGGGATTGTTTAAGTACTCTTAGACAGCACAGTCGTTCCATACCAAGGCTGCAGGGGCCAGTTTCTAGGGACTCAGAAAGCAACTGGATGCATTCCTCAGAAGAAGAAAATCAATCGAGGGCCATTAACTACAAAGACCCTGCCACTGGCTGGGGACATGCCTTAGCCACAGATCACTGGAAATTAGAGCAGTTCCCTGGGGCAGTACCACTGCACGCTTGCCTTGTGCTGGTGCCCTTCTGTAGGCATGGGCTTGAGGCTGCGTTCAGAGACAGGACACGGGGTTAGATCTTTGATCTGATCCCATGTGGCCATTTTTATGACAGAGCCGTTCTAGTTTGGATCCACTGTATCCCCCCAAGGCTCCAGGAGCAGAGGTGAAGCAGGCTCTGTTCCAGACCTGTTTTGTCCCTTCCCGCACACACACACAGAGCAGCCCTGTGACCACGCAAGACAGCCACTATCAGTGGAGTTCCCCTTGGTTTTCCTTACACCTGCTTCTGAATCCCGCCCTCCTTCCCTCTGTGCTTCCCTGCCGTGCTGTCGCCATCGAACGGTTACGTTAAGCGAAACATCCCTTGGAGCAGCAGCTCTCCCCATCCCTCCTGCAGGCAGAGGAGAGCGGGTTCGGGGGGGAGGGGAGGGAGAATGGCAGGCAGGCAGGCATCAGCCAGCACACGACTTATTCCTGCCCGTTATCCCACGTCCCTCCCCGAGCGCTGGCTATGGTACGCGAGCCGTGGGAGCGAGGCCGGGCAGGCAGCGCTGCCGCCGGGCGCGGGGCTCAGCTGCGGGCAGCCGGGGCGGACAGCGCGGGCATTCACACCGCAGCGCCCGCGTCAATACCGGCTTTGTCCCCGGGCCGGCCCTCCGGGGCTGGGAAACGAGGTGGGGGGCGGGAAGGGCTGAGCGGAGAGAGGGATGTGCTGATGTGGTTGAGAGCAGTCTAATTGGGGGGGGGGGGGGGTGGTGGCGAAGCGAAGGGTGAGGCTGGCGAGGCAGTTGCCAGGGATGCTGCTCTGTAAATCAGCGAGCTCTTGGCTTCAGGCCGCAAGCCCAAGTTGTTTGTAGTTTTGGCCACAGCTTCTTTGCTCTCTCCCTCCCCCCACTCCCCCCTTCCTCAGTATTTTCTCTTGTGGATATTGGCCGTATCTTCCTGCATCCTCTCTGCCCTGCTGCCTGTGCAGCCTGCTCCTGCCTTCTCCTTCCCGCTCTGCTCCCAGTTCCCCGCTTGCGCTCCCCTTCCCCTTCTTTCTCCAGCGCCGCTCTCCCCCACCCCCTTCTTTCTCTGCCTCCCCCTCCTCCCCTTTCCAGCCCCCTCTCCCTCGGCGCTTCCCCCCTCTGCCCTCCAGCTTTCATCCCTCTACAAGCCCCTCTCCCTGCTGCAGTGACCCCCTCCGTCCTTCCCTCCCCAGCCGCGGCCCTTGGCTGCTCGGGGCAGCCCCGCTTTACGGTGTGTGTGTGGGGGGTGCCCCGGCAGACGGACGGGGAGCTCCGCTGTCGGGTCCCCTCCCGCTGCCGCGGTGGTGCCGAGCTGCCGTCTCCCGAGTGAGGCTCCCTCGTTCCCTCCCTCCCTTCCTCCTCCCTCGCTCCCTCCCTCCCTGCCTCGCTCCGCCTGGGAAAGTGGGTTAGGAAGGGAGCTCGGGGCTGGGAGGCTGCACAGCCGCTCACTGGAGCAGGACCATCCACTTGCGCAGCCCGGCGGCACAGGACTCGTACTGCTCCTTTTCCTGTGGTGGTTTTTTTTTTTCCCTCTCCATCACTCCAAACGGGTCGATTTAATTGTTGTTATTTTTAAATTATTTTGCTACCTGACTTTTTCCTCTTGACTTTTTCATTTTTTCCTGCCTTGTTTCAACTGAAGGTTGTGCTAAGACTTTTTTTGAGGGGAGAAGCTTTAAAAAAGAAGGCAAGGAGGGGGGGAAGAAGCCTGCAAGAGACTGAAAAGCACAAGAGAAAGTGGCAGCTAAGGAGGACTGTGAAATCACCTCCCCTTTCAGGGGCTGTCGATCAAAGCGAGAGTTGTACACTATTATTACTGTTTTTCTTTCTACATCTATCCATCCACATACACCAGGCAAAGAGAGACAAGTACAGGCAGCGAAACTCGACGAGACCAGCCATGGTAGCGAGGGCTCAGCCTGATCGGAAACAATTACCGCTGGTCCTACTGAGATTGCTTTGCCTTCTCCCTACAGGGCTGCCAGTCCGCAGCGTGGATTTTACCCGAGGTACCGATAACATCACCGTGAGGCAGGGGGACACAGCCATCCTCAGGTAGGGCATTTTGCCAACTTTTCCTTTGCTATGCGTGCACTGTATTGCCATGTATGCAACATAACACATGTGATGCGGCGCAGATTTGTGCCTGTGTGTCTCTGAGAGCGTGTGTGTTGTTTTATCTCTCCAACTGCAGCAGCAGCAGCTGCTACAAACAAGCTCTGCGTGTGTGTTTATGCTTTAGTGTATATATATATATATATAAAGGAATTGAAAAGCTTTTGAGCACTTCTTGCCACCACTCTCCTCTGTGTAGTGCTCTGGATCAAAAGGGTTTCAGTAGGGAAAGATCTGCTGGGGTTAGCCAGCTCTCGTGAATGTACATTTTCCACCAGCCCTGCAGTATCAATAGAGAAATGGAAAAGGGATCCAGCTGTGTTTGCCAGATGTTCCATTGATCTTCCCATGCTTCTTCCTGTACCCATGCAAAAACTTTATCTGTGGTGCTGCCAGAACTCACGGGCAAGTTCTTTTGGGAAACTCTGGCTTTTAATTGTACTTATTCATTTTTCTGCCCTGTAGGGAGGGGGGATGGATGCAATAGTTGAAAAAAGCTGGTGAAAAAATGGTGTAACAGCTCCAGCGTTTTGTGAGGCTTGTGTCTGGTTCCCTGTGTTGGTTTCTTTGCAGAGCTAAGTAAACAGGCGTATGTTGTGCCTGCATGTCTGAGCTGTTGTGATGAGGGGGTCTTTGCCCATGAAGCCTTGTTCAGTGGCAGTATTGAGTGTTACGTCTCTCTATTCGTTGTGCAGGCTTTCTAAAGGTAGTTCTGAGGCTACTTGGGCTTTCAGTCAGGAGCGTCCCAACTAGATAAAATGCACTCATCTTTTTCCTGTGGGCTCCTTTTTCTACCTGCAGTAACTTCCCTACAGAAGGAAAATCCAGCACATGTGAGCATGTGCACACACTGTGTATGATGGTTATAAAACTACTGGATGTGATTTAAAACAAGTCTGTAATCTGTATGAGGAGCTGATAGTGCACATACCGTGAAGCATCAAGGGAGCAATACGCTAGTAAAGCTAACAGCAGCAGCAAAGTTTTCTTTTCCTTTCTCTGAAATAAATCCTGCTAGATGTCACCAAATGCTTTGCTACGTGATCCTCCATGTCCTGCATCCCTCCCATTTAATGACAGAGGGGTATGTGAGCTAGTAAGATGGGATCAGGGCAGAAAGATGCTAGAAGAGGGATTTGTGTGTGTGTTTGTGTATATATGCGTATTGCTTCTCTCAGCTCCTGTGTGCTGAGTTGTTTTGATCCTGGAATATCCATTCAGCAGCTACCATTCCCCAGCCCTCCAGACTTGTTAACTCTCATATAAGATTTATCCACACGAAGTAATAGGATTTACAGAGTAATTCATCTGCCTTGCATATGCTACGGAAGGGGTTTAGATGCGACATGGTAGACACCTAACAAGGGGTGTTGCCTCCGACTCCCGGATTCTGTCCTCTCCCTTCCACTCACTAGCAATCCATATATCCCATTAACCCTTTTCTAGCGGGACTCCCTGCTGACTTACCCAATTTTTAAAGGCAAATCACTTCCATCAATCATTAATTTTGGAGGGGCTGCTCAGGCAGCTGTTTGCCGGTGTATGTTTGGTATATGCAGCCGCAGACAAGTCATTAAGCTCACTTGCCCAGACAGGGGTCACTGGATTTCTATTTCCCACTTAACCTTGGAGCTTAGGAGTTTATCTAGACACTGTGTGCTAAAGCTGCATTTGCAGCAGAGAGGGCTGAGTGAATGGTGGAGATGGTGCCTGCATGTGCTGTGTGTAAAGCATTTGTCAGCAAGCTCAACGGGGCTGCATAGGAGAGTGGTTTCCATGATAGTGTGCGGCTTACCAGTGTTATGTCAGGCACTGAAATAGAACACCTGGGTGAGGTGATCCAGCTGTGTCAGCCAGATGTATGCCAAGTGACACAGTTAGGAGCAGCACACCCCCCAGCCGTGGAACTGCTTGCCCTGAGCAATGTAACATATTCCTGGCAGGCTGTGTTTCTTTCTGAAGTGACTGTGGTGAGTGCACAGGCTTTGCCTTGCCACACTCTTTAGGCAGCTCTGACTGGCTATATGCTTTTCACCTTTCCTAGGAAGGGCAGTTGTCTCATCTCCCTTTCCCTGGGACCATCCCCAGGTTTCTGGGATGTTTCACTTCCTCTTTCAGAGGAGAGGCAAAAGCCAGGCTGTGCTAAGTGACAGAACTGCAATGTGAGGCAGGAGGGGGAGAGATTTCCCTCTGTCCTGTACACCTCTTGCAGGATGGCGTTTCAATTCCTCAGTTTCTTGAAGCAAGGGCTGATTTGCTTCCCTCACCCTCCAAAAGATAGCTCACTTTAAGACAGCCTTGTGTTTGAAAACCTCACAGCATCTCGCTTTTCTTGCCTATAGATCCGCTACTGACAATGCAAGGGAAAGAGCGGGATGGGGAAGACCATTAGATGGTCTATACTAACTGTGTTTAGAGCAGATCTTTACCGCCACAGAAAGATAGGTAAGAGATTTCTATACGGAGATCATATCACCTATCTTTGCCATGCGTCTACTTCATAAGGAAGAAGAAGCGTGCAGCAGCATTTTACCAGTGCCCAGTAGCTCCATTCTGTAGCTTAAAAGGAAATGGAAATGTAGGAGGGAGAGGAAAAAAAAAATGGTACGCAGTTGGAGAGAAATCAAAACGTGTACATAGTGATTAAGATAACAAAAAACATTTTGTTCGTGTGAATCGTGGTGCAAATCATTCAGCAAAGCACCAAGGACAGGGTATTCTGAATGATTCTTCTCCTTTCAGGCCTTATACGTTTGTATATAGCGTTACACTCGTAGGTGGGAGAATGGGTGGGTGGACTGATCTATGAAGCGGAGAAAAATAGTTGATTATAAGCCCTAATGTTCCTAAAGGAAGCCACTCCTCTGGAGATTGTTACTCAGAACAGAATTATCCTGAGGAGTTTGGATATGACTTTCTGAAGCTATGGCACTTCACCTATTGTCTTCCTATGGACTTTTAAAAACTGCTCCTAACTTTACACTGGCTCATCTCCTAAATGCCCTGGCAGCAGATTTGATTCATTTGTTGGCCTTGCTGAAGGCTGATGACTTTTAGTGAGTATTTGGCATGGGGAAGTCAGGGGATTGCAGGGAGAACAGAAATAGCTCATGATAGACTATCCACAGGGAAAAGGGTAATGATCCTTAGAGTAAGGCTGAAAAGAGAGGAGGGGTCTGAGACCTGCAACAGGTGAGAAGGGCTGAGCCGAGAGAAGAGAGCAGGGTGTTTCACCATATATCAGAGAGCCTGTCAGATGTACTAAGGTTTCATTATTTAACTCTGTCTTCAGCAAGCGAAGAAAGCCAGTGACCCTTATTTTGAGCATTGAGAGTAGACTGTTTGCTATAATTCCTGCCCATGTTTTGCTTGCAAGATTATGGTAGTGAGGTTGTCAGGTTTTGTATGCAACTTCCCTGCTTGATGTTATGAAAGAAATAATCTCCAAACAATAAACACACAAAGCTAATTAAAATGGGAAAAGTAAAACAAGCCCTAACCCCAAATCCTCTTTCTGTCTACCTACCTCTAGCATCCCTTCTTACCTCCGTTGCTCTGAGACTGTTGGGTGAACAGAGGCAGGGACCTTTTGCTTTGTTATGTGCTTTCAGCATAGGGATGGGATGAGAAATAGCAGGACCTGGGCTAAGCCAGGACATATGCAGTAGTGAAGGGCAGCTACTGCAAACTGTGGAGGGAGGGAACTGTGCCTCTGTGTTGTGTTTGGCCCTTAAAATGGGTTAGGAGCAAAGTGGTGATCAAGTCAGTGCTATGGGATCCAGGTGCCTGTACACCCTGTCAGGTTCCTCTCAGGAACCATTACAGCATCACTCTAAAATGCCTTCAAAGCACCATTCTGAGGGCATCGTTGTGACTTGCAGGTTGCCCAGGGCTTTTAGTAGTCCTGGCACAAGGGGTGATTTGGCCTTTAATGACTTCTGAAATGGAGCTCATGACTAGCTGGAACCAAAATGGGTCACATCCCTATTCCCATCTGCTCCATTGTACCAGTACAAATCCACCAAGGCCCAAGGGCACTGCCAGAAATACCACATTTGTCTTTGGGGCAGATTCCTGGGGACTGCTAATAAAGAGGTACAAATGACTCACGCAGGGCTTAAGCTGCTGAGTGCTGCTCAGATGATGCTCAGTATGGTGGAGAACTGGGATCTCGCCAAGGCCAGAATTTGGCTCATTGTTCCTGAGTTTTTCCAAGCATCAACTTTTCATCAAGAATTAAATCAATCCGATGCTTGCTCACTGATGAAACATAACATTTAATAGAATGTGCAGTTTCCATTTTTACCAGGTATTTTTAAATAGTAGGAAGTTTCAGGCTGATAGCACGTTTAGGAACTTCCATCCTATGGGTACTTGATTTCTTCAAGTTACATGCGTCAAAGGACGGGCTAAATCAAATTATCAGCAGTAATGATAGGGATGTTGGCGTAATCTTGCAATGGAAGCAATTTATACAAACTCTGTTGTTGGTCTCTCGGTATTTTCCTGACATTCTACACATGAAGCTACATTAGAGGAGAGAGGCACCTCGGGCAAAGTAGCAAGCCAGCATCACAACCAAGTTTATGCCCAATATAGTTATTTCAAGAGAAAAGTAAAAGCTATTCAGATTACAATTATAATTAGCATATAACAGGGAGCACTGAGCTGAGCCCTTTGTTAGAAATGAGAATAAGCATGTTCAAAGGTATAATGCTGCATAATAATACAGTCTTGGCAGTAAAATTGTAGCCTTGATTATTAGTAGCATTGTTGTGGCACTTAAAGGCCACCACTACATTGAGGCACCCTTTGTATTAAGTGCTATGGACACAGAGAGTAAGAGAGATCCCTTGTTCCACAGGGTGTGAAGGCTATTAGAGGTTGGGAACAGGCAGGAGGTGAGGGGACTCGCCAGGGTTGTGCAGCAGGGCTTAGGCACACCCAGCATCACGACCTATCCATTAGCTTCGGTTGCCTTTTGGCTCAGCCATGCAACAACTCAGCAAATGTGACAACATGAGGTTCCCTTCATGATGAGGACATCCTCATCTGCGTTGGTATTGACTGCGAGTCACGAATGCTCTTCTCTTTCTCTGGTATATACAAAGCCTTCATTATCAAATCTAGTATACGCGTGTCGAGAGAGGGCATGTTGGGATCTGTGTAAAAGGAGCTGTGCTCTGCTGATGCTTTCCTGTTAAATAAATGTAGTAACAGACGACGCAGAACTTGCAGGTCTGGCAGCAGGTGGTGCCGTTATATGAAGACACACATGCATGCATAGATATGTGAGTGTGTGCGCATACATATGATAAAGGAAGTTGCAATATGTATATGGTTAGAGGGTGGCTATTAGCATCTCTCCTTATACACACACACTATATATACACGCATATATATATAAATATACACACATACACATAGGTGAGTGAGGGCCTTTGTGATACCACGTTTTCTGAAAGTGGAATAACCCATCACAAGCAAAGGTGGAATGAAAATTAGAAAGGGAAAAGGCTTTCTCTGGTGAAACTGGGTATGTTTAATAACACCGTATGTATAATTTGCATTCAGAAAGATGGAGGAGGAGAGACAGTATCAAACTGTATGACTTTAACCTCCTCCCCTGAGTCTGCACACACACTTCAGTTTGCAGCTAAGTACCATATGTTTTCCTACTTAGGTGGCATTAAAATTTATATAGTAGTACGTGTTACCTGGAGTGTCTCAGAGTTGGTACCTCTTCCGCACCCCTCCCCTCCTGAGCAGGTCACGAAGGAAGACCTAATCTTAAAATAGCTCATACTTACTGGAATTTGCCATCTCATAACTATAAGTTTTCAAAATATATATCACACGTACCTGCCCTTTCTACCTAGACCCACAGGCATCTGATTCTGGCAGAGCTGTAGGGCCACGGTTTGCTGCTGATGCAGTGGCAGGGCTTCAACTGACTTACACTGAGGCTGAATATTGCTGTTTTCATTGAAGGTCCCTAGTTCTGTTGTCCATCAAAATTCATTCTGGCTTGTGTGAACTCCTGCTCTGCTGCAGTAAGTGCAATGGAGGGCACAGAGGTGAAGTCAGGAATTTACTCAGTTTTCTTTTCTCTCACCAAAGAAGAAACGAATGTGATTTTCAGCTGAATCTGACACCAAAGCATTTGCTTGAGGCTTCAGGCGTATCTAACGTGCCTGGCTTTATGGTAAGTAATGGGAACTAATAATGATAAGCTTCACCTCTGCCTACAAAACAGCTAGTTCAAAATCATCTGAACCCCTGTGCGTGTATATTTCAGCAGAGTTTTATTAGGAGTAGCCTGGTTTTGTGTGAAAGGCCAGATGTGCCCCTGCTGTGCTTGGCCCTGTGCAAAGAGAGGAGAAATGGCCCTGCTGCAGCTCTATTGATTTCCTTGGGGGTGGGCTTTCCCACTGGATGGAATCAAGCCTGGGATGGAGTTCAGCAGATGCTTTGCAATAACACACCTACACGATGACTATGGGGGGCTGTTTGTCTGGAAGCAAGTATATGTTTCCCTACGTTTGCTTTCATTTAAAAACGGGAAGTGTTTTCTTGCATGTAGTTGTACAAACGTTCATATACTTTGTAAAGTTGCAAGCATGGTATGAGTGAGAGGCAGCACTGCTCAAGGGATGGGATAACAGGCTGCTTGTTTGGAGGTCTGAGTGGCTTTTTCTGACTCCTATGCGTCAGTAACTATCTCTAATGATGGAAATGTCCCTTTGCTTCAGTGTGCCTCAGTTGCTACAGGAAAAAAGCAAAAGCAAACAGGATCATAGGATGGTTTGAGTTGGAAGGGACCTTAAAGCTCATCCAGTTTCAACCCCCTTGCCATGGGCAGGGACACCTTCCGCTAAACCAGGTTGTTCCAAGCCCCATCCAACCTGGCCTTGAGCACTGCCAGGGATGGGGCAGCCACAGCTTCTCTGGGCAACCTGTGTCTGTATCCTTTTGAAAACGTATGAAATCTGACACATAGTGACATAGCTTCCCTTGTAAGCAGTAATGGGCACAGTAGACATTTCCCATCCTTTTACTCACACATAAAAGCATAAATCTCTTTCTGAAAGAATGTATATTGCATCTTCCTCTCCAGAGGCTTGTTGGTTAACACCGCGATAGATCTGGCCAATATTGTCCCTTTCAAGTAGCAACCTGAACCACTCTCACTGCTGGAATTTGCATTTCTGTGGCACATGGAAGTAGTAAAAACTGGCAGAGCAGGAAGGCTTGTCTCACACGTACATGCTTGTGAGAGGCAAGACAGGCCCAAGTGGTTTCTCATCACAAGTGCTCTCCTTAGATGGGTTCCCTGCTTTATGAAGGAGAGAGAAAGGCCAAGAGAGCTCCAGCTCCCAAACATCAATCCTGCACTGTGCATTTGCAAAATGAAGTAGGGGTGATCCCACAGCTCACAGTGCCACAGCACTCCCTCCTCTCAGGAACAGCAGGGTGACCGTGTTGGAGATGCACCGCTGTCATTGCCCCTAACATGGTGTCACTTAGTGCCTCACCAGGGGAGGTGATAGTGCTTTTCTAGTGTAGGAATGCAGGGATATAACTAGGATGGTACCTGTATGACAACTACCTCAACCTCTGCTTGCTCGCTGCCTCCATTCCAGACTGGTTGTGCATCCTCACATGAGGCTGGGCAAGGGAGACCATGACTCAGAGCTGCACATCCAGTCACTTTCTGTGCCTCGCTGTGCAAACAAAACCCATGTTGAAATCCACTAGCAGGCAGCATCCATGACTTTGAATAGTAAATACAAATCTCTCCCTCTCCCTCTCCGTGTCTCTCCCTCTGTTATTAAGCTGACAGGCACTTAGCCAATTATCCAGTCGTCGTCTCAGCTGTATTTATGGAGGAGGAAGAAACAACGCACACAGCTCTTGTCTTCAAGGCTTCAGCTGAGTCTCCCTTGTCTTCTGTAGCATTTTCCCTTGTGTGAGCTGCTTAGGATGCAGAGGGAAAGAAACCGACGAAGGGGATGAATTGAGGAGAAGAAGAGGGAAGCAGACAGGGGGAAAGGGGCCTGCTCCCCACATTAGGCCAGAGCTGCTGTTGCTTGCCACTGGTTTTGTGTTTAAATTTGTCAGAGCGCGCGTGCCTCTGTTGCATAAGGTTGTGTGATGAATGGGGAATGTGATGACTGCGGGTACTTCCAAAGTCGTTTTGCAGTGAACAATAGTAGGAACTACACAGCAATAGACCGTGAGTCTGTGCCTTAAAGTAAGGGGGTCTCGTACTTTGGGACATGGTGTGAATCTGTGACTTGAAGCCAAGAGCCACCCCTAATCCTCGCTGCGGTATTGCACCTACAGTGTACTGCCTGCGCTGGCTCAAGTGTTTACTCCAAACAGCAAAATTTAGGCATATAGCACTGAAGTGTTCTGTGAATGTCTTCATGAATGTTGAAAATGAATTCGCTTGGGCTGCAGCTGTGCTTCCTTTGTGTGTGTGTGCATGTGCATCTTTTTTTCTCTCCCCCTTGTGAATAATCTGAGTGGATGAGTTTTCCTTGTCCTGGCATTCACGGACAGAACATTTTAAACAGGTTCATAGACGAGCAAACAAGGCTGTAGTTGCTACTTCTGCAGCTAGAACAGATTTGCATGTGCCCCTTCCTCCTCCCTCATCCCACAGACACTAACTTTGTGTATATGCTCATGGCACTCTTGATATATATTTATAGAAGATGCTGCTTGGGGAGCACTGGAAGTGGTTCTTACCTCTCATCAGAGCCTGGGCGTAAAAGCAGTCAAACAAGTGAGATGTGGAGCTTGAGCCACAATAATTTATGTGCATGTGACAAGAGAAAATTACCTTTAAACTCGGTACCCGAACAATCAATCTTGGAGCAGCCTGGTTTTGCTAGGAAAGGTGCCTCAGGCCAAGCCTATCAAGCTCAGAAAAAGAAAGGTTAAAATGTTCCAACATCATTATCTCTTTCTTCTCCTTTGGAGGAGAGGAGCCACAGTGGCAAAGCCTAGCTGGCTCCTGCACACTAGCTCCTTAGTAGTGAGATCCATTCCCATCCCCAGCCCAGATTCCCAACAGAAATTTGGCCACCATCAGGCTCTGTGCTCATCTTGTCAGGGAACAGAAAGGAGAGCCTGTGATAGAGAGGACTAGCCATAGATAAGCATGCTGGAATTGGAAATGCTCAAAAGGGGAGAAAAACAGCGTCATGATAGGGCAACAACCCTACTGAGTGCTGCAGGTAGCACAGGGATGTTAGGAAACCCCCATCTATTCCCGGGTGTCCTCTGAGCCTGGAGAAAAGTGGGAATCAGGGAGTTATTACTCCCTGGAAAATTAGTGTCCCATTTGCCAAATGCAATATAATATGAGCTGTAGTCTCTCTCCCCGCAGCTATAGAGCAGGGAGCCTGTGCCAGCTGAGGCAGTTGTTTATTGGGGCTTTGTTGGGGAAGGGGCATTTGGAGCCCCCCTCCTCGTATGAGCAGGGGCACATGTGAGCCTCAATTCAGGGGAGCCTGTTTTGTCCCTTCAGAGCAGGCAGGTTTAAAGGAGTCAAGGGACAGGGGAGGTTTTAAGCTGGTGGAAGAAGATGGGGAGGGACTGCTGCAGCCCACCGACCCCTTTTCCTGTCTGCTACCCCCCTTAGCCTTTGGTGCACTGGTTAAACAGGGATGGTCCTTCCATAGCCCGCTGTCATTTCTCATGCAGGCTCTTATCTTCCACCTCCAGCTCCTTGGGTAGGCCCCCACAGACTTATCCTGGCTGTCCCACTTAGTAGGGCTCTCATTCCTGCCAGTGGGATGAGGACCTCACAGTTTACTGGGCATCCTCACCCCTTCCATGGGGACATCTCCCATCACCACCTCTGCTCCATGAGCAGCAGAACCTGTAGGGACCTCATGCCTCCAGCAGATCACCTCTCTTCTTTGTAAGTAATCCTTTTGGATGCACTGCCTAACTTTCCCATGCCAGTCATTGCTGTCACCACCTAGTTACCCTGTGCCACTGGCCATTGGGGTGCCTGGCAGCACAGCAGAGAGGCAATTGCAGCTGGGGCAAAGGTGAGGGAGCAAGCTGCTTTCCATAGTCCTTTGGGGTGCCATGGAAAAATGACACACACATCCACACAGCTGATGGCGTACACCCACCATATACCCACACATGCTTAGTTGTCTGTTTCTTGGACTACACTGCTATTTAACTGAAATCACTCCAGGGTGTAGTTGAGCTGACGTGGAGATGCTGGCTGTGTCCTGAGACAGTCCTTACACAAGTGAGTACCTTGTGAGTAGCTGCCTTTTGGGTCCTGTGAACCATGGACCTCGTGATAGGAAGCTAATGTAGCCCCCTTGTAATGACTTCCCCCTCAACTTTCCCACTAAAGGCAGTTGGCTGAAGTGGATCAACTTGTTGATGGGGGTTTGGATAAGGGCAGGCCCTGGGTAATACTGGCCTCATGTTCATTGAAAAGATAAAAAAACAACCAATAGAACTCCAATCCAACCAACAAACCGAAAACCCTCAAACCAAGACAGAAAGCATGAAGAAGCATGCATAGTTAGATTGCCTTTCTCATCTCTATGCTGCAGAAGGCAGCCATCCATAGTTTTGTGCAGTAAGCAGTTCAGGGCAGCATATGAGGACAGTACCCCTTAAAGTGTGCTAAATGTGGGCAACAGTAATAGGAGATCTCATGTGAATGAGGAACAGAAAAGGAGTTACTTCCTTCATCAGCTAGACCCACTCCTTAGGGCTTGTTGTTATTATACCTACTGCTGAGACTTGGAGTGTGCCCAAAGCCTTTGAATTGTGCACATGCTGTACCTCATCTGCCTTTCTCCGTTGCTGTCCTTGGCTGTTTGTTGCCAGCAAGGAAAGAGAAGAGTGTGCTTGCAGAGATTTGTCCACTGAGAGAGAAAGGATGGATAAGTTCATTGGAGAGACTGAGCCGAAGTATCTCCCTCCTGTCTCTCTCTTGCAAATATCACCCAGCTCCCTCTGCTTGGCACACTCCCCCACTCGGCTTGTCACCTTGTTTGACAAAGTTGTCTGTCACATCTTCTTCTTGCCCTCTCCATCTTCTCCTTCGTTGCTTCCTCTCTCTGTCTCAATCCATCCCCTCCTCACTCTTCACCCCTTCCCAACACTTGTCCTTACTCCAGCTCCTTCTCCCTCTTCTTTTCTTTCTCTCTCTTTGCTCAACTCTGATCTCTGACTTTAAGCTCTCTTGCTGGGCACAGCCACTCAGTCAGTGCTTTGTATTCAGGCTGGGCCTGCAGAGTATTCCCAGTGTATTTATTTGATCCTACACAGAATACCCAGTGCCTATTTGTCCTCCAAGCATATAGGAAAGGGTGTGTGTGGAGGGCTAATCAGAAAGTGGGGGCTGTGTCATCAGTAAACCTCTTTCTTTTTCTAGCAGGAATATAGTTGGATGCCTGTTGCATCCCAATGATCTGCTTCTCCTGCTTTCAATTGCAGCCCAAGTTGGAAATAAGCGTGGAAGAAGAGTCTGTTCATTGATGAGGTGGTTGACAGGCAAGAGCTGAGGCTGCAGGCTGGTGTGAAAGCTGCCTTGCTGCTGTCAGCAGATGAATATGCTGCACTGCTTCCTTGGTACGCTGTGTTTCTACTGCTGGAAGTTGGAAGGGGGCAGCTGGGGAATTTTTTCCCCTGTGACACTCCTGCAGGATGCTGATGTGGGGTGACACGAATCAGTGCTGGGGTGCAAAGGCAGATGCATTTGAAATATAGTGATGGTGCAACGTTATGGAAAGTCCTCAGTGTTTAGAGTACCATGGAAGTAGCAGGTCTTTAGCTCATGAGTTAGGATCTTTTCAGCCACACTTGTCCCTTGCAGGAGAGGCTTTCCAGGAACTCTGGAGGCAGCCTCATCCATGTTTGATATGGAACCATACGATGCTTTAGGAAACTAAAACTACATCTGGTGCTGTAGCAGGGATGTTCCTCAGCACTGGCCACCCTTTATCATCCTCCTGTGGTACTTCCTTTTTGTGAGACTGAAGCGTTTGTTCAAACACACTCATCCTGGCTTCTTTTACACCTAAGGGAAACCTGAGATTGGCATCCATAATCAGGAGCAGAAGGTGCTGCAGGCAATCTGTCTTCCTAGCACTGCATTAAACCCATTTTAGTTCTTTCAGCTAAATATCAAATAATCTGTCCACCCACACATCCTCCCCACTGCAGCAACTGTGCTTGGTGGTGGGCCATCTGTAGGACTTTTACCAGGACAAGGGGGTCCACAGGGGTTCTTGTATAACATGTTTCATGCGTATTCATTGGCCTTTAGAGTGGCATTTCTTCCCTTCCTGTTCTCCTGGCTAGTCTCCAGTGCTGGCGATAAGTCAGAAGCATGCAGGTCTATCCGTTTGAAAAGTGTGTCCCAAGGTGGAGGAACACATGCAACTTGCTTCTTGCCAGAGCTGGGAAGTGGTGCTTAAATACAGGCCAGGTGGATTCAAGGACCTTGGACATAGATCGGTTAGGCTTTTAAATGCCTTTTTTTGATTCTACATGGAGCTCAAAGTGGGAGCAGCATCCATCTCCCAGAGAAGAGAGAAGGAAGGGCACGCAACAGGTTTTACAGCATCATTCAGTGCCTTACTGGATGCCACATTGTAGTCTGCTCTAGCTGTGTCCCTGCTTCCAGCATAGTGTTGGCTGCTTACACTGAAGTAGAGTCCTGTGTCTATTTGGGGTACTTCGTGTTTCTAGGGAGATGAGGACCAGTTAGGTTTAGTCCAGAAGAGAGAAGTGGAGATTTCTGGCAGTGGTCAAGGCCAGGCTGGACAGAGCCTTGGGTGATATGGTTCTACTGTGAGGCGTCCCTGCCCATGGCAGGGGGTTGGAACTGGATGATCTTAAGGTCCTTTCCAACTCAAACCATTCCATGATTCTGTGATCAGAAGACTAGACAGAATAGTCAGCGAGGAGAGATGCATGGAAATGGGGCTGTTAGGTCTGAAGAAGAGAGGACTAGGTGTGAGAGATGAATAACGGCGTGCAGGTACATAAGATACTAAAGAAGGGAATGGTGTCTTCTGTGGAAGAAGATGAGGAAGAGTGGTTTAACTGCAGCAAGAGAGACAGGCTGAATTGTCAGTAAGAACTCTGTAACAATAAAGAAGCAAAACACTGAATCACACTGCCTTGTGAGGTTGTGTAGCTCCATCACTGGAGGGCTTTAAAGACAGGCTAGACATGTACGAGGAATGACAGATTCCAGAAATGACGAAGTAGAGCTGATCCATCCTTCATAGAGAACAGGCTAGATGGTTCCTTTGGGTATCTTCTGCTGCTTGATTTTGTGCATCCTTCAGGCTCCAAGAATGACAGGAGCATGGGCAGAAACACAGCTGGAAGGTTCAGAGAAATGCCTCAGCAAAGAAGCCAAGTGACCCTGGCTGGGATGGGAGGTCCTTACCTATTTCTCCTGCTGTGGCTGCCCTTCTCGTTTCCACTCCAGGAGCGCTGTGTGCTCCAAGGAGTCTGTAGGCAGTTCCACTCTTGCCCAACACTCTTGACAACCTGTCTGGCAAACAGAAGAAGGAATCAGTATCAAGACCTCCTAAAATCAATTTTCACTTGGAGAGACTCGGATCTTTTTCCCATCTGTTGCCCTTTGATAGCCACAGGACTTTAGACAATGTTTTACCACTACGGTGATAGGAAAAACAAGTTGAAAGCTCAGTGTTATATCCTGGTCAAGTTTGATGATGTTGCTGAATGTTCACCTCATGAGGCTTTGTCAGCATGTTCTACTAATGAAATGTCACCTTCCAATGGTGTGACATCATCCTGTGCATTGGGATATCAGCCCATGAGATATCCCCCTGAAGGGTGAATGTGGTAGAGTGTATGACTGCTACTGGGGCTTTTCACCACTGAGGAGGTGATGTGTGATAGAAAGCAGGGCAGGCAGTGAGCCTTGCAACCACTGAGTCTCATTCCTTAAGCACTGAATTGGGTGACTTACAGGGGCACATAAAGCAAACAGAAAACTCTTGCGCAGTGGGGATGTAAGGGAAGAGTTGAGAAACGGATGTGAGGAGCAAGGTAAGAGAGGAAAAGCTATTTGGGGAAGGAGGGAAAAAGCATACAAGGGCCTACTGTAAAGTCTGGATGAATGCGTTTGGTCTTAATCTTCCTCCAGCTGTAGTGACCCTAGGCCATTGCTAACCTGGGCAGGCAAGCTGCCAGAGGCTGTCTTTGTTGCTCACCCGTCGTCCACTCTCATCCTGTCTCTGACTTGTGCTTTCTTGTCAGCATTTCTCTCCCACAGATCAATTCCTCCTTGGTTCATCCCAATGATTTTAAGCATAGAGAGAAACTTCCTCTTGACGGTGAGAGATAATCAAGCTGAATATTACCCATCTCTGAAGTGCAGGCAGTCCGTGAGCAGAGCCAAAGTCAATATCTTGGCAGATGTTACCTTGCATTCATTTATCATCTCCTGGAGCAGGGTGGATGACCTCAAAGAAGGCAGCATGGTCACCTGGCCAAGCCCCAAAGCATTTACAGGCTACATTAGTTTGCTTGATTCGGTCTCAAGAAGCTTCTCTCCTGCGTGTCTGCGGGTAGAAGAGTGTGGTGCCAAACTCACAAATCCTTCCTTCGCTCCTGTTTTCACATCGCTGTTACTTCTTGTGCTGAGACAGATCCTGGGCTCATGGTGCTGAGCTAAGCCAGCCTCATTTACTGGCTTAATGGAGCAAGAAAACAATTGTCTGTGCTGCCGCTGGGGCACGGGAGAGAAGCAGGAGGCCGATGCCCCAGCATGGCCTTTCAGCATGGGGGTTTCCCCATGTGGGGAGCCTGAATGTGTCAGAGGGGGAAGCAAGGGCGAGGAAACGTGTGAGAGCAGCAGGAGTGGTGGGTTACAGGCAAGCTCCCTCTTCAAGTCAAAGGAATTATAGCCAGGGAGATGCTGTGCAGGACAGGGGGGGAGGAAGGGGGGCAGATGGAGGAGAGATGCTGGAGGCAGGCCATGGGGGGACCAGTGGCAAGGCGGGGAGGTCAGGTCAGAGTGCTGCTCCTGGGCTTTGCCCTGACAGGAGAAGCAGACAAAGGTGTGTGATATTACCTATATAGAGTTCCAGTTCCCAGCTCCCCAGCATAATGCACTCTCTGTTTTCAAAGACCTTTGAGCTTTCCTTCTCTGTTTGGGAGCTCCAGGTTTGGCTCTGGCAGGAATGGGCCTCCAGCAGAGCAGGCAGGGGGCTTTTCAAAACCACAGCTAAAGAGAAACCATCTGTATGATCTCAAGTAACATGCAAAACCTGTTTCCTTTGGTACCATCCCCTTCCCCCACCCCTCATCTCCCCAGCCCTTCATAGCTCCCCTGTGCCAAGTACCCATCCTGCCACTTTCATGCTTTAGCAGCGGGCACTGTGCAGACACATATAGAACATCCCTAGTTCTGCAGTCTCCCTGAGGGTCTGGACAGATGCTGATTGTCTTCATGCCCAGTTGGGGACAGCAGGAATCGTTATAAATAGCATCAGTTCCTTGCGTAGCAAAGAGAAAATGTTCCCCTACAAGTCCATCCCTCTGCTCCCAGGACTCGCTGGGAGGTCTCTGAAATGTCACAGTGTGTTTGCAGCACATAGTACCTCTGGAGGCTTCCTGTGGGTTCAGGTCTTGATCCAGGCACAAAATGGAGCAAGTTTGCCAAATCTTTCCTCATAACCTCATTCTTTCTGCCCGTCCTCATCATTTTTATTACTTGCTGTTCAGAAGAGGTTTGGGACTGAAATAGGAGATGCTGCAGAAGTGAGCACTAAAGATGCATGAGCCTGGTGTGCTGGGGAAAGAAATAGGTCTGGAGCAGTGGAAGCGCTGCAGGGGCAGAGCCCGTGTGGGGAGCCCCAGGCTGAGACAATGGGGGGGGGGGGGTAGAAGGGCTTCCATTACTATTACATAAGACATTGACACAGGCACGTTAAGAGCAAGCAAACATTCCTACAAGAAAGTAATATGCTTTCCCAGCACTAAAGGTTCCTTCTCCTCTGGGGTTGATTTGCTTCTGCAGAAATATATGCTGCATAAAGGAGGCAAAAGCAACCTGTTTAGAGGCACAGTTGTCCATCTTCCCTCTCCCTTTCTGCCCATAGGCAGAGAGTAACCTGTGGGGAGATGAAGCCCCTTCTCTCTCAGGCTGACACCAGGCTCCATCCTGCTGACAGCAGCCGGACATCCCCTGCTGCAGCACCATCTCAGCCTCAGGCACTGCTTGCTGCTGCCAGGGCTCGTGTTTGCATCAGCAAATATTCCTTTGCTTGTGGCTACAGGGGCTGTGCTGTGCTTGCCAGCTGAAGATCTCCCTGCAGACATCGCACATAGGGGTCCTGGTGGCATACGCACAGCGATATGTAAATTAAAATTGCTCACATGAGATCCAAGGAGTAATAGGGAACAGTACAACAGCTTGGATATCCTCCACCTCACATGTGACTCCCAGAGGCTCCCCAGTGCCTCACAGAGGTCTGGTTTGGACTGCAGTTGTACCATATATTATGCTGTTGGCTTCTGCTTGTGATTTCTGCCCCGTCCTTGCTTGTTCTCCTGTTTCCTTTATGTTTATTATTCTAATATATTGAGTTACCCGGAGTGTTTTTGCAGGCACCAAGGCTGCTTTGCAGGAATTAATGATTGTGCCATTCTGCTTTGGTGTTGCCTCGTGTAGACTTCGCTTTTATGTGATGGAGCCTAAAATAAGCTCAGAGAAAATGAAAATGTTCATCTCTATTAAAAGCATACATAGCTAAGTTGTTGTCAGATCTATGCCAGAGCACATGGAATTACTTTGGGATTATTTAGCTCAGTAGTCCCTGCCATTTCTGAATCCCAAAGTATTTCAATTAATTTCTCCTTTGAGAGAAGTCACTATTAGTCCTCCCCACTTTGCAGTGTAAGAAACTGAGGCTCAAAAAGGAGATTTGTCTCATCGAATTAGTGGCTGGACATAGGTGACCAAAATCTTTGCAGGCTGAAACCCCAGTTTGTGTGTCCTGTTCAGAACTGGGCTATCTCAGTGGCTGCTGGACCAGGATGTCACATGAATGTCGTAATGCAAAAGCAGGAGATAATCTCTTCCCAGTTGTGCTCAGCAAGGTCAGAGCTGGTGATTCCAGCTCAGTGGAAATGAAGCTGTGTGCAGGGAACACTCAGCTGCTTTCGTGTTCCTGAGAAAATCAGTGGCTGGTGCTTGCACCTTAGTGTGCATGTCTGGGAAAGGAGATTCTGGTCCAGAGAATGAGCATCCTGGTGCGGGAGGAACCTACATTAATGCATCTCTGTAAAGGCAGCAAGGAGGTCAAGGAGAGAAACCTACAGATAGCTGTACAAAGTGCTTTGTTGAATTTTGTTGTATGTACTTGCTTTGCTAGAAAGGAGTAAAGCAGGATACCCATAAAGGTGGTTGCAGTGTGCAACGGCTTGCTAAACTCTGTTGGGAAGACCTAGATAGGGTCATAGGAAATGACAGACCTGTAAATCTTGGAGCTATATCTGTGGCAGGTCCTTTCAGGGGCTGATACTATAAATCTGTTGAAACAAGCTGCCTGTTGTTCCCTAAAAGTTTCCTGAGAATGAGTGCATTTCCTTACGGGTCAATGCCAGATCCAGCATTTTGTGGAGATCACTTGGAGTCACTAGGGATGATGTGATATGGGAGGGGGGAAGAGGGGGAATTTTAGCTGCTGGGACACAAGCCATCTGAAAAGGAAATTTCTTTTCAGGTCCTCCATGAGCTCATTAAAATGGGTAAGATGCTCACTTTTCTCTCTTGCCTGAACACTTACAAATCCTTAAGAGAGAGTGCTTTTCAACCAGGCTCTTGTTTAGCATATATGAATTTCCTCCTAAACAGAAGAATTTAAGAAAACAGCAGATGATAGCAGAACCCTTTTACATCAGTATCTTGCATTTTCTAATTTACGTTATAGAACAGAATATAAAACCTTCCTAAGTGGGCAAATATGCAAAATCATAGGAAAAAACTTGCTGATAGGAGAAATTTCTGTGTCCTGGACAGATTGTTTCCTGCATGTAGTCTGAAGTGAGAGAATTGATTGATATCGGTGATGTTAGGGGGAAGGGGTTGTTAGGAGGGTTTTTCTCATGCTGTATAAAGTGACCATCGATATTCCTGCAGTTCGAATAACTACACTCCTTTTAGGAATAGTTTGGCCTGGATATTATCTTGTGGCAGTGAGCTCCACACGTTATTGCACACAGCAGGAAAACAACAACCAACTATCCAGCCTCAAATAAGTAGTATTTCATTTGTACAGGATGGTCCCTAGCTTTATGAGGGTGTTTGCCTTTGTTGTACACTTCATTGTTTTATATATCCTTACACTATCCAGCCTGATTTGTTTTCAATCTTCCTTCTTACAGAAAGTACCCCAGACCCCTAACTCGTTGCTGTCAACTGCCCCAAACCCCTTTTATTTCCATTGCATCTCTCTCACACAGGATGACCTGATGTGGACATTGTATTACAGTGCAGTAGTGCACTTGGCCTTGTTTTTTCTCTTCATCTCAGTGCATCCTATCATTTTTTTGGGATTTTGCCCATTCTGAACAGAGGGTGTTAATGAGTTTGCCACGTGCGAGTCTTTATTTGTGAATGATTGCAGTTAGTTTAGAAGCCAACAGGGTAGCTCACATAATTCCTTCTAGAACGTGCATCATTCAGCATCGTGTTCAGTACTCCTGCTTAAAAGAGGTATGGAGTCATGCTCTACTTTTTTCCCTGAAAATCCATTGTTTCTTAAATCAGTCTTATTGCCTTCCATGGGATCATTGAGGTGAGGTGTCACCTCTGGTAATGGTGTAAGAACATACCAGTGGAGGGGTTGCTGTGTTCTGCTCATAGCTGAAGCACAGTCACCTCTGAGGTGGAACCTGCAATCATTATTAAACAGCAAATGGCAGCAGGTTTAAGACAAGAAGCAAAGAAGAAAGTATCCAGTTGGAACTTCAAGGACAGTTTGGGAAGACAGACTGTGATTAAACTAATTGGATTTCAGACACAACTACTGTCTTTGCACCCAATGCCTTTGAAAAGTGCCAAGTGGTCTTTTGGTTTATAATCTTATCATACAAAAGATGTTGCTCAAGGAGCATGTCTCCAATGTTTAGTCCCATGAAGACACAAGATACTAAGTAGCATCTTCTAGTAGAGGAAACCCAAAGCCACCTGATGACACTCTCTGTGAGACCCATCCTCCTGCTGCATCAGAGCATAATCCCCAAAGCTCTGCCACTCTACACATTGTTTTAATGAAAGTCTTTTTGTTATCTTGTAAAGATCATTAGATTTTTACAGGTGAGGAAGTATTCAGATGAGAAGAAATGGCCATGGAGGCTGGGTGAATGGGACGTAGCCATAGAAATCAGATCTAGAAAGGAGGAATACTTAATACGTGCCCTCTTAAAGCAAACTCTTTGGGGGCTTTCCTGTTACTTGGTTCTTTACTAGAACATTGTGATTATTTGAGTTGAACTTTATTTGAGCTGTGTTATTTCGTATGGAACAGGAAATCCTTGTAACACAATTCTTAGACCACGTGGCAGACCTCAGCTCCCACTGGACAATGCAGATGTGCAAATGCTTTTTTACTGGAAAACTGCTCATGTGATTTTGACCTGAAATATGCTTTAAGAAATTGCTGGTAGCAGAGTCTGAGATAAAATGATACTCACCAGAAATCCAGCATTGAATAGTTTATTTGCTATTCTTTTCCCCCTATTTGAATTAGAGGGGGAAAAATGTTGGTATTCTAAATCTGTGTTTCTGAAGAACAGTAAATCTTCTCTGTAGTAACAGCCCCTTATGGTTTTGATCTCTTAGTGGCAATTCCAGCCTAACGTGTGTTTAATGCAGCCTGTTTGTGTATACTTCCCAAAAATCTTTGGAGTGGATGGGGACATGCCTGCTGTAAGGACATGAAATATAAAATATGCTAGCTTGATAATAGTAGCGGACTTCAAGGTCTGTCATTGGCCTTGTAGGTGAGATCAATCCTTTGTTATCCAATACACTACTTGCTTCCTCTCTTCAGGGAGCTTGCAGCTGTGGAGCCAGGCAGAGCTGGAAGTCCTTTCAGATAACCAGGATGCCGGTACATTACAAAATACAACAGCTTTTCAATAGTAACAATATCGTCTCCTTTCCTCCCAGAGAGCAGTTCGCCTCCCACTCCATCTCTGTAAGTTGTCTCTCTCTGTTCAATCCTCCAAAACATTTTACAGCTCTCTAATTAGACACATATCTCCAATTTACTACTATTTAAAAGGGTAAGCAGTTAACGTCGTAAGGCTGAGAATGCCTAGTAATTAATTACTAACTCTAAGGACATGGCTATCTCTCTAACCAGCCTTGTCTTAAATAGCATCTCTCTCTGTTGAAACCTCCGTTTGCAGTAATTAAATAGTAAGAGGGAGGGGCACCTTGAAGCTTGCCCAACCAAGTCTGACATGAAGTGCAGCTTTGCCAGGTAATCCATTTTTTGTGTCATTATCTGGAATAGGCATCATGGAAAAACATTTTTATGACTTCAGGTGCACTCCAGCTTTGTCCAAAAGAGACTTCCGTAGCAGAATGCCCTCTGTCATCAAAGTGTAAAGCCACTTGAGATCCCCCTCATCTCTAGACAAGCAGTCAAATCCTAAGGAAGACTACAGATCCTCCTAGCAGTGCTTCTATTCCCAAAACCCAAACTACTGTAAGCTGCTTGTGCTGCTGCCCCTGAGCACCTCTGCACTTTGCCTCAGAGCATGCTATGGAGCAGAGCCGAAGCAGCACTTGGCTTAGGTTCTGCTCTTTACAGTATCCTTCAGCCAAGAGCTTTGCGAGCGGAAGTGCTGGTGTGTTGGTAACAGATGTCTGTTAAGCATATACTGTGCCTCACGTGGAGATACAGAGCAAGATGATGATTGATGCGGGAATCTGTGGTTTGCAGTGAGAACGTACTGAAAGTTTTATCTGAGGATTTATAGTCTGGGGTAGATGTTGGCCAGCTGGATGTACGAGCCTCACTTCCTCAATGAGAAGTTTTAAATACAGATATGTCCAGATGCAGCGAACAGAGATAGTGTGGGAGATGGCGTGACACATGGGATAGCAAGCCTGGGAAACCCAGGGTTTGTTCTTTACTCTGCTTCTGACTCATTGTGTGTGTATTTTGGCACGCTAGTTCCTCTTCCTAGATTTTCCTTACTTACTACATGACAGGGATAAAAATACTTAGACCTTCAAAGAGTGATTTGAGCTCTGTGAATGAAAGGTGCTAAATAGTGCTAGGGAAAAGCAGGGTTGCTTTATTATCTCCTGGCCAAATTTCACTTTGGTTAGCTATGTAATTGCCTCTGGACTTTCAACTGGAAGAGGTATTCTTCAGAGCTTCCTGAAACTGTCTTGCAGTGCATCTGTGCACTGCTAACAAGCTCCACCTTCCAAGTCTAAAGGGAGATGCCCTTGTGCGATGACTGAAGTGATCATTCATTGCTCCTTCCCCGTCTCCCAAAGGTGCCGCCAGGCTTTAATGAACTATTCATCAAGTGCTTTGAGATCTTTTGATGGAAGCAGTCCAGCCAAATGCATGATTCTCACTGCACAGTGAGAGGGTGACATCCACCACTGCACTGATTGGCTTTATCTGCAATGAACAGCCCTTTTCTTTGAATGGGGGAGTCCAGCAGCAAAACCACTGTTGCAGACTCTTTACGTGTGAAGAAAGATGAGGTTTTCATTACATCAAGCTTCTCTTTCTAATTGTTTGAGTTGGCTACATCTATGGCAGGCAGGTTGGACTTGGGGTTTAGGTTGTGTTTGAGGTTTTTGAGCTGAGGGTTGCTTGTTTGTTGCTGTCTGTGCCTGATGCACAGAAAACACTGGGTCTCCAAACAGGCCATGATTTGTTGCTGAGTTGGTCAGAGCTGAGATTTTGTGTGCACAGTTGTCCTCTGTGCAGTCCTCATAATTCTACCTCTGTAATAAAGCTCTGTGCATAGCAGGACTCCAGTGTGTCTGCTCCTACAATAAATTCTATGGCCTCAGCACGGCACCCCTTCTGCCTGCATGTGTGAATGCATGGTGAAGCAAGTAGAAGAGGAACATGTCTGAGTGAGGGAGAAGGCTGAACTTCATGCATATGTATACCGTGCATGGGCATATAGTTACCTGGTTTATAATGCCACGGTATTTCTGAGTTCTATTTTGCAAAGGCTGCACCTCAAACTGTACAGTGCATTTTGCTCCTGCTTTCACAAAAATCCTTCCCTCCCCCTGTTCCAAGAGGTCTGTTTCCAGGTGCTGGAGAAGCTCTTCCTTACTCTTTGATTCTATGTAGCTTGGCTCTTTCTTTTCTACTTCTTTCCTCTTTCTCATTTTCCCTTTCATCCTCAGTTTCCTTTGGTTTTACTTCTTTTCTTTTTTAACCTTTCTGTTCTCTTTTAACCTCTCCTTTCTTGTTCTTCTCCCGTTTCTCTCTTCTCATTTATCCTACCTCTCTCTTTACTTTCCCTCTCTCATTCTGGTGGTTTTCCCTCATCCACTTCTGCTGATATCCTGGCTGCAGCAAGGCCATGGAACAGACAGCAGTCGGGTTGTCCAAGCTATTCTTCTCGTAATGCCACTTCCCTAACCATCTCCATGCATGAATCACCCCCTCTTGCTGGGCTTTAGCTTTGTTCTTGCAGCTGAGCGTTAGTGATAGCCACCTCCCTTACAATGTGTCTTGAGATCTGCTTATTCCTGCGAGCCTGGACTGTGCATCATATCCCTTTTTGCTGACCCCTGAGGATACAGAGAACAAAAAGGACAATCCTCCTTCAGGGAACTTATGCTCCAAGTCTTGGGGAAAAGAGATGGGTACAGACAGAAAGCAAGCACACGGAAAGCACAAGATACTGCAGGTTGGCATAATACCGTCAGTCAGGTCCTACAGAAGTGCTAAATAATATTATTCCCACTTCTTTTTCTGCTCTCTTTTTTATCCTTTTAATCACTTTTGGGTCTTCTCTTTCTTCCAGCTTAGAGATTATAGGGCTTTGTCATTTTGCCTCCAAGAAAAGGGAAGGAGTGCAGAGTGTTTTCATTAGGCCAGGGGCTGGAGGGAAGGAGCGAGCCGTGGTATTTGCTAGCTTTAATCTTTATGGTAATACTTTGGTAAATATCTGCTGTTCTTTCTCTCCTGTCAGTGTGGCAGGCTGTGAATGATATGGAGCTGAGATCAGGGGAAGAAGAGGGAACTGCAGAGAGGATTAGAAGGTTAAGATAGGATTATGGGGTCAAAATGAAAAAAAAAAAAAAGGAGAGAAAAGAAATGGCAAAGAAAGGAAAAGAAAATGAAGTGTGGTGGTTGTGACAGTGGAAAGAAGGCAAGTATATGGGGTAACAGAGAAGATGAGATTTTTATGAATGGGTTGATACATTCAAGAGCCCTAGGGTCAATGGTTTCTCTAAAATGATTTATTGAACAAAAACTCATTTGTTCTGTGTCACCCCACAAAAGCTTTTCCCCTCCTTCCTCAGTCTAGGGATGGGCTCTACAAAGGCTGAACAGAGGGATGCACTAACACTGCATCACCCCAGCAGCTGTGCTTGAACAGGAAGGTACGGTGAGTGCGATGTGATGGCTGAGTCCATCAGGAGGGTTCTGAGAGCCACCACAGACACAGAGGTGGAGGGGACCTTATAATGTGGAAGTTGTTCCTTGACACTGACCACATCACCCACTCCCTTGTGGCCCTACTGCTCAGTGTCCTACTTGTCAACTGCCTCCTGCTGAGAGAGACAGAAAGAGAGGACAAGGTGCAAGCACCTGCTCTTGAACAGCTCTGTGAGGAGTTCAGGGAACAGCTTGTGAGGCAGGTTCAGATTTGGGGCTTTGAACATCAGGGCAGTTTCAATCCTGCTTTTGGTTTGTGTAATCGAAAGGAAAGAACGGGTAAAGTGTGTTTGGACTGAGGAGGTAGTGACCCAGATCACTGCACACATTTGGTATGTTTGAATGAATTAAACCAAACAGGTCAAACGCCTGATCTGCTGCTTCTCCTCTGAAAATAATGAAGCAAGAGAAGCTAGCAAGAGTACAGCATCAGGGCCTGGTAACGAAGCTGTTAGGGCAAAGTGAAACTCTCCGTTACTCAGCATGAACTCAACTATGCATCTGAAGTATTCTCACCTCTGGCAATAGTGAAGCATAAGTGTTCCTCCTCTTGTTACATGTCACACAAGAAGAAGGTATGGAGGCTGTGAAATGGCTTCTGATCCATTGTCAGAGATGGGGACGATGAGAGGTGGCAGGGGCAGAGCTGAGCATGGCTTAAGTACCCACATATGTGGTACATGAGGCCTGGCAGACAGGCTCCACTGCTGTGCTAGCCTGAGTTTTGCAGGAGACATGAATGCCTTTCTGGAGGTAGGGATTAGTAGAAAGGACTGCATCATTTCCTCTGCTTTAGAGTCAGTTCATTTCATGGTAGGCTGCAGCCTGCAGCCCTTACCGGCAAGTTATTAGATTGTTTGGCACCACTAGGACATATGGCACTTATCTCTACCTGAAAAGCAGAGTTGTGAAGGTCTCCTTTGGCCCTTTCCCTGGGTAAAGATAGATTCTGTCTGGTCCATGTGTAATTGGGAGGTTGCAAGGAGTATTTCTCCTTTCCTTTGTATTTCTTTCTTTCTGAGACAGCTTCAGCTCCAGTCAGGGCATGTAGTCACTGCTTCTCTCTCCTCTCTAAAGGACTGAAAGTTCATTATAACTTTTCTTCCTTCCTTTCTTCCTGTTCCACTCACTCTTTGAGAAGCTGGAGGTGGCAAGTCCTGTTCTCTCCTACATCTCTGATTAACCATGTCATTCTGTGGAGCAGAATGCTGTCAACCAAAGTCAGGGTGTTCTTACAAACTAGACAGTTCTTTTCTTCAAGTTACAAACCTTTTCACCATCCCTTCCTCTCAGCTCTCCCAGTTCTTTCTTCATTTATGCTCATACTTTCTTAAGTTATACTATAATCAGCATCACTCTTTTGAGACACTGCTGGCTGCAGCTCCTCTGAAGCAGGGGTTTTTGCTCTCTCAGACCATGTTCTCTTGACAAGTTAAGATCTCCAGAGGGTCTCATGGGCTTTATGTAATTTCTGTCTGCATTCAGACAGCTGGACTTCATTTCATTTTATTTGCATTTAGTAATAAGCTGCTTTTCTTTAGCTGTAAGATGCAAATTATCAAAAGCCATCAAACTCTATCCATTGAAACTAAAAATATATAGCCCCGAATCAAATCCAGGTTGATTGGCTGATCTATGGTCCCAGGGCAGGACTAGGACAACTGCCATATATACAGGGGTGGGAATTTCTTTGATGTATTTCACTAGGGGCAACACAAGACATTTCTGATATAATGTGATTGTTCAGACAAATGCCTAAGCTGCCTTGGCTCTGTATATTCATCTTTAATTATTAAAATAGGACAGACAATTCATAACCCTTGAGGTCTTTATTTTATTTTTTGACAATGAAATTCAATGTGCATTTGGCCAAAGGGGAGAAAGGTAGGCTCTAAGAGCAAGAGAACAAAGCAAGAGGAGAAGGGAGAGGATGAAGACAAGAAAGAGAAAGAGGATATTAACATAAAAAGCCTGTTGGAAATGAGGGAAAATAAGGAGTAAGTGGGGTGGAAAAGCACAATAGCCTAATGGTTAATTGTGCATCTTTTGTTATTAGGGGCTGTTCTGCTTTAAAGGTTGCCATGTTGTTGCTTGTTGTCACATACAACTTGATGCATTGGTCTTTGTGGTCCCTCCACATCTGTGTTTTGAGGAGCAGTCTAATGTGACCCCCTTGGGGTAGGCACTTTGCAGGAAGAATGAGTGATGGTTCTTGTTCCAACAATGTTCAAGTGCCTGTGTGTTTGCATCACCTTATCAGCACAGCCAGTTGTCAAGTAGCAGCTTCTTTGAAGGGGTGTTTTCAGAGGGTTTGGAGTGCAAAGTTCGGGAGAGGTGAGAGACAGAGAGGGGCAAATAAAAGCAGATGGAGAGGAAGAAAATGAAGATAAGGAGGAGAGACTCAAATCACAAACATGCTATAGTAAAGTCAGTGGGAATTAAGATGGACGGAGTACCTGGTAACAGCAGAAGGATAGACATCTAGATCCCAGCAAGTTGGGAGGCAATAATGTCAGTGTCCTCTCGCTAGGTCACTGTCGGTCAGTATAAATGCTGCTGTACATTCACAGCCAAAGGGGCTTAGCAAAGCTAATGAGCAGGGAAAGAATGAGGAATGGGGGAAGGAGAATTTCTCTGTTAAAACTCTGGCTGAGAGGGGATGTCTCTGTGCAAAAGGATTTGCAAGGCAAAACAGCACAGGCTAGTGCAATAAATAAGCAGAGCTAGGGCGAGATAGGAGAGAGGGAATGGAAAAGAACAAGAAGTCAGGCTACAGTAAGGAAATGGACAAGCTTGCTGTATTTGCCCTGTCTAAATCTGCTTGGTTCTGGTAATTAGAAAGAACATACTGAGAGTGTTTGTCAGAGGTGCAAGTTTAATGACTCAGAATCGCAGCAGCCTAACATCCATTAAGCCGAAGCATTTGTTTTGGAGGTGTCATTTTTCATGAGGGAACATTGTCAGAGCACTGTCCAGTCTTGTGCTGGCAAAGCTTTCATGAGATTGGCATGTCCAGAAGCCATAGGTCAGGAACAAGGGTTTTTGGCATAGCTGGGTTTGGGAAACCTAGGGCTGGGAGAGTTAGGGGTGCTGCAGGGCAGGAGGACAGCACTGGCAGGATTATGTTAAAGCATTACCACCTCTCTTCCCCCGCTGGTGTCATTGTTATTCCTAAGCATTCATATGCCCTTCCATTTTTTCCTTTATGGGAGATGGGAATTCTGCTTTATTTCCCCATCTGAGACAGTGGCATCCGCTCTACCATGCTGGGAGCGCAGTGTTGAGACAGCTCACTCTGAGCAAGACAGCACCTGCTTTTGTTCTTGCCAGGGGTTGTTGTCCTTTCTGAGTTCAGAGAGGTTATGCTAGGGATTAACTATCAGTGCTGTCTTCCATATTCCCAGTTAAATGGCTGTATATTTTCTCCCTGCCTTACTTTCCCCTGCAGTAATAGGAAGGCAACAGGATTTCTCTGTTTCATAGAAAAGCTCATCCGTGGGCATGTATGTTAGTGAAGACCACTGTAACAAAAATATGGCAGAAAAGCAAAACATTTCCTTCAGAACAAGTCTCCATACTTGGAATGGTATTACTCCTAGTGGAGATACATTTGTAGACCAGGGCAGGGAGTGAATTGTTATGATTGAAGACCAAGCTTCTTCCAAGTAGTGGGCAAGGGTGAAGAACTCACTGAGCTTTGGGTCATGAAACTACACAGGAAAATATGTCTACATTTCTTATCCCAATTTGTCTCAAGTGCTGAAGCATCATAAATTCAAAAAGCTACAAGAAAAATACCTTACTTTAGAGCTCATGGGCTGTCAGCGTGAACCTTCAGGGCATGTTGGGCATTTCAACAAGGATGACTCTGCAATGAATGTGGAAAGACACCAGGTACTCATTAGAAACCAGTACGTCCATTGACGTATTATGTAGTATTATGTATTTTATTTATGTAGTATTATGTATCTTCAGTATTATGAAGAATTGTGTTTTCAGGGCTTCACATATCACAGTGCTATTGGATCCTGATGATGTACAAACTGGTTAAGTGTTTATAGTAGATGGATTTTATATATTTGCTGCTGAGTACTTCCTTCAGTAATGGCTATGGTCCCCGAACGTATAGCAGTGTCAATGTTTTAATGCCAGCAACTACAGTAGTTCTCATCCATCTTTTATTACTTGATTATCTATTTCTGAAATACACTTCAGACTGTCCAAACTATGGATTCCAGGATTGAAATCTGAGCTAAACCAGTGAAGTAGTTTGAGCTATAGCAGTTTTGGTTCAGTCTAATAACCAGTGGCTACATGACCTAGGCCAGTAAGCAGGGATACCAGCTTACTATTCACCTCCTACTGAGAGAAAACAAAATTTGAACATATAACACAATTCATGACATAACAAAATTCAGTGCCAGGTCTGGACTTTTCTGTCACATTTCTGAGTGTTTTAACACAAGGCTTCTCGGGTGTGTTGCTGCTTAGAGTATAATGGTACCTTGCAAATTTTGTTCTGCACGCTAAGGCTTCATGTCACTTCCCTGCTGATATCTGATGTCTTTATGTGTGGAGCTGTTATAGCAAAAGACTCTTGACAGTGCCTTAGGACAGGAAGCAACGGTGTGAGTGAAGACGTTCAGGATGCCAACACAGGAGCTGAGGACTGGCCAGAACAGCAACCAAACCCCTCCCTGTTTGTCATCCCTTAGTGAGTGGCTAAGAGACACCTTCTGCATTTCAGCCGAAGTACCCCAAATCATCAAGTCCTTTGGGACCAAGACTGTGGCATCCAACCTCACCACTCATTCCAAAGAAAGGAAGTCTGCCTGGCTTTTCCTTACTTCTTTGCTGCTTTAATCACCTTCCTGCTGAAGGTTGGCTGGGTTTGGAACAGATACTGGAAAGCCTACGTTTGTATCTTGTGTTTTTTCCTCCCTGTACCATCTGTTCGCAGACTGGATTACAGTTGCCGCCAGTTACAAAGCAGATTGCCTTGGCCCAAGGTCAGGATCTCAGCCCCCGTGCCCTGCTGCCTCCCATGGATTTACACTCAACACAGAGCTCACTACCCGTCTGCTGCTTCCCCTGAAATCCCTACCTGCTATCCCAGAGGGATGCTCAAGCCCTTCCTCCTCACCTTTGCTCACCCTCTTGCTCCCACCCCTCTGCCTGTCCTTTGTCCTCCTTGCATGCGCTCCATTTGGCTCAGTTTAAAGGCTGTGGGAAAAGGCGGAGAAGGTAAAAGTACCAGCTGTCAGCTTGATTTCCTTAAGTGACATATTGTGCTCAGGCCTGTCAGCACAACAGCCTCAGCATTCATCAGCCCTTCTTGCCATATTGATTTGGTGACTTGCGAGGGACGTTTGGATCCCACTATGTTGTGGTTGAGTTGTTGCAAGGAACAATGAGAAGGTGCTGGGTGTGTGTCTCACCCCCTTCCTACATTTTGCCCAAGTGGCAGAAGCAGAGAAGAAGGATTTGCAGTGGTGCTCCACTGTTGTACTTCACAGGCTGCATCCTATACAAAGAAATGGAGCCAGGGCTTTTGTTTGTGAGGGTCCAGTAGTACCCAGAGCATCTTGATGAAGTTCCTGATTAATATTCCTTAAGGGGGAGGAACAGAGCAGCTGGCTGGCCTGCCTTTGGCCTCAGGACAGCCTGCAGTCACTTGTCCAGTGGATAACTTGGACCATATAGTTGGTTAGCTGTGCCATTAGGGACTGTGAGACCTCTCCAGTAACAAACTACTCATGATTAGCATTCTGCTTCCTTCCCCTGAGCTCAAAATTGTTTTCTCCTGACTCCCCAAGTTTGGCAGCATAGATTCACATGAACCATGGGGCTGTGCTGGAGTCTAAATAGGATCTCAGTGCATTGATCTTCACCTTTCATTTCCTTCTGAACTGATTGTATAGTCAGTCACCGCTTAATTCTTCTCTTCTTCCACCTCATACCTCTTTAATTTGTCCTCTGTTTTATGAGCAATGCTGTGCCAGCTTCTTCATGGCAAATGGCAGGGGTCTCCTGGTGCTCCCTTTTTTACATAGTGCATTCCCTTATTCCACTTTCTTCTTCCAACTTTTAGTCACATGTAGTATTCCATATGTCACTGCCCCATAGAATCACAGAATAGTTAGGGTTGGAAAGGACTTTAAGATCACCCAGTTCCAACCCCCCTGCCATGGGCAGGGACACCTCACACTAAACCATGTCATCCAAGGCTCTGTCCAACCTGGCCTTGAGCACTGCCATTCACAACTTCCCTGGGCAACCCATTCCAGTGCCTCACCATCCTCACAGTAAAGAACTTCTTCCTTATATCCAATCTAAACTTTCCCTGTTTAAGTTTGAACCTGTTACCCCTTGTACTATCACTACAGTCCCTAATGAAGGGTCCATCCCCAGCATCCTTGTAGGCCCCCTTCAGATACCGGAAGGCTGCTATGAGGTCTCCATGCAGCCTTCTCTTCTCCAGGCTGAACAGCCCCAACTTTCTCAGCCTGTCTTCATACAGGAGGTGCTCCAGTCCCCTGATCATCCTCGTGGCCCTCCTCTGGACTTGTTCCAACAGTTCCATGTCCTTTTTATGCTGAGGACACCAGAACTGCACACAATACTCCAAGCGAGGTCTCACGAGAGCAAAGTAGAGGGGCAGGATCACCTCCTTGAGTACTGTGGATCTCAAAAGGATTTTGTCCTTGATGTCTGCTTTCTAGATGATCGCACTGCCATATAGAGGCTCAACTACCTAAAACAACTTCCAGACATACTGTACCCTGACCTGTCACACACTGTCTCTGCAACTCTCAGTCAACAAATGCTCACAGCTCAGGCTGAATAGTGTTAAAAAGCTGCTTGTCTTTTCCTTTGAATTCTCTTCACTTTGGTCTTTTTATCACTCCTAATGATAAAAAAATTCTCCCAGTCATGTACTCCTGTAATACAGAGGCTAGTTATCTTCTCCCTTGCATTCTCTCCAACCTGTTTCTTCCTCTACCAGATATAGAAAATCCATCTCTTCTTCTTTTTCCCAACACCTAGACCCTTGTTCATGTCTTAGCCCTCCTCCTTCTTGATTATTTCAACATCTTCTGCCTCTCCTACTTGCTTGAAAGCCAGCTCCCTTTCTCTAGCCAGAGAAAAGGGCATGCTAAAACCTCCTCTTTTCTTCTGCCACGCAGAACACATTGCCTTTCTGTTTGCATTGCTCTGTCTGATCCCGTTTGGACTTGAAGTTCCTTGTCCTTGCCTTTGTGCCTTATACAGCCCTCCTTATAGACTCCTGCTGATGTTTTTAATCCAGCTTTCACCTTCCCTCCTATTCCCTATGTTTCTGTAAACTGCACCATCCTATTCCTCTCCCAGCAGTATTTCTCAGATACTTCTAGAAACACAACCCCCTTCTGAGGCTGGTCTTTCTCTGTGTTTTCTCTTGTCTAACTCCCCTAAGTGTTTACTTTCCTCTTTGTTTTCTCAGTGTCAAATGAGATAACCTTCCTGCCTTCTTTGCTCAGTGCTTTATCCACTTCTTTTGGCATTGGAGGGTGCTTGCTTTGCCCTCAGTTTTTGCTGGGCTGCACTCAGTGATTTATACACCCACTCAGCTGTCCTATAATCCAGCCATCCCTGCAGAGGTTTTAGTTCCTGACACCTCAGTAACCCATCATGCACATTGCAGCCTGCCTTATTTTGATGCACAGCCTCAGAAAGAAGGTGGGGGAGCAGTGGCAGAATGCTCCTGATCTGGGTAGGGTGTCTGTGCTGGACATGGCTGGATTAGGGAGACCTAATCAGTTGTATAATAGCACTAAGAGGATTGCTGTATCTTCCTAAGCATGACTCAACTGAAACATATTTTGGATGTAGGTGGACAGGTGATGTATACCAAGAGGAAAGGGAGGGGACAGATTCCTCAGTCATAAGTCTGAGTAGCAAGTTTTGGACCACTTTCCCTGTTGCATATCCTTGTTTATCAGTAGAAACAAAGTGTGGAGTGAGAGGTAGCAGTTGGGGAATCAGGGACCCCAGTCTTTCTAATACTTATCTGTGAGGGTGGTGAGGCACTGGAACAGGCTGCCCAAAGAAGTGGTAAATGCTCCATTCCTGGCAGTGTTCAAGGCCAGGTTGGATGGAGCTTATGTGGCATGGTCTCAAGGTCCTTTCCAACCCGAGCCATTTCATGATTCTATGATCATTTGGAGGTAGGCTGAAAGGTCTTGGGAATGAAAGGCAGAGAAACATCCCTCCCATTGTGGTGCTTGAGGAAGATTGGGAGGAGAGGAAGAGACTCAGAGCCGGTCTCTCTTTGCATAGGACTGAGTGACTATTCTGGGCAGGGAGTGGATTATTCCCTGTGCCACCCTCTGTTAGCAATATAGATTCAGGAGGAAGATTAAAAGCTGCCTATGGTGCACAGCCGCCACTTTGCTCTACCTAACCTAGCCAGATTAATGAGGAGCTGCCTCTCCACAGCATATGGTCAGGTGCTTGTGCGATTCAGCACAGGCCAGATCTGCTGCCTGCTCAGAGTTAAAGAGCTTTGAGTCTGTGCTGAGGGGCCAGAGGAGTGAAGGAAAGGCAGCCACTAGTTGGAGCGGGGCTATTAGAAGCCAATACTCTAATGAACCAGCAATGGCACCTAATCAATGTGTGAAAAATGGGTAATTCTTGCTAATGCCCTGTTAATGTTCTCATAATGATCTGTCAGGGAACTCTGGCTAATTATTGTCATGGCAATTTGGCACAGGTTTGCCTGGGATAATGGGGTCTAGCTGAAGGGAAGCACGTACTGGGACCTGTGTCCCAGCACGCTGCTGCTCTCCCTACTTCTTCCTGCTTCTCTTCTGCTATCTCCCTTTTCTGGTCTCTCTTTTAATTAGGCAATTAGTTGATTGATTAGTTAATGTTTGTACAACACTTGGAACATGCAAAGTACTAATTCAGTGCTCTTTGTTATTCTTCCTTTGCTTCTGTCTTTTTTTTCTTGCCTTTTTGATGTGGCTGAGGACCACGCATGTCCTCTGACGTCACAGAACACTGATGAGGTCATGGTTGAGATTCCAGAATCCCCAGTGCACACATACACACAAGGGTATGTGGTTACAGGACACATGCTATCCCTTATCCGCGCCGCTGCTCTGCAGTCCACCACTGCTTGGTACATGTAAGTCTGAGCTCCATGCTGCATTAATTTGAAGTTCTCGGTAGGCATTTTAGGCCTATTGCTGGGGTTCCTGTAAATCACATGGATATGTTTTCACTCTTGGAATTCTCTGCAGTTAATGGGTGACGTTAGACCACTGATCCTGGTTTACCCGCCCATGGGTTGTTGACTTTGAGTGGGTTTTTCTTAATGTAACTTGGGGTTACTAGAGAGAGGAAGGTTACTTTGTGCTCTGCTCATCCCTCTTGCCTTTGAAAGTCATGTATTTTCTCTCCTGTGCTAAATCTGGAATATCAGCAACTTGCATTTAAGCTCTTGCTACATAAGCTTGCAGTTAGCTGGAAAAGAAGTGAGTGGGAGAGCAAGTGGAGAGTGACCTATTTGCGTGTTCGTTAATGATACACCCCATTGTATTCTGTAAAGGTTTTGCATGTGTTTATATAGCTTTCCAAAAGGGGAGACCCAGTCAGTGGGAACCCTAAAGAGGACCACATGGCTATAGAATAGCTGTTCAGTTACACACAAGCTTTATACTCATAGGTGACGTTTCTATAACACTTTTTAGTTTCATCCAAGAGGACACCAAGCCACTTGGCTCACTGCTGAAACATGGTCATCTCTGAGGTGGAACAAAATCACCATTCTTGCGGTGGTATTTCTGTACACCAAAGTTTAGGACAAGGTCTGGAGATCCTTTCTGTAGCGGGACATGCTGGACCTCAGCTCAGCAGGCTAAGGCTGCAGCTAGTACTGAGCTTAAGTGAGTGTGGCTTATGCCTCGTGACTTCTATGGGGTTCCTTAGTGATCATCCAGTCTGAAAACCACTACCTCCCCCAACTGCATGCTCCCTAAAAAGGTTGCACAAATCCAACTCTCATCCTTCACCATCAGGAAACCTCAAAGGCATTGCCTGCTTCTAATGAGGAAGCAGGACAAGGATCTGTGTCAGGTTGGGTCTTCGTCTTAGCCGCACAACTCCCCTTCTTAGAAATGGCACCCCGGTTATCTCCATTTGCTTCCACAACAACAACTTCGCTATCCCCTAGAGACTTGGCAAAGGTGTCGCTACTGCTTAACATTAACAGCTGAGTTCTTTTATTTCCCCTTCTCTGACCCAGCCTGGCTCTTAAGAATGACTTGCTCTGATCTTAAGCCTTCTTCATGTTTACTTGCTATATCGCTTTTGTAAAGTGTGGATGCTCTTGTACTTTGGAAGCAAATGCAGAATGTAAATCTACTGAGATTTGGGTAAATCCTGCCTGAATGCACTGTGGAAATTCTGTTTCTAAAAGGCATTCCTTCTGTAAGCAACCCAGAGCTGACTCACATTTATTTTGCTATCATTCAGCTCAAGCCTGTGAATCTGGCCCAGGGACACATTTTGTCCGTGTTTTTTCTTGCCATTGCAAAAGATGGAGATATTGCTTCTGTTTCACTGCTCTGAAACCCCTCTGTGTTTTGTTCTAACCCTTTTAGAGGTTGTTAGCTTACTGAGCTGTGTTCCCTCCGTATTTCCAGAGTGAAGGAAAAACAAGTACCCGTGTTCCTACTGTGTGAATGGCTCCGAAAACAATATGAAAAAAGAAAGCACAACAAACCAGAAAAATACTCTGGTACAAGATTAGGCAGCTTAGGTTTACTACTGCAATGCATAAGCTAGAGGGCATAACTATATGTCTTATCTGTTTACTGATCAGCCTCTGTGCCTATCCTCCCCTCTCCTGCTCCCTTCCGTATGCATTTAGACATACAGGCCAGCACAGGGATCAGTACAGCTTTCCCCTCAGAAATGTGCTTCCAATTACAGGCCTTGCAGGCACGCATTCAGATGAGAGATTAGAAGGCGACTTCTCTCTGCTGCTCATCCCCTCCCGTAATTTACCTGCTCCTATCTATGTGTGTAGAAGTTTGACATGCTGCTCCCCTTTTTGGGTCTCCCAACAGGGAGAGATGAAATAGCCTAAACTCTGTGGCTTTGAAAAGAGGCAGTAAGAGGAGGGGTATGATGGGCACTTACAACATTGTGAATGTTACGGAGGTTTCACTGAGTAGCCATAGGGCAAGAACTAGTAATGAGTTCAGAATGAACTGAAGAAGAGTTCTTTTTTCTTGCATGGGATAGTTGCAGTATAGAATTTCTTCTTATGGGAAGTAATAACCCAGAACCTTGTTCCAAAGGTCTTCTAAAGGTTGCTGCAGGACAGGACCACAGATGCTGCTCTTCATAGCATGTTTGCTGCTGGTGCCCCTTAGAGATGAGTGTTAGGCTAGCTGCCGGCTGGGTCAGGTTTGAGAGAGCAGGTCTCATCCTCTGTGCTGTTGTCATGTCTGATTTTCCCCAAGGCAGTCAAATAGATATGTTTTGTGAGGAAGGCATGGTTATGGGGTTAAAGCTCAGTACTAGGATGATGCTTAGCTTTGTCTAATTCCCTGCTTCTTTTACAAGTGAGTTTACAGCCTGGAAAATGAGAATTATGGTACCACTTAATACCTCAAATTCTTCTACAATTTATACAGATAATTAATGTCCTTTAGTGCAATGTATTGTCATCACGTATTAACCACCAGAGAATACACAGGGGGACTGTTCTTAGCATGCACATACACAGAAAGCCAAATTTTGCTGTTTCTGCTGCTTAGTCAAGTGCTTTGCCATTTGTTCCTTCTTTAAACTGTTTTACTAAGATCTTTCCCATCCCAAAGTTTCTCCAGGACTCGAATCATTTGCATTGTCTGTGTGTGTGCTTCTCACTGATTCTTAAGGAAAGCTCCAGAGCTGCCCAGCCATAGTATTCCAGCTGAAGTTATCCTTTAGCATATGCTTGGCATAAGTATTAATACTTTTCTCAGTGGGTGAGATTCACCTACCCCTGAGAGAAATGACTCACGCAAGGTCTAGGCACCACTTAAATCCAACATAAGCTGTATTTTGTTGGCCTAGATGAGATTTTGCTGGAGCTTTGGCCTCTCACTGAGCCTCTGCACAGGAGCGATTTTTCACCAAGTATTATTTTTACATCTTAACATTCAATTTACTTCTTGGTCTACTATTGAGGTACCTCAGAGAAAAGCCTCAATCAATCTGCCTACAGTAACTATAGGGTGTTTTTTTCTTGCCTGCCCATACTGAGTTTTGCAATCCAGGAACCTGTCTGAGGAGTGTAGTTTATTTTTCACAATACATACTGCCTGTGTCAAGGTTGAACTCTTTCCGTGGTCTGTTGGGCTGCTGCTTATCAGCTCAGCTCTCTGAGGACCTTCTAGTCCTCACAGTCCAGATTTGATCATTTTAGAGGCTGGTCGCTCACAATTTCGTTCTCCCCAATGCATTAGCTGATATATTGCCTATGCAGGTCATAGCGAAATCCTCAGCAGTACCCCTGCTGTTAAGTTTTCACCATATTAAGAAAAGATCCATTATTCTTTCCTTTCTTCTTTTTTGTCTTGTAGAGACATGTTCTTCGTGAGAGAACTTTACATCTCCAACCCAGGAGTCCTTTGAATTTGTAACAGTTTTGTTATTAAATACTCGGTCAAAGACTTCTCGAAAGGCAATTTATGAGAATATCCATGTGTGCCCATCTTTTGCTTGGGGATATAACTCAGAAATGAAAAGCACACAGAAAGGAGTGAAAAGAAACCAGTTGTATACAGAACTGTTACAGATAGGGAGCACTCAGGTTGTGAATACCTCTAACAACCCCTGTGGCAAAGGCCACAAAGCCAAAACCTGGACAGCTCTTCTGTGATGACTTTAGAAGAACCTCGCATACTTCCAGCAGTCCAGCTGACCCACTGACTTTTACTCTTCCCAAAAGAGGGCTACATTAATGAGCATTCTCTCTGTCTCTGCAACAAAGACCGTTATTATCAGCTATTGTTTTACAGTAATGCCAGGCCTCGAGGTTTGTTGTCACAGTGAAGTTCCAGCATATGGCAGATTTCAAGCAGCATGTTATTTGTGGTCATGCTTAGCAACTCTATGAGGATACGGGCAAGTTGGTCTTCCTTTGTTCCTTCAAGAAATGTGTTTTGTTCTCTTCTACTTTAGTATTGCATGATTAAACAGGCCTCCCTTCAGGTGAAGGTGAAATCCCAGGGTAGCTGACACTGGTATGCCTGTGAAGGACACCTGCTAAAGAGCTGTCGGGGTGGTTTTGTTTTCATTCTATTTATTATTGTCCTTCAGGGCTTCAAAAGAACAAAATGTATTTTCCAAAGTCATGCATGAGCTTGAGTAGCAGCTCTTAGAAGGGCATCTCAGATGCTATACATCAGTTAAGACACATGGGGACAAGAGCACATCCTGCGGATGTGAAATGAGATGGCCCTCTGGCTTGCATTCCTTGTGCCTTGTCCCACCCCATCATCTTTGTGCAGGTCATGCACTGCAGTGTTAGTAAAAAACTGGAGATACATTTTGCTGGAGAAGAGACTTCCAGAATGAGATGAAAAGCCATCTTCCTTTTCACTTTCCCTACTTTTCCTTTCCTCCTACTCTGCCTTGTCTTCCTCAAACCCACACTTAAGTGCATGTGTGCACACAGGCATGCAATCCTTTCAGTGGCTGTCCCTTCATATCAAGCGTTGATCTCGATCTGGACAGCTCTTGGCACAACAGAGGAGCTCGGATCCCATCTGTAAGAATACCTTATGAAAAAAGCCACACACAGAAACAAGCCTCTGAGTAACAGAGTGAGTGAGATGGAGAGAAAGCTGTCTTGTTACATATAATTGAATCCCTCAGCACCCTTAAGTGACACCTTTCTTGCTTACACATACAGGAAATATACTGCACAAATGCTATTAAGCTGGAGCTAAACTAATTTAGATGGTGGAGTGGGTGGACAGAATTCTTCCTTTACAAAATTGTGTTTCACTGATTGCCTGATAAATGTGTAGTAATACCCCACTCTTTAAAGAGAATGTAAGGATTGACAAAATGTCCAGGCTCACAGCTGGAGTAGACAAGGACAGCTGTTTCACAACAGACAATTACCTTACACTGGAGAAATGTATACACAACTACTTCTCTGTAATAATGAAGAGGCAAGCTCCTGGCTGCAGAGTGCAATTATACTGCTGGAAGCTGCTGGGTACCAGCAGCTCAGATACATCGGCTCTTGCAGGACCTTTAGTGACAAGAAGTGGTGAGGCCCTTGTGCTTAGCTTTCATCAGTAAAGCTGACTGCTGTGCTTCTGCAGCTGCCAAACAGCACATTGATCTTGTTGGATCTAGTCCTTGCTTAAATCCGTCAGGTCTTCATATGCAGTGGCAGACAGGCAAAGCCTGAAATTGGTCATAAAAGTTAGTAAAGGCAGGCAGATGGTTAGGGGCTGGTAAGCAGTGACATTCTGGCTGCCGAGGGTTGTAAGGAGTTAATGGGCTGTTGCCACACAGGCCAGTGACTGAATCCTGTTGTAGCATCTTCTGAAGAGCAGGTGAATACAATCCAATTCTCACTGTGTCTCTGGCTAGCAGGTGGCCCAGCACTGCTCATTCACATGTAGAAAATTAGTGATAATCCTGTTCTTTGTGGTAACCTGCCTTAGGGGCCTTGCTCTTAAAAGACTTGATGAGAAAATGATCCTAGTGTTGAGAGCTGGAAGTGAGGTGATTCATTATTATGTTATTCTTTTAGAACCTGCTAAGGTTTTAACCTTACTTACTTATGGGCAATGTTTGTCAATGGAAGGTGACCTGTTGTGGTGCCAATTAGTCCTCAGTTATCCTGATCGTAGGTGCTGGCCATATTACAGGTGGAGTTCTGAGAGTTCTTCGCTGTGGCTGTGAAGACCTTGATTTGCTTCCCCAAGGCAAGAAACTTGGGATGGGATTACCCAGTTCCCTTCCAACATCTGTACTGTGTTGAGTAGAGGAACTAGCATACTAGGTTGTTACAATCTGCTTGTAACCAACTGTAATCAATTCAAGACTCCCATCTTGAACTGAACTTTGGTCAAATGAGTCTGTGCTGAGATGCGGAAGACACGTTATGTGGTGGGGAATCTTCCACAGGGCCCTTTTATTATGTGTACTTTCCAAGGAAGTTGATGTGAGCCGGTGGTCTCATGCACTAGCTTTAAGGATCTATTTTCTGATAGCTGGTAGTCAGTAAGCTGTCTTAAGCAGATGTGTGGCCTTCATTGCCCTAGTATATGAGTACCTCTCAATCTTTTTAATGGATTGTCAGAGCACCTCAGGCATGCAAGGAAGTAAAATTACTCTGTTTCACAGATGGGGAACAGGAAAATTGATGGTTAAACCCTCAGAATGATACAGGTACCGAAGTCCTGCTTAACTGCTACTCTTGGCTCTTAAATCCAAGTCCACTTCTTCATGGATACCCATTTCTACAAAGAGAAGTATATGCATTTTTCTATTGTTTACCAGCATTTTTAATCACATGCTTGCAGTTGCTTTTCTGTCCAAGCCCAGAAGAGCCCCACTTCTACTAAGACTGAGTAGCTTAACCACTCAGTACTGGGGCAGAGGTGGAAGTGCCTTGATCAGGCTGTGCATGGTTCTTCCTTTCTCTTCTCCAGTTAATATTTATTGATGCATAGCAGCTTCAAAAGGAAGAGCCTGGTGTCTTCTGAACACCAGTGGAGATTATGAGCATTCTTCTGGGAAGAGAATGAACTGAACCTTCTCAGACGGAAAACAGAATTAGGCCTACCTCCTTGGTGAGTTTTTGAGCTGTTGAGCTATAATATGACAAGCAGGCTGACAGCAAACACTTCTTTATTCATCTTCTTTTTGGGATACTATGGCTGTTCCAGGAGAGGGCAGATTTCTTTTCCTGAGTGCTTTGGCCAAAGAGACTGGTAGGACTTACCAGGCTGATATGTGCAGTATTATTCTTTATGTAGCCACCCCATTTCCTTTGTTAACACCTCTGCGGCATCCTTCCTTCGTCACATAATGCAGTAGCTGCTGCAGTACTCCTTCAGAAGAGAGGATATCCAGAGACTCACCCTGCTCAGGCAGGTAAGTCAGCAGGTAGCAAGAGTGGGTTCATAGCTCAAGAGCTAGGGAAAGCAGTGAAACAATTCATAAGTTTAATGGTGGATAGTTGAGGCAGATGAGTGCAATATGACAGAGACACCATAGCATAGCTCCTACACCAGCTGCTCTATCTCTTTGGCTCCCTCAACATGAAAGAACTCAAAAAGATGTAGAGAAGAAGGGCAGAAAATATGTGAGAGGCTACGAGCCCTGAGCTAACAGGACTGGCTAAAAATAAAAGCGAGGTCTTTATAGCTGATGAAGAAGATGAAGGAGAAGCTGTTAAGAGGGGATTTAATTGAGTGTAAAATCCTAAATGGTATAGATAATGCCAAGGCATGTTACTGTTCACAGACTGGCTCAGGGAGAGGACAGGCAGCTGCAAAGGAAATGAGTTCAGCTCAGCTGATCTGACAGGGCTTATTCACACAAAACCTATGGGTGAGTGGGACAGAGAGAAGCAAGAAGCAGCAGCTTCAGTATAGCATGGGTAAAAGGACATCCCAAAGGGAACAGGGAACCCTGAATGCCTGGAGTAGATAGATGAGAAGATGGATGCTCTAGCATCAAGCAAATTACTTGGTTACTAGCTAGGAGCTTTCTGGCCTATACCTATGGAGGTAAAGGTATGGCACAGGTAGGATTATCTGTGTTGTCCCAAGCTGGGTAAAGCTGGAGAGATAACGTTAAGTCCTCACCGTGACTGTAATTAAAATGCTGTGTGATCATAACTGTACATTTTACTTCAAGTGGTATTTTCAGACTAAAAGATCTGATTTGCCCAGTGGCCCTCAAGAAAAGTGGCAAATACAGTCAAAGTCATAGAGAAACTGAGGCACAGAGGAAGGGCTTGACCTGTTCGTTGCTCTGTGATGAATTTACATTCACTGTGTGAAACAGAACAAATGATTCCTCCTTATGTCTTATAAATGTGTGCTGCTTCCCACGCCAGAAACCTGCCCTGGAATTGCCTCTGCCTGTCTTTCCAAATGCTTTGCCAGGAGAAGTGAAAGAAGCAGATAAGAAATCTGAGGTCTCTGTGGTCACTAACCAGCCATTTAACCCCCGGGTCTGCTCCCAGCTTGCCACTCATTGCTTCCTTTAGGGAGCAAAGACCTTTGCAGGTCTTCATCCTTGTGCTCTATGCATAGATGCAGCTGATGAAGAGACAGTGAAATCCTTTCCACGCACCTTGGAGTTGCCCTGTGAGGGAAATATGTGGTGGCCATGTAGTCCCTCAAAGCTTCTAAACCCTTTTACTGGCCCAAAACATGGAGGGTGCAACCCCATGGAGGACCCACCTTCTCTCCTATTATACCTGGTGAAACAGGCACCGGGACCAAGTGTGAGTGGCCACAAAATTTGTTTGCAAACCAAAGGATCCAAAGAAGTTGCATCCAAGGCACTTATTCATTTATTCCCCTTCCTGGTGCTGTGTTTACCATAGCTCTGACCCATGTCCAAAAGTAGGATGGTAAGAAATTACTATGTTAACCTTCTGATAGTGGGCCACCAACCCAATCTCAGCTCTGTCTTACTAATCTCATTACAGTGAGGTCTTGGCTACCAGGAGCAAGAGATCTGTGATACAGGGATGGGACAGCCAGCTATCACTCCAGACTCACATCTATACCTGGGCCTCTGTAACTTCAGAATTACTCTCTTCTCTGCACATTTCTTCCTCTGTTTTAACCCCAAAGTAAGACCACGTCAAACTATGGGGTTAGAAAAACTGAAGCATCAAGACAGATTGAGTTTTGCTTCTTGATGTACTCCCGCCTGCATCCACGGTTTGGCTGAAACATGGAAATGTGGGGCAGGGCCTCAGTCTGGTGTAGTTAACATGGGCAGGGAAGGAAAAGGAATGAGGAAAAGAGTAGTGCTGTGTTGCCAGCTGTGAGTATTATATTGGATCTTAATTGATGTCTTAATTGAAACCTGAGCATGAGGAGTATGTTTGTAGGAAGGAGTCTCCATCACCTTTATGTTTCTGTTTGTGCTTGCAGAAGAAAACTTCGAATTATCACCTCAAATAACCAAAAGTCTTAGAAACCTCTTCCTCTTTGTTTCTTTCTCCTCCTTCTTCCCACCTTCCCCACTTAACATTTTCTGCTAGTTCAAGCTGGTGGTATTGCTGAGAACATTTTTTTAACATGGTCTCTGCTCTGAAGGTTACACTAAAAAAGGGAAATATCATTAAAACCAGAGCAGTGCTTCAAAGGGAAGCTTTTCAGTATTAGCAGTGCGAACGAGGAGGGGAGATGGCTATATGGGGAATGTGAGTAAGGAGAGAATGTATTTAATAAGTGAGATCAGTGAAATTAGCACAGTGCCATCTCTTTGCAGTGATTAGAACAGAACCAGTTTTGCAAGGGGAGAATAGAGTTGGTTTGCAGTACCACTGCAAAAACGGTTTCCAAAACTATGCTGCAATGTGAGAGGATTTAGCAAAGTCTCCATTTAAAAAAGACCAATAATAAGAATGAAGTATTTAGCTAACGAGAAATGTCAAGATACAAACAAAGCAATCCTCAAATGCTGTTTAGCTTTCCTGTATCTCCTGGGAATTAGCCCCTGCTTTCAGTCTGATTTTTACCTGCTATTGCTCTAAGCTAAACTTTCCATTTATATGAGAAAAACTGGAGTCGGAAGGATTACGAGCTCCTCTGCTTTTGATTTTTAATAAAAAGCGAACATTTACTTCTGAAGAGTAACAGTGAGAAAGGGAATTAAATCTGAGGAAAGCAGGTTGACCTTTGGGAGCAGAGGCATGTTCACACCTAGAGATTCCCTCAGTCTCTCTCTTTGTTGCCTGCTCCTGTTGCTGACACACACACTGCTCCATGTCCATGCAAAGGTGCATATACACACTTGTTTTGCTACATGCTCTCACACATGTGGCTTTTCACAGGTATGAAGGCATATTTGTGGCTGTTACATTCTTTTTTCTATATGGTTTAGTGGTCTTGGCAGTCTAGGGATAATGGTTGGACTTGATGATCTTAAAGGCCTTTTCCAACTTAGTTAATTCTATGATTCTATGTACACACCTCCATCCGCTTTTCTTATGGCAAATGTTCTCCTAATACAATCTGTAGAGTTGTCCTCAATTATTCAGAAGCAGGAACATGATCTGCAAAAGTGTTTTTAAAATATTAAAAAGCAGAATATATTTGAGGTCTGTCTTTCTGTTTCCTGCTTTGTTAGTGTGCATTTACAAGCTTTCATTTGAAGCCACAACAGCCAGAAATTGCTGTTTGTATTTGGAAGAAAAGCTTGAAAGGCCTCTGGTTGATCATCCAACTTTAGAGGCTGGGACTTTGCAGCAAAACCTTGCCCATATAGTCAAAGAGCACTGATAAAACGGCAAACATAGGCAATATCAATGGAAATCGAGATTACAGGAGAGATATCCAAAACTCTCCAGACTGATATTCCTTCCATTGTGTTTTCTAACCCTGCTCAGGATAGGGCTTCCTGACCCAACAGTAGGAAGTGGAAAAACCCTGCTCCCTTTTCACTGAATATTTATGCTCCTGTGACAGCTATTGCTGTGCCAGAACAGTCCTGATAGTAAGGCAGTAGTGAAGGATTTCCTGAGAAAGAATAATAGAGGTGGGGCCGAAGGAGCAGATGTACATTATTTGTATTGGCAGAAGCTGAAAAACAACCCAGCCCCCTCCCCACAAAAGAGCACACTTGTAATTAAAACCCAACAGATTTATTGCCTCGACTAATTCTGGTGTTTATCAAATTATACCTGTGTGGCACAGAACCGCATGGCATGATTTACAGTGGTGGTGAGGAAAGGCACGGCAGTGATTCCCTCCCAGGAGAACAGAGGGAGCTTTGTTCCTGTTGTGATAGGACCAGACGTGGTGGGAGAACCTGGGTAATTGAGTGCTTTGTCAAAGCCAACCTCCTTCCTCCTCTGTGTGTGTTTGCACAGATCTAATCACTCTCATCACATCAGAAGCTCTAATCATTCTGACAGTACGTATGGGAGAGCAGGCATCTAAAGAACATGAGCCACTTTCTTCACCACCACCATCATCATGATTGTCTAGCTGAGTTTTTTTCTAATTCACTGATGAAGCAAAACACACAGGAAATTGAGAGCAGCGATAATGAATTCAGGAACAGGTTATAGATGTTGGCACCAACTAGGAAACAGGTTTTCCTGAACTTTATATCTCTGGTGTTCATTTAAACAAATTAATTTATGGTTACATGCAGCTTTCAGTACTGTGTAATTTTTGCATTTGGGGAACAACAGGGGAGACTCAATGTAGGCAATATAAGACCAGTAAATTGCAGACCCAGCAAAGAGACTGTGATAGCCTCGTCGTGGATGCAGCGCTTGCCTCAAATTGGAACGACACAGAGTGAGTTCAAATCTCACTGGGGGTTCTGGTTTTATTAGAAATACTTCATATCTCTTATAGCTGGTGTCAAATGGATCACTACACTTTCGGCACTTCATTATCTTTATCATCCAAAAATACTCTGCCTCTAATGAAAATATTTAAACAGCTCTTCCAGGAGCAAAACATAACACAGGGCACTGCTGCTTAGAGTGGCCTGGATTCCAATGGATGTCAGAGCAGGCACTGAATGGGCCGTTGCCTTATAGGCTATGGCCCCATGTGGCACGACGCTGGGTTTGGTGAAGGCTAGCAGAAGTGGGCATGACCTGGAGGATGGGGTCCCTTTCCATGTAGCTCAGCTGCCACTAAACCCATTTTAGCCTCGAGTAACTTCCCCAGAGTTAGTGAAGCAATGGCAGCTTTCAGCTAGGCTAACTGAACATAAGGTTAGAGCCTTTATGCTCTCCTTTGTTACCCTCCATGTATTTAGGATGATCCAGGCCAAGCTGTCATTGAGGGTAAATAATTGTCTGAATAAAAGGATTTGCCTCTCGGAAGGTTTTTATACTGCTTTAGTAGAAGGTGTCACTTCCTATGGCAGGGCAATTGGAACTAGGTTGCATTGAAGATCCCTTCCAACCCAAACCGTTCTATGATTCTATGCATTTGCTGCTATAGGGAGCAATAAGGAAGGCCTCCTATGACTAATCTAAGGCTTGCAGTTTTTTCTAGACTACAAGTCAAGTTTGTATTATCTTTGACTGAACTATGTTCTTGCTTCCATTATAGAGAGGGAAAATTCTGCTGATGTTGCTCATGTTTTGCTGATGTTTCTACCCATTTATTTCCGCCCATGCGAAGTTTTCACCCATGCCTATTTTGCATATCAAAAGCTGACTACATTGGGTCTATTATATATGGTGGGTGGAATGGAATTGTCAAAAGCATCTAAGCATTTGAAGAAGCTTTGTCTATTGAGAATCACATGTGTGACTGACGCCTGGGTAGCCCTACCTAACCTAACTTAATTTCAGAGCTACTGATAGCATTTAGATGTCAGCACAGAAGATGTTGGCGTGGGCTCATGAGAATGAGCCTGTGAAGTGTCCAGAATGACCGTTTTTCATTGAAGTCTGTGCCATTGTGCCTTTAGTGCTGTTGTTGGCAATGATTCCAACTACTTTAATACTTGTGTAGGTAAACTGTAGTTCTGTCTCCCATTGCAATATGTATGCACTGTTTACATGAATCTTGGATTCTGCAAGGGAAGCAAGAAAAAGTGGAGACCAAACATAGCAAGGTGCTTCCTAATTACAGTTTTGTGGTATATTTGTACAGATGAGAGGGTTTATTTATTTGTTGTGATGAATGGCTGTGAGCTTTGATATTACTAACGTCTATAAGAGTTTATACTTCACTTTCCAAATGGAGGCTTCCCCCATTCGTGAAAAGCAGCGAGTGGGGTAAAATGAATTATTTCTTTTAGTGGAGAGCACAATAACTGCTGCCTCCATTCAGTACTGGGCATGGAGAATACCATGGATTCATGTATTATTATTTCTTGTCACAAAACACAGAGAAAAGGACATTTCCAGGGCAATTTTTGACTGATTTCTGTCTTACCACTGTATTACTAATACTGTTTTGCTGTTGTTTTCAAATAGTGTGGCTTTCACTTCGCTCGACAGCCTTTCTTTACAAGGATCGCATTCTGCTTTATTGCATGATTATATTCTGATTCTCGGCTTGTACAAACATTTTCATCAAGTCATAACATAGAAACATTTTTGATGCCGTTCTCCTTCAAACTGTGGATCAGATTCATTCAGAATTGCTGAAAGCAGCCTAATGAATCTGAGCAGAGTTTCAGCCCCGTGACAGACGGATGACTGAATACAGTCAGCTTATGCTTGGTTTTGCATTTTTTTTGCTGCAAGCATTAAACACGACAGCAACAAAGTTCTGCTCATCCTTGATGCTAGACAAAACTGGTCAAAATGAGGCTCAAACTTGGCAAAATAGCCTTATTAAAAGAATATTTGTGGAGTTTTTCTGCAGTTTTGGAAACTTTCAGTGCTCTCCAGAGCTATTTGCTAGAAATGGTTTGGCAACTTTGGGAACTTTTCGACACTCTATAGAACAGCATTGAAGTTATTTATTGGCAGAAAAGGCTATAGTGACAGCTACCACTGAAAAATGCCAACTAAAAAGTGTACTACTTGTTGAATAGTTAAAGTGTCAGTCTGCATACCCATTAAGTGTTCTCAGCAGTGTGTTGTGGTTGTGTTAGGTGTTTCAGCACTTTTTGTGCTTGTTCACAAGGTATGTATGACTATTCTGCTCTTGTCACTAGGGCAAAGTCAGTGTAGCCTTCAGCCTGTGTGTGTGGGCAAGGCATTCAGTCACGCTGAGGCCACTTTCCTCATTTCCATCTAGATTTAAGTCTTCAGCCTAATGATGATAAACACTAATGCTAACAGTGACAGCAAAACCCCCTTCAATTAATTGTGTTGACTGTCTTGCTTTTAGTTGTAGTTGAAAGTGAGTAACATAGCTGTGCTTTCACTCCTTGAGTTTGGCTTGGGAATGATAGCAGTATGCCAGGGAATTGGATGGGTGGTCACATTCTGCCTTTGGCTAAAACAACCAGAGCTCGGAGCTGAGCATCCCCTGCTACTCTCTGAGGACCAGCTGAAGTGCAGTGACAAGATGCGTGTGTCACCCTGCTTCTGGCACAGGGATGGTGGATATCACACGCCAGCAGTGAAATCCATACACTCCATCTACCATACAGCCTGGACCAGCCAGCTTGCTTTGGGTAGAAGGCACTGGGTGCTAAGCCCCCATTGCTGTCCAAACGCCGGTAATTCCCCTCCTGAGGTGTTGTCCTTGTTCTGCTTCTCTCTCTCTGTTTCCCTCATCATGTATCCTTCTTCCCTCTCTACCCCCCTGCCCCATTGCTACCTATAGCCCAAAGTTTCTGCAGTGTCTTCATTTCCTCCTTGTAAATCAATACAGGCTGTCCTGGCCAATTTGTGTTGCTGGCTGGCCTTGGCAGCCTACGTCCTTGTCACTGTTTTGCTGAATTAAGAATTAAACCATGTTGGACGAGAGCAGCGGAGAGGCTTTCTACAGGTTATCAACAGGGTCTGTTGACAATTTCCCATCCTGCTACCTCACATCTCAACTAACAGCAGCAAAGGAAACTGGGTCCCTTCAGCCAAAATCCTGCTGGGTTTTTTCATCAAGAGTGTTTTTTTCATACCTATAGGAGCATAGGAAGGTATAGGCAGATATCAACATACCAGCCTGGTGTGGGTATTCATTCATGAGCCTGTTTGAACACAGCATTGTCCCAATCTCACATGTTTTGACTATTGCAGTTTAAATTAGCTGAGAAATAGTCTTCAGTTTTGCTTCATTGCAAGCAATTCTTAATGTCTCTCTCTAGCTGCTTACTGCAAAGACAGGTTGCTGCACAGTCGGCACTAGTTTTGCTGCAGATATTAGTTCTGGAGTGGGTGAGACTACAGAGATATTGCCAAGACTTTCCACTTCAGGAACTCGGTGCTCAGTAAGTTAACGTAGGAACGCATCTAGCTGATGATGTAGTAAAAGATGTAGCTGGATAGGGCATCAGTTATACAAACCGAAGTTGAGATATGTCAGGGTTCAATGTCCTCAAATACCCTGGCTTCTGAAAACGAAAGGCGAAAATGAAAAAGGAGAAAGAGCAGTCTGAGGAAATAAAGATGTTTTACATTATTTACAGTTTGACCTTAAGATATTGTTACCAGTGCTTCTGAGGAAGGAGCAGGTGCTTCTAGCTGGACCAAGGATTTTCTTTTCCCTTATCAGAGGGTTAAATTAAATGCTCTTTCCCTGCTGCCCTTTTTCCTCTGGTCCTGTGGCTGATACAAAGATGATCTGTGTTATCAGCCAAGGAGACCGGGTAATCCTCAAGGAGAAGGCAGCAGGCCAGGTGGTAAGGCAATAGAGAAGAAGGTACTGCTTGCCCTAGGGAGGAGGAGAGGGCTGTGTCCCAACCCTTTCTCCAAGGTACAAGGCAGCACAGCCCACTAGCACAATGCAGGCTCAGGTCTGTTATTCAGTCACTGCCTCTCTCCCGTTCCCTGGGCCTTGAGGGAAGCTGCTTTGAAATGATGTAGATTCTTCTCAGTGCCTTTTGACAGTGTCCATATGAGTGAAAAGAGTATGAGTAATGGGCAGGGTGCTGAGGTCAGGTTGAAAGATAGCTGGTTAAGGGATGGTGGCAGCGGCCTTGGTGACGGGGAGTGTTCATAGTAATGCATCTTAGCATGGTTTTACCTTGTCCCTTTGGAGTCCTCTCCAAGGGGAGTGCCTGTTTCTGAGTTCTGCCTCCATCCAACCTCTCTCTCAACTCTTTCTCCCAACCAAAGCCAGGTTGGGAAGGAACTAAATCTGAGAGGCAGATCGGCCTCTTCACAATGGTGCTGCAGCCTACCTAACCTGTAGTTAGGTGGAGTTTTCATTAACACTGGTACTGCTGGGAAAACAGCTCCTACTTTTAGAGCTGTGTTGGCTCCTTCAGGAGCAGAAAGTAGTGAATGCTTATTTTAGTCCAGTGCAGTGCTCTCCTTGAGCAACCCAGGGGAAAGATTGAGTGTGCGGAAAACCCAGCATTCCTGCATAGTCACTTTTCTGAGTAGAGCTGCGTTTTGAGGATGCAGAGCTTTGCTTGGTGTGGGAGGAACTAAGCTTCATGCTGCTGCCTCAGCATTCATGCCATCCGCTTGTGCCAAGCAGGTTTTTTTTTCACCTCTTATTTTTTATCCCCAGAGTGCTCCATGAGATGTTAGTGACTCTTTAATTATATCAAGAGCTCCACGAGCTATTTTGATGTGTAGTCTCTCTGGCTTTGGCACATACTCTGTGCTGATGACACATGGTCACTGTTCTCTGTCTCTGTCTTATGCTGTCACCACTGAATTTCAAATGTTGCCCTTGGATTTGACACTTTGGGGACTGGCCAAACTTCAGAAAGCCTCTCCTGCCTTCAGATATCAGTGCAGGTAACAAAAGGGATTTATCAGTCTGCAGTTTGCTGTGCCTGTGGGGGTGTGCAAGGTAAATTCATACCTGGTTCTCATGAGATCTGCTCGCCTCTCTTTCTCTCAAAATACCATGTAGCACAGCTTGATTATCATGGGGATTTTTCCCACAAATTGTACCTCGAGTGCTTACAGAGCAAAGCAATTCACAACAGTGGGTAAATGAGTATATTGGAGCCTCCAGACAAAGAGCCAAGAGCAGAGTAACAGGGAGAGGGGATCGTGAACAGCCTGGAACTACGGGGAGGATGAGGTCTGAGATGGGAAGCAGCAGGCATGGTTGAGCCAGCAGCAGGGCTGTTGTACGCAGCAGGAGCTGAGGAGGAGCCAACTCCTGAGCCAAGATATGCGTGGAGGGAGAAAGAAGAGGCTGGTGTGGGGCAAGGGCAGGAGAAGATGCCAGGGAAGTCTTTTGGGACAAATGCAGGGAAGATTTAAAAGCAAGGGGTGGGTGGTTTTGAGAAGTGTATGCTGTTATAAAGTGGGGGTTGTAGGAACAGCTCAAGCTGCAGAGCAGCATCGTATGATTTCTGATATGAGAGACTGAAGTAGACCCATACAAAGACATGTGAGGAAACCTGAAGAGGCAAGTTTAGGGGGAAGAAAAAGCATTTTCTCCCCACAGCTGCTAGACACAAAAGCTTTGGAACAACTGACTTCACTGGTATAGCAGTGGTGAGTCTTGGCCTGCAGTAGTTCAAGTACCCTTTGGTGGGAACTGAATCAGCGCTGTCCCCCACCGGGCCATTCACCCCAGGGTTTGCCAGCAGTGCTCCCAGCCTCAAGCATGCAATGGTTTGGCTGGTCCAGCTGGATTTGGGATTCCCTAGACCAGAACACACGAACATGTGGTAGCCAGCTACTCGCCAGTTGTTTTCCTTTACCTCTCTTTGCTGAATTGGTGTGATCTAAACATACCCAAGACCTGGGAGTCTAAATAATGGTCTTGTGCTCCCCGTGTGGAGCTCGGCAATATTTACTGAGCCCAACGGCTTCATTCTCCTCTGTGCTGACTGCATTAATGGAGGGCTGCAGGGAGGGAGGGCAGGGATGAACGATAGCTGAGAGGGGTCCGGGCGACACAGCTAACGGATGGCCTTATTAGAGACACTTTCCTGGGGCCTAAGTGGAGCTTTTTTTGTCTGAGTCGGCAAGAAGTGGGTCATTTTGCTGGGCTGTCAGGCCCCAGCTCTCGCTGCACAGAGGAGGCTGTGACTGCAGCAGCCTGCTGGCTTCTTCTCCCTGCTGTATTCGGCTAGCGGATGAGGTGGTGCAGGGCTGAGAGGGGAGTGTGAGAGACCTTATCACTAACAGCCTTCAGGGATCCCACCCTGGATAAAAAAGCAGATCCACACTGCTGGCTTACCCTACCCTGCTAGAGCAGATTTTGGAGGTCAACAGGGAGGTAATCCCTCCTCCCCAAACATTCCCCTCTGTCTGACTTTCATTGCCATGTCCCTCTGCACTGCCTGCATGTCTCTGGAGGGGCAATGATGCCTAAGGAGGGACTAGCTCAAGCTGCTATCCATCTCCTCTGTCAGCAGTTTTAGAAAGCCTAGTGGCAATTAGGTCTCATTGGTCTCATGTTGTGCCTGATCCACTGGGATCCACATTTGCTGCAGCCTTCCACAGGGAGTCCTGGCTCTCTGTCTTAAGCTCTCACAACTTCCAGCTTTGACTCTGCAGATACCTACTTCCCTCTGTTGTATTGGCCTAAACGGAGGAATGTCACAAATTTACTCTCCCCTGCCTGTCCTCGCCAGCATAACTGTGTTGACAGATGATCTGGAGAAAAACAAACAACAAAATAAGCAGTGTTGGAAGCAAACGTGCCAGAATAGGCCACAAGGGACTGCTCTGAGGGTGTTTCCAGCCCAGGAAGAAACCCAATCTCTTAAGAATTTGTATCTCAGCATCTCCAGTGTTAAGTTTGAGATAGTTCATAATAAGATTTGCACGTTTTTCAGCACTTTCCCAAGCTGCAGCCAGTGATGCCTGTGGTGCTCCCCAATCCTGGGGACACAGATTGGCTGCCAGAGGGCACTAGGTTTAACCAGTTAGCCCTGGAGATGAGCTGGTGAAAACAGCAAATCCTCTATCAGTCTTGCCCTAAAGCAGCTGAGAAATGGAGGGAATGGTTTGCGAGCTACTTTGTCGTTCATAGTCAGTGCTGCACTGCACTGGCTTTCCACATGAGCTGACATTGTGCAAGAGGTAGCTGAAAAGGGTGTTAGAGTTGGGGTAAAAATCACTTCTATTTTGTGATGTCTCATAGGTACATCTGGCTCAGTACACTGGAGAGAGGCTGTGATAAGGTACTTTAGAGGGAATATGAAGATCTAGGTGAAATGCTAACCTGAGAGACAGGAATGAAGAGGGAATTCTGTTACAAATAGAGGGGTCATGGGCTTGTGCTTCTTTTTTGGTGTGGTGGAGGTGCAGATAAAAGATCAGTACCTGACCTTCCCTGCTCTCCTTCTGTAGTTCAGTAGCTTTGTTTTTTGAGATCATCTTCTGCACAGGCTGAACTGTGTTAATCCTCAGAGTAAACTCTGCAGCTTACATTCCTGTGAATCAGGAGGGAATGGAGAAAGCCAGTGTAATATAGATTTATTTCTCCTATCCCCTTTCTGTACTGCATATCAGGTTCTGCACATGGGCTGTCTGGGAAGGGTGTATAGGCAGGGCTGTGCACCAGGAATCCAGCAGGTGTAGTGGCGGAGCCATTGACATTGTTTGGTCCAACATCTCTATGATTTATTGCACACAGGAACGTCGGAGAAGCCAGCCTGGGTTAGGCAGATGTAAAATCTGGTCTCCAGGAATTGCCAAATCACTCAGAAAGGTGCAGGAAAGCCTGTACCACACCATGATGGAATTACCTCTTTGCAGGAGACATTTTCTTTCTGACTGAATGAGGTTAATGACTATCTTACACCTGCCAGCACGAGGGCTTATAGTCCTTTATCAAACATAGATGCTGCCTCTCTGTTGCTGCTATAAATTCTTTGCTCAATTTTTTTTCCTAATTTTTAATCTGTTTATTATAATATGCAAAAGGATGTCCCAAAAGTTAAATTTTATATAATATGGAAAAAGTCTTTGGGCAAAAAGAATTCATGAGCACTGGAGGCATTAGCTCTACAGTACATCCACAAAGAGGTTACAACTGGGAAGGATGGTTATTGTTTCTAAAACAAAGAAATCCATCCTGAATGATCAATGACTTGATTCCCCCAAACAATCAGTGTCCTATTGCTGATTGCCATATCCTTGTGGCACTAACGAATTAATGATTACCTTTAGATTAGGTCTTTACTGCACGCCTGATGCACCGAGAGCATGGCTAAATTGGGTTGGATGTAGTAAGGATTGCTGAGTCTGTAGTCAAGCCTCCTTGGGCTGTGATCTTGTCAGAGCTCATAAGCTGAGCCAAAGAATTTGATTAGGCGGCTGGGTCTTTGGGGAGGATGTCGGGGAAGAGGGAAAAGCTTAGGCTCTTTAATAGCGAAGCCTCCAACTCATCAATACCTGCAGCTGGATTCACTGCAGGGCAGTCAGGACGTATTCACAAAGCTTCCAGGAGGCTCAGGTCCCCACACAGTGGGATGTCTGAGAAGCCTGTCGCTGCCCAGAGCCGGGGTGGTTGCCGCAGTGATGGTTAGCGAATGGCTCAAAAGGTCTGCGCTCCTCAAAACCAAACAGAACACCTATCCCTGAATGCAAAGTGGTGCCAAATGCAGCATTTTGGGGACAAGACATGAAAAAGGGGGTCGTTTGAATCATCCAGGACAAGGCTTGAGTCCCAAAAAGCCAGTCCAGCAGCCTTCCTTCCAAAGCCAACAAGGCTTCCTTTGACAGGAAGGTGCTGATCGAATCTGGCCCTTTATAGCTTTTGACTCTGACATGGTCTCTGTTCCTGGTATTAGGGCCTCAGTTAGCCTCTTCTATTTCTAATGCTCTGAATTTTCATGGGGAGAGCTGGGATTAAGGACAGGCAGCCTTAACGCAGCTCCTATTAATAAATAAGGAAGATTAGGAGCTTTGTCAGTAACATAGTGCTTCCTCCTTCATTTAATTATTCAAAACCATCTCGTGTTTAACCCTCCACCCTCTGAATGAAGTAAATAAAAAGAAGAGAGATTATTAAAGATAAAGTTTAAATTAACTTTCTCTTGTGTAGGTCAGGTAAGAGATTTCAGTCTCCTGTAATTGACTGATGCTGGTGCTGGCTTCTGCAGAGGTTTGAAAGAAAATCTTCTGCTCCTTTTTTTACATAAATACATTTTTATATCAGGTTGGGAATATTTCTCTGTGTCTGGGGACTGCTGTTACCTACTTACAAAGCAAAAGTAGCAGCAGGGCAAATTTCTTTCCTCGCAGCAGGCCACAGTTCATCTCTAGAGGGACCACATTTGGAATTAAACAAGGAGTGAAATTTTTATGGCTCACTTTTCCTCACTGATGCTGCCAGGAAGAAGGATGTGTAATGGACTTTTTGAGGTGGTCTTTGGGTTGAGGTTTTCATCTCACTGGGAATTGTATTGAGAGCTTCTAACTCATTTCATAGTTGGTCATCTTGGTGCGTTCGTTCTCAATAACTAGCTATCGAGGATGCAATCAGCTGCAGTGACCTCGAGGTAAAAGAATACTTCATCCCACTCCTATGCAGTTCTGTTCCCCTGGGACATGTATCTCAAAGTGTGACTACAACAGTTTCCAGATGTTTCATATCTGCTCATGCTCTATAAAGAATGATGACTAAATTGCAGTTTAGTGACCTTAGAGATATAAAAAGGGGGAGGGGGAGAGGTGGCTGGCTGGTAGAGAGCTTTACAGTAATGGGATCTTTGCCAGTATCATTCATGCTTGAGTCAAGGACTTTCATTTCCCAAAAAGAACTGGGGATTAGCACAGCCTCTGCAGCCTGCCCTGCAAACAGACATGTCCTCCCCACAGATGAGGTTGTGTGTAGCTGTTCTGGGGTCACCTCTCCTTGTAGCATTAACAAACACAGCAGGGATGGGACTGCTCAGTCTCAAAGACCCTGAAGGAAAAGGTGGCAGCTATTAAGTCTAATATGCTCTACTTGCCTTCCATATTTCTGGCTAAGTTGGGCTCTCCAAAGCCATCTTGTGCATGTCCTGGTCAGGCTGGCTATCTCTGACCCGGTGCAGTAACCTTCCATCTCAAACTCTAGGGCTGATACCTGAACAACTACTTTGTATTAGTTATTCTAAAAGTGATGTATTTTTTCACCCATTGGACTCAATGTCGTTTCTAACATTAAAAAGAAACAGGAGTAGGCAAGAACCACGTTCACCATAATTTGGCTTGGAGTTCTATTGTCTTCTTTGGCAGCTGCTCTTGCTCTGTGTGCAGCATTTTGGGATATCAGAGAAGATGCCTCCCATATCTCGGAGCTGTTCTCAGGAGCCTGTGTAACGTCTGGGCTGTTTGTGTTTTTTCTTGTGACCTAGGATCAATAGGTTGTGCTGTTTCCAAGCAAACTGCTGCTAAATGGCTCTCTGACTGCATCTCTCATTTTCATTCCTGAGCAGGCCTGCAAATTTCTGGGCATGTAAAGGCACATTTGCTTTGAGGAAAGCCTGCTGTACATTGCCTGTTTCAGAGCAATTTTCATCTAGGAGATTAGCAGAGCAGCACAGCGACATCTTAATGTGCATTTACAAACTCAGAGTTGGTTTTCCAGGGCATCTATTCTAGTTTCCAGGTTTAAAAGGCACTTTCAGCAAATACTCTCTGCTATTCACTTAACATTGACTGTTCCTGTAAATGTTCTGGCCAGTGAACTTATTCAGTAGCATAGTCCCAGAAAGGGGCATGGCTAGAGTGAGCTAAATACATAATTTAAACGATTATTTACTAGTTTCTTTGCCCAGCATCTTATGCTGTGTTGTGTGTCATTCTCATCCTTGTAATGGATTATCTTGGTCTCCATAAAACACATGATGGGGATGTATTTTTGCCGTTGAAAAAGCCTCCAGTGGCAGAAAGGATGAACTCCAGATGAGCAATGTACTCTCATCTCCATATTTCCTCAGCCTCTACAACTCTTCCTGCCGCTTTGCTCCCTGGAGCCGTGGAAGTTCGTGATGCTGAGACGTGCTGTCTCTTTTTGCCATGTCAGGAGGCATCTCTCATTGAGGGCTGTGGGCCAGGGGCGGTTTGACAATGCTTCTCCTTGATGCTGGCCTGCAGAGCCCTAGAACTGGGCTGTGCATGAAGTGTCCTTTGTCCAAAGAGACCCTTCCAGAGACCCTGCTGGATCCCTTTTGGGAAAGGCTGGAGCTGAAATTCAGCCAACGAGTATCTCCTGCTGGAACCAGCCACAAGTGTTTAAGCTCAAGATTAAAGACTTAAGGTGCAGGGGCCAAATGATTTTGTAGAAGGTGTCCCTGCCCGTTGCAGAGAGTCGGAACTGGATAAGCTCTAAGGTCCTTTCCAACCCAAACTGTTCCATGAATCTGTATGCCTTGATTTTTATTATATGGCCATTGAGGAACTTCTCCTTTACCATAACCTGCTTTGTCCCTAAGGGGTCAATCAAGCCTAGCTGAAGCAAGGAGGCAATTCCCTTTGGATAGGAAAATGGTAACATTTATGGACTTCTTTCCTGCATTTGGAGAACACAGTCAGTAGGCGGATAACAGCTATAAGAGCCATGTAGAAGCTCACTTTTGGAATAACTTGAGAGCATAACAAAGAAAAGGGCTGGGAATACTTTTTCAGCTTTGCTGAAGTGTGATGATGACAGGACTGCTTGCTGTGAGCTTTCATTCCGTCTGGGATGAAACTATTAAGAGAAGCCACACACATACGCAGACCCCTTTGCTCTGAGAGCTCCCATGCTCTCTGTGTGTGCTGCTGCTCTCTGAAGGTAACATTTGTGCATTGCTCTATTTCAGACTCATCTCCCTTCTGCTCCCTCACTCTGTCTTTGGAAAACGTTAGAGCACCAAGCTGAGCAGGCTGATGGTGCCAGATATCCTTTGTACACACACACACAGAGACTCAGAAATAAACATCCCTGCTGTGACCTGGAAGCTTTCTCTTCATAATAGCGTGGGGGCACACACACAGAACGAGTCCTCAGGATGCTCTCCGTACTTTTTGTTTGGCATGAGGGTTTGAGTAAAGTAAATTAAGACTCATGCTTGGGGTGTGCATCTTTTTATGTAAAAGGGTCATCTTGTAAGTGGGGCAGGTCAAAGAATCTCGTGTCCCACAATAAGCAGCTTTGACCCATATAATGCACATCAGGCTATCCCTTTTAATTTGATAAACTAAACACTGGATTGATAATCCTGCCGGTTTTTCCTCCTCTCCTCCTCTTTCTAAATATATCCATATACCTCTGTCTCTTGGCTGTGAACTTGTATCTACCTCGCTCCATAGATTCATCATAAATATGGAGATAGATGACAGAAGGTTAAGGGCATGGTGAGAAGGCTAAGCAGATCGGCTTCATTTATTATTGCTACAGTGGATGTTTGGGAGGGGTGCTTCACCTGTCCCAGCTTCTCTGACACTTTTCAAGCAGTGTCAAGATCAAAGGTATTAGAACAAATGGGTCACGAAGGCACTAATTTTAGCCTTCCCCTACCGTGTGTGGTTAGCTCTCTCTGAGCAAATAACTCTCAGACCCTCTGTGCTTTCTTGAGTGAGTAGAAGGAAAAAAGCCTGCTATTTTTCAGTCACTTTGAGCAGATTTACTCTGAGGTGTAGAGAGCCAGACCCCTCGATTGCTGTATATCACCAGGATGAGCAAGGGTTTTTGAAGGGGCTGATCAGTTGCTGGCAAGTGTTTGTAGACAACCGTTCAAATCGAGGTGAGAGCTTGGGAAATTTGTAAAGATGAGGGATTTTCTTCTTTGCACTGGGCAAGCTGGTTGAAATATGAATTAGAAGGAGTTGACAAACCACCAATAGCTCTGAAAGCTGATGAACAAAAAAGTCCCTCTGTGTCTTTCTGAGCCACATGGACAGGCGCGTTGTGCTGTAGGACCAGGAGGTCATTGCTCAGCCATACCCAGCCCCAGTGCAGGCTCTGCTGATGTGCAGCCTATATTTTGGAGCAACGTGCCTTAAGGAAGATGTAACAAGCAGGAAAGAGCCCGGAGGTGAGCAGTAAGCTTTCTGTGAGGCTCAGCAAACAGGACCTGCGCAGGAAGGTTAAAAGACCTAAAGTTATAAAAGTTTCCTTACTCTAAATGGGGAAGACAAAGAGAAATGCAAGTCCTTGTTCCTATAAATTGTTCCCTTAAAGGTGATATTGATCTGTTGTGCTGCAAACCCCCAGGACAAGAAGTAATAGGTTAAATACTAAGAACAACTCTGGGACTAGCAAACTACTGGAAGGGATTGGCATAGGTGGGAGGATGTGAAGCCTCTTTCATCAGAGCTTCTTCAAGCCATGTGGGCAGCTGTTCTCCAGGAGTGGGTATGAAGGTGTATTTGATCCTGCCTCACTGTATGATGTTCTTGAGGTCCCTTCTGGTTCTACCTTGCTGTGATTTCTGTGATTTGACATGGTCAAAGCAATCCGACTTCCATATAAACCAGGTGTCTGGTTTTTTCCACCCTGCTAAAATTACTTGAGCCTGAAACAGATGAGATAACAGGGAAGGAGTAAATCTCATGTAAGCAAACTTTTCTAAATGCTTGTTGGGTTTGTTTCTTTACTCAGTCTCTTTTAGGAGATTATTAAGGAACAAACTTGTCACTGGATATGAGATAAAGCTGTATCATAAATAAAGTAATAAGAAAAACAAAATTTACCAAATAAACAGAGAGGGAATATATAGCTGATTCTCAGCATGAAAAGATGCCTCAGCTCAGCGGATGTGTCACTGAGCAATATTATGTCTGGTGTTTAATATGAATTAATAACCCCCAAAAGGGAAAAATTCTTAGGAAGAAAAAAATGTGTAGATAATACAGGAATGTTTAGGCTGCCTAAGCCTAGAAAAGACACCGAGGAAGTCTGGTGCTGAGCTCGCTGAGGCAGTTTCCAAGCATCATAAATGAAATGCAGTATGGCAAAGGCAAGGTGATGCACTCAGGAAACAACACATTAGAATTAGTCATGCTTGTTTCTGGGTTCTAAACTAATTGTAACCGCTCAAAAGAAAAGAATGGGGGGAGAAAGAAGGCAGGGCTGTGAGCAACTCCGTGAAAACATTTGTTCAGTCTGTAGTGACGGTGAAATAAAAGCGTGCAAGATCAGAGAGTGCATTAAGAACGGGGTAGAGAATAATAGATAAAATAATACAGTGCCATTATATAAATTGATGGTACGTGCTCTCCTCGTACACTCTATTCAGTTTGCTCACCCCGTTTCACAAAAGGGAATAACAGAAAGAGAAGAATGACCGGAGAAAGGGAACAAAAATGACTGGAGTCTTTTAATAGCTTCTTCATGAAGAATGATTAAAAAGAGCAACACTGTTTGCCTGAGAAAAGACAAATAAGGAGCATTGTGGCAAAGGTATAGAAATAGTCACCACAAAAAAAAAGCAGCTCACTGAGCCATTCCTGTTTACTTTTGATTTTATTAGAAGAACAAGAGGGGAAGCAATTACATGACAAGAAACCCCACACTTTAAAGTCATGAAGAGGAAATACTCTTTAACAAAATTCCTAACTAACTTGTGGGACTTGCTGCCACCACATACCTCTGAAATCAGAAACTTCGTGAGAGCTCAATAGAGTTTGCAACAGACTCCTATTTGTGTACTGGGAAGATTCACAGATAAAATAGGGAAGCTCTGAAGATCTGAAATCTTGGAGAAGGTATTCACTAAGACAGGAGGATGCAAGGGAGCTTGAATCTTCCCATTCTAGGGCAATGAAGAATCAGCCTACGTCTGATCTTCCTTTGCAACACACTGTTGCACATGTGGTCAGTGCAGAATAGCGTGGTAGCTTTTGCCTGTACAAACCTTTTGCAGCGATGGGATGTGGAAGAGGTGAGCTGTTAGTGTTGCAATATTGTCTGTTTGAAGAGTTTGGCAATAAGGCAGCTGGCTTCCATTTCTGATTCTGCCTCTGACTCATTTGTGGCTGTTCTACATGCTCTCTTCTGCTTCAGGTTTCCTGTGTGAACATAGAGTCGATGCATTGGGGCAGCCTGTGGGTTAGGGGACTTCTGAGGCTCAATCAGTTCCTGCTTGGGGGTCACTTGAATGTACTGAGGTGAAGTGAGCTGTTGATACTTGTTCAGTGAAGAAGCCCTGGTAGTGCAATAGGCTGCAGTGTCACCGTGTTCCTGCGTTATTTGAGGTGGCTGGCCCCTGTGATGGGCAGTTGCCTCTCCATCCATGCGTGCATTCCCCTTCGTCATGCTGCCCTGTGGTCTTATGGCCATACCCATAGTGTTCAGGACCCTGCTCAGGGGTCAGGATCCCCTTTGCAAGGCATAAAAACACAGATTAAAAATGTGACATCTTCCCCTGCCTGCTCTATTTGTGCTAATTTCCCATTTCTTATATACCCATATCCACCCTCCCTCAGATCAATGGTGATAAGCACTTGTGCCAACCATGCTCAAACTTGCTCTTGTGCCTGCAGCACTGCCTTGCCTTTCCTGATGTCTTTAGTTAGAATCCAGGGATGTTCCTTGGTGTGCATGTTGGAAGATAAACCCATCTTCTCCTGTCTTCTGTTAACTACTGATTCAAATCCAGCTCTCATCTTGTAATTCATGATTTGGGAATAAACTAGGAAATATTGGTCTTATTTTTCAGGAGAAACAAACAAATATGTTTTGAGGTTCTTTTTCCTCATATGAAACTCACACAGACTTCACTCCTTTAGCAGAGAAAGGAGAAGAAAACACCAACTGCATACCTGAAATCCAAACAACTCCACCCCACCTAGATGTCAGTGTCAGCTGTGCAATGTGGTGTGACACAATATACGAATATATATATGTGCATATATCCCTTTGTTTTTCAGTGCAGCTGTGATATCTCTCCATGATGACACACATGTTTCTGTGGGTGTGTGTTCCCTTCATTCCCCAATGTCCCATCTGGCAGGGTTTGTGGCTGCTTTGGAGCACACATTTGCAATTCCCATCAGGCAAGCTTGGCCTAAAAAACAATTTTAAGTATTTGAATAAATGGTTGTGGTTTAAATCTGCCCCAAGTGATAGAGGGATGTTTAGCCATCTCCTTACTAGGAATTAATCCTAGCTAGCACTTGGTTGGTACTTTATATTTCCTAAGTGCTTTGCAAATATCAATTAATCCTCAGGTACCAGCATACCTTGTGCTTGGTTGTTTGCACCAGGAGTTGAACATCAACTCTCTTATCCTAGGAATGAGAGTCTTTACTGTCAGAGTAATGGGAAGTTTATTCCACTAACCTGCCTTCTAGGGCATCTTCTGGCTCTCTGTCTTCCTACTCTGCGGCTAGGGAGAGCATTGTGATGCTCTCTTAACACCTACCGTAAACTGAATGAGCAGTTAAACCCCCAGTTTCCAGGTAGAGAGACTGAGGGAGAGTTTGTATCAGGACTGGATTTACAGATGCTTTAATTCCCAGTTCAGCAGGGCCACCTGCCTTACACCTAGTGCGTAACAACTTAGACCACTAAGTTGAATATAAAGAAAGCCAAGCATGAGAAGGGAGATGCCTCTCACACTGCAGTGGGTCCAGGGAGATACTACTTTTTCTGCTCATCTGAAACCAATGTCCCTCCTCTAGAATAGGCCTCAGTGGGCAGAGGGGAAATGATGATTTAGATTTTTTCCCCAAAAAATCAATTAGACTCTTTCAGTGGTAGAAGCAATTTGTGTGACTTTTAATCTTTTACCAGCTCAGCCCAATCAGCACTTTTTGAAGAATGTGAAGCCAGTGTCTCTGCTAATCCAGGTAAATCAGCCATATCTGGAGACAGACAGACAGAGAGGGAAGGAAGGGAAGCTATTAAAGTCAAAAAAGGCCCATCTCGGGACTATAAGGCATCAGTGAGGTACCTGATTTATAGCAGAAGAGTTGCCTTTCAGTCATTTTTAATGGAATATTATTAAAGGAAAATCAGGAGCTGTGAAACCTTTTGTGTCTCATCTCCTAATGTATTTATTTCTGCAGCGGGGAACCCTGTTAACCCCACCAGGTAATGTATTCCTCGGCTGGCACGGGTGGCAAGGTTGTCCCTTAGAAATTTTATTATGGAACAAACTCAGTTAAATACATGCACATGAAAAGACCATCTCAAGGTTTCAGAGGTCTGAGATTTGCTTCCAAGGAAAACTGCCTTAGTAGAGCTGCTGAATGTTCCTGCATTTGGGTACCAAATACCATCATTTTTATGTCTCTGGTGGTGTTTTTTCCCCTTGTCAATGCAAATGGGTTTAGATAGATAGATGAGTAGATAGATGCTTGCCTAAGGCAACATTAGCCTCTGGGCTGAGTTTGGGTCACACTTCTGAATGGCTTTGCCATAATGTTTCAAACAGGCTAATAGTTGGGATTGTCTCCATTGTAAGGAAGGCGAGCTCCATGTAGTGAATGACACGGAAGCCTCAACCCTGCAAACACTTAAGCACCTATTTAATTTTCTGTGTTGTGAATAGTCTCACATCAGTTACTGGCAATTTCCACAGATGACTGTATTGAAACGAGAACCCCAAATTTGACTGATGTGAAAGACTTGGCTTTCTCCTAACACCAAGGAAGACTCTACACAGTGAAGATTGCAGTACTGGATGTGTTCTTTTGCTTCCTTCAATCCTGCTTGTCAGTCCCTTCTTATCTCCTCCTCAGTAATACTTTCTAGTGCATGCTAACCTCCCCACAAAGTTGCAAAAACACTTTTTCATTAGATTTCTAATTGGATGGTATTGTTTGCATGAGAGGAGGTTCCTAGAGGTACCCACCATTTTGGCTAACATCATGGTCAAGGGAATGTGCTCAAAACTAGAACCGTTTAGCTATTGTTGTATGAAATAAGGGCCTTCAAAGCTGCCATTGCACATATGTCTTTACACTTTCTTGTAAGGTGTTTCCATCAAAAGAAATCATCCCTTGGAGTTATTGGTTTCAGCCAGAACAGGGGCACAGTGGGAAGTGTGTCTACATTCAGATGTTATCACCTCCAAAAAAGTAGAATTGATAAAAAAACATGAGTTTTGCTTTTATAGGATAAAAAAAAGAGAACATCCTGGTGTTTTCCTTTTATTCTGCTAGGTCTTGTAAGCAGCATGAAAGTAGCTATAACGAAATCAGGCAAAATCATATAGTAGTTTGATTAGGAAGGTGTAAATTGCCTTCTTCCAGGGCCTCCCACAGCACACCTGTGAATGAGATTTGGTACAGCTCAGCGATGTGTGTCATCATTCATGCATGGACACACTAAGAGAAACCTTACCATTATCCTTCTTCGGGAGTTTTTGTGCAGCTAAGCTGTAAAGGACAACACAAGGTAAAAGCTGGTGGAGAACTAAGACCTCAAGCAAACCAAAAAACCCAGTTATGGTCTTGGTATCAGCAACATAAAGCTGATGTGAGAATAGTTATTGTTGTTTCTGAGTTTACCACTGGCATATCACAGCCAGACTGTTCTTCTACTGGAGAGTATGTGCATGCTAGTACAGAGATGGGTTTTGCAGCAGTGTGGGGATTGGCAGAGAGAAGATTCTTGTGATAGCTTGGTAATATCCCCTTCTGGCTTAAGATTCATATTTTTGTGCAACCATAATAGACACAGGCCCATTTAATTTCTCTTCAGGCTTTTTACATGTGCCTGTGTGAGCTGAAATGGTGATGCATTAGGAGCATCTGGTTAGCTCTAGAAAGAGCTGCCCTGCCAAGGGTGTATTTCATCAAATGGTGATGCAGAAGTCTTGACAGCACCAACCCCTACTATCAGTTATTTTGGGATCCCAGTTACATGGGCCACAAGACCTCTCTTACACTCTGTTCTGAATAGGGCAGCAAAGCCGTGACCTAGCAAAGTCAATGGAAGGTTTCCCAGTGGGTTTGAAGAGATGGAAACACAGAAAGGGCTACAATCAAACCAGTTGGAAAAGTGGATATTTCCCCAAAAATGGCAAAGTGATGATCTTGCAAAACTTTTCCATTAGCAAATTTCAAGTACTCAAAAGGTTCTCCATTTTCTAGCTGGAAGATGCTTCTCCATGTGAAAAGTCTTTTCTTTTGAGAAAGAAAACTCAGATTCTTCATTTATTCAGAGACTGAAATTTCCATTTAAAAAGTGTTTGAAAAGCCAATTTTCAAGCAGATGCAGATCCATTCTTTCTGGAAGCCAAAGACTGTGGGACACGCTTATCTCCAGTGGCAGTGGCTTCCCACCCTCTCTGCCATATATCTCCCTCTAGAAAAGAGGGCACCTGAGACTCTAGTCCTGTCCTTTCATCCCAGCAAAGCTGTGTGTGCTGCAGGTGGTCCCCAATGATAGCTCTACCACTTAAAATGATGATGCACAAACTATACTGATATATATTTTCTTTACAATACCCTCTCAACCCTCCTCCTCCTCCTCCTGTGCTTTCCTCCAGGGGCACATGAGCCTTTTTAATTTTAGGTTTTCATTTTGGTTTGGTAGATTACCTTTTTGTTTATTGCTTTCTGTCCCGCTGAGGCTCCCATGCAAGACTTAGCTGCACCTGGCTTATATTTGAACAAAGTCCAAGCCTGTCTCTCTCTTGACCTCACTGGGTTCTCTCTTTGGATTGTTTCTTATGGGGTTTTCAAAGCCACGAAGCTCTTGGGCTTCTGTGATGCTTTTTGCCATTGGATGATGGTCTGTCATCCCTGCTGTGTTTTTGGAGTTAGGGAAGAATATGGATGGAGCATGGTCTTTAATTAAAACTTGGAATGTATATATTCAGAGGAGTGTATATCACTTGCGCACTTATGTGTGTGCATGCATACGTGTCTTGCTGCTAATTGTTCTGAGCCGCTTTCTTGCTTTCCTGCATTGGCATTCGCTGTTCCCTGTATGCTACAGGGGAAAGCAAAAGCAGGGAGCACACAGAAATGTCACAGCTGAGAGGGTTTCTGTAATCCTCCAACATATGTTCAACATTAAAACTCCTTCAGCAAGTCTGATGTGCTCACAGTCATCCTGGGACCAGCAGTTAAAGCGCCCCAGTGCTGCCAGGAAAATGTTATCCTGGTCCTAATTGAGAGCGACTTAACTAATGTTTCATTTCCTAATTAGTCCTTGTCAGCCGCTGGAAGGCCGCGGATGCTGCTGGTGGCACAGGGCCCATCGCTGCTGTAATTGAAGTTGTTCTGACAGTCTGGGGCTTTGGGGTGATCCGTAAAGTAAGGCTGATGGTTTGGGACCAAATTGGGTGGTGTAGGAGAAAGGGTCAAGCATCAGCTGAGGCACACTTTGAGTGTGCTCTGCCAGCTCTGAAATGACAGATATGGCAGGGAATGAGAACATAGCTCCATGCTTGTGCACAGTGGGAGCACAGGTGGCTGGAGAGAGCTAGCCAAAGGGAGCTGCTAGGACTAAATGGAGGTGGGATGGAGAAGATCCTTTCCTGGGGCGGATCTAATGTGCAAGGACAGGCTAGCCACAAGGAATGCCACGCTCATCTTCAGAGCACAGGGTACCAAGGTGTCCTTTGTCATGAACTTGAATCTCAGAGCAAAGGAAAAGGGATCTCAGTGAAGCACAGTATCTTCCTTAGTAGGTTTTGGCCCTAGTGTGCTCTTAGTCTGAATGAAGTGTCCTGCACTCCATTGGATGAACTGATAAAGTGTGCTGCTGCAGCTACCCTGTGGGGTCCCTCTCTGTCCCTGGACCATGGTGAGATGGCTACTTGGCTGCACCAGATCACACAGGCTCTTTGCAGAGAGCAGAGCTGTGAATTACAAGTACCATGATGGTTAAGGAAAACCCAGTAAAACCAAATAATTCCCTCCTTAACAAGCACATTCAGTGGTCCAGGCTGTGAGTGGACAAGCAAGTGTAGACTTCTAGCACAGTATCAACTAAAAGGAGATGGTTAGTACTTGGTGCCAGCTGGTGTATTGACAGAGTGGGAAAAGGCAAGTTGGAGTGTACTTGTCTTTAAGGGAAATACTCAATACACTTATCTTCTTTCAGGAACTCTCCTGTTTCCTACCAAGAACCTCATAAAGGATAAAATGGGCTTTAGGCTGCATGAGGAGCCTCATTGTGTATGTAATTTCCATAGCAAGCCCTCCACACTATATAGGTAGCTCCTTGTGCCTGCCCCGGTGATTTCCCCCTTTGTACCGATCACATTGCTTGACCTTGATGCCCTGTGTGAAGCTGTGAACTTGAAGGCAGCATAATAAATTCCCACCTCATCCCATGTGCCTGTCAGCCTGAAGCTCCCACAGCAAGGTGAAGGAGGGAGCCCGTGTCTCTTTACCAAAGCAGGCTGGCTCTCTAATGCCCCATTAGCATACCACACACAAGCATCCAGCTTTTAATTAGTTACGTGGTGTGATAATTAAGTAGCATTTCTCTACAATTTTCTTCTTGTGTGGAGCAGAGGGGAGGAGGACAGTGCCTGTTGGGATTGGGGGTTGAGGTTGTTTTTATTGCGAGGAATTGTGACCCCAAGGAGAAGCAGAAGTGAAATGCAAGCTCTCTTGGGGAGAGCAGTGGGAGCCCCACGTTGGGATCTCTCCTGCTGCTCCCACCACCATGGGCTTACCCTAACTTCTCCCAGCAAAGCACTCAGTGGGTAATAACAGTTCCCTGGAGCTGAACGTGTGCACCTTCAGATCCTGGTGGGCCAAGGAAGAGCTAGATTGACAACTGATTGTACCTGCAGGACTGTTAGGGAGAGGAGAAGAGGCTGAATAAGGAAGCTCAGGCTTGGGAGAATCACAGGCTTTTGTGAACTGTGGAGTTCTACATGGAGCAAAGGTGGAATAATAAGAAAGGTGTTTCATGGTGATACGGCAGAGCGGGATGTAGGGAGGCCAGGGCAGGGCCAGAGCTGGGGGATAAGTCCTGAGCCATCAACTCTGTCATATTTGGCTCTGCAACATACATAGGAGGGGGAAACATCTTTCCTGCCATCAGGAACAGCAAGGGCTGGTGCCCAGCTGCAGCAGGGCACATGTGGCTTTGTCAGCAGGGAATCTCTTATCGGAGACCAAAAGAGGTATAATTGATCCATGCAAAGCAGGAGCAGAAATAAGATAAAGCCTATTACCAAAGCGGCCTGTTGTTTCAGCAGTGTGCATGCCGTTGGGCTGCTTCTGACAGGCAAACTTACGATAACTGTGAGCTCTGTGCACCCTGGCACACATGCAGGTTCAAAGAGTTACTGCATCATGGAAGAGGCAGATGCAAGTTTGTTAAGACAGGAAATAAAATGCGATTTCATAATAAACTTGGCAGCTGTACCAGCCCTTAGTGAGTTCAGAGTTGTCTCCATTAAATGCCTCCCCACTTCACAACTGGAAACTCAAATGAAAACGAACCCTAAAATAAGGTGGGTTTATCTGCTCTTAAGATATGCAGAAGCAAAGATTGTGATGCCTCTTTGAAATAAGCTCTAGAAAAACCTTTGGAAAATTATCCAGCAGTCCTCAGACTGACAAAGCAACATAAATCTCTTCTAGGCCTATTAGGAGATCACTGCCAAACCATGCCCTTGAGCTTTCATCTGCTAAGGTGAGGTCCAGCGCATGACTTTCCTTGCTCACTCTGACACATCAAGTGCTTCTGCCTTATCCAGGAGGGAAGGATTTATGTCCTCAAAGTGGCAAGCTCAAGGGGTGCTGAGGCACAGGTACACTTTCTTCTCCTAGGAAGGAGATAGTAGATAGTAGTAGATATCAGCAGATAGTAGTGTGTGCTCTATCACTGGGTATTGCTAAACATTTTCACTCCAGTCTGTTCCTAACCAGGTGATGGGATGTCTCCTCCAGGGCAGCTTGAAATGTGCAAGTAGGATGTTTGTTGTAAGTGACACTGTTTTGACAGCTATGTCTTTGCTGCCATAGGGAAAAAGCTGTCTGTCCATGGCAGTGGTCAACAGCTGTTGCAGAGGGCTCTTCTCCATGCCATGGAGAGGGGCTTTCTAGGAGGCATTATGACAAAGATCTATTGCAGAAACGAAGTGTCAGGTCTTCTGCCACTGGCTTTTGGTCACTGTGTACAAGAGGGCAGGGGCACTGAGTACCCATGAAACTCTACAGGTGGGCGAGGGGCTTGAATAAAGAGCTGCAGAGCACTTACACATCTTTGAGCTTGTAGGGGTGTTGTAGGGGTGTTGGGGGAAAACATTCTGAAGTTCTGCCTGTGAAAAATGAGAAGCCCTTTGCTTTGACTGCAGCTCTCCTTCTTGTTGTTGGGCAACTCTGAGGATGAGACCAGTGCTTTGCACCTTTCCTGCTCTCCCAGCTGGGCCAATACCCCTCACTCCTGCTCTGCTTTCCTAGCCCTGGACCTGTTTTAGCCCTAGAGTATCACTCCTCTCCAAATGTGTTATGATATATCAAAGTGTCCAGTGGCAGAATCATCTGCAATTACCAGAACACTTTTTCCATTGATGAAGCTAGGCTTGAAGTTTTGAGTACAAGACATAAAAGACCACAGAATAGAGCTTGATTGATAGTTGGCATGATTGCAAAACTACAGTACCTGCATCCAGACAGCTATAAATTGTACCACAGTGCCTATCAGCCAGCTTCTCTTGAAACATCTGATTAGAGCTTCTTTCAGCCACCCTAGGCCCTCCCCAGCTGCTAGGGTAAGGGCTTTTGTGTGAGGAAAAGCTTACGTGATTCGAACTGAAACCATGTCCTAAATATTTGAAGCGACGTGAATCGAACACCCGCATCTTTTTCTGTGTGTTGAAACTTGCTACTAGAACTGCCTTGCAAAATGATTGAGTGCTCAATAGCCAACGCATAAAAATTGCTTGCCCTGGCATGCGAGCAACTGGGATTTATGTTGGATTCCCCATCCTGGCAACCCTGGAGAAGAAGACAGCTGTTTTCCATACTGAACTGGAACCTTGCTGCCCTCATGTCCCAGTGGGAAGCACTATTGTGATGCCACATAGGCATTGTGCTCACCAGTTTGAGCATCATGCCACGCTCATGAGGCAAAGCTATTGCCTTCATGTGGCACATCTCTGTGACACAGGGATGTAGCAGCCTGTTCCTTCTATGAAGAGGCTTTGTTGAGGGAGTCTTTTCACTGGGCATGCTGTACCGAGACAATGAGAATTGCCCTATCCCCTAGAGAAGGTTATTAACAGAACAGGGAATTGAACCCCACAGATTTCCTCATCCTGCCTTGCCCTTTCCCCTCTCCAGAGGGGGCTTTGGGCTGAAAACATATGTGAGTCACGTCTTGCTAAGCTGTGCACCTATGTGAGCGTACTACTAAGTTTAAATGACAAAGGGCAGAGACCTCCCATGCAGAGCTGTCTGAGCAGCATGTATTTACTTATTTATTCTCATTCTGATAATTTAGTTTAAATCAATGTGACACACACCAGTATGTTTTCCAGTAGAAATCAGCAAGAAAGTATACTTCCGTCCTTCCTATGTGTGCGGGCTGGCATATCCGTCTGCTTGGCAGACAAGGCTCCAGGGGCCTGACAGTGAAACTTCCCTGGGGGAACACAGTTTTGCATTCACTTCCCAAATTGTCTATTGCCTCTGCAAGCACTTTTTCTTTTACTAATGAGAATAATAAGCTTTCATGTAGAGACACTTGCAACATGTGTTTACTGCTGTGAAAGAGTTTAAATAGAGGCTTAAAGGAAATCAAAATAGGGTATTGTCTAGGATATCTCCTTGAGAACAATGTCACTTTAAGCAAAGGAACTTGGGATTGTTAAGGATACTTGAACTTGGTTGTGGGGTTCTTTTGATGGAAGCAGAAATGAAATAAAACCACTTAGCAACTTTGAATCAAAATGCTGGCTACATTTGGTAGAAATCTGTGAATCAAATTATTCTGGTATGTGTAGCTATTAAGCAAATGCTGAATGCATTTCTCAATATTTGATTTCTTCAAGTATTTGAATGGGTAAGGAAGTAAGTACCACTCCACTTCCATGGAACAGAAGTGCAGAAGAAGGGAAGGAGTTTTACAAGCTGGCTCAAAAGTCTAATGTCCAGCTTGAGGCTCCCAGCTCTTTCTGCTTCCTGCCTTTCGCAGCGTTCATGCATTTCCATATCAAGACCCCAAACTGGTACAATTGCGGCATGACACTCATGCCATAGGAAAGAAAAGCCCAACTGGGGAGAGCACAAGTAGTTAGAGGGGAGAATGATAGGACTGCCTTTCTTCTCACACAACCCTTTGGCAGCCCTCAGTGGAGCTCTTCCAAATGGAAACGTGCAGGAACAGAACGGGTTTGCTGGCTGTTTTTCTCATGGAAAACGGGGTGAATCAGCTGCAGCCCACTGACAGCAGTGGAGCAGGTGAAAGGAAAATCAGGCTTTAACAACCAGCATGTGATAGCTGCAGCTGTGTCAAAGAGAGCTTTCCTCAAGGAACTTCGGGATAATGCAATGGGCACAGCAGTGATTGGGGGAGAAGAAACAAACCCTGAGGAACTTGGGCTGTGGCCTCTTGCCCTCATGTCCATAGGAAAGCTTGCTCAGTGCAGCTCACAACCCTGCTTTCCTCTCTAGGCATTTCAATACCAGGAAGATGCAGGCAAATCGGAGAGAATCTGGAGAACAGCAGCTAGGATGATTAAAGGGCTGAGGGATTGACTTATTAGGGAAGAAGATTAAAGGAACTAAATATGTCTGGGTTGCCTAAGTGGCAACTTAAGACAGGACATGAATGATAACAATCCACCAGCTTTTGAAGGATGCAAGCAGTTAGGAATGAGAGAAAAAAAAAGTAAGGAATTGACAAGTCTGGTTCAAAGGGTGAACAGTGACTGTGTGTATGATAATTTAAGTTGAATACCAAGCAAACAAAAGAATCCCAACCAAAATCCCAGAGAGCTGATGGGTGGCTTAAAGGAAATAATAGACATTGAACTGCGAGTTCTATTTATGTAGACATGTATAGTAAGAACTGAGCCCTGTGCTTGAGTAGTCTTCTGTATCTTGGCTGTAGTCCATCAGCACTACAGTCCTTTCTATATCTGTCAATAATTCCTTCTCAGATCATGGCTGTGAACACATGTAAGCATTGGAGTAAGATGTCTGTGCCGGGCACTCCACATCCATCCTTGACAAGGCCATATGTGTTAGGAAGGAAAAAGGGGGGCTGAGCTGATGACACAGGGAGGGGAGGCTGCTCGAGAGCACCCCACATTCCCTTCCTGTCTCATTGTGGGCATGTGAAGTACTTACTTAGTTTCATAACTTTATCTTGCCAATAGGATCAGGAATCAGGTTAAGGATTTCATCTCCTCCTCTTTTCCTTCCTGCAAGTTGTGTGGCCACTGCACAGCGCATGTGCTGAGCTGCCAGAAATTCTGTGTGCTGAGAATCTTGCTATAAAGACAGCGTGAAATGGAGGTGTCAGAAAGCTCCGTGCTGCTAATTAAGCTGGTGTGCACGGAAACTTAACTGTTGTCAGCATTTAATCCTGTGCTGTGCCTTAAAGCTGTGTTGATGTAGAGCTCTCCTCTCCCAGCACTGCTCTTGCCAGCTCTGCCATCACCCTTGCTCTCCACCACTGCTGCTTTTCATCCCTCTGTGTATGTGAGTTTCCCCCCAAAAGCACATCATCAGGGTGATCTGTGACCTTCTTATTTAGCAAAGACTCCAGATGTGCCATGATGACATCTCTAAGCCTGTCCCTGCAAGGATGACAAAGCTGTTTCCTGGATGGGTCCCTTGCTTTGCCACTGCTAAACCTGAGCTGGGTCCATGGAGAAATGAATCCATGTGTTTTGGAAATGCACCAGAGAGCTGGGCTTTGGCAGGGAAGTGGCTGGGCTGGACTGTATTCCAAAACAGGGTCCTCAGGTGCAGCTTTCAGGAGCCTCTGTGGTGGCTGGGTATAAACAGCCAAGAATTCTTTGCAGGGAAGAGGGAGGTTGCAGTATTTCTGTCATCAGCAATAGGTGGCACGTGGCCTAGAGGCGGTTGCATTCCTGGCAGTACTCTCGGGTTAGCAGGGCTCTCCTAGCTCCTCTCTGTGCAGCATCCGTCTTTGGAAAAGATGCTTCCGAGTCCTCCTTTCTCCATTGTGGAGATGGGGCTTCTTCAGACCCATTTCTGCTCACCTCTTCTCTCCTCTCTGTGGTGCAAGGTATGCAGCTGCAGGCATGTCTCTCCCATGTAGTGATGGTCCAGCACCATGTCTTGCAGAGGACAGTGCTGGTTCAACGTCTTGGTGTAATTTCTAGGCCTACATAGCCCTCCAACAAGGGCTGGATTTACTGGAATTAGACGAGCTGTAAGAGGACTTCCTACCACATAACCAGCCCTATTATACATACTTCCTTATTGCATGGTGCAATACAGTCTTTGCGCTGAGGTCAGGGCTTGGGGCACCTATTGATACCCAGGCACATATAGTCAATATTGCTGTAATTCGCTGTCAGTATAGATTATCTATATAAAAACCAGAGAGATGCTCGGGAGGTTGAGGGAGGCAGGCTGCAGTGCCAGCAGAATACAATATGGGGGTGTGTTTCTGTACAATAAGTTCTGCACAATTTAAAGCCAGCCACCCCCCCATGATCAAGCATACTCCTCGCACCCTCCTCCCTCTGCCTCCCCCCTTTCTTGCACCGAGGCTGGTTTGCAGCAAACACCGTGGGGAAAAGCGGCTTTTGCTAAATGTTTCATACCGTGCCAGGGAACCTTTATCAACCGTTTAATCCCAAACCTGGCTTTGAAGCAGGGAGGCATACAATTCCATAATTAATTTTTATTTTTTTCTCTTTTTTTTTTTTTTTTTTTTACCTTCTTTTGCTAATCGCTGATAAAAAGCTTAATTCTATTAACAACCCGACTTGACAAATTGCACCGTTCAACGGAAGCGTTTAGGAATTAATTACGCATTTTATTGCATTAGATGGGATAAACAGGGGAGTGCCGGCTGAGCAAGAGCGGAGCAGCAGCACAGGGGCCTGCTGTTGGGATGGGAGCTGGTTTTTCCACCGGCTCTAAGAGTGCAGTTTACATGGCAAGAGAATCGCTGACGGGACTGTTTTGCCCGTTTGTTTGTTCTGGTCTCTTTGCTGATTGCGAGAGTTCCACAGAGGAGAGTTTATTTTTGTAAAGGTGAATTGCAAAGCTAGGGTGAAAATTCAGCTAACCACGAATTTGTGTGCTGAGAAGCTTCCAGGGGGGATAATCAGGTGCTGCGAGTCTAAGGATAATGAGAATATGGGATGTCTGAATGCACTGTGAGGTGCAGAACCAGTGAAATCTTGTGAGGCACAAATGGGCACACTGGAACAAGAGGAAATCCAATGCATAATACATACATCTGACAAGACTTCTTCTTCTTATATATGTATGTGCGTAGATGGAGCCGCACATGTATGTAAGCATAGAATCATAGAATGGTTTGGGTTGGAAAGGACCTTAAGGTCATCCAGTTCCAACCCCCTGCCATGGGTGGGGATGCCTCACACTAAACAATGGCACCCAAGGCTCTGCCCAACCTGGCCTTGAACACTGTCAGGGATGGAGCATTCACCACTTCTTAGAGCAGCCTGTGCCAGTGCCTCACCACCCTCACAGTAAAGTGTAGATACAAACGTGTTCTCAAATTCCCTGGTGTGAAATTGAGAAACCATTCATGGTTTGTTAAAGATTGTCTAAAAGAAATACAGCAGATAAGAACCAAAATGGCACATGAGTTTTATCTACTGTCCTAATGTACCATACTTGTCCACAGCAAGATTTAAGGATATTATGATTCAGAAGTGCGTTAGTGAGCATCTAGGTTTATGACGCAGTTTTCATTCTGGGTCCTGGTTTGAACCTTGCTGACATTTGGAAGGAGATTCGGGTTCATTCCTGTTAACCTGGGATGCGTGGATGGCATTTCTCCTTACTTCCAGCCGAGCCGCCTATGTGCTGGGTTGGCTTTTTCTCAGCTGTGTTTTTATTTCTTAGAGGCACATCAATAACCTCTGTCTGTAATCCATGTAGCTGTGACCCTGATGAGTTTCAGTCTGAATCTGGAAAAGGCAAGAAGAAAATGAACTTCATTTCTTGCTGCTGCCTCATTTCCTCTGTGTGGGCAGGGTAATCATGGGTGCCTGTCACCATCCCTGTCAGCTGGGAAGCCTTTCCTCCAGGTCAGGATGTGCATGGACCAGGTTGCTTGTGTGCTCTGTGGCAGCTCCTGCACCATCCCCACAGGGAGAGGACATGCACAACGGGAAACGAAGCCCACATGCCAGAAATAGAGATGCTTCAGGCCAGGTTGAACCCTCCCTTTATTCCTCAGCAACCCCAACCACACTGGCTCTGCAGTCACATCATCGGTCCTCCACTGCTCTTCCCTTCATCACTCACACACTGGTACACATAGTCAGCAGCTGGTGGCCAAGGCTCTGGAGCATGGCTCACAGGATGCTCATCTGGTACCTATTTTCACAGCACAGACAGCAACTGGGGGCTTGGTTAGTGCTGCTCTCCTTGTTGCGGGAAGCAAAGATATAGAGGTGTGGGGAGGTGGCCAAGGCACTGGGGAATGGAGGAACAGGGGAACAGGGAGGTCATTTGTGCCTTCTTGGTGCCCATCTCTCTTTAGATGATGTTGGAGGTGTTAAGTCTAATTCTTCAGTTAAGGCTAAACTTATAGTTCATTTGCAGGCTTGTTTTTCACTTTCTAACCTTTATTAAGATAAAGCAATTTGTTTGCATAGCAGGATGTTCAAAAGCAGGTAGAAGATGTCAAGGGGAAAAGTGTGGGGTTTTGGTGGTGGGTTTTTTTTTCCCTCTCTCAGAAAATGAAGAGTTAAAAATATCCATGACTTGGAAAACCACACATTGGGTTCACCATTTCTTATCGCATCTTGAGTCTTCCCAACTCAGGCACACTGAAACACTTTGGTTTGCCAGAGCTCATGATGTCAAAACTCCTACACAGGTATTTTTCACAGACAACAGCTAGGAACCAGAGAGGGGAACCCAAGAAGGGGCATGGCCAGTCCTAAATAGCTTTTGTTAGGGAGGGGATTATGGAGAGGGGAGTCAAGGGGCTGTGGTGATGAAAGGCTGTTGGAGCCTATATCTAGTTGTGGGAGCATGAAAGAGGCAGGAACAGATACACAGATGGTGCATGGCAACTAAGAAAAGAAACATGGTGAAGGAGTGAAAGAAAAATAAATAAAAGTTAATAGAGCTGAGCAAAAATACTGAGAGGAAAAAATATAGCGCTGCTGAAAGAGGGAACAGAGTGAACTCAGACAGGCAACAGGGACGCTGCAGAGAAAAAAAATATTAACAATAAGATAGATCACAGTTTGCTCGATGGCAAGAAATAAACAGCAAGTTTAGACAATTTCAGGGGAAACTATTGAGTCAAAATGTGTAGAGGGAAAAAGGAAGGAGAGGAAAGGAGGCAAGGTGGGGAAACAGAAATGTAAAGGGGCCTTTGAAAGGAATAATTGACTAAGGCATCGGTGCCAAATTACTGTGGTACTCCAGGGGATGAGGCATTCAGTAATGAAATCTATAGGGATTGCTGGGAAGTGGGGCTGAACCGAGAGGGCCAGGAGCCTGGTGGCAGCCTCCCAGCCTGCCCTCCGTGAGGCTGTGCAGCCCTATATTGCTGGGATGGGTCCATGCACAGTCCCAGCGACCCTCTCGGTGAGGAGGAGTGGTTTCGGGAAGAGATGGGGTTAGGATGAATGTGTCTAGCTCCACGAGCCTCCCAGCTGTAGGTTATGTGCTGCTGGATATGCTCTTCCTGGGATGCTGACTCTTGCCTTGCAAAGCCAAGCCCTAAGTCTGGGGCATCATTATGCAAGGCCAACATTATGCAAGGTAGGAGCTAAGGGGGAATATGTCATCACTATCTGGTGAGGCAGGAAGAATTTATTAGTATTTAAAACTAAACCAGTGCATTGCCTGAAAAAATGATCCTTTGCCCTGAATATTAATGTCAATTTGGCATATGATAATTTAAATTAAATTCAGTTGTATAGGATTCCTTCTCAGCCCTATGCATGAATGGACAAGTAATTTTGCAACACGGCTTCGTCCGGCCTTTGTGCTTGTAAAGCCATCAAAACACATTCAAACCAGGCCAGGATTTCCCCATCTCCTTTCTTCTTTGGTCCCCAGCTTTCCTTTCCTGCCTTTACAGCGCTAAGCTTGATGGAGCATGGCAATGTCTGATGTGGAAACAGTAAGCAAAAAATGCTCACCCTTGCAGGGTGAACCCTGGCAAACCACTGCTGTGTTCCTTGCTCAGGTTCCAGGAGCTATTAATAGAGGTCTGCTAAGGTTTATTAATTATGCTATTATAACAGGCCTTCTTCAGTATAAATAGTGGGCACATTTTGTTCCCATTTCCCCATGTCCTTCTGTCATCTGAAAAGGCCCATGTCGGTGCAAAGACTTTAAAGGAGACGGCACATTCCAGTATGTGTATCCCAGCCTCAGCATACCCAAAAGACTTGCAAAGAAGGAAAACTTGGTGCTCTCAGGGTGTTGGGCGAATAGGTCTTTACTTTGAATTCTGATGTGTGCCAACTGACAGCTCCCTGAACAACCCACCAGGTGAATCACATCAGTAAGGGTTCATTATTTACAGGCCTGACATCTAGAAGTGCAGCTGAGCATCTCAGCTTCCATTAATAGAAGTCAACATGACCTGACAGGACTTTGATCTCCTGAAAATAACACCAGGTTTCTGCAGGCCAGCGGTGGGTGTAGGGCTTTGTGAGCAATTTACAGGGGACTCTTCAGGGCCCTTCACTGAAGAGCTTAGCCTTTAAGAGCATGATCCTACAAATCTGTGCTTAGGCAACTAGCCCATTGAGTTTAATGGGATTATTTGCTCGAGCAAGGCTTTGTGAGACAGCCGTAAGGGGCGGTGGAAATGTATGGAGCTGCAACATTACTGTATAGCAGGAGGGAGATGCATATAGCCCTGCGAATGTATTTATTGTGCTGACAGGGATGTGGTTCCTGTCACTTGGGTGGGGTATAGGCATTTGATTTGCACTGCACTGGAGTATGTTGAAGGCTAGAGGGAGCCAGAAATCACATAGGAGTAGGGCTGGTATGGGTGATGGAGGCTGTTTGCACAATGAGAAGGCTGGAAGATAATCAGACTCACGGAGCATGAGAGGTGGAGAAAGGGATGAGGAGAAGGGTGATAGAGAGGTACAGACCATGATTGCTGGTTCCTAAGGCGGCTGAGGCACTGCCTCAAGTTGTGGTGGGAGATTCACAAGTATTTTGTTCCGATTCAAAAGCAGATCTTGACTTGATGATGTTTGCAACCCTATTGCCATCCCTCTCTGCAAGCACGGCAGCTTGGGTAGAACAAATACTTGCGAAGAGGAAATTCATGCTACTAATATTTTCATCAAAGGCCAGTTTGAAATGATCTGTTCCATGTGGAAATACACATTTTGTTCTGTCAGCTTTTGTCTGAGTCACAGGTTTTATTTCTTCCTGGCCCTTAATTAGCTGAGTCAAGTTGGATCAATTTACCTACCTGAATCCTTCAGTGGCCCACCACCCATCTCGCTCCACAGGCACCTGAAAGGAGGATGGAGTGAGTAGGTAGTCAGTCTCTTCTTCCAAGTAATGAGTGATAGAACAAGAGGCAGTGGCCTCAAGCTGCACCAGGGGAGGTTTAGATTGGATATTAGGAAGCGTTTCTTCACTGAAAGAGTAGTCAGGGTTTTGAACAGGCTGCCTAAGGCAGTGGTGGAATCACTGTCCCTGGAAGTGTTCAAAACCCATGTAGACTAGGCCCTCCGTGACATAGATTAGTGGTGGTCTTGGCAGTGCTGGAGAATGGTTGGACTTGATTAGCTTAAAGGTGTTTTCCAACCGAGTGGATTCTGATTCTTTGATCACGATCTGACCAAGGTTCTTCGCAGCCACTCAGTGCATCACCCAGGCCACGAGCTATGCTGGGAAGCACTGGTGGGGCTGGTCTGGTTCCCACAGCCCCTCATCTAAACTCAGCCACAATCTGTACACACACTTGGACATTTTCCAGCATTTCCATCATGTACCCAATTTGCATTGTGTTGCTTTTGTGAGTGATGCGGATGTTACAGTCCGGTGGTATGTAGGAGGGAATGGTGGATTTTACAGCTGACTGTAATATTCACAATATGTATAATGTGTCAGGAAAAGATTATTTTCTGCCAGAAAATACATCAATAATCCCGAATAATAAATGAGAGTGAAAGTTGGTTATTTCCTTTGCTATCACAAAAATGCTGGCTTTCATCAGGGACTTTTATTTTCTCACTTACTTTGTAACTCATAAGTGGGTTTGGTCAGCAGTACAGCTTCCTCCTGATTTTAATGAGAATAAAACAACCTGGATCGAGGCTTGCTCTATAAGCTATTGCTTCTTAAGGCACCATTTGACATGAGTTTCAAGTGCTATTTAGCTCCAGGTTTTGCAGAGCCCTGTGATATCTGTCCAGGAAGACCAGTAATGTTCTCCAGATGGCATTTTCCAGAGGATGGCATCCACTCACCATAGATGGGATTTCTGCCTCAATGGGGATGGGCAGGGAGGAAGGATGACTTTGGCATCTCCCCTTCCCCAGCAGCAAGCTGTATTAAAGTCACGTCCTCTGTCCTGTGCTCACTGAGGGGCTGTCCCTGCACTGTTGGTACAGCCAGCCCCAAGCTGCCAAACTTTCCTCCCCTTTCCTCCCTTCAGCCGGGGTGGTTGGCATCCTCCAGGGCTGCTGGCTGAGATGGCCATGGCATCCTTGAAGCGAGTGGCACAGGGTTGCTGCTCCCTGGCTGAGGATGTGTGCCCTGAAGGGATCCAACAGGATCAAGATGCTGTGCTCACCTATGTGCTTGCCTCCATGCCTGCATGTGTACAAGCTCATGTGGTTGGCACTTGTGCTTGGGCAGGGGAGGAACAGGGGACTGGGAGATGTTGGCTGTATTTCCAGCAGTGTCTGGTATGCGCCGTCTCTTGAGGGCTCCTATCTGCAACATGGTACCCAGCTCCTTGTAGACTTCCTTACAGAAGTCAGGTTCAAGCATTTGATGTTGGACATCCAGCATGAGGGTTCGGGAAGGCAGTCAGTAATAGCCAGAGAACACATCATCCTCTCTAGGAGAGCTAGAGTTTGGGTTTTTTTAGTGTTTTTTCCTTTCCACATATACAAGCTGAAGAGAAGCAATCCATGCGGATGAGCGATGCGCAGCCGTTGGCATGGATGTGTTTGTCACCTGCGGCGTGCAGGCACCCTAGGCTCTCCATGCTGGCATGCCCAGATTTGCACATCTGCCTTCCCCAGGGAGTAAATCAGCTTGGCAGGGCCAGCTTTCAGGAGGGATGCTCCTGCACGGGCACATAGGCATAGGGCTGCGCAGGGGGTGTGCTACTCCATCCTCTGTGTTTGCCGGCATGTGAATCACGCGCGCATTCCCTGTATCTAACTACAGGGCTTGTTAATCCTGTTTATAGCCAGCAGCAAGATGGGCAGGGAGCTGCTTAACAAGAGCTGACATGTGAAAAAATAAGGCTTTTGTCTCCGTTGTACATTAAACAATTCATGAGTTTTGGGGTTGAATAAGATGTTTAATGAACATTGGCCTGTTCGGGCTGCCTGCAGCTGGTCATTTCTCACTGAGGGCTGGGTGCTTTTAAAGGCAGAATAAGGAGACGTGAGCTTTGAGTTATAAAATTTTAACAAACAAATGGCATTTCCTACTTAGCTTTAAATTGAAAAATAGAGGGGAGTGCAAGAAGCTGCGTTTCCAAGTATCTCAAACAATGGCAGGTTTGTAGACATCATGAAAGCCCAGCTAAGCTGAAGTGAGGATCCTCTGTGAATAGCTTTATTTATTTATCACTGAAACTATTTGTTCAGCGGTACAGCAGTGGAGCCAGAATCCCTGCTTGTTTTGCAGCAGGCACCTTGTTAATTGTCTGCTTAGATCTCACACGAGCATGTGGGGCGGAGTAATGAGAAGGAATGACTAGGGAACAGAGCAAACCTTGTAAGGTTGGCTAATTGGGAGTTGGAGGAAAGGGAGGCTGTGGAGAAGACTTGGGAGACCTTTGCCTGTAGTTACGGGGATGTGTGGTTACCTGCACTGGTGTCATTTTTGTTTTATGTTATGCAAGATCACTTCCCTTCACTCTAAAAGAAGAAAGAAAAAGAGATAGACATGTTTACAGAGTTTAAATGTTCAGAAATAAAACTTTACAGAGTTGCTGTTATGTTGCTCTACTCCCACTTGATTCACTGCATCAGTTTCTATGGCTCCAACACGAAGCATCAAATTTGGCCTCTGCAGCTCTTTCTCTCAATGGACTGTAAGGACCTGGGGTCGGTAGCTGGAGTAGTAGGAGGCTGGATTCACTCCTGGCTCTCCTGGATTTAGACGTTGAGCACCAGCACTGATGTAGCTCCTCTGACACTTCAACCTTCCTGTTGTCTCTCTCTTTGGCTTTTGATAGGTGGCATTTGGTTGAGCTCCTGGTGGAAGTTGTGGCCTCCCCTGGCTCATCTCTCAGCAGAGAGGCCAAAGGCCAGATGGACCTGCAGGCATTGGGTGCTCCTTGATCCCTGCATACAGACTGTCCAGATTGTAGCCCAGAGCTGAGACAATTGCAGGGAGGGGGGATGCGCTGCCATTGCCAACAAAGTACCGCAGTTTGATGCCAAAGAAGTACCGCAGCTTAATTTGCTTCTGGGGGATGTTTCTTTGCTGCTGGCTTAGAGCACAGCTGCTGATTCCCCATACTGTAGGAAGCAATGAGGTTGTCTTTACCTCCCTGGCGCAGGCAGATCCCCTGTTCCAGTGCTGGGGCACAAGCTGGCAGCCCAAAACAGATGGTGCTGCTTTACGCTCAGCCTGCACCATTGCCCAAGGCAGACAGCAGGCTCATGCACTCCCATCAGATAATATAGGAGATGATATCTCAACATGAGGCTTTTGTCCATCCATTCAAAGTGGAGAGCAGCTCAGCCTTGGAACACCAGTCCAACCGGTCTCAGCAGCACGGTTCTGTTGAAAGGCACAACTTCCTCTGCTTCAAAAAGCCTGTTTATAATCCCAGTCCAGCTTTCACTACGGCAGCAGGCACTTTTGTTTTGGCCTGCCTATAATACCGAGGCATTTTGCTCCAGAACAAAGAGTCCTGTTTTAGCAACAGTGTCTATTAGTGCATATTAATTTGCTCAGTTGGTGTAATTTATTTTAGCACATAATTTATTTTAACATTTATTGTAACGCTTTCTGTATCTACACTGGATTAATAACAATCTCATCACCTATCAGTGGGAGGCAGCTATTTAACATGTTTAACCTTATATGCTCTAGCATTTAGTTCACTCTTTAGATTGTAGCCTTTCAGCATGAGGGTCATCTTTTTCTTCTTGTTATAGCAGCCTGATCCAAACCTACAGCTATATTATTAGTCATGACTACCAATGCACCTAATATGGTATGGAAAATTGATATGAGTTTGAAAGTGTTGTGAAGGAAAGAAATGCAACACGATATGGGATCCTTAATGCTCACAGAGATCATAGTATTGGTTTTGTATCGCAGTTATCTTCTTCACCTCTCCAGCTCCTTATGTCCTTAAATCACACACTCCTCACATCAGAAAGGGGATCAGCAATGTCATGGCCTCAGTGAAGGGACACAGTTCAATGGTACAAAACACCATTTTCTTTGGATGTCTCCTGGCACAAGTTGTTACTGTAGGTCTGTATGAACTTGCCTTTGGGATCTGACCATGTCATGCCCCAAGCTGTTGGGTTTTGGACACCAGAATTTACAGATGTGGCTTGAAAATAATCAGCTTTAGAGTTGTTTCCTCTCACCAAAGCAATGCCTGCCCTCAAACATGGGGGCGAGAAAGTAGAGCAAGGGATTACATGGGAAGATGATACACCATGCACAAATATACATTGACGGCCTCAGGCTGTGACACGGAATTGTTATGCTAATGCCTCGCACATTGTCACAGAGATTGTTTAGAAAATCAGTGTATTTTAGGACTGGGTAAAAATGTATTTGATTGTTTTCTCATAGGGCTCATCCTGTAAAACCAGTTATAAGCCCAGCCTGATACTTAGCTGCCATGAGATCTGTAGCCCATAACCTAATTTCCCAGAAGGGTGGGAGCTCCTTGAACTCCATCCAGTTACATGCCCTTAGCTCCCATCATTTGCGAGCCTGCATCTGAGAAACTGGAGAGGGTGAGCAGAGCCTTGACCCTGGTGCTGAATCTATGCTGAGCAGCGCTGAAGCTGTCCTGCCACCAAGTGGCATTTGCTCAGTTGGAAAGAGACTTGCCACACGTGTCTGGTCCATGGGCATCTTCTGAACCAAATGGCACTAAGGACACTTTGCATGGTTATAAGTGGAGGCTGAATGCCCTGTCCATATGGGACAGCGGCATCTATAGAGGCTCCAGTCTGTATTCTGGTAACAGGACTGAAGAGAACACCTGGCTGAACTGGTTTTCTACTTCGCTGCAGAAATCTTGGAACACCATTTAGCGTTGAAACAGAATCACAGCATCTTTCACTGCATATGAGAGAGTCAGGCAGCCTATGGTTCTATACATGCTTTGGTGTATATTTTCTCTGTCTCTCTCCTTTCACCCCACCATATGTAGCACATTGGATGTGCTGCTTCCTCCTCCTGTTTTCTGCCCCAAGGTTGTTGTGAGCTTGAGAGTGATGTCTGGTAGCGCTCCTCATTGCACATGGTGCAGAGAAATATGAGGATGGCAGCCCTACAGGACCAGATGGCATCACATGCCTGGATCTGTTTCTTCAGACAAAGTAGGATACTGCAAACTGTTCACTTGGTAACATCTACTTGAAGTATTGGTGGGTGCTGTACCATTAGGAGAAGCAGGCGGGCTCTTACAAAGGCTCATATTGGAAGGGTGTAGTGAGGGCATATAGGTGATGGGAATCAAATTCTGGTTGAGTGTCACTTTTCAGAGGAATTGACAGGATGTCACAAGAAAGAAGTCATAAGGAGAGGGGGATTTCTCTACACCCCACTGCATGCGAATGTGTGCTCATCTCCAGGAAGGGTGGCCAAAAATAAAGGGTTTCTCTGTTTGGGAGAAGTCACACATGGACTCAGCTTGAGCACCTCTTGAAGACATTATGTGATGGAAACACACAGTACAGGTACATGATAGGGTACATGATACAACATGATAGGGTTTGTAGCCCCAGCAGAAGGACTCTGCACCCACTGTCTGCAAGGTAGTCCTTTGAGGAGCAAGATAGGAGGAAAAGTGGAGACGTAAAGAAGAAAGGAAAGAGCAAGGACATCTCCATGTGTAAAGAGGACGCACCAAGGAGAGAGACTGATGAGCCAGGTTGGGGAGAGAAACGATTAATTAGACCAGGGAGGAAAAAAGGATGTCAGAGGAGGAAGCCATCCTAGGGTGGCAGCCGCAGGAGCCCTCCCAACCCCATCCTTGCGGCGCCCTACATGACAATGTTGTCCCCTTCAGTCAGACAGGAGCCTCCCCCGTTGCTGGCCCACCCGCTCCATGTTAATGCGTTTCTGGTAATTACCATTTTTCAGAACTATTTTGACTGTTAAAAAATGCTGGGTTTTTTTTAAAAAATAAGCTGATTAAAAGAGACTCCTCATTAGCATAAGCTCCTTGACGTTCAGCCCTCTTCCTAATTAAAAGCACTCATCTGTGGAGACCTCGATTCTCCCCTGTCCTCTGGGCTAGCGTTTTGGACATTTTCCCCTGGCAGTCTGCTTTATTTTGCCTCATCTTCCTTTTTCTAGTTTCCTCTCCAGCAGCTTCCTGGCAAGGGTAGGAGAGGATTCAGGCAGGTGGAGGCTGAGGTAGTTAGTACAAGATGAAAACCAGGATGAATTTGTTGTTCCTTAAAGCATCATCTCCTGTTTATTGCTGCTGGCTTGGGAGCAGGGCAGCGGCGTGTCAGGTCCCGGGTTCACAGGAGGTGCATATCCTAGGGCAGTGATCTCCTCTGGTCTAAACAACGTGAGGCTGGTGGTGTGTTTGGATGGCAGATCTATAATGCCAATCCAGGGTGCCGGTGGCTATGCAGCAGGCAGTGCTTTTCCTCTCATTCAGCAGTAAGCTAAGATCCCATCAAGGGATCAGCTGCAGAGAGGGCAGCTTTTATGGCGAGCTGCAGAGGTCCTGGCCACATAGAGACTCATTGGCTCTCAACATGTGTAGCCCCAGTACTTTGGAAAATTCCAGCATAAAGAACTACTTTCTGTCTCCTTTAGTGTCCCCCACTGGTCTTAATTAAAGCAGCCTCCTTCGTTCCTTCCCTCAGTGCTGCCTGCTCTAAGCAGCTGCTGTGTTTAGCCCTGAAGTGGAAGCATTTATGAGCCTGCTGAGTACCTTCACCAGAGGGGCTCTGGAAACTTGCAGCAGAACTTGAGGGCCCTGCAAATCATGCTCTACACCACCTCAGAACTAGGAATTAAAGCCCTGAGGCAGGAACTTTTTACAAGGGCAGGTAGTGTTATGACAAGGGGGAATGGTTTTAAACTGAAAGAGGGGAGATTTAGATTAGATACAAGGAACAAGTTCTTTACTGTGAGGGTGCTGAGGCGCTTGCACAGGTTGCCCAGGGAAACTGTGGCTTGCCCCATCCCTGGCAGTGTTCAAGGCCAAGTTGATGGGGCTTGGAGCAACCTGGTCTAGTGGAAGATGTTCCTTCTCATGGGAGGGGTTTGGAACTAAATTATCTTTAAGATCCATTCCAGCCCACACCTTTCTATGATTCTATGAATGGTTTTTAAGCTGTCCTGCATCCATCTTGCCCTGTAGCCAGCTTGCTGAGTAGGAGTTCACATCTGAGGGATAGGTGCTCAATGGTGCGCTCAGGAAAGAGGGGAACTTGCTTGCCTGTGTGGATTCAGCTCACAAGTTGGTGTGGAAGGTGGAGATTTCTCCAGTCAGTGTTGTTTATAAGTCTATTCACTAGTAACATCTTCCTGTGTGTGAAATGATGGCAGACCTTGAACCACTCCAGCAAGTGTTTGTTTTCCTAAAGAACATTATGATGATTCACCTGTGAAACATAGCAGATGACTGCCATCAGCAGAAATCTGGCTTCTTCATTTAAGGATCTCCATCCTCGTTGGTGCCACTAATAAGTGGTTAAAGGCTTTGCTCACAAGGGTGCTGGGACAGAAGTTTTTGTCTAAACAAACTCAGGGATAGCTGGCAGGGACCTGTAAATCATCGCAGGAACACTAAGAGACAGCAGACCTTTTCCTCATCCCTGCCTCTATTTCCTCTATGCCAAGGCTGCAAAAAGGTAATTCCAGTTCAAATGGGGGGAATCTTCAGGTAGCTGGGTCATTTGGCTTTATAGCACCTTTTTCTCCTGGAGCAAAGTGTAAGGATTGGAGGTGGGACCATGTTTGTCTCAATATCCCTGGTCCCCATGCTTGCTCAGTGTCTTGCACTTAGCCCTGCAGGAGCTGACACAGCTATGGAGAAGTGAGACTGGTGTCTAATTTGCATCATGCCTCAGCAGCCACAGTCTGACTGCAGGCTCTTTCTTCCTGGGGTTCCTCTAAGAGCCAGATAAGAACAGCTGATTTTTGGATCCGGAAGGGACTTGGGATAGCTGGCAGGTTAGATATACTGGGGCTAACGGTCATTTCTTTCACATCAACTCTCCACTGGTGGAAGTCCATTGATTGTAATGAAGTGATGCCTGATTTACCATGACAGTCAGGAAAGCATCATGCTTAGTTTATTTCCTTTAGCACTTCAAAAGGAAACCCATCTGAACTGAAGGCGACAATCCCACAGTCACCTGAGAGACTTAGTCCAGTGAAAAGAGCTGCCCTTTCGCACAGGCTGTGTACTTCAAAACCCACACTTCGGTCCACCATCCTCCTTCCCTTCGCCTTCTTTATGGTGCTTGTAAATCCCCATCTCCTCTGGTCTTGTGTGCATCACACTGAGGCTTCGGTTGTATGTCCTAGGGCGTTGGTTTTAGTTCTTGCTTATATCACGGCCCTTCAGAAGTAACTTGACAGAAGCTGGTGGCTCTGCAGCAGTCAGGCCCCAGGTATGTGTTCAGCCAAACCATGGCTAAAAAGTCACATTTAAAGGTCAGGAACAATGTTCTCAGCTCTTACTTTCCACCCCCCCCCATGCATCTGCTCTGCTTGCATGACTGTCTTTTCAAAGCTGTCAGCTAGGCTAAGGTCTCACCTGAAAGTCTGAAGTAACCTGAAATGAACAGCCTGCAAAGGTCAAGGCATTGCCTCAGTTCTAGTGAAGGGCCAAAGTCACTCATGATTTCACTCAGTTCAGTAGCATTACATCAGAATGAATTCAGCTTAAGGTTATGGCTACACCTCCTCAATCAGTAACCAGCATCACCTTGGCCATGAAGCGTGTGCTACTGTCCTGCTTTCATAGGCAGGAAAACTGAGGCAGGGAGCCCAGAGCAGGAGCAGGGTTTTCTTTGAGCTACCCAGGCTGCCAAAGACCAGCTCTGATACGTTTTCTTGCACCAGCAGATCTCCCAAGTCCTACAAAAGAAGTGTGACAGTCATCATCTGCATTGTACAGTCATAAAAATCAAGCCATGTTGAACTCGGTTGGGTAGGAGCTGCTGAGGCAGCACAGTTTGTCCTCCAGAGCTGCCCTGATGCCACCAGGAGTCAGACCCAGCAGGCATTAAGCTAAGGCTTTAGCTCTGAAGTCTTTAAGGGAGGACAGGGCAGCTGTCCATCCATTTTCACCATGCAATTTAACCCTTTTTGCTGTGCTTTACCAGATAAGTAAGAGAACATGGAACAGAAGGGAGGGAAAGCTTTCATGGAGGGGTGATGGTCTCGCTCTTACTCAGTCTCAGCAGCTCTCTGCACATGGCAACTCCAGCATCCTTCTCAAAAGTGAGGATAATGTGCATGTATTCATCCCTCCCCTACCCATGGAGCAGGAGTGGCTGCTGCTTATTAAGAGAATGCATTCTTGTCATGAGCAGGCATGTAAAGTGCTCTGTTCCCATCAGCCATGGCAGAATCAGTAGCATCTTCATGGTGGGTCTTGCTGGTATAACCCCAGAATGAAGAGGTGAAGGTTACTTGGGAACAAAGTCTTTCCCTCTCGAAATCCAGCTGAATTTTGACCTGAAGGCAGCAGAAGCTTTTCTGGGCAATCAGTCAAGACATTGCTCTTGAGTTTTGCCACAGGGTCTGTCTGAGTTTGTTTCACTGTGAAACCACGTTGCTTTGACTTTACAGAGGCTTGGTGGGAGGGCTGGTCCTAAAGGCTTGGGTTCTTGGTGAGGTTGAAGAAGTCTGAAAGAGGCCATAACAGTGGCAAGATGCTCTGGAGGGGAAATGGGAGAATAGAGGGGCAGTGAAGCTGCAGAGGTCTTTACACAGGAGGAGTTTTAAATTCAGGCCCACAGGGTCTTAGTTGTTTCAGGTCTTAAGAGAGCTTTCCAGGTACTGCTGCTTTTTCTTAACAGCAACAAAATTTCCTCCTGACCCAGGGCACTTAAATGCTGTAATATTAACTCTAGAATAGACAAGTATTTGTGGATAGATAGCTCGTCTAGAGAAGGAGATTTATGTTTTGCTATCTAGAGTCAGAAGTCCCCATGGGCATCTGTGTGTAACTCTTAGGGAGCTGTGATGGATGGAAAAGTAGGTTGCTGTCTGCGGTGAGGCACTCTGTATGTGAGAAACTTCTGAAGTTCCCAAACTAAAATGGTTGAAAAGCAATGGGTGCTACAGGATAAGTGGGTGGGTGAGTAGATACTCTTAATCCCATAGTTTTAGACAGACTGTCCATTTCCTATTCCTTCACGTACTAAATTGCTGCATACTAGGAGAAAGGAAATGAGATGTGCAGAACAGTGGTGAAATTCTAAATAAGTTCCAAAGATGGATGTTGATCTAGAGCTGAACCATTTGAGTCTATCAATGCTCCTGTTTCTGCTGCCTCATGCTAGGCTTTTGGTTTCTCTTCCCTTGCATTGAAAAAGGCTGGCTGCTTTCTCTGCTGCCAGGGGCTTCCTCCACCTCTTATACAGCTTACTGCTCATCCTTTCTGCTAACAGCTCTCACTCAAGTATGTCTACAGAGATGGAACTCTTCTGAGGGACAGAAGGAGTTAAGCAGTGAACAGAGAAGTAATCTGGCTAAAAGGAGGGAGAGGGGCTTTCATCCTCTACGCAACGTGTACTGCAGTTGCTAGGACCGATTCCCAGCATGGGCCTTGTAAGGAGTCTGCCCTCTTCTTTAGGGATTTGGGTATTTTCCTTACTTTAAGTAGGTGAAAAGAAAAACACAGACGTAAACCTAAACAAAAAGCCTGACATCATATCTAATTAATAATAATAGAAAAGCCAATTTCACAGCCCATTACCCCTCGTAGCCAGGTGGGGGGTAGGAAGGTGAGGAGGAGGAGGGATGTGAAGAAACATGGGTGGGTACGTTTACGGACCTTATGAAAGAGACGGGGGCAATAGTGACTCACAGAGTTTCCCTGCCAGGCGTATAGCTTTAGGCTCCATTAACCCAGAACCCAACAGAAGGTACCACAGCCAAGGGGAGAATCTTTACAAATGCCGACAGCATCATTTTGCTTCATTAGCAGGGCTCCTGCGTGCCTCCTCCTCCCTTTGCTACCGCCACGACCCTCTCCCCTCCATGCCCCCTCCTTTCCCTCTCTTTCCGTTTCGTTTAACTGAAGGCAATTCATCTCGTTTTAATTAATTTTTACTTGCAGCGTTATCACCCCGAGTATAAAGGCAAAAAGTTGTTTTTTTTAATTACAAAGCTAACGGCATTAATTACTAGTACAGTAAATGCATCAACGCACGGGAGCCAAGTGCCATTCGGAGGTACTGAGGCAGCGAGCGGCCGTGACAGCTGCAAAGGGGTTTGTTGGGTGTTTTTTTTTTTTTTCCCTCTCCTGTTTAACAGCCTCACGACAGAAAAGCCTTACTTCAGGGAAAAACCAGCTTGAGATTTTCTGAGCCACAAGCCAGCTCCAGCCACCCACTGGGATACGGCATCTGGAAGGGGATACGGCATCTGGAAGGGCATGCAACAGAGCATCCTTAAAGGGTAGGGCTGGAAGGGACAGGAAAACACCATTTAGTCCATTCCTTGCTCCAATGCATATGCTATTGTCCTGGGTTCAGCAGTAGCAGTCAGTTTTTCTACTGGTGCAGTGCTGTGTTTTGACTTTTGGCCTGGGAATAATACTGATAAAGCTGATGTTTTCAGTTGCTGGTCAGAATGTTTTCCCTGAGCAAGGACTTTGTGAGTCTCATGCTCTGCCAGGGAGGAGGAGAAACCGGGATGAAGCAGGGGCAGGACACCTGACCCAAACTAGCCAAAGAGGTATTCCATACCACAGCACGTCATGCCCAGGGTGTAGAACTGAGAGTCCCCTGAAGGGCTGGATCACTGCAGGGTGGGGGCGAGGTACCCGTCGGTGAGCAGTTGTATTCTCTTGCCTTGTTATTTCCTTTGTCATTATTACTATTAGTGGTAGCAGTAGTGATTTGTGTTATACCTTAGTTATTAAACTGTTCTTATCTCAACCCGTGGGAGCTGCATTCTTTTGATTCTCCTCCCCGTCCCTCCAGAAGCGGAGGGAAGAACGGTGGGGGGGGAAGTAGACTGCGTGGTTCTGATTTACGGCCTGGGCTTAAACCACGACCTGTTTCAATCTTGATGGATATTTGTTAATCCACTTTGGAAGACTTAGAGAAATACTCCTTTTTGCTAATGAATGTTCCCCCCTCCCAGTACACACAGAGTCTAAGCCCAACTGGTTAGCTAGTTCAGCCTAATTTCACCCTTGTTTCCTAAATGGATCCTTGTGGCATGGAATATTTGCAGAGCTTTGATGAGCTAAGGAAGTGGAGGTGACCAGAGGAAGCTAACCTCTGTCCAGCCATGGCACATGAACCCACCTCCAGGAGGTGAAGGTAACCCTTTGCTTCAGCTCTGAAAGCCCTGGACCCTGAGGACAGACCAAGAAGCATAAACCCAAGTACTCTGTGTTAAAAAGAAGTGGGTGATTCTACAAGGCCTGCATTTTCTTCTCAGGTTCATGGTGGTTCAGAAGAGACATCAGTCCTGTGACACTGGGCTTGGGCAAATGTCTTGTTGTAAGGACGAGACATGGGCTGCCTCGGAATCCTTGCAGAAGTGTATGGGAGGAGGTGTACAGATATCAGTGATATGGTTTAGTGGTAGTCTTGGCAGTGCTGGGGTAATGGTTGCACTTGATGATCTTAAAGGTCTTTTCCAACCTAGTTGATTATATGACTATTTGTAAGGTCCTGTTCCCTGAGGAGGAGGCTGTACTGGTTGATGAAGTGCTTGTTTTACCTTTCTACTTTTGTCCGAGAGCTTTTCTACTGCAGGTGAGCCTCAACTACAAACTCAGGTTCCATTCTAGCTGATAAACTGTGGTTCAACCTATTACTGACTCAGATGAAGTGATGTAAAAACCTGTTGCATCTGAAGTGAAATTAAAAAAAGGGGGAGGAAATCAAGGTCTGATTCAGTGTTCCCGAACACTCAGAAACTGAGACCCTCTGGCTAAAGAAAGGAACTAAAATGTCAAGTATGGGAGGAGAATGTGGGAGAAGTCCCCACTAAGTATGAACCACATCATTGCAGGGATCTTTTCCCATTTAAAAGCATGTTCACTTCACAAAAATAAGAGTCAAAAAATGTTCCTGGGGTTTTTATGCATGCCCCTCCCTATGAAGGAGCCCTTGCAGACAGGGAAAGGCAGTCAAGAGAAGAAAGAGCTGTGCCTCTGACAAATGTGTACAGACATAAGGAGTCTGGCTCAGAAAACAGGTCCAAGGGAACCTGCTTTCTCAGAGAACTGGGCTTGGAGAGTGAGGTGTGAGCAGCATTGACGGTGGTAAGGGAAGGGCTCTTGGCTGTCCATCTTCAGCTATTCGGAGGCATCTGGCCTGGTACGTTTCTGATTGGTCCAAGAAGATGCAGAATCACTTGAGAGAAAGGGAAGGGAAAGACTTGGATGAGCCCATGTTGCACTGGTGCTTGCAATATGGAAGGAGCTTGGCTTTCACCAGGCAATGAGTGACCTTTGGAGGAAAGGAAGGGTGGTACAGGAGAGGCACCTCTGCAGTCTGCTGGGGCCAGGAGAAGATGATGCAGTGTGTGAAAAGGGTTGCTTCTGTTACTCTGTTAGTTCCATTATGTCAGGGATAAAACAGCAAGGGCCCCAAACTGAAGTTCTCAGATGGGCTTCCTGAACTTTGGCCTGTTTCTGGCTAATGTTTCGTTTGTTCCTGCCATAGTAAACCTCCTCTGCTAGGTTGTAAAAGACGTCTCCTTCTAACCCTCTCTGGAAGGGTGGGAAGAGGTGTCTTTGTATGGCCTTGCCATTCAGTAACCTACAGTCAGAGCCTGTCCGTAAAAGAATAGTTCTAAGGAGTAAAAATTACCCTAATAAAGCAATGTCTATAATTTTCTTATTCCAACCAGAAATTCTGTCACACAGAACATAAAAAAAGGACTCAAAAAAAAAAAGCAACCACAAAAACCTTAGAAAGAACCCAAAGGCAAAAAGTTATGAAATTAAAACCCAAAGAACCAGCAGGGAAAGCACTTTAAAAAACATCCCTTATTAGAGTCACAGGAGGTAGCACCATACTACCGAATGAAAATCAAAATAGAATCCGGGAAGTAAAAAGGTAAGAGGAACTGGTGCACTTAAATCCCAAGTTATGTGGGTTTATTCAAGTCAGAGAAAGAATCCTTTAAAAATTGGGTATTCCATCCAAGTGATGCTAATAGGATGGAACATAAAATGCGGCACAGAGATGTAAAATAGAGATTAAGAAAAAAATTGAAGAACAAACAGCCAAAGGTAACACAACCAATAATAATAAATTCTTTACATACCAGGAGTAGGCAGCCCCAGGGAGAGTCAGTTAAGGAGGTAATCAGGATGAATAGAGATTGCAGAAAAGGCTTGGTCATTAGTAGAGAGGAGAAGAGAACCCTGAATGCCCCAGCATACATTTTGAAGAGAAAAGAAGATGACACTGTCCTTGGGTAATGTGTGAGTAACAGCAAAACCATGTGCAAAATGGAGCTGTAACGGATCTCCAGGTTATTGGGAAGGTACTCCATGTCGGCAGGTCTCATATTTGACCTAGGGTCCTCCATAGAAGAGTTTGTATTGCCTCAGCCTCACCGCAGTGTGTAGGGGAAGAAGAAACTTGAAAAAAGCAGGTATGAAATGAGAACCTGTAGAACCAGCAGGGAGCCTGCTCCTGGAAGATTTCCCTTATGAGATTCACAGGAGGTTGTACTGTATTCCCAGATTAAAATTAAACCTGGAAATGAAAAGGAAACAGGAACAAGTGCAGTGAAATACCAAGTTGTATGGGTTTATTTTCATCAAAAAAGAAAAAAGGAAAAGAAGAAAGATTGTGCTGGGGCATAATTCCCTATTCTTTATCTTTGTTTCTTTTATTAATGATCAAGTCTTCATTTGTACTGTCTTAATCACTTATGGTATTCCCCTTTAATTATCTCTGTTAGTTCTGCCCACTGTGAAACATCCATTTTTTGTCACTCACATGAGACTTTGGGCTGATTGGCTTTTTTCTTTTGTTATTTCCCAAACAAGGACCATTGCTCAGTAGGCCAGGAGCCTCACACGGCTTCTGCCCAGCATCCCAAAGTGTTGCAAGTCCAGTGGAGGAGCGGAAATCAGTCAGGAACACATGTTAGAGATTAGAATCCAAGGAGCTGGTTCATACCACATCGATATATTGCTCTCAACTTTATCCTCTACTTGTTCCTTCCTTTCTTAGAAGTGTTTCCATGGGCACCCTTGCATTTCTGCTGTACCTGACCTTACTTTCAGCTTACTAACTAGGTTGTCCCTGCCCTCTCTCCCCTTCGCTGTCCTCCTCTCCAGCCTGTGCCTGTGATCTGCATCCCAGTCACCTTCCCGCTTCTGTTCCACTTCCTTCTCCCTTTTGCATTTATTTATTTATTTATCTCCCTCAGGGATGGAAATGGGGGAAAAAAAAAAAATAAATAAATATGCAAATGAAAGGGAAAAAAAGGAGAGAAATTTAATTAAAATGTGTGTGTTTCTTTTCCCTCCGAGTGCTTTAGGGTGGAATAGCAAATTGTTAAAAAAGAGAGTACTCAGAATAAGGTTAAAGAGCTGAAAACTGATTACATGCAATTGAAAATGAAAGCAGGGAAGGGGGTGGTGGAGATGCAGCATATTGAGATAGGTAAAAGGCTCAGGGAGACTCTTGCTGGAGATGGGGCATTTTTCACTGTGAGTTACAGCCAAGCAGGTATTGCATGCGAGGTCTGTAACGGGGTTTAAGATGCCTTGCATCAGGAGAGAGGCAGGGAGGAAAGCATTTTACTTTGAAGAGCAATCTGGAGAGGGCACCTTGGAGATGAGGGCTGGAAAAAAAAACCAAGCCAGGAAGGAGAGAGGGGTGGGGGAGAGCCATCCACTTCATCACAGCCTGGTGCGCATCGTAGATCTGCCTTACCCCTGAGAGGACAGCGCTTGAGGGTGGGGAGAAGAGGCAGAGAAATAAATAACTTAGGCTCATGCTTTATGCAGGATCTGCAATCATCAGCTCTGAGCATGATCAAAGGCATAGGTATACGTGTCTGTGTGAATGAGAAGGGGAGAAGTGGTTGGGCTGTTGTTGGAGTTGTGCTTCGGCTTATTAAAGATGCCAGGGAGAAAGCAGATTTTGGGGGGGGGGGGGGGTTGAAGTTCCCCAGCCTTAGAGGCACGTTTGGACCACAGTGGTCTGCCTAGGGCCCACTCCTGACTGACTTCAGGATGTTCACAGCGCATTCGAGTGGCTTCCTAAAATTACAGAGCTTCCTTAGACTGAGCACAGGTCCTTCAAGTGTTGCAAAACCCATCTTCCCCATAGAAGAGCTACAACAGCATCAGGACCAGTAATAGTTTTGCGTGCAAAGGGTGAGAATGTGTCTATTATGGGCCCTCGCTTCTAAGCAGTGTTTTTCTGTGCGTCTTCTCCATTCTGCTCTCATTCTAACATGGGAATCGTTTCTTGGCAGCCTGCTTTTGTAATTAAACATAGCCTTTGAAGGTCTACATATCCCCCCTTGTGCCCTTCCTCGGGTCCAACCTGCCAAAGCCTCTTCATTACTCGTAGCCCATGGGATACCTCATGAATTTAATGTTTAAACTGGTGATGCTGTATGAGCTGCAGACTGGTCACTGAGAGGCATGTTTCTAGCAGCTCTTTCTCAGGGCCACTACTACCTGCTGGAAGAACTGAGGAGCTTTCTCTTCAAGCTCAAGCAAACCCAAAACCTTCCTTTTCTTGCTTTGGCTGCTAGCATGCATATTGCACTGTCCACAGAAGGCACTATTCTGGTGCTGTTTGCTGCTCTTCTGGGCCTTGGCTGGAAGAGGGGAGGAGGCAGTTATTGAGGTTTGCACCTATGGGCTTTTTGAATGGTATCTAGAAAAGCTTCCATCCTAAATAGCAATCCCAGCCAGGCTCCTGATCCTGACTCAACCACACACTGTCTTGAATCCTCAAGGATCTCTCCTGGAAGAGACTTAGTGGCAAAGAGAGGGCGACTCCTTACGACTCTGACATGGCAGAGATTGATGCTGCAGCTTTTATAACCTGCCGAGGGTAGCTCTCCCCTTCTGCCCACAGATATTAAGGGTCCAATTTTCCTTTTTATTCCCCATGCCTTTTAGAATGAAAGAGAGAAAAGAAGTCTCCTTGCTGTGATGCAGAGTGATTGCTGCCATTTGACATTCACATTTATCTGCTTGGTCTTTTCATTATCTCCCTCCCATTTGTTTTTGCTCACTCTCAAGTGTCTGCTGATCCTCTCCCTTCCTCTGAGACTGGCTGTTGTTAAAACTCCTCCGCTTACCTGCTCCGGATATCTTGACTTATCAGCTTGGTTCACGTCTCCATTCATTGATTTTTCATAGCTGGCTGCTAAATGATTAGTGTTTGCACCTCTTCCATGAGCATCTTCTGCTTTGCTGCTGCAAATTCCTCTGTACTCCAACTAAAACAGTGTAGCTCTCATTACAAACAGCAAAGCCAGCAGGCTTCCGATTTGTCTTACTTCTGCCTGTGTGCTGATTGTTTTATTTCAGTCCAGAGGTCACACCGCTGGTGACTCTTACTAGAGATGTTTCCCTAACTTTGAGCCCATTTATCAGTCAGGATACATGCCTCATTTTTCCCAGGTGCCCCAGACCAGGAATAGCCTCTGGCTGTTACATAGCTTTTCAACAAGCTGTGTCAAGAAGCAGCAAAATCCTGCCTCCAGGAACATGTTCCCTTTCTTAGCTTTATTCTGTATTGTTACAGCCTCAGTTAGTGTCTCAATTACACATAGATAGGCACAAGCTGCAAATTCAGATCAGAAATTTGTGGATGTTTGTATCCCAAGGGTTTGTCTGCCTTGATTTTGTGTATCACAACAACTATATAAATGTATGAGGGATAAGCGATAAATACCTATGTAGGAGTATTACTGTGCCCACATTTGAGAGTCATTCCACACCATTCAAAGCTGCTTTAGTACTGCCAAATCTAAAAGCAGGCTGCCTCCAAAGTTAGTGTATAAACTAAGTGCTATGAAATTCAGCCTCTGGTACATGCAACGTGCACCCATAGCCAAAGTCCAAATTATGGAGTTTTATCCCATTTGTATCTGCAGAGGTATCAATCCCATATTTCCCTTCCATGAAATCAATGCTGTTTGTGTTGACTTCAACATAAATCTTAAGCTTTAACTGAGCCTGCTGTTTGAGGGAAGAAAGGGAATAATAAAACCACAAGACACAAAACATAGCTTGTGATCCGCACAGAACTTCTCTAAGATTGCACTGTGGTTTGGAACAAGGGGTAAGGGATGTTGTAGGTAAAATGAGAAATGGCCAGAATTGATGCTGGAAATTCAGGCCTCCCTGTTGGCTGCTGTGTATTTGCCACAATTGGGTTTGGAAGATGGGGCTGTTTGGCTTTCTGAAGTAGGAAAATAGTTTTGTTGCCTTCTATAATTGAAGCACTCTTTATTTCATGAGCGAGAGTGAGTTGGCTAGGAGGAGATGTCCTGTGCTTATAATTGTGGAAACCTTGTGGCTCTGGAGGTCTTTTGAAATAGGTTGCTCTGCCGTGAGATTCACTGCATCTGCTCCCAATCAAGATAGAAGTGTTGGGAAAACAGACTTGCTTGGAAGTATATAGGAGGTCCAGCACCTAATACTTGGTCATGGATTCAGAAAGGCACTGACATGTGAAGTAAAAAATGAATCAAACCTTTAAAATATCAGGACTGGTCTGTGGAATAGGAGATCCAAGGTTTGTCCAGATTTAGATTTTGTTGTGCTCTGCCCTTGTTGGGTTGCGATGCAAGGCGATAGCAAGTCTCTGTGCCCAAGGTATGCAGCATACTATGCCTGTTAGCTCCCTTGGGTTTTGAAGGACAGCTCACCCAATCAGTATCCTCTGAAAGGTTCTGGACCAGGCAGTCCGTGGATGGAGTCTCCTGGGTGGAGAAGTCGGGTTGGAAACCACACCAGAGGGCAGCAGAAACCTTGTGTGTGGGGGTGCCTGGGTGCCATAAGGGTGGGAAAGGCTGCCCAGAGGGAGAGGGGAGGTGGGAGTGGGAGCCAGTGAACCTGCAGGGCTGCTGGTCCCATCACTGGTCCTCAGCTCTGCTTTCCCAGCTGTGAAAGCCTGGCAGCGTGCATATGTCGCTCTTAATCTTCCTTTTGCATCCCTGTTTTTGCAGTTGTCAGAGCGCCGTATTATGCAAATTGGAATTAAGCAATTAAGGCGATAATGTTTCCCTTGAAGAGTTTGACAAGGCAGAAGGAACACAGACTACTTTTCAGACAAGCTTTTAGTTGCATGTTTACCTAAAAACAAAAGCAAGAAGGAGATGGACAGCCACACAGGCACACACACACCAGCTTTGTGACCAAGCCACCCTTCCCTCCCCGAGCATCCCTCCTTCTTATTTGTTCCATAACACCATTGAGGGCAAGGGGCAGAGGGGTTTCTCACGTGCCTCCCTTAACACAGGGGATTCAGAGGAAGGGATTGCCACATGTGATAATTTGCATCTTAAACAGATGTCTAAAGGAGTAGCTCAGCACCTTGTTATGCTTAGGAAAAAGGGCTTTTGTAACTGAACCTGTGATTGCACTTTCACAGCTCTGCAATGATGGTGTGTGGGGATGGGGAAGAGTGAAGTTGCAGTCAGTTGCTGTCTGTAGGGTTTTTTTTGACATATTAACTATGCCAACATCTTGTGTGAGTTCTTCCCATCTTGTCTACAGTTAAGGATCCTCTCCTTCTGTAAGAGGACTTTCCAGTCTTTCTTCATTTAGACTTGCAGTGGGTTTGTGAAACAGGAGAGGGTTATTCTGTTGAACTATTTTGCCATGGCAGTGATTTTACATCACATTCAAAGATGGGCTAAACTGAGGCTGCAGATCTTGATTGTCTTGGTGCTGGAAAGCTGGACTGACCTCTGGAGATTCATGAAGGTGGTGCTTCTGCACTTCTGCTCTGTTTAGTAGATGAGGCAGTGTTCAAGACCAGGCTGGATGGGGCTTTGAGCAGCCTGGTCCAGTGGAAGGTGCCCCTGCACATGTCAGGGGGTTGGAACTGAATGAGCTTTAAGGTTCTTTCCAACCAAAACCACTCTATGATTCTATGAAAATTTACTTTGAACCAGTAATTATACTAAGGATCAGACCCTGGGGTACAAATGTAGGCTTCTGAAAATGGCGTAATTGGAAATAAGCTTCACCCTGTGTTTCTTCAGTAGTTGTGCTTCCTTTCCTTGGGATATGGTTGGTCACCCCTGCTTTGAACTTGCTTAGCTCTTGACACAAGCTTAGCATTTTCTGTGTTTCCTGCAGGCCCCAAGAGGGGAAGGAGCAGAGGGTGGGCCTGATTCACTGCTGCTCCATTACACCCAGAGTCACACTGGCATAAAACCGTGAATCAGAAGCAGTGACTCAGGCTCACTTGTTCTAAACAGTCAGCAGAAGTGGCAAACCAAGTCCCAAGTGGCACTAATGACTGAAAGGGAGTTAAGAAAGTGTGGCTTAATGGAGTATATTCCCCAGCTCACTGGGGCACACAGGGAAGCAATACAGGATAGAGATAATTGGGTGATCCGGCAGTGTAACAGAGTAGTCTCGTACACTGATGTATGTGGGTGAACGGGAGGATTTGCTTCAGCTTAAACCTTTTCCCAAGTTGCATGAGCTAAAATGAAGACAGGCCCCCTCAGAACAGATTGCTGGAAGCTGAGGAGATGTTGTGGGGATGGATAACCCCTTTACCCTAAGCATGCTTCACTGCCCATTTTCACAAGAAGGATTAGGAAGGCCCTTGTTCCAAGCCAGCAGGGCTGATCTTAAGCCAAGTTGCTAGGTAGGGCTGTAATGAGATAATTCTGCTGGTCCGAGACCACTCTTTGCTTATGTAAAGTAGCGTTCACGTGGAAGCAGAGTTGTCCTCATTGGCACCCGTGTCCAAAGCTGCTCTTTATTGTCTCCATCTTGCCTGATCACTTCCCAGTGAGGTCAGCTGAGCTTATTCTTAGTGGCAGTTGTTTGGCCCGAATAAGTGCTCAAGGAAGCGTTGGCTCAATCGATCCAGATAACTTTTTCTAGCCTTTGTTTAAATAAGGCCACAAGTTCCCACCAGCTCTCCATCATTTATCTGCTGTGGAGTTCAGCAGCCAAGCTGTGTTTGTGGAGCAAGAAAACAAACAAAAAGGAAGCAGAATCCCAGAACAACTATAGGTAAATGCCCATTTCTTCTTTCATTCAGGACAGCTAGAGGAAATAGTCTGTGGCTATAATCTCACCTTGGTCCCCTTCATCCCTTCCCTTAGCTTGCCTGCAACTGCTTCCTGTGGCCACACTTAGTGGCTATTCTACATTGACTTGCTGCTTAACCAGCTTACCAAGCCCTGGTTTTTAGTGTCATTGCTCTTCTCATCCCACTCACTGCTGGTTGCACCACATTCCCCTCCCTCCCTCCTCAGAGCAGCTCCGGACACTCTGCTGGGTGCCGTAATGAGCTGGTCTGTGACCTGAATGGCAGCTGCCAAAGAGACAGAGCTTTTAGTTTCAAACTCGGCAAGAAAATGGCTTTGCCTCCCATTAGAGCAGCTGGTGTACTTCAGAGGCTCAGTCATTATGAACAATTTCTATTAGGAGTTGAGTACCTTTCGTGTTCTTTGGGAGCAAAGGATGCTCTTGGTGTCTGCTCAGCACCACTGAGGATTGTGCCTTCCGTGTGTTTTGAACTGGCATCAACAGAGATTAGACAAGTATGCTGGGAAGAACATTACTCCAGTTGTAGTCCCTGAAGGCTTTGTTGTTCTTGTTTTTGCTGGTTCCCTCTCCCTTATTAATACAGTTATCTAAAAAAAGTTGCATTTTGTACTCTCCTGAAAAGCATTATCCACTTTCTGTATGCCTGGCAGACCATCTTTGAGTGCTGTGCTTCCCGCTGTGGACAGTAAGCGTTCAAATGGTAAACACCATGAAGGACATGAGTTTCTTACTGGGGGGTGCCAGGCTGTGTAATTGCAAGACATGAGGTGTCATTACAGAAAGAAGCTATGCTAAAGTGCCCTTATGATGAGATTGGCTTGCGTCCTGGTAGCAAAGCAGGTCTCCAAGAGGAGGGAGACAGGTCTTTTTCCACAACTGAAGACAAGTCAGTAGATATGATGGGATGTGACATGGGAACACGGTGAATGGGACGGACTTTTTCTGTCTCAGAGGACAGGGAAACTCAACCCAGTCCTTCTGCAACTTCCACGGCCACTCGCTCAAAGGTGAATTTGAGCATAGTGTGCACTCCCGGTGTACACCAGAAATTAGTGCAGCAAACAGCTTTGGGAATGCTCCCAAGTACTACTGTTGTCCAAGGACAAGCCCAGTGTACTCTGGCATTTGAAGAGCAGAGGATGATTAGGACATTGTGCTGCAGCCCAGGAGGAGAGATTTCTTCTGCTTCATCCCATGTCCCAAATACTACAGCTGAACCTGCAGCTTATGCCACAGCCTGCAAAGTGACAGGAGATCAAACAGATAAAGGGAAGAGGGGAACAAAGCCTATCCAATTTATCCTCTGCCTTTTTAGTATCCCATGGGCAGTGCTTCCAGAGAGCTCACAGGGGCTTGAGGGTTGCCATAAATATAAGGTGCATATGCACAGGTATTTCCTGGTTTACAAAGTCCTGTGTACTACAAAGGGTTGGAGTGGCAGGGAAGTCAGTTGAGCTACAAGAAGCATCTGCAGTAAAGAACATTGTACTAAAAACATGAGAGAAGCACCGTAAGATGACGAAAATTGTGTTGTACCACAATTGCCCAAAACCATATACAATTTGACCTCACTGCAAGCAGTGTTTACACTGCTGTCTATCTGGAGTGTGCCCACCAAAATCCCTTAAACAGGCAATATGATCTCTCTGTGACTAAATGTATGTAAATCTCATTGAGCTTGAAAGTAGCTGGCAGTGGGTGAATACTCAAGGACAGTATCATGCATGCTTCCCCTTTTCTTCTAGGCTTTCCCTTGGCATCAGCTTTTGGTCACTGTAGGAGGCAAGACACAAGGCTACACAGACTATTTGTTTAACCTGTACAACAGCTTTTCTGTTCTCTGCTATGTCACGCTTTGTCTTCATGCCCTGCTGGGAAGCAAATGGATCTTTGATCCCTGTTCACATCAACTGGGATGTTATCAATGCTTCTCCTCTTCCAAGGATAAAGTAACTTCCAATCACATTTAAAACCATTGAAGCTTGAAATCCACAACCTGAGTTTTGGCTCTCTTATCAGCTGGGCTATGCCTGACATCTTTCTCTACTCCAGTGTCCCATTCCATGCACAATAGTGTGTTCACATCAAGGCAGTAAAATACAGATGAGGAAGGCATAACTTTCTCATAATTTTTTGGTAGCCTTTTTCACTTGGCCACAGTAAATGATGATACTGACTGGAAGATTTAAGATTTTGGTTCCTCACCTTTGATTTTTGCACGTAGTCTCTGATTGCAGCTTCATCTAATCAGGTAATAACAGGAAATCTCCTCCCCAACTCATTTGCCACCTTGTAAAAAGCATTTACATCACCCTCTGATCCATTTTATCACCATGCCTGAAAAATTTTAGGCCCTTGTTCTTACCATGTCCCTGGAATAGCAAGGGTCATGCTATTACTCCTGTTTCACATGGAAGCAACTAGAGGACAGGAACCCAAGTGACCTGTCTAAGCCCATCTACAAAGTCCATAGCATAGCCAAGCCCTGCTCATGCAGCCCAAAAGCCTACATTTGAGTTTCTGTCCTGAACAAAATCCATGGGCCCTACAGCCTTCCTGAGCATCCACTGAAGTATGCCTGTTTCCAACAGTTCCTCTAGCACAAAGCATTTGAACCCATGTGTCAAGAAAGTAGAGTGGCCCCATTTGTTTCCATTAAAATGCAGGCACACACTGTTTATCTCCCTCTGGGAACAAGCCGAGAAGAGTTTTAGTGTCAGGGAAAATAGTAATAGTAGTAATAATAATAACAACAACAACAACAATAAGAAGAAAACTCTTTAAGTGTCAACTCCACATTTTCTGGGGCCTGGTTAAGTTCTCTGGAGTGTAACACTCCATCACTTTTCTCAGCAGGGTATAATTACTCATAACTTGAAGGTTTTATCTCTGGGTTTCCTGTAGTAAAAAGGAGAAAGGAGGTAAATCTTGCATTCCACGGGTGTAGAGATGTTTAATTAAGTATCACATTTAATTGTTCCAGACTCCTGCTTGACAGTCACTGAGTTGTGAAATTTTGTTTTCCCCTTTTTTGTTTTGTAAATCAGAATTGAACAGACAAAAGCTGTTTGACATGTAAATGGTGTCCATCCCGCGTCTTCCTCTACATCTTGGAGTGACCTGTGATCCAGGACCAGTACCCAGGTCCTGCTGCCATGTATTTGCATGCCTCTGCTCCACCCTGTGTTTCCATTCCAATCTTGGGGAGGGATGACAGTTCCCTCCCTTCATTCTGCTTTTGGTGGCCCTTTCTGTCATGTTAAGCCCAACCTGACTTGTGTCTGCTCTGTGGCATTCGCAGTCAGGTCTCTTCTCTTTCTTTTTCCCTTTTCCTTTAGCATTGGGTAAAGAAGGGCAATCTGCACCTTGGAATAATAAATGTTCAGGGCCTTTCTTACACCTCTTTTCATTCAAAGATCTCAGATCTCTTGCACCTCACAAGAATTAATAATCTAAAGCTTGCTCTCGCTCTGTGAGGCTGACCAGTTTTATTATTGTTGTAGTGAAATTAGCAGTCTCTTTGAAGTCTACTTAGTCTATTTTAGGGCTGGGATATCTTGCATAAAGATCCTAAGCAACATAGACCCAGAACTAGAAAACCAGAGTGATTGCTCAGAGCCCAGTTGCCTCCACAGAGAATCTGATGATCCATTGATTGCATCCCAGTCATTCCCACTTGTTCTGGTAGAATCACATTTCCTCGTGCTATACGAGAGACAGAGGTGTGTATAATAGTGGCCAATGTTGACAGAAGTACAGCACCTGCCTTGTGGGTGCCAACCCTCTTGCCTTCTCTAGTCCCCATCACAAGAGCTCCTCTGGAGAGGGAGGAATTGTGGTTGCCCATGGGTCTCATTGCAACATGAGACCATGCATCATGCACTTACTCAGTCACTCAACAGACTCAGCTCCACGTCTCCATACAAGGGGTCTGTGGCCTTGAGACCTCGTAGGAACGTTGCTGGCAATAAGGGTCAAATAAGTCTCAGGTTGGCAGAGGGTGAAATTTGGAGTTTGTCTTGTGATCTTGAAGGGTTAATCTCTGGAAGAGGGAGAGGAGATAACTCCCCTCCAACTCTGCTTGCCAACAAGCAGTGAGACATCCATCATGGCTTGGTCTCTGCTGGGGTCTGAACTCCTATTTGGACACCACCAGAGCCAGAGATGTGTGCTGGTGTATGAGGCTGTGCAGCCTCTGCTAGGAGAGAGTAGCCACACTGGGACATGAAGGCTGCTGGTGGAAATCGGGTCTATGTAGAACTGTCCTGTTTGACCAAGCCTGAGAGGCTTCAGAGGAGGCAGGCCTGACATTTACATGTGCTAGGTAGAAAGATCACAGATAATAAGCTTTGTGTGTGTGAGAGACAATGAGAACTGAGTCACTCCTGATGAATCTTATCATAAACAGTACCCAACAGCAGTTTCTCCACTGGAGCTGTTTCCCAGAGCTGTCAAAACTATGACAGGAAGAGAAGAATGGTGATTTGGTTTCCTTGTCTTTCTGCTCCTCTCTCAAGGATAAAAGGCAGTTCTGGCTTGCTTTCACTCTACCTATCTTTCTATTGCAACTTCTACATAGAGCACAGCAACTTTTCTGTGCTGCATTTATCCCACCTCAGTGCCAAAATCCTCTGGAGACCAGGCTCCTTTTGCTGTGATTGAGTTTCCATGCCTTGTTTATAGCTCTGAGAGACCAAGATGAACCAGCATCCTTGCCTGATAGGAATAAGGTGCGTTTTAGTCTCTTTGGAGGATCCCACAGTGGCAGGTACCATCATGGTTCGCAGAAGCACAGACTGCTGTGTTCAACAGGGCAGAGGGAGACTTTGGAATGCCATGGCCACAGCAACTGTTTAGCTCAAATGTGAATGGAACCTGTGGGAGGAGGCAGCAACACAAAAGGCATGATAGGAAAGCAAGAGGAGGTGAAAGAGAGAGAACAGCTAGAAGGAAAAAAGAATAAAGGATGAAGAGTGACATAAAGACTTTACTCCTAATTTATAAAAGACTTCATCTATCAGATGAATTGCCTTAATGTGTCTCCTAACAAGGCTCCCCCAACACACACCCCCCTTTGCTTTGGTTTCCTTCTTTGATACTGTCACATGTTCTTCATTTTCCAGCACGTTGCATTCATTCTTTGCCTTTAAACTAAGGATTAAAGCAACTGGATAAAATAAATAAATAAATGAAATTAAAAGAGCTGACATTTCATGCTGTTGTTGGCAGCCTTTGATTTTCTTCCAGAACAAGATCATTACTTTTCTCTTCAGCTTTGAAAAAAAGAGATGGACAGATTCCTCCTCTTATAAATTCATTTATCACTTGTGGGCTGCGGTAGGTGTGGGGAGAAGTTGAGAAAAAAAGAGACTCATCTCTGCAGTATAGGAAACTGTGCATGACTGTAAGCTTAGAGCAAGGTAGCACCAAATCTAGTTCTGGATAGGAAATGTCTTTTGGCCGAATGCTCATTCAAGCCCCAGGACAATAACTTTATGGTCTGGGCTAACGCTTAGCAGGTGATACCGTATAGTAACTGGGATTACAGACTAATCCTAAAACTGGGATCATCTGATGAACAGCAACTTCAACTGTGAGTCCAAGACAAGAATTTCACAAACCTTGAGGAGGAGACCAGATGACCCCTATGATTTCTGGCTCAACGTTTTATTACAAGCATGAAGCATGAAGAGTTGATTTACAGAATTTGGCACTGGATCTGAGGCTATGTAAGTTTAGAAGTCTCCAGGCCCAGGAGTTTTGCTGACAAAAAGTTATATCCATCTAGGAGCTTTTCCTAGGTTTGAATTTAAACTCAAGTATGCTGAATCCTTTCCTCCTTGGAGCAGACAAAGCTACAGCTCCACATGCACAACTGCAGTCAGGATCAGTGAACCTGCCATGGGCTGTTTGGGAATCCACTGGCGGCACGTTTCCCACCATGAAATTGGAGGATGTGTGGCTGTTCAGATCAGCCGTGTTTGGGCTCTGAGTGTATCATAAATCTCTGGCACTAGGTGATGCTTTGCTGTGCAAACGAAGTCCAAGGAGAGCCTGGAGCAGAGAAAACGTGTTTGCACTCTCAGTTCCAGCCTGACTGAATCACAGAGTGGCTATAAATAAGGAGAAGGAAAATACTGCAAGGAAGCTGATTACATGAAATTGTCCATTCCCTTCATTTCCTTTCTCCAAGACGGTTCAGTGCATCATCTGTATGTTTCTGACAGGACAATTTTGGTACATCCTAATGCAGAGCCTCTTACGGCTGTGGTCATATCATTGTTTTCTCATCAATACTATCCCACAGTTGCTATGCAATGCTGCTGAGAGGGTTTCTTGAGCTACCTCCTAACATAAACCCCTGTATTATAGTACTGGTAGTTGCTTGATTATACCAGACAGCAGGCAGTACGAGATGAGAAAAAAGGGATATCAAGATCTGCTCCAACCATACTGGTGCAAATGAGACATATGGGACACCCCGATGTGACTGATGTGCTCCATGCAAAGGGGTCTATGCATGTCCTACATATGCTAAGCCTGTCATGAAATGCATTATAGCCAACTCGATCTTGGTCTTCCTCTTTTGAAACCTTTCTCTTGTCAGACCTCTTATCCCAGCAGGTGTGTTGACATGGAAGGGGCTTGAAGCCCATTGTGTCTTACAACAGGAACTCAAAAACAAGGCATGTGTTTAAAGTCATCTCCTGAAGGGCCAGAACTGAGTGATGTAGTGCGGCTGCCTGTGGCTCTCCACCACGTGTTGCCTTTCCCAGCCAGCAGGACAAGCAAGTTCTACATATCCATATGGCATGCTGGGAGTTAACAGCAAATGTCACATTCCCAGCCACACCGTCTGCACAGCTGTACCGAAACACAAATCCAGTTTCCCAGCAATTGGCCAAACTGAGTCTTCCCATGGCAAGGGGAGATAAACAAGTGTAGGACATGTCTCTTGGTTTCAGCCATCCCCAGACTCACAGGTACTGTGCAGCTGTTGCCTTAACCAGATACAGAGAGTTAAAGAGGTTAGGGTCACCTCTAGAAGGATAGCTTTTAAGAGTAAAGCTGCAGAGCTAAGCATTCCGAGTACCATTCTGCAAATAGCAATTTAGTCTTGATGCTCTGCACTGCTCTCAGAATTTGCATGTTTCGGAGCTTTGTTGTTCTACCCCATCCTCTTTCTTCTTCCTTTACATCAGCTTTTGTGTGCTGGGTATATTCAAGGAAAGAATGTTTTCAGAACTTAGGCCCACAATGAACAGGTTAACCTGTGCTTCACTGCAGTGTGGTTATGGCGAAAGGGTCAGAAGAAAATCCTTCTGTATGTTCATAGTTTCCCTCTCACACCACCACAAGCATCTTACCCCACACAGCCAGCACCCTCCGCACATCACCCTCATCTGCTTTGATTCCGGCTGCTGGTTACAGGAACACCCTTACCTGAGTTTAGTGACCCTCTGGACCTGTCCGTGTGCATCATCCCAGCACTACCCCTGAGTACACCCTGTTGCACCCGCTCAGTGTGCTTCTATTGCTGCCATTCCCCCACCTACATTTGCTCACAGGCACTCTGCCACACAAAGTCACCCACACTGTCCTCTCCCCTTCCCCAGTATTTATTCCTATGCACACAAGATGGACATCCCTGGGGACTTCGCTTCTGCGTTTGCCTTCGCAGTGATCACAGGCAAACCGAGAAGGACATGACAGTTATTAACCTGTGGCTACTAAAATGAGCTGCTCCTACACGGCAGCAGCTGCAGCGAGAGGTGGTTGTGATGTCCTCTCTGTCACCTTTCTGAAAGGCCCCCCCAAGGAGACACACAGAGCCCTGAGCCATTTGCAGAGGTCATGCTGCAGGAAGAAGGAGGGGACTGCTGCCTGGGCAGAGCTTTTGTTAACACAGGAGAACTTGCTCATCCACTCCAGCATTGGAGATGTTGGGTGACGAGACTGTGTTTGGAGGCTCAGAGGTTAAACCCAGCTAGCTCCCATCCCAGCTTGTTCATCCAGTGGGAATGGTGAACTAGCTGGCTGAGACACAGGCTTCAACAAGGAGAAAAGCTCTGAGAGGAGGATAAGTTGTTCTTGTGTGTGACTAAACCCACAGTAAGTGGAAAATATCTGATTTACTCACTGTCCCAGGATTATCACCTTCAATGGCTTTTCCTTCTAGACCTAAGTGCAGTCTCCTCCCTCTCCCACACTGCTCTTCTGTTCCCAAAACTGGGCCATCAAAGCTCTAGGTTCAGTCACTAGCTGTGAAAGTGTGGACATGTGCTGCTGACTCATTTGCTGACGAGAGCAGGTGAAGTTTAATTGCCTCCAAGGCCAGAGAAGAAGCAGTAAAACACCAGGAAAGCAATAGAGGAATAAAGAGTAAGACAGATGTGCTGGCAGAGTGCTATAAATCGCCTACTCAAGGAGGAACCACAGGCAAACATAAGAATAAGATTCTCCTCTTGAATTCTTCTGGCTGTGGCAACGTAACAAACTGTTACCTTCCTGCAGCTTCTGCACTGAGGTTTGTGGTCTTGCTCATTCCCCCTGCTGTTGGAGGTCAGCAGCTGCGCACATATCATTTGTTCTGCAAACCTCTGGCTGGATAGGAGATGCAGAATGAGTCTGAGGCAGCGGTGGCACATGTAACGCCAAGTGGCTTGCTCAGCAATCCCCACATCACATTTAAATGTGTTCCGTCCTGACCAGAACTAGATTAGCAATGCCAAAGAGCTCATTTCATTATCCATTGAAGACAGCAGCTAGCCAGCATCTTCCCTGTGCTGCTTTCTGCCTAAACTACTTTACTTTGACATGAGAAGAGGGCCCATACTCTATAGCTTGTCTGACTACTGGCTTCCCCACTGAAACTGCCTGTCTAGGAGGAGGTCTCAATTTTGGGCACTTCTACATTTAGGCACTGGCTTATACTCTCAGGGTATTTCCTCGAAGTCAGTAGACAGGTCTCCCTGGAGTCTTAGCTATCCAGGGTTTAGATCACTGCTTTTTCTCTTTCAGAGTACCTCTGGAAAACCAGTACTTGCATATATGGTGCCATAGGGGTGGTTCAGTACTTTGTAGCAAGACAATTGCCCAGCTCAAATTGTATGGGGAAAGCTAAGCTTCCAAAGCAGGTTTGAAGTTAGCCTTAGAGAGCAGGTGACCTGGGACATCTGAATTCATTTCCATGCTCTTACGAGCATCCTGTGTGAGCTGCGGCCTTGCTCAGATGCCCACCTGCCCAGGCATCTGTGACAGGCTTAGCCAGGAAGAGATTTATACCAGACCCTGGATCCCTATGCAGTCACTGCAGAGAATCATGTGTTTCATTTAGGCCTTCTCATTGTGCCCAGGGGAAAGCATCTTCTTTCCTCTGACTCAGTAAAGAATCAAGCTTTGCCAGCCTTAGATAACAAGTGACCTCATTCCCATCAACCAGGATGAAATAGCAAGCAACTAAGCCTGGTGTGTACAGGTAGTAGGGAGCTGAGCATGGTCTGTTTGCTCCAGCACACTGGAGCAGTGCTTTAGTACAACAGAAGCATCTCACACCCTTCCAACATGTTGCACAAACATTAATTAGTAATGTCACTTGTAGTTCACTTGATTTACTTACTACAATTCAGGTGCAAAGTGCTGCAAACCCTACGTGGCATTTGATGGACAATAATGTTTCATTTTTGGGGGGGAGGGCTATGGCATGAGGCACGATCTTCCACTATGAGCTCCAAAGTGAGAACTCCCATCTTTGCTAGCAGGTTATAGTCTTCTCTAAGCAGGTTGATAACAGTCCCTTATTCTATGCCCACAGGCTCACTGGCAGCCCCATTTTGGCTTGCATTGCTTTGTCTCTTAACAAATGGGGGGGCATTTGTTATGTTAGACTCTGGCAAGAACAATGCTACTTTTAAGACTGGATCACTGGGGACAGGGTAATGCATGGCCTGATTCAGCAGTGTCACAGCGTCCTTACGAGCTGCTACTGACCCTGTAGTGCTAAAGAAGCCTGAAATATTAGTTACAAATCAGATTTGTCAGGGCCAGGTTCTGCTGTTGTTTCTGCTTGCAGCACTTCATACCAGGGGAGGTTTTCACTCTGACGTGATGATGGGAAGAGTAAGGATATGCGACAAGCAGAGGGTGTTGGAGCATTGTCGCTGTGTGATAAGCAGCTTGTTTGCAAGTGACTTCAGATTTTCTTCCAGTGTTTTAGGGCTTGGTAAGTGCTAAACTAAAAAGAATAATTTTTAGGACTCCAGCTGTTCTTTACAAAATGTTTGCTCCAGTGAATCATTACTTGCTCAGTGTTTGCACGTTTTTACTGGTTAACTAAATATCATGCTAATTGTTGCCTTTCTCAACTGGGTAACTAAGATTTTGGTGAGATTTTTGCACTTTAATTAAGTTGTTGGGATTTTTTTTTCTCTGAAATGCTCTGTGTCAAAATGGAAACATTTTACAGGAACATGTGGGGTTTATATGCAGTGATCTTCAGCTTTTCAGGCTCAGTATTTAAATTTCTGGTTAAAAGGCAAGAGAGATGGGTGAAATGGCCTGTAACTTAACGGGGTGAGGGGAAGTCTTGTTTGAGGTAGAAAACTCTGACCAAACTCTTGTATGGAAATCAGGCAGAGACTTCACAGCACAATTAGGGTTGGAAGGGACCTCTGGAGATCATCAGGTCCAGCCTCCTATGAAGGCAGGGCCACCTAAAGCAGGTTACACAGGAACATAATCAAGGTAAAGAAGTTCTCCCTCATGTTGAGGTGAAGCTTGTTGTATGTTAGTTTATGGCCATGCTCCTCATCCTGCCACTGGGCACCACTGAATAGAGGCTGGCACCATCCTCCTGGCACCTGCTTTTGAGATATTGGTCTGCACTGATGAGATCCTCTTTCAGTCTGCTCTTCCCTGTACTAACCAGGCCAACTCAATCTCTCCTCAAAGGAGAGATGCTCCAGACCCCTAATCATCCTTGTGATTTGTGCCTGGTGAGGCACTGGCACAGGTTGCCCAGAGAACTGGTAAATGCTCTGTCCCTGGCAGTGTTCAAGGCCAGGCTGGACAGAGCCTTGGGCGACATGGTCTAATGTGAGGTGTCCCTGTCCACGGCAGGGGGCTGGAACTGGATGATCTTAAGGTTTTTTCCAACCCAAACCATTCTATGATTCTATGTACCAAATAACTTAAACTCAAGACTGTTGTCTGCTCAGGAGTAGCCCTTTCTTGCAAAAAAAATAAGATGAAGTGTGAAGACTGTAATAATACATGGGAACAAATTCCAGAACTTCAAAATTTAGCACGCAGTGGAATGAATCTATTTTAATTCTTTTTGGCCAGTCCTATGAATACCAAGCAGCTTGCTGTCTGATATGAATCAGCCTTGGTGTTACAAAGCATGAAACCTTGGCAATTCACAAATTTTCAGTGCCACCCAACAAGTTGTCAGATGCTCACAAGTGTCGCGAGAGCATGAATCACAGCTCCTTCGTTGTTGAAACTGCTAACGAATTTCTTTTACTGTTCTGTTCATCTAATACAAGCAGATACAATACTATCCACCAAAAGAGAAGTAAAATAGGAGCCCTTGCCCACCGCAGTTGTTACCAGATCTCAGAAACATTCCTGAAAGGATGTCAGAGTAATGGTTGTCTTTTGTTTGTATCCTGTTTGTGTCTTCTCTTTGGTACTTTGGGTTCTTAACCTGTATCACCATTGGTAATGGCTGATGGTCACATTCTGCGCAAGAATTGCCTATGTATCACATGTCAGTGAGGTGGATAAGTTTGGAAACAATTTTGAATACTTCTTAAGAGAAAAAAGAAATATAAACTAAAAGAAATATTGTTGTTATTTTTTAATGGCTAATTCTGGGGCATCTGCTGATATCAAGTGTAGTTACAGACTGCAACCTCAGATAACAGGAAATGATCTTTTGGGTCTTAGTAAAAAAAGCCAGTCTTGAGACAGCTGTCCAACTCTGGGAAATAAATGGGAACAATTTGATTTTAGCCACGACAATGCACAATCTGGAATTTTTTGAATCAGAAAAACGTGGACTCTGGAAATTAAACTGTCAGTGCTGGAAAGTATGGGACTGTGAAGACCAAGAAGTGTTTAATCAGTGTGTTAGGCTTGTTCTCGAAAGGGGCAGGAAACAGATTGCTCTGGAAGGACAAAATTCTGCAGAATGTAATTGTAGTGTAAGGACAGAAGAAGGTGGGTGCATGAGGGACAGGAGCTGGGCAGGCAGGCAGTGGAGGAACAAACAGAGTTTGCCTTTTCCACCTAGTAATATATGCAGGAGACAAAAGTCATGTTCCCCCTAAATCTCTTCCATGCAGTCATCCTTAAACTGAACCCATAACTTCCAGGGTTGCCAATCTGGGACATGTTAACATGGTGCTGGCATTGTAAATGTACAGTCATAACATTCCTTACGTGGACAAGGGAAGGAGATCACTAACATGAGCTGCAAACGCAGCAGTGGCATTGCAGTATGACACTTCCTCACACAATCATTAGTTCTCCGTCCTTATTTCAATACCAATACCTTATTTCAATACCAACTTATTTCAATATTTCAGTACCTGACTCTGCATTGTTACTGAATGTAGAATTTGGGGCCTTCACTTCATTGTTGTCCCTGATCCCAGCAGAACCCCTGCACAGGCTAAGGCTGTATCGTTCATCCAGGTTTTACTGTAGCACCCTCTTGGACAGTGATGTTTGCTCCAGGCCCAGAGACAATGATGGCATCCACTGACTAGTTTGATGTGCAACACTTAAAGTGAGCTAAAACTAGGCAGTTTCTCTGTAGAGTTGGGCTATGTTTTGCCATTGCTAACACTGTGCACTGATAAGGATTTTCTATCTCTGTTCTCTCTGATCCTAACCCTAATGTTTCCCTTCCATCTTGCTTCAAATGATATAGTAGAGCACAGGCTAAGATACCTGTGCTCAGAATACAGTGGTGTTGCAGGTCTGAACGTGGATGTGGTTTTCCCTCATTCTTCCCTGTTTTATATGATGTCTATAAAGTCTGGTGAATTTGTGGAAACCAGGATGAATTGGAGAGACTGGACCTGAGCTGCTTCGCTCATGATTAGTTTACATGCAAGGAGAACCGAGTAATGCCTACGTTTTTTGCATGCTCTATTATGTGCTCCCTCCCCACAGCTTGTTAGCTGTCAGTTACGAGGGAGGGGGTAGTGTCACAAACCACTCACTCCCAAACAGTGCAAATCTGTGTCTGAATGTAGCTCCCTACATGCGTGTCTGATCAGTATCCGTAACTGATGTCAGGGAGATTGTTTATGGTGCTGGGATGAGGAGCCCTGGGTTCAGGTCCGAATGCATGACTAGGCTGTGACTTTGCTTTCCACTCGCCTATTGTTTGTTTAATTTGTAAAGCCCTTTTCCCTCATCCTCTCCATCTCTGTGTCTCTCTTTGTAGAGAAAATAAGCAGAACTGACATATAAAGGTGCCCTCAGAGCCAATTTACAGCAACTGGTAAAGATCATACTGTATCCATCTAAAAGTGCCTAACCATAGGGAGCTGCCTCTGAAGCTGAGTCTTAAAGAGTATCTTGAAGGGGTAGTTAAAGCAGAACTTTAAAGTAGAGAGAGGTAGATCAATTCAGAAACAGCCAGGCTGTCCTGAGCCCCTCACCTTGAGCCTTCTCTGAGAGCAGAGAGTTTAATTCATTTTTGTTTAATTTCTATGCAATTTTGCACTTCTTGGTTTTAACTCCAAGAGCAGAAGCACTGAAGTCCTCCTATACACAGTTATTAGCAGCTCCTTTGTAATCACAAAGTAGAGAGGCATGAACTGAAAGCTCTAGCCTGTGCCTTTACAGATCCATATCCTTTGGCATTTGAATCTCCTGTTTGCACGTTAGTGGGTTGGTGCTTTTTGGGCTTTCTTTGGGGTTTTGTGGGGGTTTTGTTTTTTTTGGTTCTCCTCTTTGTTTATCTATCTGCAAAGTTTAACACTAGATTTTGGCCAAAAATACTGTTATTCCTTTTGCCCCATCTACCTAGCCAAACTAATTTGGAGTTTTGCTGGTTACGCCAGCTGGATAAAGAAACTGGCAGTGAAGTCGGGTTTCTTTGGCAAGGTCTGTTTGTTCACAAGAACATATCAAGTCTTGCTTTCTGTTGTGCAGCAGGGAGCACGCAGTGAGAGCTGGTTTCTTCATCCAACTTGGTTGCAGTGAACACCCTGCTGCGAGAAACCCTCTCTCTGGGCTCCCATCTGCTGGGTCATCTCCATTGCTCTTCAGTGCTTCCCCCTCTGCCAGCTTCAGGATGCTGTCACGTTTTCTACCCTCACTGTTTGGTTCCCATTTGCATGTTTAACAAGGTTTCTTTAGCAATTCCAGCTCATGCTTGCTCTACTATGGTGACAGTCTCAAGTAGCTTTTGCAGGAGCAATTAAGCCTGTGGGTTTCAGCAAGGCTTAACTTGTGTGTCTCTAGCCTTTGGGGCAGTTTGGGTTCATGCTGCAGATCACCCCCAATGAGCATAAAGTAGGGCAAGGCATCAGCAGTCTTGTGGCTTGATGCTGGCAGGTGATGCAAGGCTCTATCGGTTGTTCAGCAAGCAGTGCACACCTTCAAGTCATCTGTAAGGTTTTTATTGCTAAGAAAAATGATCTGATTCTCCATTCCTTCTGCAGGCTTGTTGTCTCCTTCTCTCTCTTGCCCCTTACATATAAATGTTGTAAAGCTATCTTTAGCCAAGCTACTGGCTAATCCAGCATTAATCGACCTCCCTAATTGTACTTTGCTATTTTTCTCTCCCTTTATCCTTAAATTGGCCTACTGGGCAGGGGGTCTGGAGGGCAAACACATTCATTATGTTACCAGCAAACAAGATATGAATCGCACTGCAGGGGACAAAATTAAATTTACAGTTTCCCCTTGTAGATGTCATAAACTATTGATTTAAAACAAGAGGGAACACAGCAGTGGAGCCAGCATATTGGACATCTTGCATTGTTCTCTTTGTGTTCTGCCAGGGGTGCTTGCTGCCAGACCCCGTGTGACTTGCTGTCAAGGAGTGGCTGGTCCCCAAGGGGACATGCAGGGCAATGGAAAGGAAGAAGGAAAGGTTAGGTGTAATTTGTTTGGTAAGTCTGTGGGTGGGTTATTTAGGGCTGTCTTTCCGATGCTAGATCTTAAAGACCTCCGTTTGGCACCATTGTATTCTGCAGGCAGGGACTGCATTCAAAACCTACCTTTCATTATCCCATAGTTCTCCACTTTCCCTGCCCATTTCAGGGGTCAAGTGGCATCTTCATATGTTTGGAGGACCACTTCAGCTCTGCCTAGGCTTGCTTTGCCATGCTGGACATGGCATTTTGTCCCTATTAAGCCTCCCACTCTTCCTCCATCTCATTGCCTGTGGGAGGGACTGTTCTTCCCATACATGCAAAGCTTATCATGATGGGGACCCCACTCCCACTAACAAGGGAAAGAAGGGATTCTAGACACTGCCCATTGAGCTTGGTGTCAGTGCTTACCATGTGCTATGCTGAAGAGAGGATCTAATGGCTGGAAACTCCACCAAACCAAAGAATGCCTTTGAAGTGCTCAGCTAGAGTGAGTCCTAGCAACTGGCAAGTTGCTAAAGCACAGCATTTGGCTCTGTGCCCTCTTCCCTTTTCGTATCATCTCAACTAGGCTGGAAGCACTTATGGTAAGAAGCCAAGAAGAGACATATATAGTCCATTCACACAAGAGAAATGTCCTACTCGTGATAATGGTTGTCAACAGCAGACCCCACGCTGTGCCCCTCCACTGCTGCTGGGAATGGTTTGAACGGCAGAAGCAGGCATGGGGCCAAACATGAACTTGATGCTTGGTGAAACATCATCTATTACATGTTTAATGATGTTAAGAGGAGAATTTAGTCCCTCCTGTGCTGGCAGCCAGTTCTTATTACCAGTTAATTGGACCTAGATGCAGTCACTGTTGAATCTATTGTCAGGAGCAAGTTATTATATTAGTGTAGGTGCATTGCTTATATCTCCAGCCTGCATGAGAGGGTCAAAGGCTGCAACTACACGAAATATTTCCCTCTTCCCACTCTTTTCTGGGAACAGCTCTGGTTAAGGTGTACCCTGGAAAGACTATTATGGCTGCTGACGGGGGATAAAACCTGTGTGTTGTCCAGACAGCACTGGGGTTTCAGCACCTTTTTACACCAGAAATCTTGTCACTGCTCCCTGACAGCTTCCAGAAAGGTGGAAAGATCTGGGTGAAGAAGTCTTTCCTTGCCTACCTGTTCTTGCCTACCTGTACTCTGAGCCGGAGGGAATCTGTCTGGGTCCACATGGAGGATTAGATGCAAGATTCTGCATGCTACCTGCTATGGGACCTAATCTAACAAGTGGTCACAGATAAGCGCTGGCTGCTGTGATCTGATGTGAAAAGCCATGCGGAGGAAACTGTCTGCAGTAAGGAACTTTTATTAGCTCCAGGATATTGACTACATACACTCAAGCACTGTCTTCTCTCATCTTATCTGTCGCTTAACTGTGTGCCTACCCACTGACCCCTCTCTGCCAGCTTCTTCCTTTAATCAGCTTGGGGATGTAGGAGAATATTTTGTCAGAGAATATTTCTGACTGCCAAACTCAGTTTATTTGTGTCTCGTTGCAAAACAGACCCCAAGAGGTGAAATGTTGCAATCATTTGCATTTCTGATTCCCCAGATCACTTGCTTCTAAATAACTATGATGTGCGTTGAGGGCTGGGTATGAATTTAATGATGTTATCACAATCAACCTGCCATCTTTTTATTTTACATTTTTCCTTTTTTTTTTACAACTACAGAATTAGCTTTAATTTTGAGCTGAAGGCTTTGTTGTCAACAACTTTATCTCCTGTTGCCAACTCACCACAGAATCCTTACTAGCACATAAAATGAGAAGGCACAAACCAGTCTGAAACTTGAAGACATCTTTATTTGCACAATCTCTCCTGTTCATTTGTAGCATTGTCTCTGTAATACCTTACTGAAATCATCCACTGCTACAGCAGCTTCACCTGCCCTGGTGAGCACATCAGTCCCTCACATCCTGGGTCACGTAGCAGAACGGCAGTGTGGTACTCCTGTGAGTGTGGAGTTCCCTTTGGTGGTGATGTTTGAGAACAGGTAAGGAAAAGTTCTTCCCTAGGGTCCTTTACGCATAGCTGGTTCTGCTGTACAGTTGGAGAGTGCATTTGGGGGCGTCCCACTGTCCTTTCCACTCCTGTTTGTTTGATTCTATGAGAACCTCCTACGCCCATTCTCCTTCCTTCCTTGATGATGTGGATCTCTTAGGGCCATCAAAAGCTATCTGATCTAATAAACCTCATGCAGGCAGGTGGGTTCTGTATGCTCTGCTGCCCTGCAATACCTCTTCCAGAGATGACTAAGGAACCATGTTATGGCTTGCACTCCTCTGCCTCCTCCCCACACAGGATTTGAGCTTCTTTCAGTCCTTGGGGAAGCATTCAAGCTACAGTGGTGGGTGCTTTTCAGCTCCAGGGTCCTCAGTCCCCATTCCAGTATATCAGCTAATATGGAGGCTCTCACCTACCTCTCACCAGAAGACTCCAACTTAGAATCAGAGAATCACAGAATGGTTTGGATTGGAAGGGACCTTAAAGATCACCTACTTCCAACTCCCAGCTCGGTACAGTCAGCTTTGTAACATTCTCATTTCCATTGCTCCTTCAACACTATTCAGCTTTGTTATTTCAACAGAAGTTTTACATGCCATATTGAGAGGTTAAAGTGGTTTTCCACCCACTGTGGGCAATTTGAGACTAACATGAGATAACTAAGCCATGGTTCCCTGAGTCACTCACTCTCTACTTTTCTATTCCATATGACACATCTTCCCTCCTTCCTTGCGTGTTCTTCAGCAAGGGTTTTTTCTACCTTTCTCCTTCTCTATGCAAGCCCAGGCATGAAGCAGAGCAGCTGTCTTCTCTCTGCCTGGCCCAGGGGTCTGAGCATCTGGCTGGAAGTGCTGACTCTTCTCTTTTATGCAGCACAGAAAATGTACCCTAATACCCTTCACTTCCAAGTACAACTGGAGCTGGTCCAGCCCATGAAATCTGCCTAGAATCTCTATTTCCCTCTCCTTGCCTGCTGTCACCAGAGAAATCCCAACTACATCAAGTGCGTATTCTGGTCCTTGGCTTGTCGAATTGCTGAGGAAGGTGACTCCGAAGAATTTTGGGTCCCTGCCAGTCATTCACAAGCCAATAGCAGCAGAGGTAATTGTCACTCACAACACTTGTGCCAAAATGTGGGCATGAGCCTGGGAGCTTTCAGGAGCCCTTGAAATGTCATGCTATGTGATTGCTAGGGGATTTTGGAGGGTCTTCTCTATCTGCCCTTATTAGTGGATGTTTCCTGTAGCTCACTAAGTTACTTTCCTTGTACTAAACATATGCACCTGCAGTCTGATCTAACCAGAGATGATTGCAAATCACTTCCAAGACCTAATTTTACCCGTCCTCTTTCTCTACCATATATCACTGGAGAGTGCGAACCCATGAGCACTCATCGGTGCCCTCCATCGTGGCTGTTTGTTCTGCAGAGGGCATTGTGTATAAAGGAATTACTACAACATATGGCCAACGCTCCACACTTCATATGTTATTCATCACATTAGAGCCCAGCCACATGTCCCTCCTGCAGCCAGGGGAGAGTGCTGGCCCTGCTCCTGTCAAGTGGTCCTCCTAATCTCTCTCTTTGCAAGCAGCTTCATGGTTGTTTGCTGAGATGCAAGGGTAGTGCCAAAAAGTTGGCAAGGAATGAAGCAACAAGGAAGCAATGTGCGGAAATCAGCTGGAAGAGGGGACAGTACAGAGGAAATTGGGGAGGGAGGAGTAGTTCAGGTTTGTGAATGGAAGAGAAAGGGAATAAAAGGAGAGTTAATGACTTGAAGGAAGAAATAACGGACAGCTGTGTTTGAAGGAGATGTAAAATCAACATTCTCGCCTCTCTCAGCTATTAAATCTCTCTGAGCTTGTTTTAAATCCCAGATTGTTATCCCAAGAGTCAGGTCTATATTCAGAGTAGCTAATTGCAGCCTGACCTACTTGTCAGTCCCATTCTGGTGGCTTTAGGGTCATACTTTCTGAATTGAAATATATTATATGGCTGCTGTGAGCTAACCTATAAGTAGCTACTTCTCTATGCTAAGTGAAACATAGACATAAACCTCTCTGTGTTTGTTATGGGTGCACCTGTCACAGTTCCTATATGCCCATCGCAGTTCCTTCCCAGAAAGATTCCTGGTGTGTTAGAGGGGCATCCTGCCACATTTAGAACACGATATGTACCTTCAGACGTGCACAGTCCTCTGGGTGCATGAGCAGATGCGTGCCTGGGAGTTTCCAGCTCATTCATGACAGCTTCCTTGATGAGGTTGTGTGGTAGAGGACAAGGCAAGAGGCAGGGTGGAAAAGAGCTGCTTGGGCTGTACATTGCCCGCCCTGCACACTCAGTGCTGGCAGATGGTAGAGCTCTGCTGGAAGGCTTCTGGGGACTGATGTGGGGCAAATCTCCCATCAAACCCTTCCAAATTCAGCTTTCAAACTGTAGATATTCCAGACAGAAAAAAGAACTACAACAGCCTTCTTGAAATCACTAAATAGTTTCAGTGGGAAAAGAACTTTGGAAATCTCTCATCCAACTCATTGTCTGAAGTAGGACTAACTTCAACATTAGATCAGGTTGCTCAGTCACATTTTGGGTATCTCCCAGGACAGTGATTCTTCAACCTGTCTTGGCACCAGTTCCAGTGCTGATCCACCCTTATTATGAATATAATTTCCTTTTATGTCCAACCAAACATTCTGGGAGCCCAAAATTGCTCCAAATACAGCCTCAGAAGTGCTGAGTAGAGGGGAATAATAATTTGCTTTGGCCTGCTAGCTACACACTCATTATTGCAGCCAGCTACGCATTTAGCCTTCCTTGCTGCAAGGGCATGCTGGCCAGCTGATTTTCAACCTTTGCTCACCAGGACTCTCTGGTCTTCTTCTTCAGATGTACTCCCCATCCAGCTCACCCTCATCCCTTTAATGTTGCATGAGGGTCATTTCCATAGGTGAAATTTCATGAGGTTCCTGTCATCCAGTTTCTCCTTGAGGGCCTTTGAATGGCAGCCTTGCCCACTGGTGAGTCAGCCATCCACTGAATTTGGTTTGATTCCTGAAGCTCATGGAGGGTATCATCCAGGTTCACCCTTTTTTCTGGTCTATTGTGCAGAAGAAGCAGAGAACTTCATGATGTTTCTACCGTGATTTACAGTGTGGAAAGCCAGAGGCCTTCTCCTCTTGGCTACAAAACCAGAATGAGACTCCTATCTCAAAGAGGATACAGGTTAAGTAGACAAAGCAGAGAAAGAGCAGGAAAAAATTGAGACTGAGGGATGTTTTGGCCTGCTTGAGTTGACATTTCAGCAGTTGCAGTGCTGAGAGTAGAAGTGTGTTTGCTGAGTATTAGGACAACATGATAAACATGCCCTGGCTGCCCCGCTCACTGTGCTGGGATATTATCTAGCCCACAGATCAGATGGGAAGCTTGCTTTTCTCCCACTCCCCTCACTTGGCTTTGTGGACCCAGGATGCATTAGCCCTTCAAGTACTTGTGTCAGAGAAATGTCCAGGATGGAGGTTTATCAGTCACCCCCAATTCTGCTCCATGGAGAGGTTATGTGTGTTAGTGCATGGCTGAGAGCTGCCCTGAGAAGAGGCAGAAGAGCCCCATCCCAAGGAGACCCCCATCCCGACCCGCTGGCCACTTCCTCAGGGAGCACAGGGCTTCAGCCGTGAGAGAGATTAAGGAAGTAGTAAAATCTGCTAATGCACTAATAGCAATTAATAACAATAATGGGTGCTTTTAATGTGTTTTGGCACGATTTATTAAGCAGGGAGTGCTGTAGGAGAGGAGAGCACTTTGCAGGTGCAAATAAAAAGGCGAGGTGACTGGGCCCTAAAGTGCACATCTGGGCATGATTTGGAGAGGCGATTTATTGACACCATAAATGATGGCTCTTTTGAGCAGCTTGTTTTGGTGCCTATGTGGGAAGACATAACTCCTGATTTAGGGCTCTGTTCAGCAGTATTTGCTCTCCAGGCAAGACTCCTGGAGCGACCCTCATGGAAGAGATAAGAGAGGGCTGCACTGCCGTGAGCCCATGCGTTGATGGCGGATGGGGTGTGCACGCAGTTCTGTGCTGTGTCCCCTGCCTCCCAGTCCCTGTGTGGTCTCTTACAGCCTATGCCATCAAAGGAGCGTAATGCCTGCACCCTGGATGGCATCAGGGGAAACATCCACCCTGTTGCAGTGACTTGTGCTGGGACTGGTGCCTCTCAAAGGCAACCACGTGAGTGTGCATCCCTCCAGCTCTCCTACCCTGACAGCATGAGGGCTCATGTCTGGGCAAAGCTGTCAAACTAGTGGGAAGAGTTACTTCTACTCCTAGAAACAAGCTGGTTTTGCAGGGGTGAAACATGAAAGGCAAGGGAGAAGAGCATTCTTTGAAGCACTTGGTTGGTGTTCTCATTGATCTCAGTGATTTTGTGTCAACACAGTGGTAGGAGTTGGCCTCCGTGCTAGAGCCCTGCCTGGGTGAGAGGACATCTCTCAGTGGGTTCTATCAATATTATTATTATAGATCTGGTAGCATATTAAGAGGCAGGACTCAGCACTCCCTTTCCCAGGGAAGTGGTGGAATCACTGTCTCTGGAGGTGTTAACAAACCATGTACATGAAGCCCTAAGTGACATGGGTTAGTGGTGGACTTGGCAGTCCTGGGGTAACGGTTGGACTTTGTGATCTTAAAGGTCTTTTCCAACCTAGTTGGCTCTATGACTCTATGATTCTCAAGGTTTCAGTAATGTCAGGGGAGACATCATGGAGCAGGCAGAGTGCCATGGGTGGTGGCAGGAAGGCGCATAAATTCCATGGGTAGTTTGCTCCTCATTAGAGGTGCCCCCTGCAAGGTGTGTGCAGCATAGGTGAGCTTCAAACAGGGCAGCAGGAAAGCTCTTGAGGAGAAAAACAACAGCAAATGCTTGGCTGAAGGGCAAAGTAAATTAAAGCAAACAAACCAGAAAAATAATCCTTAAAAGCACTAGGCTTGGAGGTTATCCCTGCCTCGGTGTGCAAGGAGAGCAAAAGAGCATGTTATGGAAAGGGGACAGGGAGGCTCCCCTGCCACACAGCAGAGCGTGGGGCTTTTATTGGGGTTCATCAAGCAGCTTTTCATGGACGGCTGAACTACTGAGGGTCAGAGGAAAGAGCAGGCAAGGTGTAAATGAGAAGGAAGCTGGGGGGAGCCAGAGGAATGGTGTGGGGGCTTGTGTCCATGCAGTGCCAGGAGCAGGATGAGGGGAGCCACTAGTGGGAGATGCAATTAAAAAGCTTAGCCAAAGCCAACGAGCTGCATCTCTGGCTCAGTTCCCACACTGAGTAGCCTCTGGGATTTTGAATTCACTAAGGCAGAGGGACCCCATCGATGAACTGGCACTGGCTTATGGGGCCCTTCTGCCTCACTAAGGCTGTACTTGCCGGGGGGTGTGCTGCAGAGCCTTCACTGGCAAGGGGGGACCCCCTGGGTACAGACCTTCACTTGAAGTGTCCATATGCACTGGTCTTAAGGCAGATAAATTTGGGTATGGGGGGTCAGATCTATGTGAGGAGGCAGCTATACCTGGAAACGGCTGATGCTCTTGTACCTTGGAGAGACAGCTCTTCTGGCATCATGTGCTCATCTCTGTGTGGGTTTTTGCTGACGGGTATGATATATGCATACAAAGTATTTTGTTACTGTTATTATTACCCAAAGTTATGGATCAGCTTGAGAAACTCAAATGCAGTAAATCACCAGGACTGGGGTAGCATTAGTCTCAGGGCTCTGAAGTAAATAATGCATGAAATATACTGACGTGTCTGTGTCTGACGGATCCTTATAAACAGCATCTCTCTAACGAGTGCAGAGCTGCTAATGGCAGGGCCAGATTCAGGGAGAAAAATGTTGAAATCTCTCCGTGCTCAGGCGAGATGATGGCAAACACCACCCCTCCCTCACTGCCAAGGTCCAGGGAGTGATTTTAGAAGAGGGATCATAATTGAAAGGGTGGCAGCTCTGTATCCAGTTATGATGTGGACTTCATGGGCAAGTTTTAATTCCTTCTTTTCCCCTGCTTTGCAAGGTGGAGGTAGTGAAGGGCTGTCTCCAGCCTGCTCTGCCTTCAGCCTGTTGTGGAGTGCTTTGAAATCTTCAGAGAAGGAGTGTTCCAGGTATTCTAAGTACTATTATTATTTTTTTAATAATCAAAAGACATCCTGGGAATTACAGATCTCTGAGCTCTCTTTCAGTTCCAGCCAACCTGATTATGGAGCTAATTAAAGACAGACTTGTACAACGGTTGGGTAAGAATAACATGACAGGGTCAATCCAGTACGGCTTCTGGAAAAGCAAATTGTGCCTTTTTGAGCTGCAAGTGGTTTTTTGGGTTGTTTTTTTTGTTGTTGTTGTTTTGGTTTGGTTTTTGTAAGTTTAATAAGATAAAGATGATCCCCAGCAGACATGATGTACTTTGATTTTCATGAAGCCTTTGATAAGGCCTTTCACCAAAATTATCACGGGAAATAAATAACCAGGGGAGAAGGGGCAAAGTCTTGTCACAGATTCAAACCCAGTCAAGTGTTAATAAGCAAAGAATAGTTGCTCTTTTGCGTGGATGGAAGTTAATAGTGGGAGTCAGTACACACTGTGGAGGTGTCTGGTCTGCCCTGTGTTATGCGGCTGGTGTCTTGGTACCTTAGCAATGACTCGTTTGGCTGGTGTGAAGTACAGTGGGGTCACCAAAAGCCATAGGAGATGTTGAGAATGGGGCCACCCCATTGCATCCTCTGTGGGTTCACTGCACAGGACTGGAAAGGCAGCAGGACCTGCTCCTAGGTCTTGGCCTGGATGCTTGAGGCTCTTCTCCCTTGGGGCAGGTCGCTTCCCTGGCCCAACACCCTTCATCTCCATAGGAGCTTTCCCTTATCTTGCTGACCAAAGGGCGGCATGGGCTGCTGCCTTTGTGAGTCAGCAGGATTTAAAGACACTGTGGGGATAGGGCAGCAGGATGACGGATATGCTCTAGCGCGGCTGAGCATATGGTAATGCAGGCTGCAAAAATAGTCTCCACTTGAGCTGTACGGTGATGAGTGCTGAGCTCCCGGGCTCCTTGGAGGGAAGAGATTGGGAGTCATGGTGAGTAACTCGATAAAAGCTTCTTCAGTGGGTTCCATCAGTTCCAAAAGCATAGAAGATGCTTGGTTGCCTTTAAGGGACAGGAAAACAATAGGGACAATGTTATAAAAAATGGCATTATCTTGAACGCTGGATACACCCTCATTTAAGACAGTGTAGAATTACCAGAGGGCTGTGAAGCATGGTTAGTTATCTTGTGAGATTCACCTACAAGGAGGCAGGTAGTTGGACTGAACAGAGGTTTCTTTCTCACTGTAGCAAGCTCGAAATGCCGTACAAGCGCCATTTCTCTCCCATCACTCTCCTGTCTCCCGTCTTGCTGCCGTGCCCTCTACTGTCTCCAAGCATACACTGCCTCCGCTCGCTTCCCGGCCCATTCCCATGGGAATAAGCCTTTAGTGTGTCTCTTTGGGCAATCCTCAGCGTGCCCGAAGAGACACTCTAAAGGCTAATAATTGAGTTATTTACACTAATGAAGGATGCAGTGAAAACTGATCAGTCCTTTTTCTGTCCTGCTGTAATACTAGAACAAGAGGTCACTTGGAGATGCTAATGGTGGCTTAATTTAGATCACATGAAAGGAGACACTTTTTCACACAGCAGGTAGTCAGTCTGTGAAATCCACACTGCCTCCAGAGGTCAGGGAGTCAAACACTGCAGAAGGATTTGTTGAGTTCCTGGGTATTATTTTGAGCAATAATAACTATTACCGCTGAAGATGCAGTATCATCCCAGGGACCCCATGCAGGAGAGACCGGCTGTGCATGGCATGGTGCCTGCCCAAAGCAGGAGCCAGCACTGGCCCTGGTTGGTTTAGTCTCAGTAGCCAAAGAAAGGTGGCGTTGGTTTGGTCAGAGGCTGGAGGGGTGATGCTGAAAGAGCTGCACACAAGCTCAAACTCTCTGTAATGAACTTTTCTCTTGCACCGGCTCTGTAGCCTCCGTATCAAGATAGCGGCTCCCTCCCTGGATGTCATGAGAGCTCTGCTTTCCACCTGTGAACCTGAGCCATTCACTCTGATTTTATAAGGGGAAGGGACGGACAGAAATCCCACAGCCACCTTTATCCTAGAAGAGTCTTCCCATGCTGCACAGTGCTCTGGGAGAAGGTTGTGTGAGCTGCCTCAGGGTACAGCCTCACTCACACTTCTGACCCTTTTCCTGGGTCTTTTGAACATAATGTCTCCGGTCTGGTGGCTTCTGCACTCCTATAGTCGGTTCTTGGCATGCTCCTCCTCTTCCCAGGCATTGCCCATGGCTTCATAAGCCACTTAGCACATGGATATGGGTATTGGTGGATGTTTCCTGTGGGCAGCATAGGCCTGTGGATTATGATAGCATTAAAGAGCCATAAACATGTAAAGGTGTTCAAATTTACCAGCAAGAACAAAGCATAGCAGAACAAGGGAAAAACAGTTTCAAAGCTGTCCCTGTCTCTGTACTCATGTTTGTCTGACCTGCAGTCCTAGAAAGGCCTTTAGTCCCCGGAGATTTGGGACTCAGTCTGTTGTTACTAGTTCTCTCCTTGTTGATAAGTCCAGCTCAAGCCCTTTTGTCCCTCAGTTCACGTTTTGACAACTGGGGCTGTCTAGACTCGGTGTAGAGGGCTTTGCAGGGGATTGGGCTAGAATACCAGTGCTCCTTTTGACTCTTTGATGCAAAATGGTTATAAGAGATAGGCTTTTGAGTGTGTTTCCTTGTAGGTAGCTGCAGAATCAACTCAATATATGTACAATAGAAGTGAGTGTAATCCACTTGAGGGATCATCTTCAGAAGCTTTCATGGCCATCTCTCATTCTGTGATTGTCTCAGCAGCTCTCCAACTATCCCGCTTACTTTTCTCCTCACTGTTTTACTGCCTCGGTAGCTGGCTGTGTTTAAATATGTCAGCCTCGGTTTATTTTCCCTCTTCTTGTTTCCTGTTTCCTCTAACAAGCAGCTTGCAACAGAACAAACAAGCAAGGCAGGAGCGCTCCAGGCGAAAGGGGTGTTTTGTGTTTGATTTGAATACATACATATTTTTCTTGGTTAAAACTTGTGATACTCATCAAACACGTACACGAAGGCTGTGAATAAGACCTTTCTTTCTTCCTCTCTGACATGCACACCCTGACTCTTACGAGCACCTTCTCATTTTCACTCTCGCTGTTTGCCTGTGAAGCATAGTCTCTCGCATCCTCGCATGCATGGTCGATAGTCTCATCCTCACGCCCGCTCTGCCATGTACACAAAACCACCTTCTCATCTCAGCAGACCCCAGCTCCTGCACAGCCTCACAGACTCAACATGCACAGCCACCTACACGCTCCCAAAGGCTGTGTTACAGAGAGGAAGATTGCTCTCAAACATATAGGTATATATATGGATATAACTACAGCAGCGATGGGAAGAGAGGAGAGCAAGGCAGGGCTGGGGAGTTGCTTAATCTCTTTGCCCTACAGAGACAAGAAGCACTACTCAGGTGGAGGGGAGAACACAGTCCCAGGGTCCTCATTCCCTCTGCCATGCACAGGCAAGCACCGAGCATCACTCATTCACATCCCCTCGCATGCAGACTCTTACTGCTGTCCCTTAAGGTTTTTCAGTTGTCCTTTCTCATGCATTCTTCCCCCTCCTTTTTGCCTGTCTGTCAGGTCTTGATCACATCACTGTCACAGCTGCTATGATATCAAAGTTTTCTGACAGGTATATATGCTTCTGTCACTCCAGAAGAGCTCTTTAGCACCCAGTCTGCTTCCCGATCTGAGCCAAGGCAGTACTACCGGAAAGCACGGTCAACAGTATCTCATCTTTCTTATGATCACTTCCATTTTCTGCCATCTCCAAGCTTCCAGTGCAGCCCGAGGTTTCCAGCTGCATGGTGGGGATGGCCACATGGCCTGTCCTGACGAGGGGGTAATGGAAACATATTGTCCACCATGATGTGGGCAACAGACGTGCTTCAGAGTAAGCTGGAGTGGTCCCTTTGTCTGTGAAATGGCCACGTGCATCCATAGGGGCTGTGAGCAGCTTGGGGCATGCATGACTCAGAAGGCATTGCGGGTTTTCCGATTACTGTAGCAGTGGCTGGTACCCTTCCAGCAAAGGGATGCTTGAGCACAGTGTTCCTGTGGCTCCTGCTGGGCTCAGCCGGTGCTTGTGTTTGAACTGGCACCAGGCAAGCTAGGAAACAAAGAGATTATTAATAGGGAATGCAAGGAAGGGGAAAGGTGTTTAAACAGTTTCCACTTTGCATGAGTAATTCAGGAGCTATACCCTTCTGTAGTTCCCCAAGCCAGAGCCCAAATCCAACAACAAACTTCTCAGAAGCATCACTCATTAAACTTTAGTACACTGTAAGATAAGGACCTTCCTTGTGTAAGGCCATCAAGCACTGATATTGACTCTCCAGGACGTTTTTAGGATATTTATATCACAATAAAGCCATTTTATTAGAGTCATCAATCAAGAGAGGCTGCATTTTGGCCTGGAAATGATTTTGCTTTGAGTTTCTAGAAAGGAGAAGGGTGAGTAATTATAGGATGCATTATCCTCAATCTCATTTGAAATCTCCTAATTGAAACCACATATGAGTACAGTTTATTGCCTATGAAATAGATGGCAGAGGCATTGCTAACGTAGCTATGGCAAGTACAACCTTCCAGTTAACAGAGAGGTAAAGACTGGTTTTCAGTAGGTAACATGGCGATGGTAGGAGCTGTCTCCATTCACATCTAAGCCAGCAGCTGGTTCCTGGCACATGCTTTGAACTGAAGCTCATGCCCTGCACTGAGCTGAGCTTGTGGTATCTGCGGTTCATCTCAGCTGGCTGCATCTGCTGTCAGGTACCAGCTGATCCCACTGGCAGCATCCAGTGTCTTGACAAGGGTGTACCTGCTCCCACAGCGGGGCTGGGGTCTGCGTGCAGGTGGCTGGAAACTGAGTCTTGGGCAAATGGCGTAGTAAAGCTTGCTGGCTCAGGGTCTGTGCATTGCTGGAGTCACTGCTTAGGTCATGGCACAGTTGTTTGCAGCTGTTCTCCAGGGTGTTGCTGGCCCCTGTGCTGCTTTTCTGCTGTCAGCTCAGCACAAGGGAGCAGGCTTGCAGGAGCAGCGGTTACTTGGGTAAGGAGAGTTGTAGCTTAACATTACCTGTGGGGGCCTCTGAGACTGAGTAATGGCAGGGCTTGAAAACTGTTACAGATATTTGATAATTAATTGGCTGGGAAATCAGTTTATTTTAACGACTCCAGTTAAATACAGAAGAGAGCTAAAAGGACTGCATGTTCATGCGGTGCTAAACTACTTTCAGGGACAGAGAAAGCCCATTACATGTCTCCTTTTATGCCAACAGGGGCTTTTAGTTCTTGTGAAGGCTCTTTGAAATGTGGTTGAAATCTTTATCTTCCCTGAATCCCAGCAGTTTGGGTTTAAGACAGAAAAGGCTGAAGGGTGGTTTATTACCAGGGATCCATCAGGCAGAGGGGGACAGGGAAGTGGAGCTGCTGCCGTAACCTCATGCTTCACCTCTGGCCAGATACTTACTGCAGAGTGGTTCCAGTTGTGGTTTATCACCATTTTATACTGCTCTAGTGGGAGCAATGCATGCAGCTCGGTTAACCTCACTTGTCTTTCTGAGTACTGGCTGGTGTCTCACACATACACACAGTAGCATCATGGAGAGAAGACCTGTAATAGTCTAGCGTGAATGCACAATTTTGGGTGCTTTCCATTCCTCTCAGTGGCTGGCCAAGACTGACCCTTTTTTCCCAGCCTAAGGAAGGAACAGTAAGCGTAAAGTCAGAGAAGAGTTAGTGTCAGGTTCATTTTCCAGCTTATTGGAGGTATCATTGCTGTTCAGAAGGCAGATCTGTTCCTTAAGGAAAAACAACTTGTGCCCTGGTCCTGACCAAAGGGAGAGGGCTTGACCGGGAGCCCAGGATGGAGGTGTTGGAGTGTCCCATTGTTTTTACTTTTATATGTCTCTAGGAAAATATTTTGTGTGTGACTCTGCATATTAGAGACCTCAGCAGCGATGCTGAAAGAGAATATGATCTATTCCTTTATGCAGATTGTGTTTTGGATGTGAACTTTCATCTCAAGCCAGTGTATCTCGTCCTGAGGGTTGTACGGCAAGCGTGGATATACGAACAGCATTCCCAGTGCAGTCATATTTGTCAGAGCCTGCAAAGAGCCTGCAACACCATCTGTTTTAGTGAGCAGATAAGGGATTAAACTGCAGGAATCACGAGATCTGTGCAATACATGAGAGCAGGCCAGATGATCACAGCACAGCTTCTTTCTTCATCAGCTAAGAATAACTTTAACATCCTCCCATTTAGAGTTTAATGTCAAAATTAACTAACATTTCACTTCTATCTCACAAATCTGTAACCGCTCTCCCTGCCCCAGTGCTGGTGCTTTACCCTGCAGCAGATTGAAGCTCAGTGCAGTCCCCCACCTCCACTCCCAGTGAAATTCCAACAGAATGGATAAAAACCCTACAAAACTCAGCCCATCAGCCTGGTGGAGGAACTGCAGGACCTGTCTTCTGCTGCCCTGCTGCTGTCTAAATTGAGCACCTTCACTGGAGAATTTAAGTGTAGATTGTCACCGCAAGGCTGTGAGGTCCTGTGTAAATGTCATGCCGTGCACAGAGGCTGGGGATGCACAGCCACCCATCAGGTGGGCATGATGTGTCCTGCCCTGCACGGCTGATGAGAGCCTACCTCTAGGCAAGTGTAAACTCAGAGCAGGCTACAAATCCTCATCTTTTAAACATTCCCTGGATCCGAAACCTCCTGCCAGCTGGAGCTGCTTTTAGCTGAGCAGACTGAAGTGCTGTATTTAATGAATTCATTTAGAGCCTGGTGTAAGGAAGCTGGGCTGATCCTCATCTAGCGTAAATCCAGGCTTCCCCATTTACTTCAGTGGCTCCTTCTTGGCCCTTGATTTATACCTGCTGAAGCCACAGTTTGGCATCTCTCTGTGCAGTAGTGGACTTCTGGAAGTTATTTACAGCAAGTCAGAAATAGGAATCCAGCTTCAGCCAAGGCCCACATGAGCAGCCTTAGACCCAGCCATGTCAGAAACTAACCTACCAGTTGTACAGAAGGGAACTCTGTGGGGAAGTGGTTTATCCATGCTGTGGATAAGCTGTGCACAGGGGAGAGGTTTCGTTTCACAGCAGGCTCTTGGGAGAAGAGGCAGGGATGTCAGTGGATCCAGATAAGATATCCCTGGGTAAATGCTTCCAGTTGGATTAAGCATCATTGTCTTTGATAAGGAATGAAAAGGGTTCTATGTTCCAGCCAATTTGCACAGCTTGTTTTGCCAATGGCAGAATACTGCAGGTCAGAAGGTGCAGAAGCAGTCAGAGCATCCCCTGTGGTTGTGCTTGTGCTGCCATCAGGAGCTGGGCTGGAGTTCAGGCTCCAGAGCACAGAGCCAAGTGACCCAAGCCGGTTGCCTTCAAACCATGGGGAGGAGGAGCTTGTGCTTCATCAATGTCTGCTCTGTTTGTGTGTCCCTGGGCAAATCCCAACTAGAGAGAAAGACAAGCGTGATCTCTCACTGTAGCACTGAGATAGGTACGCCTGGAGGTGGTATCTGCGTTTGTGGAGGCTGTTTTGCAGCCATCACTGCCCTTCTCTCCCTACCCTCATGCAACCAATGTGTATCAAGTAAAGTTTTGTATGAGATAGGTCAGGTTTGTCAGGTTTTGTTTCCAGCCATAAAATAATTCTGTTGTCTGACTTTGCTTTTTTGTCGCATCCTTTCCTTCTCCAGTGTCCCCCCATATGTGCCAAACAGGCATTATAATACTCCTTTTCCACAAAGCACAAGAGCTCCGGTTCCACAGCATTTAGTCTCTTCGACAAAACTGCTGCTTGCTGTTCGACATGTGCTGCCTTGCAAGACCCAAGTCCTGCAAAGGTCTTGGAGGAAAGGCAACACAAGATGATGTTATGATTAGTTTGATGGCAAAGAGATCTAGCTGTGGGAATTGTTCCTTCCCCCTTTCTCAAGGAATCATACCTTCTTCCCATTGTTTCTGACCATAAGGTTTTAAGCCAGCTCCTGCCTTTCACGCTAGCAGTGGAAACTCCCATCAAATATATCTTGACATTTCCTTTTTTCCACTCTTATCCCTCTCCTCTGCTATTTATTTATTCATAAACATGTCATCCTCTGTAAGGCATATTGTGAATGTGGGGATAAAGGTAAGCTCAGATCAAAGCTCTTGGGAGTTGTCCCTCCCAGCAGCTTCCCTTTATTTCCCCTGCAAGTCTTTTTCAGATGCCTCCTTTCGCGAGGCCTGATGGTGGACAAGAGTGAAGCATTAGGGAGAGGCACAAATTAGCAGAGCAACAAATAAAGGAAAGAGAGTGGACTGAGCATCTGCCTAGCTGTCACAGCTTTGCTGTGGTTTCCACTTAAAGGAGTCCATCAACACACAATATAAATACAACATGTGAGTCTGAAGTTTGCAACACTTTGTTCTATGATTGTAAAACACCCGTTGGACAGATTTTCGTAAGTATGTAATTTTAGGCAGCAAGAGAAGGGGCTGTATTGGTAAAGACACAGTGCCAAATGCTGCTACAAAAATGTGGGGTTTGTATGTTAGTCTGGGAGCTGGTAGACCCAAAAGCAGTTTGACAAATCTGGTCTTAATTTCCATGCTAAGCACAGTTTCACTTGTGATTTCTAAGTGCCTGACAGCTTTACTCCCAGGGTATTTGGGACTACAAGAAGATGCCAATGGCTTTTGGAAATAGTAACACTTCTAGTCTTTGTATCAGTAGTTTTTAACCCGGCCATGGATGACTTCTAACAGATCCTGTTTATGAAAACAAAACCATACCTGTGCCGGTTAACTCCAGTACAGTATACAGAGGTCTGAGGTCTTGCCAGGAACCATTTAGCTGCATGTGAAGTGAAAACAGCAAAAAACATTGCTTCATTTGAAAGAAACTTGTGAGAGGAGTTGCTTGCTCCTGACATATTGCTGAGCTCTGACAGATCAGGAGAAAATTAGTGAGGCCAGGTCACTGTAGTTTGGTCTGTCAGCATCCACTGTGAAACTGCTCCCCACACATCATCTGATGCTCAGCCTAACTTCGTTGTAAATGTCTGAAACAATAGGGGCTTCCTTGTTTTCCTTAGGAGACTCTTCACAAGGTTACCACATGTAGATGACAAGAAGTTTTTCCTCAAGTTTGAACAGGCTTAGTTCTCTTCTGTTTCTGACCCATTACTCCTTTCTAGACCCCTAGGCATCTTGCTAAATAATTCCTCTCTTCCCTCGGTGCTTTCAGCTTTCAAAGAGGTATAGCTTGTCAACATGTCCCTTTTAAGTCTTCTGTTAGTCAAGTTATACATATTTAATGTTTTTAAACTTTCTTTGGATGCTGATCCCTTTCCAGCCGTTGATGGATTTTGCTGTTGCTTGCTTCTGAATTCCCTCCAATTCCCCATATCATTCTGGAAGCAAGGTGCCTTGGATTGACTGCACCAGTCCAGGTGCGCCCAGTATTTGGTGACAGTTGTTTTTTTGGTGGAATTGAAAAAGGGAAGCAGCAGAATCTCTCAAAGGGAATCTGCTTTGTGGTCTCCTCTCTCAGAGCATTATTTTGCGATGGTATTTTGGTACTGGCTTTAGATATGGAAATGAGAGTGTGTGTCTTGCTCAGAAGCTGTTCTCTGCTTTCAAGTGGGAGAGAGATGGAAAAGGGGAAGACGGGTTAAGCTCCTCAAAGGCTTTGTCTACATTAGGCTTTTTTCTTCCTATTTCCCACCATTGCTTGCACGGGTACAGCTCAATCCACAGTGGCACCGATGACAGCTCTGGCACAGGCAGGGAAGCCAACGTGTTTCGCTAAACATTGTCTCCACAATCTCTACAAGCCCTGACTCCACCAGCCACGCTGCAGCAGCAGGAGCTGGAGAAGGAAAAGGTCAGCTGTAAATAATAACTAGAGTGTTTGTACATCAAGGAGGTGTCCTTCGTTGAAATGCAGCGGCAGGGAATGAGCAGGCAGGATGAGCTCACTTCCTCATTCGTTCCAAAATGCCACCCTTCTACTGCTAGCAGCCCAAGGGAAACGCCTGGAAGGGAAGATGATAACTTATTTGAGCCACCTCTGATACTCTCACAAGATCAGAAAAGAAGGGAAATTAAAGTCTTTATTTTCACTATTGTTGCTTCCATTCCCACTCTGATTTGCTTCTCCAAAGAGTTCCCTGGTGCGAGTCTTTCTCTTCCACTGCCTCCAGGACAAGGGCTAGTGCTTCAGACGTGCTATTCTGTTTTCCCTTTTGGGGGAGTATGAGATGCAATGGACATTAGGGCCCACAAAATAGAAAGCAGATTCCTGTGTCGAGTAGCGTGCTTCTCCGCTATTAAAGGAACTATTTCATATGGTACAAAACACAGGAGACACCTGCCAGTTTCACATAACACTTTAATCTGACATTCTTTCGTTTGTGTGCCAATTAATGGTTAACTGACAAAATTCTCAGCCAGAAAGTATCATCAGGATGAGGATGTTAATGAGTTTGAAAGAAAGGAAAAAAGGGCAGAGGTTTGAGAAATGCCTGTGGGATAAGAACGGCAGAGTACAAACTTACAAGGTGGAATGCAAGCTGTCATTCAGAGAGGAAGCCAGATTACACAAAGAGTAGATTTAGATTAGATTAGATATAAAGAAGAAGTTCTATACCGGGAGGGTGGTAAGGCACTAGAAGAAGTTGTCGGGAGAAGTTGTGGCTTCCCCATCCCTGGCAGCGTTCAAAACCAAGCTGGTCAGGGCTTGGAGCAACCTGGTCTAGCAGAAGGTGTCCCTGACTATGGCAGAAGGGTTGGAACTGGGATGGTCTTGAATGTCCCTTCCAACCCAAACTGTTCTGTGATTCAGCGCTTTGCTTGGGGCTGGATTAATAGACTTTTATGGCTGGGAAAGATCATGAAATTATGTAGCTGGTGATTTATATTGTACTTTCAGGAGGTGTTCCGCCACCCTTTGAAACATCTGTCACTGATCATGGGAGAGTGGTTACTGGATTGTGAGGCCCAATGCTCTGACCTTGTAATACCATTCACTGCTGCTACCAGCCCCATTTCTTTCCCCAAACACTCAGGTGTGGATATCTGGGCACTTATTTGCTCCTCTCCATGGAGGGGTGCTGCCACTGCAGACCTCTTGATCACTGCCGATACCTTGATCACCACCCCAGCAAGCATTAAGGCTGGTGACCAGCATCAGTCCCTGAGAAGCCTTTGGTCCTAATCTGTTTGGCTGTATTTTCCCATGTCAGAAACCTTCCCAGAGGTGGTACATGGCTTTGGGCCACATGGCAGCCAGCTCTTCCTCACCCATCGAAGGCTTCTGCAGTCCTGTGGACATGCCTCTCATTTGCAGCAGCCCCGAGAACACATGCTGATGCTGTCACACTGCTGCATGGGTTGGCATGTATGGCACCTTGCTTTTTGGAACTGGGCCATGGCACCACAGCATCAATCACAGGGACTGTTTTTCAGGCTTACATGTGCCTCTGCATATGTGATTGTGAGGGGGAGAGCTGCGGAACTCCCCTGTCATCTCTCCAATTACAAAATACATGAGGTGGTGCCCCAAAGTTCCAGTTGCAGTTATTTTGGTCTTAAGTTCTGTAGTTCCCTTCCCCGAGCAAGCCACTGGATTCCACAAGCTGTTTGCAGTGCCAAGTCTATCTTCAGCTGCAATGAGCTGATTTGCAAATCTCTCCCTTACTCTGTGACAGCTTCTGGTGACACCTCCTGCATTTTTAGCTTGAAACTGGGGTGGGAGGAAGGGACCCGAGAGCACACAAAACACTCTGAAGCTCTCTCTCATGTTTGTGCTGTCCCTCTTCTGCACCCACTCTCTCCTCACCTGCCCTCACTCTGGTTCTTCCTTGTTGCCCCACTCTTTCAGAGCTGCCCTTTGCATTACTAATCTGTGGCATTATCTCATTCTTCAGTAGCTGTCTTGACGTTTCTCAGCAGCTTTTGCCTCTTCCCCTCCTTCTTTCTCTCCCTGCCTTGCCACCCCATGATGTAGCACTGCCTTTCTCCATCTGCCCGATTGTTTCTCTGCTTTTTATCTGGGTGCTGGAGCTCCAGGTGCTGTCATTCTCCACGGCAGCACAGAATGTTTCACATTGCCTCTGCGGCTGAATAATTACCAGATACAGAGGCACGTGGACTTCCCAGCCAAACCCTCCCTCTCCTCCTGCCAGAAAAGGAGATAGCATCTCTGAAACACACTTCTTTTTAGAAGGAATCCAAGGGAAAAGTTGGGAAGTAGCTTTCCTGGAGTTACCTCATGGTGACCACATCAAAGTTACCTGTGGGGTACTGGAGGTCCAGGTAGAAGAAAGAGGTGATTTCCAGTACTGAGTTTGTGAAGGAAAATAAAGGGGATGATAGTCTGTATGGGTGACTTATTGGTACTCCCATTCTCATTCTTGATGTATCCCCCAACCAGAAAAAGTCCTAATGGTGCAGAGACTCATCAGTAGCTGTTTGATTTCAGGTCCTTTTACAACTTTGGCATAAAACCCAATATTCAGTTCACATAAGTGACTAATTATCATTGTCTTTCAGTGAATTTCAGTTCCTAAGTGACTGCAGGTACTTTTTAAATGTCAGCCGATGTCTTAGCTCTGGCAAAAACAGTCTTTAGCGTAAGTGCGATGCAACCAAAGGGCAGATCATCTGGCAATGTTCCCCACTGCCATCCTGTATCATCTCTGCTATTCCCTGGTTTCCCCTTTTAATGCTACAGAAGCCCCGTGATGTTAGAGGGAGCTGCAGACAGCAGAGTGAGGCATGTGTTCCTGGTTGGACATTTCACTAAGGCTATGTGATCACAGCTGATGAGCATTGCCTTATCATGCTGGATCAAGATCAGGGCCAGGTTTATGGCTGGACTAAAAGGGACACAGAGGAGTCCTCAGCTAACCCAAAAGGAAAAGAGGGAGCTCAGGGTCTCCTCAGCAATCTCAGCCTCCTGACTGATCTCAGTGCAAGACCCTGATGCAAGCTGTCAGAGCACTTGGCACTTCTGCAAGCATCAGCCAAAGAGCAGTTCAGCCTCCCTGCACACACGTGGGGAGCAAGTCTCCTCTGGCAGGAGTCCTGTAGCTGAAGACAGTCACTCCAGATACGTGCCTCGGAGTGGCAAAGAGCCATTAAGGGTTTCCTGGCTATGCTGTAAGAAAACAGAGGGTTTTCCCTAGGTCTGATGAGATATAGTCTGAGGCTTTTCCTGTCTTTTTAAGTTTTAAACTGTGCTGGGATCTGGCTGGGATGGAGTTAACTTTGCTCATAGCAGCGCATACTGTTTTTTTTAAGAAGGTACTTCTGCTGGAATGGACATGAACTGAAGTTGTTTATGCAGGTATTCTGATCTCCAGCTGACGGGAAGAGCAATAAATCATGCCAGTAGAAGTTCTCTTACTCTGATATAGTTACATCCACCCCTGTTATGTAGTTACATCTCCCTGTAGGAAAGTATTGGCATTACAATTACTATAATTGCTCTATTTCTGGGTTTTTTTTTCTCTACAAACATGTACTCTTAAATAGTAATTTTAACAGAAATACAACCCTTTTAAGGCCAGCGTGTGTTTGCTAGTGAGAACCCATTCAGCTAGCTGTCTTTTTAGGTTGGCTTTTTTGTGTGTATTTCCTTGGGTTTCATTTTCCACGTGTATCACATGGACTGAGAGACGAGGATGCTCACAGCAGAAGAGCAGTTCTGCACTGATAGTCATATTCACCAGTTGCCATTCTTTTTTGCTTTCGTTAAAAAGAGGTAATGGGAGAAAGAGTGAGATAGGAACATTTCTGTACCAAGGCACTGGGGAGTCCTCGTCTAGAAAGCTGGGTATGAATTCTGGTCACAAAAGAGGAATTCACACTGGAGCAGGTGCTGAGAAGGACTACAGGGGTGTTTAGGACAATGGAGAGTCTATCACACAAGAAGAAACTAGGAGAGTTTGGCTTGTAGAGCTCAGCAAGATGAAGGCTGAGAGGGAATATGATTGCTCTCTGTGAACACGCTGGAAGATAAGCACAGGGAAGAGAGGAGGGCTATTTAAGCTAAAGGATGTTGCTGGCATGAGAGGCAATGGATATGAACCAGACTTAGGAAAACAGTTTCTAATCAGCAGAGCAGGAAGACTTTGAACAGCCTTCCAAATGAAGCAAGGGGAGGTACCCACACCAAACACACTAGGCTTAAGTAGGAATAGCCCCAAATTGTCACCTGAGTGCAGACGTACCTGCAGGCAGGTATAACGACCAAGGTCACAGCATCATACGGCTGAAAGAAAGCATGGACGGTTTCCCCCTCCTGCCATTTTCCAGTGCAGGACTGGCCTTAAGCAGTAGTTTCTAAATCCCTCCGAAGGCCTGTGTTATCATGCTGGCAGTAATGGCTCAGGAGTTATTTATGCCACATTTTGGAAATCCGTCTTGCTTTGTCTCAGCATTCACTCTCAAACAGTGACCCTGCTGTGGGTTGTGGCGCATCAGGAGAGGAGCAGTAGCTGGACTAGGCTGGGGAAAGAAAGGAACAGTGGCACAGGGAGAAGGAGGAGGAGTTTGAGCAACACCTCACACCTGTGTGCATTCAAATTTGGTAAAATGAGGCTTTTGGTGCTTGGCTGAGTGGAGGTTTCAGATGCTCAGCTGATGCAGTATCCCACTGCCATTCACTTAGAAGGCCCTCGCTTTTGCAGAGATGAAGGTATTTTCAGCCATGACTGTCTTCTATAGCATCTCCTGCTGAGGACAGCCTGATCCAGAGCAGTGGGAACCAACAGCTCCTACGTCAGTCCTCCAGACTGTGTGCTCCTATGTGCTCTGGTGGGGACTGTACACCAGGGACAGGGAGCTGGCTTCTGCAGCAGCAGCACTGCATTGCTCTTGATGTGCTGGCGGGGTCCAGCACTGCAGTGTCATTGCAGGGTCTGGCTGGACTCGTCCCCTGAGTACCCTGCCTCAGTGGTTCAGGGCTGGCATGCTCATGGTCTGTCCCTAGACCTTTCTGCCCATGTCCGTGCTGGGGCACAGCAGTAGCGCTGGGGTCTTACTGTCCCCCCAAGTTGACCATTGCTGTGTTCAAGTCCTTGCTTGCCATGCAGGGAAGGGTCGAACAGCATAAAAAGACAAGACCAAACAGCGTGTGTTTTGGTCTTGAGCTTTCCTCACAAGGCTGCTGTTACTGTGCTTAACCACCACATTAGCTTTCCAGGATCATACTTTGCAACACAACAGAGAATTTGTCTTGCACATTCAGAGCTGGCAGCCAGGAGCTGATGTTGCTTTGTGCCAAACAAGCCGTGTTTGATCCCTCTCTCTTTTCCCTCTTGCCACTTTGCTGCTGGGGGTAGAGGGCAGCAGGGGAAGCTGTTAGCTGGATCCTGCGACTGTGTGAAGTGCGAAGATTAGAGCGGGCTCATCACAGAGCCGAGGGGAAGGCAGGAGATCTGATCCAGGGCAGGCTGTGACATCCTCTGGCGAAAGGGGGTCATCTCCCTTGACAAGTGCAATGGAGTGGGTTTTGGGCGCTTCACCGCATGTGCAGCACCGAGTTTTGGTCTGCTGCACAGAGATTGTCTTACAGAAGAGCCAATCAAAGCGTTAATGGTGAAGAGATGATTAAAGAGGATTGTGGGAATTATGACAGAGCTGTTGCCACAATGTGCTTTGGAGAAAGAGGGTAGAAAATGCAGTCCAAAACCATACTATCTGTTGCTTTTTCCCCTGTCTGAGGTAAGAGCTGTAGCTTGCTGGCAAAGTATTTCATTAATCCTAGCAGGTCACTTCTTCTCACTAGTGGGGCTCTAGCAGAGAATGGTGGGATTGGGTCTGCTGTAAACAAAAATACTTATTTGGAATGACAACAGCACTTAAAAAACCCAAAACAATTATCTCAGGTTCAAGGTGACCCAACACATCATTGATAATGCTGTAAAATCCTTGCCATGTTAAAGTAATCATTTAAACAGCAACTTTACGAGGGCTTCCTTCCTGCCTCTTCATCACTTTAGGCTCTAAATATCAACCACCCCTTCCAGACACCATTAAACTTACCCTGAAAAGACCCCCTTGAAGGCAATAATATACTCTCACTCCATCTCCATAGCCTAGGGCCGTAGCTCTGTGCTGGTTTCCCTGAGGCAGGAGGGGAAGCACTCTGGTGAACTCAAGCTCTCCTACATCCTCCTCCTCAACTCTTGCATCTCCCACCCTGGCAGTGGGGCTTCCAGCCCTTGGAGCCTGTGCTGGGGCTTTCCAACCAAATGCCGCCTCTCAGCAGCGTGCCCATCTGTTCCCTAGAGGGAAGGGAGGTGGAAAGCTTAGGGCCGAGAGCTGCTGGAGTGACAGACACAACATCAACTGCGAGGAGTGTTACAGCAACATGTTAGGAAATCAACGCACAGTGTGGTGATGCCTCGATGGGAGGAGAAGCAGGAGTCCTTGGGGCTAGGAGTCAAGCACCAAGTGAGGCAGAGCAGGTGGTGAGACCTCCAGCCTTGGTGCTCATCAGGCGAGCTGTGGATGGCTGAGCCTCCCTCTCCTTTTCTTCTCTTGCTTTCTCACCTATCAATAGGAATAAAGCCAAATGCTTTCAAGAAGAGGGAAAAAATACATCTTCCTTACCCAGATGGAGTTTATCTCAGAGTCTATGAAGGCAGGCTTGCACCAGTGCTGGTTTGCCCCAGCACTGCTTGTTAGAGAGTGTTGTGGTTTAACCCCAGCTGGCAACCGAGTACCACTCGCTCGCATCCCCCCTGCAGTAGGATAGGGAGGAGAATCAGGAAAAAGGTGAAACCTGTGGGTTGAGATAAGAACAGTTTAATAATTAAAATAAGGTATAATATAATACTAATACTATTAATACTAATAATACTGCTAACACTAATAATGAAAAAGAAAATCACAAAAAGAGAATAAGGGAAAGGAAAAAAACAGCAAACATAAGTGATGCACAATGCAATTGCGGACTGACGCCCATTTGAAGTGATGGGTCCTCCTAAAGGTCCTAAAGTGTTCTCCTGCAGCAAAAATATCACCCCCTCCTCTCCTCTCCCTCCTGCAGCACAGCTCAGCCCTATCATCTGCATTTGCAAGTGGGGAAACTGAGGCTGGGATAGGCGTGTGGGATGGCCCAGGTTCCTTTCTCCACATTCAGTTTCCAACCATCCTGTCCTGGCTGGCTGTCTTGTGGTTGTTAGCCACTGTGGGAGAACTGGAAACACACCTGTAACAGCTAAATATGGTGCCATCACTAAAAAAACCCAGGCGCCAAGGAGGGCTAAAGGAGCAGGACAGCAAGTTCCTTCTGTTTGCCAAGTCCCTGCAGTGGTCATGCAAGTCATGACCATCATCACTAGCTGGTCCTCTTGTTAGCTGCATCAGAGATGTCAAGAAATTAAACCTGAAACCCTAAGGAAAAGCAAAATGGATGGATTGCAAATCATTTATTAGCGTTCACTGATGCTGGTGCTAATGCTTTCAGTAAGCCTAATGAAAAGTGTTTGACTGTCTCTGTGAACTTGATTATTGATTATTAGTGAACAATAAGAGTCATTTGATATCTTGCGGATGCCATGCTCCTATTGCATTGCAGTTAGGATGTCAGTTAAAGTGCCATTTAATATTCTATTAGTATTGAATTAGCACTTATTACACTGTGAAAATCATCACCATAAATCCTTATTAAAACATGATCCATACAGCTGGGTGGCATCTTTGGCAGACTAAGAGGGTGCGTGTGTGCAGATAGACATACTGAGATGCATCATCTGGACAGGAGAAGGCTCAAGGGGGGACCTTATCACTCTCTACAACTACCTGAAAGGATGATGGAGCCAGGAGGATCAGTTTCTTCTCCCCAGTAACAAGTGATAGGGTAAGAGTTAATGACTTCAAGCTGTGCCAGGGGAGGTTTATTTTCGATATTAGGGACAATTTCTTCCCCAAAGGGTGGTCAGGCATCAGAACAGGCTGTCCAGAACAGTGATGAAATCACATTCACAGAGATGTGAACACCCTGGAAGTGTTCACAAACCATGTACATGAGGCCCTTCAGGACATGGTTTAGTGGTGAACGTGGCAGTCCTGGGGGAAAGGTTGGACTTGGCCTCAAAGGTCTTTTCCAACCTAGTGGATTCTATGATTCCATGATCACCCATGTGGATTCATGTTCGGAGCATGCCAGGACTTGGAATTTCCATGTTTGTATGTTGATTTTCCCTGACAGCTTGAGAGGAACAGGTATGCTGAACAGAACAGCTCGAATCCATTTCACTTACCCTTCCCATTTTCCTTGCAAGGTTGTCTGACTGTAGCTATTGACCATCTTCATAGGGCTGACCTCAGAGGGTGTAGGACAGGTCATGACAAGTTTTTAGCAAAGAGGAGGGAAGGGTGAGTGTCCCATCAGCAGAGAGAGAGGATGAGGCTTTGTTCTAGTTGCACCACTGAGCTGTTCCTGACCTGAGGGACACTGCAGGGTCATCTTTGCTCCCTCCAAGCATAGGCTTTTACTGACTAGGTGCAAGGCAGAGCCACAGTGTGTTGCACTGTATCACATAGCACTGCAGTGTAGGTCTGGAAAGCATCCTGTCAGGGCTGGTGCAATGCATTGGTGTGCTGGGGGATTTTCAGTGGTGACTCAGAAACTTTAGCTGTTAATCTGCTCAGCTGCTCATGGCCACCCCCTTGGAGCTTTCACAATCCAGAAAGGGGCTCTGAACACTTTTGGAAAAGACTTAACCCTCAATACTGACTCTACTCTGAAATGTGTGTGCAAGAAGACTGGTGACCTTAAGGCAGCTGGCTCTGGAGACACACTGGGTGTCCCTACAGGGTCCCTGCTCCCAGGTCTGGGGCTCAGTATTCTCCCTGGGTCCTTGCTTGTACCTGCTACCACTGGTGATTACAGCCTGGGGTGCCCAACTGAACCAGGGCACTGCCATAGAATCATAGAATGGGTGGGGTTGGAAAGGACCGTAAGATCATCCAGTTCCAACTCCCTGCCATGGGCAGGGACACCTCACGCTAGAACATGTCACCCAAGGCTCTGTCCAGCTGTCACAATGGTGCTGGTTTCTACATGTAGAAGTAGTGCCCTAACAAAGCACAGCTTTTAAAAACAACATAGATCACAGCTGAGAGCTTACCTTAGGGCAAGTGCCTGCCTGGCCAGGAAGGTAGACTCTGGCCTTCCTTGATTGGATGGTGCCAGTGCTGACTGGGCCTTTTGGACTGCTCTGTAAAGCAGAGGTTTGTCGTATCAGAGCTGCTTCCAGCTTGCCTAGCAGCATGGCATGCCGTCCATTGATGTCCACACAGCCTGGCTTCCCTCCTGCCCACAGGTAACCCCAGAAGAGCTCGGGGAGCAACCATGGGCATGCCAAAGGGAGGAGGTGAGAACTGCTGACTGTAATGGTAGGGTCATGTCAGGTCATGTCGCAAGGGACGGCAGCTGCAGCACAGCATGAATGAAATGCATTCAGAGGAACTTGGAAAATGTCTGACCCGTGCTAAGAGGCTGTATGAAAGCCTACTGTCAAATACTTGTCTTATCTTGAAGCAACAATCTTTATCCTCTCTCTTTGCTCTTGCAAGCACACCGCATGCATGATTAGCTAGGAGGAGAGGTGCCGGATTATTTGGATGCTGGTAGGTTGTGGGCAGAGCTCTGAGAGGTGAAGGAGCAACAGCTCTGTAGGCTAAGCTTCCCTCTTTATCCGCAGAGCAAACATGGTTTGTGCTGCTGCAGGGCAAACCCTCTCAGCCTGTCTGAGCCTGGCCTTGATGGGTATGGCTGCCAGGGTGAAAGAGGAGTTATGTCCCCGTGTCTTCTTCAGCCTTAGACCTCTCATTGGCATCTCTTCGTCTCTTCTGTGAAAGCCACCTTCTGGAGGTGGGAAGTGGTACAGAGCAGGTGCCTTCTACCAAAATGCATTTGTCTTCACAGCACCTTCTGTTAAGGAACAAAATGCTTGTCATGCAGTTCCAATTGGGTTAGTCTGCCCTCTGCCTGGTAGAGGCTGGCAATCAGGGCCATGGCCGTTGCTGGTCCTGGTGCTGCTCCTCTGCCTGCTGCCCCTTGCTGTCATTCCTCCTCTCCTGTCTCAACTAGGATGTTGCCAGGACATGCTGCATGTGTCAAAGGGATGGCAGTGACACCCCTGAAGCCTCTCCTTTACACCCTGAAATCTGCACTTGCCTGCACAAGTGGGCAGATGTGCATTGGCAAGACTCTGCGTGTGTGTGTTAGGAGGGTGGTGTTGGTGGAGTGAATCTCCTTTTCAACAAAGCTGTTTCTTGCTAGGGGGATGGAGAGGGGACATACACTAGAGCTCCTTCCCCTTGTGCCGCTGAAACTGAGGGATGGAGTGGCTGTGCCCTCTAGCTGACACAGCTCTGAACCTTTGCCCTCCAGGCTTGGCAGGGGTCTGGGAAATAACACTCTTGTATACTTGAAGGTGAAGGAGAAGCATGGGAAGAACTCCTTCTGACCTTTCCCATTGGCAGGGTTAGAAGGGATTTAGTGACCAGGATCTCTTGTAGTCTTCCAAAGTCCTTTTTGATGCAGGTGTAGGCTACAAATCCTATGGACCAAACGTTTCTGAAACCCTTCCAAAAACCACTGTGAAATACATGACCATGAGGCAGCAATGGTGAGGAGATGATGTGGTTCTCTGGCAAGGCACGAGTGTACTGTGAAGTTTCTGAGCAAAGCAGTAAATGGAAAGGACAAAATGGAGATGATGGAGAGGTTTGCTAATCTCCCGCTCGTCTTTCTTGTCCTCTGCAGGTGTTATGTAGAAGACAGAAGCTCCAAGGTGGCCTGGTTAAACCGTTCTGGCATCATTTTTGCTGGAGAGGACAAGTGGTCTCTGGACCCTAGAGTAGAGCTGGAGAAGAGAAACCCCCTGGAATACAGCCTGCGGATCCAGAAAGTGGATGTCTATGATGAGGGGTCCTATACGTGTTCAGTGCAGACACAGCATCACCCCAAGACTTCCCAGGTTTACTTGATCGTGCAAGGTAAGCAACATGGCTGAGAAGAGAAACAAAAAGCAAGGCACAAGGGGTGGAGGGATCTGTATCTATCTTAGAGAAACCCCAAAGTCAGTATCCTTTCATGGTATAACAGAGTAAACACACTAAGGAGATCACCAATACTGGTAAGGGCATTATGAAGTTTGTTTGTTCCATCCTGTCCAGACCAGAATACCAAATGAGTGAATTTACTCAGCTTTGGTTTGTTTTGCTTTTAATCTTCACACCATTCTGTCTATCTGCCTATTTATCTAAAATATTTATAGAGCAGCTTAGATAGATAGTTGTGTATGAATGTGTTTGATACATATTACAGATATATTCAGCTTCTACATTATCATTCAGGCAGGAGTTTGTTGTTTCTTCTGCTTTGTCTGGTAACCCCAAATGCTGCAGATTTTTACGTTCCCCAACAAGAGTTTGAATCTCTCTGGATATAAATGCATGCATGAAGGGACTCTTGCTGGTACCACTTGGCAAGCTTTAGAGTGTTTCTCTGCAAGGTGAAGTCTGGATGTATGGTCAGAGGTGATGCTTAACATGTGAGTTTAGTAAGACAGAAAGCTCCTGCTTAGTTTTCTTGCACAAAATCCTCCCCCAGCAACGTGAATAGCAGCTCGGCTTGGCTGAGTGTTTGCTGGAGCATGCAATGCACTCACCAGCCCTGGAGGCGTACCCTGCCTTGCTGCATAGCTAACTGGCTGTAGGTGTTTTATTGCTAGTAAAATCTGACAGCACACCATTTTCATTTACCTGCCAAGAAAAACATAGGTACAAATTAATTTTACAGCCATGCACATGTATTATTAATTCCATTTGTGCCTATTAGGCATGGGCCTAAGCAGGAAAATTGGGTTCTGTGCCTTAGCTTTCACCTAAACATGTGGGTGTCCAGCTCTGAAAGACTGCCACCTTTCTGAGGATGAGAAAATACAGGTTTTGGCACACCTAAACTCTAGGTGCCTGTAAACAAGGTACCTGTGGATAATCTTTTTTCTAATGCCCACCACAGATTTAAGAACAAACCCATTGCAACATCGTGCTTCCTTTTAAAGCGCCAGGTCCTGTAACCCTGTAATTAGGTGAAACTCAGAGCCTTGATTTTCCCAAAATTAAATTTAATCTGGTAAAAACAAAAAACCCAAGCAGAATATAATAACTACAAAATCCTTTTCCATTTGGAAGGGTTATACTCATCATTTTAAAACCATGCTTTAAAAATAACCTGAACTAATAAAACTAATTTGTTACAGAATAGTATCTGTTAGAAAATAATCTTTTTTTCTCTCTGACTATTATTTTCTCATATTGATTATTATTATTCTCAGATTTGGAGGTTGTCTGCCTGAAAAATAGCCTGCCGCTAGTAAAAATGAAAGGAGTTTGGATATTGAGTTTAATCTTTTTAGTTGTATTTATTCAATGCATTTTATTTACTTCTTTTTGTGTTCATACATTTAAAATCATTGTCTGTGTGAAGCTCTGGTCATCCCAAATGTAGAAGTAAAGGAAGAAAAAGAAAATACACCTCCTGAAAAGATTAAATAACAGGGTGGTCAACGGGTGCGCCTGGTAATCTGGCAGGAGGATTCTTGCAATGATGGTCAATGATTCTCTATGAACAAGCCCAGGGAAACCAAAGCAAGGTCAGAGACTCCTTGCTAGCCTTGCACACATTGGTGATGCCTGGATTTGTTAGTGAAAGATCCTGCAATGATAGTGCTCATGCCCTGGCAGCAACAGGGGGCTTCTTGTTCTGCTCAGTTAGCACTGTCACACGTATTTCTGCTCCCCACTGTGCTGCGTGCCAAAGGCAAGTCCTTAATCTCCCCCAGTGGAACTCCCTTATCTGTATATATAGCCAGTGTGAAAACCCAGCCCCTGTTACCCCTAGAAACAATGGGATAGCTATAGCAGAGACTAACAAACAGGTAGGAAGGTACTAGAGTGATGCCGGAGCCCTTTTAATCAGAGAAGACCACTTCCATGTCCACAGTGCCAGCTGAAATAGATGGGCTTTGGTATATCCTGAGATCACTGCAGGCTAATGGAGCTGCATTGTAGGAGCAGGTCCTTTCCTCCCTTGAGAAAATCAGCTTTCCCTGGGGTGAGCTCTGCTCACTGAACACTGCTGGTCAGAGCTGCAGCAGCATGTCTCAGAAAGAGGGCCATCACCTCTCTAATGTGTGTGCCCGTGCCCTTCTATATTTTCAAGGGAAGAGCCAATTCTACCTTGTCTGCCAGCACCCACCTCTGCACAGACAACTTAGCCTGCTCCTTTCCTCTCTGAAGTATGTATGTCTACTCTCAGGTGAAACATATTGCAGAGTTCTAAAAGAGGGGCAGTGAAAGAACAACAAAAAAGTCTTCTTCATAAGTCTTCCCTCCTTTCTAAACTTAAAGCCAACTCCACTGGTAGAAGTAGGCATCCTATGGCCATCTATTCTGTCTTTCTGACCCACTGCTTGCATGGTAGATTGGATTGGAAGCATCTGTTTCTGCTCAGCTCAGTTGTTACCAGATGCTTGTACTGCGCTCTCTGCGCTGGGGTGAATGCATGAAGAGGCCGCTTTCAATCACCACCTCACTCAAAAAGCATTTTGTGTTGCTTCAGTGGGGGTGTAATGGCTATTAGTGAATCTTTCTGTTTACTACCCCAGATATTTCTGTTGGCATCTGGTCGGAGTAGCAAAGAGCTGGAAGGACCCATAAGAGATAATCTGGCTCTTCTCCATGCAGTCAGACAAGATCAGCTATACAGTAGCTGCCACTAACATGTATTCTTTGAAGACACCCTGTGCCTGTGCAACCAGTGCATGGCCATTATTATACTCACTTTGACTTGGAAAGCTTTTATGATCCAAATTGATTTTGCTGCCAATTATTTCTGGTCCTTCAAAGACACGTGGTGGTAATTTCTCCTTTTACTCAAAACTACCTTTTATCTGCTAGAAGCCCATTAATCCTTGTGTTGCAGACCTCTGTACTCCATCTTAACAGTCTCACTGCTTCTCGCAGGTCATATTTTCCAACCCTTATGTCATGTGTATTTCACTAATGTCTGGTTTGTCTACGTGTTTCCTTAAGTGTACTGTCCAAACCAAAGCAAGAGTTCCAGTTTAGGATTAAGTTGTGCAGATAAAAGTACCAAGTGTGTTTCGTGTATCATACTTCACTTACCTAACCCCAGAATGAGATGAGATTTACCCTTTTTTTATGGGTGCCTCATTGCTTTTGCTTATTCATTCTCTCTGCTGTTTTCTAAGCCTCTCTTACTGGTTTGCAGCACAGTCTGTAGCTCATTCCCCACTCCTGTATGTAGGCATTAGTTGTTTCCCACCCTTCTTCCAGAGCATAGCACTTCGTGTTCGCTGTAGTTGGATGCCATCTGGTTGGTTTCTCCATGAAGACCATTGGAGACCCTGGTCTCCAAAGAACTTGCACATGCCCCTAACTTGGTGTCATCAACAAAAGTCAGGTGCCTTCTTTCCGTTCCATTATGAAGGTGTTAATTAAAGTATTGAAGAGATCAGAGCACAAAAGTGGACTGTGGTAGCAACCCACTAAAAACTCCATCCCTGGTGGATAGCAGTCTAGTGGTTGCAGCTATTTGAAGCATCCTGATGGTGATTTAACATCCTCCATATTCTCTTAGCTTGTTCAAGAGACTGTTCGACCTTCTGAAGTCAAAATATATTACATCATCATACATACTGGTTCTGCATTATCTTTTATGTCAGATATCCTACAAAAAAAAAAGGGGAATGAGGCTGGGATGACATGATATGTGCTTACCAAAAGAACATTGCTTATTTTTTTTTTTTTACTGTATTATTATGCTTATAAATTAGATGTTTAATTGCTCATTCCAGTATGTTGAGTAACTTTTCCAGGAGAATCAGTCGTAATGAGGATGTGGTGGCTGTTCCTTTCCCAGCATTACCTTGGGTTATTCTTTTAGAGCTATATCTTCAAGCCGTTCTCAGGTATTAAATATCAGTGGAGAAATCCCTACAGTCATAGAATCACAGAATGTTTGGGGTTGAAAAGGACCTTAAGATCATCTAGTTTCAACCCCCTTATTTGTCTCATCAGGGTCACAGGCACAAAAGGCACAGTGATTTTAGCAGGCATTGGGTTTAAAAGGTTTCTGCAATAAAGTCTTAGGCCTGTTCAAGTCAGGCTAAAGGAATAACTCTTTCAACTAGGAGCAAGCAGATGGTTGCTGTATTTGCAGGCCAGAGCCTTTACAGCAAGGCAGCATTGTGAATGGAGATGGTTGGGAACTTTTCAGCGAAACTAAAGCATTTCACTGGTTTGGGCTTTGATTAAAATTTAATAGGGAAGGTTTTACAGGTCTGAGGTGCTTTTTCTAGTCAAAATCGGGAAGAGAAAAAGGTACAGCATTGCCACAGCCTATCTAAAAGATACAGCATTCAGCTGAGGTATGAAGAACTCAGGTTTGCGTTTGTGCTCAGACCCTGGGAATCCTGCAGGCTCACTAACATTTCTTGTGATTACCAGTTATTGGCTGTTCAAAAGATGTGGGCTCTCCCTTGCTTTAATGTTTATTTCATGACAAGAAACAAAAATCAAAAGGGCTTTGTGATTTTGGCAAAATGAAATCAAATTTGGAACCGTCAGCAGCAAATTTTCACAAAGAGGAATTCTTGTTTACTGCCCAGCCCTAATCACAAACTCCAAGTCAAATGCATAGCAGCTAAAGGCCAAATCCTACAGTTTTCTTTCAAACTGATAGGCATTCGTGTATGAAAAGAACCACAGGGTGTAGCCTTTCTCCGTTATGAATTGCTTTTGTAGAGCTCCTTGCTTGCAAAGGTTCAGACTGACCATGCATTGTTTCAAAGTGGTATAAAGATGTACTTGTTGCTGGGATTTAACCATAGAAAATTTGTTATTAACTCTATGTGGTAGATTAGCTGTGCCCCCTCTCAGTCCCCTCCCTTGAAATTAAAGGACTTTGTGCTGGTGACTGGTAAAACACTGCAGAGAGAAATTGTTTACCCAGGAAGGCAGCTGAAGCCAGCCTGGCTTCCCCTGTGTAAGCAGTGCTCTGCCAGTGAGCCCCTTATAAGAGCTGGGTCTAGGGCTGGGGAAGGAAGGGATTTACCACCATCCACTCAGCTCTTTGCCCTCATTGCTGAGGACAGAGATGGGGAAAGATTATGACTGTGAAAAGGCTTTCTGAGCAGAACTGCAGCAAGGAACATGAGCGTGTTTTATACGAGCATGAAGTCACACATCAGGTGGAGGTAACTTCTGCTGGTCATCAGCCTGGGACCCTAGCCAAACCAAAGAGGGGTTCATCCAACCAAATGTAGGTGTTACCACTGGAGTGGGTCACCTTGGACTCCCTTTGTCGTTAGTTACAGCTTATGCTGAAGCAGTAATTCAGAACTCATCAGACACAATGTCAGTGTCCCTCCATTGGCTGTAACGGGAAGCCTAAGGTGAACAGTCCATATGGTGCCATGCATCCTTTTAGTCTTTCCAGATCCTTTTCTGTCAATCTCCACTGGAGTTTATTCCCTACCAGAGTACAGGGTTGGGAGCTGTTAGTGCTTGTAGTGGGTTGCTGGGACACCAGAGGTGGGCTGATTATGAGCTCAGCTGAGCTGTGGTGGGAGCCCTTCTTCCTCTAGCATTCCTGGCCTTCCATCTCTTCAGCCAGCACTGCAAGCAGAGCGGTTTGAAGAGAGCTGAAGCTGCTTTTCCTTTGCTGAGCCAGACAATAAGGATGTGGGAGTTAGATGTTGTTTGCTTCCTTGCTTTGTCGGCGCGGAGCCCAGAACTTGGAGGGATCTTTCTGAGCGCTAACACTGTAGTGCTTTCAATTCCATAGAGTCTGCAGTAGGTAAGACCGAGCACAGACCCCTTTGTCTTTTTCAGGACATAGTCCCAATGGGAAAATGACACTGAATCTGGCATGCTGTTGCAAAGAATAATGAGATAACATGGGAGTATGAATTTTCTTGGAGGAAGAAAAGAGGTCATTTTGCTGGGAGCGGTGAGGGAGAAGAAGAAAAGATAGGAAGGAGGAGGTAAATTCAGATTACTATGGGGACCAAGAGAAACAGGAACAGCGGGCTCAGAAGGAAGTGACAGCAGATCAGTTTGATGGAGAAAATAAGCTGAGAGAGCAGGGAATCATCCTGGGGAACTGAAGCATGGTAGATCTTGCTACCCCCCTTCTGCTGTTACCACGGGCTGCAGTTTCCTACCAGCAAAATAATTCCAGGATTTCCAGCACACAGTGGTATTGGTGACAGTCTTTCTAGGTTTTCTGAGCTGCTTTGTTTTGCCCAAACTCATAAATTGCAGGAAACTGCACCTGGTGTTTCCAAGAAACTTCCTGACACTCCCCATCTAGTATTTTTATGGCCTCCCTGTAGTGTCCTGATGCCTCTTCTGTTTTCCTATCTTCAGGCATGGCTGGGATATTACTATGCAGTATAGGGTTTGGCTGTGTTATATAGGTTGGATCTCAGCACTTAGTGCATAAATCAGGAGGTTTTTCTGGAAGTATTTTGGTGCTTGCGTTGCAGGTGCAAGGCAGGAGACAAAAACAGAATACTTCAAAAAATGCTTACTCATTTTAGAGAAAGAAGTAGCACATAAAAGACACAGAACGTTTTTCTATGGCTAGGAGGAAGGATCCTGATTTGATAACCCAACTCCATAGTGATATAAATCAGCTTAGCTCGAGTGTCTCTTTAGAGTAGCACCAGCTGATTTTGTGTGATCCAGATTCAGGCCAGTGCTACGAAAGTGTTTGCCTTGTTATTTCTCACTGTGATTGTCTCAGTTGACTGTACCAGGTCTTAGCCTGGACTGTAAGACGGTGGAGTGGGGACAATATACTGCTCTCAGCTCCAAACACAGCAAGAACGTAGTCCCACCACCAAGTCTGCTGACCCTTGAGAGATTACAAATAGCCATTAGTTATAAAGCCAAGTGTGTTCCTGCTCCTACTGCTGAAAATGCAGTGGCCATGGAAGCACAACAGAATTGCCTTGACCTGTTGCAAGCCTTGAGATTTGACCCAATTTACCTACAACAGGATATAGCCCCTTGGACATCCTAAGTCATTGGTTCTCATTGCTTGCTCTCTCCATAGAACCATAGAAAGCTTTGGGTTGGAAAGGACCTTAAGGTCACGCAGTTCCAGCCCCCTGCCACGGGCAGGGACAACTCACACTAAACCATGTCACCTAAGGCTCTGTCCAACGTGGCCTTGAACACTGCTGGGGATGGAGCATTTACCACTTCTCTGGGCAACCTGTGCCAGTGCCTCACCACCCTCACAGTAAAGAACTTCTTCCTTATATCTAACCTGAACTTCCCTTGTTTTAGTTTGAACCCATCAGCTGTTGTTCTATTGTTACAGTCCCTGATGAAGAGTCCCTCTCCAGCATCCTTGTAGGCCCCTTTCAGATATGTCCAGTGTCTTGTAAGTGAGGAACAATTTTTTGCTACCACCTCTTGAGATCACTTTGCAGAAAAGAAGTACTAGGATATACAGGAATAATGATCTTACTCATTGTCCATAGCAGGTCTTTAGCTGCTGAGTAGCTTGAAAATGAGAAAAAATGCATTGGGTTTTTTTTTTTTTTTTTAGATCTTATCTGAAGCTTTGGATTTCTAACCCAAAATAATGAGAAAAGATTTATAGCTGGTCTCCACTAGAAACTTTAGGATCAGCTTGTCTTTTTCTTCGCAGTACGGATGAAAGCTGAGGTTAACCATGCTCCACATTTCTCTGTCTCAGATCAACCTTTTGCCTATCTTTACTGTCCATTTTATTTTCTTCTTTTCATTTGAAAGAAATACTGCCGGGCTGAGGTTAGCCAGGTTTGCAGTTCACTCGCTTGAGCTTTTATTATACCCAGACCTTAGAAATACTGGGAGTAGCTTGGCTTCCTAAGGAAACAAAGTGTGTATGGATTTATTTGTATGGTTATGATGTTTGGCTGCCCTTCTGCTTGGCACTGCTTTGGTCAGTTCACTCCAGCACCCCTCATACCTGCCATGACCTTGCCCCAGTAAGAGCTCCTTTCCCTCATATTCTCACTAGTGGACCCCAGTCTCCTCGTGCACCCCTTTCCAATGGGATGTGTAAAAGGCTGTATGGTTGCAGGTTGGTTTGGAGCCACATGCATACCAACTAGCCAGTGTCACCTTGACTAAAACTGGTGAAGAGCTTACAAGGTTTTCTAAGGTATGAAGCATCAGGACCTGGGACACGTAGCTGCAGTAAACCAAGCCTTGCTAATTCCAGCATCCATGGAACAGCGTGTTCCTTTTGTCTGTTTTTTCTTATTTCACTGGTGCCAGTGGAGTCAATACTGCAAATCTGCCATGCTCAAAACTCCATATGGGATGAAATTCCAGATTCCTGGAGTCCATCAGCTCATGTTCTGTGGTTTTGGCTGCAGTGTCACTGTCTACACTCATCATAGCTGTGTGCTAATGGATGAGAACCTGGATCAAAATCTTGATTCCACTGAAATTAAAGGGAATTTTGCGTCATTGGAGCCAAGATTTCGACTGAAATTGGAATTGGCTAGAAACAGATTTTAAAATAAACCTAAATTGAGCCAGGAGCTCAAAAACAACATCAAGACTTGTAGAAAGAAGCAAATTTATTTCCTACTTTAAAAGCTTTCCCTTTTGCTATTTTATAGGAATTAATTACAGAAAGAAAGAAATTGGCGTGTCAGGAAGTGGAACGAGGAGATAGTATTTTTAAAATCATAGAATCATAGAATAGTCAGGGTTGGAAAGGCCCTTAAGAACATCTAGTTCCAATCCCCCCGCCATGGGCAGGGACACCTCACACTAAACCATGTCACCCAAGGCCTCATCCAACCTGGCCTTTTTACAAGTAAGTTGAGGATTTGAAGAGTGGAGAAAGGCAGGTAGGCATGGGCTCTGTGCTGTGCTTCCTGTATCTGCATGGTGCATATTGAACCCTGCGGTAACCGTGTGTCCCTATGATTTGTGTCTATCCAGTTGCTGGCCCTCATCACTCCTGAACGGATCCATAGTCTGTCTTTCTGGTGTATATACATGCTATGCCTTATAGACTGAGCCTCCAGCTGCTTTCCACAAAAAACAACAAATGATAAATTGCATTAAGTAATAGGTTTTCAGGGTTTGGATTTTGATGGCTTTTTTCAGAGCTCCAGCTCTTCTTTTTATCTTTAGAAACACTGGAATTGCTATCCCGGTAGCAGCTCCTTACTCACCAGAAAGTGAAGAAACAGTCGGAAAAAGTAATGACTTAATATCACATTTGCTGTAGAGCTGCTGAAATGTCAGTAGTTGGTTGCTTGGGAAAGGAAAAAAAAAAAAAGCCCTCCAAAATAACAGAATAGCAGCTTGGTTTAATAAAGCCTGAAATGTGATAGTTAAGGAGGAAAAAATAACTTGCCAAATGTGCACACAACAAAATAGACAAAAAAGCAGCAGATACTTCGACATATGGCTTCCATTTACAGAGTATTCAGACAAGGAGCACTTTCTCAAAACCCAACTACAGCTTTTGAAAATGCCTTTTAAAAAAAAAGCAAATATTAGGTTTAAGAGTGTTAATCTTCAACAGCAAAAAGAAGGAAGGTTGTTCCTGGAAAGAGACAAAGGTTGGCTAAGGGAGTGAGAGTACATGGCCACTCTTATTGGCATCGCTGGGTCTCTCAGAGCTCAGGGTGTCAGCGGGCAGACCTGTGGTGGGAGGAACCAAGCCCTGTGTGAGAAGTAGTAGTGGAGTGTGAAGGTATAAGAATGCAATGAAAAGATCAGTTTGGTTTTCCGACGCATTAGGAGTACCATCTTTTGTTTGCTTGTCTTTTGCTGAAAGCCCTTTGGAGATCCTCAAAAATGAGTTGCAAGCTTTCTTGGTTCTGATGTCAAAAGGCTGCTGAGGCTTGGGCAATACTACTTTTAAAATTACCTCCTTCTTCATGTGTTAGATTCCCCTTACATCTTCTACTTGACAGCATGCTCTTGTACTTCTCTGGTCTTCCAGAGAATTTTCTGGGAACATAGAATCATAGAATGGTTGGGGCTGGAAAGGACCTTAAGATCATCTAGCTCAAGCCCCCTGCCATGGGCAGGGACGCCTTACACTAGATCATGTTGCCCAAGGCTCTGCTTAGCCTAGCATCTTAATTCATTATGTGGGCACATATAAGAACGAGGAACAGGTCTTAAAAAAGAAGACCTTTGGTGCTCCTCAAACAAATGCAACTACATTTTTGTTTCCCATTCCATGAAGGTTACCTTTAAAAGAAAAGAAATCCGTGGAAGAAAAAAACTGATAACTAGGGAGGTCCTCTTTAATGAAATGAGAATTGGATTTTGGTGATAAGTTTTAATTTAGGGCAAATAATTTAATTGGAATGAGTCATTAATTTTGGGGTGCGTAAATTGGGCCTCTGGCAGCCTATTATCTTCTTTATTCCTTTCTGAGTCTTCTCTGTCAGCAGTATAAGAAAAGCCATTTGCCTTTAATAAGGTAAGGAGGCACTCCCTTTGGATGTGTGAGGAAGGGACTCTGAAGCTGCAGTGATTTTAACGTAATGGCATCTCACTTTTGGGTGCCTTCAGCTTATGAGCCACTCAGGCTACAAGACCAGTGAGTTTGTTTTCACAGCATCCTGGCCTATGGATACTCAGCTATGCACAAGTACAGCTGATGTGGTGGGCCTGGGGCATTTGGCCATGGTTGACTTGGGCATAAGAGAGGTTAGTAGAGCTCTGACTGGAAGAGCAGTCACGACCTGGCTGCTGGATGCATTGACAAAATTGTTTGGGCTATGTCACCAGAAGGAGGTGTATTTAAGGACTAGAGGACTGTAAATTAAACTCTGAGTTAGTGATTGAGTGGGACATCTACTCTTGTTTTGTTAACTTGGATGTTCAGCTCTCAGCTTTGATATCCAGCGAGTATGTCCATTAATGTGTTAAGTTCAGACAGGCAAAGTAGAACACACAAAGAGCCTTTCAAATGAAGAGGAGCCAAGAAGCAAGATCCTAAACCTGAATTCTGCATGGCCCTCACGCAGGTGCTGCATCAGCAGCTGTAGTCTGGAGAGTCTCTTCAAACTGATTGTCCCCTTGTTAGACTGATGGAAACGTGACTTGTGGGCACGTTCCTGTTTTGAATGTGAAAAAAAAAAAGCTTTGAAATGAAGTGGGATAAATTTCACCAAATAACCACAGAACAGACTTTGCAAGGTAGAAGCCTTATGACCTTGACTATACAGATCCAACAATGATTTGGGGATTATGAATGCATAGAGCTCCCAAGTCACAATTTTACCTGAGAGGTTAATCCACTTGATGACCTGCTGAAAAGAGGTTAAGAACAAAAGTTCATAGAGAGACCACCCCTCATTAACCTAGTGTGAATGTTTCACATAGTTCATGGCATGCCTGTGTTCCAGAAGAATACTTAGCAGCTGTGTAAAGCTTGTGAACCAATTGAGGTTGACACCTTGGTTATGCCTATACCTCCTCGGTGGATAGTATCAAAGAAAGCTTAGATGGCATAGACCGGCTCATGTTCATGCTGTCCTGGGGTAATGGTTGGACTTTGTTTTAAGGGTCTTTTCCAAGCTAGTTGATTCTATGATGCCGTGGTACTGCCTTTTGAAACAGACAAATAGTGTCCACACTGCAGTGGGCATTGGTAGGGAGCCTGGTCTTCTACATGCTCCCTGTGGTTTCCCTGTGGCTTCCCTCTGGCCCGGAGAGATGCTTCTCTTTTGGTTGAATGATTTGTTATGTTTTCCGGTTAAAAGTGCCTGAAATAATGTAAAGGCTGGGACACACTTTGGCAAACTGGTGTTCTTATAACCTGATGCCAAGAGTGTGTGTTAAATGGTATGAGAGTACATGGAGGAGTTTAAAAGCCTGTGGAGTTGGTGTTGGAGGACTTTCACAGGTTGAAGAAGATGAACTTGGCATTGTTTGTGTGTCTGGAATGGGCTGTTAGTGTCAGCTGTGCCTGCTCCTCCTCTGAGACGGGATGCACTAGTTCATTCCAGGAAAGAGCCTGGGAGTAACCTCGTGTTTGTGTGCATGGAGTGAGCAAAACTAAGAAGCTGTGGTTTGCTCTCTGGAGCAAAACAGAACAAACCACATTGACAGTATAGACAAAGCCATCTAAGGTCATAAAAGGTTTGCCTCATTTTAACAAATCCGGTGTGTGCACATGGTTCTGCTAGATAAATTGCACAGGTGTCCTATCAGAGGCAGGACTAAAATACAAGTCCAGATACATACATCTCTGTCACTTAGTCTCTTAAGTGTAACTCTGTTAAGGTGTCGCAACTCTTCCCTGTATGGACACTTCGTCATGCAAACAGAAGTGGTATCCTACAGGTGAGATTCATCACACTTAATCTTAGACATCTAAGTGTTAGTAGCACAAATCTAAGCTAGTCAGCTGGCCCTCATTTGTAGTCTGTTGGGAGAAGTTGGCATCTTACTCTTTCTGCTGTCTGCCTTGAGATAATGTGATGGATCATCCTCCGAAGTACTTGTTTCTCTGTTTGGATTCCAGGAAGATTTACACAGATTTATTCAGCAAGCTTTTCAATGTCTAAAATTTGGTTATATAAATCTACCTGGTATGTCTATGCAGGAAAGATGAAACTGTAAGAGACTAGTTCTAAAGACTCCAGCATTACCCACAATCCAATACTGTCTCCTCAGCAGCATTGACTGACCTTGACTCTTCCTCTTGCCATAATCTGGACTGTGTGACCTCAAATAGTCTAACAATACCCTTTCATTTAGTCTGTAATCTATTCTACACTGGATAACACTTTTGGTTATAATCCCTGACGTACTTACGTGTCGCAATGGGCAGCTGCATTCCCCTCCAGCTTTAAGCCTGACGTGAATCTGTGCAAGCCCTCCCAGAGGAATGTTGCCATCTCCTTCTCTGGATACTTTTGCCTGCTGTTTCCCACTGAACCAAAGGGTAAGGGACTACCCTTAAAAAATCCTTTTCCCAGAGCCACCAGCCCAGCAAAGCCCCGAGGCACAGGCTTAATTTTTCACTAGATGAGAAATGCTGTTGAATCCCAGACTATTACAGGCTTCTCCATTTTTCTCCTGGATTTCATGCTGCCCCTGTCTCTCCAGTCCTTGAACTCCTTTGAAACATCACTAGGATTAGACCCAAGTGCTTCTTCCTCTCTCCTTTCTTCTTCCCAAAGGGAAAACTATATCAGATTTGAAAAAGAAACTCTTAATCACTTGCATCTCTAGTTCCCAGGAGCTGCAGTGACTGTTGTGTATCAGTTCTGAGTGCTGCCATGCTTATTTCCATCTCTGGTGGGGCAAAGTCTGTTACTCCCTATGGATTTCACAGTATCACCCTGCTTCCTGGTGCTCAAGAGTGCACTGCTGGCTGGTCTGTCTGCCAGCCCTTTCCACTCCCTTAAAAAATCACCAAACAGAAACTAAAACAGAAATAAAACCCCTGCAAAACCAAGGGAAAAAAAACCTTCTACATCTTAATTTTTCTAATCCTGTGGGTTTTGTGGGCACGTTTCTGCCAGCCCTTGCAGAAACTCCGGAGTCTGCACCTGAACAGCAGAAACTCTTTGGCTCCCAGATCAAATCAAATTGCTGTTTATTTCATTGCCCTGATAAATTTTTTATTAACTGTGTTCGAAGTCTGCGGGTGAGGGAGAGGGGGAAGAAAAAGCAAAAAGCTGTTCAGGAATGTGGACTGGGCAAAGTGCCCACAATTAATGGGGTAGCAGTGACCAGCGGGTATTTGAAGATTTGCCACTGCCAACTGCCAGGAGGTTTTTGCTGCCTGTGACAGCTGGTCATGGTTATTGGATGACTGCTTCCGTGTACATCTTAGATCTGTGTCTTTGTATGTCCCTTATACCAAGTTACTCTCAGTTTCTGTTTTGCAGGGACATACTGAAGCAATTAGGGCACGTTGGATGATTGCAGGGAGGAGTGAGCAGTGTTGGGTAATATAAAAAGGAATACAATTTCTCTCCTACTCTAGCCCTGATTCCCCCATCTCAATATGAGCTCAGACCACTGTCCCTGAGATAGAGCTCAGCATCACCTGAATTTGAATTGCAGCTTTGCAACTCTACCCAACCACTTTGTTATTCCTTATTTCATTGCTGCTACAGGGCACTGGGCCTCTTCAAAGATCATTACAGCCCATTCTGAGTGATAGCCCTCTTTAAGGAAGCAAATCCCGCCTTTTGATGCATGATATACTTTGTTTCTTGATGGAAGGCTGCAAAATCAGATGGTTTCTTCTGCACAGCAGCCTCTAATGAGGGCAAAGTGAGACTGCTGACTGCGTCACCAGACTTGAGGGAAAGGCTCTGTAAGGGTAAATGTCTTATATGTATCTGCCAGAGTCTGTCTGAGAGGCATTGCATCTCCTTGGGAATGCAGTGTATCCAGCAGGTAGGCCAAAGCAGAATAATTGATGTAGAGAAGGATCTCAGAATATAAGGCTTAAACACAGTGCAGGCACATTCAAGTGAAAGGGAAGTGACGATAGTGTTCATCTGTCTACAAAGAAGTCAGGGGAAATAAAAGCCTTGTATCCATTCTCACTGAACTTTCTGATCTGCAGCTACCCATAAGGGGCAGTGGCTTGGCTACACATAAGTTTTAGGTGCATGAAGACTTCTTTAGGATGTAAAGGGGACTTAGGGGCAAAATGAACCCATGGTGCTTGACATGAAAAAGGAAATGGTCGTGGATGCTAATCCTCCCTTTTTTTGTAGCTTATGTTCCTCCTGGGTCTGATACACTCAGCCATTGGCCTCTTCTAGAAGTGGAAGCTCAGACCACTGATGGAAAGCTCTTAGATGTCCAGTCATGCCTTCTCAGGAGCTTTCCAACCCAGTACTACAGAGCTAACAGCAGAGTGACCTGATTTGTTTGAAAGGCATAACTGGGGCACACTTGACACCATGCAGGGAGAGAAGGAATGCAGGTTTTTTTTGGATGAATAGCTGTTTCTTTTCTTGGTAGCCTCAGAAGCCTTGAATGGGAAGAAACTGCGATTCTTGGGATGGATCTGCCATTCAGCTGGAAAGCAGGCTGAGTGGATCTTGAGAAATGTAGTTCAGCGAGAGAGCTGTTGAGCTTGGGAAATAAAGAGAATAGTGAGTCCCCCAGACTAAAGCTCCTGTGAGGCACAGCACCGCAGCAGGGAAATACAGTAACAGCACTGTTTACTTTCTGTATGTATGAACAGGTATCCATGCTGTGAACATTTTACCTTATTTTTACTTCCACATCTCTGTAATAAAAAATACTGTGCCAAAACACAAGTACAGAGATGTTCCAGACTGTGTCCCCAGAAGTCATTGTGAGGCAGCCTATGAACTTCATGAGGCACTAGTAAGCAGAGGGAGGAAGGAGCACTTTAACTGGATCCAGAGGGCTGTAAATCAGTGGGGAAATGCTTCTCATAACTTCACTGGTATTTTAGTTTATCACCAATTAAGAGTGCTTCTTGTAGGGTCTCAAAGTATGCCCTAGTTCAGGTTCTTCAGTGAATTTGTTCATTAGAGGATTAATCACTGGGTTGCCTGCCACGGTAAAGCAAGTGTTCTTGTCATACATCATTTTTCTTCTCCTTCCCTTTTGCTGCCTGTGAATTTTCGCCATCCCCATCATGTCTTCATTTCACTTGTTCACAGTGATACAAAATGTCTCCTGCCTGAAGTCAATCTCCCTGTGATGAAAGTCTTCCATAGAATTAGTCAGGCTGGAAGACAGGCAGGTATCAAAAACATAAGCCTTCGGAAAATGGTGGCGGGCTGTCACTTCCCATTAGCTAATGCTATCTGGGCAGCCTGCTGACTCTTCACCATTATATGTGGGAGAGATGAGTTTTAATGAGCAGCAGAGGGAGTGGAGAGGGAGAAAAAAGAAAGTCCTTTAGACTAGAAGTGATACTTTTGGTAGTGGATGACGTCCATACGTGTGTGCATGCATGCGTCCATGCTAGTGTGGAGAAGTATCAGAACTAAGTGAGCTATAGCTGTGCGGCTTGCCAGGCCTCTCCAGGAACTTTGTCATGCGAGTGATTGCATCCTGGCCCTTCTTTCTTCAATGGTTTCCCTCTGTCTGTTCTTCAGTGACACTGATCAATGCAAGTAGAATTGTAGTGAACTTCAAAGACAAATATGCTAACATTTAAAAGAGGGAGATCTCTGAATCTTGGTTAAATGATAAAGCACTGTAAGATGTAACGTTTGAGAGATGGTTTCTATCAATGCAACTTCACAGAACTTGGTCCTGATGTCTTCCAGGCTAGGGGTTTGCTGGATTTGATCTAGGTGCAAAAAGCACCCTGCAAATAACTATCAGACTTTCAAAGTATTTAAAGAAGTTGTGTACTTCTCCATGGAGGTCATAGCTAGGACTAACAAGGGCAGATCAAGAATGGGACGTATTCAGCTGTGAAATAGCCTTTCAAGGGCAAAGATAGAAGAGGCGTTCCCCAGTAACTTTAAAGAATAGTTAGCCAAAACACTATTAGATATGCAGCAGAGAACAAACCTGCCTTTCTGAATGCCCCCAGCTCTGGAAGATGGAGTAAGTGTGTAAATGATTCTTCTGTCTCTAGAGTACATGAAAGTTTGAGATCTGAATTGCTGCAGGTCCCATTCTGCTCCCTGGCATTCGACCTACATTTAAATTGTAATTGACTTAGAATGAAGACTCATAAAGCTTTCTTTTTTTCACCCGGATGCTGAATCCTCAATGAAAATATAAACTGTGTCATTAGATGTTGGGCGGATGTTGAACACAAAGGAGCTGGTTTAAGCTGAAAATTGCACAGCTTATTCCAATTAGTCACTCTGCATACAAAATGCTCGCAGCGACTCTACTTTTAGTGTGGAAAGACATTAGTATAACTAAATACATCCCCACTGGATATTTTTACTAACACAAAAGTTGATGCTGGGTTAGTGCTAGAGGTGTCATGTTCCCTGTTTAGTTTTCTGGACAGCTTCACCATCTTCGTCCCTACCAAGAGACACTTTTACTTCTTCAGTAAATGCTTCTCTCTAGCCTTGACTCTGACCTTGTTTCCTATAAGGCCCCTGGATCTGTTTCACCATCTCACTATGTCTGGGACTGTTGATGAACCACAATACCAGCACCTGGCTTTAGCCACTCTGTTCAATGGGACTGTGTCTACCTGATGAGGGCATTGCCATCCTCAGCACATTGTCAGTCCAAGCTATGTGACTGCAAATTTTGGGTGGAACTCATCTCACTGAACTGTACCCTTTTAATAAGTATCTAAAAAGGCAGTCTTGGAAATGTTTGGAATGAATGAACCTCTCAAAATCACTCTCCTCATTGACTGTAGGGTTAGGTTACAAAATGCACTTTGATTAAATGCCTACTTTTAGGAGAGTAGATTAACTGAGGTGAATTACCTCTGCCACCTTCACCAGCTTAAACTTTATGTGTAAGTTGTACTCCAGTTTGTTTTCTTAAGAAAATTATATTTATGCCTCTCCCAACAGCCTGATTCTGATTGTCACTAGGAAAGCAAATAGGGTTATATTTGTGTAAGCAGGAGGAGAACTGGATCAGCATTAAGGGTTCCCAAATAACCTAAGACAAAACACATTCTTCCTCATTACTGTCTATCACTAATGAGGTGCTTGTGGGTCTCGCAGTCCTCCTTTGGGTGAGCACTAAAAATACCTGTTCTGATTTATGCATCAGGGGGAATCTTATATAGAGGTGCAGCTTGCACTGTGTATGATTTAGGAATTATGTATGTGTATGTATTATGTAATGTGTATGATAGGAATTAATATAAGCATTTTCCTCTGGCTTGTTGTCTGTCCTCAAGGGTTTCTCCACTGCACATTCGCCACAGGGAAGGGAGTCTAACATACTGTTGAGACTTGACTCAGTGATTGACTTTTACATTGCTGAAAGCCAGGGTGAAAATTAGGATTGTAATTCTGTCTTGAGTTTGAAAGGGTTTGGGCTCTTTAGATTAAGAAAGATCCCCTTTCTTGAGGCAATAGACCTGTCAGCAGCTCACGGCCAAAAGAAGAGATGTATTTCAAACGGTCAACCAAACCCTTAACTGGAGCTCCCTACATACAGTAATATGTAAGTGAGGCAGTAAGTCTCAAGAATGATCAGGAAAATCCCAAGCAGCTCCTACAGCATGTTTCCACTTCCCTAGGAGATCTGGATTTGGTAAAACCAGATCTTTTGAGGTTTGACGATACAAAGCTCCTAGTCTTGTTTCTTTATTCTTTGGAGCTGGACTACCCAAGATGATGAATTTCTTCCTTGTTTGGGATGCAAAGGGCACAGTCAGATTTGGCTTTGCTCTCATAACCGTTACATACTGACAGACAAGCAACATAAAGAAGATAAGTAAATCTCTCCTTGTGTTAGGCTTGCCTTCATCTGTGTAGTGCCCCAAGAGGACCGCTGGGGACTTCCACGCTACTGTTGTGGAGGATAGTCAAATACTGTGGCAGATTCAAAGCCTTTAAATAGGTTAAAAAAAATAGGTTGCACCTCATCCACAGGGCAAAACATGAAAAAAAGGAAAGAAAAAGAAGTTGCATTCTCCCTGTTCCTCCAGAGCAAGTAGCTGGTTGTTGGCAGTTTCTGTGCCTGAAGGCAACACAATATAACGTGTCTCATAATGGTTGCACACCGCCTGCTGTGAGCTATGGGATTTGGAGAAGAGCAAACCCAGGCTGGCCAGAAGAGCAGCACACACAACAGCTCCTGGTTGCTGTTGTCTTCCTGTTACCTGGCACTGCCTTCTCACCAGTGTGAAGGTGAGGACAGGGCTCTTGTGGCACTTGGGCTGTCCCTGGCTCATCCCACCATGCCAGCTGTGGGCCTCATCACTAAAGGACAGGAGCAGAGCAAATAAAGGGGAGAATCAGGCTAGACCTGAGGAAGAAATGCTTTACTTTGAGGGTGGTAAAACACTGTCACAGGTTGCCCAAAGAGGTGGCGGATGTCCCATCCCTGGAAATATTCAAGGCCAGGCTGGATGTGGTTTGGGGCAATCTAGATGAAGATGTCCCTGCTCATTGCAGGGGGTTTGGAACTAGATGAGCTTTGGAGGTCCCTTCCAACCCAAACCATTCTATGATTCTCTGAAAATGTGTGTGGCAGGCAGCATGCAAACAAGCTAAAATACTCCTCAGGATCTGGAATGACCACTGCCTGACTCAGTGGTGCAAAGGAGGCAGGAGGTAAAGGAGGCTTTGCTCTCCTTGGAGTAGAGAGGAAGTGCATTCCAGTGTTCGGTACTTACTGGGATATCTAGATCCAATCCTGTGCTGTGTGTCAGGCTTTCCAAACATCGGTGGGGGTGTTTTCTCTGGACCTCAAGGCATGCAGAAGCCTTGTAGACTCTGGGTGTGTGCCTCGCAGGTTCTCAGAAGTGGTCCCATGTTATCACAGGCAGCTGTAATGAACTATAATGAATGCTCCAGTGCACAAGCAGGTGTAATTTTCTGCCTTAACTGGAAGACTGCAGCAGAAACCAAGAGTTCTGATTCCCAGCTTCCTCCTGATTTCAGCCTAAATACCACCCTGTGGTATATTATTTTTGACCCATTCTATCCTTTATCTCCAGAGAGAATCACATTGGAGGAATGTTGCAGGGAAGCAGTGCTAATGGTACTTAAGGCTGTTACTCGGATGATGGGACAGGACGGAGATGATATGTGACGGCATGAAGGGCTAGTCTGTTTTGTGCAGCCAGAAACTCCCCTGTCATGGGGAGTGTGAGGAGGCAAGAGGCAGGAGAATCACCTTGGATGCACCAGGGCAGTGGAGAAAATCTCTGCATTTCACAGAGTTTAATTAAGCAGGAGGGGAGTTCCATATGAGATCCTGTGATGTCACTGCTGTGCCATAATGCTGGAGAGACTGAGGAAAAGCAAAGAGCTTTTCCCTCTCTTGCTGATGCAAACACTGCCTAGGAGACTTCTGGCTATGCAGGAATGTGCTTTTCCAGAGGAGGTTAACAGGGGGAGGCTCAGCTCTTTACCTCGCTCTGTTTCCTTTAATGAATTGGGGTCTTCCTCCACCTTACACCCAGGCACAGGAACAAGGGAGCGTGTAAAATCAGCTCTCACTCAGATAGCCAACGAGATGTGAAATAGGTTCCAGGGTGGATGATACCCTTGTAGGAAGTCACGCTGACTTGTTTGCTGTGATAATGTATGGATGCTCCTTCCCTTAAAGTCTCCTGTGTAATTGAGCCCTGGTGCCTGGTAACTGGTAGCGGGTGAGTAAACTGTTACTTCCTAATGGAGGTTGAACGCTGCAAGCCTTGTTCACAACATCCTATCCAACTGTCCCAAACACTCTCCTTACCAATGGAAACATGCCCTTCAGGGAAGCCCTGAGGCATGCAGATGTCAGAGGGATTCCTTCCTCCTCTACACACATCCCAAATACAGAGTGTTTTCTACTGTGGAAGTCACGTAAGGACGATCTGGCTATTTCCCATTTAGTCTGGGGCATTTTCACTCTGCAGCTCAGCTGTCACTTCCATTTCTTGCTTGGCATACACTAAAGCAGCCCTTTTTTCCATTGACAGCTTTCCTCATTCTCTGTGCTCTCTCCTTCTCTGTCTTGCATTTATTTCTTCCTTTTCCTTCTCTCACTTCCTGTTGTCCATTTTTCCGCCCGCCTCCCTCCTTTCTGCTGGAGTACAACCTGGGGTGGGATGTTCTTTGCTGCTGAGTACCCTTCCTGGTGTGTCAATCATTCATAATGCCCATGGTAAGTCACTTTCCCCCTCCCTACCTCATTAATACCTCAATTTCTCCATGGGTATATTTAGGATGATAATTAGGTGTTTCACCAGCGCAGGAATTACAGGGCTTGAACAGATGATGTTTGCAGCATGCTTTGAGGTTCTTGATACGCACTGATAATGAAGCCCATGCAGTCAGGCTGTAGGAAGGCACACAGTAGAATAAAGGCTGCCCCTGGCACAGACTAAAACAAACACCATTTTCAGTTCCCTTTCATGATGGACTTCATAGACTTTGGTAGCCACGGTGCCCAGCCGCATAATATAAAGGGGAGGAACAAACCCCAGACTTTTCCTCACCTTACTGTTCCTTGAGCAGCCACAGGATGTTTCCTCTTGTCACTACTGCCTGCCTCTTGGAGACCAGCCTGGAGATTGCTGTGGGTAAATTCAGGAAATTCACTTAATTTACTTCCCATTAACACAAACTTTTGATGTTTGTTTGGCTATTGAGAAACAAAGAAGAGAAACAATGAAATAAGGCGCTGGAAGAAACCCCTTTCCAACTGCTTCCCCAGGCTCAGCCTTGCTCCAACACCTCTTCCTCTTCAAGCCTCTCTTCCTGTTTTGACCACGTCCTGACCTCAGTCCCTGCCTGTACATTGGGGGTACAGGAGATTGGATTGTTAGGATGTTTTCTTGCTGATGCTCCTGGTTTCTTACTCTTTTCTTCCCCTTTTTCTTCCCTTCTTACTCTTTTCCTGCTCTAGCCTGGGTCCTTCATGTGCTGCAGCGTCTTTAGGTGTCCCTGCTCCAGTATGGGTCCCCACAGTCCCTCAGAGGTACCCCTCTGCACGGCGTGCCTCCCTACAAGAGCTGCTCCCAACCATGTCCTGTTCCACGTGCATCCTCCTAATCTGCTTCTCTGTCCCCTCCTGTGTCTCCTTTCATGCATCCTCACGCCTCCTCCCATGTCTTCTCCTTGCTCTCTTATCACATTTTCCCTCTGGAGTCCCCTGCCCTCCTTTTGCAGCAGTTTGCTGACCTAAGAGCTGTTTGCCTGGTATTTTCCAAGGAGTCACCACTTTGAGCTGGGTCTATCGGCTTGTGTTTTCCCCTTTGCCACCACCCTGATCAGTGCTTTGTTAGTGGGCTGGAGTTTCTCAGCTGGCAGATGCTTACATGAGAAGGGTGGTTCTGCAGAGGGCTATGAGGATGTTTATGTTGGTCCTTCTCTCAATTGGAAATGACATGCCTGTCAGTGGGGCAGAGCACGATCCTGGGATAATGGTTGCACTTGATGATCTTAAAGGTCTTTTCCAACCTAGCTGATTCTATGATGTTGTGATGCTATGATCCCTGGGAAGGTGTGGGAGCAACTCTACTGAAGTCAGCTGAGCTATGCCAAAGCAAAAGCAAGTGAACAGAGGATAAGACTCATTGTGACCATTCATTTTTCACCCTCTGACTGACAGGCTTACCTCGATCTTTTCTTCCCTGTAATAGATGTTGACCTCTTCACTCCAGCAATGGAGTTTCAGTTGACAAATCCTGCCTCTCCCTTCTTTCCAAGCAGTGTGTTAGAGCAAAACAAGGCTGTTTCATCAACTTTTGGCTTGTTGTTTCAAAGGAAATTAATATTGCATGGTCGTGGTGGCTGTCAGCCCTCTGAACCCAGAAGCCTGTTGGCTAATTTCCACCACAACTGGTTGAGGAGTAAAAGCCTCAAAGCTATTAGGGCTCCCCACATGTGTTGTGCAAAGTATAACCCCAAAGGAAGGAAAAGCTCTTTTATTACCTTCATGGAGCTAAAACATGAAGGAATGAGCTCAACCCTTTTTCAGACATCAGCAAATCAATACAGCAACTCCCACTTTAAATGGGAAATCAGAAATATGCTCAGAGAAACTTCATTTTGCTTTTCATCTTTCCCTTTGCTTCCATGTATGTGAGCAGATGTAACTCCAAATAACTCCTTTCCAAAGCCCTGGTGTAGACAGGGTGTGCTGCCAGCAGAGTCACCTGTATGCTGCAGAATCCATGCTGACTGCAGCATACAGCCACTCCTGATGGGAACATTGTGTTGTGGGATTTCAGCTGGGGAATTGCTTATGTAGGCTCGACTGGGATTTGAGCACATACCTCCTTCATACTGCTGCAGTGCCGGCAGGCACAAAGGGTTTGCATTGCTCCTGAAAGAGAATTAGTTGGGTAGGAGGAAAAGATATTTTCTCACTACTGCATAAATGAGGCTGTGTTAAGTGGTGGTTCTGGTGTACATCCACACCCAGGCAGACTGAAATGATCAACTCCCTGACCTGTTAGTGTCAGGGTGGTAAAAATTAACTGCAGCCACTCGTAGGCTGCAAAATAGCCCTGAGGAAGTTTGTGACTGTTGGTTATTGGGTTTGCTGAATGCGATCTCTTTTCTGCCCCATCCTTCTAGCAGTACCTTTCATATAGCTCTGCTTCTTCAGAGGAAAGACTCATCATGTCTGTAAAGCTTGAAATATAGATTATTTCCAGAGCAATCTGACACCGTGATGGAGTGAAGTGAGGGGAGAAAGGTCGTGTTCTTTTTCTCTTGTCCTTTTATGTCTGAGACCTCTAACCACAGCCAAAGAAGCAGCAAGCTGCAAGAACATGGAAGAATACACTGTAGGATTCCTCTTGGGAGCTCTGCCTTTATTGCCTCTGTGCTAGTAAGGACCAGGGCCTTTGTGGTATGCCTGTAAAGGAAAGGGGTGTGCTTGGGTAAGTGGGTAGAACATATGAGACTCTTTGGTGGGAATGCTCCGAGCCAGCCAAATCCTTCCCCTTTACTCCAAGCTTCATGCAACTATCCCAGCCCTACACAAACATCATCTCCCTCTTGTCTTTCACCTCCCTTGTTCCAGCATCCCAAAGTAGGGCCTTTGAGCTCTGCCCCTCCATCTGATCTGTGCTTCCCTGTCTAATGACATGCGCTAATGTGTGCTAACAGATGTCTGAGCGAAAATTAGCTGTGGTGTCCAAGTCAATTAGACTGGAGAGGCTATGCTGGAACAATTGCTCAATAGGCTGTGTGGGTTGCTGTTTTTTCCCTCCTTTCCCTTTCTTTTCTTTACAAGAGGTGAAAATTTGCAGCCAAGCCTGTCCCTGCCTCCCTGCCTTGCAAACTCCACTTCCAGGCAGTCGACTACCCCTGTGCTTAATGGGTTCTGATCTGCTCTCCAGATGGAGCTGGCTCCACCAGCTGCAGGCAAAGAGCAGCTGCTCTCCAAAAGGAGAGGTAGATGCTTCTCCAGAACCTCACAGCATGGGTACAGCCGGCACGTAAGAGGCAGCTAAATGATACTGGCGGTTTTCATGTGTTTGCCTGCTTCACAGAAAAAGCAAATTAGTTTTACAGGATCAACCACTTGTGGAGCAGCATCTTGCAGGGAGTTCAAAACAGGCTGTGGCACACAGAGATATGTTGGCTCACATGTGCTTGAAACCATGGCTGGGACTCACCCAGCGTAGGAAAGGTTCTTGGAGATGTTGGGAAACAGAGGACATGAATCCTGAAGTGTAGGTCCCATGCTTCTTGGGCAAAGAAGTGGTGAATGCCCCATCCCTGGCAGTGGTCAAGGCCAGGCTGGACAGAGCCTTGGGCTACATGGTCTAGCGTGAGGTGTCCCTGCCCATGGCAGGGGGTTGGAACTGGATGATCTTATGGTCCTTTCCAACCCAACCCATTCTATGATTCTAACTGAAGCTCTGGTGCTGAGGGGCATGCTTCTGAGTAACTTCATTGTGTCCTGTGATAGAAGTCTGTCTTTTCAATGACTTCACAGTAAAGCTCACGATGGATTGTCATGGATGCCCCATAGAAGTTTTACCTTTGTTTTTAATTAAACAGGTTTCTCCTGTTGCTTGTCAAAGAAGTTTAGTCACAGGCACAAAATCAGCAATGTTGTTTGCGAGTGGAATGCTGGGGTGCTCACAGAAATTAGTTCAGGGGTAGGTAGGAATGACTGTTTGTCATTCCAACATTCAGTCCCATTGAGACCATCTTCTTGGTAGCTGTTGTTGAATAAGTGTACCCTGGGTGATGCCCACATCTTTTAAGACCAGATCTGGCCGTAATGCCAGGGAAGTCTAAACTCCATAGAAGCTCCTTGTATTAACTTGAAGTCAATTCAGTAGCAGTGTGTATATTCTTTCAGTGCTCCAAAGACTATGGGATATCGCAGCTGCTGCCGTGTGCTCCTGAAGGCTAAACCACATTTATGAAGAAGCCCAGCAATCTATTTCCAGGCTGTACTTACTTCATGCATCAAGTGGAAATGCATGACTTGCAGTCACCTATAGAAATAAGCAGTGGGCTCCAATTGTTCCCTCTGGGAGATTTGTCTAAAAGCACACGCTATCAAGAATAATTATATACTTACCAACTCCTTCATAGGAGTCCTTCTGAACTTGTTTCTAGTTTCAGCCACCTTTCCTTTAGCTACACCTGCTTTTTGAGAACAAATAGTCCTTAATGGTCTACAGCAAATGTTTTGGCACAGGTAATTCTTCATCTTAGCTGCTGATACCCCTCAAGTGCATTTCTGTTCGCTCCTACCTCTAGTTTTTCAATACATTTCTTGTAAGACGGTGCTGCATGAGGTTACCAATCAGTGAGTCACAGAAGCATTTACTTTAAGTGAGCGAGTACATCGACCAAAGGAAGTGCCTTCAAATCATTTGTGTACTTTGCTGAACTGTGGCCTATGTGCATTTGGTCCCGCTCAAGCCTTTTTTTCATTTCTCTGCAAGCTTGCATCTGATTCCCTGCCTATTCTCACCTTTAACTCCATTTTGCTATCACAGTTTGCTGGTTTCTTCTTCTCTCTCCCCACTCCACAGTTAAGTGTGTTTCAAATGATGCTTCTCTAGTCGTTCTAGCCTGCTTTTTCCAAACTGCATCTTGCTTCTCTTCTCCTCTCCCCATTCATATCTCACAAAGCATATTTTGCTCTTGATCTTCTGAGGAGTCTGTCTTACACCACTGTATCTTCCCTGTTCAACAGATCCCCTGCCTCTATACTCCCTCCAGCCTGGCTCAGCCCCAGCCCCATGCTGTGCCCATCTCTTGCCCCCTTCTGTGTGTGCTGCTATGGGCTGTGAGCACACTGATGTGGTGCTGGGTTCTGTCAGCTGGGCTTCCCAGCCCCATTTATCAAAATTATCCCACAGTTCCTTGCAGAGTCCAATATTAATAGAGTTCATTTAAACCCAACAGTGTTGCTAATGTTTTTTTTCCTATGTGCTAAATGGGAGGAAACAGGAATTACCCAAACAAGTAGTCGCACAGAAAGTGGGGCTGCTGGGAATAGTTAATAGGGCAAGTGAAATTGTTGGCAGAAGGAACACAGAACAGAAACAGCTGGACACACATGTGCAAAGTGCCCCAGTTTTTTCCCCCAGACTTGGTGGCAAGGTTGGTAGAGGGCCCCTCCAGTGCCAAGGCTGCATGCTTCTTCCTATCTGATGCAGCTCTCGTTCAAAGCAGGGGGAAACCCAGTGCTCCCTTTGCTATAAGAGCTGAGGGGAGAAGATTGGAGGTGAACTCAGGATGGAGATGAGAAGGAAAGCTGGAAGGTTAGTTAGGCAGGGTGTAAAAGCAAAAGGATGCTCCCATGCTATTCACCCCTTTGTCAGGAAGTCTCTTTATTCAGAGCTACCTTTTGCCATTCCCCACTCACAAGTCTCCTGAAATCCTCCCTCTTTCCTGGGTGCAAGTTCCTATGTGTTGGATCCTGCATCCTACTGTTCATCACTCTAGCCCAGCAGCTCTTCCTAAATGTGCCAGCTCAGTTCTCTTCCCCAGATCAAAACTACACCTCCAGTGGGTTTATAATAAGGTACCCAGGATTGCATGCTGATCTGGAAAAGACTTAACATGCTGTCATGAGTTCCTGTGGGTATGTACCACGCTGTCATCCGACTGAGAGCTACCGCACTATGTTGTCACCCACAGCAGAATAGCAGATATCCGACAGCCATCAGCGCTCTGTGGGGACAAAAACAGAGGGAGGAAACAGCTACACCTCCATGGCAGTACTGCCATGCCAATCACCCATGCCAACGATAGTGCATCCAGCACTACTTTCTGTCCCCACACCCCATTTCATAGACCAGGCTACTCTTCACTCTGCGACAGTTTGATTTCAGCAGCTCACCTCACTCAAGCTTCCTCTGTGGTTGGCCAAACTCAGCTACAGCAGCTCCAGTCACTTGAAGAAGGAGCATCATCTCCTATGGCTTCTAGGGGGCAGATCACATCCCTCCCAGCTCAGGAGGACACATATCCTTGTGTCCTGGGGATACCCCCCAGTCTGAGAAGCAGCTCTCATCTTCTCCAGGGAAGCTGGTGTCAGGCACCCTGGCTTGTCTTATCCAGCTCTTACCTTGTCTTGCTCAGCTCAGCCAGTTCATAAAGCAATCCCCTACTGTTCCTTTGGTTCATCTCCAAATGCAGCACCCAAGCATTTATTCAGTATTGTGATATGCAGCAGTCAGGGACCTTAACTGTCTTCATTGTGCTATTGATAAGAGCAGAATTTGACCCCCTGCCTTTTGGGAATGGCCAGATCACTGTGCTGGAAATAGATGCTGTAACGATCTGCAAATCCTTCATGCTGAGTTCTCTCCTCCCTTTATTCCTTACTGTATTGATCTGTGCTGCTTGACCAGCAGTCATGCTTGAAACAGCCCAAAGTGCTTTGTGGTTCTCATATGGAGATCTCCAGAGAGAGGCAACTTATGCCAACTGCTTTACCCAGGTTTTTCCTCATTCCTTTGTGCCTACATGGGGAGCTATCCCTGGCTTGGGGAAGTGGAGGAGCAGAAAGAATATTTCAAGTACATAAAAGCACAATGATTGGTATCTCTGTGCAGTTAAAAAGGCTGGTCCAGCCTTTTGATGCTACGCTTTATAGTGGCTCTTGCAGTAATGAAGCCATAAAAAAGCTGGTGTAATTGGCATCAATGCAGGCCAGCTCAGTCCTGGGAAAAAAGTGTTCATTCCTAGGGACTGGTAATATCGCTGCTGCTATCTCCAGCCTTTGACATATTCAATGACAGGAAAGGGAACAGGGACTTAGGGAATGCCAAGGAAGCCTGGAGGAAAGTGTTTGCATTTAATTAAAGCTTGTGAGACAGTCAGGGCTTATGAGAGGTTGTCCAGTCCCACAAACCCAGGAATGTCAGACCAATATGTGCTTGTGGGCAGTCCTAGGAATGAACGTAAGGGTTGGCATGAGTGCTTCAGGAAAGGATGGTATTGATTTCTGGGGTAAGCAAGAGGAGGAGAAGGGAGGCATGAAGATTTGGCTTCATAAGGAGAAGCAGCAAAAGTGGGCATTTATTACTGATCTGAAGGTTTCTGGGGATGTGTATATAGAGGAGGAGTGGGAGAAGAAAGACAAAAAGCCTCATGATTTCTAGAGCTTTATGGAGCAAAACCGGATCCTGAGCAGAGTTCATTTAAATTTGCAGTTTTATAGCTGGTAATGTGATTCTTGGGGGAAAAAAAGAGAAGGGTGCCAGCAGCAGTGACAATAAAGTAAATCACTTAAATGGGAGCAGCTGCGCTTCCCAGTCTTCCTGCCCATCACTTGGTTTGACTGCCAGTGTTTGTAAAGGGGAGAACATGGTGATTTTGATGCTCCTGTTTTCAAGCTTTCCCAACACAAAACACCTTATGTCTCCTTCCGTGCAAGTCTCCATCAACTCCGTGGTTACGTCAGATTTATACCTCTACACATAAGACTTAGTGGCCTCCTGTGACCCTGCTGCCTCTTCCCTGTTGAGATGAGTGGTTTAGGTACAAAAAGTTATGGCTTTTCCACTCCTTTCCATATAATATTGTTTCCAGCCAGGTTTACTCTGGAATTCTGCTCGGATTTCCAGAGGCTATCTTGACCAGGTAGAACCTGAGGGGGAGAGAGATGGGGATGACAAACAAAACACAACACAAGACCTTGCTGCACGGCCTTTTCACACGAGGACAGAATTTAATTGCAAAGTGAATTGGGGAGATCAGAGCAGCAGTGGCTGCAGGCAGTGAGAGGGAAGTTCAGTGCTAATAAATGAAATGTACCTGATCCAAGGAGAGAAAATAACCAGCATAGCTATAGGACAAACCTGGGACATGACACCAGGCAGCAGCACCTGTCAGATTAATAGCACCCCTTTAATTTTGTCCAGCTATCCTATTAAGCCCTTTTTCTGTAAGCAGGTGCTATGAGCCATGCTGACTCAGGATAACAGAGAGAGCTGGGACAAAAGGAGCTCAGAGGAGGTTCACAGCATGCAGAGCATTTTGAGAATCTCCTTATTGACTTGTTGCGTGCCAAGAGGAGACACTACAGGCATTCAGCCAGCCTTGGAGCTGACGCTGGGTCCTGAGTATCTCAGTCCTCTGTCAGCAAACTCTGCAGTCCTGTTGCCTTGGGGAAAGAGTGCTCCCAAGCTGCTTCTACTCTAACATTGCTGTCAGAGATCTTGGATAGTTGCACTGCTTCTTGGGAAGCTATTGATCTTCTTCAGTTCATTTGTGAACAGGGAAGCTGGGCTTTCAGAATTACTCCTTCCTTCCCATTTTCACGTCCCAGTTCCCCATGGCTGATGGAAGCTGAACTCCTTAAGCGGGAGAGGTACCCATGCTCCTGCTGGCACTGGAGACCAGCACAGCACTTCCAGCCCTCTGCATGCCCGCACCCAGCTGATCCAACATCCTTCTGGAGCGGTTCTAAATTGGTGGCAGGTGCTTGTCCACAAGGGTGGGATCTCCACAAGCTCTGCTTCTGGGGATACATACCCTGAGATAGTGAGGGCTGAGACAGCCTTCTCCCACGGGGTTTGCCTACCCAGGCGGAACAAAACCATGCACATCACCCCTCTTCTCCATTTTGTTATCCAGCACAATAAGGCTCAATCAGAGCTCTGGCTTCAGGTACATGAGCAGGGGAAAGAAAGGACTGGAAGATGTTTTCAAGCTGCGTATAATGTAGCAGTAGCCTTGAGCACACCCGGTCCATGAGTGGGGGGCACAGGGGCAGCAGTGGGAGTGCAGGGAAGGAACAGACAAACACTGGGCACTGCAAGCATAATTGCTGGCTTGCCTTTAGGCAAAGAAATTGCTCCTGCCATTCCCACTGGGGCTGGTTTGCTGTTGCTGTCCTTATCTATGATGTTCATCAGGATGCAACTACAAACCTCCTTTGTCCAGGAAGTCATCTGAACCCTGTGTCTCCTCCTCCCGCCCTTAGCTGGTGATGGGAAAAGGGACAACACACATCCGTCTGTCAGGACAAGAAGAGCGGTTCTGCTAAATTGGAAGTCTAGTTTGAGAAAGAGGAGAAGGAAACGTGAGGTATTGAAACCAGCACTTAACCTATTGCAGGCAGGTGCCCTATGGAATGCTTATGTATCTGAAATCTGGCCTCTTGGGTTAGGTTCTGAATTTGTTAGAGGGCATTCTGTGTGTGTTAAAGCACTCGGTTTTCAGCATCACACTTTTCATGTGCACAAAGTGCTTCTTCTCAGACCCTGTGACCCTGGGATCTAAGCCCAAAATTGAAAATATGGGGCCTGCTGACAAAATCACTCATGTCCTTCAAGGTTTTCAGCAAGTCCCTTAAATTCTCTGGGCCCCATTGCTTCTCTCTTCTTCACCTCATCGTCTTTAAAAGGGAACTATACTAACCTACCTTAAATAACGTTATTTTAAGCATCTTGCTTATCGTTTTCTGAAGGAAAATAGTACATGTTTTATTGAAGCCCAGTTGAATATTTTTTTAGTAAGGGTTTAATATTTAATGTTGCCATTTTGCAATCAACACCATGCAGAATTAAATCCACACTTTTGTGAGTGAACTAATAGTTCAGATTCTTTATTTAGCTCTTATCTAACTAAAAAATAGACTTCCTTTTTAACTTAATATTTGAAACTTGTATGGTTCAGACTAAAGAACATAATTTCATTTTGCTTATTCCAATTAAAACTAATGCACAGTCCACGAACAAAGGCTGAGAGATGGTCTCTGCCCTGGGCAGTCTACAGTTAGAATGGGCCAGATAAATAAGGAGTGGTACAAAAAAAGCCTTGCTACTCACAATGAGCTGAGGCGTATGGAAGCTTGCCCAAAATAAGAGCAAATGAGTGGCAGGCCCTGGCTCTGAACTGCTGTGATCAGTAGAATGTTCTATTTTTGATAACTTCCTTGTCTTCTCTGTCCCTTCACACCCCCGTCCATTCAGAATTTTCTAGCATGTATAAGCATGTATATTTTTAGCATACATACATTTTCTGCTTCTTTTGGGCCAGTTAAGTTTGGAGTACCTGAAATTCAGGAGTTGGAGTAGGCCCAAATGGACCACAGGTGACAGGAAGAAGGGGCAGACAAAATGACTTCTTTTCATTCCTGATAAGTTACTCTCTTTGGATTGCTTATTCTCTTTTGTCTTACCTTAATACAAATACTAAATATGAAGTAACAGAGCTGCCAGAGGGCATAAGGTATTCTTTCAAGTAGCGTAGTCTTGTAACGGGAATGCAAAGCTGCAGGGAGTCACAGCTATGAAACAGTTAACTCTTTCAAATGCAGTCCTATGGCCTTCTGAATTTACAGGGAGAAAGGCCAATTCTGACCAAGTTTTCAGGAGCACAGGGTTAGTTGAGAAGTTAAATAGCCATCTTTTCTCTAGCTATAAAGTGGTATAGATCAGTCTTAGGTGAAGTCTTAGCCATATTGTGAAATACTGTTCAATAGGCACTGATGTAGCCTGATCTATGTGTTTAAATGAGATGTTGTGCAAGAGTTGCTATTTGTCCTCTTTTATGTCTAGATTTAGCAGGCTGAGTAATGTCTCTCCTCCTTTTTTCCACATCTTTTCAGTGCTGCAGCAGACTTGAATGACTTGTTCCACTGAATATGTAATCTTAGCAATGGTAAGGAGGACTATTCTTCCACCACATGCTGCCTTCATAATTTGTCTGAAACTTTACTCTTCTGAGTCTAAGTCCAAGGGAGTTTGTTACTTCTACTGTTAAGCATATTGAACGCATGCATTCCTTCATGAATACATAAAAAACGGTTCTCCTTCCCTCTTCTTCAGTATGGTTTATTTTGCCTCAAATCATAGAATAGTTAGGGTTGGAAAGGACCTTAAGATCATATAGTTCAAATCCCCCTGCCATGGGCAAGGACACCTCACACTAAATGAAGGAAGCATTATACTTGAAGCATTATGCAAGCTGATATACTTTAACCCATCTGTGAATATAGATATGGATTGATGTGTAATCCGCAGTAGAGATGTATTCTAGATTGGGCCTTAGATGACATTTCCATCTAATTAATAGCATGCCACGCTGTTCTACCATTTACTCTTGTCTTAAGTTTAGACAACCCTGTGGTTTTACGTTCCTCAGTGCTTTTCTAAACCTGATCCAAAGTTTCACACCCGTTTTGTCTCAAAAGAAGTGCAGGTCCTCTCACCTCCATGGTTTTGCCTAACCATAAGCTGACTTGTTTCTCAAGTAGAATTAATTAACTTGTTCTGCTCTTTTCTTTCTGCCTTTATGCCTAATCCCCGTGTACCCCTTTATTTTTATCTATCCTGATGGATGTTTGCAGCTCCTCCCACTTGAGCATTATCCACCACTTTCATTAGTAAGCTACATCTTCAGGCTCATTAATGAAGATGTTAACTGAAAGCAGAGCTCACATGGATTCTTACAGCACCCCATTTACACACCTGCTTAGAACTTTGCACTTACATGCTCCTTGTCATTATCCTTTGTTTATGGTTCTTCAGGCAATTGCCAATCCGTGACAGTGCTCCTAAACCAAGACAGATTGAATTAAATTTGCTAGCAGGAATTTGTGGAGCACTGTACTAAACACTGCATCCTCTGAATTTCCTTCAACCATGAATTTTAAAAACAGCCTAAAAATAGCATCATAGGCCATGCATAGAACATACTGGACCCTCACAAGTTATAGAGTTGGGGTTTGAGACTAGGTAATGTACATATTGTTAGCATGATGAATCTGGAAGACTGCTGGCTCAGGACACATCATGTCCAGAATTGACATCCCTTGTGTTGTAATGTCAGGCCTGAACTCTCTGAATTTGGAAGTTCTATCTGATTTATAAGCCACACTGGTTTCCCCCTTTGAATTAATGATTTAATCAGTGGTATAAACAGTAAGTTAAACATGTGCTTAGCACTTATCCTTGCTCCACAAATGGATTCCAAACTCTCTACTACAGTGCAGGGTGAGAATCGCACCTGTGAAGGTCCTGTTTGATCTTGTTCAGGAAAAAAAGTCACATTTTGGTACTAATCTGTCCCTGGGGATCAATTAATTCATCATTAGTATGTATTTATTTTCTATATTTCATACAATCCGATGACTCTCTAAGGGTGTGATTTCAAAGAAGTCTCAAGGGGTCAAAGCATGATAATAGTAAGCCTATGAGGAGATAAGAGCTAGTCGATATCCCTGTGACCATTTCTTCAATGGTGCAAGCCAAAATGGAAGTGGTCAGGAATATATTACTGTGACTGATGATTCAAAATGAACTTGTGAAAGGAGCTGTAAGAAATCATGAGATAGCTTCCTATTGGAAGATCAGCTCTTTCGGCGTCAAAGCATTTTACAGGAACGTGGTGATGCAAGAAATTCTTTTGACAGATGAGTGTCACAACACATCACTTTAACTTTCTGGTTTCATTTCACTAACGTCAAAATGTTTAGCTGCAATGAGGCAAAAAGGTCTCATTTTGACTGCACCATTACATTTAATTTTGTTTAGATTGGCATGTTAATTCTGATACCATATATTTATACCTAATGTTGCAAATTGTTACAAAGCAGTGGGAAAGAAACATCCTTTGCGTGCTTTGGAAATACAGACTTCCAACATTTGCGGAGTTCAACTTCAGCCTGTGACAGTGACCTTCTCTCACTGGGGTAAATGTCTTACCCCATCGTGGCAAGAAGCAGCCTTCAACTATTTCCACCAGCACTGCTTTCCTCTGAGCTCCATATACTTTTGGAGTTCTGCATGCCTTGTCACATATAATTAGCAGCTGTTGAGTGAATTGATCAGTTAATTTCCATCTCCCTCTCAGATGCATTTAATCCATTAGCTGATGATTTGCAGAGATTTTTCTCCTGCACATCTCCTCACCTGTGTTTTATCAATAGTCAAATTGATTGGGTCTCCATTACTCACTGCTTGTCCAAGCTTTGTTTCTTTCTTTGCCTTGTTCCAGAATATGTGGTATTTTAACAAGCACATGGCACTTCAGTCTTTTAAATGTCATAATGAATGTCACTTCTTTTCATTCATTTATTAATTGGTATACCTACTGCTGAATGGTCTTTACAAATGAAAGTCATTCTTCCCTTCTGTAGCTTGTAGCATGATACCATCATGTCTTTACAATGCTTTGAGCTGTTCCTTGGCTAGACACAGACAAAGGCAAGCCACCTTTGAGGTGTCCTGGGCTCCTCAGCACTTCCAGGAGAACAAGTTGGTCATGGCTGGTTTTAAACAGCTTTTTGAGGAAAGGATTTTTTTCTGGCTAATACTGTTTCCTCTGCAAGCTCTCATGTCTATAAATTAGATGTTCTAAAAATAGAACTACAGTACAGGACTGGTCTTTGCAAAAACACAACCCTGGTCAGACTGCAGGGCAGTGAATCCGAAAATCTGGGCTGTTGCATTGGTATTGTGATGATAACCAAAAGTTATCATCATATCTCACTTTGCATTCTACTGCTGGGTACCAGGGAGAAGAGCTCAGCACCTCCCTCTCCACTTCTCCTCGGGCAGCTGTAAAGAGCCATAAGGTCACCCCTCAGCCTCCTTTTCTCCAAGCTAGACAAGCCAAAAGTCCTTAGTTATTCCTCATGCCTTCCAGCCCTTTCACCTGCTTTGCCTTCCTCTGGATGCATTCAAGGACCTTCACATCCTTCTTAAATTGTGGAGCCCAGAACTGCACCCAGTATTCAAGGTCAGGCCTCACCACCACTTAATACTGCAGGATAATGACCTCTTTTGACCGGCTGGTGATGCTGTGTTTAACGCACCCTGCATGTGGTTTGGGTTGATTTCAAGGGGAAGATGTGGTATTCCCTGGAAGGAGTGTGAAGGATGTCGATGGGTGTCCAAGCCTCTTGCAGCTATGCTGCAGGCTGCTTGCATGTTCAGCTGAGCACCTGACTACCTTCTCTCTCTTACTTCCTTCACTGAGCCATCTGCCCCCTTCAGTCTGTGACTCCCAAACCAAACCTATTGCCAGGAGAGTTCCATTCACTCTATGGTGTGTTCACCTTCCCCAGGCAACTGCAAGGTGCCCTCAGAATGAGAAAGGTTGGAAGCTACCAGTTTAGATCATTTAAACGAAGTTACACTAACCCAAAGACCACAACTCCTGGAAAAGAAATGACCGCCGTACTCAAATGGGGGACATACCAGTAATTTCCCAGTAGGCCAAGCAGAGCTTCCACTGTGCAAATGGTGAAGCAGATTAAAGCTGCCCTCAACTTTAATGCAGTGCCACAGCCTGAGGGCACTACAGCTCATCTGATCTGGGGACCAGTCAGGTCAGAATGGAGCTTGGCTGAATGAGATCCCTGTTGCCATTTGATATCAAACTGAAGGCAGCCAACAGAGCTACATCGCACAGCTCAGGGGACCCCAGTGAGGACAGCTTTGTTGTGCCTGTTTGGCAGCTAAAAAACCACCAGCCAAATGAGAGCTCTTGAAGAGGCCAGGAGTTTCAGGAGCAAGAGTCAGTATGTATATATGTGCAGATATGAGTATCTATACATGTATACACATTCTAAGTATGTGTATATTTTATATGTGTACACACACACAGATATCCGCTTATGATAGTTTTATGCCATACATATTTGTATTTTTCCCTGCATGTTTCCCTGCATGGAGTTGTCAAATGCTATATATGTGCATACAGTTGTGCCCAAATTCTACAAGTCTGTAAGTCTGCAGTGACTGCTGAAAAGATTAGCTTCTACATTTGTGTGGCTGAGTCAGTATCTCTCCCTGCTCAACACAGTACCCCCAATGCTTCTGCCTGAGGGAGAAATCCCGGGGTTTTCCTTCCTCCTTCCTTCCCTTCCCTCTATCCAATCCTGGGGCAGCAATGGAGCACACAGCAGCAGAAGCCATGGGAGGAATGAATCTTGGAGCAGGTCTTGTCTTTTTTTCTCTTGGTCTAGTGCCTGGCGGTTGGTTGAGATCAGCTTATTGCAAGGAAGGGTCAGTGGACATGTCTCAACACATAAATGTAAACATCTTTGAATGGCTACAAATGAGAGCACAGGGGGTCTCATGTTGCTCTGGATATCAACCTCTGCAGCTCTGAGGCTCCATAGAGAGAATAGGAGAGAATTTTTGGCAGGAGCTGACCATATTCTATGAGCACAAGAGTTGCAGAAGTTCCTGTGTGGGGATGTCGTGGTTTAAGCCCAGGCCATATATCAGAACCACACAGTCTACCCCCCCTCCTTTTCTTCCCTCCGCTCTCAGAGGGATGGGAAGGAGAATTGAAAGAATGTAACTCCCACAGGTTGAGATAAGAACAGTTTAATAACTAAGGTATAACACAAATCACTACTGCTACCACTAATAATAATAATGATAAAGGAAATAACAAGGGAAGAGAATACAATACCACCCGCCTACCAATAACTAGCCTGACCTAGCAGTGAGCCAGCCCTTCCAGGTAACTCCCAGTTACCTCCTGGGCATGACGTGCTGTGGTATGGAATACCTCTTTGGCCAGTTTGGGTCAGGTGTCCTGTCTCTGCTTCCTCCCATCTTCCCCTCCTCCCTGGCAGAGCATGAGACTCACAAAGTCCTTGGTCAGACTAAACCTTTGAGCAGTAACTAAAAACATCAGTGTTATCAGCTCTGTTCCCAGGCCAAAAGTCGAAACCACATCGCTGCACCAGCTACTAAGGAGAAAAAATGACTGCTACTGCTGAACCCAGGACAGGGGAATAATGAGTTGGAGGAAAGAAAGGGAAGGAAGTGAAGAGGTAGATGCATTTCTCAAGTAGCTGGTGCAAATGCTGTCTAGTTTTGGAAGTTTTAATAGTAAGGGGAGAGAAAGCATATACTTACCCCTTGTCTGGTGGCAGGTGAGTGCATCATACCATTAGTTTTTCCATTCCTCAGTCACACCAAACAGACTTCACTGGAGTTCTGGGGAACAGCAGGAGCCAGTGAGCTCATCTTGTAAGAAATGCACAGGAACCTTTACTAAGTTAGTGACAACCTCCTTTGCTCTGCAGGAAAGCACCTTGGTGCAGTGCTTCCTTGGTACAGCCAGCCAAAGCTGATTGCATCTCAGTGCCATGCTTCCAACTTCAAAGTCATCAGAGGGCTCTATCTTCTTCCTGGCTTTCCATCACAGCACCCCGCTGTGCCAGAGCTGCAGTTTCCAGCTCTGCTTTCCTTCATGTTCCTTCAGCCCTGTGATGCTGACTGTGTTCAGTGCCCTTTGCCTCCTCTCACATGGGGGTATTTATTATCAACATCTTCCCTCAACACCTCAAGGGATGGCCTGAGGCACACAGCACTACACAAAGGCATGTATCTGCCCCATTCCCTTTGGACCTTGGTGAGCCTCTCCCCTGTGTTTCTTCTTCTTAAACCACGTCACTGTCTCTGCTGATGCCTTTATATTCTGCAGCACAGCTGGGTGGACAGCTTGAATCTAAAACAAGCTTCAAGGCCAGTTTGGATGGGACTTTGAGCAACCTGGTCTAGTGCAAGGTGCCCCTGCCACAGGCAGGGGCTGGAACTGGATGAGGTTTAAGATCCTTTCCAACACAAACCATTCTATGATTCTGTGATTCTGTGACATGACTCCCTGCCCAGTGTGATGGGCAAGCACCTCTCCTCTGTTGTCACTATTTCCCTCCCAAGGTAACTAACAAATTGCTCTGAGTCTTTAAATGGGCTGTTATTTCTTCCTTCCATCAGCACTCTCTCACTCTTGACTCGCAGTGTAGCTTCAGCTTCAATGAATTTATCGTCATGACAAGGTACACAGGTGATGCCAAAGTTGACAACTTAATTCATCCAGTAGTACTGTTTTTCTCTCATCTACACTCTTCTGTTGCTCCTTCCCTCTTTCCCCCTCCTCAGCTCTCCTTTCTGTCTGTCCTTCTTCCTATGTCTTTCTCTCTGTCTCTCCCACTCTCCTTCTTTCTCCCTCTAATAGCCTCCCTAGGTGATAGCTATCTCACACTCGAGACAATCTGTCTCTCTTGACAAACGGAGCCGTCAATCAGAGATCTCACCAGAGAGGGAGAGGAATTGGTCTTTACCGCATGTTGGCTGTTTTCTTGCCTTTGCAGCATCCATCTGCGCAGGGGCTGAGGGCAACAGCCTTCAAACCGGTTTAGAGAAGCCACATTTGCTTTTGGGTTGGTTTAGGGCTCCAGAAGAGTGAGCCGTTGTGTCAGAAGGACAGAGGAGAGGAGCCCGTCAACCCCAAATGTATATAGGCAGGTAGAAATATCACTTAAGAAGAAATCCAACATCTTGACACCCCCCCCCCCCAGAGGATAAATTCTCTGTTAAACAGAGTAGCAAATGATCTCTCCTTCTCACCCCGCCAATCCCATAATCCCTTGTTGGCATGGCAATTGCCAAAGTATATAAAGAAAGAGACAGATCCCTCAGGTATCTGTCAGCACTAGATACAATCTACCCAGGACAGTGTGTGTGTGGCATTAAATCCTCCATACATCAAGCATATGCCCAGGATATAGTGTCACACTGTATTTGCGCTGCATCCCCTGTGCCTATTTGTCATGAGTGTCTGCGCTCTATCCAGTGGCAGGTTGATCCATAGTGTGATGCCATCTGGGTTATATCTCTGCTTCTCCTCAGGCTTTGGCAGAGTTTTCATCATTGCGCTCTGACGCAAAGTTTCTTTATTTGTTTTAAGACTCATTTTTGCAAGCTCCAGTATATCATGATCATCAGAAAAGTGTATGAGTGTATCCCTATCATCCATCAGCATCCCTAACTGTATTGATTACGCTTCTGTTCCTTTTCAGTTTCCACATTGTTTTGTGGGTCTTGCTTTTTCCCTTGGGTTTATGAATTGTGGAGCTGATTTTCTCCTACTTTGCATTCCCTTTCATGTAAAGCAGCATTTTATCTTTATACCAGCAGTGAAGAGTCAGGTCTGTTTCGTCTGTATGTGTATAGGTCTGTCTTGGATTTGCCCTTTTTGCTGTGCCAAGGAACTTTGCAGCGTGGTATTTCCTCATAAGGAACTCCCTTTGACAGTTTGAGGCTTTGCAGGTGCTCCTCCCCTTCTTCTCCTACACCCGATGGAGCTATAGATGGCAAAGCATCATACTTCTCATGACACCAGTTGGATACCAGGCACTGCGGATGCCATAGATCTTGCAGACAGTGATTCCCTAAGAGTGAGTGAGAACAGGAGCTGAGGCTTACAAATGTGGAGTGACTTACTCAAGGTTATATCACAAGTGCATAGCAGAGCAATCACTGAACCTGGAGCACCAGGCTTACACAAAGTCCTTTCTCCCTCCATTTTTTGGTATTGCTGCTTATTCTGCTAACTGTGGTATTACAGACGTGGATGTGCTGTTACAGCAGAGAGACATGGCTTTATGTTTTCCATTGGAACTAGTTTCTGGTCCCCTGCTGTGGTAGAAATATTTGCAGGTTTTTATTAGTGCCCTTTGCTGATCAGCAGGGGAGATCACCTCATTCCTACTCTCTAGCCTGCAGCACTGGATTTCTGGGGCGGGGAGTATTTGCTTGCAGAACCTTAGATGAAAGTTGTCTGTAAAGTTGTTTTCTCACTCAGCACAAAGGTTCTGATGACCTTTTCTGGATGCAACCTCATCCTCCTGAATGGATAATGTCTACCTATTTCTTCTCAGTTTGATACTCGCTATTTCAAAACTTCTGACAAGATTTTGTTGCTTCTTTCTTGTAAGCACCCTCATTTATAGCTAACCCTGACATCCAGCCTCCTCCTGGTCTCTCAGAACAATTTGACTGTGTAACCCTGCTCAGCGCTGGTGGAAACTGAGTACCCAAAGCCCTTGTCTCCTGCAAACCGGGCATATAATGTGCTAATTGTCCCCATTTGCTAACACTGAGAGACCAGCAAAAAACGTGTCAGTTTTGAAGAGGGCAGACTCGAACCCCAGTGAGGGAAGAGGGACAGCGAGTGGGTTTATGTGCTACAGGCTATAAGGGAATGAGATTTATAAAGCTACAGGCCACAAGGAATAAACATCATGCCCGGCAGCCTGGGAGAGATTCTCCTTTAATTGAAATGGCACCAGTAGTGTGTTTACAGAGCAAAGCTCTTGGAATCCATCCCTCCCCTCCCTTGCGGTTGTCTGCACATGTACAGCACATCTTCACCACATGGCAAAGCTTGGGAAGGGAAGCAGTGGGAAACTTCCAAGAATTCAAGGTGCTGCTGCACGTGGCTGAACCCAAACAGAGCACTCTCTCTTGGCAGGGAAACTTGGACAACAGAAACTCTCCTGCCCAGGAAACCTCGGCTCTCCGATGCTTTGTGGGAAGGAGGTCACCACAATCACATCTCAGCCCTAGGCAGCTACTCGCTTTGTTTGAAAACGCCTTTACTTCAGGAGCACTGTTGTTTTGTTTTCTCCCTTTTCTGCTGGATCAGGCTCGTGTAGATGAGCATTTCTGACAAAAGGGGCTCTTTGCCTGGAATTCTTTGGCTTTCCTTTCTCAGATGGCTGATGATAACACCCTGGCCTTTAGAAAACCCGCTGCTGCAGCTATCACCAAGCTCAACAATAGCTAACAATTGAAGGTCTCGCAGCTGGTATTTCATAACTGTCTGTGCTGGGGAAGGCCACCATCTGTGGATCCAGCAATAGTGACAATGGTGACAATGCAGGAATGTGCTGAGCAGCCCAAGCTAAAAAATGTGACGTTTCAGCCTTTTTCACGCTCAAAATTTGTGGTTTTTTTGGAGATGGGGATTTGTTTCGGGTTCATTTTTTGCTTGAAATGTTTTTAGTAGGGCTTTTGGCATCAGAAGAGGCAGCTGCTCTCTGCTAAGACGTTAGTCTTGTGGTTGTTGATCTGACTGCTCAGTGAAGCTGCTATGGTGGCTTGTAACAGATTGCTTGTCACTTGCTGAATTGGACGAAGTGAATCATCTTGTTAGAGAAACAGCAGTGTTTTCTTAACAGACAGCTGTCCTAGGCCATGAGTTGGAGTGTTATAGGTCAAGGATAGTGTACAGTGCTTTAAAGTCTTCTCCAAATCTGTGCACTTGCACAAGAGTGAATTTTATCCCAAGCATGTAAAGGTCTGAGTATGGGATTAGTAGCTTCGTTCCACATACCTTTGAAAGCAAAACCAGCATTTCCAAAATCCTACACTAGCTTTCTGCTCCCCTAGAAGCCTGAAAACAATCTTAAAAGGCAGTTACAGTAAGCTGTCCCGCTCCATTTTCCTTGTTTTGATGTATTAAAAGGAAAGCCCACTAATAAAAAATGTTTTTCATGTACCACATGCATTTGATTCGAGTGAGAGGCTTGTCACTGAGAAGCTGTCTGTCTTGGTCGAAACTGAGCCAGATCCTTGGGTATGTGGTGTGCACAAGGCACTTAGGGTGTTGTATTTGCCACCCTGTGGCTTATCGCAGAGGCTGTGGGATAAACCATGGGCAGCCAAAGGAGTCCTAGGACAGGGTTTAGAGAGAGCTGCCTTTTCTTTTCAGCCTGCATGTGGATGTCCATCAGGTGGTTTGTGAAGGCTGTTTTGTTGGTTGTACCATGTGTCCCTAGTGAGCTGACCGTAACCACAGCTTAAGATCTGAAAACAAACAAACAAACAAACAACTTTGGCCCTGTTTCTCCTGCTTGTAAAGCTGTGATTGACAACCTCATCTTCATGTAGAGCGGGGTGTTCACTGAAGTTGACTTCCTCCCCTAAGATGGAAAATCCCAGTCATTTTCCTAACACATAGACACTCTCTGAACCTCTTGCCCTGGAATGATACAGGCTTTTCCCTGTGTTTTCTTCTCATACTTGTGCTTTCTACTCTACTTCCCAAAGAAATAGCTAACAGGCAGGAGCCAAGGACTGCTGGGACTCAGTTAAATCATAATCATGCTTTTTTCTCTGAACTGGCTAATGAAGCATCCCTGTTCTGGCTGCAACACTGCCTTGAAGCCATCACCCATTCTTGCTGTATAAGAATTAGCCCAAAGGCCATTAACATCAAAGGAGGAGTTCCCTGGGCTCTGAATCAAGTATATTAAGCCTCAGCTGCATACCATATGAATGCTCCATCCTTGGCGGTGTTCAAGGCCAGGCTGGATGAGGCCTTGGGTGACATGGTTTAGTGTGGGGTGTCCCTGCCCGTGGCAGGGGGGTTGGAACTAGATGATCTTAAGGTCCTTTCCAACCCTAACTATTCTATGATTCTGTGATATACATCCAACATGCTTAATGTTTCTGTGGAAAACTTTGTCAGAGATGTCTTTGGAGGGCCTCGACACTGGGGACAACAGGACTTCTGTTCCTCCATGGCTGATTACATCTGCAGAAGAAAAGCTTTTTTTATGGCGGTCCCATAAGTAAATACTTCCCAGATTTAAAATATGGTCTAAGGGAATATATAAACACACTTGAAATAAAGACCAAAAGCTGTGTACATCTGTAGTCTGTGAAGTGTTTGGGGTTAGGCTGCATTCCAAGGGTTAATCCCTAAGGATTAGCATGGTAAGCACTCCTGTTGTTGTTTACACATGTCCTGCAAAGAAGGCTACGCTTTCATAGCAGGACTTTCTAGGAGAGTTAGCCATAAAGGTTTGCAGTCAGTTTTTACAAGCATAAAGAACCAGGGGAACACAAATGGGAAATGCACAGAGCTGTCCTTTAAAGACATGAACTGCAGACGAGTGGCTCAGTGCAGTCCCAGCATAGATTTGACATGTTAATAGAAAAGAAAAATACTGTTTGTAGCAAGGAACCAATACTTCGTATCCAGAGTTCTAAATCTGGTGATGAGGGGATATCAGGCATGCCTGGCTTGTGCTTTGTGCTTTCATTTACATGCTAAGCATGCTGACCTGCTCTCCTGGGCTCCACAAACTTGGTGACCTGGTGCTTGGTGGGAGGACAGGGAAAAGCCAGAGGTGGGTGAAATGCTATCAGCATCAGACCAAGGCTGGACTCAGGCTTGGAGCTGGAACTCCTTTAGAATGAAAGGTTTGTGTTTGGGTTCACAGCTGAGATGTTGGGCTAGTGAGACTGCTTTTATCCTTGTCCCATGATATCCCCTTAGTGCACTGAAAACCAAGTTTGGCTTGAGATTTAAGCTATTCTTTTCTCTCTGTTTCTGTCTCAGTCAGGAAATGAAATAATTTCTCTCCTGAAAATTTCATGGAGACAGGTTAAAAAAAAAGGAAATAAATCAGTGAAAATGAGTGTAAGCAATAGAGCTCAGTTCTGTGCTGACTTTTCCAACAGATTATCGATGGGGCAGTCCAGCAGGTTTACACTCCATGCTGCTCTCTGCTAAGAAACAATGTACTGGAAGCATTTCCCATGCAATTTTATGTGGCAAAATAGTCCATTCACTTGACTGTATATTGAATGAGATAGAGCCTTCCTCAGGACAAAATGGTTTGGCTTGTCAGCTCTTAGCCTCAAATGCAGCGAGCTCTGACACACTATCCAGATCACCAGACTGGGAAGGCTTTCCCCATGGCTTTGATTTGCAGCATCCAGTCTGCTCCTCTGCTCCCAGTCAGTGCAAAACGTGCAGTCCCCGGTGTTGTGGAGTCTCCTACATTGAAGATATTCAAGGCCCGGCTGGACAAGTTCCTGTGTGATGTACTCTAGGTTACCCTGCTCTTGCAGAGGGGTTGGACTAGATGATATTTTGAGATCCCTTCCAACCCTTGGGATTCTGTGATTCTGTGATTTGAGTAATTTCCTGCATGGTATCTCCATGGGTTAGGCTTGCCAAGATGCAAGGCTTGGCCTCTCTTGGCATCAGCAGTGATGCTTGGATAGAGATCTGCTACACTGGGGCAGAGAAATGTGCGGGCACACACAGATTGGGAACTGCAGATCTCTTAAGTGGTTTCCATGCTCTGGCTGGGATGTGCCCTTCCTTTTAGGGTAGGGCCCTAAAGGCCACAATATGGATGTGGGAAGATACTGCCTTTCAGACAATAGAAAGAAGCCATTTTTACATGCTGTAAAAGCACTGTAGTGTATTTTGAGAGGCTTTTTGGTTCCCAGGAGATTAAACCCCAAACCCAAACCTCCAATGTTTGCCTCTTGCTTCATCGAAAGCTTTAATGCTGACAGAGGAACTGGCAGGACGAAATAAGCCTGGCAGAGCAGAAGGTCATAAGGATGTTTCAGAGCCCACTCTCTTTAATGAAGTTCAACAACTTCACTCTCTGCCCTCCTGCCCTGGTGACAGCTTCGTCTTTCTGTTGCTGAGGCTGCGGCATGAATCAGACGGTAAAAAACACATTTTGGGTCTCATGTCGCGTTTTGTCTGCAAAGTGCTTCAGAAACATTAGCATCCCTCATCCCAAAGGGTGTCTACATTTTGCGTTCCAGCCCTCAGCTTGCTCCCTTTGCGGACCTAAGCAGCAACAAGCTGTTTCTTGTTATGGTTGTAAAGAGCTGTGATTAGCCTGCTGCACACATAAGAGGGAAATTAAACCATTTAGTTGTATTTAGGAGCTCAACCCCTTCCTTTAGACCCTCTCTCCCCACTAAACATTTTAACTAAACAATGACTAATGAGGCCAATTTGCTGACAATTAATTGCCCCAGGAAAGGACCCCTAATTGTGGTGAGCAAGGTGGCTGCTCTAAAGCATTCAAGGGCCGTATGATGGTCAGCCTCCCCCCTGCCTCTGTCTGGGGGCTTATTAGTGCCTTTGCATTTGTTGCAAAGTGCTGTTAATTGGGAGCTGGGAATAAGGAAATGAGAACTCTGGAGGCTAATTGATAGGCACCTGCAGAGGGCTTTAGTGGCTGCAAAGTTCCTTTGACTTTGGAGAGAAGTCCTGGTGTTCTTTTGCCCTGAAAGCCAGGAGTTTCTATGGATTAGTAGGTGAGAGTCTTAATTTTTCACAATGGATGGGGTTCCTACTTGCCAGTAGGTAAGTAAATAGGCTGGAGGAAGGAACTAACTAATGAGGATGTATGGATGGGGTTGTGGTGACTTTCTCCATTTGTATCCAAGGTGCCCTTCTTGGGGCAAGCAATTAGAGCACTTAAATGAAGCTTATGGGCTTTCTTAGGAATTTTCACTTCTTTTTCTTGGGGGGATTAAATAGCTTTTGCTGCATCTTACGTCTGTAGAGTGGGAATAAAAGCTCTGGGGTTTTAATGTATTTTGTGACTTATTGACAAAATACCTGACTGTTAAGCACGCTTGTAATTTTAGATAGGGGAGTAGCTGTTGCTACTGCATCCAAGGGCCTTATGCAAAGCTCTTTGCCCAAAGGGAGCAATCAGATTGTGAACTTCCTGTGAATGTGTTTGTAGGGCTCAGAGCCATCTTCCAACTACATCCCTGTGTCCTTCTGTTTGCACTTTTCATTCTGCCGTACCTGATCTGAGTTCCTAGTCCCGTGCTTCCTGCCCTTGTCTCACAAACCCATCCTCCTTCTGCATTAAAGTGTTGTGTGAAGCATCATGAAAACAGAGCGCAACCAACGCAGGGGCCAGAAACTGCTGCCGCATGCCTATAACTACCCCTTGCACAGAAATACCACTTATTAGCAGTATTAGAAATACCACTTATTAGCAGTGGTTCCTATTCCTGTGTTGTATCTGGATGCTCTGATCAAGAGGCAGATACATGAACTGTTTGGGAGCTATGGCACAGCCAGTTCCAGTATAAATTGGATAAAGACCTCTAGGAATGTTGCTGGTTATTACTCCCAGGTAATATCTAGGGAGGAGTTTTGAGCTCTGAAGGGTTTAGGTCATAAAAAGCAAGGATAACAACAGCAGATGTTTGGGTGTTCTCTTGTTTGCAGTTTCCTCACTGCCTCCCATATGTGGCCCCTGGTTTGTAATAACTGCTACAGTGGCTGTTTTTGAGACACGATAATGTTTTGTGGAAACAAATCACTTGCATTCATCTCGAGAGCAACAGTGATTGCACTGGGGGAGTGTGCTCTATTTTTCATGTCTCAGTCTATCTTATTATTTAAATTAATGTGAGTTGCAGTTGTCATGAAAGTGAAGGATTGATGGCAATTAACAGGCTTGGTGCAAGCAGGTTCTGCACAAGCCTGTCCTACCTAGCTCTGCCACTGCATCTTGCCTGCGACTAGAATTCCCACACCAGCTCTGCCTTTGCACTCCTCCTGCCCTGCAGCCTCCCCAAGCTTTCCCAGCCCAGGGCATCCTACAGCATCTCTCCCCTTTCCCCACTCCTGCCTTGCAGGTCCCCTGCTCTTCTAATGCACGATTCACAAGGAAAATGGCTACTGGTTACTTTGGTGGTTGCTATTTACCGTCAGTGACATGTAAGATGAGAGGCCAAGCTGGCATTAGGCTTGTCCTGTAGATGTGAAATGTAGAAGAAACAAATATGTGAGTTTCAAGCCATTCTTCTCTGAGCTCATTTCCATCGCTCCAGAATCTGACACTGGCATAGATATGGCATCCTACTTCCCCAGGGATGGGGCAGTGGGGTACCAACTGTGCTTCCCTTCACACTGATCTCTGCTCCTCACCCCATCCAAGGGGATTCTTAGCACAGGGTAATGAATACCCCATATTACATTTATGCTGAAAGGGCAGAAAAATTCTGGTGATTTTCTCTTTCCCACCAGTACCAGAGAGCCTGACAATGCTTTGCCATGGCCTGTGAAGACAGAAGGGTCCAACAGCAGCCTAGAAACCCCTGGAGGGACAAGTTATTAGGCTGAATATGAGAATACCTGAAAGCTCTGTTTAGCTGTAGTGCTTCCCCTTCTGTGGGTCTGCTGTGGTTTTGCCTCTGCTAATGGTTCAGAGAGGACAAACACAGAAGGGTTTTCCAGTTGAGGGTCAAGAGATGGCTGAACAAAAGGAGGCTGCAACACCCAGAAGATCCTGGTCCCAGGAGGTTTTATTCTCAGCAATCCTTTTTCCAGCAGCCTGGGAGCTGTGAAAGCATGACAGAGCCCACACATGGGGAAAAATAATAAGGTCAAAGCTTCTCATTTTAAGACTGTCCTAAAAAGGTGTGTGCAAAGTAATGACAAGTGCCAAGGAGGCAATGCTAACTGTTGCTGGTGCTGACAGTTGTGGCATTTTAACACGCTGGCTTGACACCCTGAAAATTAAAAGTCTCTGACTTTTTAGCTGAGTGGAATTACTGTCCACTAAGATCCAGTCATTGTTAATGCTAGCTGGCTTTGGATTCGAAGAAGACAAAGCCAAATGAGGTTTTATATTCATAGGGAAATTATTTCCTGTCCTATGCCCCCTCCTCAGTCTTTCCTTGCCCTCTGACCAAGGTGGCAGCTGAAGAGAACCAGCCATTACATTCATAACAGGATTTCAGCCTTGGATGCCCTTTCCTCCCTCATCTGAAAAAGTGGCAAGCCAGATACGACCATCTGGACGCATGCTTCTCCTCTTGGGCGTTTGGTCGGCATGGACAGATCTGTTTGTATTTGCCAAGTTGACTTGATCCTCTGTGAACTAAAATGACTTGATGGCTTTGGGAAGTGGCAGGGTACACATGTCCTAACTGCAGCTCTGCTGCTGGTGCCCCATAGTGGCTTTCACTGCTCTCTCCTCAACCATTTTGCCTGGCACTGCACCATTCTGCTAGGTCCTCAGACTGCCCTACAGCTCCATCTGCTAGTCCTGCTTGAGTTTAGACCTTCTTGGTTTGTTATGTGCCTTTTTTTCTTGATGTAGGTGCTAACGCTTTGAGGTTAAGATAAAGTCCCCAAAATGTGGTCTAGCCACTGGTTTTACTCCTGGGCTCTGCTTTCGCATGCTTGCCAGCACACCATGGAGAAGCTGTGCTGAGGATGCTCCGAAGTCACGGTCCTTGTGTCCCTTGACATTGCATCTACGACACATCACTTGCAGAAATAGCAGCTTCCATTGTTCCTTCCCAAACTAAGCCACTCTGTCTCCTCCAGTGTGTGTTGGTCTCAGATCTGAAACATGGTAAGTACTACAGGTAGCTGTGCTACTACAGGGCTGAGATGGCCCTCAGAATTTCTTTGTTCCCTTAGCATTAGTGGTTTGGATTTTTGCACCAGAACTTGCAGGGCTCTTCCAGCCTGCAGCTTTGCTGCTTGGAGCAATGGGTCTGTCTGTCCTGAGCCGTGAGACAGGGAACTCCTCTTACCCTATGGGACAGAAAAGAGAAGGAGAAGTGCTGCTGAGTCCTGTCAAATCAGTGCTGAGACAGATCTCAGTGTGATGCTGCAAGTTGCCTCTCTGCTTTGGTATCCATGAAACCCAAGCGTCTCTTAGAGGTGTCAGGGTGTTTAATTCCCAGCTGAGGCAATTCCTTTCTGCTGCCCTTTATGCACTCTCAGTGTATTGGTTAGCAAAGGTGTTTGCTTGCTTTCCAAGACCACTTGTTTTGTACTGCCAGGCATTTGCTGTACAGAACGGGTTTGTGCTGAAGGCTGAGGAGGCGCAAACTGGATCTGTAGTTAGTAAAACTCTCATGTACCCCTCGATATGGTGGGATCAAATTCTTTGACAATATCAGCGTTCTCCAAGAATGCTTATTTAGTTTTGTTCTGATGCCTCCTACCTCTTCCTACGTGCGCAGACACAGTGCCGGTGGCTTGCAGTGAATCACCAATGTGCAATGTAGCAGGGCTTGCATTTGTCAGGGGATTTTGCTTTGAGAGGAGAGGGTTGATTTTCTGCTATGTTTTGCTTTTCCCACTGTTGTGCTGCCAGGGAGGTGTCCCTGCTCTGAAACCCCTTCTCTCCAGGGAACAGGAACATTCTTTCCAGCGGCAGTCAACCATTCCCCCAGCCTTGCTTTGGTTGCTTCACCATGAGCTCATCAGCCATCAATTCTAATTCTGAAGTAGCAAACCACTTTCTGAGGTGGAGAATTTCTGATCTAAATCTACCCTCTTCTAGTGTAAAGTCACTACATGCCCTTGCAGAAAGTTCCTCCCAGCATTCTTGTAGCTCCTTTCAGGTAATGGCAGGTTGCCTTTCCAGTCTTCCCATTCTCCTTCTCTCCAGAAGGTCTCCTCTAAGCCTTCTCTTCTCCAGGCTGAACAACTCTCTCAGCCTGTCTTCATAGCAGAGCTGCTCCAGCCCTCTGATCATCTGTGTGGCTCTTCTCTGGGCTCACTCCAACAGGTCCACATCTTTCTTAAGTTGGGGGCTCTACAGTTGACCTCAAGTGGGGTCTCATGGAAGGAGAGTAAATATAATCACTTCCTTCCACTTATGGGACAATGCTCTTGCTAATACAACCCAGGATGCTCGATCTTTGCTGCAAGGGCATACTGCAGACTCATACTGAACTTGCTGATACCATGGACTGCTTGAGCCCAGCACTTTCACCCTCCCAGCAAATATCAGGGTGGTTGAAGGCCCTCACAGATTTGTGATTGTGAAGTTTCTTCTGTCAGCCTAAAGCAGGCTTTGTCCACTGCCTCTGCTTAATCAAATTGTTCGTAGCAGGTACCAACCAACAGGAGTGACTTCCTTATGCTAGCTCACTGACCAGAGCTCTGTTCCTCCAGGTGTGTTCCATGGTCGTAGATGCTAAAGCATTGTTCATGAGTCTGGGGGTTAAAGATCTGTGGGTTGTAAAGAATATTTCTATGAATCCAGCAACACAGCTGGAACTGATGAGTTGCTTTCTTTAGGCTTTATTACATTTTCCTCACCTAGCTCATAGGCAGCTTTGCCTGAAAAGGACCATCAGGCTCTCTTGCCAAGGAGGCGGAAAGGGAGGCTGCTGTCTGTTTACTCTGTGGTAAGCAAAGCAGAAGATGATGTTGTTTCATTCCTCACTACCCACAAATTCGGAAGCTGAAAGTATATTATAAAAAAAAATAAATTAGAAGATTCCCTTTTATCAAACTCCCTCACCACATCCAGGGTGTGAAGTGTGGAAGCAAGGTGTGGATGTGAGAGAGGACAGATTGCAACAGCCTGCCTCTGCTTGGAGGCTGATACACTGCTATGCTCCATACCTGGAAGTACTTGTTCAGGTCCCATTGTGTCGCTTTGGTCCCATTACACAAACTCACTTGGAAAGTCTTGAAGGATCCTGAACGCCCAAGCCATGGCTGGTGCTGTGAATCTTTAAAGGCTCTATCATGCATTTGCACTGTGTGAGGTGCCTGCTGTAGGCAGTCCATGGGGGATCTTTTGGCTTGAAAGATGTTGCAGAAACCTTCCCACTGTCACTGTTGTGCCTTCCCTCAGCAAATTCCCATTACCCATGGTGTGTGTTCCTAGTTCTCACCTTGTCACAGCAGTGAAATGAGCTTAAAAGCTCCCCAGTTCAATGCCCAGTGAGCATTTGGTTGCGTGAGCAGCAGAGCAGCGAGCAGCGTCGTGGCTAACAGCATGAGTTCTGTCAGCCAATGGGAGGGAGCAATAACTAATGCAGCTTCTGAATCGGTGTCCAGCACGCTGCAGGAGGATGTGGAACTGTGTCTGGGGCTGTTTGGAGTGTAAAATTAGCTGGGACAGTGCTTGGAGCCTGATGATTCCTCCCATGCAGCCTTGGGGTAGTTCTTAAAGGTTATTTGATGAAGGCCTCCAAACCTGCCCAAACAGAAATCATTGCAGTTGCAGCAAAGGCCATTTCTACCTGCAGATCCTTGAAGCAGTGGTACGTATTATTCTGATTTAAGTTCAGAAACCCAGGTAGTAATGAGGAGTGCAGTCTGTGAACAGAATCTGTGGCTGCCTCTGCTTAATAGGTAGGAAGGTTAATGAGTCGGACAGGCTGCCATCCAGAAGTCTGACTAACAAGGTCCAACTTCCTTTTGTCTTCACAGTTCCACCAAAGATCTCCAATATCTCCTCGGACATCACCGTGAATGAGGGCAGCAACGTAACCCTGGTTTGCATGGCAAATGGGCGTCCTGAGCCTGTCATCACCTGGAGGCACCTCACCCCAACAGGTAAGAGACCCAACCGGACTCAACTGTGCTGGTGATTTGTGAACTGTTCAGGAGTTTCCTTCTCTTCCAACATCAATAGGAAATCTCAGTAACAATACAGGCAGCTGTAAGAAAAGCAGTAAGAATCTTAAATGCCCTGCAAGCTTGTTTTGCAGTGTGTTTTCCCAGGCACGATAACTAGGTTGCCTGAGGGAACAAATTAAATTACTTCAGTAGGTACTCTACAGAATTGGACCTGTAATTCTATTTAGCTTTGGTCTTCATCTAGTTGTCCCAGTCTCTACTGCTGGTAATGCAGCACACAGTTGTTTAGACTGAACACTGCTGGTGCCAGAGAAGGGAAGGGTTTTCTCTTCAGATGTTACACAAAGAGGTTCTTTCCGAAAAGCATGGAATTTGCTTCCCACTGATCTGCCTTGAAAGAGAGAGGCAAAGTGGCACAGATTATTTCATAGTACTGTCCATTTTGGCAGACAGTCTTTCTGTGTCTTATGAGGTGAGTTAAGAAGGCATTTGATCTGCAGGAGGAGTGGGTGGAGACAGAATAAAGAAGAACTCACCAGCTTTGTTCTGCTATCTAACTGTGCTTTCCATGCTCACGGATGTGGCAAACTGGGAAGGAGAATATCCTTTCAGTAGTCAGGCTCCATGGGGTGGTTAGCACCTTGGGTTACAAGGAAACCTTCGCCCCCTAAAGATTTTTCACTAGCATGGGAACAAGAGCTATGTTTCCCTTCCTCTGTGTCATGTCCTTTGAGAAGAGACAAACTCTTGATCTGATTTCTTTTGTTATCAGATACTCTTTCATCTAAATTGTGTGGGAAAGCATTGATTAGCTCCATATGAATAGTCTTCTGTGATATTCTCATATATGTAAAGGGTTAAAGACTGTTCAAGGTAAGCATAGTACAAACTTTCTTCATGTGCTACAGACAGTCAAGCTATCTGCTGCCGTTCAGCAGACATAAAAGTGGATAGCATTGCAGAATGCAGGTTGGAGAGAGAAAGAGAAAATGACACATTGCATAAAAGCTCCATCCAGGGGCTGCATCCAGAGAAGCCCCTGCATTTGGGGGCTATGGTTCAGATTGGGTTACTCAGATTTCCTGTCTCATCCCTTCGGCATAGCCAGTAAGCCAGATACGTGTTTGTATGATACACGGTTTATATTTCCAGCCCATTGTTAGCAATACCAAAAGAAGGAAGATGAGGAAAGACTGACAAGAAGAGATGGGAGGAGCAGAGCTGATGAGGGAACACTACTCCTTTGTGGTATCAGCGTCACTACCTGATATCCCTCTTCTGCTGTTTTCAGTATTAAGCATGACTGTTACATTTGCATGTCGGGAAATGGAACCTGCATTTTTTACCTTTAATTGTGTATATAGAATTTTCTAGCTCTGGCATTTATGCTCGTGAAATTTATTTCATATAAGATCTTCCATCTTACTGCTGTGTCATTCTTTCAGTCCTCCACCTAACACTTTCTTGCACTCAAGTAAGAGATACTCCCTAGCTATTCCATAAGCACAGACTAGCATTGACCAAGTTAAGGGCATTACAAGGATACCTGCTTAAATCCCTATGAAAACTAAGGCCTGGAACACATGAGATGTGTTGTTCAGAGCAGCAATAGTAAGATTCTGTCCTGACTCATCACTTTGGCTTCGTGTTTGTGCTTTGTGGGTTTTTTGCAGCTGTACCACCTACTCCATTGTATTAGACACAGACTTTTTTCTCCCTTTCAAAAAGGCTCCTCAGCTGGAACGATGGTTTGCTCTATCCCTGTTAGTGAGAAACAGGACTGAGGAATCCCATCCTTGCTCTGATTCCAGGATCAGCTCTCCTGGGTCTGGTTTTCACTTTTGCATCATGCCCCTTCACATCTTTCCTCCTCTTCTGAGTGTCTCAGAGGTGTTGCCTTCTTAGCACCCCTCAGCACCATCTCATTGACCCCCTTCCAATCCATCCTCAGAGCTCCTGCTACACTGAAGCCTGCCAAGCACCCCCTTCACAACCAGCTAGAGCCAGGGATGAAGGGCACACATCCCAGTCTGTCACCTCCAGGTCTCACTGCTTGTTGTTCTCTTTCTTCCCATCTCAACCCATCTGCTATATTTTACGGGTATACAGAAACTGCTTTCAGGCACACATCAAATCTTTTGAGCAGCAGGTAGCCCAATAAGGCACTTGTCCCAAAACGGGGACAGAAGAGCTTCTTTGGAATGTTTTACTTGAGGTTGACACTTAATACAGATTCCAAACCTATTCCATAGCTGCTGCAGTTAGAAACACATCTTATCTTGGAATCTCCCTTCCCCAGAACTGTCAGGTATCTTGGCTCCATTTATGCTAGTATTGAAGACATCGTGCTATGTATCAAAGAGCTATTTTAGATCATAGTAAAGATTCTAAAATATATCTCTCTCCTTGGATTTTTTCACAGTTAAATTCATGACCACAGAATGAGGAGAATGAGCATTACTGAGCTTGTGTAGGAGGTTTTGAATGGACAGGTTGTGAAATTAAACAATTGGGGGGGGGGGGCAAGAGTGCCAAATTGCTTTTTCCTTGTGCACTCTCTTCAAGGAGTTCATTAGTGAATTGTCTGCTGCTTCTTTCACTCATTGGCTTCATCAATAGTGTTCGGCTAATTACCTGAGTTAGGACCACAGAAACAATTTATTTCTTATTGCCTGAGAAGACACAAATGTAAAGGGAAAGCAGTGTTGCTACTTATGCAAAGAAGGTAGGGATGCATGTGATAGTTCATTTAAATGCTTCTGGGTCTCAGGAGTGATCATAGCTTGCTCATCTGCCTATCTAGGAAGTTAAAACCTTTGATTTATATAATGCTGTATCGCTTCCTTTGCTGGTCCTTCAGTGAACAGTTGAAGTAGGCATTATTCTCACACCAACTCTAAGTCCCCAAGTCCTGAAGCAACCCATAGATAAAAACCCTCTCCCTATCCTGTGAGATAAGTCCTTGCTTTCCACTTCCAATCCTCTTCAGATAACTGACTGACTGGGTTTTGAGCAGGTGGAGGGAGTCAACAAGACGTTCTTCTTTCTTATCCAACATGCTGTAGGACATTGGTAACCTGGTCTAACTAGTTGTGGATAGTTCAACAGGCATTGCCTGGGTGCTCAAACAGCTTCATTAGCTCTTCTCCTCAAGCTAGCAGTGACCACAGCAGCCCTTGTACTGGATTTGTTAGGAAAATGTTTTTTTCACTTTGAGCGGGACTAAGTATTGATGACTTTCTATATAGACGACATGAGTTAGCTGTTGTCAGCATTAGAAATACTTCACATGGGGATATGCTATAGTCTCTTACCTCTTGAAAGGGACAGACCCACACTGTCCCCTCTGTGACTTTGTGCAAAGAGTAAGTGTTATTCTGTTGTTTTCCTCTCCTTGATATTAACTCATAACCTAAATGATCCATGTCCACAAAGGTATAAATTATTTTTCCATCACTGAAAGCGAATTTCCAGTAGTTGTGCCACAGCCTGGACAAGGTCCCAGCACAAGGCCATGTATCATGAACATTAACACGTTCTGTGTGGGCTACCAGAGGCAGTCTACCCATCTCTGGTTTGTTATGTTAAGAGATGCTCTGTTTTATCTGTACCATGCACCAAGGTAGCAACTAATACAGCCGAGAGAAAAATCCAGTAAGATGATTTGGAGATGATAGGCAATGCCTGCTTTTGAGCTCATCTTAGTTTTACTTCACATCTTTCTTGACTTAAGTTTACGCAGGCTAATGTGACTTCTCCCTACCCATAAGCTGATGAGATCACAGACCAGAGTCTTTATCATTTATCATTCTCCATTTCCCCATCTTATTCAGAGCTATGCTAGGTGCCTGGTTGACTGAAAAAGAGCTTCCTGGGAAAAATAGATTCATGTATGTTCATATTCTTATCAACAAACACTCTCTCATCAGAAGCCCTAAAGAGTAGCCTCTTGTAAATTAGGTTAGCAGCAATATGAACGTGAACAGTTATTGCAAGGTCTTTGCATTACTAAACATCTCGCTGCCAATCCTTTTGTCCCTGATGGGGAGACAAACACAGAAGAAAAAGGCAGTTCCTGTCCTGAGGAGCTTGTGCTCAAGCTAACAGGAACAGTCCCATTCATATTTCTGCTCCTTTCCCAAGAGGCATTGATGGTTGAAACCCTCCTGAGAGCCTTGCTCATGGGTACTCTGGCAAGTGTCATGAGAGTGGTACCTGTGTGTGGTGGCAATCTGAGAGGTGGTGGCAGGGAGAAGAAGCTATGTTCATCCCTATGGGGCTCAGCTCAAGGTTGAACAGTTGAGGCTTTACTGGTTGTGCATAACTGGCTGGGGAGCAAACCATTTAGTTTCCTAAAGCATCTATGGAGTTTGAAAAATGCATGCAATCACCAAATATCTCATTCCTGATTCAGCTTCCCCAGCCTCAGCCCAGCAAGGCCGCTCAATAGAGAACAGTCTGGATTCTCCCAAATTCCGTCTGACAGTCTGAAGATACCCACTTTGGCTCAGAAAGGGAGCTTAGTTATTACAGTGGTAATCACAGCATAAACACCATTCTAGAGCAAAGCAGATAAGTATTGATTGCAACATCCAAGTTTCATGTCACAGCATAAAATGAAAGGAGATGGGAAGGCTTGTCAAATACACCATTCTGATTCTCCCTAGAGGGTGTTAGAAATTCTTATTGAGTCTTAGAGAACGTACTATAGCCTGGGAAGTTTAGAAAGGATAGAGAATACAGAAGAATGCCTGCATGCTTTGTGTAATTGAGATGGTATACATATAATATGTTTATAAACAGCTGTAGAACTCATTGCCATGGAAAGTTATTTAAAGACGAGAACTTGGCAAGACTCTGAACAGTTTGGGTGTTCCTGAGGATAATGTGACAAATCTGGATATTCTTGTTATTCATAACAAAAATATTGAAAAGGATGTTAAACTTCATGCTTTGGGGCTCAGTTACTTGAGTTGGGGATGAGACCTAAACTGAAAGAGACAGATTATCTTACACCCCTGCTTACTCATGTGTCTTCCTTCAGTGCATGCCAGTCTCCCTGTAGGGCTAAACATGAGGGAAGCAGATTGCTGTCTGAAGGCATGGGATTTAAGAAGGCCATATTGGACACATGGACAACTTTGGTCATTATGCCCTGCGTTTGTTTGCTTCTCATTGCTAAGTCCAAAGCCTTGCTACTGCACTCCGTATTGTGAGGAGAATCCAGATTATACCTGAAGACAGTAACAAACAGAAAACCCTCAACCAGAATCACCACAAGTCAACCCTGTAGGCACTAAGTAGTCATGGGGGCTACAAGGATGCTGGAGAGGGACTCTTCGTCAGGGACTGTAGCAATAGCTCAAGGCGTGATGGGTTCAAACTGAAACATGGGAAGTTCAGGTTAGATATAAGGAAGAAGTTCTTTACTGGTGGTGAGGCACTGGAACAGGTTGCCCAAAGATATGGTAAATGCTCCATCCTTGGTTGTGTTCCAAGCCAGGCTGGACAGAGCCTTAAGCGACATGGTCTAATGCGAGGCATCCCTGCCCATGGCAGGGGTTGGAACTGAATGATCTTAAGGTCCTCTCCAACTCTTAACTATTCTACCATTCTATGAGTTGGAAGGGGATTTTCTGGTTATCTAAACCATTTGGATTTAGTCCACCTCTCTGCTGCACACTTAAAACCTCAGTAAAACAATTATGGAGTGTTGCTTTGGGATGTTGGAATGTTTGGGATTTCTTATTTGGGTTTGGTGGGGTTTTTTTGTCATGTTACTGTGCCAGCTCTTCTTATGTCACAGCCTTCTCCCCCTGTAACTACATTTGCATGATCAGGAAATTAAAGATTTAGAAGATACTTCTTTGAGCTTGCATTTTAGGATGTTAGGAGGCAACTGGCGATTTTTTAACCTAGTCTCTTTTTCCTCCTCTTTTGTTTTTAGTTTTGGCTTTGACTTTGTTATTTTTCTTTTTCTTTGCATCCTCAAAATACTCTGGCAAAAACTGTGGTCTCATTTTCCACACAAACATCTCATTTTGCCTCTTATACACTCCCAGATTGTTTTAGGGCTCTTTCTGAGATATATTTTTCTCTTTTGGTCTGGTCTTCCTCTTATCCAAAATTATAGGGGAAAAATGAAAGTTGCTGGCTCACAAATAGCCTAGGAAACAAGCCAAAGTTTCAGCTTTTTCAGGGCTTCTCCAGAAGGCATCCAAAGTTGTTTCAACCTCTATTTGCTCCCCGCTTCTGCCGGCTCCACATTTTTTACTTGTTCAGAAGTCCCCTCTTTCTAGTGCATGGCGCACAGTGGAAGCCTTCCTGCCCCATTCCTCACCTACAATAAACCCAAGTCCTGGACATACTCTCTCCCCAGCACACTGGAGGGCTTTAATTTTTTCCTTCTGTACTCAGAGACATACAATGCCCAGAGATCTCTCCTATTGTAACAGTGCTTCATTCAGTTGCTGTGGTCTGTGATGCTGTTTCAGTACGAACAGTGTTGATGTATGAAGCATTCATGTTCTTAATAGCTTTGATTTCTCCTGTAGCAAAGAGGGAGAGCAAGGCCTCAAGTATTTTGGCATTTCTGGGGAACAGGTTGCTGTGAGGAGGGAATTTGCCCAATCAGCAGTGACTGGAGAGGAGCATCTGGAGTTTGCTGGTCAGTGCTTGGCTGCTCCACCTCTGGCAAGAATCCCTCTGCAGTTGGTGGCAAGATGTGATAGTTGAGCACCAAGTCGGTGACCTTCCTGCCACATTGAAATGATGTCCTTTAGAACACGTTGGAGTCAGGTAGAGTTGCCAGAAGGCTGCTCAGTGAAACTGAGCACCCCAGAAGATGAGAATTCTAAATCTTCCATAATTAATGGTGACAGGGAAAGGAATTGCCATACGTTACCATTATAGGATCTCAGTAGCAGGCTAATGGACCTTACCAATTCTCTATCATTCCCACCAGCACAAAACCATTGAAATCGAGGGGCTTTTCTGCCATGACTAGGACAAAGAGAGGACAGGTCTGCTGCCTACTCTGCTTAGCATGGTAGACTCTGTCTGTCTGTCTCTCTGTCTTTCCCCCCTTCCCTTGTGCTCCAAACCTTCCATTGAGCACTCTTGTATCTTACCTATAAGTGAACTGCAGCAAAAGAAATTGCCTGAAGAGAATGTTACTGAGTTCAGGACACTGACAGTTGTGTGTGTTATCGTGTCTCCCTCTAGTGATCCGAACTCTTTTGGAGTTCTGCTCATCTTTTTTGCTCGTCTGCTTTGGGTCTGTTGTGCTTGGAGACTCATTTGGTGGCAGAGCTTCTCTGGGTTCACATGGGCAGACTGCTCAATGTTTTAGGATTGGGTCCCATTTCCTCTGCCATCTGGAGGACATACTCCCCACTCGCAGCTCTGTGTTTACAGCTGTACTTCGCATCTGAGGATTTAAACATGCTTGTAAAGATGCAGAGAGGTGGAGTGTGAATTAAAGACAGGAAAAAAAATCACAGCATTTTAAATTTAATACTTTCAATCCAAACATCCTTAGGAAGAAAATGGAGAGCCTGCATTTTTTTTTTTCCCTTTGTAGCTGTAATCTATAAGTACTTTCACTTTAGGCAAGCATATTTCTCACTCTCTCTTCACAGTAGGAGAGAGACACACTAATAAAAGGGGAAAGTTAAGGTAGTAGCTTATAGCTGCTCCCTGCATTTTTTCTTTCATTTAAAGAGAGTGACTTCACCGTTTTTGCTATTATGCTGTCACAAGGCTTCAACTGGTCTCAATGGCTTCAGTGACTGACGCATTCTGCTCTGAAGTTAGAACTACTGTCTCCACTTTGTCTAGGGATCCAAGTGAACATGGATGACAGCACATTGGTCCTGCCCACACAGCGATGTCTGGAGGGAGTTTCCCATACAGACCCAAAGCCTTCACCCTTTCTAGCTTCTCCTTCATAATCATCTGTCTCTTGCCTCTACCTCCACACCCACATTAATCCCACTGATGAAGCCACTTGGCTTACGTATCCCAGCTCTAGTGGTAGCTGGAAAATAGTGAGGGGGAGACAGAGAGGACAGGGGTGTGCAGGGACAAGCAGGATTGTTTGCAAGAACCTCCTGTACAGAGATAAACCTAGGGCAAAGCAAAAGCCAGCTTTGGGGGCAAGACATCCTGAGCCTGCTTGCCATGATGACCACAGCAAGGTCAGTTATCACTCAGCCTCTTGCAGCATGGAACTTTATTCCCATTTTGAATACACTCATAGTGGAAGTGGGAGGCTCCCAGCTGAAGGCAGTGAGCTATTTTGGTAATGAAGGGCTGCAGCAGGCCCTGGTGTTGTGAACAATTATGCTCTCTTTCCTTCCTCAGCCTCCTTTCTGAGTCTTTCAGAAACGTGTCTTCAGAACATCCTTCCCTTTCCTGTCTGAACTAAAACATGAGAGACTGAAAACGTGATTCAGGGATTTATGGGGGGTTTTAGGGAGTGCAGGTACAGAAGTGTTGTTTTTATTTCTTCTTCAGTTACTTTTTCCTTCTGAACAGCAGAAAAATATGGAAAATGTGACTCTTCTCGTGTAGTTTTTCTTTTTTCATGCACTGGCTGAACAAATCATCCTTTCTCATAAACTCACAGTGATTGCCCACCGCAGTGTTACTGCAGCATGGGAGCAATGCAGGCAGCAGCAGGGAGGTTGAAAGGGGATGCTGAGTGCAGGCCAACCCCAGGAAGCAAAAGCTGCTGTCCAATGCAGCCTTTGCATTTCACACACAGTTTGGAGTGACTTGAACCGTTTGAAGCATGAGCATTTTGTGCCAAAGCATCAGCACAAGCTGTAAGCAAAGAAAGTGTAACGCAGGTGATGATGGCCTGGGAAAGACATTGATCATAAGAGTCGTATTAGTTGTATTCAGTTGTATTAATGGAGGGCTGTAGCAGATTGGAAAGGTCATAGAGCGAGCACAGGACCGTACCCATGGCACACCTTACTCAGCAGCTCATAGAGCCTAAGGCTTGTCTTGGCTTGTGTTCCAGTCTGGAGCAGGCAGAGCGATGAGCAATGCAGCCCCACTCAGGGGGTGCTAAGGCTCCTCATAAGGATGCCTGCAGGTCACTGCATGTGCCTAGCTGAGAACTGCTGGCAGGGTCATCTTAGCACATATACCATAATAGTCAGCATATGCCATTACCGCTATCCTTACCTACTGTGCAGCTTGCAGATCTGTAAAAGCCATATGAGCATGCAGGTGCGCACTGCGGTATGCATTATTTGTGAGCATTTTACTATGTGTTCATTTGTACGTTCACCATGCCGGTGTCTGTGCATGCATTTTGCTCGTGCACAGGTAAGCTTTTTGATGTTTACCAGCCTCATTCACCAACCTCAAAGGCTTGCATTTCCTTAATGGTAGAATTGTGAAACATAGCAGTAAGCATGCAAAATAAAAGCAGAGAAGAAGACAGATAGCATCCAGAGTCATACTGTACCTGTCATCCTTTTACTGTGGGGCATGGCTCTGTATAGCTGTCCAATGCCTGTCTGTACAGCCTAAAGTACAGATGCATGAAGGGGACAGGGAATAAGTATTTTTAGTGTTGATCATGATAAAAGGCAGGATTTCAGAAATTCCCTGAACTGATAAGCTCAGATCATGCTCCTAACTTCGCAACTCCAATCTCTCTGGCATGTTCACTTGTATCCACTTCATTTATCTCTGCTGTACTTGGGCATCTTCAGAGCAAATAAATAATTGGTTCCTGCTTCTATCTCTCCTTCTGCCCATGGGACTTACAGTTAATTTGTGCTGTTAGTCTCTGGGTATGTGGTGGTTTGAGTTGACTTGGTGGGCTGGACCACAGGTGCCCACCAAGCTGCTCTGTCACTCCCTTCCTCTGGAGGAGGAATAAATAAGATGGAAAAACCCTTGTGCATCAAGATAGAGGCAGTTTAAAAAAGCCAAAACTAAAGGCAGTATGCAGAAGCAAAGGAAAACAAGAGATTTATTCTCTGTTACCCATCATCAGGTGATGTGCAGCCACTTCCCAGGAAGTAGGGCTTTGCTATGAATAACGGTTGCTATGGAAGACAAACTATGCAATAATGAATGCCCCCCTCGATGTTCCTTCAGCAAGCCCCAGCTCAGAAGCCTTGTAGCTGCACGTACCATAACTTAGGGTGCAACATAGGCACATGGAGAGGTAAGTTGCTTCTTGTGAAAGGCTGCTTGTGCCTCAGGAAATGCCAGGATGGGTCTGGGAGTCCATGCACACAGCAGAGGCTGCAAAGGATTTGGGGACAGAGAGAAGTCACTTTTGCCACGCAGCATCTCCTGTGTGAGACCAGGGGAAGACGAGGGAAGGAGACTGTTAACTCAAACAGACAAAAGTAATTAGAAGAATAAAATAATAGATTAATGAGCAGCCAGCATCAGGGGAACTTATTAATTATCAGTAGAGGATTTCCTTCAAAGTGCAGGCTGGCTGAGGGCACACAAGATAGCAACTCACAAGTCTAGTCCTGTCTAAGGAAGCTGCCAGGGAATTAGTGGTGCTGGGTGTCTGGAGAAGGATAGCAGAGTTAAATGCTTCCTTTGAATCTTGTGTTATGTGTGGCTCAGGTAGCAGCCGGGGAGGAAGGGGATCTGGGGAATGGTAGATTGTATCTAACTGATGTTAATAATGGCTCAATAAAAGTGCTCTGATAAGAACACATTAAAGTTGCACGGTTAAGCACTTGCAAGCCAGGTAAGGTGAGATTTAAGGTTACAAATGCAACCTTAACTCTTCTCCTGCTGAGTGTACCTTAGCAGGAAGCCTCTAATTAAGGGGCATCAGGCTATTTCTCAACTAATATATTATAACATTGGTTAATGCTCTCTTCAGGTGCACGCTGTGTCCTGTAATATTGTGGGTTTGCCCATGATGAAACACAGAGTCTATTTTAATTATGGCACTGAGAATACTGCATTAGTTGTACTTGAACCAAACACAGTGGTTTAGACACAGGGTCCATCTAGACTGTTTAGATACAGGGCAACCCTCCATCCATCTTCTCAGGTCCCCATTTCAGGTGTCAGAAAGCAGTAGGCATGGAAGATGTAGGCATCAGCTGCAAGTAGTGTTGAACATGGGGCTTTCCTTTCTAAGGATTAGTATTGACTCCTTTAGCTCAACAGACTGTTTTACCTGGTTGCCTTACTGAAGCATTCAGTCTACTCACACAGTGAAATGTTACACTATCCCATCAGACTGTACCACAAAATACATCTTTCTTCTGTCACCTGAGGAGGTAATTGTTAACATAGCAATGTATTTTGCTTTTAGCATTCCTACATTTACAACTTTCAGTCTCATTGCATGCACAATGGTTGTGATATAATAAGAAAGAGAGAAAATATAAAAGGCAAATCTGTTCTTGGGGAACACTGCAGAAGTGAACAGATTCAATGGGTTTAAACTACACGTCACAGATCTGACGTCCTTCCTTGATAGAAATGCTGTCGTTAGCCTGCCCGTTGAACATGAAGTCCTTCGAGGGTAAGCCATCCTTTCTGCTGTGTAAGTCCTTGAGTAAAAACCTCTGTCCTTCCCTGCATTCCCTTACTGCAGTAGTCTTATGTTTCTCACAAGCCTCCATCACTGTGTCTGGCAAACACAACCTGCAGCACTCCCTGCTATCCTACTACTCATCCTTGCAGCCACATAGAGAGGCCTGCTTTGGTTGCATTTGAAGTAAATATTAAGCAGTGACTATAAGTGTCATCAAATCTGTTTGGCATCATAGGAGTTGGGGTGCAGACTTGCATGTGTGTTTGAAAGCTTCTAAATCAGTTTAGATGCCCTTAGCTCTGTTTTGCATTGTGGATCTCTATCCAAAGAATGGATAGGGTAGCAGGAACAGCAAAGGCAGCAATTTTAGCAGCAGCCAGAGATCTATAAATATTTTTAAGGGTTTCCAAATGTGTATTTGGTTGTCACTAGCAAGAAACAATGGCGTTGTGAGAGCTGTCCCTTAGAGGCAGGGGATAGGTCAGTGTGGAGCATCAGCTCATCAAGAGGGTTTTGTGTGAAAAGAGAAGGTCACATAACCCCAGGCGGCCCTCCAGGAGACAGGCACCAGCTAACCACAGGGGAACAGAGCCTACGTGCACAGGATGAGAGAACAACCGCGAGGAGGAAAGGTGGAGGATTTCATAGAAAGCCCCCAGCACGGTGAAATATGCTGATTAATTTCCACAGACCTGCATGGATCTGAAGTGAGCTAAAAATTTCCTCGCTCAGAGACTTTGGGGATCGCTGAGCAGAGTTTGTTTAAAAGAAATGAGCTTCATCTGAGAGGTTTTGCAACTTGCGCTAATGAGAGTCTGTCTGTCAAACTTAAGTGGCATCAAGTGGCTCAGAACAAGGGCTCTTGGGCGTTAAATGGTTCCTACCAAATACCAAGCCCATTACCATGATTGGCTGTTGTAGCCCTCTAAACGGCAAAAATGATTAAATTGGTCGTTATGAAACACTAAAGATGCATAATTATGAAAAATAAGGCTTGAGTAAGAGGAGATTTCATCTCACTCACCGCTTTGTATCTCAAGGAGGAATCAATGCAGAAATGGTTTAAAAGCAGCCAAGGGTTGCCCCTTGTCTGGTTTTCTCCTGACATGAAAGTGTTTGGAAGTGTGTTTCTTCATACCCTAGGCTGATATATGAGCTGGAGACTGAACGTCCCAAGTCATCCTCTGTGCATAAGATTGTGTTTCTCCCTTGTTGGGGAGGTTTTGACTGCCTGCTGTCTCTCACTTGGTCTTTAACTCAGAGGGAAGTCATCTTTTCTTGGTAATGTACCATGGGATACATCTAACCCATACAGTTGTGTGGAACAATGGGGTGTGAACATGTGTCCTGTCACAAGGGAGAGCACAGCCAGCTCTACTAAAGCCACAGAAGAGCAGCATATGGCAGCAAGGGCGGCAAAGGAGGTTACTCGGAGCAGCTCCAGCAAATCAGTGTTACAGCAGTCAGACATTGGCACATTTAGCAGACTAGGGGGTTCAGAATTCAGTATTGTGGGGTTTTCAGCAGGAAACTGCTGTGGAAAGCCTTGAGATGCTACTAGTGCTAAGCAAACTCAGCTCTCTGTCACTCTCTCCTATTTGTTAAGGTGAGGTCCAGTGCATTACTTTGCTTGCTCCCCCTGGCACATCAGGCACCCCTGCCTTATCTGGGAGGGAAGGATTTATGTCCTCAAAGTGGCAAGTTCAGGCAGTGCCACAGGCATGGGCACAGGTACATTTTCTCCTCCTTGGAAACCCTCAGCTGTTCCAGAGGGCTCTTCTCCATGCCATGGAGAGAAGCTTTCTAGGAGGCAGTTTAACAAAGATCTATTGCAGAAACGAAGTGTCAGGTCTTCTGCTTACTGGCTTTTGGTCACTGTGTACAAGAGGGCAGGGGCACTGAGTACCCATGAAACTCTACAGGTGGGCGAGGGGCTTGAATAAAGAGCTGCAGAGCACTTACACATCTTTGAGCTTGTAGGGGTGTTGTAGGGGTGTTGGGGGAAAGCATTGTGAAGTTCTGCCTGTCAAAAATGGGAAGCCCTTTGCCTTGATCGCAGCTCTCCTTCCTGTTGTTGGGCAACTCTGAGGATGAGACCAGTGCTTTGCACCTTTCCTGCTCTCCCAGCTGTGCCAATACCCCTCACTGTTACTTTGGAGCATCCCTCAAATGTTGCTCTCCCATTAAAAGGCTGGAATATCACCAGGCACAGAGCAGAATATGTGCATGGGGGTTCCTCGGCACAGCTCGGTCAACCCAGGCTTTCTCATGTTCCTGGTTTGCAGAGACCTTCAGCAGAAACAGATTATTTATTTATTCATTTTACTTTCCTTTTAGTTCTTTCCCCCTTTGGTGCCCCCCCAACCCAGGAAGAGTTTTATAACCTCCTTAGAAAGAGTAATTGTGGTGCTGAGTTATGCACAGCCCCTGGGTCCCTCTGCTCTCCTTGGGTTGCTGCACTTCTCTAGGTGAGCACTAGCTGAGTAACTGAGCCCAAGTCCTTGTTTCTGTTGTTGACATTAAGTGGTCACAAGGGATATGCTGGTATTTACATTAGCTTTCTCCTATATCTGATATGTAATGTACTAGCAGATCCTACCTGAAACTCCGTTGACCATTCATCTCCCTCATCTCTCTGTCTGTCTCTGCTCTCCTCATGTAACAGCTGATGTCAAGTATGTTTCAGGAACTTGATTTGTTTGTAAATCAAATGCCTTTAAAAGATGATTGGACACCTCTTGGTATCAGAGTGTGTCATTTAGGGCATTAGTCACTTTTAAGAAAATAATCTCTGTGTGTGTGTGTGTGTCATTTATGGCGTTATTCATATCCCAGAAGAAAAGTAATGGCATCTGCATATGTATGTGAGAGTGTGTGAGCCATCTAGTCAGCTGATTTGCCTTGTAAAATTGCCTTTTCTCCAGTACCCCTGCAGCTGCTGTAGTCAAAATAAAATGTGCCATGTTTTAAATGGAAAGCCAGGTATCTGCCTCCTGAAAAGACCGCACTCTTCACAGAGATAAAGTTATAACACACCTCTTGGCACCTACCTGTGCCTCCGTATCTGGGCCACTCAGCCAAACTTGATCTGTCTGAAAAGCTGCTTGTGTTAATTTAAACCAAATCAGAAGCATCTTGAAAAGTTTCAGACCACTCTTGAAGAGCTGAACAGGGGACAGCTTGTGAAAATGGATTGCTTTCATTCCTTAGATGTTTTTCTAACTTCTTTCATGGCTTCTTGTAATTTGTAAGTAATTGTTGGCTTAAATCCCTGGCTCTACTGGAAAAGATTATTCTCTGCAAGGGTAGTTATTCTCTGGTTTTCATGAGTTCTGGTTATGGGGATGCAGAAGTAGTTCAATATTACAGCTCTCTTCCATGAAACACTGTGAGCACTATGAAGTTCCTTGCCCGCACAGTAGCTTGTAGGCATTTAAAAAATGCCTACATGTAAAATTCTTCCAAAATGAGGGCTAAATTTGTCCAAGACTCCCCATATTATTGGCCTTGTTTCTGCTAAGATATAATAGGGTTATGGTTGCCGTGATCTGTGGACTTGACAATGCAGGTGTGTGTAGCAGGGCCCAGATCACTGAAGAATGAAGCTTTGTCACTCTAAACACTTCCCTGCAGGAAAAAATCAGCCTTGATGCCTCAAAGTCCTTAATTTGTGTTCAGGGAACAGTTTTTCAGGGGATTGTGTGTTACAGAGCTTGGAGGAGATAATGAGTCAAAACCTGAGCTGGTTTTCACGTGTGGAATCTTTTCCCAGTGATTTGTCATCTTACAATTTGGTCTATAAGCCCCAACTGCATTTTAATCAGGTGCTCTTGGCAAGGATGACTTTGATGACAGAAAGTGGGGTAGAGGCAGCGGGGAAAACTCAGTTATATGATCAAAGTTGGTTTCAGATAGTTTGGAAAGGCCTCCAGGCTTCCTCAAAGTTTACAGCAGTCATGGTCAGGATGTCAGTGTCTGGATATTGTACAGGGAATTTTGCCGAAACAGGGAGATTGCATATTTCCAGCCTAAAAATGAATATAGTAGTGGCAAACATTGCCTTGTGACTGCAGTCTTACTTGTTTTGCTGGTCTTTGTCATGTCACTTCACTTTGCCTGTATGTGGTCCCTCCCTTTGCCAATTATTTTTCAATGTTGTGGTTATACAGTGTCAATAAATCTAGGAGGGAATGATGCAAATTCCCTGTTTTCCTCTCTCAAATCCTAGCTTGGAAATTCAAATGTAAGCTTGTAAACAGAATTCACTTGGACCCGTCTTCACATTGCTGTGGCAAATGATGTGCATCATCTTTTAAGATGCTGGAAATAGGTTCACAAGGAAATGGCATTGTTTGGGAGAGTTGCCCTGTCAAAGTTCTAATGTTAGCAACGGCTGCTCATCTAGCTGCAAACCCAGAGACCAGACCACTTACTTAGCTGTTGTTTGCTAGACATCAGCCTGTCAGCCTAGTAGAGGTAAAGACATGGCGAATAACCATGTACCAAAGCAATCCCTCTGTTACCTGACTGGCCTTTTTCTGACTGTAACATAGGCTCTTTACAGAATTCCTCAGGTCAAGAAAAGAAAGTGGAGTGAGGTACCCTTGTCAATAGCTCTTCCTTCAAAGCCTGCCTAATTTATACGCAGGCAATAACTAAATGATGCCCGTGGGGAAAGGCAGCAGAGACAGGGCTCGCTGAGCAATTTGAAGCAATCCTTTCGTATATGCATTTTTCAGTGTTCTTAAAGCCATCTGAAGAGGTAACTATAAATTCCTGGACTTGCAGAAGTGTGAAGGAGCAGGGTTATTAAAACCATGCATCGCCCTCCAAGTATCTGAAAGAGAGTGCAGCTCGTACTGAGGCGTTGCTCCAGAAGACAAGATTTGCTGTCTCAAGATGCTGTTCACGTTGCATGGCGGTATCCAAAGTCTTTTCCCAAAAATGTGGCACTTGCGACAGGAGTTTTGCTGGAAGTCTGGGGGCCATAAGAGTGAAAGAGTGGTAGCTGATAGAGAGATTGGAGCAGATGGCCATATGGAGAAGAAGGCTGCCCTACATGATGTCTGTCACAAGCAGGAACCCAGCATACTGGTGTTTCAGAAACAGCATTCTTTGAGGACACCAAGACTCTTTCTGCTTTTGCTTGTTTAGCTCATCAAATAAGCACTGCTTTGGGACTTAAGGATGATCAGGTCTGAAGACTGAGCCTCCAAGACTGAATGTCTAGCGCGCTTTGCTCTTCTATACTTCCCAAAGCAGAAAAGAGCAAGCGCCTCCTCTTCGCAAACACAAAACATTGCCATCACTTTTGGAGGTTGTCACAGGCCATATCCCCACCATGCCACAGGTGCTCTTCATTCTTCCCATCACCACACTGCACTGGGAATTGACTCTTCTCCCATATCAACATCATAGCCTCTTCCCTACTTTTTCTTGCTCAGTGCTGGCAGCAATTCCACCCCTTTCTTGCTCTTGAGATACCTGCCACAGTACTGGGATCCTCCTGCGGGCTCTTTAATTGGAAAGAATTTCTGCCTGGCCTGGAGATGTCAGGACATTGACGGAGACGTGTTTCTGTAAAATGAGGCTTGATGTACAGTGCAACAGGCAGCGTCTGGATCACTGAGAATCCTTCACACTCACTGCCTGCAGCCAGCTTTCCGATGGGGAACGTTCATTAAGGTGCAGCTGTCAGGGTGTGGGTGCTGGAGACCCCTCCAACTCAGCTGCCAGCTCTCCCTCTGCATTGCTGAGGTGCCATTGCTTCCTTTCCACTTGGCGCTTCCCCTTGCCTGCTGTGCCACTTCCATTTCTGATTCCCATCAATCTGAAACAGAGCCCTGCTGACCGCTGCTCATACATCTCCCAGCATGGTTAATAATAATGGCCTCTGTGGGAAATGATGGGCTGAGACAGAGAAAGGACATAATGATGCTCTGGCTGGGGTAGGCAGACAGAGGAACCCGAAGTGACAAGCAGCTAAACAGCAAGAGAGGGGTGTGATGATAAAAACAAACAAACCTGCAAATCTCTAAAAACCCACGGCAACGGCATCCCTGAAACAAATGGGGAGAGACAAGCTCGAGTCCCTAAGGGAGAGCAGAGGGGAAAAGAGAGAGAGTGAGGGAAGCAAGCAGAGAATCGGCCAATAATTGAAATGGCATCAGGGAAGGAAAGAACTGGAAAGCACAGGCAGGCTTGCAATTGGCAGGTGGCAAAGAGACAGGAAGAAAGACAGAGGCAGAGAGCATGGAGGAAGGAAGATGTGGACGTGGAAAGTGAAAGGAAAAAACATATGGGATGGCACATGTGGAACTAACAAAATGGATGCAGAATGGGAGGTGGGGAAGAGACCCATGCATTGGCAGAGGACTAAAAGGTATTTGGGGTTAGAAAGAGGGAGAAAAGAACAAAGCACTGGGAGATAAAGAGTTAAAGAAGAGCAAATTGAGGAGCCACAGGGCTGTGCCATTAAAGCTCACCAGAGAGGCAGGAAGAACAGGATTTGGGAGCACAGCACCTGATCTGCTCCCTCCTCCAGGGCTTCACCAGTCCCCATCAGCTGATCTGAGTGTAAACTCTTGGGAAGTGCTCTTGCTTTTTGAATAAGCAGGGTTTGATTGGATGGAAAAGCTTTTGGCCTTGTTCTGCAGCCCCACCACCCATAGCACAGAGCAGACAGGTTTCTTGTAGGTATTATCTCCATAGCAATAAAGCGGCACCAGCAAGGAAAGCAGCAGGCATCTCTTGGTTGGGTAGATCAGGCGCTTCCCCGCACCCTGCTTGCTGGGTAAGTGTCTTTAGTACCTGATCCTGTGCAGGAAGGATGTTCCCTTGTGTTGGTAAAGCAGATCAATGCTGATAATCATGCACCATCAGAGATTTTTCTCTCAGTGCAAACAGTTGCTGCTGCCTTTGGCACTCATCGACAACCAATTATGTGATCATCTGCATTTTCTGGCTCACTGTTTCTTACCCCCACACAGAGGAAATCGGAGAAGATGCTTACATTTCCTCTCCATCATTTCTGTCCCTTGGCTGTAGCTGGGATGAAGCTGAGTGGCAGTTATTGGACCAGGACTGCTTTTGCTGTGCCATGAGGAGGTTAGCCAAAGCGCAGGGGTGAGCCCTGGCTGCCCAGGCAGAGGTGTGTGGGCAGATCTTTGGCAGGGTTCATCACTCATCTTAGTTGCTCACATGCTCGATAATTGATGGCCATTTTGAGAGCGATCCTCAGTGGTCCTCCGCTGAAATGCTGGCACTCATGTCCTGGGCTTTGTGTTCCTGCTCTGTCCCTGTCTTCCTGTGCAACACTGAGTAAGCCAAGGTTCTTTCTGTGCCCACATTTTGTTTTTTTCCTTAAAGAAACGTTTCCATGACACTGACCATGAGAATTTTAGGTTTGACGTAATTCTAAGGCCCTTCTGGCCTTTTTGATGGCATGGAACACATATGCATTTATGGTGAGCACAAAAAAAAGGTTTAGGATTGAGTTACAGGTGCAAATACACATACAAATAGGGATCTTGCTTACTCATAGAGTATAGAATCATAGAATGGTTTGGTTTGGAAAGGACCTTAAGATCATCCAGTTCCAGCCCCTTGCCATGGGCAGGGATTCCTCACACAAGACCATGTCACCCAAGGCTCTGTCTTGAACACTGGCAGGGATGGAGCATTCACCACTGAGCAACCTGTTCCAGTGCCTCACCACCCTCACAGTAAAGAACTTCTTCCTTATATCTAACCTGAACCCATTGCCCCTTGTTCTATCTCTACAAAACTTAAGATACTCCACAGCATTTGTCAAATCGAGTCACTGGGGCTACTTCGGGGTAAGTCATGAGAATAAGTTCTGAAAAGCAACAACAAGAAGAGCACAAACACAAAAATATATATATTTGTTAAACATCTGCATCAATATTCATGGAACTATTTTTTATTCTTATCTTTTTCCGCAGCTTCTTTCCAACTCCTTAGAAAGCACATTTAACCCTCTCATCGTTGCCATTTCAGCTTCCACCTATCTCATGCAGAGTGTTCAAATAAGGTCTTGTTATGTTTTTCTTTCCTGGTAAAGATGAGAGCCGTTAGTATCAAATGTAAGTGGTTGTAGCTCAGAGGAAAAGGAGGGACCTGGGTGAGGTTTCTGGCTAGCATTCTGATGCAGAGATTTGGTTTTCAATTAGATAATGCTCTCTGGAAACAGGGTTGCTGGAGCACATGGGACAATATTGACTAAACCACAAAACAATTCAGTGGGTGACCTTCATGCTCTCACGTGTGTAGCCAGCCAGGATGCACGGCATGTAAATGCCACCCAATTGGTATTCATTCCCTGTGGCTTGGAACCATCCCGCCCCAGGGAATGGATGAAAGGCAGCATTCAGGTATGTAATATGGTTATCAGATAATATATCAGACTGTGATTCCACAAAGCCAAAGGGTCAGTGAGACTGATAAATGCATTTTGCCGCTTTTGAGAAGATGAATTTTTGGAAAATTAGTATGTCCTCCATATAAAATGAATAAATAAATACATAAAATAAATAGATGGCATGTAATACGGCTCCTACCTCTCCCTAGCCAACCAGCTGGCTCCCAGGGAAAATACTGAGTGTGTGGACACTATTGCACATATTTGGTCTGGGTTGTGTTTGCACATCTGAAATGAGAGCAAAGTTCTGTCCCATTTGCTGTTAGGGACATAGAGGAATTCAATCCTACTGTTTTTCTTAGCCCTTTTTGATGGTGGCCTCCATTATGAGATCACAAGATACCGTCCTGTTTGCAGCCACCGTGTTTGGATTCCCAGGGGTGGAAGAAAGGCACTGCCTGTCCTGGCTCCTGTCACTAGCATGCCTAGGAGAGGTTTCCTGCTGGGTATCTACGCGCTGTTTCCTTTCCAGCCTGCCAAAGGTTTGAATCCAATCATCTTTGCCTCACAGAGTGGTGCACATGTTCTCAAGAGTCAGCCTTCACCTGACCTTTGACTAAATGAGCTGACTCCTTCCCGTGTGGCAGGATGAAAATGGAGACTTATTACAACTGGCTGAAGTTGTGGTGTTTAAAGTTTTAGCAAAACATACTCCAACTGTTTGCTCCAAAGAGACTACAGTTGTGGTAACGCTATAAATCATTAACATCAACCTGTAAAATAGGTTTCCCAGGTGTTTGTGCTGCTGCTGATCCCTACTATGAGGAATAGCCTATGATGCCAGCCCCTGTCTGAAAGATCATCTGCGTGATCTCACTGGCAGCATTGTTTAGGCTGCTCCAAACTTCACTTGTGTCAAACCACAGAGTTCAAAAAGAGGGAGACAATAGACACAGACGGAGAGGTTTCTGGTTTGTAAATGGATACAGCTGCCTAAAAAGAAGCCATTCTTGCAAAGGCACCCAGAATAGCTGCATTCTAGTCAGTCAGAGCAGCTTTTAAGACAGACACTTTCTTTTCTCATGGCTCAAAGGCCAAGTAACAAAAAGCAGTAAATCTCAGAAAAGTGACCTCTGAATTTTCTCAGCATAAAAAGCTGCCTCTCCTGAACTGAAAGAAAAAAATACATACAGCTGGGCTTCATGAAGAAATATTCCTTACTTTAAGGGAAAAGGGAAGTATTATAAGATTTTACTGTAGCTAAATTTTAAGGCCAGAGGGATCATGTAGTTTGATTTCATGCGTAACACAATCCAGAGAACTTGGCATGGTAATTTCTTTGTCAAGTCCATAACATCCATTCGAACGACAGCCCATCCTTCACAAGGATGCTGATGGCTCCGCTGTGGTCCTTCACCGTGGTCTGTGCATGCTTCTCTGAAGCACCCAAGCACTATATTCCCTCTCAAGAGGCTCCACTAAACCTGGTGTCACAAGGGCATGGCCTCTCCCTATTCCAAACAAGGTTTCCTTGCCATGGAGAGCCTTGCACAGCCTGTGGAGTGTATGGAGGAGAAGGAGAATGAAAGCTAATGAGGTAAAATACAATCATAGTGCTCCTGCAAGCTCCCAAGCTGCTCAGGTCTGGTTCTGGTGATAGGCTGTGATTTGTCTTTCTTCCAGACTTGTTCAAACTGGCTCACCTTTCCCCCACTGAAATGCTCATGCTTTGAGTGCCTTAGGTGAGAGAAGCATAACAACTTTGCTGCACTTAGGACATCATTGTCAGATTGAAGGACTGGGGAGGAGCCACTTCACCCAAGGAAAGTATTTGCATTCAGTTAAAGTGCAGACAGCTTTCTCTCCATGGTCTCAAAGGGGAACGAAACACCCTACTGCATTTTGCCTGCTCAGGGGAATGGTTTGAGTTTGAGAATGTGAACAAGGAAGGAAATGGAGAGTACTGCAAAAAAGTGAGGAGTGATCCTAGCCTTGAGGAGTGTCCCATGCAGGAAACAGAACACTTTGTGTTCTGCAGGTTACAGAGGCTGTTTGAGCGAACACTGAATAGACACTTCAAAGGGCTGCAATAGCTGGTTGCAATTTGGGCTGTTTCACTACATTAATGTCTGTGGGTTTTGAGGGTCTGACTTTATGTCTTCATGTATCCCAACTTTGGAGCAATGGGATCTGTTAAGAACAATGAGATAGAAATTGGAAAGGAAGATGCAGTTGGATGTGTGCTGAGCCCTGAAGAGCCAGTGACCAGGCAGTGCACAGGAAAATGTATCAGACAGAAAAAAACAAGAAGCCTATCAAGAAGGGGACAGACAAAGGAAAACTTTGTATAAGCGGGGGAGAAACCTCTTACATTAGATCTTCTGAAATAGGCTCTTGCCTTTGTGTGTAACTAGATGTAGTTGATACCTGCTCTTTCTTACAGAAACAGGCAACTGGAAAGTATTTGGTAATGGAAAGTCAGAAGTGAGGCTAGGCTGCCATTCTTGGCTTTATCTGTCAGAGCTGCTCAACTGTTTACCCTCTCTGAGCCATGACTCTTTGTTTTTATTGTGGGATGGTGGCGAGCAAGGTGCATCCTCTCATACTCAGAAAGTTCTGATGGATCCCCATGTCTCACAGTAACCTGCACTTTGACACTGTGAAGTGGACCGATGTCTAAAAATCCCTACAGATTTGCTGCTGAACTTTTGGGTTGATCACCACTAGAAGGCAGAGCAAATCTTTTGGCTGGATTTCTATCGTCTCACTGGATAGAAATTGCTACTGTCAGGGTTTACTGCTGATATTTTGTGCCTACCTATTCATTTGTCATCCAAGGATCTCAGAGTGGTTTACAATATAGTGCTGTCTGGCTGTTAACCCACGAGACAGGAAGTCATTATTTCTGATGCTGTTTCCAACTCTATCCAAATTTGGCATGTCTGTCCGACAAGCCTCTTCCCCTGTCAGCACCTCTGCAAAGAGGGATGATGCTCTTGCATCTGTCCGCAGCCTACTAAGTCCCTTAGACAGGATATGTTCCTTCTACCTAGTACAGCAACGAGAAGCTGGAAACTGCTCTTTCAGAAATCCCCACCTATTCCATGTATTCTCTATATCTATACACAAGTACCTTGCAAGCAACATGAACAGCTGAAAAGAAATGAGTTGAAGCTCATGGCTGTCTTTTGGAGCTTGAGATGCTCCAAAAGAGCTGCTCTGCTTGCAGCATGTGAATGATATGCCTGTAGCCAGCATGGAAGTGCGCTTGTGCTTACAGTTGTATCTTGGGTTTGAGGAGTGCTCTCTCATGGGAGGGAGTGAGGCTGGAATTTATGCAAGTTTAAGCCCTGGGGCAGCCTGACAGGACAAAGAGTGAACTGGAGCAAATGGTTCTGGGTAGGTCTAGTCAGGGTACATTAAATAGGGTACATGGGCACATTTACTATATAAGCTGTGTTGGTTTAAGCAGGTTCAAATCTCAGGTCTTATTCTGTAATTTTTTCCTCTGTATGGCAATGTAATTTAGTGGGTGGACTTAACACAAAGCTGTTATCTAATTTAGAATCTTTAAGGGGTATTGGCAAATTTGGGAATTAATGTCTTTTGAAGACTCCAAGCTTATTAAAATTTGGGATTTAGGATAGGCTTGTCACATGTTAGACAAATGATCTTCAAAGTCAGAAGTAGAAAAGGGTGATCAAGGAGAGATGCATGTTACCATACCAACAACCCAGACAGCAGCTATTGAATGTGTATATTCCCTGTCTCCCAGACCTTCTTCTGACTTTGAGAGAGGTGTCTGAGTAGTAAGAAATATCATAAATTATTTGTGGACCTCAGATAATCTTACTATACTGTTCACATAAAAAGAGAGTAAATGGCTAAGGCATATGCCCTGATTTAGAGTAATATTTGTAGAACTGATATTTTAAATGCGTGTTCTACAAATAGTATTCTATAACTGAATAGTGATGGAGAATGCTCAAAAGCTTTCATGGGAGAAGCCTGTCTGTATTCCCATCAGAGGATATTTTCCCTGCTGCCTGGCTACAGATACTCCATTTGTAGAGGTCTCCAGACTGTTCAGGAGCATCCTACAGGGGCCTATCCCAAGAATCATGGAAGAAATTGGTTATTTAAAAGTATTCTCAGTGTTAGCAGAGTCACCATGTGAGAATTAGGTGTGTGTAATCACTCAGAACCTAATCATGCCACCAGAAGCCGTTAGAAAGATAAGACAGCATTAGAAAGACCCTTCCGGTCTTGAAGCAGGGCATTCCTTTCAAATGGTCACCTTCCCTCCAGGCACTAACAATAACTTTCTAAAGCTGTGGGCAGACCATAAACTCTACAAGTGCCAGTACTGTCCCTGGAAAAGCTATTTTATGGAATCCTAGAGAGCTGGGCAAATAGGGGCTTTACTATTTGATATGGAATTTTATATTCAAACAGATTGCTTCTTTTCTCACCACTTCAACTCCTACCGCCACCTCACCAGGAAAGCGATCAGCATTGATTTGTCGATTGATTGCGTAATGAGTGGAAGTGATTAATTGGAAAAGAGAGGATGGTGGCTTTGGAGAAGGAAATGCCTTTGACAGGTGTTGAGAGGAAAGCATAAAATCTTCAATCCAGAAATAATGTATTAGATGCCAAGAGAAGCAGGAGGGTAACACTTACCTAGCTGTGAGAGAGAAGCAAAATCCCAAGAGGGGCTTGCAGCAGGCTGCCAGCAAGCTGAAAACAGAAACAATGCATGATGACAGATAAGTGGTGCTTATGCTTATTTTAGGTTAAGGGAAGCAGGTTAGACATTAGAGGTTGTTATTTATTATTTTGTTTTCAGAAAGAGGATTAATTTCTTTTCTTGGAAGCTATTTTTGGTTTGCAAAATGAAAACTGGAGCGGATTCTTTGGTTTTATAATACCTTAAAAGGGAACTTTGAAGAATTCATTATCCTGTACATCTTTTTTATTGCTCGTCATTGAATGTGGTAAAATGATAATGCCATATGTGCTCTGTGTGTGTGTGTTTACACTTCCCACTTTCTAATTTTGGGGAACATCTCCATTTTCAAATGAGCTAATAACCATCCATTTATTACACAGAAACTTTATAAAGCTAGAATAGAAATGGTAAGCTATAGGGAAAAGCAAAAGTGAAAAAACTGTATATGGATTCAGCATCAAATAGAATGGGGGAATGACAAAGGGCAAGGGAGAAATACATAACTGAGATTAAAAAATCCATTTTTAAAAATAAATATATTTAAATTTTTACTCATGTAAGTAATTTTTCTCCTGAAATATTTTTCCATTTGAATCAGCTGTGTTTGAAAGCAGGCTTTCCAGGAGTACACTTCAGCTGGTGCATTTTGTCTGGCTGTAGAGGGGGAAAACCAAGAGCAATAGAGCACTATGTATGTACGGCCTTCCTGTCTGAGAGGCTGCAGCAATTATGGGAACAAAATGCCTTTAAAAATGTGAAAGGACAGAAGCAAACACTATGGTTTACTTTAAATGTTCCTTCTTTAGAATACATCCCTAAGCTTTTCCAGTGTGCATTCAGCTGTGACTCATGCCTTATGCAAAGGTACCCAGTATTGAACTAGGTAACAAACCTTATTGCTCCTGTGTGAATGCTGAGTGTGGAAAAGGAGCACCTCAACACAGTCATAGCACTCCTGAGTAAGGAAACCCATGCCTTAGCAGCAAGCTGGGTTTATTGTTAGCCCACAAAGTGTACCTGGAGAAAAGCGGCGGAAATGGCGTAACAAATCATTTTAGCATATTATGGTGGGGCTTGGAATAAGAAATCGAGAAACCTGAAGTCTGCTTTTGCATCCAGCAAGGAATATGTGATCCCATGTAAACAGCATCCCTTCTTTGTGCCTCAGTTTCTTCAGCCGTAAAATGGTGTTAGTTCATCTTTAGAGCACTTTGGGCTGCATGTCTGGAAAGCCTTGTGCAAGAGCCAAGCATTATTTATCCTAAATGACAGCACCTTGTGTTCGCTTCACGCTTTCCTCTATTACCAGCCTTTTCTTCACTCGTAGTTTTCTTTATTTATATCTTTGCCTCCCCATTACCTTTGTGTTAAAGCTCGCATCTGCATTGATTTTACATCACTGCACTGTGCTGCAACCATTACAAGTTTACATTTCAGGGAGATCCTTTTGAATCTTTAACCCATTGCTTCAAGAGTCCTGACCACAAGATATCTATCAGCAAATAACTCTAATTGCACTTACTGTGTCGAAGGGTTAACTGATCAGTTGCTATTGAGGGAAAGGGCCAAATACCCTGGTGATAGCTGTGTTCCTACAGCTTGTAAGTCGCTCTTCACCAGAGCATATAAGGCTTTTCAAAGCAGGACACTGTCAATATTATAATAACATAAAGCATTTTGGAAAGCATTGTACTAACCTGGGAAGGTTGAGCAGTGTTTCATGTCACAAGGAGACTTCTACCTGTTAGGAAATATGAGTCACTTAAAAAAATGAGCTCCCTTGCTCCGTTCCTCTGGCTGTGTGTTGTTAAATCACCATATGTGCAGTACACTCTGGCTTTGTATGTGCTGTGGCAGCAGCATTTCCCATTGACTGTGGAGGGAGCAATGCATGACAGTCCTGGAGGACAGGAGTTCTGGTTTGCTCACTGCTTTCCTAAACGTGGGTGCCCAGCACACCCTCAGGTCCTAGTAGCTGGCCAGAATATGGTTTTTCATCTTTTTCTGCCTCCATTCCTCATCTGCTAAATGTCATAAAAACACCTCCTTACTTCATTGTGAAACTAAGTGGGGTACAGGTAGTGTGTCCCTGCACAACAGGAAAAGAACCCTACAGGCATATGAGATGTGCCCAAGGAATAATTTACCTAATGCTTGGAGTTGTTTCAGCGTGTGAGCCTATGGTTGCACATTGGTTAGGACGCGTAACTGGAACTAAATAAAAGGTTCATCTCAAATTTTCACCAAAGTCCAGCATAATTCATGTGAAGGTCTTTCTTCAGCTGGCAAGAGTTGTAGGGAGGTGGCCTTAACTCCTTGTCCAAACACCAGCCTTACAAAGGCAAGAATAAAATGTAGAACCAAGGAACAGTTGAGGCAAACCGGTAGTCTGCTGAGATGAATTGAAAACCTAAGTGACCTGTCAGTCAGGTTAGCTTTGGCTGGAAAGCTCTGCAATGATCTCATCACTTGAGCAGAGTAGAATCAAGTCCCTTCACTGTAAGTGCAGGTATTAACAAGTGTTTCTATGTTTAAGTTGCTGCATAACTTCAATTACTTTCTACAATATACTAAAGCACAGATTTATAATGATGCTGGCACATAAGTAATTGCTTAGAGACAGCAGGGTGTAGGAAGCAGAGGAGCAGGTATCCTTTCATTTTTGAATTAGTTACGGGACTCACTCGCCAGGAGTCCTGACGCTGGAATTACACTATCCTGACATTGGCATAGCTATGCACTGAATCAAACTGGGTTCCTAATAGCCTTGCCTAGCTGCCGAATGCAAGGGGGTTGAGTTATTCCTTGCAGAGTAAACGGTGAGACTGGAAAATAAAATATCCTGTGATTAATTTACTGAAGAACAGAAGAGATTCATTTTCCATGTGCTTAGTCTCGGTGTTCAAGCGAAATTGCTCATGCTCTTGTTCCGTTTGAGAATGTGCTCATTTAGTGAGGATGAAAGCTTGGAGACCTGGAAGTTCAATCAGAGCTTGATTTGGGAAAAAGCAATTTCGAGGTCATCCAAGGACAAATGAGGTGGCAAGACTGAGGGTATGCATTTGGATGAAATACTATGATAAAGGACACTTCCTTTACACTAAGGAGGTACTCCCACGTTAAGTATTAAAGAAATCTATCTTTAGCTTTCCTCCTCTAAGTCTGGTCCACATGAAAATGCGCACCCCTGGTAGTACATACTGTCAGATTACTTTCAGGCAGAAGCGCCCGGCCAGCCTCAGAAATAGCCAGAATTCTAGCTTGTGAATGCTGTGAATGTAAGTTGTACTTCATGCCATGAGCTTTTAGTACTCGCTTCTGTTCTTGGAGTTGGGTTGTGCAAAGAGCTGCTGGAATGATTGTTTTCACTTTGATTTGGTGGGTGGTTACTTTCTCATAGAAATCAACATGACTTGATCCACTGTGAGCTAAAAATTAAGTAACTGCAGGCAACCTACATTCTGAAGTTGCATTAGTGCATTAATGCCATCAGCGGGATCTCTCATAGTGGAAATCTTGCTCTGGGAGTTTTACATCTATGTGGGTTACCAGCAGCAGTCTGGTGTGGTGTTGGAGTGCCCAGGTTCAGCACAGCCTCATTTGGTGTGATGATTTCTATTCTCAGTGTGAGCACAGATTGGAAACTGGACACCAGGGACCAAAGAAAAGGGCCAATAGTGTCTCGTTTTCTATGTGTAAGGCTAACTTTGCATGGGGAGCCTACCTCCAAAGATCTGGAAAGACGGGCTTCCCTGGTAAAGGATAGCTCTGGTTTTCCATTGTGCCTGCCTGTTGCCCTGGGTAAACTAAATAGAGCTGGGTGATGAGGATGAAATAACAAGGTAAAGCCTAGGGCAGAGTGCTGCTGCTGATGAATATTTTTCAGTGCCCTGAGGCAAAGCTGTTTCTAGCTGGGACTGGGGAGTGTTGATGTGCTAATTCAAAGGCAATGCTTGGTTCTAATTGCAATGGAGCTGGAAGAGGGTGGATGGGTTTAACAATAGATGAACCTCAAATAGGCATGGCATAAGGACACAGATAAGGACCTAGATTTAAAGGAAATGCTCCAGCCAATTCTACCAAAGTGGTTCTAATTAACTCTGTTCTGCTGGCCCTCTTCCTCCTTTTCAGTGGGCACATCTGAGTCTAGGCAGGTATTGTTTGCTCAAGGTAAAATCCATCTTTCAGGGGAGCTGGTCTTGTTCTTGCTGAATGCAGCATTGCATTTCACTTGAGAAATGGTATGGCTGTTTTTCGCTCTTCCTGAGTTTCGGCAGGGTAATGTAGTTAATCCTACCTCCGATACAGTGAGCGGGTGTGGACTGAAGAACCAAGTCGGAACTTGGACATAGCTGGTGATTTGAAGCACAAATCTTCTAGCAGATTTGAATGCTTGGGGGCTAGTTTCTGTTATAATGATCGCTCCTTTTTACATGCCTAGATGCTTCATGATTTCAGATTCAACAGGGGAAGGAAGTGCCTGACTGGAAGGAAACAGACCAACCTCAAGGTGTTTCTTCATCATCTCAAGCAAGAAATCCCCTTAGAGTGCTCATTCAACTGAAATTTCTAGCTTTGTTTTGCAAACTGAGGCCCCTCACCCTTTAGGTGGAGACATGATATAGGGTAGATAGGGAGTTAAATAGTTTGTCTGAACAGGTCACCCCGGGAAGTTACTTGTGTTCCCTGTTACTCCCACTGCAAAACATGGATACTTGCTAAAGACTGGGAACTGATGGGCTGATGTCCAAAGACAGTCAAGAGTGTCTCAAACAACTAATTGCTTCTCTTCATGACCTTTTTTATTGCCTGTTCTCAGTATTTATGGTATATGAGGTTTTGCTAACTTTAAAGCTGCTGTGTGATTGCTCTTCCTTCACCTATTGAAAGGAGATTGGAAGCCAGGGCGCAAGTGTGAACAAATGGGGTCCATCCGTAATCATCCTCATTAGTGAGGTTCCCATTCTTCCACCTGGGAGGCTAAATGCCGTCCTGTGACCCAGGTCACCAGTCGCAAACCTCAGACTGCTGGGGCAAAGAGTTTTGGTGTACTCCAATACGCTGACATTTGTTAATGTTAACTGCTCATTAAAGGTTTTTGAGCAGCAGACATGTTCATAAAGCTCACAGCCAGCTCACAGATAATTCATGAGCATCATAAAAGGATTCATTATTCATGTAAGATATTTGCCTTGAAAATTATACCAGCTTTCCTACCTCACGTGCACTGGTGCATGTTGGGAAAGGTTTATCTGTTTCATTTGTCTTGTGCTTTGAGATCAGGGAATTGAAGTTGCTATGGAGAGATGAAGCAGTATGGACTGAGTCTTTACAGCTGTCGTTAATGCCCTCATTAGCTGAGGCCTTATGAGCACATAAAGTTGCACCACTTTAACTGCATAGCTGTAGTTAAAGCAGTTTATCACCGCCTAATGCACATTGTACTGTGTGGCACTAGCAGTACAGCTGAACGGGAACAGGAATAGACTATCCCAGTATATACACATATATGTTCCAGACATTAACTTTATAAACATCAGGTCCAAGAGCACTGCCCTCTCTTTCATCTGTCTTTTTTCTTTCTCTTTTTTAACCATCTCCCTGCTGAAGACTGCAATTCTGTATAGGCAGAGAAGGGGTAGTCTCTAACTTCTCTCATCTGCTTTTGTGTAAAGTTAGCTGAGATTTCTGCTGGCTTTTTGCCTTAAGTAAGAAGTGTTGGGAGCAATAATCTCTGGCTAAGAGGTAAGAGTAAGCATGGGGAAGGGATAGTGTCTTCAGATTTTAGGCCTGGAGCTGTCTGACCACAGTCTCCTAATCTTAATAAGACTATTACTATATGGATGCCCAACTTAGTTGTAGACCATGCCTGACACCCCTAATTGCATCATTTCCATATAAGCTAAATGATACAATAATACAGAAATCAATGAGTATATCTATCAAGCCTGACAGCAGCATAAGCTGTTATTGCACATTTGAAAGAGTCGTATTATACACCCTAACCAGAAAGCTGTGCACACTGAAAGGCCTGTGTGTAAACGGACACTTGAACTGTGAACAAAACAGACTGTTGCATGTAAATGAATGTGTGAGCATGGAGATATTCCTCCAACAGTCATCTGTATGCATGCCAAGTGAAACGCACCAGCAAGACATTGCTGGTGGTAGCAGTGGTATAATCGTTTTCATGACTACAAGACCTTGAAGATCCCATGGACTGTGAAAGATGTTCAGGGGAGAGGGGAAATCTGTTGTATTTATTTTCTCTTTGTGGACTTTGGCAGTGGTGAAATTACTTTTTAACCTTTTCTTCTTATTCATCTGATGCACTTTGAGCGATAAACCCCCTTTAACAAGCAGGAAGGTGAAGATGCCAGCAGGGAGGAGAGGAAATGTCTTCTGTAGAACATACCATTGACGAGCAAACGTGTTTGTGCTTGTGTACTGAGGCTCCCTGCTAATGGTTCCTTTTTTTTGCCTCCTTTCAGTCTGCCACCTGTAGGGATACATTGGGAAGAGCAGCACTGTGAATATGGTTAATAGACCTCTTGCAGTCCCTGAGCAGGCAGCGTAGGAGGGGAGGTGAAATGAGAAGTCAAAGGAAGGACTAGATAAGGCAGAGAGAGTCTCTGAGGCTCTTGAAGCACTTTTATAGAGGCACATCTACCCTGATAGATGATTTATGGAGGCACATCTACTCTGTTATCCCCAAGATGTGGTACCAGGGAGGAGTTCCCTAACCAGAGACTTAACAAGAGTTTCAGGGTACTTTGCTAAGGCTGATTCTGCACAAATACCTTAAGCACTCTCACGTTGCTGCATCCACAGTAAGTCACCCTCTGGCCCACCAAACTGCTTATACATGACCCATATTGGCTTCTTCGGGACTACTGCTATGAACAGGACCTACTTGAAAGGGCCTGGCATGCATGTTTATGAAGTGCCCCTTTTTTCTGGATGGTGAAATGATGCATTCAGCTGCATCCTCCAGTCAGTGCATGAAGCAGTCCTGCTGATTTCCTCCCCTCTTGGTTAGGGAGGACAGAACTAAACTGTGCTCCTGCCCCACCTCCAGAAGATGCGAGCTAAGAGCAGAGCTCCTTGTCAGTGCCTGAGCTGAAGGCTTTGGATTTTCTCAGCCTGCTCCTTTATTAAATATGACCTTATTCCCATTGTGAGCTTCCAGATTGAGTGCCTAGGGAAAGGTGAGCAACGAGTTAAGTACATCCAGTGGTTTGTCTCCTCCACAGCATGTGGGACACATGGGCATAGACAAGGTGTGTCTTGAGGGGTGACCTGTTTCTAGGCATGGATGGAGGTCAAGGCTCCATGCTGGTGCTTCTTGATATGTTGGTATCCTTTGATGCTACTGATCGAAGAACTCTTTGAGCAGCGTCAAGGACCCAGCAAAAGGGGGTGGCTCCATTCATGTTTGCTGGACAGGTTGCAGGGTCAGTATTGCCCCCTCCTTTCTGCTCTTTTCTGTGCACACACAAGCCCAGAGCACTGAGATGTGAGACACAATGTGCTGCTTTGCCAATAGCACATGGACATGGCTCAGTTCTGCATACCCTTCCCCACCGAGGCAATCTCTGACAGCCTCACCACCATGCTTCCCTGCCTGGAGGAAAGAAGCAGATTGGAGAAAGGCTGCTACTTCCAACCATGCACAGAGATGACAGAAGTGTTTCTGACAGGAGGGGCATACTCACTGTACAGCGTATCTCACCATCATTTGTGGCATCTGACTACCAGCTATCAAAGCAGGCCCTCTCCTGCTGGTCATGCTGAGCTGCTAACACCTCTTGAGCATTCAGATCACAGAAGTGGCAAGAAAAATATGCTGCCATGCTTGTAGAGGTGGCCATACACAGCTTCTTGCCTTGAACAACTTATCTTGAAGGTGAAAACCTTATGATCCAAGCAAGGAAGATAATACTGCATCAAATGTCACTTTGCGACTTCCTGGGGTTTTGAAGCAATAGATCTACCCCACAAAGCAGGCTTAGGCAACCTTGCCAGTCCATACTCCATCTGTAACAATCGTTTTCACGTCAGAACACTCCTCCCACTTGGCAGTGTAGACTGTGATACATGGGAAGAGCAGTTTTCAAGTAGCATTGAAAAGGGGAGGTACTCTTCTCTTGGTCAAGCTCCCTTGAGCAATAGCAACTCCTCCCCAGAAAAGGAAGAGGAAATAGATTTTTCTAGTAGATGGCAAAGAAGAGAAGAGAAAACTGTCTCAGCAATGAAACTCCTCTTGAAGAGCTGGCTGTTACCAGGAACATCTGATCAAGAGTCACCAGGATGGGTGATGGGCACGTCCGGTCCATAAACTGGACCTAGATCAAGCGATAGCTGTCTGTTGGATGCATTTGGAAGTTGCTTTAGTTTTGCCCCTCCCAATCTCATTGGAGGCAAGACCTTGAGAGAAGTCTTGTGCCTCAAGCCATGTATTTTCCTGGTCTTTAAACATGTCTGGGAAAGACACAGTTTCTCTGTTTGGTTTTGTATGGCTCAGCCATCCTCCAGCTGCATGACAAACAGGGAGGCTTTGTGCCAGCTGGGGAAGCAGCATATGTGAAGCGACAGCCACCTGCCCCCTTGTTAGTGCAGCAGATAATGGGAATGGCCTTTCCACGCCAGACTAGATCACCAAGCAACGCCACGTGTCAGCAGTGAAAGGGACGGGCTTGAGAGAAGGTCATATCATATGGATGAGGAAGAACATCACCTCACCCCACTCAGAGTGTCTGGACAAGGGTAGGGGGGACAGGCCATGCAATTGTCAGCCTGGTAAGGGGAGAGGCTCATGGCTTGCCCCAGGTAGTTGATGTTGCCATCCATCTCAATCTCCCCTGGATCTGCTGCAGCTCAGAAACAGCCCCCCAGTCCTGCAGAGAGGCCCTTAAAGGATGGCTGGTGGCTTAGCTGCTTTCCCTGTGCCTGAGCATCTTTCCAGCTAGGGTGGCTTGCACTCCTGCTTTCCTTTTAACTCCTCGGCTCCCTGTCAGTGATGCCAACTGGCTCACCTCGTTAAGCTACAGAGGAGGAGGCCCCCGGATTGATAGCAGGCAGGTTTAATGTGGCTCTTTCTGAGCACTCAAGTGCAGCATGTAGGAGGCTGCTGGGGAGATATTCCCACAGGCTCCAGCAGAACTGACTGATTGAAGTTGCTCTGAATTGATGGCTAATGGGGGAGCTTTCTTTGATAGCTCTTTCATTCTGGGTGCAGCTGGATAGAAAAAGATAGCTCAACACGAGGGAAAGGGGTTTTATTCCCCCCACCCTTTTATTAACAGATGCTTCCAGGGCACTCCAGCAGCAGAATGAGATCTGATGAAAACCTAATGATTTAAACGATTCTTAACTCCTTCTCTTTAAGCAGCTGCTCACTTATACACATCAACTGCATATAAGCACTGAGGACTGAGTGGACAGCCAGACTTAACCAAAAAGGTGATAACTGTACAAAATCCTTTGGGAAAGTTTAGGTCACTGGGATCGGATGCAAGCTCCCCTTCTGTGGCTCTGAAAATGGGTTTGTGTTTTGGTATAGATGTCATAGCTGCAAGCAGAGCATCTAGTGCTTCAGTGTGATGGGTTGTAAGGTAGTGATGGAGCTGGGGGGCAGGGGCAGAGTTGGTATAGGGATCCAGGGGAATGCAGGGCAGGAGGGAGTAGTGTTAACGGAGGCTTTAGAGAAGCTTCCACAGCACTTACTCATATTATGTATGGATCAAGCTGCTGTGGCAAGAATTAGGCATATTCAGGCATAACTATATCAAAACTGATTAACAGAAACTGGCTAATGGTGAGCTTTTTCACCCTCCTCATGGAAGCCTCTGTTCAGCAGGCTCATTGCAAGTATTTTTCCTCCTACAGTATCTAACCTTTTAATCACACAATAGATTTCTTCCCATTGCCACAAGTTCTACATCCCCTAAAGTTCCTGTCAGCCAGATGTCCCTGCAATCTGTGCATATCCATGAGTTGACATATTTGTGACCATGCTGTTTCTCATTCTTATACACGGATCAGGACAGGCGTTAGAGAGTCCAGAAACTCCAATAACTTGATCCAGTTTGAGGCCAGATTTTGGCTGGTATAAATCAGTGCTGACTTGGAGCACAGTTATGTTGCTCCATTTGAGGATCTGACTCATAATTTCCAATCTAGGGCCTGGCATGTGGCTAAAGAAGCCATTTGTGTAGGGCTTGCTTTGCCCATTTCCACTGCCTAACACAGCAGCCGTTTGTCTTCAGTGATGTGTGCCATGGCCCATCTTAAACTGCTGAGCTAAATTTAAGAGAGGCAGAAAGTACACCCTTACCTAGAAACTTGGCCACGTTGCAGCTAAAACCCCTTTGCTTTTACAAGAAGACCTAGACAGCAGTGACTTCAATATGCAGGTGATCAGCAAATGCAGTTTCTCATCTCAGAGATAGGATTCACTTTTTAATGCCATGTGGGAGAATAAGAAGCCTTTGTCTGTCGCTGAAAAAGGTGCTGCTGTCATAAACAGCACCCTGTTCTTCAAAAGCAGAGGTTTTTGCCTTAAAAAACCAGAAATTTTCATGCACAATGCATCAGAGATTGCTTGATCATCAAGCTCAGGTCATAACACAGGTGAAAACGAGTATATCTGCTTGGTTGGGATCTACGAGAAGACTCTGACCTATGGCAGCTGACAATCTGACAAGCTACTACACAAAGCAGGGAAGGCCCATCCTGGCCCTTTACCTTGTTAAGATCCTGTTCCCCTTCTAGCTGTGTTACGCACAACCTCAGTCACAACAAACTCTAATAAGGTTAGTCCTCCTCTCTTCCCCTGCTTATAAAATGCCATCTGGGAAGGAGGGTTTCCATGTTAATTGTGAAGTCACTAGCTACCTGGGATGATATCCTGTGACTTAGTGTTGGATGGCAGCCCCATAGCATTTCATCACGGCACCAGTCCACCAGTCCCTCTGCCTGGCTGGGCTAGGGTTATGGAGCCACAGGTGAGGGAAACACTGGTGCAGGTTCATAGCAGCTTAGTATGGCAACAAGAACATCATAGATTGATGTGTTGTTGCAGTTGTAATTTTAACAAGTCCTGTGTCCTGTTCTCCTCCTTTCCTCCTCCCTGTTGTGCGCTCATCTTCCATGAAATGCTGGCTACAGACAGCTAGACTCTGCTGTGGTCAATACATCATGGAACATGGCACAATGCTCATCTTAGAGTGAATGAATGGAAGAAAGGTCTGGAAAGGACCTCACAAGCTAACTAATCCATAGCCCTGCAGAATGGCAGGGTCAGCTCTTCCCAAGCCATTCGTAATAACTAACTTGTTTTGAAAGACTCCACATCCTCCCAGGTCAATTTGTGCTTGTGCTGCATTATGCTTACTGTTCATCCTGAGGTCTAACTGAATCTTCCATGTTGCAGTTTGAGACCATACCTTCTTGACCTGTGATGAATCAGATGCAATCATCTATTACTTCCTTTATTCTGTGGGGGCCTTTCCCATGATTTCATCACTTTAATTGTGTCCTTTTTCAGTCCTTTTTAAGATAAGCGGATGCTATTGGTTTTGTCTCTCCTTGTAGCTCCTGTGTTCTAGATACCTGATCTCCTGCTCTTTTCTGGACTCTCCAGTTTTGACCACATCCTTCCTGCCCTCAATCCTCCATACTTGTCCTGCTCAGGCCTTTCCAGTGGCTTTCCAGTTTGTCAGATAAATACATTAGCAATGTGTTGATTGACACAGTCTGATTATAGGCAATGCAAACAGGGGAAGGCATTCATGACCCCATCAAATCAACAGATATCTGCTGATTCCCCGTCCTGGGGCTTGAACCTGGAGCTGGCCTGGCAGCCAGTTGTTCTCAGCTGTAGGAGGGAAACAGGTATGAAACCAGCTGTGCCTGCCTTTGGCCAGGCCACAGATGGATTTGCGCTGCTGCCAGTGCAGTTTCCATCTGTCCCCATCATCTTGAGCAACTATGGAAGTCATTCCTGGCTGCTACTCCGTAGCTGAGCCATTAGGCCACAAGCAGTGATTGATTGTAACTGGAACAATTATTCTGTGGGCAGCACTAGTTTTACCTTTGCTGGATAGTGCTCCAAATACTATTTCACCAGCAGTATACCCTATTACACCAATAGTATACACTATTGCTTCTACTCTATAAAGTAACCTCCAGGCTGAGCCACCCAGGGTGCAGGTATTGTTGCAAATACATCATGGAGATATATGGCAAGAATAGTCATCCTCTATTTATTACAGAAAATCTCCATCTGTTTCAAGGATGCTCTTGGCAAAGCGGGAAAAGGGGAACAAAAATCTCACTCCCGTGTGCTCTCTCCTCTGGGAAAACTGATCTAGCTGAAATCTTCACATGTGCACTTAGCTCATAAGTTCACCACGACACAGCTGCACTGGAGTTAGGGCATCTCAACGGTTCTTCTTCACATTGGCAGTTATACAAGGAACCAATCTGGCCCTGGTGCCTGTGCTCCACACAACGCTCATGTTGAATCATCTATACCCCTGTCAGCACGTCTGCACGTTGAAGCTTAAGCTGGCAAAAGAAACCTCAGGTCTGACAAACTGCTTGGAGCTTGTTCACACTGCACATGTTCTTGTTCTCCCCCCCCTTTTCCAGCTTCATCCCAAACTTCCTTCACTGAACTTCGGCCAAATATTGTCAAATATTTCCTGAAAGAGAGGGGGTTTTATACCATTTCCCCTGCTGGTACTTCACTGTAGCCTGATTTTAATGGTGTTTGAGATTGTACCACTGAAATGTTTGACTGGGGGCTTTGCTTTTAGAACATAAGCCTTCCTTCTATTCTTTCCTCTTGCTTTTCGTCCTCCTTTCTTGCATTTCTGTTGGGGAAGTACTGACTGTTTAAACCCATATCTCCACTGTTGGAGAACAGGTTATCTTTGTGTTTTGGGGAGGGAGGGACGAAGCATTCATTCCCTGTGTAGGAAGAGGATCTGGCAGGTCGATTTCTTCCCATCAGTGGGATCTTACAGTTCACTATAAGAAAACTCAGGGGTGAAAGCAGCTGAGAGAAGCTGGGGCTGGAAGGATAGAGTGAGAGCCTGTCTGTCTGTGATGCTGGACTGTCTGGGCAACAAACCATGTTGGATGCAGGAAAGAGGTGGCTGGGAAAGCACAAGTGCAGGAGGGCAGAGCAGTCTGGAAGGTGCAAGCAGCCCATTTTAGCTGGTGGGTGAGGAGTACAGTGAGTGAATATGAACCCAAATCATTCTGCAGAATTAGCCAGGATGTTCCGGCAAAGCAGGGGCCTCAGTTCAGTCACCAGCACAGAGGGCTGTTGGGATCCCATGCTGGGCAGAGCAGAGCAGAGCAGGTGGGCAAGGGGACCACATACCAAGCAGCATCTCCAGGGGAACCCATTAATACAGTACGTGAGGTTCCCAACTGGTGTGAGTTGCTCCGGCTGCCTTCAAAGCAAACAGGGTGATGCCAGCTGGGAACCTGACCTTGAGAGTAAGGTTATCTTCAAATCTGAAGGGACTGCATTGCCCTCCTTAGACCATCTCTGGAAAAGGAGTGCTCTGTACAAATGCTCCTCTCTGTCAGAGCTGATTGTCCTAGTTGTTAAAAAAAGAAAGAAAAGTGCCTTTGTTTTAACTTCTATTTGGAGTGAAAGGGAAAAAATGCAGCTGTTCCAGAGTTGCTTGCCGTAGCTGCAGTAACTGAGTAACTCATGGGGGTTCTGTCTCTCACATTTGTTTCCCTCCTGCATGAGGAAAACCTTGATGTTCTGCTTAGGGACAGGGGGCTAAGGGAATAGCTTTAGTATGATCTTATTCTTGGCTCTTTCTGGCTCTGGCAACTGACCTTTGTTCCACCTTGCCTCACTTTCCATTTCTCCATCTTCCTGGATGTCAAGCGAATGTGCTCAGTAAGCAGTTTCGCATCCCTGCTGTCTGGTATTGCTGTGAAGTTCGTACATGCTCTCTTGCAGCCACTCTGCGTTGGCTCTATTGCTGCATTTGCAGTTTAGCTGAGTCCAGGGTCCTCACTCATCACTTTTTCTCTTATCTAAGCTTTACAGGTGCCAAAGCTGGTATCTTTCCCTCTCCTTGCCCTCACTCCTATGTTAACTTCCAGCTTCTTGTCTGGAATGAGCAGGGGGAAAAAATCTTTGGAAAGTCTAGGTTACCAAGTCATTTTGGTTTTCAGACTGACAGGTCAGTAAATACACAACAATGGGAAGAGGGAGATACAGATAGGGTCTGCTGGGATCATCTGTCCATCAGCCAGCAAGAATATAGTTCTTTATTCATTTACTGCATCTTCTCATATCATAAAGTACAATCCAAATGAAGGGGCGGAGAAAATGGATTTCATACTCCATAAAGAGCCCATTTGTTGCACGTGCAAGACCATGAACTTCTTCAAGTGGGCTCTGCTCTGCTGGAAATGAGAGAGACCTGAATGTCTGATGTTAACTGTGAGCAAAACATTGTGCTGCATAGGCCCTGCTCCTAACACTGTGCTCTGAAGCACCTGGAAACAACACCACAGCCTTTGAGGGCTCTCCTTCCCTTAATAATGACAGGATACTTCAGATGTTACAGACCACAGGGAAATGCATTCGTATTTTCCAAAGAACTATGGGATGATTTATCTAGGGAGCGTAAAACCATCTTGGACTGGAAAATATGTCAGGATTTCATTCTGTTCATGATCCCTTAGCACAAGAAGAAAGCGGAAAAAGAGACAGAAAAACATGACTTAAAGAGAGAATATAAGCCAGAAGCTACATATACAGTGACCTTGACACAGGCTCAGTGAGTGATGGGGTTTTGTTTCACTGAAGCAGAACTCGGTGGGTACGCATGGTGAATGGAGCTTCACTTTGGGTTCCCTGTACCACGAGGCCATGTCCTAAGCTATACAGACTGCTGGGGGACTTTGGCCACCTGGCCTGGCTGCTAACATACATTACAACATCCCCAAAGGACTGGTGTTAGCCCCTGTGACCAGCTCTAGCCCAAAGAGCTTTTGCCCTGTCCTTTCCCATTCCACCTTCCAGTGAGTGGGTCCACTGGACCATGTTCACTCCCTGTAAGCGTTTCCTACACTCAGGGTTTTGTGAGGGTTGGTTAAACTGTTTGCAGTGATAAAGGGTTTGGAGTAGTTCTCCACAGGTGAAGTTTTATTCATTCAGAGCACCCAGGGAACACCGAACTCATCCTACAGACTCAGGTTTTCACCTCATGTGGCCTTTTCCCAGCCAGTTTGCGCCTGATGAACATCTTAGATACGTCTTATTTTGTTGCCTGAATGAGGTTCTTGTCTCAGTGGGCACTGGGCCTTTATGTCACCAGCTCTGGTAAATGTTTGTCAGCTAAAAGAAATGCAGCATTATTTGGAACAGGCATCCTGGTAACAGGCAGCAGGATACAGCCCTGCTCAGGTAAGAGCTCAGAAGGCTGCTCCTCCTGGCAGCCCTAGTTTTCAGGGTGGTTTTCATCCCTTGTGCATGTTGTTATTGTTCAGGTCATTTGCAAAACCTGGGATTCCACACAGCTTTCCTGTCCCTAGCTTTAGATACATGGCCTTCATTAGGTCGACGAATGGTGAACAGGAACTAGTCCCCGCTCAGCAAATACACTGTTGAAGGCCCACAAGCCTGGAGCCAGCTCTTGCTCACCCCACTGTAAACCCATTGGGCCACATGCTTGCCTTTTTGAGATGAGTGTAATTCTAGAGTTAACACCATCAACTGTGGTACTGTGCATCTGGCGTTAGGCAGGCGTAGCAGAGATCAGAGCCTGCCCATGCTTTTGTATTTGGAGTTACTGTGCATTGACTTTGGTTTAGGTGAATGTCTTGGTCAATTCCAAGTCCATTTCCAGTCTCCTTTCCAGGTCCTGCTGTGCTATTTTGTTCACTAAGTATTCTATGATTCTATGTACCAGCTTCTCAGCCCCATTATATGCTGCCAAATCCTCGCATCATTTGAGGGCTATATCAGATATGGGTCAGGCTGCACTCATCAGATATAGCTATTTTAATCATTCCTGTAAACCAGGGCATCCCCAGAACTGGCTGTATGCTGCTGCAGGAAAGCAGAGATGCTGGTAGCTGCTGTGTAGATGGCAGGAGTGAGCAGCTTTCCCTATAACTGAGCTGAGCTGCTAGAAAACCATCCATAACCACACTTCAGCCCACAGCCCAGCATCTTAGCCCAAACCTGCAGTCAGCAGTGGTCCTGTGCTGTAAACAGGGACAGCTGATGCACTGGCACATAATACACAGATTCCTGTTGGCGCTGTCATGGGGCTGGTAATCTGCACCAGAGCAAACACTGGAGACCATCATGTCATAAATTATCTGAGATAGATGGGTCACCACAGTTCTGCTGTCAAGGCACGAGTCTCTACAAGCAGAGCAGAAGAGCCACCTTCTCTTCTCTCACCCAACCCAACTCTGCTTGGGTTGCAATGGACCCAACATCACTGGGACTCAGGGGAAGCTGGGTCAATCATCTGCTCACTCACACCACTGATGCACGTGGCAGATCTTCCCTCTTCAAGTTGCTTCGAGAAAACTTGATGATTTTATGTGCTTTGGAAAAAGCTGTTGATTCAATCTTAGGTCTTTAACATAAATGGATTTCTTGGGCATTTTCTTCATTTTCTTTCAAATTTCTATTCCTGAATAAGCGACGAAAAAATATCAAATGTTAATCTGAGCTCCATATACCTGAGAGCGGAGCAGGAGCCAAATTGCTGCAAACAGCAGAGACCATGTACATGGACGAATTTGCCTGTAGCTAGGGCTGGACTGGGAGCAGTAGTGAGTGTGCAGTGGATTGTGTAAGGGTAAGTGTAGTATGGCACTAGAACAGGAACGGGGAGGGGGGAGATGCACCTCTGTTTCTCTACCAAAGAGGCTGAAAGAGGATTTGCATATGTAGCATGCGTACAGCTGAGAGTGGAACAGTAATTACGAGTAAGTGAAGGTGAAGCTGAAAAGAGGAATTTCATGTTCTGTGGAAGATCTTTCCATGTAAGCTATTGTTCAGAAAGGTTATTAGCAAGCAGCAGTACAAACTGTCCTGAGCTGCATGTTCTGCCTTTGTCTGACTACAGGATTTTTACAAGCCTTTTTTTCTCTGAGAGCTGACAGCATAATGGTCCTGGACAATGCCAAATCATCATCTGCACACTCGCTAGGGAAGCTGGGCTTTTATATGAGAGTGAGGAAGATAAAAACAGCACACTCGAAGCAAGACAGAAATGACTGAACAAGGGAATGAGAGAAGATGAGAGGGACTTAAATGCCGTTTGCTGGGCTGGATGGTTTTTTCTTCCCTTTAATTTTTTTCCCTTTCTCATCATATTCTGGATGCCTTGTACCAGACCTGCTTCGAGTCATTTTGTGGGGTTGTGTTTGCAGACCATGAAGGTTTTGGTTTTGAGGTCAATACCAAACAGACACTTCAAAGAATAGGGGAAGGAAAGTCCGATATAAGGAAAGCTTAACACACGTGCTCCTTCTCCAAGCAGCATTTCTACTCCTGAGAGGCAGCCCTACAAGACTCTGCCTGCAATTGGACCCCACCAAAATGCTTCTTCCAGAATTACTGCATAAATGAGACCCGTTGCATCAGGTCCTTAAACTGGACAGGTTTGAACTGACCCTGACCCTTCCCCAACAACTGATGTCTGCACCCCAGAGCCGACATTGTTGTGCTGGCTCTGTTGAGCTGTGTCCTCCCTGCTGGTGACCAAGTTTCAATGCAGAAAAAGCAGCTTGGTTGTGAGTAGTGCTTGGCTGCTAGAAGTGCATTCACATTGAAAGATTCAGACAGAAAGCCAGACTTTTCTAACACTCAGGCATATTAAGATCAGCATTGAGATACTTTCTTTCAGACTCCAATATGCAGACTGGGAGGTGTATCTCTAAAGCCCATGTTCCTCCCCTCCATTCCCTTATCTCCCTTCTACAAGGCTTCCTACACATCCCCCACTGCGCGGTTCCTTTCATACTGTGTCAGGAGGGTGAGTGACAATCCATCTCCCACTTCTTTTTGTCCACTTCCCTTATAAAGACTGCAGAAGCTGTTGCAGATGTTAAATACTGAGGGAAAAAGTGCTGTGAAGTATTTCTGCTGCCAGTCCATCTTTGGTTGGAGGAGGATTTCTTTCAATCAGCAGGTCCCTAAGTTGCCCCAGATACACAACGTGCGCTGGCAGGGATGGCATCTGGCTTTATCAGCTTTGTTGTTGGGAACAAGCTCCATACAGTAACCCTGTCATGCAGGAATAAGGCAACATATTGCAATTGGTATTGGTAAACTCTTTATACTGTTGTTTGTTACTGTTAAAGATATGATTGTGTGTGGCATTATGAAGTATTCAGAAGTGGTTTAGAATGTTTTAGCTCACTGTACCAGCCGCATTGTCTCCATGCCTTCAGCAATAAATCTGGGCACCTGACTAATCTGAAGTCCAGCTTCATAAGGCAAAGGGAATCCTCTAAAATAATGTCATCCTCCTGCATATAAAACCATCACAGCTTTTTGATGCGTTTTATCTTAGACTCTGCCAAGGCTGATACAAAAGAGGGAATGGGAATTCTTTCCCTTTCATTATGGGTAAGGCTTCTGTTCCTACCGTGGTGTGAAATATTGCAGCATAATGATTTAATATGCAGAGAACTGGAAATTCTGGGGGTTTGGTGGGAAGGCAAAGAGATATTCCTCTTGAGAGCTGCTTTGCTTCTCCTTAGTGGTTTCAAACTGCTTGTGAGCATAGGGCTGGGGTGTTATGGAGAGATGGAGTTTGGGTGACTTATGTATTGCTCTACTCTTTGCTAGTAACTGTCTTTGCCAGTACCTTTGCCAGGCTACTAGATTAGTTCCTGTGGCTGCAGTGTCAGAACATCTGGGGAACCAATGTTAGGAATCTCGCTCCAGTATCTGGAGCCCTTTCTGGAGACTTTTGTGGCTTCTTTTGTGCTCCCTTGGGAACAGTATGCTTTCAAAGACCTCAGGTTTACTTGATTGCATATAAAGAGTTTATTAAAAACTGAGCAACAATAACCATGTAATTAACATTACATTTGTTAAGATCTAAGTCCTGTATTGTCTGTTGGTGTTTGGCACAGGCGCTGACATGCAATTTGAAAGAAAATAGATGGACTGAATGAAAACATAGCTTTTGGAGCAGTACAGCATGTTAGTAGTACTGTACTAACTCTTTCTTGGGACACAGATTGAAATCCAGAGAAAGATAAACCAGCCCAAACACATTTTCTAAAGGAGTTCAGGTAGGAGGACTCAGGCTTTCCAGAGCAGCCCCTTTCCCTTTTGGGCTCCAAAACAATCATAGAATCAACTAGGTTGGAAAAGACCTTTAAGATCATCAAGTCCAAAAGGAACCATTTTTCTAGCCCAAGGTGTGCTGCCCTTTTTGACCTTCTGTCCTGACCACAGTAGAGACTCAGAGAAGCTCTTGAGAAGGTGCCCTCCTGTGAGAGCTGGGCTGTTTGAAACCTCCTCCCTCCCCCTACCACCAAACCAGTTGGTGGGATTGAAGAAACAGAGTCAAGTGCAGAACATGGTCTTCTTCACAGCAGCCTTCCAGTATCTGAGGGGGGCCTACAAGGATGCTGGAGAGGGACTCTTCCTCGGGGACTGTAGTAATAGGACAAGGGGTGACGGGTTCAAATTGAAACAGGGGAAGTTCAGGTTAGACATAAGGAAGAAGTTCTTTACTGTGAGGATGGTGAGGCACTTACTGTGAGAAGTGGTGAATCTATCTGCAGTACGCTCCATCCCTGGCAGTGTTCAACACCAGGTTGGACAGAGCCTTGGGCGACATGGTCCAGTGTGAGGTGTCCTTGCCCATGGCAGGGGGTTCGAACTGGATGATCTTAAGGTCCTTTCCAACCCAAACCATTCTATTCTATGATTCTATTCTATCCTATTGCAGTGCACTGAATAGCAAGGTAGTGTCAGCCTGTGCTCTCTCTCACTGGGACGAGGACTATGATAGTCCTTAGTATTTTGAGGAATGTGATTCTTGGTTGTGCTGTTATGTGTACTTCTCTGGCCTAGGGTCAGGGCAATGAGGTGAAGAGGGAGTGTAAGAGCAGGACTGGCAGTGTATGCCTGTGTTCTCCAGCAACAGGCTGCACAGAAATGTCTGGGAGAAAGGGAGACAAAACAAAAATGAGTTTCTGTGTCTAAACTGGAGAGAAACAGCTGGGTAAGTGTCTACTCAACCAACAGGAGATCAGAAATCATTCCCCCTGGGCTGCAGAAAAGGTGCTTAGGAGATGGAGGGACATGCAGGCAGGCAGTAGCAGCTTCCCAAGCATTAAACCTTTTCTTTTGGCTTCCCTTCTGCTGTGAGAAGGGGAGGTAGCAGCCGCAGCCTGCCTGCAGGTCATTCCCACTGGGGACCCTCCTCCTCCAACCAGCTGCTTTCTCACCCATCCCTTCCCTGCTTGCTACCATGGAGCTGTTTTCTTCTAGGAATCCCCTTGCCAAGGCTGAAGGTGAAGGCAGTAAGTGCTCCATCCTTGGCAGTGTTCAAGGCCAGGTGGGACAGAGACCTGGGTGACATGGTCTAGTGTCTGGTGGCACACACAAGGGTTTGGAACTGGATGATCTTAGAGTCCTTTCCAACCCAAACCATTCTATGGTTCTATGATGCAATGGGTGAAAAGCTCCTAGGCTTTGGGGCTGGGGTCTTCTTTGCCCCACTTGCTTTCCTCCCCTTCATGCTCTTGCATTTACCCTTCCCCAGCCAAATTGGCTCCTGCTTGCAGATAGCGGTAGGTACGGCACACACGGCAGGCATCCCCCTGAGAAACCATGCAAGCTGACATGCTATACCATCAGGAAAGAGTAAGCCAGTGCACTCTGTGCTCCTGCATGAAAAATGGATTAGATAATATTTTATTTATCAAAATTCTATTCTTCTTTTCTTTTCTCCCATTTCCAGTATCTCTATCCAAGATCCTTTGCCAGTCCATGCACCCTGAGCGCTCGGGTCTGCTTTGAAAAGTTTTCAGACCACTCTTTCAACTGAGTAGTAGAAAAATCAAACCCTGAGGGAGCTCCCACCACCTCTCTGCAGCCCTTCTGCTGTTTGGCCTGTGAGCAGAGCAATCCCTCTCCAGAGCAAGCAGGGAGGGTATTAAATGAGGGGCTGAGCCAGTTCTGTTCATTCAATCATTTCCTTAAGTGTTCACCTCCACAGCAGTTTCCTGAACAGGATGAGAGGGATGTATAGCCATATGTAAGTGTGCATTGCATTGCACAGGGGTCTGCTTGTGTTCTTACAGTACCAACCATGAGTGCCAGGGATCTTGGAAAAAAGGAGGAAAAAAACCCCAAACAACGTAAAATCTGAGGTTAATAAATAGGAATTAAAAACACCTATTTACTATCAGCGGACTGGGATGAAAGGAAACTGTTGCTCCTCAACCCCAAGATAAAAAGAGACTCTCCATACCTAACACCTCCCACTGAAAGCTTGGCTATAGGTACAGGCTTTGCATTGCACTCTCTCTTGTGATGAGTTGGGATGCTGCTGATGTCGTCAGGGGAAAAGGGAGTGGAGAGGAAGGCCCTGCTGATAACAGTGCCCTGCTCTAGCCTCCCAGGTCAGCACCATCCACTGAAACAGAAGGGGAGAAGCAGGCCCTGTGCTGCCCACGGTTTGTACTAGAAAGGGGGAGATGAGTCAGAGATGAAAGGGAATGCACTGGTCAGTCGCAGTAGCTCGAAATAAATTGATGTGTTCTTGTCAGCAAATTACATTTTTCTGCAACCACAGCCCCCTCCTTTCCCCCTTCCTTTTCCCTGCATCTCTCCAGAAACCTCTTCTGCGTTTGCCGGATGCTCCATTACGTAGCATCACCTGAGCATACTGAGAAACATATGGCTGTGATTTGTGACTCATTACTTGAAGGGCCAGAGATCAAACCCACTCCCTGGAGTGACCTATGCCATCCTGTCCAGAAAGCGGACGTGCCAGCAGCTCTGCCTCCAGCACCACTCACACTTTCTATCCTGACATCAATTCTTTCCAAGAGGACAAGACACTGGCATGGGCGAAGATGGCCTTTGTCACCTTTTGTATTATGAGAACAAGAAACTTTCTATCTTACATGTGTACTCCATCCTTAGTCTGTCTCTTCACACACTCCCATGCAAATTCCCCCTTCCCTCCCTACAACTTCCACAGATCCATCTCTCAGTGCTGGTGGTACAACTGCTCCTCTCCAAGACCAAAGTGAGTCTTGGAGTGCGACCCAGTGCAATTTGGGCTCAAATAACCCAATGTGCAGGGATATAGATGTGACTGGGGACTGAGGAGATGGCTGCCTTGAGGGTGTAATTCATGTGCTCCATATGTGTCTGGGTGCAGGAGTTCACTTTGGGGCTCCCCATTGGAAGCACAGGAGCACTCGGAGAAGGCTGCCTCCCCTTCATCTCCTGCTAACCGTGGCTGTGGAACAGCAAGGTCACTGACAGAGGGGTACAAAGGCCGTGGGAAAGGCTTGGTGTGCAAAGGATAGTAGGTAAAAATGAATGTGGGATGGATTCAGACTTCCTTTAGCTTAGTCAGGGTTGTTCCTGATTGCTGGCTTGAAACACTTTTGAAACCTTTGAAACACCAGGACTGGGCACACGTCTGTGCAGCACATGGCAGGCTGTCATTGAATAGTTGTCCTCTAAAGCTTTCCATTACGGGAGGTGTTGGAGCTGCATTTCAAACCAGCCAAAACCAAGCAGATACTTGCCCTAATGCTGATCTATCCCAAGAGGGTGCAGGCACCAGCTTTGAGAAGGCCAGCAAAGCTCTGCTGCCTGAGCATCGCCCATCACAAAGCACTGTAGGGAGCAGCACATTGTTGCTGACTGAGGAAAGGGCACGCAACTCCTTATTTGCCATATGTCAGTCCAAGACGCTATCAGAGAGCCATCTGTGGGTCTGTGCCCAGTTAGTGCTGCCTCAGCCTCTCCAAGCAGAAAGGCAGACTTGGAGTGATGACTACAGAGAAAATTATAACAGGGAAACAAGCAAACCGAGAAGAAGAGTGCTCAGAGCTCCTGCAGCACTGCGCAGTCTGTTCAGGAGGGCTATCGTGTCAGAGGAGAGCAGCATTTGACCGATGCAAGCTGATTTGTGCTTCTGAAAGAACGTGTAATGTCATATTGGATAATATCATCCCTTTCACTGTGTCTGGGTAAATCTTTGAGCTTTTGATTCTCCTTGGTTTATCCTGCTGCGATGCTTCCCGTGCAGTGGCATAGGATAAGCTCCCTCACCTCTAGGCTGCTCAAGGGATGATTTGTTTCTGTTTTATCAGAGCACACTCCAGAAAGACATTGTCTATTGGGCTCAATCTGCCCTCTTAAGATTATATTTAGGGGAAAAAATCCAATGTAAAAGCTTTTAAAAAGCTTAGGGAGATAGGTACAACAGTGCAGAGCTGTGCTCCTTGGCTTCATCTCCTGGGTGTTGCAGTGCACTAGCGAGCTGCATGCAGCAGCTGTGGGAGCAGCTGCCCTCAGCCTACAACACTAACACCACTGTTAAAGAACCCAGCAATGATGGAAATCACATTTGTGACTGCGCTGCCTGTGCCAGCTGAGCTGAGCGAGGAGCCACGGGCAGCAAGGGCAGCCAGAGCATAAGGGATGCAGAAGTGAAGTCTCACTGGAAACCCATCAGAAAGGGCTGTCTGGGTGGAGGAAGAAGCAGGATCAGGCCCTGAGCAGGATGGGCTGAGAGAATTGTGGCTTTCCTGATAGTGGGAGTAGGTTTTATCCAGCCTGTCTTGTAAATGGTCTCATTGCTCCTCATGAGGGAGGAGGTGTAGGCAGCCAGAGAGTATGTCTGTCACCATGAGAAAGGGAACCAGGAGGACCATGAGGAGAGAAAGGGCTGTGAATCAGCAGTGTATGCTCACTGACGCAAAGGCAGGTCTCCGGTGGTGATGCCATTGCTCTGCCACACTGTGACAACCCACAGCTCAGTGCCATTAGGCAGAGAGGAGATGCACTTGGCCTGTGCCAGACTCAGCATGCAGTGTGGCCGTGTCCTTGGGACAAGGAATTGTGATGGCACCAGCTCAAGCACCTGCCAGCAACTGAGAGGGTGCGGGAGTGCATCTTGCTGCCACCCTGACCACCCATTTCAAACAGACAGGCATTGCTCTGGCTCTGTGCTCTAAGCACTGGCAGAGTGGGGCATCAGTACTGGTCCTAGACTGTGACAAGTGGTCCCCTGGGGCGCTCCTCCCTCTCCACTGACTGCACACGGACGCATGGCACTTGTTCAGGCCAAGCATGTTATTTGCAGAAGCCAAGTGAGGTGGCTGTCAGGCTCCCAGTGCTCTCTTAGGGCTTGCACAAGGTGTTCAGGGAGCTACCGGAGCGAAGGAGGCAGCCCCTTCCCTCTGCTCTCTGCAGCCCTTCCCAGCATCCGGCACTTTACCTACATCCTCTTCAGTGCTAGAGCAGTGTCTCAGTGAAGGAATTCAGCTCAGTCTTCCTTTCTTTCTTGTGTGGAGTTCTTCCCTCCCCTGAGGGGCATAGCTCAGGTGGGAATACCCACATGTCCTTTTGGGGAGCAGCTGTGAGAAAGGTGGCATATGACCCTCATCCTTCTCCTCCGGTGCCTCTGGCAGAAGGAGCACTGTTGCATTACACCAGCATTTAAGAAATAATAATAATTAAAAGCTTTCTGATGAACATAGTTAATTTCCTATTCTAAAAACCTGCTAAGGCAGCTCCTTTTTGCGCATTAGCATATTTGCAAGGTTAATGTAGTGTACTTAATAAGATAAATAATGCTTGTCATGATATTTCAGGCCAATTTTAAGGGGAGGGAATACGAAATATTTTGCTTAACGTCTTAAGTTTTGCCTGGTCAACTCTTAAGTTAACTGCTGAGCTACCGCTGCGTGCTGAGGTGCGTTGCTCACTTTTCTCCTTGGCAAGTGCTCACTAGCACTTGCAGACGGCTAAAGGAGACTGTCAAAGCACAGATGGCATGGGCGAGCCTGAAGTGGGCCCTCAGCAACTGCTGTGATGGACATCGCTTTGGGAACATGGGTAGGAAGGGCATTGGGAAGGCAGCAAAGCCATAGCAGGCTGAAGGAAAAGGATATGGGATCAGGGACAAGGTGTGTGACTAGGAGAGAGGCAGCAGTGGTACTGACCTGCAGGAGAGGGTCCGAGGCTACAGACAAGGCTGGCAGCAGTAATAAACTAGTGAGTAATGCAGTGGGACCACAATGAGGCCAGAAGAGGTAGTGGGGCTTCCTCTTCATCTTGGAGCCTATTATTTTTAATGTCCTACTTCAACCCTTAGTTTAATGCTTTATTTCCTCCAAAAGTCCCTGGCATTTTTTAAACCATTTTTAAAATCTCTGTGTAAGAATCATGGGCCATGGGAGAGAATCATAACCCTACTTCCTTGCTGCCGGCCCTGGGCAAGTCTCAGGTAATGATTAGCAGAGAGCCCTTGCATTCCTAGTGGTTTCTTTTGCCTTCCCTTCTGTGAAATGATTACTTTCTTAGGCTTTTTAATAATATACAGTAAAAGCAGCCACATCCTTTGATAAATGAGGCCACAGTGGGCAAAGAAGAAAGAGGAGAGAACTTCCTGGGCAAACAGTTCAGGGTACCTGGCTTGCTACTCCGACATGCTCTTCCTTTCTCTCCCCTCCTCTCTTTGACCAGTAACATAGACAAACCAGCTCATTATTTTCTCATAATGATGAGGAGAAGGAGGGAGAAGCAAGCCAATAAAACTGCTGATATTTTCTGTATAGGAAATTAATAAATAGATATGCCACACAGATACACACTGCAGTGAAAGGATGGAAGGACGGGTAGATATTTAGCTGGCTAGGAGCACTAGACCAGTATGATGATAGAGGAGAGGGACAGCGGAGGAAGATAAGAGGGCACCATGTGGGTGTGCAAGAAATAAGATGGGGAAACCATAAAGCACAATGGGGAAAGATACTATAAGAAAAGATGAAGGGGGAGAGAAATATGAGTGAGGAATAAGGAGGATGGGTAAACAGAGCAAAAGGACAGGCAGTTGAGTCTGGCAGAGGAGGGAAGGCATAATATGTTGTTGCAGGTGTCCGAGGGGAGAGGTAGCGAAGGAGTGGAAGACCAGCTACAGCGGGTAGATTGATTTTGATGTTCGCTATATTGCAGGTCAAGCACAGTCCTCACACTGCATCGACTCCACATCTGTTTCTCCTTCCACCTGCCTGTCAGCCCCCCGCTGTGTCCTACATTTCTGCGGCTGGAGCATCTCTCAGGCTCGGCACTGACTGTCTGTCAGCCCTGGGGTGGGGGGAGACCCAAGCACAGGGTAAGGCACGTACCAGCCTGCGTGCCCCACAGCACCGATATACCCCCAGCCTGAGCTCAGCTTATCCCTACAGAGGCACAGCTGTATATATACAGAGAGCATCAACACATTACAGCAGCATCCCCCATCTCCCGCAGGCAGGGAAGGCAGGCTGGTGGCTGGAAGCCTGTCCTGCAAAGGGAGAAGGGCTTTAAGCACAGGGGGATATTGGGATAGGCTTGAGAGGCTGCCTGGCTGGGTGTGGGGCAAACCATCCTACCCCACACGGCACCTGTAAATAAGAGGTGATGTCAGCCTGTCTCCCTGTTTAACACAGGGAAATGGCTTTCACAGCAGCACTGCAGGCATCTTGTTGCTGTGGATTTGGCCTGTGTGAGGCCAGCTGCTGGCTGCCTTGTGCTACAAAGGGAGCCATTTCTTCCGCCTCATCTCTGCAAATGGCATCTCTGTGCTGTGGGATTTCCCTGCACCCTGGGATGCTGGACCCACACAACAGTCATGGGGAGCACAGTGCTCCCTGACAGCCATCCTGCATCCCACCAGTGTGCCTGGCTGAGAGGCACTCCTCATCCTCCAGCACAGGGCAGACAGCCCTTAACAAGAGAGCCTCCCACCTCCACAGTGCTGCAGCCTATTGAAGAAGGAAGCCAAACCACCCCACTGCTTCCATCCTAGCTGATGGCTTCTTTCTCTGCCTGGGGTGCCACATACAGCAGCTCTTACAACTTCAGAAGAGCTTTGCTCCCTGCCTGAGCCTCCAGCAGCTCTGCAGGGCCCTGGCAAAGGAATGCCCACCCAGCCTGGGTGCCAGGGCTCAGTGCATCCCTGTGCCTGGATATGCACTGTATCCCGGTGGAGGAGTGCTTTGGGCTGGGGTAGGTAGTGGTGGCAGGGTGCTGTCTCTGAGGCTGCCTGGCTGAGCAATGATGCTCACAGCTTCCCTAGGGGGGAGCAGCCCCCTCATCACTCTGCTGATCCCAGTTGCATGGTAACTGCGACTGCACTAAGGGATGAACACCTCAGCCAGGGCCCTCCCTGCGCTTCCCTCCTCTCCCGTCTGTTGGCAACCACTGGTTTGCAGTCATTTGCTGACTCCTTTTTGTTTTTCCTCCACTCGCCTTCCCTCCATGTTTGCCTCATTCTGTTCGCTGTGAATAAGGCTCTGCAGAGTGGTGTGCTGCCATAGAGGAGTCAGAGCTGCTCCAGGCAGTTAGCCACTCATCCAGGAGAGGATCCTGAAAAGAAAAGAAGGGGGTGGAGGAGGGAGAAGACGAAAATGAAAGCAGGGTTTTCTCCATTCTCTGTCTCCTTAGTGCTTGCTATTGGCAGAGCTGGAGTGGTGAGCTCAGGGAGCAGGGGCACCGCGGGTGAAGCCCCAGGTGCCTTGATACAGCTTTAGGAACAAAGATGTAAATAGAAGGAGGAGGAAAACTGCCAAAGCTGTACGAAGCTGAGGATTGAGATAACAGAGGCTGATACAGTTCGAGACTGAGCTGTATTGTGTGCAATGTACTGGCTGTTCAAGCTATTCTGCCTAGTGCCATGGGCTTTGCTATGCTCTAGAGCTCTGGATGTTGCCCCATGGACATCACAAACCAAGGAAACGTAGGAGAAATGCAAAAGAAAGTCAAATTCAACTGCTTAAACTGTTTTGAGTGGAGGAGGAAGAGAAGGAGGAGGAGGGCATATTCCTCACCTTCCCATGTACAGCCAAGTCCTCTATCTCATGCAGAAACACACACGCGTGCATATGTACGTACATGTACACGGAGCTCTCTTGTGGTACTCAGAAGAGCTTCTGGAGCATCAGAAAGCTTCACAATGAAACTCACTACATTTTGGCTCCTCTCCCTAAGGCTAGCTCTTGGCTGCCCTTCCAGAGCATGTCAGCAAGGTTCTATCCACTGCACTGCATCAGTGGGGAAGTAGCAGATTAGCAGTATCATCTGGGAAGGGTTTTGCCCTTTCTGTGCATCCCGTATCAGCAGCGCACTCTTGGATCTGGTTTTGATGGTGAAAAGTCTCAGCAGGCAGTATTAGTGCAATAGGCATGGGAATTTAGAAATGGGAATGATGGGTGAAAATGCAAGCTGGTATTTTTATGTATATATATAATTATAGCTCCTCAGTAGGAAATGAAACCCAGCAGGGGAGGAAATACTGTGTGATTTCAAAAGTCTTCACATGTCCATGCACTGAAGAGCATTTCTTCTCCTCCTCTTGTTCAACCCTGACACCAGATGCCTCAGAGCTGAGCAGTCTGAATTATCTGCTGTTCAAAAACCTTGAGGAGGCAGCTGAAGCTCTTTGCTACTGAAGCCTTTCCTCCCAGGCTTCCAGCACCCAGATACAAGGAGCATCCAGGCTACTTTCTGCTCCTAGGAGAGCAGGCAAACTCCTAACTGCCTCCGGACCCTGTTGGCCATGCTGAGCTGCATTAAGGCTACCGAAACAGGGGCTCACTGTGGTTGTCAGTGAGTCAGTGGTAAACCTAGGTTGTGTGGGATGTGGGAGGTCTGTCTGCTTTGGAGATCCTATAGAACTTCTGTCTGATAGGAAATCCTAATAGTAGCTGGCGTGATTTTTTGTCCATTAATCTCTGTTTCATGGTGTGAGTGCACACTCAGACAGCAGCACGTAGACTCTGTCTTTTAGTCCCATCCCCTTACCTTACAGATGTAAACAACTGCCTATTTCTCTCAGCCTCACAGACCAAGTGGAACAAAAGGTGAAAGAGATTTTCTCTCACTCTGTGCATCAGCAGCAGAAATAACCCTTTTTCCAGTGGCAGGACTGTTGGGAATGGTGGACAAGGTAAATGGAGTATTCTCTGATGAACCTCCTGTTCCTGGCATTTGAGAAAAGCATCCTTTGCCTTGAAAACTTAGTGAATCATACAGGGAATCTTTTCTGCCATCTTACTTTTACAACCAATCTTCTGCCTATAATCAGGGTTTATAAAGGAGAGAGAATGAGGTTCGTGATTTTTGGACGTGGAGATTACAGAATAATAGAGCTGGGGTGCTCAATGTTTATTCTAATTGAATAGACTTTAACAGCAATCACTGGAATGCAGTGGGCATGTGAAATGTGAATCAGTGAGGGAAGTCATACTGAAGATGTCCAGAAACAGAAGAAAGTCAGAATCTTGAAACCAATCTGATTTTACTGCTCGTAAGTAAAGGTAGTAAGGTTTCTTTTTCACTTGGCAGAGTGAAGTATTGACAGCTGCCATGAACTCTACACCCTGGATGTAAATAATTACAAAGGGAATTGATCTGGAATCGTGGTTTATATGTAGAAATGGACCACTTATTAAGTGCAGTGCAGCACATGGTATGGAGTGTGCCTACATTAGCATTTGAGTTTGAACCCCAACCGTGCTTTGGAAGCCCATCTCCTAGTTATCTCTTTGCTTTGGTTCTACTGCAGGAAGGTCTCCAGGTGTACTGGCTTCCTTTCAGTTGGAGTTAAACCAGGCGATGCACAGACTCAACAGCTGCTAATGGTGGTCAGCCATGGAGCCTGACTAGATCTAGTCCCAAGTAAACCTCTTCAGTGTATATAGTGTAAACAGTAGCTATCCAGTGCCATTTTGCTCTATAAATCTGCTCCTTTTGCACCTCAGTGTTGGTAACATAGACACAGTGGCTGTCTGGGCTGGACCTTTGAGGATCAAGGACTGAGCCTTTTAAAATCAAGTACTTTTTGGTGCAGTTTTAGCCACCTTGAAAAATAGGAACTTGGCCATGCAATCATTTCATCTGATAGTTTCCCCCGCCATTGACCTGCCTGTGGTTTGCACTGTGGTCTAAACTGACCACCCACTGCTTGCCTGGGGTTCACATTGATCAGGTCAGAATTGCTTAGTGTTGACCCACTGTTCCCCACTTCCTGTACATCATCTGATAGCTGCTCCTTCCCCAATGCATATTGGTAGAGTCTGGTGCTTTAGCTCTATTAAGTGAGAAAAGGTAATGTGAAGAGACCCCTCTTACAGCGTGCTCCCAAGATGGTGAGGCTGATGCTTTTCCTGATTGCCTGCAGGAAGTTGTTCTGTCTAGGGCTCTTCAGCAGGAGAGCTCTGCGGCAAGGCACCCTTCTGCTCCCCTAGCTGGAAAACACCACAGCCCTTGCTGTGTGGTGGTGGTGGTCGCTCATCCACGTGTCCCAACACATCCAGTCCTAAAACCTCCCCAGGCACTTCCTTTTCTTCTCTGTGTCTGCCAGAAAGTGGGTGTCTGTGGCCTCAAATACACTGATAGCAAGGACTGGAAGATAGATACCCTGCATTGAGCTTGTGTGCGTTGCACCCACCTGCCCAACCATTCCCTCACTGCTTCTGAAATGGTGTTTCCTCTAGTTCGAAGAAGACCCGCCAATACTAGGGGCAGGTGCTGCTTTTTATTGGTACCATTACACCTTTGTACTCTTTCTCATTTCCTTTTCCCAGCACTGCTGAGAGTTGCTACATAGCTGGGATTTTCCAGATAGCCTAATGGAGTTAGCCATCCAGAGCCAGTGACTTTCTGTGCATAGAGAACATCTAATTCTCTTAAAGCCTGTGGCAAATCCTAGTGTTATTTCCTATGCAGATGGCTGCTACAAAGAAGCAATTAGGAAGATAACCAGTATCTTTCCTTCTCTTCCATTTTTAAAGCTGCCAGGGGGAAATGGCAGTATTTTGGTTAAAGATAAGTATAAACCCAACCCTAAGGTGTTGACAACCCAAAATACTCGCGTGTTTCAGTTTTGAACTAGCATCTAGATTTGTATCTTGGATATGGTCCCTGGCTTTACTTCTTTGAATAGTAAATCTTTTTCACAGTTTGAACTGTGAATATAATTTAGCATTAATGTACCGTGTATGTCTTTGATATGGCTGAAAGGGACAAGTTATGTATCCGGGTTGGAGCAGAAAGACATATCACCGTGTTGGCAGGATCTTTACTGCTAGAACACTAAGACCAGGAGTCTAAAATGCAGGAGACCTGGGGAATATTTAAGGTCTGGAAGCATAAAGTATGTACATACATTTAGCAGTAGCTGCCCTAGATTGGTATATAGATCATGTGAACTATTTCAGATGTAGAAGTGGGGTGCTGCCTTAGGGTGGTGGAGGAGATAGAAGAGCATCTGCAGCGAGGAACATTTTTCTGTAGCTACAAGTCTCCTCCTGTTAGGGGTCCAGCAATGGGGAGATCCTGGTTCTATTTCAATGCTCGTTCTTGGGTAGATTGTTCTTCTTTTCATCTATGGAAGAAAGAGAAAGAGAAAGGTTTTTCACTGTGTAAAATTGTTTACTGATAGAAAACTGAGCAGGAGTTCTCAGCATGGTAATCTTGTTAAGTGATGGTCTGCTTTTCTTCCGCTTGCCTTACTGGAGAATGAAGGAAAGAATTAGCACTTTCTCGATCTGATGGGTAAAATTAATTATGGCTGTGATTCATTTTGGGCAAAACCAGCTAAACATTTCTCTGCTATTTTTAATCTTGTATTTGAACCGTAGAGTGTATGAAATCCAAGATAGGGCCTGAATTCTCAGGAACAACTTCATTTCCCAGTGTGCATGTAGCAGAACTGCCAGGAATTGGCGAAAAGGTGCAGACAGTCAATCTGATATTTAAAGGTTTGAAAAGTCCCTCTGTTGCTTCGCAGTTAATCTTAGCTGTTGGTAGGAGAGATGTCCAAGGTCAGAACAAGACAGATTACTGAGGTCTCGTTAGGTTTGACCTCTTATTCTTTATGTAGTTTTTCTTTCTATAGTCTGTGTTTCGCTCAAGGACCGATTAACTGTCCCTCTCCTTTCCATTATTGTCTTGCTTTTTGGGGGGCTGTGGGGTGTCACTACTATTATTGCTACTATTGCTATTATTATTACTAGTTCGCAGTGATTTTTTTAGTCGTCTGTGTTTGGTTCTCTTGAGAGCCATGAAAAGAAATCAAACTGCTTTTGTGAGTTGTGGCAGAAGGGTGCAAATAGATTGATTAAAAACACCATTTCCTTTTCTAATTTAAACAGAGCAGAGGCTGGTGGGTAATGTGCATAATGTATGCTCGTGGTAACAAGCCACTGTGGGGAAAGGGGAGGAAATGAAGGGGAGATAGGGAAAAAAAATGGAAGTGGAGCCAGTGTTGTTCTGCCTTTAAACACAAGATTGATTTTACATTTTCCCTGTGTGTCACTTTCATTACTAGCAAATTAATCCTTCTCTCTGAGGCCTGAAACTTATTTCTGGGGTTTCTCATAAGAAAATAGCTTTCGGTGTACTACCTATTCTTAAAAAAGCAGCTTGGGGCTTGGCTGCATGAGAAAGTTGCACCCATTTAACCGAAGGGGTAATGTTAAAATTGACCCTGTGACAGAGGTGCACATGGCTGGCTTATTATTTACTATGAATCTGCCTACACTGTCAGAAACACAACAGTCTTGACATCGTATGAGAACGCTGGCCGAGGATGGGTATATCACTTTAACTAAAAGAAGGAAAAGTTAACCCTTCACAACTATCACTCCTTGCTCAGATAAAGAAGGCATCTATGAAGACCTGTGGCTTGGTGAATCAAGCCCTCAGCAAACCCTTTTGGGAGGAAGGTTGTGGGATGCTTGTGACACTGATAGAGCTTTGCAGCGCAGCATTGCATTGGAGCACAAGGGTCTGCTGGCTGCTGTAACCCACGGGGACTCGGGGAAGCTCCCTGGCCTAATAGAGGATTAAATTTATTGAACACTCATTTTAGGCCAATGATTCCAGACAACCATTGGACAACCCAAAGCAACCACTATATTGCAAGGTCAGCAGACCATTTTTCCACTAGCAAGGTTTCTAGCAAGGGTATACTGCTGTTGTGTGGGGCTGCTCTCACTTCAGTCCTCAGGTCACAGTACCATGCATGGAAATTTGGACTTGCTTTGTTTCTGTTTAAATTACCTGGCATACCCAGAGTTTCGATCACCCATGCTCTCATTACAGAGGGGTTTGGGTTGCTTTTAGGTTTAGGTGTATTTCTGCAAGTTGTACTTCTTTGCAGTCATTAGTGAGTCAAGTCATCGGCTGGATAACAAAACCTACTGCTGCTTTGTTTTGATGCCTCTGATGAAGAAATAGAGTTCTGATGCATTTCTGGCTCAGAAAGCTGGAGTGTGACCCATAGACACTTCCTTATCTCAGTTAATGCAGGCACTTTCTATTTAAAAGAATAAGATGGGTCACAGCCTGCCCCACTCTTTGAAGGTCCCTTGCCAGGTATGGCCCAGGTCTGTCTGGATCCATGCGGCTCTACCATAATGGGGCTGTAGTCCGAAATCTCTGGTGATTGCTGAGTATCTGGGTTAATGCAGCAGCAATTTTTCACCCTCAGTTGCTGTCAGAGGATGTAAGTGTAAGAGTATGGTCTTTCGGGCTGACCTGTCAGCAGCAGTGGCTGGTCATTAGCTCAGAAAGGGTGGGAAAAGGGGCTCCATCCTTCCAACTGAATACCAAACAGCACACAAAAATAGCCCTTTGCAGCAACAGCAAAGATTTGCTCCTATCAGTGAAAATCCAGCATGTTTTGTCTGACCATAGGTTAGGTGTTTGTTTGGATTAACAAACAAAAGGATGCCAGATGCAAGGAGGAGAGTAACTGGTTTTAAATCAAAAGGACTCTTGTTTTCTCTTTTCCCTGTGAAAACTCCAGTGGCAGCTTTTCAAGATGCTTAGGCCATGTTTCAGTGCAAACGACTGCCAACTTTCCCTTTGCTGTGCAGTGGCCAGCTTTAACGGAGGAGCTGGTATGTGATTAGGCTTCTTAAGTGGCAGGTGGGGGAGCGCATCTACTTATGGAATTACTGTTGAAGTGAGGAGCTTTTGGGACTTCTCTGCAGGAACTCTGGATTGTTGGAAGCATTCCGTGTGATTTCTCCAAATATTCACTTATAGCCTGGAAAACTGCAGTCTTTACTGCTGCCTTTTGGATTTACTAGAGCCTTGAGCAAGCCATTGGCTTCTCTTTGAGCATGTACTGGTTTAAATACACTCATGCAGAACAAAGGGAAAGACATGGCTGGGCCATATTATTTTCCATTCTGACTGACTTAAAGTGAAGCGTGCCTGTGAGCATCTGTGGATCTGTGGGACTTGTTATTGCTCAGTGGGCAAGAGCTTATCAGAAATGTTGGGCTGATTATCTGCTACGTGAACTGTGTGGTTTATAATTGACCTCTATTCTCCTGCCTTAGCAGAGGACAGTCTTTATGTTTCAAACAAGTACAGTTCAGAGTGAATCGCTCTGTTCCCTTCCAACTAATTGGCAAAAATTCCCCAAAATCATTTTCTGGGAAGAAGTAATCTCAGTCTGTGAGATTGTCAGTGCATGGTTTTAGAAACCCTGTTCTGTACAAGGGACATCTAAAAGAACATGACATTTGATGAGCCTTCATCAATGCAGAAATGCCCCAGAAGCCAGCAGAAGAAAGGAGAGTGCCCATGTAGTGGTAGGCTTGTGGCTGTGGCATAGGGTATAGGACTGATTTGTCTGTGACCCGGTTTGAGAGAGCAAGGACTGCTGCAGGGCAAAAGGGAGGACACTGGCAGAGCTGGGGGGCTCTGGGCTTTGCCTGCAGTAGTGATGGTTGTACCTGGTAAGGTATAAAGCTTGTCTTTTCCACCTACCAAATGCATCAACTTTGCACCTAGGGAGAAAAAATGCAGGCAAATATCACAGAGATTGGAGGGAGGGGAAGGGGAAGGAGTGTTAACGCTGATTTGTTTATCAAGAAACACAACTTTACTGGGACACAAAACACAAAATTACAAGCCTATTATCCTCTTGCTTTCCCAGCTCCAGCACCAGCTTTTTTCTTTTCCAGGTGAGGCATTATTGTGTTAATACTTGCAGGAGGAGGGAAGAAACGAGTCCAAATGCCCCCTGTTTGAAACATCCTATCAGCACACAAAATATGTCTGCGGATTTGAGAATTACGCTGACTTCACAACAGTAAATTTCAGATAAATAATTTATCTCCTGCAAACACATTTCTGTGCTCTTACACATCCATTTGTTTCTGGAAAGCAGCGGGGGCGATGGAGAGGCAGAAGCGATTGGTGCTCGCTGGGGAACTTCCCATGGAGCCGCCTGTAGCTTGGGTGTTGTTGGCCACTGGAGGTAGGGTTTTGTTCTTACTCCCATATCATAAATAAAGCCATTCTGGAAACGAGAGGCACCTTGAGCTAAAACTGGCATTTCTCACAGTATTGGCAGATCAAGCCAGCAACTGTTGATTTTAAATGTTTAATGAGCAATATGTTGCTGATTCTGGTCGTAATGTTGTGTTTGCCTAACCTTTCTCGGTGTGCTCCCTTCAGCTGTATGGCTGGCAAGATTCCAGGAGAGGAGGAAAGGGAAAGGGGGAAGAAAAACAACTAAACCCCACCAGGAAGGGTGAAACAAGGCAGAGAGAAGAGGAAAAACTGAACGGCTTAAAGAGAAGGGGCATAAAAGGTAGAGGTAGAACTTAATTAAAAAGAAGAGATAGCAGCAAGATATTGATGCCATGTCAGGGTATTAAACTGGGGATTGCAGAGAAAGACGACTTTTCCCTGCAGAGATATTCTTATTCATACTGCGGGAATTGGAAGAGAAAGGCTGGTTACTAGGAGGAGATGGACACGAAGAGCTGTGTGGAGATGAACCCCGAACCAGGGTGTCTCCTGAGACAGTTCAGTCAGCTAGCTAAAAGCAAGTGAAATGAAAGAGAAGCAGCATTGCACAAATCAGTGAGATGCTCAGTTATTTCCATGTCAGGCTCGTATAATTCTCACTCTAAAGATTGTCTCCAGTATGCTGCATTGTTCCCAATTTGCTTTTGTTCAGCCTCAAAAACCTGAGTGTTTCAGCATAAGCCTGTTTAACACTAGATTGTGGGTTGGCTATGAGCCTATGGGCTCATGGAGGTATCTCAGGATACAAAGGAGTATCAGTTGAGGTAGAAACATGCAATGAAAACAGAAGAAGGCTGCTTTTATAGTACTAAATAACAGATGCTTTTGCTGCTGCTTTTGTCCTCTAGGACCTTCCCTCTGTTGGTGTGGATACTGACCATTGCTTGCTGCAGAAGACCGAGCTCTTGGTTAATTTATACCATGGCTCATGTGCTAGGGAGGACAAGACTGAAAATACTGGAAGCTGAAGCCTTTTGTTTTCCAGATGGGGAGGGTTTGGGCAGCAGGAGCAAATGCTTCCACCCCCTGCACCTTGGACTTAGCAGGAGTCAGCCAGAGAATTATTGTGCAGAGGCTGTGGAAGGTTTTTGCAATGTGTTGATTGGGCTGTTGAGTGAGACCAGGCATTTTCTCATCTTTTAATCATTACCTGTTTGGCTGATGTTTAAATCAATGACTGCATGCCAAACACTCACTGCCCTATTAGGAAGCCTGGTTTTATTTTACATAATGGCTTCTTTATTGCTTCCATTGTATGTACAGCACAGTATATATTGTCCAAAAGGGAGATACAGACACTAGGTCATACTTGGTGAAGGAAGGTTTTTCTCTTTTTAATGAGGGCTAGATCAGTTTTGCAGTGCTTGTTATACTTTCATTTCCGGCCTGCTGCATACAAATTTTGTTATATAAAGTTGACCACCCATTAATATACATATAGAAAAGTGCATGTGCAGATGTGAGACAGAAGTGGAAAGCAACAGGACATGGAGGACGTGTCTAAGAGTAGTCTAAGGCCAGAAAAAGGGCAGTGGTCCACCCAGGCCACTGTCTTTCCTCCATCAAGAAGATAGTGTCCTTTATCTATATAACTGCTTGATTCATTGTTTTTCCTTCGTGGATAAAGTACCACCTCCTTAAGTTTCTTGCTTCCTTGTTAGTGACTGAGAGTGAAACATGGATGTATGTTCCACGCTACACTAAACTTTCCATTTTAAAGAGCAGGTATGCATGGGACTGCAGGATTGACCCCTCTCTACTTTTTACTGCCTCTTTTACACCACCATGGTATCTAGTGTTGTTTTCTTGCTTTCTTGATAAATATCCTAAGCATCAAAGCTAGTATATGTAACCATGAACTTTCCATGGGGGTCTTCAAGCACAAATAGACACAGGTCATCATCAGTTCAAACCAAACCCATCTTCAGTGGGTCATATTCAAGGGAATTTCCAGCAGACCAGCTTCCATAAGTGAAGTGATGTGGTGTGATATGGCATCATCTCTCTTGGAGCAATTGCCACATGTGTTTGCCATGTGAGAGACAGCTATAAAAGCAAAAGAAAGTTGCAAGTATAAGAACTCTTCTCCTAGGTGTTTCTCCAATACACTATTCCTCCATTAATGTTTTCTGCCATTGCAGTAGCTCAGCTGAGTTACAGTCAGGTTTCAGTCTTTTAGATAATATAAGTAGAAGGAGAAAAGGGTTTTGGAAGATAAAATGGAGAATAATAAGGGAAAGGAGGAGGGAGAGAGGGTAGGAAGAGGAAGTGAAAAGACAAAATAGGTATGTGAACTTAAGAAGGCAAAAAAATGGGCGAGAAGCTGGAAGTAGGGGTGTGGTGGGTCAGAAATCACGAGAAGTGATTCAGACCTCTGGGATGGCAATGCCTGAGGCTTGTGAGCACTTCCTAGCAGGGCAAAATCCTGCAGAATGCAGTATAACCTCTATCCGGTCTCTTCAGTTTAAGGGGCATATAAATGCAGTGGACTTATAGCAAATTCTGGTTAATAGCTTTCTCAAAGGGGAAAACTCCTGTATTGTCTTTGAAATAGTATTTCTTGCCTCATAAGTTGAAATGGCTGAGACTGTTCCCTCTGCACACAGTTGTGTTTCATCTCGTGCCTTTTTTGCTGGGTGTATGCATATGACTTTGCTTAATGATTTTTCCCTGCAGAAAGGCCCCAGAATGTGGTGCTGTATACAGGTTTGTGATCAGTGTCTTTGCACAAGCACAAGAAAAACGCCTTGAGCATTTTCTGCTTTTAGAGAGGAACAAGTGTTAGGCTATTAGTCTGCATCTAACTTAGACTGCATTTCTCCTGAGAAAACTCAATGGGAATTTCTGCAGGCTGCTTCTCTAGAAAGACTCTAGCCTAAGCTGAGATTTAATCTATCACCTAGACTGCAGTCTTGGAACTAGAAAGCCTGCTAGCACTTCCATGCAGAAAACAGACAAGAGAATATAGGTGAGCATCTCAACAATCCATGTTCCTGTCCCAAATCACAAGGCTTGTGGTGCAGGTGGGAGTAGTGCTCGCATCTAGAAAGAGAAGCAAGACCATCTCCCTCCTTATGACTCTTTCTGCCAGCATTAACCCATCTCTGTGTCCCCAAGGGCTCCTAACTGTTTATTCTTTCTTTTTTTCTTATTGAAAGAGCCAGACTTGCCTTTGGGTTAGTGCAGAAATCAACTGCTTTTGTGGATGACTGCGTGTACAGAAACACAGATGGAGTCAAACCTTCCTGCCTTCAACTTGGTACCTGCTCCAAGTTAAAGCAGTAACATCCCTGAATCATTAAGCAAGGGGTACATGAGTTAACATAGAATGCTGCCAGGGGCAGCACACTTAAATTTCCAAGGAGGTTCAAATTCAGAATATATTTATTATATGTCACCTTCAGACAGTTTATGTTTGGAAAGAGCTCAGGAAGGCTTTTGCATGAAGTGAACAAATACCTGAATAGGTATCTCAGTTTCTCATTCCTCTGGCTCTCTCCCATGACTCCCTACAAATGCCTCCAGCTGGAATAGGAGAGGGCTGTAGAAGAAATCAGGATTTTTCAGATCTGAGGGGAGATCTCTTCCCCCTCATAGGAAACCTCAGCCTTCCCATTACATATCACAGATGAGATCATCTTTGGGCAGGCTGCGTGTTCAGGAGGTCACAGAGCGGCAAGGCCATTTCTCATGTTGCATTAGGAGCAGACCTGTGGTCTCCAGCAGGGTGGGCTTCATCCCCATCCCCTCACTGCTTGCAGGCTCCATCCATCCCTGCCCTGCATGACAAGCTGAGGCAGTTCAAATACATGAGGAGCCTTTGCCTGCCAGAACAGATTTGCAAGTGAGGGCACTGAAACTTCAAATCACCCCAGTGACGAGCAACTGGAGAGGCCTGAAGTGTTGCTTTCCTCCGTGAAACATAGGCTGAATCATAACATGGAGTGACACCTTCTAGAGGACTTTCTCTATTCAAGAAGGTAGAAATGAAAGCACTTGTTTGTCTGGAACTGGGACGGTAATTCATGGTGTGTTTTATTTGCCTTTAATGAGATGAAGCAGGCAGAAAGTAAGGAGTAGTCAGCACCAAACGTTCCCACTCTGTCCCAAGCCCTCACTACCAAAGGTCATGGGAACCTTCCTCTCTTCCTCCTTGTATGTTCCGTACATACCATCTAAGTGCCTGATGGTGTGTACACATGCAGTGTACATACCCTCAGTGATACAGCCAACAGCCTTGTATTGCCTGTGAGCAGGGAAATTGTTTACCACAGATCAATATAACTGTAATATATCTGAAAGACTCGGGCCTCAGTTACCGTTTGCATTCCCAGCCAACACTGACTACGTTCCCCACTGCTTTCCCATGGTGATTCACCTTGCACAGAGCTCTGCTGGCTTGCCCTAACCCTCTGCATACCCTTGCCTCTTTTTTTAATCAACCTTTCATCTATATGTCATTCTCTGTGTCTCATTTCCTTATCTATTTCCTTTTCTGTCCTTCTCCTGAAGACTTGTGCCTCACAAACTATCTTCTTTATGCTGTTTTCTGGAGGTTTCTATTGTTGTCTTGACAATTCTTTCTCTATTCTCCATTCTTCTTCCTTTTCTCTCTTCTTCCCTCTCCTTCCTGCTTGTTGCATCCCCCTGTATATGCAAGCTCATACTGCCTGAAAATTATCTCAGGACCTTCTGCTCCTGAAGCAGGGAAAAAATACAGTCTGCAGGTGAATCTGCCATTTTAATGTAGTTAACATTCCTCCCCTCCTTCAACTGTTCTGCAATTGCAGACTGCTGAGATTAGTGGCATAAAATCCCACCAGGATATTGACATAACCTATAAGCCAGGAAGTTGTTTTAATCAAACCCAGCATCCCATTTGGAATGCCAGACTTAGAAATACAAGGACAGCAGTTTTGAGAGCAGCTGAGAAATAAGGAAATAAGTGTTTGGGGAGAGGGGATTTGAAAACCTTTATATATATATATATATAGATAGATAGATAGATATTATTTCAATACCTTACAGTCAGAAGTGGCAGGATTTTTTTTCCCACTGAGCCCTCGCCTATAGAGAGTGCTCAGATGGAGTGCTGGTATTGGAGAGGTGATAAAAAGGAATTCGATTGGATGGCTGGATTATTAAGAGGGGCTATTACCCAGTAAAAGTGTCAGAGGATCTCAATCCACGGGGCATGGATGATTACTGTGGATGAATTCCTGGTCCTTGGAGGCCAGATGGAAGGGCATGATTGCCATGTTTCTCCCCCACCCACAGTAAAATTTAGAGCAGCCTTGAATGAGCTGCTCATAAAAATGTCTGTTATGCTGCTTGGAAAGCAGTGAAGCAAAGAAAGAATAGAAGATACCCCAAACTATTTGTCAGTCTCTAACTCACAAACTCCACCTCCCTCTGTTTCCCTTCGTCCACTCTTGGGTTTCTAAAGAGGCAATCTGTGTCAGTGAGATCCACACATCAGCAGGGCGAGGACACAGTATTGACAAGCCATTGCAGATGCTTCCAGTGGCACAGCTGATAAAGAGGAGAAGGTGCTGCAGTAAAGGAGGGATGCTAGGTTATGTGGTGCCGGTCAATATGGCTGCTGTCAATACAGCCCTCTGTTGCAGCACTGTAAACTGCCCAGAGAAAGAGAATTGGCCTATTTGCAACCTTGTTCTCTGCTACGGTGACATGAAGCCGACATAAGGCATGCAATTTCTATGTTATGCTGATAAGAGACAAGGGGAGATTTCTGTCCCCAGCTGGTGACCAGTTTATTCACTGAAGTATGAGGATTGATAGCACTTGTCACTATTAGCCCAGCTGATATAGCTGCAGATGCTATATTTAATCATATAAACTATGTGGCACAATTGCAGAACAAGAGCCTCTGGCCCGCACCATTGGAAAAGCGAGGAGAGCAGATTCCTAAAGGGCTGGTGGAGAATTGCAATGGTCCTGCACCCTTGTGACAGTAAAAAGAGGATGTGTCCTCCTTCATGGCAGTCTGTGTAGGGGTACATGTTTGTGTGCATGCACGTGTGTGATTTACTGAGTGCTCATGAGAGAACAAAGTGAAAGGATCTTATGCATGAGATCAAGAGAATATGTGAGGGAGAAAGCAGTATAGGAGAAAGGAAAGGAGCGGTTGGGCAGGAGAATGTGCCCAGTCCCCTTTGCCTGTCTTTCATAGCAACACATTCCTGACAACCTTGTCTTAGTATCTGTAGCCAAAAGAAGAGTCAGAGCATTTGAGATGTGGTGCTGCCCATGATGGAGAGCAGCTTCCACACAACTGAGACCAGAGCCCTTCAACAAGGTGTTTATAGCACAATGAGGGCAAGTTATGACATAAAAGGGAGGGTCTGGCATTTCTTATGGCCCACATCATCAAACAGCAGCCTCACTCCCCTTCTGCAGCTTTCCAGGAGTGTTTGAAACCAGCCTTCATAGGTTTTCACCATTAATGAGGTCTCTTCTCTTGTCCCACCTGCCGAAAGGTGTTTTGTTGCAGACTTGCAAGAGGCTGCATGGATGCAGGCACCAAGCAACACTTGGGACAGCAGACAGAAGTGAGACTCTGAACTGCAGTCCTCTGAAAGTGAGAGAGGAAATGGAAAAGCACCCACTACCATGTGATGTGCAGCTCTGCTGCCTATATACGAGACCACAGGCACCTCCCTGCACTCATCGTCTTGTCCTCTCTCCCTGCTTGACAGTGCACATCCTCACCTTAGTGCTCTGTCATACCTCCAGTTCCACACCCGTGTGTCCATGTGTATTTTTCCCACCATCCATACAAATGCACACATGCAATTCCTGTGTAGTCTTTCACTCCCCTGTGTTTCCTCTCACATCCCCATGAGCTCTTGCACTGCTTTCTTTATGATGCTCAGCAGCTCTCACCCACAGACACTGCTGGTACTCACTGGTGCTCAGCACCCTCCCATGTTCTCCATCTCCAACTGCCCAGCCCTGAAGCCCAGCTATCATTAGTTTGCTTCAGTCATGTGTGTGTCCTGTCAGACACACATCTGCACTGAAGTGGCCTGGAAGATGGCCAGCGTGTGTCAGGGTTGAAAATGAATACACTGGAACATCCCTCTCTTCTAAACTCACACCCTGATAATATAACCCCCAAGGGGAAGTTTGCAGTGTAAAAGCAGTTGGTTTTGTGGCTTGCATTGAGGGAGAGCATGGGGGAGGAAAGCCCAGCCCAACACCTAGCCCTTCAAATGAAGTGACTTGTCAAGCATGCAACTGTGGCAGAGAGCAGAGGAGCAGTAAATTTTGCAGCACTCGCTTCCACTGACAGGCTGTCGTGCTTGAAACATAAATAGTGGTGGAGACAAATCACTGCTGTTTTCCTATTAAGCTTTGGCCCACTGGCCTCCTAGCTTGCCAGCAGCGTTTCTACCTGGCCTGCCGGCATGCCTCATCTCAGGGATGGATGTGCCTCCTTGTTGCAGGCTTTGGGATAGGCAGGATGGGAATTACCATCCTGTTATTTCTTCATGTGCCCTTGGTGTCTGGGTGCTTGCTCTTCAGCTGATGGATTTCTCACTCAGGCCCTCCCTCCAACCAAGGTTGAGGAAACATGGACCCTCTCCCTAGAGGGCTCATGGCTTTCACCTCTGCCCCCAGTTTCTTCCACGTAGCCTGGCAAGGTCATGCTGATGGAGTAAATGGGGCACTGATTTGAATAAGAGAGTAGAGGTGAAGTTTTCCACTGCACCTGAGTGACTCGCAAGCACAAATGCCATTGAAAGCCACTGGGTCCTGTCCTTTTAAAGCATTTAGTGGCTTTTGGAAACCCTGCTTTCAAGCATTAATTATTATATAAGCATTTAATAAAACATGCCCTCAGAAGCTCACATTAATCTTTACAGAGAAATGAGAGACATCCCTTAGTGCCCTAAATTGAGGAACCAGGAGCAAACAGACTCAGCACTTCTCTTCTTCTTCCTTCGCTCTTATCAGAGATTCCTCTTTCCCCTCTCTCCTCAAGGAAGGTGAAATCATGCTGGTGATTAAGGTGGCCTGTTCTCTGTTGGTTTAGTTGGAACAACTGCTGTTTCAGTTACAGTAGAACTCTCACTGGTGTGCAGTCACAAAGGCGCTCTAATGAAGAAACTCCTGTCTCTTCAGAAGCTCTGCAGAAAGCAGCCAATGAGTCCTCAACATAAAATAGATGGCTTTCCATGCTTTCCTGGGTCTTTGGGCTGCCTCTGGCTCCAGCAGGAGATAGGGGCTCCTGTCAGAGAAAGACACATGCATCTGGGGAGTCAGGAGGGCAGAAGTAAGTAGATTCCTGTCCATGACAGTAACAGGTAGATACAGAGAGGTAAAGCCCATTGAGACACTTTTGATTGACATGATTTGCCATGGTCTTCTCATGCAAGCAGTGTTACAGTTGTTGGAAGTTTTCTGTAAGCATCACAAGAAAGAGTATTAAGAGTTGGGACAAAGACAATGAAATACTGTTTTGGTTTGCCCTCAAACCCCTCCCCATGGGGTAAGCTGGAAGAAGTCAGAAAGGAGTTGCTTTGAAGCTTTCTTCTACTTCTAGTCATCATTTTCTGTCTTCTCCCTTTCTGGTTACCCCCTGTTCTTTCTATATCCCTAGTGGAGAGACCCTGCCTCACAGCCGTGCTTTGCAACAGTGCTGGTGATCAGCAACTGCACCTGCAATGGTAGATGTTGCAGCAGGGAGCTAAAAGAGCCCAAAATCAGGGCCTGTATTTCCTCTCTGCGTACCTCCCCTGTAGGACTCTACACACTGCAGTATTAGTCACTGAGCAAACACCTTCCTTTTCCTTCGCAGGCAGTGCCTTCCAAGTCTCCTTATTCTTTGGAAAGCAAGGTAGTGGCTAACAGCATAGGAGTTAAACAACCTGGACTGAAGCAATCATTTATCTGGACCGCTATCACTATGAATCAACCTCTGATAGCTCAGATGATAATATCACAGGAGCCAGCCCAATTGATCAAAAGTTCCTGCAGTGTGTGAGCCAATACAATATATTCTCAGCACACCCCATCTTGCCTCAAACCCAATGTGATCCTTGCCTTGATACCTGGCAATGCTTCCTGCCTGCTCAATCCTAAACCCAGCCATTTAGCCTCATCTCCTGATCCCTTGCTGTGCTCCCTGGAGAATATCCCCTTTGCTCCTGCCACTAGGAGCAGATAAAGGGGACAGTGTCAGGCAGTCACTGTGCTGGATCTAATTGAGAAGCCCTGCAGCAAGGAGAGGGGCCAACAGAAAAGCAAACAGAATGCTCTTTCAGGGAGCTAATCCACCTATACAAATATTGGCGCCAGGCATCACAACACACTGACATGTTTTTGAAAGGGTAAATCTTGCTGAGGGGTGGCTTAACTCTTTGACCTCATTTTCTCAGTTGAAAATTACAGCTGTGCAAAAGATCAGTGGCAAGGCCCAGGCTGATACGGAAATCTCAGTCTTTAGGTGTTAGTTGTGAACACGGTGTTCAGAGTAGCCTCACTGAAAACAGGGATGAGCTGCAGGAATTGCCATCTTGCAGAAGCATAGGAGATTGAGCGGTTGTGTGATCTGGCTGTGAAATGTTTGGCTCCAGCTTGCAGAGAATGAGCTGCAGCAATGTGTAATCTTCTAAGGTTATGCTCTGTCCCATTTCAAGTAAATCTGGGCCAATTTGTAATTTTTCAAGCCTTCTCCCAAGTTTCAAACATAAAAGGATGGAATTCTATGGGCTAAGTTGAATCTATGGGGTCTGTTTTAATTTTGTTTCTGAATCTTTAAGTTAGGTTGAAGTTCTGGCTTCATTCTTTCTCCCTCATCCCAAGAAGTATGATCGGACATAAGACAGAAGGAAACAAACCCATTATCTTTAAAAACAGGGCAACATTTTCATGGATGTCTATGGAAGCGAGCCACTTGATTCTTGCACAGTAGTATACTGAGCACTTCTTCCTTTATGGGAGACACAAGACTTTCGTAAGGAACATAACAAGAATTTTTAAAGCACAGACCAACCCTATAATTCCCAGGTAGGCGGGCGGACACAGTTGAGCATCATCACATGAGGTTTCCCTAAGGTCTGGGACTGATGTGATGATTTGTGGAATTAAGCTAGGTACTACACTGCAGTCCATCCCTGCTCTTCACTGGCTGGACAGAAGCAGTATGGTTCAGCCAGGTTTCTTGTGGAACTTGCCTCAAATGGAACTTGTTACTATTGTTCTTTCCTTTGGTCTTGCCTCTGTGAGGAAGAACTTGTCTTCAAGTGTTGTAACAGTGATAGCATGAGTGTTTTGTCCAAAATGTGAGAATCTGAAGGGAAAGGAGTATGTGAGGCCTAATAAGAGGAAATCAACTGACAGAGTCACTGGAGACTGTAACAGTTGACTGCTTGCTGTCATATTTTAAGTGCCTTTCATAGGTTTCCATGACGTGAAAGAAAACCTAGTCCTAAGCATCAGCTATCAGCTGAACACAGTGAGAAACAAGCACCAATTGATTCTGCTCCCTCTCTAAGCTGTTCCTCTTGCCCATTCTCTTTGGGTAGGTGGTGGGGGAAGATGGCACAGCTCCCTGACCACACTGCTGAGAGCAAGGGATTGGTGTGCTGCCATCAATGTGTGCACACCAAACAACCCCAGTGCATGGGATGTGATTCTTTGTCAGAGCTCCCGTTTCCAACCTCTGTTTTACCAGCTGCTCCAGCATGGGGCCCTGAGTATTTACCAACTCCTGCCTTCTTAAGACACTCAAAAGATCTGGGGTCATCTCAGTGACTCATCTAGCTGATGATGCCTTCTACCTCACATTGTCATAGAATAACTTCCAAAAGGGAGAAATTTGGGGGATGCAGACCTCAAGCATTGGTTTGTTCATGTTTATATGTCATTTTCTTGGCAGTAGAAGGAAGGTTTGATGTTTTGGTAGCATAGTCATGACAACTGACATTGTGGCATGCAACATTCACGGAGTGTAATATTATACCTGTGACATTAGATGACTAAATTTACCTCATGGTTCGTAATTTGCTTTACACATTGGCATCACAGCCAAGTTTTGTTCAAGAGCAATTCATCTATCCAGAACACGCTGTTTGTGTTCATTAAAAAGGAGTTAGCAACCCTGGGTTAAATTCAGTGAACAATTTGGGGGAAAAAAATTGAAAAAAAGTCATTTTCTGTGTCATGAAATAATTTTTCTGAAATTATATCTCAAGTGGAGGCAGAACATTAATTCCTTCTTCTAGTTCAGGAAAAAGCAAAAGAAAACCACTGGTCAAACAGAAACCTTTCACTTGGAGGAGGGTTGGATTTTATTTCGGGGACTGGCTCCCTTTCTTTCATGTGGATTTGAAATGCAAAATCTAATCAGTTCCTGAGATGCAGCGGTATATTGCACACGATTCCATGCCCACACTCTGTATTTGAGAGAGTGTGATGACCTTTAGTGGTCATTTATGAATATGAGTGAAGAGGGAATGGAGATTAGGAGATGCTGCAGACCTGCTGTGGCTGCTTCAAGCACCCATGGCCAGGATGCAAGCTGTGTCTGAGCTGTCAGCTCTTGGCTTCCAGCTCCTGGGCAGAGACATCAGTGATAGCGAGTGGTCCCAAGTGATCTGTGATGTCCCTCAAGAGAGAGCACAGAGATGGCTGTTCAGTGTGGGGAGGGTGTTCTCAACCTGGAGGGGTTTATTTGCATGCTAAATGTGTGTGTCTGGGGGGAAAAAGTAACCACAAAGATCCCAGTCTCTCTTAACCCTGTCCGTGCCAACAGGCACTCGTGCTATGGGCCACCTCAGGCACAGTGCTTAGCTCGGGAGGCACAGCAGCCAGCTTTGCACGTAAGGAGAAAATGAGATTGGTGATGAGCACAGTCCCATGAACACCAGGGGAAACCATGCCAGGGTGTTTCCTCCTTATCTGACTCATTCTCATTCATGAAGCCAGAGCCAGGCCAGAGCCTTCCCTGGCACCGCACTAGTTTTTTGGTTTATGTGTAATAGCTACAGACCTGAGGGCATGGGAGGCATGAGGCCAGCTTAAACAATAAATACCCTGCTGTGCCTTGCTGCTTAAACACAGTAATTACTGCCTTGCTGCATGTGACCCCTCTGTTCCCGTCCCTCTGGCAGTTGTTATTTCATGGCTCCCTTTACACAAGGGGCGTCTGTGCCTCTTTCTATGCCATACATCTCCCTGTTTGCCACCGTCTCGCCTCACATCTTTCTCACTTGCTCTGTCTCGGTCCGTTTCTCCTTGTCAGTAGCTCACTACCATTTACTCTTTATCTCAGTCACTGAAGAATCTCACTTTGTTTGCATTTCTGTCTCCCAGCACCGTTCCTCTTTTAATCCCCCCTCTATTTATCCTCCATCTATTTTCCTCCTGCTCTCAAGCTTTCCCCATTCTCACCACATCCCGTGTCCCACACTAGTTTATCTGCCTTCCCTCCTCACTGTAGCATTCCCTTTGCTCATCCACCATCTGCTGCTCTCCACTGATCTCTTTGCTAAAAACAAGGCTCTTCAACTAAGGGACAGGAAAAAAAATGCCAAGCTCATTGGAATCTGTGACGGCTGAAAAGGCAGAGGCTGATAAATGAGATCTTCAAAGTTTTGAATTAAAAAAAAAAAACTAAATAAAGATCCCAGCTGGAGGTAAAACAAAAAAATTATGTGAAAGGCTCCCTCAGCTATTTTTGTCTTTCAGAAGCCTGTTCTTGGGGAATGTAAGGTGCAGAGGGAAGGAGGAAAGGAAGAAAGTTAGGTGAGCAAACCCTTAAACAACAAACAGAGAGTGCAGAGAGAACAAAAACTGCAGTTCAGCAGTGGAAGTTGCTACACACAAAAAAACTTCAAATGGCATTTATTGATTTGCAATCTTTCTTATCTCCTTGCATCTTGTTTGAGGCAGAGGAGGGCCCAACAAAGATGCACAACCCCTTCTGCTCTCCCTTCTCCACAACTACAAAGAGGCTTAGAAGGAAAACAAACACAGACGCAGGGTATCTAATCTCTTTCTCCACATACCAAATGCAAACAGATACTTTCAGTGGGTCTGAACTTCAGTTTAGTTTAGACCACAACAGTACTAAAGAAAGAAATAAAAGAGAGCTGAAGGAATTTCTGCACCAGAAGGAGCCCAGTGTTGGACGCACAAACAGAAGAGGAGAGAGCAGAATCCATTGCTTGCAGTGTTCAAGGCCAGGTTGGACAGAGCCTTGGACGACATGGTCTAGTGTGAAGCTTTCCTGCCCCTGGGAGGGGGCTGAAATTGGATGATTTTAAGGTTCTTTCCAACCCAAACCTTTCTGTGATTCTATGGACTATAGAATGTAGCTGCCACCCTGCAAGACTAACTTCCCATGTGGAGATGTAAAGAACAAGAGCATGAAGGGAAAGACCCCTCTGGTAAAGCGTAAGGCTGAAAGCATTGTTGATCCTTTGCCTACCTGAAAGAGCCATCTGCACACAAGTGGTGTTTCATCTGCCTGTGTGCCATTTTTAGAAAGAAGAGTTTAGTTTTTGAGGAAAGAGTGACAGTGTGTGGCAGTGAAGGGGCCGTTTGAGTGGAGGTGGGTAGGACCCATAAATATGGATGCGTGTCAGTCTCAATTTCTGCCCAGCAGTGGGATTTATATATATATAAAATATATAATATATAAAATATGTATCCTTATATAAACATATATATATAAAAATATATAGGTATTGAGAATGGGCAGGTGTGTATGTCAGCAGGGAATGATATACAGAGCCCATAGGGCTGTACAAGGCCATCTCCAAAGAGTCAGGGAAAGGGGGACTTCTTGCCAGCAGGCTAGAATTGCCAAGCAGGTTTGCTGATTGGGTTCATTATTTACTTTACTGTGTCCAATTAGGAAGCCAGGGGATGGGAAATGTGGCTGAGGCAAGCGGGCCTTCAAAGCCTTCCTCCTGCACACATCAAAGCTGCCTGCTGCAGATCCCTCTGCAGAAAGCGCTCTGCCAGCTCGGAGCAGCAGCAAACACCTGGCTCTCTCTACTCGGGGTCGTTCCCTGTTGGTTTGGTTGTCAAGCCTCCAAGTCTCATAGTCTCTATCTCCAGCCTCCAGAGCAGAAAGCTTCTCTTTCTGTTTTACTAGGGCAGAGTTAAGGAGTTACAGCTTGGCAAGAAGGTGTTTAATGGGGCTGCAGCAACAAACCAGGCTAGCTATGAACATGTGAAAGGCAAAAATCCTGCAGGGAAGAAGGTTGCTTTGGGAAGGTATGCTTTGGGATGAGAAGAGCTGTGCTGCACGAGGAGTCATCTCTGTAAGGAAACCTGGAAAGGCCCTCACTAGGAAGGAGTTGTACTGAACCAGACAATGCAGCCAGAAGATAGCCCTTGTCAGCGAGGAAGGTCTGGCCGTAAGGTCAGGATTTCATCCCTGGATAACATGCTCAAGGCAAACGTCTTCTCTTAATGGAAATGGAGCGGCTCACTTGCTAGGAGCTGGCAGTCCCTCTCTTCACCTAATAGAATATGTTCATTGTTATCTGTACCAAAGGACATTGTCCAAGCCTTTTCTCTCTCCGCTTTGATAAACTGCATAGTGACAGCCATCAGCTCCCTGCCAAAGCTGACTGCTGCTCAGAAACATTAGTAAATTTGCTCGATGTATAAAACTCTGTTCCTGCTCCCCCTGCCCCACTTTTGCCTTAGAGGTTAGAGTTGATATGACTCACCTAATCTGGCTGCCAATGTGAATTAGTGAAAACATCTCTACAGCACTGTGCAAGATATCACAACCTGACATTCTTCTAACACGCTGTGATACATCTTTCCTCTCCCTGGTCTGTACTATGACACCTCAATTTCACATAAATGCTTTTTGTTGCAAATGGTTAATGTGCTGTTAGAGTACATTAGGGCTGCATTAGTTAGGGCTGCAAGCAAAAGGGTCTTTCTTGCACACGAGAGTAGCTGAGGTCTTGTAGCAAGATGTTGATGCCCAGGGTTGAAACAGGTCACCAGTGCAGGGACAAGAATAGTGCTACCACTGTTTCAGCAAAAGACTGTCACAGAAACTTTCCTTGAAGTGTTAAGGTTGAATGTGTCTGCTGGAGCAGGGGAATGAGGAGCTGACTAGGCCTATTGATGACTTTGGCATGCCCTTTGAAACAGAAGTCCTCCCTTCCACTCATTCCCAGAGAGCTCCACTGTGCAAACCAGAAGCTCAGCGAGTTTGCCGATGACACCAAGCTGTGTGGTTCGGTTGATACGCTGGAGGGAAGGGATGCCATCCAGAGGGACCTTGACACACTTGTGAGGTGGGCTGATGCCAACCTGATGAAGTTTAACCGTGCCAAGTGCAAGGTCCTACACCTGGGTTGGAGCAATCCCAGGCACGGCTACAGGTTGGGCAAAGAAGAGATTCAGAGCAGCCCTGCTCTGCATAAAGGACTTGGGGGTGTTGGTTGATGAGAAAATGAACATGAGCTGGCTCCAGTGTGCATTCACAGCCCAGAAAGCCAACCGTATCCTGGGCTGCATCAAGAGGAGCATGGCCAGCAGATCGAAGGAGGTGATCCTGCCCCTCTACTCTGCTCTCGTGAGACCTCACTTGGAGTATTGTGTGCAGTTCTGGTGTCCTCAACATAAAAAGGACATGGAAGTGTTGGAACAAGTCCAGAGGAGGGCCATGAGGATGATCAGGGGACTGGAACACCTCCCGTATGAAGATAGGCTGAGGAAGTTGGGGCTGTTCAGCCTGGAGAAGAGACGGCTGCGTGGAGACCTCATAGCAGCCTTCCAGTATCTGAAGGGGGCCTATAAGGATGCTGGGGATGGAATCTTCATCAGGGACTGTAGTGATAGGACAAGGGGTAATGGGTTCAAGCTAAAACAGGGGAAGTTCAGGTTAGATATAAGGAAGAGTTCTTCTCTGTGAGGGTGGTGAGGCACTGGAATGGGTTGCCCAGGGAAGCTGTGAATGCTCCATCCCTGGCCATGTTCAAGGCCAGGGTGGAAGAGCCTTGGGTGACATGGTCTAGTGTGACGCACCCCTGCCCATGGCAGGGGGCTGGAATTGGGTAATCTTATGGTCCTTTCCAACTCAAACCATCCTGTGATTCTATGCCTTGAGAAGGGTTGTCCATAGCTATCAAAGCTCTCCTGCTGGAGATGGTACATGGTTTAGACTTTAAGTGCATGTACATATGCAAGGGAGAAGCTGAAAAACATCTTCCCTTAGGAAAGTATGTACCCTTGTAAGACACTTTGGAGCTCCACTGATGTGGTTCTCTGACAGACAGAATTAACAGCACCCTTAATGAGGGTGCCACTCCATTAGAGCTGGTTAAGTCACCCTCAACCCTCTTTTCATTATGATGACAGTCTTGTGACAAGGGCAAATTGCAGGAGAAGCAAGTCCCACTTGGAATGAACCCTGTGTATAAACAAGGCAGAACTGCAGAGCAAATGATTTGCAAAGCAGAGGCAAATTATGTTTTAACCTTTTCTTTGTGAGTCTTTCCCTGATGTCTGATTAACTTTCCAGTCAACTGGCTGACCTACCAACTGGGAGCGCTGCTGTGAAAGGAAGGAAGTGTTGGTTGTCAGCTCAAATTGGGAGTGGGATTTTCAAAGAGCATTATTAGCAGGTAGCAATATGTGATAAGAAGATCTGGGAATTAAAAGAGTTCCCAACCAAAAATGAATCATGCTTTGGCAAGAACACAAACAATATATTGGCTGTGCAGACAGCAGCACAGTGCAGAAGCCACGATGCAATCCTTCACCTGTGTTCAGCCATGATAAGAGCTCATCTGAAACTCCGTGTTCAGTTTGGGGTATTGCACTTGCAGAAAAATGCGAACTTGTCAGAGAGGTCTAAAAGCAAGGAACAAGAATGATCTACAGTCTAAAAAAACCTCACCTACAGAGGAAGGTTGAAAGACCCTGACAATGTTCAGCCAAAGAAAGAAAGGAGGGGAAAAAAATGATGACAACTGAGGGAGGAACATAAGTGATTTAAAAGTTGATAAAAGGCTATTGCAGAGAAGGAGGGAATGATTTGTTCTTTTTGTCTGTAGTGGCTAAGACAAAAATAATAGCTTTAAATTGCAGCAAGAGAGGCTCGGGTCAAACTTCAGGGAAACTGCTCCAGTGGTAAGGACAGCAAAGCACAGGAACAGATTGTCTGGAGCGGCTGCAGGGCAGAGGATGGCTGTCTCTCTGACGTGACCTATGTGTCCAGCCTTGAGGCTGGGGAAATTGGCTGGATGGTGACTGAAGTCCCTTCCAGCACTATGACTCACCTAACCCTGGTCCTACAGGGGTGAAGATTCCCTAAAATATTCATGAGTTGCAGCGATAAAAGTACCTGTGAAAATCCCACCCTGCTTCGTTCTGCACCGAGACTCCATAGTATCAGCCCCAATGCACAGACCTGTGTCCTGGAGCACTGGTTAGGCATCAGGAGCCAACTTTGCTTCCCTATTCTGTAAAATACATTACTACCGTGCAATAAAGCCCTTTGGCAGACTGTTAGGGGATGTGAGAACTGGATCACAACAGTTATAAGGCTTAGACATAGCAATGAAAATTCCAATCACCTAAACATCTGGTAGGAGCTGGAAAAGGGACTGCTGGACAGCCCCACTGAAAGAGAGGGGAAACATTGTCTTTATTGCCTTTATATGAGTTTAATACGTACACTGCTGTTTTCACGCTGAGCATCCATGACGGCGGGTGGTTTTCCCCTAGAATGGCTCTGAAAATTGCCTGGGGAAAAGAAAAACTATAGAAAAGGCAAAAACACTTGTGTAAGGGACAGAGTTGTGAGCAGATTCTGAAGAGGCTGGAGTCCCTGCCTCTGATGCAGAAGGGAAATGCATGCTGCGAGCATCACCAGCCTGACCTGGCCAATGCACTGCAGCAAGCCTGCGCCTGTGTGATGGGATTCACTGCAGCCTGAGCTCCAGAGACGGGGCTTACCCACTGCTTCCATGCAGTGTCGCAGAGCCAAGGACAGCAGTCCTGTCCTCACAGGCACTATTTGAACTCCATCGATCAACTCTAAGCACATACACGAAGTGAGCAGAGGTTCAGAAGTGCTTGGCACCTATCGAACTGAAAATGTCTTCTGGGCAGAGAGTTGCTTTGGAAAACCTGGCCACTCTCTGAGAAACCTGAATGGGAGCCGTTGTGAGCTGACCTTTTCTTGTTTTGCTTTGAAATCTGGCTTTAAGCCTTTTGAGGACTAGGGGATGCTTCCTCTGAACACACACAGGCACGCAATTGGGGCTTGTGGCTTTGCATGCTGCAGACCACTGCTTGCAGCCCTCCCGGAGGAGAGAAACATCTCCCTTTGCACTGCTGCTAATGTAGTTCAGATTCTTTCCAGGAAAAGCATTTAGTTTGCTTCCTGAAGGAAGAGGGTAGATACACCACTCCTAATTTTCACGCTTCTCTGGTGCTTTTCATGCAGCTATTCTAATGTGGTTTACATGCATTAATCTCACTGCCTTTCTCTGACCAGGAGGGAGAAGGGGGCTATTAGCCGCAGTTGGCAGAGGGAGAGCGAGGGAGTGACTCACCCAAGGTCACACAGTGAATTAAAGGCAAGGCCACAGCCCTCCCCTGAGTGTTGCCCCGAGCTGTAACCCCGATGGTCAAGCCACAGCTCTCAAAACTGCGTTAGCGAGGCAGCAAGGCTTAAATATGTCATTGCGTATATACAGTAGATCAGGGATTTGTGATGATTATTGGTCTCTGCAGATTAGTTTACACTTTGTTTTTCTCAGTTTGGCCGTGTTTAACGAGATCTGATCAATGGCAAGTCAGTGTGCTGGTTGTTCTGAGAGACAGCTTTGCCATGGAGAAAAGGGTGCTAATGATACACCACTACATCTGAGGACCCATCTGGCCCTAAACCAGCTTTTCTCGTCCCCAATACTTGGCCACCACAACAGTGAACCTACTCTAGTCTTACATTGTAGAGATTTTGCTGCTTGGCCTGGCCAGGCCGTGAGATGCAAAGCTTTGGTACCATGTACATGCTTCTTTGCAGATTTCCAGAACCCAAGTTTTCCATAACTAAATTAAACACTATTATCTTGCTGATACGGCTTCTGAAATAACTTCAGAATTGTTCATGACAGTTACGTATTTGCAGAATCCGTGCTGTGATTGTTCCTCCATAGCGATTAAGCAGGCGGCTTCCCAAATCTCATTGCCTAACATCTGTATTTTTCTGTCCTATCAGGCAGAGAGTTTGAAGGCGAGGAAGAGTATCTGGAGATCCTAGGGATCACGCGAGAGCAATCGGGCAAGTACGAATGCAAAGCTGCCAATGAGGTTGCTTCAGCAGACGTCAAGCAAGTCCGGGTCACTGTGAACTGTGAGTACATCACAACAGGAACGGGTCTGCAGGGACAGCTTTGCCCACAGGCAGGGGTGACTTTACGATAAATATGGGTTTATCAGGGTTTATATTATATGATCTGAACTGGGAGAGAGGGATGCTGAAGAAACTATCTGCAGTCAGACACATCATAGGGGATAGTTTGCGCTTTAAACCTGGTAATATATCTGAAAAGAAAGAAAAGGGGAGAAAGAGAGACAAAAAGAGAGGAGCTGTGAGTTGCCCCTGCCTTTTCCCTCAGAAACACTGGCGATGCCTTGTTTTCACTCACTGATATTTAGGAGAAGAGTAGCGTGAAAAGAAGCTTCAGCAAGGCAGCAAAGAGAGATAAGGGAGGGTTCAGCCAGCTCAGAGTGAACACACGCCTGCCTGCACCCAGCAATCTCAGCAATGCATACATGGGGATCACAGCCCAAGGGTATCACAGCCTGGGGGTCTGGGGTCATGTGTGGAAGGGGCATGTGTTAATGAGAGGGTACAAAACCTTGACTTCTGTGCTGATTTTAGGTCATTAGCATAAAGCCCTCTCAGAGACCCTCCGTGCACCAATGCAGAAAGGCGCTTGACCAAAGGATATGGCAGTCTACCACAGACAGGCACAGTTAGCTATGAGGCTTATATCCATAGCTGTATGAGTAGGACACTGATCCCATCGCCCATACGGGCTTAATTTCACTCTGCTGGCGTGCTCCTCTCACATGGACACAAGATATTTCAGATGGCCATTACTTTTATAATCCTACATGTGTCTGTGTCCACCTCTGTATTTATATTGCTCATATTTAGCACTGGAGTGATTTAAAGTGAATATCCCCATCTCCCTGCTCTGTTTCCGTGCTTGGAGGCTAATACCGCTGCAGCAGGGATGGATGAATGGAAGAATCCTCTCTTGACCTTCTCCAGTTTAAACACCAGAGTCTTAACTTAAACTGAAACTGGAGATGCTTAGACATGTTTCAGGGTGCATATGCATGGCCTTGATTCATGAATAGCACTCCTGAGAGTGGGTTAGGGCACACACCTGATGGCAGCAAGTGTTTCAGCCCAACCCAGTCTAATTTGCTAGCATGTTAAAAGGTGAATATAACACCTTTTAATGCCAATCTTGCTCTTTGTCTCGTTCTTTCCCTTTGGGCCATCACATCACATCAACTTGTCTGTCTCACTCAGAAGTCAAGGTTATAGGCTCCCTGCAGCATCTTCAGAATGCACAGAGTTTGTTGTAACTCCCTTAGATAGTGGGTGGCAGTGATTTAATACCGGCTGCTTCATGGGCCAGATTTGGCATTGATGTGAAACTGTAGTAACAGATTTTCTGCACTAAAACTGCTGAGGATTTTTTCCTGTCAAAACCGGCTGAGTCTGTGAACCCAAGACATTCCATGAGAACCAATTAATATTTTCAAATATTTCTGTGAAACATAAGTTTCAATGATGCTTTTAACGTGACTGAAACAGATGGTTTGCATCAAGTCAGAATGCTTGATTTTGACTTAGTTTCAACTCATAATAACTATGTTACAGTAAGATCTTAAATGTTTTTACTGTTGGAATATATGAAAATATAATGTGATATAGTATTGTAATATCGTGTGGCCTGCTTTGTAATGTAAGCAACTTAGAGATTCCTTCAGGACAAAGCTTTTATTTCAAAACAAAGGGAAAAAATCTAAGAGGTCAGGAGGGCCACACATAGGAAAACAGAATCAGTCCGCTCTGGGGAATGAAAGCAAGACATTTGCATACATCTTTCCTTATCTTGGTTCCTCAAACTACACCACAAGCAGCAGAAAGTGGGAAAACTGCAGTAAGTTCGAAAAATGGGACCTACCCAACCTCGGGAGCTGCCTGGCCATCTCTTATCACCCGCCTACTGTGGAGCACAGAGCTAGTCAGCCAGGACTGCAAGAGAGAGCATCCTCTCCTTGCTTTGGTCTCATACTACCACCTTCAGGCTTCCCGAGTAATGGCCCTTGCACATCACAAACAGGGAAACTGAGGCCTGGAGAGGGAAAAGAGCTGAAGGAAACCCACTCCTGGCTTCCCCAGCAGCACACAGCTAAACACAAAGTGGCTGCTTCCCAAGAAGAGTTCAGTGCCTGCACTTCTGTTGGGAGAGAGCTGCAGCAGTGCCCTAACAGGAGCGGTGGTGGCTGAGGTACATCCTGGCTATCCCTGTGGTCTCTGTCCTTTAAACATCCGAGGAGGGGGTCTATGGTTGGGCAAGAGCAAGAGGCCTGCCGAGGTCATTTTCTAGGCCCCTAGAAAGGCGCCTGTTCCTGTAGTGACTCACCTCTGTGCTGGCTCCAGTGAAATGGAAAAGGTTTGTCTCGCTGCAGCTCGAACCAAAAAATCGAAGAAGGATGCTTAAAAAATCACCTTCACTATCCTTTTATCACCCCTCCTCCTTCCCAAATTAAAATATTTACGTGAACCCACAGCCTGTGAATGTAGGATCCTATTTATGTACACTTATTAATATTTATGATGTTAGAGGGCGCACTGCAATATCCCTAAAGCCCTGCATAAAATCCCGATTAAGGTCAGGAAAGGGATCACACTGAGATGGTTAACGTGCTCACAAACAAGCTTCTTCCCATATATTTTCCAGACAGAACTATTTTTTTCTTTGACTGAGACAATCCATTTTGATTCCTTTTTTGGCCTTTCGGTGCTGGGATGGATACAGGGAGCAGAGCTGTGCTCTGTAAATGCAGAGTGTGCTTTATGGTAACTGGGTCTCAGCTGTAGCTGTCTGAGTTGCAGCCCCGTAATCTCAGGGTATGCAAGTATTTGTGATGAGAAACAAGGCACTTATTCCCTGATCCCTCTCAGCAAACAGGTGTTAAAGAATCTGCCTTCTAACACGTAAAGCTTGGCACTTAACTTTTTGAATGTGGGGCTGGAGTTGAAGGTGCTGGTGCTTACTCTTCTGCCACCCAGCCAGCCTTGAGACTTAGCTCCAGTGGGGCACACTGATATTTGCCCATGGAGCAGCTACCAGGCTTCAAAGTAAGAAGAGGTGGGAGCACTGTGCTGGGCTGAGGGCAAGCTTTACCCAGAGCAACCACAAGCAAGCCCTCTTGGAGCCTTTGAGGAAGCATGATATCCAGGAAGGTCTGGGCAGGTTTTATAACCTTAGACACCTCCGAAGAGTGTCTCAACAAGTGGTCTGGCTCTCAAAGGCACACCCACAGATCCTGCTAAAGCTCTTCCCTTTCAATCCATGAATGTATTTATCTTGTACCTGTTGTCTCAGCCCTTTCCTTTCTTATTATAGTTTTTACAGTAGACAACAGAGGTGGTATGGAAAATATTTTTCAAGCCAGTGTTAGCTTCCTACTTTATTGCTTTTACTTTTGCTGTCTTCCTTTACCCTTGATGAAGTCTTCTTTCTGATGAGCACATGTGAACCAGAGATCCATAGGTGAATATTCATAAATTGCAGAAGTCCATCATTAACCTTAACTGTGCCTGTGTATGCCTGTGCATTTATGACAGCACTTTATTCGGCATTGCTGAAGAGAAGCACGCATAAGGAGTGATGCTAACGTGGTGTATTAGAGACAGTTCAAAGAGCAGGTATTCTCCAGAGGAGCAGAGGGAGCATCTGCCACTGCAAGCGGGAGCTGTGGGCCTCCACTGGCCCGGATGGTTTGCATGAGAAGCCGGCCCTGGCATAGTATCAGTGTTTTATTCCACATGGAAGTGTGTGATGTGACCATGTATTTCCTTCCTGCAGACCCTCCCACCATCACAGAGTCCAAGAGCAATGAAGCGGCCACAGGACGACAAGCCTTACTCCGGTGTGAGGCGTCAGCAGTGCCCACACCTGATTTCGAGTGGTACAGAGATGATACCAGGTAAGACCTTTAGCTCACCTCTCCCCTCCTCTCCTTTTCAGATCCTTAGGGAACCACCTATGGTCCTCACCAGCTCTTCTCCTCAAACAAATTACTCTTCACAAACCATGAAAGTCATGATGGTCCCATCAGACTCAGCAGAGCCAAGAGGAGGAAATCCCTCTCTGTGCTAGGGATGCTGAAGGAAACGCAGAGTATGGAGCTCATGTCTTTAAGTTATTTATGGGCCAATACACAATTAAGATATCAATAGTGCTTTCTTCCTGATGATGTTCATGCATTAAATAGACCATAATACAGACAGAAACTAGGCAGTGTTAGTCTCCAAGTAGGTAATGCCCTCTAGGTGCCCTTCATGTAAGGAAAGGAGCTGCAGAGGTGTAAGATTCCTCCATCTATGTGACCTGAGCTACTCAGGTTTGTGTATGAGAGAAAATGAATAGAGAAATGGGATCTGTCCCTTGTACCTGAGAAGGTTGTGTTATTATTCTAGTTTTTGACATGACCAATATGCACAGGCTCGGGGGTGACTCAGCTTTGGTATATGCACGTATTGGAACACGTAAATTGATGTGTTTCACTAAAAACTTCTTGGCCAAGTGTGACAGGCCCTCAGATGGCCATGGTGTGCTCATTTCCAAGCGTTAGTTGGTGCTGAGGAAAGGCTTCCTCTTGTTCCTTGCCTTTTCTTGCTTCTCTGGTAGCATTTCACCCTATTGCACTCCTCCTTCTTTTCATTCCCTTCTCCTGTTTTCCATCAGTGCCTTCTTTTGTCTCCTCCTTCTCACATCTCCTTCCTGCCTCCCTCCATGCACACCTGCCAGCTAAGCTGAACGACTTTGGTTTACTGCCTGCTGGGCAGCAATTTCCTTCCCAACACACCACTGCCATTGCACTACACACCTCTTCTCCTGCCTTCCCAGGATAAACAGCGCCAACGGTCTGGAGATAAAGAGCACGGGGACCCAGTCTCTGCTGATGGTGGCCAACGTCACTGAGGAACACTATGGGAACTACACCTGCGTGGCTGCCAACAAGCTGGGAGTCACAAATGCCAGCCTATACCTTTACAGTAAGTATGGGAAAGGGTGAGGGGAGGTTCTGATCGCCTTCACAAAGACCAGGCTGTGTAGGAAGCACACAGTGACCAAAACTCAGGAAAGCATCTGCTTGCCATCCCCACTCTCCTCCAAACCTCCAGCACTGAACTGGCTTTCAGTGCTCTGCTTCAGATACCTACATGTTCATACTTGCCATGAAGCACAAACACAGCCAAATTAAAAGGTTTACAGTCAAGCCCTTTGATTGACTTTCTTTGCTGAAGTCAGATTTCATTAAAATAATAAAAACATGTTTGTTTTAAAGCTGGAAACAAAAACCTCTTCAGAATGACAGCCCCTTTAATAAGGAGACAGAGGTCAGGGCTTGGAGGGTCTGTGAGAGCTGAGAAATGACAAGTAATTCAGAGAGATGGAGAGAACTAGCCACTGAGCCTGAGGAGAACAAGAGAGTCAAGAAAAAGAGAAATGAGTTTGAAAGTGGAAGGGAAAGAAGTGGGAAAAGACAGAATGATTTAACGGGGCATACCGCAGGGAACATGGGGGGAAAGGTAATCAGCAGATGAAATATGGAATAAAATCTCATTCTGTTACCTTTCAATTACTGAGTTGGTCATAGTAAGTGTAAACAGCCAGAAGCTGGGACTAGACCAAAGTGTAGAGCAGGGTTATCTGCTGGTTCTGAACTGTGCAGCTGATTCAAACCTGACCCTAAAGGAGCCCCTCACCTACCACCCAGGCACAGGTACACACTGTGGTGTATTCAAAACACAGTTCCCAATTCCAGGTCCAAAACTTGGGCTCAACATGGATCGCACATTGTTATTGCCACAAGAAATAGGCTGCAGCGGAATGACCCCCTCACACGAACGGACATAGAGACAGAAAAGTGACTTAGGGCTGTGTTCCTCTGACAGTCCCAAATTGAATTAAAACACTCAGGCCATGACTTGCATGTCCTTTGAAACAGAAAAACAGATAAGCTGTGTAAAGCAGTCTTAGCATGTGACGCAGTTTAGTCCAGTTTCTGCTCTGTGTGGTCAGAATAATCATCAGAAAAACAATGGTTTGGTTTGGTTATGTTTTAACAGATGTAGTGCAAAAGGATAAATCCATTGGCATTCTTTGTTTACCACCTCTGGATTCATTTCATGGCAGTTTGAAGTTTTGCCAAATCTGGGTGTATTCGGTGGGACTTCTTTTCTAAAGAACAAATATTACCATAAAAGAACATATATTTGATTTCCCGTAGCGTTGCAGCACACAAAGCAAATTTAGACTTTGAAAGTCTTTTCACCCTGGTCTTGTGACTGTCGTGAGATTCAAATAAAATCCTCGGGCAGCAATCTGGAACACAATTTTCAAATACTCCAGATTTGTTCTTGCTGATATTAATATAACGCTAAGTTTAGCATCCATTATTTGTGGCTGAAATCTAAATTTGGCCCTCTCTTTCGGTTCCTGTTACACAGATGAGCTGAAATGCATCACTGAAACAAAATATGAGACGAGATTCAATAATGTATGTGTGCACACATGACTTTAGCTGGGGGGCTGGTTTTGCTGGAGAAGCATTTTGCATGACTTCAGAACTTCACCTCAAAGGATCTCAAAGGATTTGCTAGCGACGAATATTTTAACATCACAAGTTATTTAGAAAGGGGTGTTATTAGCACCATTTTGCAGTAGGAAACTAAGGTACAGAGTGAAGAAGTGATTTACCCATGGTTGTAAAATGAGCCGCAGAACCTGTAAGATACCCAGGGAGATCTTACCAAGTTGCTGTTGACTATTCCAGGAGGAAATGTGGCAACTATAAAAGATAACTTGCAACAGAGAGCGTCCTATTTAGTCCTCTTTTGATGTGTATGAAGAAAACTTTCCTTCTTTCAAGGTGTTGGATTTTGGTTATCGTTTTCACCTAAGAAATTCAAGTCCTGTTTATGTTGGAAAACATAAGAGCCAGAAGAATGGAGGTGCAGAGAAATCTGATGGTTTTCAGTGCACTGTTTCTAATTTTTATTTTTGTTGCTTAGTTAATCCCTGTTTCTTCAGTGTGCAATTGCTTCCTATTGTTTCAGAAATCTCTGTTCTCCTTCTAGTTAGTGCGGAAAAGACAAAGAGAGAGAAATAAACGTAAATTCAGGCAGACCGGAGCTGGTATTTCTAAGGTTAAGAAATCAGGGGGGAAATGAGTGAAGGGAATCCAGCCTCATAAAGAAAGCAGCATAAGCCCTGATGGAAAAGATGCTGTAGTGCTCACGCAGTATCTAAAATAACAGGTAATACACATCCCCAGCTACACAGCCAGGGAGAAAAATAAAGCAGTGCCAAGTGTTTGCAAGGTACAGCAGGCACTGAAATACCTGGGCGTGTTTTTCATCCTTAGAACCAGAGATTTTGTTTCTTTTTCAAATAGAGAGCAAGCTCACCATAGGGCAACATCCCACTAAGAAGGCAGATACAGTGATGGTTCCTCAGTGTCCTATTGAGGCACAGAAAAGAATGTCACCCAGGAGTAAAGGAACAGCCAGAGAGTTAATAGGGAGGCACTGGCAGCTTTGCCTGAGGTGGAGGACAGAAGGGGAGGTAGCAGAATGATGTAAAAGAACAGTTTAGCAATAGAGGAAAATGGGCAACTACTGTTCCAGGAAATCTCAGCCAGCACTGAAAAACTCTGGGAGAGACTGAGTGCTTTGGATGTCAATGCCATAGATAGGAAATGCATTAAAATACAACAGCAGCTCCCTTGAGCTGTATGAATAGATAGCTAGTGATCTTCTTTAAAGGATGTAGCAGCAGGATTGCCTGCTGTAGGTTGAGAGATTTATACCCCTCACTCCTGGAGTTTACAACAACATAAAAATGGCCATACCAAACGTCTGTCTTACCCAGGAACCCATCTCCAACAGCAATATGGAATATGTTTGCAGAGAGGGTGCTAAGGTACACTATGGTGATACAAGTGATCTAGTAGCTTGCTGCCATCCCTTCCTCCTCACTCTTTTTGTGCACCCTCCTCTCTGCCAGGTGCTTTTGTTGCTTCCCTTGTTCTGGTAGTCAATGGACATCACACTGAGCCAGTTCAACCTGCTAAAACACTGCCCAAAATGCCACCAAGCAGTTTCCTGTGCTGTAATGAGCTGAATTAGTTCATGGCCAGGCTCAACAAGCGCCAGAACCCATGCAAGAGGGGAAGCCGTGTCACACGTCTGTGGGTATGAGGAGTTGGAAGGCAAGCCCATGTTTTGCAGCATTAGTGAATAGGTTGATTCAGCTTTGCAAGAGCACAACATATGGTGAGCCCTAGGAAAGGGGCAGTAAAACAGATCTCTGTGAAAATTATCTGACAGAAAGGCCAAGCCAGGGCTGCCATTGCAGAGCAACAAAGGTGAAAAGTAGTGCCACAATTGAAGGGAAAGGGTTTTGTTCCTAAGTGTGTTTAGGAGGGAGGGAACGTGCTTCTTTTCGTTGCGCACAGCTGACAGAGTGCTATGAAAAGCATTATGACTATAAGTCACAATTTGTATCTTAACCCATGCTACAAAGAAGTGTAAATATGTGTATCTATGTACCAGATACACATCTGCTGTACAAGCATATAAATACATAGGTTTATGGGTGAGTAAGTATGTATACGTGCATACACACCCGTGTGATGTACAAGCACACACACAGAGGTCCATAGGAGGCATAGAAGCATCATAGAAGCACCTGGTGCATACTAGCAAGGCAGAGAAAAGACATGAAAGCTTTTCCAAATGAGTTGACTCCTGCCTCCCGCAGAGCTAGCCTATCCCAGAGGATAAAACAGAAGACAACAGGGCAGTGCCACACATCCTCATGCAGTTCTGCTGGCTGAGTTGTCTCAATTATAGGAGAGTGCCACCTCATCAGGTCCCCTGCCGCATCCTCTGCAGCTTGCATCCTCTGCACCCTTCAGGGAGTAAGGAAACACAGAGGTGAAGCAGCAGTTGGCAAGGCCCATGCCAATTAGAAGCAACAGCAGATGGGATGCCACCCTTTCCTCCTTGAGAGGCTTCAGGTAGAGTTATCATTACAGTCCCGCAGCTCTGATTGCAGCAAGAGGCATGTTCCCAAGAAGAGTTGGCACTTGCCTCTAACTTGTCATCGTCTTTTAGTGCCCTGGCACACGCAGCACACACTTACATCCCTTCTCCTAACTCTCTGCCCATGCTTCATGGCACCTGAGCATTTGCTTATGGTGGTTGCTGCTGAGGTTTGGAGCATCACTGTGTCCAAAACCTCTCTTAGTGGCTCTTAGTGCAACCCCCATGTTTTCCCAGTGCTGTCAGTAATGGGGAGACCCAGGAGAAGGGAGCAAGTGGTTGGGGTGACAGCCAGACAGGGCAAGGCTGAGACACAGCTAATGAGCCAAGGTGGAGCAATAAAGGCAAGGCGCAGCAGGTGAAAGGAACAGAAGCAGAGTCCTTGAATAGAAAGCAGCATGATAATGAGGCCATAGTGCTTTGCTTTAACTGCTTATGCTGTGCAGTCTGCAGCCTGCTGCGCGGGAAGAAGGTAAAGGGGAGTTGAGTTATTTAAACAAACTAAATAACAAGGAAGTCATGTCAGCACAACAGCCTGCTTTCACAGAACAATAGTCCCCTGTTGCTACATAAACACAGAGATCCAGGCTAGCTGTGTATTTCCTAGGCAAGAGACAATCTCCTCTAGTGCCTGCTGTGGATTCAAACAGCTCCATTACCACCATGAGGCCAGAGGGCAAGAGATGTGCCAGTGTCACAGGGGTGGGCCTGACCTCCTATATCCCCATGGGCTCCAGCGAGTCAGAAATGAGATCTTTGCACCAAGGATGCTGCATAAAGAGCATTGGCCTCTAAATAGCTGGGCCTGGATCCAACTGCCATTGTATCCTGCCAAGCCCTATGTCCATCAGCAGTCATCTTAACACAGTCCTTACAGGTAAGCCAGCAGACAACTCCATGCCCCAGGCCTATCAGCTGCTGCATAGTGGTATATGTCTACAGCTAAACGTCTACCTACTGATGAGTCTATGACTAGGAACTTGTCTCAGTCAGTACGAGGCATCCAGCAAGCTCTGAGAGTAATGAAAGGAGACCCAGTGATCAGAGTCAGTCTTGGTTCTGCACCAGGCTCTGCCAACAGTTCAGCATTGACCCTGGGCAAATTGCTTCCTTGCTCTGTGCACCAACTGCACAACCTGTAAAACCGAATTAACACTACCGTTAGCCTCAGACTGAGGTCTCTGACACCAGTTTCCATCAGTGTCTGTGCAATTCCTCTGAGATCCTTGTTTGGAAGAAGCAAAGCCTGAAGCCAGCAGCGATGTATAACAAAGTCCTGCTGTGATGTGTAACAAGGACACACTGCAAAAACCCTATAAACAAAACAACAGGCTGCGTGCAACTCGAGGTTGATGAGTTTGCAAAACCTGTGCTCCTCTCACAAGAAAACAGCTCAAAAGAAGCAGGGTGCCCTTGAGGATTCACCAGGGTGATTGTCCCCATGACCAGATCCTTAGGGGCAAGAAATCCATTGTGGAGAACGTTCTAGAGAGGCAGCACCTACCCATGGAGGACTTCCACAAGTCACCTCTGTGCCAAGACTAGCTTCCAGCCAGAGGTGTAGCTAAGAGGAGCTGTAGTGTGATGACATGAGTGGTCTTGAAAGTCAGAGGGGAGATATGGCCCATCAGCTCCAATTACCTTCACTGCAGGTGCTTAATCCCTCTTGCTGTGTGGATATTGTTTGTTTAGTTTTTCAAATGACTTCTCTTTGACTCTCAGTCCCAGGGGATGTAGATGTGTATTAGGTGCATTGCTAGCAAAATGCTTTGTATATAAAACCTAGTTCATCTAATTTGGGGATGGACAACTCCATCAGGTTTGTATCTGCTGCTTGCTTGGTGCGAAAAGTGGCTTGTCCTTTTCTCCTGCATGTTGCTTATTGGTTTTTTTTCCCCCCTTAGAGCGAGTTTTACCCACACTCCCCAATCCTTTTCCAGGTCAGTATATGTTTTATGTTGAAGTAGCTTGTTAGCCGGGTCATTCTCCATCATCCTGACAAATGCTCAGAGCTAAGAATGGGCAAAACAGGTCAGAAATGCAGGGAAATAAGAGCTTTCCCTTCTTGTCTACATGTCATTTGGTCTCTTCTGCTCACTTTCCTCATCCTTCCCCCTTTCCTCTTCAAAAACCAATCAACTAAAGAGCAACAACCTTTAGTCAAGCTTTGAGCCATGACATTGTGTCCTCACCAGGTCTGGACAGTCTTCAGTGAGGCTCAGTTTGTCCACAGACCTACTCCAAGTATATATTCCTGTTCTAAGCTGTCTTCGCTCACGTGTTTGGATCAACAGCATAAGCAGACCTAAATTTTTGCAGGGACAGTGGAAGAGACAAATGAGAAGGTAAAAATTAAATCACTGCCAGGAGGTTTTCTCACTTCAGATGTGCAACCTGCTCACAGTGAAGCACGTTGTTTCCCTGTTCCCCTGTCACACCCCCCCCAAGCCTGCCAGTCACATCGTGCTGTATTTGAGGCAGAAAACATGGAAAGAGATACAAGGGTGAGGTGTTGGTGTCCGCTTTATTTCAAGGCAAGAAGGCAAAACGGGGTCTGAGTATTTTTCCCATCTCCGTGCTGCCCAAGCATGCCTCTGGTCCATGCAGCATGACTTGAGATGCCTGGACGCAACATTGAGGTTCTGCAAAAGCACAGAGAGTGGGCACTTCCAGAAAGCAGGCTCCAGTGTCTGAAAGCAATGTTTGACACTAAACCAACAACAGGGCAGTCAGTCCCTGTATTCACTTAAAAAACCTTGGCCTAGAGCCCTGTAGTATCTTTGCTTTACTGCTACATGATGAAGATGCACTCAACTCATGGGATGTTCAGAGGCCTAAACAGTTAATGGCTGTGCAGAGCTTTGAAGTAGAGTGTTATTAGAACCCACTTTGTTTTGCAAGAGAGCACCTGCCCGAGTAAAACACCTGCAGGTACTCCCATGAAAAGAACAATAAATGCTGGGTGTTGCACCAGTTCCATTTAACTACTCCGCCTTTTGCAAATCAAGCTCTGCTCTTGGCAACTTATTCAGGCTCATGCTGTAGTCACAATTGCCTATTTAAAAGGCAAATCCACAAATACAATTAAAGGAAAGTACCTACAAAAAAAAAGGAGGGGGGAGAGAAGGGAGAAATCAAGCTACCATTAAAATTAAATCCCAGAGAGTGATTTGTAAATAACATTCATGGAGCTGAGAAAGGGAGTAAAGTAGGCCATTGGGACCATAGTGTGGAAAAATAAATCCAATTAAACACCATTATCATGCGTTTTGTAAATGAAACTTGTGCTTGGATACCAAATTAAAGTTGCTGAGGCTGTTTGGGATGTAAGGGTTTGAGGAGTTTTTCAATTTGGGGTGTTCCGTTTTAAGCAGAATTTTCAATGGCAAATACGCTTGTCTGATGGAAAACCCAGGACTCCCCTTTTTTTATGATTATTTTTATTATACATCCTTAAATTCCCCAGGCAGGCAGTGTTCACTTTTTTCATAGCCAGCCCTCTTTACATCTGCGTTAGAATTAGTAGCCCATTAAGCTAAATGATAAAGCAAAGACTGCAAGTGAGCAAGGGCAGGATTTCCGTGCCAAATACCCCTCCTAATCAAACTGCCAGACACTGGTGCTTACCTCAACATTTGCTTTTACTTTGCTGTCCACCTTCAAAGAAACTTCAGGCACAAAGTTTTCCTGTTAGACCTTGTTCTCCCTATGAGATGCAGTCCTCAGCTCTCAAATAAGCCTCCCCTCAGTGACCAGAATCACACCCTCCACCCTCTTTCTCTCTCAATTTCCATTTCTCTTAAGCCTTGGTTAACACCTCCCTGCCCTGTGGGGTTTTGAGCATTGATTTAAAACGAAGGTGTTCTAGGATGAAGAGCACTGTAATCAAGCTAAGCATTGCTATCATTAGCTAGCTGCTGTGGAAACACCTTGCTTTCAGGCAGGCTGGAGACTCAGAAGCAGCCCATTCAACTAAACACATGGGGCTTGAATTTGATGAGGCAATTTCCTAAAAGGCTGGTGGAGCCCAGCTGATTCAGCTCTCAACTGAATTGTCCTTGGTACATTTTCCAGCCCCCTTGATTTTGCAGCCGGGCACTCAAAATGCCCTGAAATGTCTTCTGGGATGATGCCACATCATCACATCTCCCTGTCTGCATTGTAACATCATGTTATAATGGAATGACACAAGACCTAGCCCTCACAAAGGGGGCCTTACTGCATCATCAGGTGGCTTTTCAGAAGGGTTTTTTTCTTCTGGAAAAGGAAAATTTGCTCATTCCACACCATACTTGTCAATGACAGGGCCAGTGGGATCACTGCTGAACCTCAGAGAGGTCTGTCACAATTATGGCACTAGCTCCATCTCTGTCCTTCGTTGTCGCTTGAACTCAGCCCTTTGAACATAGACTCCCTTCTCCATGATTAGCACCTAGTGTCCGCACCAGAATGGCTTAGCCAGACCCATGGGCTTCAAAACCCATAAGTCTTCCTCGCAGGAGTTTCGTGATGAGGGCTTTCTTAGTGTGCTTAGCTTGAATGCCCTGAGAGCTCTGCAAAGGGGGATGATGTGTTTCCCAGCACATCCAGACCTGCCGCAGGGCATGAAGCCAGCCTTTGGGATCACCAACAGGGTGGCAAAAGATTTATAGCAATAGCATGAGAGTAATTAGCAAAGGGGGAGGGAAAAGGAGAATGAGCAGGCCTGTCTTGCTGCCAAAACGTGCACTGATTGGAGAATGACCCTGTATGGCTGTAGATTGTAGCTAGTCTCCATTTAGCTGTAGCCTACGTAGCCTGTCCTGTCACTAATGCCTTCACCGGGTGGGTGGGAGCTGGCAGAAGGGAGAAAAGAGATGTTCATTTGGGTCTGATGACCAGAGTGGGAAACAGAGAGCATCTTTCTTTCTAATACCTTCTCAGTCCTCTTCCCTTCCTATGGAAGTCTGAGCTGTTGGAGAAGAGAGCTCATCTGTTGCAGTGGTCACCTTCCACCCATCTCTGCTCCCCTTTCTCTAGTGCATGGCCCTGCCAGTTCTGCTGAGCAGGCAGCCCCCATGTCTCTTTGGCAAAAAGATGAACACTTTGAAGCTAAGGAGAGAAGCATGGGGGGGATACATCAGAGAGAACAGGCTATAAAGGATTAACGTTTTATGGTTTGAGGCTTGCTGACTGGGCAGGGGTGTGGGAATAGTCCATAGAAACCAGCCCTTGCAGTAGAGTGTGGCCAGTTAAAGAACCAATAGGTTCTTTAGTTAATGGCCAGCTAAAGAACCTGTCCATCTCTGGACTCCACTGAGGCCAGAGGGAGCTTTCTCAAATGGGCTCCAAGAAGGGGTGAAAACCCAAGTCTTAGCAGCCTGTGAAACAAACTAGTTGGCAGAGCCAAGGAAACTGCAACATAAAGAGGCCAAAATAGCCAATGTTGTCCTATTGTGATCCTAACATAAAAACTACTAGCAAAGAAGAATAATGGCCATAGGGACCAAGTGCAGGAGGGCATGTTTGGAGCCATGCGCAAGTTTAGTATGTCCATAAATTCTCAGGCATTCAGGGGGCACAGTTAGCTATGTGTCTGACTTCTTGGAGCACACCTCTCTTCCTCAAAAGCTGGCTGAGCCCTGAGCAGCAGCATCTGATAACCCCCATGGCTGTGAATGGGACGCACAACTCACAGTTCTCCTTGCTTTCCACCTGTGATATCAAGCCAGGTTCTGCAAAGAGCTCATTCTCCATTTGGTGAGTGAAGGGGGTGGTGAAGAGCAGCGTGGATGCTCAGGCAGGCCAAGCTTCTCTTGCTGCTTGGGTCAGTGTCGGTCCCTGCCAGGTCTGCAGGCACTGAGAGCTCGGACTGCATTGGGTCGAAGACAGTGGGGGTTCAGGCCAAGGGAGCAGGAAAGACAAGACAGGGTGAAGGCAGGCAGCCAACGTCATATTGTTTCTTGCTATTTCATAGGTAACAGGCGAGGGGGGGTGGTGTATCTTATTTTGACCATGTGGTTCAAAGTGAATAAAATTGAGGCCAGAGGTGATGATAGTGTTTTCCAAAAGGGGTAGTAAGGATGCAGCTGGAAACAGCGTGAAAAGAGAAACGGCAAGAACTGTTTGTTACTGCAGCTACTAACGTTGCTCGGTGGGGTTTTCTGAATAGCAACAGATTCTGTTTGCTGAGATTGCTTTAAAAAAATTAAAATCCATTCTTCCCCCCCAAAAAAAAACCCAAATGTAAATAAAAGAAACCATCTTTCTTAAAAAAGGAGAGACACAGGGGGAAAGAGAGAGAATGGCTTTACTGCTTGATCTGCTTCTGTACTTTTTGTTCATTAATTTTAATTTAGATTGATTTATTCAAAAATGAGCCCTGGGTTGCATAGATTTGCATAACCCTCTCCAGTAACAATGCTGTGGAGATTTCAGCGGGTGAGGAAGAGCAGCAGCAGAGGGTCAGAACTGAGGCTGGGTGTCCCAGAAAGACATTCCTCTGAGCTGGGCCCTTGCACTGGGACAGGGAATGCATTCCAAGGTCTCTTCAGTCACTTTGTATGCGTGCAGAACAGAGGTGAGGGCACAGCAGTGAGGTGGGGGAGTGGAGGCTGGGTAAGACCAGTGGCAGAGGAAACACACGACTGCACTGCAGAGATTAGAAACAAACCCATGGAAGAGCAATCGCCGTGGAAAATCAGTTGTCCGGTAGCGATGCTGATAGTGTCAGCATTGGAGCATGGACAGATTACCCTGCAGAGCAGAGCTTGGGCAGGCTATAACCCTCCTGAGCCAGATATGCCCAGCCCAGGGGACACTCCTAGCCTGATACCATCTCTGTGTCAGATGAGTTTCTGAAGCCATCAACTAAACCTTCCTTTTTAGAGACGATGAAGGCAACTTCTACCCACTGCACAGCAGGTGTACCTAAATCCTTGGTCTCTTACTCTCATTCTTCTCCCTTTGTGTGTTCAGCTGCCAGGGCTGACTGGATCCGAAGTGTGGAGGGCAGCAAGGAGGAGGATGGAGAATAGCCACTGTTGTCTTGATCTAATCCTTACACACATACAAAAATTGCTCCAACCAACCCCTGAGATACAATAACCAAAGAGTTATTCCCACCTTCCTCCTCCTCCTTCCCCTTCCATTTCCAGTGTAAACTACTCAAGAATGTGCCTAACAACTTGGCCTCCCCTCTGGTTATTGTCCCAAGTGAACAGTCTCTCCATCCACTAACCCATGACGGTAAGTTGGTTTGGGAAACAGCAGGTTTATCTTCCCAGCTCAGGCACTGCACCGGGCCCACTTGTGAACCGGTTGCCATTCAGTGTCTGCTCTGCTGTTGATAAAGCACATTACACATGACTGGGCTTGCATGATTAATACAGCTGTCTAAGCGCTCTCTCCAAAAAACAAAAACAACCGGGAGAAGGGAGGTGCGGGACTGGGGAGGGAGAGGATGCACAGGAATAAAACCCAACCATTCCAAAGAAATCAGGCTTGCAGGAAAAGCAGAGTGCTCCTGGCACGCCTTCCCTCCTGTGGGCAAGCAGGCCTGTCAGCAGAGCTCCCCTGTAAAAGGGAAAGGCCTGGTGAGCAAAGGACAAACGCGCTTGGCCCTTCCCCACCATCGCCTGCATGTCCCTCTGCAATCTGGAGCATGGATACATGGACAGGAGCAAGGGGTCAGGCCATGGAGAAGGATGTGCCATAACCAGCATGGCTTCGGTGAGGTCCAGTCGGGCAGCCTGTATGGTAGGTGTTACATGCACACCGATCCACGAGTACACTCCTGAGCCACATCACCTTATGTACCCCCCAAACTCATCCAGCCCAGGTGCCTGTGTAAGCTTTATTATCTTTTCCCTTTTTAATTACTAATCTGAGAAATGGACTGTGGGAAGCCACTATGGCTTTCTGCTCTGGCTTTTGCCATGCCTGGACCGGGCATTAAAGCCATGCTTGCACTGTAAGGTGACTGGGAATTGCATATACCTACACACATCTGTACTGTGATACGAACACAAAGTAGTGTTTACCTAGACCACATGCTTTAGAGATACACATCAGTACGTGGGCCCAGCTTGAGCCTCATGACACCTCTAATTCACTGAACGCTGAGAGAAGCACACAGGCTTGTTTATAGCCATGATACATGTGTTGTTCAGAAGTTTAGCTCTTCCTCTGCTCCAGTCTTGTTTCCAGTCACCCCTTGGTGTGTCCCCTCCCTCTTCATTGCTGTCCACAGCCATTTACATCTTTCCCATGCCAAATACCCAGCAAAGCCTGTGGAAAACCATGGTAGGGATGAAGTCGGTAAACACACAGGCAGAAAGCTGATGGAAACATTAATTTTTCAAGAGGTTCCAGAGCTTCCAATTAGCAAACCTGCTTCCTGGGGCTGTGTGTGCTCTGAGTGAGGGGGGCTGTGTTGTTTGTTCCCTATTGAGACACCACACTATGTGCTGACATCACCTTTGATCTGCTGTGCTCTGCATGTGCTGGAGATGTGAGCAGGGGAGGGATTGCTCTACCCTAGGAAAGTGAAAAGCAGGAAAAGTTCAGATCTTCCCTGTGATGGCCCCTGGAAAAGTTTGTGCTATGTGTTTTCTTGGTGGTTTTACTTGTATATTGAGAGTCTTCAGTGAATGGTTTGAAGACAAAGCAGTTTCAAGTGACTGATTTTTTATCGGTAGTTGACCAAGTGTTTTAAAACACGTTTTGACATCTACAGGACAGATATGGTGATGAAAGATCTGTTTAACCTTGAAACATAGATGGTCTTCTAGCCACCACCAGCCTCACTAGCCAGGATAACAGTTCAGTTCTAGATTAGAAGTAGTGTCTGGGATAAGTGGTGTAAGCAGCCAGCTCTTGAACACCATGACCTTCTCAGAAAGACACTAAGGAATACGATTTGAGGGATATTCTTTAAACCATAGGGAAGGACGGGTGAGCTGTGTTACAGAATGAATCTTCACTGAGACATGAGGTATGATGGATGAGTACACTTAGTACACCTTGAATGAGCTCCAAAACATGGGGAAGAACTGTTCAGCGCTAAAAAAAAAGAGCATGAGCAAATGCTGAAATACATTAAACCATGTGCTAAGATTGATAGACACCAGAGACATTTCCTTAATCTTGTTGGAGAGTTGCTGGAGGGCATCCTCCCTAGTTTACACAGTGGTGCTTCCACCTCTGGAAAAGCCAACCTATTGCCACTGCAGTCACAGCTCAGCTTTAATTACAGGAGCAGGGCTGTAGTAAGAACGGGATACGAGCAGGTAATGAACAGAAGAGTTTCAACATTAAGAACAGCGAGTGAAAAATCATGACTTCTCCTCAAAGGGGAGGGGGGGAAGAACAGGAAAGTAGTAAGAGTAAAGCCCCAAATGAACCCAAGTAAGTAGAAGCTGGTAATCCCTAAAGCCTCAGAGTAGAGTGCAAAGCCCTGGAAGACAGAAATTAATAACTTTCAAAGTATGACCTTGAAAATGGAATTAACAGTATTCCTCCCTTTTAAGCCTTCATGATAATAAAGATTTCATCTTCTGAAGCCCTGGCAAGAGAGTCAACAGGCTAGAAAAAATACTTCCTGCGGAGGAGCTGGCAAGTGTAAAACCTAAGACCCCTCCAGGCCCCAGGGAGTGAGACAGCAGGGAGATGCCCGTATGGTGCACATCCCCTTCCCCTTGCAGTTTTTCCTTTAGAGGTCTGGGGGCTTTTTTTGTTATTCCTCCCTCACTTTTTGGCCTCTTTTTTGCTCAAGAAGCAGGACTCCAACCCTTACTGTATGTAAGTAGAGTCAGCCTGTCAACAGCGTGGAGTCCAGAGCCACCCAGGGTGGAAGGCACCTGGAAAACTATCAGGCCAGTTTGCTTGGTTTGCCATCACTCCTTCCTTCCCATCACTGTTAGAGTGAGTCCAGAGGAGGCCATGCAGAGCAGACTTCCAATATCTGAAAGGGGCCTACAAGGATGCTGGAGAGGGACTCTTCATCAGGAGCTGTAGCGATAGGACAAGGGGTAACTGGTTAAAACTGAAACAGGGGAAGTTCAGGTTAGATATAAGGAGGAAGTTCTTTATTGTGAGGGTGGTGAGGCACTGGAATGGGTTGCCCAAGGAAGCTGTGAATGCTTCATCCCTGGTGGTGTTCAAGTCCAGGTTGGATGGAGTCTTGGGTGACATGGTTTAGTGAGGTGTTGGAACTAGATGATCTTAAGGTCCTTTCCAACCCTAACTATTCTGTGATTCTACGATTGGGGGCTGGAGCACGTCTCCTATGAAGACAGGCTGAGAGAGCTGGGCTTTTTCAGCCTGGAGAAGTGAAGGCTCTGGGGAGACCTTGCAGCAGCCTTCCAGTATCTAAAGGGGAATATAATAAGTCTGGAGAGGGACTTAGAAGGGCAGGCAATGTTAAGACAAAGGGAATGGCTTTAAACTGAAAGAAGGGAGATTTAGATTGGGTATTAGGAGAAAAATCCTTTACTGTGGAGTGCTGAGGCGCTGGCACAGGCTGCCCAGAGAAGCTGTGGCTGCCCCATCCCTGGCAGTGTTCAAGGCCAGGCTGGACAGGGCTTGGACCAACCTGCTCTAGTGGAAGCTGCCCCTGCCCGTGGCAGGGGATTGGAACTGGATGAGCTTTAAGGTCCCTTCCAACACAAACCAGTCTGGGATTCTGTGATCACAACCAAGCTTCCCCAACCCGTCCCCTGCCTCCCGGGGGCCTCAGTCCCATCTGTGACCCCAGCCGGGGGCACACACGGTGCCTGTTCCCTCCCCATCCAGCGGGCCCGGTAGCGCCGGGAGGTTTCGCTTTCCTCGGCCTTCGGCTGCCACCTCGCGGGGAAGCGGCGGTGTGGCCGCGGGTTCGGGGCCCGGCAGGGCCGAGGGGGGCCGCACATCCCCATCGCTGCCCTGCCCCGCAGCACCGAGGAGTGCCAGCCAGGGAGCTTTACACAGGGCACCCGGGGGTGAGTGTGGCTCGCCCGCATGCTGCAGAGCTCGCAGCACCCCTTCACACTGTGCTCCTGCCCTCTGTTGTCTGTTGGCATTTGAGGTTCATCTGGCACCACATGGTGCTGAAACAGCTCCGTAAGAAGCCCTACTTCTCTTTGCAGGTCTGGCCCGGGCTGGGACTGACTCCTTGCCTTTGAATTCCTAGCAATTCCTAACTCCCTTTTCCCATAAGCACCCTCATTCCCATGTACCTGCTTTTCTCCCACCATCCCTGCTTCCCTATGCCTGATCAGGGTTTAATTTCCTCTCTTCAGCTCCCCTTCTCCCAGGACCTGTTCCCATTACCTGTCCTACCTGAATGCTTACGTAGAATCACAGAATGGTTTGGGTTGGAAGGGACCTTAAAAGTTCCCACACTGAGCAGTTCCCTTAGCCTGGCTCTGCTGTAGTCAGCAGAGGAGGCTGCACAGCAAAGACTGTTCAAGGCCAGGTTAGATGTGGCTTGGAGCAACCTGGTCTAGAGGGAAGCGTCCCTGCCTGTGGCCAGGGGTTGGAACTGAACGAGCTTTAAGGTCCCTTCTAACCCAAACCATTCTATAAGTCTACGTCCTCTGTAGTGAAACAAGTCCAGCAGTGCTGTGCCAGTTGTATGGAGGGGCCTAAAATCTGTGAGGGGCCAAAGTACTAACCCAGAGGTGGTCCCAGGGAAGTCATTCAAGACTTGTGAAGTCTGTGAGGACTCCCTCCCCAAAGGGTGTTGAAGGCAGATAGCCCTGTGCAGCTATTTCCTCTTCTGAAAGACCGAAAGATCTCTGCACCGTTGCAAGGCGCTGAGCCAAAGCATCAGCAAAAGTGTTCTGAGGGGCAGTCACTGGCTTGCTTTTTAGTTTACAATTGAAACAAACATTTTCCCCCTCCTCAAGCCTTGCTCTGACACAGCAGAAGTATTTTGGCTGCAGCTCTTTTACTGCCAAACACATCAGACCAGCCCAAGGCAAACACCCAGAATGGGACTGTTCCACCTGCCCTGTTGATGCCTGTGAAGTGCCACGGGGACTTACAATAGGAAAGGTCAGGCAGCCTTGGCAGTAGCACATGAAGCTGGTGAAGCTCTCACAGCATCACGCTCCACGTGAGCCCATGCAGCAGCTCCTCTGCTTCATGCTGCGTGGAAGGAAGGGTTCACCCTCCACATGGCCCCCTCAGCCCTGAGGGAGCTCTCAATCTCAGCGAAGGGTGCCAGGAACCAGCTCAGTTCACCCGGGAAGGATGCGTGGCACGGACAAACTCTCGGAAACATGGGCGCAGTGTCCCGTGAGGCTGTTGCAGCACAGTTGGGCACCATGGCAGAGCTCCACCTGCATCCACACCGGACATTTAAATGCGTCTGTATTTGGTGTGAGGAAGAGAAGTGCAGTTGTTTTCCCCCTTGCCAACTTTCAGCCTGCTCCTTCTTGATTTGATTCATGTGATGCGACTTGTGGGGTCTAGGGCCCCATAGTGAAAAGCTGCCAGATATCCCTATTAACTCATTACTGTCATAAACCAAACTTCCTTCCCTGGCTGCAGCGCAAGAAGCACCCTTAAAGGTGCCGTGTGCTCACGCACTCCGCGGGGGGATGTTTTAGCCGGGGACACCAGCGTGCAGAGCCCATTCCCAGGGCACGGGCCCTGGGTTATGGAAGCAGGCGGCGCTGAAGGGGTCTCCTCTCTGGGTGGAGGCCATCGCGGGGGTGCCGGAGCGTGCTGGGGGACACCCGTGTCGCACCGGGGGGTTGTCTCCCGGGGGGTGAGCGCTGCCTGCGGCAGGGCGGCGGCGGCCGCCAGGGGGCGGTGGAGACCGCGGCGCCGCGCACCGGGAGCGGCGGGACGGGGCGGTGGGGACGGCGGTCCCGTGCTTGCGGGTGCGCGCGTGCGCGCGCGCCGCCGTGGCGTGGTGGGCAGTGGTGGGCGCGCGTGCCCCGGGTCCACGCGCGCATGTGAACGAGCGCAGTGAGCGCGCAGGCACGCAGGCGACACGCGCACAGAAGCCGTCACGCCGGCATGGGGCTGTCGCAGCGTGGCAATGGCGAGGTGGGGCCGGGGAAGGAGGCTGGAAGTGATAAGAGTTCAAAAGTGATGGTACTTGCTGCGTGAAATCGCACTGACAGGTCATAGAATCACAGAGCGGTTTGGGCTGGAAAGGACCTTGAAGCTCATCCAGTTCCAGCCCCCGGCCACGGGCAGGGACACCTTCCACTAGAGCAGCTTTCTCCAAGCCCCATCCAACCTGGCCTTGAACACTGCCAGGGATGGGGCAGCCACAGCTTCTCTGGGCACCCTGTGCCAGCGCCTCAGCACCCTCACAGGGAAGAATTTATTCCCAATACCTTATCTCAGTCTCCCCTCTGTCAGTTTAAAACCATCCCTTCTTGTCCTGTCCCTACATGCCCTTGTAAAAAGCCCCTCTTCAGCCCCCTTTAGGCACTGGAGCTGCTCTAAGGTCTCCCCAGAGCCTTCTCTTCTCCAGTCTGAACAAGCCCAGCTCTCTCAACCTGGCTTCATATGAGAGGTGCTCCATCCTTTTGTTGAATATTTCGTTTTCTTTGAACATTTTCACTCTTTTTTCTTTTTTTTTTTTTTTTTTTTTTTTTTTCAGGTTTCAGCAATCAGGTTTCCCCCAAACCACTCGAGAATTAATTCTCAAAGTATACAGGATTTTATGTTGTGATTGAACTATAACCTTCCCACATTTTTAGAGCATGCATGACAGTAACCACAGCACACATGGCACATACGTTAACTGGCTCTGCTATAAGAAGCAGGGATTACATGCAGTCCCCAGAGTTATGTGCAGGGCTGCACCAGCTTTGAACCACAGTGGGCCCCAGGCCCTTCATCACACCGTGCCCTCTCTTATACCTAGGTATTGCAGATGCTCATCTCTTTACCATCCCATCTCATCCCATCCCATCCCACACCATACCGTATCTCTATCCCTCACCAAGCATGCAGACCCCCAAGCCATGCCCAACCAAGGCCAAACACCCCCTTCCTCTGCTGTGCTAGGTGTGCATCGCCTGCCTCCATAGGTACATGTGTCTTTGCTATGATTGCATGTGCATCCAAGAAAAGTGGCAAGGGGTGGGATGGTTGCCATATATGTACGTTACATACATGTGTGTGATAGACAAGTTGTATTTCAGCCAAACAGTAAAAATGCGATGGCTGAATCCAGATTATTTTCTGGGACAGAGGAGTCATATTTTGGGACTTCACTGCCAACGTGGGATGCAAATGGTCCCAAACAGCCTCCCCTCAATTACTTGACCATGAAAGATGCTTCCTCTGAAACACAGGTCAGGTAACTGCAGTAGCTGAGTTCCTGAGCTCAGAGGGGGAAATAAGTACCTGTCACCCAAACAAGGAGTGAAAAAACAGTGCTGTAGGATGCGTGTGACAGGCCACAGAAGACGAGCAGGGATTGAGAAAGGAAGCCGTAGATGGAATATCAATTTTCCACACAGTTCAGCACATACTTAATAATGACAGAATAGAATGGGGGCACAAACAGTTGATCTAATAGGTGATGGGCTACATTAGGAAGAAATCACACAAATAAAAGCGCTACAGATTTTCAGGGGCTCTGGGGACACCCTGCTTGGATTTGCTGCCTTTTAGTCACCAGCTAGAGTTTAATAGCGACTGTGCTGCTGAGCAAGGCACAAAGCACCCGTGCTGCACCCAGCAGAGAGTGGCTCTCTGCCTGGTAAACTCTGCAGGTTCTGAGAGGGAGAAAGTGCATTTCCATCCCAAGGGGCCCTCCAGAACAGGACCTCTTCATTTTGGCTCCCCCCTACCGTTAGGAGTAGCTTTTCTTGGTGTAAGCATGTCTGCTTTCTTCCACAGCTGGATGAGTCCAAATATCTCCATCTCCACGCTTCAGCATCTTCCTGCATCCTTTTGTGTAAAACACTGCATGTGCATACGTATATATGTATATACATACACATATAGATACACATATAGAAGTATGTTTATGCATACATGTGCACGCACACGTATATAAGCATATACATATACAAACACATATAAATACATATGTGCATGCATCTGTACCTATACAAATACATATAAATGTACATATCTGCATACACCTATGTATACGCATACACATAATGAGCACCTATTTACAAAACCACGGCCATGTACACCTCCCAGCCCTGTTATAAAGAGAAGGCTGCCGAGGCTTGGTATCGCAGGGTGAATTTCAAACAGCATCGCTGCCTTTAAAGCCATGCAGAAAAGGGAACCCATAAATGGGAGGATGAATGAGAAGATGTCAGGAGTGTTAGCACTTAATATTCCTGGAGCGAGGCTGTGTTATTTGTTGCTGCGGCAGAGCGCTCCTCCCAGCCCCCTCTGACAGACCCCAGTGTATGTGATTCCCGTCCTTAGGAAAAACCACCCACCTTGGCACACCCTGCACCCTCACCACGTATGAGGGGCCACACACACAAAAGCAAAGCTTTCCTCCACCCTGATGGAGAGGCAGATAACTACGGTGCAGCCCTTGGGAGGGTTGGCGGCCGCTGCTCGGGCCCATGTTTTATTGATGGGTGCGCTGTGATGAATCAGCCCCTGCAGAGCCCGTGTCTGGCTGCAGATAGGCACTGGCCACTGCGCAGAATGACAACGAGCCCTGGCATCACGATGGGAAGGTGGCGGAGCAGGGGGATGCGGGGCTGGTGGCTGGGGATGTGATATGTGAAGGTGTGAGCCATGTCGCTGCATGCACAAGACAGTGGTTCCTAAATGGATGCTGGTGAACAGCCAGGGTTGAGCCTTCCTGCTTGCTCCAGGCCCTGTTTCTCCAGCCTGGGTGCTGCTTAGGGAGAGTCGGAGCATAAAACTGAGGATGCTGAGGAGGTGGCTGCAAGAGCCTGCGGGTGGGCTGGATGGAGGCTTACCTAAGAGGAAGGTGGCTGTGCCCTGCAGCCCGTTCCCAGCCACAGGAGCAAAGCGCCATGGTCCTGTGTTACCCCATCTCACCCAGCCCCACGTGTAATCTTGTCTTCTTTTCTCTCCCTTCTCGCACCCTGCAGGACCCGGCACAGGGAGAGTAGACAACGGCTCCATGAGTCTGGCCGTCCCACTGTGGCTGCTGGCAGCGTCCCTGCTCTGCCTACTCAGCAAATGTTAATACAAATCAGTATTAAAAATAATAATAATAATAATTAAAAAAACAAAACAACAACAACAACATGACAACAACAACAACACACAAAACAAAACAGGAGACAGAGCGAAGAGGGGAGAGAGAAAAAGGGTGGGGGGGAGAGAGAGGACTGTTTCTTTCACAACTTTTGTGTGTTCAGGAGCGAAGAGGGGGGAGAGGCAAAATCACAGCAAAGACGACTCAGCAACATTTAACCCGAAACCTGACAAGCCGGCTGTCAAGACACCAACCATCTAGGAGACAACACAAAGCAAGGCAGAGAGCAGAGCGCCAGCAAGGATCGTGCCGCCAGAGGATGCTGCAATGTAAAACAATCCAACGACACCCACAAAGCCAGTCAACCAGAAGATCCCTGTTCTTTTCTCTCCTCCTCCCTCTTTTCCATACTCCCTTACCTTCCTTCCTTTTTCTTTCTTTTGCAGAAAGAGGCCTATGCTTCTCTGTCTATAGCCACTTCACTTTTTGGATGCCCTGGGTCATTTTTGTAGGCTGATGCTCGGCCAGTTCATACTTTTGAAAACAAAGAAAAATAAGAAAAAGATACAAAAAAAAAAAAGCCACAAACCAGAGCAAATCACCTGCAGCTCTCTGCACACTGGTGTCCTGTGAAAAACCCCTTCCTCTCCTGGCTTCACCCTGCGCTCCTGTGCACCCAGCCCTTGCTAAACACCTTCTTTCCTGTCCCCTCCTTCATGCACCATCGCGCTCGCTGGCCTGAACTAAAGCCGTGTCAACTCCACTGAAAACATGCTTTTCCTTTTATTTTAACCCTCTTCCTCTCCCCCTGCCTCAATTCAACCAAGTGTCTTTCTCTTTCTCCCTTGTATGCCTGCCTGCGTGCGTGCGTGCATGCGTGTACGTGTGCCTCTCGCTCCCTCTTTTCCCTCTTTCTCTCTTTCTCTTGCTCTCTCCAAGCATGCAAAAGGAACAGTCCACGTGTACATATGCTCATCCTGCTGTAGATAATGTCCTGCCTTGTGAGTGTGAGACAAGATGCTGAGAGAAGGGCAGAGAAGAAGGGTGAGGAGAGAGGGGCAGCTTCAGCACAGGTTCCCATGTTGTGCCCTCTCCAGCATCCTCACTGGCTTTTTGACTCCTGGCCACTTTGCTTGCAAGAGTCAGTCTGCACCCTTGCTTAGCCTTGTTTTCTCTCCCACCTGCAACCTGCCTGACTCTCAGCCTTCAAGTGCCAGCACAGCAACTACACGAGTGCTTGCACATGCGCTTGGGATGCGCACACTTGTGCATTTGTCCACATAAGCAGAAGAAACCAGGACTGGCCTGCAGCACAACAGAGTCCAGAATGCAGCCACCCAACCCTCCTGGGAAGGGGAAGCTAGGTTAGGGGGGTAGGAGCAATGAGACCTCGGAGCAGCCATTCCTTAGGTGTAGTGTGTGCATAGGAATAATGCCTCAGCGTGAGAACCACAATTTGGTCATTCCTAACCATTTTGGTAGTCATGCAGAAATAGAGCCGATACCCTTTCTTTTGTTGTTGTTCTTACTGTCCTCCTGTTATAAAAGGGAACATATGCTATGTAAGGGTGAGTGAGTGTGTGCGCGTGTGTGTGTGTGTGTGTTGTACACCACTACTCACTTCGCAGATTTCACATCTGAAACAAATGGGCTCAGAAAATGTCCAGGACCCATGAATGTAAGAAGAAAAACAAATGTCAGGTCCCACGTCCTGGGCTTATAAAGAAGGAGGTTGAAGTGGTGCAGCAAAGAGGTAGGCAGCACAATTCCCCTTGGTCTTTCTCCTCTGAAGGGTGCTGATCTTTCTGGGAGGTCTGTCTCTTGTCATCACCTTTCCCATAACAGAATCAGATGCTCCAGTGGCTTCTCAGCGAGGAGAAGGAGAGGGAGAGAACAGGCTGTGAGAAACAGGGTTAAGGTGCTGGGTGGTGGCTCCTGGCTGCAGGAGCCAGAGCAAGCAGTGGGAGAGGAGAAGCCAGTACCCATACACTCCAGTGCATGTGTGCAAGACTCCTGTGTTTCCAGGCCAGCCATGAGCTCCAGCATCCACAGCAGCAAAGACGATAAAACACAAGGTTTATCGGGCAGCCACTTGGTTTTGGGGGGAAGGATGCGCAGATTGAAACTTGAGTTAGCTCATACAAACCCAGTGACCATCTCACTAGTGTTTTACACTGCTTGGCACTACTGAGCTTCCAAGCACCATCAAACTTGTTTCTCGCATGCTCCTGAAGGCTCTGGGTTTGCGGGAGGGGATGCCCACCAGGTGTTTTCCTACCTACCAGGAAGGAAAGTGGGAATTGCTGCCTGTGAGCCTGTTCCAACACCTTGCACTGCAGCACTGCCTCCTTTCTGCTGAGCTCAGCTGTTTTGGGCTGCAGCAGGCACACAGTTAAGCAGGCAGTCAAGAGCTGCTCACAGGCAGCCAGAATGGGAGAGGAAACATTAAAGATTGACATAAGACACTGAAGTTTGGGTGATGGCAGATCTGCTGTGGGTTGATGGTGGTAAATTGTGTCCCCACCACTCCTCCAGGCCCCAGAGCCGTACCTGGGGGTGTTTGTGCCTTGGTGCAAGAGGGGAGAGCTGGACAGCTGGTGCTTGAAATATGAAAACCCAACGTATCCAGGGACAGCTCCCCCCTTGTGAGATAGGGCTGTCATTGATGGGACTTGTGCATCTCCTTTGGAGACTGGCATGCTGCAGACCAGGAAGAAATTGCCCTGTATCCTTCAGGCTCCAGTCCCTGTGCCTGTTTCTCAAAAGGGTCACGGTATTCAGTGTCTTAGTACCAACTCCAGATTTCTTGCTGCAACAGGGCCTCATATCCCCCTGGTACAGCCATGAGCTGATCCTGGCTTCCACCATATTCTTTAGGTTGAGGCTTCCCTTTGTTGTCAGCCTGGTTGCTATGGTAGGGTCTGTCCTGCGTGTTGTCCTCTGCATGTGGTTTTGTCGCTGTGGCATCCCTCCTAGGCAGTGGGTTCATACACATCAGAGCCCTTTGGGGTGTCAGTGGTCACAGGTTCTGGCACCTCATTGCCTCACCTCTTTTGTGTCCTGAAGAAATTGTGGGGGGATATTGTTTTAGACATCAAAGATGCTTATGGTTAAAGGGAAATGTATTGCTGAAAACAGGACACCCGTTTTGTTGAAGCCATCTGCTTATAAGCTAGAGGAAACAGCTACAGCCCCAGTGGTGGGATCTGGTCTTGCCTGCAGGACCTGGCCACATCACTGTGAAACAGAGTTAAAGCCAGTTACTTGCAGACCTGTCTGAGAACAGCCACCAATACAAGTGTGCCTGTTATCTGCAGCAGTGCTGGGAGCCTCCCTCCTGGAGATGTCTGTTCCTATAACAGGGCTGGGGGAGTCGTGGGTAGGATGGAGCTTGATTCGCTCCGAGAAGCTAATCCTGCATCATGGGATGCTGTGAGCATCCCGCTGCTCCTCCTGAACACAAGCAGGGATCGCTCAAAGCATCTATCCAGAGGAGTGCCCAGAAGAACATAAGGAAACACAGGCAAGGTCAGACACTTTTCCCCATCCTCTTTCTTTGATGGAGATGTTGCAAAGGTTCTTCTCATGTCTCAGTCCCTTTTCTCTGAAGCTGTTTCTCTTCCTCACCTCTATTCTGCATTCATGTTGCTATCTATATTCCCCCTCCCCTCCCCAAAAGCTGGCTCTTGCTTCCTGCTGCCTCCCAGCTGGTTAGGGACTGAGGGAGATGGGGGTTTGGAATGGGACACCAGTTCCTTGAGCTTGTAAGTGTAATTGTGTTTGATTGATGGAGATTTAACATTTAGTGTTATAAAAAGAAATGAACAAAATGGAAAAAAAAATAATAATTGTATTTCTTCTACTGGTTTGTAAATATTACAAGAGTTACATGAGATGTCTGGTAATGTCCAAGCAGAGGAACAAAGACTTAGATTTAATATATGGCCCCACACTTGCTAGCAGATTTCTAACCCTTTTCAGATGGCCGAGAGGAGGGGTGAAGGCGAGTCCTTCTGAAAGGAGCTGGACAGGGGAAACGCAGCCACCCCGAGCCACATGAACTCCATGCATGACTGTAGCATGTTGCTTGGAGCATGTGTCTGGTCAGATGGAAATCGAAGCAGACGCCTGTCTCGGAATGGCTGGGAAGGGCGACGTGGGACGCTCCAGCCGGCACCTTTATCTATCTTGGCAGTTGTGTTTATTTCTGCTTGCTTTCAGCTCCGCAGCTTGTGGGTATGTTGCTCAGTGATGCACTCCCCTCCTCCTCCCTTCCTGCTTTCTTCACCAGTGAAGTTGTGTCGCCCCATGCTAGCGCCAAATGCATGTTAATGTGCCATTCATGAAGATTTCATTGGTGACATGCATCGTGTCGAGAGTTAAAGTCTTTGTCCGCGCACCTTTCTCACACCACTGACTGTTCACCGCTTGGGCAGATCGTGTACTCCTGCTTGCCCCACTTTTGGTCAAAGTATATCCAAGCCCCACCAGCTCTTCTTAGCTCCAGGTGCATCTAGACCATGCCCTCAGGCCACCTCGCTGAGCAATCACATTGTGAAAGTGCAAGCTCATAGCATGGATAAAGTCGCCATCAATAGCCACATGGTCTCCAGCTGAGTGGGAGCTGCACATTTGGAAGGAATATGAGGGAGCAGCAGCAAGCAAGTCCTCATGAGTCAAAAGCATTGGGGAAGAGGACCTGGGAAGTCGGAGGAGCTACTTGAGAGTCCTTTGCAGCCCTGCCACCAGGAGATGTTTCAGCTCAATCTTTGTGCAGTGCTTTACCACTTCTCCCTTCCTGGATGAGGGAACCTAGAGGCGCAGGGAAACAGCTCTTCTCCCCCCAACCCCTCTCACACCTCTGCTTCCTCTCCTCCAAGCACACTGACCTGCAGACCAAATCATCATGGTGCTTGATGTGATGTAGCAACTGACACCAAGGATGGCCGACCAAGACAGTCCTCCAGAGGAGATGCTCGGGGTGACCAGTCCTCTCTCTCAGTCTCTCTCTGCACAATCTTATTGCTTCTCTGACTCTAGCAGACAAAACTTAATTGAGTTATGGATGCTGGGAGCAAACCATCCCATGGGAAGAACAGAACCTCAGGCAGGGAAGTGATGGAGAAACTGGATGGTAATTTCCAAGATGCAAGTGGAAAAGGGTAGGAATAAGTGCTGTCCATCATCCATGCACAGAACTCCCACGTTCACCAGCAAGGAGACCATGGCCTCTCAATGCTAGTCCTAGGGTGGTTTCATTTTCCAATGGGATGCCCAGAAGACCTTTTTTAGCAGCATGACTCCTGCTGACTAAGAGCTGTGTCACACCATTAGAACCCTTTTCTCTTTTCCTTCCTGTAACTTGATAGAATGATGTTCAGGCAGCTCCTACAGCCTTCCTGAATTTTGCTGTCTTGTTGGCTCCCAGTGGGGCAGGATGTGGTGTTTGCTTGTTGATTCTCTCACCATAACAGGAAAGCAGAAGTCAAGTTGGTGAGGGTATGTTGGTATGGTCCTCTGTATCTCTGTGGCTTGGGGTGACGTGTGTGAGGAGACCAGCCAAGGCAGGGCTTGAGGAAGAGGAGCAGCTCTAGTTAGCCCAGACAGATGGCAAGCAAAGGGTCATTCACTTGTTGCAGGCTCAGGTTAGATGGTGCCACAGCTAACACAGCTTGTAAGCCTTGTAGGAGTGCCCAGGCAGTGGAGGAAGAAGGGGCAGTGCAGGACAGGAGGATATGAGCACAGCATGGGTGGCAGGACTGCATGCACAGCATCAGTCCTTGGGGCAGAGATCCCATCCAAGAAGGGCCATTCCCAGAGAGGGCAGGACCTCCCTTCCCTGCCTGTGCTCCTGATGCATCAGGCACTCATCTCCTGGCCCCCTGGGATGTGCACATCACGCTGTGAGGAGCCTGGGTGAGCAGTGCAGTGTGAGACTGAGGTGTCTCCAGCCATGCCCTGGGAATAGATGTGTGGATGTTTCTGTACATAACATACAGGATGGAGATGAGGACCAAGACCACCGAGGAGCCAAACAGTGAGGAGAGAACCTCCCAGGTGGGGCTGTCTTCCAAACTTATGATGCTTGCTCCCCATTTCAGCTACGCACAGGCACACACGCACACCCTCTACTGCACCCATGCTACGGGAGTCCTCATGGATACCATACAGGCGCTCTCCATCCCTAGCCCTCCATCACACACGCACAGCCAGACACATGCTCCTCCACTTGCTCCCATGGCTCTGCCTGCCCACACAGCTACATGGGGACCTCCTGAGGGAGCACAGGTGTGTGCCAGGAAAGGGAGGAGGGGGCAAAGAGCAGGAACCTGCCTCCTTGGTGCCACCATCGCCTCCCAGAGTCATTCAACTTTCCCAGCTGGAGCCAAGTTTCATTCTCTAGACCTTGAGAACGAAGGCCAGTCCCTTCTTCTTGCTACACGGTGGGGTGGTTAGAACTCTCCTCATTAACAGTGTTATATACATATAAATATATATATATATCTATATCTTTATATATATTTTTCCCCAGCACTGTAGACATGAGCTGAACTTCTCTTTAACGAAACGAGAAAACGGCCCTTTTTTTTTTTTTTTTGCCATTGGTTTGTTTTTTTGTGGACGAAAACTGGAAGCAAGTGCAAGTGTGTGTGTAAAAGAACCAATCAGAGAAACAAAACCAACCCGGCAAATGGAGGAACAAACCCCAGCGATGGGAAAAATCAAAGAAATAAAGACGCTTTTTATTTTGTTCTTTTCTCAATGTATTTCACTTCTGTTCTCTCGTTTCTGTTTCTTTACATGTATGAATGCTCTGCTCTTCTGTGATCTTAAAAAAAGAACAAAAAAATACAAAAATTAAATAAACGTGAAAAGGACGTCCTGTTTCTTCATTTCTCTTCCCTTCCTTACACCCCCTGCCTTATCTCCTCTCTGCTCGTGCCTAGTGATGACTTCCCAGCCTGCCTCTGGGACACGGGCCAGGCTGCCCCTTCCCTCACCTGCCTTGGGGGGACAACGTGATGCAGGGCTGCAAGCAGGGCAGGGGCAAAGGGTTTGGGTCTGGGTCACCCTCAGCAGGCTGGTCCCTGAGGGTGAATGGAGCAGGCTGGCTGTACATAGGTATGAATTGGGAGAGGAGGGATGCAGAGGCCGATGGCATGGGTGAAACTGCAATGCCCAGCCCTGAAGCCTTTAGCTCTTGCAATTAACCACTTGTTTTTAATTAAGTAGCGTAATTCTGAGTGTGTGCAAGTACAGGTCAAGATCAGGGTTGCAGGTCCCTGAAAGGAAGAGCAAGGAGGAATATGAAAGGGGTTGTCTGAGGCTGAGGAGCACATGGGGGAAGAGCACCGAAAGACAGAGCACGATGGTGGTGATGGAGGAAGAGGCAAGTGGGGAAGGAGGCAGGAAATGCTGGCCAAGAAAACAAAGCAGGACACAGTACTGGAGAGGTTTTATGTTGAAAGAAAGGGAAGACAGGGGAATGTAGAGCACGTGAGGCTTGGAACAAGGGCAGCTAGGGCAAGGGAGAGAGGGGCAGGAATATTTACCATGGGCACAAGCAGGCATGAAAAGAATAGGTTAGGAGAAAGAGAGCAGAAGGGAAGGATGCTGCTGAAGGGAAGGATGCTGCTGAAGGGCAGGTTGCTCAAGGCCCTGGCCAGGCTGGATGGGTCTTGGAGGAACCTGGTCTAGTGGAAGGTGTCCCTGCCCATGGTAGGGGGTTGGAACTGGATGATCTTCAGGTTTTTTCCAACCCAAACCATTCTGTGATTCTATTCTATGATTCTATGAAGGAGCAGCAGAATAGCCAGGGCAAGTTTTCAAGGAAACACAGCCAAAGAGGTGAAGAAACCAAGAAGCGGGATCTAGGGAGTCTGGTGAAAGGAGAAAGCATCACATGGGATATCTCCACATGGTACGTATGAGGGATGGAGAGCCAAGGACATCAACAACCCTAACACTGAAGCAGCAGCAGGAGGCTGCACAGGCCCAGGCTGTGGGAGAGCCTGACTGCAGCTCTGTAGACAAGGAGGTCTCATCCTCACACACTGCTGGGGTGAAAGAAACAGGGCTTCTTATTGCTGGGTCTGCTCTGCCCAACATCTGTGTGGTGGCTTCACTGCCTCTGTTTCAGCTTCCACCTTCTCTTCTACTGCCTATTTACAGTTCGCTGGGGTGGAGACTTGAGACCTACATAAAAATAGAAGTATATTCTATGAAAAAGTGTATTTAATTTGTTTTCTGGAACATGACACATAGGATGATGAGAGCCTGCTTTTCAGTAAAGTACAGATTTGTTTCTTACATTGCATGAAATCAAATAAAGCCTGCTCTCAGAAGCCCAGCACCACCAGCATGCTAAGCAGAGGTGCATCAGTAAGTGCTAGGCATAAGCAGGACTGCGAACATGAGCATGGCTAGTACTTACCACACATCTGCTATTCAAGACTGAACCCTCTTCCATCACCACCATTCTCTTCCATGGCACTGGGAGAGCCAGGGGGTTATGGAGCAGGGGGACCACAGGCAGAGCTGGTGAGGCAGCCCCAGACTAGGGTGTCAGTGTTCTGTATGGGTATGAAGGTCAATATGAAGCTTTACTGGCCAGTTGCTGAGTGGAAACAAACCATACTTCTTGTGCTCTTCGTGGCTGTCACCAGCTTTACGAGCTCCACCTCCATTTCTGCTCTGAATACATGTGGAAAAGCTGCCTGTGCCTTTTCACCTCCACCACCTTAAAGCAGACGCTAAAAAAGACAACAAAACCCCTGGCGGTCACAACCTCTATTTCATTAACATTTGTAATGGTTATCATCTTTACTTATCCATGGGAAGAGAATTTGGCTGTTAACACTGGCATCTGCTTAGCAAACTGAAGCTTCACATTTGGTGAGGCGTGAGCATAACACCAATAGTATGACTTGCTAACAGCAGACTCATTAGCGTTAATTGCTGTGTTTACTACCACGAAGAACTTTATCTGTAGCAGGAGTTATTAGAGGTACCCCCTTGTCACTGGAAAAGGTACATAGGAAATTATTAGCAGTGATGCAGACCTACCGGTAAATGAGGAGCTAAATTCTTGGCACTTACGATAAGTCAGAACTTCCAGAGGAGTATGAAAAGTGATGAGGTGTTCCGGGGACTGTGTTCTTCATCTTTCCTCACTGGCGAACTATGCTCAAACGCAGCTAAATTGCAATTGGAAATGAGTTTAAGGGTTATCGTGCTCAAAGGCCACAGGAAAATGTGCAGCCATAAAATTGCCTCGCAGTTCAGCCAAGTCTGGCTTTTGCTGTCCAAAGCAGGCGCTGTCAGAGCAGGCAAAGGGCTGGGTTTAGAGACATAAGCTGCAATGGGTAAAACACCTGATCAGATTGTTGGCACTATTAAGGTTGACAGGATTCGTCCTTGTGTCCGTCAGCAGCTGGAATCCCAAGGCAGTGTATTTGTTTGAGAGACACTGTATTTGGATCCTTGGGATGTGAAATGAGGATTTTTTTGAATAAGATTTCTCAAAGTGTGGCACTTTGAGCTAGGTTATAAATCAAGGCAAATGTCACAACTTACCACAAAATCCGGACCCAAGCATCCCAGGAGCATGGAAGGGCATATTTGAATGGCATGGGACACATAGGAGAGCCGGAAATTGCAATGAGTTGCTTCCAGAGAGACAGCTGTACCTAACACCTTGTTACTGGTCTGTTGTCTGTGTCACAAACTCCGTCCACACACGGTAGGTGCGATGTCCATGAAAACTTGGGATCACACTGGAGAGTATGAGCTTTACACAGTGCTTTCCGATGGTTAATACTTTCATAGTATATGAAATAGATAGGAGAACATTTACTACTTCTCTTCAAAAGCACTGCCTTTCCAGTTTAGCTTAAAAATGCTGCAGTGACCAGGAACCTACAGGAATGAACGTGTGAACCATTTTTTCAGAGAGGAAGATGCTAATTGAAACGCAGAATAGAGCACTCGGACATTCCAGTAACCTTGGTGATAAATCTGATTTTATGTCCTTTAAAATATGGCAGCTAAAAGGTAAAACACTGAGCGGAAATAACGCTACTCTGCCAGATGAGAGCTGCTCCAAAAAGGGCTGGATGGCAGCAAGGCGCCTTTTAGGTGTGGTTTGGAAATCACACCTCTGTGTTGACTTGCTGCTGCCCCTTCCTTTGGTGCTGATTTCTTTATCCAGTTCTGTGCCTGGGACTTGAGGACTGCAGTCCCCTGATGCCTGTGGTGACAGGCTGCAGTAGTAGCAATGGGAGAGTTTGTGGAAGTCATTGATAGAAGTAGATGGTCCCACCTACTTCTGCCAGCCCAGCATATGGATCTGGGTTTTCCATCTTTTGGAGCCCAGCTTCCAAGACTGTTTCTTTAGCTTGCAGTCCATTTTGCAACCCAGTCCTTCCAATGGAGAAATCACTTCCAGGGCCTGAATCCCTTGAGGATGCTGCCAAGACGGGTGTCAGTGGGGATGCACAAGGCAAAGCTTCAGTCCCTCACAAGGTACCTGGCTTCCAGTCCCGGTCCTGCATTCAGCTCTATGTGATCCCATGTAGCTCTGATAGTCATGCAGGCTTGTTTCTGGTAGATATATGAATAGAGGTGGGTTTTATTTTTGCCTTGTTGTTCGTTGTGTTCCCCTCCCAGCATTGAAGCCATGCACTTTATCTAACATTGACATTTTTAAGGAGAATAATCACCTAATCCCCACTACAGACAAGTGGAATAATCAGGATCAGTTATGAGAGAAGTTATTTTGTTTTCAGGCTGAAGGATCCTGCAAGGATCTTCCACCAAAGAGTCTACAGGCATACTTGCAACGCATCCCTCCCCATTCCCTAGGCAAGTGAGCAAGCTCAAACAGCCATGTGGAGAAGCTCTGAGTTCAGCTGGGCTTTCCCCATCCCTTCCTGCCCAGCCATATGCCATGTCCAAACCCTCCTTCTTCAGTGCCATGCAGAGCAGAGGAACCACCAGAGATCCTGGCAGAGAAGCAGGAGGTCCTCTTTGAGGTTGATGATGGGAGCCCTGCCTCTCTGGCTGTATGGCAGCCAGCACCATCCAGCAGCATACAAAGAGGTGGCACAGCCTGCAGCAAGTAACAGCATAACCTAGGTCATACAAGAAGGCAGATGGGTCTGCGGATATAAAGGTGCACAACCATCATGACTGGAAGATCTCTAGAACTGAACTGGAAGATTCAGTTGGCACAAGTAACACAAAACACAGACACTACATTCAGCCATAGCAGCTTGAGATTACACTATGCATCCTCTATGCAATGTGTTTTGGGAAGCTTCCTCAAATAAAGGCTGCTGTTCCTGCCTGTGGGTTCATCACCCATTTGTAGAGTGGCCTGAGAACTCCTCCAGCCATGAAGAACCTCTCCCAGACCATCGTACTGGCTGCTGACTTTACTGGTTTGCTTAACAGAGCCAAGACACCCCCCTTCCTACCACCGGCGCTTGGGTGTTGGTTGTCTGGCTTGTGAAGAAAGGGGTGAGCTCACCATATCTTTCCATGAATGTTACCTTACCCAGCCTGAGACCTTTCTTCCACCACAGAGCCTTCAGCACAACCTCTGCCTGCTCAAAGCTCTTCTCCATGGCACAGAAGCTCAGATGTCCATAGGTTCATTGCTGAAGGCAGCTGCTAGTGGTACCCGAGCTCCATCCCTGGTACCCAGCACAGCATGGGGCCTCTCTGAGTGCATCTGAGGCAGGGCAGGGAGCAGTGTTGCTGTTCCCATCCCCAGCATGGGGGGGGATGAGCACAGTGATGCTCTTGGAGCGAGCTGATCCTGCTCATAGTGGTACATTGCTCTTTTGCAAGGCTTTTGCAGGGCGGCGGTTGGCACAGCAGAGCTGCTGACAGGCATCAGGGCAAGCCTCCCACGCTGCAGGATGGGGTTCCAGCTGACACGGCCCTGCTACCCGTCACCATAAGGGCTGTGTGCTCTGCTAGCGGGACAGAAATGTCATCATATGCCGGAGCCCAGTCAGGCCTTTCACTGCCAAGTGATCTGGCAGCAAGTGGCTGCGGGAGGAACGGGTGCACAAGCGTGGCTTTGGGCTGCCGTCGTCTCCTTGAGGATGATGGAGCAAGGCATCTCCCTAGGGAGCTGCACCTCTTGGTGTGCTTTGGGTGTGCTGCGGGCTGCAGAGGAAGATTCACCTCCTGAGGGGGCACAACTGATCCCCTCTTTGTAAGGAGCCAGCAGCTGAGAGCCGGGTCCTGGCTCCAAGCGGACCCTGAATCACCATGAGAGCAAAGAGGACGTAATCAGAGGGCATTTGAAATGTTGTCCAAGGCCTTCCTGTGCTGCTCTTGTTACCCCACCAGCTAATTGAAATGGAATAAGGAAAGAGACCAAACACCTCTGGGAAGGGGCTGTAACACTCTCAAATAAAGGCTTGCAACTGCTCTGAAGCACCTTTGTGGCCCCATGCCCCAGGCAGCGAGGTGTCCTCTGGCAGTGGAGGGATGGGACATCCTGAGGCAGCCACACCAGACCAAGAGAAGCTGATTACAACTGAGTGATAGCAGAGTTAACAAACCATGAGGCAGTAAGGAGAGTGAGTGAAGAAAGGGAAAAAGGACAATGGAAGCACTTTGTGCCCCTAATGATGGTTGCCATGTGGCAAATGAGGGAAAATTAGCACCAGACAGACAAATGGAAACTCATTTCAAGAGGCACTGAATGAGACGGATTTGCAATGAGAAGCTCAGGAGGTTAACTCGGGAGCAATGAAACTTCATCTCCCAAGGAATCCACACATTGTCACACACTCCCTTGCTCACTGTCTGTGCCATCGGAGCTCTCCCTCCCGCGCTTCAGTGATCCCGCTTGCTCTTAAGTAAATACTAGAGCTGTGAAAACATGTATTCAGAGCAGGATGGTGCCTTTGCTTTGATGCTATCCTCCCTCTCACCTTTTGGAATTCATATCTATCTGCAACAAACAGCAGTGAAGGTGAACAGGAGTGGGGAATCATCACTACTCATGCGGCCAAAAGCCGATGTGCTCAGCTTTATGTGACAGAGAAACTGGGATGGACCGACCATGGTTAGGGTCAGGGAGGCTTTGGCTCAGGGCACAAGGACAGCAGCTGTGTAAGATGTTTTTTGCATGTGTACCAGAGGGAACAGTCCTGTTCTTCAGCTGCTTGGGCAATTTCCCCTAATGAATTGTTCAACTCTGTCCCTGTCCATCTCTGAAACAGGGGCAATGCCATTGCATTCTCCTGCTCTGACTCTGTGACACGGGGTTGGCTTTTAGCCTTGTACCCTCCTGCCCTGAGAGATATGAGCTTATCAAGGGTGCGAGTGGGTATGTGTCATGGGGAGGGAGCCTGTGCACTGCCCTGTGCGTCCTTCTGCAGCCAGCACCCACTGCAGAACAAGGCTCGACAGCCAGGCCTGGGTCTGTGTGTTCAGCCAGTCAAAGCAGTGCAGTGATGTAGGGAGTGGGAAGCCTCTTCTGTGGACTCTTGCTGTGGTAGCAGCTTCTGTCCAGTGCTTACAAACAGTAGGGATTCATACCGCAAATAGAGTAGTCCTTAGGGATACCTCCTGAGCTAACTGTGCCAGGTCTGCACCATTTTAGCCTCACTTCAGAAGGATGGTGCCAGCTTGGTGTGAGAGGTTTGTTTAGTGATGAATCAAGCGTGAGTCTTTTGGGTTGTTTTCCATGTCTGCTCATTACTAATGCCTGTGGATATCCCCAGTAGAAACGACACAATAGCACTGTTTGTGCTCACCCAGCACCTCTGTCATCTGAAAAGATTAGTGCAATTACTGTGCAATTTTGTTTCTAGGCACAGACACCTCCTTAAGGGGCAGATACCCACATGGTGAAAATCAGCATTGGTTTACTGACACCACCGAGTCCCCTCCTACATCCAAGTTATTACATGTAGAACCCATCAAACAGGAGAGATTCACTCATGTAGATAAAAGAACCGTGGCTACATATGAAGAGTTTGATGGGTGCTCAGCTCCCTTGTTTTCTTCTCTTATTCACTCATTATTCTGTTATTCAGATCTCCTTTCCACTTTTGTTCAGCGTTAGTGTTTGTCTCTTCCATTCCTGTTTCTAGTGCATGATTTTGTTGAGCAAGCGTGAGCCATTTGGCCCACATTGATTATTTATGAAGGTGGGAACCTATTATCTCAGCTGCTCGGTAACTTAACAGTGGTGTAGAAAGAGGCTGCCTAGAAGTAGCCGCATATCTTGCAGGAGCTGGGAGGCAGGGAGGTGCTGCAGTATCTGATAGGAAGGGAGCAGAGAAGGGAGACAAATCAGGCTGAACTCACTGTCAAGGATGATTTATCTATTATACCACTGGAGAGCAGGGATGGAATGATACCCTTGGGATTTGATAGCGCTTTGCATTCACCTTGCAGAGGTGCTGAGAAAATACCAGTAGAGAGTGAGGCCCTTTATTATCATCTCCAACAAGAAGGGATGTGATTTTCAGGAACGAGTGCAATGGGATCAATTGCATCTCTGCTTGTGATGGGTGGAAGCTCAGCCCTCACCTCGTGCAGGCAAATGCTCTGCATCTGGACAGCCTGGCTCTGCGAGTGAGGGCAGAGCTGAAGAGAACAAAGGGTTTCTAGTTGAAGTCAGGCTGAGTCTCCAGTGAGACTGCATGCCGTGGTTTCTGCAGAGCCAGGCAAGTCACGCACTTGTAATGGGTCACTGGGACCTGGTCAGGTGGAAACAGAAGATGAGCTTCCATCCCAGCTCCCACCCTTTCCTAGCACTGCCTTCTGTGTTTTCTCTCTTATCGTTGCCTATCATCTGCTCACATTGCTCTCTGCTAGTCCAGAAGATGGAAAAGAAACAAGTGTTCACAAAGGGACACCCCTACGAAATAATGCATTGTTGAGAGGGGACATCCTCAGGAGCCAACAGACAAATACAAGAATGGCAGCCTGGAGAAGTGGTGCGCCTTTCCTGTACACACAGGTATACAGGAAGGCAAAACCGTTGCATGTCAAAAGCTGCTCCGGACCAAAACAAATAGATCAACATTGAAGGACAGGAGCTGAATTGTTTCATGAATGGAGATGCTATTAGAGTGTACTGCAAACAGGATAATGGAATATCAGCTCAAACAGCGCTTCGCTTTTACCACTAAATCAGAATCCTACATAGAGTTTAAGATAGTTCTCCTAAAAATTGTTGCTTCTGCTCTTCCCTTCATCCAGCGACAGCTGAAACTGTCAGACTCCAATCTGTCCCACAGCTTAGGAAAAAAATGTTTCATGGAAAAAATATCTTATAGGAACACAAATGTCAATGCTGCTCCAGCATCAGTACCTTCAGACTGAAAATGTTACAGGAGCTGCCTTTGAGGTGACCAGCCAGAATACAGTGTGAGGAAAGGAGGAGGGCAGCCTGCCCCTTCTTTAGCTGTGTGCTGTCCGGATGTGCCATGACATTCTCTGGTGGGATGAGAATGGGAGAGGGGCATCCACAGTCAGCCAAGGCAGTTCATGCGTGGCACCAAGGGCCTTGAGCCTGGTTTAGCAAAGAATGGACCCCAAGGATCTCTTCCATCATGTCTTTTCCAGAGCAAGCAGGACAGCTGCTAGGGGAGGCTGATGTCTCTGTGGTGAGGATGCAACGCTTTTACACCAGCATGAGCTATCAGAGCCAGCTGATGGGGTCCCCCTCAACCCATGTGCATGTACCATGGGCAGGTTCTGCTTTTCAACCAGCCGCTGAGCTGAGCCTTTCCATGAGGCTTGCTGAGCAAAAGGCAAATCTAATTTTCCCCTCCAGCAGCCTCCACAGCAGCAGAGAGCAGGGCTGATCTGTTCTGAGCAGCATAGGGATGCTTTGCTCTGGCTGCCATGCAGACTGAATGGCTCTCCAAACCTTGCGGCACTATTGGAGTGCTGCCACCCGTAAGCCTCCTTTACCCCAGCACGATGCAAGGGGTGCACCCCTGGTCACTGATTCAGTAGTGCTTTGCCTTCCATGTGCCTTCTATGATTGATTCTATTCTATGATTCTAAGCCAAGGCCTCCTAAAACCCTCATTCTCTTTCCCTATCACACCAGCTACCATGTCACCACATGCCAAAGGCTGCCCAGGCAAGGTGGCTGCCACTGCACAAGTGAATGACAGTGGCATTTAAACGTGGCTATTAACCAAAGCAGAAGGGGTGGCTGACTGTGCTTGTTTGCAAGCGGAGGCCCATGCCCATGTGCAGTGCCAAGGCGCTGTACACAGCTCAAGGTCCTGACGAGGAGCTGAGTGAGCTGAAAAGGTGTTTCTAGTTTAAAATGTGATCTTACGAGCATGGCAACGATGAACTGACAGAAACCCTTAGTGTACACGTGCAGATTTTGTGGGACTGCAGCAGGTTTACACAGAGCCGTAAGGATGGGAAGTGCTATTTGGGGAAAGACAGGAGCAGGAGACTGCGCGGGTGCGTGCTCTCCCAAGGCGTTCCAGTTAGCACTGCGTTCACCTACAGAGGCAGTCCCGGAAGCCTTTTCCCTGCTGAGTGTTTTGCTTACAGAGGCAATCCCCAGAGAGCATCCCTGGAGACACTTTTACCCTTACAAGACAGCTGTCTTCATGGCATGTATTTTTAACAAGGCTTAAAGGAGTCGTATTCCCATCCTCTTCCCTGCAGAATAAATACCTGGGAGCAGAATAGTTATTGATCTGATCTGCGTGAAGTGCTGAGAGATGAGCTCAGCTGTGTGCTCTGCCTCTTCCTGAGCCCCTGGGCTGCACAACCAGGAGGTAGGTGTCACAGATTGTCTGGAGGGTCTAACCCTTCACAACCCTTCATTGTAATGCTCATCCTTTGCATGGCGCTTCAGGGGTTGCGATGACATTGTTAGTGATAGAAGTACTGTGATGCTACTAAGGCTGTCAGGCATCTGAGGTCTGGAAGCAACCCCAGCAATCTGAGACAGTCCTTTAGTCTTGGCATGGGTAACACTGAACTTGAATGGCTAGAAGTGGGCACCCTTATGCTGCTGGAGCATCTTAATTAACTTCTGAGCAATGGCCTGTTGATACAAAGGGTCTTGAATAGCTAGAACATTGGGATGGGGAAGATCTGGCAAAATGGTTTTTGGCCATTTTAGAATTCCCCTCTATGAAGAGAGAGGAAAAGTCACACCTCCTGTGTGTAAATGTGCTGGGGTGGAGACGCGAACCTGTGTTGCAAGCTTTGCCCTTGCTTCAGATCTAAATGCTGGTTTGATTCTATCTCCGTTTCAGTGCACATTTGACACCAAGGTTTGTGTTCTAAATGAAGGGAGACTTTGCACAGTAGAGACAGAAAGGGGTTCCCCGATTCTGGGTTTTGTGGTCCCCAAAATCCACAAGAAAGCAATAAATTAGAGAAGTGCCCTGGTTTTGGCTGGGATGGGGTTAATTTTCTTCCTAGTAGCTGGTACAGTACTGTGTTCTGGCTTTAGACTGAGAATAATGTGACTTTAATGGCCTTAAATGCTTCCAGTCCGTGTAATATTGGGATAGGGTCATCATTTGGGTTTTGCTAGTGCAGTGGTACAGGGAAGCAAATAAAGAAAGCTATAGTTGTGCGAAGAGCCCAGACCTTGTCAAGCTAACAAGGGCAGATGATAAATGCAGAGAGGTGAGGGGGAGCCTGCATCTTACCTGCGCGTAGTACCCTGAGAAGTTATAGGAATGAGATTTGCTGTGGGGCTGATAGAAAAAGGCACTGACAGAAAGCGAAGGCACAACCATGATCTTTGCAGATCCGCACAGCCTCAGTCCAGAAGATCCTTAGAGAAGTTCTGATGAGCAATGGATGGTGCTTCTCCTCACAGGAGATGCACTTTGCGGCCTCAGCACTGTTTTTCCTTCCCTCAGCAGTGTGTTTCCTGACTGCCTCAGCTAAACCAAGCAGTTCTTCTGCAAGTGACTATCTGCTGAGCACCTCTACGTGTCAGGGTGCTACCCATGTAAAGCAAAACTTCGTAGTTTCACCCTTCCTGCTACTTAGATACTTGATAGAGTTAATTGCCAGACTATGGACCTGACTGATAGGTTTAAACCTCTGACCTGGATTGTTTAAAACTAGGATCACTCGTGTCTATCCTGCATGGAGAGTGCTGCAAAAAGGCATAGGTTGCCAAGTCTCACGCTAAGCCGCTATGTATGTATGTCTACCAATGTATTGCTGCTGCTTTATGAACTTCTCTCTCCCTCCCCTGAAATAAGGAAGCAGACAACCCAACAGCTCATCTGTAAGGACTCAAGTTCTTGATCACGAGCAGGGTTTGGCAGCAGAGGCAGAACCAGCAGACTCATTCATAGAGATGCTGCATGGAGCTGCCTGTGGGAGTGTGATGAATGCTCAGTAATTAAGCTGATTCTGGGCATGTTGATTATCGCTTCAGAGAGGCATGGAACATCCTGCAAACACTTACATGAACATCTGACTCCTGGGGCACGTGTGTGTGTGTGGATGGGGAGCAACAGGAAGCAGCCTGACAAGTGCTTTGAGAGTAAGAATACATAGGTGCTGTTGCATCTGTGACTTTGCTCTGGTTTTTAACCCATCAGGGCAAACCACAGGAGTCTGTACATTTATAATCCCCCTTCCTGTCTCTGTCAAGCCAGAGTGAACGACCTGTTAGCATGAAGATTCTGCTCTTTTGGTTCATCCAAAAGATTCTATCGATGCAGATAGGAGCAAAGTGGACTTGGGAGCCCCTTGCTGGGCATCTCTTATCCTTTATACTATGATAGCACTGCCACAGGAACAGTTTGTTTTCTTAGGGCACTACCCATGTCCTACTGTAGCCCGCGGAGTCCTTGATACAAGCTTAAGACTTTAAGCTGCAAGCTTTAGGAGTGTGGCTGCTGCAAAAGAGGTTTGAACCTGGAGCAGAGAGTTGCACCTCTGCCCACCCCCCCAGAATTTCAGAGCTATTTGTTTCTGGGGCTTTGGTGGGGACACATCAGTTATTTAGACTAATAGAGCCCTGGTTTAGTATCTGACAGGTTTGGAAAGGGTCAAACAGGAGAGACAGAAAACAAGGAAATGGAAATACTTATACCTGAGAAGGATCTATTTTATGTGGTGGTGGGATGTGCCACAAGCATGGGAGGCAATGCCCTGGTGCACCACAAGCCCGGTTGCTCTTGCTCTGTACAAGGTAGGGATGATGCAGATGACGCTCTGACATCCCACCTGGCCCTGATCTTTAGGGACATTTCATACAGCAGAATGCAATGGCATTATTTATTACACCTTTCCCCCACACTTGCCAGCAGGCCCTTTGCTGTGTCAGGTCCTGCAGACAGGGCATCCAAAACCCAGCACGCTTCCACACGGTCTTTTCAAGCTCTGGGCTGTCCGTGTATCCTAGCATAGGGAATTAGTGCTAAAGCAAGGAGGAAATCAATTGCCTCCAGGCATTTTTCATCAGCCTATGGGATTCACGCAGAGCTCCTGCCCTTGCCGATGATGCAGACAGGCAGGGAGGCAGATGTGGGGTGGATGTGTGTGACAGGGGTGGGGGCAGCAGCTCCACATAGGGCTCTCTGGTTAATTGGCTTCCCTCCTTTCCCACTGTGCTCATCACCCCCTGTGCATGCTGCCCAGTAGCTTTGCAGGGCTGGCAAGGGGGACAGGGAGCAGCACAGGAGCGGGTCACTCCCCAGAGCCACAGGTCCCTTTATCTGCCTCCCCGGCTCCACCAGGGCACTTCCCACCAGTCCCTCTTCGATGGTCTCTAATGGAGGAGGAGGTGAGCGTGAAATGGGCTGCTAAAACCTATGAATATTTCAGAGGAAAAAGTCAAGGGACTCCATTAAATCCTCTTCAGCCTCTGCAAATGGAGCTGGGGCGGGGGGAACGTGTGCTAATGAGAAACTCCAGTGCCGTGCGACTGCATGATGCTTTCCCTCTTGCACGGTCCCCATAGAGCCTACCCAGCACTGCTGACTTCCCCTCCTTCCCCAGACAAGCCCAAACAACTCTGCTGTCAGCCCTGGCTTCTGCTGCTGCAGAATATTCGCCACTCAGCTTATTCCAGCTGTCGTCAGAGGTACCTCTTCCCACTGTCACACACTGGGAACAGGGATCTTTAAGCTCAGCAGCCCTTTGGCTGGCTTTTAACCCATTGCAGCCCATCCTGTACCAGCACGCTGTTCACCAGCATCCCTCCCAGCTCACCTGACATGTCCTCCCAGCCCCTTCCCAAGCCCCCATCCTACTTCACAGCCTCCTCAAGACGGCTTTTACCCTGCTATCAGCAAACAGCTACATCAGCGGCTGCTTTCAGAGCAACAGCCAGACAGAGCCTGACAGCCCCATATGTTTCAGCAGAGACAGTTCCTCCCTCTAATGGGCCCAGAGGAGCGTGGCTTTCAAAGGATTCAGCGTGGAAGTGACAGCCTGGAAAGCCTTATTAATGGGCTCTCTGCCGGCAAGGGGCTGGGAGGCAGCAGCCCGCGGCACAGTTGTCCCAGCCAGCCTCCCACTGCAGCCTGGGCACCGTCCTCACCCTCCCCTTGGACATGAGACAGGGCGGTGATGCCCCCGCGTCTGGGACCAGTCAGTGTGCGAGGTCTCTATGCACCCTGCATCACACTCTGCTCTTCCAGCCGCAAACATGCCCTGTGGGGTGTCTGGCACTGTCTGCATGGAGAGGATGCTGAGGGTGGCAACCCATGGCTTAGGTCTCCTCTCTCTTTGCTCTTCTTTTGGTCAGGAAGCCGAAGTGCAGATAGAATCATAGAATTACAGAATAGTTAGGGTTGGAAAGGATCTTAAGATCATCTAGTTCCAACCCCCCTGCTGTGGGCAGGGACACCTCACACTAAACCATGTCACCCAAGGCTCTGTCCAACCTGGCCTTGAACACCGCCAAGGATGGAGCATTCAGAACCTCCCTGGGCAACCCATTCCAGTGCCTCACCACCCTCTCAGTAAAGAATTTCTTCCTTAGATCCAATCTAAACTTCCCCTGTTTAAGTTTGAACCCGTTACCCCTTGTCCTGTCACTACAGTCCCTGATGAAGAGTCCATCCCCAGCATCCTTGTAGGCCCCCTTCAGATACTGGAAGGCTGCTATGAGGTCTCCACGCAGCCTTCTCTTCTCCAGGCTGAACAGCCCCAACTTTCTCAGCCTGTCTCCATATGGGAGGTGCTCCACTCCCCTGATCATCCTCGTGGCCTCCTCTGGACTTGTTCCAACAGTTCCATGTCCTTTTTATGTTGAGGACACCAGAACTGCACACAATACTCCAAGTGAGGTTTCCCGAGAGCAGAGTAGAGGGGCAGGATCACCTCCTTCCACCTGCTGGTCACGCTCCTTTTGATGCAGCCCAGGATACGGTTGGCTTTCTGGGCTGCGAGCGCACACTGAAGCCGGCTCATGTTCATTTTTTCATCGACCAACACCCCCAAGTCCTTCTCTGCAGGGCTGCTCTGAATCTCTTCTCTGCTCAATCCTTGGCTGGGTGCTGGTGTTCAATCACTAATATAAGTGGTTTCTGTATCATCTCGCACAAGGCTGCCCCTCATGGATTTCTTCTCCATGGTTTCCACATCCGAAGCCATCAGAATCTCCCCTGTGAGACACCAGCACCCGCTTAGGCCACCATTAAATCTGACAGTTTCTTAGCTTTGGCTGTGTTGCTCCTAAGTCACTCAGGTCTGTCTTAAAATGAAAGAGACCCCAGAAGGAAAGCCTCAGACCCTGGGCAAACACAAGGAAGAAGACTCTGCCCTGCAGCACCTGCACTGAATTCATCCCTGCACTTTAACAGGAGTTACTGCATAGGCAGGAGTTGAATGGGGCTCATTGAAACTTAAACCACAGACTGACTGGCTGTGGGTTGATAAATGGCCAAGAATGGGCACACCGGTAGAGGGGAGAAATTGAACCTTCTTCGTTAGACCTTTTCTGTAATGAGAGAAACTGGTTTTCCCTCCCTGGGTCCTGAGGATGACCACAAAACCCTTCAGAAGATGACTCTCTCAAGACAAAAACCCCATAACCATGGGCTCAGTAGAATCATAGAATCACAGAATGGTTTGGGTTGGAAAGGACCTTAAGATCACCCAGTTCCAACCCCCCTGCCATGGGCAGGGACACCTCACACTAAACCATGCCACCCAAGGCTCTGTCCAACCTGGCCTTGAACACCGCCAGGGATGGAGCATTCACAACTTCCTTGGACAACCCATTCCAGTGCCTCACCACCCTCACAGTAAAGAACTTCTTCCTTATATCCAATCTAGAGACCTCACCAGCAGTTTTCAGTTCACCCCAATTAACCCATCCTTGTTATCCAGCCAGTAATGACCAGTACCACCCTTCCTCTCCCCCACCACAGACCATCTTGGGTTAGCATCCTCCCATTGCTCCCAAAGTGCTAATTATATTTACTGATAACTTGCTTAATCATCTGCCATAATTAAATTAAGCACAAAGCAGCACCTTTCTACCTGTACCCAGCTTGTAGTTTGGGTTGTAGGCTGGTGCACGTACAGAGGCTGAAGTACCCCAAGCCTGTTTCTGCAGCTATAGCACTCTGTCTTTTACAACCTCTTGGCTACAGCCAGCAGTGCTCCTCTGAGAGAAATGGGCTTTTACTTCTTTGCCTCCTTTACTACTCATGTTCACCATTCCATGCTGAGCAAAATGAAATCTATTTCCTCTTTAATAAATAAAATTGGCCCTAAATGGAGAAAAAAATCATTTCATTTTTCATAAACAAAAGGGATCTTAGGGACAGAAGTAACTGTGTCATTTCCTTTGTCTGCTCATCTTCAGAGGGCAGCAGCCCCTGTCAGACTGGATGCCAGCTCTGCATACAGTAACACAGGGCAAAGTGCAGGAGATTAGGAGACTGTCAGGGCCTATTATGAGGTGCTTCATGCTGGATAAAGGATAGCAGGCTTAGAAAGTTGAGTGAGAGTATGAGGAACACCGGTCTTTTTCCAGCAACCAAGCAGAGCAGTGAAGGTGGCAAATCTGCTGTCAAAAACCAGGAAAACCTGAAGTTCCCATTGTGTTTTCCCCAAGGAGAGGAGGCCTCTCAAAGCACAGTTTCGCTAAGCCAATGGACCACCATAGGAATCCGAATCACATCACTCAATAGAGCAAAGGCTGTCGATGCATCCCGTGAGTGTGAGCAGCGATGTGAAGGGAGTCCATGTGGGCAGAGAGGCAATGATGGGGCAGACACCCAGTGTGAGATACGGGTCTTTCTGTACAACTCAGTGTATTCCCAGTGGCAAGAGCATGGCAGTGGAAATCACGCACCAGGAGCTTGGGTTTGTGCCTGCTTAGAAAGCCTTGGCAGAGATTTACATTGGGCTGAGTGTTTCAGCATGCCACGGGACAAGTATTCAGCCTCCTGGCTCCCCTCTTCTGCATAGGAGCTAAGAGTGCAAGGCAGCCTTGCTACCCCAACACAGCTATTTACTAGGAGGGAGGCCCCTGGCTGGTCCCTTTACAGGTGCTCTGCCCCACTGAAGCACAGCCAGCCTGCCAGGGCTCGAGCCCTGCAATCTCACAACGTGGCTAATTGAAACCACTTGATTTCTGAATGCTAACTGCTTGTTTGCACACAAGCTGGAGCCCACGCCTCTTCTGGAGGAGCCACGGGCAACCGATGATTACAGGCAAGGATACAGCCATCTGATTGTGCCGTTTTCATTTGTAAATTGGCACTTTGTCCACAGCCCATGCGAGGTGCCGGGGTCTGCTCTGTTTCCCAAGCAGCTCCTTGGAGCCTCATCAGGAATTTTGCTGGGCCCTTGCTAAGCCAGCTGCTGTATTTCAGCAATGAGTGGCAAGTGATTGCTAAATAGTGGTTGCAAAGCTTCCTGGGATGAATAGATGTGATAAAATGGCTTGATTTCAGTGCAGCTCTTGAGCTGCTCATAGATACAGCACAGCGTTAAGTCAGCAGCCTAGCACAGCTTGGGCAGCAATTGCTGCTCTGTATTTCATTGCAGTCGGCACCAAGTTAATACTGAGCGCAAATGGTGGGATTTCTTAGGTGCTGGAATATATATTCCTATCTCAAATATTTCTGGAGTGCCCCAGTGAACTACAGAAGCTTTAAATCCAGTGAGGAATCGGATACCTTTAGATACACTTGCACAAGGTGTTCTTCCTTAAACAAGCTGAATGCTTTGCTGAATGAGGATCCACTCACCATTTCTACACCCAAGCAGATTCCCTTCCCTGGAATATCCCAGCATTTTGCTGTGGACATTTAGCAGATACACGGTGCCAAAGCACAGCTTTCCTCTGTTCAGTCTTGCCTGGGTCAAGAGCATCTGTGGTGATGACTTACTTACTGACATAAATGCCCAGTACTTTTGCATGGAGAGACCACATCAGGCCTGTGCCTTCTACCTCAATGGGTATCTAACAACAGTAAAAGCATATGAGGTGTTTTACTTCACCTTTTCATTCTAACAGAGCTTTTCACCCACACAGAAGAAGTAAAACGTATTTCTTTCTACAGTAATGGGACTTGTAAGTGGAAAGTGTTTCTTCCCACAGTAATAAGACTTGAATGAGAAGGTCAAGGGAGAAGGGAATGAGGTTATTTCCTAAAAGCACTGAAATACAGTACAAGGGAGAAACTTCCATTCCAGGAGCAAATAACTGCACACAACTACACGTATCTATAAGTGAGAGACTTTATTTGAACCAATTTTTCAGATACAGACATCTGTATTATTCTCACTTCTCGGGAATGTTTTCTGCTCATTTTTGAAGCTTGCAACCTTAGGACAATATTCAGGACATATGTGTACATTAGATCTCTGCAGATGGACACATTCATAATGCACAAGTACAATGAGTGAGAGACTCTTTCCAGATCCTCACACAAGAGCATCGGAAATGGGCCGCTCTAATCGTCAAGTTCTGCTCTTATTTAGCTTCCAGACACGTCACAGTTCTTGATACTCTCTAGGCTGTAGCCACCTTCTTCAGGCCCCGATTTACTACTGTGTTACTTCAGCTGTATGCCAGTGTAACTCCTCAAAATAGGGCTTAGGTGATGCACAGGGATGCGTTTCATTCATTGGGAACAGGCATGAGCAGAAAAAACAAGCTATTGGATGAACGGTTCACCTAGGATTTTCTTTAGTGAGAGTAGTCTAGGTCTCAGGCTGGGATCTTACTTTGGAAGTGACCAGTGGTTCTGAGGGTGTATTACATAAATCTGGATGTTCAGAGTATAGAGAGGACCTATGGATTCGGCCCCAGCGAGGTGTCTCTCAAGTTGGGCACTCCAGATGTGAGCCACTGGGGTCACTATAGCCTGTTCTGCAAATCTTGACCTTCACCTCTTCTTCCAAGTATTGCTCAACAGAGGAATGTAGTAATAAAGCATTGTAGGTAAGAATGCAGGCTCGCACATGACCTGAGATCAACACCCTGAAGAATGGATAGAGGGTAGCGCTTTCAGGACCACCTAAATGACACATGGTCTTCAGTCCCATTTTGGCCTGAGACCCCAAATTGGCTGCAGAGAGGAGTCTGGGCATCCTTCAGCATCTGGGCCTTAGGAGTTTACGTCTCTTTGAAAGCCGTGTGTGCTCTCATGAGCCCATGTCACTTAGGTTATCCTGAAAACTGTACCCTATATACATATAGGTAGATAAGGGGCAGACTTTCACAGGCACAAGTGGCAGTTAGACATGTAACTCCCATTGATTTTGCTTTCCCCCTCGGGGACCTGGAAAATCCCCCCGCGAGGAGTTGAATCCTCCTCTTGCCTTCGTTTCACACCAGATTAACACCACTGGTTCCAGTGGAGCGACTCCTGAGTTACCCCGGTGTGAGCGAGAGGAGAACCAGTCCTGAGGTGCTCTAAATATCCAGTGAAAGTGCTAATGTGGCAATGCAGAAAAGAGGGAATCTGAGCACAGGCCTGGAAGAGGACCCACCACCACCAACCCCCTCGTCACTGAGCTGCAGGTGACCACCAAGAAGGCATCTTAGCCAAGAGGGGCCACAACAACATTCATTCAAGACCCTTCCCTCCACCTCTGCAAACCACAGCCACGCTGCTTGCTTCCTAAGACACCTATGCCAAACACCAGACCTTCAGTACAGAAAGCCTCACATGCTACTTTGCCATTCGGAGACCTCAGAAAAGCCAGAAATCACTCCCATGGGGAGCTTGGAATGAACTCCCTCTTTCTATTTTATCTTCTTTCCTGTCTTCCTAAACCCTTCTCCTCCAGTCCTGGCCATTTCTTTCCTGTAGACTAACACGTTCCCAAAGTGACAGCATTTATGTTGTCACTATAGGTGAGCTCCTTCTTTCTAAGGCTTCTCACAGGGCTGCATTAGGGGTTGGGGCTGGAAAACACTGGGTCTGAAGGGATCTCAGCAGGATGCCATTCCCCTCCCTTTGGAATGTGGCTCACGGCGGAGCATCCTGGCTGATGCAACTATCGCAAGGGTTGTGGGTTTGCTACCAATGCAGAGAGTCTGGGGATGCCACAAGAGTTGCAAAGCAGACTGAACCCATGCTAACAATCTACTGCATTGATGGGGGGTGTTGTTAGGTTGGGGTTTTTTACACTTATCCAAGGCTTAGTCTAGATGAGGTGAAATGTCAAGAGCTGGCCTACAGCTGGTATGAGCACTCAGGATAGATGTGGATCACAAGCGTATCTGAGTACAGGAGCATGGGAAAAGCTCCCCCTTGGACTCTGAATTTCCACAGCACTGTACATGAGGTCAGGCACCATATTCCCAGCGTGAGTCATTCTGACATGCCCTTCCCTCTCCAGATATAAAGTAACAACTACAGAGCAAAGCTGTCCCCTTCAGGGAGAGAGGATTAGATCTATACTCCCTGGGGAATTCGTGTTGGTTGTTGCATCAGGAGCTTCAGCTACCCTGCTGGATACTCTTTGCTTCACTCCTTACTTCTGGGACCTCCTGCCTCTTGTGCTGCTCTCAGCTCACTCGATATCCTGCTAGAAAAATCGTTCCTCAGATACCCCTGTTCTCCTTCCAGTTTCCGTCCCATGCTACATCCTTTAGACTGTTTCCTTTTAGCCTTTTAAAACCTGGCTGAAGAGGCAACTCAAGGAAATCCAAATGATTTTCTCTGCTCCCTTCCTGTACCCTGAAGACAGCCCAGCTTCCTATAGAAATCTTGTATATTACACATTAAACCAGTGCCTGCTCAAGGCAGGGTTTGCCTGTGTGCTCTCTCTCACGCTCTCTTTGCCCTGACTCTCTGGCCAGATCAGGACATGGCATAATAAGAAAGCCAGGGAGGTGCCTGGTTACAGCTAGTAATTTTAAACTGGAACCAAGGGAGAGGAATCAGTATTTAGATTACTTAGGTTTGCAGCTGGTAACCACATACCCTGTTCTCTTTGGGGGGGGAAAAGACCAAGACACAAACCCCAACCTTTTGTTCTCTAAGCAACACGGCAAAGTATGTTGTTACGAACGGTGACAAAACACGCGCGATGCCCTAACCATCAGCCAAGGGGAGGCAACATGGGAAATACAAAGGTAAAACATCCCCGGGGAGAGACAAACGTGTCTGGTTTATGAGGAGGGAGGAAGGCCTATGTCCAGGAAGACATGAGAGGCAGTTTTGTATTCCTTATAAAGCTAAAAATAGTAAAGTGGAGGGAAGATGAGAAGCTCTGGGTCTGAAGTGAGAAGAGCAGGGAGACCACGCGGTCTGTGCAGAAACAGGCAAGACAGCCCTTATAAGAAAACTCTTGTGAATGGTCATGACTGGAGATGAGGCCAAACAAAAACCATGCTCCCTCCTTCCTGCCTCCTCCCAAACACCTCTCCCGTGGATGCTGAGAGCTGAACTTCAGTTCTCTCCACTCGGCGCTAGAGACACGGGGTGTCTGCAGCGACCGAGCTGGGCTTGGGCACCTTGTGTGCTACGAACAGCAAACATACTCTACACCTCTCCTCCTTACACCTCATCCCCCGTGTCCATCAGAGTGCTCTCCCGCCCCAAACACCATCCACCCCCCCGCCACATCCGCAGCAGAAGCGGGCAGGGGGGTGAGACCTGACATACGGTCCAAGCAGTGCCTGATGTCCGCGCTACATTTGCTGAATTGAGGTCAGGCTGGAAGGTGTCTCAGGGTTTACCATCCATCATGACATGGGAATATTAGCATATATATCGTTTATGAAGTATGACACAATACCTATCTGTCAGCCCATCTTTCTACCTATTTAGTCTGTCTAATCTACTTTAGCTAGCTACGTTTCACTATCTCTATCAATCATCTATTGCTCCATATTAGCTAATTTCTTCCTGTCTCTCTCTCATCTTTTTCACTCTAATCTTTCTTACTCTAGCTATACTCCCCTCTCTCTCCCTATCATCCATCTATCCACTCGAAAATCTTCCCCCCCTCCTCTCTGTAATCCCTGTTTTTAAAAATCTCTGTCCAATCTCTCTCCCACTCTCTCTTTCCCTCTCTTTTTAAAAGTCCTCCCTCTCTCCCTCTCTCTTCTTCCTACACAGCACCAGGAAGCACATGGAAACAAATCCTGATGCATTTTGATAGCACTTCCAGTGAGCGGTCTATGTTCAAACTGATCATCTCTGAGGAGACACCGTTCATCTTTTCTCCCTATTTCCAACAAAGAGATGGAGAACAAACAAGTAGGGCAGGGAAAGGCAACCAGCCCTCTGAAGGCCACAGAGCTGCCACTCCAAGCATCAGCCACCAAGGGATGTTGGGGCTGTCAGCAGACCCATCTTTTTGGTGTTACTGCTGTGAGGCCAATTTAGTGGTGGCCCTGCAGCATTGTATGGCAATCCTTGCCAGTGTGGCCAGGAAACCACGGTGGGAAAGCACAGGATAATAATCCGGGCAGTGAAAGAGCAAAAAGCTTTCATAAAAGCCCAGTTATTATTGAATACATTTTAACTGTTCACCCTGGCAGCTCATAAACAGAGCAGCAGACTCCAACGGCTGTCAGTCCTCCATCAGGACAGGCTGGGGCTAATGGGTGTCCACTTGGTGTGCACCAGGGAACATCCTGCACCCCATGGAAAGCAGTAGTGGTCCTCTGCCTGCACCATGCTTTTAGCTGGCTGCAGAGGAAGGCCATGAATGACAGCTAAGAGCCATGGCCTCTGGGTGAACCATCCCAGCTTTCTCCAGGGAGCAGGAATGAGGTATTTCTCAAAGTGCCATTGACTGGGTCTTACACTACCAGACCTTGTCCTGCCCACTACTGGCTATTTATTCAATGCATTGGCCCAATTTATTATGCCAAACAGAACACTTTTGGAAGGCCATGCTATGCTATTCAACTCTAGCCCAATGGGGTGAGCATCAATGTATCTGCCTCAGGTCCCTATCCCCTCATGGCCCTTAGTGCACCTTTTGGCAGAGGCTGGACCTTCAGCATGGACCAAAGCTGGTCACTCTGCTGGTTCATCCTCCAAGGTCGCCATGGTTCTCCAAATCAGGGCTCAGAGGTCTCCTAGAAGGCTGTTTATTTAGTTTCTTCCTAAAACTGATTTTGCTGCTTTCATTCTTGTATCAGTTGATGCTAAGGCCTCACTCCAAATCCAAGCCCGCTTCCCTTAAAATTCCCTTCAGTAGTGCCAAGGGAGAGCGGTTGGTCACTGACCAGTGGCCAAGGAGCACAGTGGGGACACGCAGAAGTGACCCACCAAAGCCTGCAGAGGCCAGCAGGGCGTACGGCAGCATAGAAATGCGACACGGTGGTGTTAATTCTCATTATTCTCATTTATTATAATTATTGTTCAGTTTGAAAAAGAAGCCTGGAGCCAAGCATTACGCTAGTTGGCACATTGCTTATTTTGTTGTTGTTCTAGTTCTGAAAACAAACTGGGGTTTTAGTATGATTTGGTTGGTTGGATTTGGTCTTTTTCGTTCATTCCATCACATTGAAAAAGGAAGAAAAGGATTTTTTTATTCTTGGTTTTTCTTTTTTCCCCCCTCTTTTGTTTTAACTCACTCGGTAAAGTCTGGACTCCTCAGATGAACGGAACATTGCACACACACGCACACACACTTGGAGAAGAGAGGGAGAAGGAGAGGAAAGAGAGAAAGAGAGGGAGCGCTCGCGGTGGGCAGACAGACACACGCACGCGCCAGGTCAAGGAACTCTGATACAGTGCAAGAATTTTCCCAAAATGATTGGATCATCATTACCAAAAAACTCGCCATAACAACACCAAGGAACAAAGAAATGTTTAAGCCACACTGTTTGACTGGGATTTTTCCTGCCTTTTTTTTTTTTCTTTTTTTTTTCTTTTTTTTCTTTTTTCTCTTTTTTTCTTTAAATGTTTGCCACACAGAGAGAAAAAGGGTTTTCAGTGGGAATGGGAAAGGGATGGACAGGCTCACGGATGTGAGCGGGAAGGGGGGAAGATCGAGATTGGGGTGGGAAGGAAGGATAGAGGATAGGGGGAGGGAGGGAGGGGCAATGGGGAGTCATTTCTTAATGTTCAGGCATTTTCTTGGTCCGCCTTGCTCTCTTCTTCTTTCACCTCTTCCTGCTGGGCACTTTCAGTAGGTTTGGTTTCTTCTACAGCATCTAGTGGGGAAAGAGATGGTCCAGGGTTAGTCAGCCGTGATCTAGAGCATCCTGCGTGCGCACACAGCCATTGCATGAAGGACTGCATAGCTTCAGGCTTGCCTCTCCCCAGTTACCCGTGTCTCAAAGTCCCTGGCAATTCCTGCTGCACAAAAGAACATGCCAGGGTTCAGCCCAGCAGGCGAGTGTGTGGCTTCCACAAAACCTTTCCAGCCCCATCAGAAAGCATGTGTAAGTGCCTAGCTCGCTGCTGATGTGGCAAGCAACCACCATTCATTTCATCTGGTGCACTGATAAGGCTCTTTGCTAATCAGCTAGATCATGCACCTTGTCACTGCACCCACTGACTGAGCCAGCCTCTGTTGAATTGTTGCCCTGAATTATCACTACAGATGCTCCCAGCCAAGACTTAAAGTGAAAGCTCTACAAACACATGAAGTTTTCAAGACCCAAAGGGAATATGTTATAACCTGTAACTTGGACTTCTCTTACACTGAACAGACATCTAGAGAAATATCTCTAGCCTTCAAGAATGGGAGCCTTCATATGGGAGGTCGTCACATCTCTTCAGTTTTCTGGGCTCTCCTTCTGAAGGCAGGGGAAGTAATGAGTGTAATAACTGGAGGTTGGGTCTGCCTATCAGACACCTTGTTCTGGCACACTGTTCACATGAGGCTTTAAAATGAATGCTAGGAACAATCCCACAACAACGACCCAGACAGAGGATCAGAACCGGAGGGAAGGCAAATCGAAAGGAGTAGCCCTTATGCTGGAGTGATCTTACTGCTGGGTTTATCCAGCCTGAGACACCATGTCCCCTAAATTGCAGCAGGATGGATTTGTCTTTGAGCTCCTGCTGACCAGCAAATCATCATCTTTAGATCAGGGTACACTGGTCTATGCACCCTCTGGATTGTTTTTTAAAGAAGGTGATGGTTCCCCCACGGCTGCAGGGCTTTAAGGTCGAATAATGCACAAGGGTCTTAGTGCACTGTAGTGGCTGGTCTGCTCCATTGCCATCTCCCTCCATTTCTCACTGACACCCCCTCCTGCACACACTGTAGGAGTAGGACTGACCACGGAGAGGCCAAGCAAGCAGCATCACTCCAGACTTGGGCTAAAGAAGAGGGAAAGGAAACAAGTGCTGAAGGGTTGGGTGATGTGGGACAGACCACAAGATTGCTATGTCACATACCTCAATGCTGGCATTCACCATACCTCCATAGCATTACTGTATCTCCAGTCGTCATTCAGAGAGGACTGTGGGTCCCTGGGCAGTTCCTGGTATCTCTGATGAGCTATCAGATTATGTTATACCAGCAAATGAAATGGGCCAGGGACTGCTCTCTTGGCCCCAAGGCCAGCTGGCACCACACAGCTCGTGTCCATATGGCTAAACCCTCCTACTCTCCAGAACAGGGTGGCAGTGCCTGGGGCAAAGCTAGTTGGTGCATTCAAAATCACACCATGGCCCACGCTGTCAGTTTAACAATACAGATGTTCACAAGCCAATGTTTAGTTTGTGAGGCTTTAGCATCCTCACACCCATGTTTAGCGTTCGTGAGAATGCGAATTGGGATGTGAAACTTTCCTTACTGACACCGTTTATGCATTTTGGCCTGGTCCATTTGATGCCATCAGATGGCAGACTTGTATTTCCTTCCAACATTGACAGTAGACGATGCATTCCTGCTTCCTTCTCCCCCTCAGCTCTTTAGCCTATCTTTTAAATATGCTCCCAGGCACCACTTCCATATGGATCACCTTTAAGATGCGTGTAACTTCCTATTCTGAATCATCTTCATTAAAGGTTCTGCCTCTGGACCTTCAAATACTTCTTGTCCTAGTAAACTCCGACTGCTGATCTTCCTAAAGGAAGAAGTCTGTGGGAACATCCCCATGGCCTGAGCTCCTGTAGCTGCAGCCCCCTGTCAGCAAAAAAACATCTGTGGACTTTCTTTCCCTTGACACTGAGTACCTAAACAGAATGTTGCTTCTTTTGTGGTTGTATGGATGTATGAATGGACTCCTGTGCAGCTACAACCATGGACCAGACAAACGAGACTACTGATTACAATAGGATGCAAGTATCCTTGCAAGGCAAAAGCAGGACAACTTGCCTAGTTTTGTTATTTTCCTGACTGAGTTGATCACAGTCCACTGCGAAGGGAGAGGAGTCCTTTTAATCCTGCTCTTCTCCAATGCATTTATAGCAGGGGACACATTGAATTATGAAGCTGAGAGTAGAATCCCAGTGCATGACCATCTTACCCCTACGTTTGAGCCAAAACACTGCTGGGAGCCAGCAGCAAAGCAGGCTTTGCTATAATCTCTGATATTGCTAGCAGGGCAGAATTTCTGCCTTCTTCTGCACATAAATGCAGAGCAAATGCAAGATGAATGAGAGAGTAACAAAGGAACTACAGGAACACAAGCCCTGACATATTTAATTATGCTTAAAACTCGGTGTCTTACTATTGAAAATATGCACAGATTTTAGCCAAGAGTCCCACAGCCTCCTCAGGACAGCACAACAGAAGGGTCTGTAATGCAGGGATAGACACAGGGAGGTCCTGCATACCTGCTGTGATACTGAGTGCCTTGGCCAACACATACAAACCTCTAAGTCACACAGATGCCCCCCCTGTTACATCACTACCTGAAAGCAGGGTCCAGCTCCGACAGTGGGCTCTTGACAATTATTGCGGGGAGATGGGCAGGCAATCTGGTTGCACTCAAAGTGGGAGGGCTGACAACCTTAGTGACACAGGGTTGATGCTTTTGATGTTTCCCGTACCATTCCTGCTCTTAGGATAATCAGGCAGGCTGGAACACAATTTTCTGCCATGTTCTGTTCCCTGTTGGCTCACCACAGTGGCAAATCTAATTCCAGTCAATGCCTGTGGCGCCTAGACATCCCTGGCTGGCAGAGGGACCCTCGCTGCCTGCATTGCTCCTCTCTGGGGAGCAGTTAGTGGGAGGCAGATAACTCTGCTTGAAGCAGCCCAGAGACTGCACTGATTTCTGCCATGGCGCGGCTGAAATAGCCTGGCCTGACTCTGAGGTCATGGAGCAGCAGAAAGGATTTAAAGTCACTTCATTACATATTCAAGTCAACAGAGAGGAATACAAACCAGATGCTGGATACATGGCAAACTAGAGCAAATTTTCATGGCTGTGGATGTCCTGGATATAAAGAAGATACATACAAACCTTTTTGAATAGTAATTATCACAGAAAATTCAGCCAGCCACTCTCCCACTTTGCTCCTTGCATGGTGTGGAAGCAATAAGGGGAAATACTCTATACACTGCTACACCCTGCTAAGCTATGTCATATTTCCTGGCAGCTTTAACAACATTTCATTGATCTTTGAGATGAGGGAAAAGAAAGCAGCCTGGTGTTATTGTACAGTAATGAACTTCACCAAGAAGTAATATCACAAAGCATAAAAAATTCAGCACAATAAATAAAGTTCAAGCTGTGGCACTGCTAAACCACAGCAGTGAAAAGAGGATTCTCTCTGTGTGATGGGAGGGATGTAGCTGAACACTACTGACATCAGGGCCAGGTTCTGATTCAGGAGGAGAGGTGAGACAGTTTCTGTGATACTCAGTCATCACCAGTTTGTTTGATACAGGCTATTTCTGCAGCGTGTTCTCTGGGGTTTTCTCCAGCCTAGTTTTCAGTGTCTCAGCAAAGGAGGGCAATGTATCCCTGGGGAGATGAGTAGATCGCTATCCTGGGGATTCCATACATAAAAGATGATACTTCTGACATTGCTTTTTACCTAACACTGGTCTTGATTTCCCCTTTCCTTGAACTCTGGGCTCTTGCATCCATTGGTTTGTAGTGGACAGATACAGTTATACAGACAGGACTGCGCAGGCCTTGGCATTTTACATTCACTTTGCACTTTGTTGGAATAGGTGTGAAAAGGTTGAGGAATAAAAGCATTTCATCCTGGGTGGCCAAATTTCCACCTCTCTAAAGCTGCCTCCCTTGTGAATGTGGCAGCACAGTGAAAGAGACGTGCTTCACCCCTGCAAGATCAGAGTCCCCTGAGCGCACCTGCAATGGACAGAACAAGCAGGAGGGAGTGAATTACTGCTTAAGAGGGACCTGGACTGGGGCAGCACTGAGATGCACATGAAGAGATAAGGAAACGGGAAAGTTGGAGTGCACGGATATCTCACCTAAGCAGAGATATCTCCAGCTGATCTTCTCACCCTCTGCTCCCTTTCTAAGTAGGGGGAATAAACATGGTATTTCTAGGACTCTCTTAACCTGACCTATTTAGATGCCTGCTTCAGGACAAGAGGAGTTGCAGCATGGGAACACCTACATCTTTAGCTAGCCAAAGTGGAGACATCCACATTTGTTCTAGAGCATTCCAGCCACAGAGCAAAAGGAAGGGCCCGAACTCCCAGAATGAGAACACAGCCTATGCACGCATGGAGGAAACAGAACAGGAGGGGAGGGTGAGCTGTAACATGAAGCAAAAGAAGTTTGAGGAGGGGCCAAAATGAAAACTGTCTTGAAAGATAAGGTCAAATAACTAAAAACCCCCAAACTCCCCCAAAACAAGAAAATCCACCTAGTTTGTGCTTGCAGTCACCATCCTCACAGTTGTTTTAATGCACATCAGTCATCACTTGCACTGTTCCTGGTTATTCCAGACCTGTTGTCCCCCCCCCAAGACACAGCCTGGAGATTTTAGTTCATTTTGCAGCTTTGCTTTTGTTGCAATGTTTTGAAATCCCTGCTGCAATCCAAATTATCCCATAGCATGGGATAATTCTGCCTAGGAGACAGGCATTTGTGAGCCAAACTGCCACCATCTCACCTCAATCCAGCACCCTGGATGGGGCAGCCAAGCTGAGAAACCTTCTAGGCAGCTTCAGACAAACCTTAAGCTGTGGCTGCAGGATTGCTAAAGCAATACATCTGCGTGATGGGAGAGGCTGAAGGATGTTTGCTTCCCAGCTGAAGAATTACAGACATGCTTTGTACCTGCAGCTCTAACTGGTACTTGCTAAGGAACTGCCTTGCCCATGGAAGAGAAACAATATGGAAGTGAACTATAGATCCCTGCTGAAAGGGGGTCTTAAGAGAGCTCCTGCCCCTCAGCACTCCATTTATTTCCTGGAAAGGGTGAGACTCGTGTCTGTGAACCCTGCTGGGGAGCAAACGCCTTGACCATATGCAGCTCTGGCTGTTGTGAAGCTGAAGCAGGCACGCAAGCAGCAGCCTTGCTGGATGGTGGTACTTCCAGCTGCCTTTGCCTATGCTGTGCTCTAATGGCTAAGCGTGCAGGCTCGTCTCCAAGGCTCTCCACTGCCCTACATTAGTGAAATTAGGTTGAGTGGATTTCCGGGTAAAACACTGCCTCTTGGGACCTGCCCAGCTCCCGTCTGACTTGCCAAGATTAATTAAATCAGAGCAGACATCAGCTTATGACCACAGTAGCAGCATCCTCTCTGCTGATCGTTTCTTTTGTGGCTGGTGGCTTGGGTTTTGTTTTCCTTTTTGTCTCCGTTCCACTGCAGATCTTTAAATTACCACGTCCGATGCCAAGAGAAGAGAAATTGCACAACACTGGGACTCTGCTACAGATGCAGGGATTTTGCGTTTGCTGCTTTCCCACTGTTTGCATAATTATTGCTAATATTGCTTGTGCGGCTACAACTCTCCCATGCCTTCATGCTGAAGTACTGCTCACATACAAAGCTGCTTTTTCTTTAGCATTTGTCATGCTCACTCCTTTCTCCCTCTGTCCTCTGCCAACTACAGCTTGGTCAGAGAAGGAACTGAAAACCTGGGCCTCATCTGGGTCTCCTCTTTGCTCCCAAATATTAATCTGGGTTTTCCTGCACTGTTACAAGCAGAGCTCGTCTGCCCCAGAGATGACTTCATTTAGAGACATTTTTTGGAGGGTAAGGAGCACTGGAGGGTCCCATTTAAAATCCCTGACCTGAGACTCTCCTAGTTATAATGACATTTGGATCCAGATTTGGATCCAGGCTTCACAGCTTGATTCATCTGTCCCAATCCATCTGTCCTTCTAGGCAGCCAAAAACCAGTTCCAGGCAGACGATGGTAGGTCTGAGACTGCTGAAACGAGATGTACTTCAGGTTCAGAGCTGTTGCTTACACAATCCTCTTCCTGATCCAAGTTAGCCCATTGCAGTCTGCCCTATGACGCGTCATATGCAGTGCTAAAATCCTACGCCTTCCCCACTCGTTGCTTCTCAGAACTGGCAGATTTCTGCTGGCCCAGCAAAGCACTGAGAAGTGAAGGATTTCGGTATTTCAGGTGAGGGGCTGTGTCGGGTCCAGGGGACTCACTTGCATCAGCCCTCACTCGCTACAGATCTGCATACCCTTGGCAAACCCTGCAACAGGGTGGTGGGGAGAGATGTCCCCACTGCAAGCAGCAGGCAGGAGGTCCAGGGAAGATGCCCAGTAACTACTGGAAAGAAGCAGGCAAAGAAGCCTGTTAAGGTGACAATAAAAAGGTGGATACAGCCACAATACATGGTAGTTTGAGTCTCCTGTTCCTTGACTACCCCCTCTTTGTTTCAGTGCCAACCTCAGTTGCTGTAGCAGAGAGGAAAAAAAGCAACTTCTGCCAATCCCATGGCTGGTGCCTTTGGTCCAAGCTTGGACTGCCGCCTCTCTTACTGATCCTGCTAACTCCTCAGAGGACAGCAAGCCCCAGTTCTGTCGCCCCAGCTACCTTTGCACTTTGTCAAGCTGAAGAGCCAGTAGCTTAGGGATTTCCTCTCCCTCCCCTCCTGCCCTACGCCTGTCTTCCCCCAGCATCACCACAGAACTCCCTGCATCCTGCATCGGCATTCTCATGTGTGGCGGATGGAAAGGGAGGGAGTAGTGGGAGAGATGCTAAGGGTGAGTGGCAGTGGGGAGGGGGAGACAGGCTGGTAGCTCCGTTGCAAAGCATCTTTCACAGTGTCTAGACACCAGCTGCTGGGTTGCCAGGGAAACTCCCCAAGTTTGGCTGATGGGAGGGAGCAGTGAGGTCTCCAGAGAAATGGGAGTGGTGGAGGAAGAGGGTGGAGAGAGAAGAATGAGGATGTTTCTTGTGAAGGTGCGGTGTTAACCCTGTTACAGCTGCATTTGCAGAGTTTTAATTCCTGCAGAATGGGAAACAAGCGGCTCTCCTTTCTTCCACCACTGTTTCCTTCCCACACCTATGGATGCAGCCAGGCCTGAAGGCTGAGACAAATAGCACGCCAGCTGCTGGCTGGTCATTTATTCCTGCCTATTACCACCACTGTTGGCCAAAAATTCCTGTGTACGGTACCTATAACTGGGCAATTGCAATCCACTTAGGGTTGGAAGAAGCCTAAATGGATTAGAGTGGTTAGGTTTTCAGACAGTGAGATCTCCAACAATGCCTCTCTCTTTGCCACCATCACTGCTACATGCAAATGCAGCTCAGGGAGGAGAGGACGCTCCCAACTGGCAGCAGTGTCGTCTGTCATGGTATTTCCACGGGGATGCTTTGTTGCACCAGAAAGTGGTGGGCTGTGTAGTACAGTGGCCAAAAAGGGAGTTAAAAGAGCCCCTTTGGGATGAGGATGCTTTGGAGGCAGATGTTTTGCACTGGTATTGAGTGGCCTCCTGCTAACCATGTCAAAGGTGCTGACCTCGACAGACTCCATGGTCTTTATAGCCAGGAAGCTTGAAGTGGAAAAATGGGAAGTGACTTGTGCAAGGTCTCTCCAGCCATGAGCTGGGGTCAGAGCTGCTCTGATTCACAATCAGTTGCTCACTGCCTTGCTGGAGTAGAAAGGCTTCCTTTGGGAGAGGTTCCAAGCTACCAGCCTCTTCACCTCCCCAGTGAGGGTGAACCAGAGTCAAAGATGCCTCTGCAGACACTCAGACCACACAGTTCTTCACTGTCCACTGCTTGACTTTCCAGCAGGGCAGCGTACGGGTCTTTCTGGATACAATATCCAGATTGTACTAGATATATAAGATAAAACATGGATATAATATCCAGATCATACCTTTATAATGAACCCAAACCTTTGTGAACACCAAAAGCTATCTCCATTGTGACCTTCCTCCAATTGTTACAGGCAGCCAGCAATGTATTTATCTGATCTTTGTCACCACAACAATGGCCTAACTCACAATCATGGGGGGATTTTATCCTTGTGACATCCCAGTGAAGACAGCAAAGGCTTTTAATCTGCATTTTAGATGTCATGCTGAGCAAAGTATGAAGACCTGGGCTGTGGTCACACAAAAGCCTGTGGTGTACCCAGGAGGATGAGTTGCCTTGGCTTTTCATTCCAGCTCTCAACCAGCCACTCTGCACACAGAAATTCCATGAAATCCAGCAATCTCCACAATACCTCCTCCTCCTCCCCAACCATCACAGGTAGAAGAAAACCATTCATTTCATCACCCAAGGAAAACCTAAGAAGAAATATCCCACAAGTTGTTCTTTACTCTTCTCCCCTGCCCCTGTTGATTTCACATAGGTCCTGCAGACCAGAAAGGGTACTCTTTTAATTCCTTAAATACCTTGTGATTCGAACAGCTTGAATATAGAGGTTTTTACTTGCTTCCAGCTGTGGAATGTAACACTTGGCAGCTGCTCTTGGCATATGCATTAGAAAACAGGAATTCTCCATCTCATGCAACAACATTCTTTTGTGTCACCCATCTTTTCCCATCTTTGCTGGATTAAGTTCTGGAAGACGGCTTAGAAACAGAGACCATTTGAGGGTACAGCAGAACAAGGCCTTTATAAGACACATCCATTTATTCTTTAGCTTCTTAAGGGTGGGGAGAAATCAGAGGAAAGATAAGAAGACATGGAAATACCCTGAGTTGATAATGTCGAGGAGAGAAAAATGCAGCCTTATTGAAGTGACTGATAGTGATTCCTGTACAGCCAGGACATTTCTGGCAAAGTAATTAATTCAGGGAATGAAGCTTACAGCACTTTGGGAATGGGGGTTTGGGTTTGGAGAGGCCTGGCAGATGCACAGAGAATGGCACAGCAAGTGACAGAAGTCTGATAGACAGATCAGATCCTCAGAGGTCTGCCCATCTTCCAGCCTGGCAATCATGGTAGGATCAGTAGGGGGATAAAAAAACACAAAGCCATGGCAGACTGCTGGCATTATGCACTGCTGATCCTGAAATACAGAGGGTTACGGAGAGGAAGGAAACATGCAGAGTGCTAGAGCCTTTGGGTTCTCCATCTACAGCTCCCACTTCATCACACAGGACCAGCTCCAAGGCTCCTTGCACTGGCAAAGTTGGCCAGGGAAAAGAGGCTAGGGGAGGAAATCTTCCATAATTGCAGCAAAAAGGTGTAGGAATTCCATCAGTGCCTCCAGGATTGATGCACTGCTCCTCCTTTTGTACTCCTCCCCCTTCAGATGGCGGTGGCAGGAAAACAAATTGCTGCAGCCCTTACTACACACCTCCCTTCCCCCAGCCCAAAAGACATGTGCCATTCATAAGCTGCCTGACTGCTGGTCTCCATTATTAAAGCCTAGAAGGCTGATAAATTGGGGATTCATGGAGCCTGCAAGCCTCCAACAACCAGATTGCCATGGAAACCAGAGGCAGCCTCCATCTCCAGCAGAAATGATATTGATCTAGCTGAAGGCAGGGAATTACAATCAAGGAGGAGATATAAAATGTCTCTTTTCCTTTCCCTTTTCCATCCTCCCATTTTGTGCTTAAATGGAGGAGAAATTTCATTTAGAGAACATTTGTTTCTGTCCATCATCATGCACCGAGGCTCTGCAAATTGGACGCTAAACTAAATCAAGTGCCTGTTGTCAGGCCTTCCGCAGCCATCTTGTTGATAACTGTCCCCAGCAGTTACAACATCAACACCACCAGCTCTTTGCATCAAAGATACTACTAATATTTCCCGTATGCACAGCTGGGGCGCACACACATAGATCCCAATGTGTTTTGTGCAAAGTGAGCACTGAAGCACAGCTGCTGCTCCATAGGAAGCAGGTCAGGCTTAATGCTGTACCCACAGAAGCTCCTGGGTGCCTCTGCTTTTTGTTTCAACAGGAGGAGGTCATCACACAGCCCTTATGACAGCACAGACACAAGGAACAGGCATTTTGAACTATGAATGCTTGTGGGGAAATGCCCACAACATGGAGTGGCATTGCTGGTGCAAAGCAGCCCTGCCCAAAGTCCCCTCTTTGGGACTGCTTAATCACAGCCCTCCAAGGGATGGAAAGATCAGGAGTTACAGCACCCATCCTGCAAAAGGGGTTGGGCAGCTGCACACTTCCCCCAGTTCATTCTGCAAAGGCCAGATCCGTCTTGGTCTGTCACCTCATCCCTTGGGTGCCATGCCTAAGGGTTGGTGATGAAATGGCTCAGCTTGACTTAAGGTGGGAGGTCTGACTGCACAGTCACCCCTTCCACACCAAGAAACCTCTGTGACCAGAGGTGTAGTGATGCTTGCCCAGTAAGTGCTCAGCCCTTGAGAAAAGGAGAGCATAGGACAGCTCTGTTTTAGACAGCTGAGAAGCGTAGTGGGAAGGAAGGAGGGAGCTGCCTGGAAACCCCTTCATTAGTGTTCTTGTTGCCAATGGCAGTCTTCTCTGTGAAAGTAATTCTGATTTTGATTCAAATCTGGGATTTAGTTATGTATTTATTTATTAAACCCCAAGCTTCTCCCAGCTTTGGAGGCACTTCCCAATTCAATCAGTCAGGTAATGAATTTGGCCTTGACATGAGTGCACCAGGCAGATTAGCTGCAAATGCTGGGGAGACCTCATAGCAGTGCAGCAAAGCAGTCCTATGCCCTGTGCAGAGATGGCCAGGTCACAGGGGCATGTGGCCACGTTGCATCACACCATGGAGCAGCAGGTATATGGCCAAGTTGTCAATGGCAGAGTCAAAACTCCTCAGTACTGCCCATTATGGTGGAAAATAATATCCTATGGGGTGCTGAGAGAGTCCGTTGCTGAGGTAGCCTACAGGTTGCCCAGAGAGGTGGTGGATGCTCCATCCCTGGAGACATTCAAGGCCAGGCTGGATGTGGTTCTGGGCAGCCTGATCTAGATGAAGATGTCCCTGCTCATTACAGGGGGTTGAATTAGATGAGCTTTGAAGGTCTCTTCCAACCCAAACTGTTCTATGGTTATCTGACAATGGCTGTCACAGAACAGGGGCTTATCTAAGGCATGAACCCACCAGGCTTGAGGTGCCCTGCAATTGCACTGCAGCATAGGAAGTGGCACTGCACCATCTCGTGCTCATGTGGTCTCCCCTGGTGCTCCAACTGACTTTTAATTTGCTATTAAGGTCTTTGGCTTGGCTCTTGCCTGCTGGTTGCAGAGCAATGTCATAAGATATGCACATGAATGAACATGTCCCTCTTACTCTTCCTCTCCTGCTGGAGCTGTTCCACTTCCAAAAATCATTAAATATGCATTGGGACAGAGGAAAACATTGACTCTGTAGACCGGCGGTGAGGGCACTCATCTGTAATGGGGGACACCAAACTCCACATTCCAGCTCCAGCAAGTAATAAATGATTCATACAAAGTGGAACAGCTTCAGCAGGAGGGATCAGGGGAGACTTTGTCCAGCAGCCCAGTGCTTTGCTTGCAAAGCTCATTGGATTTCAGCTTCCCAGGGTAAGGCATGGGTCCATTTTGTCTTCTGTCTCATTTAGGGAGTACCTGACCCTCATGTGCTAACTACTGTAAAAGCTGGCAAAGGTTTCTCTTACTACTTTAATTTGCAAGTCCCATCATTGCTGGTACTGGTTTATTATGTTTGGGTTTGACAAATTAAAAGGCTCTTTAATGAAAAAGAGAGTTTCCCAGAAATTTTCCAGCTGAGCAGGACTCAAAGCCATGTATGGCGGTGGTTTGAACTGCAACTAGGCTGGACTCCTCTGGTAGAAATGTGTATGTGTTTTGCTAGAAATAAGGACAAGAAGTAGTTGCATGCTACATCAGTTAGGAAGAGATGGAATTTTCTCACTGATGTGAAAATCAGTGACTCTATCCATCTTTCTCAGTCATTTGGCTTCAGCCATGAAGAAGGTTTCTAGCTTGAGGCACAAAGAAAGGTTTTCTGTCTCATTTTCTGTCTATTGAGTGCAGTGAACGGTGCTGGCTTAGTATCTCTTGAGACCAAGCTCTGCTGTTCATTCAGAGAAGTGGTGCTGCTCAGCAGCAGTGCTGTGCATTTCCTCCCCCTGCCTTCCTGCCAGGCTTCAGGTGTGTTTGAGAGAGGCTGTGTCAGGGACAACAGGTCAAGTTCAGTCCCAGTGCCTGGCACCTTATTTGGACACACTGGTATGTCTTTTCATTCCCAAAGATAAGACTAAAGGCACATGCCAAAACAGTTTACACTGCTGAAGGATGGCTCAAAACCCCACCAGTCCCATTGACTTGCAAACCTGCAGCACACTGCATGTCACAGACTCACAGAGTCATTGAATGGTTTGGGTTGGAAGGGACTTTAAAGCTCATCGGGTTCCAAGCCCCTGCCATGGGCAGGGACACCTTCCACTAGAGCAGGTTGCTCCAAGCCCCGTCCAACCTGGCCTTGAACACTGCCAGGGATGGGTCAGCCACAGCTTCCCTGGGTAACCTGTGCCAGCACCTCAGCACCCTCATAGTGAAGAGCTTCTTCCTGATGTCTAATCTATATCTGTAACCTAGGACAGACGTAGGACTGAGGTGTGATACCAGGTCAGGAGATGTAGCTGACAGTCATGCCTGCTCATTGATTGGCAATAAAGAATTTACTTCCTTTCCTTCTGTTTTCATCATCTGGATTCCCTGTGTACCAGCATGCAAAGGGCCAGACAGAATTGTTGCAGGTGTCAATTGTAGCAGCGCTACTGAAGATAACCTCAGAGCAGCCCTCTGATCAGACCCTGTGAATGAGGCAGATTTCCATCCCTTCTGACCACAAGGGAAAGCAAAAGACCAATACTTCAATATTGCACTGAGTCTCTCCCAGTGGAAGAAACATACAGATAATTTGTGAGCAGGTCAAAGATGAGGACCACAGACCTCTTCAACTCACACGTCTTTCTGAAGCCCATGGCTTGGTCTCCTGTGGCATAGCCCTTGCTTCAGCACTGCTGACTGAAGATTACTCTGAATTGCTGATGACACTGATGCTGAAATCACGGGTGAAATCCTAGCCTTACATAAAATGATGAGGCTTACATTTCAGCTAAAGGGCAAGCATTGTCTCCAAGCTGACTGGAAAAGAGGGGAGGAAGAAGGGGAACTTGGAAGAGAAATTCTGGAATAGGTAACACAGGATGTCTAAGCTGGAATAAATACCCTTTCATATCTAAGCCCACACTTAGTTAGGGGATGGGGTCTTATCTAAAATCTTGGCAGTTATGGAGTTAGTCCGCATGAACTTGCCTTCACACCTCCCTCTTAGAGGCCTCTGTCATTTCCAAATCAATGGGTGCCCAAAGCTTTCAAGAACAAAGCAAAGGGGTTTTTAAAAGTACTTTCCACCACCCCAACTTTAAAATGCTTTTACTTCATTCCATGCTCCATCTCTTCAAATGGCTGTCCAGTGAGATCTTTGAATCATCTTTCACAGCTGCTAAGATGGTTCTGCCAAAGCCAGCAGCACTGGGGAATGCTCCTGCAGGCTGGTCGCAGTTCTCGCTCCTGCCCTCCCATCCCTTTCCCTGTACTTGCAATGCTTTATCAGCTATGGTTCTGCAGCACTGCACTTTAGCCTTGGGATTTGGATGCTTTTCCAAATGTCAGAGAGATTTTCTTCTTCATTAAGCCCTGTAGGTTACAGGTAACGTCCGGTTATCATTACTAACATTCCCAGTTACTGAGTTTTGCTGAAGGAAGATGGAGAGGTTGAACAGTGTCTTCCACCTTCTGCTTTCTTTCATAATGAAAAGAGGACTCAGTTGCTATTGCCTCAAGATACAACTGAAAAGCGTGTGGTCCTTTGAACACTGGGTAATTGGGACCTTATGACTTAAACTATGACCTAAAACTTATGACCTTCATCTAAGACTTATTTACATGAAGCCTTGAGTCTCACTTTTCTTGTCATTAGGAGAAGAGCATTTTCCTTTACATCTCTGGACCCTGCCCAGGTTTCCATAGCTCTTCTCCTGACTACCCTGCAACCCTGCACAGGGCAGGTGTCCAACATGGGCTCCTGGCTGCCAGGACCTCAGCTGAGATTTCAGCTCTGTTCTAGTGTCCCATGCTGACCATGATGTAGCTAAAGACACAGGGAGAAAAAAGAAACACTTCCACAGATCACATTCACATTTAGAATCATAGAATGATTTGGGTTGGAAAGGACCTTAAGATCATCCAGTTCTAATCCCTTCCCATGCGCAGGGACACCTCACACTAGACCATGTCACCCAAGGCTCTGCCCAACTTGGCCTTGAACACTGCCAGGGATGGAGCGTTTACCAGTTCTTTGGGCAACCTGTGCCAGTGCCTCACCACCTTCACAGTAAAGAACTTCCTGATACACATATACACACACACAGAGTCACACACATATATATGTCTATGTATATATTTGGTGATGATAAAGGCAAGGGTCTTTACATGATACAGACCTAAAGGATATGCAAATGGAGCCCTTAGCAAGGAATACAGAACTAGGATGAAAGTCACAGATCTGGTAAATTGCAAAACCAGACCAGACTCTCTTTCAGAGAACAGCTAAGCACACAACAGCAGCACTCTCCATTGTTCAGTTTCCCCCCATACATTATTGTCAAGTGTATCTTCTACTTTCTGCCTGAAAGACAATCAATGCCAGCAGAGAAGAAAGCTAGGGAATGAGGGAGCCCTCCTTTAAGCCAAGCTTGCAGCATGAATGTAGTCTTGAGAAATATATTGACACTGTTCAAACTGAGCTTGTGTAAGTTGGTCTTTCACAGGTCTATTGGAGGTCCAGAACTGGAGGTGGAACCTACTTCACAGAGCTGATGCTTGCCCTGTAAGCCTCCTGTCACTGCCTATGTTTTCTTTAATTCTCTTGGCCACTGCCACTCTCATAAACCATCATACATCTGAATAAGATATTTGTGCAGTGCCTTTACAAAGAGGAGAACTCCCAACTCCACAATGAACCTGGAGGTCACTGCAGTCATCAGTGCTCATTGGGTAGCTGTTTTCAGGAATCAAAGATGTTGGTGTGCATAAGGAGTGGGACGAGGAGCAAAACAGAAGAAATACTGCCTTTCTGGAAATGCATGTACAGCCTTTTCTGGACTAATGTGTACGGTGTTTGTCATCCCATCTCATAAAGGACATTTGCAGATTTAAAAGGCATGCAGGCAAAAGTAACAGATGCTAAAAAGCATGGGAATCATTTCATATAAAAAGCAATTGAAAGCATTGCTTGTGTTTTCTTCAGGAAAGAGATGATCACCAAGGGCTATGGTACTATGCCTTCTGTGAATATGTTTATACTATATGAGGCTATATACAATAATCAGTGGCATAAAGTAGGGCTATCAGAAGCTTTTGCTCTTTCTGTAACATAACACAAGTACAGAAAGATACTTAAGGCAATGGTGGCCAATTCATTGCTGAACTTTCTGACCATTGTACAGTTGGTTGGAGCTGGGGAGGCTGTTGACAGTCAGTCGGATATTACGCATTTATATACATATCATATAAAGCCACAGTTACAATTAGTATCAAAAGAAATAATACATCATGCTTTTAACTGTTAAACTAAATCCCAGGACAGGTATGAGTCCTAGTAGAGAAGCAGTTTACCTCAAATCTGCCCATAGCAGTATTTGGTGCTAGCCACTACAAGAAGTACAATAAATGGATGTTAGGTCTGACTCGGATTGGCAATTTCTATGTTCCTCTACCAGTTATTTGCATGGACCCTTGGGAATACAACGTCACCTTGCCAGAGCCCATGGAGTTGCCACAGAGATTGGAAGCGATCACTGCACTGCCACTGATAATCCAGTATTAATGCACCTATTATACAGCTCTTGAGGAATGTCTAACTAATCAGATTGTGCTGACCTGGTGAACTTTCCCAATCCCTTCCCTCTGCACATGGCAGTCGTCTGTACCAGAGAGTCAGTACTGCTGCCTTCAAAGTACTGCTCTTTGGAGCTGTAAATCCCAGCTGATACTCTGCAAGCTTATATCTACCTGAAAAGTTCAGCCTATTTGATCCTAGTGTAAAGAGATGACACTGATGGGGGTGAAGAACACAGCTACAGCAAACAGCTGCCATTTAAACTTCATTGTCTGCCTATTCTGTCCCTGATCTGCTATGTGAGCCCTTCTCAGCAGAAGATTTGTTTATTCTTTATGGCTGAAAGCCTTCCTTCCATATGGGAATTTGGGTGAAGATGACCTGAGTGCACTTGCAGTGGGCCACCATGGAAAATATTGTAACAAGGAGACAGTGATTTTAAGCAAAATCTAGGTGGAGTTTAACCATCAGTACTGGATGTAGAGAGCCATGTGTTAGCACAAGTGACCACTGTACAACATGAGCACATACCATGACATTACTATGCATGGCCTTAAACAACACCTGTACGTAGAGCTTGTGAGAGCTCCCTCCTATGGAGATGTGTCAGACTGTAATGCTCTCAGTGAACCCTGGTATATCCGTTATTGTACAGGTTCAGGACTGATAGCTTTGTGCAGCTGGAAGAATAATATAAAGATATGAAGAAGAGTGAGGCCTGCCAACTCCCCATCAACAGGAACCCTGTGCAGTGTGCTACGATCAATGAAGAGGAGTGGGTTGGTACTGCAGCAGCCATGGTTCCCAGCATTAGAAGGGATGAAAGATTGCTGTCACCTCTCCTATGGTTTCCATCCTTCATAAAATAAACCAGTTAACCAGCCTTGATTGTCCATGAGTTTCTTACTGAAATCCCCTAAGAACTGGTACCTCCTTGGTGCAAACCAGTGGTTAACCTGCTCTCCTCAAAAGGCCTTTTTTAAAGAGTCAGTAAATCATTGGTAAATATGCTTAGTGCCACCTAAGAGTTCATCAAAAGATGAATCAAAATTCTGCTCCACCACTAGCCCACTAATGCAGTTCCCAACTATGCGAGGCACACTGCATCTTATTAGAAAATAGCAGTCCTGAGGCACACATGGGGCCAGAGACAGTATTTCACCGCAACAGAGGAAGAAGTCCTGCAGCTGGAGCAGGTAGTGTGTAGGTTTCCTATTCTCTGGAAAACTGTGACAGTCCACTTTCCTCCTTCACGTGCAAAGCAGGCTGTGAAATACACGCGCAGTGCTTACACCCACAGAATCATAGAATGGTTTGAGTTGGAAGGGACCTTAAAGATCTGGTTACAAACTCCCTTCCATAGGCAGGGACACCTTTCACTAGACCAGGTTGCTCAAGGCCCAGTACAACCTGGCTGATGCTGGGCTTAACTTACCAGTTTACCTTATCTAGATGAGTTGCTAGTCACAATGGCCTTTGGATATAAAACACTTGGACTCAGACATGAGGCTCCTATTCCCCTGTAGACACAATGCAAAGATTAAAAATTTCAGAGCAACTGAGGACAGAGCACACACTTTGACACCTTTCAGCACGTTGCAGGTAACCTAAATCACATTCATAGTCTTACTTTGTTGCTGGAGTAGTACTACAGACAAGAAACTGCTGGCACGCTTGCTTAGAGTTGTTCCCTCTGGGGCAGTCACAGGAAGAGTACTGTATTTGCGTTGCTTTACTCAGCTGCCAGGTGTAGCAGTAGAGATAAGCTCTCATGAAGCAGGGATGGCAGTGAGGATGTTCTGCCTCACGCCAGCTACCCATGGGCCAAGGCTAAAATTCCACTTACACAACCAAGTCCTCTTGCAGAGTGCAGGCTGTACCATCTGGCTGGTACCTGACAATAGACAGTCTCCCTTTCCAAATCTTTATACAGCCGGTGCTCCCTAGGTGCAGCAAGTATTGTCCTTCCATCAATAGGCTGATTGAACTGAAAACAAACAGCTGATTCAACTCTAAGCCATAAAAAAGGATCCATAGGGACTTGCTCCCTCTGAGGAAGCAAAGAGAAGATGGTGCCTTCCAGTGCTTCTCGCTTGCAGGATACAGGGCCCTGGGGGAACTGCTGGCCCGCTTACATGCAAAGCAATTGTCATCTGGCCGATTTTTCATTTCATCTGTGAAACTGCTCCATTGTAAAGCTATTTCGTCAAGTGGGAGAAAGCATTCCTCATATCCCAACAAAAGAAGATCCATTTGTTTCCTTAGGCACAATTTACTCTTTCACATTTCTGGGCTTTGTTGTATTCTTACCTGACAATCTGAGAGTGCTTTTGATGTGAGAGCTAGCCAAATTTGGAGGTGAGACTTGATAACCTGGGAAAGTACAAAGAGAATCTAACATTGTATGACATTCACCTCCTCTCCTGCCCATAAGGCACACAGTAGCCCATCTTCTTCTATAGTTTGCTGTGCTGGATGCCAATCTCACTTCAAAGCCACACTAATGTAGACTCTTTACAGTGACTTTGATGGAGACTCTCCGGATTTAAGCCAATGCAGTCTAGATTGGAATAAGTCTCACCTCCTCATCCATATGTAACGTATAAATTCCCTCCTGCCACTTTTGAATTCTGTCCTATTGAGCAGGGTGGCATCTAAAGGAGCCTCTCTGAGCAGAATACCAACACCAAAGAGGCAAAAGCTGGATCATAACAAGAAAGCCTATAAACCTAAGTCTTGGCGAGGATGCTCAGATAAAAGAACACATTTTTGGCATAAGTCACCCAAAAGACGTGAAAAGAACGAAGAGATTTTCCTTCTTACATCAATCCTTCATTTCCACTGAAGAAAGCCCACTTTGGAATCCATATCCTTATACCATCTACTTCTTGATACATCAAGGATGGCTTAGAATCTGCCCTACTGTACAACTGGGAATGCCTGAGGTTCCAGATCAACTAATACTGGTTTCCTAAGCCATTACCAGCGGACGCATAGAGTATGTGGAACTGAACAACAAGGAGAGCTGAGGACTGTCAGAGGAATTAGCAACTGGTGTAAAGAGTCAACCAGCCTCTCCCTAACTCCATAAACATTAAATATTGACCATTAAAAAACATGCATTTCCCTATCTGGTTAGTTATTCCTTTCCCTTCTTCTTTTCTTTTTCATCCCACCCTTAGATGAAGGCAAGAATCTCTTCTGGATAGAAATGAAACGCCCTTTTGCTTGTGTTTGCATCAAAGATACCCATGGCTAACACCATAGAGCCATTGTAGTAAATGCAAGGCAGATGAACATCACTGCACACAAGTAGCAGGGCCAGCATGCCTCATGGGTGTAGCAGCCAAGCATGCCATGGCGATCAGCCAACCCATGACACTGGATGGGAGCCAATTTGATTTATTTTTGACAGCCTGACACCGCATACTACTGTGCCAGTCTTCAATCACAGGAACGATAAGAGGTGACCTTTGAAAGCCAAGGGGACTGATGGAGCTGAAAGAAGATCTGCCCCCAGGCTGGAGGACTACTGGAGTGTCAAGATGTTTGGAAGCCCTCCCTCTTCTATGAATGACCACTGTAGTCATACCAGCAGTCACCAGTGGTTTGTTTCGACTGGGAGAAGGGTCAAGACACGGCAAATGTCTTTAAGTCTACGGGAAGAGTAAGTACCAAAAGAGAAACAGGGACATTTAAAGAGATGAGAGGAAGCAATAGGATTAAGATAGGAAAAAGACAAGAAAGGTTTTCTGTCAGGAAATACTTCCTCTCTTTGGGAACTTCTGTACTGTGATGATGCTCTATTGTGAGATATTCTTTAAGGAAAAAGCAGCTTCTTACTATTCTGGACATTGTGCTATGTGTTCTGCAAAGTGTATTGCAGAACACAGCCCAGCATCCTCAGATGGACAGGAGGGCCTGTTCAATCTTTTTTGCATTCCTTTCTTGGATGGCTCTGGGGGCACCCACCCAGCTGAATGAGTTTGTGATTGGAAGGCTGATATCATACTGGGATAGGAAAAAAATCTATATTCATTAACATTTTAAAGAGACTATCAGTTTGACTGTGGCCACACACTTGCCATGTTTGCTTTCTGCAAACATTGGTAAGCTTGAGTATCCCTGCATGCATATTGAATAAGTATAAAGAGATGCACAACCTGGTCTTGAACACTCAAACAATCACTAAAAACTCATTTTAAATTATATATTTGATTGTAGACTTTCCAACTTAACTCTGTTGGCCAGATATTTACCTAAGTAACAGTACCATGTGCAAATGCATGTGAAATCATGCATTTAAATAGCTACTTCAAATGATGTGGCCATGAATGGTCAGCCACTTCAGATGATTTTAAAGCCAACAAGAACATGGGGAAAATACCTGCAAATAATTTAGAATACTGCATAGAACTAAACCATTCTTTGATGACTGGTGACTCAAACGAGGTAACATTAAGCAAATGAAATAGGCTGTTACTATGAATTTCCTACCTCTATCCATTAGAGCACATTAACCTGAATAAAAATAGAATGTTAATTCAAAGCAGAATCACTATTCCTGTTTAGAAATAAGGCATCCCAGGTCTGAAATAAGAGTTAATTATCACTCATTATCCTGTTCACAGAGAACCCCAAAGCACTGATACACTCTGTCCTATTTTTGCCATTGATGTTTATACCTTTGCCCAAGTATAAAAACAATGCAAGTACAGCATGCAAGATGCCAAATTAGATTTCACAAATCACATGACATTTATTTCACCACTCAACTCATTGTACAAGGAAAGAACAAAGGGCTGGAGACCTTGACAGCAAAAAGCCAACTTGGACAATGTAACTTCAAGGCTTATCTCTAGAAATGTTTACATGAATGGAGGTAAAACCAGTAACTCTTTGTTGCTGTGTACATTCAGTTCAGACTCACGCTCTTGAAGGCTGCTCCCTTTGTACATATATTAAATCATACATGTTCTACATGAGCTCCTTTTGTAGTACTTATCTGTCGTTTTGGATACCTGTTCTTTCTTATCTGTCCACTTTGTTGAGCAGGAACAAATTCGCCTGAAGTCCCAAATTAGCTATGAAGCTTAGAGAGTGGGAATTGTCATTTGTGGGAAAAAAGTGGTGGACCAAATGAAATGATGGAGAAACACCAGTAAGTGCAAGATTGGATGCTAAGGCTCTGTAACATTTACATCAGGCTGCTTATAAATATCAAGCTGATATATCCCATTTTTACCCCAACAAGCTAATAAATGCAAGAATGACCTATACAACTGAATGTCTCATGAATGTGGAGGCCAGTTATGCTTGACACTGCCTCTGTACATGTGGTGCCTACCTCTGATGTTATTATGTTGTTTACCTTGTCTTTCTTTGATAACTTAAGAAAGGTAAAGAACAAGAGCAAAAGTATCCTCAAGTCTTTGATGCAGTTTCTACCCAGCTCAGTATCACAATTCAAAACCAGCTCTTTATGGTTTGTAAACACTATGCCTCTGTCAAAAATGTTCGCTTTTGCCTCTCAAAACTTTCTACCTCTTCCCAGGGGAACTAGTTAAGCAGCACTGCACTCAGGCAAGAGCAAAGAATTGAAAACACCTAGAGTGACTGTTTGCACTCAATGTTCTCTTCTGTCCTCACTCATTGAGCTGCCAGAGCCTTTAATCTTCCCTTTCCCTAACTTACCCTCTTACCATGAGGGTCTGACTCAGCTGACAAGTCTAAAAGCTTCATGCAACTATGGCTGTAATGGGCTACTCCAAGTGCAGAGGCTAGAAGTATTCGTGTGGATGGAATCAGCAATGCTGATAACAATGTGTTCCTGACTAAGATGTGGTTTGCCAGGAATCTCATCCATTCACAAGAAGATGGGAAAAAGACCCTTCTTGACCATCACACCAGCAAAACTAAATAGCCTCTTGCAGTATGAGAACTGTCTTGTGAGATATTCAGCTCAAGTTGGCAGCCCCCAGTGAGCAGGTATCAGTTTGGCCTGTTTTATTGCCCCACTGCAGCTGTCTGTGCTAGTGTGACTGGGAAGGTTCATCAACCTCTTTAGCATATGAAGAGCTTGGGGAACACTCCCAGGCTCCTCCAAGCCTCCCTGACACTCTCTGGCCACCATAGCTAAAGGAGCTGGATAGCTCCTCCACCTAGAGGAACAGAAGCCTTGAGAGGAGGAGCAGTGATTCCAAAAGATGCTGGAAAGCAGGGAAGAGCGTGTTAAGAACGTGCAACTCCCTCCACCCCTAAAGCCCAGCAAGGGGATTCCCTTGTTAACCCAACCTCAGAGGCATCCCCAAGGGACCAAGGGAGGTATCCATTTGTGAAGGTCCCCATTCCCTAAGCGAGACATCCACTCACCTGTCTTCTCTTCGGTTTGGCTGCTCTCCACTGTCTCCATTTGGGGTTGCGCTGTTGCCTTGGCAGTAGCATCCTCTGCGGCAGGGGTGGTGGTGGTGGCAGTGGTGTCAGCAGCAGGCACGTCGGCTTGTTTAGGCTCCTCTTTGTCTTGGGCTTCGTCAGCCTTCAAGGACGGCGAGTTATCAGTGGAAGCTTTAGTGGCACTTTCCGTTTCAGCAGCGGCAGCAGCGGGCTTCTCCTCGGAGGAGGCAGCAGGAGCGGCAGCCTGCGGGGCTGGCTGCTCTGAGCCCGTGTCGGCGGCTCCATCCCCTTTTTTCTCCTCCGCTGGTGCACTGCTGTCTTTGCTGCCCTCCTCCACTTGGGCACTGTCAGCGGTGGCAGCTTCTGTGGCAGTGGGAGCCTCGGTCTCTTTGTTCTCGGCTGCTCCACCAGCAGGGCCTTCCTCCTTCTTGTCAGCAGCATCAGTCTCAGATGCTGGAGCATCTCCCTTCTTCTCCCCCTTGAGCTTTTTCCTTGTTATGTGTCCGCGGAAGCTGGCCTGGATTTTGGTGGCTGCCTTATGAGCTTTATCTTCTGGTTTGATGCCATCTTGTTCAATCTTTTGGTCTCCATCCTCATTTTTTTCAACCTTTGAAGAAGAACAAGGGAGGAGAGCAGAGGAGAAAACAGGGAGATGAGTTAAGGTTTCTCCAGGTGCAGCTCAGGCTCTGGTTTTGTGAGGAATGTCCCACATTCCCCTCCTGCTACCCAGTGACACGTTTCAAAGCAGCCTTCCATTTAGCATGGGTTTGAAGCCAAGTGGCTTTAATTCCACCCGAGGGCTGGACAGACACAGGGGGGTTGTAAAAGGAATTTAAAGCACTTCATCATCTCTGCCAGCAATGCTGAGAGCACCTTGGCTGTGTGGAAAGGCTAGTACCAGCTCCCTTGTCCCCATGCTTTATTTTCCCATCCATTTTGAAATACACTGATTTTTTATCCCCTACTCATTTACAAAACACTCTCCCAAGGGGAATTCCCACGGTCCTTCCAAATCAAGTTTGATTTGCCTTCAAGTCTTGGTTTCTCTTTAATGACACCTTGTTTCGCAGGTGTGTGACTCTAATGACACTGAGTGTTTCGTCCTTTAAAGCTTTTTGGCTCGGGATTGCCAACAGAGATTAGTATTGCTGCCTGCCCCACTGCAGTTGCGTGCTGTCAGACATACACACATATTCACAGCATATACTCCTCACAAATGCCCTGCCTTGCAAGCACTCCAACCGCTTCACTCCCGGCACATGGTTTCAATGAAAGAGTAACAGGCAGATGGATATCAGTGTTCACAATCTCAGCAGATGATTGTTATTTCTCTACTGGGGGAATTCAGCCTTGCAACAAAGAACAGGCATTCCCCATGTTTTTTAAACATATGCCATGCATTAGAGTCTTAAATGGGACCAAAGCAGAGCCTGTTCCTCATGCTGGTGTGGTGCAGGTAGACAATTCTCAGCTTGCAAACCCCCACTAAATCTACAGGACATACTATGCTTCACCCCAATAATTTAGCAGCCCTTGGGCAAGCAACAGTTCAGCTGCATATTGACAGAAGGACACTGTTCTATTAATATTCCCATTGGGAAGCATTCAAAGGAGATACTTGGAAACAGAACCACTGGCCTCTTTGCTGTCTGCACCTGGTTTCCAACACTGGCTCAGGTCACAAAAGAAGGAGAAGAGCTGGCTGAGAAAGATAACAAGGATTTACTCCTAGGTGGAAAGAGGAAACCACTCCTTAGGCCATCACAACTGAGAGGAACCATCTGGGGAAAGGGCCAGGACTAGAAGAACAGAGAGAGGGGAAAGGCTATATATAAATTCAAACCAGTGCAGCAGGAATAAAGGGGAAGCCACTGTAACATGCACACATGGCACTGGAAACACCATGCCTCTGAAGAGGAGTATGGTGGCCAAGGAACAAGCAGTCTCAAATCATCAAGGTAAAGAGCAGCAGGGGTGGGATGGGTCTGGATACAGCAGGAGGTAAGTCTAGGAGTGAGACTGGGTACCAGGATGCTTATGCAGAGGATAAGTGAAAAAGCCTGTGAGTGAATATGCAACTGATATTAACACACAGAATTCAGCACAAGGAGGTTTCATGCTCCTCACCATGCCCAGGGACAAAATGGTTGTTGTACCTATCAAAGGGACACAGACGAGCAGTTATGTCTACACTTCCCCAAGTGTATTAAGTGATGTGGTATGGAAAGTGGGCTTTCATGTTCATCTTGGCATGTCAGGAAGCAGGTGATGGTAATGTGTAAAGACAATGCAGATGTTGGCATGCTGTAACCCTTCATGTACGTCTTTTACTTACACAGCTAATTCTGCACTGTATTATTGAGCATGTGGGGCAAGCTTTCCAGCCTATTTCAGTACAAGGGGATGGAAACTAATTGGAAGTACCTTTAAACCAGCACATTCACAGGAGAGCTGTGATCCTTTCAGGGTAGTGCAGCTCTGCACAGGCTCATCCATCCTGCTCCTTAGGTGAGTTTTGCAGCTTGCAGTAAGTCCTGTGTTGCTGTGGCAACATAACTACTAATACCTGGACTAGCTGGTTTAAGGAAAGCTTGAGCATGCCTGCATTACACTGTAGCCATAGCAATGTGGAGATAGACTAGGTACTTCTGGACAGTAACACTTAGATGCCCTATCTTTGACTAAGGACGGTAGCCAATTTCAAACAGCAGCAGGACTGGGAGACTGGACAGTTTAGAAATGACTGAAAGACCCTAAAGGTCCAGTCTCATATGCTTGCTTTCTGCAAAACCATCAGTGAATGTGACAAAACTGTTAACTCCTGGGTATAAATGAAAACCATTGACTCGAAGGGAGATTTGTCTTGCCACTGGCCTTGCACCTCTCACATCCCACATCCCTGTGCCAACCAGGGAAGCTATTATGAAGTGTTGAATTCATGCCTCTGCCTCCAGAGGAGTTACCTGGTACCTGGGCTATGAAACTCTGAGGTTTATCTGCTTCCCACTGCTAGCAGGAGGCCTGGGCACAGCAAGAAGCACAGCAAGAAGCAAGCATCCTCCTACGCAAGCTGAACTTGCAGAGACCTGTGACTGCCAGCCAGCCCTGTACCTGACAGGGAAAGAAGGAGCATTCTTTCTCTTCAGGGAGGCCAGACTGAAACCTCTCACCCACACCTACTGCATTATAGAGCTAAAAGGCTCCTTTGCTGTTCCGATGACATCATGGTCCTCTTATCCCAGTTGGGATGACATCAGTTTGAGTCCTTGCCAGATCACAAGGTTCGCAGCTACAAAATGTATTTCCAACAGGGTGCTTTCAGCATAATTTCAGATGTAAAAGATAAGAAATATGAAGCTGGGGCAGAGGTGGAGTTTAAGATCATGGATGAAAGAAATGTACTAATAGTTTGTCTGTGCCAATTGTGGCCCTCAGCAATCCCATTTCTATTCAGTCCTTCCTCACTGAAGCATTTGAAATGACTTCAGGCTACTGGCCTGCAGCTACTTCTGGGGTAGGACACGGTATCCATTCCGTATGTGTGTCATGTTGTATAACAATGGGTTGGGTGAGAAACAGATTGTTTCAGAGGGAAACTTATGCTCACACAAAAAAAAAAGACAAAGGCTCTTCATCTGTGGATTATGCACACATTAGATAAGCTTTAATTAAGGAAGCTGCTCAAAAATAACCTGCATATATAGTGAAGCTCCTAGAAAGCGATTTATCTTCCTTGGAAAGCTAAAAGGGTGAGTCAGCCCTGCCAGGGTGTATTCAAAAGCATCTCAGTGGAAAAGAAGAAATCTGCCTGTCTTATCTATCTGCCATGCGTGTATGACATCTTGGCTGGAGTACTGTGGCTGGAATCAAGTGACAATTATTACTAGTGTTTGTACAGAAACCAGGGCTCCCAGCCAAGAATCAGATCTGGTAAGATTAAGTTTTATATACTCGTATTCCATCACACCCCCCCCTTCATTTACACATTTATGTGTAAAGAAAACTCATGCTAGTCATTAACATTGACATATTCATGATACTGTGAGTCTGTATGCAGTGTATTGTCATTTTACACAGAGCAAATATCCTCTGTTTCATTTATTGTGGAACAAATCATAGATTCTTCCATGGCAGAAGAATTAAAATCACTGAGGTGGGTGGATACATAGCTATATGGATGTATAAATGGACATACATAGTCAGGACCATCTCCACATCCCCACTGAAGCCGGTATGCAAAGCTTTGCCTTCATGAACACACTGCTAAGCTTTGATGTCTCTATCTACACAGCCCACAACATCTTTTCCAGTCCTAGAGGGATGATCCCCTCACCATCTCCATCTGCTTGTCTGCCACACCTCCAGGTTTCTAGGACATCCCTTTCCCAGGCAGACAGCTCCTGTGAGACTTTCCTTGCTGTCACACAGTGCAGAGTAGGAGATATGACATCAATGTTTACGGGCAGAGGTTAGTTTTTAGGTACCAGGAAGATGGAAATGGCATGAAGCCATGACCCTAAGAAGATTTCTGATCTCTGGCAACCTTTCCACCTTCCACCTCCAAACCCACAGCTTACAGAGGGGTCAAAATATGGCAAAGAATGAAGACAGTGTTCCTATAACCTTCAGGCCCTTCTAAATGTCCCACATGCTGGTACATCAGGAAATGGGAAATGAAGAAACTTGATGTTTTCCAGATATTCCATGTGCTTGCAGCCACATACAGGCAAAGCGAAAGAAGGAAGAGGACTGACTGCTTGGTCTTTGCTTGTTGTTTGCATACTTGTCTCTCGTGATGTATCTCATTGCCCATCCTTGGAAAAATAATCACATAGGTTTGTATTTTGGAAGCTGAGATGGAGAGATCAAGAAAGAACTGACTGTTCCATTAAAAGGTCTTTCAATATTATCCTGTCTACTCTGCCATTTTCTACAGATCTCCCTTTCTTGGTGTTTCTCTGCCCACCAATATATAGAGTGTATCAACCTCCTTAATGTTCACCCTAGGATCACGTTGCTGTACACTCAGTCATCACAGATATCCTGCTCCTTTCTGTCCTTATCTAGGAGCTCCTTTTAACATGACACCAAATGCCAGAGCCCTTCCATTCACATTGCTGCCTCCTGGTATTCTGAAACCTGTGTGGCACAAGTCCAGATTTAGGATTTACACAGCTTTTACCAGAGGAGGCATTAGCATTGTCCAGGGCCTTGACATCCATAGGACTAGTGACAGTTATCAATAAGCCACTTCATAACCCAACTTCATAACCAATGATACTCAATTATTAAGATAAAAAACCCAACCCGTGTTCTCCATGCAAAGATACAGGGACCTAAAGTCATTCCTTTCTCGTGACACATGCATTAAGGTAAGGAAATCTTTCCTTCAGTTAGCTAGGTGAAGTAGCTCTGAATCAACTTGTGGTACTTGCGGGGTTAAGGTGCATCTCAGCCCATACTCTAACCTAGACTAGAGCAAATGCATGTTCCTACTGATGTAGCTCAAAGTCATAAAGAAATGTAGGCACCTGACTCCCATTGGATTCACAAGATTGAGTCACCTCCATGCTTTTGTGAGCTTGAAGTGACCTGATTTGTCTCAGAGCAGGCATTTAAGGAGCAGAATGCATCAAAGTAAACTACACCAGCTGTCTCCCCAGAAGGAGTAAAGCGTGGACACATGAGAGAGAGAAAAGGCTTTCACGCCTTGGGAAGTGAGGAAGCGATTTAGCACAGAGAACAGCTTTTTGTAACCCAGTTAAATGGTGTGAAGACACCTGGCTGCAGGATGGCATTTCTCAGCACAACCTGTCTGCGAGGCGAGGAAACAAACAGAGTTCCTTTTTATTCCTAGGATAAGTATGGTGACATTGGGTAAAACACCCTTGAGAGAAAAAAGGTTAATTCAGCCCTCTGAAGGCTTGGGCACAATGGTTCCCCAGGGTATAACCAGCAGGGTTTCAGCTTTCCAGTTTCACATCCTGTAACAATGAAGTTTCCACCCTTTCCTCTACAAGATCCTCTCACATGTAGGAAATTTGCCCTCCATTTTATGGTGCCTGGAATGAAATCAGCTGATGATGGTCAGGCAGATGGATGGATTTTATTCACTTGTGTACAGTGACTCAGAGGAGAGGTAGAAAATAATCTAAGATAGACCTATTTAGATATTTTCAGGATGCATTCTCAATAAATCCATTATATTCTCCTCACCTGCTTTATGACTCTCCCTTCTATTTGTCACCTTGTTTCTGCTAAGCTGATGATCAACCAGGGTGCCTTCTACCCCCTGAAGCTCCAGTGGTTAAAAGGAGAAAGGCTCTCAGTACTCCCTGTGCTGCCTTTACATAGAATCATAGAATGGTTTGGGTTGGAGAGGACCTTAAGATCATCCAGTTCCAACCCCTCGTTGTTCAGTTCAAAGCACCCAAAGTCTCAGAGGCAGGACCAGGTTGCAGTATGCCAAGGCGGTGCTTTTATAGTTAATGTCAAGAGCATGTGTATATCTTGAGGTATGGCCCAAGTGTGTGAGGGCACTTGAGTGCACAAGGTCTGTGTGGACTGTGTTGAAGGCCTTGGGTGTTTGGCGCAATCAACATCCATGCTCTTGCTTCATGTTGGATCCCGGCGCATACTGCGCTGTCAGTTGTGCCTAGTCTCCTTTTGGGAGGGAAATTGTTGTGTCACTCCAGAAGGAGCCAGCCAGCAGGCGTTCGCATCAAGGGACCAAAGCCTGGAAATGAAGCAGGAAGGTATCCAAGCTGCCAGTGTGCATCCTCTCCCAAAAATAGACCAGGTTGAAGAAATTCAGCAAAGGGACCAGGTGAAAAATTTCCACTGAACTATGCTTTGATTAGAAAAGCTCAATCAAAAAATACATGGTTTCTGCTGCAGATGGGCTTAGACAGAAACACAAGCCTGGATATCACTGCATTAAAGAGAAGGTTTATCTAGGCTCAGACTATGTGGTTTGTGTGGTCCCGTTTGGGGCAGTTTGGACAGTTTGATTGCTGTGTGAATTGTTTTAAACATCTTCAGAGTCTGAATGCCATGGGCAGGAAATGGAACCCTGAAGTATTGATCTCTCTCCCTCTCCTCCTTTTCTTTTTCACTCTCTTTATTTTCTTGCTTGCTTAGTTTTGGCCTCCACAGAAATGTTCAAGGAATTGTTATATACATCTGGTGGCTCCAGAGGTTAATAATATGTCCCCATGAGGGCTGGACACATTTGCTTCTGCTTTTGCTGCAGCCAAGGGCCAGACTTGCTTCTCTGAGATCTGGTGCAGAACTTCCCCAGAGTCCAGGCTTACGCAAGGTCTCTGGAGCCATTTCCACAAGATGAAGCATCTTGTGTCCTGCAGCTCCTGTCCCATTCCCTCCATGGGAACACAGGGCTGCACTCAGCTCAGGTGATGGGAAACATCCCTACTTCTCCCCAGCCAGAGTAAACCGCAGGCAGGGATTCTACAAGCCCTTCCACTGCTGGTCTCTGAGATCACCTTGATCTTTCCCTGTTGCACCTAAGAATTATAAGGAATTTTGTACTGGAACCATCAGTCCATGGGCAACTAGACTGAGGCCCTGTCACTAGCTCAGTATCTGCTTGTGCTCCTTGCCGGTTTGCCCAGAGTTTTTGCAGCCAGCAGGATAACAATGACAGGCTCAAGCCCCAAATCCATCCAGTCTCTGAACCTTCTTTTTAACCTGCCTGTTAACCTTGAGTCTCCTCTGGTACCTCCTTCTGGTAGTGACTGCCAACAAACACCATGAAATCTCTCAACCTAGTGATGACAGAGCTAAGTATCAAGTAACTCCCTCCCTGCTTGATGGTAAGCTCAGGGCTGTATTTGTTCTATTATTATTATTATATTTTAGTTTCTGTCACTGGAAATGGGGGCAATTTATCTTCTGAGAACGCATTTGCAAGTTCATTGGAGTCAAACATCCCCAGCAATTAGGAAAAGCAAGCCACTAATTCCCAATGTCTTGGAAAGCTGCTTAGAAGGTGGGCTTTGCTATTGCAGCTGTGACCTTTCCCACCCAGCACAGCCCCAGGCTTGACCACTGCACGGGTGGGCAGGGGAGGGCAGGGATGGGGCTGAAACCCAGGGTGGCAAGAAGAGACACTGTGAGGTCTGGTAAGGTGTGAGGCTAAGGGAGGGAGAAGACAGAGCTCAAAGCAGAGAGGGAAAGGAATGAAAGTAGAGAAGAGGGAGGAAGGAACGAACCAAAGGCAGGGAGAGAGGTAAAACCTGTGCAAAGCCAAGGCACTGAATGGAAGAGAGGCAAATAAATAAGAGGCACAAGAACAAAGATGTGATACAGAGGAAGGGAGAGCACAAAGGAGAGGGAAAATTACTGATCCACATCCAAAGAGTGTGACAGAGGGAGATACCAAAACAGGCAGCTAAATAGGTGAGCGGGGTCCCCTGGAGCAGGTCTGCATGACTGTGCCACAGCTGAAAGTGGTGCTGGCAGTGCCATGCCACCTTGCTGCACCACCCTAGCTATCATTTCCATGAGCACTGGGCTGGCAGTGCTAGCAGTGGAGAGGCATAAGTGTCTATCAGAACCTGAGAAGCTCTCCAGAGAAGACCTGTACGACACAGCTTCTGTCACCCAAGAACACGGGCTTGGCTGCTTGAAACCATGCCCTGTTTGTATAACTTCAGTGTTTTCCGAGCACCATAAAACTGATGAATCAGGGCTGTGATTTCAGCTGTCACTCCATAATGTGCAATACCCCTCTCCCATCCTTCAGGTAGGGCTGTCACCGAAGCACAGACATGGCTTTGATTGGAAAGATCCTTTGGGGCCACAGGCAGCTGAACAAGAGACCCAGTAGCCTCAGGGCTTAATCACTTATTCTAGAGACTGGCACTGAGCTATGGGAAATGCACGTGGCTTTGAGCCATTTTGTTTCCTAGTTTGCTCCTCCACTGTATACAGCCCTATTGAAAAATCAGGAGAAGGGAGGCAAGCCTGCAGTACCTGCTGCTGTAGACCCTTTGTGGACACTGTTAAGTTAGTGTTAGAAAGATCTCCAGCCAAAAAGAACATGTTGAATAGATGTACTAGGGAAAAAATGCCACAAGTGTTTGGATTTGCCATTTATGAAGGCTAGTATATCATAGCCACATTTAAGTAGTCACCCAGAGCTTCTCCTAAGCTTCCTGCTGCAGGAAAGTTGTTCTTTCTTTCACTTTTCCACTCCCATCTTCAAGCTGTTATTAAAAAGGGGCTTCAATAAGCTTCAGACATCTTGGTCATGAAGTCTTTTTCCTGTTCTTCAGTAAGGAAGCCTTAAAGCACTGCACATTGTAATGCTTTTTCCCCAGGCACAGAGTTTAGATCACTCCGCATCTGCTGCATCTGCAGCACAGCCATACTGTACATCCTCTTGTGGAGGGCTTTGCTCAGCAGTCCTCCTGGCAGAGAAGGTGAGGGAAAAGGGACCCCTGGTGAGGATGAGAGAATGGGTGGGCAGGCAGGGTGCACAAAGCTTATTCCACTTCTATATGCCCTTCTGCAGATGTGATATGGAAAGTGAGTTTTCATCCTGAGAAGGACTTGTGTGTCTCTGGAATAGGAACCTTCTTCCCTCAGGATGCCATGCAAAGCCAGGCAGAAAGCACTAGGAAGTATGCACAGATGACCGAACACCAGACAACGTGCAGTTACTAAGGGCCAGTTCAGGCAGCACAGCTTTGTCACCCACTGAAAGGCATATCACGATAAATCTCCCGGGTTCTCCAGGCTCTCCCTGCACACTGCAGCAGGGCTGACTCCCTCCATCTTTAACCCACCCTGCAAGAGCACTGCTTGTTACCAGTCTGTGGACATTTCCCCCAAAGCTGATTCTCTGGGTTTCTCTGGCAGTTGATACCTTTGGTGAACTGAAGAATTTTTCTGCCAGCCATCTGCATCTTGTCCATGTTGAAACATAAAATCACAGAATGGTTTGGGTTGGAAAGGACCTTAAGATCATCCAGTTCCAACTCCCCTGCCTTGGGCAGGGACACCTCACACTAGACCATGTCACCCAAGGCTCTGTCCAACCTGGCCTTGAACACTGCCAGGGATGGAGCATTTACCACTTCTCTGGGCAAACTGTTCCAGTGCCTCACCACCTTCACAGTAAAGAACTTCTTCCTTATATCATATATCTTGAGAACAGCTTGTTTCCGCTCTCTTAGTAACACTCCTTCATATATCAATAGCTCTCATACCATCCTTCTTTGCCAGATGACTCTTCCCAGCTCTCTTAAGCCCTAGTTAGAGATCTTACTTTGGTTACAGAATTTACATTTGCTCTACAGAGGAATGACTAAAACGTCTCCCCAGCTTTAATGAATAATGAAACACTATACTCACAAAAATAATAATTAGCAATATAGCTAAAAATAAATCAATGTGCAGATCACACTCCCAAAGGCAGTAGGAAAAGCTGCAGCCACGAACTTAGATGGTGCTGAAAATAGCTAAGCACTTAGGGGAAACAAAGAAGAAAAGAAAGGTGAGGGGAACTTAGGGATGGCCGGGTGTCTGACATCAATCCATACAGGTTGTTGAACAGAGTCCTGAGTCTGCTCCATTTCCTGTCAGCCTCCCCCAGATGCTATTCATCACATTTAGGAGTTAGCTGGGGTTGTCAAAAAGTTGGGTAGCCAGAGCAGGTGGGATGAGAAAGATGGAATGGAAGGATCCCAAACACTTTCCAGAGGTTCCCCAAGGGTTTCCATCTGGCTCCTAATGGTGAGCTTCCAGATGAAAGAAGAGAAGAGCCAAATGCATGAGAATTTATGATGACGACAACCGCTATTATTTCCACGTCCTTGCTATGTATCTCCCTTGTGGTGCTGGGAAAGGAAGCAATGAAGCAAGCAATAGGACTCAAGACAATGGATTGTGCTGAATACAAGGAAAAGCACAGGCAGCACACTGGTTTACATTGGAAAAACAGTTCAGATACTACAGGAACCAGATAGCTTTCTCCTAACACCATCTAAAATACAGAGCTATTTCTTTGCGGGAAAACATAATTCCTGGTTTTTCAGGAAGTCACAGGACTTGCCAGTCCAAGTTATTGACCCATTAACAGTAAAACAATAACTCCTTTATAAGACACATAGTTAAGCAAATTATAGGTCTGCTCAAATGAAGCAAAGATCATGGTATGCAAATACCTACATTATGTGCCCAGGTTATGCCATTAGTTGTACTCTACTTTTCAGATGAACTGGTCCCTCAGCCACCAAAATAGACACAAATCATGCATGCTCCATTACAATGAGTGACTTTAGACCTATCTAAAATGTTAGCTCAGGAGTGTGGATTTCTTTTTCTTTTCTTTTTACAGTAACTCTTTATTTTGTTCTCCCCAGTCAGAGATAGGAAATCATCTTGTGGAACTATCACAAACTGCATGGCACAAACACACACACATATAAACACAGTGGAGTAAGTGAGTAATTTGCAAGAAACCCATTGCCTTAAGTTAGTTTGCATAACCAATTCACTAAATCCTGCTGAAATGAAAGCAGAAACGAAGCCTAGGTACAGAATGTTTTCAAACAGATGAAATCCAACAGGACTCATTTGATCCCTTTCAGAAAGAATGAGTTATGAATCCACAGACACTTTCTGTGCTCTCTGAATTCAGTCACTAACTCAAGGTTTTGGGACCTGCCTAAGCCTTAGTAATATCTGAGAGTACTCAGCGTAGAATTGAAGCACCTACTGGGGCTTTCAGGTAACTAACGTTTTGATCTCAGTGCAAGGCAAAGGAAAAAGGTTTCCACCTGTATTTTGCTTTGGTTGCAGAAGCAATTATTTTGCAGCCTGAAGAAAATATAACACATTCCCCCAAGATGCCTGCTTTCTAGATTGTATGCTCACAGCACTTTACAAACACTCATGAATTATTAACACTTCAGTATACACTCCTATGCCTCAGCTCTAGTGGCTCAACATAAAACTTGATTGAAAGAAGAATTAGAGGGCCAGGTTTTAAGGAACGAATGGTGGGATCTTGACAAATGCCTGCTTGCCTTAATCCTATTGAAACCAGTGTGAATTAGGCACCAAGGCTCTTTGGAAAATGCTGCTAGGCTCCTGCCTATATAAATCTGATTTGTTAAGACAGTTCTGGAAATTCTGTGATACCACCCTGCCACTGTTTGGAACTAGGCTTGTAAGTATCTGCTGAAGAGTAAAATAAAGGAGCTTAAAGAAGACTTAAAGTGTTAGTAGGAAATTGGGTATTTGAAGCTTAGGAAACTCAGGGGTATAAAGGTATTACATCAAGATCTTGGTCCAATTTTCTGCAGTTCGAAAGTTAAAATACAGGAGGGAAAGGCTTGGTGAAAGAGAACAGAGGATCTCAGCTGACAGACACCCGTCCTACAGCACTGCCCTACCTTTGCTGCCAAATTCCTTTGTTATCCTGGCCCATACTTTTCACAGCGTGATTTCCTGTGGCATGTTCTACATCTCTGAGTAGCTGCCTTCAGACACCTCAAGTCTGATTTGGAGCAGTTCTGAGAACTCAGAGCTGCAGCTGACAGTAATGGGAGATGTTTTCAGATATGTGCAATTGAATATAAAAATCTACTCATAAAAGTCAGGTCCTCTCTTCCTCAAATTCAGCACATAAAATTAGGGAGTCCGGCTGACCAAACCCCCTCTTTGTGTTTCAGTTGCCCATCTGCAAAACCAGAGTAAAAATATTCAGTTATTTCCACATGGGTGTTGCAAAGATTTACTAAGTAGTGTTAGGGATGTGCTCAGAATGACAAAAAGCCCAGGAGAAAATGAGCGTTTCTGATTTCAGAGCAGAGTTTGAATAGTATTTATTGAGTGAAACCATGGGGTCACACGCTGACTTATTATGAGAGAACAAAATATTGAACAACTGCTCATTAAGTGAACATTGTCCATTCTGTGGCCTAAATGAAGTAGAAATCCCTAGGAAGAAAAATCAGATGTGTTCCTGTTATTAGAAGTGTATGGAAATACACTGACTAGAGGAGACCCTGCTCAGATTGCACAGGCAACCGCATTTCCAACACTGGCTAGTTGTTTAATACCTGACTTAGCAACTTTCTTCTAACATAGTTTCTCTGTGGTTCTTTTCACACATATACTACCACGTGTTTAGCTGAAGCATAAATCTAGTTTATAAAATCATAGACTTATAGAATGGCTTGGGTTGGAAGGGACTTTAAAGCTCGTCCAGTTCCAGCTCTCTGCCATGGGCAGGAACACCTTCCACTAGAGCAGTAATGTGAGACAATTCAACTTTTACCCCTGAGATCTTCCTCCCACATGGAGATACTGATGAAAAAGCAGTCCCAACATCATCAGTGTGCTATCTGTAATATGATGTTCCTCCCTTGTGGGAGTCATGCTTCAATCACTCAGTACCTGCCTGTGGCTTCAAAGCCACAAGTTGGCCATCCTTGAATTAGGCGAGGCAGGATTATCAGTGGAAACTGAAACGTTTTTCTTAGCAAAAACTAAATTAATAGAAGGTAAGTCTTATCTGGCAATTTAATGAGTGCACAATTACTGCATCAGGGAAAAGCCCCCGAAAGATTTAATCATTTAATATGTACAAAAAGGTACTGAACAGAGAACTACTTTGTTCAAAGGATCAGTTATATCCTCGCCTAGTTTTCAAGTAACTCAGTAGCTACTCTGCAACACCAGAGCTGGGATGGCAGGGGTGCTGCAGGGCAGGAGCACAGAGCATTGGTAAAAGTGGAGCAGAGGAATGACAGAAATCCTGTTCAGCACTTTGCTGTGCTCTGTATAACTGCTTGCTGCTCCACTGCCACTGGCAGCAAACTGACCTCCTGTTTACACCCCAGTACTTGAAACCTGTGCTTTTTAAACCCAGTGCCCATCTCCAATTCTGATTAGCTTCTCCAGGCACTTCTGTGCTGCTCACACACAAATTCCCAAGCAGCAGAATCGCTCTGTATGGTATCCTCAGAGGTACTCAGCACGTTCTGTTGTCTGCTGCGCCTGACAGCAGGAAAAGCTGAGAGGCAAGTATGCAAGAGAGAAGTTGAAAAATTACAGGTTTGGGATATCAGCATTGGTGATACTGTGTGAAGCTGAGACACAGCAAATCATATGTGAAAGATGGAACTGAATGGGGCTGGAGATGAGCAGGCAGAGGAACGAGGAGCACATTTTGCTCTCTGCAGGGACAGGTCAAACCCACAGAAGATAAAGAGCAGAAAGCAAGCCCTGTGCTGTGGCAGTGTGCACTTACTCTGAAACAAAGCCAGAAGCAGGGGCTGACGAGGGGTAGGTTGAAACCCCATCTGATTTGGGAGCAGAAGGGACTACAACATCCCCACCACATCACAAATGCTAATACAAGACCTACATTTCCGCTACCAAACATGCATCAGGTTCGACCACACCTTCACTTTGCAATGAGATCTCTTTCTTCCCTACACTGATAGCCTCTCCACTTCCATTCTTAACTGGTAGAGGGACAGTGTTCTTCCCCCAGACCTGCCAACAGGACCTCCTCTTTTGGCCACCTCCATGAAGTATCTCTGTGGATCACCTTGTGACCATCAACTCTGCATCAAACAGCCAGATGTTTAACTCCAAAGGAGCAGGAGGAAGGTCTATTAAGTTGTCGTGGAGGGCAATCTCAGCAGGAGGTCCTCAAAATAGGAGACAGGGTATCCTCATAAGGCATAGACTTCAAGTCACAACCAACAATTAGATTTGGTGGGTTTACAGTGTCATTCCTTGCTGGGAAACCTCAGAAAAACAGACGTAGGCACAACTCTTCTTCCATGCTTACAGAATGCTCATGACTTGCTTTATTTCCCCAAGAATTCTGAATCTCTGTACTGGGATTTCTGTATTTCCATTTCAGGCTCTGCTAAGAAAAACTCTCCCTTGAGCATATTAGACTGCTTTGTACCCCCCTGGCAGTAATAAACTGTTTTCTGGAGGTAATTCATGGACACAGAGGCCTAGAAGGCAACGTACCAGTTCATCAGCAGAGAACATATGGAGCAATGGTGGGAAAAATTCCCATCTATGCCTGGCCAGAAAACTGTGACCCATTTTGGGCACAGGTTTGAGGAAGGCAATACAGACATTCATAGTGTCCACAATAACAAGAGTGTATTCAGATTAGGGAGAAACCTCTGGTGTATGACTGTGCATCACCCAAGTTCTTGCCTCTTCTCAGGCTCCCTGTTACGCCCAATCTCAAGGCCTTGACCTCTTTCTTAAGCCCATCCTGGTCTGGAGCTTACGTTCCAGACTGCCTCTCCCATACACAACCTCCCCACTTGGAGATCCTTCAAGGCAGCAACCAAGAACCTAAACTTCATGAGAACACCACCAAGCTCAGGATATAAGGACCTATGGTACCATAGCCCTGCTTGCTCCCTCAACGCTCCAGCTCAGGCCTTCCTCAGGAGAAACTCCCATGGAATACTGCAGGCAGATGCACTCCCACAAGCACAAAGCAACTGGCAAATAAAGCAAACGAACTATTTGCATTTGTCAAGCTATTTCTTCCAGGTGAGGAGCAGGGAGGGAAGAAGAGAGGAACAAACATATACTTTTCCTGCCATTTCTAGATTCATTCCTCATTTGAATACTAGTTTAAAAGCTATTGGTTGTATGTAGAGAAAACAGGCAGAATGACTTCAGCCGATAATTCCACTTTCTTCTGCGCCTCAGTTTCCTCACATACAAAGGGAGTAATAACAAGAGTGGCAGGCTTGATTTGTTAAGGATCTAAGCTGACATCTTCCGACACCAGTGACAAGTGTAGTAGTAGTTTCAGTGATAACACATTTGGCCCCTTTTTGCTCAGTTCTTTTGCAACCCATTGTTCATAGGCACTAGCACAAAGGAGCATGACTCATATTACATAAAAAGCCCAATTTACAAGTATCTTTCTGGGCATATGGCAAAGGCTGAAGCAGAAAACGTAAAATGGAGACTACCTCTGAAACCTTGCTTTGACTTCCTTGTGCATGTGCCTTATAATAGCCTTTATCATATCTCCTTTTTATTGCAAGTCTCCCGCACTCCAGTTACTATAAAGGATAGACAGAGCTCACTAAGTGGGTAGCGATTTGGTATTTTCCGTTATCCTAATTTCGGGCATGGCAAAGTGCCTTATTTGCCACACATCATTCAAACCCATCACTGAATGCGGAATACTATTTCCTCATGGTGTTATTTGGCCATAACACACTTCAGGAGCCTTTATGGATGTTCTCCCAGGGAAGTAGGTGGGGTTGTTATCTCTGTTTTACAGGCAGTGAAATCAGACACAAAGAGGCTAAGGTCCAAATGGCCAGAGAACCCACTAATTTTTGGTCCCTAATTTGCAATGCCTTAGATTAGCATTTCCCAGCTCCGTGTGCGTTGAGAGCAGAACTCCATACAATGCCAGCTCTGCGTTTGCGCAAGTCAGACCCCAGGTGGCTCAGGCTGAGAACCCAGAAAATGAGAACACACCAATTAGTGGCCACCCATGGAAAACCTCATTTACGTGGCTTTTTCATATCACATAGGAACTTGTGGCAAAAGGCAGGAAAAAGCCTAATTCTTCAAGGCAGCATTCAATTGCCAAAACATGAGACCATTCTTCTGGTTTTGAACAGTCCCCTGCCTAATTCAATACATAACCTTCATCACTGGCAGTAAATGAAATAGGAGACCTATAGAAAACACCTTCGTTTATGGCAAAACTCATTCAGTCCCTAAGTGTATTCCATTCTGTGCACTGAATGAGACAGAGATCCTATTGAAAAAAACCCACCATATACCAGCATTTGATCTTACAATTAAGGACCACATCATTATGCCTATACATGAAAGAAAATAAACTAAAAATGGACAGGCAACTCTTAATTAATTCTGTATTTTAAGCGTTTGACTTTGAAAACTCAATGCATGCTTAACAAAAGTGTTCAATCTCTTCTTTTAAAAACATAAACTAAAAAGGAAGAAAGTAGGAAATTTCATTATTTGAAATCGAAATGGCATTCTCTTTCCTTACATTACAAAGGCACAACTGTTGCTTATTAAATGGCGTTAAACTCTTTCCACTCAAAGCTTTATTCCTCTGATCTCAACAGATACAGCCAAATAACAAATTAAAACCCCACAGTGTCTATTTGAAGAAGACCCCCACCAAGAAAATTCTTATCCAAACACGGAAAGCTCAGCAAAATTTGACTCAGTTGAAAAGACTGCCTTTGCCTATTACAATTTATCTCATCCCCCAAAAGTTGGGTAATCCTTACTATAGGCAGGGTGTCTTGCTCCCCCTTTTGTGTTGTGTAAAGGCTTTGGAATAACCAAACAAAAGATATCTTCCTGAGAGTTGTATGGACTCAGCACATGATAATGGAAGATACAATGGGTCAGCTTTAGTTCTTCTATATTCTGATGCAGCAATAGCCCTTCTGCTACATGAAAATATATCCAGTGAAGGTGAATATTATATCCAAGCATGTTTTATTCAAGTATTCCCAGCAACCACTGGGACACATCATAATGGGAGCAGAGGGGATTAAGCACTGAAGGTGAGTGCTGGTAGGGGTACAGCCCTCCAGTTGGGAATTTGAGTGACTGCCATATAAATGCTTTGAGACAGTTCTTGTGAGGCAGGTAGAAGAAACCACCAACTGATAAATCCCTTGTAATAATTCTCTCCCAAGTATAATGATAAAGGAACCTCAGTGTGGAGTTCCAGCAGATGTCTGTGTTCAGAAGACAGCTGTTGGAGCTAAGTGTAGGAAGAAGGTGATATGCCTTGCAGAAACCATAGTCTTAAGTCCACTAGAAAATATGTGGAGATCTAGGCACCTCAGCATCACAATACACCAAATAAATGCCTTTTGAACCTGCCTATCCCAAAGATGGAGCAACATCTAAATTGTTTGGGTTTAGGCATCTTGTTCTGGTTATCAAGGAGGCATCTTCTGTTCTGGACTCCAAGCCGTGAATCCCTGCCCAGAAGAAGACAACTGTAGTTCCTCTCTGACAGAATGCAGTAGATAGTTACTTACCTAGTATCTCAGTGGAGAGACTAGCTTCCCTGAATTATGGGAGATGTTCTCCCCTGTCTTAGTTTCCTCCCACAGAAGACTGTTTAGAGTAAGCTGCTCCTAGCTTTTCCAGCTTAAGCTCTTAGGCTTTTTTCATGGAAGAATTAAATAAGCATGAGGCTTATTTAAGAAAGAACACAGAAGTAAATACAGCTTTGTAGCGTACTGGTTAAATACTCATCTTCAAGAGGACAGACTGGGTCCAGTTCCTGCTCCAGTGAATATTTGATATTAATCATACAAAAATAGTGTTGAGAGCATACAAGAGACCACTTAGTCCATCCTCTGCTCCAGAAGTACATCCTGCAGCCCTGCAGTGATTGAAGCTGCTATAGTTTCCTCAGACAATCTATTCCAGTGCCAGCACAATCCTTTAGGACTCTTCCTAAGTTCTAGTCTGAATCACTCTGACATCCCATTAAAGACCACTAGTTGTTTTATCCCCCTGGGCAGGAAGAACAGATTATTCCCATTTTCTTGCAGTTGCCACACTAGCATCTTGACCGCTCTCAGTCTTATTCCTTTTAGGTTAAGCAACCCTAATTATTTCAGTCTTTCCCTTGACCTCCAGCAATTCAGGCTATCCCAGTCTCCACTCTATCTCACTGGACCTCACACTTCCTTAGAGTACAGTATGAGACTAAGGCATGACGTTCAGTACATGACTAAGGCATGCCATTTCAGCTGAGACTTACATGTGCTCATCAGAGCTGAAGGCTTATTACGTGTGTCTTACAGATTATACTTCTATTTGCACTACAAATGTAAGAGGACATTTTCCATTTTGACATTAAAATGATGTTCTAGACTAACTCTGAACTTGTGGTCCTCTAGAGACCGTCTCCCCTTCTGAAAGATAGCCAGCTGACCTCTTGGCTCCATTAATCATTCCCATGGAGAGTACTTAACATTCACTCTGATGCTGTTCAAACCAGGTCCTCAGTTTGACAAGTTTGCCTTGATTCCAGTAATTTCCACCAGCCTATACCTGGTTCGTGCCACCTGCAGAGTTTAGAAAACACTTTCTCTAGACAGTCATGAGGTTGAAACTAAAATGTAAAGTACAACGTATTTAATGGAAACATGAAACACCAGCAGGCCACAGCTCAAACTTGCGGCAATTCGCTCGATAGAATCTTCTGTTTAGGCAGAAAATCATTGAGTAGGATTATCTACACCAGTTCTGCATCAATGCTGTAATGTTTTCCTTTGGACCATGTTTCTTTGGTTCAGTTATGACAAAAGGCTGTGAGATAATGTCAAAATCCTTACAAATGACAAGGTATGACAACTACTTCCCCTGTACCCGCAAGGCTTGTTACAGAAGAAAGCTAAATTAGTTTGACATGATCTATTTTTGACAGATCTGTGCTAGCTCCTAATAATCTCCTTTATTTGATTATTTCCACCATTTTTTTTTTCCAGAAATGAAGTAGTCTGCAATTTCTTATCTTCTCCTTGTTCTTATTCAGCCTCCTGACACCTCATCCAGCCCTCATGAGTCTTCAAAGCAGTCAAAGCTCATGGTTCAGAGATTGCTTCCATAAGCTTTGTAAATAAGCTAGGATGATTTGAAACAACCATGTTCTGCCACCAATACATCGTGACTTGTTCTGCCCTTTTCCCAGATCCTGACCTTCCTCCTTTGTGGCTCCTATTAATTGTTTTTTAGGGGAAAATATATATATATATATATTCACCATGTATCTGGGTAAATGCTTTAATCAGAGTGTTTCCAGATAAAAAGAAGCTAGTACATTCCCTTCCTCTTGGATGTATTCTGTGCAGACACTTGACCTGTGTGCTGTGACAAATTCACTCATTTTGGCTGTGCAAAGAAAGCAACTGAAAGAACACTTGGTTTATGGATCCCATGGTAGCTTAGCTGTTAAGGAGGTATTGAGCTGGCCATTGCTTATAAACTAACCTAAGGATCACCTAGGCATGCCACTAAGCAGCCTTTAAATGTTTAGGGGACTTTACAGGTGACTTAAGGCACCTCCACAGTTACAAAGGAAGTTCTACAGCCTATGACAGACACCTCTAAGAAGGTAGCTCAACTTCCAACAATCCTTTATTTCTCAGTTCAGAACAATGGTAAAATACTGTGATACCTTTCAGACTCCTCATCAGTCACACCCCAATTAAAAAGTAATGGAATTCTACAAGATAAGGCATAGTCTTACGATATCTCTTCCTGAACTATGGAATTGTATGAAGAAGACAAAGACCACAAAGAAGAATTAACTGAACCTTTAAAGAAAGATTTGTTAAAAATTCCTATAAGTCATTAGGGCTCATTTTGCATTAATTTGTCCATTCTTTTGTCTTCCACAGAGTCTTGTACACTAGCATCATAATGGAGGGTTCTTTTTGCTGCGTATGTAGTTTTATCAAGTAAGAGGGAGCTTCAGGTATTGACTCACATATTAACTTTGCTAACTATCCTCTGGAAGTTATCCGCTTTCCATTTACCTCATGGAGTTCTCAGCTTCAGTTCCTCAGTTATTGGGGGTGGGGATCTTTTTTCCTTCTTCCATTTGTCCTTTCTTTAGGATTTAATCTCTTTCAGCTGCTATTCTGACTGGAGTTTAAGGAAAGGCCATTTACAAGATCCTGTGCTTTAGGTGAGACTGGTTGCATCCTTATCATGCTTTTGACTGCTATTTTAATGGAAAACATCAAACACCAATTGTGAATGTCTGTCCTCAAAACTCTGTGTAGGGCTTGAAGTTTCTCTGGGTCTTACATGGGAAATGAAAGGGTTAAAACGACTGGTTTTCCTCTTTGATCAGGAAAAGTGTCCATTCTGACAGGTCCAAATTCAGCCTGTGCAATCCAGGTCTTTGCAAGCTGCCAGCCTAACTACTCCAACATAACAAGCTAGGAATGAAAGCCTTGACCCGAAGAAAGGTGCCCCCAGTTCTGTGGAACAAAAGCACCATTTCAGTGTAGCTCTCCAACCTATGGTGAAGTGTTCCTCCTGAGTGTCCCTCCTTTTGGCCCAGCTTCTAAGAGCCCCTTTGCCTTAGTTCCCCATCATTATTTATAAATCCACCACTGAATATCTTACTCCTAAAGCAGACAGAAGAAAGGATGATAGAAGGAGAACAATAGTCAGTTGAAAACCATTGTGGTTTACATCCTGCTGGTTTCAATTTGGACTAATATAAACGGCTGGCATCTTGTGCAAAAGAGCAAAGCATGGTACCATGCTGCCCCAACCTGCCTGCCCTTGAGTACTTAACATTGCAGATTTATCAGGTCATTGGATACTATTAATAAAAGAAATGGATTAGACACCATTCAATAGTCTGATGAATCGGATGCCGATTGATAATAGTCTTGACAATTACAAGAGTAATTGAAACTATAAATTAGACCTCACCCATTGTTAGAAACCACCCCCATTCATAAAAACACCCTGAAGTTCCTGAGACCACGATTTCACTCCCAGGCAATTATGGGAAGAGTAGAATAAAACTAGCTTCAGAGCTAGGTTCACATCCAAACACATTCCCCTGCATCACTAAATTTTCGAGGCATTCAAACCATGTGAGAAGGATTCTTTTAGAGCCCATTAGCTTTACTAATCCCCAGCCCTTACAGAAAGGTGTACTCCTACCAAAAGAATGTTTAAATATCGTGAGGTGTCCCAGCTCTCTATAAATAGAGATATATTGGAATTATGGCTGGAATTAATTCAAGAAATTTCAGAAGATGAGTGATGAATGGGACTGACATTTATTGGTTATAATTCAAATGAATATAAGTACATCCTGGCTCCTCTTTCAAGGCATCGAAGCCAACCAACTCCAGTGGGAGGAAGGCAGGCTCATGACATCCTGTATTGGACCAACAAAATGGCTGGAGCGCAATCTGCCATCCAACAGTGGCATTAGTAGCCCAGGGACAAGCCCAGAAGAAATGAATCCTCAAGAAAGCAGGAATGGTGATACTAGTCTGTACGACATCCATTGCTCCTATAGCAGCCATACTCTTTCCCAGCTAGGGCTGGGCAACCTTTTATCTTTGCTGACAGCCATAGGTGATAGGTGAAGATGCACCACCTTGCTGTCTCAGTCTATAGGTGCACATCTGCAACAGCTGCCCAAGTGGAGGAGAACTGGGAAGTCACAAAAGCAACAGGAAGCAGAAAGGAAGAACCCATAAAGTTTTCCAGCGCCCCTTCTGACACCAGTGCCAGGAAAGGTGAAAGGAGTAAGACCCTGGTGATAGTGGCTGATGCTGCGCAGGAGTCCCCAGGAAGCATAGCCCAAAAGAGGGCTGGTACTCAGCTGCAGGGGAGAAGCAGCATCAGCAGGACTGCATGGTCAAGGGAGCAGGAGGAAGGCGAGGAGCAGAACAGACGGGCAAAAGAGACAAAACCAGTAACAGGCAGAAACAGCAGGATCAGGGTAACTCCAAAAGTCTAAATTCCTTTTGTCACAGTAAAAACAAATCGCTATATTCATTACACCCCATACACATACTGTAGGTTACTACAGGCTGGATCGTTATGATGGTAGGGGAGGAGTTAGCAAACTGGTGGATAGCAGGGAGAAAACTTCAGTTGTAGGCCTACTCTCAGGATCGGGCCCATAGTAATAAAGCCTGGGTCTGGGAAGAAAATCAATGTTTTCTGTTAAAGGAACTCAAGTGGCTAATAAACATCCCAGCACTGCAGGAGTGACTGAGGATGGATAAAGCAATGCTTCGCTTTCCTAAAGCACCTCTCACCTGAGGGCATATGAATCCTCTTTTTTTCCTTTCACACACTTTTAGATTCCAAACTGAAGCAGCATCTTGCAGAGGCAGCCATGACAGGCAGAGAAACTGTGCTTAGTTCAAGTCAGAAAACAGGTTAATAGCATTGCTAAGAAGAGAAACCAGCTCTCCTGAAAACAATTCCTATCTACTAACTACTGGCCTGTGGTGCTGGCAACCATGAAAAGCCATGGAGTTTTACACACACGCTCAGCAGGTGATAGAGAGAGCCCTAAGGAAATATAAACACCTTCTCCACATGAGGCCATCAGAGCTCTGAGGCTACATGTCACCTCCCGGTGTGCTCAGGAGGATCTTAGAATTATAGAGTAAAGGAATGTGGATGGATTCCAGACTTTGGCTTTGGATTTCAGGTGCTGAAAGGTGTTTCAAGCACATACCTGCTCTGGTATTCCCACAGCAAGATATTCTAGTATGTCCACCAGCAAGGCACGTGCAGCTTCCACTGGGCCTTTCTGGATGACCGACCTCTCCTATGGGCTCTTACTGGGCTATGGTTGCTGCCTTACAGGTGGACACTGGGCCTTCAAAATGCAGATGCAGCCAGGTAGGGACTGCTGCCAAATCTATCCCCAAGACTTGTCAGACTCGTAGCAAATAGGGGAGTCACACAACTCCCAAGACTTCCAATGGGCATCAACACAGAGATCTGCCACCAAAAGGTTTCCCATCCTCATGTCTTTAGCCTGGAACTGTCAGCAGAGTTATCATTCATTCTCAAATCCAAACAAAGCCCTCCTTTTGTAGGAAGGAAGCCCAAAGCAATGAAAGAGAGAGATGCTAGTCATTTACGTGCAGGAGGAGGTGACATCAGAAGAGTGGTAGAGAAGGAAGTCCATGCAACTCATGGAATGAACAAGTGGTAGCCAGTAATGCAGCACCAGCCTACTGGGAGCACGCAGAGGTCTCAAGTTACGTAAGTGTGGTGCTTCTGCTTCATACTATCTCAGCCAGAAGCAGAGGGAAACTTCAGACTATGCCTGCTGGTTTACCTGTTAAAACACTGATCCCTCAGCATATACATGCCTGCTTGGTACAGAGTAGGCAGAGCTCTCTTGTACCCCATGTCCTCTGCATGTGGAGCAGATGGGGGTCATTGAGAGGACCACATGCCTTCAGCGGGTATACACATCCCACATGTATGTCATGCAAGACCATCAGACCATGCTCCTTCCATCTCACAATGGACAAAGGGCCCAGTTCACCTTTCCACCAGCACAAGAAGACCTTGCAACTTGGTAGCTGCCAGCAGTGGGGAATTCCTGCTCTCTGGGAAAAGGGAAGAGGGAAATATGCCTACTAGATCCTGGGGTGGCATCACAGAATCAGCTGGCCTGAAACGAGAGCGGACTTGAGGTGAAACCTCTTTAAGCTTCCTCCTTTTAAGTCAGTCAAAGCCTGGAGGATGAGTCCCTCTCATCCCTCATCCCCAAGCAACGCCCATCCTCTCATGCATGGGCATGAGCAGAACCTGGAGCTAGAGCCCATTTTCTTATCCTGAGGCAAAAGCAGCTCTGAGATTATTTGGCCACCCTCAGCACTGGGCCAGGACAAGCCCTCAGACAATACATGTTGGTTCCCTCGGCTGCACATGGTACCCAGCAGATACGAGACAACGCATCCCTCTCAGCAGGGATGTCTCTATGTACTAGTGAGTGCTGCCTGACAGAGTTTTTTGCTGGGACTCTCACTCAGGAGCAAGTGGCAATAGGCAATTTGGATCAACAGACTGGTTTCTTTCCCACTAAGCATTAACGTTGTCCTTCTCCCCCTGGAAACTGCCTGCAATTAGTTCCCGAGGAGGGGGTTTGTCTGTGCCATTAAGAACAGTTACATTATGCGATCTAGGAGAAATCAATGTCTCTAATAGTCTGCAAAGGCAGCAGAGGAGGAGGAAGGGGCGATGGGTGTTTCTCTGGAGACACGGTTCTCAGGAGAAACCCCAAGGGTATGGCCGCAGGAAGAGAACTAGCAAGGACCTGGATTAATTAAACTTCCATGCAGCAGCAATTGCTTACTGGAAGAAGCACAAAAAGCGCTGGGTGCCTTTCGGAAAGGCGGAGGCAGTGGCGAGACTCCTGAGGTGCAGATGAAGAGCCTCTGTCCTCCAGTCAATGGTCTGTGGTGATTTACACCATGCTGGCAAGTGGAGGGAGGAGGGGCATGGATGGACACCTTTCCTTTAAAATACCTCTTTTTCCTCTCTCTGTGTTTAAAGGCAAGAGCACGACTCGCAAGTTTTGAAGCATCTGGATTGTGAGGCATAATGAAGTTATTCTAAATGAGGTCTGAGACACTTTAATATCCTGAGGTGAGGAAAACCTTTAACTCCGTGTTCATCTTCCCCCTCTCTCTTTTTCTCCATTTCCTCCTTCCTGCACATCTCTGCAGTTCCTGGAATGACAAGACACCTCACTGGCTGGCTGTAATCGCTACAATAGTTCCCTAATGCTTTCTCCTCCTTCCCTGATTGCATTAAACCACATCTTTAGAGGTACAGCCCTGTTTATTCATGCTGCTCGTGTGGAAGGGGAAAGAAATGCAGACTGCCTCTTCCCCTGCTTTGATTTGATGGGTGTGGCAGGTTCAAACCTTTGCAGCCGCTGGCTCTCCAGCGCGGGGGTGAGGAGGAGAGGACGGAGCGGAGCGGGAGGGAAGCCATCGGATACGGCTGGTGATGAATGAGACTCATCTCACCCACAAGTGGGAAACCTGCTTGCAGGTTATTGTTTAATCACTCATGCAATCCAATACTGAGCACATACCCCCATAACGTCCATCTGTTCTAGTATGCGGTGCATGCAACACTTGCATCTCTAGCCACCTATCTAACGACCCAGCCCTGCGTATTACTGACTGCATCTCTCACTGCCAGTACAGGCTAAACCCAATTCTGACCCAGCCTTTTGGTTCTGCCACCTTTTAGCTGAGCATTTTGTGGGTACAGATTCAGAGCTGCAATCAACTGTAGGCAGAAATGACACCACCAAGCTATCTACACCTCTCATGGGTGGGCACAGTCATTCTTCACGTTGGCATCTCACCCACAAGAAAGAATAATCTGCAAGGTACTGAGTGTGTGAACGCATCTCCCTTTGAGGGGTGGGAGGACAGACACACACAGGCACACCTAGACACAAACGTGAAGAGGTTCCTTCCACACCCAAGCCTGCAATTACCACATTTTGCTGTTTAGCTGCCAGAAAGGCGGGACACCAGAGGCTTCCCCTGCAAAATAATTTGAGGAGAGCTGTCTTTATTTTGAGAAGGAAACTCCTGCCTGTGCTGAAGAGCCCATTCTATCTTTTACTCTCTGTAAAAGGTCTGGGTGGGGACAGAGAAAGAGCACAAGCTGAAAACCGAGGTCCTTTTATCCTCACCAAATTCAAGCTTCCTCTGGTATATCCCCAGCTTTGCTGAGCGAACTGCTATGCAGTCAGCTTGGTGACTGTGCTGTGTGTTCAGGTATAGGAGCAGGAGTTGGGGCTCCGAGCCCAAGCAGCATCCACCAGATATGCATGGGCTGGCACGCTCAGGTTGCATGGCTGCAGTAAGGATCAGGAAGCATGTGTGAACCAGTGCCTGTGTGTTTGTGCATGTATGTGTAGTACAGATGCGAGCACGGGGGGATGTGTGCTGCACATGCACGCGCAAAGGGGTGTGTACCATGCGGTGGATTAACGTGCGGAGTGGGAAGAGAGTGCGACCAAGAGACCCGCATGCCATGCAGTTCTGCGTGTGTCAGAATACAAAACGACAGGAGTAAACCCCACCAGGGTGTAAAGAACAGATTCAGGGGCTCTAATGCCCAACCTCTGCTGGTATGGGCTAAATCATCCCCTTTTCCCAATAGCTCTCTTCTGACTCTGAAGAATCCCAGAGCTACCTACTTGGTTTTAAAATGTGCTGTGCACCTCCACCCACCGCTCTGTCACTGCCTCCCTGTCTGCTTTTCCTTCTCCTCCTCTGATCTTTCATCCCATATCTGCCAGCGGAACGTGCTTTGCTGGCTGGCTGCAACGTGTTCCCCCCCACCCCCCATCCTCCAGCCATCCCCACCTCCCTCCTGATTTTGTGACCGTATCATTAATTGTAAAGCATTTGAAAGACCTGCATGGGGGAAAAACCAGAGGATGACGCAGGAGCTCATTCCATCCTGTTCACCTGCCCCTCCCCAGCATTGTACAGAATCGCTCCTTCGTTTGGCTAACACATGCATCTCCATTCAGAAACACACTTTAACCTGGGTTTTCTTTCAACGCGGTGCTGTTCTGCTGGAGTTACTCACATCTGTGTTAGGCTATTGCTCCAGCATACTGCAGTGCTATATTGTAAGAGATACAGACACATACGCATATAGAAAGTAACCAGTGTGGTGTTGTACCTAAGTTTTGCGCTCAGAACAAGAACCAAAGCTCCTTGTCACTATCCACAGATCCGCAATCCGGGGAAGTTGCCAAAATGCCTTACAAAGATATTCCTGCCTCAAAGTTCCAACTGCATAAATCCAGCATCCTCCCAAGGAAGTCCAAGAGGTTCAGCCAAAATAGGCTCTCTTAATCAGGAGCAGGTTTGGGTTTTCACACAGAATAAAAGGGGGAAGGGAGAGGGGGGAATGATCCAAATAGCTTTTTATCAATTTCATTATCATTTTGCACATAAAGAATGTGGCACTGAACGCTAGCCACCACCCAAACCCTGTCATCACCCCAATTCCCTTACAGCAAAAGCCAGGTGGTACCATTAAAGAGAATGAACTGGTTTCCAACAGGTTCACACCAGAGCTGCACTTATCCCACCCGAGTTCGAAGCTAACAGAGGCGTGGTCCTCTGTCTCTTTACCAGCTGGTGCACAGTTGTCTAACTGGTTGTACTATGAATGGTATGGCAAAGGGGGTGACTCTCCCCCCTCCCCTGGCTAACGCTTTTGTTAGGAATTAATTGCATTTTTCACTATAGCATAGGTTGGAAAAGAAAGCTTTGGGTTAATTCTTGCTTGGATTGTTGTAACACAAAAACACGAATGCACCTGTGCTGCGAGCACATGCACATAAAGCATCTCCCATTCATCAGAGCCAGGAGCAATAGCGAGTGTGCTGACCAGGGATCAAGGCTCACTGGGCATCCTTTCCTTTTTTTTTTTTTTGGCATAAGATGAAGAATTGCTTCCTTTATCTCCAAGGTAGAGCCAGATCTCATCACGTTTCCTGCCAGCCGCACCCCCCCACCCCAGCATCCACACCCTCAGAACCCACAGACAGAAAATCTCAGGCAATACAAGTGCCCACTATTAAAAAATCAGAAGAAGAAGAATAGAGGGGGGATCCTGGTAGCTCCCCAAGTGTGGACGTAGGCCACCCCCCTTCCCCACATCACCAGCCCCGAAAAGGCAAAACAGTCACGTTGCAGGGTGTGAAAAGAGCCTTCAGTCTCAAGATGCTGAAGGATCGCAAAAGAGACGCCTGTCTGCTGAAAGCAGCTGAAATTTCCTCCCCCAGCCCTTACCCCAGCCCCTGCCCCAGCCCCTCGCATGCTCAGGCAGCCACGCGCCCCACGGGCAACCCGGAGATGTCTTAAGAAACACACAAAAAGGAATCTTCGCCTCTACCTGTTTTGTTCTTCTCATACAGCACAGCATGATCGTATTGTCCCCTTCCTTCCTTCTTCTTCCTTCCTTCTCCTCTCTCCTTTTCCTCTTCTGCCTCTTATCTCTCCCCCCCACCCTCTCCGCTCCCTCCCTCCCTCCCTCTCTCTGTCTCTCCTCTCTCTCGCTCACACACACATACACTCACACACACCAGGGCAGTTAGCGGCAACTGTAAGGTCCACAGCTATTGCTCATCACACATGCACACGCTGCCTGCCTGCCTGCCTGCCTCCCTCCCTCCCTCCCTCCTTCCCTCCCTCCCTACCCTTCCCAGAATTGTTCCAGCTCTCCCTGACTCGTCACCTCCCCACCCCACCCCCACCTCACCATCACTCCCCCCCCCCCCCCCAAGTCCCTTGCCAGCCTCATGAATAATTAAAACCTCCAATCTGGACCCAATTACCCAACGACTTCCCCACCGCACAGAGGAGAGGGGACACTGCGGGCTGCGGGGGGGTGGGGGTGTGACTGGGACATGCAGGGTGAGGAGGGGACCCAGGCAGGCTCCTGACACACACACACCCCCTCCACCCCGGCGCACATGGCCACTGCTATGTGTATGGGGTTTGTGCATGAAGGGTGATGGATGGTGTGGGGTGAGCACGGGGGGAGAAGAGGGACCGGGGGGTATATGGCATGCACAGGTGACTGCGTGCTGTAGGTGGGAGCTGCGGGCTAAATGGGAATCAGGGAATATGTTAAAATGGCTGTGGAAAGTCCCCCTCCCCCCCCGCGGCATGCTCGCAAACATATATGTAGGTGTTGTCTTCTTCGTGAGTGAAGGGTTGAGAGACCTTATAGCAGCCTTCAATACCTAAAAGGCACCTGCAAGAAAGCTGGAGAGGGACTTTTTACAAGGGCAAGTAGTGATTGGAGAAGGGGGAGTGGGTTTAAGCTGAAAGAGGGGAGATTTAGATTAGATATAAGGAAGGCGTTCTTCCCTGAGAGGGTGCTGAGGTGCTGGCACAGGGTGCCCAGAGAAGCTGTGGCTGCCCCATCCCTGGCAGTGTTCAAGGCCAGGCTGGACGGGGCTTGGAGCAACCTGGTCCAGTGGAAGGTGTCCCTGCCCATGGCAGGGGGCTGGAACTGAATGAGCCAACCCAAGTCATTCTATGATTCTATGAAGGCATAAACCCTGTATGGTGAAGTCATGACAACTTTGCCCCTTGTTCCCACAGTCCATCCTATAGACCTTCCACAGGCAGCAACCATGATACTCCTGCAAAAGACCTTATTTGTTCACAATTGCTTCAAAACCTACAGAAATCATCCCTTTCCCTTCCGGAGAGATCTCACGTAATTTCAGCGTCTCAGTAATTTCTGTGTCTATTGATCACTGCCTGCAAATTGCTGTAACCTAGTATGAGGAAGACGTGTGTGTCCACGCTCCCAACTACCCTCCGGGTGTGGAAGTAACAGAACTGGGTGGGTTTCCATGCAGAGAAGGGCCCGAGTGAACGCTGATGCTCACACACACAACCAAGCACACGTCTTGAAAGTTATAACAGTGTTTTCTCAGAATATATACGAGGAGGATAGCTATCTCTGTCACTGTGAGAACATATTCCAAGACAAGAGTTAAACTGAAGTATGACAATGTTGAGCATGTTAAAAATATAAAGAGACTGCTGGATTTTTAGGATTTAATATACCAGAATTCAAATGTAGCTTATTTTATTCACTGCGTCTGGGAGGCACAGTCAGATGCTGTTCTCTTTTTTAGCACTAATGTCACTACATCAACTTCTCTGCCACACCATGGAGTTACTTCTAATACATTTTTAATGCAAAACTGCCCTCAAAAGAGCAAAATTAAATGTCATAGGTTATTATTAAGGCCTTTGCTCTTTAAATATCTCCATTTGTACATTATTAACACAACTATTCACACACATGTACACGCTTGTACAAATAAACGCGTACATATATAGCCACAGTTTCTGGAATACCCCTCAGAACAGACTCCTCCATAATCATATTCAGTTGCTATGACATCATTGCAGTTCCCAGTACCCCATATCTTTTTAAGCAGCATTTCAAAGAGGATCTAACTAGCTATCTGCATCTGTTTGCAATTTAAGGGATATGCCTCTTAGGGTCAAGCAGGTATCAGCGATAGTCCTGGTTTTGCAGCCTAGAAAAGGGAAATAATGGTATGATAATGATATTCAGAGAAGATACTAAACTGGGAAGAGTTGCAAACAGCTGACACAGAGCAGACCAAAGGATTAAATAACAAAAATCAGATTCAGCTTTCAGAGAACAAGAAGGCAAACTACGCAATCATAAAAGAAGATGGGTAAGAAGTGGAGCAGCAGAAAGCAATAGGCATGCAAGCTGAGGAAGGGGTGTCTGTGGAATACATCACTGCTGACAGCACCATGCCAAGGCACAGTGGAGCAGTGCAGTGGTGCTTTGGAATATGTCTATGGGACTTAGGACCCTCTGCCCCTGCTGCAGGATTTGTAGGGGCTCATCTCCACGATGAAGCTGGTGTGTCATGAGCTTGTGGGCACTTGCTAACTCACACGGCTGTTCCCATGCCCTTGGGAGATGGGACTCCTCTCGTCAAACATGTATGTCCCCATCTGAAAGCATCACTCTGGGCTCCCGTTGGTGACAACAAATTGAAATGGGAACTCTGAGGGTGTGATTCAGCTCATCTTAAAGCAGGAGCCTAAACTAGGTCAGACGAATCACACTTCAGAAGTGTTTCAGAAGCTTGTTTTCTTCTCGCTGACAAGGCCTTCTTTAGGGAACCTCCCAGCTGTAGGGAGCCCTGCTGAGGAAAGCCTTCCCACCCTCAGTGCTTCCCAGACACCCACCAGAGGAGGAGCAGCGCAGGGCTGCATTGGTGCATCCAGCTACGGTCAAGCCACCTTCCTGCACACAACAGGGCAGTTGCTCACCACCTTCAGGCAAAGCCAAAGGCAGCACCACGTCTCTTCTGCTCAGCCCCATGGGCACCCTATGCTTTAGCTTATTGCAAACCACTTTTTCCACATAGACAAAACCTCCTTAATAGGTTTTCCATGCACACAGCGTTCGTTGTGAGTGGCCACTGCAGAGTCATATCTGAGTTTCCTCTGAATTAATCTTCTTATGTGGAAGAGCCATAAGCTAAGACACAAGTTTTCAGGGCATATCAGTTCCTAATACCCCCTTCTTTCAAAACAGTATATTTAAAAGCTGGAATTTCAATTATTTAGCCAATTATATGGTTCTTGCCCTTGCCCTGCCTTTTTGGCTATGTTATCACTTCAACCTGTAAGGTAAATTATCAGGTAACACAGAAGGAAAAAAGGACAAGTCCACAGCAATGAAAAGGCTGAAGGGAAAGAGAAGGGATTAGGCACAAATTTCAGCCAGGAATTAATGAACATCATAAGCAAAACTCAAGGGCAGAAAAGGAGGGGAATCTCCATTTCCTGAAGTCACCAAGTCAAGATGGCATGTTTTCATCCAAACAACACTTTTGTCTCTCTACTGCATTGCCAATACAGGCTCATTCAGCTCTTCTTCAGAGTTTCTTTGTAACACTGCATCATGCAATGTAGACATGCCCCGAAAAGCCCCTTTGACCTCGGCTTTTGAATCTACACAAATAAAAGGAAGAGCTGTTCTGAAGAACAACATGAATGGGGAGCTTGGGAAGCGGGATGGAAGGAGGGGGTGAACAAGAACCATAGATTTTAAAAGCTTTATCTGTGAAACTTGACTAAATGACAGCTAAGGAGGTGGACAAGTGGGGTATAGCCATAAACTTCAAGAAGGGAAAACAGCCATTTGCAGTGATATACAACACACCGTTTGGTGCACGCTGCATGTTCCTTCACTGTGAAGCAGAATATGGTTTGTAATTATCCAGAGGAGCCCAAGATATTCAAAGCATATCTTTGATTCAAAAGGGTCCAGATCATTTCAAAGTAAAGAGAAGTATCAGTGGTTGTTACAGAACAGGGTGAGTAGACTGAGAAACACAAAGCAGTGCTTCTTCCCTGTCCAGTTCTTCTGCAAGACTTAGCAGTGCCTGAAGTTGCCCCAGCAGCTCAAGGTCCACACTGGTTGAAGGAAAAGGCATCTTCAGTACAGCTGCTAATTTAGGTTCAATAGTAACAGCTTAGATCTGGGTTTGAAGAACCACCTAGTTTCAACCTGCTCCTGGGCCTGTAATCAGGCTGATTCCCTGGGCAGATGAAGTCAAATAAAGGAGGAGGCAGATAGTTTTCCTGTAAGAGCTGTCCCAGTGGTAAGATGCTAAAGTGAAGAGGCGTCTGTTCAAGAGAAGTACTGTGAAAGTCCCGTTACTAGGGATATTTAAAGCTTCAGTAAAAACAGCTCGGAAGTGAGTGACTTGCCTTCATTGGGAGAGAGACTGGGTTTTCTCTCTATTCATATTTTACACATATAGTGGTAGCCTCATCTTTTGTTAGCCAACTTTCATTCAGAAGGGAAAAAAGCCAATTTTATAAGGATTTTTTAGGATCCTCATTTGAATAGGCATTCCTGAAAATCCCACTGGTGGCCCACTTGCAGTTTTAGTTTCCCCAGTAGTTTTAAAGCTCTGGTCTTGTTTGACCTCACTTTCAGTCATCTATGGCTTAATGGCACAAAATAGTGCAGTGCAACACTAGGATCAAACTCCCATCCTAAATGATTTAGACATAGCCATGAATCTCCTCAGAGGAGTTCCTGTTTTTCAGTGTAAGGACCTCTTATGTCAATTTACCTTGGATTTCAGTTAATCCTAAATTATTAATAACAGCAAAGGACAGCCTGCTTTCTTTTGACCTGAGACTGTTAGTATGTCACAGGCTGAAATAAGTGACTTTAAAGCCATGATTTTTCAAAAGCCACAATGCCATTTACTCTTGCAGAGAAGTGTTCAGAAGATGCCAACTCAGGAACACTCTAACTCATTCAGTGCCTTTAATGACTGCTCAGTTGCTCATCCTCCAAGACACTGAACACACATGACATTAGCTCTTGTTGTCATCATGCTAGTCCAAGAGAGATGCACAAGTGCTCTGCATTTATTCCCTGTGATTTCCATTTCCCTTCCCATGCCTGCACAGCTGGTCTCACAGCACCTGACTTTACAATAGGAAACATAATAAGAAATTGCCTCAATAATTTCCCTGTTCTCATCATTCTTATTAAAACTGTGGTTTCTGTACATTGTGTGGCTCATACAAACTGGAATTTCTGGGCGGGAGCAAGGGTAGAAAGATTTTTAACATGCACAAAGAATGGCCTGTACAACCTCCAGGTCAAGGTTAATTATTATTACGCTTCAGAATCATCACAAATGCAAACACAACAGTTCAATCCCAGCACAGCTTAGTGCTGAAGACCGTAACTCTTCAATAAAATGAAATCTCATCTGCTTCTCTATCAAAAAGCAAAATTTCAGCACAGAAAGCAGTCAACCTCTTAGCTATTATTCTCTGTGTAGTTATGCCCTGCCATGAGCGAATGTGGTACTTTACAAGCCAAACCAAATAGGAGACAGAATGACCCAGCAAGCCTCTTCCTTCTCCAGGGACCCTTCAGCATGTGCTGTTGGGTATATGCAGCAGTCCCTTTTGCTGTAGCACAGGGTAGCAAAGCAAGCGTTGAACCAGGAGCTCAGCATGGGCCAGTTTACCCTGCTTCTGAGGCTGGCTCCATCATTCACTAAGTCCTTAAGTGCTGTGACAATCTGCTGTCAGCATTCACGCTCACCACCTTGCAGTGCCACGTGGGGGATGTCTGTGCTGCTTTGTGCTGCAGAGTGTGATGGAGACAAACACTAAGGTACGTGTCCTACACACTAACTTCAGGGCATGACTGGAGAAGAGTCCATCTCAGTGCTGTTCCACTCCTCTCCTGGCTTCTTCAGGGATAGATTGTCATTCCCATAACACTGCAGTGCAGAACATGGGAGCTGCCCAGTGATACAACTATGATGATGTGACAGTATTATGGTGTGGATTCACAATTGCTTCAGCCTTCTTTGGGCAACCTGACCTTGCTCTGCACCAGCCCACACTGCCCCTCATTCAAGCCAGAGTGAGGGTGCTGACCTGACTGTTCCATCACTGGAAGGTGGGTGGACAGAGACAAGTTCATCCTCCTTTCCTATTCCCTCAGCTGATGGGACTCTCCATTCTCTCCATCAAAACAACTGAGTTGAGCTGAACCAGTCTGCATGCAGGAAGGTACATGGGATATCTATACAGATCAGATCTGCCCTTCAGCTTTCCAGGACCTGGCATTAAGGGTTTCTAACCATAGTGATGCTTTACTCACTGGTGACCAGGCCATGCACTGATCAAGGTCATAGCAGAAGACTCCACAAACCACAGGACCATGGCAGGAAGAGTATTTGTATTGGAGAAGTGTGAGGTGGAGGAGTGATCTGACAGGACCCTTTCACTCATCCAGAGCTGTACATGGGGGAGGTAGAATAACAAAGATCCACCAGGAATTAAATGAGCAGGAAAACTGTAAACATCCACCTGCCTTAAGGCTTCAAAAAGCATCTCTCCTTGCCTTAGCTTTATTTAGATTAGCCACAAGATACACACTGAGAAGAAAGAAGGAAAATCCATATCCCTTAGTCTGTCAGACAGACAGCATATGCGGAGGGTTGTTCGCTTGCAGTTAGGATCTTCAACACAAAACTCACTGCATCCAATTAAAGTAGGGAAGCTCCTCAATCCAAAATGCAGAGCACAGGGCTTATGCAGGCAACAGGTCTGTAGTTTGGCCTCACCATGGCCAACATCTTGATACAGTTCCCTTTGAGTAGAACCTTGCCAGAAGTGGGAGATGGACCCAAAGCGATTTTGATGCAATCCTGTATGAAACCTATACAAATTTCAAGTAGAGATTGCAATGCTCTTACAAGCTAAAAAGTGCTCTACTTGTTCCATAAAATCACCAACACTGGAGAATGGAAATTCATAGTTAAGATTCCCATGGCTCTGATAATCATTCCCTCACTCCAGCAGCATCAGAGCTGTGCTTTGGTGGGAATGTGTATTAAAAGAGTTCTCCTGCACTGCCAGAGCCACGCGATGCCCAACCTTCAGTACAACAATTATTATTTCTTTTCCAAGACCACACTGTCAGCCAAAGGAATTCGCCCTGGAGGTCAGGAAACACAGATGGAATTTTATTAAGAGTCCAGGACTGTGCAGGCAGGAATCCAAACCTGCTTCCCTGTGCATGGAAGTTGCGTTGCAGCAAAAGGCCCTGTTTTAGCTCAGCTCCACAGGATAGAGAGGTGTGTTTCTGGAGCATGTTTGTCTGAAGGTTTAGAAGCCACTCCAAGCGTAATGGTGAATTTTATCACTGTGTATATCTGGGGGATTAGCTCCTTCCCCAAGTGATCCTGGTGGCAAGGAGAAAGGGAAGCTTTCTGAAGAGGGGCAGCCTCATGTCTTCCAGGCTGTTATACATCCCATCTCAATACTTGACAGAACTGTATTATACAAGTGGTGTATACCATGCATGCCTGGCACTGCAGCATTCTAGAGAAGCCAGTCCTGTTGCATGCCTGCTGCATCCGTTTCTTTGCTCTACAACCTGCATGCACAATTCACCCAGCTTGCTCATTCCTCCTGGTATAGCTGCCACTCACAGCAGCCAGTCCCCTCTATCCAGTAGGCGAGGATCAACCTGAAACAGAGGCCAGAGAGTTTCTTAGCCTGAAGAAGGCAGCAGGAAGAGGGGTGACAAGGGCCCTCAGCCAAGCACACAGGGCACTTCATGCCTACTTAGGTAATGGCACAGAAGATTCAGTGCTTAGTGGTGGTGGAAAGGTCTCCTTCAGCTTGAGGGAGAAAGGAGGGAAAAGGCATTCATTTACTGCCTACGTCAGATCTAGATGGTCTTCTCATGTGTGTTCATCTCAGTGGAGTCACATTAAAATTTACTTTAATATTGTATGCAATAAAATGTGAAAGGTACTTCTTCCTTGTTACCTTAATTTATTCAGCCAGAGAGGAGGTAAAGGAAGTTCATTCTCTGTTTGTTATGAAAGCTAAGCTCAAGTATGAACAATGTTCCATAGTAAATGACGGAGAGTTTGACAATCTTATCTGTATCGTATGATCACATATTGAAAGGTTCTATTGTTAAGAATAGATACAAGAGAATACAATTTTGGCTGCTTCAGGAACTGTAATTCTGAACTTCCTCATTTCAGACTTCAAGTCAGGGATCTGCGTTTTCTCAGCACAGCTTTTTGCACGCTAGTTCCTTGGGTACTTTCTAAAATGGAAATGTCTTTGTAACATTAGAAAAGCAAACAATGTATGGCCGGCTTTCTCAAAGTTAGGCCCAGTGCAAAGATAAGTCCGGCATGGCCCTTCTCTTCAAGAACAGGCCTGAGTGCTGCCTAAAACTTTAAATGCCATTTATTTCCTTCTTAAGGATAAAGGCTAAAAAAGAAAAAGATCAGAGAAAACAAACCACTGAGGCCTCAGGCAACACTTAAGCACAAAAGAGGTAACAACCCAGCAGTGTCAGGTAATCTCCATATTCCACATGATACATGCCAGACCCCCCTCCTTAGCTGTTAGCCACTAATGTTGAATAGAGAGCAGCGTGGTCATTTTCATTCTTGCGTTAAGCTCAACAGTTGCCAAGCCATAGCTTGAGGCACTGTAACAACCACAGGATCTTCCAGCATTTCCTGCAACCACTGGGAATTAACAAACTAAAACTGAGCCCGACAGGGAGAGGGAAGTTGCTGAAACACAGTGCTCATTTAGTATTGTTGCTTGGAAGCCAGTGAAGGTTATTAATTCTTAGGTCTTTGGTGAATACTGTCTCTTTTGTATGTTTAGTCAGCCAAGAAGTCAAAATGGTCTCCCAAGGGATCTTGAGCTACTGTGTCTGACTTAATTCTGATCATACTGTGCCCACTGAAAATGGGACTTTGCTGCATCTGCCTTTTTACCAGCTCATCAAACTCCTGCAGGTTCATACTAGATCTTCTTCATATGCAGTCCAACCTCACTGGCCTCAAATTTGTCTATTTCCCAGGACATCCCTGGGCCCTTTCTGTGTAAGTACACTGGTGTCACATCCCAGGAAAATTAAAGTATGCATCTGCACTTTGAAAATGTAAGTCAGCATTAAAGTAGAGCTCGATTTCCTCTGCACACAGAAAAATTAGGAAGCATTTGTTTTCCCTTCGCTGATCTTAAAACTGATCTTAAATCCTATCTTACTGTCACTTCTTATCGTACAAGACTTTCTGTGTGTCCTGAAGCAGTGAGGTCATCTGTGTATCAAAGCTGTTTGAGCTGGCCATGTCATTTCACCTAATCCTGAGAACCTAACAACAGTGCTTACCAAGACATTATTTAAAGGCATAAGAGATGGTAAATCTTTCTGCCCTCCTGAAATGTTATTAAGTGGAACAGAAATTCTCTGTAGTCACACTCTGGTTTTCAAACCATGAAAGCCAAATTGCCCTAGCTCAAGAACTACACTGAAGATTTAAAATCCTTTCATTATGTGCAGTTCAGTCTTGTGTGTTTGTAAAAATCTATCCAAGCATTCTAATCAATCTCATATCCTTTTTGGTTTGATTTGCTCGTAAACTACTTGATCTGCCATGAATTCTGTCTTTCCAAGATCCTTATTTCTTCTTCTGAGGGGTTAAATCTATAGAAGGCTCAAAGCTCATACCTCAGGCTGCCAGAAGGATGCCTTGAGAAACATTAGCTTCCATGCCTTTCTCAAATTTGGATGCAGAATCACTTCCTTTCAGTTTTTCAGATTTCTTTGCAATATGCTATTGAACCTGATCCACTTATACAATGCTTGACTTTGAGCACATTCCTCCATCACCCCATCCAGGAACCTCAAATGCTCTGCTACTTTCTTCTGGCCCCAGTGTTCAATTGCTCTTAAGTAAAGCTTAAAGCAAAGCAACACCACCTCCTGAAACAGGTGAGTGTTTTCATTGACTTTAGGTAACAATTCTTAAACATAGAAGGCATAAAACTACGCAACAAGCCACACTTTCTCAATGTATATACACTTATGCCCTGGCAACAGCATTATCTATTTTTCTAAGGCTCAGCCTAGAGTTCGTATTATTTAAAAGCTACATACTCAAAGCACTCACTCATTTCTTTCATGATTTCAAATAGTTCCACATCTGCTTTTCAGTGCAGTGAGATATTTACTGCTCCTAACATGCTTTGGGACCTTGATAAATTTACTTCAGTTTCTCAATTACCAAACTGCTAAAGGAGGGAGAAAAAAAATTCCTCACCTATCTTTCTTTAAGTCCCTTTGAAATGCATCATAGTTCATCCTTACTCTTAGTCACTGCTGAGCACATCACAGTTAAGGTAATTAACATTATCATGTGTGATGAAGACACTTTTTGAAATGTCTCAAATCTGCTCTTTTTGAAGTCCCATGAAGCAAAACTCTTCCTTATTCTATGACACCGTGGCACATATATGACAGTATACCTGAATCTACCGCTTGTTCTTTAGAGTTCCTTTCTACTATACCTTCTGTAAGCTCTCCCTGACATAGCCCTCTCCTTGAACCTACACGGTCCCCTCATTTGACTCCTTTAACCCCTAATGACTTTTTCTGCCCTATCATAAAGGAAGACACAGAACCTGCCACACTCTTTCAGAACTGTCTACTGATTACTCAGACACTCTCTACCTCAGAAAGTATCAGAGCTGCAAACTGGTAGAGGCTGGAAGGAAGCATCTTTGCTGTTTCTTTTATTGCTGCTCTCCATCCCTGGTTTTGACCCCTAGAAGTAGACTAGATGGACCTTTGGTTTATCCAAGGGCAGTCATTCTCAAGCTGCCAAATGGACCCAAGAACAGCAGAGTTTCCCTGCCTCTCCTTCATTTATTTGAATCTTCCTCTGTCTTCTACCCAGAGACGATATTAGTGAAACTCCTGGAGGTTGAACTATCTTTGTGGCTACTGCCTCTTTATCAAAGATGATGGTGGGATGAGGTAGTGAGAGTTGAAGTCTCCCAAAGCCAGGGACAGGCTGACATTCTGAGACAGCAGAAGCACCAGCATATTGGGTAGGTTTCTTTGCACTTTCAGGTAGCGCACTTTTCAGGTAGTGCACTTTCAGTATAAGTTGCTCTACATGTAGGTTTCCAAATCAATGAATACAGCCTTTCAGACCCATCAAAGCTAGTCCTGCAGCAGCTGGCTGCTAACATATTTCTTCTGCAATTGCTGGGCTTACCAACTCTTGTTGGGCAGCAATATTTAACCAAAGGCTGTGGTGTAGGGCTCATTTAGCCAATGATGTCTGTGACACCTGTGGTGCCAAAGAACTGCTTTGAGTTGCAGCAGTGTTAGGACTAACAGCACTCTTCTAGGCTTTCCTACTCAGCAGGAAGCAGTTGCACAGCCATGCAAGTAAATTACAGGCTTATCATTCCTCATTCAAGCATCAGCACAGTCATTCAGCAGAATCCCCATGTCCCTACATCAAGACCATAGAAAACTAGCGGCTTGAACTGTGCTGTGTATTTGTGCTTCACCTTATTTATTGCCCCTGCTCAGTAACTTTGCTGCATGGTTATTCAGCTTTGAATAAGGAGCATGTGGCACAGAGATGACTGGAAGACAAGGCAGTAGAAAAGAGCAGCCTAGGAAGCAGTTGTGCAAGGCTTATTATAAAGGGCAGCTAACTGATTCATCAGTGCCTTCCCCTGCAAACCATGCCATACAAATGCTATTTTGAAATTAGCCTTGTGGGATAAGAAGGATTAGTTGGCAATGGTGTGCATGCATGAAGTGTGAATATGTAATGTCTTCTCTCCCTAAAGGAAGATTGTTTCTTAGTTTTGGGGTTTTTTTTCCCCTCTAACTGCATGGTGCATGGTTTCAACTTAATTTATGATGGGTGCCCCAAGGCCATTTTTGCGGCCAATTCTAATTCAAGGGAATTAGCAGGATTTTCATTCTCTTGCATTGGACTGGTATTCTGGCTCTGACTCTCACACAATGCTGGAGGAAGAAGGCAGAAGAAATGTTATAACCCAACATAATAACATGCTGCAATAAGGAGAGATACCAGGATTGCCTCCTTTTGTAGGTCTTGCAAGGAAACACAGCAAATCTGCCAGGCTACAGCTTGCTGTGTTAGCATGCAGGAAGGTTGAAAGAGCATATGGCAGGAATGGCTGCCTGGCTGCAGTGCACCTATTGCCAGCCCCGTCATTCAAGGCTGTGGAGACAAGATAAAGGTCTATTTTAGTGCCCTGACAGCTGACAGGAATCTGTTATATAGCAGAAGCTGGTGAATCTCAGTCAGGAGAAAGAGGGGAAGAGAAATCAAAAGCCATCAGAGTCAGTGCATGCTTGTCTAATCTCCCAGGGGCAAGAGACAGGGTGAGGTCTCTCATGTATGCTGTGCATACAGCACCTAGCACAAAGGGGTGCAAGAAGTAGACAGAAGATGCCAGAAGAATCTCGACTGAACTCTATTTCATGTTGTAGCCGCTTTTCAGATGACCTGAGGAAACATAATGCTGTTGGCCATGAGGAAAGCTCCTCTGGGGTGTCCCTGTGACTACCCAAAATGAAGAACCCGAGCTGGCAGGATTTTCTTTGCAGTGTTCCTAATAAGTCCAGGGTTCATTCCGATAGCTCCAGAGTCAGGATATGGGGGAGGAAGAAGGGGGTGTTTTCTTTAGGGAAAATTTTGACTCTTCTGCAAAATCACAGTTCTTGGGCTGGGAATGTAAATACTGCAATGTTTTAACGAAAAAATGATCTGCAGAGAGCAAATGCTTTCTGTTAGTGCATCTAGAAAAAAAAAGGGGAAAAGATCCCATGGAATAGTTTTGTCTGGTTTTGAGCTCATCTTCCTCTCAATTTAGTTTTAGTCTCATGATGTTAGACACAATCCCTCTACTGAGTCTTCCAACAGCTTCCCCTACCTTTCCAGTTGCTTCCAGGTAATTCCTCACATAATAGGCTTTGAGCTTGGGCACTGCTGTGTCACTTCCACTCCCGTAAACACACAGCCTTTGCCCCCACAAAAGTTAGTAGAAGTGTCTCTTGTATGGTGTTCTGCATCTTATCAAATCACACCTAAGGGCTACTTGCTCCTTGAGGCAGGAGACCTCTTTTAGACATTAGCTACATTAGCTGAGCATACTGCTGGAGCTAGACAGATGTGTCAGCTCCTTTCATCTCTTATCACAAGTGCAAGTAAAATCCGACCTGGATTTCAGTGGCAGTTGGGAATAAACTCTGGATTCAGATCCAACAAGCAAGGCATTTGAGTCAGATTTATGTGCCTGCCTTGGAACATAGCGTCCCTAAAAACAGAACCTGGATTCACTCCCTCTCACTGACATACTGTGTCAACGACACATCTTCTTAATGTGCCTCTGGTGTCTGATTGTTCCTCATGTTTCCTCTGGTTTGACACAATAAAACACCTTTTCAACAAGCACCTTGCCATCTTGGAAGCTAAATAAACTCAGTCTGTGCCTGAAAAGTGTAGGAAAGAAGGCAAAAGAAATGTGCCAGCAAGGGTGGAAGAGAAGCTAATCTTGCCTTGGCTGGGCTCACTTTGATTTCCTCTTCAGCTTCTTTCCATCAATCGTTGTACTAATGTATCCCCAGCGGTGCTGATCCCAGAACAATATGCTGCAAAGATGATTACAGTCTAAAAAAGAAAAGAAAACCCTGTCACCATGGATGTCATGGGTTTCAGCTTTTCACATTTAATCCTTTAATTGGTCTTTCTGGCAAGAAGTATTCGATACTTGGCTTTACTGCTGCATGGATGAGCCTTACTGCAAATCCCATTGGGATGAAGTTACAGTCATTTGGCAGTAAGAAGATCCTTAGCAACCTCTCAAAAGGCTACCCAGAGGGTTCCTTGTTGACATCACAGTTTGTGTGATGTCATAAAGCCTTCTTTATGACAAACCAAAAACAAATAGGCAGGAGAACCTCTGGGTATCTGATGAGACTGTGGCTAGCCCTTACTCTGCTATTGTATGGATTGCTATGGCAAGGGAGAGTTTGGGTCTTGGCTTACAGCCACAATACTGAACAATGCAAAATACAGAATAAGAAGGTTCAACAGGCTGCATGTGCAATAAAAGCAAACATTGTAAAGATATTGAGTGTGCTGGGCAAGAGGGAGAGAGAACATTATACTGAGTCACTTGGGTAGGTCTAGTCTCAGATGTCTTCCAAACTTACATGCTATTGCTTTATGCACAGTTCTATAGGCTACCTGTGTGCTGTTGGGCAGACCCAGACAAGGTCTGAGTTATCTGAGCAACAGTCTCTGGAGGAGACAGTTTTGTCTTAAAGGATTATGCAAGTAAGTTGCCTTGGAACTTCCCAGCTGAACATCTCAATAAAATTTAATCTCCTGTGCCCCAGGCCAGGAGCAATAGCACCTTCTTTGCATTCCAGATGAGCAGCCCTTGAGGTATGAAAGAGAGGAACGACTTCATTTAGAATAAAGTGAAACACAGGAGCTCTGATTCACAGTCCTATTCATTAATGACTGGTAACTCTTTCTTCTCTTAGAAAATGGGAAAGACTTAAGTCAATGGGTGACCCTCCAAGATAGGAGTGCACTTTCTTCTAAGTTAAAAAGTTCCTGAAGATTTGGCCCTAAAATCTCCCCTCAAGTCACTCAGTTTGCACTGATGTAACTCATGAGGCATCTGGATCTTACGACCCATCGTCATGCTGTACGTGCAATGAAAAGAGAGCAGATTAACACCCATGAAGCTAAAAGTAAGAGCGTCACCTCCAAGGCTGGGCCTATTGTGCTTCTTGCAAGGGGTGGGGTAGGATTGGTAGAGCTCTGCGTCCATCCTGGATGTCACCATGGCACACCCACGCCAACATCTCCACGGAGACACAGCACATTTCTAGCTCCTGCATCACCAACTTGTTGCCAAGGAAACAAGAGGATGCAAGGGGAAGAAAAAAAAAAAGGAGGAAAAAATCTCAATGACATTCAATTTTGAGACAGTCAAGAAACCCCTGAAAGGGATTTTAAAAGTGCCTGAGAAGGAAATGGAAATTGGGCTTCTAATTACAGATTCTCAACCAACTCCTTTTTATTCCCCAGTTATTCTGTCTGCTCACGTCACTGTCTTCCTGCCATTCTCTGTCTACAGAGGTACGAATGCCAGACATCAGTGAAAAGAAAATCAGAAAGAGCTTTCCTGGAGTGAAGGAGAGGAGGGAGGGAGGGAGGGGGAGAAGGTTACTTGGTACAAGCAATAGTGGAGATTCCGTAACTCGGAGAAAGGTGGTGGACAGAAGCTGCAGAAAGGGAAATGTGTGGCAGAAAGGCAGAGTGGGAGTGAAGGTTTCTGTGAGAAGGGGATATGTGCAGTTGGCAGGTGTGGGTGTACACATTGACACCCAAATGCATATGTATTTTTATATAAGCAGCTGAAAAGGCATATGTGTATACAAAGGTAGCTGTAAATCCACAGTCAAAACCCTGAGTTGTGCACCTCCCAAAAATCCTTATATTGACTTAGAAATCAAACCATTAAACAAAAAGCTTTGTCTTTTCATGTTGTTTCTTTTATATCACTGCATTTACAAGCTTGCTCCACAACCAGAAAAGCAACATCCATCCCTTTTTAAATGACAGCCAGCATGTTCATGCAACCACCTCATTCCAGGAGCTGTGGCTTTGCAGAAAAGCAGCAAGAATACAAGGAGAATCACAAGAAGGTGCTGAGAGTTGGCAGTGCACATAAATGTGAGAGCACACAAGAGAACCAGCAGATGCACCTGCTACAAAGCTCATGAATGAGTCCAAAGGGGAGGATTTGTTGGGTGTTTCTGTGCAGAGAGACACGGCCACCAAGACGAGCTGTACAGGTGCTGTCAAAGCATAGCAGAGCCAGCTTCCAGAAGCACTGAAACCAGCGTGCTCCAGAATTAGAAGCACCAGCTATCTTGGGAAATGAGCATTGAGAAGATTAACTGTTGGAATAAATGCCTGCATATCATCTTGGGCATGGGAGACAGGGAAGGTTTCATCGGATGATAGCATGAAGCAGTGCAGATGTTTAATGGCTATCCTGCACAGCTTGCACTGGGGTTAGTGCTGAAGCAGATGAAAAAGCTCTGTCTTCACTTTCTTCTCTTCAGTATTCACAGAGTCTCACCCTTCTTCACGCCTCGAGCCTGTCATCAAGCTTGCAGCCAGAGGTGAGATGGCTGTAGGCCAAAAAGGCAAACTTCTAGACAAAACTCTTGCTGAATCTCAGTGAAGGCTTTACAGAATGACACTGAGGGATCCCCATTAATACCAAAGGAGTTCATCCAGGTTGAACACCCATGGAATTAACAATTTATGGCTGTTGATAATAGAAGGCTGCCAGCAGGTCCATCCCAGGTACAGAAGAACCAGTGCTGGACAAACATCAATATCCCTTTGTGCCCCCTACCACCTTCTCCTTGCACATGCCTTTGCAGGACTGAGAAATCCTTCCCTACTTTCCTTGCTAGAAGCAGTTGTGAAGGAGAATGCCAAGTGCTTCTGTCCATACCTGTGTGCTGGCAGCCCTGGCAGACCAATAGCTTTTCCTGAGGTTGCCATGACATGGAAGTGATGGGTATATGAATCACAGTTGTGGAGAACACCAGCCTACGTGCAGATGCTGCGTACAGATTAGCAGAGGCAAGTCTTGGCCATCCCAGTTCTCTACCATTTACTGCATGAGGTAGTTTGAAGTATCCAGTCAACTTAAGGACTGTAAGCAGGAGAGGTCAGGGAGACCACCTCTCACATGTATGCAGCAATGTGAAACCACAAGAACACAAGCAGTCTAAATGATGAAGTCTAAGGTCAGATTAAAACATTTTAAGTGGTTGTCACTGTCACTTCAACATCATTCCCGAGCAAGGTGGCAATAACTAGAGTGACTAAACCAAAGGCCATGGAAAGTGGCCTCTGCTCTGTGTGTCCCAGTCTTGCAGACTCAGCCTTTGCCCTTGGAAGCAGAACGCAGTGTGGGCACATCTGAAGGGGCCATGTAACTCCAGAAGAGCCTGGTGCTAAGAACTGAACATGGGTAAGATATAGGGAAGCAGAGGCATTGCTGTCAAGATGCAAAGCCTGAGCCAGGGAAAAGACAGTAGAAGCCTTTTTCCTCTCTTCAGCACGCAAAAAGGAGCATCTTAATTCTCCATCATATGGCTTAGTCATGCTTTTCCTCTAGCATATCCAAAATGTCAGAGATAAAAACACCGTTCAGGTGACTACTTCCTGAATAAAAACTGAGTGCTTTTAGCAGGCAGTTTAGAGTCACAAATTGCTCCTGAAAAAGGATTTAATGCATTCTTTTTAAAAATGTATGTTTATATCACAACTTCCAGCTCCTGAATCACCAGTCCACGTTCATGTTTCCTGGACGGAAAGATGGGTTTTTTTGGTAACTTGCTGTTTTGAATGAATTTATCATGGAATACTCAACAAGTGTAATTAAAATTTGCTTTAGGCAAAATACAAGTTCTGATAAGTTCTGGTTCCTCTGTTTACTCCAAGTGCTGTTCATCAACGAAATGAACATTTATTCCAACTGACTCTGTTTTCTCAGGGGGGAATTTTAAGTCTTATTTCCCTAGATATACTTTTGCCTCTTCAACAAATATTTTAATAGCAATTTTTAAAAGCCTAAGTGCTTGGAGTGAAAAAGCTATTGGAAACTCCGGAATTTGGGGAAAAGTGTTTCTCAAACACTGAGAGTGGTTTTTTTGTGAATAAAATGGAAACAGTTTACAAATTCTCTAAAATACATGCAGACACCTGCATACAGAGAAACACACAGGCTGTGTTATTTTCATACTTACATTTTCATCTTGTGAAATAGGCAAATATTGTGACTTTATCTTTCTCTGACCTTCTCTTTAACATACACAGTGTAGGCTCTCTTGTGTATGCATACATACACATGCACACATACTGTAACACACTGCATCCCTAAAATGCATATGCAGTGTCATACAGTGTCACTGTAGAATGACACATATACATATCACCCTCTAAACACACACAAATCTTTCTTTACACAGAATGGTTTTTATATATATATATATATATATATGTATATATATATATATAGAATGGTTAGGTTTGGGTTGGAAAGGACCTTAAAATTATCCACTTCCAATCCCCTGCCATGGCCAGGCAGGGATATCTCACACTCGACCATGTCACCCAAGGCTCTGTCCAACCTGGCCTTGAACACTGCCAGGGATGGAGCATTTACCACTTCTTTGGGCACCCTGTGACAGCGCCTCACCACCCTCACAGTAAAGAACTTCTTCCTTATGTCTAACCTGAACTTCCCCTGTTTCAGTTTGAATCCATCACCCCTTGTCCTATCACTACAGTCCCCGAGGAAGAGTCCCTCTCCAGCATCCTTGTAGGCCCCCTTCAGATATAACCACAGCTACACACACACCTGCACAATGAAATCTTTCTAACACAGAGGCCTCGAAAACACAACTTTATCTCTAATACATACTGTCATTCCTTTTTCTAACACAGTGTAATCTCTCTCGCTCACTTTCCTTCATACCCACAGACACACAGACAGACACATACAGTGTAATCTTATCTCTCTCAGATGCAACGACAGGATCTACATTATTTTCCAAATTGTATAAACACTTTCTGCCTGACATTTCCACTCACAGACTCCATCACTCACAACTACACCAATGCTCACAGAGATGTGAGGGTGTAGATCAAAGTCCTTGATCACACAAAGGCCCGTGTGCTCCCATAAAGGGGGAAAACATTATAAGCAATGTTTTCACTCTGGATGCAGTATTAGTTACACAGTGCTTCTCGTTACGATTATTACACCACCAACAAATAGTGAGAGGCTTAAACAGCTGGATAAAAAATGTCTGCTAGATTATAAAAACAGATTATTTCTGTATTGCTATCATTGTCAAACACTTCATTGATACCTTCCACGATACGTGCTGCAAGCAAATTACAATATGCAGTTACACTGATATTTCCTGTGACATATAATATGCTGCAGGCCCTGAGATTTCAAAAGCAAAAAGGAAAGATGTATAGAGGAGGTTCCACCTCCACTTAAGCTATTATTTCTACAACAAAAGTCTATGCTTAAATCACTTGTATTAGCAGGATTGTTCTAATGGGAATATTAGATGAATGTCTGCCTCTGCAAGTTTCTTTACACAATGGAGAATGGTAACAGTAGGAATTAGAGGATGCAACACAGAGCACTTCCCTTACATTGATTCGGAGCCAGGGTAGGTAGCTGATAGTATACAGGGGAGTGGGACCTCTGCACAAGGGAATTCCATACCCTTGCTCTGATTTCCAGTCTCCAAATTATCTCATAACAGAAAAAACTAGTAAAATGAAAATGGAGTGAAGAACCTGATCAGTGATATTACAGAATAGCTAAAGGGGAATTTTTGCAGGCTACAAAAGTTTTACTACCTCCATAGATCAGGGTTTAAAGAAAAACTGCAGAGGAAAAAGTTATTTTAAAGGAATCTCCATAAACTGGCTTCAAAGGTATTGTCTTAGCTCTAAAGAAGTGCCCTTGGCTAAACACAAGTAGGGCCACTAACAGGCAGCAACTTGCTACCAACCATGGAAAAATGCTACTTTTAGGTCACATGGGATTTTGCCTAAAAATTTGATCTAATACATCAATAAGGCTTTAAGAGCACTTCCTTGGACACATGCGAAAGGGAACAGCATTGTGCTACTCCTGATGCACTGAGAGAAGTGGAAAAGCAAACACAGCTGTCCTACTACCAGAAGAGACTAAAAGAAAGGTTTTCTTTTGATGGCCTGTAATACTGCTCTGATTAACAATACCTTGCTTTGAGAACAGTCTGATTATCTGCATCAGTGCAGCTCCCATTAGAAAGACTGCTGAGCCAGAACCAACTGGGATCACAGGCAACTGGAGTGGAGGGATGGAGGCAAAGAGTGAGAGACACATTGATCCTGTTTTAGAAGCCTGAAAGCCTGGAGCTCAAAGAACTGCTCCCAGAGGGTATGAGGGTGATTGTGTGGTACCCTTGGCTATGACCACTGTAGAATGCACAGGTGCATTGTCACCAGCACTGAAGAGGTCATAGGAAGCGCTATGCCCAGCAGTACTCCAGCCCTTGTTAGGCTATAATCCCATTGGAAGTCTGAAGCAGTGGTTTCCTGACACTACCTGTGCAGCCTTCAGCTACCACACAAATATCTAAAGCCATGCACATAATAAAACTAGACTTCTTCTAACCACTTTTGACAAGATAGAAATTGACTTTAATCTATAGCAGGAAGCACGTATCACCACAGACCTTGCAAAATCCATACAACGAGCGTTAATGTCAGCCTCTTTGATAGAGCAGGAGCAGATGCACTGCAAACTTCCCACACACACCACATACCCTCATGTGTCTCTTCCCCTCTTGCCCCCTGGAACTGATGCCAAGTGTCCACAACCCCATCTGTAAGGCCATTCACAACACTGGAATGCTGTGTTGCAATAGAGAAAGACAGTCCACAAGCAGGATGCCATCTCACTCTACCCCTTAGGCAGCAAAGCATCACTAAGCCCGGTTCTACAGGGAGAAAACTATGTAGCAACCACAAGCCTAATACAGCACATGGGCTTCCTGACCCCTTTCCCAAGACATCTGGTCATCTGCTGCATCAAAAATATTCCTTAGGAAACAGACTGAGATATTAATTCAGCTGCCCTCAGCAGCTCCAGACATTCTTCCTTCTCCCTGCCATCAAACAGCCTGACATCAGGGAACCTGATCATTCTGAATGACAATTCTAGATGTCATTCTTCCTTGAGAAACTTTGGTAGCCCTCATGCTGCCCTGCCCATGAAGGCTGCTGACCTCAAATTCCTACTTGCTGGTTGTGAGTCAGCTTTCTTTCCTAGAAACACCTTCAGCAAGTGACCCAGGACCTGCAGGGAAACATCCCCTGTGGGTTAATCAGCTCATTTGGAGAAGGGTCTGCTCAGCATCTACTTGTCATGGTGTCTTGGCCACTGGTCTCTCCCTAGGAACAAACTTGGGGTGTTTGTCCCCCACTGAACAAATGGCTTTCCATAGGTCACTTGGTCAGCGGTGCCACTGTCACTGCCATCTCCATGTCAGTCACCTCCTGACCTTGCTGTTGCTCCTCCAAGCCTGATCACAGGCCCTGCTGTCAAACTTTCAAGGTAGAGCTGAGTGTGGACTCCTGCAGCTCTTCCATTTTTATCTCTAATGAGATTGACCCACAGAGGCCACTCCACTGAGGATTCAGAAGAAAGCCACTAATCAAGCTGACAGAGGCATGTGACAAAGCTTCTTCCTCTCTGTCTCTTCCACACTTCCCATCTCCTTCTCTCACTATCTAATCAAGCTAGTTATCTATCTTGCTGTCACAATAGTAGTTAAGTAGCTCTTCAATATTTCAGAAATAGAAACAACCAACATCCTCCTTTCTTCCCTTCTTTCCTAGGCTGGAGGAGGAATTGTTAAATTAGGTTTTTAGGTGGTGTGATTTGTTTGCTTGTTTATATGCGTACATGTGAGTGGGTGTTTCGTAGATGCGAAGAGCTCGGTGAGGGAGGGCTAGGCTGTGTATTTATTACCAAAAGCGGATGCATGACCTTCCATAGCTGATGCAGTATGGACCTCCACAGCCTGTCAGTACTCTTGTCTCTTGCCCCACTAGCAAACCTGGGCAAATGCCATGGAAGGAAGAGATTTATTGGGGGAAGGAAGAAGAAAGAAGTAATTTTTTATGGACTTGTCTACTTCAACACTGCCTGGCCTGGATAAACAAAGACTACAGTCTGAACATCTAAATGTGAGGCAAATGCTGGGGAGAGGATCAGCATCCTTTAGTAGGCCAACTGCTATGGACAGGGAGGAAAAGACAGAGGAGTTCTCTTTGGGATTGAAGCAGCAGTGGAGTGAAACACTGTACAGATCTTCAGAGAAACTTTGACACATTTTGTGCCCTGAGATATGACAGAAGTAATGTCCTGGCCAGTGTACTTTAAACAGAAAAAAAGTATTTACAAACTTCTCCAAAAAAAAAAAAAAATAATGTTTGTGCCATAAAGTACAAATATCCTAAAATATTTTACTCTCATCAATGATAGATATTCCACTGGCTCCTAACAACCACATTTACTGGAACAGCTTTCATCCTTTTCACAGCTCTTCCCTTCTCCATGTACCATATGTTTTGTGTGGATCCTGTAAACAGAAAGAACCAGAGGCAATACTGAGGGTCTCCTGCCATTTTTGAAGCCAATTACTACACAGGGGATAAAATACTATCAAACCTCATGGCAGGAGTTTCACAGTGAAAGGACACAGCAGAAGAATGTATTTGAGAGAAGGTATTTCCAGTGCTGGATTCACTGGAAGAGTGTTACCTCTATCCAGATTGCATGGCCATTTGGGGACATCCTGCTGGGATGATTGTTTTAGATTTTAGAGTAAATGGTATGAAAGGGAAAAAAAGAATCTTTGTTCACTCTGAGGCAGTCTCTAAGTTTGTTCAACTGAATACCAGCCCTTCAGCATCAAGTTCCAACAGACTTGTGTGTTAAGTTACTAGTAGTAGAGTAGTAGAGTCACTGCTCTCAAGCCCTTCCTCACACATATGTGTACACGAGAGATAGGTCAGAGGGGAGAGGTGAAGGTGAGGTGCTAGGTACTAGAGGAACCCTGTAGTCCTGTAATGCTCATTTTAAAGAAGATGAAAAAAAGTAAGACAAAATTGCTGAACAAGATGGATTCATATTCTAGGTGCCTATGAGACAAAAAGGCCTCCTCTTTAAAAGCAACAGCTGATGAGGAACTGATTGGATGGTTGCACCCAGAGAGTAGTGGTCAATGAATCAATGTGTAGAGACTGGTGACAAGTGGTGTCCCTCAGGGGACTGTATTGGGATCTTCATCAATGACACGGACAGTGGGACACCTTCAGCAAGCTTGCTCATCACGCTGAGCTGAGTGGTGCAGTTGACATGCCTGGGGGATGGATGCCATTCAGAGGGACCTGGGCAAGCTCTGGAAGTGGGCGCATATGAATCTCATGAGGCTGAATAGACCAAGTGTAAGTCCCTGCTCCTTGGGCCAGGCAATGCCCAGTACCAATACAGGCTGGGGGATGAAAGGATTGAGAGCAGCCCTGAGGAGAAGAACTTGAGGGTACTGGTGCATGAAAGGCTGGATATGACCCAGCAGTGTGTGCTTGAAGCCCAGAAAGCCAACTGTATCCTAGGCTGCATCAAAAAGAGCGTGGCCAGCAGATAAACGGAGGCGATTCTGCCCCTCTGCTCTGGTGAGACCCACCTGAAATGCCAGATTCAGCTCTGGAGTCCTCAGCACAGGAAAGATATGGACCTGTTGGAGAGGCTCCAGAGGAGGGCCACAAAAATGATCAGAGCAATGGAATACCCAGAGAGGTTGCTCAGCACAGAGAAGGCTCCAGGGAGACCTTACTGCAGCCTTTCAGTACTTATAAGAAAGATGGAGACAAATATTTTAGCATGGCCTGATCTGGTAGAACAAGGTAATGGTTTTAAGCTATAAGGGTAGATTTAGACTAGATACAAGGAAGACACTTTTTACAATTAGGGTGGTGAAACACTGGCACAGGTTGCCCAGAGCGAGGGTAGATGCCTCATCCCTGGAAACATTCAAGATCAGTTTGGATGGGGCTCTGAGCAACCTGATCCAGTTGAAGATACCCCTGCTCACTGCAAAAGGTTGGATTAGATGACCTTTAAACATTCCTTCCAACACCAACTATTCTATGGTTCTATGGTTTAGGGAGTCCTGAACTTCAGAAAGCAGAAGGGAAGAAAATGGGCACTTCAGGGGTAGCATGGCTGTAATGAACTATCCTGAATAGTCATTATAGTTTCTCAGCATCAGGATGTCAGTGGAAAGCCATTACACCTCTGCGTGAGACTGGCTTAAAAACACCCTATTCAAACAAACCCAAACCATATAATATGGGTGCTTTTTATATCTCCTCTGGGTTTTGAGTTGTCAGATTTCACCCGGTCCAATTTTTCGGTATTGTCTGCAATTGTGAAGACTAGAAGCATGCATTTACCAAAATGAAACCTTTTATTGGCATGTATTCCCATCATTCCAATGTCTGGGGATTGTAAGAAACACCTGAAATATCCCTCAATGGATAGTGGTGATTCCTAGCTGTTCCTAGCACAGGCCTGTTATGGTCTTTGTGTCAATGCATCAGGAGACTTCCCCTTCCATATGCCATGACATTTTCTTAAAGTTATTTCATATATAAATATTTATAGATATATTATATAGATATAAATATAAATATATAAAATATAAATTTATAAATATATATCTATATTATATATAGATATAATATAGATATATTTCACATATAAAGCATTTCTGGAACTGCTGAGCTACTGCTCTGTGTATTCAACATTACAGCTGAACCCATGTCAAAGTCTCCTCCTACAAGGTAGACCAGAAGCAACAGAAAAGCAGCAGGGGTTGCATCCTGCCCTTATTTCAAATAGGCCAGCACTGAGGGGGTTACACCCCAAATAACACATGCCAGAGGGTCTCTACTAGCCCATTCCAAGAGGATTAACACCCCCCTGGGGAGAAGGCTCCCTCTCTCACTTCCTCTTTTTCCCCATTCTGCTTCACTAAAAGAAAAGGCTGCATCTTTCACCAAGCAGAGTCAAGCCTGCAAATCCCTTGGCAGACAGCAGATTTCTCTGTTTGCCGGCCCTTCTGTGACCAATTCACACAGTACAAACAAATGATGATGCAGATGCTAAAGATGGCAAGACATTACAGTGTAAACACAGGCTTTTATGGGATCCTGACAGCTCCACCACTTAGATCACTGCACACTGAAAGCAGGAGTGAGCTCACAATGCCTCTGTTCCCATCCCACTTGGACTCCCAGGTAAAATGGTTCATGCTTACGTGAGATCTGTATGGCACATGAAAGCCTTTCCTTTGGGGATCCACAACTAGCACACAGACCAAGAACCTGGAAAAATTTAAGGCTCTGCAGTCCTGACAGCTCACCAATATTCACATGGAAACCTGAGTATCGCTACCTGCAGCAAAAGCAAAAAAACTAGAGAGCATGAGGCAGTGGGTCTCCTGCTTCCTGTACATTCTCCACAGGCAGAAAATCAGAAACCAGAAGAGCCACAGCACAGTGCACACACCTCCCACACCCCTTCCCTTCCCCAGACAGCAAGCAAGCAAGGGTGAGTGCTAGGAAGAAGGCAGAGCTGGCTCCTTCATGTGAGAGCCCTACTCATAAAACTCAATTAAGTGGATTACAGATGAGCTCATTCCCAGTAGTGGGTCACATTCCATTAGAGGCAGGCTCGATGCCAGGCAGTCTCACTGCTGCTGGGATAGCAGTGCAGTCCATCCCACCACTTATCTCTGCCTCTGATCCCATCACACCTTGCCAGAGCTCCTGCCCCATGCCCCAGAGTCATTGCTCATCCCTGCTTGCTCTCCCAGTGATATAACCAGGGCAAGCATTAGGTCATGGAGAGAGAAAGGGATTACTGAGCTCTCAAAAACACTTCCTTGGGTAGCAATGTGGGAAAGGAAAAGCATAGGGAGGAAGAGTCAAGGGAAAGATGAGCAGAAAGGGAGGTTCTGTGGGAAACGATGGTAGAGTTCAGGGAAGGATGGAAACAGCAGCCCCACAAACTGGATCAGTGGTATTTTACATGAAAGGGAGAGCAATCAGAGCTCTCAGCTCACTAATCCCAAAGGCTTTCCCTCACAGCATAGGTACAAGATTACAGCATCATCTGCTATACAAATGTATATATACCACCTACAGACACTGCACTCAGAGCTCACAAATGTCTGTGTGTGTTTGTATATGGGGAAAAAAGAGTGTGTCTGAGGTAGATTTGTGTGTGGGAATGACTGTGTTTGGAAGAGAAGGTGAGGAGGGAAAAGAGAAGGTGAATGAACCTGTGGAGGGTAAGCATATGTGGGGGTGAGGGCAAGAGAAAGATGGGTGAATGAGTGTGTGGAGTGTAATATATGAGCTGGAGTAAGTCAGATGTTACAAGCACCTGCAGGCATTTTGTCAGATTTGAGACCCATTTTGCCTTTGCTTTGTGCATCCCACTTTGCTTTTCACTGTTTGCAAACCTTCCTGGCAGCTCAGCTTAACTCGTACAAATAGCAACCAAGCAAGAGCGAGCCAAGTATGTTGTGAAATAGGTTGAGGAAGGTGCAGTTTTTTGTGCAGATCCAAGCAGCAGGGGCTTTGTACCATCTGGAACTTGCATACCAAGTCCCAGGCAAGGGCCTACAGGGGAGATAAATCTAGTTACCTTCCCTCTCATTTGCCATCCCACGTGAGGAACGAATACTTGAGACCAGTTGCAGAGTGAGATACGCTGTCTGGACAATGATCCTCACACGGCATGGACCCAACAGTGCAGGCATCTGCTATCCTGGCACAGGAGACTTCAGTATCCACAAGCTCAGAGAGAGCTTTCTGCTTTACCTCAGAAAGAGCTGAGAGGAAGACAGCAGCCGTATGTTTCACTCCCTTGTGTGCGACAAGTGAACTCAGTTTGGCAGTGGGAGGCAGCAGGTATCCTATTTGTTTTACCACCAGTTTACTGGGCAATTTTGGACAACTCCAACTCATCTTCTCCACATCTCTGTTTCCTAAGATATACAAAAGTAGCAGTAAGGACACAGGCACCGCTTGACGAAAAGCACTATGTAAGATTCAAGTGATGTTATTCTCCTACACTAGCTGAGGGTAACTGCCAAATCTCCTTTGCATTCACTGGCAACAGTATCCAACACTTAAGATCCAAAGAAATCCAAGCCTGAATTGCAGGAGCTCCAACTCTAGGCTCTCCAATTCTGCTGGTCCCTTCAGCAGATCATGGCCTGAGTTCTGTCTATCTCGTGACTTCCAGCATAATACATAGAGCCCATCCAAGGTGTCAAAGGATCTCGCAGACCCTTTGCCATGTCCCAGATTGCCCTTGGCAGTGTCACCATCTGGCTGTATGTTGAGTGTATTAGAGTCCAGAATAGCTGGGACACAAAAGTACTGTGGCCATACCCTTTCCTTCCCCATCATGGTGCCAGAAGAACTCAGGGTCACATATAGCACTCAAAAAATACCTGACCCCTTGCTTTTTAGTCTGCTTTTCCCTCCCTTTCTGACTGGCTTTTCCTTATCAGCATCACTCTTTCTGCTACCCTAACCCAAAGGTTTGCTCCAGCCAGTGCTGCACACACTGTGCCTCACCCTGTTTGTGTTCCTGAGGTTCCTGTAATGGCTGACAGTGTGGTGCTATATCCTTCTGCCTGTGCACATGAATTATCTAGCCCTTCCATTTCACCTTCAACACAAACACAGTGACCTGTCAATGCAAACAGCCCCCTCTCCCTTTAACTAGAGGCAAGACAATATATTGCCTCCCTGGGGAACTCCAGAGAAAGAGAAGAAAACCAGAGATGCTATCAGGATGCCAAAGCACTATGCATAAAAAGGTGCTGCCCCAAGAGCGGTTATTGAACCACAGCCAGCAATAGCGTGGTTCTAGCCAGCGTGTTTTTCTGCCCTCTCCAGCACTCCTTGCTCCACAAGTGTATTTCATTCAATGAAATGGTTTAAGGCACTGCCTGCAAGGAGGATCTTTTGTGAAATACCACGGCTCTGCCTTCTAAACCTTCCAGCTGAATGAGACTAACTGCTGCGGTTGCCACAGCACAGGCTACACAAAAACGATGCTTGTGTTTAATTACACTGAGTGGTTGAGGTCACTGCCTTACTTTGCTCTGGGATATGTTCTTCTGAAAAGCAGCCAGGTAATTCTGCTGCTGCCATTCCCACAGTGTCCTGGGAAGGGAGGAGGGCTGACAGGAAAGGGGCTTTCTGCCAGGTTTAGCTACAGCGAATATATCCAAGCTGGGGGAATCTCAAAGGATGTGGCTACTCCAAGCAGAGATCCCCCAAGGCAGTGCCAAAAGTGGCTGGTGGATTCTCACTCGTGTAGGTAAAATTCAGGTGTGATGTGGGGATTTCAGCTGTGCAAGAAGCGGAAAGAAAAAGGATTGGGAAGGGAAAGAAGGAGAAAGGAACTGGAATGGGGATCCCTCAAGACTTCAGGAGGAAGAGAGGCAGTAAGGATGCCCCTGGGAGGCCAGCATCTTCAGCCATAAATATTGTGTTACACAGTTTAGCCATTCTCTGAGGGATGCTGCCAGCCTGCATTTGGCAGAGCTCACAGCAGGGTTGGAGGTGTTTCAGCACCCCTTCCTTGTAGCTACTACCTACTTTTCCTGGAGTTGATCAATAGGTAGTTGTGCCCCAAATAACTCCAGAGCTGGAAGCAATATAGCCACACATGCTTAAGAACCAGTGAAATCTGCTCAGACAGGGGGGAGATTAACCTGAATGTTACACTGTGCTAATCAGCTGATTTCCTTCCAAGGCTCATGTCTCTGCATGGATAAGCACAGATATACCAGCTCATCTGGTGCGTGCTCAAGTGCTCACTAAACAGCACTGCCTTACCCATCTAAACACACCCAGGGTACCGAATCCACGAGTGTTGTTTTCACCTCCCTCACGGGCATTGTCTTATGGTGCACTCAAAGCCCTTCTCATCTTCAACAAAACCTTCTCTAACCACTTCAGGAATCTGCCACTACATCCATTGGCTAAGCTTCATTCATGGTGACACTAAGGAGACCTGGATAAGGGAGAATCCACTAAGTGGGACCTTCTCTGGTTCAGAGCCTTTGACCTTCCAGGTATGAGAACCACTCAATAGCAAGTCTTAGACCACATGTAGAACTACCCTCTTCTTAGCTAGACATGCAGTAGCGTAGAAATTTGCCCCTGGATCAGGGAGCTTTGTTGTCAGCTTTCTTGGGAGCCACTGACTATGTTCACAGAGAGGTTTTTTTTTCTGGGGTGAATACTTAGGACTTGGGCTGCATCAAGAGGAGTGTGGCCAGCAGGTCAAGGAAGGTGATTCTGCCCCTCTACTTCGCTGTGGTGAGACCCTAACCGCAGTACTGGGTCCAGCTCTAGGGCCACCAACACAAGAGGGAAGCGGACCTGCTTCAGCGAGGCCAAACCAGGACACAAAGATGCTCAGAGGGTTGGAGCAGCTCCTGTATGAAGTCAGGCAGAGAGAGCTAGGCTTGTTCAGCCTGGAGAAGAAAAGGCTCCAGGGAAACCTTAAAGCAGCTTCAGTGCCTAAAGGGTCCCACAAGCAATCTGGAGAAGGGCTTTTTACAAGGGCAAGTAGAATCATAGAATAGTTAGGGTTGGAAAGGACCTTAAGATCATCTAGTTCCAACCCCCCTGCCGTGGGCAGGGACACCTCACACTAAACCATGTTACCCAAGGCCTCATCCAACCTGGCCTTGAACACCGCCAAGGATGGAGCATTCACAACCTCCCTGGGCAACCCATTCCAGTGCCAAGTAGTGACAAGACAAGGAGGAACGGCTTTAAACTGAAATAGGGGAGATTTAGATTAGATCTTGGGCAGAAGTTCTTCCCTGTGAGGGTGATGAGGCCCTGGGACGGGGTGCCCAGAGAAGCTGTGGCTGCCCCATCCCTGGCAGTGTTCAAGGCCAGATAATCTTTAAGGAACTAGATGACGTTTAAGGTCCCTTCCTACCAAAGACATCCTATGATTGTATTCTATGACTTCCTGAAGAGGACCAAAGTTTGTATGAAGGTGTAATGCTGGTAAAAAAACCAAAACAAAATCCAAAATACCAAGAAAGATCTTGGCCCATCTGGTGATGGACAGCAAGGATTTTCATCTATTGCATCATGAACAAATAAAACAACAACAACAAAGTTTCACAGGATCTTCTTTGGCTTAACATTCAATATATTGAATTTATACTTAAATATACACTGTTACAGCTACCCAAAACATAAATCTGAACATTTGGTAGGCATCAAGCCCCTCAATTACAACTTGGGGAATGCCAACCCCCAGCCAATGACACCAGCACATCTTAGCCTTTCAATAAAGCTTAGTTTACTATTTGAAGCACTGGACAGACAACAGCTCTGCCACCTCTGCACACACTGGTGTGGTGTCCATCTTGTGCACCTACAGCCATCAGGTGGGTACCAGGCTGATTCCAACCATTCACTTCATAGGCATGTACACAGTCGTAACATGGATTGTGATCCCTGGCTGCCAAAGGTAAAGGCAGCTGCATTTAACCCACTGGTCTCACATCACAGACACCTGGAACTGGTGCTTTCCACTTGCAGGAAGATGCGGCATTGCTCGGTCACCATGGTGACAAGCACTTTTCTATACCATAACCACCATCCTGAACTCTGCAACTCGCTACTGTGTGAAGCCCTAAGTCTGTGTATTTACACACCCTGTTCTGCCCACGACCCCAAGCTCTGCTCTTCACCAAGCACCTTCCCGCACCCTATCATCCAGCATGGGAGCATCTCCGATGTGACCACATGCACCATCACGGCTCCCACCAGAGGACATGGCTGGGCTAAAGGGGTAAATCCTTTCCACAGGGAATGGCCGGTGCCTTTCCCAAGCCTGCTGCTAGCGAAGTCCTTCGGGGCAGACCCCTCACCTCAGGGCCGCAGAGCGCCCGGACCCACCCCACGTCCTGCCGCCCCGAGGCCTCTCCCTCCCAAGCGAAGGGTTAACACCGCCTCCCCTCCCGCCATCTCTGCCCGCCTCTGTTCCCCCCTCAGCTCCCTGCAGACGTCTTCCCCTCCCGCCGCCGGGATCACCATGGAAACCAGCCCCGAGCAGCCGCCGGCCTCGCCCCGGTGTCGCCGGGGAAAGCGGCGGGCGAGCGGGCTCGGCCACCATGGCTGCCCGACCTGCTCCGGGAGGCCATTTTGTGCCCGGGGACGGCTGCAGGGTGCCTGGATGGGGCAGGCGCGCCCGCCCTTACCTGCTCTTACTCAGTAGCAAGGGATGAGATCGCCTTGGAGGGGCTGAGAGAAACGAGTGCTCCCGTCCTGCTTTTATCCACCCTGTGTATGGTTGCCCCGGTGCAAGCCCTGAAAGCAGGGGTTTGGGTGAAGTGGGTGCACCTGTGTGTTGGGTGCCTCTGAAGTGGGGTGTGGAGCGGAGCTCAGCGCTTCATTCTCCGCTCTGCTCACTTCCGAGAGGAAGGCGTCCAGATGGAAATGTGCCCCAGAGACTCACACATGGCCACCGGTAGTGCCCCTGACAAGAACATGGCAATAATCATAGAGACAGGGAATGGTTTGGGTTGGAAAGGACCTTAAGATCATTCAGTTCCAGCCTTCTGTCATAGGCATCTCACACGGGACCATGTCACCCAAGGCTCCATCCCAACCCTAGTGGCTCCCGTATGCAGGTTTATGTTCTGGTGAGGGCTTCCCTTCCCTAGGGAGATACACCAGGCTTTTCCTCAGCTGTAGCAACTGTCCTCCATCCACAGAGGAAAGAAACCTCTCACATTGATTTCCTTCTTCCATTGGGCGAAGGTGACCTAACCTGAGCTGCAGACCAAACCATAGAAGCTGCTTTTACTCAGGGTTGTAACACTATCATCTTTGAGGCAAAAGCCATAAGTAGCCCACCTAAGCCCTTTCAGACCTTATCTGTCTTTGAACAGTTCCCCTGTGTGCCCACACGGGCAGGTTTACTGACGTGTCCTTTGGGAAGAGTTGTGCCGCGCAGCACAGTGCCAGAGGCATGGCTCCAGGTGACAGCAGATCCTGTGGGAACAGGTCAGGCTTTGCTTTCATCTGTGTGCCAGCCTGGAGAGTTAGCCTGGTGGTGGGAACATATGCCAAAGGGTGTCCTGAAAGTAGGTTGAGACAGAGTAGGAAATTCGGCTTTGCTGGCTTACTCTCCATCCATAGTGAATCATGAAGAAAAAGCTGGAGAGGGACTTTCTACAAGGGGATATAGTGATAGGATGAGGCGAAATGGCTTTAAGCTGAAAGAGGGTAGAATTGGATGCTAGGAAGAAGTTCTTCCCTATGAGAGTGCTGAGGCACTGGCACAGGGTGCCCAGAGAAGCTGTGGCTGCCCCATCCCTAGCAGTGTTCAAGGAGCAACCTGTTCTAGTGGAAGGTGTCCCTGCCTGTGGCAGGGGGTTGGAACTGGATGAGCTTTAAGGTCCTTTCCAACACAAACCAGTCTGGGATTCTGTGTCCTTGTTTTACTACTCTTTTTCTTAAATACACCTTCCTGGCTAGCAAAACAGCATCTCCAGTTTGTGCTCCAAGAGGCTCATTACACGTATCCTGCCTGTGAGGTCAAAGTAGGGCCCCAGTTTTGGACTTCACCATAACTCTGTTTTTGTTCAAACCTGTCATCTGCCCTCATCTTAAACTCTTCCAGGTCTCATCTTGTTCTCATTAACGTCCCTGATTATATGGCTGCTGAAATCTTCCTGCCCAACTTCTCTGTAATATTTCACTGTATCCCTAACCAGCAATTACACATCAGAGATCAGAAGGAATGTTTCTCCATACCCATAAGATGCTCCGGAGACTAGTGTTTTGCCTGTGTATCTGAGGCTACACTATTGTCCCTGCTCTTCTAAATCAAACTGATGCCTATTGGCCTCCAGCTTTCCTTCCCTGTTTTTGCTCTCTGCCTCTTACCTGTCTCCTCCACAGACTGAACGATTTGCAGCACACGATCTCCTTTGATATCATCCATCCAAACCCTCACACTGAGGCATTGCTCCCCAGGATGATACAGCACAGACGTGGCAGCAGCTGTTTGGCTTCACCCAGGGAATGTCTTTTCCCCCACTACTGTTACTTAATTAGAAGATCTGATGTGGTTTAATAGCCGTGGCTGTTAGATGCAAACCCTCTCAGCTGCAAAATGCTGGTTATAGTTGCTGGCAGCTCTCAATTTTCTGCTTCTCTCATATTTTCTTATTACACAAAGTAAATATGACCCTTCCTTCTTCCTCATTAGAGCAACCTGTTTAACAGACATTCAAATACACAAGGAGTGAAGGCGATAGAGATGCACACATCTAGGCTATAGTTTGAATACACACAGAACCTTGGCTGTTCAGTCCTTGTTATGTGACATTAGGAAAGTTTTCTAGCTCCACAGTCCAGAGAAAAGGCATAGATTAAAGGTATATGAGTGCTAAGAGTTGCCAATGTGAAATCTGGAGTAAGAAAGTGTAAACAGAAGAGGTCCTCTTCTCCATTGTGGCGTGCAGTGTTTGCCAGTGTGTGCTAGACCATCCTAGCTCCTGATGGACCTGATGTATAATATGGCCCATTCAAAGGGATACCAATACACTTTGTCATCTGCCTTCTCCACTGCAACTTAGGATCAGATATACCAAGAAATGACCAGTATTGTTTGCTCCATTACAAATTTAAAGAATGAGTGTGATATTAATCAAGCCATCCGAGAGTCTGGGTGATGGGACAAATACTTAAGAGTTGTTTTGTACTTGTAATAATATACCTTCTTCAGGGACCTGGAGTATTGCCTATTTTCAGCCTTCATTTCGGGAAGGGAAGTTAAAGGGAAGGTTTTAGCTCTCTGGATCCCCTTCAAAGAGCTTACCAGTGTTAACCTGTCACTTGTGAGTTAGGAATCCTTCTTCCTTTGGTCTTGAAGATTAAATTTGCCATAAAACAAAACTTGCTTTGTATGGACTAAACGTGAAGTAAGGTTAGGAAAAGCAGTATGTAAATTAAGCCACTTACAATAACGTTTACCTGTCCTGCATGTGCCCTAAGTAGTAGGAAAGTATGAAGGTCTCCTTCCATTGCCGCTCTTGGTGGGATAAGCAAGGAGAACAGGAGGGAAGACTTCCAGAAGCAGGAAGATGACTTCTTTGCTTAGCTCAGAATCAGCGGGAAAAACAAGTTAGCTTAAACTATCTTTAATTAAAGCTGGATCCTCTCCTTTTTACAGCAAGCACAGTTTCAGCCATAAACTGCTTTACGCTGCAAGCATAACACAAAGAAACCAGGAACAGAATATACCACAGGGACCAAGTCTCACTTTCAGTGGTGATTCACAGGGGCAAACGAGGACAAAATTAGTGTATGTAGGGGAGAAAAACACCATTGCTGTGGAAACCATTTCACTTCATGACATTTTAAGTATAAATTGTAAACTCCTGACAATGAATCAATGCAGTTTTGTGTTATTCTACTATTGCAGACAGCCCAGAGCAGGCCATAGTGACAAATACCTTCCAGGCTACTGCCGTGCAGCAGAAGCCCCTACTGTTTTGGCCAAAAAGCCTGTAGTGATAGTGTATACTTTATGTGGTTCAGCTGGGACTGGGAAACTTGATCTCATAGACTTTGTCAGCATGAATTATGTGTTTATTATATTAAATTGTGCCCATAACCACATCACAGCCTCAGCAACCACATAGTACAAGCCCCCGTGCTAGAGTGTGCAGGCATGGGGGCAAAGTTATGGTTGTTGAGAGGCCTCCCATCTCTGAGCCTGTCCAATTTGGTCATGATTGACATCTCAGCTGTCATGTTTCATCAGTGTGAGTTCCCCCCCACACACACCTCATTCTCCAGCTTTCAGAAGGTAGGCACTTGGTCCCGTGTCTGTTCCGAGGAAGCACCATGACCTACACGTCTGCCCCTGACCTTTAGCCTGATCAATAAAACTACAAATTGGTCTTTTCTTATCCTTGGCACTTTAGTCATAAAATCCCTATTGAGATGGAATGAAACACTGAACTTTATGTCTAGGCGTCATGAACATGTTTTGAAGCGGGGGAGAGAGACTGGCAGTATTTCAGCCATCAAATATACAACCCTCTTTCACTCACTCACTGTGTAGCAAGCCTATGTGTTATATTTGAAACCTGTCGAACATCCTTGTTGTTTCCATATTCACATATTTTCCCAAATATTCCAGAGAGAGAGAGAACCTCAAAGTTGGGGTTTTTTTTCCACTATGCATCCTTCTCTCTTTGGTGACTCTTCCTTTTTACACTTTGCTGTATAGAGACGACTGGTGCTTGGTCTCTGGAAAGCCAGTGGCCACATCTAGTTGCTTCCCGAGCATATTCTCCGGGCTGCAATCAGAGGAAAAGTCACTAAAACTACTAGAAAAAGGATCTTTGGCCTTGGCACACCAGCAGCCATGCATATGAGGTGCAAATAAGATACAGATACACTGCACTGACTGTGCTGTTAAGAAGGACTTGTAATAGTTTGACTTGGTGATCTGAAAAGTCTTTTCCAACCTAGTTGATTCTCTGATTCTGATACCCAGGCTAGCCTAACACAGCAGGAGATGCAAGAAATTGTTCTATGACCTATGCAGATGAGAGCTGTATGGCACAGACGGTGTGTTCAGGGAAGAAACAGCTCACACTGTCATATTCTTCTGATAAGCTAGGAATAAAGCAGGAACAGGCCTTTCGCCTGCCACATCCAGCTTGTGCTAGCAGTAGGCAATGCAGCAGACATTAAACACAGGCACTGCTGCACTTGTGCTGCTTCAGTGGTTTGTGAGCATAAGGGATGCATTAGAGGGAGAGGGAGAAGAAACAGCCCATTCCCACAAGAGAAGGGAAGGACAGGAGACACAGAGATAAGGCACAAGGACAGTAACCTTTCTACTATAGGATAGTTATAGTCCAAGAGGCAGAGGGAAGAGGGAGAAGCAATAGGGACAACTCCACTGAATGGAGGGGTATGTTCAGGAGGAAGAAGGGAAGAGGCATAATTTCTCTCAGAAGGGAACAGAGAGCATTTTGGAAGAGAGCAAACAAGGAACAGAAAGAGTTTAACATTAAATGGATGAGCTGTTATTGCTACTATTCGTGTTATCAGATGTCTTGTGGTGGTCACTGCAGAGGCCTGCCTGCACTGAGCAGCATGAGCAGACATGGGAGGGCACATCTGGATGAGCTCATCTGGTTAAGCCTTGCAGCAGACCTGAGCTTGCATTTGCACTTGTCAATAAACAGTAATCGGGTCTGAAAAAGCGTGTAAGAGCTTTGGTTTTTATACCAACAGCTTTTATCAGAAAATCAGAAGAGCATTAACAGGGCTATAAAGGTGCTTAATGTGTTACTTTACACCCATTGTAGGGTGATGAAGAGGGAAGAAAGAGGCTGCATTGCACATTTTTGTGCACAGCATGGACTATTCTGTCCTCTTTACTGTGAAAAAGCTGGTAGAGCCAGATGACTTCTTCATGCTGGCAAGATAGTTGTCTATTTAGCATGCTCAGCTGCTAGTAAGGTTGGAAACCATACTTTTTACTCAGCTGTGCTGCCACAGAATGGCCCTGAATAACCTCCTGTGTCACTTCAGGGCTTTTAGCTGCTGAAATGAAACATGACTGTTAATCAGGAAGGAAGAAAATCAAAGCAGACTCTCTTCAAATTCCTTTTTGATAATCAGGCCACTCCTTATGCCAGGAAGGTTTGCCATCATGTCCATCCATCCATGAAAAACAGAAAGCCAGATCCAGTCAGTAAAGGGGACAAGAAGACTAGAAGCCTTTTGGTTCTTGAAAGCCCAAGAGAAGCGGTATGAAACTCACACCATCGCCTGTGTGTCTGACACCACTGTATGCTACATAACACTGCTGAATCTGCAAACATGATTTCCTCCACCTCAGTTTGGAGGAAACACCAGAAATACTGTGTTGGAATTGCACAACACATGTTCAAGGCAGACAGGTGGCAGGTTCAAAGTGGAGCAAAGAAACAGCTCATTTATGTAATGCACTGTTAAGCTCTGGAGTAAAGTAACCAGACACAGTATTGGAAGAAACAGACGTCAGAAGCCACCTGATGCAGCTCTGCTGCTGTATTATACAGGGAATTCTTAAGCCTGTTTTAATATATTCTTGCGTAAAACAGGCTGAGACTAGTATCTTCTGGGTTTACACACTTGGTAGGGAAATCCCACCTTTTTCTAGAGACACTTCTAGTGACATCTGCTTTTTAATGGATCTTTATCTGTCATCGCAGAGGTGGCAATTCTGTCTTCACCTCTTTAACTTTTATGTCATTTGCCGTGTGATCCTAGAGTTGCAACAGAGATCAGGTCTTCACTATAATATTCCTGCTTTATGGGTACTCCCTGTAAGAAGAGAGTTGTTCCTCAGAAGAGCTATATAGAAAACAAAAGAAGACAAATAGAAGAAGTGGCACAGCAGGACAGAGGGAGCACAAGCTGGAGAGAAGGTGGTCCCATTGGAACTGCTGGAAAAACAGTTCACATTTCTTAAATCCTGAATGGAGCCCCAGAGGCCTCACATGCCAGGTAACCAGTCCCACACTCATTTTAAGTCCTACCTCAGAACACTGGGGTTTGCTATTTTGTTCAGTGTTCCCTGATTTCATGGCTGAGTGCCCTTTCCTCTAGTGAAAAGCATCACTTTCCTGTAATGGAAAACAGCTCAGCTTTTGGTAGTGGTTATAGCTCTGTATCACTGTGTCCATCTTCTTCCCTTTTGTGATGCCATTAGGGCCCAAAGGAGCTAAATAGAGGATAATACACCATTAGGGACATGTTCCTAGCTAAACAAGACATTTCAAGCACACCAGTGTCCCCCTGCCAGTTTCATCTGCAGTCCATGCCCTGCAAAAGTATTCCAGCACTAATATAACCGAGGCTTGCCCAGAGACAGACTCTATTGGAAGCAGTGGCACAAATAGACTGTGATTTTAGCAGAACCAGGACTTCATACTCCAAGTTCCCAATATGTTGGCTGCTGTCATAATTGAGCATGTAACTTAAAGTACTCTGTATGACATAAAGTAATGCTGCGTATGAACAGATTTGTATTGGAATTGATCTAGTCATTCTGAGTTCTGAGCGGTTCAAGAAATAAACATTTCTGGTACCAAATTTAGAAAGCATGTATTTCATTGTAGACAAGAAGATACTGTCTTCTTTGGTGGCAGTACTGGGGACTGATGGCAGTTTACAAAATGCAGAAACTGTGTGTGTTAATCTCTGATAGGCTTATCACTGTACTAAACTGTTTCTATAAATTGTAGGCCTAATGCTGCTTTCAGTTACACCAACACACACCAAGGAACTCCCAGAGGATTTAAAGATACATAAATTAGAGCAGAATTTGATCCCTTGTAGTGTCAGTATTTTTAAACGCTCATCTTTTCAATAGGTGTAACACATAAACACTACAGGTTGTTACTTACTTCACCAAGTTCAGTCTTGTTGGAAGGCAACTGATGATACCCACTGACTTTAGCCAGGTGGGGAGATTCCATAGACCCATTATGTGGGGTGATTTATGTGGCATTTGTTGTGATTGGGCTTGGGGTACTTGTTTGTCTTGTTTTTCCAGTATATTGCCGGTCAACTCATAATGTATGTTATACTCAAACCTGTAGATAAAATACCAAATTCACAGAGGTAAACTAAGGGCAGAATTTACATTTCACTCATTTTTTGTTTGTCTCCACTGTTCTTACACACTTGAATGTCAAAACGTATTTGTTGTATCCTAATCTACATCAAACTGTCCTGCAGGAGCATTCATTATTCTTTTATTGTCAGCAAAACACATTGAATCAGGGGTATTAAACATCTGGCCAACATACGTTTATGTGGCCCAAATGGCATATTCAAGTTCTAAGTATACAAGAATTCCTCTGAAAAGAAGTCTTGCCTCTGATTTGAGAGAGAACCTATCACATAGGAGCTGCTATAACTAAAGCAGTAATCTTTGCCTGAGACAATGGATAGTTTGAAGCAGTGCCTGAGAAGTGCAAACTTGTGTATTCTACCACTAATCTCAATTTAAGTCTAATGAGGGCACTTAGTCATAATTAACTGGTTTGCCACTAAGCCCCTGTGATTGACAAAGAGGCAAGTTTAGGACTGGAGATAAGACAAAAACCTGTATATTGCCCAAAAGAAGGAAACCCATAAAGAGCAAAGTAACAAAGACATACAGAAGAGTGGGGGCCAGAAAGAAAAAAGGAGGTTTGGAAAGGTTTGCACAGAAGGCAGAAGTGTGTGGCCATATGAAGTAGGCATGTTTTCACCCCAGCAGAGAGGTCCGTCAGCTAGGCGACGAGGTAGGACCAACAAAGGAGATGCTATTTGCAGCTCAAAGAGGTGTGATAGAGCAGGCACAGCTCAGCTCCTGTGAGGCTGGTGTGAGGCTGTTAGGAGATAAATTCCCAGGCATCAGGTCACAGCCCCAGCAGTTCAAGGGGTTTCAGCCTCAGAGAATTGTCCTGATGCCAGCACATTTGGCTTAAGAAAAGTGAGTTTCAGCAGCAGTGAAAAGGGACAAGGAAGGTGGTTCCAAAGGCTGAAAAGTGTGGGCAAGAGAGGGTGGCAGTGGGATTTTCAGGTTTATGAGACCACAGATAGGCAATGGGGTCTGTCATCTTTCCTCCAGTTTTCTTGACACTTTTTCCCCTTCATTGCCCTTTATTCCTTCCTTAACTTCTAGAGTACCAGCTCCTTATCCAACTTGACCCCGTCCCTACATCCCACAATCCCTTCTCTCTACCTGAGCAGCCTTCTGCCCACAGAAGGCTTCCATCCCATCTGTCTATCACCTGACCGCATCCTATCCCACTCTGCACAATAGCTCCTCTAAGCAGCAGAGATTGCTGTCACAAGGATGGAGGTATAGGGGCAGAACTAGGAAGATGGAAATGGTAGAGGAAGGAGAAGGGGATACAAGTGCAAGTGATAATGGCTGTTGATGGCGCACTAGTCTAGAGTAACTAAATCATTGCAGTGTGATGACTTGGGATCCAATTTTTGAAAGCCCTACCAAATGGCTTAAAAACTTGCATTGTATTTTCCAGACTAACTTCAGCACTTACGATGGGAGACGTTTGTGGGTGGAGAGGGAACAGCTGCTATATAAAGGAACACAGTGGAGATGAATTAAAAGGGGAATATAATAGCAATAACAATAATAATAGTAACAACATCATCAATAATAATGATAGGTCAGCACTGGTTTAGCTGAGCTCCATAACTCTGCTGCAGTAATGCTGCTGCCCATCCTCCCCTCTGCCATAGCATCTCTGCTGTGGAAGCAGAGCGGGTGGCAAGGGATGTGTGCCTTGGTCCTCACTGCCCCTGCATACAGCCCATAGTGGCTCCGGATGCTGCTGTGCGAGCACATTTCGTGATTCTTCTCTGGAGAGAACAGCCTCCAGCAGCATGGCGAGTGTCAGGACAGAATCTGACCCATAAATATCAGAACTCTTATTTTTGATCAGAAGAATGGGGACCCTTGTGCCATGTCTGAATACCTGTGTTCCTACCAAAGAATTGCCAGTCTGATGGTGTCTGAGAAGCTTTTCTCTTGGGCAATCCTCCTGTCAGGTAACTGGAGAGAGCTATAAGGTCCCCCCTGAGCCTTCTGTTCTCCAAACTAAACCCCCAGGTCCCCCATCTCACTTGTGCTGCACCAGCTCCATTGCCCTTCTCTGGCCCCACTCCAGTACCTCAATGCCTCTCTTTTAGTGAGGAGCCCAGAGCTGAACACAGGATTCACCAGTGCCCAGTACAGAGGGACAATCACTGCCCTGCTCTGCTGGCTACTCTATTTATGAGGCAGGATGAGTAACCTTTTGATAACCAACAAGAACAGTTGGACTATCAGTCAGGTGCACTCCCCCCGTCTCAGGCCACAACCACGGATCAGTGCAGACACTGTTGCCCTGGAGCATCGTGTGTCTCACTCAGTGCTTCGGTCAGCCATGACCGCGAGCCAAGGCCGAGCACTGCCCACTGCTGTGCCTGCAAAGTGTCCACGGCTCTTCCTCTCAGCTGAGACAGCTGTTGCTAGGGAACTGCTTAAAGTCAAACAGCGGAGAGGAGAGGAGAGGAGAGGAGAGGAGAGGAGAGAGGAGAGGGGAGAGGGGAGAGGGGAGAGGGGAGAGGGGAGAGGGGAGAGGGGAGAGGGGAGAGGGGAGAGGGGAGAGGGAGAGGAGGGAAGGGAAGGGAAGGGAAGGGAAGGGAAGGGAAGGGAAGGGAAGGGAAGGGAAGGGAAGGGAAGGGAAGGGAAGGGAAGGGAAGGGAAGGGAAGGGAGCAGCAGCAGCTCAGGGGTGGCTTTCCAGAGCCCCCCGGCATGGGAAGGCAAAGCGGGAGGAAAGAGGGTCAAAGGAAAGGAAGGACCAGAGAGGGTGGGAATTGTGTCACATCATGCAGCAGAGCAGTATTTCCCTAGGCTTTTGAGGACTGTGTTTGATTAAAATCGCTAAATGGCTTCCCTTGATTTTATAACATGGCTGGGGGGAGGTGGGATCTTATTCTTTTCATTTAGTGTGCTTTCACATGATACTCTTAGGGCCTGTTACTCTTTCCCACTGTAGCAGTGTACTTGTGGATGCACCTTGTTTGATAAATTCAGATGACGCTAAAGCATCAGGTTTTTTGTCTTTTTATTTGAATTTTTCCGTCTTTCTGGAGTTAATGGGGTGCTGACAGGTGATCTCTCTCTGGGAAACACCAGGATTACACAGTAAATCACCATACAGAGCTACCTTAACCCCAGTCAAGATCTGCTTTGTTTTGCAAAGCCAGCTGAACCCAGCAGCAAGCTGTCCTCATGTGAAACTAACTTTAGGTTCAGCCAAATCCCTATGGCTCACCCTCTGTCTTTGCAAGGTATCTTTTGAAGAATTCCTCTTTCCCCGCATGTTTGCAGCTATCATTTCCTTTTCCTCCTCCCTTGAACCTTTCTTCCATTATCCATTCCCCCACACCTACTCCATCCAGTGTGGATCCTTCTAGCAAGCAGGTTCATGTTATCTAAACCACCTCCTGTGATGAGGAGGTGGGCAGCTTAACATCAGCAATATCAGAAGCAACAGTTTCAATTTCCTTGGGGCAAGTTAGGCTAACTCTGGTTTTGGCACTCTCTCTTGCACACTTCTTCATGTTCTAGTATCAGTTGAAGCCCTTGGTGACGAAGACCCTGGAAGTACAGTCTGTAGGAATTCCAATCATAAATATATTTCAGTCACAGTCATGAAAGGCGTTTTTGTTTGGTTTTTAATACAGAACCAGGACAAGAAGATGCAGTTAGGATTCAGTGGTGTCAAAAGCTGTGGCTTGCTACTCTAGCAAATGCTGCCATGTAATAACAATGGAGCTCTGAAGCAAAACAGCTAGCACCAAGGATCTGATGTTCACATTCACACGTTTTGGGGAGTTTAAGTTGATCTAGCTGTAGCCTGGCTCCATGGGATGAATGCCTGTTAGCAGGTATATGTCTGAAACAAGTGTTTTCATTTAAATAGGAAAATAAACTAAATGGGGACAACCAGGAGATGGACTTCAGAAGTGCACCTTTGTGCCAAAGGAAAACGCTGATTTAGACACATGACGTGGCTCTTCTGTAAAACAGAAGAAACTCTCTTCATTCACTTCAAGAAAAGGGTATTATTAGCCACAGTCCATTTAACTACTCAGGTGCAATGCACTAGCAATTGAGGGTGAATACTGCATATTTAGACATATTAGTACTTGTAAAGCACATAGGAATGCCCTAAAAAGAAACATGCCCTATGTTAACTATACTCTCTGTGCTTTAATGATCCACCCACAGCCAAAATGTTGCCTCCCTCTTTTTCAATCCTCCTTTGGCCGCTTGCCACATTGACTAGAAATGAAGTAGTTTTTCCCTTTGGGTTACATGTGGTTGAGAGCCCCTTGCTAAACGCTGAGAACCCTCAACACCTGCTGACTCTGGTGGAAACTGATGGCACTCAGCACTCTGTAAAAGAGCATGCAGGCTCCTGCCTGTTAGTAAAGGATGTGGAGGGCAAATGGCTGTGTGGGTGTGAGCATGTCCACAGGGAAAAAAAGAGAAGCAGCTGTGTGCGAGAAAAAAGGATGACCGAGGAAAAGAGTTGTGTGTGTGTGATAGGGGGAGACTAATACAGTTAAAATTGAAGTGATAAATCATACCTGAGATCCCTCTTGAGACCTGTAAATAGGAAACTGAAAAGCATTTCCTTCTATTTATTTTATAAGTGCTGTAAACTTTATCAGCTTTTAGTATTGGAGGCTCGTGCAATATTTATGGGCTGTTTACTTTAGAAGTTATTCAGAGGTTAGCATCGGGAGGCTAATGAAAAAGAAAATTGGGATGGGTAAAGGCAAGAGGGCTTTTCCTACAGCCCCATAATAACAAATGCGTGAGATCTGAGTTGCTTGGCCCTTTTCCTTTGGTCCTTTGCTGCAGTGATGCCTGTATTTATCTAGCGACTACTTACCCTGAACTTCACAGGCATCACAGAGAGCATCACTTACTGGTAAGAATGAAGACAAAGTTGTCCAGAAATTCATATGAAGAGACCCAGAGTAAAGGAGGTTGCACAGTAGAACTTGGAAAGAGGAGCTGCCTTGGAAGGTGTTTCAGAGATTTGGACAGATTAAGGTATGTAAAGGTCCTCTAAATGAACCAGAATCTAAGGTCAGCCTCAAGTAGTCTTAGGTTGCAATACGGAGGGAGGTTGATATGAGAATGTCCTCTTACACTGGATAAGCCAATGATAGTACTTTTGGACTGATTAGTAGGTCTGAACAAAATAACAACCTCCTCATCCCTTGCAGAACTTCACATTAAGCACAGTCCACAACCTGATTTGTTTCTTAATATCTGGAAATATTATTCAACTTGCCATACTTACTCAGTTTCATAGATGGCTTATCTATGCTCCTTCAAATGGAGACAACAGCTGTTTTCAAAGGGATTTTTTTTCCTGAGAAAGATAAAATCTTTCGGAATTTATAGCTGGGTGAAAGACCTTTCTCGAGCCTGCTGCTGTGTAGAATCTTTCACTCAGAAAAAGTGGCATATTGTTCACATAAGGAAATATGAACATACAGACTGCTGCACTCAGTTACATGAAGGAATTCCTCCCCAAAAGCTGTGAATACAAGCCAAAATTGAACAACTCCAGAGAACACATCTTATGGGTAGAATGGAAGTCCCAGTCCCAGCTGGGGAAGGCACAGACACCGAAGATGGCATCAGCAAAGTACAGGGACTGTGGTGTTTCTGTACACAAACGTGGGATGAAAACTGGACCAGGAAGAGAACACAACATGAGGCAGCTCACACATCTCAAAGGCAGGGAGATTAGTGAGTGGAGCTCAGTGTTTTCACCATATCAAAGAGAAGACCGAGAGCTGCCTAACTTACTTGTAAATACCTTAAGAGAAGTGTCCAGTGCTACAGTGTCTTCAGTATGGCAGAGAAAAATGGGTCAACAACTCATAATGTTAACCTAGATACAGACAAATCCAAAGAAGAAATGAGACCTGGAGGTTTTTTAACAAATACAAGAATGAAGTACAAAATATGCTGGCTTTGGCAGACTTTTAAAATCCTCAAATCAAGATCACATGCCTTACTGGATGATACATTATTTTAACTACCCACAACTTATTGGACTCATTACTGAAACAGCTGGATAAATGTCTCTGGCATGTGTCAAATTGGATGATAGTGTATTAGTCCCTTCTGTCCCTATAACTGGTAAGTTTGTGAGTGAAGAAGTCACTCCTATAGATGTAAAATACTGTCTTTACCATTTGGCTGTAAAGACCTTATTCAGAAAAGCCCAAACACAAAACTAAACAACCCTTCTATGAAGTGATGTTGTAAGGAGTATGTTCTGTTGCCTAAGGCCTGCTTTTATCCCCTGGATAAAATTTTGGCCAATGGGAATTATTTTGTGTCTCAATCAGAAAGTTAGGGAATAACAAAAGAGAAAGGAGGAAAGGAAGGTGTTGTCAAAGGGTGTAGAGCCAGCATTATACCTAGAAAAGTCTGAAAGAACAATAATGATGACCCATGGTTCAGCTATTACAAGACAAAGGTCCAGAGAGGGGAGAAGGCCTGAGTTACTGGAAGGAAAGTGAGTAAATTATTCGGCTCTTCACTGGCCTAAGGAAGATGTAAGTGAATATGTTACTGCTGAAGCCAGATTCAGGATGGAGATGAGGAACAGTCCCTTCTGGCAGACAGTTTTAGCCACAACATAAATACTGATCTGCCAGAAGATTAAATCAATAAAGGCTATGTTTTCATAAGTGTAGTATATGCATGTTGCTAACTGAAGCAAGACAAAGCAACTCTCTTACATATCATGCCTTTAGATTCATAGGAAACTTCTCACCTTTGATGCAAGAGGTGATACAAAGGAGTAAAGATGGCTTTATTTCAGCTCCTATGTGAAACATAGACTCCAGACTTCTTCCTGTTCTTTTTCATGCTCAGAAATAAACTGTAAGAGAGAGAACATACAGGAGTTATACTTTGTCCAGATGTAAATAGGATACCAGAGAGGTCCAGCTGGCAGCGTCAAGCCCAGAACCAGCCTTCCTTCCTGCCCACCATGTATCCTCTGAGGAGGTGGGAAACAGCTGCCTGGGCAGCACGCTTGGACCTAAGAATCAAACACCTTCCCCCACGTTTGTGACAAATTCCATGGTTAGAGCTGCACATGCAGGAGGGGATGGTACTGGCATCAAGCCTCCTTTGCTCACAGACTCCTACCAGCATCCTGAGAGTTCCTCTGAGACATCATGAAAGGTTTCTGTCATCTCACCAACCCAGCAGTGGCAGTAGGTGCCCAGTTATGCTAAGGGGTTTAGCAGTGTTGAAAATGTCCTGAAAGAAGAAGCTAAAAATCTACCCGCCAAACCAAACAAACAGACAAAACCAAAGAGCAAAGGAGAATGAAGACAGGCTGAGAAAGTTGGGGCTGCTCAGCCTGGAGAAGAGAAGCTGCGTGAAGACCTCAGAGCAGCTTCCAGTGTCTGAAGGGGGCCTACAAGGATGCTGGAGAGGGACTCTTCATTAGGGACTGTAGTGATAGGACAAGGGGTAATGGGTTCTAAGTGAAACAGGGAAAGTTCAAGTTAGATATAAAGAAGAAGTTTTTTGCTGTGAGGGTGCTTAGGTGCTGGCACAGGATGCCCAAAGAAGCTGTGGCTGCCCCATCCCTGGCAGTGTTCAAGGCCAGGTTGGATAGGTCTTGGAGCAACCTGGTCTAGTGTGAGGCATCCCTGCAGGGGATTAGAATCTAACCCCCAGCAGGGGTTAGAATTAGGTTGTCGTAAGGTCCTTTCCAACCCAAGCCATTCTGTGATTCTATGAAAGACACCAAGTAAAACTGAGCAAAGAGTAATTTTTTTACCTGTTTAATGCTACGTGTTATGGGTTTTTTTTTTTACCTTAAAAACAGCCAATGGGATCACAAGCTATCTGGAAGAAAAAGCAGGCAAATGAGAGTAAAAGTAAGTCCCTAGAAAGCAGGGAGTGTTTGGATCCTGTACAACAGGCTACAGTGTGTAAGGAACAGAATGGCCACTGCCCAGGAGCACATGCTCTGTGAGTGTTTCTAGAAGAATGCAGATACAGTTCACACAAACCAACTCCATAGAGGTCCACTCTCCTGCTGTCTCAAGGAGATCTTTGCTAGCTCAAAGGGCAAGAAAATCCACCCAAGCAAGGTTTGTCCATTTAAAAAGAAGCTGACAATTTCTTCCGAGTGCTAGAATGAGACCTGCTGTGATGGGAGAAGTGGCAGCATGGAGTTGATGATGGCTTTCTCACCAGGTGACAAGACCATAAATGTCAATGGGCATTTCATTAGAGGGAAGGAAAGGATGTACAGGCTAATAAAAGGCATGATGCTGATAGCAGCTTCTCCTCAGCAAACATTTCCTGCCTGCTCCTCTGTCATACAGGCAAAATTTATTGCCACTATGCAATGCATTAACTCTTACCATATTGGCTAGGGCCCAGGGAATAGCTAATTCTATGCAAGTTATATCCAGTGATAGAAAGACAAGCTTTGGCTGCAGGGAGAATGCTAGTCATATCCTGCCCATTCTGCCAGAGATCCCTCTTTGCTCACGCAGCATGATCCAGCTTTTGCTCCCCACACTTATTGTTGTATCCTGCAAACCTAGAACCAGCTCTGCCCTCAGAAATTGTGGTCCTAGTCCTCACTGCCAGTCTCTTATTGCAGGCTCTGATAACATGCAGTTCCCCCAGCCCTCATGCTGGCTCAGGGTGGCCCTCCAGCAATTTCTCAGGCACTGAGCTGCAAATGAAGATGCCGAATGAGGTAATGGGTACATAGCCCACAGCAGACTTCATAGCCTGAAGGCAGCCATGCTTTAAAGCACGCAATGATCCACAGACTTGGAAACTCTTGATACTTGGAACAATAAAATCTTTCCCCACCAGCTTTTCTTTGTGTTAGTTGCACCTACTTCTGTTTGTTTCTTGATGCCCTTCTAGCAGATCTCCAGGCGCAGGATATCCGTGGATGTAACCTACTTTAGAAAGTCTATTCCAGTTTGTGTTCTTTGCTCCTTGTTTCCAGCTTCCTGCTTCTCTCCAGGGCCTTCATGTCTCCCCTTCTCTCACTGCTCTGGGAAAACATTAAAGGTTGCAATTAAGGTGGTTGCAATTGCCTCTGGAGCAGTGGCGCCAGGGCCTGAAACCATCCTGTATCTGTGCCCTCTGGAGACACCCCCAGAGACCTTGCTGTTTGCTCCTCCTGTCACAGACTTTCCCTTATTGGCTCCAGAAGGTTTCTTCTCTGTATTTTCTCATCTGTGCTAATCTCTCTCCAGCACTGCAGGCAGAGGATGGGGAGGTCAATCAGCAAATGAAGTGATTTCCCTGCCCTGAAAACAATGCAAGGAAAAGAGCCATGGGGGGAAGCATGAAGGCCTGAAGCAAAGATACAGCTCTGCCTTGTGCTGTATTCACAGTGACAGCATTTCCATTTGACTCGCTATTGTCCTTTGCTGAGGCCCAACACACTGCACAATGCCTGCCACCCAAATGACGCCAAGCATGTAATCCTCTTACTGCCCAGACTAGTGCCTCCCAGGCACTGTGTCCACACTCCCACTGTCAGCACGCACATAACATATGGCCCACCCCACAAAGCAACACAGACAAAAAGCTGGCCCATGCCTCTCCCCATGCACATTCTTGCCCACCATGTCCATACTTGTGGACCCCACCAGTGAAGCACAGAAGTGTAAGGGCATCTTTTGTGCAGCAGTGAAACACTGATGTTGAACTGCAATATCACTTGCCATTCACAGGCACCAAACAGGGCCCGTGTTGTCTAGCTACGCACATCCCTACTGTGGCCACTGATCACCACACAAGTGACACGAGTAATAATACTCTGTCTAGAAATATCTACCTCAAGTGTCTCTTGGAGTAGGGAGACTCTCATCTGGAGAAGACTCTGTAGCTGCCTCATATACCAACATCATCTTTATTAGGTCCAGCCCTAATGTGGGCCTCTGGGAATGTGCCAGAGGTACTGCAGTTTCTAACCACAGTGGACCCCTCTTCATCTGGCATGTGATGCCCTAGAGTCCCTGTCAGGAGCTGGAGCTGCTCCTCCATTCAGTAGGAGTAGGCATTACAAAGTGCAGGAGCCAGAGCTGCACCTCAGTTCTCTGAACTAAGCAAAACTCAGCTACACAGAGGTTTTTTTCCCCAATGCATTTCAGAATACATACCCAGAATATATGTTTTAAACCTTCTATGTAAACTGTCATCACACACGATTGAATAAGCGCAGACTTGGTCAAGATCATCCTTGTGCACAAATGCACATGTAAAACATGTAAAAGAATATATTCCTCCCATCAGCCAAACACCCACAAAGCTACACATGGATGCAAGTGAAAAAAAAGTGCAGAGGTCATGCCTCACAAGTATTCAAATGACTTATATGTAGATAGAGAAATCCGGTGGTAGGAATACCCTCTCTGTAGTAGTGTTTTTCAAAGGTTATGAGTGACTCTCCTGGTTCAGCAGCAGCAGTCATTTTTTCTCCTTCTTAGTAGCTGGTGCAGCGCTGTGGTTTTGACTTTCGGCCTGGGAACAGAGCTGATAACACCGATGTTTAGACTGACCAAGGACTTTGTGAGTCTCATGCTCTGCCAGGGAGGAGGAGAAGCCGGGAGGAAGCAGGGACAGGACACCTGACCCAAACTAGCCAAAGAGGTGTTCCATACCACAGCACGTCATTGCCAGGATGCAGAACTGAGAGTTCCCGTTTCTCTCTGCTCTGTCGGGCTCGTTTTCAGCGGGTGGTATCGTATTCTCTTCCCTTGTTATTTCTCTTATCATTATTATTATTGGTGGCAGCAGCAGTGGTTTGTGTTATACCTTAGTTACTGGGCTGTTTTTATCTCAACCTGTGGGAGTTACATTCTTTCGATTCTCCTCCCCATCTCTCCCCCGGGGGGGTGTCTGGGGTGTGGAGTAGAAACTGCGTGGCTGACTTGCCGACTGGCTTAAACCATGACAGTGACTGAAGAACCCAAGTCTCATTTATAAAAGCAAGGCAGACCATACACAGCTGAACCTCCTGCAGAGCCTGTTCAAAACCCTTTGCTGGTGTAAATGAAGTTCAATTTTGCCGCCTCATGGAGAAGAAAAAAGGATGGCAAGCAGAGGGCAGAACTGGAGCTGGGAGAGCTGCCACCCTCAGGGGTGCCAGAGGATGGCAGGGGAGCAGGAGGAGGATGGGCTGTCATTGCTGCTCCCAGGGAGGCAGTGCACACGGAGGCACAGCCACTGGCTCACACACACCTTGGCCCACATGCTTGGCAATAGCAGGCAGCTCAGCCTCCATGGCTCTGACACAGAAAAATAGGCAGAGGAACAGTGGCTGGTTTGCTGCCACCAGCATTCTGCTGCCCTAGGCAACTGCCTGCTTTGGTTGTGCTTAAACCTGGCACTCATCACACTGGCCTTGAATACAGCTTAGGCTCAGGGGACTTGGCTGCTTTGGAAATTGTTAGCCTGTATTTGTTTTTCTTTCAGCTGTGAACAGACAGTGGGGCAAGGGAGGGAGGAAAACCAATATAACTGAAGTTGCCCAAAAGTTTGGATTCAATATACAAGGAATTGCAATGGGAAGGTAGAAACACCTGCTTAGAGATTCAACTTGGCAACATCAGGAACTGCTCTCAGGTGATCTAATAGAAAATCTCAGTGAAAAGAGAAAAACTGAAAAGTAATTTAATCAAAATTGTCAGTGAAACAATTTGTTTTCCTTATCGATTACTGCAAACCAAGCTACTTTATCCCACAACCAAAATGGTCTCATTGATAATATATAAAATACATATTCTGAGTTTAAAGTGTTGTTATGGTGTCTTATGGGACGCACAATGTGAAATATCTCATGCTCCTATTTCACTTTACTGCCTGGGGTCTTCAGGTGAACTGCCTGTCCCAAGAGACACACTGATGTCAGTCAGAGGGATTCCATCACCGTTGCTGCAGTCACCATGAGCAGTGATGTCTGGCAGAGGTGCTTGGCTCTGAAGGGAAATGAGACAGCTCCCTGCTTCCTCACAAAAGGAAAGCAAATGGAAAAGACAGGTGAAGAGACACACTGATAGCAACAGGCATGTAAAGATCCTTCCAGTTAAGCTTTTTAGAGCTGGAAACTTACACACAGTTTGTTCCACTGAGGAGTGAGTTTGCAGCCAAATACTCACCCTGCTGAACTGGGACCATCAACACGTGCAGGAAAATAGCACAACGAAAGCCTGAATAACAGCTCATAATTTAAGTCATTAAAGATAAACCATCATGACTACCAACAAACCTTACAAGCCAGGGGTACTTAAGGAACAATTAGTTGTTGCTTTACCCAATAATCATCAGAATTGACAGGGTTAGATAGAAGTAGTTCTGTCACATGGTGTTAGTTAATTTATAAATACATTTACATCTTATTATTACTAGAAATTGCTCAGAACAAGAGTAGAAATGGATTCAGAAATGGAATAGAGAGGTTCACTACTGGTGGTGATGCAACATTACAGTCTATCTGTGGCTTTGAATTTCCTTATCTGCTACTGGCTGGGAGCTGGGAAGCTGTGCTTAGGAAAGATTGCTCACTACTTGTTCACTTCCTTTTACTCTTCCCTGAGTATTTACAACTCACCATGCTGAAACAAAAATGAACAAGACAATCTTGCTACCAGTGCCAAGGTGTCAGTTCTTAGGTTATGTTCTACCACATGGCAGGACACCAGCACTCAACCACATGTGCTGTCTTATACTGGAGTGAAAATGTCATCCAGCATCAGCTCAGCCAAATGCATCCAACTGCTGGTAAGAAATGTGGTGATGTTCCCAGTAATTCCCATCTTGACTCTCATCAAGGAATAACTAATCTCTCCCCAAATCAAAACATAATCTGCTCGACAGGGAGCTAATAAAAGAAATCCAATTCTGAGGGGAAGAATGACAGGGAAATTTTTAGGCACATAAATTATTAATATAAAAAAGATGTTGTTGTTGAAAAATAGCCCAAGCTGTTGATACATAGTTTGGAGTTACTTTCTGGACAACAACCAAAGCAGCCTGGCTAGGAAGGGATTGTAAAACTCCTACTTTCATGAAAGTCATGAGTAAGACTTATGCCAGAGACTGCAGCAGTCTTGTTACCTTTTTCTGTGTGAAGCTGTGCAGAAAAGAAATATCCAGCAGGGTACTGAATAAAAAGTCAAACTAGAACCAGATTTCTTTTTAAAACCCAGTTTTCTTCCTGAATAAGTCATCTCACCAACCTACAATTGGAAAAAAAGATAGATTACATCAGGCATGCTAAAATATCTCCAAATAAGCAATTCCTACTGTCACTGCTCCTCAAAAAACCACATAGATGATTTGCTGTTGGCTGCCCATTATTGAAGCTGCTTTGCTTTGCAGATGTCCAGAGCAGAGACATGTCTAATGAAAACAGACTGACATTCCCAACCCAATGCCTCTATCTCAAGTTTCCATTTAGTCTCATGCGAAAACCTGCACTCAGTAAAAAGATTAAATTTCCAATCCCTGTATCAAAGCATATAGGCCCAAATAATTCCCACACTCCCTTTTCCCACATTCCTTTGCTGAGAGTCATGGCCAGCCTGTAAAGAGAAGACACAGAGGAGCTGCCATCACTCAAGGACTAGCTCTACCCTGCTCTCCCTGTGAAAGCCCAACCTTCACCAGTAAATTCAACACTGGTTTTGTTTTTCCAGCAATACTGAGTCAGTCACTGCTGCAGCATCTTTTCAATGTAGAGCCCTAAGAAGCTGCAGAATCAGTTTCTATTTCACAACTAAGCAAAGGGACTCAGAAACATGATGCTGTGCTCACAGATTGTAGTGGGCACCAATGCCCAGATACCTTTTGGAGCTTGCTGGGATCTGATTTGGCCCTAGACATCCCATCTTAATCTACTGCCATGGAAACCATCACATTCCTGGGCACAAGGCCACCTATTCCTGAGACAGTCTGGGTTTTTTTTCCAGCTCAACTAGAAGTGGTTACTCCCACAACAAAAGAAGGTAATAGTGGTGAAACACTGGAATAGGTTGCCAGAGAGGTGGTAGATGCCTCATCCATTCATTCAAGGTGAGAGCAACCTGATCTAGTTGAAGATGTCCCTACTCACTATAGAGGGATTGCATTAGATGACCTTTAAAGGTCCCTTCCAACCCAAGCCATTCTATGATTTTATGATTCTATGAATATTCTAAGTAACAACATAAAGCCTATAAAGAGATTTCTCTTTATTTCAGGGAAGCCTTCTGACATATATTAGCCATTGTCAAGACAAAAAAAAGTGGGCTTGCTGAGTCATTGGTGCCACAAGGACTGTTGACCTCTACTGTCTCTCACCAGATGTGAGACAAGAGGGATACTAAAGATGATAACTTCTAATAGTAGCTACAGGGAAACCTACAGCAGGATAAAGCATACACTGTACAGTAATATGCTCCATAGCCATTTTGTTGGCAAGGCTGAGTTTGTCAACGTAACAACTGCCTTGCTCACACAGAGACATGCCATATGGTTTTTACAACCAATTATCTTCTCCACAGCTAGAACACATTCCCCTACTAAGCCAAAACATGCAACTCCTGGTCCACATCAAAGTCTTCAAATATTTTTTCCACCAAGGCCAGACATCTTTGCCCAAGGGACTGGAAAAAACCCACCTATCACCTATGAAACCCACCAAATCAAACACACCTGAAAGGAGAGAAGGGGTTCCTCAGAATGAACCACAAACAAGAAAAGCAAAGCAAGGCACCACATTCCCTTCCTGCAGAGCGTGCTGTGACATGGCAAGGGAGCAGCCACCCACATTAGGACATGCCAGTCCCACTGAGCTACTGGTCAGCTGAAGACAAAAACACTCTCTATCAAGAAATAACCAGAAGGCCCCTTTTGAATCTCTGTTTTTGAATCAAACCTAATTTTAAAGACTCCAGATCTGCCATAAAATTGAACCATTGCTTTCGAGACAGTCACAGTTAAGGCTGTGGACATGGCATGGAAGTACCCAAGACTGGAAGTATTCTGCTTTAGAAAGACCTTCCAAGCATATAAAAAGCACCAAACAACTCCTAGTTTTGAAACAGGATTGCAGGTTCACTTGCTATCATCACTGAAAGAAAAAGAATCAAACACTCATAGACACAGCAAGGTTGAGACACAGTGTGAGGAGCTAAATCCTTTACCCTTTATTCTCCACACCCTCAGTAACAAGCACCCTTGGGACAGCAGTAGTGGTGAAAGGGAATGGTCTCAAGTGACCCTATAACCACAGTGCGCTGAAGGGGGCATTGGTGGCTCATACTCGGTGAATGCAGGGTGCCACACCAGAGTTGATGTGCCACCCAGTACAGCACAGAGGAGAGCTTTGTCTGAGCTACCCACTCTAATGACATGTTGCAATTCATTGCAAGTCTTGCATGGCTTGAAAAGGCTGGGAGCTTTGTCACTGAAGGCAGTGGGAGTAGGAGAAGCCTCAGGTAGACACAGCAGTGAAATCCTGTTGTCACAGGGTCACTGCAGAGGGATGTCAAGCATAAAACTTGTGTGGCTGCCATCTTCTGAACTGCTTTTCTGCAGGTGCTCAGAGGCAAGCAGTTTACTCCAAAAGGTAATCAAGGCTGGAGCTCGAAAAAAGATAGATCCAACTGCTAATACAAACCAACCTGAAAGGCCAAGGGTTTCTTCTTGATTTGTATTCTCTCCACTGATCCGTGACGCACTCTGACCTCTCCTTCTGATCCCTCACCTCTGGCACTCGGGTGGAGAATTAGTCACTCTAAGTAAGGACACAGACCCTGGGGCTGTGGTCCATGCTGGTTTCCTGAGGATCAGCGCACTGTAAGCATGTGCTGAAGGTCACGGTGCCCCTCCTGTTGGTCATCCATCTTCCATGGTTCCTCAACAGAAAGGCAATTTGCTGAAGGGTGCTCATGTCAGAAGTGTTCTTGTCATACAGTAGGGAGGGAGGGAAATAGGAAAGGTAGGTAGTCCTAAGTTGCCTGCTTGCTACTGCCTTATTTTCCCTAATGGGCAGCAGACATGGCGAGCCAAGCTCTCCAGCAGCTCTGCTGAGAGGATAAGACAGTTCATGAGTCACTATGGGGATGCAGAGCTCCAGAAATTCTGTCTTATGGGTGGACCAAACACAACTGGGACCATATGAGTGACTTCTTACCAAACAAGAAGTTAATCTCATCAGAGGGCTCAATCAACAAATGCTGACTGCATTTCCTGAGGGTCTACCCTGGTCCCATGGGAGGCACAACAGGGAGACTGAATTGAAACGGATGGCTTGCTCCCACTGCGGCCTCTCCAGATTTGCAATTCAATTCAATAAAAGATGGAGCAGGCTGCTGGGCTGCCTTTGAAAGGGTCAGGGGGTTCAGAAGCAGCAGGAGGGAAATGGAGGAAGAGCACAAGCAGGAGAAGAGCCAACATTATTCTTCTTCATTCCAGAGTGAATGTTCTGCTCCTAGGGCACAAGGAGCATCTCTCTGATTGAATTGCCAGCAGGACCAGAAGAATTAAGCAAGTGCTGGATGGCAGACACCCATACCATTTAGCAAGTATACATGTGACCCAAAGTGAGGGGAGCAGCAGCTTACAGTCAGAAAACCTTTGCCTGGGGCACTAAACCCAACTTTTTTCACTTGCGTCCACAGTCTCTGTTCTACCACCTTTAAAGCACCCAAAAAAAGTTTTCTGTGTTACAACCAAAGACAGAGCCAGTGTGTTATATCAGAGCATGAGAGCTTGTTGGGTTTTGTGTGAGTTGAAAGGGGCTGCCGAGACCTGCAGAGCCCCAGAAATACACACTGAAGTGTACTAGGAGACCACTGTGATTTACCCATTTGCCTCTAATCCCTTGAGAGGATGAGGTAATGCTGTAGGCAGCACTGCCTAACTGCTGATTGCACTACGATGACAAAAGCAATCGAGTCAGACAGAAGAGGACCTGAAAAGCTTGAGGAGAAAACACCCTCATTTAACCACCAAAGCGTACAAAATTATGAGTAAGCAAGCTCCTTTCTGTAACATTTCAATTTGTCTTTCTTGCTCAAGTTCAGACAACACTAGTCACAAGAAGTCACAGCTACCTATTACAGTGTGTCACATTAGCTCACAGTACAGTCTCGTCCCATATCCGTGATGACAGACAGATCTACAGGTTGTCAGCGCCAAGCCTGTGTTAAACTACACGATGAGAACTTTTCGAAACCATACACTTGTGTTCAGTCATGTATGTCTGGATCAGGCAGGGCGGTTGCTGGATGCACCTCCATGTCTGCTGCTGGGAATTACATCAGGCAAGATGATACAGATGGACCTTTGCAGCCTTTGAAACTGGATCTTCCCCAGGTCCATTTCTGTCTCACTTCATATTCTTCTCTCCTTTTTAACTTTTCTTCTGATGGGACTTGCTCAGTATCTTTGTGCTGTGCGTCTCCAGCCAGCATTGCATTCATGTCTTTCCCACAAGTCTTTCTCAGGACAAACTGACAAGAAGCAAACCTATCAATGCAATGATGTCCCAGTTCCCATTTTCCAGTACCAGGAGGAGTACATGGGAGCTAAAGGGGGAGCTTCAACCTGAACTTTAACACAGGAGAGGGAGCACCAGAATACAACACTGAAGCTTCTATACTTGGTGCTAGAGTAGGTAAAACATCAAATGTTTTTGGAAAAGGGGAAAAGGATTCATAGGTCTTGTTCTTCTTCAGCTACTTGTTTTTATAGCTCCTCCAAATGGGAAGAGCCTTGCACCCAAACACTTACCTGTTTTACTCACTCCCCCTATCAACAATGGTGCACATTTTCTGCCTTTACCTTCACATCTTTCTAAGGCAACTGTTTTATTTCTTCACTGCTCCATAGTGTAATCTTGGAAGCTTCATACAACAGATTGCAAACAGTGTTGCTTAGACTTTTACTGAGATACAAGTTCTGACTAAACTAGACATTCGATGGAGCTATACCTCTCCTAGACCTACCATACTTCTACTTAAAGGCTAGACAGGCAAAACATTATTCCTCTTCTATGCACCGATTTACCCATTTCTAGTGTATTGCACATCAGTCTCTACCCAAGTATTTAGTGGATAGAGTTCATCTGGATTGCAAAAACCATTTAAGAAAGCCAACCACCTTTGCCAAAGATCAAGGCCAAAGCCGGGGCCTCCTTCATTCTTCTCTGTTTGTCAGGATTTAACTCATCTTTTCAGAGCATTTGGCTCAGGCAGCTTCAGCAAAGTGCAAATCCCAGCCACTCTGATCTCATGGATTCAGAAGTCAACTATTTCCATTTCTGTGGCTACATGCTTCCTGTACTTTTAACTTGCTTTGAACTTGGGGTTTGAACAAACTTAGGAGCTTCCTGTCATAATCAGTGAGATTTCATGTAGGCGAAAAAAAAGATGAAAAAAGGTGTTCTGTATGGATCAAACATTAAATCAGCCTTGGGTTCAGTCAGAAAGGTCAGATGAACTTCCTAATGAGCCCTACCTGAGTTTTAAGCCTGTACCAGCAGCTGAAACTACTCAAATTTTACTCCATTTCAGGTTTTATTTCCCATGTTTCATGTACTTCTAGACCTCACCATTTTCAACATGTATAATTTGGTTATTACTCCCGATTTAAAGTTGTACCAGAAGAGAAGAAGGTGGCCAGACTGTTGAATCTCTCTTCCATTACTCAACTTTGACAAGGCCATTTTTTTCCATAGTATGCTGAGGGTATTTCAGTTGGATGTAAAGTAGAAGTCACAGATGTCCATATGGTAAAGCTGGGCCCTGATCCTGAAGGCTTTCCCAGATGGAGGGCCTATGGCTTGATGGAGATCGCCGAGGTGTCTGCAGTTGCTGGGTCTGCACATTGAGGCCTCACTGGGGTATCAAAGCACACTGCTTTTTGAGCAGCCGCACATCCATCCACTGTGGATACTACAGAGCTCTGTCTCAGTGCGTGATATAAGTGGTGACCCAAATGGAAAACAGCACAAGGGCTTGCACTTACAAGGTGAGAGGGCTATGGCTGAAGCCAGAAGCATCCCAGCCATTCACCCTTCCTGGGTGCTGCCGTTCTTCCCAGCCTACAAAATGCAGAACAACCAAAGCTTTTTTCCCTTGCTGTTTCTTCCTTGCCTTACGTCACCTCTGGCACCTCGGGGGTGAGGTCTCATAGCTCATTATGATCCATCTGACAGGTTCAACAAGAGTATTTCTTTTCTTTCTGAAGACTGCTGCACAGGATCACATTAGCTGCACCTATTTCATTCAAACTTGAATGATGCTTATGCAGTAGTGAAAGGCTGAAAACATGGAATGGTTTGGGTTGGAAGGGACCTTCAAAGGGCATCTAGTTCAACCCCCCTGTCATGGGCAGGGACATCTTCATCTAGATCAGGTTGTCCAGAACCACATCCAGCCTGGCCTTGGATGTGTCCAGGGATGGTGCATCCACCACCTCTCTGGGCAACCTGTGACAGTGTTTTACCACCTTCATTGCAAAGAATTTCTGAACTGCTTCTCTGATTTGCTTCAAGTTGAGTGACGGAGAGGGCATGAGCACAATACAACAAAAGAAGAGACCAAGGCAGAGCCCAATGCAGCTGCAGTCCTGCTGTTTAGACCACATTTACAAACCAAGGTGTCTTCTGCTTTGTCCCAACAGATTGCTTGCAGGTGCACAAAGAGAAGTGGTGTAATCTCTACCCATGGAGATACTCACACCTTACCTGCATGATGACCTGAGCAACCTGGTCTGACTGGCTCTGCTTGGAGCAGGAGGTGGTTCTAGAGACCTCCAGAAGTCCCTTTCCACCTCCTTTATTCCATCATCTTTCAAGTTGTACATTTGTGGGCAAGAAAAGCAATGGAATGCAAAATGCTCATTATAAGGATATAAATATATTAAAAATAGATATATTCTCGCATATAGCAAACTCTAGTCCTTATTAGAGCAGAGAAATATGAACTCTATTTTAGCTGAAGCTGTTGCATCTCCTTTCCACTTGTACAAATCAGGTAAAAATATTCAACTGTGTCTTATGTCTACCTTTTTTTCTTTCTAATAGGTTTTAGCTAGCTCAGAACAACCCAGCTATACCATGGGTACAGCGTTCAGCTCCAACTCAGAGATTATTAGGATCATCTTCCACCTAAGAATTGCGATGCAGAAAAGGTGCAGGAATTGGAAAGGAGAATATTCCAATTAAAACTAGGAAGTGTAGACTACAAAGAGAGACTGTGAAATGGTGACGAGCGAGTAGAGGAAAGGCAAGCAGAGACTGTCAAATAAGCAGCAGGAATGCAAAGAGATGGAGATTTTAATAAGAAAATACATAATCACTAAAGCTAGTCAGAAACTATTATAGTTTTCTCTGGAAACACTTTTACAGCATTATGAATTACTAGGGGTTTGGGTTTGGGTTTTTTTCCTTAGAGACTTTCATCAAACACAGAACTGTTTCCAGTACAAACAGGGAAAATATATTTTTGAGATTTTTTTCTATTTATTTTATTTTTTATTTAAGAAAGTACAAAAGGAAAATATTAACTTCTCTGATTAGAATCACATCTGCCACTGAATCTTCCACTGCACGAAGTTGCAGTCACCTTCTAGAGTAATAGGCAAAGCAAATGGCAGCCTGGGGCAGCTTGGCTGTTGTCAAACCATTATCTTTTCAGCACTGTTGTTTCACATTTAATGATAAGAATGTTACACATTCTTAATATTCCTTGGGAGAAAAAACACACCACAAGCAGATTATTACAGAGAAATAACTTGGTATCTAACAAGGTAATTGCTGAGGTCTACAAAGCTACAAATATGAGATTAACCTCTTTCCTTCCATTCGTTTCCTCCACCCCAATTCTCACCTTCCACTTGTGCGAAATCTTTCTTCCTATGATACTGCCAAATGAGCTCCTCTATACGCAGCAGCAAGGGCAAATAATCCATCACCTTGCCTCTCTGCAACTCGTGAAATACTCAGCACCAGACAGTCTCACAATACAAAATGCTGACTTCTCATATTTTCCTAATGTAAGGCTGCAGATAGAGACAGTGATATAAAGATTTGAATGATTCCTCTGGAATATTTGCTAAAGAGCTATTCTGTGAGAGAGAAATCTCGGGAAAACTCAGGTCCCAAAACACTGGTTTATCAAAAGCCCCAATTTGTAATGGTTACCAGACATGCAAACAGCTATTGTCTGGGGTAGGGATACATGAAGTCAGGGTCTAGCTTCAGCCAGAGTTTCCTGCCTGCACTCCCTCTTCTCTGCTCTTCTTCTGGCATTAGCTTGATTTAAGATTGTGCCATTAAGGCACAGGAGCCTAAGGGAATGCCCAGAGCAAATATATAGATTGTTCTTACAGTTTTTCAGGATCATACACCAGTGATGTGCTTCCCATCTTTGCCTATAGGACCCTTCATGAACTGGTTGCCAGGATTATTCCTGCAGAGCTTTTTTGATGGCAGTTTATTCTTCCTATGTAGAAGTCATCAACTGGAGAAGCAATGTCATGCCATTCTCAAAATGCTTGTGTTTCCAGAAAGGAGTGTGGCAGGGGCTACAAGCAACGTCTGTGGGGAGGAGGAGAGAGAAGAGAGTGGATTTGCTTCCATACAACTCAGCCTTCCTCTCTTCAGATGAAGTAGCATCACTGTGCCATGCACACCCCAGGTCTGAATAGCCAAACCCATCCTATCGTGCAATCACATCCTCACTTATCCAGTCATTTTGTACCCTGAGCCATTGCTTCTCATTTTCAGCAGGCCTGTGTGGGGAATTACTGTTGCTGTTTGACAGATGAACATGAAAAAGAAGAAGACAAAACATTGTAATAGTTCTGATCCAAGCCAAAATTCACATGCTTGGGGGAACTTTCTTTGCCAAATCAAGGAATAAACAAACAAACAAACTCCTTTTTTTCTCTTACTTTGGCTCAAAAGAAACATCGTGTTCAATTCAAAAGGAAACGATCCCTTCCCATTTTCAGTGAGTTTAATAGCAACAAACGATGGGAATAAAAGACTAGAGGCAGACATGGCTTTATTCAGCAGTGCACTGATAAAAACCACAAAGCACAGAGGAGCCGCTTTTTCCAGCTGATGGAACTGTGAAATATTCAGGTTTCTCCATTTTACATCTACCTCCTCTTCTATAGCAGCTTCTTATGTAAGTTAAGGTCAATCGTCACATTGCTCTGCTTCGTACTACACATGCAACGCATGAAACCAACCTCTTTATTAAACCCCGTACGAAAAGGATTGAAATATGTTATAGAAAGTGGAACAGCTCCAGCAGGAGGGAATAAAAGAGGTTTGCCCCAGAAAATCTGGGGGAGAAATACAATTTCAAGCCGATGAGGCAGAGGCAGGGATAGAGCCTGTGTCTCCAGCATTGAGCGGATGTCTGGAGCAGACATCTGGGTTAACATGGGCCCTTCCTCATCATCATCCAGTTTAGGAATCTAGCTTCTTACTCCTTTAACAATGAAACAAACAGGAGAACAAAAACCACAAACCAAACCAAAGCCAAAACCAAACCCTTTTTTCCCTCTCCAGCAGATTTAGTTGTAATTATTGCATGTCCATGGCTGACTTCATGATTATCAAGAAATAGTTTATTTACCAAAACCATTCAGTTTTGCCTCATTCTGAATTATATGCTAAGTTATTTGAATCAGTGATGGCACTTTTGAGATCCAGTACAGTCATTGCATGGTGCTACACTAAAACCCTAAAGTTCATCAGGGCCCCTTGACACTACACTGACACATCAAACAGTGGAAAAAACCCAAATCAGATCACCCAGTTCTTAAGGATTACTTTACACCTTCCCAGCCTGTTTATCCCAAGATTTTTCATTATCCCTAAAAGGGTCCAAATGATACATTTGATAAATGCGGGTTAACTGATGTTCTAAAACTCCAGTGAAAACCTCAGCCTTAGGGAATGCGAGCAGCAAAATAAAAATCACCTTGGGAGCCTTCAACAGTATTAAGACTGGCATCCTGAGGCAGTGGGAATGGCGGGGGAGCTGAGCAGTGGGAAGAGCAGCATCTCAACCACAGCTTGCCAGCAACAGGAGGCAAAAATTCACAAGCAAGCTAAATACTGCTCAATGGAGCAACGCAAGGCTAGGTGAGAATGGCTTTGTGGGACCTCCAAGTCAGTCACCACAGACCCTGGTGAATCTAAACTTTCTCCATTTATCCTTAGCCTAAAGGACTTAAAGGGGGCACACAAGAAATCTGGAGAGGGAATTTTTACAAGGGCAGGTAGTGATAAGATAAGGGGGAATGGCTTTAAACTGAAAGAGAGGAGATTTAGATTAGATATAAGGAAGGCGTTCTTCCCTGTGAGGGTGCTGAGGCGCTGGCACAGGGTGCCCAGAGAAGCTGTGGCTGCCCCATCCCTGGCAGTGTTCAAGGCCAGGTTGGATGGGGCTTGGAGCAACCTGGTCCAGTGGAAGGTGTCCCTGCCCGTGGCAGGGGGTTGGAACTGGATGAGCTTTAAGGTCCCTTCCAAACCATTCTATGATTCTTGTGCCAGTAAAAAAGCTGGGTGGGAGCAGGCTGGGTAGTGCCAGCTATCTCGGAGGGCAACTTGACAGCTCAGACAGTGCATTCTCCCTACCTGGCTCAGGTCACCTTCTGCCCCTGCGCATCTAGAACAGGTGGATGCTGTTTGCCCATTCTTTGCATTTGGCTTCAAAAAGCACTGAAATCCATTTCAGTTTTACTTATAACCGTTTAATTTCCACATTGTCACTGTTCCCTGGGAATCTGGCTCTCCTCGTGGCATTCTGTTCTTTAATTACTTTTTCCCTGGAACTTAAAAATAGCAGTAACTACAGAAAAGGTTCTGCTAGGTTATTTTAAATAAATGAAGGCCTTTGAAAAAGAGCTCTTGGCTAAAATGAGCTAACGGTATCAGCTGCCATGTTGTCCACACCCCATGCTGTCTAAATGTGCTGTATCCAACCTGCAGTAGGAGCTTCCTGTATAACAGAGAGTTTAACGTGACCAAATCTGGTCGTGTTAAATTACGCAGTCCTCAAGATCTGGTTTCTTCATTCTGTATCTTTAAATCTCCAGGAGCATGGCAGGAAAGATGTGCATGACGAGCCTTGATGTAAACCCAAATGTTCTTTTTTGTCTTTCCCCCGTGAGTTAAATTAAAAGTCATTTAGCAGTGGGTTTGCATACATGGAAATACAGCAAGCTGCTGAGATATATTGTAAATGCGTACACAATTGCTGTATGGGGAGTAATTGAAGCAATGAAACCTGTTTGCAGTGCCCAGCCGGCATATGCCAGGGCACTGGCTGAATTTTGGGAATGAAAGGTGACTGACCAGGAATGTCAGTCCTGCAACCCATGCAGGTGGAGCAGAGCTTCAAGCTGGGTGAGAATCAGTGCTTCCCAAACCTAATTTCAGGGAAAGAATTCCTTAGAAAGGAAAAGAGAATTTCATTTCGCAGGACTCAAGTAGTCCCTGAGCTCCTCACTGATACTGGCAAGCAGGCTGAAATATTGCCAGTAGATTTTTAGCTTGGTTTCTAAGGAAACAAGGCCTTTGTAAGCACACAGGAGTGCATCTGTCTGTGTGTGTGTATGTTAGCCTCTCAGATGCCCTTCACCTCCAATAGCTTTTGAGCTCATTGACTGATTTCAAACCAACTTTGCTGAAGGTGCTGAAGGTACAGTGTTTATACAAGCATTGTGAAAATAGGTTGATCGCATAAAGGCTGAGCTGTTCATTCTGCCACTGGCAGAAAGGCTAACAAACCCACTCATTCCACACTTCAAGGAATCTGGGATATTGGATGCTGTGCTTCATTATTTCTGCACATCATGGATCTGGTTGTTTTACCCTTTTGAAGCATTGCCCGACTGGAATAAGCCCATTCAAAATCCCCTTCTAACAGCCACTGAACACTGACCCACACTGGATGCAAACTGATGCTGGCAAAGGGGGTATAGGCATAAACTTCATTGTCTACTGCATCATGTTTTGCAAGGAGCAAGGGGGCTGAGCATGCACTTCAGTCTCAGCTGAGTGGGCTTTGGGCTGTTGGATTCATTCACCTGGGAGCACGTGGATTATTTGACCAAAGCTCCCAAAATCCCTTGACTTGGTTGCTTGTATTGTTGGTTTTCATCTCCACGCTGACTTTGCTCTCTAAGTGTAACCAGAGAGAGTGTCTCTAGGAGGGAGGGAATTGAGGGCGCCAATGAAGCGGAGATGTACTTAATGCAGACACCATTAATAAATCACTGATAGTTAAGATATAGATTGGGTGATGGGTGGCAGATGGGAAGGAGGAATGTCAAATTGCTTTTCTCATATAGATTATTGGATTAACAAGGAAGCAGCGGGCATGTGGCAAACCGGTGTAACAAATTACTATCATAAAGGAAAAAATGGAGCTCATTGCAGGCTGGTAATAATGCCATGTCGGCCATTAGCTCTCTGGAGAGGTACTTAGAGCGCAACATCCGTCTTCTGGAAAAGAGATGGCCACTGGAACACCAGAGTGACGGAGACCCCCATTTACTTCTCCTTCCCATCCCCCTGCCCGCCACTCCAGAGCTCATGCTGTGGAAGCAGGGTGGCCAACAGCAGCTCTAATGAATAATCGCCATAGCTTTTAATAAGCACTGCTAATTATTCCCCTCCCTTCCCCTCCCCCCGACCAGGCTTCTGCACCAGTGCAGACAATATTGGCTTGAGATCAGTAGGCAAGCAACAAACACCCAGACTGAATCTGCTCTCGGGTCCAAATCCTGCTCTGTCTGAAGTCAGTGACTAAAATGCCTTAAATGGAAACAGATCAAGTCGTAGCATTCCTGCTGTTCCAGCTGCCAAGCACATGTGCCTACCTACGTTGCAAGACTTATATACTACCAGCGTGCTGCAAATGAAGCCCCCTGAGTGCATCAAAATAAGCCTTAAGCTGGCTTTAGTCAGAGTCCCTACCAGAAACCAGGTATGTCTGTATGCAGAACAGCAGACTACAGGTGTTGTGCACATAATATGTGTATCTTTTGAAATGAATAGATTAAGTAATGGTGCAGCTGTGAATATCCTATGCAGAGGAAAGAAGAAATGAACCAGTATAGCATAGCCCAGTCTATCTGTTTCAGACAGTAGTTTGTTATTGATGCTCAGTCACTTCATCTCACAAGTTTCAAATTCAGCTTAGGCTGGGTAAAATAATGGTTTTCTTCTGTCCCACAAGCATGTTTCCATGCTTGGACTGGGAAAAGGAAGGCTGCCTGGAGCACAGGGAGCAAAGTGCAGAGCACACCTTGTGCATAAAGTCATAGGTAAGCACATAATCAGACATGGTATTTCTGCATGTGTAGGCTTGTATATTGAACTTAGACATGCTTCTCTCTGGACTCTTTGATCTTTTTGATCTTCGAATGACAGAATGGTTTGTGTTGGAAGGGACCTTAAAGCTCATCCAGTTCCAACCCCCTGCCAAGGGCAGAGACACCTTCCACTAGAGCAGGTGGCTCCAAGCCCCATCCAACCTGGCCTTGAACACTGCCAGGGATGGGGCAGCCACAGTGTATCTAGGCACATGATTTGTACATGTGACAAGCCAGGTTTTAGAAGAGCAAGGAGAAAGAGCCCTTCCTGCGGCATCCTTCTGATGCCTCATCCCCTATGCCCTGCTCCTGCATCAGCCCCTATCCACCCCTGGGTCTCCACCTCTGCCTCCTTTCTACTGATCTCAGCCTCCTCTTCCTCTCCTCTCCCCAACCCTGAAAGGTCCCTGTCCTTGGTCTCCACCCCATTTACTCCAGTTGTGTCTTGAAGCCAGGCAGTCGGGCTCTCTAAGAGCCTTGTAATTTGGTTTAGCTGCTGACCCTTCAGCTCTGGGCTGATTTTGGCCAGAAGCCTTGGAGAGTAGGATGCAGAAGGGCCAGAGGAAGAAACAGCTGGCAGTTTGGAGAGGGTGGCTTTCTAGTTTCAGTGGTCAACCTCCACATCATAAAAACCACTGGCGCTGTTGTTCCTCAAAGGTCATTTTCTTTAAGAGGCCGAGCTGTGGAGACTGGGACGTCACAAGTGCTTTGTTGGTGCCACCCACATCCCATGCCAGCTCCGTGATCCATCAACTTCTGCTTCCAGGGTTATTATCTGGGGCTTCCTGCATGCACCGATTGAAAACCCCATTAAAGACAAAGTGTGTGTGTTCCCCCATGTGCGCATTTGTGTGGACATGAACGTCTCAGGACCGGCAGGACCAGGCAAGGGCTGTCATTACAGCCATGCCACAACCTACCACAGGCGCCAAGGGCTACAGCTCTCCATGGAAACTCTGATCCCTGTGGAATGGGATCTTAGTTTGGTTTTGGTTTTTTAAGAAACCCACAAAAAGTAGCTGAGAGAGCACAAAGCTAGATAGAAAGCCTTCAGAAGGCAAGAACACCAACATCTTATCACACAGACTGCCCCTAGCCCTACTCTCCAGTCAGTCAAGCTGGCTTTTAGGGTTTCCTTCTGGCGACACAAGTTATTTATGTTTTCCACACACACCTCATCTGTTTTCTCTCCTTTGTCAGTCAAAAAAAAACCCAACAGACAAAAATGGAGAGCAATTTCATCACCTGCACATCTTTTTCTATATAATTTATCCTGGTGGGATGAGTAGAAATGATGGAAGTGGTTTAAATGTACAGTGGAGAAGCTGTTTGTCCATCATATGCTTAAGGGAAAAAAATAGCAACAACACCCACTGATTATGCAGACAGTATTATAACTTTACATACACTACTGTGGGGAATGGAATCAGGAATGACAACATCACGGTATACCAGCTGAGTATTCATTTACTGCCTAATCTATAGCTCAGATCATTACTAACTAGGCTTACAAAGCACAGCTTTGGCCTGTCTTTCTGACTGTGCTGTAATAACAAAGTGCTAAATCTAACTGATTTCAACACAGCTTTTCACTGCTTGTACTGTAGTACTTTGGGGAGGTCTGGAATAACAAACCTTTGGTTTCCCCATTTTCCTGCCCAATGCATCCAGGTAGAGCTTCACATCCAGCCTGTCCAAGCAGCCGCGCATCTGCAAAGCACTTTCAGTTAGTTCTCTGTCCTAGGAGACAGGCTTGTCGCTGCTGTGATGTAACCCAGCACAGAGATGGTATCACGGGGCTAGGTGCTCTCCTCAGCAAGCATCAGGCTGTGGCATCTCATCAAGTACTCATTTAGACCAGATTTAAAGGGGGAAAATCCCTCAAACCCTAACAGACCCAGGATATACCACGGTGATTCTTTTCTCCATAGGATATTTGTTGATGAGGAAATGCAGCTGTTTTGATGCCCTAAAGCTTACAACAAAAAGTGTCTGCATAGTGTATGGGTTCCTGAGTTACAGGCCAGCGCAACATGGCCCGTTTATGACACAGAGCATCAGACATTACATGGGAAACAGCAAAGGCCACTGCAAACATTTGATTTATGAGATTAAATAAAATGTGTCTATCAAGAGAGTGAGGTGTATCTAAAGATATCAGATCATGCCAAGTGTGTAAGAAGTTTGTCTCCAAATGAAGACTTCCACAGCAGCATCTAGAAAGAAGAAGAACCCCAATTTCTATAAGCATCCATTGAAAGCTGTTTATCCATTTGTGGACCATGGGCTGTCAGTCCTTGCCCTTCAAACCAAGGGGTCTTCTCCCTACCTTCTCCATATCTGCTAACAGTGCTGGGGCACCTGCAGGGCTTAAAGCATCCAGGCCTTTGTGCAGAAAGCTAATCTCTTGCATTTTATCCGTTAATTAACTAGATGCCAACTGGAGAGTACAGGTGTTTGGCAGCTCCATGAGACACACACCACAGAGCCAGCAGCTGCTCTTATATTACCTGAAACTGCCAAATGTTCCTCGCCTGTAGCCCAGCACAAGAGGACTGTGCTGGGGCTGACCCAAATGCTGTGACTGTGTGTGCTGCAGTGAGATTTTGGTCAGCCTTAGCTATTGAAGAGGCTCAAGCCTCAGACTGATGAGCCCCAGCACATCTAACCATTGGGTTTAGGGTAGTGTGGTCCCAGCTGTGTTTCTGCCTGAGGTCTGACATGACAGCAGGGATGCTCAGCCCTTGTGCCAGTGTCTCTGCTCCTGTGGTGCTGGTAAGTGCAGGGACAAGCAGTAAGCAAAGCAGCCTGACTGGCAGTGTGTGCAGCAGCAGAGGTCACAGCCCCCAGCTGCCCCTGTCACAGACTAAGGGGTGCATCACTGTGGGGGAATGGAGGAGGAGGAATAACAAAGGCCTGCAAAATGACAGCATCCACACACCTCATCCCCAGCCCTGCCAAGGCCATCCGTCCAAAGCAGGTTTTGGCAGCCCATGAAAATGGGATGGATGGAAAAGGATCTAAATGCCATAACCCTGGTAGTTTCACATCCAAAAACTGAGCAGCCAGGATTGGCTTCAGATGGGAAAAAAAATCACATTTCAAAACAGGCAGCAACAAGGGCACATCCGTATCCCTTTCCCATGTGTCTCTCCTACCTTGGTTTTGTATGTGGTGGGGTTTCTGGTCTGCAGATGAGAGGTAGCTGCTGGGGAGTGCGAACTGGATGCAGTTCTGGACCCCTTTTCATTGCTATGTTCCAGACCACCACTGATCTCCTAGCCACAGCTTCAAGAGGAATGATCTCAACCATGGTGTAACAGAGATTATCGGAGATGCCCATTGCCCTGCCGTGACAGTTATGACCACAGAAGAGCAAAGGCAGTAGTGAGACCCCGAGAGAATACTCAGTAAGCATCCAGGCTCGATCTTTAGAGGGAGGCTTAGGAAAACAATGCATCCAGCTTCCATACATCTCCTCTGAAAACCCATCCCTCCTGCCAGGGACGAGATCTAGCACGCACCCACTGTGTTTGTCTGCGGGAGGCTACAGCATGCCTGATGCAGGCACGGCGCTGATAGAGCAGCAGGGATCCCTGGCAAGGCCAGCAGTGCTGTGAGCAGGCAGCAAGATCTCCTTCCCCCCAGCTGATTTGCATGCTCAAGGAAGGGTTTGCATGTGCAAGATATCTGTAAGGCCTGCTGCCAGCTTTTTGCCAAAGCACTGATTTTTCCTGATGCAAGTTACTGCTTTCTTCTAGTAATTATTGATAATGCTCTTGGATGAATTACAGACGTTTAAAAATGAATTAGATTGTATGTGTGTCTGTCTCCCCCGTTCCCTTTCTGTTTCTCCACCACAGGATCTATGGCTTTGAAATGTTGATACATATTCATTACAGCTTCTATGACTTGAAAGGCATAGCTAAAGGGAGAGCTCAGATCAACAAGGATGTGAAAGCGGCAATGAAAGCAGGCTGTAAGCACAGTGAGTAAGCAGCATTTGAACAGTTAGCACAGGGAATGAGGTACCGGGAAATCTGAATCCTGGTCCTGGTTCTGCTACTACCTCCTGATGGCTGTGGAAAAGACTTGTGCCTCAGCTCCCTCAGCCATAGGGTTGATGCAGTGATGCTTACCAGTGCTCTGAAGCATTATACCACGTAAGTGCAATCTCAAACTGGTGGCATCACCTTTCTGTCATTTCCAGTTGTCAAGGAAATTCTTTTGGGGAACAAAAAAAAAAGCCCTGAGCAGGTACCAAACCCAAAACACAGGTGAAAGCATCTCTGCTCATGGAGTTCAGAGCAGGGTCTCAGTGGCATGTGGTACACAAGCACTTCTGCACAGTCATCCGCACACTTTCATACGTGCTCTGTGCTTACATGGAGACAAGTTTTGTTCTGCCTGGTTTTGAAGAGTTTCCAACCCAAAAGTTAAAACAATGCTGAAAGAAACTTTGGAGGGATCTTCTGTACCTGTTCCTATAGGCTGGGATATGGTGAGAAAATGGAGATGAAAGATGAGCTCGTGTTTCTTAGGGACATGGCAACAAGTGTGAAGAGAGAAGCAAACTGTCTTTGTGCCGGTTGGGTGGCACCATGTCAGCACTCTCATCTGGCTCTTTTCTCCTTTTCCACTGCAGCTCCTTGCGTGCATTTCTTTGATGTGAAGTTGTGTCTAGCACCAGAAGGCATTTGGCCAGTGGCCTCCATTCAGGGCAACACAGAAAAATCACATCGGGTAGGAATTTGTTCATTAATCTGGAACAACCCTTCCTGACTGAATTCCAGTCGGAACTGCTGAGGAGTTTGGGATATTGGCAAACTGGCGGTTTTGTGGGTAAAATCAATGCAGCTGAAAAATTCCCAAGCAGGCCTGGCTGGGACACCTGAGCAGTTCTGCCTCTGCCTGGCAGAGCTTCTGAATGCCAAACTGTTGCATCTGGGACATATTCAAGCTTTTGGGTGAAAGCACATTCACCTGTTATAACTCTGCCCAGACTACTCATTTAGTGCCTCTCCAATGAAGACACCACCTGCAATTTTCCTCTTTCTTCCTGAGAGTCTCTTTATGTTTGTGTTAAATATGAGACTGGTGCAAGTTTCACATTAACAGCAACAAGCCTCAACACAGAGCAGGTTGAGTACCAGCAATGCTTGAATAAGCTCTTCTCTGACAGCTCCTGATGCTAATATGTCTGTGATTTTATCCTCAGAGATGAGAGAGCAGCTTGTTCACTTTCCAGCCTCTCTGCCAGACTTGCCAGTGAAAGAGGGAGGCAGTTTCCAGCAGTGGTGGTATTTCTGACGCTCACTGATTGTGTAGGAACTGGTCTGGGACTAAGTTCATTTCCTATCGGCTGACAGCCAGTCAGCACACGATAGGAATTTGCAGTCCCTGCTGCTGTGGGCTGGATTCGTATTGGAAAACTCCACATGAAAAGGCTGTCTAACCCATTACTAAACTGTGGATGCTAAGACATTTCCCCGTCTCCTGTGAGGATGCATTTGATGATGAATAGCCCTTGATATAAAATAGGGATAAAAAAAAAAAAAAAAGAAAGAAAATAGCATCTATAGGAGGAAAGCATAGCTCTTTGTTTCTCAATGCACAAAGATCCATCACTGAACTGTGGAAATATACAGGCTGGATAACAGATGCCACTAGATTTACAAAGGAGACCTTCTTCTGTCACCTACTCAAAGGTCACATCTGAAACATAGGCTCTAACCAGCAGGTGCAAAGAGGGATGCAAAGCGGGTTTCCTGGAGCCCTGACCAGCTGCAGTCCCCAGGGGCACTCTGTGAAGATGAGTAGAGCTGGGACTTGGTTTAGTCAAAGCGAGAGCCTCTCCTTCCCCTGGTGTACCCAGAAGGGAGGTCATGTAAGAACCATTCTCACACAAGCAAACTGTCTTGCACAGAGCTGAGCGCTTTGCCTATCTGTGGTAAAGCACAGGTAAAGCTCCGTCCCAGTTTAACACTGGGAGCATGTAGTGTTACTTAAGAGATTTGTTGCTTAATTTACACATACTCGACATGTCAGTGAGCATTGAAAGGCTTCTCCTTAAGGTGTTCAAAAGGCAGCAGACAGAGCGAAGGAACAGTAGTTTGGAGAGTCAACCCTGCTACCTAACTGATGGGATGCCTTAGGGCAACACCACCTTGGTTTCCCCCATGCAAGACACAGAGCACGTGTTTAGGCATCCTTTCCTGAAAGGGACTAACCATGCCCCAAGTGTTATTACAGACACACCTTATTGAGGTCATCCCTGTGGCAGCTGATGTTCCTTCATAAACCATCACAAGTAAATCAGTGGCTTTGACTTACAGTAGCAAGACAGTTCTGTTTGATGACAGACTGCTTTAATGTGGCTTTCATCAGAGCCTTTCTCCCAAGATAAGGAGACTGTCAGAAAGATAGCAGAAAGACAGCAAATAGGTTTGGGGCTGCTGCTCTAAATTAATAGCAGAACAGGCTCCATTCACTTCTCCTGGTGCGAGGCACCAGAGGAGGCTTAGCCACAAGGACTGTAGCACTCATGACACCAGTGTATGCCTCCTTGCTGTCAACCATATCATCTCCACCAAGTTATTTTCTAAGGGTAGATTAGACTCTTAAGTGGGCTGCGTATTTCCTTCTGGTAACAGACTATCTGATCTCACACTGCACATGTTCGTCATTTCCCAGGCCCAGACCACACGGGAAAACAAACCACAGCCTGGAGCATGGAGAACAGAGGGCAATGCAATGCTGGAAGTTGTTTCAAGCAGCTGGCCATGAAAAGGCTGCAGTTTGAGAGTTGCTGTGTCTCTAAAAACACAACAGGAGATTCATATGGATACATACAGGTATCTCAGCTGAGTGGCATGCCAAGCACTGGAGCTGCATTGCTGTAAACAATGAGTTTCCAGGTCGTAGCAGACCAATGTGGTATAGACCAAGGCGGATACAGACCCCCACAGAGGGCAGAGCAGGGAACCAAAAGACCTAACTCAGAGTTAAAAACACAGTGTGGCTCCTTGCTGATACCAGGAAAGGTGGGAACATTAAGGATGAAGGGGTGAATTCCAGGCCATTAGGAACAGGGCTAGTAAATACAGGCTACTGATCAAAGGAGCTAGTTCTTATGGGTGCTGTGATAATGTATTGCCGTGGGCGAAGAGAGGTGGTGTGGGAAGCAGTGAAATAAATCTATCTGAAAGGAGTTCATTGCCCATGCTAGAGTGCGTGCATATGCCAAAGCCTGGATCTGTGCTGCTGGCTGCCTTCCCAAACCAGTTCACTTCAAGAGGGAAATGACAAATCTATTTCCCTGAGATTCTGGCAAGGGGATACAAAATGGGGCCTATTTTTCCTCAGAAAGGAGGGTCCAACATGTTTTTTCTACCCCGTTCAATAAGCCACAGAACCAGAATTGATAGCAGTCTTCTCCCTACGACAATATCTCTTCCTTCTCTCACTGCCAGTGTCTGTCTCTGGCTGGTTTAGAGACTCATAAACCTGAGCTCAAGGACCAAATCCTCCACTGCTGCTTGATAGCGCTTCATTTCAGCTATGTAAGGTGAAGACAGGAGGAATCTGAGCTTGAGCTCCTTCATCCGAAGAAGCTGAGTGGTGTGTCTCACTTTGTGCACATTCAGGTACATGCACACTGTCACCAGTTCCGGCCTCGGACAGCAACAAGTTTGTCCCTGAAGCTCTCCTTCTTCATAATCTGGGATAGGTCTCCTTCTTTTTCTGCCAAAATCAAATCAGAGTTCTGGTGTCCTCAACATAAAAAGGACATGGAACTGTTGGAACAAGTCCAGAGGAGGGCCATGAGGATGATCAGGGGACTGGAGCACCTCCCATATGAAGACAGGCTGAGAAAGTTGGGGCTGTTCAGCCTGGAGAAGAGAAGGCTGCATGGAGACCTCATAGCAGCCTTCCAGTATCTGAAGGGGGCCTACAAGGATGCCGGGGAGGGACCCTTCATCAGGGACTGTAGTGACAGGACAAGGGGTAACTGGTTCAAACTTAAACAGGGGAAGTTCAGATTGGATATAAGGAAGAAATTCTTTACTGTGAGGATGGTGAGGCACTGGAATGGGTTGCCCAGGGAAGCTGTGAATGCTCCATCCATGGCGGTGTTCAAGGCCAGGTTGGACAAAGCCTTGGGTGACATGGTTTAGTGTGGGGTGTCCCTGCCCGTGGCAGGGGGGGTTGGAACTTGATGATCTTAAGGTCCTTTTCCAATCCTAACTATTCTATGATTCTATGATTATCTATCTATCTATCTATCTATAAATCTATCTATGTATCTATAGTGTGTGTGTCTGCGTGCACACGTAGACTGCCTCTGAAAAATAAAATCCTCCTGTATGCTAATTTCCTCTGAGTTTCCAAGACAACAGTGGTTTCACTCAGTGCTGTCCCCATATAACTCCCTGGTCCTCTCTCTTCAGAGACGGCTTCCTGGCTTGTAGGGGCACTGTTGGCTTTTTCTCCGTTTCTGTGGCTTTTCCGTATGCTTCTAATACTTCTAAATACTGGTAAGAGGTGGTGGCTCAGATTGTGAGTTGAAAGAGGCTTCTTCTTCACTGTCACTAGTAGCTGTCATTCGTCATCATTCCAGAAGACCAAACTCACTCTCTACCTGATGGGACATGAGTGCTGGTGGGACATAAGCAAGTGCTTACGAAAGCAGCCCGGTTACAAGCAAGCACAAGAATGGAATTGAATAGCTGTATATTGTGTGAAGAAGCTGTGAATCAGATGTTCCTGCTTATCTTTTTTTTTCCAGGCTTTATTTTCCTGCTCTTTAAAAGAAAAAGCAGCAGGAAAAAAACAGACTCCACGTCTGGTTTAGAGCAGCTTAGATTTGGTGCCTTCAGAAACCTATCCAAGTTTGATAAGGGCATGTGCAGCTCTGAGAAATTCTCTTTGAAATGAAGTCGTCCCTCCAGAAAGTTGGAGAAAATGCTTGTATTTAGTGTTGAGGAAACTGAACAAAACCAGAGAAGTTCCAAAACATTGTCTAAAGGTTATAGGTCGATGTAGAGGTGGAAAAGTGATATGCAACATTGATAGACATTAGTCCACCCACTGACTTGCTGTGGGATACAGGGCAAAGTGTGTCTTAGTGCTCCTGTCCATGACATGTACACAAGTCACAGGAAACCTGGAAGATTTCATTCATACTTTTAAAATCCATTGACATCTTTTGCAGAGATAGTCACAAATGGACAAAATCCTTCCTCAGGGGTCGGTATTGGGGCTGGTGCAGTTTAACATCTTTATCAGCGACACGGACAGTGGGATCAAGTGACCCCTCAGCAAGTTTGCCAACAACACCACGATGTGTTGTGTGGTCAACATGCTGGAGGGAAGGGACCTTGACACGCTTGGCCTGCATGGCTCTTTACAAAGCCCTGTAGGGAAAGGACAAGGGAGAATGGCTTTAAACTGGAAGAGGGGAGATTGAGATGAGCTCTTAGGCAGAAGCTCTTCTCTGTGAGGGTGCTGAGGTGCTGGCACAGGATGCCCAGAGAAGCTGTGGCTGCCCCATCTGTGGCAGTGTTTGAAGCGAGGTTGAACGCGGCTTGGAGCAACTTGGAAGATGTTCCTGACCATGTCAGCAAGTTGGAACTGGATGAGCTTTAAGGTCCCTTCCAACCCAAACTATTCTGTGATTCTGTGATTTAGTCTTTCTGCTTCAGGGGAATAAAAATACTGAGAAGATGAAGAGAACAGATCTATTGACATGTCCAAATTTCAATCTGATCTTTGACCTGGGTACACATATCTTAGATTTTTAAAGTCACTGACTCACAAACTTGAGAACTATTTTAGGAACCTGTGTTGCCTTTAGGGTTCAGGAAGAACAAGGTTTTGGACCACAACACAAGCAGGCACACGCAGATGCCCTTTTCAGTTAGCTACCTCAGTTACGTCAGAGAATTTTATGTATTCTTTACCAAAAACCTGAAAGCAGCTAGTGTCACACCACAAACAGGGGAACTCTGTTTGGTAATCAGATGTCCTTAGTCATACTGTGACATTAGCCACTACAGAAAATGACTCCAGAAACCTCTATTACCTCCATTACCCTGAAGAGATGCTTGATCTTCTGGCAGAATAAGCAGGTGGCTACAGCTATCCACTGTTCCTGCAGAACAGCACATAATCACATCAGCTGAGAAGCACACGCGTACTCCTTCAGTTCCCAGAAGTGCTGTATGCAAGGCTAACAGCAAAATGGCTTAGTCTACAGGACCATGCCTTAGGATCGCACATCATAAATCTGTGCCTAACCTAACTTCGTGTGTGTATATATAAAGTATAGGAGATCAAATTAAAAGAAGACTATAAATAACAGCAAATAGAAATGAAATAAATAATGAAGATTCTGTCAGTGGCAGTGAAAGAAAAGCCTCAATCTGCAGCATTGGTGAACAGCATGGACCCAGCTGATGCAGAACTGCTGTGTGGGAGTAGTTTAGCTCACCTCCTTTGCCAGCTTTAACTTGAAAGAAGATAGCTGAGGAGACAGGGAAGGGGACAGCTTGACTCTCAGCTTCCAACAAAAAGCATAGCAATGGCTATCTGAGATAACAAAGCTGCATATGAAAATACCCTTCCCAAAGAAGGCAAAGCACAACCTGAAGATGTTCCTCCTATGAAGACAACTCCTTGCCTGCTTTCTACAACATCATGACTTCCTGTGAAGGATCAGGATTTACAGAGCATTCACCTATGTGTTAACAAAGGTCAGTTTTCAAGGGTGAGGATCTAATTTTAAGAGATCTGGAGATTTTTGTATAGTGCTTTAAGGCATTTTTCATAGCTCAAGAGCAGATTAAACTGCCCTATATGTTATATTTTGGCTGTATTCTGCCTGATCACACTTCAGGCACAACCCAAGTCTTCTTGACAGCTCTGTTCACATCTGACTCTCACTAGCAAGTGACAAAGGTCTTTAATGACACTATCAGCTAAGGGAGGAAACAATGCAAAATGGCTCACAGTGAGTCACAGCTACATGTATCACCGGCAGCCTCCAGAAGGAAGCCTATGCTTGTTGTGTGATCCTGGATTTACTACTATGGATTAACATATTTTTTCCCCTACTCTTGCAATAGCTCACTATGGGATTTACAATGTCATGTGAAGACCGCTGTTATAAACTGCTGCCTGTAATAGCTGAAACAATGAAAATCACAGAAGACAAGCAGAGTTCTTGCTCAGAATTTTAATGCATTTTACATGTGGGACTTTATCGACACTGTCTCGCATGACACCCTTGTCTCTAAATTGGACAGACATTGATTTGATAGATAGACCACTCAGTGGATAAAGAACTGGCTGGCTGGCCATATGCAAAGAGTTGTGGTCAATGGCTCGATGTCTGGCTGGAGATCAGTAACAAGTGGTGTCCCTCAGGGATCGGTGTTGGGACCAGTCTTGTTCAATATCTTTGTCGGTGACATGGACAGTGGGATTGAGTGCGCCCTCAGTGAGTTTGCCGATGACACCAAGCTGTGTGGTTCGGTTGATACGCCGGAGGGAAGGGATGCCATCCAGAGGGACCTCGACACACTTGTGAGGTGGGCTGGTGCCAACCTTATGAAGTTTAACCATGCCAAGTGCAAGGTCCTACACCTGGGTCAGAGCAATCCCAGGCACAGCTACAGGTTGGGCAGAGAAGAGATTCAGAGCAGCCCTGCTCTGCAAAAAGGACTTGGGGGTGTTGGTCGATGAGAAAATGAACATGAGCCGGCTTCAGTGTGAGCTCACAGCCCAGAAAGCCAACCATATCCTGGGCTGTATCAAAAGAAGCATGACCTCAAAAGGTTGAAGGAGGTGATCCTGTCCCTCTACTCTGCTCTCAGGAGACCTCACTTGGAGTATTGTGTGCAGTTCTGGTGTCCTCAACATAAAAAGGACATGGAAGTGTTGGAACAAGTCCAGAGGAGGGCCATGAGGATGATCAGGGGACTGGAGCACCTCCCGTATGAAGAGAGGCTGAGAAAGTTGGGGCTGTTCAGCCTGGAGAAGAGAAGGCTGCGTGGAGACCTCAGAGCAGCCTTCCAGTATCTGAAGGGGGCCTACAAGGATGCTGGGGAGGGACCCTTCATCAGGGACTGTAGTGATAGGACAAGGGGTAACTGGTTAAAACTTAAACAGGGGAAGTTTAGATTGGATATAAGGAAGAAATTCTTTACTGTAAGGGTGGTGAGGCACTGGAATGGGTTGCCCAAGGAAGCTGTGAATGCTCCATCCATGGCAGTGTTCAAGGCCAGGTTGGACAGAACCTTGCCTGACATGGTGTAGCGCAAACCATGGCAGGGGGGTTGGAACTTGATGATCTTAAGGTCCTTTCCAACCATAAATATTCAATGATTCTATCCTAGGAGCAGAGTTTTGCAGTCCCTGGTTGGAAATCACAGTTGAAGCTTTCACCCAGATAAACTCAACATTGTCAACTCTTACACTTAAGCATCAGATCATGCAGCATTTCTGGCGTAATAATTACAGATGAAGTCGATGTGAGGACTTAAGGGCTTCTGTCCTGGGTCCATCTAGCCAAAAGCCTTTGTCCAGCAGTGACTGGAAGCAATAGGAAGCACAACCTGTCAGGGTAGACTGAGAGACTGTGGTGGGTTGGGCTAAAGAAGGAAAGAGTGGGTCTACAGGGAAGTAACAGGAAAATGAAAGTCTTCAAATATATAGGAAAATGCTACTAAGAGAAAGGGAACCAAATAGTCTTCTTTTGGACAGAGGGCATAAAAAGGAGTATTGAGCTTAAATTGCATTAAAAGAGACTTAGGCTAAACACTAAGACAAGTTTTCAGGCTAAAGAAAACCTATGTGAGGTCTATGTGGTGGCCTAGGAAGACTGAGGGATTTGCCAGCGCCGGAGGATTTTCAGGCCAGGTAGAACAATCATCTGGTAGGGAAAGTTAATACAAATACTGCTCTGGGGCAGGGGATGGGCTCGATAAGCTGTATTTTCTGTGGTCCTAAAGGCAGAAAACGAGTTCGAGTCACAGACCTTTTTATAGTGCTCCCTCCCTTCTTCTAAGTATATGCTCTGTGTGTGTATGTGTGGACACTGCTGGTTCTTGTGTGAGAGAAGCTGACAGATAACACCCACAGAATGTTGGTTTTGTTCCTCTTTTCCAATAAACAATTGCCTTATCCTATTTTCCTATTGCTTCCCTCTAGACCCACTTTTTCTTTAGCCCAAACAATCACAAATCATTCAGTCTTCCCTCACAGGTTGTGTTTTCTAGACCTCAGGTTGTTCTCATTCCTCTTCTCTACTGTCCCCACTAAGTAACCTGCATCTTTCTCTGCATGGAGCACACAACACTGGCTGCAGTGCTTCAGCAAGGCTTTAACACCCTGGAGCAGACCATGGCCTCCTATGTTATGTGCCTCTTTTATAGCCTGATATGATAGCTGTTGTCTGCTCCTTTTTGTGGCAGTATGGTATTTACAGAACAAGTCTCATTAGACAGGGACAAATAGGTCATACTTTAAGAGGAAGAGGTGACAAAGTACAGAGAGCAGGTAGGACAAAAGGCAGAGCTTGTGGACTTATGTGTGCTTGATCTGGGGAAGCAATTATATTCCTGTACAGTTTTCTGGCACAACTAGAACATTGTATTGTACTTTAAACACCGCATTGTACTTTGGATGCTGAAAGCCAGGGAGAGATTGACAGCGTTAAAGGGAAACTCATCAAAGGACAACAAAAATTATTAAGAAAAGAGAGAAAAATTACGGAGAAAGTCATTCTCTGTAATTTAATCAAGTGATAATTTCAGGACAGGATTACAGGCTTAAACAAGCCTTGAAGAGGGAAACACAAACAATGCAATGGTGTAGCGTATTAAAGGACAGCAAGCAGATGGTCATAAGCGGAGGCATTGACATGATATTAATGAAAATACCACTTCAGTGTAACCTGGGAAAGAATGGGATTTGTTAGGCAGTGGAATGATTTCCACAGAAAGTGATGGAAGCCCCACCGTTTGCAGTGTTTGAAGCCAGACCAGACACAGAGATAGTCAGTAGACAGCAAGCGAAAGGTCACTGGAGCAATTAGGGCTGAATGATTTTCTCTAGGGCCCACCATTCCTGTTTGCAAAGCAGGAAATGTATAGATTATGTATGTATCAATGGGAAGATGCCTCAACTATGTCTTCAGCCCAACCGATGGCAAGTTAATACAAGAGGTTTTGGCAGTGTCTTGATAAGCAAGGAGACGAACGTGTAGCCCAGTGAGATGAGCAAGAATCCTTCTTCTGACTTTAGGAAAACTTCTGACTAGGGAAAACCAAAGAAAATTACCTCGAGACTCCTAAGGCAGCTTCTGTGTTATGTCTGCGCTTGTCACAGCAGGAAGAATTGGCTACTGATACACCAGGAGCTGAGTAAAGCAAATGTGACAGCAAGGAGGCAGGTGAGGTTTTTTTCCTCTGGTTTTCGAATAAGAGAATCATAGAATAGTTACGGTCGGAAAGGACCTTAATACCATTCAGTTCCAACCCCCCTGCCATGGGCAAGGACACCTCACACTACACCATGTCAGGCAAGGCTCTGTCCAACCTGGCCTTGAACACTGCCAGGGATGGAGCATTCAGAAGTTCCGTGGGCAACTCATTCCAGTGCCTCACCACCCTCACAGTAAAGAATTTCTTCCTTATATCCAATAATTTTGCTGAATCATTTCTTTCCTGTGAGATGCACTTTCTGGGAGGCCAAAATGATCAGTGAATTTACATTCCATTTGGAATGAGACTAAGGCAGGGAAGAAGATCGTGTCAATAGAGAGACGAGTGGGACACTTCCCGTTTTTATTGGCAAGCTCATCTCGTAAATGGGACAGGGTACGTGGATGCACTGAAGTATCCCAGGAGGAGCAGCCAGTACCATCCTTCCCCAGAAGCCACTGCATCCTCTCGGCACAGACAAAGCATCAGCCTCCAGTACAGGAGGAGTTTGAATCCACATCGTTTCCACTCCCAAACAAAAGGGCTTAGTCACCACTTGTCCCACTTTGCACTGACACACAGAGAAGCAGAAAAAGGAACCGTTTTGTCGCTCAGCCCTCATGTGACAAAGTATTCAGCAGCAATGAGAACATCACGTATTGCTTTCACACAGCTGGCTCTTGCCCTTCCACCATCATCACGTTGTGAACCAGGGCAGGGAAGCAGTGCTTTGGCTTAAATATAACCTGCCAAAATATAAGCTCTGCTTTTAAAACACCACAGATACTTTGATGTGTTTCATAACCTAGCTACCCAAAGCCCTGTGCTGTCACAGGCAGTAATGGGGAAAAAAGATGTCAGAAGATAAAGTAAGACTGTGCCAAAGATGAGAGAAGAGGTATTGCTGTCTCACTGCTCAGTAAAAGATGTTTAACCATGGGAATGGTAAAGAAAAGTCAGAAGAACCCAGAAAAGGTGATGACAGGAAAGCGTATGGTCCAGTAGCTAGGTGTGGAAAAAAGAAGACCCTGTTCCCTCACCCCATGAGCCCTGATGGTGTGTGCTGTTGCTGGCAAAGGATGATGTACATCACAATTAGGTGTCAGACATTTATATTCCTCCTATAGCTGGGCAAAGGGACTAGCTTTCCTCCAGCTTTCACAGCCTTCTACCAAAATCCAGTGTGATCCCCTCCACCAGCCCAAGTAAAATGGTTTTTTGAGAAGAGTGACAAGGAAAACTAGAATTTCCTGTGGAAAACCCCAGTCGCTGCTCCTTCATGCTGTATTTATGTATATGCAGAACATATACACATGCTGACCCTTCATCAACTGACCTGCAGTTAAGACTGAATTACAAATCACGGGGTGGCAGACCTTCAGACACAGGCCGCGCCAATGCTGCTTTAAACCAGAGCACGAGCACCCTGCGCCTGACCTGTCAACAGAGATATCACACTCCTCTTCCTGCAGGAAGGCAGGGCTTCATAACTCACATAGGGTGACACCCCCAGGTCCTGAGTGTCTCTGCCCTGAGCAAATGAGCTGGTTTAGCTTTTGTCACAGGTGTTTTATTCTCTTTGGCACAAACTGCTGGTGTAAAATGCTGTTAGCGCATCAGCAGGCTTGTCACTCCCTCCCTGCCGCATCAATCACGGAGTCCCTATGGACCCGGGCTGCCTTGCCGTGCGTCTCAGTGCAGGAACAGCACGTCCTTTCCCCCCCGCGTCACCCGTCCCCGCAGTGAATGAGCAGCCGGGCTGTTCTCTTACGCAGGACAGCAAGGCAGGGGACAGGAGCCACCGAGCCCCACCACAGGGAGGAGAAGCTCGAGGCCTTGCAGAACAAGGGGGTCAGTGAAGCCACATCCTTCATTATGCCTGGATTTGTAATCAGGCGGTATAGTTAATCCATGCTCCCCGAATCTCAGCTGGAAGAAAATGGATTAGCTTTACTGACATCACTGAAGCTGAAGCAATTTACCCTGGCTGAGGAGCTGATTCTTATCCTGCCTGTGTTTCAGCACACAGCACTGAAGCATGGGTTTTCAGGCTGACCAGGGGTTGAATGTGGGTCTTTGGCTGGAGGGAAGCGCAGAGCTGAATCCAGGCAGTATGGTTTTAATGTGCCATGGGGGAAATGAAAACCCCATGTTACCTCATGTGTAAAACACCCCCCATCTCCTACCCCAACACCTTTCCCACCAGCACAGCTTCCTTGGTGAGGGCAAGCACCAAAGATGCTGGCCACGGCAGAGATGATGAACGGTACTGCAGGGCACGTTGCGGGGAACACGGGAGGTTGTAAATTAAGGTCTTCCTAATTAGAAAGTGGTCAGAAGCACACAGGCACACACAGATTCCTGGTCTGGAGTGAGCTGCTTTCCTACAGGTTAAGGTAATGTCAAAAGGCAAACTGTCACACAGAAGATGGCACAGGACACAGCAGTGCATGGAGCAGTAAGGTGCGTGTATGGCACTGCCAGAAAGCCAGAAGTGACGGCTAAGGAAGAAGCCAGAGTCATGAAAAAACAAGCATACAATGGCAAAGGCTCTTGAAACTACAGGGGTAGCTCTGAACTGTGAAAGAAAAGATTATCAGGAAATGAGAGAAGATACCAGAATATGAGCAAAGTGTTAGCATGCTGTGCCTGGGGCGTCCACATAGCTGGGACTCTGCAAAATACAAACGTGCAATCATCAGGTCAGGAAATCTACAGCCTGAGAGATCTCAGTGGGGTAAATCCCTGCAGCAGAGGAGAAAGGAGTGGGATTACGGAGCCCCCGTGGTGCTAAACCAAACTAAGCACCTTGTGGGGAGGGGGGCACGCACCTTTGTGGGGTTTCAAACAAAACAGCAGCAGTTCCAGCTGCAAAGGCAAAGGTGTTTCCTGGGATGTGCAGGTACCACAGGCTCTGATGCAGAAAGAAGGGTGCCCTCCACAGACAGCCCTTCTTGGGTATCCTGTGGCAGGGAAATGGAGATGCTGCACCCTCTCCACATCACAGCCAGACCCAGCCCTTGTGAGGACACATACAAGGAAGAGAGAGAGTAAAGGCAAATCCCTCAGGGAAAACAAGGGGGAGATCCTGTGACATAGAACTGGCTTGGATGAAGCATTCAGCAGTGCTTGATAGGAAAAGACCGAACAGGACCTCATAATATTCTCTTAATGAGGCAATTTAACTGCCTGTAATTCTGTGTCCTGCTCTGCCAGCACAGGAGTTCAAAGGGTTGTCACATCAGGCCCTCAAAGGAGGAGTTTTTATAATGAGTGATATTTCTTAGGGACTCAGTATGGGGCCGATATGCTGAGGAGAACAGGAGAAAGGAAAATGTACACTGAAAAATCACTCATCAAGCTAGGCAGTCACTGAGCCATACTGCTGCTTGCCATAAGGAAGCACTAAAATCAGTGTCACTCTCCCATGGTCAGTTCTGGTTTCAGAGCGGATGCGATTCAAATTCAGTTTGACATCTTTAGCAAAGGGGCTTCGGAGGGTTTCACCTGCTCATCTCCCCTGTGAGCATCCGTTTCCTCACTGCGAGAGGAAAACAGGGCCTTTCCAGCACAGTTTAAAGCAAAGGCCTGGATTCAGTCAACTGGCAGAGAAAATGCTTTCTGTGTGTGTGTGTCTCTCCTCCTTCCTTAAGAGGATGGCTGTCCTTACACATGAAGGTCACCCACGGGACGTGAGGGACAAAGCAGGGGAGTCAGAGCAGGCATCTGCCACCTCAGTAACCCCCGCAAAGGCAAGCATCAATTGTGCAGAGCACTGTAACTGCTTTAAATAGGTTAAAAAATAAGGCCTGCTTATTTAATTTAGCGTACATGCTAGGTGGGTCAATATCTATCCTTCTCTCCTCATCCTTCTTCCCCACCCCGCAGTCTCTAAGGGCAGAGGTTTAAGTCCCAGCTGAGGAAACAGGGCATGCTTCATTTAGTAGCACCGCAGCAGGGCTGCTGGGGATGTCATGCTTCTGATGAAACATTAAATCAAGGTAAACACTAATCTCGTGGGCATCACTGCTTAAGAAGCACAGGAAGGAAAAATAACGAAACCTTCGTGGCTCTCGTGCTTTGACCTCCCACTACAGTGGGATTCCTCAAAGTGAGGAAGCCCAAATGTGCTTGGAAAAGGAGGTACCAAGGTTTCTGCCTGCTTGTGCTTTCTTTTCTTTTGCTCAAGGGATATTTATTGCAAATACTTATATTCACGGTATTTATTCTGTTAAACAAAACAGGGGTTCTGTTAAACAAAGTCTTCATCAACAAGAGCAAGCAGGTGCCATCCCAAGGCCCAAGTTAACATCCAAGCCACAAGACCACCCTCTCTTCTTCTTTACACCCCTCACTCCGTTCCTTCTTGCCCTACAACCGCACTCTTGCCTTCCACTTCCCCAGCACACATATGCCTGCAATGCCCCAACCATCACAGGCCATGTTTCCTAGCTGACAGTTTCAAACCCTGGTAGGAGGTGTGCAGCTCAGGTCAGGCTGAACCTGCACAGCCATACAACAACTTATCTAACAGGTAAGAAACAACAAGGAAGACAGCTGCAGTATTTAAGCCTCCTCTTCCCTCTTTCCCAGCCAGCCCCCAAACACCCTCCCTGCACAGGCATCATTTTCTCTTTGAAATAATCTTGCTGGAACTCCTCAGTGTAACGGTGCAACAATAATTATCTTGGGTTTTTCATGCTTTACACTGAAACTTCTTTAATAACATTGCTGCTCTGTGTGAGAGACTGAGCTGTCCCAGAGATAAACAAGGGAAGAAAGTACTTATTGCCATAGATGTTCTCACAGAGGCTTCCTCACTTTGTTTAGGTATGAGCAAAGACAGCAGAGAGTAGCAGATCCTGCTGGATGAATAAACAATAAATTAATTGGGTTGCATTCCCTAGTTCCCCTCATTTTGTGTAAAAAACCCACAATAATTCAGCCCTACTTTTATTACAGGTCTCAGGCAAGAAACCACATCCAGCAAATTCTGTAACTGATCATGCCAAAATAGAGATTAAATGTTACAATATATAGTCCTAGGCTTCATTTAAGTCTTAGATCCAAGGGACTCTTCCAATAGCCTTTGCTGCCACTGGTGTGGTCCTCCCCTCCCTTTGGTGCCAGCAGGTGTCAGTCATAATACTCTACACAGAGCATGGTCATTTAGGAACCAGCACAGGATGAACCAGGGAAGGAGGGAGCTGTGATTTCACAGCAGGGTGAAGAACCCAAATCCAAACCCAGTTTGTTCCTTGGGGATGGTTGTGAGATGAAGGCAAGCTGCCACCCAGGGTCCCGTCTCTGTAGCAGGTACGCGTGCAGTGGCAGCACGCACAGGTACTGCTCTGCCCATCACATGTAACAAGGGCCCATATGTGACACCCCAGTGATGGGCAGAGAGAGCTTTCCTCTAAGGAGGCAGGCAGAAGGGCGAGGGGAAGGAAGAGAAAAATAGACCATTTGGGTTATAATTTGTGATGGGTAAAAGAGAATTCAGAGACTTTTGATAGCATCGCTTTGTGCAAAACAAACAGCTCCCCTCATTCTGCCTCTGTCATGTGGAATTAACAGACAGAGCTAAAGCCAAAGCTACTGATTTCATTAAGCTTACACTAGGGATGAGTTTCTCTCTGCATACCAAGCAAGTCATTGTACATGTTTAAAAGTTTCCTTAGACTGAATCTCTTCAATTACTTTCCCACTCTCCTCACATTCCTAAGCTCCTTGGACAGGCTGTATTAACTTCTGAACAGCCTTAGACTTGCTCCTGGAGCCCCTCCATCTGGAAGGCTTTCATCCAGCTTCATGAACTGCTCATCCAGAAACCCTGCACTGGCTATTTCCCAAGCTTCCTCTGCCTGAAACCTTGCTGCTACCTCAGGTTCATCCAGTTCCTGGGAGCCTCTGTCTGCTTTAGCCCTCACAGCTCATGCCTTAAGCCTGCCCTTGTTTTCCCTTTTAGCTTAATCTGCAGGGGACCTTCATGTGCACACATGGCCCCACTGTAGGGACTGTGTAATACCCTTCTCCATCCTGGACCTCTCTGTGGTCTTCATTCTCATGTCTGCCCCCCAACACCTCTCTACAGTTGGCTTATATTCATCAGGCTCCATGCCAACATCTCTGCTACTTGCATTACTTACCCTTGCTAATAAGGCTTCTGTGCTCACATCATCTGAGCCAGACACACAGGAATCACCCTGGACCTTCTCCCACTGCGGAATGTGGATGATTTCCTTAGCACAATCCTTTATTCTTTGCATCTGCCACTTTTACGTCTTTCCCAACCCCACCAAGGTGTTACAAGCAGTAAAACTATCTCACACCTTGATGGTGGCTTCCTCATTTTTCCCATCCTTCCAGTCACCCCAGTTTGTCTGCTCCAGGACATCCCACCATACCCTACCAGTGGAAGATGGTAGCTAGAAGAGCCAGGATGTCAGGCAAGAAAGGGGATGGTATGATTTCCTTGGCAAGCTGGAAAAACCACAGGGAAAATTTATGAAAGCCCTGGGAAATCTGGGCAGCTTTAAGCATCTCTGCAATGATTCCTCCTGCCTGGATGAGCAGTCAGGCATTTGACTCCGGAAAAGCTCTGACCACTTCCCTTGGGAACCATGCTCTCAGGACAGCAGGTTTGGCTGGGATGTAGGTCCAAGGGTGCCTGCATGGAGAATTCATATGCTCCTTCATTTCCACCTCCTTCTGCCTGAGAAGGATATATTGAAATGGTTTTGGCTGGATGGTTTAGTGCTGTGAAAGTCTTTCCTGCTTGATTTAAAACAGTAAACTTGAAATCCAACCCAATCCCCCCCCCATCCCTGAGCTTATCAGCTGCAAAGAGGCTCAAGTGCTTCCAAGCATTACGTGTATCGGGGGCTGTCTTTGCACTAGCCAAAGGTGACACAGTGGACTGAATGTGAGCGTCTTCATGCATATCCGCATGACGCGAGCCTGTTCTCCCCGTGCCTGTGCACGCGTGCTCTTGCTCACAAGAGCATCCGCCGGGAAGCGTGCCCCCTCTTCCTTCTGCAGCATCCCACACTCCGCTTGGCATCTCCTCTCCTGGCATTCCCTTTCCCATTCACAGCCGTGGCCGTGCCCACGGACGCACTCTATGCGCGCAGATCCCTCTTTTTCTCACGGGCACACCCACTCCCTCACATGCGCTGTCCCTTTGTCTCTGCTTTCACAGGCACAGACGCATCTTAAAACTACCCTCCTCATACCCCACCCCAGCTGGATCTGGCCTTGAGCTCCCGAGGGGAAAGGAACTTGTTCCTGCTAGGGAGAAATAATACTGCTCCTTTTGAAAAACATACTTTATTGTCAATGCCCCTGACAGGCAGACGCTGGGATCACCTGAGGATGCGGATGATGCGATGAGGTGGCCCAGAGCACTTCTACCCTGCAGAATAACAGATCCTTTGGTGAAGATGGGGACGTTAGGAGGGGGATAAAGCATCCCGGAAGCTTTCTGCGCTGCACTGCAGCAGGGAGCGAGCGGAGCGGGTGTTCGGAGTCCTTCCTCGGCTGCGAGGAGCGAGCCGCGCCGGCGCTGCCTCCCGAGGGCTGCGGGCAGGGTTGCCATAGCAACGCTGCCTCTGAGTCAGAACGATTAAGCATCACCATGGCAACAAGTGTCTCACTCGCCATTTCCAGAGAGCTTGACGGGGGTTCGGGCTGGAACCATCACACACCACGGGAAAAGGGGCAGGGACACGGATGGGGAGCAATGCACCCACCTTCCGAGCGAGCCAAACTCACCTCGGCGTGCCTGCCGCAGACCCCTGCTCCCTGCCCCATCACCAGCTTCGATGGAGCCGCGGCCCCAGTGTGGTACCCCACGCCAAGATGGGGCGGAGGCAGGGGTCGGGGTGGTTGTGTTGAGCCGAGTCTCCCTGTAGAGCCCCTCGAATAAGGAGGGTTTTGTAACCTGTAAACTCCAGACAAAGGAGGAGGCAAAGCTCCCCGCTGTCTGCCGGCTCTCATCCCCCTCTCCGCGCAGGAGCCTTCATGCTCCTGTGAATATTGAGCGGAGACAGAAGCCCGGGGGGATTTGCATTTCACACTTGCCACCAAATGAGCAACAGGAAGATCACACCGAGACCCCTGCCCGGTGCTATAACCAGTGTGTGCGCTAGGCAGACACTCACTGCAGAGCCTGCAACTGCTCCTTTCCCCGTGCAGAGGGACCGGGCGCTGTCTCTCCGGTCACGATGTCAGCGCCGTCTGAAGCCGGATGCCCTGGGTCCTGCCCTTGGAAGGAGTGCCGAGACCGCAGCAGGCTGGCGGTGTGGAGGACCAGACCTTGTCTGTGAGAGCTGTGCCATGAAGGCAGACACACGGGTACGTGCAGAGAATGGCTCTGCGTTTCGCACAGCGAGGTGGGTGCCACTGCTGCACTGGCTGGAGATTCAGGCTCATTCAGGCAACGTGTAGAGGTACTCAGGAAACGCACGCAGAGCTTTTAGCACCGTTGTGTTTCCTGGGGGGAGTTAGGTGTGAGGAGCACAGGCTCTGGCCTGCAGAGGAGTAAAGAAAGCATCCATGTTGCAGTTCTCTTCCGTACCATGTCCAAAGTGATTCTCACCCCTGTCCTGCTGTAAAACTGTCTGAGATGCTGGCAACACAACTCCAACAGAAAACACAGGGGAATCTTAGGTTTCTTAGCCTGTGCAAGGTGTTAAGCACCTCTGGGTACTGTGTCTTCTCATCTGCCCTTCTCAGCGCTCAGTCTCTGCCCTACCCTCCACACAAACTACCCACCTGACCCCTTTATACCATTGGTATACGTTGGAAAATGTGCTTGTTTCAGAATGAGTCACCTACAGGGCAGAGGAGGTGTTTTATATGACAAGGGCTGTCCAGGTGTATGGGGCTTCCTACCAGGTCCTTAAGGCTGGTAGGAATGCCTGTATGGTCCCACATCCCTCCGGCCTGTGTTCAGGGCAGATGTTTGTGCGTAAAGCCTGCTGAAGAACAACCTGCATCCTTCAATCACTGCCACCTCCTGGAAAGGAGAAACCATCCAATCCAGATGTGTCTAAGCCAGATGTGTTGGTGGGTCCTTGATGACTGGAACTGTGACAGGTCTCTCGCTCTGTCCTGAGCCAGGGGACAAGCACAGGCCAGGATGTGGTGTGCTGCCTTCCACAGGACCAGCGGGTTTGATCCTGGCAGCCCTGGTGTTACCATCCTGCCTCCCTGAGTTTCAGTGTACCCTGTTGGTGCTATAGCCATTGATCCCTTGACCACCGACCACCACCTAACAGGCCCAAACACACCTGCTCCACTAGAAAGGCTCTTCTGTGTGTGTCTGTGTGTGAAAACATTAGTTTTCAGGCAGTACAAGGCAGAGCGAGGTGCTTGTTGCTTCCTGTTTGTCACTACTGAACCCACCTTTACCTTTGAGCTCTTTCAAGCTGAGTTGTAATGCGGCTCCCTGCCGGCATCCCTCTTGCCTGGAGCTATTGCAATTTGTGTGAGCTAGTCTTTTGAGGTATTTTTACACTGTAGTAACTATATTAACAGGGCAGTGACAAAGCCATAGCTGTGGATGTAAAGACCAGCAGCAATCACACACCTGCAAGCAGGAAGACTCCTTTTTCACTGGGGACTTTGAAAACGGATGAGCAGGGAGCAGTTGCTCTCACAGTTGGTACCTAAAACAGATCAGAAGCAGATCTTTGAGGTCCTTGAAAGGCTGCAGCCTGCTTTGCCCAAAACAAGCTTTAGGAAGAAGCAAGGTGGAGGTGGCCAGGGACTTCCCATCTTCCACACCATTTCTATGTGTGTTTCCTCAGTGCCAGGAGCCAAACCAATCTGAGTGGAAAGTTGCCAACTGCTTTTGTCTGAAATAATGGGTTATTTCTTCTGAACAAGAAATGCCATGGTATTCCTATATATTCCTGGCTCTCCTGTCTCCAAAAAGAGGAGGGCTTGCTTCCAGCTTGGTATAGGGGTTTACAGTCCTTCCCCATCCAGCTTTTTTGCAGTGATTCATTCATTTGTTCATTACTAGATGGTGTGCATGCCACTGGCAGCAGAGCTGGTGCTTTCCAGGTGAGTGCAGATACCTGGTTTCAGTTCTGATTTAAAATGGCCCACACCCAAATCTGTGCCTCAAAAAGCCAAGAAAAAAGAGCCTTATGATGAGATTTTTCTACAGAAACGGGTAAGCAGATGTTAAAAATGAGTTTGAGTCTCCTAAGTCACTTAAGGAGATTGTATTTCTTCACAAACCACTTTTCCTTCAGCAGGGCAGAGGTGGGAGTTACTTTCTAGATAAGGAAGACTTCTTTTATTGAAGAGTATGGTGAGTTTATCCTGGCTGGGCAGCAGGAGCCCACCAAAAACCACTGTCACCCCCCTCCTCAATGCAACAAAAGGTTCATGGGTTGCAATAAGGGCAGGGGAAGCTCACTCAGCAACTACCATCATTGGCAAAGCAGACTGGACTTGGGGAAATTGGTTTCATTTATTACCAATCAAATCAGAGTAGGATAATGGGAAATAAAACTGACTCTTAAAACACCTTCTGCCCACCCCTCCCTTCTTCCCAGGCTCAACTTTCCTTCCAGTTCTGCTTTCTCCTCACCCCTCCAAGCAACACAGGGGTTTGGAGAATGAAGGTTATGGCTGGTCCATCACACTTTGACTTGCAGGGGCACGGCCTGCCTTACCATGGGCTGCAGGGGAATCTCTGCTTCAGTGCATGGAGCACCTCCTGCCCTCCTTCTGCACTGACCTGCTGTCTGCAGAGCTGTTTCTCTCATATTCTCACTCCTTTCTCCTGCCAGTTTTTTCCCCCTTCCTAAATGTTATCTCTGAGGCACTTCCACCATTGCAGATGGGTTTGGCCCTATCCAGCAACAGGTCCATCTTGAAGACATCTGGCATTGGGTCTTCTTCCCCAGTAGCACCTGCACTACTAAAACCTTGCCACACAAACCCAATACAATTACTTGTATTATCATTAGTCCTCAGAGTGAACACACCTATTAAGTTGATCCAAGGCTGTTCACAATTCAGTCTTTTGCTGAGATTTCATTTTAGGTGATATTTCTGCTGTCAAATGATGTTTCTGTGTCTAACAGGAGCCCAAAAGGCTACTCACATCATTCTTTAAAGATCAGTGCATACATGCTTCCGTAACAGACCTATAAAACACCGCCTTCTTCCTTTTTAATAAGGGGAAGAAAAGGCCAAGCTCTACTCAAAGTCTCAAATCACTTCCTGACAGATTGAGGGCCAAGCAGCAGGATTCACCCTCCTCCACCCTTCAGACAAAGAGGAGAAATCACAGCTAAGCACTGACTGACTGCAGACCTTCTCCTGCTCCCCTGCTGCAGGCAGCTGTGGCCATACACCCAGCCCAAAGGGCAGTGAAGCTTTGTGCAGACACGTGTAATTGATAGAAATAGGTGGCAAATTACCCCCCCCCCCCCCCCCCGCTAATGACAGAATGAGGCTCTTCGCACTTATGAGTCACCTGGTTTTTCCATATCTATTCCTCATGTGTTTATTTCCTTGTATTAGAGGAATAACAGTATACCCGCTGGCCAGAAAGCTGAGTGCCTCAAAATAGCCCTGAGATGGGTCTGGCTTGCGCAGAGCCTGCTGCTCCTTCAGTTGATCCCCACATCCTTTTCACTTGGTTGCATCTAGGAGTAGAAAAAGCGGTTGCTCCACATCAAGTTCAATAGCTGGATGCAGCCTGCAAGGGCACAGCGGGCTGGGGGACAGCAGGAGCAGCGCTGCATCTTTCCTGCTTTCAGCTGCTGCTTCCCATACGTGTTTGCCGGAGGAGAAACGAAATACCGCAGCGACCAGCTGGCATTCTCCCACTCCTCCATGGCCACAGCCGCTAGACAAGCAATTCCATGTGCCCACGCAGGGACTGAAGGAGTCTTTATGGAGCCTCTGTGCCATGACTTGGCCCTCTCTGCGTCTCTGAAACTCATCTTACCTCATGCTCAATCCCAGGACAACTTTATAGGGATGCAGGATACCTGTAGCACAAGCCCAAGCACAAGCACAAGCCCTGACCCAAGTCTGTCCTTCTCTCAGCCCCGTGGAAAGCTCCTTTGACACAGGGATGCTCCTGTCCCGTGTTAGTACTCTTGGGAGGCTGTCAGCAGCTCCAGGATTCCCAAGCACAGGAATTCCTGTGTGCCAGTTTCACTAACTGGGCCCTGGGACAGCAGTGGATCATGATCGCTGTGTGTCAGGGTTTCTGTATGCGGGAAGAGAAAGAGAGAGGCAAGGAAAACGTCCTGACTGGTGGGTATTTTCTGCTGCTGTGGCTGAGTCCTTGTTAAGGATTGACTAAGGAAGCGAGCTGGAGGATTCTGAAGGGATTTTCTATTCAAATCAGAACACAAAAGCTTTATTACCAGTCCCAATGCTGGAAAATCATGTCAGGCCCCATCAAAATCATGACAGTGGCTTAAATCATGAGTCTAAAAATAGATGTGTTAACTTATTATTATTTGCTGTATGGTTTCTGAATCATTAGGTTAAACTGGCATCAAGTTCTTAGTGTGCCTCCAATGCCAAAAGCTCTGAAACCTCACTCTAAAACTATTAATAAAACCTTGACTAGTCACATTCCTCTCGAATAGGAACCTTCATTAAATAAACACAATATAAGATCCCTGCTACACAATGAGAGCTGCCAACTTCTTCTCCTCAAGGGTCTCAAATTCATGTTTTATCTGCTCCTTTCTGCAGCAACAAATACAAATGGTGACTAAGCAGCACAAAGGCCAGGCTTACTTTTAGGAGAAGGTAGCACTTCCAGTTATTTAGTTGTTAGCTGAGAGCCCAAAGATATGGTGATAACTCTGCTATCAACAAACTTCCAAGCTACCATACTGCCTGCATGCTCCTTAGGATCTCTCTTTTTAATGGACCCAATGGTTTGTGACACAGAGATCCATATACTGAGACTGGATGAGCTGTCTCCAGACCCAGAAGCAGCACAAAGCAATGCTCCGGATGCTGCCTGGCCACCAGTGGCCAAGCACCCTCCTTTATGGCACTGCAAGCCAGGGCTGGTACAGCAGCACAGCACTCTGTAGCACTGTGTTTAAGCATCAGGTCAGTATTTAATCAGACCAAGGGGCACTTGCTTCTGCTCTCCATCACTCGTTATGTTCTTGAGTGACTCGTACATGATTTTCTAACCCGCAGTCAGCCCTGGAAACCATCCTTTCCTGCAAGACTCAACAAAAGTCTCAGAGATACAGCACAACAGCAGGGAGAAAAGGGGAAAGGAGGCTGTGGATGAGGACAGAAAGGAGGCGAAGGGACATACTGTGGTGGGCATCAAGCTGTGACTCTGTTTCCTGCTTGTGCAGGTGAGTCTACCTGCAGCATTTCTGGCTGTAAAGCCCATAGGGCTGAATTAGACTCAGCAAGCCTAAAGCTATCTCAACAAACCAAAACCGTGGTGATGGCAGTGGCAGGTACCTCGAAAGGAAAGAGGGAAAGCAGATTTCAGCTTGCTGTCAGACATGCTTCAGTGCAGATATGCAGTTTAGGCTCTCACAAAGAGAGACAAAATGGTCTATGTGGCCATAGACATCATCAACCCTAGATCCACATGCTGCTGTCTTGCATCTGGCCCACTCCTGAAGAACTGGAGCCTTCCAGAGTGAATTGGGATATCAGCTCTTACCTCCTACCAGACTGTAGTTGGACCACCCTGCCCTTTGGCCACGTTGCCTCCTAACAGGCTGCTTGTATTCCATGCAGAGCCCCTCGGGCAGCAGCCTCCCTGCTCCTGGCAGAGCAGCAATGAGGAAGGATGGATGGGTGGATGCTGGCCTGGTGCTCTCTGCAGCAGTGGTGCAGTCCCCAGCAGATGTCAGGCTCACACCTTGGTCTTGAGGGGAAATCTCAGGGCTCAGAATGAAGAACCAGGCTCATGGTTAACTCACGCTCACCCAACCCAAGCTGTGGCAATATTAGTGCATCCAGATGTGCGAGGCACTTGATGCTCTTCATACCACCCAACACTGGTGCTCAGCTGCCCATCTATTTCTAAACTAGCCCTCTTTGCTATTGAAAATAGAGTCAGAGAGCAAGTTACCTTTCATACATAGCTCCCCTGATCTAAGAGAAGCCACAAACCCTTTGCGGGCTACCTGGGGCTTGCACTGGCTGAGATCAAAGACCTGCCACCAGGCTTGGTAAACACTGGTGGTGCAGAGACTTCAACCAGTGCAGACAGCTGGTGCAGCTAAAGGAAGGTCCTGGGGGAGCTTAGGGATACAAGAAGGGCTGAGATGAGCTGCTTGGGGATGCGAGCACTGGAAAATCAGGAATGCTGAGAGCCAGCTGGGGGAGGCTAATAATGCCTTCCTGTCAGGGGATCTATCTGACAGGCAGACAGCCAGAGGAGGGGAAGAAACAGCTCACTTGAGTCCACGGACCCATATAACTGGGTTATGGAGCTATGTAATCCACTTAAGCTCTCAAACTGTCCTGCCTCCCTTCCCCCCCCCCCAGCCTTTACTCTCCTCTCCTGTACCTCTAATATTCAGAGAGGTTTCCTCGAAGCTCGCAGGAAGTCTTGACAGCAGTTCAATTTGATTAGCGCTGGCTGCAGACTTTTCCCAGAGGATCTCGGGAAGCACAGAGACAGATACCCCCCAGAAACCTGCAGGGTATTGACGGGTTCATGCAGCGTCTGCAGCACGGGAGGGACCTGCTCTGTAAGAGGGGCACGCACGCCAGCAGAGACACAGGGATGGGGTTTTTTTTAACCTGTATTAGGAATTATATGTGGACACTTAATGCAGTTTATTCAAAACCAGCTGTCTTTTCCATTATGTGTCATTTACCCAGAGAGAGATAGGAGAAGCGCAAGATGCAAAAGGCCTCTTAGATCATCCAAGCCATCACCTCACAAATGAAGAATTAATCCCATTAAGGGCCACCGTTGGCTTCGGTGACTTCAAGATTTGGTCCTAATTACACAAACACAAAGCCATTACAAGGCTGCAGTCTGACAGAGGAGCTTTCTTTTTTACAGGGTATATGATGTCTTTAATTAAAGGGGCTTATCTGCCTCCTAGTAATTGGAAACCAGTCCACCCCTGTTCTCATTTTCATTCTTATATGCCGGTGCAGTGGGTATAAGCAGGAGGTGAGAATGTGCAAACATGCTTATGTACTATGAGATCAGCAATGCACAGGCATATCAAAAAGACAGGTCCTTGCCCATGAGGGGATTATAATCTAATTTATTATATGGATTGCAGCAGCGCATTACAAGCAAAAAACCCCAAAGGTTCATTTCATAGGAAGGAGCAGGATTGTAGCATCAAACCCTGCTCAGAAAAGGAGGGGTCCACACTGATTTTCACATGCTTTGGATCAGCAAGCCACAACAGCTGAACATGTTGTTGGCTATGTACACGTGTTGTTTGCTCTCTAATTATTAATTTAGAAAGGACATTCAGTCAGAGAGGGGACTGGATGATAAATGTCCCTGAGAGCTGCCTGGGAAGAAATGAACAAGAAGGGATTTATGGAATGAGAGGGACAGGTTCCTGAAGGTTGCCTCCTGCAGACAGGGTACAATGGAAGAAGGTAAGAGAACAAGGCTGAATGCATTGACAGTGTCAAGAACACAACTGGTGTTGGACCAAAGGGTGGGAAAACGTGCAAAGAAGCCTCTTTAGAGGAGGGAAGATCAACATGGAAGCAAAATATAAAACTCAAAGAAGGAATGTACAACTGGTGAATCAAGCTAGCACTGGCTGCCTCTTCCAGCTCCTGCATGTTGCAGATGACAACTAAGGGCTCAAAATCCTTGCATGTCAATTAAACCTGTTATAAATAATAGGAGAGAGAGCAAGATTAGCCACAGATCACCAAAATCAAGTTGCATTTGCAAATTTTTGGTGGATAAACACTTTGGTCATCTTCCCCAATGAAAAAATGTGTCCCGCCATTGATCGATGCTAATGGCTTTCAATAAAGGCTAATTCAGTAATGCTATAAGATTGGACAGAGCATAAGCCAAGTCCCAAGCATGCCCTAAAGCCAGTCTGAGGGGAAAAGAGAAAGGGATCTTACCCTTAAGAAGCTACGGGGGATTATTTCTTACTGCAATCTACTACTGCAATCTTTAATAAGACTATCAATCAGCCAGGAGGGATGTTTATCTCTGTCTCCCAACATATCATAGAGAGGCATTCATTCCCTAGACACGAGCAGATAATGAATTGTTCTTTGAACCAAGAGGAAGATGAGGCCCATCTAGTCACCACCTCAATCAAAATGGAAAGCACCAAGTCAGAAATATAACCCGAGGCAAGACAGGAAAGCAAAACAGATTAAATATATATATAAATGTTTGCACATAATAAAAGGTGGGATTGAAACAAAAGAAGAAGCCACTACAAACCTAAAGGATAATCAAAGAGATTTCTCAGTTCCTAATGGGACAGACACATAAATTGTTATCGGCAGCTTAACTTCTGGTGAACATCATCATAGTGATTAAAGCAAAGAGTGGGAGCCAATGCCCCGGAAATCAGTTGTCTCTTCTGCCTCACATTACTTAAACTACTGAGATACTAAAAGAGACCCTCAGCTTTCCTTTAGAAAAAAGCATCTGTTCTTCATGGTTGCAGATGAAAGCTTGGAAACACAAAGCAATTGCACCCTAAAGGCAAGTGAAATGAACTCAAACCTTGTTGTTTTAAAATACATTATTAGCTTAAACTCTTAGGACTGATCTCTGCAGGGACAGTCTCCTGTTTTGTGAATGCTTAGGGCTGAGAGAGAGGTGCTCACAGGAGGGGAAAGGAAGGCTTCTTTCTGCATGTCACTTGGACCAGGTGAGAAGGAGAAAAGCAATAGAAAGGATGGAGGAGATGGATGCAAGAAAGAGACATTTGTTTTGTTAAACATGGGTGACTGTGATATTTACATCCTTCATACTTTTTCTGGCTCTTTTCTGCCCTTCTACAACCCCAGAAAGCGGGGATCATACACCCAAAAAGATTTGTAACAGCTTATGCCTATATGTGTGTGTGACATTCCGCTTTGTACCACCCTTCAGAGGCTTCTATATGCATTATATGCAATACCATACTAATTCTACAGCAATATTTGCAAAGATATTGCCTTGACTTTGCTGATGGTGAACTCTTTGAAACTTTCATTTGCAGAGCACCATATGAAGAAGCAAAGGATGATATTGTTAGAGCAAAAATGCCTTGGAATGGTTTGTGATGCAGTTATTGAGTTTTCTAATGCAAGCCCTCCTACTCCAGACTGCAAAGAACAGTGTCTATTAGTGATGTATTACAAATTACACCAGGAAAAGGTGCTTGAGACTCAGACTGAGTCGAATTCATTTTTGTTACTGATGTCTACTTTTTAACAGTTCTAGTGCTAACATCTTCATGTCTAGATGGTCAGAACGGTAGTTCTAATCCTGACGTGACAAGCCATCATTTAAATCATCTTTACTCAAACGTTAACAAATCTTGTTTATTCACATATCTTATGGACTGGGGTAGAACTATGCATGGGAGGTACGTAAAGTGGCACACAGGTGTCAGTGGAGGCGTGTACTTAGTAGGAATGCAGCTCTTGGTCCACACAAGCTTAACAGAGGGTCATTGAAATAGCAGAAAAGATAGTCCCAACAGTCTAAGGAAATCAACAAGACAAACTGTTGGGGAAGCAACTTCTTTTATTAGAGCAGTTGATTCAGTCAGAAAAATGATAAAGCTTTCAGGCACACAAGCTCTTCTTCTCCTCTTCTCTTCCCCCATGTATCAGCCAGCCTAATAAAAGATACCGCAACTCCTTCCAAACCTTCCTTCATTTACAGAGAGATGAACTTGTGATCAGGCGAGAAAATGCGACATGCAGGACAGGCCATGCGTGCAAACTGGATCCTGAATTATTGAAAGGCAACCATGTGGCTGCCACCAGAGCAAACAGAGACGAACAATAGGAGAGGAAGTCAGAGGAGTGGCACGTATGGCCACACATCTTGCAGTCCAAGTGCCTATCTTTAATCCTTAATGAAAAGGACTGTCTGTGTGCATAGTCTCACATGCGCTGCCTCTATGTATGGGCTCACTCCACGTTACTTTCTGCTGTCTGTCATTCAGCAGCTGAGGAAAACACAATGGAAAATCAGGCAGGATTTGGCCTGTGTTCCTACCTCTGTTACTGGGTTGGACCTCAAGATGATGTAAACTGATGGAGACCCACTGAACTCACAAGGGTCTGCTAGCTTGTGCCAGTAAAGGATCCAACTTGTTTACTTATCAGCTGTTTATGTCTTACATGATGAATTGTTCCTGTACTGACAGCTAATAAAAGATGTATTTATGTAAATGAGGGAGAGAGCATGTTCTCCAATGTTATGCCAGACTGGAGTTCATTTTCAAAGGATTGTTTTCTCCACAAAAAATACCATTCGAAAGACAGACAGATGTCGTGTTTGTTTTGAAATCTTGGAGTTTCCCTTCAATGAAAAACCACAAAAGCTTAATTTCTTTTCCTTTTTTCTAACAACAAATGCAAAGCTGTTACAAAAACAGAAATTCCATTTGGCGACAAAGTTGTTTTTTCAGGTTCTGCTGGAAAGCATTCAGCCTGGAGAAGGTCTTGGATTCCCAAAGGCTTTTCTGTTGCATTTATTTTCCGTCCAAATATGTCAGTTCATCTAATAAAAGAGATTTTCCAGCTTAAAAACCTTGCCTCGCTTACACCTTGAAACCACTTCTTCAACAGCTTACATCAGCTATTCACTAATGATGGTTTATTAGCAGCAAATGAGGTCCAATATTTACTGTCTTCAGATATGTGAGAAATACACACGTGTGTTGCAAATGCCTGAGAACATGCAAGACCAGCTTGTGTTCCTCCCCAAAAGGGAAACCATGAATCAGTCACAATATACAGCTGCAACATAACAATAGCTATTGTCCTTTCGTTTTCTGTGACAACTGGAACACAGGCACTGAACAGCAGGACAATGGGGTTGTGTCAACACGCAGGAGGATTTCGGAGTGCTTACAGATATGAGTCATTCTCGCCCGTTACTGAGCACTAAACCTTTGGCGTTACGAGACTTTCTTGGTGGTTTGATTCTCTTTATTTCTGTCACAATTATTTCACCCCATCATTTCGGATGGTGTGAAAGGAATGCGTTCAATGCTTGCAGAAAAAAAGGGGCTCTCTCAGGACCCTGGAGAATGGTCAGATTTCCCCCAGGCATTCTCATTTGGTGTAATAATTCTTACTCCCTGCCATAGATACACACAAACCCAAACTGAAGATCTCTTACTAGCATTACAGATGAGAAAAATGTTGTCAAGATACAGCAGGAGAAAACCCTTTGGGCTTTGTTATAGGTATATCCATTAGCACGAGCATTTGCCCTGTCTAATGCTTTCCAACGTGTTTAGTTTGACCTCTTCTATAATACTATACCTCATTAGCACTCTGTACTACTAGTTACTCTTCAGTGCCACTTTCTTTCCTGTTAGGCACTTTTCCATTATTGTCTGTAACAGAACATCTTGTGTCTATTTTCATCATTAAAAGAAATATTCATCTCCTTTCCCTGGCCTTTTGGGGCTGGAATGAGAAAGTGTCACTCTACTTCTATTCCCTATTGTTACTCTAGGTGCACAGTCATCATCTCTAAATGCAGTTTAGGATCACTGATCCTGTATTTGGTAACAATCTGGCAGAATTTGGCACAGTACACAGGGGTGAGGTCATCTGGTAGAGCAGGGACTCTGCGGGGATCTGTGGCTGTCTTGGTTGTTATTAATCTGTTCCTCCCAGGAACTCTTCTGCTGTTTTAGCTTGTATTCTAACAAATATTTTGAGTACCATTCCTTTTCTGGGGAGATGATTTGCTCTGTTGTCCTCAATACTGGTGCTACAGCCTCAGAATGATTTGAAGGGCTGGCAAGTGGGACTGTGCTTTCATTTGGAAGCTGTGTTTCAATTGCCTGTTAGAGAGAGAGAATCTAACTCTTTGTGGGCTTAATGGTGGAGAGGAGCATTTGCAACATGAGTCATTTTGCACTGGCATGTCCTTTCCCCTGTGTTGATAACACATAGATCCTCCCTCCCAGCCATTCACCTCGTACACTGCTCATCTGTCTTACCCCGCGAACAAACTCAAAGCATCTCCTGCCCTGATCATGACCTTTTATATTTAAGTCATTACAGAGAGGCACTTGGAACACACTGGGGATATGGTGAAAGCTGATCATACAAGAAATACAGCAGTTGTTCTGCAGCCAATGCTGTCTAGATCCCCATCCTGCTTTTATTTGAGCCCCTGCCATGGGAAGTATTGAACTGGATTAATGCACAGCAGAAAGTAAATGTGTATTGAAGAACTGCTCAAGTTTTATCTAGCCACATATTAAATGATCTTGAATTTGGGGCAAAGATGGGCAAAGGAAGAAAACGAAGCAGCAAATGATCTGCCTGACAGGGCTTTGGAATCGAGCCCTAACAGTCAAATCTCCATGCTTATGTATGCATGTTGTGGAGGGAGAGGGTGATGCACAAAGGGAGGGGAAGCCAGGCAAAGGGGAATTTGTCTGTATGAGCTAATCTGTTTCTTGCTTTCCTCCTCCCCTCCCTATCTCCCTTTTTCTGCCTATCTCTCCTGGGAGATGACTCACACCTGCTCTACTCTGATACTACCATTTCCTATCAGAAGCACACAGTCACTCTGATGTCACCCAAGCTGTTCTGTGTTAGATCCCTGCATTGCTTACATCTGCTCTTTGCTGTGCAGGATTCAAATGCTGTGGTGGAGAGCACGCCTGTAACTCAGCATAGACTCATGAGATCCAGCCAGCAGCCCATGACACGCTGATGGCTTGATGGCATCATGGGCTTCTGAGTGCTTAAGCCTATTGGGAACACCGTTTTAGAATGGGTCATTGAATCTTTCCTTTGTCAGAGAGATGGTCTTTATGAGAACCCAGGCAAAACATTTGCCAGTTGCCATCAGGTCCTCAGACAGATGACTTCTCAGTTCTAAAGGTCTGAGTGATTTCATCTGCGTCTGACCTTATTCCACCTACACCTCCCACCTTAGATAAAACAGACTCTCTCACCTGCGTAAAAGCAACCACAGTGGCATTCTCTAATGCTTTCCACACAGGATCCAAAAGTACTGTGAAAACATTAAAGGACAAAGAGTCAGGACCCCGTCACAATGTGAGTAACCAGTATTTTAATTTACATTTTAGAAAACTAAACGCATAGAGATATTTGGCATCTTCCCCAAGGCTATATAAGAAGTAGAAGCAGAAAATCAGAAAAGAGGGGGGCAGCATGATTTCCAGCACTGTATTTGAGAGCCAAAACTATTCTTCAATGCGATCAAAAGGACGTACAGGTATTTTACATGCATTAGTTCTGCAAAGTTTCGCATCTCCAGTTTTCTCTGTGAGTTTCAGTTTTGATTGAGCCTGTATACTTTAGGGACATTCAATAATAATAACTGAATTTGACCACCTTTGTGGCTCAAAGCAAGGCTACAGACTGAACAAAAGCTCAAGAAATCTCAGAAGGTTCTGGGTCCCGATGCCCACTGAAACACTGCACAGGACAAGTTCACATCATTCTGAATGTCACCAAGAAGGTATTGTTCACCCTTACTATCATAGTGTCGTAGAACGGTTAGGGTTGGAAAGGACCTTAAGATCACTTAGTTCCAGCCTGTCACTTGTTCTTCTTCTTTGATGAGTACACCTAAAATACCCATCACTGTAGTATCCAGAGCTCCTTACAGGTATTATGAAAGACAGGAAAGATGGTTTGACTGTGAGCTGTCAGAAGCAAGCTGCCTATGTGCATAGATACTGCACTTACCCAGCACGTACCTCTACCGCAGACAGCTAGAATTATCTGAAGAATATGACAAACAAAAGCGTGACAGCTTTCCCTAACTAGGAAGATGTTTTCCTTCAGACATGATCCCTGTGCTGTGCTCTGACAGTTGCAAGCTTAAAGTTGATCTCCAGGAGAAGCCGGAGCCAAGATGTGAGCCTTTTAACAGTGGCAGCGAAAGCCCCTGGAAGAGGCTTCCTGGGAACACGGGTGTCCTCTTCAGCCATAGCTGTCACTCCATCTCTTAGCGAAAGTGGTGGGATAAACCAGCTGTCCGTCACAGCACGTGTGACCTGATTTCTGGAAGTGCTGTGGAGCTTTACTGACATGGACCCAGGCTTGCAGACAATCAGGAGAAAAAGGAATTTCCTTTCTCCTTAACACGAGAGAGGCAGCCATCCTTTTGCAATTAAAATAATCATGAGCATATGTCTGAGTGCTTATTACAGCCACAGTTATATTTCACTCTCGTTTTCTTTGGGAACTGTGATACTGAAATAGTGCCTTGGCCTTTCCCGGTGATAATTTCCCAGTTCTATTGTAGGAGGGATGGAACACCAAAAAGAAATGCTCAGGACAGGTTTCCAAGAGGGGTTTTACAACTCTATAGAGGGAACGATGCACAGTCTTCCTTCTTGAGATTATCTCTGTTTGGTTCAGCCATTCATTGTGCCAGATGTCACTGGAAATCCCAATAAAAGGCCTATTTTATATATACACTCCGTTTTTCCCACTATTTGCCAGCCTCTCACTGAGCCCCTGGATTTATGTTCTGCCTTTTTCTCTGCCTCTCCTAGACGTCTGTCTTCTCCTTCCTAGCACTTTGTTCAAGCTATCATTTACTTACTCCCAGAGCTTTCTGCCCTCTGCAACGCTGCTTTGATTCATCTGTTTTCTGCTTCAGCCTTCACTGTGGCATTGATCAGCAGAGGCATTTGGGAGCTACAAAGTCTGCCCCATTCCTTAAGTTTGATACTGATCACACTTAGCAGACAGGTATTACAGCCCCATTTACCCAGCTGCCTCAAAACACTGTAGTGAAACAGTCAGGCACTACCTCTCAGTGAGCAGCAGGGAATATGGCAGGCAGGAAAATAACCCTTCGTAATCCTGGTTTCCAGCCCTTTTCCAGACACTTTAGATCTGGATCAGATTTATCACACTCCTGGGCTTCCAGGGCTCTACAGGCTGTACCTCAGTGAAGAGATACAAAACCCTGAAGAGCTATCCCAGGTTCCAGGTTCCACCTGCCTTGTGGTGGGATGGAAATGCACATCTATACTTAGATGACCCTCTGAGACTCTGAGACAATCGTAAAAGCTCTCTGACATAGCCTGAGACCTCTTGTTCACACTTTGCTGATAAGCACCATGGACCTGAGCTGCCCTTGCATCTGAATATGCAGTCCACGATAATGGACTTATCCAATAGATAATGGGGGTTGCTGGGAAGCATCCCACTCTCTTTCTCTATGTCAGTCAGTTGATGTCATCCAAGGCCCCTGGGATAGAGGCTATCCAGCGCAAGTCTGGATGACTGTAGCTGACTCACTGTGTGCTGGCACACACTTCAAGGCACAGGGCACCACCTGCATATCCCCTGCTCTAAGTTTGACCCTCCTGCTATCAGCCATGGAGGCACCCAGCACACAACCACAGAGCTCAAATGCATGTCTAGACATCACTTCCTGGCTGTCCTGTAGGGCTCTGTTGTCTCTGCTCTCCTTAAGTCTAGAAAGCACCATTTTGCTTTGCTGTGGCACTGAAGCTCCCCTGTGCAGCACAAGACAGCCCCCTGATCTGATCCTGCCAGGTTTAACGACTCACACAGTGACACAGACACACACAGAGCCCATCCAAACTCCTAATAAAATGTGATTGCTTAACATTTAAATGCCAGCACAAGAGCCTCTATGGACCTGCACTTACGCTGATCCATGTTTCCAGGAAACCTAAAGCTCCAGCTCGCTGAGGATGGAGCCTGGCCTCTGACAAATGATTTCTGATGCTGTACCACATCTTCTTTGGATTAACACCTTTGGATGGCGTTCCTGTGGCTCAGGTGGATAGTAGTACTGCAGCTGCTCCCTTTTGGAGGAAACAGGAATGAAAGAGCTTGTTCAGAGTGTAGAGAGAGAAGTTGAGTGCTGCTCGATTTGCCAGGAATGACATATTCCAGGATGGCTGAAAAATAAGGGTTCAAATAGTGGTAGGAAATAAAGTGCCTAAATGGCAAATTTAGAGCTTTTTACCTTACATTGGTCTTATGGGGCTAACATAGGAAGGGGAGCTGTGATGCCTGTTCATGGGATGTGATGGTGGCATCTGAAGATCCAATGCTTCCTGGCCCCTAGCAAATCCAGAAGTTTTTTGTATCTTCTTTTGTACCCCTTAACCTCATTATTAATCACCACATTATCTTCATTTGCAGGCTGCTGCTCATGTCAGTTATATGAGCTATATATGCTGTATAGAGCATATAGAGCAAGAAAGAGCATACGCTACGCATGCTACTCATGTCAGCTAAGAGCTGCACTCAAGTGATCCTTCCAGCAGGATTCATGTTATTCAAGTCAGTGAACAAACACGTTGCATCCAATGTGTACACATGGCCCTTACCTTTCAAAACTGATTCCTTCATATACTTTTCTTCTGGAAGTTTTACTCCAGAGACTGGCAGCGTGTAGTGGTGGAAAAAGTTAGGACCCCCTAGAAGATGATCCAAGCAGAAAACACAGACTATCCATAGGCTATTGTACAAATCCATAGTTTGACCACATACTGGAAGCTGTCTACAGCTCTGGCCTCCCTGTGTCAGGAAAGGTTCAGAGAAAGGCAATGAGGATGTACAGAAAAGCTTACACAGAAGGGATGACTAAGTCATCTAGGACTCTTCAGCCTAGAAAAGAGACATCTGATAGGGTGTTCTCAACATAAAAAGGACATGGAACTGTTGGAACAAGTCCAGAGGATGGCCACGAGGATGATCAGGGGACTGGAGCACCTCCCGTATGAAGACAGGCTGAGAAAGTTGGGGCTGTTCAGCCTGGAGAAGAGAAGGCTGCGTGGAGACCTCATAGCAGCCTTCCAGTATCTGAAGGGGGCCTACAAGGATGCTGGGGATGGACTATTCATCAGGGACTGTAGTGACAGGACAAGGGGTAACAGGTTCAAACTGAAACAGGGGAAGTTTAGATTGGATATGAGGAAATTTTTTACTGTGAGGATGGTGAGGTACTGGAATGGGTTGCCCAAGGAAGTTGTGAATGCTCCATCCTTGGCAGTGTTCAAGGCCAGGTTGGGCAGAGGTTTTGAGTTTAGTGTGAGATGTCCCTGCCCATGGCAGGGGGGTTGGAACTAGATGATCTTAAGGTCCTTTCCAGCCCTAACTATTCTATGATTCTATTATTCTATGACTGTAGACTAGCAAGTGCCATGAAGATGGTAGATACACACTGACTGTTACCTTTTCTGAAGCAAGAACCTTGATCATCAAATGAAGCCAGTTAGGTACCTGGTTCAAAACAAAGCAGGTAGTTTCTCTCCCTGTTGAACTGGGGAACTCCTTGCCACAAGGTGTGCCATGACTTTGATTACATTCAGAGAGCAATTAGGGAAGTTGATGGATAAAAATATTCAGGTGCACAGAAAAGAGTCCTGGTTCAGGATGATCCTGAGTTGGAAACAGAGCTGGAAGTAGAATCAGAGGAAGTATTATATATACTTTCTCTATTCTGACATGCTTCTTTAGGCATCCAGTTTTGGCCAACAACTGACTGCATACTGGGCCAGTTAAAACATCACTCTAACCCAGTGCTGTTCCTTTTGTAGTCTTATCATAATCATAGAATCCCAGACTGGTTTGGGTTGGAAAGGCCCTTAAAGCTCTTCCAGTTCCAATCCCCTGCCGTGGGCAGGGACACCTCCCACTAGCCCAGGTTGCTCAAAAGCCCCATTCAGCCTGACCTACTCATGTCATATAAGGGACTATTAAATGTAGACCAGCAGTCGCCACTCTCCCACCACCACCTTTCACTGCATCTGGCAACATGTGAGGAAGAACCTGAGAGAGGTAGGAGCACCATTTGCAGGAGATCATTTTAAAGAGAAGGCAGTAAGGAGCACACCTCACGTTCACAGAAACAAGCTGAAGGGAATGGCCGTATGACGCAATGCAAGGCAGCATGCTGGAAAGGAAGAGGATAAGCACCCATATCACAGAAAAGCACATGCTTTTGTTTGGAGAAGCTTTAGTTACAGCTCCACGGGAGAAACCAAGGCCTGGAAGCATATGGATAGAAATCTGCAACTTGATAGAGGAATTCTGCATCTGGGAAAGACAGCCTAAGATAAAACCCTTGGGTGTCCCATGTTTTGGTACTTCCGAGGGGCTAACTCAACTAGTGCAATAGAGTTTGCCTTATATTTGAATTGTATTAATTTCATGCATCTGTCTGTGTCTGGTGGCCTGTCTGAGCCAAATATAGGAATTCTCCCCCCACTTTCCATACCTTAGTGGTCTGTAGGATGAAAGAAGAATTAATGTTGCCTGTAACTAGTGACTCAATGCAGACAGGCAATGTCAGCATTCCTACTGGCACTGAATTTTCTGTCACCAGGCTGGTGTGTTTTGCACCCAGGCTTAAACTGATCTCTGGATTCGGGAACAGGGGACATCTTCCACTGGTCAGACTGCCTAGAACCACTTGGTTCACTTAGAATCACCTAGAATCACTTATGGGTTTCCCCGTAAGTTTTCTTTTAGTGTTCTTTTTGGGGGTTAGTGGTTATTTGTGGTGGGTTTTTCTTACTGTATCAGCAGTATAGCATATTGGTGGTGTTGACCTGTCTTCCTGTCCTCTTCCATGAAGCATTTTAGTAAGCTTTTGGTCTTACAATAGCTTGTAAGTTTGTTGTAAGGGAATAGGGATTAATATTATTGTTGTGAGCAGAGCAGATGTTCTGTAAAACCTCCCAGACCAGACCTCTAAGGCATGGTGGTCCTTTCCTAGCTGTGTTGCTGGGAGCGCAGACCCCCTTCTCACATCCAGCCTCTTTGTATCACTGTGCAGGCGCAGTGATGGCTTACAGTGGAGAAGCTTGTTGTATGCTGCAGTACCTAAAGTTTGAGGACTTGTGGATTTACGCTGGCGGGGGAAAGATTAGGTTGCTGTGGGTGTCCTGAGCTTGTCCCTCAGGACAGGGCAGAAATGTTTTGTTTTGCATCCACATTGCTCACAGATTTCACGCTCGGGTCCTTTGTTGTTCTTGTTGTCCGTCATGGAAGCTAGCAGGCACCCACACTCCTCCATCTCTTCCAAAGGTCATAACCCTACAGTATTTACTCACAAGGTTCAGAATGGAGAGAAGCTTGTATTTACTCGCAAGGGTCAGAATGGAGAGATTAACCTGTGCATCCAAGTGCTATCAAAGGTAATGGTCTTTCTTTCCAGCTTTTGTCTCACAAACCCCTCACATCCTCAGTGACTACACAGGTCCCGCCTTAGTGCTGGAGGTCGGCCCTGGCTTGACACAATTAGAACTGGAAACATCCTGACCTGAATTTGGCTGAAGTGGGCAGACACTGCAGTGCGTGCCCAGGCTATGAGACTGCCCATTCATCACAGCTCTCACCACTTGCTGTCAGCAGTGAAGGCCACCAACACCCTTCCTCTTCATTTATGTGCAGCAGGTCAGTATAAAATGCTCTGTGTTCCCACATCCTCTCATTTGTGACTCAAGTCTCCTTCTTCTGTGTTGATTAAGATGTCTAAAACCAGAAACAAAGAGGTCTTTCTAGAACTGCAAGGTCTGAGTCTTCTTCCCCTTTGCTGAGAGGCACTCTGCACTAACTTGTCATTTCTTCTAAACAACCACAAATGCCATTCCCAGAACTGCATTTGGCATCCGCCCCATGCTCCTTTCCAGCCACCAGACTTTCCTCCTTTCCCCTTGATTTTTCCATTATCTCCCCTGCTCTGGCCACTACTTCAATTGAAGGCTGTGACTTTGCTTCCTGAAGTTCAAACAAGCTGCCACCTTTCATCAATAACAATCTTCCCCTTTCCCCCTCCAGAAAGAAGTGCCTGTCTGGCAGACAAAGAAAAGCACCTCCCACATAAAAGTGGAGCAGAACTAATGTATTTACTGTATTTGCCTGTTTTATTATTCCTTGGAGATGCATTGGTTTAACAGGTTTATTTATGGTACGTGAAAAGTTAAATATTCCTTTGTCCTTGGGATTTACATAAACTGGTGCAGTGTGAGATTCTGGGGGGTTTAATGGGGTATTTGTCAAAATACTTTCCCCAGGAGGCTTTTTTTACATTCCATTGAGACCATAAAGGATCAGTTCACTACAATACTCTGCTTCTATTGGAGTCTCTGTGAGTGTCTTGTAATATCCTGTGTACATATTCCCTCTAGATGTCTGACTTCCCTTTTGGAGCAGTGAGAGAAGAGAAAAGGATCTCTTGCAGAGTTCCCTCCAAGCCAGGACTGAGCAGGCAAGTTGGAGCTTCCTGCATCCCACCTGGACCCTTAGGGTGGATCAGGGATGCTGCAGAGCTCACCAAATGGTCACAGGTCCCCAAACCTGGAGTTAAGACACACAACACCCAAGCTGTTAGCGTGAAATCCTCCAGACCAAGGTGTCTCTGTCACATCTCTGTTCCTCAGCAGAGTGGGGAAGAAAAGATGCTTAATGGAAGAAAATGGCAGTGTGTGGTGTTGCTCTGAGTGGCCAACACGTGAGGTCCCAGGCTGTCAACATCCATGGCAGCCCTTACCAGCCATTCACTCAGCCATTCACTGGTGACTGGTACAGAAGTGTTAGATACGGACAAATTCCATGAACTTCAATACCTAAACACACACAGTAAAGATCACACGGGCAAGAGACACGGTTGGGGTGGCTCGTTCCTTTTCAGGTCTTTTTTTCATGTGGGCATGTGGAGAAATCACCATGCAGGGTGTTGACAGTGTCAAGGCTGTGCTGAGGTCCTTTCTTCAGCATGGTTTCTTCGTCTTGTATCTGTGAGTTCCTTTCTAGCAAACTGACCAAGGGCCCCCTGAAGATGGTCAGTCTTTCCACTGGGCTTTAATGGGCTTTCCATCAAGACCCACAAGGTCAATTCTATGAAGTTTTAACTGATCTTGAGTATCCTCAGTTCTCACTGAAATGCTAGTAGTCAGCATGTTCAGAGGTGTCTTATAGATTGGGGCTCTAGATCCACTATGACATGCAATAAGTAATTTATTGGTTTTTCAGGTGACTTTTCCAAGGTCATCTGAATCAGATGTGATAGGATGGACTAAGAGAGGCCATTTCTATGGACACAAATGCCTTCTTATCCTCACGTTGGCAAGAGAAGCAGGATCGATCAGCAGTGTCACATACAGTGATAGACAGCCAAAAAGAACTGGGGTGCAATATTATAGAGTCAGGTTTCTATTTACTGTAGGGCCGTTACAGCTCCTAAAATACTCATCCATTTTTAAATAGGTTATCTGTTAAGCTAAAAAAAAAAGAAAGCAAAGAAAAAAAGAGTGCAGTTGTCCAAAACTAAACACCCACTTTTGCTGAATGGCAGGTTTGCACTTCAGAGTACATCGCTCACTTTAAAAGCTGAAGTGTACCCATTCATTATTTATAACCACTTATAAATTTTAAGTAATCTGCTAAGAGTTATTACCTAACACTTGCTTTCAGTGTCCAAAATACACTTGCTGCATGTGCACAGTCACTGAGGTTTTCAGTGAGGCAAAGGAGTGAATCTGCCCTCTTGGTGGGCTGAGGTCTTCCAAGCATCCAGGCTCCTGCTGGCCATATCTCTAATGGAGGTACAGTGATTCTTACAGTGATTCTTACAACACTCACACCCCTCTCATCTGGAGGGCATGCAATGTGAAAGCAAGAGAGCTCTAAGCTATCCCCTGGATCCCCACTGTGGTCAACAGAGATGAATAAAGCATCTTTTGAAAGCAGTTCACTCCATTCTAGGAGAAATGGGGGCAATCAGTTGGGCAGGGGGTGCTCTCCTACCTCTTTATGTCAGTTGTGAGTTGATTTACAGCTCATTTATTTTACCCTCAACATTTTTAGGAAGGATTTGTCCCTTTACAGTCCCGTCTAAATGATAATCTTAGCAAAGACAAACGCAAAAGGACTACGGTACACAAGGCCTGCAAAAATCTGCATGGTGGGGATGAGTTACTGGCATGGCATTTATCTATCCACAGACACTGAAGCTCTCAGGCCCCCCTGCCCTGGTTAAAATGCAAGTTGCACTGATCAAGACAAAGGGCTGCAGCCCTGGACCTGGGTTTTTGCACGTTCTTCAGTGTTCTTTTTAAATGCTTTCTGTCAGCACACATCTAATCCCATGGGCTGCCGCTTGGTCTCTGAGGGAGTGCAAACTGGAAGTCATTCAGACTCCCAAGGAACAGCTCCGTGTTGACATTCCCAGATATGCCTTCTTTGCTCAAGGGGGAAGACTGGAGCCAGGTCTTGTGCTAGGTGCAGTAAATAGATACCTCAGGGAATTAATAATAGACACGGTGGAAAAAAGAAGCTAAGATCATGCATATCCTCTAACATCTTCCCAGCTGCATTACTGCACCTTGCCTGAAAGACTTGACTGCAAGAGAGCAGAGAGGTGACTGTATGAACAACTGTATTGGAATAGACAAAAGGTTCAGTTGTGAGGCGTTCAGCATGCAAAAAGGCAAAAGCAGTGCCTAGGAGTTAGCTCCTTCCATCCAATATCCTCTTTGGTCACCCATTTAATTCTCAGAAACATAAACATCTTTATCTCCATAACTAAGGTAAGGGGAAGAAGATAATCTCCCTCTCTCACGTGCTCACTCCCTGCCATTTCTTTTTGCCTTGGTCAAGGATGTGAAAGCAAGCTCTAACTGCTAGGGAGAGAAGCAGCTGCACTGATGTCAGCTTCTCCGAGGACATTTCCCAACAGGCCTGGAAAAGGATTACACTGTAGCTGGTAACAGTAGGGGATGTTGATTTTCAAATCCCTTTTATTCAGCATTTGTGTCTGCGTTTTCATGCGCGTTACCTCTGGGCTGAGCCAAACATAAATCTGTTCTTACTGGTCTTCTCGTTAGCATGCATGAAACAAACATCACCAGACAGGGCATCGGCAGTGAACGATAGCAATCCATTTATATAGCTTTGGGAGCCAACGGGAGGCAGGGACCAGTGGAGTCTGACGTACGGACCCAGTAAGGCTGCTGCTGAAAGCCTGTGCATGGTGCAGAGTGTAAGGCTGCTGACCACGAGGCGGGGTGTGTGAAAGCCAGTGTGTCAGAAGCAGCTATATAGGCCCATTATCCAGTGATGAAACAAACTTTCCTTCATGCCAGGTTCGTCATCTGCTTCTCCATCCGAAGCCAGAGAAGAAGTGATGTGTTTTCCTCATTTTCCAGTCACTGCCTCAAACAAGCCCTACAGGAAGAAGGTCCCAGGTTTTTCCTTTTACCACTTGGATGGTGGATAACTTCTGTATTTAAAATACATGATTGTCCTAGCTCCTTAAAAGCAGGGGCGATCACCAGCAAAGCAGGGAACATGGAAGAGTGTAAGTTCCTCTGCTGTGCAAAATCCACTACCTTGAGCAAACATTGCTTCATAATATGGATATTTCTTTACTGTGAAAGTTTAGGCACATGTGAATGCAAGCTCTGTGTTTGGAGTCATGCAAGCATCAGACATTTCATACATGCCTCTAAGTGTGGTGGCTGGGCTTTCTCTTTTCATGCAGCAAAGCTACTGCAAACAAGGCACTGTACCAGACCCTGCAGCAGATTCCATATCACTAGTGACACTGGAAGGCTGAGAAAATGGTGTCTATCAACAACATCCCTTGTGTTAAATTAATGACATGTACCAGAAGCAATGCGGGAAGATTGTTGTCTTGGTCCCATCTGGGTCCTGTGCTTCCTGGGGAAGCAGAAAATGATGGTGCCTTTTGGGTTGACTTCTCCAGTCCTTTGGGAAATGCTCTGGTGAAGAAGTGAAGTATATTGTAAAGAGCATTTCCATGACACGGAAGGGGTAGTGTTTTTCATCACAGCTGACCTGAGCGTATGGAAGTGGAAAGACCGTATCTCTATTCTTTAGTGAGTTAAGAGTTGTGTTTTAGTGGAGAAAGATTGAGATCCAGTATCTCCATCCACAGGTCTCTTTCAGCTTGTCTGGACAACCAATGCAAAGCCTTCTATCTGAATCCCAATGACTTTGTAACTCCAGGAGCCCTGAAAAGAGATGATACCACAGGATGCTAGGGCATCCCGACAGATCTGTTCCGCGCTGTGAATGACACTGAAGTACTCCATTAAGCTGAGGACAGGACAATCTATCAAACAGCTGGCACCTTCTTTGCTCAACCTCTGCCTGTGATGAACACTGAGCCCCTTAGAGGTGTGACGGCTATCATTTAAGTTTCTTGTTTGAGGCTTTCTCCAGAGTAGTGCCACCCCCAAGTGCCCGACTATAAGTAAGTGCCTCATAATTCAGAATGCATTTTCGAAAGCAGCCGGTTCTAACACTAGACATGCCTGTCCCTTGGTGTTACTGGCGGCAGAAACAGGCCCATCTTAGCATGCTGAGCCAGCAGGTTTGTATGTAACAAGTTTCTATTAACTTATTTAATTGAGCTTCTGTGGTGGGGATGCAGCACAATCTTCCCACAGCTTTATGTTTTCGGCCAAATCAGCATAGTTTAGCTCCCATGATTCTGCTTTTTCTAAATCATGTGCAATGTTCTTGCTCTCCTCAGAGAGAGTTTTGGGATTTTCTCCCTGAAAGGCATTAAAAGGGCCTCACAGTGTATTTTGTGCCCTCCTATGATATGGGATTTCTTACCCTAGGAAACTGCCCAACATCCCAAGCAAAGCTGCTTTATGGCAGAGCTGGGTGGGTCTGGATTTCGGCAGCTAAATGTAATTGCAGGTGGATTGATAGTAGGAAACTTCAAACTCTTTTCCTTTCCTTTACTAGAAATAAGTGACTCAGATGTACATCACATACTGCAATTCTTACAATGCTTTTCTGGCTTCCTAACACTGAAGCATCATCAGACTGTTGAAACTGTCACTTTCCAGTAACTTAATTGGTCAACAAGATCAGCTTGTATTTCTCTCACTTATGAATTATTATTCTCCCTGCACATTAAATACATTTACTGCTTAGGACACATTTACACTGAGACATCAAGACCAATTTGTTCTAAAGGACGGAGCTAGATGCTGAGAGCGTTCAGACTCTCCGTGAGAAGGTGCATTCAGACCCTGCACTAGACACCCTTCAGAAAAGGCAACACAGCTGTAGCACCGTAATTGGTTTTAGTTGCTGGGAAAGCAAACTGCTGTCAAAAGGGGCACCCTTAGCCAGTTTGTTTTCCCACTCCATCCCTTATTCCGTCACAAGAGTTCACAGGGTGCAAGGAAGTGGAGGGAGAGCTTCCAGCCTCTGCTTTGGTCAGCTTCACCAATTAGGAAACCACAGGATGGTGGTAAACCACTCAAAGGAGCTAATAGGGAATGCTGTGATTAAAGGCCCTTTACTGGGCTTTAGCACCAAAGCGGAAGGAGGAAAAGGTGGTTTTATTAAATGCTTAGAAGCACATCTCAGAGTAGCCTCTGCTCTCTTCCCTGCCTGGGAGGGGAATCTGGGTGCTTCATTCCATAACGAATATCCTCAGTATTGGGGGAACTTGCCTGTCACGATGACACCACAGCATTCAGCTGCAGTGGTTTAGACACACCTGACGGGTCAGGACCCACCAAGGTCCTTAATCATCTGCAAACCCAGTCAAGGGCCAAGGTCTTATAAAGGCATTAAGCTCAATGTGTTTGGGGCTCTACAGTAAGCAGCAGAGATTTAGTGTTTTACTGGTAGCCTGCCTAATAAAGGTGCGTGCAATGTTAGCAAGAAACATCTGTGGGATTTGGGTAGCCAGTTTAGGCATGGGAAGTCTGCTTTGTGAACATTGCTTGCTTTGCTGAGATTGTTCTTGGGGTTTTTTTAACTCTACTTTGGGATTTTAAAGCTAGAAATATTTGGCTATTAACTGTGGTATCTAGCAAGTGAAGATTCAAATCATACCTACAGGAGCCAAATTCTTCACCTTTCCCTACTTACAATGCTGGTGCTGGCACATACATACGCACAGGCTTTTTCATCTGGGGAAAAAAATAATCCATTTTTGATTAAACAAGAAACATAGCTAGCTTGGTTGGCATTGGATTTCTGGGTTTCCTTTCCTAGCTGACTCTATTTTCTGTTTTCTGTGTCCCAGTGAAATATCAATCTGCTCGCAATGGAACGTATGAGCCTTCAGTGAAAAATTAATAACCTTCTGTTAATCAAAACAGAAACAAAAATACTTCTTCTAATATTAATGTTTGTAATCTACCTTTAAAAATACATCCGTGCCCTCCCACATACACCTCCTCCTGGTTCTAAATTAATTGCTGGTGCTAACAGTGCCATCTCTTGCACGAAACCTAAAATGGAGTTTCTGACCATTTATAGTCATTGTGATTCCTGTAGCACTCCTATAAAGCACTGGCACTACAAAATCCAATGTCTAGCTACACTTTCCCTTCCGTTTAAACTGGATATGAAGTTGTCAGCTTCTAGCTGAAATTTCAGTCTTATTACTGTTCAGTAAGTGTGTTCTGCTTTGGAAATACCTGTGCTGTAAGGTGAGCAACACGGCTTCTTATAGAACTCATGAAGGATTATGATGTGGGAGAAGAAGGTACTGCATAAACAACTATTTACTATGAATATCTTCTGAAGAATAGTAGGGCCATTGCTGCTTGCAACCAATAAGCCTCTGTAAAAGCAGAGATCCTGTTTTAATGCAAACTTGTGTAATTGTAATGAAAGGTGAGTCCAAGTGAAAGCAGCATGTAAAGAAACATTGGGCTGATGTTTTAGTACTTATTGGGAGAATAGCCTTCTCTTTTAAGTGTTAAGTGTGCTTGAGCAATATGCCACTGATGTCCTTTTGTCTGCAAGTATTAGCTAATAACACAAGATGTCAATATTGGAACTGGCAGTAGTAATCAATGCCCAAGCCTGTGCTTTAGTCACCAGACCATGTGGCTCGCTCTTGTGCAGAGCAAGATCCCATAAGGATGTAGGTGCTGCAGTGCTTACTGTAACGGCCCTTAGAGTAGAGCACAGAGCCCTGGCATAGGTGTAGCTCCCTGTGCAGTGTTTGAGAGGACATAAATGGTGCAGGAAGAGACCTACAGAAACCTGCTCACACAACTGGGAAGTGCTGGGGTGAGCAAGTCCTCACCCCTTGCCCATGCAGCCATTGCACGTAGTAAGGATCATCCGCTTGTCTAGAACTTGCAGATAATGCTCAAAATAGTCAAATCCAAGAGTGGGATTTGACTGGGGATAACAGCAGGGATACCATGTTGTGGAGACCTCTCCTCAGGCAGCTTGTTGATGCCTCTATGCTGAGCATGCAGCTTCTGCATATGTGTTGGCTTAAGGGCTGGGCTGGTTTGTCTTGGGTCAGGGAACAAAAAGACATCAGGGAAGGGAGAGACTTTAAAAGAAATGCAAATAATTCCCCCCTGGCCCCACAGAAGACAGTCCCTCGGTTATTACTGAGGGATAAGATGTGACAGAGGGCAGCACCCACATCACACGTGTGTGTGTTGCTGTCAGATCCTCTGCTGATCATAGGTGTGTGTTGCTGTGTCTGTTGAAGGAATAAGCAAGCAATCACTCTCCTTTATTACATCCAAAGGGATGTCTCTCTAAAATAGTCACAGTATGTGTGCATGACCTGGGGGAATCCAGGCTCCAAGGGTATGTGACTATTGCTTCAGCTCCAGTGAGGGTGAGGCAGGAGCTCAGTGTGGAGGTGCTCCTATCAGGCACATAAAGAAGCAAAGCTAAGCTTGGAAATCCATGATGCACCGGTTCAAGTGTTACCTGTATAGGGGTGTGGTTGTGTGGTGTTCTCATTCTTCATCCTCTCTGTGCAAAAGGCAGTGGGATGGACTTGTTTTTGGAGGGGTTTATTTTGCCCACAGCTTTGCACAAGCAGCACTGTACAAACAGTACAACAACATCCCAAATGGGAAACAGGGCAAAAGGGACCTATGGACTCATGGAAGATATCTGCAGTCTTGGTGACTTGGGGATGAGGTGAGTATATGGTGGGATAGGAGATTAGGGGCATTGAAATGCATTTTTAGACCTATGCACATCTGTCTAATTGCCACTACACACGCTCCAGCTGATTACTGGATCTACCCAGTCCAGAGTCTCTGTGCTTCAGTGCTTCTGGCAAGTGTTTTACTGCTGTTCTGTGCTCTGCCAAAAGCTTATTGGATATTAATGTGCCTTCCTGTGGCTTGAATGAACGAGGTCCCTTTAGCACTTTTAAGGAACACAGGAAAACCACTGATCCCGTTTGCTTTCAGCACATCATCTTTTCTTCCTATTGAAATAAGTCTGAGAGCTGCAGGTCCTCCCATTTCTCTCAGTGCTTCACCAGAGACAAGCATATCTGATGACCTCTGTTCTGACCATTGCCACAATCGGTACAAAAGTCAATTATTGTCTGTGGTGTGGCTCTTTCATCTTTCTGCAGAATCAGCCGGGAGCAGGGCTTTAGGTAAGTATAAATAGCTAAGTGTGGGATTTGCAGCCCCATGGCCCCAGCAGGCATGGGCTGCAGAAATAGCTCTATTCTCCTCATACTTGGCTTCTCATGAGGCCAGGTTCTGAATGCTCCTGACTGCTTGTTAGTCTGCAGCCACTTCTTCAATAGGTCTGGTCAATAGATTAAACCAAGCTTTTGCTAAACTCTCACTTCACAGTTTACAGCTCAATGCTGGATTTGTTATACAGTGACTGCAGTCATCCCAGAGAGACTTCCTCTTCATGCCTGAAACCAGCATCCAATGTCACGGTGACAGTGAAGCTGAGAGGCAAGCCTGTTGCATTAAAGTGGAAATACAGCGCGTGCTTACATCCTAGTACTTATTGCTGGGGGTGTGAGCGTTGGTTGTGGTGGTGATGTGACAGTATGAGCTAGCAGACACACTACAAACCCATGCTTGGTCTTTGGCTATGCAGGACACTTCTATCCATAATAATATATTTTCACTACTCTTTGAATCCCTCCAGCTGTCTAGATTATACTGCCATGGGCATGGTGATATAAATTCTGCTAAGCTTAAATCTATGAACTAGACACTGTCCCTAACGAAAGTGAGGGACAGTGTCCCAGATACGGTCTGATAAATGCCAATTTTGTTGGCTCTCCCCTGTGTATTTTCAGGGCCTAAGTCCTTCCCTGTGGTTCATGGAAGGACTGGACCGAATCAGAGGTGACTTGGTGACCTGCACAGTGGCTCAGCTTGACTTTACTTGGAAATCGTTCTAATCAAAATGGTCAAAGCACTTGCGGACTTAAATAGAGCAGTCCTCGGAAACTGAATGACACGAACCGCTAACGATCTTCCATTTTCTTCTGTTTGCTACAATAATTAATCCTATGTGGCTTAAAAGGATCTTGAAACATTACATAAAGGAGGTATTCCCATTTTTAAATACGGCTGGCAGAAGCACAGGGCTCAAATGGTGTGTGTCAGGTCAGTAGCAGGGCTGGCAGCAAGACCTCCTTTTGCACAGTGATGTAATGTAAGCACATCTAGATCCAACCCACCCTCTTCTACTGCTGTAGTTAAACTCATCTTTAGTGAGAAGCTCGCATTCTTAAAGGCTTGCAACAGTATAAATAAGTGCTGGGTTAGGGCTGTAAATCAAGTGCCATTTGCTTGAAATTATTTCAAGCAAAAGCTGCTGCTTTTTTTCCCAGCATAATCTAAAAGAGCTTTATTGATGTCCTGTCTACCATCTGTTTTGCATATGAACCTTGTGACTCCTAGTCTTTCAAGCTTGTTAATTAGGCCAATAAGAAGCATACCACAGGAGCTCTGAAATGAAATGCTGGTGGCACATCTCTGCCAGCATGGGCTTGCTCTCTTTTTTTCCCAAGCTTACAAGCGAGTGCTGGTTCCCTGGATGGGAAACCCTTCTGTGATCATTCCTCTTCACTTTGCGGAGTGGTGCAGCAGTAGCTATTGGCATTTCCTCTTGCCTTCTCACCTGTTGCAGGAGGAACCTGGCCAGGGAAAAAGGCTTTTGTGTATTTTCTCCCTTGCTGCAGCACAGTCTGGATGTTTCCAGCTGCACCGTGCTTCCATTGAGCTCATCGGGAGCTCAGCGCCTGAAGGCTGCCAGATGTACAGACAGTATGAGCATCAGTGTGGGCTTCCATGGGTATCCACCGCGGTGAATTATGCAGATAACTGCTTGGAGGAGATGTAGTTCTAGGAAAGAGGGCCCCCATTTGGTATGCAAGCCACTGCTAAATGTTGGAGTCTTCAATTCCCAGGCTGCTTTTCCTAAAGTCCAGTTGTGGCATTACTTATACATGAATATAAAACAGCAACAAAAATGGAGGGCACCTACTCACTTGTTCTTCTCTTCTGCCTCCCCTTTACCACCACCACCTTGTAGTGTAAAGCTATATACTCTAGAACACAGGCAGTTGCCTTTCCTGGTGTGCTGCTGCTTGGGGAGGGATGCTGGTTACCAGGAGACTGCCACACCTTCTTGCTGGGATAACGGCAGGCATGGGCAGCTGAGAATGGCACACCAAGAACTGGCTTGGGTTTTATTTATAGGTGTGTGATAAATTGTCCCCAGCAATTTATCCCCTCCAAGATGTAAATCAGTTGATATCGCTATAAACAGATGCACAAAGTCTTAAAACGAATTTTTGCTCTAAAATGCCATCTGATAAAGCACGCTTTTTCCTAGAAAGAGACGCGTGGCCAGGCAGCTCCTTCCTTCTCTGCTTTCCCAGCTGAGGGAAGATGAGGGAAGATGCTGCCCTCTCTTGGCTATGGAGACAAGCTATGTTAGAGGCTACTGTTTCTGGCCACCAAAAGGACACCATAGCATGCAGCTATAGGAGATGTAGATTTGCAGGAAGCCTGAGGTGTAGCATCAGGATGCAGATTCCAAGCTCCTGAGTGTTGTGATCTAGGCAGGTCATCTGGCATGTTGAGTAGGGCTGCTGGTAAGCTATGGTATGGTGTCCAACAAGCTTTGGTGTGTTTGCATCCAAAGTGGTCAGTGTGGATACACTTAGAGCAGGAAACACTATAATTTGGGGGGAGGAGGGGGGGAAGTCTCCATATTCTCCACTTACACATAAATGCCTGGGCTGAAATCTGAGCCCAGAGCCCGAGTGAAGACTACACCAGTTCAGTTTTCTTCCTATAGGCAAACACTAGGGTTGGGATTAGACTCAAATCTACTTGTGTTGTCTTTATAGACTGATTGTGCAGTGTGAGGGCTGGGTTTATTTCCTATGTCTTCCTCCAGTTTCTGTAAGAATGGGCTGAGTGCAGGCATCACACTGAACAGGAGACGTTGCTTTGCCATGCATGCAAGTTCAGTGTTGGGGCTTCTCAGGGATTTATTACCAGAGAAACAGTTCTATCTTCCACTTTTCAGCAGAGTCCATAGTGACAAGACTTCTCTCATTCAACCATTTGGGATCTGTTTAACGCTACCATCAGGTTTGCCTCCTAAATGATTGCCTTCTACAACTTTCCTGCCTTATGAGGAGTAGAAGTCAATCAAGACTGAGCACCACTTTGCTCTTTCCCTCTGAGTTGCACTTAACCCTCGTCATCCCTTCCACATCACATGGAGTGTGCTATTTCCTTTAGAGTTTCTTTGTCTCCTAAAAGCATAGTTACTAAATGAGTTAAAGCTTTACTTTGGGGCCAAAAGGGGCAGACCTGGACAACTGAGAGAGCTAAAGTACCTCACTAGATGTGAGCAATGTTAATGAACCTGGCAGGAACCAGACAGAGGAAGCTCAAATATGAGACAAGGCTACCAAAATTACTTCACCCTCTCTCCCAACTTGTGGTTAGATGCAGCCTTAGTAAGGTGTGCTGATTCTGAGCATCTCCAGCATCTCACTGAGTAAAAATATCCTTGGCTTCATCCTTGAAAGCCGTATGTGTGACCTGACAGTTCCAAGTTCATATTAGTACATCAAGAAAGCACCTTCTCTTCCACAGAATCCCAAAGAGCAATAGAGACCACAGATCAACCCTTGTACAGGGGAAATTGCTGTAAAACTTACTGTTAAGCTCAGTCTGAATAAGATTATGCAACATATAAGCCCATAGCCCCTGTGCTGCAAAAACGCAACTAGCCTTTGGGCTGGGTGCTACCTTCGAGGGCTCAACAGCAAGAAGCAATAAAGGACAACTGCACATAAGGAAGGCTTTCCTACAAGAAACAGCAGATGGGACACAGGAGGCAGGATGCAGTTTTCCACCTCAGAAGGACACAAAGGTTGGAAACCACAAATTCGGAAGAACACCTTGGGAATGACAATGCCAACACAACACTAGTTAGGGCCTGGCTTTCTGAATGCGGTAATCATGGTGGAGCAGCAGCTGTGTCCTGTTCAAAAGGAACACTGCCATCTAGTGCACTTGGAGCACAGCATTCTAATCCTATGAAAATGTGATTGGGGTCTGTGTGTGCAAAGGCTGGAGGCACTGCCACATAGGAAAAGGCATTGTATTTTTCTGTTGTGTAAAGAAACAGTGTTTCAACTTGGAATTGGCTTCTATCTTGAAGAAGAGGAAGGGGAATGAACAACCCCCTTCCAACATTGCCATTATGCATGAGTAATCCTTTTGGCTGGAATCTGGAATATCTACAAAATAGGTTTCCGCAAGCTCTCTGGATGCAAGCTTATCCTGCACATTGCCTTAGCAGTTCCTTAGGAGCAGTGGACGACCCCTCAGGATGGGGGCACACTCACTCATCTGTGTGTTCCCTCACACCCACACTGTTCCATGCCTGCAGACTCAATCTGTGCCAGCAAGACCGATGGTTGTAAGGGAAACTCTTGTCTGTGAAACTGAGATAGATCACACACTTTTTGTGAGAGAGATGACCTATTCAAGCCTATAACAGAGCAGAAAGTCTATGCAACCCTCTCCGTGTTGAGGACTAACTTCCTTTTCTCCTAGCACATGAGCATCCCACGTGCTTAGGTGCAGAGGGTGGGAAATGTCTGCATGTGGCAGTGGACAGAGCTCTGTGCTAGGTAGCTGCAGGGGATCAGTGGGGAATGAGGCTTTTATGGCTGGCAGAATAAACTCCCCTCAAGAAGGGCTCACTCAGGTTCACTTTCAGACCTATTGGGAATCCTTCCCATTTTCTCAGTGCAAGTCAAAAGTAATCTGTAAAGATACAAGGATGGTTAATTCTATTGGCACTAGGATTTTCTGTGATGTACTCTGCTCATCTGACCTGTTAGTGAGCAGTTCTTCCTTGCACTAGGATAGTGAAGGATAACCTAACAGGTTTTGGCTCTGCAGCCTTTTCCACATGGGAAAAAGGCATATCTCCCCTTGATCCCGCCTTTGAAGTAAATGAATGTTCTTCTAAGGTGGATCATGATCCTTATGGGGTTGTAGGAGGATTCAGAGGGTTTGTTAGCCTTAAAATGGTTAATTAGTTTTAATCATTGGCAGCAACTCAAACTACAGCTGGAGCAGCAAAGCTGCTGCCTGTAGTAAAAGACAGCCAGCTGTTGCCACACAGCCATGGAAAAGTGGGGTTGACCAGTTTTGTAGGCTGACAGGAAGACAAAAAGTCAAAATTGCTGCCTCAAGGTTGTATTTATTTATAATCTTATAATGTATTTATAATAGGAAGAGGTGGACACTTAACAAGTTTTCGAGTATTAGATTGCTCACTTTACTCTCAAAGAATCACTGCTGGAGAGCTGGTTTTCTCCCTTTCTGAACTCTCACAAGCTGGCCATTAGATTGTCTTTCTGATTTGGTCTTCCAGTACAACTAAAGCTGTCTGACACCAGTGTAACCTTCAAGACTTATGTCAGTAAATGCACCCAATTCATCCTGCACGGGGTGAATCAACAATACGTGAGCATGCTGTGCAGAATGCTTGTGTCCCGACAGGGCTGATAGCTCTGCTCCTACAGTCACAGCAGAATTGCATGCTTACTTAGCAACAAGCAGCTGATGAATTAATCTGATCACTCCACTAGGTGGGATGCAAGCACCGTAATTTCTAAGCACTTACGGTTAAAATGGGAAGTTCCAGCACAGCCTGCTCAATATAGCTGGTTTCCCATGCCAGATATTACTAGCCAGGGGCTATGAAAGGCAAAAGTTCTTAGTTCCAGTTCCTCTTCATCAGAAAGGGCACAAAAAATTAAATGCTTCAGTGCCCTAGAGACATGATACATAGATGATTGGGGTTGACATCAGCCAGCACTTGGGAAACATGGTGCCCTGCAACCTTCTAGGTCATATCCTAATGTGAACAGAAACAAGGGAGCAGGCAGAGCCTGAGAGTTGCCACTTCCGGATTGTCACTAGAGGCAGCAAGTGCTGTTAGGTGTCCAGAGAAAGGAGAGACAAGCTTATTTTTGGAAGCAGTAAGAAAGTTAATATTTTTATAGATCTCTAACCTTAACACTCAGTACAATCTTACTCCATTATTGCTAGTACAGTAATGCACACTCTGCCCTTAATTGCACTTCTCATTCATTATCCCAGAGCAATGACAGCAGACAGTACATGAGCAACACCTCTACTCCTCTTGCTTTATGCTTTTAATTTTGTGTGTAGAAGCTAGGAATGTTTTATTGCTACTTTCACTCTGAAGAAAAAGAGACACAAAGAATAAATAAGTTGGCCAAGAACTCTCAGCAAGTGTATAGCACAAACAACCAGTACCTTACATTCATGTCCTGATTCCCAGCCTCCTAATAGTATTCAATCACTCAGTTTATCACCATGAACTTCACAGGAAGCCAGACACAGTCCGCATAGAAAACCTTTTGGATTCTTCTCTTGACAGTGCAGCAGACTGGACATTGGTAACGTTGACTCTCATCTTAAAGGTATATTTTTACTGAAAATAAATACACCCTTGAGGACATTAGGTCATCCGTTATATTTTATATTCAGATTTGTTTAATCTTTTTACTTTCAGTTTTCAGAATGCCAAACATATTTGTCCTGACACCACTCAGACAGGGTTCATGTCCTGTCAATCCAAACCGGACAGTTTAGTAGACAGCAACAGGAGTTTGTGGGATCTAGGAAGGTGTGAGGAATAAGTAAGGATTCTGCTATGAACATCAGTTGATTAGCAGTGAAATGATTGTATGCTTTGTAATTTAATGCCTAGCATTATGTTCCAGAGTTAATGTCCCCTAGAGAAGAACTGAATGCTTGTAATTCCCCCCAAGCTAAAACCTCAGAGGCCACAGAAGCAGTCAGGCAATACTGCGTCAGGTATGTTCAGCTAATGCTTTTGGTGCTTCCTTAGTAACCCAAAGGACTTGCATTCTGAAGCACTGTTTCATGGCAAAAGATGAATGATATTCCCAGGGAATCAAGGAATACCCTGGGCCGTTCATGTCATATTTCCTTTGAACTCAGGGGTTCTCTCAGTTTCATTCTGGTACAGGCTTAATCATGCCTGTTGCAACCACTTCAACTGTTGCTCCTTTGAACAACAGTAGCACCTGGGTATAAATATCCTGAGCTTACTCTCACGTACCAGATACTGTGGGCAAGGCAATATCCTTTGCACTGTGGTTACATCTTGCCCTACCGTGTAAATTCCAATGGAAAGATTTCTCAGCATGTAAAAAAAGGTGTTCCCATCCCTGCAAGATTAGAGGGTCAGAAATTTAGAGACAAGTCTCCTGGATGCCCCCTTGATGTGTTGGCATCACTTAGTTTCCAGCAACAAGCACAACTAACAGGGCAGCTCCAATGACTAGTAAGTGCCTTGAAGCAATATTTTCTCACCTATTTCTTTAGGTTATACTTGCTGTTGTCTCCCCTACTGCCCTCAGAAGGTTCACAGGTCACTTCTGTGTGCTGCTATCCTAGTTACTGCTTCTTGTTGTGTGTGTATTATTCGTGCTTTTAGCAATTGTGGCTTTCATGTTCTGCTAGTGTCGGCACAATTCTAAGGGAACAACTTTTTACTCCCATTTGCAGGCTTTCCCTGGACTAGGCAACATCCGCCTTGCCTGTTGAGACAGATGCTAGCCACCTTGCCTGTTGGTATTATTTGCCTAGAAGTGATGTTCAGAAGCTGTATTCCACAATGAGGCCCTCATTTAACAGACAATAACAAACAGATAGTTCCCACCCACAGAGAGCTCATTGCCTAGGGTGATGGAAAAATATATCAACTGGAGGTCAAAGAATAGTAAAGGGCAATAATGCAACACCGGCCACGCTGTTTTCCATGGGCCTCTTGCCTCAGGGGTAACAGTCAACCTTGCCTACATAGGACCAGCTGTCTCTTACTTAATACATATACACACACATGTACACACATGCAGGCTGTGCATAAATTAAACAGTCTTTAGAGTGCTGAGAAATAGCAAATGCTAAATTCAAGCCAGATGAGACCCACTCCCTAGACACCAGCAAGCAGCTTTGGGCTGGAGTTCCATGCTGCTGGAGGTGACTTGGAAGGCAGGCCTGATGGGAAGGCTGCAACACTTAGAATCCAGTGGACCTCTCCAAGGTCTCACTTTTCCTCCAGCGTAACAGACTTTCCTGGACCCAGGCTATCATCCAACAGGGAGAGTGGCTCTTCTGATATCTGTGAACTTTGCTTAAACACTGTACTTGGAAGAAAGTGGGTGAGGGGAGTTTCATGTCTGTCATATGGGTTAGGATATGTTCTACTTAGGTGCTTGGAAAACACAGGTATGTAAACCTCTACAGTATGACAATCTAGAGGATCCCATTCTTATGCATTCTATTCTGCATAGGCATCTTTTGGGGCCTTTGTAGATCCAGCATTAGCAGGAAAAGTCTGGATGTAAGTCTCATATCCAGTGTAGCATAGAACCAAGTTAATGCAGGGCTGAGCAGCTGGAACCCCTTTGTGGTTCGCAAGACCAGAGCAGAAAGCCTGCTGTGCAGTATCCTGCTCCATGGCTTCAAAATGAACAGTGAACCTGGAGAAAACATCAGTGGCCTTGGCGCTCAGAGTGAATGCCTGTGGGGAAAAGAGCCATCAGAGTGGATTTGTGGATTAGGAAATCCTTTTGTGAACAAATTCAAAGTTGCCCTTGAAATGATATTTCTTTAATTTCAAAAGACTGCTGCTTCTGAATTTTTCCCTTTTGATCAAGGAGCAATTGCATCAGCATCCCCATCATTATTACTAAATAAATCTCTGTTTGAGTTTCAGTCCATAAAGTTTGATCCAATGTATTTTACTCTTGCTGTCTAAACATTTCATCTGGTTAATGCCTAACTTCAAGTATTCTTAATATTTGTACTTACTAAATTATTCGGGGAGAAGCTACTGATCGTAGGCCAAATGCTGATGTCATTTACACCAACAATTAGCCCAACATTGCTCAACTCCTGCCAGGTGCTGCCAGGGTTTGAGGCTCTGGTGTCCTTCCTAGTTTCTCCCAACAGATGGCAGCCTCTTGACTACTCTTCTTCCCTCTCGGATTTTAGGTAAAAGGCAGCAGGGAAAACACCCTTATTGTGGTTTTTTTGCCTTGAACAAGAAAGATTTGTGCCCTTCTCGATTTAACCTTTGCTTGTCAGAATAACGATGAGGGGGAGGGAGGAGAAGAAGCCAGTGCCCCAAGCCCAGAGAAATGGTGGAGTGGATTTCACATTAATACATGAAATAACAGGGGCGAGTTCACAGTCAGTATGTCATGAAATAGCTGTCAAAAGTCTGAGTCAAATGTAATGTGAAATGTTCACAGAAAAAGGAAGCAAGCCCAGCCGAACTCCTCCGCTATGGCATGTTTTGGGGCACAGCTGCCTCTTGCAAACACTTTTTAGAGACTCAAAAAAAGCTCTGTGACTGGCTAAAAATAAGCCTTGGCACCTTTCATGCAGAGTTTATTGCAGACAGGAATGAAGGCTCAACAGCCCTGCAAGGTAAGATCTAAAAGGCTCTTACAGATGGGGGGAAAAGTGAGGCACAAAAGGTGGTCTACACACAATTCAGTATAAGGGTTCTGGTGAGGGATGAGATCTTTTTATCTTTTTGTTGTAACAGTACACTCCCCACTGTGAAGCAGTTGTAATGGTACAAAGGTACATTATAGTGGTACGATTTGCCCTACATGAATATATTATTCTGATAAAAGCACTTAATGCCAATATTGTTCTGTTAATGCTAGTTCAGTAAAGCTATACAAATTCTCTGGTACAGTTAAAACAGTACAACCTTGGCATCTAGATAAGGACCAAGTATCTTATCCAAATATATGGACCAAATAAATGACTGATCTGGGAATAGTACACAGCAGTCTTCCTTCCCAAGCTGCTTTTCAGATTGCTTGCAACAATTCTGTTCACATTTCTTCTCACTAAAGGGTAACACAAAGCATCATTGTTTGTCAAAATGTCACAGTTTAAAAAGAGATGCCACAGTCTTATATATAAAACCAAGTGGAACAAAACATTCCAAAATATTTGTTTCCTCTGCCTTCCTTCCAGTGGTACCTGGCATTTTTGTGTGTGCTTCTGGAGGAGTGAATTGTAGCAGTGCTTTAGCTGGGCCTGACAAATTACAGGTATTTGCATGGGATTACTTGCAGTAGTTTGGGGGTTTGAAATATATTTACCACTTTTCATCTCAAGTGGATAGTTTCATAAAACCCTAAAACTTTACACAAAGTAACCGTCCAGTGGGAGTATGTCAGTGTCTTAACAGTGTACATCTAACTACTTGTAATATGCAGAGTATTAGAAATGGCTCTGTCCCTGAGGGATTTTTGTGAAGCCTTAGATCTTCGGTTTCCTTTCCATGTAGGTGTGGAGCTCAACTCACTGAGTCCTGCAGGGGAGACAGCCCTAGCAAGAGACCAACAAGGAGGAATGTGGTCTCCAAAAGGTCTAACACAGCAGGCGAAGGGCAGAGGAAAAGGAGAGAGTTCACGAGGGATGTGGTAGGGCAGGTCCACAGCCACATGTCATATGAAGATGTTTTAGTTGCATTGTTCTCTATTCCAGTTGCTATATTTCTATGGCTCTGCATCCCTACCTGAGTCTCCACCTACCTCACTGTTGTAGCAGTTCAGGTCACACACATTCCTATTATCCTCTTCAGATCAGCCTTTGCAAGTTGTCTTCATTACACCAAAATTTGTCTGTCTTGCTCATCATGGAAGAGCTTTATGGACAATGTGGGCTATCCATGGAGTTGGTCTCTCTAAGGAGAACGACAGAGCAAGCCTGCAGAGCACTGGTGATGTAAAGGTCACTAGAGGCAGCAAGGGCAGGCACAGACTGATCTTCAACTGAGCCAGACTGAAATATTCCAAGATGATCATCAAGCTCAAATTAAATATTTCTGAAGTTCAGAATATTTTTCACAGAAAGGGAAATTTTAAAAGAAAAACCCAAACTCTGCTAATTCAGTATTTCGGGACAAAAATTAATTTTGAATTATCTGGATTTCCCTTGGGAAGGAAATTCTGCTTTTCAATGAGCTGGAAGTGATGTATCTTAAAATTCCCAGGCAACAATCTTATATTGGTATTTTTAATTCTGAGGACCATTCCCATGAGTTTCTAGTATTTTTAAGTAGGTCAAATTTTGAACACAAAAAACCTTAAGAGTTATGCCCCTTTCATCTTTTCTTAGGAGCAATAAGCCTTTTTGGTATTATTGCTGGCTGAAATATTAAACAGGAAGCAAATTACATTTCCAGTCATTAAAGTACAATAGAACAGCTCTATTGTCTGAATCAGTGCAATATTAGGTCAGATTGTCACAAAATGCTCAAAAATGAAGTCATATTGAAAGAATGCAATAAATTAGAATTTTTATGCTTTTGTTATGAGCCCTGGCTGATGAGGGATTACTTTTTCATTCCTGCCAATTAAGGTAGGAAATTCAGGCTCTAAAACTGGAATTTAGTAAGCAACGATATGGAATTTGATATTCACATGCATTAAGTTTCTATCAAAATGCAACATATTTCAATGTTGCTGTTGACAAGTCTACAAGGTTACCCCTTCTTCAACTGTGTCACCAGACACCTTGGTTTTAAGATCTGTTTTAAATGACTCCACAATTAGAGGCATTTGCTTGCAACTCTATTAGCTTGAAGGAACTGTGCTCTACAGGGTTTTAGCTCAAGGAGCACAGAGGTAACAAAAGGCCACTTTGGAGCTCCACACAACACTACAGCACTTAGGCACCCCCTGCTCATCAGAATGCTAGCATAGACCAGAAAGATGCTGCAGTGACAAATGTAGACAACACTTGCCATGTCTGACACCCAGTGGCTGGTAGCTTCTCATGTCCTGCCTATGTCTGCAATCCCCATCTGATATTAAGCCTGACAAGAAAACTAACCAGAAGCTGGAAATTGCTGCTACTTAGAGAGGTGATACGCTATCAGTGAGGTGACTTCAGGTGGCTTCAGGGAAAGCAGGACCTGCTGGCTGTTGCTGAAAGATGTGGGAGTTTAAGGTTGCTCGTCAAGGATGCTTTTCTCTTCTCTCCCTGTAGGCAGTGTGCCCCTCAAGATCTTCCTGCTTTGCTGCCTTGGGCAACTGTCCAGACGGTAGTTGGCCCTAGTCTGTTGTAATTTTAAGAACGCTCATTATCAGGGGTCCTGTGGCCTCCAAGGACTCTATTACCATGCTGAACCCACAAAAGCTTTTCCCAATATCTGAACTAAAATGCTGCTGTTATTTTTTCTTCTTGACCCAATGGATTTGGAGAACAACATATCTATCTTCTTCTGCAGTAATTCTACTGAATACAAGAACTTTGTACTGTTCCTCTCTTTCTTCCCTTTTTTAGACTAAACTAGTTCCTTTGGCCTTTTTTTGTAGTCCATGTTTTCCAAGACTTTTACCATTGCTACTACAAAGCTTTTAGTCTCTGATCTTCAGAACCTCTTCTAAATGCAGTGTCTGAAACCAAACACATTATCCCAGCTGAGGCCTCCTTGGCACTGAGTATAGAACTATTTCTCCCTGGGCTTGCTTGAAGCATGACTCTCCTGTTTGTACACCCCAGAATGAGATTTGTCCTTTTCACCTTTGCTTTGTATTTCACTCATGATCTAGCCTCACCACTCGGATCCTCTTCTGTAGTCTTTACACCTCCTTAATTATTTTTCTCTCAGGAGCAAATTCCTTAACTATTTCTATGGTTGATTTCTACTTCTATACCTTGCTTAGCAATTCCATTAAATACCAGGTTGCTGGCTGGATCACTTCCTCGAGTTAACATAATTGCATCCTCTGAGAGGTTTGCAATGGTTTTGAGCATTACCTCTAACCATAAATTTTAAAAGCACGCTCTTTATCCCACAGTTACTAATGATGACATTAAAAAGAAGCAGACCCACATCATCATTGGAAATATTTTTCCCCACTGCATCAGCAAAACACCAGTAACTTGCTGGGCATCTCTGATACAGCTGCAATTCCCACCAGAAATGCAGTCTCGCATCATGGGGTGAACAACAAATGCTGTTCAAGCAGAGGAATCTCTTCCTCTGCATCCCTTTAAAATCCCCTGCTCTTCTGCAGTATGCCTTTTAATTGTACGTCTGTGTATTCACTGCCACACTTACTTACCTGTTGCTACTCAGAGTTAGTAACATGGAGGTATCTGCTCTCTAACGGTCACATTATGTCTCATTCAATAAAACAACTCAGCTAGAGGAGCCTTCAACTCATTCTCAATACTTAGTTACAGACTGTGAAAGATTTATGTATATGAAGTGTGCTCAGTTTTACTGTCATGCGCCATTGTTTTGACAGCCCAGATGAAGTTCCAGGTATGACATTATCAAACAGAATATGCCCTAGAGAAATTATTTTTCTGAGTGTTTTACTTCACACTCTCTCTCAGCTTCAAAATGCAGAACAGGCCACAAGAAAATGAAAAGAAAATTAAAGCTTTGATTCAGCAGAGAGCCTCAGCATATGCTCACACTGAAGCAGCTATGCAGTCAGATTACACCAGCGCCTAAAATCCAAGTGCTTCACTACAACACTGAGCTGATTCTGGTGCAGGTCCTTACCTTCTTTTACTACCAGTTGTAATTTGCTTACTAATTACTCCCATTACATTAAAACCCCCCAAATCCCTCCAAAACAAAAAAAAAATGGGCTACATAGGGTAAAAAATTCAGGGTTCTCATTGGGCCAATGGAGGTGCAGTGGGATAACCCGCATGACTGGAATAAAGGTAATGTTTGTTCAGGGAGGACAGTAAGGGGAGAGAGATGGCCTTGCTTTACTGTACACCTGAAATGAAATGTGCTAGGGGAGAGTGTTGTCAGAATCTGCTGGGAATGATGAGAGGAAAGAAGCCAGGCACCCTCCTCGTACAGATCTGCCAGAAAACCCCTGGCAGTGCTCTCAAACCATGTAGATGAAGCCCTCAGTGACATGGGTTAGCGGTGGCCTTGGCAGGGCTGGGGTAAAGGTTGCACCTGATGGTCTTAAACATGTTTTTCAACCTGGTTGAGTATATGATTCTGTGGTTTTATTCAGGAGACAGAGAAGCTCTCTGCACACAGCCAGCGGAATCACTCCTCAAGATGGTGGCAGGGGGAGATGCAGTTGTTTGGGAAGGACCCCAACAAGGGACATCTGGAAAACATCCATGACATGGAAAATAGAGAAGCCAACTGGAATGGGAGCTTTTTGCCACATGGCTTCAATAGCCGGACATAAATACTTGTGACATCGAGAGTAGGAGGCAGCTTGGGTTAAGAGTGGTAACTTTAGGTTGGGTGATCCATGCAAATAGAAGGACAGAGCATAGCAAACACAACTGACTGATAGGATGAGGGAATGGTAGAATTGTTGTGCTGGATCACATAGGAGTCAGGGAAAACGGAGGTAGGAAGCTCGGGGCTCTTCAAAGGAATAATAACCACCAAATCTAAACTAACTTAGTGTACAGGAAGGAAAAGGAAGCATGGCAAGAGATGAATGTGGATAAAGTTTAAGCTTTATTTGACCTGAAACAAGCAGGAAGCAGGCAGAAAGTGGAGGGTAGGTCAGGTTAACGGAGTCCCGAAAGAACAGCGCAAGCACACAGGATTACAATCAGATACCATGGCAAGAACAGGTAGAAGAGGTGTTAAGGACAGTAAAAACTGTAAATATATGCATGGTAAAAAAGCCTAAGGAAGGTCTTTGCCTTTTCTTTGATGGGAAGGGATGGAGAGTGACCCAGCCAACTGCCCTCCAGTCCCTTAAGGAGCAACCAGTGACACCAGCCAGCATGGGCACTTGGACAAACCTCGTGGTGCGTTTTGTCAGCTCGCTTTGGACCTGGCTGCAAAACCAACACGTACAGCTAATGCCTTCACTGTAAAATCAGCTGCTGTCTGAGGGCGGCTTTGCCCCAGCCCTAAAGACAGGGGTTCCACAGGGCCCAATAACGAGGAGAGGAGTCCCTTGAGCCTTGAACACCCTTGGGAAAACCACTCCACCTCGATCCACCTCGTAACCACCGCGCCACGGCTGCTGCCGGTGCTACACAGCCGACACCCCAGGAGCGGCGGTGCGAGCGGGAGGAGCTCACCCCCCACACACCCGTCCCCTGCGTGCCGCTCACCCCGTCGTGTGGAAGGAAACGATTATGTGTCCCTTCCTCCCACACCCGGGCAAGGACCGGGCCGGGCCGGGCCGGGCCGGCGCCGCTGCGTGAAGCGAGCGAGCCGCTCCCTGCCCCCTCAGTCTCCCGCCGGGCCGAGCGGCCGTTACCGGTCACCGCCGGGGCCGTTGGCGGATGGCACCGCTCCGATTGGCAGGCTGAGAGCCAAGCGCGGCCTGTCTGCCGCGCTCCGGTTGGCCCAGCCGGTCGATGGCTCCGCCCCTCTTCTCCTTTCCCATTGGTCGGCTGGGAGCAGCGGGCCCCGCCCCCGCCCCCGCCCCTCCGGGGTCATTTAAGTTTACGGAGGAAATAAATAAATAAAGCGGGAAATAGAAATGCGTAGAAGGCGGGGGGGAGGGGGGCGCAACCGAACTTGCTGACTGGGGGGCGGGGACTATCCCCGGCCACCAATCGGTACGCGGCTGCCTCAGACAGCGATGCGTTCGTAGAACCAATCAGCGCTCCAGACGGGCAAAGGCGGACTCTATCGTTCTAAACTCCTACCAATGAGAGACGCCATGCGTTTGACCGACAGTAGCACCGCCCAATAGAAGGAGGGCTTAGCGGGCCGCGGAGCGCGGCTTGGCCTATGGGAAATGAGGAAAGGGGCGGGCACGGGGAGCGGCGGGGAGGCGCGGCTCGCCGGGGAGTGGCGGGGCGGTGAGCCAATGGCGTCAGGCCCGCGGGGCGGGGGGGGCCAATGATGGTGGCGGCGCGGCGGCGGCGGCTGCCTGTGAAAGCGCCGAGCCGCGGCGAAAAGGGGAAGGGAGAAGATGAAAGAGGTACCGCGTTTCCGGGGTCAGCGGGGGGTTAGGGGCGGGGGGACGCGGCGGGCTCCGCCTACCGGGGGGGCGGGACGAGCGCCCGGTGGGAGCTCACCGGGAGGCGTGCTGGTGGCGGCACGGGGGGGCGCGCACCGGGAGCCATTGGGTCCCAGGCGCCGTTCTGAGGTGCCGGGCGGGGAGAGCTCGTTGTATCAGCGCCTCCATTCTTCCCGTCTCTTCTTCCCTTCCCGCGGCTCCGCCGAGCTTTTTCCCGTCCCGAAAACTAAAGTTTAGGGGTCGGTACAGCGCCGTCCGTTCGCGGGCGGAGGGGTGGGAGTTTGATGGGCTTCTCGACACCGGGTGTTCTCTGCCGTCCCCTCGGGGTCATGGAGAAAACAGGCACCTCGCGTTTGTACCTAAGAGAGCTGTCGTGGTACCTCATATCGCGAGTCCCAGAGTGGCTTTAAAAGCAATGAGCCGGTGGTCCTCCCGGTGCCAAGATGGCAGGGTCTGGTACCCGGGTCTCCTGAGTCCTGTCGGGGGAGCGTTCTCCCATGTATGCACGGGAACGCAGGGTTAAAAGGGATTTGCCAGTCGTGGCAGCGAGAGAACTAGAAAACGGGCTGCTTGCTGCCAGTTATGAATCCAGAGTTTGCTGCTTTCGGTAGCCGAGTGAGTCTTGATTTTCCAGGTTAAATGCCCTCTCTTAAAGTCCTCTCTGCTGAACGGCAAACGAGGAATTGCAAGGAAGGAAGGGGCTCTGTATAGTAAGAAAGAACTAATGTACAAAGCCTGAAGTTTAAGTTTTTCGGATCAGGGTAATTATGCAGGAGGAAAAAGTATCTCTGCAAAACCTGTGATTATTTACAGTCCTGAAATCTGAACACCTTGGGTCCGAGTGCCTGCCATGTGCCCTTCTATAGGAAAGGTGTCTTTGAGATTACGGGGTTAATGCTGTAGAAATGCACAATCTTTTGGCATCTGTGAATCTTGGGTGCTTTGCAAGTGTTATAAATTGAGACCACAATGGATCGTAATTCCAATTACAATTTTATTAATTGTAGCAAGTAGAATATGAGCAAAGACAGCGCTGGACGGCAGGGGAGTCTGCGCTCCGCCAACTACCGTACCTAGTAAATCAGACTGTTCCTTTTTATACATCCTGACTTTCGTGTTTATAGAAGTCTTCCTCCCTTGTCCTATGGTTGACCCAGTCGGTTATACTTGCTTAAGAGATAAGCAGGCGTCGGTCGTGCTCGCTTAGAGAGGTAAGCAGGCGTCCGTTGTGCTGGCTCAAGCGATTTCACATTCATTGTTATCTGACCTTTACATTGGGTTTAGTATAAGTCTTAATAAACAATATCCTATTCTATAGTTTCTCACAATCCCACATAAATCTTAGTAAACAATATCCTATTCTATAGTTTCTCACAATCCCACATAAATCTTAATAAACAATATCCTATTCTATAGTTTCTCACAATCCCACATAAATCTTAATAAACAATATCCTATTCTATAGTTTCTCACAGCAAGAAAGGGAAACTCAAGGCTAAAATAAATCTATGATAGAAAAATAATGTCCTCCTGATCTGACACCAAAATCACCCCACCTCGGAGGCAAGACCCGTTTTAGCTGCCTTTGGTAGATGCTATGAGTGCACAGTATTAGAGCTGACTGGGAGGATCCTTCCCACCCCAGTGGAAAATGTGGTATTTGAGAAGTTGCAGTTTTATGAAGGAAAATTCCAGTTTTACTGGAAAAAAGAAAAACAACTTAGATGTTTTTTTCTGACCAGAAAATTAAAGTGAGGCTTCATGGCTACCTGCCTCAAAGCCTTCTGTCAGTTCCACTTCCTGCTTACAGAATGCATGGTTAAAAACCTCTCCTGAGAGATGCCCACCTTTGTTATTATTATTAATTTCCCCCCTCTTTCTCCCTCTTTAAAGGAATTACTCGTAATTTTTATTCCACAAACGATGTGAGAACTTTTTACTTCTTACCCTGAAACACAACGATGAACATTTTATTCATGGCACGAAAATCCCAGTATTTGGCCAGCCCGAATCAAAACTTCTGGAAACTTGGGGCCAGATCTTTGGCTTGTACAAACTGGCTTGTTCCATTGTGTTTAGTCCACAGAGGATTTGGCCCTAGTTAATTAATGGTTCACCCGAGGTCGGGCAGTGAGTTGAGTTTTAAAGCTGGAGAGTGAAGCCAGAGCTGTTATTATTGAATCCTGTCATGGGTCTTGAAGTTTACTGCACAACACTATATTTTTCCGAGACAAGCAGGATTAATAAGAGCCAGAATCCACGCGGCACTGATTGCAACTTTGCTTCAAAATCATGTTCTGAAAAATCTATTCAATTGTGATCTTACTAGAAAAGGGAGTAAATATGTTGTAATTAGTGCATAGGTGACACTGACTACAGAGGGAGAGAGAGGCCTGAAAAACTGCTTTTGTTATTTAAACCTTTCTTTCAAAGTACAAAAGCATTTGATTGGCACTTCACTGATTTAATAGTCCATTTGTAATGCAGGAAGAACATTACAGGGGATTTTAGCATTATTCTAAATCTCATCATTTAATCTGTAGGTGGTTTTTTATGGAAAAACCCTCATTTCTAGCAGAAGAAAACTTTCTGATCGCATGTCGAATCTGTGACTAGGCGGTGGTTAAAGATATGGAGCCTTGTGTCTTCCAAAATAAAACGGTTTATAAGTCTTAAAACATAGCTTGTTTGTTTTGTTAGCACATACACAAAAAGTCCTGGCCAAGGATTTCATGGTTGCTGTTACTACGTTGCAATGTTAGGAATGGAATCCTAAGCCCCCTGCTTTAAAATCAGGATCACTAGCAGTCAGATTGCAGAGGAGAGCAGCTCAGATCCCAGATGTACAAGATACCAGGTACCTCCTTCAGTGCCCTGAATTTACACCTGTACTTGCATGGAGATGCTTTGTGAAAGTTGAGATTTTTCCTGTTTTACACATGGGGAAGATACAAAGGCAAGAAATGCAAACAGACCAGCGTGCACACACACCCCACCCCCCCACCCCCCCCATACACACCCCAGTGTTTCTGATTTTGAGGGGAAAAGCAGATGTCATAAAGTTGGTGAGGGCATATCCTTGCCTTCCAAATGTTTGGTGAGTGACTTCATTGCTTAACTATTATATGCTAGGAAGACCCTGAATTAAACCTTGCTGAAATGACTTCCCAATGTCAGTGGCAGAGTTTGAGCAGCCCTTCTGCCTCCCAGGCCACAGCTGCACCTATTGGCTTCTTTGTCCCATCCCTCCTACGCACATGCATGCCTGGCATTGTTTTGGAAATACAGCAGAAACTTGATAATTCAAACTGATGCCTCGGAGAGCCACTTGTGGAATTAATTTATTGGGTAAATCAGTGACTAGCTATGCAGGCAAGAGTGAAAAAAAGATGCTGTGTCATAGTATGTGATTTGTTCTGTTAACTCAACCAGTGGGTTTAATTGTCACTGCACTAACTGAGTGTCCTGGAAACTACATTTTAAAGGAAAAGCCTTACAAGATCCCAGCATGGTTCTGTGCTTGTTACTTAATTCTGTGAGGGGAACTGGGTTTTCAGCTCTTCAATGAGGAGTTATAATTTGGGATTAGAAATTAATCCACAGCACCTATTTTATGGCACAGGATTTATAGCATGCCTCAGAGGTTAAACCATGGCTCTCATGTACTGATCTGTGCTGTGGGTTTATTTGATTTCAGCAGGACTGCCTGCCTAAGACAAATAGGATTTGATCCTTGCTGGGTAACCTTGGTCAGATGCCAGGTGGCCCTCACGACCTCCTATTTCTATCTTTCCATTAGAAAATAAGTGTGTTCTTTTTGTTTATTTTTCACAGGGCCTCAGTATTGTTCAGTCCAGTTTTGTCATGTGAGGCTGTAAATCCCTTCAAGCGAGGTGGAATTTTAGATTGGCGAGCTGTTCCCATGTGCATCGTGAAGGAAAAGGCTGTCCTCTAGCCAAGTGTGGACAGAACTTACCAAGTTCAGCTCATTAAGATTCCAGAGTGACTGTAGATATTAATGGAAAAGATGCTACGGGGAAAAAGAAACTTTTCTCCTGTTTTACAGTACAAAATGAATGTTAAGTAAGCAGGATTCACCTGGAATTGCATACAGAGTAGCCCAAGAAATCTTACCAGCAGTTGAAGCTCTCTAAAGAGATTGCAGAAAGTGTGAAAAAATCATTATGATATTGACAAGCAAAATAAACCCAATAGTGCATATCTCAGGTATGTTTGTTTGCCCTGGTAACCATAGTTGGGCTGCACCTTGATGTTGGGTATCAGAGCAACTCAAATAGAGCAAAATTCAGTGTTTGAATTTTTAGGAGGGTATACACTGAGATGCATCATTGGGCATTTCTGAAGCAAAGGAATATGGTTGCCATTGACTCGTTTTTCACAACCAGAGGTGATTTTGGAAGGTCTGCATCGCTTTGTGAAGTTAGATACTTTGTGACATGAGCAGGGTGAGCAGAGCAAAAGAATACTTAGGGGTGTAGATTATTTTGGACTTACCAGTATCAGTGGATCTCCGATTCTGCTCTTGATTTTTATCCAGGTATTCATGAAAGGTGCCTCCAGAAATAAAAAAATACAATACTTTGTAATCAAATGCTGAGGGAAGCTCTGGTTCCTTTACTGCTTATTCAAAGAAATAATTATGCCTTCATCTTTCCTTATTTTTTGCCATCAAATATGGGATCCAACCTAGTTACTGCTTCTTATATTTTCATGAAAGCATGCTGCAGACTGACTACTTGTTTACTGGTTTTGGTTCCTGGCTTAAGACTTGGGTCTCATGTCGCTCTCTGCTCTGCCATGAATAGCGTATTTGACTTTAGGGAAAGTTGCTCAGTCTTTGTTTCCTATCTGTATGCTGGGAAAAATACCATGTGCTGTCATCACAAATGTTTGCAAAGGTATGTACATGGAGAATTCTGAAATGCTGCTGTTATGGTTATATATAATATCTCAAGTAATAAGTTCAGATGGTAGGTGCCAATTATTCCATTGGCTGGCTGGTTTGACAATAAATGCCAGTGTCAGTGGCTTTATAAACTTTGGTGTAGTTATTCTGGGTTTGCATCAGAAAACAGAATGTGGCTTAGACATGAATTTCCTCTTTGAAATAACTGAAGTGACATCAGTGGAATTATACAGGAATGATTCTGGCATTGATACTACCGAAAGACATAGTGCTGTGCGAGTGCTTTGGCCTCATACAGAGCGAGCTGTATTAGTAGAACAGGAGTTCAAAGCTGCTTTGGAACTGTAGTATCCTCTTTACCATTTTAATATTTCAAGTACTGCAGCTAGCAAGTGGTGTTTCAGGAAGAACTGACAGGGTTCAAAACATGCATGTCTCACACCAACACTAATTATACACACACATGACTTAATTCCCCAAATAACCTCTCGCACGTCCATTTGACTAAAGCGTAAGACGTAGAACTTTTAAAGCATTTTGGTGACAAAACTCTGCTCAGAAATCTAGGCTGATTTTCTTCTGCGTAGCACCTTCTATTTCCAGACACTGTAAATATTGGCCTTGAGAAAATCTTTGTGTGGTGTTTACCCACATCAGTTTATGAAAGATGAAGCAAGCAGAAAACACCCACTGTTCAAAAACCTCTTATATTTTTGCATGCGTCTTTGGAGACCCTGAGGCTTTATTTCCACCAGCACTACTAGTTCTGTACATCACCCTCTCCTACTGATGCTAGTTATGATGTGCAGTCGTTAAGCAAAATTACCTCAAGTTAGGTACTGAGCACCCTCAAAACTTGTGTTGAAGTGATGGCTTTTAGGTATAGTGAGACAAGGGCAAAGCTGTTTGAAACAGACCGGGAGAGCCTAAAGTTTGGCGTTCACGCCACTAGAAAAGTTGTCATTCTTCAGGATTTATAAGTGTGACAGAATGGGATTAGGGATTGAAATAGCAGGTGCTGCTATTCTTATGTAGAAGCAGCAATATCTGTTTTGTTAAGCAATTTTCTGTTTCATAGCTGTGAAGTAAATTAAGAAAATCTTTGTGCTGTTAAGTTAGAACTTAAAGGTTACGTCCAGTTTCTCTCCAAAATGTTCGTAGGACTTCTCCCCCATTGTAGTGTATGAATAACACTCGCTGAACTCAACGCGAGGTTGTTTTTATCGTGTGGCTGAAAAGAAGAGTCCCTATTTATAGCATTCAAACATTGGCAGGTGCAAGACTGGTGAGAAACTTTAGTCTCACACATACAAACTGGTTGTTTAGGAGAGTCTTCTCCGTGGTGGTAGCTGCTCTCAGCCGGGCCGCTAGAATCAACAGCGTTGCTCAGTGGCTTTCTTCTTGTGGCGATCAATCAGCTTGGATTTCCAGGAGGGTGTGTAGTGAAAAGGGGCCTGATGGTGCTGACTGCAGTAATATACTTAGCTATGGCAGCTTTAGCTATTATTTATAGAAGTGCTAATTATATCAATAGAAATAGCAATATTAATACTGGTAAGTGTCAGAATCCACGCTTGACAGCACGAACTAAACACAGCTACTGCGAAACAAAGCAGCCAGCTTGTCTCCCTTGTCAAACCACCAATATGCATTGCAGGAAGAGCACACTCCCACCTTAACTGCTTGGGGTCTCACCATTTTTGCTCATCTTGTTCTGTCACTAGCATTTCAAGCTGAAAACTCGCAAGCCCGCCTATTCCCATGCAATAAAGACTGCATCCAAAGCCAGTCCGGAAAATTCAAACTGTGACTAAAAGTGTAACAGTGGATTCCAGTTTAAAGCTGTCATCCTGCAACGCTGGAAACCAAAAAAGTCTCTCGAAGGCCAGAATCTGACGCAAACTTTTATTTTCTTTTGAGTCTGGATTCTGGCACTCCTTGTTTACAAAATAGTTGGTGCAAACTCACGTAGATTTCAGTGCCCACAGTTACCTGCGGACTATGTTAGAACCAACCTTAATTGGCATCTTTTAAAGGGCAGAAATCATATTACCCAAAAATAAACAAAACTAAAAGAAAACAAGAGCATATTGAGACTCATTTTCTGGCTGCTTTTTTAACATTTAAAATGTGCTTGATTTCCTGTCACAGCTCTTGTTGCTTCTGCCTACCTCTTGTGACAGTGTTTTAGACTGACTTCCCACAGGAGCTTACAAATCAAGCAGGTTAATGTCTTCATTAAAACTGAATAACAGTTTACTTTGGGAAAAAACATATTAAATATTTCAGGATATTGAACACCAAACTACTATTAAGCTTTAACTAATGCATTTACTTTGCTGACACTTGCTCTCCATTGGGATGTGTAGCTCAAGTTAATGTCACTAGAAGTGATGTTTAAGACTTCATGAGAAAGTGTTTCCAACCCCTTCTAGATGATTTTACTCCAATTCTATCACTCTGTACTTGAGAAAAAGTTTTAAATAAGTTATTTCAGCAACTTGCCATCCTTATTTTGGAAATGTACTGGGTATAAATGTCTCCTTTAGAGTTTTAAATAATCCTTTCCATGTCCTAGATATCTGTGGTACGCTGTGTAAAGAAAGTGACAGTCTGTTGGCCTCTGGACATATAAAGAATGCCCTTAGCATGCTTTGCCTTTGGGAGGAAAATACAAGGATTGTTGCAAGCTGAAAAGGTTGGGTTTTTTGTCACCCATGACTGTGAACCTATCTTAAGGCTGATAGAGTGTATCAGTAGAATAGAAATGGAGGCAGGTGGCCAGGAGGTCAGGGTTTCTCATTTGGTACACTGCAGGGGCTGCTGCAGACCTGTGTGCTTGTGCCTTTGTCAGTCTCTGCAGAATCCAATTGCAGTGATGCCACGTGGGACGTGGGGCATCCCATCAGTAATAGGAATGGGGTTTGTTTGGGTTTCTTTTGTTTGTGTGACACTGCAGATTCTGTCAGTGTAATTTGCTTTATCAGCTCTTCTGGTTTTGTTGGGATTTCTTTTTTCTTTTTTTTACCTCTTCATTTGGCAATCCTACAGTTTACTTACCTGTTATCAGAGCTGTGTCAATCTTTCTGGATCCCACTGCAGCAGAATCCCAGTACGTGATGCAATCAAACAACATTCCTTCACTGGCAGATTTAGACCAATCCCTTTGAAGTTTGTTAATGTATCCAAAATCAAAGCCAGTTTCAGTTCTATGCTGTAGTAATACTCATGTTTTGTTATAACCTTTCCCATCGCTGCTCTGTAATAATCCTGGAACTCTTCTGATATTTCTTTAAACTCTCTGAACAGGTGACCTGTGAGTAAATCTCCCCGAGGAGTTACAAACTTGCTTGAATTATTTACATCTATGGTAGGAATTCTGCCTTGCCTTGCATACTGGGCTGATTGCAGAGATGACACAAACTGGATGATGCAGAAAGAAATGGAGGATGTGCCTGGCACGTAAAGATATGTGTTAGTTTTAGGAATATAATTCCTATATAATTCCTACTCTAATCCTGCTGGCTGTAGCTGAATTAACTTGAGGAAAAAAAATCACCCACAAAACTTAGGATCTTGCTTATAGCCATAAAGAGATTGTTGATAAAGCTGAATGGCAAAGAGAACAATTTATGCAATAGGACAAAAGTAACAAGCTGAGTTTAACTACTAACGGGTATCTCAAAGACATCATTGCTCAATGGTGGTGTTCTGGAATATAATGAGCCTGCTCCTTATCGCATTTGGCAAACTTGGTAATTCCTGGTAGGATAGTAAGTAATTTATGAGTGTATCTGGAATATGAGCTGGGTTTTATCTTTACTCATGGTCACACCACATTTAAGTTCGGCACAGTAGAAAAAATAAATACCAATTTCATTTGAGCACAGTTCCGTGGGGCACTCCACTTTTTGATCAATATGTCCTTGGTTTTACTTGTCACGCACATTTATTCACTGTACTGTCATTCTTGTCCTTTAAGTGGTTCCACATGTCACACCTTTGCGAGTTTTACATTTGTGGTTTGAACATGAAACTTGTCTTTCCTAGTCCTGGCTTGAAAGATAAGAGAGAACTGATTTTGTTACCACAGTGACTGAGTACTTGTACTCTCATGGTGCAGATGCATCCTCAGGTTCATGATTTCTTTTCTGTAAGACCTCATGGGTATTTGTTTAGGCTTTGCTTTTGTTCCAGTAAAACGTAACATTTCAATCAAAGAATGTAGACTTAAATAGAACAGGTTGGCCTAAAGTGAAGTAACCACAAAGCAGAGACTGAGCTGAAAAGGGTTAGTAACCTGACTTTGAATGGGTCATCTTCTTGGTGCCACACAGCGACACTTACCCTATCTTGCTGTCAGGGTGTTTGGTGGATGGGCTGGTAATCTGGTGGGTTTTACCATGCAGTACTGCTCCTGGAAAGCACAATTACCTGGGCTTTGGGAATACTCTCCAGATCCCCAATTAATATTAACGTTATTTGCATGTATGTATTCTAACAGAAACCAGGCGTCCCAGATGAGATCGGTGCCCACATCCACTGGTGCGGGGGATCGTACATACTGGAAAACAGAGGCACTCTGTCAAGAAGCTTATATTTAAACAGGCAGCCAGGTGAAAGGTGAGGGAACAAAGTACTAGAATTCCCACTTGTAGTGGTTGCAGCCGAAGCCACAGAAAGATTTAGTGACTTGATGGGGATAATCCAGGGAAAGGAAAAGAGAGGTTTTCAGAGGCAACTAACTCCTACTAAAGCAAGCATGGGAGTGATGTGCCAACCTGCCATTTGTGCCTTTGAAAATTTCCCCAGGGAGTCTATTGTAGAGCCAAGCATTGAACTCTGATCTTCAGTCCCCCACCAAACAACCGTTCCTTTCTGCTTTAAGTGTTTTTAATTGAAAAATACCATCTGAACAGTGTCTGCAAAGAATTACTTTTCCTCAGAACCTCCAAAAAGAAAAGCAAAATGATGTGCCACAGCAATAAATTAACCAGTGATCAAAATAAAAACCACAGCCTTGTTATGAAAACCAGAACTGGTGGATAAATACTCTGAATTTATGACACCACTGAAAAAAAATCTACTCTGGTAAATGTTAGTACTTTTAGAACTAAAAATTTTTTGGTTTAATTATTAAACTATTCAAATATCTTCTAAACAGACTTTACATGCAAAAGCCTACAAATTGTTTAAAAACGCCAAGCAGAAGTTCAGCCCTTGCTTTTCTGCAGGCACTATTTATATCTGTGTCGGTGTTTGTTTCAGAGAAGAGAATAAAACCAAAGCCCACATGACCCTCTCTTACTCTCCCCAAATAGAAGTAACACTTTTCCTTTTAGAGCTGTACGTACATTAACTCGCTCGTTCGCATCCCTTCGCGAGGAAGTGGGCTCTCTTCTTCCCATTTTGCAGTTTGGGAAACGACGGCAGAAGAACTCAAGGTTATACAAGTCCAGAGAAACTGTTAGAGTCAGATTACACTGCCGGGGTGACCCATGTTCAGGCCACTCCAACACATCCCCTTAATAATATTTTACAAGCCTGAGCCATCTGTGTGTGATGAGATCAGAAGTAAGGAAGTCTGTAGTTGCCAAGAGGATTTTAGCAAGCAGAATTGTACAACTACAAAGAAATCCTACGGCATCAACAAAGGAAGCTCAGAGAAATATTCACACTGAGCTCTTTTGGACTATTTTAATTGGAAAGCGTTTGTTCTTGTAAAACTTTAAGAGTTCATTCTCCCTTTTTGCACACCTAATTGTTAATGACAGCATTGGAAGTTCCACATACATTAGTAGTAGTCTCCAACATAGCTAATTCCATATTTTGCAAAAGTAAGAAAATAGGCTTTCTGCTGCACCTCTCTGTGCACTTGTAGGGGTAGCCAAACTTTTAGACTTGGCTGCATCCCAATGGCTTCTTTCCTTCCTTCCGCTCACAAACACACACACATTCGGAAGCACCTCAAACAAGACACACTCCTCCCCTCTGCCAAGAATTATCTATTCACTTCTGACCCATGGAGTTCTTGCCATGTGTGAACCTCAGAGGTATCATGGGCTTATTACGTATGTCTTCCCACTTTTATTTGTTCTACAGAATATTTCACAAAAGCAAATAAGTACAAAGAATAGGTTTTTCAAAAGTCTAGCTCTTCTCCCTTTGAAGACAACCTGGGCTTGACATGATTCCATCTCCACTTGGAGATGGAGTTAAAGCCAACTCTGAGCATTTTCAGTACTTCATAGAATCATAGAATCAATTTGGTTGGAAAAGACCTTTAAGATCATTAAACTCAACCATTAACACAGGACTGCCAGGGCCACAACTAAACCATGTTGCTAAGGGTGTCATCTACACAGGTTTTGAACACTTCTAGGACGGTGACTCCAGCTCTGCCCTGGGCAGCCTGTTCCAATGCCTGAGCACCCTTTGGGGAAGGAATTGTTCCTCAGCTCCATCTAAACCTGCCCTGGTGCAGCTTGAGGCTGTTAACTCTTACCCTATCACTTGTTACTTGGGAGCAGAGACCGACCCCACCTCACTCCATCCTCCTGTCAGGCAGCTGTAGAGAGTGATCAGGTCCCCCCTGAGCCTTCTCTTCTCCAGCCTAAACCCCCCAGGTCCCGCAGCCGTTCCCCATCTCACTTGTGCTCCAGACCCTTCACCAGCTCCGTTGCCCTTCTCTGGCCCCGCTCCAGCACCTCAATGCCTCTCTTGTAGTGAAGGGCCCAGAACTGAACACAGGATTTGAGGTGTGGCCTCGCCAGTGCCCAGCGCAGGGGGACAATCACTGCTCTGGCCCTGCTGGCTATGCTATTGCTGATACAGGACAGGATGCTGTTGGCTTCTCGGCTGCCTGGGCACAAGCTGGCTCATGTTCAGCTCCATCAGTCAGCACCCCCAGGTCCTTTTCCGGTCATAGCCTCTTCCCAGAGAATGTATATTCTTACAAAAAGGACTAATTGATTAATACTGGTGTTGACCAATGGATATGAATCTGTGGCTGTAAAGAACAGCTCTGATTTTTGGAACAGAAAGCCTCTTAGAGTTTCTGTTTTGGCTAGTATGGGTTAAGTTCTATTAGGGTTTCTCCAAGTTTGTTTTATTAGAAAATGGTATTTATTTGACTGCGGTATGCTACCTAAAATTGTTATAATTTGTTTCTTTATTTCCATAAACATTGCTATGTTTATTTTGGAAGGGTGGTTATTTAAGGGGAAAAAAACCTCACCCCCAAAACCAGCAACAAAGTAAGCTTAAAAATACATTGGTTATCTCCTATATCAAATTGTCTCTTGTAACCAGTGTATATAATTTTCCTATAGCACCAATCTAAACAAAAAAGAAAAAGGGGAGAGGGAAGAGAGGCATTAGAATCTATTTTCAGGATGGCATATCAGACCACACGCACTTCTAGGGTAGAGCAGATTTGTTATTTTGGGCAGTACTGTGGAACTTATGAGAAGCTTTCTTTTTTTATACAAAGTTAGTACAGAGTAGATTAAAGTTTATTTCAAACTCAGCATATTTGACCTCAAGCATCATAAGAGTCATGTAGAATTGGCTCATGCTATTAAATTCCTGCAGCGAACTCCATAATAATGATTAATTTCTTTCATAAACTCTCTTCATAATTAATACAGGTTTCATTGTGGGCACTGCTATTCTCATATTGATTATCTCTACAATTTAGACTGGACTTGTAAAATGATGTCTTTGTTTACTCTGGTGGCCAGACATTTATTTTACCTCAATAACTCTCATTTGCAAACTGAACTGGGGATCCCGCTACCATAGAAATTACAGCTATTTCAGAGGGTTTTCATGCAAGAGCAGGGATGATTTTTTTGGCACGTGAGATTAATAATACTTCGGTCTTTTCTGATGCTTCTCAGCTGGGAATCTGAGTTCTTTATGAACATCAATTAATTAAGCTTTAAAACACCCTCCTGAAATGGGAAGCAGTAGTAGCCTCTTGCACTGATGGATAAACTCAGACTTAGAGATGTTGACTGACTCAGTCAAAGTCACCTGCCAAGTTTTCACGAATATAATCCAGATTTGTTGATTCGCAGTCCTGTCCTTCAGTTGTGAGGAGTTCCTTTCTCCTGGCATGATGAGTTTTGATGTGGCATAGTTCCTTTTGGCAAGATCCATGTTTTAAAAAGCTGTAATGGCTGGGGATGCTTTAGCTGCTTGAACAAGTATGGACCTTTCTTATCGCTTGTTTCTTCTCAAAAGAATTTAATTTTATTTCCAGGATTCTTTCATAAGCTGCAGTGAAATCAGTAAACTTTTAAGATTCTAATAATCCCTGTTGGAAAAAAAAAAAAAGGGATTTCCAGATTTCTGACAGACTTCAGGAGAAGCAGCTGTAATGAGAAAAGCAGAAGATAAAGAATGGTGAGACTGAGATTCAAGTGTGTTGAAGGAAAAGAGCCACAAACCCAGATTTCGTACGCAACAAGTGACCCTTCCTTTTGGGTAGTCCTGGATATTAACAATATAAATCCACCTAATGACAATATCACACGCACACACCACCACCCTTCTCCTATATCTCCAGTCCTGAGACATCTCAAGGATGGGGACAATATATTTTGTTCAGTTCTGTTGCCCAGACTCTGAAGGGTCCCAAGTCGCATGGGAGCTGCTGAGCTTTCCTTTGTTTTGTTAATTTGAGAGAGTGCTGGGGAAAGCTGCAGTGACTGGCAGAAGGCAGTCTTTGGAAAGCCTTGGAGACAAACAGGAATTCCAGTGTTTGAGCTGAAATCAGCCGTCCTGCTGCTGCCAAACCTACAAGCAGGGAGGGGGAGATGTGGATGTAGCAAGCAGCACGTATATATGTATTAATACTTGCAGTACAACATCCCCCAGGCCTGAGGACAGTAAGTGCAACTGAGGACAGAGTGGAGTTTACAAGAGTACCTCACATGTTGAGATGCTTTATAGTCCCCCCTGTGAATAGCCTAGCGAAAACCATATGTGAAATATAAATATGCTGGGACTTAAAAGTGGAGCTGTATTCCAGCCTTTTAAGTTAATTTTGTAACACACTGCATCTTAGGGCTTAATGCCTGTTGTATCCGATGCTAGCTGAATAGTGCAGGGCTTAATAAATGCAGTATGTACTGGAGACACCAGAGGCTCGGATGGAAGATGTGAAAGGAGAACAAGAAGATGGTGGAAATATCATATTTTACTTGAAAGAATAAATCCAGTTCGAACCAACTGCCTGCTTGCTTCCTTTGGTCCAAAGGCAACAATGAACTCCTGTTGTCATGCTGAGTCAGTTGGCAGTGACTCACTTTATCAGTCTCAAAATTGTCCAGCATTTCATCAGAACTGGATTACACAATGGGTTTTTCCTTCCCCCTCCCCCCTTTTTTTCCCAATACACTTGTAATATTAATAGGCACGTAAATCATCTGACGTTAACATGTTTCCTCATTAACTTTTACTCTTTTAATTATGAGATTAGTAATCATACAACTTCCCAAAGAGGGAAATGCAGTAATCCCCAATCTGACTTGAAATTCGACAGCACAAACTTTCTTCGTTTTGCGTTTCTCTCAGTTAAAAGTAAGTTCAAGCCTTTTGTTCCTTTCCACAGGATATTGGCATAGCTCACATATGCTCACAATTGTTTCAGCTGAGGTATGTGGTTCTCTATTGGGTGTGGAGAGAAGATCTGTGTGTGGAAACAGCAGCCAACGTAATGGAGTTGAATTTTTCTCCCCGGCATGACTTTTTTCATTATTTCTGCAAAAACCTCTGAGAAAGCACTTAAATGTAGCACTTTATCCACCGTAACAGTGCATGCACATCATGTGATTTATTTTATGGGTATATTCATTCTGTAAACACAGGAAGACACATTATCTGAAATGTAAAGCGTGTGGTTGTGTAATTAAAAAAGAAGAACATCCTCATGGCCCCGTAGTCTGTGAAGTCAGGTCTGTGAGGCTTTATATCTAACTGCATTTTACCAGATTCTTTGATTTTAGCACCTACACAGTTACAGTTTCAATCAAAGCAATACGAATAAACTAAACAAGTGATGCTGAGTTGGCTGGACAGCAATGCATCTGTTCTAAACCCCAGCATTTCTAAGCCCACCCATCTTGTCTGCCCTAGTTTAACATCTGTATTTTCCACCTGCGTGACAAAATTAATTGTGTTTAATCAAATCTACTTTGTAATTACATAGTTAGGGCAAAAATATGGATCTTCAGTTTTTAATCTGAGAAGAGTTGAGCTATCCAGAACATGTTCTGTGCCTGCCCCAGTCTCAACGTCCTAGCCTGGGTTTTATCCCATCTGTCCGTGTTTGGAATTGATCCTGGTGGCTATGAAATGGGAAGCTTCCAAGGGTCTTTGGATGCTTTTTAAAGTTTGTTCTTTGGTGGTTCTCATTCTTTGTTGTTAGTGAGATCAAACCACATTTCCGCAGAGGCTGTGACAGATTGTCATCAACCTGTAATCTATCAAGTCCCTCTGAAACTTCCCTCAACGGGTTTTGTAAATCCAGTACCTCTCTGTGAAGTTCCTTGCAGAGTAAAACGTGTGCTGTTTCTTGATCAAAGTCCTTCTTGTTCTCAGTGCAAATCTCAAGACACTTGGTCCTCTTAGGAACTTTAAGTGTGTCTGGGAACCAGGGACATCAGCCTTCCTTTTTCACTTGAGTTAGCCAGGCTGCTGGTGATAGCAAAGTGATTTTTGTCTTCAGGCTCTACAGTACAGCTTGGGAAAAGTTGATTGTTACTTTTTTTGCTCAGTGTGGTTGAAATGCAGCACTGAGCAACCATATATCAGAAGCAGAAGAAATGGTTTTAAACATTCTTGTTTCAATTTTATTTTTGTTGTTGTCTAACCAAATAGCAAGGGCATCTTTCTCATGTTGTTCTCTTTGTTCTTGGATGGTATATTCAGTAACCACTCTTTGTGGTTTTCATTTTGGTACAGAATTAGTAGCAGCACACAAGGACATACATTTCATTGTATACTTGTGGCCATTAGGATTTCCTTTGTTATGTTCAGCCAGCCAGCCTGCACTAATGTCACTGTTCAACGCTGCTCCTTTTTCTTCTATTCCCCCTCCCTGCTTCTTCACTTGGAGTTCCTTGTAGTGGACAGCTGCATTTGCAAGTCTCTAAAATACATGTTTCAATCATTGCTATCAGTTGCTCCTTTTGTGTTCCATTGAAGGCAATATCATTAAGGTAAAATAAGGTTGCATCTGTCTTGTTAAGCAGAGCTTTTCTTTATAGCATAATCAGCTAGTAAGCTTATTTCTGGGTCTTCAAGACACAAAGGTGTCTAATGTTTAAGAGCATCTAGGAGGTTTGGAACACAGATTTAAATTGTCATTGCAGCTACGTTCAATAATGATAATGATAGCACTAAAAACATCTCACTTTCAGGATCATCAAACTCATCAGAGTTCTGCTGCAGTAGTTTCACTTACAAGAACATCTTGTCTTGAAGGGGCTGCAAAAATGAATTGTCTGTACTTTTTGGGATGGATATGAATTCATCCTAACTTCTTCTTGACAATGCCCACACTGTACTGTTAAAGAATTATCTTGGGTTTTGTATTACTTTGGTACCTGCACACACTTATTTCCTGTTGCTTTCTTTAACTTCTCTTGAAGTAAAATAAATTCTTCTGTGTTAACCATTAAGCTCCAGTTTGTAACACTGGTATCTTCAATACTAACAGTAGAACAAGAAACTTGCTGTGTGCATTGAACAGTTATTATTGAAAACCTGAGTGAGATAGCTAGCTTTCATTAAACCCTTGTTATAGAATGCTCAGACTATGTAATGACAGCTTTTAGATCCTAAAAATATTGTAAGCTCATGTTCAAAACTTGGGGAAGTTCAGGTTAGATATAAGGAAGAAGCTCTTTACTGTGAGGGTGGTGAGAAGCTGGAATGGGTTGCCCAAAGAAGTGGTGAATGCTCCATCCCTAGCAGTGTTCAAGGCCAGGCTGGACAGAGCCTTGGGTGATCACCATTCTGTGATTCTATGATTCCATCAACTAGCAGCATCTCTCTTGGCAGGCCCTGAAAGCATTGCTTATTCCCCATGTAGGCAAAAGTGTACATTTCTTTTCCTGTCTTCCTGTGAGGAGCAGAAATCATTCTAGTCTTGTCACTTCCCTATTAAGTTTTAGAATGTTTAAGTTATTCATTTGCAGATTGAAGTCAGAGCCTGATTTTCAAGCATCACACATTCCTATTCTTTGTAATTTTCATGTAAACCTTTCTAAGTGGCAGGTCCTGAAGAGTCAGCACTAATAGAAAAATGCCACTGGATTGTTCCTGGATCTGACATTGTAAATATAGGTACCATGACTCATGGACTGGGCCAAACTAGATATAAACAACAGCAGCAAAATGTAATAACATCCCCCCTGGGACCATTGTGAGGGGTGGAAGAAAGTTCTGCTGTAACTCATGTTACAGTAGATGCAGGCCTGACATCTTGGGGCAAATGTATTTCTGCTTTTGGTAGACTTGTCTGTTGGGGCTCTCTCATCAATCCCATCTGTGTGAGTTTTAAACAGGAGGGCATGAGGAGCACCTCTTTAAAAGCCAGTGTTCCTTAGATGCTTTCAGCTGCTGAAAAGAGAGAAATACCCTAATTTGCCAGGACAACACAGTTTGTGCTGTTTTTTTCGTATTTGCCATTGGTGTATTTGGTGCTCCACTATAGTTTACTGGGTTTTTTTTTTTCTGTCCCCTTTTTTTCTCCCTCTCAATCTCTCTCATGGCTACAAAGTGTATGTTCCAGTATTACCCTCTCTGCACAGTCTTAGCTGTAGCTCTGTTAAGTGAAAATCTAGCTATCAATCAGTTTGACAAGTCACAATTGAGATTCCTTATTGACATTTTCTCAAAGATGTGGCTGCACATACTGCTTTAAACCTGAGAAGGACTTACCAGGTACTGTGGGAAGTACCAAGAAGCTTTCTGTGGGTCGAGAGCCTGGTCGGAGCAGGAGAATGTGTGGGATGGCTTGTTCGTCATCCACTAGCTACTTCTTTGGCCCCATAGGGATAGGCTTAGGTCCAAAGATCTGCTCAGAAATTCCCAGGGTTTGATATATGAATGTATATGAGACAATCGAGTACTGAAAGGCTAAGTTGCCGGGAGAGAGTTGGAACGTGAAGATACAACAAAAGGGAATGGGTTTAAGACTGCAAAGCAACCAGGTTTTTTTTTACTGTAGGTTTTTTCATTACATGCCACAATCAGCAGCTCTTCCCAGATGTATGCAGATATCATAGAATCACAGAATAGTTAGGGTTAGAAAGGACCTTAAGATTATCCAGTTCCAACTCCTTGCCACAGGCAGGGACACCTCACACTAGACCATGTCACCGAAGGCTCTGTCCTTGAACACTGCCAGAGATGGAGCATTCACCACTTCTTTGGGCAACCTGTTCCAATGCCTCGCCACCCTCCCAGTAAAGAACTTCCTTATATCTAACCTAAACCTCCCCTGTTTTAGTTTAAACCCATTCCCCTTGTCCTATTGCTACAATATAGATATTTATGATATGCCTAAAGTCTGCAGCTGTAGTAAATTCTTTTTTAGCAGTATTGTCTAGGAACGTGTTTTTGGAGCTGAAGGAAATTCAGTTTGAACTCTTATGGGTGCTTATGGCTGCTCCTAAAACACTGGAGTGCTTCCTGCCCACTTAATTGTGGCAATGGAATAATTCAAGTTCCAATGCTTTACTCCCAACTTTATGGTCTGCCTTTGCTACAGTTTTCAACATGCTTCCTAGTCTCTTTAACCTACACTTCTTTTAGCTGTTAGGAAACAAATTGGAAATACCCTCTTTTAGGGAGGTGTGTAATACTCCTTGCGGGGAATGAGATAACTTCATGCACTTTTCCCTTATTTTATTCCCCATTTTGCCTGTCTGTTCCTTGATGGCTTTAATTCTTTGATCAATTCCATCATTTTTAATTGGAATTTTTTTTTCCTGTCTCCTCTTGTGATAAAAAGATATTTTCATGTAATCTGTTTCTTTGGGCCCAGTGGTAAAAAGGGCTGTCTTTGGGAATTTGGACATCTATTTTCCATTAAAATGAATGGAATATAGTGTTAGTATCTTGCAGGGATTTGAACACCTTTGAGCTATTGTGAAGCAAATATTCTTGTTCCTCTGAAAGGGAGCTCTTGCCTTAGAAAGTGATGGATAATCTTGAGCTCTGAGACCTGTGGATAGTGCTGAGAGCCTGTAAGTCAGCTTTTTGGTTTCATTTGTCTTGCACATGACTTTTCTTGGAGGAGTAGCCTGTAAAGTAATCCCAAAGAACTTCCACCATCATTAAGTACCTAGCACCAAAAACTCACAGAAATTGTTATGTTGTGGCTTGTCCTGAAAATGTTGTAATTGATACCCCTCATATTTTGAGACGGGTCAGACTGAGCTGACTTTTAGCTGTATGGTAAATCGGTGCTTTTTTTTCCTCGGTGGTTGACTTCTTGTGCTGCAAACCTGCAGCTTTAATTTAGGAGGTAAAGAGCTTGTAGCCTCTTTGACTGTGAGGTTCTAATTAAAGAGTGCACTCGATGTGAGCTGACAATTGCTTATTTGCAGCCGGCCTCCTAATACAAGAAGTCTTGGATGTCTGAAGCAGTGTTGACTCTGAAGACTATTGACATTCATTTCAATGTTAAAGCTGTTCAGATTGAAACAGCAGTTTGGGAGAGTATCTGATAACCCCCAGTGTATTTTTGTGGTGTCTTACAACTTTACTATGTGAATCCATAGAAATTCTGGACTGAATTGATTTACTTACTCAGTTGGATGAATGCCTGATGTATAGCTTGATACTTATGTGGGATTTCTATCAGACATGATTTTGTCTCTTGCTTGGTGCCTGGCCCACACGTGGTCTACTGAAGCTAGTCGAGACTTCGATTCAGCTGTAGTGGTAGTACCTTTGTTTCTGAAACAGAAAGCTTTAAGGTATACTGGCATTTATGAGTCTAACATCTGTGATGTTATCACAGTGTGGTAAAAACCGAATGTCTGCTTATTCCAAGACCATAACAGAGAGTACTGAAAGTCCTGTTTGTATCCTGATTCTTACCGTTACTTTGTTGGCTTCAATGCAGCTCAACAAATGGAGCAGTAAGACAGCAAAGTACCAGTTAATATAAAGTTATCTTTATTCCAACTTCTGTTTATTTTGTTGTGGGTTTTCTTTTTCATTGCATGCTATCAAATGGTTTCACAATATGACCTCTAATTTTGAAACAAAACAAATTAAATGTTAGTTAGTACCGATTAGTGCAATATTAACACTGACTCTATATTTACTCAAAAATCAGGACATTAAAGTTCCCCTGATAAACTTAACTATGCCTAATTGCACAGTTATTACAAAGGGGATCTCTCATTGCACAATCATATACCATCTTGGTAGCAATACCAAATATTACAGTCCTAGCTAATAGTTGCAAAGAAAGTTACAGGAAAGGGGCCCTTTGACCATAAAATAATGTCTATCTTGGGCTTGTTGCAAACCCTGATGAAGAGTAGCACAGAAGTTGGGACACTTTGTTTCTATTATATCACTTTGAAAATACTATGTCACCTTGTTCTGTATGTTCTAGTTCTGTAATGAAAGACCCTTTTGTTCAAATACAGGCAAAATAAAAGAGTTGTTTGTCTATAGGATAACCAAGCTCAATTCTGTCAGGCTTACACCACCACTAAACTCACCAGATCTTCCAATTTTTGAGAGGTCTGATTGAAAGAAAGGGTCTTATCTCTGCTGTTGTGTGAAAATAAGACCTGAGGCTTAATTTTCAGTTAATACAACTTTCTGCTTTTAATTTCTTTGGCTTTAACTAATAAACTGTTTCACCTTTTCCTTGAAAAATGAATGTAAATTAATATTTCAGGAAAAGAAATGTGCCTTTAAATGTGTCCTTTAAAACAGATGAACAAACTGCGTTCAGATTATCCAAAATTATTCTCCTTCAGGCTAAATATGAAGGACTAATTGGAACCAGTCTTCCCTAGGTCTTTTTAAGACAACTTACCATATAGAAAGTAAAAGAATATGCAGACTAGGACATTCCTTTTCTTTTTTCATCTAGTGCATTTAGGTTTTTATTCTTCAGAAACATCTTTGACTACAAGTTTCAAAGGTGAGCAATCCTGCCCACCTACAGACAAAGCTAATCCCCCTGAGATGGTCTACAGATGATCAAGGTTTGCAAAAGAGGAACTATTTCACTTAATTTTGGTAGTATCGGTGTTAGTAATGGTTGCATCCTTACTAGTGTTTCCTATGTGTTTTATACAGAGGTCAGCAGTTAATTTTCTCTCTTGGAGTGGGCTTCACAGACTAACAAGGATAAACCTTTGTTTGATGTTTTACTCATTTCTTGACTCTGTGGTCTCTGTAACATTTAGATTGTCCCAAAACAGAATCAAGCACTTTTATATACTCACAGGTCAGATTCAATTGACCTAAATGGAGTCCTGCTGCCTGCTATGTTCTGTTAGCTGGCTGTGGGATTTTAAGCACAGGAACTTAGCAGGAACTTGGGCCATCTGGATCTGGATCCTAGGGTGAAATTTTGTGCTGAGCTGCTTTGAAGTGTGATACAATTCACCCAGCTCTGAGAAGCAGCCCAGCCTTTCCAGTAACTTACAACTGCAGCCTGCCTGGTAAATGCATTGTTTCCCCCTTGCATGAACACATGGAGAAAATTCTTACATAGGAACTTGAACACAGTGCCTATGTTTGAGGAAAATAATAAATAAGAAATAAATAATTTATTTTAAAAAATAAAGAATTTTCTAGTTTTTATAATTACATAAAAAATGTAAAATTACTTGGGAGCATAATAGGGATTTTTAAAAGAATTCCTTGGCTTTTAAGACAATTGTGTGACTTTTAGAGCCTACTCAAGATTTTTTGGATGTTTGAAGTTTCAGTGCCGTTTGCCTCTTTTCTGCAGAGGTGTTTTTTGTCCGCTCCACGTATAGTCAATCAAATAAAAGTTACAGTATGGATTTTCTGTCTTTGTACATCTGATACACTTCAATTGCCTTTTTGTTTTTATTTGCCAGAAGTAGTTACGCATTTGGGGGGCAATAGTCTCAGATGTGATATTCTAAACTAGAAGATAATTACCTCTTGAAAGAGTAACATCTTTGAAACTGCTGACATAAATATTTTCCAGGTACAATGGATTCATGCTCATAAGCTTGTGAAAATATTCAGTTGCACCCAGAGGGTAAAATAACAGCTTCCAAAATATTGCTAAGGAAGCCTCTTTTTTTCATCTCTTCATTCATGATAAGCTTAGTGCATCTCAACTGATACAACAGTCACTAAAGTTACACAAGTTTGGTTTGGTGGTTTTTGTTTCTTGTTCTTCCCCTTTCTCCCCCCATTCAAAAAGGGTAAAAGTGAAGCGAGGGCCACCTTGAGCTTCAGCATTTTCACTGTGGTTCTTGTCATAAATGTCTGCAATTCTTCTGACAGCAATCAAATCCTCCTGCACGCTCCCTAACTTTTGGGGATGAAAATAGAAATCTTTGATAGTCATCCTAGTTATCTGGTAGAAAAGAGTGATGGATGTGCACCCTGACTCATTTGTTACCATAGCTCCTTTCAGATGGTAAAACTACGTTTTACAATTTGTTGTTCACTTTGGAATGGCTTCAGTATGGATTCCTATACGTAAATCATCATATTTCCAGTCCTTAAATATTGACTGAACTGCAACATGACTCTTTCTAATCAAATTATAGGTCACCTTTGGGAACTGTATAGTTATAAAATAGAGGGCGCACCGTACGATGCAGTAGGCTGTGTAACAAGATCCAACTTCATTGTAGCTCCACAGCTTGGATGAGGGCCTTGCACGTTAGCTCAACAGCTAAATTGGTCACAAATTGCCTGCTGATGCAAATAAAGATAATATCCCAGCACTCTGTAAATGGAGAAGATGAACACATACGTAGCCGAGGCCACCTAACGCTGTAGGTTGTTAAGTGTTAAATAATTGCCACATAATCTACACATTCAAGACAGAAAAGAAAGCTCACACATGAACATCCCAAGTGTGTGTGCATATTATGTGTAATGGGGATAAAGCACGTGGGAGTCTGAGGACTTTTTGTGTAGTTTGGGGGTTTGAATTGGAAAATGGTATGTTGGGGTGATACTGCTCTTGTGGAGTTTGTTTTACAAGGACTCGCAGTCCCTGGAGGTGGTGACTGATAGACACCAGTGTTGATGGGTATAAAAGCAAGAGATTGGCTTTGTTGGGACAAAACTTCTCGTATTGCCTAGATCTCAATGCCACAGTTTACTGATGTATCAGCAATATTCACCCAACACAAGACTTTGGTAATGCACTACTGTTGTATCCAACATGGGATTATTATGCAATAGAAACACCCTTTTGCAGCCTTTGTGCAAAGTGGCCTAAGGGCTATATGGAACAGTCATTGTGCAGTGTTCCTTTACCAAAGTGTCATCATAAAAGAAAGTGGGCATTTACAGTACTAGGTATGTATTACCTGCAGACAGATCTTCACAAATCCATTGAAGCTGTTGGAGACTCAGCAGCTTTGCATTTGATCTATTATTCAGGACATTCTGGGATTACAAACAATGCCGACCAAACAACAAAACAACAAGCAACATTAGAAAAGCCAGTTCTCGTGCAGCAAGTGCACCCCAGTCTTGCTAATCAGTTGGGCTGTCTGAAAGCCTGATCCATAGAGCCAACACAGCCTGAACCTCTGATCAGGAAAGCCTGACATTCTAATCTTGCTTCTGTTCTCAACACAGTGATTAACTCTTTCCATTTAGTTTTCACTAACTGTAAAATGGGAATGACAGTAGTGTTTTGCTAAAGGAAGTTGTGAGATCGATTTGTTAATGTGTATGTGCAACTGAACTATGAATGATGGATCAAAGTTGCTAAATTAAGGGAAAGTATTACTTATTTGGAGGTCTGGCAGTAAGTAATGACTGCTGAGACGGGAGAACAATTGAGATTCTTTGCCTATTGAAAACCACCCAATCTCCACTCTGTTTCTCTCCTTCTGTCCTCAGCATCTTTGCCAGTAAATCTGCAGGGATAAAGAGCTTTTGTGTGGTGGTTCTACTTTTTTGTGGGCCCCTGCTGATGTAAATCAAACATACTGTCCTCCTGTTATCTTCAGGTTTAGAAAACCTATTTTTAATCACTTCATACAGGTATCTAATTTGAATCCGCCTGCCACGCTGCAGGACTCTTGTGCTTTTTTAATTGGCATCTTCCTCATTACGTTTGCACAACGTTGCAGAGACACTGCAGGACACTAGTAGAGACATCTGAATCACCAATCCTGTTGGGCTGGCAACACGATGGTGTGATACACCAGGGGAGTCTAGGAGATCTGCGGATGTGGTGAAGGGGACTAAGTGGAAGCAATCAAGTTCAGACGTGTTGCTGTGAGTGTTTCTAGATCCTGCCTATACCATCTGAAAGAGAATTGCGACAGAAATTTGCCTGGGATTTGATTTTTAACACCAATATGGTGTTAAACCAGCCTGGTTTCTAAGAACAATTCCTAGGTTTCTAGTAAAGTGGAGCTCCCTGAAGGCATTGGTGGAACTGTTGTAGGGCAGGTATGGGGAGTACAAAACCAGTGGGTTAAAACACCCACCACAAGGATGGGCAGGATACCCAACCAGTTCATGGAGTCAGTTCTGCTCAAATTTCTTTAGGATTTGAAAATCAGCCCTTAAATAGCTGCTAGAAGGAAGTAGCTCTTAGTCTCAGACATAGTTATGTGATGCCGTGACTCCTTTCCTAGTTGTGGTTGCCAACCAGATATGTCTAAACTCAGCATGTTGGTGCACCTGGCATCATAAAAAGAAGAGGACAGACCAGAGCAGTATAAAGTATGTTATATGGTACTGAAGCATCTTCCTTCCTTCTCAGTCCATCATCCAGAATCTTGCCATTTGTAACAAGGACTTTTGTCTGATGTTTCCTATTTCCCCCTTACTACTGAAGATCAGTGTGTTCTTAGTGCCGCTCCCTGGGACAATTGTTGATGGACGCCCCTGCTGTTCCAACCACCAGAATTTTCCACCTGCCTTATGGTGCTAGTCATCTTTTCATACTTTTGAAGGCTTTGCTAGAGGGGTTGGGGTTCCTTTGCCTCCCTAATGGCAGTTGTTAAGAGAATAACTCTGAACTGAGGAGACAAGTTTGCAGAAAAAGAAAATCAGAGGAGTATCATCTACTGGACAGACCAGCATTGCCTGTTCTTGCATTCAGGATGGATAACGCAGCCTTTTACTAAAATAGCTGGGAGTCCTCTGTTTCAGCCTCTTTCTTGTGGGGTGACATAACCCAAATTCGGTATCTCTGCCATGGGAGAGGTATTCAACAGTTTGCTTGCCTGTTCTGTTGCACAGCAGCGCATGCCACTGGAGAGGGACTCTTCATCAGGGACTGTAGTGATAGGACAAAGGGTGATGGGTTCAAACTGAAATAGGGGAAGTTTAGATTGGATATAAGGAAGAAGTTCGTTACTGTGAGGGTGATGAGGCACTGGAATGGGTTGCCCAAAGAAGCGGTGAGTGCTCCATCCCTGGCAGTGTTCAAGGCCAGGTTGGACAGAGCCTTGGGTGCCATGGTTTAGTGTGAAGCATCCGTGCCCACGGCAGGGGGTTGGAACTAGATGACCTTAAGGTCCTTTCCAACCCAAACCATTCTATAGTTCTATGTGGCTGTCGTGCAGCCCTTCACCATCACACGGCAGCCCTGTGTCACCTCACATGTCCAGCCCTGTGACAGAGCTAAAAGCCATCAGCAGTTATACATCCTCTTTCCTCTTCCTGCAAGTGAAGCAAGTACACAGCCATCGACCTACTCACGTAATGGAGAGGAGGAGATGATGGCCCACAGGAATGTGGCATGAAAGAGAGCAGCCTCTCATGGAGCATTTTGAATCAAGCAAGCAGGCATTTTTATGTTGGCAAATATGTTGGGATTCTCCATTAAGTTGTACCACTCAGGATTTTCTTTTTCCCCCTTTATGAAAAAAATATTTCCTATATGCTTTAGGTACACTGAATGATTTGTAAGACAGAGAATTGGCCCACTGGCGGTTTGGATCCATTTAGAATGACTTGCAGGCAAAAGACCAGTTGGGCAGCTCACATCTTGCAGTGTTTTTCATTTGGGTCAGACAGATATTTGGATTTTATAAATATTATGGCTAATTGGATTAATTTCTGATTGAAGGCCAAAAGTAGCTCAAGTTGGAATCTACTTCATATTTTCTTTTAAACAGTCTTGAGGTTTGAAACTGTTTGGTTTTAGTTCTACAGTTCTGTGTGTACACAAACCCCACACAACTTTTGAAGGGGTGGCTTTGGGTTCCAGTTTGGGTCTGTCTCTAAGAGTTTGAGGGAATGAGGCTCGGGTCTAGAGTTCTTACTGACATTCAGGCTTCCTCAAAACAGGAGGAAATTTGTCCTGTGATCCTGGTCCAGATACATATATGACATTTCTGGAAAGTTACAGGAAATAAGGATCTAGATGCCTTTCAACTTAGTTTTTTGATCTGGTTCAATTGCAAATCTGAGTATTTTCTAATTTAGAGGTGTTTCTGACTTAGTAGTCAGGTTTCAACCTGAATATCTGTTAACTTTCAAAGGTTCAAGTCTGTATTTTTTCCAAACTTGGTATGTTTTGAATCAATCTTCCTATATGTAGGTATAAGGTAGGTAGGACTGAGGAATGAAAGTTAGTTTGGAGTCAGACGTTCCAGAGTACTAAGAAGTTCCTACATCCTCATTTTGGCATAGATCTGGGTTTTAAATTTTAAATTTCAAATTCAGGGATTATTCCTATTATTTTAACTGAATAGAAGTATATAAAAACTTGTGATTTTCATCAGCTGGCTTTGATACAAGTCCCCTTGATAAAGTGTTTCTGTTTTTTCCCATAATATGCTCCATCGTAAAACTCAGAAATGCCCGAGATAGGAAGGTGAGGCACTTCACATACTTACGGTACCTTCTGCTCATGGCACTACAGTTGAGTCTCTTTTACAGATAGAAAAACTGAGGCATTGAGTGGTCAACTGGTACATACACAGTCAGATCCAGCTACTCACAGTTAGAAGCTAAGTCTCCAAATGCTTCTTCTGCTTTCCTGACCTTACGTATACTCCAGTAAGGTGAATATGGTCATAAAGTCCAGAGAAACAAATACATGATAGGGCTAAATTTTTGCAACATGTATTTGCAACTGAGAAGTTGCCTCTACATATGCCAGGGGTGTATGTAGCTAAATGTTACAGATGGAGTTGACTAGGTGACCTATTAGAGCTTTTTTTCTCTTTATATTTTATCCTAGGGTAAAAAATGTGTTTTGATGAAAAACACTAATGAAAATTAACCTTTTGAGAAAAAAAAACCCAAACCCAACTTAATCCTTCTGTATTCACTGTACATCTGGATGAAAGTGTAACGTTTACAAGTGAAATACAAAAACTTGTAGCATAACATTTATAAGTGAAATACAAAAATGTGTAGCAGCTACCAGTGAACAAAACTAATCAAATCCACCAGTCACCAGGCTGGTTAATGTTATAAAGCCTGTGAATCATGAATATCCAGCCAGCCTGAGGGCACAAACCTGTGAACACAGGGAGTTTACCTGTCTCCTTTAGTCAGCAGGCTGTCCCTTTTCCATCACTGCAACTTAAGCATATACTGCGTCATAATAAATGCGATAATACAAATGCATTTTGGGAAGCAGGATGTTCTAATAGAGCTTCAGATCAAAAGGGAGATTCATTTTACTTAATTGTAGCCACATACAAGCTAGTTACTTAGCCTAGCCAGTTGTGTGGTCTCCCTCCTCAGTGGAGAAAGCTGGGATGAATGGGGTTTGGGAGGTGCCTGTCTCTCCACTGACAATAGAGGGAGCCTACACAACTGGCTTAGATAGGACACTAAACTTTTAGGTGGGTTTGAGTTGCCCCAGGCAATTCTGTGTTAAGCATAAGATGTGGGTTCTCATCTGTTTTCCCACTAATTTACAGCATAACCTTGGGAATATCACAGAACCTTCCCCCTGCCCACCTCGGACCCAGTTTCTCCATCGACAAAATACCCTGTGGATAAAGTTCTCGGGAGAACCTTTGTCCACAGATGAAAAACAGGTGCAAAATCTTGTTTTCCTGCTCCTGCTACTTTCCCATGCCTGTAGTTGCCATTAAAATCAACAGGATTTTTGTGACAGCATAAGTTTACCTGTGATGAGTGGCAGAGCTGACTGAAAAATGATTTTAGAAGCAGCATACATCTTCAGAGATGACAGAATATTGTAGAACTAAAAACCCAGCAACTGCTTATGTGTATTGATTTTACCATCTTCGCCTCCCCTTTACACCTTCCCTCTGCTCCCCCCCTCCCCCCCCAGCAAAGAAAATACTGGCAGTGGGGATAACGTTCCTCAAATCAGACCTGTATTTTAAATAACCTTGGCCTGTTTGCAACTGGGAGAATGTTTGGGTTTTTTCACTTGAGAGATTTATTTCTGTCCTTGTAACACCATGTACTATATGCATTGCACCTGTTCAGACATAAGCACAGCACATTATTATAGCTGTAGGGGTAGAAGCTTCCCAATATATATTTTTTGAAAGGAGGGAATGCTGGGGGAGCACAGCCCTCTCTTCCCAATTGTTTACCGAGCAGTCTCTTACCAAAGACTTCTTCCTCATCAAGATCAATTTTCCCTGCTCCCCTATTGTCTGGGGAAACCTATCTTCAGGAGCGTCTTTCTTGAAAGATCTCATGACTTTAAAATCATCAGTGGGCTTTGTGTAGCCTGCCTGTCAAAAGAGATATGTTTACACCTTCCCCGCATGTGTTAAAGCTATAAGGTTACGGAGCAGAATGGCTGATACGTTTCAGCGCTTCACGCTAATATCCAAGGGGGGGGGGGGAGAGAAAAAAAATGTATTTATGATAATGATAGGCACCGTCTGAAACAATGCATTCCAACAGCCTGTAACATAAATAAGAAAGGTGGAGCCAGGCGGCACCGAAGTGTTTATTTGCCAGCAATCCTGCTTCAGCCCCGTATTACCTTTTCTGCGCTGCCTCAGCCTGGCAGCATTGAACCTGTTGCTGCATTAGCCGAGTTGTATTTTGCTAGCGAGGGGAAGGAGGGTTGTCTGCTGTCTGGTAGGAGGGCTTTGTCTGTGTGCGCCTTTCTCTCTGCCTCTCTCCCTCCCTGTCTCTCGCACTCTCGCTCGCTCTCGCTCGCTCTCTCTCGCTCGCTCTCCCTTTCCCGTCTCTGTGGTTTGTAAGGTAGGTTGCAGTGTGTGTATATACACAACATCAAGAGCAGGAAAATGGACTCATTAGGGAGGCAGGCAGTCATTACCACTCACACTGTACTTCCAGGGAGACAGCGACTATGAGGAGACAAACTGAGGACTGGGGAACAAGGTAGGCCAGTCAACTTTTATAAAAAATGAAAGAATAAAGCCTCTACTCTCCCTAAACCCCCAGCACTTCTTTATTCCTCCCCCCCCCACCCTCGGTTTTTAATATAGAGATGTAAGTTTGCCAGACCTATTTGCTAGCTTAAAATTCGGAACATCTCTAGAAGGCCTTACCCTCTACAAATGACCCCCCCCCCCTTCTACTTATTTCAGGGTGTGCCCCCCTATGATTCACTTTAATTACTTTTTGTTTTTGATCACGAAGGAAACAAATACGTTTGTTTTCCAACACTAGTTCCAAGTAAATCAATATCTTTCACTCTTTGAAAACAGCCCTCTCCGTGTGTTTGTGGGTCTCCCTGCTTTTTCTTCTCTGTTTATGCAGTTCCATCTGTCCGTCCATATATCATGTTCTCCTTATTTACTGCTAAATGGGGGTTTATTAGTATTTGCCAATGACTTTTCACTGTAATGCCGGTGACCAGGGTTAACGGTGACTCTCGTCCTTTGTTTTCTATATATATATGTACACTGTAAGTTTAAAGTCCATGCTTGGCATACAGTAAATAAAAGCAGAAAAAAAAGAGAGAGAAAGCAGGTTCCACTGCTCCTGACAGGCTTTTTATTCGGAGATTTTGCTGTTTGTCTGTTTTGCCGTGGGGGCGGAGGGGGTTAATTTTGGTTATTGCACATTGGACTTTTTCCTCCTGGATATTTTTAACGTCTATTTTTCATTATTAGTATTTTTCCAGTTTCCTTTTCCTAGGAAGAAAGGGGACGAATATTCCAACTTTTACGGTGCTGATCTCATGTACCATTATGGAGGGATCACTGGGTTAATAAGAATTCAAACTTTCTAAGAGGGAGTTTGTATCCTTGGCTGCCCCCCACCCTCCCACTTTATGCATGGTTATGCTGTGTTTCCGTGTGTGCTGCTGGGGAAGGGAGGGGGGGAAGGGAATAGATATTTTTTACAGTGGTGGCAAATTATGAAATCTATCGAGCCATTTTGTCCAGAAATAGTAACTATTTATTTACCATTTTTTATTCCACAAATATGCTGCTGATTTGTAATGTCAAACATTGAAGCTTTTCCCTGAATTAATCTTTTTTTTCCCCCTCTTTTCTTTCTTTCTTTCTTTCTCTTTTTCTGGGGAGGGATTTGTGATGCATTTCATAGACCATTTAGCATTGTCGAGTTTTTGGAGCCCAGATTTATCATGGGTTCTAAAGGCTGCTTAAATTGATCCATTTGAAATGGTCTTTTTATCTGAGCTCCTGTCATTTCTGTTGGAGAGTAAAAACTGCTACTCTGCTGGTAACAAAAAGGGGGGGGGGGGGGAGAAGAGAAGAGAAGAGAGATAGTGGAAGTGAGTTACATAAAATGTACTGTAGAATCGTAAGTAATTATATAAAATGGACGCTGATCAGTGGAGATCTCTCAACAATAACAATCACCTTTTTTAATAGAAAATTATTTATTTAATAGCGAGAGGCAGACTTCTTAAAAACATGCATTAGGCCTTCCTCTTAGCACAAAGAAGTCCATAATGCAATATTCCCAACCCACCTGGGACTGCCTAGGAGATTCTCCAAAACCTTCAAATCCTTTGAAGTGATTCTTAAAAATCCATTATTTTCCAGCCAGAGAGAACTTTTGCTGCCAACAGGTTTATTTTTTTGTGAGCTGTTGTTTGGGGCTTTATTTAACTGTCCTTTAAGTTACGACTCCCCAGTTCCGACAGAAGTGCCTCCTCACTGAACAAACTAAGTTAATTGAAATCCAGAGCAGCAGATCTGTTCACTGGCACTACAACTGCAGAAACTACTTGCTCCATTTTATTAGCAGCTTTATTTCCAGAACCTGAGCGAAACTTTTCAAGGTTTTCTATATCAGCGTGCCAAGAATTGGTGGCTCAGCTCGTAGCTGGGGAATGACATTCATTGCTTCCTTTCTTTTTTAACCCCCCCTTCCTCCTTTTTATTCAAGCTTATAATTAATATTTTGTGGATAGACTTTAAACGTGTTTATTGCTTCAAGTGGCCTGTTAACTTGTAGCAAGGTATTTCTTCTCCTGCTAAAGTTTGAATCTCGAGCTCTGAAACTGAGATTTGGATATGGGGGGGTGCTGAAGTTATGCCCAAAACGTAGGGGTCCTTGAGGTGGACTCACTGATGCCTCTGGGTGGTGGTCAGCCTGGAGTGATGGAGCTGGAGCATTAGCAGCATCCTGGTCATGGGGAGGGTGGGTTTTCAGGCACCTGTCAGTTTCTCCTGAACCAGTGCAGGTGTATGTTCTTCAACAGCCCAGGGTTTTTACAGGGAAGCGCATGGACCTGTCCTCAGGATTCTCATGCAGAGAAGCCTCATCTTAAGCTTTCTGAAAAACTTTAAAAACAACTAGTGATTTTATGAAAACCCCAGGCAGGAAGAATTTGAGCAGAGAAAAAAGTCAGAGGAGGAGAATCGCTTTTTTATGAGCCAGTAGGATCTTTATTTTTAATCTTAAAAAACTTTTTCACTTGGAGAATTTTATTTTTCTTCCAAGTATATTCTAATGAAAAGAAATTAAATCTTAGCCCTTTCAATAGCACAAAGTCCTTTTGCAATCGGGACACAGCAGCAAAGGGTAAAGTATGCCTAAGTAAACTTAAACCCAGCATCTGATGCTGTAGCTGGAACTCGGGGAGTGCCAAACCTGTTGGCCTGGGATAGGAGCGGCATGTGCGGGGCGGTGCGGGGTGCTCCGGGTTCCCTGCTCCCAGCCCCGGCAGTGGAACGGCGCAGAGCGGAGCGGAGCAGAGCTCACGGTGGTGATTGGGTCACAGTGTGCTTTATTTTAGCGTTGGAGCAGACAGTTATCTAACACACCCACATGAGGAAGTGCTCTGGAGCAGTTATTTCATGCTTTGCCATGCCCTGTAGCTAGAGTAATTTTGGGCTGGATGGCGTGTGTATATGTCTCTTTCACTCCTGTGAGACGAAAAGCAACGCTGTTGGGGTTTATTTTGTGTGTGTTTCTGTGCTGTGTGTTGTGGTGGTGTTTTTTTTTTTTAACAGGACCAAAAATGGGACATAAGACAGTGAAATCCAAATACCAAACAAATACCAAGGCGAATTAATTTTAATAGTAGAGGATTTTGCTTTTCTCTTAAAGAAGGGGAAAAAATATCTATCTTGTTTATTTTGATAAAGACAGTTGTAGCAATTTCCTGAGTTGGCTATATCATTATTGCAAATATTACTCACAGTTTTCCTATTTTCACATTTTCTTCATAGGCCCAGCTTATTCATAAGGGAAAACAGCTGCAGAATATTAAAAAAGAATGTAATATTATTTATATAAAACTTTGATGTAAATAGGGAGCAGTGTCCCCTGCGAGAGAATTCTGCAGGTTGGCTTACAAATCCTATACAAGAGAGATTACAGTCTTAGATAAATTGTTATTTAAATCATTTCAAGAAAACCCTGCTCGTTTTTGGGGCCAGATGAGGTTTTAAGCAGAAGGATTTGGATAGGAGTTCTATTTGGAAATTGGTGGCATGCTGTGGCCTTAGAGATTTCAGTTGGTTTCACTCCTGTCTCTTTTCATAGGACTTTTTTACACTGTGATCCGTACGGTGAAGAGTTTTACTGAGGGAGATTCTTGAATGTTAATGGAAAATTGAATGCTGAAATTTAACTTGAAGTTACTTAGACTTTTTTTTTTTTCTTTTAAGCAAAACTTTTGGAAAATCTTTGTCCTTTATGAATGTTTTTATTTTCATTTTTTCAATGAAACAATGCACTGGAGAGGGTTACTTTTAAAGAATAACTTGTTCCCTCCGTAGGGTCTGCAGTTGAAACCGTGCTGCAGAGGGAAAACGATGGCAAATTAGAGTGAAACTGACTTCACTGATCCTGTTGGCTTGGCTTAAGAAAATGCCGAAAGTGACCCAACAGCATCAACTGTGAAAAATACCGTGGATTTTTAATAATCTCTCTGTGCCAATAATCCAGGTTTCTCCTGGTAAAGAGTAACGTTTGACTGCACCAGATTTTGAGATACTTATGTGCTATCTGTACAGCTTTAACTTGAGGAGATTTTCGCAGATGTATCAAACTTTCAGTAAGGAGGGAATAAAGGCAAAAGCTTTTGTCCAGGATGTCTTTTTGCCTTGATGGTGTTGCCTATATTCCTGCTTATTTTTTATCTTAATATTTAGCTCTAACAGCACCGATCCAGTTCTCCTCTAACAGGAAACTGGCATTTCAGAATGGTTGCTGCCTGTGTCTCATGTTTTCATACACTTTTATACTTAATCCTTCAGTGCCATCGTGTACTGTGATGGTGTTTTGACCACCCGGTGCCGGAGTGAGTCCTGTTTGCAGATGGGTCTTGTTGAATGGTCGCTGGAAGCATAGGGACCTGAGCCACCTCTTCCAGGTTTGCAAGAAGAAGTTCGGCTTTTATCACGTACGGTGAAGACTCTGTATCTTGAAGTAGTTAAAATATGGGAGTGGGAAATGGGGGTAATGGGAAAAAGCTGTCTTTAAAGGGGAAAAATACCGTTCCTTTGAGAGCTGGGGTTTGGCTTTGGTTAGATGAGCTAGGAGGGTCCCAGCCTGTTTCTGATGGGGCAGAGGTTCACCTCACAGAGAAGTGAGTCGCTGACCGAGTTGGCACTAGGTGGCACTATGGGAAGAAAGGCCATGGACTGTGTGAGCACAAAGGCTGAAATCCTTTCGTGCCAGGAAGTGGGCTCTTCCCACCAGCCAAAGGCTGCCCCGTGGAGGGCACATTTGCAACCTGTGCTTTTTGTTATCAGGGATTGTTCTTCAATAGCTTTTATGAATGCTAGGTATTCCAACAAACCAATCCTACCCAATGCAAATGCTGGCACCGTCTTTAGGACTCCGTTCTTCAGTGCGTCATGTCATGATGCTTTCCTTGTGCTTTCCTGAAGTGGGGTGACCACCCCTAGCTAACATTTGATGTCCAGTTTGTGCAAGACAGTCCAAAGGCTGAACCAAAACCCGTATGGTCTTCTTGAATGTTTGAGCTACTATCAAACTGGTGGTTATACAAGTCTGTATTAAAAACAGTTGGCAATGAAGAGGAAAACAAACCTGATCGGGCAATGCCTCTGACTCTGCAGAGCTCCTGGGGGGAGAGCTCCTGCAAGACAGAAGTGGTGCCATGCTGTGAGTTACACCTATAGATGACCTCTTAATGTTACACTTCCGTAGTAAATTGATCTTGGGATTGTGGTATAGCTAAAAATACAGGCAAGTAGAGTGTGCCATTTGATTCTAAGGTAAATACAGCATGGAAATTACTGTACGGATTTTTTTTCCCCCAACTAAAAGACAATCTTTCTAATATCCTGGTTCTAAAATCATCGGTAGCTGGAAGTGCGATCAATCCCTTGAGGACACAAAAGTAGGACTGGGAAAGTTGCCTTATGGACTTCAGAATTGTCCTTTCAACCGGCTGAAAGTTAATTATTGATTTCTCTTTCCTCCCTAGAGATCCATATGCCTTTCTTTCTGGCTAGAAAGTTAGTGGTCACAGTGCAGGAATTTGAGAGCAGTCAACGTGTGGCAACACAAGAGTTCATGGGCAGGATGTCAGGAATGGGTAAGATGGAGGTTGACATGGGGAGAGAGTGGAGAAAGCTAACTAGGTAAAAGGCTTAATGTCCACTATCTTTTTATGTGGGCTGGACGCGGAGCCTGTTATTCTCCATGGCTTTGGCTCCTAAACTCCTCGCAATCTGATAGCTCAGTGAGTCACGGACGTTAGTGACAGAGCGGAATGCTGAGAATAAAAACAAAACAACAACAAAAAAACCCAACCAAAAAAGCTCATTGTTTAGGCACAAACACCAGAAAACCATGTTTAATTGCTAATGTGCTCCCTCTGCTGGTTCCCGAAAACTGGCAAATGCGATTCCCGGGAGACCGGGCCACACCCTCTGGGACACGGCCTTGCGAGAACTGTGTCTAAATGAGTGGCTTCGAGCTCCCTTACAGCCGGCGGTATTAACAGCGAAAGAACGCTCCTGACGAAGTATGTTAAAGCCTTATATACCGGGCATGGCTGCTGAGAAAGGTCATGAAACGTCCAGTCCTGCAGTTCAGCCTTTTTTGCTTTGTTTCCAGTCTTACTTATATTTGATAGGTGCTGCTTTTTCCATCATTTCCCAAAGTTTGTGTTTCCCCGTTTTGCTGCTGCTTCTAGGATTTTAAACTGAGTTTTACAAATGTTCTCGTTGGTGCTTTTAGTTTCAATTTTAGTGCCTCTGAAGAAGCCACAGTAGTAGCCTAGGCTTTGGCAGCTTCCAATTCTTTCTGTCACTGTCAGTTAAATCTGCTTGTCAGCTTTATACTGTTGTGCCCACTTCATCCTGTCCTTTGGCTTGAATACCGGCTGTTTTTTCAGGATACTCTTGAACATCCTTCCTCGCTGGGATGAATCTGTATTTCTTTTCCAAACATAGACTGAATTGTTCGATATGTTCCCTACGCAGCACATTTCTCCAGTAGAGAAGTTGTTAAAATCCAGCATTTTGTACTTTCATGCTATGAAAAATGTCTAAGTCCTGGGTAAGACTGAGTATTGCATTAAAAAAAAAACCCTGAAGAAATCTTTATTAATTCCCGTAGAATATGTGGAATGTGTGGAAGATTTCTGACGTCGTAATTATATAATGAAAGATTGTCCTGTATTTCCCATATTTTCCACCTACGTGGACCGTTGTGATAAAGAGTCTCGTCTCACAGCCATTGACACATCAGTGGGAATCAGCTGTGCAGAAGCTGTTGCAGGACTAGGCTCAAGTTTTCCGAGTAGTGAAAAGTTTCCTTCCTGCAAGTCTCATGCTTCCCATCGAGGTGACTGCTTATTAAATCTTTATCCAGGAGGGACAATAAACCAAACAGCCTGGTGGGTAGCTAATTGGCTGGAGTGACTCAAGCCACATATAAATCTCATTTTGTACTCAGTACATTGACTCTCTCTGGCCTCATTGCTCTCTCTCGTGTCCGTTCATTTTGAGATGGAATGCAAAGAAAATAATCCCTGGTTCTTCTCTCTCAAAGTCTCGGAGGATGCTTGTAGGATGCTTGTCCATTATTTCACTTTCACAGGCCCTGCAGTTTAGGAACCCTGAAAAATAGCACAGGGACCTGGCCCTCGTGTGGGCAGTCACAGCAGAGACATCAGGAAACAAGTACAGCGCTGAGACCACATCACCCTCCTGTCACCAGGTCCCTGGACATGAGGGTTTGGTGTATCTACAATAGGTTGCCCTCATGCTGTACCTGCTTTGGGCATAAATAGCGAATTCAGCGCCTGGGGCTACCAATCTGGCATCTTTTGCCAGTGCTGAACTAATACAAGTGATGAGAAGCGGCACGAGTTCCCTGTCCTGGCTCATGTGCAGACTGTTGGAAGTCCGAGCCATGTTTTGTAATTTCCAGCATTTCATAAAAATGCTGCTATTATTTTCCTCCTCAAGCCATGGCCAAGTTTTAAAAGCTCCAAAGCTTTGCTCCCATTAGATAGAAAAAGTGTGGTTTTAAGATAGTGACATTTCCTAAACGAGCTGGTTCCTCCTGAGCTGTACCAACTTCAAATCGTTTATTCACTAAGTCAGTCAGGCTCGGCCTGAAACATTTCACTGCTGTGAAAGCAGCTGCTCCTAAAAGAGGTTAAAAGCCAGTTGTGCTTTTGCAGGGCATTCGGCTATGCTGTACTTCGTGCTGGACAAGGGAAAGCTCAGTATTTTTCCCCGGTGCTGGGCATTTCTGGATTCTGGAATTCACTTTCTGCTAATCTCTGAGTCCGTTTTTGCAGGGGACCAGATCCAATTCAAAGCCTTTCTTAATGTTATTTTTTTTTAAACAAATTTAGGGTTTTTTTATTTTATTTTGCTTTGGATTTTTTTTTCTTTTTTTTTTTTTAACCTGTGTACAGAGATCTTAAATATTTTTTTGTCACCACAAAGCTGTGGTGCAGTGTCAGAAGCTCTAATCAGATTGCAGTGCAGTCACTACCATGATATATGCAAGTACATAGGTACCGGTAAAGGTTACCCTCTTCTCAGGAAAGCAGGATTCTTAGTTTTTTCCTAGTTTTCTCTCTAACTTTCAACCAGTCACTTCATTTCTCAGTATCTCAGTTATTAGTCTTCAGGTTAGGGGTAATAATGTTTATCATTTTCTGAGAGCAGCTGGCAGAGCATCAGTTATAGCTGTATTAGCGAATTTTATCTTCTCCTCTCAAATCTGTGCCTTGTTACCACCCTAAAAGTGCATTGCAACCACTTCCTTTACTCTGAAGGGTTTGCTTCAGCCTTCCAGTGAAGTTTTTGAATACATGTGCTCTTTCTCTGGCATATCATGATAGAGCTGACACCTGAGTCTTGGGTTTGGTTGTGGTTTTTGGTTTGCTTTGTTTCTTAAAGGAAGTTTTCCCCTCACGGAGATTAAGAGCTAGCATTTACTTAGGTAGTTCAGATGGCAGTAACCGTTCTGCCATTATCATGCAGGCTGTATTATGCTGGTGTATTTTGCATATGTTTTGAGCTACGTGTTTTCACTGCATTCAGCCTTTAGGCTGTCCTGACCAAACTGCTTTTAATAACTGAGTTAGCTCACTTAAAGCTTTCTCTGTGGTGGGGTGAGAGCCCTCTTGTCTAGATCACATCCGTGTGCAGTCCCGTGATAATTTAATCTGCCACCAAAATTAATTTACTTTTCATTCCACATCTTTTTTAGGTGAAAAAGAAAAAGAGGAAAGCAGAAAGGAAATGAGCTAAAACAAACTTTTCTGGAGTTTCCTGGTTAAGACTGGTTTGCAGGAACACAGTTTTGTTGACTGTAAGCTGTTTTCAGAAAGTTATTAAAATCCGGAGTAATGTTACTATGGAACATTGGCTTCAATGTGGTAGAAGTGGTACAAATGGAGCATTTAGGAGGGAGGTTTGGGAAGAATGCGAGCAGCTAAACAAAATAAAAGCTGAGACGCAGGCAGGGGGCAGAGCTGTTCAAAGAAAATGAGGACAAGAAGTCTGAACTTCATGCAAAAAGAGGGGCTAACTTGGTCCCACTGCCAGGAGAGGGAGAACATTTTAGCAGCAGGATCCTGTACGAGTAGGACCCAAGTGGGGTGGGAGGAGGCCACCGCCCTTTCCTTTTCCCTCAGGAGCAGTGAGCTGGAATAATCATCATACAATCATCGTCTTCAGAGGACTGTGCTCTTGGGATAAGAAGTTCCACGTGAAATTTCTGAATGTCTGTGTCTCGGCTAAGATGTTTATGGGCCATTCTTTTGCCCTAAGTTACGTTTGTATAAAAGTGGACCAATTCCACGAAATTGGGAATAATCAACATTGAACCGAGAGCTGAATTTTAGCTTTGTATTTCCAGCCTAATGGCTGCAGCTGGCGTACGTCTGAAGCAGAAAAGATGACGCATGGTATTCCACAAGTGATGTGTGAGAAGGAGACCATTTTCTTTAGGACAGTGCTGCTGAATTTGACCTCATTTTTGCTGTGTTAGATACTGTCTCCCTTGTGGCAGCATACATAGGTATGTGAATATGATTCTTAGCAGATCTCGCCTTGAAATCGGTGATTATGGAGCTGATGGAAAAGGTTCCTTTTAGGTAGGAAGTAGTGGTGATTATTCTCATAATGCCCAGGCAAAGCCTGCAAAGATTTTAACATCCAAAAAGATGCCTTTTTTGTTGTTGTTGTTGCTGCTCATCTGCAAATGTTTAATCCTGAGACCTTGTGAGATTCTTTTTTGTTCTTGTTGGTTTTGTTCTGTGTTGTTTTGCTTTCTTCTCATTAGCCAAAAAAGAAAGGTGCCAGTTCTAAATCTTTTCTAGGCTTTCTTAGATAACGGAGTGACACATGTACTTCAAAACAGGGAGCAGTTATCAGCTGAGTTCAGCTGGAGAAGGGAATGCTCACAAAAGGTTCCAGGACAGTTTAGCCAGAGATAGCTGCTGATAAGAATAAATAGCACTTTGCATTTCTGAAGAAACTTGTTCAAATATCTTTTATCGTTTAACCAAAGCATTTAATTTAGTTTTGCTTAACTCCAGTAGCTGAATCAACATTATTATTGCCGTTTTTTAACCAGGAACAATCGAGGCACAGAGAGAAAGAGGAAGTGGTGCCTTTCTTTCTTCCTTCCTCAGTGTATTGTACATGCAGATGGGACTTGGGAAAGTAAAGACCATGTTCATGGACAAAGGAAGCTCAGATGATTCTTGGCACCATTAAAGACAGTTAGGCTTGTTTTTTCTTTATACCATTGTGGTATCATAACACATATGCAACTTCTTTGCCATTAAAATCTTATTTCTGCCTTGAGAATGAGATACAAAGACCCTATAGTAACTGAAAATTGAGGCCAAATTTAGCATACCAACATGTCAACAAAGTCTTATTTTTAATAGCAAAACTGAAAAAATAAGATTATTTTGGTGAGGTTTTTTTGGTTATTATCTATAATTCCTCTTTTAATTCACTTAATATAACTTCAAAGACCTGTAGGCAACAGTTATGCTCCCCCCTCCACACAACTGGATTTCTCACAGCTGGATCTGAGCGCCACTGTTAGCTTTGTCCAAGAAGTAGATGTTTGAAAACAGGACCGGTCTGTCACCTCTTTTTGTGCAGTAATAATCATAGGGGAAGATTATACCTGGCTGAAATGCATAGTGGTGTTGCTTGCTTCATGAAATAGTCATCAAAAGAAGACTGAAGCTCCCTATCACATGTAAAGACATAGTTACCTTGTTCTAGACTTGGATGTATAACTGCTTGTATGTGCAACTGCTATTAACCTCTATGAGAACTGCAATATGTAAACGAGAAAATAGCCCCTGAAGGGTTCTTTGGACACAAGCATTTAAAGACTATTGTTACATGTCTGTTTAAACTGTCAGTGGAGACAAAGCACATGCAAGTAATAATGAGAGCTTGCAAGTACTGGATTTGGGCAGAGCACAGATGTATTGCTGCTGAGGCATCTGTCGGAGAATGAGCAATAGGAGGAACTGAGTTGTTTGTACATTCGACCTCAAAGCTGTCCAATAAATAGGTGCATTTAGCTTTTTGTTACTTGAGAATGAGATTCAGGTCTCAATTCTTGAAAACTTGCAAACAAGTTTTGGGCTTGTACTGCTTTCTAATATCTTTTCGCTTCCCAGGAGCCAGTTTTAATGTCTGTTGATGCTTAGAAGACCAGATTGGAAGGACAGCAATGGAAAGTTTTATTAGCCAGCACAATTAATACTTTCTTCTTTGAGAGCCAAATTCATCTAGTATAGTATGTTTATGAAAGAAAAGGCTGGAATGTGCAATAAGGTTTTCCCTTTATCAGAGACATATGGACTCACCATTGTTGGATATATTTGTGAGACGCTATAACAGAGAGCACTCCTCAGGCATGTCTCACATTTCAGGGATCGAAGGGCAAACTGGATGAATGTCCCTTCTAGGAAATGGATGAACCAGCTTTTTCATGTGCAATCTCCAATTGCGATAATCCCCGAGAAGCTTATAAAAGCCAGGATGGAGCCAGTAAAACCTCATTTTATTAACCTCCAAAAGGACACAATGGGGTTTGGATTGCAAGGCTGGTCTAGATGCCAAGTGCACCTCTGAAGTACTCTTGTACTGTCTCAGCCTGCTGTAACTTTCAGTAGACACAATACAATAAGGTTCCTGGAGTAGATGAATACAGTGGTTTACTGGAAGAATTCCCACCTGAGAAAGGCAAGTCAGGCTGCTTTGTACAGGAAAGCTGATAAATGTCTTTCCCCCCTCCACACCTCCTAAGTAGAGAGTTTTTCCTGTTCCTATTTCACATACATAATGATCTGTTCTGTAACTTGAATGGTCTCTAAGATTCGTTAGTCTCTACTGATAAGCACTGGTCTTATGAAAGATCCTTAAGTCAATTATATTTGACTCCTCTCACTTTCTAGTATCCACTTTGCATGCTAAACTCGGACATAAGGGAAGTTCTACCGAGGTTCCCTATTACACAGTTGCCTCCATATGCTATAGTGCTAATAAAACTGGGGGCTTTTTTTTCCCATTAAGTATCTCCACTGTTACGCATTTACTTAAATAGATTCTGGTTTTGTTTTTTAATTTACGAGGTACAACTTTTGCTATATAAAATTAGGATGCATGGAGTCTTGAGAGCTCCAAAAGAGTGTATCCTTTATAGGACACAGCATTTTTCCTTCTGCCATGAAACATTTTTTATATATATATATATATATATATATATATATATATATATGGCTTTTGAGGAAAGATGGATTAAAGACTCAGCAGCTGCATAGGCATTGTCAGTAAATCTAATGGATGCTTATTTCTTACCAGTTTCATTCAACTCATGTCTTTGTGGCCCTTCGTTTGGTCTTGATGGGCATCTCTGATGGGTTTAGGGGGAAATTCTCCATGGCACTCACATTTGGCTAAGTTTTAGGTGTGCCTAGAGATCAGTGAGGTGGGAACACAGCAGGGAGCTTGGAATCTGAAGAATAACACATGGGATTTCTCCAGGCTTCCTGAGAAGCCTGGGTAGATGAGCTAAACTTCTGTTTGAGCCCACCAGCTCTGGTGAGGCTCCTTGCCTTGTCAGCGAGCATCTCAATTCCTCTCAGAACACTTCTTTGGGGAAAGTCCAGAAGGAAGTACTTCTGCATGGTTCAAGAGGGACTTTAATGGTCTATGCTCTATATTTTAGGAAATATGCAGGCAAGAGTCTACTTTGACATTGTCAAGCTTCAAATCTTTATTGGTCTTTGCTTATTTTGTAAGGCTTTTATTTTTCTCCATCTTCACTCTCAAAGCCTGTATATTTAACCTTAACAAAAGAAGCATGGTAAGATGATAGTCAGTTTGCTTGCTTACTTTCTGCCTGAGCAGGTCATGTGCCTTGCCTCTGCTCCTTGTGGAAGAAGGGGCCACAGCTCCTTCTCTGCAGTGTGACCAGACCTGTTGTGTGTGCACAGTAAAACTGAGCCAGGCAGAATTTGTTCAGGGTGCACCAAACTTAATGCTCATATGCAATATAATTGTACTAATGCCCATGCCCAGGAGCTCCAAAGCTTCCTGGAACTACGGGATTTACCGTGAATGTGTCATAACTAATTTGGATGTTTGAAGTCCACCAGGTACAAGATAAATCTTGTATCCTTGTCGGTGGAAGTTTTAATTCCAGTCGAGGGTTGCAGTTTGTTCTCGGAGCTGCAGACATACCCTAAAGTTGCTTTGACGGCATTCATGGTAGTTCTCTCAGCAGCTGTGCCGGGCTTGTGTGGGAGTAGGTCCTTCTGAATGAGCATCATCAGGAGAAGGTTGCGAGTGAGATAAACAGAAGTCAAGTATCCAGACTACAGTCCTAAAACACTGAATTTTTTAATTTTCTTTTAAATTCAGGCACCTTAACGACCTTAGATATGGCATATGTAAGAAGAGAAGATGTGAGAAATGTAAATAAGAGGACCTAAGAAGGTCTGCTTCTTACTTATCTGGGTACTTCAGCTTCACCTCTCTGCTCTTCTGTTCCCTAGCAGTAAAATGGAGTGATGAGAGTAACTTCTGCATGACTTGAAGCTTAATGAACGTTCTGTGAAACACTCAGAAAACTTGAGGTGAAAAAGGCTAGGGATGAAACAGCAATTATTGCCACATTTACTTCCTCTTGATCTGCGAGGAGTGAGCAGAAAACACTTGTGTTACCATGAGACATGAAGATGTGTTAATTTCAATAATTTTCCCAATAAGGTATCCTTTCATGCCATCTGGAAATTTCTCCAGAAAACTGTCATCTGAAGTTTTAATCCTTTTCCTCCTCACAGTGTTTTGCCTGATCATGTCATCAGTGGAAGAATACAGAAGCAAAACAAAAGGTGGTAGTGCTGAACGGCACATTTTGATGCTTCTAAAGCTTGTATCCTGCTGCTGTCTGTAGAAGTTTTATTCCAGTCGAGGGTTGCAGTTTGTTCTCAGAGTTGCAGAGGATGAGCAGAGGTGGGTATTTGGATGGAGAGGAAAATGACCAGCAAGTATCCACCTGTGTTCTGCAAAGGACTGCAAGGTTTGCCCTTGGGAGGCTAGTCCCCGATGATGGAGAAACATGGCTTTGGCATGATGAGGGATACTTATGTGTTGTTTATATCTTAAACCCTGGCAAAGAGAATGCTCAGGAGGATGGGATTCAGAAGCAGAATCTAAATCAGATGGAAACAAAGGGTGAAAAGGAAGAGGAAGGTGCAGTTCAACAGCAATGTCTGGATGCCTGTGCTTGTTCTGGAGTTTGTGGTGGAGCTGAGTCTCACCCAGCAGCGGTGCTGCGTGTGGTGTGCCCAGTGTAAATACAATCCATAAACAGTTCTGTAGAAAATCAGGATTTTGCTTGTGAAGCTGGACCTATTGTGACTCTTGGCTCTGCCATTTCTTCCCTTACCTTATTGGTGGGCTAAAGTTGATATTGCATAGCCCAAATTCACATAGATGAATATGCTTTCGTCTCTTTCTCTGTTGCTTTGTTTATCTGTCTCTGTCTATCTCTGTGTGCGCCTGCTGCTTGTCTGCCTGCCAGTTTTTTCTTTGTCTCTATCACTTCATCATTGAACCCATCTGTGTAGAAAATGGGATATTTGGCTGTCTTGTATTTATTTTTTTTTTTTTATTTTTTTTCCTTTTTTTTTTTTTTTTTTTATTTGTGTCATTTTGTTCCCTCAGACTTCCGAGGATAAAAGTCGCACTCCTGGGGGTGCCAGGCATTTCAGATCTTGCATTTAGGAGGAGCCGTGATGCTTTCTGCGTCTGTTTGTCTGTCCATCTGTCTGCTGGTCTATAATAAGCTGTGCAGCGAGACAGCAGCTTACTATCTGTGTGTGTGAAATTAGCTAATTGGTGTTAGCAGCAATATTTTCACATGTTTTATAAGCAAAGTGCAGCAAGGTATATAAATGTAGATATGATCCAGAGACACACACATACACACACACGCGCGCGCGCGCACGCAAGCCTGTCGCTGCTCATGCATAGACGCTCAGAAGTAATTAATGTTAATAAGATTTTAATGTGCTTGTGAGATCATAATGAGGAGAAATGAATGCTCTGATTAGAAAAAGGTAACTGCGTGTGTGTGTTTTGGCTTCGAACAAGATTTCCCCTCTTTTTTTATAAATCACAATTTCAGAACTTGTTTGTGATTGCATCAATCGGGTTTTATTTTCAAATTAGAGGTCTGTTTAGCCATTTGAATGATTAGCCAAATAAATGGGTGAAACCCTGATCATAAGGAACAGCGCAGATCTATTTTTTTTCCCCTCTTCGAAAGCAGTGCTACTCTGTGACAGGGCTGGGCAGCCTCATCCTTCTAGCATTACATATTTCTGATGCTGCTTTTAAAGCCTCATCAGAAACTGCTCTCGGAGACAGTGCTCATTTTTTACAAATAGAGATGTTTATCTATAGGTGTCTGCTGTGCATAATCAACCACTGAAACTATTGTGCCAAGGCACATTCCTGTTCATCAGTAATGATGAATCCTCAGAGTCCAGATGATCACACGATACCTTGATAATGTTTTGAAATAATTAGTTTAAGAAAGCAGAGCTGTACCCATGTATTTTTTCCTTTGAATCAGTCGGTTTCCAAGACAGAGCAGTTGGAAAGCATTGCCATGAAATATTTTATAAGCTATGTTGTTTTATCATCCTGGATGCTATGTAGTCACCAGACCCCAGGCTGGCTAAAATCCAGCTGGACAGTAGGGGTCCTTGTCTCCAGCAGATCAGTGACAGTATTGTCCAGTGGGCTTTACTTTCATTTGCGTACTTATTATTGTTATTTTGATTAATAAAATGTATCAAAAGATTAAAAAGTTCTTGTTTGATCGTGCTACACAAGTCACTATGGGATTGGGGCATTTTATTTTTTATTGACACTGAGAGGTTAAATATTTTGCTTTAAAACCATCTAAGAATTAAAAATGGAGGCTTTGAAAGTCCCTGCTCCAGTGCATCCCATGTTGCATCCTACCTACTTCTTTGTTTTAGTGGCACCTGGTTTGAGTGGTGTTCTGAAGTGTTTGAATTCATGGAATATGGCTCATTTCCAGAAAGTGCTGAGGTACCACGACAGTGGTTGCGATGAGAAATGTTAGAGCATGGTGATGAGATCGTAATTTCCATGTTGTGCTGAATGAAACCCGGTGTCCGTAGGTACAGTTTTGACACAATTTGAAGTCTCTAAAGATGATGATGTGACAGTTTGTTTATAATGAATGAATTTATTCTGGGGAAAGGAAACATCAGGCATTACATATATTTGTTTATTCCTGTACACGTTCCTTTCAGATAGCTGCTGTACAGTAGGGCCTCTAGTTTGTCATCCAGATAGCTCAGTCAATGAACTTAATGCATGAACTTTAATTTTCTGCCGTACCTTGGGATGTCATCTGCACATGTATATGCTTGAGTGTGGCTGTGCAAGTGCACTCAAAGCATCACTGAAACATGAACAAATAAAGTATTGCCCAACTGCTGCCAGCATCCAGGTCAGTTCTAATGACCCTGGATGGACCAATGACAGCTTTACTTCTCTTAAGTGCTTATAGTTTGAGAAGTGCTTTAAATTTTGACGTTAATACAATGGTAGTTCTGAGCTCTCGCTGTCAGGGAGCAACTCCTTTGCTTTAAAAATAATTGATTTTTTTGTAGTTAATTTTATTGGAATCTTTTGAGAAATGCCAGTCCCAGTGTAGGATTAGTATTGAATTGGATTGGTGTGGAATTTATGGAATATGATTCATCTCCAGAAAGTGCTGAGGTACCACAACAGTGGTTGCAATGAGAAACGTTAGAGCATGGCAATCTGATTGCCATTTCCAAGTCATGATGAACAAAACCAGTGTCAGTAGACACAGCTTTGACATGATTTAGAGTCTCTAAAGAAAATGATGTGACAGTTCAAATCCCACTCTGGGATTAGTATCCTCTTGGTTTTTATTCATTGCCTGTTTCTGCTTGTTTCCTGTATGTTAATATGCTGGTTCTTGAGACTGGCTTCCACTAAGTCAAAGAGTGAGAATAGGAGCAAGGTAATGGTAACCTCCAAACCCACTGAATTTTCACCTTGGAGCAGGAAGCAGCTAAGGAATGTGAGGACTTTCTCCTCAGTTTCTCTGTGTTCTAGATGGAAAATGTTGAAGAAAACACTGATGTTCTCAACATCAGAGATGAAGTAGCCGAGCTCTCTTCAGCTATAGGCTGAAAACTCCTTAAGGCTCTGTGAACTCAGGAAGAGCTGAGGCAAATTGGCTAAATGCATGAAGTCAATACACAAAAATAAGTTGTGCTGAGTCCTTGGGGAACTGCTTTAATTCAGGAGTAATTTAGTCTTAGACCAATGTAGCTTAACTGAATAAGGAGCTACAGGGAGTTTGCTGTTGAATTAGAGCATCTACTCACAGCCTCAAGACAATTAAGTGTGTGCGTATTAGTGCAGACTTTTAGCTGATTTGCCTGAACTTTCTCAATGTCCCCATTCAGGCTTGGCTTAAGACAGAAACTGTCCCAGGCAATTCATTCTGTGCTGAGGTTCCAGATCAAACCAAATTTCAGTTGCTTCTTTGCTCTGAGGAAAATACCATAATGGCAACTATTGCACTGTTCTTGGCAGCCAGAACTGGTCAAGTCTTGTACAGTACTTGACTAATACTGGCTGCCCTGCCTCTTCTTGGACACCATTGTTTTCCTGTGCAGTTGTTGAAGGGTCCACAGATGCTGAAATGGCTTCCTGTTGCAGTGTTTGTACGTACATAAGCACCAGTATTTGGGAATAAAACATACCAAAGGTAGAGGTGCCGTGAATTTGCAATGACTCCTAGAGTTACTGTGGGAAAAGCAAATGTATTCACAAGTTCTGTTTCTGCTTGGCAACTAGCTGCCTTGCTGCTGTAAGTACTCTGGTGTAGGGTTTGTTCAAAGATGAAAAGGACGGGTTTGGGATGTGTTTTTCTAGTTGTAATGGCAGAACAGAACATGGTGGGAGCATAGGAATGACAAGCTAGCTTGGGAGAAACGCAAGTTCTCTTAAAGATGCCTATGCACGTTGTGAAAATAGGAGCTCCTAGTTGCACGTTGAGATTGTGCTCTGAAGAATGTACTAGAATACGTTTGCCAGCCTTGTATTACACCTGTTTAATTTGACTTTGTTCCTAAGTACACATGTAAGGTTAAAATGCTGTTAACTCACAAAGTTCATAATTGACAAACTGATTATGAGTTAGTTGATAAAGTCGCCAAACTAAACAACATCAGATTTGCACAGTGAAACCCCTCTGTGTAAAGATGGATTTTACATCCATCCTTATCTGTAGGTTCTAGCTTGATCAGGCCAGCAGAGAAAGTAAGGGGTCAACTGGAAGCCTCAGTGGAGATAATCAGCCTCAAAGAGGGGGTGTTTGCTCAAGTATGCTAACTGATCTCATTTGTTTTTTCATATGATCTGGAGGCAGAAGACATACGTCTTAAAACTGTTGAGACTTAAGCTGTGGAAGAACTGATTATCTCATCTGCCCAATTCTGTATTCATGTTTCTAAATAAGTAGTTACTTTCCCATAACACTTAATGCCCACAAGGTCCTCCTGAAGCTTCTGAATGCAGAGAACTTCTAGTAGCATGTGGATTTAGAAGAGCAGTTTTATATATTAGTTTCGAAAATGTTGGTCAGAAGTAACTCAAGTTACTTGAAAGTGTAACATGAGTAACTCAAGTAGCTTTTAAGCATAGATGAGCTTGGAAATTCCAGACACATGGCATGACATTTCTTACTTTAAAAAGTTGTATAATTGCAGTGTATGGTATTTACATGAAAATAAAAGTAACGGTATCTGTAGGAAGACAAGGAATCATAGAATGGTTTGGGTTGGAAAGGACCTTAAGATCATTTAGGTTCAGCCCCCTGCCATGGCTCTGTCCAGCCTGGCTTTGAACGCTGCCAGGGATGGAGCATTTGCCACTTCTTTGGGCAACCTGGAAGACGGGAACTGTTGAAGAAATCAAGCCACGAGGATGATCAGGGGACTGGAGCACCTCCTGTATGAAGACAGGCTGAGAAAGTTGGGGCTGTTCAGCCTGGAGAAGAGAAGGCTGCATGGAGACCTCATAGCAGCCTTCCAAGTATCTGAAGGGGGCCTACAAGGATGCTGGGGAGGGACTGTTCATCAGGGACTGTAGCGACAGGACAAGGGGTAACAGGTTCAAACTTAAACAGGGGAAGTTTAGATTGGATGTAAAGAGGAAATTCTTTACTGAGAGGTTGGTGAGGCACTGGAATGGGTTGTCCAGGGAGGTTGTGAGTGTTCCATCCTTGGCGGTGTCCAAGGCCAGGTTGGACAGAACCTTGGGTGTCATGATTTAGTGTGAGGTGTCCCTGCCCATGGCAGGGGGGTTGGAACTGGGTGATCTTAAGGTCCTTTCCAACCCTAACTATTCTATGATTCAATGATTATATGTAAGTTGTTCACATAATTCAGTCATGTCTGCTTCTGAGTGTCAGAAAGCTCTGAAGTGGGTGAGGAAAGCCTTCTCACGAGCAAGTATGGAAAAACACAGCTATGGAGGAAGTTCCTACCTTACTATGCTGTGGGATAATTGTCCAAGTCCTTGAACAGTGTAGGTGTAGGTTTTCTGATTAGAGTTCTCTTTGGCTTAGTAATGGTAGCCATAGGAGATTTCTCTTTGGTTTTAATAATTTCTTGGTCTCAGTGTTACTTTGTAGCAGATACCATGTGATTTACAGGTTGGTTCACACATGAAAGGAGATGGCTTAATTTTCCTATAGCTCTCTTGTGTGGATGTTGGGAAAGCTGTTCGGGTATTTGATGTTTCAAGTAAGGTAGAAGCAGACAGCGCTGAGCAACTTGATGGAGTCAGCAACATGAGTGACGATGGCATGAATTTGCTTCCTGGTATCTCAGTTTTGTTATCTGGCAGACATGTGTGCCCTGTTACTAGCAGAATTCCAGTGGCTTCAGGGTTAGCTGCAGTCATCACAGAAGTATACAAAATAGTTTATATATATATATGCTAACTCCTACACTCTACGCCTGTGTTTACAAGTAGTGCACTTGGAAAGACTCTGAATGTATAAGAAGTGTTTGAATAATGAGTTTGGTTCAAATTCGTTGGAAAATGTTAAAGTTCATCTTGTTCTCATTCCTCAAACAGTTCTGCAACAGACATTAGTTGGTGTAGGTCATTTTACCTATGTCTGCATTAGTTATTCAGGAAAAACTGCAAACTTCTTGTGTTTCCTGAAGCAAGGAATTACATATCTATTGACTCAATTTACCTATCTTTGAGATAGGACTGGCACTTTGTAACTCTCTGTCAAGCAGGTGGAATTTAGTTGATGGGAAGTTCTTTTATGTGAAGGCTTTTCAGGTCTGGTAGGCATTGTAAATTTGGGACTCAGTCATTCATTTGATCTCTGCATTACATTTGTTGGCCATGCTGTTTGCAGTTCACATGTTGGCAAATGCAGCACAGCAGCATCTCTTCTGTTGTGGGACTCCATATTCTCAATGCATTGGACCACCTTGCTGGCCAGCTGTGTCTTCTGCGTATGGAATCAGGTAGACATCATGGTGCTTAGCACTATCCACAGGGCTTGATGCCTCCAAGTGAGCTCAAGGAGATCTGCCAGCAGGCAGGAGTGACAGCCCAGGAAACACAAGCTGCTGTGTGAAGTCTTATGCATTGGGCCAGTTGAGGTGACTGTCTTCTAGACTGGCAAAATGCTATGAAATCTTGCTTGGGAAATCATTTCTCTGCAGTCTTCTTTTGTGATACTGGCTACAGACTGGAGTAATCCATTGAGGTCCACTTGGATGGCCAGAAGCTCCCAGCCCTGCCTATATGGAGGTTCTTGTCTAATCACATGGTAAAAATGGTCCTTCCTCGGATAATTGCCCCAATCATCTGAACAGAGCTTAAGGCATGTGGCGGGTGGTAACTTGTTTCTGGTGGTGGTGGTAACGCAGCCTGCTCCTCTGCTGCTGAAACAGTGGTTTGTGTGAATAGGTGATTTAAGTAGAATCTGTGTTAGAATGTGAGGGGATGGAAAGGTCTGTTTTGAAGGGCAAGAAGAAACAGTAAGGACATGCCTTCACCTGTGTGCACTTGGGGTTCATCATGGAACTGGGAGGTGGCATTGCCAGTGTGTTGGTACCGTAAGAAACTTCATTGCTTTTGGACAAGTTCGTCAACGTTGAAAATAAATCTAGTTGAATCCCACTCATTAGATTTTCTGCTCTCTTAGTACAGTAATCCAGTCTTGAGGAATGTTTTATAACAAAATCATGCTTAAATGCTGTGCCCAGTTACAATTGGTTTCCAGCATTCTTTTGCTGCTGCTTTCAAGGTGTTTCCTATGTTTTATTCCCTTTTCTTTCCCTGATAGTGACCACATGATGAAAAATTGTTAAATTTCCTGCTGTCACTTTGCTGTGACTTGTTCCTGGCATGAGACTAGTTGAGAGGCATAGCAGGTACTGGTTTCTGTTCTAAAAGACTCTCTGTTAGCCTGTGGATGTGATGGATTTATTTGTAAGCATCTAATGCATACTGAAACCTTAAGGATTGACAGTCCTGGTGGAATGAGGCTATCTGAAGGACTGGAAGAGACACTTTTACTTACTTCTGGCCTGGATTACTTGTATAAACACATCTTGCTGAAATCCCAGCACAAAGAAGGTCCCTTTCTGGGCTGAAATTCTTCTCTTCCAAAGATATATGATCATTTTTCAGTGCTGCATAACTGTAGTTTTGTAGGATTTTCCTTTAATGCTTGCCAGTGATTTTAACTGTCTGAGCACCTTCAATATAGAAAAAGGCCTAAGGAACTCAGGTAGTCTTCTTCCCTGTCCAAAAGACGATAAGCTGTATTTTTTGTTACTCTTGAAAAATAATTGTCCAGAGTGTTAATTTTTGACTCCCACTTCAAGTGATCTATCATAGTACCTCATAATTCTTGCCTGAACCTTCCTACAGTTTACTTTCACAACTTGTTTGGCAATTAATCCCATTCCCTTTGCAACAGTTTCTTATGTACTGGAAATCTGGGTAACATAATCACTTATTTTTTTTTTCCCCACATTGTTTTTGGTATCTGCATTTATGATCATTCGTGCTTTTTTCTGGATATTGTTCAGCTGCTTCACATGGTATTGAAAAGCACCCTCCATAACGCGACAGGTTATGTCTTGAAACTTCCCCTGTCCTTGGGGATGCATGTCTGTTTTTACAACCCCCAAAATGATGATTGACTCCTTGCTTCACCAGGATATTGCTAACTTCTATCAAGCTTATAATTCATGGTAACTCTAGGTCCTTCTCTGAAAAACTGCTACTTGCTCAGTTATCACCGTCTTGTATTTGTGTCATTAATAACTTCTGCCCACTTGAATTAGCCGTATTCCTGCTGAATCTCATCCGGTGCCTCTAGATGATTTCTTTTATTTGCCAAGATAATTTTGAATTTCATTCAGTCACTCAGTGCCCTCCCAGGTTCATGTTGCTGCAAGTTTAATAAATATGTTTTCTATTCCATCAGCTAGGTTGTTAATAAAAGAGTCAAACAGAACCAAACTCAGGGCAGAAACCCAGTCAATGTATTCTTGTGTTTTGATAATTACTGTGTAAGATTCCCTTATCCAAATAGTTTTGCGTTGGGGTGATATCATGGCTATGCTTGTTTTGTTTCTAGCTTGCATATAAAACTATTGTAAAAGGCCAAAATAAAGTCAAGGTGCATGACATTTGGTTTCTACAAGATTTCTTATCCTGTGGTAGAAGGTAATTAGGTTGGTTTGGCATGATTTGTTCTTAAATCAATGTTGATTGCTACTCATCTTTTACACTTAGGAGCTTATAAGCTGGTTTGATTCATTGTTCAATAGTTTGTTGTTTTTCCTGGGAATTAAGCTTAAATTGAGTGGTTTAGAATTCCCATCCTTTTTATTTTTCATGATAGGTAGTAGATGTATTTTTTTAGGCCTTTCTTGTCTTCTACAGAGTCTGTTTCAGATGGTTCTTTAAGGATACCAGGATGGAAATTCATACGCAAATTACTTGAAAAATATCTAACTTAACTAAATACTCTGTAATCTGTTTGCTGTTTCTTCTGGAGAAACACCATACCCCTCTTCTTGAGCTTTAAGGGAATTACCCATCTCTCTCCACTTGAAATTTTGAATGAAAGGTAGTACAAAAATGGTGTTAAGCACTTCAGCCTACTCACATCATCTGTCAGTTGATCTTCCTCTCCATTGATTAGCAGAGCCACATTTTCCCTCGTCTGACTATATGTACTAATACAATACTCTCTTGTTACTCTTGGTATCCCTTGTTAATTTTGTGTTTTGACCATTTTGATTTTGTCTCTGCATATTTGTGTGATTTTTATAGTTATTCTCATGTATGCTGATATCCTTCTGCTTTCTTTAGGCTATTTTTCCTGTCCTAGTAGCAATAAAGAACTCATAATTTAGTGATGTTAAAACTCTACTATTCACTTTCTTTCCTCTTTCTTGGGTTAGCTTGTGCTTATGATGTTATTATAATTTCTAGGAAGAATAGTTGTGCCTCTTTAACTTCTTTTTTATTGTGGACTCTCCCAGGAGTTTTCAGCTGCTGGTTCTCTAAGATCACTGAGATCTACATTCTAGAAGTATATTGTCTTTGCTTTTCTCCCTATTTCTTTTCTGAAGAAGTGTGAACTTCATGACTGTGTCTTGTACTCTCACCCCCTCAGTCTGTTCATCCACATAGGCCAGAGCCCAGTCTAGAAGAAATGTCTCTTTGGTCTTTACTTTCTGAATTTAAAATACAGAAAGGCCCAGGTGCATTTCATGAAGATGCTGGAAATCTGTAAGCTGCTGTATTCCTTTCTCCACAGAATATGTGTAATTAATCCCCATCTTCACTAACGTTTTCGTGCAAATGTTTTGGCTTACTTCACTAATTATTTCCAAAAGCCACACTTTCGACCACAAACTTAGCAGTTTGTGGTATTTCCCCATCACAGTGGAGCTGATTTCTTTTGCATTTAATCACTACCTGTTGTTTTTGAGTGGGTTGGGTACTGTACATTCTGGGCCTCAAAGCATGCCTATGCAGTCTGTTTTGCAAGGCAACCCTCTTTTCCTTTTTTCCTCTTCCATATCCTTCTCACAAAGGTTATATACTCACGTGAGTTAGCCCATCAGATTTCTGTCATGTTAATGAAGTTACAATCTTGGTGATGTGTTCAGGTTTCTAGCTTATTTTCCTGTTCAACAAAGTCTTGTGTTATTATGTGGACACAGGAGATGCTTATCTGATAGAAAAAAAGGGAGGATAAAATGCCTTTCCGTCTCTAGCAACCTATTTTCTGTCTTGGAACCTTGGAGGTCCCAACTAAGTTACTGTTGTCTATACTTAACTGTTAGGGTTTTTTCACTTGCCCATTTTAGCCTTTGTTGAAAGACCTTCCAGTAAATTAGCAAGTTGGTGCTCGGACATCCTTCTCCTTTTCTATGAGACGAATGTCCTCTTGTCCTTAATAGCATGATGGTCAGAGAAGTTGAATTTCTCCATAGTGATGCTGTCTGTATCCATGTGTGATGCAATTACCTCTAGCATTTGTGTCTAGCATCCCTGTCTCTGCTGTGAGGACTGGGAGGAAGACTGATTCCTTCAGCATTGCTTCTAGAAAATAGTAGTCACTTTTGAGCCTTGACATCCGTCAAGTATTTTTGTAAGTTTATTTATTTAGTTATTTTTATTCCTTACACCCTGCTTGTGTCTTCTTCCTGTGTTGCCTCCCTGAATGGGAATGTCCAGGAGAGTATCCTGACCTCACTTGGAAGTCAGTTAATTCCATCATAATCTGAATTTAATGACTTAAAAATCGGGTTATACTACCAATGTATTTTATTCATTATACTCCTGGTTTCCATTTATTTTTTCTTTCTTTCTAGCACCACCTCTCCCTTTTATCTTTCCTTGTAAAAAATCATTTATTCCTCTTAGCTTTCACATTCCTTGTGACAAGGGTTTGTGTTTTCTCATGTCAGCTATGTCTTAGTAGACTTGCTGTTCTTCTCTCACGTATTCTTGTATATGATATTTTATCTTGGTAGCATTTTTGGAAGTTTTGCACATCAGTGCCATTGCAACCATACAGTCCCCTAGAATTGTCCTCTAAACCTGAACTTTTCGTCCCAGCTTTGTGTGAGTCCTCTCTTTTGTCTGTGTTCATGCTCATGTGCTGTTTCAGTCTCTTGTGAACCAGATGAAGGTTAAATACTCTTTCCTAGGCTTTAGTTACTTAGTTAATAGCCATTTGAGCTATTGAACCCTACATCTTAAGGCAGTGACAGATTTCTGTTGTCCTGACACTGTCATGTTGCCACCAGTGTTCGCAGACGTGTTTAGAAGGAAATCTTCCATACAAGAAGATACTCAGTAGTCCTTTGTTTCATGCTTGGAAGATGGGAGGACATCTGAATATGAATCTGTAAGGTTTGGTTTTAATACCAAATAATAGGAAAATTCCAGAGAAGATAATATTTAAAGTGCCTGCACAATCTTAATTGCTTACATCAATTCCTTAGAGACCAGCATTTAGAAATTATGTTTGGGTGCAGGTTACTTAACTTTAGTCATCTTAAAGGAAAATGTGTGAAAGACAGCTATTTGGTCTCCCTCTGTTACCAGTGGAGAGGAGGAGAAATACCTCTAGAGAGCTATTCATCCTGAATATATTACAGTTTTAGGATGGGATTAGTGGCTCTCTGGAGATGATTATGGTGGCTTCAGTAAGATATCTAACTTTTAGAGAGATAATAGTTAGATTATATGCATCTTAGTCCCATGCCTGATGAGATTTATCTGAAGAATATTTCTACTGTCCAAATATACAACACAGAAAGCTACCATGCTTTGTCTTATTTTGTAAAGATTTTGTAGGTTGGAATTTTCCAGAGTTTGGAAGAGTTGTATTTATTTTACAATATTTCCTTTTTTAAAAAAACTTGCTTTGTCTCCTTACCTTTTTGATTATTGCTTGCTCCTTAATTTGGTTTTGTGGTGAAGAAACTGTTTGGATTCTGTGATTTGGTGTTGCCTCTTTTCTGTGGGTCATGTCTTTGAGACTTCTGCTCAGCCATTTGCTCTCCAGTAGTGCAGGTAAATGCTGCTTCATGTTATCTTCCTCGCAGGTGACGTGAAGATTAATTAAACACAGTTTTGAATATATTAAACTCTTGTCTCTAAGTTATTTTTTTTAGGTGAATATTTATACTTGTATTTCAGAGTATTTCATGATGCAGCCACTAAAAATAAGTGATCCTGGACAACAGCTTAGACATATTTGTTGTTTTTTTGGGAAGTGCTAATGTCATTTTGGTGTTGCACAACTTTCCCTCTTTATCTCTGTACAGCCGTAAGGTGTCCCTGACACTATTATTCTGGCCACTCTGTTGCCAAAAAGTTGTCAAGAAATTAGAGGAGAATTCAGAGAAGAGCAACAGAAGTTAAGAGGCTGAAGAGATTGAAATATGAGCAAAGATTACAAGATTTTAATATGTACAGTTTGGACTAAATGATGACTAAGACATATGATAACAATCTACAAGTATTTGAAGGGTGTAAAATATTAAGACAAAAAAGAAATTATTTTAAGATGTTCAAAGGGGTAAAACTCAGCAAGGAAAAAATTTGAGTGTGAATCACAAAATCTTCCTGAGAATTGCACGTGCTGGATTCATGGAGTGGATCCTGCAAGAAGGTGGTATAAAGCCTACAGGTTCCCATGGCCCAGAGATCGCACACACGTGCACATAGAAGCACACTGAGCTAATGCCATCTATTACTGAGTGCCTAGACCAAGTGATACTCCAGCAGTGGCCAGTGTGTGGCCTGGAGGGACAGCCGAGTTGGCCTGTGTCCCACATCAGGCTTTCCCAAGGGCTCCTCCAGCATGAGCTGCAGCACAGAGGGTTCATTCTGGTGACAGCAAACTGCCTTCAGCTGCTGTTGTGATGGAGAAGCCCTTTTCCATCATATGGCTGTACATGCACCCATCCATTTGATAAGTGTAGGCAGAATCAAGCTGTCACCACCAAAATATAGGCAGAAGATTCAAGGAAATGTAATGAAGAATAGCATTTTGTAATATCCTGCCAAAGGATCAATATGACATGTTAGGTGTTTTCTTTTTCCCTTTACCCTCTTGTTTCATCTCTCTAAGTCAGTGCAGTGATATGAAAAACTGGTTTTCAGTAGACTTTTTCCCCACAACTGAAGAGTTTTTAACACCTATTTATTCATTCTGATAAAGGCTGCGAATTTGCCCTGTTTGGGTATAGGTTACTTAACTTTAGTAGTCTTAGAGCTCACGTTATCTTTGTCGTCTTATGTTTATTTTAGTTAGGAGGTCCTTTATCATCTTAATGAGTTGTAGTGGACTAAGTCTAAAAGTATTTAACCATCGTGACCACTTTTTAATCGGAATGGAATTTTTGCTTTATTGGGGCATCTTTACTGTTTACAGCTGGTTTTGCACTCATAGTAGCTACAAACAGAAGGAGTGGGGACTACAGTTCTTGCTCCCTCCTCTGCCCTGTGTTCCTAATTTTTATATGTCTTGTACGCAAAACCATCATGCATGCCAGCTTGGGAAGCTGGCATCCCTCCTGTTAAGACCAAACTCCCTCTGTATTGCAGTATAAATAGTGTTTGCTTCCAATTTCAGAGCAGTACCCAGTGTTGTATGTCTACTGTAGCTCACTGGGAAGCAATAGCTGCATTAAAGGGTTTACCATGCATAGAAGGATCTTGTGTTTGGGGCTTTGAATTCAGTGGACAACTGAGCACACATCTGGGTATAGGCCTTTAAGCTTGTGTGATATTAGGTTACTGGGATATTTCATTTCTGGAGTGGCTCAGTGTAAGAAGGTCCTACTTTACTGGTATGTACAGGAGAAAGCAAACCAAATGCCATTCTTTATAGTACTCCAAATACAAAGCTGGGAGCACACCCAACTTTGGTAATCCTACATTATCTGTAAGCCGCTGGAAGCAGAGGGGGAAATTGCACCAGGTGGGCCAAATACGTTTTGAAATGTCATTTAGCTTGCTTTGGATTTCATAAAAGTTCCTTGTTCTGCTTTGTAAACGTACCTGGGTGGGCAAAAAGAGAGACCATTTGGTCAGACAAAGGCCACAGAGGGAAGCTGTTGGGGAAGGCTGAAGAGAATGGGCCATTTTTCATTACAGAAGAGGTGACTTCAACAAAGCCACTACAGTCTTTGCTGACAGCGCGTGAAGTTTTGCTATGACTTAGTCATTCGGGTCTTGAAAAATGGCCCTTTAAAGTTCGCTGATGGAAAGCAGTTGCTGTTTTCCTCAGGCTCACTAGAACTGTTACATTCCCAGTTGAATATGGTGGGCTGTCTGCTCCAGTCATGCTCTTGGAAGAAGCCTTTCCTATCCTTTGCTCTCTGGCACATATGTCCAGCTACAAGGAAAACCCTTTCATTTTCTGAGTGTGGATGATCTGCTTCTGCACCATCAGCAACTGTTCAGCTTCAGAGCTTAACACCAGAGCAAGTGTTGCAGTGAGGGATGCTGGGTTTAAGGGGTTACGCTGTGTTGCTACAGATCATGTCACCTCAAATGGATAAACAGTCCAAAAATAAAGCCAGTAAATGATACAGAAAGGAATCCAGTTATATTTTTGTATCTCATGAAGTTTCACTCTTTCTGGTTTTATTGTATGGGGGGACTGTACATCTCCATCTGAGAAGAGGTGACTCAACGGCCATCTGGGTGGACACATTTTTTGCTATGGGGATTAGGTGGGAAGGGGTTTAGGATCTCATTAGAGGAAATCCTGGTTCCATCATGTATAGAAAACAGCTGCTGATTGAAGATTTGTTACTGGTATCCTGCCCAGGGGTTCTTTATTTAGGTACTCAGCCCAAAGAGCTGCTGTCCCAAGGTCTTGTTTAACAGAGAGGATTGCTTAATACTGCTGTGAGCCAAAGGTGTAGGTGGGTGGACTCTCTTTTGAACCCTGAACTTTCCCTGTGTGGTAGTGACAGACAAGTAAGAGTGGGAGAAAGGTGAGGTTCTGCCAACACAGTCTTTGGGGTCAACACTGGTCTGTGCCCAGAGCTCTGCATGACCTTGATTTGACTGCAGAATACTGGCTGCAAGAGCCTGTCCTCTTCAGGTTCAATGTGAGATTAATAACTAATCAATACTGTTACCTTCTGTTATTTCTGGGGGGGTTCTTGACTGCCTACTGCTCCTTTTCATGGGATAGCCAAGATGTGGCTGGATGATTGTGTTGGAACTTGACCTTCATTCTCCTTCCAAACACCTAGTACAGCTCAAGTCAGGAACAGACAGTGCAAAAGAATGCTGCATGCCTTTGGGTTTAGTACACCTGTATCCACTGGGCATTTTCTTACCATGAGCATTTTTGGGGGGGTGGGGTTATTTCTTTCTCCCTAACTGTGGTGGTGCCCTCTCTCCAGCATGCTCAGCACCTATATGGTTGTTAATTTATCTGGAAGTGAGTTATGGCTCCCAGGATTGCTAAGGCCCTGTCCTGGATATGTTTCCACCTCACATTTAAGTTTATGCTCAGATTATGGGCCAGTCAGCTTTTCTGGATTTTAAGTTGGAATGGAGAACCTTTCTCTTAGGTTCATCTATAGTAAATGTTTTACCTCCGTCAGATTTTGGTTTTGGAAAAAAGGTGGTTTTTTTTCAGAAAGTAGAATCATAGAATCACAGAATATTTAGGGTTGGAAAGGACCTTAAGATCATCCAGTTCCAACCCCCCTGCCATGGGTAGGGACACCCCACACTAAACCATGTCACCCAAGGCTCTGTCCAACCTGGCCTTGAACACTGCCAGGGATGGAGCATTCACAGCTTCCTTGGGCAGCCCATTCCAGTGCCTCACCACCCTCACAGTAAAGAATTTCTTCCTTATATCCAATCTAAATAGTAGCCATGGGCTTGATAGAATGGGAGTTATTACAACTCTCTTTATAGCCATAACCTTGTGCTGTAAGAAATCTGCTTGTCTCGTGTCCCCTGTAGGTATGATTGTGATGTAGTTAGTTATACCATACTTCTGGGTCTGGGATGCATGTGCTAAGGGGCATGACTCCCCAGTGTGGATGTGCAAACATGATGATGCATGGAAAATTTCAGTCAGTATTTAATGAACTTCTTCATATATTCAATATGAGGATATTGCTGAGAATGTGAGCCTGGGCAAGTAGAGTTGTAATTTTGCGGGTTTTTGTAATACTTAAAGCACTGAACTTAGGCACACTTGAACTCAGTAGCTACAGAAAAACATGTGACTTCCCTAAAGTCATTTGTGCAAGGTGGTATTGTAAGATGGCCTTGCAAAGGGCAAAGAATGAGATACTCACAGTGAGAGAGTTAAAATTAATTACAGAAATCCTTTAGCATGTACAAGTTGTGACTATTCTGTCTCTGAAAACACCGGCGTTTCTGCCACTTCACTAAAGGTCTCTTTTGTACATTAGGTAAAGATGCATAAGCAAAACAAAGCACCCTGCATCTGGGAATTAAAAGAAGAGGATTTTCTTTGTTGCAAGTAACCTACACTGTTAATTCTAAAAGTGAAATAGAATGTTTTCCTAAAAACTTAGTATGCAGCTCATGCATCTCTGTGGAATGTCCTTAACTGTTCACTGACTCACTCCCTATTCATTTATAGCTAATATATGGCACTTTTATTGTGGTTTCTAAAGTACGGAGGTTATGTGAGTCAGATGCAATTTAGAATGGAGATTATCTTTAAATAATCAAAAAACATACTTTGCCAAAAATGCTAAAAAAAAAAAGGAAAGAAAGCATTCAGTGTTCTCAAAATATGAAGTGCTTTCCAAAAAGACTTTCCTTTTTCCTTTTTTTTTTCAATAAGTGAGGGGGAAGAAATGTTATGTAAACCTCAGTGTTCAGCAGGCATCTGTTTACTTCCTTCAAGGAGACAAGGGGGGTTTCAGAGTTTTCAGAGCTCATGAGAAAGGCACATCCTTGAGTACTTGCACCAAGGCCGTGATGGAAGCGTTTTCCCTTGAAAATTCTCAGCAAGAAGACATGAGGTTAGAGGTGACATCAATGAGAACTTTTGTGAAGGTTTTAATCAAGGACGTTTTGGAGCATGTGGGTGTTTGCATCTCCCCCTCAAAAAGAGGGAAAGAAAAATGAAATCAACAACCAAATACCTCCGTGCCTACCATTTCTGTAGTTTTTAATTCTTCCTTCTTAAGCTGATTCTGGCTCTCATCAAGTTTTTCATTAAGGATACAGTGTTAGGGAAGGCAATTGTTAGGTTTTTTGCCATGACTTTGAAGTTCCTTTGTTGTGACAGCTGCTAGGCTGGCATTTCCTGGACATCAGTGGGATATGATGATAGCCTGCCTGCTTCCCTTCTTTCTGATGGGTTTTCTCATCCAGGATAGCAATAGGATAGCAAACTGGCAGACTCAGATTCCTGTATTAAAAAAGGCAGAAGTTGGATCATAGCAAAGGAGATTTGAGAGAAATCCAGAGATCCAAAGAATTATCAGCTTTTTTGTTACATAGCAACATGATGTACAGACAGAATCAATAAGATCTCAAAGTTAGGAACAAGTATTCATCCTTCTTCTCTCTTCCCCTCTTCTCCCCTCCCTTACTTTCTTTTTTAACAGTTTGGTGCAGCAACAAATGGTGCTGGCCTCTGTCAACGTGACCCCAAACTAAGTAGAGGCCACATTATAATAAATGTCTATTTTTGCTATTGAAAGATAACATACTGTTGGCTTAAAATCCTGAACAACCTTGTACAGCAGCATTTTCAACAATATATTAAGCCTCATATTTTTCAGTTGCAACAGGGCTTTTTTTCTTTCCTCTGCTGATCTTTTTCTAATAACCAAAGGAGCAAATATGTCTTGGTTTTGAGCTTTAATCTGGTGCTTTATGTACTCTGATGACCTCCTAATCACACTCTCCGTGACATGTCAATCTATTGCTATGGAAAGCGGGTGATTTGGGCTGTTGCGAAAGCGTTGATGTGATCATATATCCTGTGCACTTAGGACAGAGGAGTTCAAAGAAATGCATTAGCCAAAGGAATGAAATGTTGTGGGGACCCGTAATTCAGCTTTCCAGTGTCCCTTTCCCAGTTCATGAGTGGTTCTTTAGCTCTGTTGTGACTTTAAATGTGAGCACCAGGTGTGAAGATTTCTGCTTATTTTTATTTAAGCAAAAACAAACACAAAAGATTTCAGAGCTGATGCAGCTGATGAAACGTAAAGATGTGAGATGTGTTTAGTAAATAGTCAGGGTGCATATGTCTAAACAAGGAAGGGGATTGTAGAATTCAGTTTTAGTTTGTAATGCTCTCCTTTCATTACTATATAACCATCTGCCTCTCTGGCACGTTCCTTAAAATCTGGTGATCTTACACTTCAGTCTGTAACCTTCAGCATTACACTGGTGTTTCCTCTGCTGAGCTAGAGGAATCATCGAGATCACAAGGTAAATGCTGTCAACATCTGCAGTTTTATTCTTCATAAAGCCAAAATGACAGTACTGACCTTTATTGTCAAATGAAGACCAGTCTAGTATGCAATTTGAGAGGCGTGATGTGAATGTAAATTTGGGGGCAAGGATCTACTCCTGTTGGCACTGATGGGACTTCCTCTGTGGTCTTAGATGCATTACCCAATTACTTTGCCTGGAATTTCCCATCTGTAATGTGTAGATAATCATACTTGCTTCCCTGGTAAAGATCATGACAGGTAGTTAATGTTTGTAAAGATCTGTGAAAATGCAAATTGTTGCAAAAAAGAAGATAATTTAAAGCCAAATAGAATAAATACATTAAAAACTCTGTGTCACCTTTAAATTGAAGACTAAGTGAACACATTCACCTTCATAATCCGGCACCTTTTAAGCTATTGTTCAGTGAATCAGGCCTAGATTTATGATATTGTGGAATTGTACTTGTTTGAGAAAGGCATGGTCCAACATTTTAAACACTTCTCTGGTTTTCCCTGAGGGACAGCAGCATCATTTAACATTTATTATGGAACCTTTCTTCTGAAAACTTTTTCTGAGGCTTTTCTTTGGCTATCCCCTTTCAGCAAATGCCTAAGAGATTTAGATTTCGGGGTCTGCATCTCCATCCACCCTTGACTTGAAACAAATCTTGACAGGTCCCCTTGCATCTGCCCAGTGCTCTACAGAGCACTGTGGTGAAGAAAGCAGAAATCTTGTCCCTCAGTACAGGCTTGAGGCCTTAAAATTGCTGTTCCACTCTTCTCATCTGTAAATTGCTTACAAGACGAAACCAGATTTGTAACCTGATATGTACTTGTAAAAGGTACAAACATACAGCGTTTTAATCATTGGCATGCCTCAGTGAATATATGATAGTGGTTTAAGAGTGTGAATGTTTCTTTTTGACACATGGTCTTGGACAAAGGATTGAAAGATCAGGAAGGCCAAACTCAGGTTAGTGATCCTCTTCATTTGGTGGGTGGTGGGGGCTTATTTTGTTTCTAAAAACTTGAGGCTTCTTGCATAGGCTGTTCTTGAGTTGTGGTGTAGATGCTTTGAGGGTATAAACCACAGAGGAAGTTGGGATAAAATAGCTACTTAAAAAGAGATTAAGGGATTTACTTCAGTTCCTCTATGGGCTGTGATTTAAAGGGAGAAGAGCCTAATTTTTCATATTGCAGCTACCTTTATTAGCTACAGGTTTTAACTTCTTGGAGAGATTGTCACATCTTTCTATCAGCCAATTTGGGGAGTTAATCCAGACCAGTCAACAGAACTGTGTGTTGCACTTGATTTCTTGGTAATTGTAAAAGCTTTTCAGTGTCTAATCTCTCCAGTGCAATTCCCTAGACTTTTGCCACAGGTGGTATTGATCAGCAAGAATAATAGATAACTATACTTAAACTCCATTTTCCAGAGGTAAAAACACCCATAAATTTAAAGTTGGAGTGTGGAGGGAAGAAGGTATTCCATAAACCAGAATTGAATGCAGAATGATGACTCCAGGTAAAAAGACTCATGATACTTTGTGGTTAGTTAATATTTTTTTCCCTGTAGAGTTATATTTGGGACAGAAGCTGAACTTTGTCTTCCAGCCTTCTTTGCCAGCGACGATCAGTGGGGACACAGCTTTGTCAGTCTTTGAGTGTGCTGGTTTGCAACCACTGTATTTAATAGAGTATTTTTGTAGAAGTTCCTGCTGATCTTGACTGGAAACTGATTTCTATGTGACAGATAAATTGAGGATGGCATGACACTGGGAAGTTAAGATGGAAAGCTCAGTACTGTTAGTGCTTTCAGTAAGTGGAGGGTTTTTTCACTAGTCCCAGAAGAGCAAAATTACATGCCAGGTTGTAGGTGTTTGCACTTGAAAGGGTTTTCTCAGTTGGCTCTTACTTATATCTGCCTATGCTGTATGAAAAACACCTTAAATCTCCTTCAGTTTTCTCTCACAAAAGCTCGACTCTGGAATTGTTCTCCATTTGTACACATTTATTTTGTCTTTTTCAAATGTCAGCTCAGCATTTCAATAATAGATTCAGTCATGCCTGAAGTTCTTACAATCCATTTTCGGTAGTGGATCATCCAGTCAGGAGATAATGCCCTCTGCATTTTTTTTGGGAGGCTTGATTTGTCTTAGGATCAGGAATACTGAAGATCACTTTTGAAAATGACTTGTAGATGCCAAAGTAACTTTAGTCAAAGCTTGTGACTCATGTACTGTGGCTGATTTGTTCTTCTAAGTGGAAGAGGGCCACGAGGTGAGTTTGACCATTTGACTGCTGATCATCTATGCAGTTCATGTGAGAAGCTCTCTCTGTGTCTCCATTTTGCCTTTTCTCCAGTAATTCTGTTCCAAGACAAGTCTGCTGTAGAGATACTGAGCTCTGAGCAGTGAGGATATAAGCTAGTCTCTGCCACACAGGCTTAGGAGTTTGGATTGCTCTCAGGTTTAAAACTATTTGATGTCAATGTAGAGATGGTGTGTGACTAGGAACCAATTGCCTGAAGCAAAAGAGGGAGGCAGTCCAATGTTTTCAGTAGTTTCAGTTAAGAATGGGGCAGACTGGGTTGATGACACTAAAGAACCTGCTGAAGATAAACAGTAGTTCTTCTCTGTGCCACAGGTGAACTGAGAATTGGCTCTGTCATGCACTGTTTGTAGGTGTGTTCTTTCATCAAGGCAGAACAACAGCGGATCCCATTGACTTGAAAGATGCCTCTTGAAAGATGCCTCTGACTACATTCACTTTGGTCTTAGTGAGGCATTCTGCTACCACTTGGGGATTCTCAACTGAAGTTAAATAAAGACTTGAGGACTTCTCTGCTATAAGGGGTATGCTGTGCCAGTGAGTTTGTGGGCAAATGGAATCTGTGCTTTCCCCTGTGGGCTCTCTGCTTCCAATATTAGTCAGGACAAAGTAGATGGCCAAATAATCAGATGTTTGCTGTCAGCCTGCCTCCATTGTCTGTGATGATTTATGCTTGCTGAGAATGTGCCTGGTAATGCTGAATCAAAACGTGAGGTTTCTATGCTGGCCCATGCCCATCACTTCTGTTTATCGGTATTTGGGTAACTCCTTGTCTTGCCTGTGAAAGGGAAAAGAGAATTCGATTGATTCTGTGAGCGTAGGTGCTTTCTTTCCTCTTTGATATATTTCTATTTCTTAGACTAGGTTGAATTTTCTTCAGTGGGTTCCTGTGGAAGGCATTCAGTGGTAAAAATGTTTGGGGTTTTTGTTCCTTGGGAAATGTTTAATAAACATGGACAAAAATCCAACCCTATCCAGCCCCCAGTGGTTTCTCTCTTGTAACTTTTTCTTATTTCTTAAATTTCATTGTAGTTGCTTTTAACCAAAACCTTCCAGTTTTAAGTCTACATTAAGCCCACATTAAGGTCTAACTTCGTTATTTTTGGTCTAGAGTTTGGAAATAGGAATGTCTGATGCCCAGAGAAATATATATTTGATTTTATTTTTTTTGCCTGTTTAAATTAAACCAAACTTGATGGATTAGGTTGGGTTTCTTTAAGGTATTATTTATGGGATATTAGTGGGGTTGGAAAACAAGCGAAAAGAACAAAAGCTTTGAATGCAGGCTGGTAGACTGTATTCCAGAGGGCTTGAAGTACTATTTGAAACTTCTGGAAGGTTTAGGTTGAATATTAGGGCTCAGAAATACAAATAAGAAAATAAATGTAGAAGTATTTCAGGTTAAATCTTTTCAGTCTTGTTCTCTCCATTTTGCCTTCCAGCATCCTGTGTTTTCTCTTTGCATTCTGTTCCCTAGAAGCGTTTTCTATTTTCAGAAACCATTTAAATGCTTATTTTATGAGTAGCACAATATTCAAGATTCTCATAACTTTTGGGGCACTGAAACTATTGGTATGCCCTTCACTGCCGTTCCCTGGAAGTCTGGAAGAGAGGCACAGATGAGAAGAATACCTGTGCATGTATCCTGTAGCTTCTGTCCAATATGCCATGTGTTTTATCCAAACCCACCCTTGGCTTTCAGCACAGAAGGCTCTACCAGCTAGGCTTAGAAAAGAATAGCTTAGTCTTCAGTAACAGGGCATGGTACCTCTCTTACCCTCATAGCTACTAACAGAACTTTAACATGGTTGCTTGTGCAGCAGTGATGGAGAGGCAGAGCTATTGCTTTCAGTTCTTAGATGAGGAATTGGAGCATGGCAAGGTTGCCACTTACCAATAGGAACAGCGTGTGTGCAGAGCCTCTGAGTGAACCGGATGCTTCACAGCATATGGCTAGTACCCTGAAGTATTGATCATTGTTCTTTTATAACAAACTATTAGTGCATACAACGTGTGGCAAACTGTTGCGGAGAAATCTGTCGCAGCCATTTAGGAAATATTTTATACTGTTTTCTCACTTCTAGGGAAGAAAGAACAACATCCTTAGTCTTGTCTGCATTGAGGTGATGTTTCGTATTTAAGACATTAAACGCAACCTGTTGGTATAGTGGAACTTCAGGAAAGTTCTGATCTCTACAAAGTTTTGAACTTCACAAGCCTGCTTGGTACCGTTACAGAATCCCTTTCAACCATACACCTTCTTGACTGAAAATACACCATGAACTAACTGTAAAAGGGAACAGACCGAGATTGGGAACAGTCATTTTGTTCCCAGGCGACAGCCAGAGGGTGATGTAGGGGTACAGTCAGGCACTGTTCTTGGAAGCACCTTTTGGCTATGAAGAAGAAGGGGGAAATGGGAAACTGAAAATTATCTTCTTCTTATGTTTTATGAAACAAAAATACTGGAAATCAGAAAGACATCGCCAGCTGTGAGTGCAGAAGTCATGGCAGGATGCAGATTCCATGTCTCATAGTCATTACTCAGACACCCTCCAAGGAGTGAGACAAAGTGGGAGTATAAAGTGTAAGCTCTTGATTTTCTTTACCTTCCCTTTGTATCCCCAGGCTTTTATTTTCAAGAACCCAAAAAGGAATTGGCTTTTCAACTCTAGTGTTTGAAAGCTAAATCAGAGGACTTGATCTCTGGTTTGCTCCACTATATCCCTCTGAAATGAATGCATGTGGAAAACATTTGATCTGGTGGAAACCCACCTGGCAGCCGTTGTAAGTTGGTGAAGGGTTCTGTCAGTGCAGAACGGAGAATTTCTGAGTTACATTTAATAGCATTGGGCCCAATATAAACCTTTGTGATACTTCTGAGATGCCTAAAATTTCTCATGGTGTTTTGTTATGGCAGCTCTCATGTCCTCTCTGCTTAAACCTCCCTGTGTTTACAGAGGTGCTAGCGAAAGCTGGCCCAAGCCTGGGGGTTCCTGGTGGTCTGTTTGGACTTCTCTTCTATTGCATTTAGAGTCCTTTTCCTGCTTTAAAGAAAATTATACTTCCCTTGAAACTTCTTCCATGAACTTGGTAGCAAGAAAAAGGACTTGCCAGCAAGTGTTGAAGAGAAAGTGATCACCTCAGAGGGGCTGATGCTTAACCATTATGTATGTTAATACTGACATTAGTGGAGTTAGCATTTAGTTTCAGTGTTTTTAAGGGGTCTTACCAGATCTGTATGTTTTCTACATATGGTAGACCTTCAGTAGAGGCAGTTTGTCTCCCTGTTGTATCTATTTTACTTTGTACGCCGATGTCTCACACAGCAATAGGAGAAAGAAAAAGTAATAAGAAAGTGGTAAAATATAGATTGTGGAGGGAAGAAATAAAGACATGCTTTTAAAACTCTGCACATTCAGAGGGCGTCTCAGGAGAAACAGTAAACCCCAGATCTCATGCCTAGCTAATTTTATGAAGAAGGAGTGGGTTTCACATGGGTGGTACATCAAGTGGATATTGGGAGGGATGCACATTATCTTGTAATGCTGGAGGAACATGTATTATATATATATAGCACATGTTTTGCATGTGCTAGTGTTTTTGTCATAGTTATTGAGTTTAAATTGCATGACCCACACTGTTTAAAAAATGGTATCTTTCTGAGTTTTCTCCCTTAGAAGCAAAGTGGCATTTTTCAATGGCATGTAGGGACAGGACAACGGCGTTAATCTGTCAGAGGGGAGATTGAGATTAGATATTGGGGAAAAAATTCTATAGTATGAGGGTGCTGAGGCCCTGGCACAGGTTGCCCAGAGAAGCTGTGGCTGCCCCATCCCTGGCAGTGTTCAAGGCCGGGTTGGACGGGGCTTGGACCAACCTGCTCTAGTGGAAGGTGTCCCTGCCCATGGCAGGGGGTTGGAACTGGATGAGCTTTAAGGTCCCTTCCAACCCCCTGTGGTTTGGAATTGAGATGCTGTGCTGTTTTCTGGTGAATTGGGACCTGTGGTACTCATTCTAGCTCATTCACTCTGGTCTGGGAAAATCTGGCCTCCCCTTTCTAACACTGGCTTTTGGGAGTGAGCAAGTGGGAAGAAGACCATTCGGCAAAGAGCTCCTGACGCAGTGTCCAGCCTCTGAGAATGAGGTATTGACCGCCTGTGCGACGCGTCCAGTATACCATCTAAAATAAAGAAAAGAAGGCCAGTCACTGGTCCTGTTCTGTCACAGTCAGTAACAGAATAGCCATGGTCCGCATTAGGACCCAGAGCTCAGCCCAGCCTGTGGTGTCAGAGGGTCCCTTCCCATCTCTTGAGTGCTGCCAGGGGGAGATCCCGTCCGTACCTTGGCTCTGCAGTGCAGTCCTCCTGACAAGCCTCCCTCACCTGTCTTCACCTCCCTCTGCTCACCTCACCACCACCCCAAAAGCAAGAACTTCACTTTGTTAGTATCATTGAGTGGGTAGTTTATTATTATGTAGATCTTTCTTGTCTGAAGGCCTGCTATTCATTCTGTGTGGAGGTGTTTGGCTTCAGTCACATTTATCTGTCTGTGTCCGTGTTTCAAGGATTTCCATGGTATTGACATTTCCATTACAGGAATTTGAAGAATGTTCAATTATATACAGGCCATGAAACGTATTTACTTCTTTCTTTTTTCTTGTTCTTATGTCTGCCAACTGTTCCCTGCCAAACTTTAAAATGGGCTGCTGTGACTCTAAGATATATATTTGGGTTTTTTTAAAACATATCTACTGTATTGTAACATATACACATAGTGCATATGTGTAAGCTCATGCTGTAGCATTAAAAGGCAGCACCAGATTTGATATGGAGGATTACTGTGGGCCTCTTTCTAATTTCTATAATGTTTTTTGTTAATAGCAGTACCTTTTTAAAATGCCTAATAAAATAGTGTAGCATTAATTTAAATAGAAATTTCAGTCGGTTTAGATATCCCCCCCATTATAACAGGTCAGGCTTTTAACAGATGTCTCAATAACTTTGCTATTAGGAATATTTCATGAATTAAAATCAGGCCTCTTTGTCTCTGTCACTCATTGAAATGACCTACATATTTGGCAGATGGAGAGGACTTGCTTGTACATTAGTACTGATGGGTAGGGGTTTTTTTCAGTTGTGTATTTTTGGAGAAGAGAGAAAGATTTAACATAAGTTAGCATCGTTTATTTTTTATTAATACCATACTTCAGTTGCCCTTTACAGAAAAATCGTATTAGGCACATCTTGCCTTTTAAGCATAGAAAACATCTAGGACATTTCTCTTGGGCACAAGACTTCTGTCTTAATGTAAAGCTTTCAGTGAAGCAGTGGACAACTTCTTTGCAAGTGCATGGGCTAATGGAGCTGGAGCAGAAGGTGCAGTAACTCAGTTGCTGCAGAGGTTCTAGATGAAATCTCCCCTGGAGACCTGAGCACTTCCCAGGCTTTTTGGGGTGTTGGTTTTTGTGCTTAAGTGTCTTCATTCCTGACGTAGTCTTGCTCAAAACAGCTCGCTGGCACGCTGTTATGCCCGCACGTGTCTCTATTCTTTGAAGAATCAAAAAGGACCTCTCGAGTTGAAGATTTCATTGACTCTTATGATGACAGCAGAGCCTGAATCCTGCTGTAAAGAGGAAACTATAGAGAGAGATTTAGTTGTAGATGCAGTCTTTTTATCTACTGCAAAATCACCCTCTGGCGTCCTGTTCACGAGTGCAGGTAGAGATGATTTCTTATTATTTTTGTGGGGAGTTTGATTGGAATGTAACTAATTACACAAACAAGTAGAAAAGCTCCACATGTAAATGTGCTGCCTGAGCAAGCAATATATCCCACAGTCATTAATCAAGAGATAAAAAACACAGTGGGATCCAGTGAAGTTACTTAAGGGATACATTTGACCCGCTATCATTGTTTTTCCTCTGTCTATACTAAAGACCTAAGTCAAGGGAAGATTCTAACTTTCTGCAGTTTCCATTGACATCACAGAAAGCTGCAAACTCATAGCATTTCCTTAACTCAGACTATGTGGATTCAAGTATATCAATACTGTCTGGTCAGATTTAATGACATTAGTTCAGCGCATTCACAAAATAGCAAAGTTGGTAGTTGCAGCCGCTGTGATGGTATTTTATTCCTGAGGATTCTCCCTGTTTGCAAGGAAGTTTAACTTTTTCCTGCTTAGTGAGAAGAGCCTATAGGTCAGTTGGCAGCCAGGAGTGCTTTCCCAGTCATCTCTCAAACTGGAAGGATATTGTAGGGATTGAAAAGCCAAATGTTATGTTATTATGAAGTTGTTGTAAGAGAATACTGCTCCCCTGGCCTGCACTCCTGAGGACTTTGAGTAGGGATATAAGTGGAGTGATTATCTGGTGGTGGGGATGATGATGATGGTAATAATAATGACCACAATTTTGAGCTCTTGACTGAACTGGTAGCTTAGGATAATATGAATAAACTTATACTTTTGGGACTTGGTTTCCCTTCTTGGAATTTTAGGTCTTTTTCATACTTAACTTAAAGCAGAACCTGAAGTCTTTCTGGATTGATGGCCTGGTTAATTCCAGCTCCACACTTTCCATTTTAAGGAGCTTCCAGGGATATAGGAACTGCCATCATTCCGCTTGACCTGCTCTGTTACATGTTTTGCACCTGTGTGCTATCAGAGGAAAAGAAAGCAGACACCTTTTCGAAGGAAAACAACAGTTCTTGAGGTAAAACCAGGAAATCATTGGGCTAACCATCATCTTGCTGGGTATCAGTGTTGTCTCTTAAATGGAAGATACCACTGGATGCTTATTGTATAAGTATCTAAGTAAAAAAATATAAAAGTTGTGATGCCCTTTTAGTGTTATCTTTTAACTCTTTTTCTTCTTGCACAAAGAGTGACTGTAAGGAGTGAGAAACACACTTAGGCAGAGACAACAGGGGAAAAGATGTGGTACATCCTGCACCCATTAACACTGTCAATTAGCACCATTTATCTTGAATTTTGGCCAGCTTGGAACACAAAATATGGATGTCAGGGTTTGGGCCAGAGAGAAACATAGAAAATAATGGTATTTGTGGAGACATCAGCCAACGTGGGGGAGAGAGCAAAGGCACACCGTGATTCTAAAAAGAGCTGCCTTTTGTGTGTGTGTGAAAATTTGATTATAAGATGATTCTTTCAACATAAACACAATTCTCTAAGGACTTATTAATGCTTCAGTAGCATAGTGGAAAGACTTCAGTGGAGTCCGCTTTAATAGCTTTCTGGCTTGAACCCCAATACATAATGTTCTAGTAATAGTTTATGGGTGACTGCAATAAATTGGTAGCAAGTGTTTTCCATTTTTTGGCTCTTCTTATCAGATCTGCTGGTGGAACATTTTGTTCTGAGAATATTGCAAAGGCAATTGATCTGCTTTGGATGTGTGCTCAAGAGTTTTGTGTCTTTTAAAATATATGTATGTAGGAGCTCTTTCGCCACGTTCTGAGATGTGCAGTGTAAAGCTGGGGGCCAGTAAAATGTTATGAGGGGTCTAAGCAGTTGGTTAGACCCAGCAGGACTCTATCTCCCCTAACTGATGTTCTGTGAATACTGCCAGAAAGACTTTCCTTTCCCCTGCCACTTCCCTTCCCAATACTTTCATTGTTCTAGTCTTTTCATGCAGCAGTGAGAAACCTGTTCCTGTCCGTGCAGGTATAAAGATCTCTCACACAGGTTCATTTTAAGCCCTGATGGCTTTTAGAAACAGAAAGAAACATGGAATCTTTTGCATTTGGTGGTGAGCAAAAGAGCCAGTTTTGATTAGAGATGGGCCTGACACGGTCACCTTTGATTTCTATTGGATTTGGAGCTGAACTTAACTGTAATTGCAGAGTGAAATTCCATGGCCTCTATTATGCAGGAGCTGTCCCTCTTGGTCTTCAAATCAATTAATTCACAGCTCCAGATCGTCTCTATAGCCAGCCTAATTGAAACAGTCTGCTTTCATCTCCACTCCCACAACTACAAGACGACTTTGGTAGCTAAACCCAGATTGGAAATGTCTATCTGCTTTCTGTGTGTGTAAGAGGCCAAACAAAAACCATCAACCTGATTGCCTCTGAGTTTTAATCCTCTGGATATGATAAATATTAAGTCAGAGGTACTGAGTATCGGAGAGTAAGCCAACATTGTCCATTATCCAGTGGATTGTGCCATTGAGCATCCCATGCTTGTTCCTGGCTCCATTTTGTTTCTTTAAACATTCCGGCTTTTTTGCACAATCGTCCATCATAGCTTGTAGATTAGACACAAAATGAAAATGGATGCATTTCTGCAAGATAACGTTAAACACATGTAAAAATTAAAAGACAGCTGAATACCTCCTTCATTCCTTTAATCTTCTGCATGTACTGGAACATTTGTTTTATATAAAGGTTATATTACAAAAATACTGGACTTGGGGCAAAAATCAAATCTAAAAGAATGTAAACTAAAGTCTGGAGATCTCTAAAGCACAGAGTGAATAGATATTGGAGAAATATTTGAAGTAACAGAATGTGGACTTTGCCCAGTTAATGTTAGAAGTATCCCAAATGACAGCAGGGGAGTCAGTTTGGTTGTCATACAAAGCTGCAGAGAGAGCTGGAGATGAACAGAAAGTACTGAAAATCTGGCCCTGAGACAATAAATGGAAGTGCTAAGTGGAGAAGAGTGAGCACTGATGAAGGAAGTTAGAAACAGAGAAGTGCAGAATAAGGGTTGTCATACCAGATCCACTTCTAATGGTGTTTACACTGTCAGATGCAAAATAAATGTGAATATTTCTTCTCTGGTGTATACTAGCCATATTGTAAAAGCATGTTACGGATTCATAGAAGGAGAAGAACATCTGAATAAAAGGATATGCAAGTTGGATTCTGACTATGGAGATTCAGTGCTTCATTTAGGCAGTTCCCATCCGACAGCTCCGCTCTGCTTTCACTGCCTGTTGTGAACAGGGATCTTTTTTCTTGCTGTTTATTTCTTTAACAAAGTAACTAAGATAATGCCATCAACTGCTTGGGAGTGCCGCCCGGAACAGTTTGATTTTCTTACTCTCCAAGGGGAAAAAACCCCAACCCATGTTCAGACACAGTTCTGGGAATCTTCTGCATATTGCATTCATGTAGAAGCTGCAGTTTCATCCTGTGTAACCAAGGACAGTTTTCAAGCACTGCTGCTAGCGATGCAGTAGGCTGGCTGTTTCCCTCCACAGACAGAAATCTGTCCCATTTCCTGCTGAGGATTCTGGGCAGGGTTGTCCGATAGGTAATTTCCTGCAGTAAACATCACAATAATTAAAGTCATCGTTCCAGAGCACTGAACTTTCAGTGTTTTATTACTGAAATCTCAGAAATCATACGAGAAGCCACTGCAGTCAGATGTGCCTATTGTTATTAATTTCAGTTGTACTAAGGCAAATATATAGTGTGAAAAATGAGAAACTAGATGGTCCTCTATTTGTAGCCATTTATATTACTAACATGCCCTTAAAATGTATGTGCAAGAGCAAGCATGCAGCTCAAGACCAAAGAGGGTAATCCAAGAAGAACAGTTAAAACCCCATTTCAAAAGACCCCCTCAACATTGCTTTTTTTGTGCTTCTCGTATTTATGAAGGAGTTTGTTTATTTTTATTAAGGAGCAGGTTTGTAAGTCTGTGTTTAGAAAACTCCTCACATTACAATCAGTAAGGTCTAGTGTAATAGATAACATTGAAATGAACATAATATTTAAATTAGCAAAATTCAGAAGCGTGGTGATGTTGAGAATGCACAATGAGGAGCCCTGCAAGAAGGCTCAGGGAGACTCCATTCAGATTATCTGCCCTGGCTTATAGAGGGCAATATTTTTTCGATACTTCTATTTTCTGATGGGTCAGAAGCAGAGAATTTGAGGGAGAATGTTCCACTTAAAATTAGTGCAAGTGGGAAGAGACATTTTTGAGGTGTGTTCCTTTTACATTTACTGTATCTCTGCAGTGTATAAAGTGATCTACTTACAGTGCCGGGATGTGTTTGGAATAAACAGTGGAGTGCTATATTTCACTGTAAAGTCTGTCTATAGAAAGTGCTGGCTCTCAGATCAGCTGTTTACATTTTTCTGAAGAAGCTCCCATCTGTTACATCAAACTTGTTAATATAGGTCTACAGCATACAATAACATTAATGCTGTAAGTATCCAAATGGAATGTCAGAGTCCAGTCGCAGATACCAAATTCAAATGTGGCAGTGTCCTGAATCCACCTCTTTTACTAACAGGCCATTTAATAATCCATGTAAGTATCTATAGATGTCTAAGTCTTTGAAGGTCTGTGAGGGGCCAGATGTACAAATGCAGTTACAACATCAAATCCTCACAAAAGCTTTTCCACCACACTAACATGACCACATAAAATTTGGCCTCGTTTTTTTTTGGCTTCACAGCTACAGTACTGTCAAGACCTATTTAGATTGAAAATAGGCTTGGTAAGGGATGTCTCTGAGCTTCATGCTGTTCCATTGAAGTTAAAGGCGAAGCGATAACATAGATAGAGATATACCTCACTTCCATGCATACTTTGCCCCTTGTTTAAAAAAACCCCAGCAAAACAAAAGAACCCCAACCCATAAACTTTATGATTTGTTTCTTTTTTGTTCTGGTTTGCATTGTTTCAATTTAAAACGTAACTGAGTCCTTGATATTTTTGTTTATTCCTATGAGCTACTATAACTTATTATTATAGTGGCCATCTGACTAGAATGAAGATGTATGCCCCTGTTTTGATCCTTGTAATGATGGAGGGTGAAATGTAAGTTTGTTATATTACCTTTCTTGTTTCTAGTCTTTTGTATCCATGGTTTTTTAATTTACATTGCATTGTGAATGAAAACCCTTATCTTCTGTTATGTTTTTTTCCTGCCACTCAAATTTTGCATCAACACAAAAGGTTTGTTCTTCAGTTCGTGTTCAGTATTTGGTCACGTTTGTTATGAGGTGTATATAGAATACACAGATCACATACATAAAATACCATTTCTCACTGCGTTTTACTTGAGATCTTATTATTAAGGGCTATTTTTTAGTGGACAGAAATCCAGTCTATGCATAAAACTGCATTCAAATGAGCTTTGCACATCTAATCATATCTATTTTTATTCCCAAATGCTCAGTGATCACCAGTAATTTCAAGTACAATGGTTATAAATCATATTACTCATAAACACAATGAAACGGGCTAAATAGGTCCATGCAGAGGGTTAGTAGTCCAATAATAATTAAAATAATCCTCTCCAATTCAGTAATACCTTTGCCCACCTGCCTTCATCCAGCCCCCAACACCACCCTCAGTACTCCTTAAAAAAATACTCATATTAAAGACAATCTTGTGTAACAGATTAACATATCTGGAACATTACTCAGATTTTTGGGCAGTGGCAGTCTGAACATGTTCCGAAGTTAAGCTTTTTTTTTCTCGACAGCGTCCTGCTGTTAACTCTGGACTTTGTTTAACTCATAACTGGAAAGCGCTGCCTGTGGTATCACGGGGAGGGTTATGTCTGCATTGGAGGGGCTCTACTGAACAGAAATACCCAATGTGTTAAGGGGCTTACACAGATAAACTCGGTATTGTGAGCACTGAAATGTCACACTCGCTTTCAGATTTGAATGGCCACAATACCTATTTGCTAGACTGGTTTAGTCACGATAGGGGATTACACAGATAGGGATGCACGAGTGGATGTGCAAGAGAGACGTTAGAAATGCAGGATTTTTTCTCTTCAAAAAATGAGGTGATGTAATGTGTCTGGGTCAGAAACAGTAACGTAATCATCCAAGCACAAGACTGGAAGGTAGGAAGCCTTTTATTTTGTTCTCTTCTTTATCTCATCCTGACTCCTTTTCATGATAGGTTTTCCTCACTTGTAAAGTAGGAATCGTGCCAGTGAGATTTGTGATGGAAAGTGTTTGGGGCACCACTTGTTATTGTCTAAGTATGATACAACCTTCAATTTATTGTCCCTGTTTTTTTAAGTGACCAGACGTAGAAACAAAATAACTCTCTGCTCTAAATGGAATTTAATATATGAGTCCCATTTTTTTTAGGTAACAGATTTCATCTTGTCCGTTGGTAAAATAATTGCCCTCTGTAAAGAACCAGTAAGTAAACAGCCAAGCAATTTTTGCTAGTACATACCGTAATTCCCATTTTTAAAATTACCTAATAAAGATTGCCTTTTAAATAGAGCTATTTGGGTATATCAGGGGCATGTTGTACTAAATAAAAAGAGGGGGAAAAAAAAATCCTTGTGTCATTTGAAAGAGACCATTTAGCCTCTGAACATATTTGCTCCACACTAAATAATAGATGTAATTCTCGAATAAATAGAACATGGTCTATAGCCTTCTATTGGAAACTGTTTTGTTCTGAATACTTCACCCACTCCATCCACCTGCCCCAAAACAATAAACAGATTTGGCTAGTATGGGTTGTAAGTAAATTTTAGGAGTGTCATATAAATTATTAATTTAATAAAGTTAATATTTAAATAACTTTTTAATCATTAGCAAAAGTGGAAAGTTCAGAGTTAAGATATTCTTCTTCCTCCCCATGAAAATAAACATTAACAAATCAGTCTAATTCCTATGCAGAATGTTGGTTACACTGATTTGGAAAGTTAACGGTCGTAGATGGATGTGAAGATATTAATCTTGGCAAAGTATTCAGGTTACTTTCATGCCTTTGCAAACATTGTCCGAAAGTGTTATTGGCAGGTTAGTATCTGCAGTAGGAATTATTAGTGTTATTATTATTAGCGTATGGATATACTCATCACTGAGTTAACCGAGAGCTTTCCCATGTGTTTTCTCATCCTGTTAGCTGGAGAAAGAGTGAAGGCCACTGTGGTTTTTAGACAGGTCTTGTTGAGCATGGTTATTTTTGGAACAGGGGAGTCGAATCAATGAATAGTGCATGTATGGAAGAAGGCAGTAAGGTTGGTGATGCAAATCTATTCCAAGACTGGCCATTCCACTGCTAGTGCCCTGGAAGATCCTTCTGCTTTGATAAATCTGGTGGTCAGCTGCTCTCTGCTGCTTAGCTTCCTGGTAGCAGCATCCGTGTCTGGAGTAGTGCTCCTTGGCATCCCTCTCCTTTCTCTCCCCTCTGTCCTGAAACAGTGAGAGCTGGGCTTCAGCTACTTTGTTAAGTATTGGTTCTTCTCTGCTGGTAACAGACAACCAGTTATAACAGTGATACATGTACTTGTTGGGGAACCGTTAGCATGTTACTTTTGTTCTAAACACAGTGATTTGCCCAAAGTGGGAAGCGTGAGCGTGGTAGCCGTGTTTCTAGCTGTTGGCTGAACGTTAACTGCTGGGCTTGTGATAAGCATATGCGATTCAGGCTAGTTTGCTACACAGTAGTGCTTTGTTTTAAAGCAAGACTCTTACACTTACCTAATGGGTGATTTTTGCCTGAAGAAAGAGGAGAAGCTTAAAATTGCAAAATCTGATTCTTGAGGTACTGCAGCTTCCTTGTTCCCTTGGTCTTGGAAGGTGATTGTGTGGATGTGCTGGTATTCTTTCATGTAACTCCACTGGTATCCTGTGATTTCTTTAGTGAACTTCCCAGGTTTTATTTGGCAAACACACTAAGATACATTACTTAACTTTCTATGCATAGAATGGAAGGTGTTAGTCTAAGCTATTCTTTTGTGGGAGAGACAAGCCAATATATCTTTCGTTCCCGTTGACTGTTTTAACTGTGCAAGAAGCATCACTTTAATTTTGTGTTAACCAGTTTTCAGTTTGGAAGAGCTATTTGAAATACCACTTCACAGCTACTTCAGCGCTTCAAGATCCTATCATGTAGTATAGTGCCAGATTTGTCTGATACGTGCAAATATGCATAGAAAAATCAAGCATTTTTGGATCCCTAAATCTGATCGCTGGGTTGAGACAGAAAATAATACAAGCTTTTTAAAGGTTTTTAAAAGGTATTTCAGCCACAGTCAGATTCGTTTTCACTGGGATTCAGAGATATCTCTACTGTGTAATAAGCAGTGAGTTAAATTCATTCTTGAACCTCATTGATTGCACCACAGGTTAGTTTGATCCACAGCTATCCCTTCACTTTTGCTGGTTAATTTTCAGCTAAAAACATAGAGTCCCTTTTGGATTGTTTCCTTCAGATCTTAATCTGTCCAAAGTTTGTATTTGTTCTATAAAATATGAGGCATTCTTGTAATGGGGGATCTGCCTGCTTGCAGTGTAGCTCCCGACATGGTTTTAATCCAAATACTATATATTGATGTATCTCAACAAGGTTTTTACTAAATCAACTGTCCTCAAAGCAGGATGAATGTTAGAACTAAAAACATGCTACCGATCTGAGTATCTCAGTCTCCTTCATTAATATAATAGTTATTTTTGTAATAATCTTAATTTTTAATTAGACTCATTCTTGTTATTTGCTTTCTATGTATCAATTTTCACATATTAATCATTACAGAAAATAATACTGTATCTGTAATGAATGATAGAAATTATAGGATAAAATAAAGGAAAAAGTGATGTGATCTTTGGAGACGTATTTTGGGTGTCATATTTAGTACTATTTCAGGTGTGTACTTTTTTCTAATTCTCCTTATATTTAGACTAGAGGAACCTAATGCAGCATGAAGGAGCTGTTTTGTGTCCAGAAGTCACTGCAAAGTGGTAACTATTGAATATTTAATGTTCCCCACTGAGTATAACTGGGGAAAGAGACATTTTCTAAGAGATTCTGTCAATTGTTTTGTTTTGTGGGTGTTTTCCTAGAGGAAATGTGAACTGTTTCTCTATTGCGAGGCAGTTTAGGGTACACCATGTAAGTGTTGTACATGTATCAGAATAATATTGAAAAACTCAGTGAAGTACAAGAAGAAAAAGAATGTGAAATAGGCTCAATTTTGTTTTGTTTTTGGTTTTCTTTCACAATAAAAATGTTCTTGAATGTTACTTGACAAATAGCAACTGAAGATGCTGAGAAAAGCTTTGGAACTGGTATTTTGTCAGGGATTGTGATAAACAGTAAGGGTCCTTTGTAATAATGGTGTTTAAAAAAGTCTTAGCATCTGTCTAAACTACCTCATTATTAACGGATTTATAGATGTATTGACAAATTATTCAGCAGAAGAAATATATATGTATATATATAAAAGAAAACATATTGTTTGCAAACAACATTTCTTGCCTTTTGGTGGACTTTTCCTTCTTAACTGGGGTATCGTGAGCTTCAGAGGCAGCTGGAAGCAACTTGTCCTGGGAGGCCATCATCCTTCCTTCACGCTGATACATTCACCTGGCAGATGAAATCAGAAAAACATATTTCTGTTAGATGTCAATGTTTCACTTGATCAAGAGCTAGAGTTAGGGTTAAAGTAGAAACCTTTCGTGCCCCCCCCCGAAAAGTTACTGTACCTGCTTGTTTCAAGGGTATGTGGTAAAAAAAAGCCAGCTGTATCTAAAGTGGCTGAAATAATTTGGAAGTTAAGAAGGATGCAAATAGACAAAATCCCTTCCTTCGCCCCTTCCAAAGTAATTAGAATTGCACCATGACTACTTACAGGCAATTTCATATGGGCTTTATTCAGGTAAGGTTGAAGGTTTTTCTTTTACTTGGCCCTTACAGATGGCTGCTGGTGTAGGTTTGGTTCACTTTGTAAATAGGAGGAGGATGAAAAATAATATACTTTTCCTCATAACTAAGGGCTAAAGTCAAAAATCTCCTTTCCAGTGGTAATTTCTGAACATCAGTGCACCAAAATGGCTATAGCTACAGCTAGGTAAGCGGGATCCCTGCTCAGAGCTGCTTTCCAGCTCTTCCAGGAATACTTGAATCTGATTTGACTGAGCAATTCTCCTTTGGTACCACCTGCTGCACATATGCACTGAGCATCCTTCCCTGGGGCTTCCAGCTAGCATTGTGTATGTACATGCTGGGAAGGCTGCACAATCCATGGGTACATTGCCAACTTACCTGCCTCATAAAAAGTGTCCTGAAAACACTCATAAAGTCAAAGAAACGTCTTACTTTGTCTTTTGGGTCTGGTAAAATACAAAAGGGTTGAGGAAGATTGGCTGTGTGCTTTATTGCAGTTGTCTCCACTGTGAGACTTCAGCAATTAAGAAAGCCACCTTTTCCTTCAGCTGGATGTGTGCTGAGGCTTCCAGAGGAAGATGTGAAATCAAAAGTGAAAAGAAGGATGGGCATTATCCCTAATTCTGCATCTTTGCTTAACCAGTGTATTTATAAGCTAGCCTTTAACTGCTTCATCAGATACATTTTAGAGGTTTCTCTACATGTCTTCAATTCTTCCTTATTTTCCGTAGCATTAGGTATAGTTAGAAATACATCTATTACTTATACACTGTTCTCTTATGTGTCAAACAGAATTTGTAAGTCATTTGTGTGAGCAGTACACAGTAAACCATTTTCACACAGTGTACTAAATATTAAATATACAGCATAACGTGCTAATAAAATGTTGCTAATGTAAGTAGGCCACCTAAATTAGAGGCTAAGCCAGCTCTATGATTAACTGTCTCATTTCTTCAGTTGCAACTTTGGAAGGCTTCGGTAGGCAGAAAAAAAAGTGTAGTACATAAATATTGGCAAAATTGCTAAGACCTAAACCCAAGAAAAAAACCCAAATTATGTTGGACCATTATAGCATTTAAGAGTAGATTAATAAATATATTATTCGATGCCACATTTGTGTGCCTTTGTAGCAATGATGAGGGAATGGCAGTATATGAATACCTTGTTAAATATTACCATAATGCTCTTGTGAAGACTTCTGCTTGTGTGCAGAACTTTAGAATAGGTTTTTAGTGGCATGTCTCATGTGCACAACTTCAGCATATATGTATATGTCTTTATTAATCTAGGGCTTCAAAAGCAATGCGATAGAATCATTTCCAAAGAAAAGGTAGTTAAGAAAAATTGCCTGAGATTCACAGTGACATTTCTGCTGTGCTGCTGCTGCTGCTGATGTAACTTTTTCCTGCATGGTAATGACTGTATGCTGGCCTGAGGTTACTGAGGATGAGATGGCATTGTTTTACACTACTGAATGCTGGAGACTTGTGTTAAAAGGTTATGTGCTTTTATGTTAAAAAGGCGATGTGCTAACTTCAGCACTATAAAAATGTCACTGTTTTTTATCCAGCAAGGACCTTCCCTCGATTTCAGCACATCAGTGGGGAAAGCTGCATCGTATCAGCACTGGGTTAGGCAGAACGATGTGTCAGAAGGAGGCAGAACATAAAGATGGACTCAGCTGGAGGTCAGGCCTAGAAGAGCATCTCATTGGATCATCAGGGGTTGGTGCAATGACTGTTTTATTTGCAGCACAGGCAAGGTTTACTTCAGCTGGGTAGCTTTATTCAATAAAGAAAATGGGATTGTACCTGGGACTGTTTTATCCTTCACTGTAGAATTTCTGTCTGGAGCTTTCCCCAGGTTCTGCCTCTGAATCTAGCATCTTCCTAGCAGATGTGCAGAAACTGGAGAAGGTGACTGTGCCTCACAGGAATCTCATTTTCGCTCAGTTGCAAGTCAGAAACAGCCAGCTCATTCACTAGTGAATATGTGAATACAGGATCTTTATACTAACCCTTTTATTTCTGTATTTAAAATTCTAGCAGGGCTCAGGGAGAGGAAGGTATTTTGGGGTTAATAAGAAATGCACATTCTTCAAAACAACCCCATCTCCAGAAAACCAAAGAAAAAGTCCACAGCCTTATAAAATATCTGGTTTGTGTCCTAAAATAAAGCATGTATTTCATGCTCTAAAAGTCTGAGGTTTGTAGCAGAAAATGATTAAGTAAATAATTCAGAATTTGTTGTGTTTACTTGTTAATAATTAAGCAGGTTAGTCTGTGTGTTTTTTATAGACAGGGAGCTTTACTTATTTATTTTTATTTACTTGGCTCCTGTTCCGATTTTTAAATTCTGAGAAGTTTCTGCCAAGGAAAAGATCATGAGAGGAAAGGCATCAAGGAGTTAAGTGTTGCACAGGAAGCAAAGCCTGTAGGGACATAGTCTCTAGCGAGAGTGGAGAACTGTCAACTCTCGCTTGGCTTCTGCATTCCCCCAGATGAGTCTCTATTGCTTTGAGGGAATTAAATCTTAAAGGTGATAATGATTTTTTGGACAAAAGCATCACCTTTGATTCATACTTTGTGATGCCACTGACCAGGGATAGGAGAGTCTGTCGTTGTTCCGAGGTGACATTTGCTTCATTTCAGTCACAGGGAAGTTTCAGCCTTGTTCTGTTTCAGAAATAGAACAGCCATTTGAAAGAAAAAGAGCTCAGTTAACAGAGACACCATGTATCTGTTTTCTTGTTGTGTGAGTTACAGTCTGGTGAAAGGGTGTAAGCTCATGGCTGTAAAGTCTGAAATCTTTTTTGTCATTTGAGGAGGTACAGAGAGGCCAACCGCAGTGTGAGCTGCTCTCCTAGGCATATTCAGATCCATCCACTGTGAGATTGCACCCTGCGGCTGGTGATAGTTTACTCCCAAGTAGATCAGCCAGGGCATCCTTGCTTTCCATGGTAATGAACAGGCCAGTAGTTTCCCGGGTTCCCCTTGCATGTTAGTAGCTGTCTCTTGAGTAAAGAACATGGACGATCAGCAAAATAATTCTGTGTTTTGTATCCAGTAATTTTTGGTTGCTGTTTACGTAGCCTAGACTTGAAACAGAGAAGAGATTTGGGTTTTGGTTTGTTTTTTTCCCTCCCCTGGCAGGCAATGATCCACCCCACTGCCAATCACATTCCCTCCCTGGCTTAAGCAAAGTCATTGCCTAATTTTTTTCAGCTTTTGAACTGCTCCTTTGGTCTTGGCAGAGTAAGATATCATTTGATATTTTCACTCACCTTTTCCAAAGGGGAATGAAAGCACAGGGTAGTGAGAAAAGTCAGTTGAAATGATTGGCATTAAAAGACAAAAGCTGCTGAAATGTGAGAGTGATCTTTGGACTGTATATTAAAAATTAAAGATTTAAAAAGACTGTTTATGTGAGAATTAATAGCCTGATTTTGTTGACAGTTGAAGTCTTCATCTGTTACCATGGCATGTTTTAATTCTCTGTCTGCATTGGTATTTCCTTCTGAAGAAATACTCAGGCTAGTTGCTACTACTTCTAGTATTAAAAATACCATTTGCTTAGAATCACAGAATGGTTTTGGTTTGAAGGGACCTTAAAGCTCATCCAGCTCCAACCCCCTGCCATGGGCTGGGGCACGTTCCACTAGACCAGGTTGCTCCAAGTCCCATCCAATCTGGCCTTGAACACTGCCAGGGATGGGGCAGCCGCAGCTTCTCTGAGCACTCTGTGCCAGCGCCTCAGCACCCTCACAGGGAAGAACTTCTGCCTAAGAGCTCATCTCAATCTCCCCTCTGGCAGGTTAAAGCCATTCTCCCTTGTCCTGTCCCTGCAGGCCCTTGTCCAAAGTCCCTCTTCAGGTTCCTTGTAGCCCCTTTAGGCACTGGAGCTGCTCTTCCATGTGAGATAAATATGGGCAGGTAGTACTTTTCAAATAGAATTTAGAAGTGCACATGTACAAAGCTTCCTTTTCTGCAAAAGAACCAATTCATATCCAGTTCGTTATCTTATACTTGCAGGCCAGGTTGAGGTCTGCGCTAGGCAGTTCCCTTCAGAAATTCTCCAGAATCTGTCTTCATCATGGAGTATTAAGCTAGTCATTTGATTTATTCCCCTTTTCCCAGCAGACAAAGTTTGTCTCTTGAAACAACAAACTCTAGTTCTTAGTGGACCAAGTTCCGTATCACAGAAATACTGCTACAGTCAATAGGAGTTGATCTGTGGTTGTAAGTCCAAGGAAAGAGGTTGAACCAGCCACAAAACCTGACCACTCAACGTGGTCCCCCTGCTTGAGGCTGAGGGGTAGGTGATGAGCCTGTGTGAGTCGATCTGTTCTGATGCCAGAAGGACTGTCCTGGAAATGAGAGGACTTCAGGCTCTAACCCTGCCATATTGGACTTCTCCATAAGCATTGAATTCACACACAAGTTCGGGTTGTTTGTTTTTACAAAGAGCGTTGCTGTGATGCATTGTCCATTTTGCTAAGGACATTCTTTACCCAATGTTCGTGCCAGGTTGACTGAGTCTCAAAAGAGACCAAGAGATTTGATGGTAGTCTCACAGTGAATCATTGTCTGAAATCCTTTTGGCTCCTATAGTCTTAATAATAATCAACAGTGATTCCTTTCATCCACCTGCTACCAGAGTTTCCTTTGTGTGTATAATGGCTGCTTTTGGAAGGAATTGAACTGGAGTGACGCTGATAGAATTTATCTTACTCTTTGAATTTTGTTCTTTAAATACAGAGTCTTAAAAAGAGAAGATCCTCACAGTTACCATCCTATAATATTTTTTCCACTCACCATGAAAGCTTGATAACCCTGAGAAAAAACGTAAATAAAATTTACATGTTCTTTACATATTCTTGAAGGGAATGTATTTTTCTCGGTTTCACTTCATCTGATGATAGTTCGCTGAATAGCATTTTTTTCATTAGTAGCAAATGTCAAAAGGCCATGGAGCTTATAAGGCATTAACATAAGGAAATGAACAAGTATGTATAGTTCTTTCTTGTTTGCATTTGAACGGCGGTGCAGTATGCTGTCGTTACTGTATAAACAATTGGCATAGCAGACAAGGGTCTTTGATTTAGGACTGTTTAAGCTATCTATTTCTATTTTTGTGGTAGATCTCATTCTGCTTAGATACTTAAAAAAAGCAGCATTAATAAATGTACCTAATTTACTTCATCCTTAAAAGCACGTTTTTCTAGGAAATTACCATGATCTACCTCAAGCCTCTCTGAGGACTGTGATATATTTGTGACTTTGAGGTCAGAACGTCTTTTGTGAGCCTATGCTGTATTCACCTTTGCTTAGTATGTGAGGGGTTTGCTCGCAGGTGGACGAAAAGTGGTTTCCTGAGTTGCATGCATAGTTTTTCACTTCATTCATGTCATATAGATGCATACAACAGAGTATAATACTTGATAGGCTATGATTTGAATCATTAAGAAAGTGTTGATCCAAGTGAAGCCTTTAAATGTAAACATGGAGGTTGGAATTGAAAACAAAAGGAATGGCCGGTAATTTTGGATATAGCATGCTCCAGTAGCTGTCTTGGTCCAACAAATGACCATCTCAAGTGTAAAGCATGATTAATTTGAATCAGACATAAACACAGTTCTAAAAACTATGTGGCAGAAATGTTGTCACTACTTAAACTCAGGCATTCAAAGGTTTAGAAAGGATCAAATATTGTTTGTGCAAATAAAGAACAGTAACAGTTATAGAGGCCCTTGTACTTTCTGGCAAGAATCACAACTGAAAAGGACGGCTGTGTACAAAATTTCACATGCCAGTAGGCCACAGGATTGAAACTGCTACGTTTGACTTGGATTTAATCCTTTGCAGAGCTTGAGGATGTAATGTCTGTGCACTGCCATGGGTCTGACTGATCAGTGGGTATAAAATAGGAAATATTCTCTTTCACCTTGCGATCAGTTTTTCCCATGCTTTTCCCCCACCTTTCATCTCTTCCAGGTTCCACGGTGCCACTCTCGCTTGGTGGGCTCACTTAGCAGAACCATCTCTTACTGCAGCATGTAGTTTACCAGCAAGTACAGAGTGGTTCAGTTGTTAGATGAGTTAGACGTTAGGCAAACAGCACAGTTTCATACCTAATAGTATCGCTTAAATCAAACATATCCTTGTGCAGTACATCTAGCAGCATTTAAAGGTCAAAAACCTATCCTCATTACTCAATATTTTAGATCTTCTGTTTTGCTTTTATTCATTGTCTATGCAGAACTGACAGACTATTCCAGACCGTGGTTGTATAATGTTGGAAAGTGCTAACGGTTGCTGTCCAGCTTGTCTATTCAGGCAGCTGCAGACCTTACGAAAGCTGGAGCCACACAGCCTGAGTTCAAATAAAACAAAACTTCCCTGAAAGCAGTGGAAGCCACCATCAAACAGAGCGTGCTGCATATGCTCAGGACTGACCCACGTAGGCTGCGGGATTGCCATAGGGAAATTTCCACAAATGCTGAAGCTGGGGCATCCTTTGGTTGTGATCATCAGAGGTTGAAAGCACCCAGAAAACAAGAGGAAGGCTGCAGATCTGAAAAGGAATTGTGAGCATGTCTCTGAGAAAGCAAAAGAAGCATCACTGTAGTAGCAAGGAACCGGAGGGAAGTCAAGGCTTGGAAACACTGAGCCTGAAAGCCTGCTGGTGTTACATCTTCTTATCTGAGAAAGGAACACTTTGTGTCCTTTCTTTCTAAATAAGTAAGGGTGCTCCAGAGATCAGTTCCTCTCTGTTACATACTCTGTTCTTACCTGTAACATCAGTGATTAAAGCGCCTTTGTGTTTGCCTTTGTAAACCCCTCACCAGTGAAGGGTTAAAGACTACCGGTCTACCAGCCATACTTGAGCTGGTGTTACCTTTGGACACAGGTTCTGCCTGGAAGGTAAGCACTTGAGAGGGATGAAGGCATCTCGCTGCTCTTGTGAAGAAGCACAAAGCCTCGGCTGGATGTGGACACTGTAATCTAAATGAACCTCCTGTAATGGGAATTGGAAATGGTGCCAATCAGGTCCCTAAACCATATTCTGCACTGGTGGAAGGAGAGTGCCCAAATTTTACTTTCAGACTTCAAAATACTCTTTCCTCAGGTGTTTGGCAGCCAGTTTTGAACATTTTGGTAGTGAGATGTATATGGTACTAAGCCCACTTTCCCTTTTTCTTTCAAAATGCAGCCTATAGAGAGGTTTTCTGAACATTTAGTCGTTTTTTAGTCATCTAGAGTGGAAAGATGTGAAGACTTTATACACAGTTTTTCATTAAAAAAAGAAAATGAAAGAACCTCTTCAAAGTTTTGACCTGTTACAGTACTTTTACCTGGAACTTTTTCCACAAATGCATTTAAATGGCACATGTAAATCGACAGGTTTTGGTTGTGACACCCATTTGTTTTTAATTTCTAACGGGAATGAAACTACACTTACTGGAAAAAAACGAAGTTTGGGGTTGGTTTTTTTGAAGCATGGAGTCTTAGAAATTGCTCCCTATTAATTCGGTGCTCAGCTGTGTAACTTTTCCCTCTAAAGGATGCATATAACATGACATTTCAGATACTGGTACATTTAGCTTATTTGTTTGTCACTTGTGTACTAAATGTGAATGTGTAGGACTTTGTTTTGCCTTCCTTCAGATAGCTATATATTTATATATATACAGCATTCCACCCACTTCCCCTACTGAATGTCTAGCTACTTGACTGTTATGAAAACTCACGGTGTTGTGTGTGCAAATCCCTAAACATAAGCATTTCTTTTCTTTACAGCAGCATAAGAAAGAAGTGTTGAGAGCTGCTCTTAACCCTTTTGGAGTCCGAAGTCAAAAGGTAAAGGCAAACGCCAGTTTTTGGGTTTCTGAAGGTGTTGATTGTAAGCATTTGGAAATGCTATTTCCTTATCACATTTGAACTGAGATTTCCCACAGGAGAAAAGCAGAGATATGGTAAGACGACACAAAACATTATTAGACCTCTTTAAGAGCATCAGCATATCTGGGCATAAATTATCCAGGTAAGTTACAACTGGCAAACTGTGATGATCTATTTTAGTTAATATGAAAACATTGGCATTAAGAGTCAGTGGGGCTTTCACTGGAGTTTAATATTGCTAAGGATTTAATGATTTTTGTCTCACTATAACTTGACAGTTTTTATGATATATAAAGTTTTTTCAAATTACAGTAAGACAAATCCTGTAGCTCTTTTCTCAGGCAAGAGTCCCTCAATGGGAGTTTTGCCTGAGTGAGAACTGAATGAGGTCTAAATAATTAGCAATTAAAATATTCAGTTATTGTGCTACTGTATATAACAAAGCACTGGAGGTATTAAAAATTGCTAATCTCTTCCTTATTAAAATGATAACTGCTAAACATAATACAGTTTTGCATTTTCTATCATTCATTTTTGCAGTTCATTAGTAGAGGTGAAATGTTTGTGACAAATAGTCATTTGAACTTTTGAGGGATTGACTTTGTTTTCCTGACATTTTAGTTAATACTTCTGACTGTGTTGATTTGCAAGCAGAAGTGTTGGTGGAAACCATGGATTTTAGTCAGACAGTAGATAACGTACAGAGAGTGGCTTCTGATAAACCATTTGTGAGTACTTGCAGAAGAAACCAGATGGTAAGCTACTCAGCAGGAGACAGAGCTAGGCAGTTTAGGTATCCAGTTTGTATATGTTTTGATAAGCAGCTTCTTGTGACCAGCTCCAGTAATAGGTTAAGGTTTGTCCGTGGAGTTCGCTGGACAGATAACTTTCAGTGAGACACTAGCATTCAAACACTTCAGCAACAGGTTCAGAAGCAAAGTGGTGAAATCCTTTAGTTGTGCACCCATCTCTGTAAAGTAGCACATGAGCCATTTATTACTATGCTATGTAGTACAGGGGTCAAACTGTGCTCTCATCCTACTTCCCTGCACAAAAGAATAAGAAGGAATAAGATGAGTCTTCTGCTTCCTTTGTCACGCAGCAGCAGCCAGGATGTGTAGAGGGGGAGAATGGTATTTGGTGAGTGGGAAAGCAGTGGTAAGTGAAGGTGGTAATTGGTAGAGGAAGAAGGTGAATTACTGAAAGGATCTGGAGACAGGTGAATTTCCCAAGGGAAGACAACTCCCTCAATTCTGTTTCTCCCATAGCCACTCCCTGGAATAGATTTTGTTGCTGATTATGCCTAAAGGTTTGTTTCTAATCTCTCTGCAGAGCTGTTCTAGGCCTAGGCATTTAATTGTGCCATATAACGTTGTTGACAGTTCAGGCTGTGATTCTGCAAGGGTTTACACATATATTTCACTTACAGCATTATGAGTAATCCTGTTGAAGTAGATGAGATTAATTGCAGGACATAAAGTTAAGCATGTATATTAGTCTTTGTAGTAAAAGAGGTGTAGTCTCATTTCTTTATTTATTTTCAGTGTGGGTGATTCTTTTTAAAAATACATAAACACATGGGATTTTCCACCAATTTTGTGGCAATTAAAGAGGAGGTAGATGGTAACAAAAGAAGCTTTTCTGCTTGTTACCAAAATCCACACTTTTGTCAGGTTCTCAGCTGTAAAGTGTGAGAAAGAATAGGCTGCCATCATTTTCCTTTTTACATGCACAGTTAAACCAGCCAGAATGAGATGATCGTATAATTTATTATAGAGGAGTGAACAGGACAGAAATCAAACAGGAAGGCATGTGTGCTTGTGTGGACACGTGTTTATAATTTCATCAGATTGGTGCACACCTCATACATTTAATGATAAGATATGCAGATTGTTCTGGAGCCAGCAGCAGTACTTCCACCTGAATGTCAGAACTGACAGAGATTTTTAAATCAAATCTCAACAACTTGTATTCTAAAGCATCTATTCCTAAGATACAACCACCAACTACAGACGAATAAGCGCAGAATTGTTTTCCTACTTTCCTTCATGCAGTCTTCCCTCCTTTATTGTTTACCTCCAGGGAGAAACAGGGTTGCAAGATTAGGTGTAGATTCTGGGTGTAACTATGGGTAACAGTGCTGGGAAGCACTGTGCACAAAGCACAGAAATGCACATTGAAGATGGGGAGACTTGCAAAATGAGATTTACCAGGGAAGGTATTTTCACATCATACCTTCCATATCTGTGAAGTAATGGGTAGTGCAGACTCTTCTCTTCAACTGCTTTCTCTCCCTTTGTTTTTATTTTTATTGCATTTGTGTCCTTAGATCAGAATGGGGTAGTAGAAGCCTGTGGATACAGTGGAGAGTTTGGATGATAGCTTTTTTTCTTGAGATTGAGAACCATAATTCCTCAAGGCTGCGGATGTTTAGCTGCTGGGGTTTTGGTTTTGAGTGTACATACAGTCAGGGGAGAAAGGGTGTCACTGAAAATACAGCTTGGGATTTGAATATTAAATGTGTTTATTTTTGGAATCCTTGTTCAGTGCCCATTACCTATAAAGTGATAATCCTGTGTATTTTCTCCAGATTTGGTTCTTCCTTCTCTTTCTGTGAATGCATGCAAATAACTATGTCCCAACTCTTCATCTGAAGTTTTCCTAGGGCTTTTTGTGTTCTTGTTGTTTTTGGTGTGTATACTCATTAACCAGAAAGACATCAAGGCTGAAAACATTTAACAAAGCCTAACAATTTAAGCATTCTTCTATCTGTGCATGAGTCTATGTGTGTGTATGAGAGAGAGCTGCGATTAGAGATTATGAAAGATTGGTTCTTGGTTTGATTACAAGCCTAGTTGTGTAAATTGGCTTTCTGCATTTCATTATATCACTTGGTCATTGTGTTCTAATAAATCCTCCTGTGTGACAGATGCCAATTTCTGGTTAGTTGCTTTAGTTGGTACCAGTCTCTTCCAGGTGGGATTGTACTTCCTGCACTTAAATAAGAGCAGTGTTTTTGTTTTCCTACAAAATGAGAAAATGGATTTATATGTGTTTGTGATTAGAAAGATATGACCTGTCCATACAATGTAGTAAGTCCCACAATACGTGCTCGTGGACCTGCTTCCCATAGCTTTCAGGGTCCCCAGAAGTACTCTGTGGAAAAGGACTTCCAAAAACTCAAGGGTTACTACTTGGGCGGATTTAGGCCACTGCAGAACATTTTGTTTACGACAACTAATTCTAGGGCTTACTTTGGTGTTGTGGCTACTTAACTCCTACCCACTCAAACAGAGGCACTTCAAAATAATTAAAGTAAATGAATAATCCACACACAGAGCAAAGCCTTTCAGAGGGGAAGTGAGTTTATTGATAGAAGGAATTTGCCTTTTTTTGGCTAAATAGTTCCTTTCAAGGTCTTCTTAAATAAGCAGCATATGCTTTTGTTGGAAAATAAAAAATAAAACTGAGTCTTTGTCATTTCTGCCATGGCTGATGGAGTTTAATCATTGAGAGCTAGAAAAAATCAGATAGAATTTGTTTCTTCAAGCTGATGCCCAGGCAATAGTGTATTGCCTCTCTGCAAAATGCTAACTGATGTAGCACTGAGAGAAATACAGTGGGTGTTGTGGCACGTTCACCTATAATGCACTGCTTTAAAAGAATCTGAAAGAACTTTCGAAGAATTTCTGGAGCTTTCTGGGGACTACGGGATAAACGCACCAATGGATGGGAAACAGCTGTGATGACTTTGATTTTTCCCTGGTTGGCTATAGGGATGCTCATGGTTTAGTCTTTCACCTGCATGGATGCACCTTAACCATATGCTCCAGTATGAACTCCGTGGCTGTAGCTATGAACATTGATACTTGCCAGTTGGCATTAGAATTGTTTGCTTGCTGCTGTGTGGGGAATAATTGCCTATAACCAATTAATCTTACCGTAAGCTATATGTATATATATACATATATGTATATATTTGATAAATGGTGATGTTTGAATTTGTCATACTCTGTCAACATTAAGCTTAACAGAAAATCTCCGCTTCTGCTCAAGCCTCACTTAAATGCAAACTCCAATAGAGGAAATTTAGCTTCTTTCTTATGTTGACATTGTGTTGTGTGGTTTTTCTGTGCTGAGTTTGATTCCAGGCATGCAGCAGCATACCAGAGGGAGAGGCAACCAGCAACGCAGGCTGCAGTGCTGCTGCTCTACTTGCTATGAATAATAGCCCACTGGGCTAGTTAATCATTACTCTTAACTTTTCCCTGGTCCTTTGTAGCTGATTGTTGCCCAGGGGACATGGGTTACCGGAGTCTGGCTGCCAACACAAAGTTCAGTATTGTGCATGAGTGTGTGTTTAGTTTACCTGCATATGTATGCATTGTGTTGTTCAGGAGATATTGTAGTAAAACTAACCATGCAAAGCCAGTGTGCCTATTTTTCTGTATAAAAGTGGGGGAGGTAATGTTTTACCCTCTCTTCTTTGCCAGTTTTGAAAATGAACGTGAAAGTATTGGTCTCTAATCCACACACTGGCACAACCGGTTTCCTTGTTCAGGACTTGAAGAGTGGAGTTTCAGGATGCTAAAATTCTGTTTCTTAGAGCACATGCCTGAATCATGTGGCCAGTGATTCATGTTAATTTGCCAGGGGCCATGATCTGACACCTCTTCTATGACAAAGACAACATTCCTGTCCACTGGGAGTGAAAAAATACTGGCAAGGAATAGATGCCAGTGAAGTCTTTGAGATTCAAAAGATGGTATTTAACCGCCACGGTTTTTGCTCATGTGTGTGTAGCTATATTGATTGCCAGGGTGTAAGCAAAGAAGAAACTTGCCTTTCAGTCATTCTGAAATTCGTATTCATCTTAAGTGCAGAACATCTGGTAATACCTGGAGGATGTGGTGCTGATGACACTTGGCATTTTTGCCACATGGGACAAAATCTGGTATTAAATTCTTTCCTCTCTGCCAGCAAGTCGCTTTACCTTCATTTGAAAGAATAAATAGCAATTTTGCTGTCTAGATGTCAATATTCAGGTGGCCAGACTGATTAAAGGGCTGATCTTTAATATCTCTGGTGTTTGTTTTGGGAAGGTTAATTTTCTTCAATGGATAGCTCAGGACAGTGAAATTTTTTGCTCTTTCTCCTGGTCAGATTTCTATTCTGTTGTCTTTTTTAAACCCAGTAGGTACTTGGCTTCTGTGTTTTCCCATATAAGTCAAACTTGAGTTGACAAGAGAATAACTGTAAAAGGGAGGATTAAAGCCTCCATCTGGTGGTACAACTTTTTAACATCAAAACATTGTGTGTTGCATAGTTCAATAGATACATCATTCACTGAGTAGTACTCTGAAATCTTTTTCCCCTTCTCTCCTTACCTCTTCACTTTATTACTCTCTTTTTATTCCTCTGTCTCTTTCTCCCTCACTGTATCCATATCTCCCTTTCTCTTTCCCTATCCCCTCTTTCTATAGGTGGATGTCTGTTTTCCTGTTAGAGCTGAATCAGACATTGCTATGGTGAGATTGTGGTGATGCTCCTGAGCACCTTCCGTGCACCTTTTTCATTTTGTAAACCATCCAGTCAAAACCAGAGTGTCAGAGTAACCTTTCTGCATAACTCAGTGTTGCCAGCACTACAGGTCATTAAAAGACCAACCCCCTCTTCCTCCAGCAGCAGCAAATGAAATAGCAGACAATAAAATGAGGGACAGCAAGAAGTCAGCAGCAGTGTGAGCTGGACCATTTACATGGCACCACAACATTTTAGTGCCAAGTGGATGAGGTAGACCATTCTGACTCCGAAAAACAGCTTTGAGGCCATATTAGCTATTCCCTTTGGTTGTTTTGAATCAAACTTGTATCATTTTTACTTATATTAATAGGACTTTGGGGATTATACAAGTCTCTGCCTTCAGAAGGCATATCTTAAGGATGGCAGAGAGAATTCGTGGAAGTAGGCAGAGGCTCTTCTGAGAGACAAGCAGCTGAAAACTTATATTTTTTTCTGGCAAGAAATCAATATTGAAGAAAACAGTAAAGAAGCAAAAAACATTACTGCTCAGTCACTCATGGAGTATTTTATTTTCCTAAGGAATTTTCCTTTAATTTTGTTATAATCTGAATTATGGTCATTTGCAGGACTTTGATCGGAAACTTCTTCCTTCCTCTGAATTATAGCATCTTTACAATAATGTTTATAGGCACATTTGAACATTCTTTATGAGATGGGATTGCCCCAAGATCTCAGTATCTGTGTCTAAGAGCTCTCATGTAAGTTATGTTGGAACAATTTTATCGGTATGTAGCTAAAACACAATGTTCCAGTCCCACCTGCTTGGCCGGGCTATAAAAGTGAAATGAGCCAGTTCAATATAAGCTTTAAGCCTCCTTGAGGTTCCAGAGGCCACCAAACTGTATGTCTCTTCAGGTAATCTCCTCCACCAAGACCGGAGTCTCTCATCATTACTTTAGAGGTCATCAAGGGAGAATGAGAGTCTTTCTGTCTGCTGGGATGTTATACTGCAGCAGAGATTCAGTTCATTTAGGGGTGACTGAACCTCCCTAGGTCTTGGGAAAAGCCTGAATTTTACTGGAGCAAATTCTGGATATTTGAGAAATAGCTTTTCTTTGATTGTTTTGCAATTTTAAATATGCTTATCTTCTCAAGGTTCTCTGTTACAATTGTTGAATCTGAGCAGGGATTTACTTGGAGGCAACACTGTAATGGGAAAACCCTAGTTATTATCCAGACTGATCCAAGTAACAAAGCCCATCTTCCTCCCAGTCTCTTCAGAAAAGCATTTGTGTGTGTGGGTTGTTTCCAACCAGTTGTCTGAGGTGGAGGGGAACTGCACAGATTTTCACAGTAATGCCCACATCCATCTTTCTCTCAGGGAGATCTGCTTCCTGTAGTTTGGAGATCTGCCTGTGGATTTTTGAGCAGAGAGTTACACATGTATGTACACTGAACATCAGTGGCCTGCAGGTAATCCCATTGTCTCTCGCACTGTGCTTTAGTAAAATAGGCTAATGTTCAGTTACCTAAGCCTTATGGCACTAACTCGAAGGCAGCAGCAGGTGAGAAATAACTTGAATATGCCCTCTCCTGATGGTGGCCAGTTGTATTAAGTGCTCTTTTTCGTTCTCCAGTTAGATTTTCCAGAAAGTGTCCTTCAAATTAGGAGTTGTTTAAATTATCCTGCTCCTCAGAGTCATTCTGTAGTATTTTAAGTCATTAAATTAAGCTAGCCGCTGCATTTTGTGTTAAAGAAGTGACACTCCCCTGCTCCTTAGTTCTGCTCCCTTCTTGAATACAAAACCTTGCCAATTTTCTGAGAAATATATGTGCATGTAAGTAATTTTCATCTCATAATGGACTCCATGTTTATCTGAATATTGATGAAAATGGCAAAAGGAAGAATATACTGTCACTCTGAAAGCAGGTATCTATTCTTTCTTGTTACATAGCTATAAGAAGTTTTACATAGCAGTTAAACTTGTATTTACATGTTTATATCAAATTTTTGAGGGGGAAACATCGATTTAAAATCTCACTTCTCTTTTAGAAGCCTTTTCACTAATGTCCAGTAATATGGGTGTTAGGGTTAGTATGGCGTATTGTAGGAATAATACATATAAGCCTTAAGAAAGAGACTTTAACTTACATTTTGAAACATTTATGACCAGAACACATTGCTCTGGATATAGCTTTCAGACTTACAAGTTTTATCTTTGAATAAAATCTTACTTTAGTAACTGCTACTTTGACAATCAAATAATTGGATGGTTTTTACAACCAAAAAGCATGATTTAGTGACAGGTTTTCCCCCTTTCCTGAACAATTTTCTAACCAGAATTTCTTTTCCTGAAGTCTTACCAATGGCAGAAATAAGGAGGGAACATGTGGACTCGTGCAGAGTGCTCACTACAGCAGAAAGGAAACTGAAAGTAATAAAAGCCCTAAGCTATGTCTGAGCAAGCGTCTTGATATGTACGAAATGCAGAACTCACTTCTTACTGCTTTGGATAAATGAGTCAAGCTCTCCATTTACAGAACAGTTTCTCTACGTGTTGCACTTCCATTTCTTACTGGAAATCAAACAGCTTTGTTTTTCAGTACTTCTCCCTCCTGCAAATTTAGTCTCTCATGCACACCCCTCTCTCATCCGCAAATCCATGCATCCTAGAGAATCAAAGGTTTAGGAAGGTACAATTTCCATAGGTAGTAGTAAAGAGGTATAAAAAAATTTTCCCATTGCAGGAATTTCCTAAGGGAATCACATGATGATTATCATGTTATTAAATGTTATTAGTATTAAATACATGAAATCACAAAGGAGAATGCCATGGCAGAATAAGTAACAAAGTAAACTCAAATCTGGGTCTTCCTTTTAGGAAGATGCAGCTGAAGTAACAGCATTGCACAGAGGCTAAAACCAGAGCAGCAGGAGTAGAAGTGGTTTTGCTTTTGACTTCAGTTTCCTCTAGAGTCTTTCTTGTTGTAGAAGATACCTACTTGTGAAATAGGAGTAAGACAAGAAGCGTTCTTTCTTTTGTATTAATTGTACTAATTGTTAGTGCAGCTTTTGGTGAACTTAAAGAACATAGGAACTTCCACAGGAAACATTCTTGGGGTGATCCCTGCAAACAGGGAACAAATGCTTTATTTCATTTAAATCATTTCTGTAAGAGACAGGGCTTGGAGAGCATCTGTGTGGTGGGGTTTTTCGGTTTTCCTGTTTTCTCTGGCGCATTGCATACCCTGACATAACCAAGCATTAAAACTTTCTCCTTACACAAAGCTGTCATTGTTTTAAGGCTCTTCTGCTCCCTTTGATCCTGTGTTGAAACAGGTGCCTCAGTTGCTTGGCTCTCCTGGAGCAGTTTTATGGATTAAAGCATCACACGTACCCTGCACAGTGGCACTATTAACAGTGCGGAATGAGGCTGGGAGAAAAACTCATATAGGAGCTGCACACCTAGGTGCAGTTAGTAGACAGAGACAGTTACCCTCATTAAGCATAATTAAACCTAATATTGACTGTAAACTGTTACTTACCTTAAACTTCTCTGCAGACATTGTGGGAAAGGGATTAACTTCGCAGATAGGTACACTAATTACTACCTTCTTCGCATTAAAGTTACCATCAGGAAGGCCTATATTCATAAATAAAACATAGTAGGGGATGGGAGACTGAGAAATATGTAAATTCATTTGCAGAAGAAAAGAACAAATTAAAAAAGAAAGTTGAGTGATGCTACTGGAAGCAAAATGGCACTCTAGCTAATTACCATGAAAAGTATGATAAATCATGGTCGCGTATCCTTGACTTCTGACTGATAGAGCCTGCAGAGCGCAATCTCTCATGTGTAGCTGCCTCTGACTGATTTAAACCCATACCACTGTCGGGTTTGATGGGAAAGCACGAAAGTGTGTTATTTTATTTCCTTGGGTATTGTTGGTACCTCTTTCTCCCAGAAATGACTTGCAATTATTGTAAAAATACAGTCTGATTTCTTGTCTGCAGAAGAATTGTTGTTTGATGCAATTGACAAACAAAGGCTCCAAAGCTGGTCTAGTTATGGTTTAATAGCTGCATTTTCAAATGCAATTGATCTGCTATATTGAGACAATTATAGAAATACAATAAAATGTCAAGGGAGGGGTTGCTTTTGCTTTGGTATATTTATTCTCATGGGAGATATTTTGTGTCCCACAGACAAGATCAAAAGTCAGAAACGGTTTTATTTCTGAAGTTCTGTTTGTTTTCTGGAGATTTTTAAGTGAGTCACATCGCTCCTGTGTGCTTCAGCTTTTGGCTGTGTTTCCTCTCAGATTTCGTAATTTTCTGCACTTTATAATTCCTGCAAGGGACTGCACACACACTTAGTTGGGATTATTCGGACGAAGGAGGCTTGGGGATGAGGGCATACTATGTGTTATTATGTCAGTGCTGTTACTAGCTTAATCCTGTAAACACTTTACATTTGAATACTTAAGAATGATATGATGGCTGTTTGTGGGGTATTTTCTGTTTTCCTTGTGTATCTGGCTGGAGTACTTTTTGGTTGAGTCATATCAGCATAAAAGTCTCTTCTGCTGAGCTAGCTCATGCCAGAATAATGGAAGGACAGAGTTATCCTGAGCTTCCTGAGTGGAGCATTGCCTAAGCCACAGGAATAGGAGAAGCTTGAGTACACCCGTATTTAACACCCAAGGTGGAAACTTCCCATCACAATGGTATTCTGATTACATAGATATTTTAACAAAAAAGTATTACTGGCTTCTATTGAGTATTACTCTTTAACTTTTTTGAACTTCCATCACTAGGCACACCAGAGAAGAAATCTAATATTTGAAATGCTCATAGTATAGCATTTTGCTGAAAGAAGGAATGGGAAAAGTGGAGTTGCTGCTTGAACATATGCAGATACTACCTAGTGAGTACCTTTTTGTTAGTTTCCTCTCTCTTTTAGGTTTCTCTTTTCTTCTAGATTTGTGTCTGTAGTATTGATGTGATGTAGAGGTAGGAATGTGTAGTTTCCAGGTATAGGTATTACTCTTCAAGAAACAATGCTAAGTAATTAACAGTAGTTAATTGATCTGGTAGCCCCTATTCTTTGCAGCTTTTGGTGTACCCAGCTGCAGTGTTTATTGATGTTATCCTCATATCCTTTTCACAGTTTCACTGAGTTTTGACAGGATATGATTTGAAGAAATATATCAGAATTGTTTCAGAGCTACAATTTACTGTCAAGATTTGCGTGGCCAAATTCTGCTGTGATATACACATTGTAACAGAGTGTTAGCAAAACAAAGAGATGTCCAAAATTAGTACTAGCTAGCAAACCCACAGGTTAAAGGAAAAACAATTTATTGGAGTAAATACAAATCTAGGGGTTTGGTTGTTCCAGCATAAAGGATACCTGTATCCCTTCTCTTGTCTAAGACTGCAGAAGTGCAGCAAGAAGCTTTCACCTGGGATTCACTTTTGAGGAGCCATTTTTTCTGCTCCTTCAGGGAGCAGAACAACCCAGTTATGGGCTTGTTGCTTTTGTCCTGGTTCCCTTCTAAATCTTTTCAAAGGGAAGAGAGAAGGTTCAATGGAGAGAAAATGGATAAACAGGCTTGAGACATGGAGGTTCTGGGGCTGCATAGCCTCTGTATTGCTGCTTATTATCTGCCTGGCCAGATTTCCCCAGACCTATCTGCGATATGTCATGGGGAGTTATAGTCACATTGCATCTGTAGCAGTGGACAGTCTAAATCCTGAGCAAGCATTTTAGCATTTGGCCTCTGTAGCAGCTGCATCCTTTTTCTGATTAGAAATTGAAATTGTGTATATCAGCTTCCTAGGGAAACACTGAAAACAAGTATTTTTGATAAATAATAAATATTAGGAAAGTTGCATTACATAAGAAATGGGAATATAAATGCCAACTGTGTTTCTGGGGAGGAGAGAAATTGTATGTTAGCAACCTAAAACTAAACTGGATGAATTGCCATCTTCTGCCCATCCAACCGGTGTCCACTGGACACTTTGTGTCCGCTGGGCACAGTAGTAATTGTTCTCTTTTATCTCTTGTCAAACTCATTCCCTCGAGTTCCTCTAAGATTGCACTTGAGATTCTAGCAAAACAATTATCTAAGTAATAATATGCTTGAATCCCAGTTATCTCTGCAAAGCATAGGCCAAATCCTGTGAATCCACGCTGAGGCAGAATTTCCACTGAAGTCAAAATTAGAGGCTTTGTCACTTGCAGGGTTTTCTGTCAGGCAAAAATTCCCTCCTTACTTTCTTCCCCTGTGGTAAGGATGAATAAACACATTTATGGATTGGTATAAAATTTGGACACAGAAAATTTGTTACAAAAAAGTAAGGCAGATATTTCTATTCTTATGAGCATTTTTTTGGTGGAGGGAATATCTCATTTCAGCAATAATATTTCTTAAATAATAGTTAAATGAAGTATTTGAAGATTAAAATTCTCATTTTCATCAATATCAGAACAGCTGGATCCTTAGACTGACTTAAGACAAAATGAATGGATGTGGACATATTTCTGCCAAGTTTAATATATAAAAATGGGAAGCCAGGCTTTTAAAGATGGATGATACTCTTCATGTGAATTTAAGACATATTCTTAATCAACTGGTTTAATTTTATTTGAGTTAGGCAGAATGTGTCTGCTTAAAACTCTTCTACATTTTCTACTGGGTGTGCAATAGGTTTCACAGCTTTTTGCAGTGTGGAGCTTATCTGCCACATTGAGATACACTCGGCTGTCTGTGATTTCTTTTCTTCATCCAGAGTTGTTCCTAGTGGAACACTCTCCAGAATGGCAGTAGTAGAGCTTCCATCCTTTCCCTCCGTTTGTAGTATCAGAACCTAATAGCAAATGTGTGAGGCTGTGAAGACATTTCATCACAGCAGGAGTGTTTCAGAAAGAATGTGAGGACACTTCAGCAGCATCCTGGCATCTTCCTGGGATGTAAACAGACAGTGTCAAGGAAATTTGGTTCTAACGTGACTCCTTATGTCTTGGTTGCAAATTCTGCTCATCGGTGGGTCAGTTCAGCACTCTTCTGATATAAATTCTTGCTGAGCTGGGGCTTGAGAGAGCGAGAGAATCTGTTTCTGCTTTTTCCACTAGGGAAAAAAAGTAGTTTCTTCTCATCAGCAAACTGTTTTGATGAAAGCTAGAGGGGGAATTGAGCTATGAATTCATCTGGAGGAAGAGTGGGGGAGAAAGTTGGAGACTGCCATTTTGGTATGGATGAAGAGAAGCACTTACAGAAACTCACCCCCAAAAAGGGCAGCTTTTCCTGCTTAAGCAGGTTTGCTTACGTCTTTTGGCATATAAATACTATAATGTATTGAGCAGAGGAACATGCAGTCAATCCTGTAAAAGCTTTAACAAATCGATGTGTCCGTCACTTCTCCTGTTTCCTTTTAATCTCTTCACACTTTCCTGTTTACTCTCGTCCTTCCCCACTTTGTTGTCTTCTCTAATGTTTCCTTGTCTCTCTGTTTTCATTCTTTCTTTCCTGTTTCTCAGTAGCTATGTTGTTTTGTGGCTGAAGCCCTGAATTTCATGGTCTGTCCTTACGCAAGCAAAACGCATGTTGAAGTCAGTTAGACAGGGTTTATCTTCTCATGTTTTGGCCTTTGCTTGTTATCAGTTAGTTGTGTTACATCCATAGCAAACTATTTTAGTTCTGTGACATACACTTAAGTCACATAAGGTCATTTATTTTACATTTACTTGTAGAATGAGTCTGCTTACTTCCAATCCCTCATTTGGAAGCCTGTTAGGAGTGTGCATGCTGCTATAATATGCAAATTCTAATGAGTAGGTGGAGAATAAGTATTTTTTTGTCTGATAGGTTAGTACTTCTATTTTACCCATTTAAACACAAAGATGGGCATCTGCTTGTTTAATGTTCAGTACGATCTCAGTGTTCAGTGTCCAGGGGGGATGAAGTGCTTAAACCAAAATAACTTAGGAGCTGAGGAGATAATTATGTATGAGAGGAAATACTGGGAAGGGCAGGAATGCAAATGAAAGCAGGCCAAGATAGATTCAGATGCTACAGAGTAACTCCCCATTTACCCCTCCCTCTAACACACAGACAATAACCCTCAATAACCTGCTTGAGTTAATGAACATTTTGCTGCATCTAAAATGTTGATGCAAGTGATCATTACTTCTACTGGATGTCTGAGTGTCTGAGCCCACCCTTGTTCTTTGGAGTCCCAACCTACACTTTTTTGTGTTGGGCAGAAAATAGGAAATGTTGTGTCATTGGAGAAGAAGGGTTTTGTTTGTGTGTTAAGATTTTCTGGTTAAGGTAATTTCTCTCTGCAGTGAAATGCAACATGGGGACTTTTTACACAGAGAATAAACTATTGAGTGTCAGGTTGTTGTAAGAAATAGTCCAAACCAATGTACAGTTGTCCATAATGAGTCCTGCGCTCCATTTCTCCCTTTGCTGAACCAAAATGTGATCATCTTCTCTATTAGAAAATCGCAAAGTGAAGAATGTCTGTGTCTGAGGCACCGTTCTCAGCTTGGTGTCAGAAATCCAAAGACCCTACTCTAAATGGCTGTTGAAATATAGCTGGTTAGCTCTACAGGGCAGGGTGGCCTGTTGGGAAAAACAAAACCGAAACAACCCCCAGAACAACAAAACTCAAGCAGAAAGCAAAAACATTAATACAGGAAGACTAAGACGATGTTTAGAGTTCCGTGACCACAGTTCCTCTGGACCTTGGAAAGATGACTGACTTTTATTTCCTGATTCCTCTGCAGAATGGTGCTATGTAGCTGTCAGGGTAAAGCTCTTCCAAACAGTGAAGAATAAAAGTACTGGTATATTTTGACTTGCAGCTATAACCTGAAGGGTTTTTCAGTTTCCATCTCTGATGTGCTGTAAGTCTGTAGCAGAATGCTTACAGATGAAGGTGTAGTTACCCTCTTTCTCTCAGCATCCACTGCTGGCAGGGGAGCTTGGGCTTCTCAGTTCTGTCCCACTTTGCCTGTTCTTCTCCATGTCAGATCCACTGCATTTTTTAAGCAATAGCTTCTGGTGCTTTAGGGACATAGAATAGCTACTACATGCCTTTGAGTTAACAAATTGTGAGTATTTAAATCACATAGGAAAATGAGAAATTGTTTCTCCTGTGTCTGTCATGACTAGTAGCTTTACAGCCATCAAACTGAGCTTGGAATGACCAATTGACCCTTACACTTTGCGTGTTGACTGGTTACTACAAATAAGAAGTCCTTCCACCCCTACCATGAGGTTATGAGACCTGGCTATGTAGTAATTAATGCAACTGTATCATTTTTTAACTGCTACAGAAATACAGTATCAGATGCTCAGATGGCATCAATTGGCTTAGCTCCACTGAAGGCAACAAAGCGCGATGCCAACTTACACCAGCTGAGGATCTGGCCCACAGTTGAAAGGAAAAAAGGGACAGGCTGCCAATATGGCAGGGAACATATTGAGATTTATGGTACTGACTTAATCAGTAAAAAGTTCTGCTTGAAGTGGTTGTCTCTCTGCACATTCACATTAGTCACTTGAGCTGAAGACATTTGAAGCTCTAATGCAACCCGTGCGGGCATATTCCTGCTCTTGCACTACTCTCTTCCACATTCTGTGCTCTTAAACATCCAAGAGGATCCCACCTCACTCACCTTCTTCTAGGTGGTGATTCCTCCTCACAGGTCTACCACAGGTTCAGGGCCACACATATATATGTATTTTAATGTAAGTTTACTTTGGATGCCCCTTTTTTTTCCCTTTTACTTACATTCTGGTGTAATCATTATCTGGTGTAATCATACCTAAAAATGGGGAGGAATTTCACGCGTTGCTGTTGTGACTTTTATCTAGCTGCCCTATTTGCACTGAAGTACCATATTAATCTTGATGAGAATAAGAAAATCCAGGTTGCTGTCTTTGTATTCAAATATGTACTTATTTCTTTATTTGGAGATAAGGTGACTGTAGCTAACTTAATGGTTGTAAATTTTTATCTGCTTGAAATGTGATTGAATAACTTGATGGATAGAAATTCTTTTCTCTGTGTTATGAAGTTAGTGAATGAAATACTTATGAAATATGAAATAGCTGCAGATTCTCCACAACTGTTTTCTCCTACATTAATATAACTATTGTAGCATTTAGTTTTAATAATTACTGTCTCTAACTTGCAAGCGGTTTCCAGTTCTGATATCTTGTTCTTGATTGCTAAAAGTGTCCAGAGGAAATAATCTTCTGTGCCTGGAAGTTTCCATGCTTGGTCCCATCTGTAACATTGAGTATTTTAGAAACTCTGTGATCCGTTCTTGTAATACAAAGTTGAGGAAACAGCTCTATTCTGCACTAAAATACCTGCCTGTAAAGATGTAACTTACTGATTAATGATTTGGAATTTGATGTACAATATGTACGTCCAGCCACTTTTTGATTACACTCTATGAGTACATATTTAAGCAGGATAAACTTTCAGAAGTAGACGTATTTGAATATCTAAAGCCTGCAAAGAATATTGAGTTTTAAACATGTAATGAATTTGCTCTTCTGTGCTCTAAAAGTAAAGAAAAATAAACTAATCATGAAACCATCTCCAGATACAAAGGTCAGCTGCAGTTTTACAGAAGTTTTGAAGGATGCTTTGAATGACACTCAGTCTCTTACCATGATATGTTTTCCTGCACTTCAAAGTAAGAGTGAGTCTTCTGTGGCATCTGTGTTATGGAAATGCTGAACAGAATGTCAGAGAGGCAGGACACAATGTTAGTCTCTTTTTCTTTCACTTACCTAATTATTGAAAATAATACAGTGCTACCTCACTATTTTAGGACAAATATATCTTACTGAATTCTATATCTTACTGAAGTCCATGAAAAGCTTTGTGTTTCAACCAACAATTACAAGTTTAAACTGAAAGCATGTAGTACCTTCAAATCCGGTTGCTAGAGGTATGTTAATTGTTGTTGATTCACTTAAACAGTACAAAAAGACACTTGAGAATATTGTAAAGTACTTATGAGAAAGGTATGACTTGTATTAAAGTATTGCAACAAATGTTTAAAGTAATACTTATTCCTGTATTCTTGGTGGGTTTTTTTAGGTATTCCAGTGCACTTTACAAGTTTCCAAATCATAATATATTTTTTAAAGAACCTTAGAGTGGTTTTACAAAGCATCATTATCCCCATTTGATAGATGGGGAACCTGAAACAGAACAGTTAAGTAACTTTCTCTGGGTTGCAGGATAATTCACTGCTAAGCTAGGGATAGATTATTTCATGGTATTGAGTGTTCCATTGCTTCTCTGTGTTAAAGAATGCTACATTACCTTTATGATACAGTTTAAAGAAGAAATCCAACTAGTGGTGTCATCTTTACATGTCTCTTGGAAAAGTCCTTCTTTAGCTGAACATCTTCATTTGCTATCTTGACCTTTCATGAAGTTTAAGTTTTTACACACGCATACCACGCAATAGAGAGGAGGACTGAATAACGTCTTTGACTTGCCTGAGATCACAGTCAAAAGCAGAGGGCAGAATATGGCTAAGAAATACTGAGTTAAAGTTCTTATAAATGTTCTTCAGCGCTCCAAATACTGTTTCCTGTGTATTGGACCAGAACAGAAGGTTAGTAGGAGATGGATGTCCCTAGTTATAAATAATTGTGACAACAACTAGCAGTACAGTGCACTTGAAAGAACAGCTAAGCCTTGCTGCAAAATGCATCCTAACTACAAAAATGACAGCCTGCATGATGCTGTGCATGGAGGGCAGCTTGTAGTGCTATTCAGGATAATAATATTAGCTTGTATCTGCTTAGAATATCCCAGAGTTTTTAAATATCTCAGAGAAAGTAATCTGCTGTTTCTTATTCTGATATTATTTAGGAGTGCAAGAAGACATAGTTTATAAGAAATCTGAAGTCAGGTTGTGGCACTTCTAGGACAGGATGTATAATTGATATTCTTTTAAAATTACCATAGCTTTTACCTTACAGCAGTGTTGATGGTACACTTTGTGGTCTAGCTGGCACCAGTGAAGAGTGTGGTTAATTCAGTTTCTTATCTTACAGAAGCTACTGCAGACAAGGGTACCTTCTTTGAGACTCCTCTAAGCTTTGCTGAGGGGCACACACTGGATGTAGTTTGAAGGAAAGATTCAACTGACAGAGAAGGTAACTTCATCCTAAGATTGTCACCAAATCAGTGTGTCCTGGCCTGTTCCACAATGTCTAGGATCCTTACCCAGAGTTTAAAAAGAGGTTTTTTTAATCACTGTTGTCTTTAAACTCCATTGCACACTGTGTATTTCTGTTACCGAACAGCCTAAGAAATGTCTTTGCCTGCCACTTAGTCACTGGCAACTGTGGAGACAAATCTGAGCTGCATTTACCTTAGAGTTCTTCCTAAATCTTCTCACCATTCTCATGCCAGTGTTAGCCTTAAGGGTGACATTCTCCAGCAGAAGGAAAGTCACAGTCTCTCCTACCAGTGAAGGCTGTATTACTACTTCTGGTGACAAGTAGCATTATGTGTATATATTGCTAGGGTTACTTGTCACCTTTGGTCCTCCCTGATGAATAGATCTACTTGTTGAACAATGGAATGAATAGGCAGTGTCTTTTGAGATATTGATTCTCTTTTAGATCGGGTAAGTTTCTGTTGCCACCATCTCTTTACCAGAAGGTCATGTTTATTTGCCAAGTCATGGAACGCATTGGGTATTGTCAGTATGATTCCTGTACTGTGTTGTCAATAGACACTTCATATTTTCTCATCTGTAGACCTGCAGGTGCATTAAGGGGAATTAAAAGCTTGCCCGTTATCTGTCAGCTGCAGATCCTGTATCATCTCAGGCACAGAGGGGGAAAGATGTACCCTGCACTTAACATAGAGAAACATGAAGTAACGTGTGTTACTGTGTCAAGATCTTGGAACCAGTCACACAAATAAAGCTGAAGTGGTAGCCAGTAAAATGGCTTGTTGGAGCTTCATTACTGTGTATGCTTTCTGAAGTCTGTGCAGAAAAATAGGTAAGAAGCTTTATTGCTGTTGACATTTTTTGCTGGTCTATCAACTTGAAAGTAGCTAAAAAAAAGCTGAGAAATGAGCCTGTGTTAAACATTTCTATAGAATTCATGGCCTTTTACTCTCCAGCCTCTTGCCTTTAATAGAATTGTCCATTGCTTTTCTGATGCGAAGTAAATTTAACTTCATGAACGATAGTCTTCTAGTTGAGCACCTCATACTCTTTCTTAGTGTTGAGGCAAAGCTATGACACCAGATAACCAAAACTCAACCCTGTTGGCCTTTTTCTGCTGGGGGATTTTTAGCAATGCAGCATGATGATTTGAGTTATTTAATGCCCTTTCCACTGCAGGCCCGACAACATGCAGGACACTGTTATTATTCTTCGCTGGAGAAGCTCTAGTGGTTTGGGATGCTGCATCCTTCACTACTAGGAGATTCTGGGTCAATAGATCTAACTGATCAAATTGTAAGTTAAGGGAGCACATGAAAGCTTGTTAGAGATGACATTTCTGCCTTGTCAGAATGACAGGTGTCATTGGACCATCAAATGACAAAAGCATTATAATGACTAATTCCAATTCAGGTTTAGATGAGAACATCAAACCACTTAATGCTAGATAAGGCAGCTCTAGACTTCAGAATATTCAGCTAGTGCCTAACCCATGGCAATACCATCCTAAATAATTACATGCTACCACCAGCTCTCTCAAGGATCATTTTAGGAAGAGAGCAGTTGCTTTGCCCAGGGAAATTTAGATTAGATGCAAAATTGGATTTTTCATAAGGCCTTGTTTTTACCTAGCTACGAATGTTTCCTTAGCACAAGTGAAAACTTTACACATTTTAGCTCAAACTGTACTCTACTAAGCCTCCCACATTTATACCCATCTTCTTGGCAGTCATCCCAAAATATGTTTGGGTTGAGGCATTACACATTACATTTGGTGAAGCTTTAGCATTCCCTGTTGCTCACATCAATCCTTATTTCTGTTTGCTCTTGTAATTTACAGTTAATGAAAATTCTAAGTTTACCTTTGTTTTTGTTGGCGTCTATACAAGAGAACCCTTTACCCTTTTCAGCCTCTCATCCAAATGGAAAGCTGAATCCAAAAAGGAAGGTAAAACCTATCTGAGCAGTTTCATTTCAGACAGAAGCCCTTAGCACACGTGTCAGCATTGTAGTATTTCTGAACAAACAGCCCAAGTGCCTTGCTCAGGCTTGACCTGTGCCTGCTCTTGTGAGTAGGCTTTTAAGTAGCAGGTAGACACCAGACTGGTAGTTGTTCATAACATCAGAATGCCAGATCTTCATGCCATCTGGTTAACGGCCTTAACCAGTTCCTGCTCCCTTCCAATTCAGGCAAGATTCTGCCTGAAATTAACAGGAATTTGCCTGATTACCAACGTGGGAACATGGCTAATAACAAACTCGCACTGATGACCTTAACACAGTGTAGGCAATATTGACGAAACAAACAACTCTGGAGTTAGTGCAGTCTTTTCTAATGAGACTGTTAAAAATCGTCTTACGGATTTTCAGTTCAGGGTATACTTTTTCTGTCTACCTTCAGTACCACCTATGCACTGAGCTGTGTATGTAAAAGATCATAACGTTAAGCAATGGGCTGTAAACAGATGGTACATATATGATTTTTGTTCATACACGAAATCAGATAATTGTGTGATTTATATTATGCTTGTTAAGACACTTATTAGACACTTTTGAGCATTAAAAATGCCTATAAAGCTATCGCGTAAGCTTTAAAATGCACCCCTTTGATTTATTTTTGGTGCTCATTACGTGTTCTGAATCATTGTGTGTTCAGAAACAGCATCTCTTACCTCAACAAAATATTTTGCAGGTGAGAAATACTGTCAAATTTAGACAAAATGTGTAACCCAGAATTACGGTACAGTTGCATCTTTCTGAAAAGAAGTGTTTCCACAAAGGCAAGCCTGACCAAGCCTCCCTGCATCTGCTTGTAGTGCTACGTGCAAGCTGTTTTTCTCATGTCATCACAGTGTCGCCTTATCGGTAGGAACTCTGATTGCGTTTGGAAAGTTCATTTCCTGCTCCCTGGCTCTTCTGGCGTTGCCGTTGCAGAGGCTGTGCAGCCTGACGTGCTGGAGGACAAGGCATGGGAGAAAAGCACTGTTTGCACCTCTTTAAAATCTCCAGTGCTTTGTGTGGTTCCTGGGCAACAGGCAGGAATCCTGAAAGCTAGGCTGCACTTGCTCAATTGTTACTGGCAGCTGTGACTTGGAGAGAGCACATAGCAGCTCCTTAGCAGGTTGCTTGTGTTATATGACATGTACTAAGCATGGTAAGCTCTGAGCTGGGCTCTCTGCTGCCTGCACTCCAGGCTGGGTTGCCTGGGGTTAGAGACTTGGCTATGGAAAGCATTGTAGAGATGTAAGGTGAGTTCTTCATTGATAACAGGGACAGGGAGGTGAGGCAAATAGATGTGAATCAGTGTTTTCTGGCTAGGAAAGGGAACAGTAGCGTAGGTTCTCTGCACCAAAGAGTGCTGTTTTCCTCTAGCAACGATATGTTCTTTCATAGCGTATTTGCAATGGTGCAGCATACAAATGCAGGGGATAACATGGATTCGCGTGTGAATGTGTGTGTATATATGTACATGCACACACGATATGTGCACTGCAGTGTGCAAATATAAGATGGCTTCATGGGATAATTTTAAATTTTATTGTGAGGTTTGATTTCTGGGTCTTGTTTACTTTGAGGGATCAGAATTAAATCAATCTTTGCAACCTTGATCTTGGCCTATTTAGGCAGCATCCAAGCAACAGATGCAGTCACACTGCAAGTCTGACAGGCAAATCAGACCGTTTCACCTTCATATCTACTCAGTTTGTGCCTCTTGGCACAGATTAAGCATCTCTTTGCTTTTGTAAAAGGGAGTTAGTATGTTATACGTCTGTTTAAACAAACTGCAAAGCTACAGCGTTGTTATGATCTGTTTAAATCTTCATCATGAGACAGCAACAGATCTGCCATTGTCTTGAGATCTGTTTACACTCTGCTTTACACTGGTTTAGTCCAGGAGGAGTGATCTATACACCAATCTTTTCCTTATATTTGTATCAGAGATTCTGAAGCACTAGAAAATCTTCTTTAGACATATGACACAAATATTGACAGCAGAAGTCATTAACCCAAGTTGAAGAAAAAGCAGAAGGAAATTTGCCTTCTACACTCGTGAAAGAAAAGTCCATCAAGGGCTGTTTGACACAAAGATGTTAATATAACCACTTGCTTAGAAACCCCCTAGCCAGTGATTGCTGGAAAGATTTAATGGAAGGCAACAAGACTGCTCATTTGCCATACTCACAGATTCAGTAACTGCCTGCCCTGGCTAGTGTCATGCTGTTGGGCCTGTCTGAATGGTCTGCAGTGGGACATGATGTGGACCAGGTAGATTTTTGGTTGAACCATGCTCCAGATACATGCTCCCGTGTTTATCTATTGTTGCTGACTTTTTTAAGCTGAATAAAAGACAGCACAAGTTGTCAGGTACTGAAGTTAAATGTGATAAAATGAATAGGAACCAGAGTATGACATAACTCTGTATATTGAGCATGGGGCCCTTGATTCATTTTGTGGTCTAGACCAGAGCTTTTGTTTCCTTATGTAGAAAATGGGAATAACTGGTGTTTGTATCTCATATTGCTATATAAAGGCAGTATATTGTAAACTTTCTTTTCATGGACCTATGTTTATCTGTTGTCACTTCATTTTCAGTCTTAAACTGGGATTATACTCTATCTCACCATGGAGGGCCTTTTGAATTCATCATCTGACATTAGTTTGGCTATCAAACAATAGAAAGGAATAAACTGAGCTATGTATATACGTCTGTGTGCTTTTTTGCTCTGTTTTGTCATGCAGGCTGGAAACTGCGTGACAGAACTTGCAAGTAAAGATCACTTAAAAATATCTCAGTTTTTATTTAAGAAAACTATACATAGGGTATTATTCTTCAGGAAAGCACTCATGATCTTTTTGGTTGCCCTTGTTTAGCTCTGTTCTTAATACCATCTCCTCACTGGAGTGGGAGAATTGCCAGTTTCTTCCTCCTCTGCAGGTACAGGGAACACAGAAATTTGGCAAACTCCTCTTAATCCTGCCCCACTGTTTATCAAATCCACAGAAATGAGATCTGTAGGACTTACTCTGATAGTTTAGAACATGTTGTTAGCTCATAATAACAACTGTGCCGCATACCACACACATAAGCCATGGGCTGGATGTTCATGAAACACATGGTAATAGGTGTTGCATTTTCTTATGTACTGACGCATTTAATGTAGACCGTATAGCACCAAAAGACAACCAGTTACAAATAAAGTCCAGTAGAAAAATGGCATTCAAATGTTAAGGGTATGACTTCAACGCTCACAACCACGGACAATAAAATGGAGAGACTCATTCTGGTTATACATCATACTGTTGTCTCAACTATTTCAGCCCATGCGGTAGCAAGGACAGACCCCACTAAGAGGATTATGCGAGTAGCTACATGCAGGTACAGTAAGATGAATACAGTAGCATGAATTTTTAGTAGAGATGTGTTTGACAAGCATCTCTCTTTAATTTCTGACATGGGACCACTGTGGTTTAATTCAGTCTGTAAATTACTCCTACGTTTTTAACATCCCCAGGTGCTGACAGTCTTCAAAATAAAACATCCCCTATCTCAGAATGGCATACTTGCTTTGTTGCAGTAGAGTGTAACTGCATTCATATGCCATGCCCAAGCTTTCACCATTGCACCATGAATAAATAGAGTTGCAGAAGGAATATACGCTTCTGTGGGAGCCTTGTTATGCAAGAACAGCATGGATCATTCAGAAATACCAGCCTGCCTCCATTCCAATAGGCTTGCTGGTCAGAATTCAGGCCTCCCAGATGCACCTTTGAACAAGTTAGTGTGACAACATTCAACTCTGAAATGGTGCATTATCAGCTGAAGGACCTGAAGAGTTTTAGTGATGTTAACCTGGGTCACATTCAAATACCATTTTAGAGGGAGGAGAGGAAAGAAAAACAAGTGCATCTGTGGGGATGTGAGCATGGGCAGAGCCTCTCTTTTTGGTGAGGGGGGGGGGAACAGGGCTTGTTTTCCACACTGCAGCTTCCACATGTCTAGACAGTGGAATGTAAAAACACTTCAGAGGCTAGGTTCCTTCTACTGTATAATTCCACCATTGCAGAAGGTAGTAAGTAACATCTGTTGTCATGTTTGTGGTTCTTGAGATTACTCAGAGCCTAGGAAAAGTCCACCTTAGCAATGGATGCAGTGTTAGCCAGCTTTAACCTTTTTGGAATTGTTTGTTAAAACACATGTCAAATGGAGGAAGAGAAAAAGCAGAGAGGCCAAAGAAAGAGGTATGTAAAATTATTTAATAAAGCTGTGCTGATAGATGATCTAAAACTAAAATATCAACTAAAAGCTGAACTTTCCTGCTGAACTGCACAGTCCTCACTTCTGGACTTCCCAAGTAGCCATCCCATTTCACCACTGAACTTCCTTGTCAGTATTCCAGAGCATGCGCAGCACTAGATAGGATTGCTGCTCCATGCTTCGTTGGTGTAAATTAGAAGTTGTCTATTCTGGCTAGTGACTGCTGGTTGTGTCTTCAGATAGGGCATCAAAGCACCAACAATGCTTTGAGGGAGAGCATAATCCAAAGACCCTTCTGGGCACTGAAATTTCTGTTACGAGAATGATACAGTGATAAAGTCTGGGCTGAATTTACCAGCAGTTGCTGCGTTCTTGTTCTCCTGCACATTTGTGTTCTGTTACCGATCTGCAAAGAAACCTCATAGTGAAAAGTTCTGCTTAAGAAACCAGACCCTTAGAAAATGGGTTCACATGGGGTAGTTTTCTGCTTCAATAATCACCCACCCTACTTGTGGCTTCAGCTTGCTTCTTTTTAATCCAAATTCCTTTTGGTATCAGCTAAATTCACAGATGTCCCAGAGGGGGGTGCTGATTGTCTTGGTTAATACAAGTGGGCCCAGGTGGGGACAGTTAGAGCTTGAGACCACTCAGGTGTTATGGGCAAAAAGTCCTCCCACATTTGAGAACCAAAATGGAGAAGCTGGTGGTACTTAGGATTGTAGTGCTCTTGTGGTAAGTTGTATTTCTTTGTTTTTGGCTTGGATTGCTGTGTTATATATGTTTGATGTATGGATTTTTGTATGTTAGAGGTGTGTGTGTGGGGGGGGATTTACATTAATGCAAAAGCTGGAATGCAGAGAAAGAGCCTTGTCTGGTTATTCAGCCTTGCAGTTTTTGTTGATCCTGAAATAGCAATGTATTTCTTGATGTATCAGGATGTACCAAGTTCACCTAGCAGCTATAGATGTATGGATTAGCCACCAATTCAAGAAGTACTTACAAGGCAGAGTGCAGGATTGTGTTGTGTTTCTGCTATGCTGTAGCTCTAAAATGAAAGCTATGATAATACTAACAAGGTGCATGAAGGGGGAATCTATTTTAATGGGAATTTTTCATGGAAGTGTTTAAAGCAAACTTGGAAATCTTTGAAGGTGTTGGTTTTGTGTAGGGGGTGGCAGAATATTGCGCTCTTCAAACAAGCCTCTATCATCTCATCACTGTTTACTCTGCTCCTTGATCATCCTTTTCCATTTCTGAGCTACCTTTATGTCTGTAACTGTCACTGAAGACTTCCACTTGCTCCCTTGCATCTGACAAAGATTCTAAACAGGGCAGATTCTGGTTGTTGACTTTGAGAGTAGATTTTAGACCAATTTACATAGATAAGATTTGGCGTGCTATCCTACCCCAGGAGTCTGTTCAGTGAAAAACACGCCGTTCTCTGTGCCGCCTATCATTTGGTTTGCCAGCAACCTGGCAAGCAAAACTCTTTTCAAGTCCTGACCTGGCTGATGGCTATTTGATGGCATAGAAAAAGAGGAAATAAACAGCAGTTACAGTAGTCCAAAAAATGTTAATTGGGTAAGGGTTTAGTCTAACATTCTGCAGTTCACTATCACCTTCAAGAGTCCCATTGAACTGCACTTCTAACCACTACACCTTTTCTGTACCTACGGGGTAAAGGCTGCAATCTTCATTTTTGTTTGTAGGGAAAAGGCTTTTTCCCAAACGTGGAAGTAATACTGCTAAAAGGTGCAGGAATAGGTCAGCTACTGTGTGCTGTGTTCCTGTAGTCACAAGATGCTCTATCTTTCCCTTCAGAGCAATGTGGCTGCAGTATTGTTGTGTGTGACCACACTGATGCTAAAAGAAGTACGAATTGTGTACATCTCGCACATCAGTTTCACTGCCTTGAAAAATGAAGAGGGTTTTCTTTTTTCCTTTTCCCCCTTCCTTTGAAGTTTTAAATCAGAACTTGCTGCTGACCCACTTTTGCTAACAGTTCTCTTAACTAACCCCTGTACTCGCTGAGACTTTTTTTTTCCCTTCCCTTCCACCCACTGTCTGTCTAGCCTGGTTTAAAATTTTTATATATATACTTTTAAAAAATTGATTAGTTGGAGAGCTGCCCGTTCTTCTGCGCTGTATAATAAGGATTTAAAAACTGCACACTGAATTCTGTATAGTGTAATTAAAACTGACCCAGATTTGGACCTGAGAACACCAGGACTTAGCCAAACTTGCCATGAGCTGAGTTCTGATGGCAGATGGGAGCTAATGAGGACACGCTACTCTCCAGAATTTCCCAGCTGCTTGGCCCCTTTTTGTACAAACAAGGTTTGGAGTGAAGTCCCAATCCCAAGAGCATGTTCAAGCAAATGTACTGCACCCAGTGTTTTGGGAAACAAGGCAGTGCTGTCAGGCTGCTTCAGGAAATTTTTGAGGCATTATTTCCAAAGGGCTTTTACTGTGCATCCCAGTGTCCTGCGGATCCTGTCTCCCATCTTCTGTCTTATCCTACGCTGAGCGTGCTCACGTGCTTCAGACCCTGTCTGAATATTCTCCCCCGGTTTCAGTTGGGGGATTTCCACCTTAATTTAATGGAGCGTTACAGTCCCACAGTACTGTATCTCCATTGGACCTGTGGTTCCTTTTGGTGAATTCGATGTCCTGGGACTATTCAGGCAGATGTAATTGAATCAGTTTGAAGCAGCTGTAGCTGGCATGTGGTCTCTCAGATTGCAAGCACCTGCTTGGTTGGTTGTGGGGTTTTTTGTTTGTAACTCACTAGAGTGAAAGTAGTGCCAAAACCAGCACTTGGTCTTGGAGCTGATAAAGCACTCCAGATCCTATATCCCTTTCCCCTTCTGGCCTAGCCACCTCATTACTGGTGACTGCAATAATATTGGTAGTGAGCAGAAACAGGTTTATGCTTCTCCTCCAACTGCCTCCCTCCCTTTCAAACCGGGGCACTGCCAACACTGACTCTCTTCTTCATAAGCAGCAAGACTTAATCGTGCTCAGGTGTGCAGAGCGTCTGTGCTCTCCTTAGAAAATTGAGCAGCCCATGGTTTGCTGTATCTGATGCATGCACCAAATCTATCTATTGCTCTAACTGCCATGCCAGCAGTTAGACTGAGTTACTGTTCGTGTCTAACAAATGATCAAGCAGTGCTGGGATGTTTGATACTTCAGCTCCTTTCCTCTGTGTAGTGCACTTAGGTTTTGCTGTTCCTACTACAGTCTTTAGGTTTAATGGGGTGAGAGTTCAGAAGGGACTGTGAGTCACTTGGTTGCCTCCCTGTATCGTGTGATTTATTGAAATCAAAGTTCAAATTAAACACGGTGGTGCACTTGGCCAAATACAGTAACAGCACGCAGTGGTGTGGGTTTCAATGGGATATTACAAGATGGCATATTGAAACATTAATAATATCCCTCCACTGACTTCCCCTTGCTTTGTGTCTTCCTTTTTTTTTCCCCTCCCAGCCTCAGAGACAAGGATTCTTAATTCTAGCCATTCTCATCTTCAACTTTAGCCCCACACCTCACTTCTTGCTCTTTTTCTCTTGCTGATTTAATTCTGCTTCATGGACCACAGTTTTTGGCATCTTTCAAGACCAAGATGCTCCACTGTGGGATCCTGGTAGTGAGGAAAAGCGCGTTTCCTGACACAAGAGTAATTATGATGTATTTTATTTTTATTCTTTTGACTTTAAATATTTAGGTAGGCTTCTGTATTGCAGAAATTCCTGGATCAGCCTATTCTGGTGCCTTCTTTTTTTCCCTTTTGTTTTTAAGCTCCTCTCTCTTTCCACTCATTTGTTGGGTCTTACCACATATTCCCAGGGCCAAGAGGGTCTTGTCCTCAGCTTCTGTCAACAGGCACGTAGTTGCTTCCTGCAAAAGCTTTAAAAATTGCTGTTGTAGGCAATTAAAAGACAGCTCCACAGTGTTCCAGGTGATTCTGAAGGTGTTTCTTTCTCTCCTATTAACCTATATCTGTTATTGGATATAAAAAGATTATGTGATTTGACTGTAGATATTTGTGATGTAGGCAAAGTCTCTTCTCCTGTGGGATATTGCATCACTTCAGCCAACGTGTCAGTCTGCAGCTCTCTGTGTTTTGTTGAGCTCGGGTGTTTGACGGGTGGTGGTGAAGGCAGCTTCTCCAGGGTCCAAAATACACTTTCAATTCAGCGGGAGTGAAATGCCAGCTGAAATACACAGAATGAATTGTTTGTGCTTTTTCAAGGAGCACAGTGTAGAGATGCTTCCCTTTATTTGTTTTTACAGTACAGAACACTACTATTTTCACATTTAAGTTGCATTAGGTGTGCTTAGGTGCAAGTAATACAAGGTAGTTTATCTGGGTATCTGCGAAAGTGAAACAGCTAAACATTTTTATAGTTGTCTAACTGAAATGCAAAGGAAAAAAAAGCCTGGAATTCCAATCAAGCCGGAATTGTTTTTACTAATCCAGAAAGGGTGATGTCACCACTTGATTTTTCTCTTGTCCTGTTGTGATTTGTAGTGTTTTGTTTGTTTGTAGGCTTGTTTTGTTTTTCTTTCCACCCATGCTGCTGCTTTCTTACTCCTTTCTGGTAGTCTCACAAAACATCTACAGATGAAAACACCCATTTGTAATGATAGCATTTGCAGCTCTTTGTAGTCTGGAAGTGCTGCACGTACAGATATCATCTGCTGAATAAAATGTCAGCCACCAATTCTAAGAGGGAAGTTACTAAGGCTTAAATTAAGAAATAGCTAAGGACTGTGACTTTCGATTTTTAGGGATATTGTTGTAAAATGCTCCCGCTATAAAGCAGCAACAGTTGCTGTGAATTAAATAATGGTGAATAAATATGGAATATTTTTCACATGTTTTGGGTACCCAGGATTCATGTTGAGATCAGTAGGAATATGGAAGGCAAACTGTTCTTGAGACCATGGTGACTATGGCACCCGTCGATATTTAAATAAGGAGCAGTAGCAAATTGGAAAGTGTTGTTTGTATGCAAAAATACTTGTTATTGGTGGTGGTGGGGAACAAGCAAAGAGTAAGTATGCAAGTGTCTATCTTAGGATTTCTTGGTGCCATTTGTAGCCAGCCAGAACAAGAAAGCATCTGCCACTCTTATGGTTGTCTTGAAAATAAATATAGTTTTAGGTCAGCAGTGACTGCTAGCTGACATCTTTTATTCCTAGAATGCTTTTTTTCTCCTTGTACTAAAGCCTGCTTTAGAGATGTAGGCGCTAAATGATTGTGAGCTCTACACTAAGTATGAGAGATCGTAGAAAACCAACAGGATTTGTGTTCTCAAGAAGTCAGTGTGGCACAGGTGAAAATATATAGGTGTTTTTGTCAGTCTGCCTACGTCCTAACTATAGGAGTTGTGAATCAAGTAATGTTTATAGTGCTGAACCCTTCTTTTTATATATTTAATTTTAGGCTATCAGTTTAAAGACTCTACATCTTTTACTTGGATACAGTTAACTGATCAATTTTGTGTGAAGTATGCTAGCTTTTTGTGCACATGGAGTACAGCACTTTCCAAACTAAGATATATTAGTGACTGGCACAGGACAGTGACAGAAAGGACAACAAAGGAAGTTAATAAATTGGTAATGAAGTGGGATTATGGAGGATTGAGCATGGATATTAGAGCCATTTCAGACATACTTTTTAATCACTACCACTCTGCTCTGGTGGCTTTCTAGTGGCACCACCCTGAAATACATTGTTGGGTGTTTGGAAAAAGACCACTTGACTTGTTGCTTATTGGCAAGCATGATGGCATCCTTGATGGAGGCCAAGAGGTTAAATGAAAGATAGAGACAAGATTCTTCTATTTGCCATGCCTAGATGTCTCTCTAGATGAGCCTTTAAATAAGTTGACAAAAATATTTGGGAAACTTACAGTACTGTGTCTGATCTGTGAAAAAAGTTTCTATTTTCTGAGCTTTTCATTCCATCCTGAATCATAAACAAAATCAAGTAATCGGTGATCAAGTTAAAACAGAAGTTAATATAGAAGATACCATATTGGGCTTATAACTAACAAATAAAACTCTGTAAGGGAATCAAACTAATACAAAGTACAGAGGAGGAGATGCTAAGCTAAAGGGAATCGGCTCTTAATCTCAGGGCATTTTCAAGAATAAATCCCAGCCCGGTTCTTTCCATTATGTCAGCCACTTCCCAGAGCTTCAGTTTTCGCTTTTCCCAAAGTTCCATGCTTGTCAACTGGACAGAAGGCTACACTGAATTAAATTTCATTGTTCTGGTGTTCTCCATCCATTTGCAATGCACATAATCAGGAATTCAGCTATGTCCCAAGAAACCCGTTTAACCTAATGAGAGCAAATGGCAATGGGTGTTCCTTGCTCAGGACAGCAGTGCCAACGTTTCTGCTTAATTGGGACATATTTGGCTGGTTCCAGTGCTTCAAGTGGTTTTTAAACAGGTGTTTAATGGGTGTGGAATTCTGAACTCTGCCCTTTTGATACAGAAGTTGCCAAATAAAGATTAAGAGAAATAAAAAGATCTAATGCACAATAATAATTTTTATCTTTGTGTATTTATTCAGCATAATTTTTACCTTAACTTTTAAGTTGCGGGCTGGTGGGGAGGTGTTTCTTCTCATAATTGAGAAAGTCCATTAAGGAGAACAACAGGATGTCTAACAGGGTGTCCTAATTAAAATTACCCTGTAATTTGAACAAAACATTCATTTGTATGTAGCTAAGGTTGACCTAAAACCCATCTAAATCAGGAAAAGTTATTAGACCATCTTTTTTTCTCTGCTGAAATGAAACGTAGCATTCTGCCAACAAACAGCATGATTCTGTTATTATACAGGATTCAAGAGTAAGGATTTGCTCCTCAGCGTTAAAAAATAATGCTTTGAGAAAATTTAAAATGGATTTCTCTCCTACCTCCGCCCTTTGATAGTGTTCGTTCATGATTGCATTTCTCTGGTATTTTGAAAGCAGAGACAATTTTGTTCTGGGCATGCTATAAGCCCATCTGAAGCCTTTGGTCGTGGCTAGTGTACTGGTGAACTAATAAGCAACTGAGATAGCAGCTGCTTAGCAGGACTGATTGGCTTGGGCTTGACTTTGCTATCTGCAACTACATGGTTTCTGACTGGCTTGGAGTGCAAGCCGGGTAATTTTGTTATCTCAGGGAGCGTGGGCCTGCATGCTTAATCCAGGCTGTATACGCAACTGGAGAGGTTTTACTTCTGTATGTAAAAATGACCTACTCGTGCTCTAGCTGTCATGGCTTAAAATGCTGCTGAGTCAAATTGTATTTAATATAATTTATCAAATCAAAGTGAACGTTAGAGTTTGCTGGCTTCAGAAATATTGTTTGTATTTAAAAAGGAATTCTCAGCATCTTTAATTTGGTGGAACTGCGCAAGCTGCAGCTTGTAGATGTTGCATCCTGGACACAGGGTGGTGGGATTTGGTTTCTGCCTACTTTCTGGGCAGGTTGGGAAAGGGGAGAATTTTCCAACGCACTTGAAACTGGCCTGAATATGCTGCTGGTGAATTCAGCTTGAGCTACTTCACCACGATTTGAGTGGAAAGAGGATCACACCCTTGTTCCTTTGGATAATCCCACCCATAACGACTGGTACAAAATGTAATGAGACAGTTATGTACAAAAAGTGGAACTTCATAAATGCCAAAACTTAATTAGGTGCAAAAAGAGCTACTTTCTACTGAATGATTCTTCTGCTTATACCAACTCTTACATTTTCATATCTTGGCTTCAATGGAGTATGGAACAACAAAAGAAAAGAGAGGGAAAAATCTGATGAACAATTTGCGTAACCTACTTTTTAGCTCCAGGAAGAATTGTTAAACTGAAGATCAAATTTGAGGCTGGTGTTGTGGTAAAACACTTTTAAACCATTTGAGCCCTTGACTAGAAACTGTTCAAATATTGACATAATTTAAATTTCTTAGATTCTCCTTATTGTTTTGAATACCCTCAAAACTGATGTAGGCATTTGTTGTAACCTGGAAAGAATAAAGTCAATCAAACAGTTGTTATGACAGCCAATGATACAGTCATAATTAGATATTAATAACAGGAATTTGCCAGAGTGTTTTATAGATGTGTGTATGTGTGTCCATGGGCAGGTACATATGTGTGCATGTTTTCTAACAGAGAATTATTTTTATAGAGAAAAGTATTCAGTGACACCACACCAAGAATATATGCATAAGAGCATTGCACTGTTAAAAGGCTGTATCTTGAGGTGATGAAAATGGATGAAGATCAGGTGTCCGAACTGATTCTTCTAGTTCTCCAAGTTGTTGTAATTTCCAAAGATGAAGAATAACTGTGGATGCTGACTGCCTAGTGCAACTGTTCCTTAGTGACTCCTTCTCCTGAAGAAGTTGTTGATAATGCTGTAGTATGATTCCTTACTGCTAAAAGATCTCTCCTGTAGGGTTTTAGATATTCCAGGTTTTGTTGCCCCTAAAAGAAGAGGTTTGGACTGTGGTTTCCAAGGTATTCAGCTGAAATCCAGATGCACATCCTGCAACCTTCTGCACACCCTTTTGGGCAGTGACTAGAAATGCTGATGGTTAGAAAGCTTAGTTTCTAGTCAGGCTGGAATTGATGCTTGTGCTCCAGGAAAGTAGCAAAAGAGATGCTTAGTAGTGTAACTGGGGGGGGGGGGGTAAAAGAAAATTCCTGCTCTTTATTTACAGATGTATTTTCTGAAGTCATTAAAATATTTTTTTGGGGAGCTTCCGAATGTTCAGTTCTGGCAACAGTGGTTCTTAATCACGCGCTTTATCATTCGCATTTGGCGAGAAAACTCAATTCTTTCCTTTTGAATGTGGGACCTTTCCTTACTGCCTCAGGGAAGCGTTACTGAAACGCATGTCACTTGAGGCTAATTCAACCTGCCACTTGGAAATTGCCCCTGGTGCAGATTGTAGCAGTGCACCATTATCTCAAGCTATTTTTCATCAGAAGCAGACTGCATCTGTTCTCTATGATCTGCATAGCCCACCAGGTTTTTCTAGGTTACCATGTGAGGTGGCGGCTTTTCTACCTGTAAAGCCATGCTTGGTTTGGCTTCCAGCTATGCGATAAGAGCCTTTCTTCCATGTCATACCAAAGCAGCCCCAGACATCTCAAGATGTAGGCCCACAGCAGCTTAAGCTGATAGATGTTGATGCTGCTCTGTTGGTGTTCCTCCTCTTGTACAGTTCTGCTGCCTCCTTAGCTCTAACCCCCAAGTGCCATGCCTGAATGTTGAGCTGCAGCTGGGGATTGATGTGGCTGAAAACACATGGAAAAGAAAACTGCATTCAGCTAAAAGCTCCTTGAACCAGACATTTTATCCAGCCCTGGGTCAAGGATGGACTTGGGGACATGAGGAGAGAAAAGAGGCGAGGGAAGGATGGGATTGTGGCAGCTCCAGTTGAAATAAGCTTACATTATAGCTGGGTTCTGGAAATAATAACCCAGTGGTTTCAGCAAGATATAGCTGTAAGCATAGGATATGATAGTTAAAGGACCAGTGGCTTTGGAATCTTTCTCCGCTGTTTCTAGAACTTGCATTTTGGTATGCATCAGAAACTCTGAAGATCACACACCTCAACCTTTCCACCCTTGAAAAGGGAAAGTGATATGAAGGCTTGATTAATTTCTTTTATGAGGTTTCGTTGCTATATGTCATTAGAAGCAGATCAGGCGGGGGAGAAAAAAGAGAAAAAACATATCTGTGAGCAGTAGGGAATTTTCCCCTTTGAAAAAGAGCTAAAACTTCATTAACATTTCAGCCAGCTTTAAATTAAAATTTGCGTCTGAAAATAACCTATAATGTATTTTGAGTGCCAGTGAGGCATGTCAGGGCAGTATCAGCACAAGTTTCTTCTATGCACAGCTTGTGATGTGGATCCTGTATCTTCAGTCACAGTGTTACTGTGCCACACATGCCAGTGTGAGAATGCCCATCAAATTAACACTTGGCCTTCTGCTGATCATATAAAGCCAGTGTACCACATACCATGTGGCTGGCTGGGGCAAACTGAACAGAGCAGATGACTGCTGGATCCTAAATACTACACCTGCTTTGTATGCAAGCTAACTTGGCCTAATGCTTTTTACCATGAGTAGTCCCATTCCGTTAGGTTGCATTAGGGTCTGCTTACACCAGAAAAGGTTTCACCTATTCTGTTTCTGCAGGGCAGGCCCTTACAAGGTGCCAGAGTGACTGGGTGTTCTTTCCCTCATCCCTGCACCACAAAATGTTGATACTTAACTTTTTCTGCCCCACTGAGCACAAGTCATTGAGTATGATGCTGGGAAGGGGAGAGTTAGGAAGAGGAGCTAGCAGCTCTGCTGTGCAGGCAGGAACAAATGGCAGGCCATTCTGTTTTGCCGGGTTTCACACATTTGAGGGGACATGGAGATGTGCAGCATGCAGCCTGAACTAATGTTTTTGGTTTGGTTTGTTTCTTTTCCTGACAGATTTTTATGTCAAGTCCACATGGGTTAGGTTTGTAGCCACCCTCTGTAATTGGTACTCCCCTTGCAAAGCCTTTGGAGAAAAACCCTTTGCTGATGTCTAATGCTTTTGGTAGGGCCGGTACTGGAGTTCTTGCCAACAGTTTCTAAATGTTTTTGCTTCATGTGAGATGCTTAAGATCCTTTTCTCCTCTTCTTTTAGGGGACTAGAGGGCTTGACGCATCCTTTACATCCTGTATTTACTCTGACCACAGTCCCTCCCTGTTCTCACAAGCGAAGCTCAGCCCTGCTTCCCTTCCTGTTGATTCCCGGTCAGCTACATGGTAAGTTTTCATTATCTCTAGACTTGTTGCCACAAGGTAAAATGCTGGCAGGCTCTCTCTCACATCCATTAGCACTGGGCATTGAGGGCAGAGTACTTCATGCCCATCAAAGATCGTTCAGTTGTATTCCAGGCTGACTGGAAGGGAAAGGAAGATAGTATTGAATTAGCATTGGAGCTGAACTTCGGCATAGATTGTTATAGGAATAAAATATGAAGTAAAATATGTGACAGAATTAAATCCATCAGTTCTAATAAAGGAAACAGAAGAAAGCAAAGAAATATTGGACTCTTAAATCCCATTAACCAGGCCAGAGAGAGAATGTGTTAAAAGGGAGCTGTGCTGTATCTTTTTTCATTGTTTGATGAAATAATCTTTTTCACCCTTTAAGTGGTGTGTTTAAAAATCCTGGTATTTCTGAAACAAAGAGAATACACAGCCACCGAGCTAGCTGGTTTTTATACCTTCCTTTTCTGAGTATTGTCCTTCAGTACAATACAGAGCCATTTCTTTGTTCTCACAAGCTAGCAGTTAAATTGTATGTAAATGTATGCAAATTAGATGCTGTCTAATAAAGAGAGTCATTAGATGGAAGAAATATTTAGTTTAGGGGGAAAAAAGAAAGAAAAGAAAGCAGGTGTATTTTGCAATAGAAAAATGTAAGATTGCAAAAGCCCCTCAAACTTTGGGTGAGGGCTTTTTATAAAGCCATTAAAATATTTTCTAAAAGACTTGCTCTACTCTTGGTCCCTTTTTTAACATGGTTTTTATGTACGTACGTGTGCACTTCTCTGATCTTTTCATAAAGCTCACACTGGCTGTGCTATATATACGTACTGGAACAAACATGTAAATACTGTATTTGTAAGTGTATTGCTTTAAATCATATAGCTAGGAATTTACACACGTGCACCTTGTATCAAGGTGTGCTTTTTGCTTACCGAGTATATACAAGTGGAATTCATGTGTTAAATTTTATTTTCATGGATTGATTTATTCAAAACATGCTCTGACTGGATACCTTCTTCTCCCTAAATCATCTTCCTCCATTTTAGCAACTCCCTGCTCAACAATTTTAAAGCTTTCCCCCCCCCCTTTTATTTATTCACTAAATCTCAGTGCCAGTTATGTTTCTGTTCTTTCAGTTGCATTTTCTACCATGTAATCCCTTTAGGGGTATGGACCTGACTTAAACCTGAAGCACCGGTGACCTTTCTAAACACAATGAAATCAAAGCTTTACTGTCGGGTGTCAAGGTGCTAAGATGCTAGGAATGTGAAGCTTTGTGTCACCCAAAGCTGGAGATTCCACACCTGTGGATGGAGCACTCGACATCCATATAGGCTCCGAAAGATTTAAAATTGATGAACCTTATGTTCTTGCCACTTCAAGACTTTAGTCTCTCTGCTTTAGAATCTGTAGTCCCACTTTTTCAGCTCTTCTGTTTGGGTGGATCAGTAAACGTAGATGACATGGCTCAATTATTCTGAAGTCGTTGTTGTGTTTTGTTTCTGATGGTCAGTTATCATTGTTCAGGCAGGAAGGCCTATAGCTGTATGTGGGCTGGCATATTTTTTTCCGTTGCTGTTTTGCAAGTCTGGAAGTCTAAAGACATATATGTATATGTGTAGGAAAGATATGTATATAAAAATAATGTTGTTTAAATATTTACATATAAAGCCAAGGGATTGGCTTCCTTCCCAGAATTACTGGAACTACCTTCCCCAGGAACATTTGGACTTGAGAAATCCGTACAGCAACACTTTTCTTCTGAAACTAAGCAACTTGTGAAATGAGGGACTCCGTCTGCACCCTTTGCTGCTCGTATGGGTTTCTTTAGCTTGGGGTGATGGAGAGGCCTCTGTGCATGGGTAATAAATTTCCAGCTGATTATGCCAAGTTTCTCTTTCATTGCTCTTTTGCCGCACAGTTTCTCATCAGCTTGTTCTGTGAGAAACTCTGGCGCAATGGGAACGTTTTTGTCACTGTTCTAGGAGAGGTCCATGCAGTGTCTGGCAGCAGCAACAATTCCTGTCTGGACAGCTGCAGGGCAGAGAGACTGATCACTCAGAACAAGCTGACTCCCTAGTTCCCCAGTGTCCCAACTGTACTGGCTGAGCAGTCAGGAGAGGAGCCGTAACGTGTGTCTGCTACCCACTGGGAAATGTTGGCAGGGTCATCGTAAGGACATGTCAGAGGATTGGCAGTGAATATTTCGGGTGCTCTCAAAGGTATAATAGAAAACGTAAGATGAAGATTGCTCTGTGGGCAATGCAGGGAAAACCAGAGCTGTAATATCAGGATGCTAGAGAGAGATGAAGTTAATAAAGTGAGGAGAAACACAGGCTATCGTGGTGACTAGGAGGGATGAGGTTGCATTGGTTTACCCACTCACCTGAGGTGCTGCTCTTCTAGGCTGTCTGGCATTGAATGTCCAGGAGAACCGAGTCACTAGTGATGCAGACATTTAGCATTGATATTTTCACCCAGTTTGCAGTCTAGCTACGTGCAGCTACACAGGTTCCTCAGACCTTGGGAGGTGGTTGTTAATCCTGAAACCCTAAATGGCAGATTTACATTGGAGGTAGGACAGGCTAGCAGTCAAAGGAAGTACATTCTGTCTCTCACATTCTTGAACAGGTTGCAAAATATACATACACACACACAAGAATGAAGCTCCAATGGAGGAAGATTGCTGCAGGCTTAGGGGCAGGAATCTGATTAATTCCGTGTTCCTTTCCAGACTTCGTGTGGTCTGGAGTAATTGTTTAGAGCAGGAGAGAATTCTGTACCAATGTACTTTTGAGGATATGTGTCTTACTACCTTGCCCATCTTGACAATAACAATAATATATCTTTCCTACCTTTGTGCGCATATATGCATTTAAAGATGTGAGATTCTGTATCCTGTGATAATGAATCCAAAAGCAGTGCTGTAGACAGACATTGGAATTGGTAGTCTATCTTCTTGGGCATCATCCTGAGAAGGTCTTTGGCTGCAGCGAAGGAAGGCACAGGGAAGCCTGAGTTGTACTAGTGGAACAACCAATATTTTCACTACTGATTTTGAAAGTAAATGAGAATTTTTTAACTTGTGTTTCTTGAGAGCTTGTGCATCTTTAAAAAAAAATAGTTTGAAGAAATAAAATATGCTGCACTACACTAATCCTAGAGCTAACGAACAGGCATAGGGACTAGCAGCTTTTGCTATTACCTACTGCTTATTATTGTTATTATTATTATTTCTTTTTAATTATGCAAAGTGCTAATCAGTTTGATTATGCACAGTGCTAATCAGGTTAATTATGCAAAGTGCTAATCAGTTATTCTCTAAGCACACGAGGAGAGCAGAGGTGCTGGCAGTGAATGGTGGTTCTAGATGGGGGTAGTCACGGCAGTCATTCCTTATTAAAAGAGGAGTAGGTGAGATGACAGGGGGGTTTGCTTCCATTAAAAAGTAAATAATGAAAAAAAGAAAGCCATGAGGGTTATAGTTCTGGTGGGGTAATGTCTTCTTTCACAGCAAGGCAGACTTTTTCCAAGCCAGCTCATGCTGTTGGTTAATTTCTGTAGGAGTTTGAGTGCGCTGATTTGGGCAAATACGTTGCAGAGGAGTGTTATAATGGGTGCAGTACAAGATGCCCCCACTTGATAAGTTGGGATGCATAAGTAGAAAATCACAAATTAAGGAAGTTTGTTCAATCTAGAGTCACCTTTTAAGCACTGGTAAGTAGGATACTGATAATGTCACAGGAATGGTAGTTGATCATATGTTTGTGTGGTGGAAGGTACTGTGTGAGCATACAAAATGTGTTTCTTTCAGTGTAATGCCCTCACAAGCTGTAAGAACGTAGGATGCCATCAGTGGAACGTACATTGGGCTGTGTTTCTTCTTCCTCTTTAGCGCTAAATTCTAAACTAGAATCTTGTGTTCCTGTGAAACAGGATCTGTTTTCACTAAGCTATATTCTTCTGACAATTACTGAAGATGCACGGTGTCTCTCACTGTACTCAGTGTCTAATACTTAACCAGTATTCCTTATTTGATTATGTTTCAGGGTTGGTGTGGGATACATAAGCATTACTTTTTGCAGTTAGTAATGGAGTAGACATTCCCAGAGCAGAGAGCTACTTGCTCATAAAAGCCTTGGGTAAAGCATCCTAGGAGATTTAAGTTGTTAAATCAAAAGACTGCTTCTGTCTAAGGCATTCTCTACTAGAAGGTTGCTGCACCAACAATGCGAGAGACACTTTCCTTGAAAAAGGTGCTTACTTATGGGAAGTTGTGACAAATTTTCAAGTGTATTCAAGGTAGGGTAATTTATGGCTTAACCCAGAGCCTGAAAATTAATAGCATTTTCCACCTTGGTTTTGTGACTACTCCACAAGACACTGACCCACAAAACAAGTTTACTACCAGATGTGTGGTACTTGTCTATTCTTACAGATTTATTCTGGTGTTAGAAACCTAGACATACCAATGCTATACTGTCAAGTCTAGTGCCTTAGATCTGAAGGAGGAGGGGAGTATGATGCAAATATTCTAAGCAAGAGTGAAATATACCAGATACTAGTGTCCTGAGACTTCGCATGCTTTCCTGTCAGTCGGAATCCTCTGATGTAAATCAGGTCACTGCTCTCTGTAGGTGCTGCTCCAGAAGAACTTGGTCTGTTTACTTCAGACCTGAATTTGACTTGGAGTAGTCCATTCCACAACCAGACTGCTTCCATAGACTTCCTGTGTTGCTTTCATTTATTGTCAGCAGCTCCATAGCCTGTTTGCTCTTCCAAGTGTTCTCCACTCTTCCCTCGTCCACTCCTTGCTGAGACGCTATAGGAAGGTGTGTATGATCTACCAAAACAGGACTAAAGCTGACTTCTTCATGTGATCCCTTGGCATCATGCAGCCTGGCAGGAAGCAGATGCTTACTTAGGTTGCTGTACCAATAGCAAAGCAGTAAGTCAGACATGTTCTGGATTATTTCTCCATCTTTTGGAGGCTGGGCGTATTATATCAGAAGGGAATTAGTTTTAAAATTACTGTGGTGCTTTAGGTATGTTCTTTGCCATCATCCACATCTTTTCAAATAGGAATTTAATCTTGTGGAAAGAACCCCCTCATAGCTTTCCTGTCCTATGAGTATTTCCTCATAGTATCTAAAAGCTGTTATAGAGTGAGAGGACCCTTGAAAGGCCAGTAGCATAAACCACACACCATAGTGTTTGCATGTTAGAAATGTAAATCTACCTATGGCATAATCATAACCTCTGTTGAATTTCATCATCTCAGATGGCTGGCCTTCTGATGTGATGGGGAGCTAGAAAGGAAGAAGATCTGCATTCTGCTCCTGTTTCTACTGCTTTCTTTGTAACCTTGCTAAATTGCACTGCCTTGCTCTGCTTGAGTTTTTCTTGATGGTAAAGTGTGGATAATGATAGGGACCTAAAGCAGTGTCCTATAGGGAATTATCTGTGTTATTAAGGAGCATTAGCAAACCTCGTGATACTGTGTAAATTAGTGATAGCACCAAAATGGTTTTTGTATTCCTAAAAAGTTAAATAAGTGGAGGGAGAAAACTCAGTTTCCTTGACGTTAGGCTAAAGGGTCAGCAACAAATGAAGAAGCCCCAATAAAGAAATCTGTGCCTCCTGTGCTTTAAGAAGTGGGTCTCAAGTGAACAGAGAATCGATTTGCTTGTATGGCAGAAAGTTACTGCTTCAGAACTCCTTTTGCATCTTCTTGAGGACCTGGTCTTCAGAGCTAACAGGCTAACTGCTACTCATTGTGTCTCATTGTGGAGCTCTGTGTGTCTGCTCATTGGCATTCACACAACCAGGAGCTGGTGGGGAATTAATAACAAAAAGATTTTAAATGTTCAGCTTGACCTTTCAAAGTTACTGACCTGCATTCAGGTTACAAATACACAGCAATTTTCTCTTGAGCTGCAAGGACTCTAAATGTTAAATCAGTAACTCGATCAGACTAGCAGCCCTTCTCCTCTCTGCTCACTCGTGCCCAGCTGCCATGACTGGAGTAAAGGAACAAGAAAACTATCTAAACACATCCATATCTTACTGTGACACAAGTACTTGGAAGAAGCCCCACTGACATAAACTAACACAAAGTGACACTTTGTTTAAAAGGTTGTTTTGAATGTCTTCTCCCATTGATCTTCTGCAAGGGAGATAAATAAACACTGTGTGTGGTGCAGCCAGGCTGAGTATTTTTGCTGGTATGGGTGTTTATACATTCTCTGGTGGTTGTTTGTTTTGCTGTTTGTTGACTGTAAATTCCAGACCTGTATGTTTGTAATGTATACATCTGCAGGAGCGGTGCAGTTTTGGGAGTACGGTCAGGGTGGTGATTTTTATGAACACAACCAGATGAATAGTGGGTGGGGTTTTTTTCCCCTCCTTCCAGAGCACTGAATTAGTCTTTGTGCTCCCAGTGAAAGAGGGGGCTGCAGAGGCAGAAGCCTTAGTTAAGCAGGACCTTCTGTGCTCAGCTTACTGCAGGTAGGTGCGCAAGGAAAGCCACGTAAGGACTTGTCTGGTAGGAATCAAGTTAGTTTAGCTTTTCATCTAATTAAGCAGCAGATCTGTTGGGCTCTCAGTTTGTTTGGTGATGATAAGAATGATGCATGTTTTCTCTCGGGAGCAAGTAACTGAAGTTGTAACAGATGACAGAATTCCTGGTGGCAGAGATCCCTCCTGCTGCCCCTCTGTTCCTCTTTCACAGTTCTTTCCCTTGCCTTTGAACAAAATCTTCCTGTTTTTCACTTACTGTTGTTGTCAGCATCTCAATCCCTAGAATGGTGGGAGTGTGTAGAAGATAATGGCAACTGATGCAAACACTTCTTCATCCACCACACTGAGTGGCTGTAGCTTCCTGAACATAATGTTACTTATAAGAAGAGTTCAGCTTAATCAGTGACTATTTCTCCTAAGAGGAATTTTCCTTAAACCTGTGCTTCTGTCATGTTTGTGCAAGTTAAAATTGCATGTTTCTGATGTTCCAAATTGTTTAAAGACTGCCTGGTGCTTTCCTTTTTTGCTCTCTCATGCACGTTATCTACATTTATGAGATGCAGATTCCACTGTCTTGCAGTTACTGTTACAACCACCTCTCTCATTTGCTTACAAGTTTTACTGAGTTTTAACTATTTGTAGTTAGGTGAATTAGTTTTAAACATACTTTTCAGGGAGAGCTGTGTGTGCTTCAGGCTTGCTGTTTGCAGATCTGAGCCTAGAGGAAAATACTTGGTTTTGCCCATGCTAAAACACTGTAATAACATCTTCTAATTGTTCTTGCGCCGTCATGGTTTGGAATGATGCTTTGAAAAACATCAACTCAATGACCTTTTTGACAGGGAGGTATTTTTTCCTTCTTGACCTTGCGCACCTCACCACTCTGACAGTAGCTGTTCCATGAAAATAAGGAAGGCCTACTACCATTTCCAGCTGCTTAGTTAACTCAAGGGGCAGAATCTGCCTGGTGGGCCTGAAGGTTGCCGCATTGTTGATTGCCACAAAGCATGAATATGTCGGTGTGTAGCAGATTCTCACTTTTCATCTGGCTATTTGAAAATCTAGGGAATAAAATACACTAAAAAAGGGGAAAGACTGTTTCACTCATCTAAAGTCAAATCTGTGAATACTAGAATTAAAGTTGACAGAGCAGCCTTAATTCAACTTCCCTGTTCTTTTCCAGTTTTTAATTATGTGATCGCATGCTGTTTTCTGTGAGAACCAGTGTTCTCATAGTGCACTTAAAGGACCTGGTCTGAGGTTGAATAGAGGTTCTTCAGTAAGATGCTGTTTCCTTTAAGATTAATTGCGTCATTTACTGCAAACATGGAAAAATGTTTAATATATGAGGCAAGAGATAGTGGGGAAAAAAGAAAGGGTGCTCTTATTCTCAAGATTGCAGTGAGAGCATGCATGTGCTTAAAGCAAAAAATGTGCTTGAATTGAGTTGCTTGTGAAATCCAGCATCTTTAGGTGGTTTTAGACAGCATTTCTCTTTCTCTTACCAGTTCACTTACTCCTTTTAACCTAACCCTTCGCTATTTCTACCTTTTAAAACCTTGTGTTTGTTTTCCTCCAAAGAAAAAAATAGTACCAGTAGCAGCAGCCTACCCTGGGCTTGCCTTCTTTCCCATCACTTTGCTGGTATACGAAAGACTTAGTTTTGTTCCCGCCTGCTCTGTTCCTTACCATAAGTAAAAACTTCCAGGATTTTGGTTTCCAGTTGGTAGGAAACACACCCAGGTTCCACGTTATTCAGTAACAAAAGTGCACACAACTCTTCCTGATGCTTTGACAGTTTCATTGGAGATGCCACTCTTAAGTAGAATGTGTCTGTCTGTAGCCAGGTCCTTTTGCTAAGCAGTGGGAATTCAGCTGTTTTCTTGTGAATTCTTCTTTTCATATTTTATTACTATGAAGAGAACACAAAGAGTGCTTGTTTCTTTCTTTCTCTCCCCCCCCCCTTTTTTTTTCTTCCAGTTGACACAATCAGTATTATTTGAAGGAAAAAATTACACACAGAATAGGAAATAGGGTGGGAAAATGTAATAGGATCTGCAAATCTTTTCTGTCTTGTCTGAGTAAATGAGAGCTGATGAGAGTTGCAGCACAATGAGGGCTAGGGAATGCTAGCTGAACTGGTATATAAAGATTGTTTCATTTTGCTTCATTTCGTTTTACTGTATTGAATTTGAAAGGGAAAATTGCAACAGACGTGGAAGTTCGCTGTGGAAACACCTTGGGTTGCTGTACCCTTGACGTGAACCTGGGCAAACATGAAAAGGAACCTTAAAATGGTGCATGAATTGTGGAGGTGTGCTTATGAAGCTGTTTTTTGAAGAGTGCCCTTTCACGAAGGGTGGCCCTGCCTCTAGGGTTATTCTGCTTCTGGTTTTGATCTCTTTTGTTGTCCACTTAAGTTGCCAATGTGGGAAAGGTGTCACTGTGGGGGCTTTTGGTTTTTGTGGTTTTGGGGTCTTTTTTAGAGCCAAAACCATTCTGATTTTTGGGTGTACGTTTTGCAGGATTACGTGGCAACGTAATTTTTTCATGCAGACTTTCAATATTACTAGGAGAACATTTCTTCTCCCATTTGTGTCCACGCTAAAGATTCATCTCACCTTTTCGAATGAGTATAGAATCATAGAACCATCGAGTCCAACCATTCCCCAGCACTACCAAGGCCACCACTAACCCGTGTCACTGAAGGTCTCATCTGCAAGGTTTGTGAACATCTCCAGGGAGGGTGACTCCACCATTTGCAGCCTGTTCCAATGCCTGATTGCCCTCTCTGTGAAGAGGCTGGAGGAAGGATGGTGGGTACAGGATGAGAAACGAAGGGGAAGGGTTTTACTTTTCTCCAAGCAAAAGAATGGTTTAATGGCATTGTGTAATTGTTGTGGTTTAAGCCAGTTGGCAAATTAGCCGCGCAGTTTCTACTCCCCCCCCCCCCCCCGTGCCCCGGAGGGATGGGAAGGAGAATCAAAAGAACGTAACTCCCACGGGTTGAGATAAGAACAGTTTAATAACTAAGGTATAACAGAAATCACTGCTGCTACCACCCATAATAATAATGATAAGGGAAGTAACAAGGGAAGAGAATATGATACCACCCGCTGAAAACAAGCCAGACAGAGCAGAGAGCGTGCCCTTCCGGGTAACTCCCAGTTACATCCCCGGGCATGATGTGCTGTGGTATGGAATACCTCTTTGGCTAGTTTGGGTCAGGTGTCCTGTCCCTGCTTCCTCCTGGCTTCCCCTCCTCCCTGGCAGAGCATGAGACTCACAAAGTCCTTGGTCAGGGCAAACATTCTGACCAGCAACTGAAAACATCGGCTTTATCAGTATTATTCCCAGGCTGAAAGTCAAAACCAGAGCGCTGCACCAGCTACTAAGAAAGAGAAAAACTGACTGCTGGTGCTGAACCCAGGACAGTAATACGGCTCTTCTGCTGCTGTGAGCAGAAAGCAAAGAACGCCTTTCCCTCTTAATGGAGACCTGGCAAGTGTAAGGTTGTCCATAGGGATGTGAGTGTCTCTGGATGTATGTCATTCCAAGGAGCGTCTGTTGAAGTTAGTATCTAACCTCTGGGTGTCACTAAGTGCCATGGATTCATGTCACTGTGGTTTTTGGAGGTAGAAAGGTTCCTCACTTTATTGTTTTTTTCCATGTAAACGCCATAGGCTCAGACAGGTGAATCTCAGATAACAGAAGTGAAGTGAACAAAAGTTCTTCCCCCTTCAGGGTAGTGCCCAGAAGAGGGAGGCAATGTTCCTGGCCTACGAGAATGGTGGAGAGGGACTCTTCATCAGGGACTGTAGTGATAAGACAAGGAGTGATGGGTTCAAACTGAAACAGGGGAAGTTCAGGTTAGATATAAGGAAGAAGCTCTTTACTGTGAGGGTGGTGAGGCGCTGGCGCAGGGTGCGCAAAGAAGTGGTAAATGCTCCATCCCTGGCAGCCTTCAAGGCCAGATTGGACAGAGCCTTGGGCGACATGGTCTAGTGTGAGGTGTCCCTGCCCGTGGCAGGGGGTTTGGAACTGGATGATCTTAAGGTCCTTTCCAACCCAAACTGTTCTATGATGAGTAGATGTGATGGCTACCCAGTATTTAGCACAGATCCGAGAATTTAAAAGCTGGTTGAAATCTGGATGGGATTGGGGCTTTTGGGAGGGAATGCTGTATGGCAGCCAGTCTTTTCTGCCAGTTATTTTAGTCTTTATGCTGTGCAGTCTAAGTAGCTATCCTATCTCATATACAATAGTAATTCAAGGAATATTCTTTTTAGTAGAATAAACAAATTTTTGCTGCTTGACATGTGAAATGCTTGTATAGTAAATTCCACAGACAGCCTCTTCCCCCCAATATTGTTTTGTCTGATTATAAAACCTTGAAAGTTTAAAATTGACTGGTTTACTGTAAGAAGCATTAAGTAAATGCAGTCTCTCTATTTTTATATAACAGTAGCTCAAATTTCATGTGAGATCACACTAGTCCTCCAGTGTAATTAAGATTATGGTTTTCTTATGCGCTTCAAATGCTTGTGATGTGCAGTTAATAGTATTTTAAGTATTAGGACACCTCGGCAACGATGCCAATGTGGGCTGGTGTCTATCAGCAGTGCAGACACCACAAAGTAAAGGCAATTGCAAGACACTGCTATAATTTATCTAAAAATATGCATGACAGCAAAGCTTCTTTTACCTGAGTTTAGAAAGTGATAAGGCTCTGAATTAGAGTGAAGCTTCATAAATGAATCGGGCACGAAACAAGATTTTCAAGTTTGACTCTAAGTCCAGTGTGTATTCAGAGCGAAGTATGGATGCGTATTGGGCATCTTCTGCATCTTGGGTTTTGTGTAATGTGTGTACCTCAAGTCTGGTTTCCACTACGTAAATTTGACTGTAAGCTGATGTAAGACTGCATAGGGAGGTTTGGAGAAAAGCTTTGGATGAGTTTTTCATGTGTGTATGTATGCACATGCACACCTTTTTTGTTTGTTGATACAAGTACATTCTCTTTTATTTCTAAGGGAAGAAAATGATATTGAAGATGCCCAAGAATTCCAACGAAATAGCCTGAAATTAACTGAAGCAAAAAACTTCATTTAATTTAAACTGGTGGACATTTTTTTGTTTATTTCAAAGAAGTTTTGATTTTGAAATGTTTTGAAGATCAAGGCCAAAGCTTTGGATTTGTGAGGAGGAAGAATGTTTCTGACTTGCTTGTTGAACACGTCAACTTATGGTTATATTTAGGTAGGTTTGGATGTAGGGCTGGATCTGTGTTTGCAGCGAGCGTCACCACTCTGTAAATCCGATTAACATCTGAGTATTCCGGTATCTTGGAATGCCTGAACCTGAGTCTGTGGCATGAAGATTTTGGGAGTCTTGAAATTCAGCTTGGTTGTGTATGGAAGTGTTGGAAGTGAGCCTCTAATCCCTTTCTGAAATAGTTCCCTCTGATATGGTGGGACTATCAGAAGTATCGACAGTAATGGTAAAGTTCTCATTTTAAACAACCTCTCCGCCTCTAGAAAGCTGAAGTGCAGCTCGTTATAGATAAGTATTTAGGGACACAGTAAAGTCCAAGAGGGATATATGGGGCAGATTCTCAATAACGATCTTTTTCAGCTCATGAGCTAACTCCTGTGCAATGCAGCAGCGTTGTTGGGGCAGCAGATCTGCAAAATCTCTGGCAGGTAGCCCTAAACTAGCCTTTCCCTTCCTTTCTTAAAACAGCATATGCAAATGCTAACCAACTGTTTATTTTGTTCATGCATATTTTTGCCCATGCAAATTTAGGCTGCAGGTTTCCTTCGTTACGCATAAAGAGGTGGAATGTCCTTTTGAGTGGGAAATAACAAGAATGGTTTAGTAGCACCATCTTTTCTTCTGTTTTCTCCTTAAACAAGCATCACATAGACTTCAGCGAGACCACTGCATCAGTGAGGGCTCCAGGATTTGCCCCACAGGTATTAATTCGTGTCAGTCAGGGAGCTTTCTTTGCTTGCTGTCTGTCTTTTATGAGGACTGATGTGGCAGGAAGCAGAGCAGTTGAGACAGGCAATGGGAGAACCTGCGTGGCTTCAACTACCCATTGGTGTCTGGAAACAGTGAGCTGGTATTTGAGAGAACAAGCTTTATATCAGAAAGTGATGAGTGAATGGAAATTAAAACAAAAGGGTTGAATATAGAGCTTAATCAGGCTAGCGTGGTATCTCAATAAACCAGGGACAGTTTTTCATGGTGACTTTGGGGCAGATATCGCAGCAAGTGCCACAATAACAGGGGCTTCTCCCTACTCCCTCCTCCCCTCCCATTAAATCTACATTTGGAAGGTGGATGGTGCTGACTCATAAATTAATTTGGGGTAATACATACAGTGTATATATATTTCTGTCACTTTGTCTCAAATTAAACACGAACCTTCTCCCCTGACAAGATGATAGAAAAGTTAATTGCTCGCCCTGGCTTTAAATTGGAATTTGAATTTGCAAAATGCTAAAGGTTTATGAGATCTAAATCATGAGGAGCTTAAATTACATTCCTGTGATAAAATATTAATAAATCAATTAAAACATAAGCCGAGTATAATATTACTTTTTTCGTAGGAACCTTGAACACAATAATTCATTAGAGTGTGCAGTAACAATTATTGTATCTTTTTTAATTTTCTTTTTTATTAGTTTTTTTTTTTTTTTAAATTGGGGAAAAGGCAACATCAGATGGGAACACACCACACAATGGTGGAATAATATCCTGGTACCAAATCCAGTCATCTTCTAGTAACGATGCACATACATACAAAAACATCTGAGGACCCTGAACTCCATGCATCCCATTGTGGTTCCACCATGTAACAAGATACATTCCCTGAAAGCTGGGGGCAGTTTTTCCCTTTTCCACCATAGGAAAGAAGGGCAGCAGCACAGGAGGAAGGGAAGAAATCTTATTGCTGCTGTTTCTTTTTGGTTTTCGTTTCCAGCTTCTTCCCATGCCATTCTATTCTTTTCTTATTCTCCTTTCTCTTTCTTGGGTACAAGATCGGTATGATTTTAGTGTCAAAACCATCAAAAACTCACAGACCCTTCTGTGAAGCTGGCCTGAGTTTTGTGTTGGGGAAACCTAGGCTAAAACTGGGTTTTGTTACTAAATTTTCAGTTACGGTGTGAGCAACTCTCGCAGCTCTAATCTTTACATAACCAATTTCTGTGTACTATATAAAGAGCACTTCAGGCACAGTATGAAACTTAGTTATTATTTGAGGAAGGAGGTGTTATGCTAGCTCAGCACGCATTTCTTATATGCAAACATTAATACACAAGGAATGCAATTATTAGCTATACCTGCACGCCTCTAGTGCCTGTGAAGGTGCGGATTCCTTATTCAAGTGCTTTTTCCCTTCTGCGAAACGACTGGACTGTGTGTCTGATACAGCTGGGCTTGGTAAAGGGTCTAATTGCTATTATTACATTATTTGTGTTGAATTCTTGAAAGGTTATTTAGGACGAATTGCGTGTTGGTGCCAAATTGGCAGCTCTGGGGACTGAAATGTGTATCAATGGAGTAAGTACTGTGGCTGAGTGTGCTCTGCCCACACTCCCCTACACCCTGGAGTCGTGCACTGCTGTTAGCATTGAAGGATCTGTGCTTATTTTTGAGGGATGCAGGCAAGATGCTTGTTGTGCTCTCTCCTGCGGGTCATCTGTGCTGTGGCCAAGGGATTTTGGCCTGAATTTAGCTAGAAGCCCAAACGTGGTCCCCTTTTAGGGGCTGAGAGGATGATGCGCGCTAGGGAAGGGGTGCGTGGCTGATGCTCCCTGCTCCACCTGCTTGCAGCGTGCAGCGGTCTCGCTCTCGGCAGCACGGAGCAGCTGCCTTTGGCCGGCTGAAAGGAGCGAGGGCCAGAGTCGGCTGGGGAAGGCACTGAGCAGAGATCCAGGAGCAGGTGGTGGTTGTGCTTCTAACCACCTGCCTAAGTAATGCTTCCCTGTGCTGCCCAGGAGCTGTGGCAGGATGCAGTCTTCCCTGGGTATGGGATCCCTGGTGATGCTCAGGGTCCTCTGCATGGTGATTCCATAAAGAATGGATCCTGCTTTACTGTGCTTCTTCTTGTCCTAACCTGGAGTGACTTCAACTTAAAATTAAACCTTGGTTTCCACAAGCTTTTCCATTTGCTGGTGGGCCTGTTTTAGTGATGCAGAATGTAATAAAACTTCGTGTTTCTAAGCACACGTGCCATGTTCAGCACTGCTAAGATCTTCATCAGTATTAAAGAATCGGTTGTTAGGGTTTACATGCATTGCTTTTCACGACCCCCTTTTTAAGGAGGAGGATGTGGGAGAAGTCACTTTCCATGAGCTCTGAGTCATGGAGCAAGCCAGTGGTGGAGATTCAGGTAGACTACGTGTCTTCCAACAGCCCACCCGTGAACTGAACCTCACCAAAACTGGAGAAATGCCTGTTCATTGGGAAGCAGGTGGTGATCATTGAGCACGTTTTAGGCAGAATGAGAAGCAGCTATCGGATGTGATTAACTCCTTGTGGCTGCCAAAATGAGCTAGTATTTAAACCAGTAAGCTAAAACTGAAGCCTTCAAATCACCAAGATGGTCTGGTCGTCTTCTATTATGATTTTTATAGCAATAGATGGTTAAGGGTTGACCCAGTGTTGTTTGTTCATGGCACTTGATAACTGTATTTACTCGATAGATTCCGTACTTACCAAATTCTTTTTTAGAGTATGACTGAATCTTTGCGAGCATTCCTGTAAATAAATTAAAAAAAAACTGTATTACTTGAAGTTTGTGTGTGTGTGTAGGGAGGTGTTCCAGATTTTTCTTGTGTACAGGGATGACTTCCAGCAGAAGCTAAGGAAACTTTTAATGCCAAGTTCTTTGTCAGTGATAGCTTTCTGCAAATCATAGGAGTTACGCTGGGGAAGTGCTTTCTCTTTGGCCTGCTGTCCTTGCTGCCAGGGGTGGGGAAGAAGACTTTGTGCACAAGAGCATCATCCTGCCCCTGCACTCCCCAGAGCTGGAAATGCATTTTAGCGCTGGGTGACATCAGGTGCTCGAGGTGGTGAGTTAGGAGGTGGTGAATTGAAGCTGGCATGTTGGGCTGTAAAACGGAGAGGAGGGCATGTGCCAGTACAGGTGGTACCCTACAGCTTTGATCATTGTCCTGTCCAAAACCTTCCTTCCCTGTCCCATGCTGGGGTTGCCATCCTTCTTTTACCTATGCCCCAGGGAGGCAGGCTGCAGACGGGTAGGCAGACAGATGCTGTGGTAAGGTTTTCCATGCCTGTTGGGGGCATTGAGGTTCTCGCCGACGATGGTAAACATGATTTGGCTCCCGTACTCTTGTAATCAGGCTTGCTTGGGCTGCAACAGAGATTGCTCTATTGCAGTGCCAGGCCTCTAGCAATACCAACTGTTAAATAATAAACAGGCCCTGGTTGTTGGCAGCGGCTCCCTGGCCCCCCTGCCCCTGCCAACATGGAGTACCCATTCTCTGGGTTTACCTGCCTGCCTGTGCTCCAAAGCACAGACCAGTGCCCGTGTTCAGTGGAGGTGGAAGCAGCACAAAGACATCAGTCTCTGTCTAATCTGCTTGGTTTATTATTCTCCAAGGACCTGGGGTGATATAGCAAACATGCAGTGCTCTGGCAGCATTAACAATGGCTGTGCTGTCGTTCTAGATAATATTACAGACTCTTGCCTAACACATGGGATATTTTTTTTCTGTTCATCTCCCCATGCTTTAAGGTCTTCTTTTCTTTTGCTTTTATCCCCCCCCCCATTTTTTTGGAGGGTTGGGATAGCTGGGAAGGGCTAGTTCCTCCTTAACCATCTCTGTTTTTTTCCTGTGAATCAAAAAGATAATGTGTTTAACTGGCTTGTTCTTCTGGTGGCAGCATGGGATTTATCATTTTATTGCATTAAGAAGTATTACCAAGTCTTTTCAATCTAGTTTATGGTTAGAACGGGCATTGGAATGAAGAGCAATCCATTTTTGTGAATGGAGAGGCTCCATTATGGAAGTCACTTCGCCAATGGGGAGAAAATACTGTAGGAAACAAGCTCCTGTTCTTACCTCATTTTTGGCTACTTCTGTGTTTTCATTTGATTTCTGTATTACTGTGTACACTGTGCACATGTGGAAAACAGTATGTCCTGTTTTATGTGGAAATGAAGTTCAAGTTGGAGATAAATTAGGAAAAATATTGTGATACTGTGAAGAAGAAGAGATTATTATACTGCAGAGCTTTAAAATGTAGCTGCATGAATAGACTGGAGTGTACATATTAATTTCCCTTTCGTTCTTTAAAACCTTGAGTGGAACACAAGCCAGGATTTTCGCTTAGTGGGATAATGATTTTGTATTTTTTTCAAACCCATATATGAAATTAATTCTAAACAAAGTGGATTTTTTTTCCCCCCATTCCATGCAATTAAGAAGTCCTATATTTGGAGTCAACTAAACTTTGCATAGTATAGACCACTTTTATTCATCTGTGAGGGAATTTCCTGACCTGTGGGTTAAACGTGGTGTGGATGCTAAGAAATATCTTTGTTATTTCAACAAATATCGCGCGGTAAAAAGTGTGTTTTCCAGGGTTCTAGGGGGAATTCTGTCTTAAAATTTCCTATCAAGTCTACTTGAAACTCCACCCTATATCATAATTATGGCAGGTGCAAATATAAGGAAGCAAATGTAATTAGTAATCAGACCTGGGAGCCCTGCCCTGTCACTAGCTTTTCATTTCCTCTGTACAGCTTTGCCATTATAGGTCTGAGAACCCTTTAAAGCCCTCACATAATTAGTGTTTAGTATTTAAACTAAGAAACACAAGACTGTGAGGTCTGAGGCACACTGGTGCTGTTTTGTCTTGAAATAGATTGCATAATATATGTATATCTCTCTATTTTCAATATGTGAGTCATGTTAAATGCTGCAGAATAAGATGGGAAAACTTGAGTTTGTCTAAATCCTTGGGCCAAATGCCATCATATGGGATTTTCAAAGCATCTAGATGACGTTAGGAGACCGGCTCCCTTTGCTTCCCATGGCATTTGTTTTCCTAGCATACTTGAGCACTACTGAAAATTCTTGTGTGTTTTTTTAATCATCCCTGAAGGCTTTGGCCTGAACAAGCATCTGGCATTTGACGCAGTCTGTGTTGAGGCTGCAGTAATGACTTCTTCCCCTGTTTGTCGTTTGCTCCAGTAGGTTTCTGTGGATGGTCTTTCGATTTATTCTCAATGGGAACAAGTCAGGAGTTCAGTGCTTCTGAAGGTCTTCAAAGTATGTGAGAAATATCAGAAAACGAGTTTTTTGGTTAACGTTTTCTTTCTGAAAGTTGTAGAATTTACATAGTTTAATATGTCTTTTTTCCTAATTTCATAAGAATGTTGAAGCAATGCCAACAGATAATTTTCAGGAGGCTAGAACAGGGCAGCTACAGGTATGCAGGGAGAGGCAGTGCACTCAGGAGATTAATTGAAGTACCTTTGCAGCTGCTATTGTAGAAGCTGGAAACCTTGTTTCATTAAGCAGAAAAATAAACTACAGAAACAGAAGACTCCCTCTCCTTCTTTCTAAAAGTGTTTCCTTTCTTAAAATGCACATTTTTAATCCAGTGGGAAGAGTCTTTTCTTACTGCTGACATACTCCTTAAATCATATTGTTTTCAGGCAGTAGGTAGAGAGTGTGTAGATGAGTGACATTTGCTTGTAACTGTAACTAAAACATAGTTTTAGTGACATCAGAAAAAAAAAATTATTCCATTTATAAGCTGAACCATTTGCAGCAGGTAGAAGGAAAATTCAAAGCTAGAGTTAGCAATGGAAAACATCTCTTATCGCTTTCATGCCTGCAGCTGTGCCATCTTGGGCTGTGATTTATTTAGGCAAAAGTTGTCTGGTCAGTGCTTGGTCAAGAGAATCACCAGGGAGAACTGGAGGGAGCTGTGGGAGCGATTCAGTAGGTGGTGCTGTTCCCTTGAAGCCAGCTCTGATGCTATGCCCAGCAGGATGTGTAAGGGGTATGTATTTCTACAGCTGTAGTTTTCAGGTAGGACTTGAAAACCTAGCTATTGCCATAAAAATCCCGTTAATGCTTTTAATCAGCTGTAGCAGTATTCTTAGGTAAATATTTTGATCCTTTTGGGAGTATGGGGTGGAAAATACAGTAGAGGATAAAACATAATGGTTTCAAAGTCATGTTGTATGTACTTGAACCAGAAGCTTGAAGCAGATTTCAGGATCTGTGAATTCCAGGAGTCATAACTTGGAAGAAAAAAAAACAACCCAACCCTATGGCAACAAACAGGGAGATTTTTTTCCTTGCTGTGTGGATAGCATTCCTCCAGGTAGTACCAAACTTGGCTTCCACCACAAGGCAAAGTTGGATCAAGACTCAGACCCCGAGAACACCGCAAACATTCCAGCGCCGGGAGTTGCTTGACTGCAAGTTCTCAGTGATGGCTTTCCGCTGAGCTACGCTCTGGTGAAATACAGTTGCTTAACTAACAAACAAAGCAACACGTTTCTTCCGAAGACGTAATCAGTGGCTTTCCAAGCTGTTCCCAGACTCCAGAATTACTCTTCTCCGAAATCTTCAGAAGCAGTGAAACTTGCTGCTCTGAGCTGGGCATACGTGCATCTTCCCTGAGAGAGCTGCTTGTTATGGTCACTCAGAACATAGAACTTTCTCTTTAATTCTGTGGGTCACATAAAATATAACATCTGAGATTTCCTTTCATATGGTTTGAGGTCAGAAAGGACTGTTAGATCATCTAGTTTGACCTTCTGTGCGTCAACAGCGATTAGATTTGTCCAGTCACCCCTGTTTTGAACCTAGAGATGCACTGACAGCATCTCTGTCTTGAAAGCATCAGGAGGTTAAAGCTCCTTGTTTCCACTGATAGTTTTGTTCCAATGGTGAATTCCCTTGATGTTTAAAAAATGTGGGATTTGTTTCTGGTTCGATTTGACTTTTCTTTCTTTCTTTCTTTGCTTCATGTTCGAGACTTTGGTTCTTGTTATGCCTTTCTTCACCCAATTGAAGATTCCTTTAGAAAACAATGCAATAAAGAAAAGTAAAAACGCCTTCCCCAGCCTACCCGCTACCTCCTGTTTATGCCTTCAGGGATTGCATTAGCGATCTTTGCCACATTGCACTGGGTGTTCGTGTTCAGTTGTTTATTTGCTGTGACCTCTAAATCCTTTCCAGAATTGCTGTTTTCCAGGGTGTAGCACACCCCACACGCACCCGTGCCCAGTCCTGTGGGTACACTGTATGCTCATTTTTCTTAAATCTGTGCCATTACTAAAAAGTTTAATTTGAAAGAACAGAAGCCTGTGCGTGATTCTCCCCATCTGTCATTACTCTGTTTGTCTGATATTTTATCCGTCTTTGTGTCACCTGGAAGTTTTTATCAGGGGTGATATTGTAACTTAGGAGTCGCTGATCAAAATGCTGAATGGTGTTGGGGTTATTGCTAGTTTTACCTGCGTCTTACTAAAAACATCTGTGTTTGAAGACCCCATAGGTAACATTTTGCTGAGGGTCTTCCATTAGGTAGCTGTTCAACAGATGCTTTCATCGACAGAAGTGGAATATTCTGCAGTAGTGCTAAGTCAAATGCTTATAAGACTGTAAATGTTTTTCTAAGCTCTTAGGCTTAGAAAACTTACATACTTAACAAAGAATGAAATCAGGTTTGTTTGCTGAGACCTATTTTCCATAAAACCATGCTGACTAGCATTAATTATTTCCCTACCCTTCGATTCTTTATCAATAAATTCAGTCTTAGCATACATGGGTTGCAACTTTACTGGCGTCAGTAGATTTGTATATTTTGCTCACTTCCAGTGTTTTTAATGAGCATGTATTACCAAAAAAACATATACAGGAATAAAGCAAAAATCAAGGCTTAAGGGTACAGCAGTGTAAGCAAGAGTACTTTAATATTTGGATAAGGAGTCTGGAACTTCTTTATGTGACTGTGGATTGAATGCACTGGTAAGTCTCAGTAACCATAGGCAGAGCAGACAGTGGGGAAGGTCACTAACTGGAATCCTAATCCATCAAAATGCTTGTGGGATTTCTTACAAAAGTTAACCTTGGATCCAAGTTCTTCTTTTATCTTACATCAAGCATATGTACATGCTCTGTGGGCATCGACACACTATCCCCACAGTCTTCTCTTGTTTGTACTAAAGCTCAAAGAAAAGCTTGGTTTTCCTTGGCTGGTCTCTTCTTTCATTGTCTAAAGTTCACAGAGGGAGTCTAGTGGGGAAATCCTCAAAGCACTGCAGAGTTAGAGGTGCTGATGAGATGGCTACAAAGCATCTGTGCTGGTGTGAAGGCCAGAGGTTGATGAGTCCTGTAAACATCTTGGTGTTCCTTTCAGATAGCTTGAGAGGTGATTTTCTTTCCTATCGGGTCTTGAGATGTTTTGCACTTTAAACACCCTATTTTGTTTAGTAAGCCTGAGATATTTACCATTAGCAGTAGCCTCCAAATGAAAAACGTTGAAGGGTTCTGCAAGCAAGATTCATGGGATACAACATTTGGCTGTCCGTTGTATGGAAATCTGCAAGATGTGGATGAGAGCTCTGAGTATAGAAATATTTTAATCGCGTATGAAGTAAATGTGTGGATTCTATTTTGTCTCTAGGGCATGGAGACTTGGCCAAAATTGGGCTGGCATAGATGGCAAAAAAAAAAAAAGGGGGAGAAAAAGAAGAATTAGAGTGTACCAGAGTGACCTACTTAAAAAAAAATTAAATTGGAAAAAAAGTAATGGCTTGTAGCTATGGGATAATGGAATTTGGGACACTGGTGACTACACTTCATCCTAATCTTGGTTTTAATTGACAACAGGCGTGTTTGTGTTTTGTTGCGGAACATCTTTGTGGTCAACATACATTTGTTGCATGAAAAGCTTATCGTTTTTCTGATGCCGGTCAGAGGAAACAGTCCAGGATTCCAATGTCCGGGTCCAGGATTTCCATTTGTATCTATTTACACTGTATTCTGAGGGAAATTCCCAATCATTAAAAACCAAACAAACCCGACCCTCTGTCCTTCTGCCGCAAAAAAAAAAATTCCTACTTTTGTTCTAAACACTTAAATTTCTTTTTGTTCAAAGGATGGCATGGGGAAAACTCGTGTTTCTGATGAACATTGGGCGGCAGGTTAATGTAAACTCTCTTTCTGCATGGTGCGAATGGTTGTTGTTTCTGATCCAGCTCGCTGGGTTTTATTGTGATACAAACATTTTAGTTACCATGATGGATGGATTGGAGGAGTTGAAAGAGAATTCAAGTGATTTCAGTGTTGTAAAGACAGATGAAATTCAGGAGTCTCAAACTTACTCTTTAAGCACTAGACTTACTGGTAGCCGTATTTTGAAACTTCACGAAAGCATTGTGTCTTCAAGAGAAGATTCCTTTACAAGGAAGTTTCTGTTTGCAGCAGCATTTCTTTTTTAATTTACTGTAGTTTTTCACCCACAAATTTATTAATATTTTCTCACTCTTTTTGATGACAGTGGCATTTTATGTCTTGGCAGTTTAGCTAAGCATTCAGTCCATAAGCACCTCCACCTTAAAAGTTCATAGTACATTTGGTGAGATACTATGTGCCTTGGGGAGCCTGAATGATTTATTAAAATCCCCACCCTTCATCCCCTTCCAAATACGACAGTCAGAATTCAAAGTGAGAATAATTACACCTGTGCAGTTACGGCAGTTCTGAAAGACAGGCTAATATGAAGACTCCAGAGGAAATGTTAACAATTCTAATAGTTTTTCATAAAAGACGGAGAGAGACTGTCAAACCAGAGGTTTAAACAAAGAATAGGTTAAAATCAAGTAAGAAAGAAGGGCTTAAAGGCCATCAAGGGCCAGCTGAGCCATGGCACTAAGGATAAGAAACCAGAAACTTGTCTAAACTAATCTCCCTAGCAAAACCCCACACATCTATTATCTGCCCCACTAGATGAGTCACAGGGGGACACAGAGGAAAGAAATAAATCTCTTTTATTACCTCTCTCCGAAATAATAAATTTAGCTTGGTGGCTGCATTTAACGAAGTGTTTCATCCGCAGTGCACATAGTGAACTATTAGTGCAACTATTGCATTTATACAAATTGAATGGCACGCTATTGTCCATCATCTTTTTCCTTTCCTTTTTTTATCTTTGTTTTGAATAATTCATGGGAAAGATGATCACTTCATAATGCCACAAACTCACAGCAGGCAAAACTAATTTTACATGATATGAAAACAGATTTTATTTATTTAAGAGTAATATTTAAAGAAAACAACAACTTTTTTGACACCAGCTGCTGGGAAATAAATAGAATATTTTATGACGGGAAAAAAAAAGTCCAAATGCGTTAAAAGCTGTTCCTGAGAGATGGATTAAAAAATAAAATATAGACTTTGGGCAGATAAATTTAAACTTGGTGGTCACTGATGAGATTCTGCTCCTCAGGGGAGTGAAAGGATAGTTTTGAGGAGGAAAGAAAACTTCAGAGGAGTGGTAAGTTGTGCATAAGAAGTTCTCTGAATAGCTGATCTCTGTGTGCTAGTGACTGGGGGCAACTTGGGTGACAACTCCGCAAGACCTTTTGCATCCTCTAGACCAGATGGGCTTTTTCCCTGAAGTATCTGTTGCGTGAGAAGCAAGCCTCGTTTTTTGTCTATTTTTTCCATATCTGACCTTGGCTCTTTAGCAGGAGGAAACACTGAAGAGCTAGGATGCAGTGTTAAAGCTCCAGCTTTCTTCTTTTCTTTTCCCTTGGGCTGTGCTGCGAGAGGTATTCTGGAGAAGGGGGAACTATAATAAAATAACAGGAATCTGTTAGTGGTGCTGTGATGCTTTTCCTTTGCTTTCTGGGGAAAGAGGATGGAGAGCTGCCCCGCAGTGTGGGGGAATGGAAGCAGGCACCGCTCAGTGTCAAGCCTCTCCCCTCGGTGCAACCTGGCAGCTGGTGTGGGGCTCGGCTGGGTGCCACAGGCTCTCCTGGGCTTCATCCCGGCTTCCCAAGAGTCCGAGGAGTGAGCGGGTCGGTGCCTGGTTCCGGCAGCACGGGGCAGGAAGGAGGACGTGGAAAGCAGGAGGAAAGCTGTGCGATGTTTTCGCGCAGGGGCGGTCGGAATATGCCGTTGGTAATATAAATGGTGTTTATTGCATTTTCATGTAAAATTGTTTAACTTAAAAACTCTTAGTGACAGAGGGAATGTAAATCTGGGGCTGAGAGCCTGAGTCACCAGCAGAAGTTTATTATTATCCCTGATAACAGCTGAATTCCAGCCTTCCTGCGTGCTATAAAATGGGCCAGTTTTGTCTATTATTGGCGCCGTGTGCACCGCTATAGTTAAGGGTTTGTCAGCAGTTCAACTGTAAGCCCCTGTTTTCACGGGTTTATAACTCGACTGTTAAAAATTCACTCCAGGCTGAAACTTGGCACACAAGATAAAGTCTCTGCAAGTTATGCTGAAACTTAGGCTGTCCTCAGGCAGCTTCCTGACAGTGTTAAAAGACATGAGGTGTGCATACAGCTCATTTCTAAAGACAAGAGAGAGCAAGGACAAGGGCCTAGCGTTTTCATTAGGAATGACACTGTGGTTGGATTCTGGCTTGCTTAGGAGCAGCACCCTTAGGCCCCTCGGTATTCTTGCATGTGTCCTAAATTTGGAAAGACTTGTATTTAAATTTTATGTAACTTATCTGTTCTCCTCTTTGTTAGTTTTACATGGAGGAAAATTCATCAATCCCTTTGCGTCCTTTTATTTATACGGGAATTAAATGCACTATTGTTTTGCTACGTTTTAAGGTTTAAACACCATTTAATATTTCCATTTAACTAGCTGCCATTAATATTTGTATAGAGTTTGAGTGATATAACGTGCTCTAAGTATACAAAGTATATTTTTATTTAGTACTTCCAGTAATATAACACAAGAGATGGATTTCAAAGCCGTAATACAGTTGTAACTGCTGGGTAGTTATAATGATGCAACCTTTGCTCTGACCCAATGTCATCTGCTACAAGGCATGCTGTAATCATGTGAAGAGAGCATGGTTTGGTGTATTTGTGTGCTCTCGTTCATCAAAGTGTGAGGATCAACGCTTTTTTTTGAAGGAAAGTTCATTTTTTCAAACCAGTTGGATGCTTTTATGGAGTTGTTATCTTGAAAGTAACGCTGTCACATTACTTTTGATTTTGCAGTCGGTCGTGGTGTTCAGGGAGTACCTTCAGCACTGCAGACTGGCAAGAATCCTTTAAAGGAAGGAAGGGAATTGTGATAACTCTTCATGTGATTATACAGATTTATAAGTAGATAGGTTCATTTTTCCCAGGTCAGCTTCAGATTTCACAGCTGGACATTTCTGTTACATCATAATCAAAAGCATGGGCAAAATATTATGGAAGAGAAAGTTTATTTGAAGTTGACTGAAAGGCAAAGGGTAAAAAAAATGGGTAGGTTAAAAACCAGCCTCTGAAAAATACTGAAAGCTGGTGCTTTTCCTGCTACCATTAATAAATATAGGTATTTGAAACAACAACAAAAAAGTTCATACTTTGCATATATAACGTTAATTAGAATATTTTTTAACACTTGGCCCATTAAGGGTTGAATTCTTAGTTTTTATCTGTTTGCTGAAAAACAGCACTAGAAATGAAATCAGCTCAGTGAAACAAATTCTCTCAGGCTGTTAGAAATCAGAAGTAACCCTGGATTTTGATACAGGTGTCAGTGTTCTGGATTTACACAGGCATATATCTAAACTCAAAATTTGGCTGGCTATCTAAAATTTAGGAGTTTCAGTTTGTGTTGTGAGGTGGCAGTTGGTTGGCACCGATGTCCTTTTGCAGGTCATCTGGTCTGTCCACCAACATCCATGCCTGCAAAAACGTTTCATTATCTTCATATCCACCATTCTTGATGGACGACTTTTGTACCTAACCTTGGTAATCTCTGGAGAAAACAGTTCAATACAGTCTTCCGGGATTTGTCACCAAATATTTAAATAGCTTATTGCATTGGAAATAGTAAATCCATGTAATGAATTGTAACTAGCAACAAGTCTGAGGTGCATCTTCTGGAACTGACTTCTTGGTAAACTTTATCTGAATTCGGACACTGTTGGCAGAACTTGTGAAAGGGTTTAAGGTCAGGGGGGTGCATAACTGATAGAGTTCTGTGTGATCAGTCTTGGAGGTCTTAGTTTAAAAAGCATCATTAACTCGGTGTTACCTTTCAGTGCCTTTCTAAAATCTTTCATTTTAGACGAGAGGCCTGCGTGCAGAATTTAAGAGGCTTATTCTCTTACACAGAAATAATGCTGCTAAGCTGCTAGAAATCTCAGCAGCTTAATATAAATGTTCAAATAAAAAAGTTAGTATTTTAACTGTATAACCTTCAAATATAATTAATAATGAAATTCTAAGCAGGAGCCTAGGGGAAAGCATTTGGATTCTTTCTATTTGTGGAATAGGTGCAGGTCTCTGGTGTGCAGTTGAAAATAGGGACTAAATATGAGCTGATGATTTGGAAATCACTAATGTGTGCTGCTGAATACAGTCATAGTTGGGATATAAAGTAGAGCACAGGAGAAAATGAAAAGAGGGGGACCTGGGCCACCAACTTCACACTCTGATAAAGTAAGATGCTTGTGTACGAGGTAGAGGTATTCAGATGCACAGATTTTTTGTTTGGCCTGAGGATTAAATTATATGAGCCTTCCAGTGCAGAAGGTGGTATCCTGGGCTTCATTTCTTCATTCCACCCAAATGATTATTCTGGAGCATAATTATGGGAAATGAAAGTTGCAGTAAGAAGGTGTATCATGGCCACCTGTATGATGAGCCTGTTAAGATTTCTAGCACAGCAAGGTGTTTAGAAACACTTCTGCCTTCCAAAGAAAGATGTTGTCAAGAGTTAATCTGAAGGTGGTTGGTCATTTTCTAACTCAGAAAAGGCAGAAAAAACCTGTCCAGGTAATCAAGGGCCTTCTCAAGACCTGCGCATGATTGGAATGTGCTTTTCTTCCTGCACTTACTCTTTTCAGAACCTGTGTGCCACTTCCAGTCTTGAAGGATGCATGGGAGAGCCACCAGTTTGCTCCTTGACATAGTGCTTAAGCTCTGCTGCAGTATGAGCTGTGAACAGGAGCTATGTTATAATGTACCAGAATTCTGGCCTCAGTAGTGAACTAAGTAGAGAGGAAACCTGTCTGCCGGTAAACATAAGGGATGGCTACACAGAGCTCTTCCCGGAGTGTAAGTGGAAAAGGCAGAAGCCCTGAAAATGACTGGTTGTTTCTGTTTATTTTCCAGCTCTTTAAGCAGCTTGCAGCACATGCTGTAGGTTTGATTAAGGTATAAATGAGGGTCAGGTTGAAGGTTGCTACACTAAAGTCCTTGGAGTCACGTAATTGAGAAAGAGGAAAAAACCTGATGGGAGTGGAAAATGGAGTTTGGTGTACACAGTAGTCAGTATTCACACATCGCTGTCACACTGTGTGACCTGAGGTATTGCAGTTATTTCCTATGTAGGTATCAGTTGCTGTTTTACTGACAGCTTCTGGAAAACTGATGGTATTGGCTAATGGAGCAATCGTGCTGCTTGTCAGAGAAGAAAAAAATATTTTTAGGCTTGTCTTTTTTAACAACAGCCTGAAGTGGTTGATGATGCTGGAAAGGGACAACGTAAAAGTCAAACTGCTACTTCACAGAGCCTGTTTTTCAAACGGGAAGAAGCAAAAATCTCATAAACTGGGGAAAGGACACTGCAGATTCACTGCCAGTCTGCTTTTCTAGACCCCCATCCCTGGTAGCATGGCAGCTACCAGGGCTGCGTTTCAATCCTGGAGCCACCTCCTGTGTCGCAAGGCGTGCGATGTGGTACCTTATCCATTCTCTGCATCATCCCTTCTCCACCTCTTAACGGCAGTAACTCTTCTCTGCAGGAGTCATAGCCTAAGATTTTGTGACTGTGGTGATTGGAGGAGAATCTCTGTTCTATGCTGCTTGGGGAAAATGATGAGCTGATGGAAATACTCACTTGTCCATATCTAGGCTACTGATAACCATTTCATGAATGCTTTCATTTTATACCATATCTTTCTCCCAGATCACGGAATTTAAGGATATACTAATGAGTGTCTGTTTAGCAACTTCAGATTATTTATGTAGTCTTGAAGTCATTTATGTAACCTTTCACATGTGATAGTCATGTCTAAATGTGTCTTATGCCATTTAACACAGTAACTTGTTTTCTGAAGGCAGAAGCTGACTTGTTTGAAGTTGCAGAAACTGAAATAAAGTAGAAATCGACTTTTCCTTTACTCCAGATTTAGGAGAGTGTTTGGGACATCTGAAGACATTAGCAGATAAAAATACCAGATACTGAAATATTAGTAGGTTCCTCTAATAATGTTCTTGAGTTTTGAGATCCTAATTTTCTTTAGCAATGTTTGTTAAACCTCGTATCTCCATAAGGCATACAGACTGTTCATCTTGGCAAAATTAAGTGCTTGATAGATCTGGAATTCAGGTTTAGTCTTTGTATGTCTTTAACTATCACTTAAAAGCAGAAGACTTGTTGTTTTTCCTTTTCAAAATGGTGCTTGTTGGTGATGGGTCTTTCTCCCACCCCAAGCAGTTAATAAGAAGACTTCTTGCCATGGGGTTAATATTTATCAGGACTGCTGAAGGTATGAGAGGAGAAGAATCCACTTTCAGTAATTTTCAAGGAAAAAAAAATGAGTTCAGTGAGCGCTGGCATTCATGAATGTAGATTTTGTATGGATTAGCGTTATGGTTGATTGACTTCCTGCCTAAGAAGGTGTGCTCTCTCACTCAAGTATTTTCTGAGATGTTTATAAATCCAGTTCTGCAGTGCTTAACTTGTGCTGTTGGTTCTGTCTGGCAGGAATTATTAGTGTGTTTCTATCCTTATCTCTTACGATGGTTATAGGATTCAGCTTTTACACTCAGAGTCATACTCATCTAGCAAATTTGGTTGAAATTGGTAAATTAAAAAAATACTTAGGGAGTGGATGTGTGACAGCACAATTGTAGCCTTAAGGAAACCAAGAGAAAAACCTGGTATGCAGAGATAGGATATCCTTAGTTATTCCAGGTTTAACCAATTATTTTCTCTATAACCTTTGGCAAACCACTTATCTCTTTATACAGTAAGAAACTACCAACTGATTAAATCCATCCCCATGTGGGATGAGGGCCATTTTCAGATTCCTGATGGAGTATCTCACTGGTCTTTATAACCAAATACTGAGAAGGTAAAAGGTAATGGTAAACAGGCTGTCAGTATTTTCTTAAGGTACGCTGACATATGTCTTGATAATGATTCATACTGAAAGGTTTGAGCAGGTTCTCCTGAATGAATAATGCAGGTGAAAATGTTTCTCTGAATTGAGGACAGTTTGGATATGGGCTGTGCAGCCTGATGATAGGAGACCTGAAAGCATATATGGATTTGAGAGGTTTACATGAATATTAGCTTATCATTAATAAAAAAATCACCCAGAAATTGGGAGAGATTTGTTTAACACTTCATGTATTATCTATGATTTATTGTCAACTGAAACTTATTATAGGAGAAACAGACTACGTAAGTTTGCTTGCATACATTGGTCATACATTGGCAAACCTCTGAAAAGTAAAACATCAAGGCTTCTTTTTCACTTCTTTCATCTTTAGCATATGCTAGAGCTAATCCACCACCCTGCTTTTCTTAATTGATCATGTGGTATGTCATTTGAGCTGTGCAATGGGAAGCTGGGTATCAGCATCCAGTACCATGGAGCTGATGCCTTGTGGTTGTCCTACAGTCCTAGGTTGGTCTTAGTTACCAAGGTTGAGCTCGTCACTCAGGAGCTTTTTCATGGGAGAAGTGCCTCCTTTATTCCTCATGTTTTGATCTGCTCTTTGAGGTTTCTGTGCTTTGCATTCCTCTTCCCCCTCCCTCCCCCCCCCCAAAAAAAAAAGTGGATAATCTCATCTGTTCCCAACATTATTTTAGTTTTAAGACAAGCACTCGCTCTACCAGATGTTTTTCCATCTTAATCTTCAGGATTATTCTGGTTTCAGCGATACGTTTCCTGCCTATTCTGTGCTCTTTTTCATAAGTACATTACTTCTCACATATTTTCCTGTACCCCTTTTCCGCACCAATAACATAAGTATCCATTTGCCCCTTTATTATCATTTGCTTACATACTGATGCTTAGCTGTATTACAAAATGTGTATGTATTTTGTCCAGTTATGCTGTTAGTATTATGGTTTTACAAATTATTATATACTCATGCCAGTGACTGATTGCAGTGTACTTGTGTTTGGGTTCAAGGCAAGCAAATATCCAACCTAGCATACTGAGGTGTGCAGCAACTTCTGCTTTAGCTACACCATGGCTTTTCCAAAAGAAGTTACTTTCTGCTTGGGTCAAACTCTTTCACATGATTCATTTGATTTACCTCTGGTGGTGCGGGAATCTTCTGTGATGCTCCTTAGGTTGGAAGGACAGTGAGAATAACAGGTACAGCTCTGCACAGAGGATGCTTTATTGTTCCTGGCCTTTAGTTGTTTATTCTGTGACCTCCATGAACCCAAAATAGTTTTGATTAACTGAGCTTGCTGTCCCTGTGATCCTTGAACTTTGATTGCTTCGTGTGCACAGAGTTCGAGCTGTCTGTCAGGTATGAGGCCTGACCATTTGATATGTCATAGATGTCACATTTCTTGATTGTGTAATGAAACAGTGTTTTCAGAATCTGTTGCAGCACTTCCTAAAAGGGGGAGGGTATTCTGTGCTGGGTTTCTCTGGTTTGTTGTTTGGGGCTTGTTTGTTCTACAGTATGGAAAGTTGAGATGAAGCTGGTTCCTCTACAGGGCTCTGTGACACTACCAGATTTTCCACAGCTACTACTGCCACATCTGGCTTTCTGTATTCTCGGTCTCAGCTTTGTATTCTGTGGGCTGCCTTCAGTGAGTATCAGCCAGCAGGCATAATGAAAGAAATCTCAGGGATCGTCAGTCAGAAGTTACATTAGACTGTGCCAAATTATATTAATGGTTTTTTTTTTTTTGAACTCAGGTCCTTGCCTTATTTTTACCAACAGTTACTAACAGAGGGCAACTTCCCCTACTTGTCAAAGATGATGGGGAAACTGCGACAAAGGCCATGTCAGGTTGCCTCTACAAACGAGGTGTGAAGTCTTGAGCTACTTAGCCCTTGTATCTGTAGTAGAGAAAAATAGAAGGCTGCTTCTGGGCATCTCTGTGAACAGGGCCAGGGGTGGTGGTGGTGTTAGAGATGAGTTCATCACTATGTGGTTCCTGTGTCACTGCTTTTACGCGGTGTCAGTGTATTCATTAAATACGGAATAAAGTCCTGACTATAAAGAGGTGGTTAAAAACTACGGGTGTTGTAGTTTGGAAGGGAGGATCCCATCTCTGATGATCCTGCACTTTGTTTAGGCCAAGCTTGTTGTTTTGGTTCTCAATGTTCATCCTGACATGGCATGTCATTGTGAAGAACCATGCTACTTGGTTGCAAGAAGGGATCTGCAGTGTCGATTCACTTCATTTTATTGCTTTCCTTCACCCTTGGCTGTAGCCATGCAGTGTATCATTTTAGCTTTTGATCTTCCACTGATGTCGTTGATATTTTAGGGTGAGTGATACTAACAGAGTTATCTGTAGGACTTTCACTGAAAGTAGCACTCATTTAATTCTTCTCGGATAGACACAAGCTTCGGATCTTTGCATTTTAATCTCCTTTTGAGAGAGTTCAGTGTGGTCAGAAAAGAAGGAACAGATTATCATTCTCCTCAAAATTCTTGTCCAGACAGGCTTATCTGTGTTTCTTTCCTTCAAGTGATGAAAATGACAGAAATTCTTTTTCTTTACTTTACTAGAGGACTTCTTGAAATCCTTACATGAGATTACACACAGTATCAGTTATATATTGAAAATTTTGTTGGTTCTTTTAGCAAGACACATATTTTTTCCAAGTATTGCTTAGGAACTTGCATTAAGCAGTTTAACAAACAGTATTTTGAATATCTGGAACAATAAGAATGATGTTCCTGCTTAATAGCTCCAACTTTAAATATAATCATCCAGTGTTCAGTACTCACCGACCCAGAAGCTGTCCACCTTACCTTTCAGGAAAATAGCATTGAACCATTCCAAGTGCAAAGGGTAAGTACAACGGAAAAGAAAGATAAGAAATCCTGACAAAAAGGGCAGCTTTTAGTAAAAGAAACCGTGACTTTGTTGTATTTACACTCTGAACTGTGTGAATTTTAAGTTGTTTTATAGGCCATACCTGATAGAATGAAAACATGAAAGTGGCATAAAACGTGACAAAATTTGGGATTGGTATAAGTCCCTCAGAAGTACATAGAAGGTTATGAAAAGAAAGGAACACGTGCATTTCTTTTATATCATAGAATCGTAGAATCATATATACTTATATGTATGTGTGCATAAACAAAAAACTTTCAAAGCAAAACTATGGAAGTTTTTCACTCTCCTTTCTCCCCCATCCCTACTGTATTTAGTCCTTTCAGCCTCTTTATTAGAGAAACATGAAAAAGACACAGGTTTGAATTTTTAGTGTTGCAAGGTCTCTTTACAAATCCCTTCCTCTTTAATATTTCTGGCTTCTGGCTTTCAAACAATTGCCATTTTACCTAAAAGGGCAACGTGTTTACAGATTGTATGTGAAATCACTTTCGAGTGTAATGTGTTTCCTGAACATCTCTATTTATAGCACGGTGATAGCTCAAAGCTAAGAACTCTTCCTAATTGGAACTGTACTTGTGGGAACTTAAAGATAGGGTTCTTAATTTTTTCCTGATATGGACACATCTTAATGTGGGACATATCTTAGGAAATCTGAAACAATCCTCCTCTTATTCATAGCTGAGAAGCTTCTCTCCCCTCCAGATTGGAATTGTATAGTTTTCTATTAGAGAGCTAACTGTAGTTGCTTCCAGTGCGAAGTTAAGTGTTGAGTGTATTTGTAGCTTTTGGGATTTGTTTTTTTTCGGGTTGTTTTGTCTTTTTTTGTTTGGGTTTTTTTTGTTTGTTTGTTGGGTTGTGTTTATTTTTTATTGTTTTTTAAATTTTGTTTCTTTAAAATGCTGTTTAACAATGTAAGAGCCTCATCAGTGGTATGTGGACAGTCATGCTGCTTTAAGAGAAATGGTGGGAGGACATGATTATTCAGAAGTCCTACAAATACGCAATGGCCTGGAACATTTTGTTAGTATTTTAAGAATAAGGAAGGAATGTAGATTTAACAGGCTAATATGTTGAAGTGACCTTGGTACCATCTTAACACAGTGGGATTTTCTTCATCCTGCAGAAGCAGGAAATAGTTCTGTACACATTTACTGTGTAGGACTTTCTGCTTTTGGACTTAATGTGACTTTGAATGAAATAAACCCCCAACTTTTCTCTGTAAGGCCCCAGTGGAATTACATTTTTAAATACAATAGAGAGATGTTCTTTGTGAGTGCCAGGGCCCTGCTGTACTGGTTGCTCTTTATTAATGCAGAGTTCTCGTCAGTGAGGACAGAAAGGAGAACCTTGGCTACATTGAAGTTCTGGGCTGGTTTGAGTTATAGAGGAGATGGGAAGTTCCTCTCTTGCCCGAATATGAGGTTCAGTCACAGTTAGGAAATACAAAGCCGTTAACATCATAGGCATTGTTAAAGAGTAAAAACTTAAGCAAAAAGAGAGAAGTGCATTAGGGAGAGTCTTGGGTCAGATGGTTACAGCAGAGGATCTGGTGGCTGGACTTCTCAGTTCTGCTCCAGCATCTCTGGATCTGCTTGGGGTATAACATAGCTGTTGTTGGCATCACTGTATCTCTTAATGGAAAAGAAAGCTTCCAAAAGAAAGTTTCCAAATAATTCTGAGATTCAAGGAGGAAAGTCTTATATAAATATATGTTTGGGACTTTCTACCCCATTATTGTACCAACTGATTATAGGGACATTTGACTTCATGTAATTAAAAACATATCTCTATTCAGTTGACACTGAGTAATACAGTATCTTATGTAATAGGCTCTATTAGTACGTGCAGATGCATAATGAGAACTTATAGGTGTATATAAGTCCTAGACTCTTGTTCTTGTAAACTATGGCCCTGAAGTTCGGCTTTGTACCACATTTCTCTTTTCTGCTTACACACATTTGAATAAACAGACAGCAATCTTAGAAAAGGTAGCAAGAGAGTAGAATAGCAATTGGTGTTTTGTTTCCTGGTAATGTATTTTGTAAGTACCTTTATATTGCAAGATACAGGTTCAAATGTTATTCCTTATGCTTACCTTAATATTGGGAGGGAAGTGCTGGTCTGCATTATTTCAAAGAGTTCCTCAGCATGTGAAAAGCAACTAAGCAGCTCCTACATGATAGACCCACTTGCTTGTATAGTTATGTGTAGAGAACATATCAGAAGAGTGCTGAGCTCTTTCTGGGGGAGTTGCAGAGGAGAGAAGGGTTTAGGTCTTCCATGCAAATTACAGGCAGGTTCATTTTTGATAAATGCAGATGCATCTCAGTTCTTGAATGATCTCTGCTTTTAATTCCATTACGGTATATTGAAGAAATAAAAAGTTGTATAATATGTAAATGATCCTTTTTTATTTGTGAATATTATTTTCACTGTCTTAGCAATTGGGCCTGAAATATTTTTCTGGGCTCAGTGGCAACACAAAGGCATTAGATCAAGAATGTTCCAAGATTCAGATTGGCTGGTATTTGCTTATATCACCATGACTGAATGTTACCAGTTTTAAAATGCTTTTTTGTTGTTCGGGAAATTTTAAAACAGCTTTGATTTCAAACATGAAACTTGGCAAGTGGCTGATCCATAATGTGTTCTAATCACTTCTGGTATTTTGGAAAAGACGTGAAAAAGATTGAAGTTGTTATTTCATTAGAAATCTAGTTACCAATTGCATATCTGAACTTATCTCTTCTTTACCTGGAACCTAATAAGCACATGATCTTGTAGCCCCTTTGCCCAGTATTAGTGTTAATGTGATGGAACTTAATTTTGTATTTTGCTGTACAGTTTTTTGTTAGAATTTTTTTATCACTAAAACACTATATACCAATTTCAACTCTGTAGTTTAGGTGACCACCAGAGGGGTGCCTTTGATCTCATCGTTTGAGTTAAACATAGACTATGGAACAGGTTGAATACCCCACTGTACTTTTCTAACAATAATATCTAACTGTATGTTAGGGGTGTTTTGGTTTTTGTAGTGCAAATGGAGCCAGAGTGAAATAGAGTCTTGGCAGTTTGAACAATTCAGTTGTTGCAGAAGCCCTGCTAGCCTGAGCTCATACCTTCACGTACTCTTCATCTTAGATACTTGAAGCAGAGATAAATACTGCATAGATTTAAGTGTGTCCACGCTATAGGTCAAGGTCCCTGGAATAACTACAAACCTAATTTGTATTGGACCAGGCTGGCAGGATGCTGAGGTCTCTGAATCCAATCCTGCAACATATTTAGATGCACTTAGCCTCCAGCAAAAGTAGCCATTCTTTTTAAAAATCCATTTTAAACTTATCTAGTAATTATGCTGTTTCTTTATTAGCTGGATTTTGCAGGATGTGGCTGGCAGTCTAGAAACCTTCTTGTTGTTTTTACTTACATTGAAAGTAAATGGAAGATTGTTTTCTCAATTTTTAAATTTTTTTTTCCCAAAAAATAGTATTTCCTGTTCTGACAACGTAATCAGTTCAAATCACTGCTGATATATTCTCTTTTTCTGTATTGTTTCCAGGGGGATGGAGGGAAATACAGTAGAGCTTTGCCAAATCATACTGCAGTAACTGAACTTCTCTGAGCTTTTGTATCATTCCAGCTTGGTCTGAATTTTAGTTATTGTATGATGATGTCTAATTAAACAAGAATTATGTATATTGATTTTACTGGGAAATATTTGAGAACTGACGTTGGTGTTTCATTAAATGTTGAAGCAGCAGATTTACAATACAGTCCAAAGGTCTTAAAGTCATCTGGTATTCAACTTCCAGAGGTTTGAGATGAATGAAACTTGGGGTATTTAGTAGCATTTTCCTGTAATACTGAATCTGAAGAGCCTTTACAAAAAGATATTGTTCAGTATTGTTCTTGGTCTTTGAGCTTAATATGGCACTTACATAAACTGAAATCATGTGAAACTTCTGGGCATGGTTTGTGTATAACATTGTGCAAGATGAAGCTGATTCTTGACTTCAGGTTAATGGCAAAAGGAAATTGTGCCTGAATAAAAGAGTGCATTGATTCGTCCTTCTGCACATGGTGGGGTAAACTCAGTCTGTGAGTAATCTGGAAGAATCTTGATACCTGCTTATATGAAGTCCAAACTTAACCTGTAGTCCTAAATTTATTTTCTGTTACTTTACTTTATATTAAAGGGTAGCATGTCCCATCTTAACACGTCAAAATCCCAAGTTCCTCCCAAGGTCCTTGGTAGCCCTGCAGAGACAAGTTCCAAAGGATGTGGGCAGAAGGCCCTTTTAGAAACTACTTTATATGGACAGAGTACGTGGCTGCTCAAGGCAGCAAAACAGTGGTGGACCTTCTGTCTGTCTAATGTATTCCAGGGCCTCAGAAGCCCCGATACGACTTTCCTCCTTGTCTTTTTCTCCTGTGAGAGGAGTGTCACACCTTCATCTTAATCGCTGCTCTCTCTGAAGCAAAGGAGGGGGAATGGAAGCTTCTCATGTGAATGAGGATTTTCACAGTGCAGGCAGAGGGAAGGGGGAAACCTGAGGCCTTTACAGACTCAGTTTTCTTTTGCTGTCTCAAGAAAGAGGACAACAGAAGTTATTTTGTTCTCATTCTTGGGGCAGCAGAAGTAAGCTGAGGCTGTGGTGCTGAAGGTGTAGCTCACACAAGGAAGAGGAAAGTTCCTGCATTAGTGAAGAGAGAAAGAGGCAGGATATTGTGAACTTCATCTCTTGCTGATATTGCTGATTTTATTCTGGAACTATTTAACTGCCATGTTTAATTGCTCAACACTCAGGGATCTTTAGAAATCAAAATAAAGATTTATTACTTCGATCTTCTCTGCCTTATGTCCCATAAAACATATGCGCATTGCCATATAGTTTTTCATTTCACCTCACTCTACTGCCTTTCAACCATGATGTTGGACTTTCATAGATGAGGGTCAGACTGAACTTCTTTGGGACAGATCGGTGAAGGAAGGGGAGATGGAATACCCATTAACCCACAAGTATTACATGTATACACTGTCTCTGTGGGTATAACTCATTGTCATCTCCTGTACCAGAAATCAGCAATGAAAAGGCTTAATATCCACTGTGCAGGGCAGTGGATATTCAGGACTACAGTGAAAGGAGGACCCTGTTGCCAAAGAAGCCTTGGGTGCATTGTATTTAAGGACATTATATGTGATTACTTTTTAGTCATACATATATCATATATATTTTAATCATTAGAACTAATATCCTTACTCTAAAAGAAGCCAGGTGATCTTGAGTTGGGGTTGTTCAGTCTGGGGAAGAGAAGGCTCAGGGAAGACTTTATCACAGTCCTCCAGTACCTAAAGGGGGCCTGCAAGAAATCTGGAGAGGGACTTTTTACAAGGGCCTGTAGTGACAGGACAAGGGGGAATGGGCTTAAGCTGCCAGAGTGGAGATTTAGATTATACATTAGGAAAAAAATCTTCCCTGTGGGGGTGCCGAGACGCTGACACAGTGTGCTCAGGGAAGCTGTGGCTGCCCCATCCCTGGCAGTGTTCAAGGCCAGGTTGGGCACAGAGGCTTGGAGCAACCTGCTCTCGTGGAAGGTGTCCCTGCCCATGGCAGGGGGTTGGAACCAGATGAGCTTTTTGGTCCCTTCCAACCATAACTATTCTATGGTTCTATGATCTTCACTGACAACAGTGGCTAGAATTTTTATTTTAGTTTGCTTTGCAAGGGAGCCAGTTTCACAATTAGACCACATTGGTGCAGAGTAATGTGATGAAGTTATACAGTGAAAACCACCTGAGCTCAGAACCAAAACCTGTATCACTTTTCAATACTGTTTTACACAGTTAAGGTAAGTTAAATACCACATTATTCTGACTTACACACATCTTCATTATTTGGATCTTATAATTTTGATTCGTTTCACATTTGGTACGTTTCTTATTTCTGAATCATCAGTTTTCGATGCTGTCAATATTTATCTTCTTTTCCTCATCCTTAATGAACCTTTTTTATAATAATAATCCTCGCACCTATTACTCTGTATTGGAGTAGATTCTTCTTTCTATTTCTAATACCTTTGATTAATAACACATTGCTTCCTATTTGTCAGACAGTTTTTATCCACCTTATTGTAGTATTACCCAGACCATAATTCTCTAGTCTCTCTATGAGCTTCCTGTGTGGTACTGTGTCAAAGGCCTTGCTATAATCCAAACAAATTATATCCGCCACATTTCCTTTATCCGCCCAGTTTGTCACTGCACTGAAATACCCATCACAATGAAACATTTATTGTTGTAAGTTTCTGTGTTAAACCAGAATAAATGTGAAGGTTCTGCTGTTATTATACGATAGAGCCTGCTTCTTAACAGTTATCATTTTATGCACTAAAGATAATTTGAGCCATGGGAGATGATACCATTCAACAGGAGCGGTGAGGCTGTGAAGATCAAAGCATTATGAACCTTGAAAAGAAGAGGGAGAAGCTTATATGCTACAATAACTTGTAAAGGGCACATAAGCAAAGTCCTCAAGCTGTATTCCAAGAGATGCTCAGAGAATATCGGCTTCAGAGCTGCTTCACAAAAACCCTGTATCTTTAGAGAAAGAATTGTTTGGGCAAGGCCTCGTGAAAGCTGCATGCTGTCACTGTTCCTGTTCCTTGGGAACATAAACAGGATCTAGGGACAGCTTGTACAAGAAAACAGTTGGAATAGGGAATATCATGGTTTTCAGCAGCCAACTTGATTACCATCATCACCTCCGCGTAGGAGGAAAGCTTCAAGAGGCATTTAGAAGGATGCTGGGTCCCACCTGGCTGTAGCAGAACTACTGGTTAGACTGCACTTTAGGAGTCCAGGTCAGGTCTTAAGTGTGGTTATAAAGAGACTAACTCTTCAGCAGGTTGAGAAGTTCAGCTTCTAATGTGCTTTCACAGCTGGGCTTCTCAAGTGCTTGTTGCTTACTCTGTTAGCAGTAGGAATAAATGAGAGGGGTGGACTGTGCTATTAAGGGATCCAACACATTTAGCAGGTATGAGGGCCCTTGTGGTGATATTGTATCCAGTACCTGTTGTGAGGTGACCATTAGTGTGGGTTATGCATCACGGCTTCATTAAGTTGAGTGTCTCTAACTTTCTGAAAACCAAATTTCAAGGAGTGTTAGTCTTTGCCCAAAGGCAGCATTTTTCATACTTGAACAAAAATAGTTTAAACACTATTGGGGGGTGTAGGAGGTGTGTGAAAAGTAGCCAAAAATACACCTTTTTCTTGATTAAAATGCTTTTCTAGCTGAAACAGCCACAGTTTGAAAATTGGAATTTGTAATGGATACAGTCTTCACTGAGAAAGTGACTCAAAAGATGAATGTCATAAGGAAGACGAAATCTCTGTGGGCACCCAACTTTGCAGTGAACTAGTAACAGATGGAGATTTACCATTTTCACAAAGAAACCTTTGGTCTCCTGTTGTCTGTTCCTGCAGTGTCAGGAGCCCTCGATCCCAGCGCAGTGCTGTAGGTTGTCCTCTGCTCCTGTTCTACTAAATCATGAAAACCCAGCTTTCTCCCATCAGCTGCCCTGTGACCCAGGTTTGAGCTACAGTCTTAAGGTTAAGAGAAGGCCAAGTTCAACACTGTTATACCACACAAATGGCCATGAGTTCAAAGATAGAGTTGGAAATGATCAAAACTCCTGTGGACTTTTGAAAGTGTCCAAAGGGCTCCAATTCAGCAAAACATTCCTTTTGGGAGGATTCTTTAAGCACAGGCATTAGTCCCTCCTCCCCCTCCCTTTGCTTTTTTTCTTCTGTCCCCTCAAGACAAGAGAATAGTGACAAAATAAACCTATTTATAGTGAAATAAGACCAGCTGAAGTGCATTCACCTTGAAAAAGCAATAGTGGTGTAATGCTATATCTATATTACTAGGATTTATCCTTTTGCATTGCTGATAAGCCTAGATTGGAGCATTGTGCTGGTGTGTCTATACTGGTTCCAGTTTCAAAGTTTGCTTATTTGTTGTTAGATGAGGAGCCTGTACAGCATCAACCTCCCTCTCTGATTTCCGTGACGCAATTAGTCTGTGGCCCTGCTTATGTTTTCAAACTTAAAATGCCAGAAAGTAATCTGGCCCGTATCCTAAGTCATTATTTGGATTCTGGAATGAGGTCTCTTGACTGAGCTTATTTGAAAATTCTCTTGAAAGTAATGGGCTTTCTTAATATTATCAATGATTTTTTTTTCCCCCCCGAGTAAGGACATCAGTATGCTGCTTTCTGTGAATGGTTATCTCTGGCAGTTGCTTCATCATTGATTTGCTCTTCCAGAAGTGAGAGCAATAATATGAGCAAGTACTTTGAAAAAGATCAATTGACCGATGATGTAAATTCTATGTAGAAAATTCAGGAGATATCAATAAGTGTTGAGCCTTCCCTCTCCTTGTAACTAATCAGCTGTATGTGATTCTCATTAACCTGCTCCAGCTGACTTCAGGTATTCAAGGAAAATCAAACCCTTATGGATGCAAAACTTCCCTATTGCCAGAAGGTTGCAGAAGGTGACGTCTTCTGAAAGCTTTACTTTAACAAATGATACTTTTTTTTCTTCTCTTTAATTTTTTTGATGGAATGAATGTGATTCTGATGAAAGTGGGGACTAGACCATAAGCATGAGTCAGGCACAGTAGAATGAGGTGCCATACAAGTCATGCAATATTGCTAGTGAACTTCGGTTCTTGTCCAGTTGGTAGCTTTGGTCTCACAGATTTCAGGCTTTGCATAGACTTTATGGCACACAAGAATAATGAGAAAGCGAAGTGAAACATGTTTACCATCAGACACTTGTTTTTAAAGCCTTGCTGAGAGCTAACACTTGCGCTCTCCTGTCAACACTCTACTTAGGTACCTCATTCCTGACCTGCCATACTCCTCATTCCTGCAATTCCAGCCCTTGGGCCTCTCAAGCAGAAGTTCATTGTCTGTTCTCAAGCCATGTCCCTTGCCTTCCACAGGGGGATTAAGGCGCTCTTTTCTGACAGTGGTCTCATGCCTTACGGTGCTAAGTGCTCACCTGTGCACGGGAATGCGGGCCTCCTGCCTTATTTCTACCTCTCCCTCGTACATGCCTGTCTAAATAATTTAGTCTTCATGGGTTTCTCAGTTCATAAAAGGAAGAAGGTACTGCCAAAGTGAAAACAATTGGTATTCTGAGTTTAATGAGGTTTTCTGTAGATTTTGCTTTGGGTTTAACTCCAGCGTGTACCTAAAATAGGTCTTTAAGATGCTCTGGCTGTGTATGTTTTATGTCATGTGTTCTGTTAACTAGAAATCTTGAATTGAAGCTTTTCAACATGGCAGTGAATACACTCTCACAGTGAGCTCTTTCTGAGAGTTCATTTCTTTTAATGGGTGGATAGTAGCATGTGCCAGTTCACTTCCATGAGGAGAGGGACAGCTTTATCTGCAGGCACTATGCCCTGGTGTTTGACTTGCAGAGTAACCCTAGATGTTGCATTTCTTCCTTTTCCTTTCCAATCAGGAGAATGCACACAAAGCAGGAAGGACTTCAGGCTAAAACTACCAGGAAAATACACTCAAGAGCAGTTGTCAGGATGATGCCCTGCATGGGAAAGGGGTGCTGTGCCTTTGTGCTTTGAGGATACAAGTGCTAGGAAATGGAGGGCACAAAATTAGCCCTAGGAAAGGGCTAAATGCTTCTTCATTCTCTACAGGAAAATGGGGCTTTCGGTCAAAACTCCCTGTGATGAAGTCCATGCACCAATTTATTCCTATTTAGGTCATTGGAATAGGGCTTCAGTGGTGCAGTCTGTATGCTGGCTCTTTATACAGGGATACATTTCACCCTCAGTGAATGCTCTTTGTTTTCTCAGTTGAGGTCAGTTTTTCATTGCATTCATTAAAAGAAATAGCTTTGGATTGCAAATACCACTGCCCCTCTCCTTCCCTGCCAGCAAGCCAGCATTACAGTCCTGAAGATGTTAGACCAGGGATAAATTTGGGAAGGGAAAGAAGTGGAAGTTCAGAGGCTGAAGCTGTTATTGCTTATCTGGCAGTTGCGCTGTTGCCTACTTCTGATGGACTTCCCGTGGTTTTTTTGCCTGGATTTCTGCACTATTCCTCTATCTTACTAGGTGCTAATCAGGAAAAAGTTACTTGATAGAAAGATTGTCTAAAGGACAAGAAACCTGTTTCTCAAATGGTTCCTTCAAGAAAAAATTCATCCAAGCCTATAAAGGTTGTCATGTGGCAGCATCATCCCAGTGCCTGTGCTCTTGTTCCTTCATACAGATGTCCAAGAAGTGGTTCTGTGTGAGATCCGCTAATTCTTGCTGTGCTGTCCACTTCTGTGCTCTCTGCTTTGCCTTCACATGACAGAGTGGGAAAAGTTAGACCTAAAACCAAGTTCCTGAACTTGTTCCTGTTTGTGGTATACATGTGTGCTTGAAACATATTTGTGTGACAGTATTGCTATTGCCTGATACAGTGCATTTTGTTTTCAGCATCTGTAGGGACTGATTGGGAAGGCTTCTATAACAGTGGAGTCTGAAGAACTGGATTTTTACTTGTGGGAGAACAAACAACAAATTTCACTTAGGAATTGCCCCCAGCCTCTGAGACATTCAAAAATCAGTATTAGGTTCACATCCAGGATTTATTTGCAGATCTGACAGTGTGCTGCTGGTGAAGAGAATAGCTTTGACTTTGAATGGGGTAAATTAGGCAAGTTCTGCAGTCACCTTTTAAAGTAAAATTTACGCAAGTTTTGATTTGTTCCTGTAATGAATCATTGGTACATTGTATGTGTCTGTGTATATTGCTGTATGGTTTGTTATTATGAGGCCAAATCCTGACAACTTATTGCAAAATTGTTTTAATTTATTATTAATATTTTTTTGTTTTTCTCATTTCTTCTGGTTTTGGAGCCTTTATAATTAGCTGTAATTAAAATCACAGGTTTTAAACTCCAGTCTAACATTTAAAGTCGTATTTATGGTGCAACCCCTGGAGTTTTATTGTCATTCCAGCTGCATTTTGGAAAAAAATAAAATAATATAAAATACTTTCTTTTGCATCTATTCATATGCTTTGTGTACAACCACCAATTCTTAATCATCTGTTTTGCACAGTAGAACGACGTTTATTTTACAAGATAAGAAACCTTTCAGTTTTATAGAGTAGCTGTTTCGTATCCCTTAACAAAAGGGTGCAGGGAACCTTTTGCCTTGTACACTTTAAACCCAGCTTTCCTCTTTTTGAACTTGTTTTTCTGTGCTGCTCCATGTAACAGTCTGAGCGTGCTACAACGACTATTAAAAATATGTTGTTGGCTGGCATTATGTAAAACCATATTTTCCCTTTTGGTGCGTATGTTCTGGTCCTAGCAATGTCCTTGTTTTGCTGAAATGAACATTTTTTCCCCTCACAATCGTTGGTATGCAATGGTGTTTTTCTGTCTTTTTTAGCTGTGATGCTGCTTTTTTTTTCTAATTAGTATAAGGTTGATTGTTAAAATTAAGTGGCAGAAGGTTTCTTTCCAAGTTACTCAGAGATCTTTTGCTGAAGAAATATATTTTGCTACTCTCAATTGCCTTTTTCCCCTTCTTCTTTCATTGCAAACTGCTCTGGGAAGAGCTTCTTTTAACAAGAAGGGGGGGAAAAAAAAAAGGCTACGCTTGACTGATAATGCATTGCTTTGGATGGTGAAACATTATGAAAGTTTAATTTTTAATTAAATCTGAAATAGCAATTATAACTGAAAGAGATTTTAACCTGTTTCTTTTCAGACTGCCTGAAGTTACATTGTAGATGCTGAAATCACTGCACCTTAAAAACAAAAAGATTAAGCCGCACTGCATTCCTGTAAGTAAAAGCTTTTCCGGTACCTTTTGTCCTTATTTTTCCTCTATATGCATCCAAAGTGTTAGCACAGTAACTGCTCTTGGATAAAGGTCAGAGTCCCCTTGAATGGGATTTAGAAGTTCAAAGGATGTTTTAGTTAAAAATTAAAACTCAACTTAGATCTTGCAGATCTTTAGTTTCAGACCCATGAATAGATCATTCTTTTCTGCTTTGTTTCGAATATTACTAGGAATACTGTGCATCTCTGCGTTTGTTGACTTAAGTTCCTGTCGCTTTGTCAATGAGGATTTCTGCAGAAATAACAGAAAGTAGAAGATTCCTCATAGCATAAAATACAGTTTATTCTCTTTTCATGTTTTCATAACAAATTCTTCTCCTTTATACATGAAAAAACCTAACAGCTTTCTGATGACATCACAGGGGATTTCAGCTGCTCTAAGGTGTAGATGAAAGCAGCAATGCCTAATTCATCTATGCTGTGACACAACAAAACAGTCAATGTCTTGCGTCTCTCAGCAAGAAAAGAGTCTCTTTCTAAAAGCATAGTTATTCCATAAATGCTCATTGTACATCAGTCTGATCTACCCTTATTTAGAATCTGTTTATTGAATATATTTGGGACAATGATTAAGATTTGGAACTTCAGTGGCTGAACAACACACACGCAAAAGAATTGGAAAATAAAGTAGATTCGGATCTTCTATATGTAATGAAATAATATATGACTAAAAATACAGGAGCTTGTAAATGGTGGGAAGAAATTGATTTTAGTTGGACAGTACAAAGCTATGGAATTTTACAGAGCAAAGTCCATTTGTTTTCTTGTTTAAGATCAAAATGTGCAGTCTGTAATCAAATCCAGAGCCGCCTTCTAAAGTGGTACTTTTGTACTTCAGTGTTAAAATATTTTAACTATTCCATGGGATTATTCCTCCCACCCTGTTATTCTCCCCCTTTCCCCCCCTCCATTAACCTCCTTTTTTATGATCTTTATTTTAAACTAGCTAAAGGGTACAGTACACTGTGGGCAGCTAATGCATGCCCCTTCCAGCGTGGAGTGCCAAGCATGACTCAGGCAGGCAGATTGTGCCATTCTGGCTCTACTCCATTGTGTTTTTACATTACTGGCAAGGGCCATGCCATTGTGTTGTTTAAATATTGTGTATTAACTGCAGGCTGTGGCCAGTGAACGGTATTTCGCATTTTCTGCTCATCATTCCTGAATATGAGCAGCCTCCCTGGCCACCAGAGGTTAACTTTGCAATTGCAGTGGTGAGCAGAGTTGAAAACAGTCATGGATTTGCTTGGTCCAGCAGCAATTTAAAGGGAGGTGTTGGGGGAAAAATGAGGGAACACTTCTGACTCTGTGAGTACAGGCTGTCAAAGTTGTCTTTCAATTTTGTGTGAACAACCAGGCGATTTTTTGTTGGAAAGTGGAAGTAATTCTCTTTCCAAAGTGCAGCAGCAGAGTAAAAAGTGAATTAAGGCAAGCTCTTTGAATTCTTAGGATCCAGATGGTCAGCAAGTTCTGTATGGACAGCCCTAAGGCAAAATACCAGGTAGCAATATATGTGCCTGATGATGGTTCTGGCTGGAATGGGCTTTTCTCAGTTCAAAGACTCTAGGCTTTGGAGGAGACATCGACACACAAGTGTAAAACTCGTGTATAGGAAATATTATTTATTTTCTTTGTCAAGGGTGGCAAGCACATCAAGGCGGAGATGTTGAGCAGCTTGCTCAAGGTCCAAGTAAATCAGTGGTCAAACTGGAAATGAAGTGTGGGATCACGACTCCCATCTGTTCTGTTCTGCCTTTACAGTTCTTTTTTACATTCCATGAAGCAAAGGTCCCAAGTCTCTAATCTTTGAGTTCTTGTGTCATTTGCTTTGTAGCTTCAGCATGCAGCTTGTCACTGGAACACAGAAGTAAAAGGTGGGAGAGCTCTTATGTATGCATATGTGTGCTGTAACGTAAGGATGTGATTCTTGCTATACCTTGTCTGTGTAACTAGTAACTTGGCACAATAAAAATAGGGTACCCTTTTTACAGAGGAAAGTATATTCTAAGAATTTCTTTTGTTTCCTATGTAAGTTTGCTGTAGTCAGATCTTTCTAATAATAAGATCTTTATTGAAGTGAACTTCCCAGCATGGCTGTCCTGTATTAACCCCAAAACAGCAAGAAGAAAAGGCAAGCCATGCTTTTGTAGTTTTCTGGGGGATGTTTTCTGAATTGAATTTTTTTTAATGAAAGGTGAAAAACTTGCTTTAGGGTAGGGATGTACCTAAAGCAACAAGTTAATATAAGATGGGCCAAAGTTTTGGCTAATAAAAAACATGCTTGTCTTGATACATGGCATTAGAAGAAGGTATAGATTCATAACGTGAATATCTGGCAGGCAGTTGCATAGAAACACAGCCTTTTAAATGTAGTGCAGGCATGCTCTGACTGGGAAATGTCTGTGGCCTGGGTTCCTGCTATGCTGGGTGTCCTGGCCATGTTTTCACTATACTAAAGTTTCATAGGTTAATAGGCAAGTAGATCCATTGAGGTCCACGGGACTACTCAAATACTTAACTTTAAGGATGTGGTTAAGTACTTTACTGTTTGCAACAAACCCCAAATAGGATTAAGTCAAGCATGAGGCGTTACCTTTTCTCACTTTCAACATTGGCTTGATTTTGGAATGAGACTATGACAGCGTATTGTGTGTGAAAGAAAAAGATTCTGTGCATGCAACCTGATGAAAACCTGTAGAAGAGATGCACTGGATGTGCTTTCAAAGCAGTGGTTTTAGTTACATTGCCATCAGCTCAGGCCAATAAGGAATGTAGGATACATTAGTTTTGTTCAAAAAAAGGTTTGTCAAGGTTTCAGCCTTATGCAGCCTTACGATCTGATTATCGAGCAAGAGATCCGGTGCTCTGATCTTAATACGTGCTGGCTCATTAGAGTGGCATTGGACAAGCCGTTTCACTTCCTTGTGCCTTGTTCAGCAGATCACTTTCTCAATCTGGTTCAAACTGATACAGCTCTGTGAACATTACCGAGTTTGTGTTTGCAAAGCTCTTAGAGGAGAAATGGTAACCATTGTTGTTATTATTAATAAGTATATTGTGTAGACAAATCATGTGGGGTGGAGATACAGCCACTCATGGGGGTGATCTTTCACAACTCGCTTGTGCCTTTGTTTAATTCCATCACTCAAAGATATCAAGGCCAACTCCAGTTTACAGAAGTATTTCTCACGTCAGTCTCCCCGCTGTTGAGGATTTTATTGTTCGTGTTCTCTCTGTCTGTTCTACTTTCCTCATGCTGAATTAACCTTGCGTACCAAACTTTATTCCCCTTTTTCTGTATTATTCAGCAGAACCATTTGTGTAGCCTCCAAATTGCAGACAGCAAATTCATTTTGTCTAGTGATTGTTTGCTGATGATGTATGAAACAGACAGAAGACAGTTTGAATTTTCATAAGTTCAATTGAGCTTGCAGGCATAAGGAAAGGAACAGGCAGAACCCAAGTCAATGTGACACGGTAAGCTGGCATCCCAGAGTGCGCGCTGCATGTGTAGCGTCAGGATGTCAGGGTTGAGAAGGGCTTCGTCCATCACAGTAGTGCTTTTCCATGAAAGGAAGAGTTTTGGAGCAACAAACAAGCTACCCTACCCCATGTTCTTTACAGTGCAGGAATCCTTGCAATTCCTGATGGATACAGAATCTGTCCTTCCCTCCTGTAACTTGCTGGTTTAACTAGAATTTTGCGTCTAAGATGGGATTTGAGCCTTGCAAATTCCCAGTTTCTATTCCTCTGACAAAATACAAACCCTCAATAGTTTGTTAAGCTGTTCTGGGGTTTGGGGTTTTTTTTTTCATGTAGAGGATAGTGGCTTGTAGAAGCTACGCTGGAGAAGACGTGCAAATGTGAAATGAGTATGGAAGTGTGTTTCCTTTGAACAAAGATCAATGTCTTGGGGCTGACTGTCACTGAGGAATTGTGATAGCACTTACAAAGAGAATTAATTTTGCCTTTTCCCCTTCCTATACCAAGGCATTAATCCAGAAACTCAGGGGGATAAATTCTGCCCTGATTTCTACCTGTGAAACCCCAGTGGAAATGTGGAGAGGTCAGAACTGTTTGTCGAGGCAGAAACTGTCCTGGTGGTAAAACTGTTGAGAAAGCAGAAACTGGTTGATTGTTACCTGGCCCCGGGGCAAGAGAATAGGTAGGAGCCCTATGCAGCATTATGTGCTTCTGAAAGTGTTGCTTTTGTTGTATGTTAAGGAGAATCTGAAAAAAATATTCCAGTGAGTGAAAAGTTATAATCAGGAGCACAGTGATTAATTGTTCTTCATATCCACTGGGAGAAAGACCTAAAGAAATCAGTTCAATGAGCAGTAAAAATTACCAAGTTACATATTAAGAACCATGTTCTGACTGTATCGGTTGTATAGCACTGGGATGCACAACCTGTAGGTACTGTGGACGCAAGAGAGGTTTCTTTTCTAAGGAATGGCTCGAAAAACCATCTCTTGGGGCGTGCTAGAACTTGCTGTAAGGCAGACGACCAGCCCGGATGGGTTCTGTTGCTCCCTGGCGTTTCTCTGATTCAGCGTACCGTTTGGGAATGTTGGTATGTGGCTAATACATTCCTGATTAATAAAGCTTAATGTTCCCGAAAGTTCCCCAGGGTTCTCATTTTTCCATCCTCTCATAACTGAAACCATACTGTCTCTTCAAAGATTTCATTGGGCTGCCAGCGTTTTGCTTTGACCCTTCTTTTTTTAGAGGAGGACAGGGGAGGGAGTCATATAGACACCGAAGGACAGATTTTCAGCTGCGGTGAGCCTGCATGGTTTCTCTCCAGTCAGGGTACAAGTGCTGATCTGTTTCAGCCTGGTTTTTAAAATCTGGATGAATGGAGACACTCCAGGTATTGCCTTGATGCAAAGGCCTCTGACACAGATCATGGAGACAGCTGAAAGTTGCAAATAGGATTGATGATCAGAGCAAACACGTAATGAAGCTGGAGTAAAGCTTGCTACAGAAAGGTAAATGTCTTGGGACATTGGGAGCTTTGTAATTGTCTCTGTTTTCTGATGGTTGTCTCTGCTTTCTGTATTTTCCTGTAAACATCCTTGAGAGATGTTTTCACTTAATGAAACTGCAAATCTCAAAGTGCACTTGGCCAGCTTGAAAATTTTGATAGTTCTCAGGTTGGTTTTAATCAGTCCCATTCACAACTTAGCACCAAAAAAGAGTTGGTTGTTATTAAGTCCCTCGTGCTTTTTTGTTTTCTTGCAAACGCTTAAGGTTTGGGGGTTTTTTTAGGAGGTGGAGGGGGTGTACGGGGCTTTATTCGTTGTTGTAGGTTTGTATGTTAAGGGCATCAGTTCTAGCGTACAGATGGGTAGAGTCCTGATCTTTTTCGTAGGTGGCAGCGCTTGTTTTTGCACAATAGTGGCCACAATAGATGAAGATAGGAAAATGGCTCTCCAGTGTGTGGTTGCTTTAGTACATAGAGAAGTATGGGCTGTGATTCACTCGTATTAAAAAGGCATGGGAGTATTAGCATTGATTCCCTGAGCAGCACTACTTTAGTAAGTTATAAAACACTTGAGCATTTCAGCACCTGAAGATATTATGGTGAAAGTAGAAAATCTTTCAATCTGTTTATTAAAGCATTTGCCGGTCTATTTCAAAATAAAACAAAGCCTTAATATTATTGAGCAAGGAAAGTTACCTTAAACCAGAGGTGTCATCAGATGAGCTACAAAAGGAAAAAAGGCAACACAGACCTGACCTTTTCCAGGCTTTGGTACTCTTTATTTTATCCTATCTGAAATGAAATTCTTCAGCTAAACCAGTGTATAATGGGAGGGACTCCACAGAAAGGCATCATGGTTATTCTATATTTACATCAGGGTCCCTGAGGACACTCTCACTGAATCATTTCAAATTCCAGAGTCTGGTGCAGGGCAGTCTGATGAATGTAAGTTACCCAAACTTTCTGGTGTGTTTTCTTCATTAGCATAAGTGGTCTAGCTCTGACTTTTACTATAGAGGATCTGGTTCTTATTGCCCTCTTTCCCGTCATTGCCCCTGCATCTAGATAATAGATTAGAAGAGATTTTAATCTCAGTTGTGTCAAAATTGGTCTGTTGTTTTCAACAGTTTCCACTGGCACGAGAGAGATCAGAATATTTGCCTTATTTTATTTTATTTTTTTAATAAATCATTTACAGAGCTGCACTGCTGACACGTCTGTGACTGGTGCCAGTGCACGATCTGCAGGGCCTTCCGAAGTCTAACAGCAATGCTGTCCTTCAAATATGTTTTTTAACAGCCCTGTATTTCCTCACGACAAAAGAATTCCTCAATCATCTTTTGTTCTGTGTATGCATCCTCATCCTATAGTGTTTTGGTTTAAAAGGACCTAGTTCTTGCTCCTCGATTCTCTCTCTTATACCTCTCTCCCTTATGAGCTGGCAGCAAGATAGCTGAATTGGAGATAGTGAGCACTTGGCAGATTGGTCTGTGCCGTTAAAGGCCACTGGAAAAGTGTCTGGCTTTGCAAGATGTTTTGGTGTTAGTAATAACTGAAGGCACCTCTGACTCAGAACCTGCATTAAGAAATATTTTGAGGCCATTTCTTTCCCTGCCAGATTCTTTCTATTTTCTTTCTTTCCTTTTTTTAAAGTTATCTTCACAGTGTTTCAATAGAAGTTTCATTCTAGTTCATTTGAAGTTTTGAATAATGAAAATCTTTTGTGAAATAGAAGAGTGTCATCTCATCTCCTTCAAGACTGGCAATAAGTAATTGAGAATCCTGTGACTCTTAGCAGCGGAACCATTTCAAGGAATTAGGTATATATTTCCCAGCAGTAATGGTGGCAGTTGTGTGCCAGATCACTGCATGTCCTCTCTGAAGATGAACGGGTTTAGGTCATGACCCTGCAGTCCCAGTTCGTTTAGGTAGGGTATAGTGGCATGGTTCCTGTGTATGTATTTGCACAATCAGACCATCAGTGGGGAAATCTGCTGAGCATTAGAGCTTGAGCCAGACTCGGCTGAGTTCTCTTCCCAGTTCCTTTTTCCATTCAGTAGGGTTTCCATTGAGGAGAGTAATTTGTTCTATTCTGTCTCTTGCCCTGTTTTAATACACAACTAACCTTGTTTCTGAGTCTCTGTCGCTTCTTCAGAACAAGTGATACTGGATTCCTGAAGCAAACAACTATAAAATGATCACCCTTAGGGGCAAACTTAGTGTGTAAATGACAGCTTTTGTCTGGATGCAGTTAACAACTAGAGGGAAATTCTATCAGTCGAGGCATCACACAAGCCTGAGGAATGCAGAGAGAGGATGCTGAGGGACCCAGAAATCAGGTGACCAAGAAGGTATTGAACTGTGTTAGTGTATAAACTGATGAGGGCTACATCTGCCCTCATCTGATCAGGCTTGACATTCAAGAAGACATTTGTTTGCCATGACAAACTCCAGTTTGCTTTACCAGTCTTCGTTATGCTGTGATGGTCTCTGTGTGAGGTGTGTATGTGCTGAGACACGTGGCTCTAGAACTGCACTGAAGAAAATGTTCAGATATTAGTACAATGTTAGATATCTAGCCATTATTTAGTGTCCTCAGGATATCAGTCATGGTCTCCTGCCCTGTCCAGGGAGCTGTCCTTTAGCAAGAGTACAGGAGATGGTAATCAGAAGTAGAGGCAGCCAGAGGGGCAACTCTAGAGGCTAAAGCCTCTGTGATACTTCCATGGACAGGATTTCTTACTAGTAAGAAACCCAGAAAGGATCTTTTCCTTAATGTAATCATTAGTGTTCCAGAGCATTCCAAATGTGCCAGGTGAATTTTCCTTTTTATGAAATTATCAGCTGTTAAAATACATTTCCTATCCCCCTATAGAATTTGACTTGCAGCAGCACAAGATAGACATAGATTTCCCATGCCTTATGATGATAGAAAACATGTCGGATGTCCCTGCATTGTCACACTGTCAGGGGCACAGTTTATATGTGATTATCTTTATTATGTTTTAATTACATTTAAAAGCATTTAATTTCTGAAAATCTCTTACACTGTCTCTGTCATAATGTTTAGAGTATATCTATACCATATTGTAGTTATTCTTTAAGCTGCCTTACACCCTTTTAAAAAACCTTGTAAAAGAAATACACTGTAAAGCAAAACAGATGTTCCTGATTTAATGCTCAACTAATTTTTAAAGCTGCATTGTGATTAATCATGGTTGCGCTGGTTGAACTTCAGAAAGTCTAATAAACGGTGAGTGTCAGGATGATGGAGCTAGGCTTTTCTCAGTGATGTCCAGTGATAGGACAAGGGGTAATGGGCGTAAACTGGAGCATAAGGGGTTCCATGTGAACATCAGGAAAAACTTCTTTACTGTGAGAGTGACAGAGCACTGGAACGGGTTGCCCAGGGGGGTTGTGGAGTCTCCTACGTTGGAGATATTCAAGGCCCGGCTGGACAAGTTCCTGTGTGATGTACTGTAGGTTACCCTGCTCTTGCAGGGGGGTTGGACTAGATGATCTTTTGAGATCCCTTCCAACCCTTGGGATTCTGTGATTCTGTGACTTCTCCTCCTGCCTTTTCTGAGTTGAGATGGTAGGAAACCTGAATATCCATGTTGTGAAGCTCTGAGTCTCACTTCTGCTGGTGCCAGTACTTCATCACGCTGTCTGAACGGGCATAGGACTTTGCTTGTAACTCCCCTCTGCTGCTTCCTAGAGCTAGCAACTTAGGGCCATTGAACTCAGTGAACTTAGGGGCTGCAGGTAAATGGTGTGACAAAGCAAGTTTTCTTTGTAGGTTATGAAAGCATGACATCATGTTCAGTCCCTGCCAGAACTCTACACGCCATTTCTGTATTAAGTGCTGCCATTTTCTGGTCACTTCTTTTAGAAGAGTAGAGAGATACACAGAGTATGAAATCCTAGCCCCAATAAAGTCAGTGAGATTCTTTCACATTCCTTTCAGTGAAGCCAGGCTGTATTGCAAATATATGTGCTTGAGCTGCCCCTTTACATAGGGTGGGTTATGGTATGCCTGGTGCATTTACACGTATATTTCTGTTCCCACCTCTGCAGCAGTGTTGTTATGTCAGCCTCGAGGTACAGGAGGAACCGGAGGACTTCCCTTAGTTGATACAGGGGGAAAGGATTTACAGTGGGAAAATAAATACATTGTGCTTTCTTTAGAGAGCTGTTTTTTTTGAAATAGCTAAATTTATTCTGTTTTAATATTAAAGTGACATAAAAGTTGTCATGTGCACAGTTTTCCCAGCAGTGATTGAATGAAATATTTGGTTTTAATCTTCTAATTTTACATGGTTTTGAGTTCTTTTGTGAAAGTTTATGTGACTGTTGGTCAGAAATCATTCCCCCCTCCATTTTATCTATCCCAGTTTTAATGCTGGCTTACAAAACAGTTTATTCTTCTGTGGAGCTGCTGAGGAGCTGTCAAATTTAGTAGGTGGTTCAAACAAATCGGTCCTCTGTTGGACTGGGGTTGGGCTCTTGTTTGCACTAAAACCAGGTGTAAAATTCCCAGTCTCTGTGTCTCATTTTGGCTTTTCTACTTCTCTGCAGCACTGATACATAAATGAAAAGTCCTACATTGAGAGCTTTCAGAACTGAGTCTGTATTTGGCCTGTATTTGTTTGCCCTGGGTTCAGCATTGTTTAAATGTAGAAAAATAAAAAGATAATGGAGCTTTTTCTGCACACTGGAAATCTCAGTCTTCGCACTCAAAGCTAGGTCAAATATTCTGTGTATTTACAAGTCTCGCACTAATTCATTTGGCTAAATGGGCAATAGTGGATGAATATTAAAGATGGGTGGTACTGATGCCCTTTAAAGCAGGGCTTCCATTTACTTTAGTGGGATTTGCACCAGTATCAGTGCTTGGAATGTCAGGTTTTGTGTCTTTCAACATTTTGCTGATATAGCAGTATAGTTAAAGTTCTTCCCTAGTCCATTCCCAATGACTGCATCATTAGGACGTTTAGGTTTCGGTAAGATACTGATGGTGTGATAGAAAAGGTAAGAGGCTAAACAAAATATCCTAATGCAAATCTTGCCTTAACACAAATTATAGGCAAAGGTGTCACATATAATGGCATCCTCCATGCTGCTTTGTTTCCTGTGGCTGCTCAGTTTGCTAGTCCAAACTAAAATGTACTCTCTTTTGCCCAGTAGATCTAGATCAGTAGAGAGGAAAACAAATTGTTTCCCCTCACCTCCCTGCTCTCCTCACTGCATAGCTGCGATCCCAATTGTCTTGTCAAAGAGAAGATTTTATGGGGAAAAGCTAACATATCAGCACAATAACTTCAGAACAAAGCTCATGCCTCAGGACTTGGTGTAGCACAGAAGGTCTTATTTTACCTCTAGGCCCTGTACAAACAGAAATGCCTTGAATAGTGAGCCAGCAAAATGTGAAATTAAACAGGGGCAAATGTACATTTATTTTATGTATAGTCACACAAATCAGACACATAATTTTTCTTTGGAAATGACTGTTTCAATAAAAGCAAAATTATAGCAGTTAAAAACATAAGGAGGAAAAATAATAGTATTGATTTTGTTTTGTGTGGTTTTGTTATTTTTTTGCTTAATTTTGCAATACGTACGTAGCAATGCATGTCTTGCTGCACGTCAGTCTGCTTGTTAAACTACAGAAGGGACTTAGGTTTAGGAAAGGTAATGCTTAGTGACTTTTTTCATTGCACAAAACACTGCTAGTTTTTCTACAGTGAAATAATGCAAATGTAGAAATAGAAAAGAATGGAAGAGCTTACTTGAAAATTCTAATACACTGAACTTTCAAAACAAATTTATTTTTGGCTTTTTAATTATGTGGGAAGGTTCAGTATCACTTCTTTATGAATTCTGACTTTGAAAGCAAATGAGAAGTCAAGTTTCTGCCTTTACTTGTAGCTCAGAAATGCCACAAAAGGCCTGGTAGCTCACTAGCAAACGTAATGCATTGCCTTAACTTTGAACTCTGAGGCACAAGAAAAAAAGATCTGGGATCCGTTGCTTTTTGAAATTCTACAGGGATGAATTGTGTGCTCTTTGCAGTGCTGCAAGCTGCTTTTCTCTCTCTTTCTGTCTGTTCTTCCACCGTCATTCTTGTGTCTAGGTACATCTAATTCTTTGTTTTCTCTTGGGTCTTGAATAGACGAATTAAGGTGACAACCACCCTTTTTGCTGACAAAGGCCACTGTAATAGATGAGTATATGCTGTGGGTGCCAGGAGGAATGACTGTTTTGTGGACAGATATTGTTGTAGACAGAAGTATTGATTGGGTTTCATTGTAATAAGCATTGCCAGATGTTATCTCAGTGTGTACTGTTTGCATTAGTAAATAAATAAATCCTCCAGAGCACAATTATTCCCTATAAAGCTTTTTTCATAAGTTTACTATTGTCTCCTTTTATATGCCTAAAGTGAACTTCCTCTGCTTTCTGTACAGCTTGAGTAACTAACTGGGACATGTGAAACTAATCATAAAATTCAAATCCTGCTCTAGGTTCAGATACCATGTCAAGACCAAATCTGGCACGTGTATGTGATGGCATCTTCCCTTTAGGTATTCTTTCTTCGTATGAGACTTTCTCCCATAGGAAGTATCTGAACAGGGTTTTTTTCTCACTATCCATACTGGTGAACACCTTGTCATGGCAACATCACAGTGAACGTGTCCTCTGACTCTTGGTAAAGGCTTGTGGGTCACTTGGTACACAAAATTATCAGATTCCAGCGTGCGTGTAGTCATCACTAAAGATGATGGTTAAATGCCTGTGTTTGCAAGCCCAACATGTCAGTTATCAAGTAAATTAAACCAGTTCTGCATAACGATCTGAGCTGCCATGGAGACCAAGGATAAAAGTCCAGATTCACTGATCAAACCCAAAAACTTGCATCACATCGATGTGAAAAGCATACCAGTGCACAGCACATCATCACAGTGCTCAGCATGTCAGTGTGGGCCTGTGTGTAGTGCCTGTGTCTTGGTTTGGCTAGTGCTTCCTCTTTCCTTGCAATAGGCAAGGCAGATTGAAGCATGCTTAAGTTGAGTTCTCTTCAATCCCTGGTGTTACCAGCCCTCCCAGAAACACTAAGTAAGTTCACGAGTGGTTTTTTGAAGTGCAGTCAGTGTCCATAAAAATTCACGTTAAATGAGAGCTCAAATGGTCTACTGGGCATTCTGAAAATGATTTATTTCTGTTTTCAGTGAAGCCATACCTATTTCACTGAAGTAGTGGTTCCATGCTCTGCTGGACTAAACCAGCAGAGACATGATTTTGAGTCATGTGTGCTGAACACTGGCTTCCACGAGATTGGTTCCCTTGGCAAGTTGGCTCATTCTGGACTCTCCCTAAAACATACTTAAAACATTTTCCAAGGCTAGAAAGATGCAATGTTTATTTGAGGTCTCTGCTGGTGGAATCAGCATTATTAACCTTACAACTCCTAAATTAAATCATCGTTCTCTGTGTCAGATCCTAAGTTTAAATTCATATTAAAGATGTATTTTTTCACCAAATTCTTAATAGTTTTACTAGCTATTGGTTGTCTGTTTTCTTCCAGTTCATCAGCTGAATTTAACTGTACTTATTCTATCTACTTAGCTACATTTAGAATTTTTTATACATCTTACTGGAACTTGCCGTGTTAGAAGCATTTACACGTATGTATTTACTTGTAAAGGCTGCCCTTTCTTAAAAACTTCCATTTTGGATGAAGACCATCAAACCCATAGTTGTTCATTTTTCATTCGTTTGTGTCTTCCCTTTTGTTCTTCTTGGCAAATACGGAAAAGAAGAAGAAACTAATGACAAACAAAGGAAGGGGTAAATGTCTGACCTTCTCGCCAACTTTTTCTTGTTGTATACATGAATTCTTTCAATGGCATGTCTGGAAACTTTGAAGAGAACTACTTGCTTCCTGATTTTGATCCCTGTGTAAAAGTAGGAATATTTGGCCATTTAAAATGCAGCTCTGTTCCTCATCTGTTTGAATAGTCAAGTGCACGTCCAAGCAACAGACACTGAAGGAACAATTTCAGGTTGCATGCAAACGTGGCTCATCAGCTGTGCATTTTTTCCTGTTTCCAAGGAATAAAGATCACAAGTGTGAAATGAAACATAACAGAGAGGCACCGGAGTGCACATCCGAAGGTGGAATTTGCATTGGCTGCACTTCAGCACAGATGGTGGAAAAACTTAAATCTACTCTTGGGTCCTGAGACCTTTACCCCCCTCAGGTTAGGAAATGTATCTAAGGGAGGAAGGTGGAATAGGTAATTCCCTAGTGATTTTAATGATTCATGCTTCCTAAAAGAAGCAGCCATGGGAAATTAGCCTTAGCACCGCTGTTTTGTTGTATGCCATAGGATGTTTGTTTAGTGAAATAGCTTTGTTAATCAGTCATGTCCCAAGTAAAATAAAAAGTACAACACAGCCTTCCTCAGGTTTGGTCTTCTGCAGAGTTAAATGAGTCATTTGTTCCTCTTACCTAGGCAGCAAAAATGGACCAAAGAATAACCAAAACCTGCAGTTGCTCCGTGTCCCTTTTGATTTTAAGGGGTAAGGAGCACATGGTCTTGCTGCTTTTTCCTCAGGAGTGGTGATGGAAAACCTTTGCTTTATTCTCCTCTCCTCCTGCCCTCCCTGTCTCTCAGCTCTGAAGTGAAACAGGGGCACACCGTAAGACGCCTTCTGGTTTGGGGGATGGTTAGGACTGCTGAAGTCTTGCAGAACTAGTTCATGTTTTGAGTAAATACTGCAGTCCCTAGCTAATGTGACTACAGGTAGGTTGCTTTGTTTTGTGTTTGGTGGGTAGATCTATATGTGTTCCCGTGTGCTCCACATATGCGTGAACCAACCCTGGGTTTAATGATCGGTTCCCAGGATAAGGTGGGAAGTCTGTCTCCAGGACCAGTTTGGTTTCTGGCATCTCCTCTCTTACTGTGTGCAGTGATGCCAGTTAATGCTCATTGAGGCAGTGGATTTGCGATTCTGGTTCTTGGCCTGAAGTGAATTGAGATTCATAAAAAATAATCTCAAATAACAAAGCCACCATGGGAGGCTTATAGCTTCTGTGACTATCTCACTTGGGCTAGATTTGAATCAGCAATCAGGAGGTGAATGGTTTTGTTCTTATCCCACTGCCAATTTCCTGAGCTAACATAAACTGAGTGTGTGTTGCAAAACTTTATTTTCCAATTGAATGCATCCATCCTTTAAAAGCAGGTTAAAAAATAAAAGACAAAATGTAAAGCAAATGTAACATCCAAAAAAATAAGGAACAGAGCTCAGGACTTTAAAATATATGTAAACATCAGCTCCTGCCAAGTTAGTCATTACTAAGAGTTGTTAACACGGGGGATTGATTGAGAGAATGATTGTTGCTGTAGAATGATGATTTAATAAGAGAAAATCTGATAGATTTGACATGCTACATAAAATGTGCAGAACGGTTTTTCTTCGGTAAATTGCAACTTTCGTTTGAACCCCTTGCAACCGTGTTTGTTTTGTGCCTTGCCACATTCCCCTTACTCCGTTATTCTTCATTGCTAGAAATCATTAGTATTCACCATTGTTACACGTGACACCCACAAAAACATCCTCACACCCCATTTTCCTTCTCCTTTTGCCTTCTCTCACCCCTTTGCCTGGTCTGTTCTGCACTCACCTAGCACCTATGGTGTTCGTAGAGCGTTCCAAGATGCCCTGCTCCCTGTCTTGGAAAGATGGCTATCAAGAGCTTGGTTTTATTTGCTCTTTGCTAGCACTTTCTCCATATGCAACCACTCCTCCCTGTTCTGTCTGATTGTTGTTTATCCGTTGCTTAGTTCTAACAACATGCTCGGTGCTTTTGAAGCCAGAAAATGAAGGCTGTCTCAGCGCAAGGAAGTTTTTGTATGGGACAAATAGATGAAACAGCCCTTCTATTGTTCCTTCCTCGCTGATGAGCTGTACATTGTCCTTGCGTTTTTCAGCGATAACTTATGAGGTTGGTTTGTTGGGGCTTTCTTGCCTAAATCTGAAATGCCCAGTGCCTCTGTGAAGATCCTATTGCAAGTGTTGTCAGTGCGCTTGGTCTTTCGTAAATCCTAGCAGTTCATGCAGGGATCATGCCCAGGTAATAGTAATCACGATGACCTGAGCTGTAGCTGGGCCTTTTTATTGCACATAGGGTATGCTGGTGTCAGAGGCTGTGCTACAAACAGTCTGCTTGCTTTGGAAAAATGTGAGGCTAGCCTTGGTACTTGTGCTCTATGAATAATAATAATAATAAAACCCAATCCTAGAGTCTGATTACAACAAATAAATTCCATAACACCCTCTGCACTATATCTGTTTTTGTGCCAAAGAGCATAACATTAAATGACTGAGAACAACAGCAATTCAAAACAACAGCACACAATAGTGTAATTGGACCCTAAGCACATAAAAATAATGGTTTAAAAGAAAGAAAAATAAGGCAAAAATGGGACCATGGACTGGCATCAGGGACGGTGTCATGAAACTGTGGTAAGATGCATGAGCCTAGTAGAAAGAAAAAGAGAAGGGGGTGGGGGGGGGTGAGTTACTTATGAATCAGTACAACTGTGCTTTGTTCTGCATGAGTGTTTTAATAGAGCAAGTGTAATATAAGGATCAGGTGGGCTCGTGGGAATGGAACAAAAGGTTTTGTAAAATTAAAGCAAAATAATTATAGCTCTAGGTGTAGAGTGAGCACACTCCAGCAGTTGATAGCAGGAACCTGCTCAGAATGGAGAAGGGAGGAGGGAGAAAGATGCAGTTAGAAAGGGTTTTTGGTTTGGTGTTTTTCATACATATGTGCATGCACATGCACATACATACACGTGCACATGTAATACAGACGGATTTGTATGTGTACGTTAACAAAGACTTTGATTCAGTGACAGTTGGACACAACTTTAGAAGTGACTAATATACCCACACACGAAAATGCAGTAAAATGAAGATTTAAGGAATAGCCTCAAATGAATTGATTAACAACAACAAAATTCATGGCAGAACGTTATCTTTCTAATAGAATAAAGGACTAACGTCTAAAACAGAGACCAGTGGGATTCGAACATGTTCTTGCTGTAAATGCCCAATGAGGAATATTTACAGAGTGCCCAGTACACTAATAAGCCAAACTCGGAGTTCCAAAAGAAATGCGATCTTCTGGGGGTCTGTCAAGGAAAGCTGTCAGCAGTGTGCTGTGTTAACAAAATCTCCTGCATTTGGGCAAAGCATTCTGCTGTGCTCCCTTGCAGAAAAAAAGCTGTTTGCTACCTGAATTTAAGTATAGTTTTACCAGCAAGATGAGAGCTTGGTTGATCACAAGGTGGCCTCCCTGGATCTAGTTGTGTGCTTTTTCTTTCCTGTACCATATGTGTATATATGTGCCAAAATGCACGAGGATGCTTTGTAAAAGTAAAAAACCAAGAAAAAAACCCCAAAACAGACTCACATTTTCGCTTCAGCACATGTTTTCGCTCTAACTTGCTGATTGTTCTCAAAGATGTAATGAAAGAGGAGATGCCTTGGGATCCAAAAATGGAGAAAGACTGTATTCAGGTGTGCATTCTTCTCTTTCTAGGTATGTTGTGTTAGGTTCAAAAGGTTCAGAATCTGCTCCTATTTTGGGCAGTGACAACCAAACAAGTAAGTTGGTTTTATTTGTGGATATATTGAAAGAGCTAGGGGATTTTAATGCCAGCCCTATTAACTCCCCGTGGCACATGTGAGTTAGGATGAGTTTCCTTCTGCCTATGCGCTGGTGGGTGGCACGTTGTGAGAAATATTAGGAACTACCTGTGATAAAATGGACCTAAAGTGGGGAAACTGGTTTTGTTACAGTACTCAAATGACTTCCCTCCCATGGTGGATGGTCCTGATGGGCAGGATGATGGCCACCTCATCGCAGTGTATGGTGCAGGCAGTCTGTGGAAAGGAGGTTCAGTGGCGCCCACAAGCCATAGTCGCAGGCACAGCTACTACAGATGGCTGGCATGCGAGATAAGGCCTTGGCAAGGGAGGGGGGTGATTAGCCTCCCTCCCACCACATTTCCCCTTATTCTTTAGTCAGATTTCCCTTATTCAGAGTTTGTTCGGGATAATTGTTCACAGACAATATATTTTTGTGCTCACGGTGCAGTCAGGCTGTTCTCACTTGAAGCAGAGCACATCTCTTAGGTAGTGCTTTCTGCCAGAATGTGGAGGCTGAGATCAGAGAGAAGCTTTATGAGCTCCATTTGGTGCTTTTTTACTTCCGTCTTGTTTCTCTCTCTGCAGGGGATGTGAAACTAGATTTGTCCTGTTTCCACAGCAGGGTTTTAGTTTATTTTGTTTTTCCAAAGCATTTCATTCGGTGGCGCAAATCCAGAGGAGAGTGTGTTGCAGAGATGGATTTGAATGTCAGACAGAGTTGTGTTTAATAAACTCTTTGTTGTAAATTTTAGAAACTAGAGAACAGGAGGCCCCTGTTTAATACAAACATTCTGTGGTTAAATTATCGCTTTAAGTATTTACCCCGTAACATAAAGAGCAATGAGACAAGGTAACTTTGCTTTAGCTGCTTATGGGATCTGAAGCTCAAGACTGAAATTCTTTAGTTCTGGGTACTCCTCTCAAATGCCACCTTCCATCTGCCTTTGTCTTCTGCCTTAGAGCGAGCTGCCTAATAGAACTGAGTGAAAGTATAGGACTGCTTAAATAAAACCCCAAACAAAAACAAATAATCCTACCAAAACCCCACAAAACCCAAGATAACAACAAAAAAGTTTTGCAAGCTTTTAGGACAAAGAAAAGATGGTTAATAATATGATGTAGTATTTGAAGATTATAGCCCAACATGCAAACAATTGACCAACTAGCTCCTCTTATGTATGCTACTACTGGTTATCCCTGTGCTCCTTTTGAAAACACCTTTTTGTGTGTATTATAGCATGAGTTAGGTATCTGTGTTGATCTCATTTAGAAGTGATTTGTCAACATAAAATTAAAGTCAGTAATAGGTCAGGCATTCATTGGGGTAAGCACTGAACACTGCAGAAGGAGAGGTCAGGAAGAGCTACTTGCATCCCAGGTCTTCAGATGTGCCTGATGAGCACTGCATTTTGCTGTTTGGGAACAGAGACGCTGTAAAGCTTCAGAGTGAGCTCTCATTCACAGCAAGACACAATATGCCAGTATCTGTCACATTCCAAGTCCTTGCAACACTATTGAAGTCAGAGAATTCAAGTCCCAGATTCTTGGCTTCTTTTGAGATCGACTCATTTTCTTCCTTGCCATTCTAGTAAATCCGACATACATACATGCACATGCATACTCATAGAGACGTGCTGACAGTTTTCCAAAGCATGAAATTCAAAAAGTAAATTAAAAACAAACAAACAAAAAAAAAGGCACAAAAGCATAGGGATTTTTTTCCCCTTGTCTTTTCATTTTTTGACAAAAAGGAATTTGTTAAGTAGTTTATATTCCACCTTTATTTTCTTCAATTCGCTGGAGCAAAGTCTAAAGGATGAATGCAAAACCAGCAGTGTATTATTTCTATACATAATTATATATGTGTATTATATATGTTATATATTAAAAAACAAATCCTGTTCTGAATTGTACTAAAAAAAGAGGATAGTATGTCTTTTGCTTATAAAGAACTGATGCAACACTGCTTGCATTTCCCTGCATCTATTTTGGAACTCAGTGAGCAGTAACATACAGGCATCAGTAAAGACTGCTGGCCCTCCCTTTGCTCTTTTGTCTGCTTCTCCGTTCCCTAGTCTGTAGGAGAATGAATCTAGTCTGGCTAGAGAATTTGCACCCTGATTTTCTCCTAAAGCGGATGAAGTTTTTTTAGATAACAGTAGGGACAATTTCTGGTCTTATTGAAGTTGTTGGCAGTTCTCCAGATGATTTGTTACGAGATTTGGCCTTGAGAAAAAGGATCAGTCACACTCATCTCCTTTTATTCTGAACTAGAATGACCCATATCACTGCCCCAGTGATGGCTGCCTAGGATACTAGCAGTGAATTTTTGGAAAATGATCAAAAGTTCAAATATATGCAAGAATGCATGAAACCCACTGTCTAAGACACCAGAGAGAATGCTGTTGGACACAGGAAAATAAGTGATTAAGTAGAACCAAATAAAACTGGGACCTTGTCATCGTCTATATCCATTTTATTATTTTTCTGTATGCTATCATGTTAGGATGAGGCCTGGAACAGTTCTCTCAGAATTATGTATTATATCTTTCTGCATTCTCTAAAATCTTTTTTATTGAATGGTGCAAAACAAAGTCTCTTTTCCAAGTTCCCTACAGTGAACAATTTAGGAGCACTTAGTTTTCGCTTGTATTAGGACTTAGTGTCCTCAGAGAACAAATTCTGCCCCTTTGATCTCTAGATATAAAAATTACTGTTTCCCATGTTTTCCCCAAATCACTGAGGCCTCAGAAAAGAGCCAAGGAGACGCAGAATGGAGACCTTGCAACTGCAGTCCATTCCCAGCATTGCTGCTGACTTCTCATATAAGCAGAATAAACCTATATAGCGATCTCCAGTAATCCCTGCTTCTGAAATGAATTTGAGAGTACTTACCTGATTTAACAACATGCATTAAGGAAGGCAGAAAACGATACTGAAGAAATAGTTACGTTCTCTAACCTTAACATAACTTCTTTCATGTTTTTATGAGCGCAGATAGTAAATCACAGGCATGTGATTTTATATGTCTCTGTCCCATGCTGTGCCCCTTCCTATGGAAAAGGAGTTGATCAAAGCCGATACTCAAATCCAGCAGTTTTCCCTGTCTTTTGGAGAGAAGGAGAGGTAGTGGGTCAGAGAGAATATAAGATTTCATTACAACACAGTTGTAGCTGCAGCTGATTTCACTCACATGTTGCTATCTGGAGTTTTCCTTTTTTTTAAATATACTTTCCTCTGGTTAAATGTTAGGAGTAAATAAGCTGAGGAGAGTTTTAAATCTTTTCTTCTTAAATTCCTAACCTGTTAAACAAACTGCTTGTACCCATCTTTACAGAGATAATTTGAAACCACTGTGCTGAAAGCATAGTGCAAAAACACGAGTTCTTGCTTCAGAGGCAAAAACACTTTGATGACCTTCAAACCCTGTGTGTTAAACTTGCAAGTAAAAATCCCATTTTTCATTATTCTTGTTACTTCAAGGTTACTTCAGGGCTAAGGTTTCCTGTGAAGATCAAACAAGAGGGTTTTTTTTTTTTCTGTTTTGCACATCCTCACTTATGCCCAGATTATACCCTCTGTGAAAATGCTAAACCATAGACATTGTGGCCTTGAAGCTGGAGGGAGGACTGCTTGGTGTTTTTCAGGCTCTGATCAGCAGACCAAGAAAGATCTGGTTTCTCCTCTCAGGCTTGGTAACCTTGGAAAAGCCACTAATATATTTGTGCCTACATTCCCCAGCTATTAAAGGGAGGGAATGCTCTTTCCCTGCTGCAGAGGTCCTTTGAAGATAAACTCATAGTGAGCCCCAGAAAAAGCATGTGTGGGTTGAGTTCCCAGCCTGCACCGTGGTCACATCATCTGATGTTTTCCTCCTGGAGATCCAACAGGAATTCATCCACACTTCAAGGGAATCTCAGAGGGTCTCTGTTCCACTGAAGCACACAGCAGCTGCTTCAGGATACCTCCATGGCATCTTCACTGCTGAGCAAGGCTGTTGTTACAGGAGAGAGCCTCTCACCCTTGCTGGATGCAGTGAGTGAACTTCCCCAGCCTGGCTTATTATTATTGGAGATCTCAATCCCTTTTACAGGGTGAAAGTGATTGGTTTAGAGCTGCAGTGTAGTGATTCTTGTGATTTATTATTTGCAAATGCTAGTGTTTCTGATACTTATCTTTTTTAACATTTTGCCTTATTCACATGGGCTGATTATGTGCAAACAGGAACACAAAAGTATCCAGTTCAATCTGCTGCAGTCCAGAACGATTTTATCCAGCATTCACTTGGGAAAGCAATTCTGAATTAAATGGCACTAAGCTGTGCATTATTAGTCTGATAGGATAAAGTGGGGTTTTAAATCTCAGCTGGAAATAAGTGCTCTGCATGAACTCTAAGATGTATAAAACAACAACAAAAAAAAAACCCAACAACATTAAAACCTTGAGAAACATCTAGGGCTGGAACTGTACATCAGTGATGTCTGCTTAGCACTCGGACTGTTGTTAAATCTCTTCTGCATCATTCTCCCACCAAAATATGTGGCCAGCTCTTCTCCTGCAACTTTCAGCAGAGGTAGGCAGGAAACCCCATCGAAAGCCAGCCAAGCAAACACAATCCCCTTGTAGCCACCACTGTTTAGAAATGAACAGTTAACGACTGCAACCTCTTCACAGATGCCCTAAATTCCTTTGTCACTTAGTAACAGCCTGTGCAAACTACGCCTCCACACCTGACTTAAGTTATATCATATTGTCATGTTGTGGAATAATCTATTGTTGAATGTGTACAGAAAATAAGATTTATCTAGTGAAAAAAAAATCACTTTAATATAGCAAAATAAAAATAAGTTCATGTGCCATACTCTGACTGACAGACATGTCACTACATACCTCTGAGGCTGCCTAAGACTTCTAATTGGAAACAGCAATAGTGTGTATCTCCTCCAAGAGCCCTATCCAGAAAAGTGCTTGGCTGCAGTGGACCTTGGTGAGAGCTTTCCATAGCAGGCTGTTTTCTTACTAATCACCTAGTCAGTCTTTCTTAAGACATCGCTGCCTTAGGAAAGGTTTAGGTTATGGTCACACCTTGTATAAATTTATGTTAGCAGTATTGATTTTAGTAGAAGTAGCTCAGGTTTGTATGAGTGTTACTGACGAGAAGCCGTCTGTTGATTTCAGTAGGAATAAAGACTGACATTAAGCAGCTGAATTTTAAGTGCTGGACCAGTTGCATCCTTTCTATTACTTAGTCAGTGTACTTAAACATGGGCTTAATTTGCTGGACTTCTCTATCTTTTCCTCAAAATTGATGTTTTCTTTAAGTTTGATATTTGGAGTTCTATTATCCTCATTTGTAAGTAGCTGTAGAGATGCTCAGCTGAAGCTAGTGTGTAGTGGTGGTACATGTTACATAGATAATGCTGAGAGTTAATTCAGTGAGGAGATGGGAATGGAGATTTTAGTACTGGGAGCCCTTGTGACATGTTAAAGAAAGCACGGAATTGTTTTGAGAGAAACTTTTACTGCTATAAAAATCATTGCAGAATGCCTGTCCAGCTTCAGAAAATACAAGTACTTTTGAAAGCGAAAGCAAATAGGTGCTGCAAGCAGGGAGAAAACAGTCAAGGTTAAAAAGTCAGAGTGACCACAAACCCCTTTTCCTGTCGATTGGATTTGCAAGGGTTTCTACCACAGCGTGCATGTTAAGACACGGGGCCGCGCTCATCCCTGCTGCTAAAACACCGTGCCATGTGAGCTCTCACTCCTCGGGCCGCACAGGGGGAAGGACTGCTGCACTCGACTGGCGTCCCTCAGGGGACGAATGTGAAGGAAGGAAGCGGATCACAGGGTATGAAGTCTGAGAAGTGACAGCGTTTTGCACTGGAGGCAGCTGCACGGGGTTACCTGAGGACAGTGTCTGGCTCTACTGGCTGATTGCTTAGAGCACTTAAAAAACCCCAGTTAATGGGGGCACCTCCTAAGCAAACCAGATATCCCTTTTACCGTGCAGTCCCTGTTGAAAAGAGTATAATTTTACATTAACTACAGTGGATAAGTAAGAATTTGTTATGTTCTGACTTTATCCAGTAAATTCCCATTTAACCCAGTTGTCCCTATTAAGTGTGTCAGCTTTTCTTTCAAAAGCTCTGCTGTGCAAAGTCAAATTAGTGCATTAATGTAAAAGTACGTAATTTAAGATAACAAAAACTAGGAAGCTCTTATCAATTTTTTCAGAAAGAATTATTTATTACAGAATATTACAACAAACTCTGCTTGCTTACGGTTGTTTATAAAAATTAAGGGGTTTTTTTTTGTTCCTACTGTTTATTTTCCACTTCTAAGCCTTAACCACAGAATTATACTTGTCACTTTCATTTTCTTTAATGTACTTTAATTTTGCTTAAAGTTGACTTAAAGTTTCATTTTGAGATTCTCATCTAAATATTGAAAATGTGACCTGAAAATACCCCCTAAGACTGATCTACTCTGCCCTCTTAAATTGCCTGTAACATAAACTGGACAATAGTCAGATCTAATTCCTGCCTAAGGGAAAACAGTTTATCTTGTGTACAGTTAGTACATAACTGTTTAACCACAGTTCAGTATATTTCTAAAGACTTTCCATCAAAAATGGCCATTGGAGAGCAGATCTGTCACTGTCTTCTTGAAACCCGTGGTAATTCTGTTGTTTACATCAAAGGGTAGAGGACATGCCCTACCTGGGCACCTGTTTAGAAGGCACTTGTATAGCTAGGTGCATTAGCCATCAGGTGTATGTTTTGTGCCCTGGTTTTAGAGCCTTCTAATAATAATTTCTAAGGTGAACTAACAATCAATTTGAGCATATGGTACTATAAGATAGATGTGTGCAAAAACCCCAAAGATGATTGTGTTGTTTAGGCATGTTTTAAACTTGTCTGCTTTTTAGCAGCTGATTTATAGGATATATATAATGCATTTTATTAGGGATGATTGGTGCTCTGATGTGTTTTAAAATGTGTATTTGTATTTTAGCACCCTCTGGTTTAAATTTGTGGAGATTCCACGGTTTTCTACAACGTCACTGCCTCACCTGAAATGCACAGAGTTCTTCTAAATGCAGCGTAGGTGTCCATGGTGTGATGCTGATTTTCAGTTTTTGTCCCACAAGTTGTTTTCACTCCTCTAAGAAGTAGCCAGACCCAAACTGATTTTGACAGATGATGCGTTTTTACCCTAAAATAGATTAAAATGGATTCTTTATCGTATCACTGAATCCTAGGTGGGTCATATTTTTCTTTTATATACTACTCCTTATAATGGTGTTCCTGTTTTGTATCTCAGAACCTAGATTTTCATTTAGCAATTAATGTGGGTGATTCAAGTCACTCCTTCTGTATTTTATTAATTTCTGCCAAATATAGTATTTCTCTGCCTACTGTTGATTGAGCAGAATGGAACTTGCCTACACAAAATTTCTTAGGAAATACAATTTGCACATCCAGATTTCCAACTACACCCACTCTCCCCATTATTGCAAGGTGTTAATCTAGTTGTATGATGCTGCCTGCGCAGATGCATACATACATATATACCCTCTTTAAAAATAGGTTAGGGGCCTAAATCCTTACAAGAGAGCTCGTATACTAAGTTTTCCTAGGTCTGTGTGCTCACTGAATATTTAGCCCTCGTGGTTACCGCAACAGAGTTTTTGTGAAGGCTTTTCTGTGTTTTTAGAAGGTGCTTTTAGTAAGTAGTTTAATCCTAAGTAACAACTGAGTTCTTTTGCAGCAAAAGCAGCTACTAATTTTAAAAGCAGTTTTAAATCTATGCATATCCATTTTAACAGTACTTTTGATTTGAGCAAAATCTACCCTGGAGAAAATGTTTTTAATCAGGTTAAAATGGAGGCAAGATAGGGGAAAAAAATGTTTGCTGTGGCGTGACTGCAGCAGTGCTAATGAGCTCTGCTCTAATACATGGAGGAACATATGGCCCCCATCTGAATACAAACTGGACACAAAGCAGTAATTCAGCTGGGATGTCCTGAATATTGTAAACTGGGTGAATGTGGTTGAAGGTGTTTATAAACAGTGGCTGAATCCCACACACTGACTCACTGCCTTCTAACGTCCGGGGCTCAAGGTGCTGTTTGTAAGAGTATAGAAAATGACCAGTAGAGGGAATTCTTAATTAATGCTAACAAAATAGCAAACTGAAGTGTTATGTTACGAAGAAAAGACTTCTTGTGCTCATGATGACGCAGCAAGAGACGGATTATGGAGAGGGCAAGTTAGGAGAAGAAAAATCACAGGACAAGCAAATTGAGTATTTACTGGCAAATAATTGCTCTCTTAAGCTGTGGCTCTCTTCCTAAATTCTTGGCATTCCTGAGCAGTAGAACCATTTTCAAAAAATGCATCGTTACAGAGTAGATGTTAAATAGAACTCACAAAGGCTGATGGTACAGCTTGAACAGGTAAGAATGTGTGTATTACTGCATATATTTCTTCTGAAGCTTTAGGTTATCCATCGTTTACAGGACTGCTACTTTTTTTCCTGTTTCTGAGAGAACTGATGTTTTGGTTTCACAGCTATATTTTGTCTAAAATATACTTCTAGTTGGGCAAGTCAAGATAGTCTTCTAGGCTGTAGTATATGCTTTTCTATCAGCACTGATTTATCGCTATACAAGAGAACAAAACAAACTTGTGGGAGAAAGTATACGGCCCAGTTTTATTTAGTTTAAGTGGGTTCTGGCTTTTATAGAGGAGCCTCTGATTAAAAAGCTACACATCAGCTTAATGTAGCGCAGGAACATACTACCCTTATGTGCTTGCATTGCTAGGCAGTCTAATTTCACTGGAGGAGTACTTGTGAGATGCTGCAGGAAAGGAACTTGTCCTAAGCAACTCTTAGGGAGTGCCTGCATCCCTAGGGCTCCCCTAGGTATGGCATTTGCCCCAGGGAAATGAGATATCTGGGAACCCACTCTGATTGCTCCTATGTACTGTTTGCTCACCTGTCTTCTGTTCCTTTCCTTTTTGAATTTGACCACTTTCAGACAAATTTGATGAGTGAAAGTCTCCAACATATCTAAGCTTCCACATGGTTTTTGGAATCAGGCAGCTGTTTAAAGAGGAAAAGCTCTTTTAATGACCCTGTTGAGGGAAAGCCTACCTTACAATTATATCTGAAATCACGCATCAGGGACCAGGCATGGACAGAAAACCCTAAGAAAGGAGACTGCTTTGGATCCCTGCGAGCTGTCTCAGATTCACAGAGAATTTTATTTTCATTTGTTCCATGTGTAAACTTCTTTTTCTAATAGTGCAGAAGGGTGCTAGGGTGTGGAGATGTATAGGTGGAAAAGTCTGTTAGGATGGGGAGATGTATAGGTTGTTAAGAATACTCTGCCATAAAAGATGACTCCTATTCATATCTTAACCATCAAATAACAAACCAGTTAACATTAACCTTTTTTTTTAACAAACCTACAGAATGTTGTTCTTCATTTGTACCCCCCATTTCATCATGTGCATTGAAAGAAATGGCTGAAGCAACCTCACTTCTCACAGGGCAATGGAAATAACACATACCCCTGAAGAGCAGAAATGTTCATGTGATTTTAAAGGGATTTTATTCTGGTTGTAAAGACCCTGATCAGGTGTGGTATCTAAGCTGAACGCTTGATTGATGGGCATGTGTACATGGCAGACACCCCTCTAGAAAGCCGCAGAGTAAGCATCACAGAACCCAGTGTGAGGTCCTATAGGTTAGTAATGATGATTTAACCTTTCCCATAGGGGTAGTTTCTCCTTAATAGGTAACAAATAGTAGTTGTTTTATGTCTTTAAACTTGGGCAGTTTTCAGTCATCATACTTCATTGTACCATAATTGTGGATATTCTGTTTATTCAGAATATATTTATCTGTCTATTAGAATATATTTATCATTATTACAGTGGGTTTTATTATTGTTATTATTATTATGGCAATAATTAGTCTTTTTTTTAAACTCATAAAATCTTGGCCTATCTGATGTCCTGGATACAGAGTACTGCAAGTTAATTACATAGTATGTGGATTAAAAATAATAATTTTTTAATTGGTTTTAATGTTCTGCCTTTTAGTTTTAATGGCTTGTCCCCTCTTTTCTTGGGAGGGCAGCCTTACTTTATTTTCTCTGTGCAGTTACATTTATATCACTTCCATTCTGTTCAGTCTTCTTCATTTTCTCTGTCAGTTTGAAGCTTTCTAAACTTTTCACATACGGAAAGCTCTTGAGGGCTTTAATGAGTCTTTTTACTGTCTGAACCCTTTTTGTTTCTTCTCAGTCCTGTTTGAGACAGAGTGTTCAGGGTTGACTGCAAAATCCAAACTGATGGCGTAACAGCAACTTATGTAACTCCATTATAGTATTATCAAAAGAATTTCTTTTGCCCCCCCATCTGTGTGAGGCACTCAACAACGCCACCAGATCCCTTGGTTTCCTTTTCCTGAGTTTGGTTCTATGAACTTACCATCCTTTGAGAGATAGAACCAGCGCAAATTATCTCTTTATTTCCAGTAATGGGAAAGGCTAACTCAAGAATCCTATGGAAAGGGTTTTTTAAAGTCAAAAGAGGGATCTGTGATGAAGGATCCTTGTACCTTGTGTGCAGCAAACTGGAAGGATTCCATAAGATGGGGATGGCTGACATGGAAGGGAAGTACAGCTTGTTCTGTGTCTTCTAGACCATCTGCAAGTGACTTGCAAGAGATGAGAGGATGCCAAACAAAAGTACAATCGTGGTATAATGGAAGTCTGAATTAGTCATTGGTCTACTCTTAACTGGAAAAAACAGGCAAAGCTCGGGACTGTTCCTCGGGTGTCAGTACGATACTTCATTCTTTTGAGAGATGCATGTTCCAGGCACTCATTCAAGACCAGAAGTCACATTAAAATGTCTAGGAAAAGATTTTTTCAGTTTAGATTGTAAAATTTTATCTTTTTTATTTCTGCAGATGTATAGAGTCATGTTATAGAAATACGTAATACAAAGTCCCCAGGTCTAAGTAGAGCATATTGAGCTGACTTTTGCTGGAAGCATGTGAGTTTTATCCCCATTCCTTTCCTCTTGCTTCACTCCCCTTCTCCATCCTTTTGCCTCCTCTTCTTTCCCCTCCCTGATTTCCACCAGGAATTTTCTTTCTTTCATCCTTAGTAAAAATTCTGCCCAGCCAGGCGTATTTTTCTAGTGTAAATGACCACTTTCAGCATTAAGGTGATAAAACATACTTTACACCTTCTTGGTTGCCCAAGAGATAACAAATAGATTTTGAAAAGCAGATGGTTGACTAGAGGGCCTTGAGGTATCACAGAGCTAGCAGGTGCAGCTCCCTATTCAGATTCTGCAATGCAAAGAAATCCTGTTTCCTGGACAAACCAGAAAAAAAAAAAAGGGAGAAACAGTGAAAAGATGGACTTTAGGAGTCCAAATACATGTATTTTGAAATTGTATTTCTGGTTGGTGATACAGAGACAGCATCTATATGCTGAAATAGCTGTCTATCTCTAAGAGCAAGGCAAGCTTCATAGCTAAAGCAAGGTGCTGGAAGATAAATATCTGCACTGAATTCTGTTAATGGCCATTGACTAGCTGAGTCATTTGCAAAACTCTTTTTATATCTTGTTTCCCACACAAAAGCAGGACAGTAGTAAAGGAATAACTAATGTAGCCTCCTACAGATCGTTGTGCATTGTCAACCCTGTATAGAAAAAAGCTAAGGAAGGAATTACTGCTGAAATGCTAGATACTGAGGCAACTCAAAGCATGTTTCTGAGAAGAGTAAATTGTTGAATACCTCAAGCGAAACAACACATGCATATCATTAGCAAAGGAATTAAAATCATACCATTGCCATTACCTCTTTCTAGTCACGCCTGTCCTGTCTTACAGGTGTAATACGGGGTAGTGAAAATCTAGCCAGCCTTCCAGTGGTTAAGGAGCTATGTCTGCACTTCTTCAGTTCTTCATGTTTTGATAGAGCTTGGCTTCTGTGAGCTATTGATAACTTCAAATGCAATTTATTCAGGGTTTTGTTCACACTATCATAAATCCCAATTCAGAATGAAAATGGTTGGAGAATATAAATGCTTCATTATTAATAGAGTCATTAGGCCCTAATTTTGTGATCTTAAGCTTGAGCCATCCAACTGAAATCCCTTGCGTGTGCTTACTGAATCAGGGCTGAGAGCTTCATTGTCATAGGTGCTCTTAAGTATCTTTGGTCTTGGGATATCAAAGGACCATGAAGTGGTGCAACCTTTCTCTAGAGATTGGAAGAGTTATCCTTATGGAAGCAAGTAATTTATACATGGCAACAAAACAACTTGCATTGCTGGAGGTAGAAAAAGCAGAGACCCTAACTTCTAGCCTTCCAATGTGAGTACTGGAGAATAGGATCTTCTGGTTTAGGGCAAAATAATTGTAAAGGAAACCAAAAGGATAACTAATGAGAGTTATAGCTAGTAGTGAGAAATTAGGAAAGGGCAAATAACTTACTGCCCAAGGATTAAATATTAGAGTCTTGACATTCTAGTTTGCAAGGGAAGTGTTTTGGTGTGTTTAGTCCTTTAGAAAATAAATTCATAATAATCCCATTTTAAAATCAATGAGTACAGGAATAAGAAGGTATTATAAATCAATAATCTTTTGTAAGTTTTTCTAGGAGTCACGGAATTTGGTACATCGTACTCTCCATTTTTCCATAAAAACATTTTTCCATTAGTCATCAGGTTGGAACAGAGTTTATAAAAGTTGAAAAACAAGTCATAAGAGCTACAAAACATTCTGAAAAGTTAAAATGAAAAAATTGGAAAATGGATGGAAAATTGAGCAGTTGGGAGAAGAGAAAGTAACGAGGAGATTTTCTTCTGTTTTTGTTCAAATGATGGGGTCTTGATGGAGAGTTAAGCAGGGAGAGTAGCCAACTTGAGTACATGATACTCTTAGAGGAAAGACTGCTGTCCTGTTCCTGTTTTCAGACAAACCACTTTAGTGGTCCTGGTCCTTTGGTTGCACACAATGATCAACCGAGCTGAAGATCTCCCTATAGCTGTGAGTAGTAATGAGGCTTTGGTGTTTCATTGCATATTACTACTAAAATGCGACCTCTCTCACTAGAAGGCTCGCCTTCTAATTATAAAGATGTTACTTCTTTTCTACATACCCAAAGAATCACTCAGGTTACTATACAATCCCTTCACTGTGAAGTGATAGAAGTCTATTTTCCTCTTGTTTCTATAGGGCAAATTACCCAGTCCTCTTAGAAGTGAAGGGTGTGATGGTGTGAGTCAGTCCTCAGAAAATGATGCTCAAAGTGAGATGGATAAAAAGTACTTGAGCACAGAAGCTCCAAGTGCTGCGAGGAGGTGATACTGCTTGGCAGGTTTACCTGGGATTTATGTGCTAGCAGGAGGACAGGTTGGGGGGTAGGAAGGCTCTTTATGATCAAGTAGTGTAGCTCAAAGCACCGTTGGCTTTACGTGTGTGAATGATGGACAGTGGTGAAATGGAGTACAGCAGAATCCTAAACCAAGCGATTGTGATTGGGCAAATTATAGGGGGATTTATGCTTGCTGTAGCTATAGCTCAGATGATTTTGCTATGGTTTTTTCACCCTTTTTCCAGTTTATTTTGTATTATGTATCAAGCCTATAATTGTGTTCTCTGTTGTTTCTCTCCTGACATGTTTAATCCCACAACACAGTCTAGTCTTGATGTTTTCCTTCTCCTTGAAAGAGTCCCAAGAGAGAGAAGCAAGGAAGGTAGATGTATTTGACTTTGGAAAATGAGTTGATGCCAGTTGCAAAGGAAATAAAATATATCACAGGGGTCTACTGGGGGCGGGGAGTGAAATTATTGCTTGTTTGTGACAAAAGATTGCCTTGAAAACTGCTTCAGCTTGATCAAGTCTGAAACCCTTGTCTCACTGTTTCCATTACAAAGGCTTTTATGTTCCTGTGTCTTTTGGAAAAGGACTTCATCTATTTTGAAATAAATCCAAGGCTCCCCAAATGTACTGTTTGCTTTCAGGTCCAGCACATGAGAGCTGTGCCTCAGGGTCACATTGCAGAGGGGTTCAGAGAACGTTGTTTTCAGTGTGAGCCAAGGAGTCCTGCATGTAACCAGCTCCATGGCAGCAGGGGAGCCACGGTGTTAGGCTTGAAACCGTGTGCATTATTTCTGCAAGGGCTTTGAATATGGGACATTTGGGCAGCGTGGTTGTATTGTAATACAGGGCCATGTAATACTCCTCCCCAGCCCTGGGCAATGGGTGCAGCGGGCTTAGTGCACCAGAAGACAACTTGTCAAGCTATGCCTGGCACAAGGGATCACAGGATGGCGGAGAAGCTAAAGCACTCCCATGTGCTTATGGTGCTGTGCTGCAGTGAGTGACCGCAAGGCTGGAGTCATGAGGTGATCTCAGCCTGAACCAGTGAAACACATCAGATCTTTATTTCACATGGGGCTTGTCTGCTTTACATTGTGGGAGGCAGGTCTTCAGGACCTCTATGATGCATAAAGACAGAATAATATTCATGTGATGTCTCCTTCCTTTCAGATCTCTAACTCGGTGCTAATCAATCCTTCAGATGATCTCAGTCTGGATATGTTCATTGGAGTTGATCATTACAGAGCCTTAGTACATTAATTCAAGTTCTTAGCAAACAGTGGCTCAATATCCTCCCAAAACTCCCTGTGACTTCGTATCCTGAAGACATAGCTTTCTGTCATGCCTTTTTCTTTCCTTACTCCTGAGATATCCCTAGTATCTTCTGAGCACCAATCCCCATTTTTCAGTTTGCAGCAGATAACTTTTTCAGTGCATACCTGTGGAGCTCATTCCTACCCTATCAGTTTGATATTAATAGCTTAACCTAGTGTTAAAATACTGCTACAGTCCTGATACGTAGAAAGAAAGAAGGAAAACAAATGCACCCTCTGTAAAGGGAGAATGCAGCGTTTAAATCAGTGACAGCCATCCCTGGTGGAATCCCTTGTGATATGTTTTGAAGTTCAAGGTCTTCTTTTTGTTTTTGTTTCTTCAGCATGTTTCTCTGTTTGCATCAGCTGCTGATGCTTTTACCTTAGAGGTTTTTTTGCTTAGAAATCTTCCAGGCTTTTTGAAATTTCTGTTCCTCAAATTCAGCTTTTAAAAGAAATTCTAAAAGAATTGTACAATAAAAAGAGCAACTCATGTAAGATTAGCTCAGGTGAGCTGCTGCCGGCTGGTGAGTTCTTTGTACTCTAAGTGAGCTTTGTCTTTCCCACAGGCTAGCCATCGTGGCCTGCAGCAGTTCTACATAACAGTCTCTGAATCCAGAAAAATACGTGGAATTATAGAATGGTTTGTCTTGGAAGGGAATTTAAAGATCATCCAGTTCCAACCGCCTGCCGTGGGCAGGGACAATGTAATATGGGTAAATATGAGTAAGGGTGACAGGGGTTTTCACACTGTTAAGTTGCTGATATGAGAAGATGGCTCATTTCTGCAAGACCACTCTCCTTGTCCCTTGTTAGCCTGAAGCTGTCTGGTTTGAAGCAAGCTTGGCACAAGGGTGAAGGCTGCAAAGAGACAGAGTTCCTACAGGTCTTATGAAAAACAGACATGAGGCAGAGGCAGAAATTGCTCCTGCCCTGTAAGGAGCCTGCAGTGTGCGCTTCAGAGACCCATGTCAGGGTTGTCCTGCCAGCAGTGCCAGTCATCTCTCCGAGGCTGGTGCGGTGGTTAGTATCCGTGCTTCCTGCTCCTGAGCATTTGCTGGTGCCAGGCACTTGATGGAGGGAGCTGGAGGTTCTGTGAGTGGAAAAAGCAAAAGGGTGTGGAAGAAGTGATAGAGTGGGAGAGGGCAGCCATAGCTGGGAGGGCTGGGGATGCCATAGCCAGGATGTCCTAGAGGAAGAGAAGCCAGTCCTCCCTGAATCTGTTACTTGTGGGATGACTTGCTTAATTCCAGTACCCTCTTGTCTGTCACCATATCCAGAGGTGTTTTAACAAAGCAGCATAGCTTTGGTATCAAAGACTGGAACTAGAGGGAGAGAGACACAAGTTCTGGTGTTTAGATAATACACGTGAGCTTGACAAACTGATTGTAATGTCTGCATCATGAATTCTTTATCTCTGAGAGAAGAATAAAAATACATGTGTGCTTCAGAGGGGAGCTGAGATACTTTATCCATTTGGAAATGATTTTTCTCCTTTAGGAGACAGATGCTTTACCTTTTCTGTGAAAAGTTGTAAATGTTTCAGAAACAATTAATGAAGCTTCCTGCCATCCTCTTGGGTGAGGAAATGTGATTGCTGTGGGAAAACTGAGGCAAAAATCTGTCATGTGAATATTTTATTTTAATAGTTAATGAACAGGGAGAAAAGAAATTATTACTGTAAAACACATGAGCAAGATTGTGGAAAACTTTGGCAGAGAAAGGTACTGAGATAAATTCTGTCTTGATTGACATCTCTTGAAGGTCAAAGTGTCTACCCAGTGTATAAGGCAGCATTAAATTTGGTTCATGGTGTAAATATAATCAGAAGACTTAACCTCTCAGTATTTCAAAAATGCACATACTGCATAAGGCAGGCTTGTAGATTGGAAGTAAAAGCTTTGGAAAGCATCTGCATGAAGTGATAAACTTCCTTTGGTTTCACGTCAGCAGCAGTACCATTACTTTTTACATGAATACCTCAAATTTTTGGTAAACAGCACCTAATCCCCAGGCAGATTCTGGGGAATTCTTCAATTCAATTCAGTTCTTCAATTTATAGCAGAAGAACTTGGTCAAAATACACCATGCCATCTTGGGGCATTGGTGTTGTGTACAATTAGTATTTCCTATCTAAGTATTTTGACATCAAGACACAGAGGAATGAAACAGGCCATGCAGCAAGTAAAGTGGCAATTGAGGAAGAAGAAAACAGATGCCCTGCCCTTTTCCTCGCTGTTTAGATCAGAAGATGCATAGTCCTTGGAAACACACATGTGTCCTCACAGTTGAAGCTGACTTTTTGTACTTGCAGGCTGCGTTACCTCACATGATCCAGTCATTTTGACTCTCTCATCCTGAGACCGAAGTAGTCAAATCAGTAATCCTAGGTAGTCTCACTTTTCCACTAGGGCAAACTTCCTTTTATATCTCTACTAGATTCCAGACTGAACACATACCAAGCAACGTTTTGAACTGCATTCACATCGTGTTACTGGCAGATTATAATTATACAGGTTTGTATGTACCAGTATGCATTGAATAGGTAACTGTAATATCTGTGGCAATCACTCTTCCCCTTTAGACTTCCGTACCTTTACAGCAGGTTGGTATGTAACTTCATCTGCTAGTCAGGCATGTTATAAGAGAAAAAGAGAAACTTCGGCTAGTAGAAAATGAAAAACTTATGGTGAGAAAAGACAGAGCCCCCCATAAGCATCAGATACATACTGACACTACGTGATTATTTTAGATTTCTGAGATTTTTTGTAGGGTAAGCTTCTGAAAAGTCAGCAGTGACTTTATTTTATGTCCACTGGAGACATTGTGGGGTTTACCAGACACTTTAGATGAAGTAAACCAGTACTGCATATTGTCAAAATCTCACTCCTAAATAAAAACAGGTTTGTATGGACAAAAAACCCAAACAACAAGCCAATCAAACAAACTAAAACAACCCCAAAACCACCTGTGCTTTTTTGTTCCTGAATCATGTAAGCAAAGACAATGAACAGAAATGGGCATTATTTCATATCCAAGCAGAGTTGGTGCTTTCCAGCACCACAGTAGCATTATTTCAGAACTACTTAGTTTTTTAATTGCCTTGCCACCAGTTCATCTGTTCATCCAGAGGGTTTTCCTCTGGCCGCCTTAAATCCATAAAGTTACTGAGTATTCTACACAAGAATACTCTTCTCTTTCTGCTTGTTTATGCCATACCTAACTGGTAACACAAGTAGAAATAAAAAGCTAATTCTGTGAGGTGGTTCTGGGAGAGATAAGTAGGTGAGGAATGCACTCTCAAGCCTTCTGAGGTCAGAAATGGCAGACTAATTCCCCACCAGTATCACAAGTTTTGGACTGCTCAGTTCTTCTCCCTGGACAAGGGCAATGCTCTTCAACTCCTGTGTTGTCTAGGTGCCATTATGTGCGTGATCCCTGATTATGCAGTGAGGTTAGTTACGATACCTAAGAATTATCCTAGTTTTATTGTATTTCTGTTGTTCAAAGTATGCTAAATGGACATAGTTTCCTCTGGCACTCAAAATCTGAATGGTCCTGTATTTTGTAGACAAGGAGAAATTCACTTACTGGTGGTGTTCGTGACAAAAATATGTGAACTGTCCGTTTCCATTATGGCCATACGGTAGTCTGGATTCTTTAATGACTGTATCAGAAGCAGGCTTAAAATGGTGCAGATCTGGCTACCAACTGGTCTTTACTCATAAGAAATACACATTTGCATTCTTTGTATCCCTGAATTGCAAATTGGGAGGGACAGTCCTCATTCTGAATGCCATGCTTATTCTCAGCATGATGTGTGTGGTGAAGAAGGCATTGAAAGAAAGCATTAAGGCTAGGATAACATCAAAGAAAATCCTGCAATTTTTATTCTCCCTTCCATGGTGGATTAATTATAAGACAATAAAACACCAGCTAACTTGAAAATAAAAGCAAATGTGTATGTGTAGACCATGCAGTTTATTCTGAAAATCAAAGAAAATTCTTTCTTCTCCCAAACCATAGCTTTAACAACATAATGCTCTAATAACGTAATCCTCTACCTTGCTTTCTTCGACATACCTTCTCAGATACACTGGCGAGCCCATATGGTTGCATTGAGATTTTTTATGTCCTGTATCATTTGTTTGGCTTTCAGAGCTAATAACAGGTAACTCTGCTGATACCACATTGTGCTTGGCACAGGATGTAAAAGGATGTTACTTTATTGCACCAATCCTCTCACCAGGCTTTGAAATAAAAAGTTCAGATATGTCCCCACTGATTTATCTCAGCACATGGTGGTGACTATAGGAAAATAAGAAGTAGGATCTTTTCAGGCAGAAGGAGTCTTAGTAGACGGGCTCAGACTATGCCCTCCTTTGAATTAGAAGTTGCATGGCACGGTATCCTTGTTAGCCAAAACCAAGTGTCTAATCCTTTTTTATTCCATAACTTTTTGCTTTATTTTATTTTACAATGACTACGCCCTTTATGACAACATCCTGTCCAGCAGGCAAACATAGCTGTGGAATACAATCCTAAGCTCCACCAAACCGTTCCCACAGTCCAGACAGGCTGCGTTCTGCCTCGAGACACACCAAGGCTGTCACAACACTGACTTTTATTCAGCTGGAACTATGAGATGCTTTGACTATTTGACAAAAATAAGTCTAGAGGGGAACCTAATGAGTTCTCAAGTAGTGGTCAAGGTAAAATATGTGTGCATGAAAGGGATGTAAGAGTCAAATCTGGGATGTAAGAGTCAAATCCCAAGTATGTAATGTGGAAGCCAATTGTAATCAACAGCTTACTTTTCATGTGTTCAATGAGGAAACATTTAATTGTTTTCCCAGCTTTATGAGGCAAGGTGTGTCATAACGCATTTTCCGATGCCTTACGAGGCAAGATGGGCTGCCGGTTGAAGCAAGCATTGTGCTACTGCATTGCTCTCTATTCTTGGGCAAGTTAGTCATTCTGTTGGGGTTTTGTTAGCCAAAGAAAGTGGCATGGGTTTCTGCTATAAGCAGCTTGTGAGAATTGTTGATGCATTAGGGGACTAAGCGCATTGATCTGGGTAATGCATTTGTCTGAATAAACCTATGTTTCAAACTTTGATTTCAGTGCATGAACATGGGAACAGAGGAGAGCCATCCAGCTGTACAAATCTACTAAATATGTCTTCTGTTATTTGTGACAAAGTCAGGGGTTTTTTTTGGATCCTACTGACTAGAACAAGACACATAGTTATTGCTGAGGATATCAGCTCTAGGAAAGAAACACTGTCTCAGCTTTATACCACATATCCCATTCTTTTGTCAGCTTACATTATAAATAAATAACAAAGCAATTTGACACATGCCCATTGATTAAAAATAAAAGTTGTCAGAGTGAGAGGAGAAAGACAAAAATATGAATTATTAATAACAATATTAAGCAATGCAAAAAAGATGCTTAACATGCAGGAAAGTCCCTGAAAAGTCACTTCGTGAAGGGGAAAGAAAGGACAGCCATGAAGGCCTTCCCTCCACTACTACTTTGTAGCCTTTTCTTTGCTACTTGGGCTTTGGAGGTCAGGGTGACCATGTGAAAGAGAAAGATGATTCTGGAGATTTATGTCATCTCGTTTACCTAATCTCTGGGGTTTTGAACATGCACTACCTACAAACATGGGGACACCATATAGGAGTCAATTTGAAGGAATCACATTGCATTGTGATTGGGATTGGCCTTTCTATGGTTTTGAACAATCTTTCTGGCAGCGGGGTTTGAACAACTGATTGACAATGCCAACACATCAGTTGGAGAAGCTAAGCTAATTTATATGCTCTCTAAATTTTGTATACCACACATACCTGTGATTCAGCATGCAGATATTAACACATGCAAAAATGCTAGTAGTAGTTTGTGTTCTGTATACTTTGTGATGCTCCAAGTTGATCAAATATAAATGGTACCCTAGTAGCTGGCACATTTATGCATTTCTTTTCCCACCTTCTGTCGCTTATTTCGGTTGCAACTATTTAAATGCTTTCATTTATCAGACCGGTTTGAATGGCTGTTGGGTATATTGACCATCCTGGCAATACTTAATTTTCCGTCTGTGAAGATCAGATTTAATTTTTCACTGAAGAGGAAAGGACAAATATGAATACTTGCAAAGAGCAAGAGATACAACTGCACAACTTCCACAAAAGCTGTAGGAACCCCCTTGGTGACAGTCTTGTTTGATGAAGAATGCTTTTGCTCTGAAGCCGGTACAGTGTGTGCTATCTCAACAGAAGAGCTAATTGGAAAGTGTTCCTTGTAGGGTAACACCAGAGGTCTGATTAAAGTGATGATGTCTCTTGTGGAGCATCTCATATTCAGCTTCTTCATGGCCAGTCTGTACACTGTATTACTTGTAGCTGGAGAGATGGCATCATCTAAAAAACTGCACGAGCAGTGAGGCTCCTACCCTGTGCTTATGATGTTAATGTTGTGAATTAACAAACTGTTAATGAATTCACAACATGATCTTCCAATTACTGTGCTTTAGTTCTGGAAAGCTCTTTCTTTTATGCATCTTTGGTTCAAGTAAGGGCTAAGCACTTGTAGCTTTTATGGATTTCATTAGGTGCCAGAAATGCTCAGAGCTTCTGAAAGCCAGAGTCAAAGGATCTTCTTGCTGGCATTTAGTTGCATGTGGTGCAGGTAACTCCATCCTCATTTGAACTCCCTTTGCAGTTAGTTGGAGAATATTAAGACACTTAGAGGTGTGATTTAGCCTGTCACAAGGAAAGGCACCTGAAATAGACCCTTGTATAAGGGCTTACCTCTGTTCATAGACTATAAAGGAAGTCTAGATGAAGACTGTAAGCAGTTTAAATTTACCTGAGATTGTTCTATGCACGGGGTATCAAGCTGAATAACTGAAATTAGGGAGTTGTCTTTAAAATATTAGTCTTTGCTTTTCTTTTTCTGTTTGTAAAATGGGAGTAATATGAAGCTTTGCAGGTTATGAGAAGATAGACTCCTCTTATTTGGTATATAATTATAATGATGAGACTTCTTATTAGCTGCTAAATGGTTTGCATTTACATTTTATGAGCTCTTTTTAGTTTCATATACACATATGAGTAAAGATTAGCAAGGAGTGGCTATGCCTGTTAGTCTCAGCATAGGTACCTTACACTATTGTTAAATTTGGCTGTATATGAAATTATTGGTCTCTCTTAAATATTAATTGATGTAGCCTGACTCCCCTTAGTACTTCTAATCTGCTGCATCTGATCCTCAGGGTTTTGGTGAACATTAATTTGTGCATTAGAAGAGTGAATTTGAAGTAGTTTCATTGGTTTGATATAGTTATACAAGCCAGTAGTTGCTTGACAGAGCCCAAGCACAGATCAAACTGAACGAAATGGAATGGCTTCTGGGGCAGAACTGAGATGACAGGAAAGCAGCGGCCCCTTTCTCACATGTACCCAGAACTGTAAGCTAAAGTCAGATAAAGACATGTAAAGAGATCTTAGCATATTATGCCACTTTCTGTTGGGATTTGAAGGCAGTTATTCCTTAAATTGTTTTTGTCTGGCACCATATGTAGCTTTATTCTAAAGTCTTGTACAGAGGTCTGCAAGGAAATCTTTAGACATTGAAATAAACTTGTCCTTTCAAAGGAGACTCTTAAGAAAGTGAATAGGCTTTAAAAGTCAGCAAAGATGGTTAAAAAAGCCTTTGATAAGGATTTTTTAAAATCTGGGAGAAAGCACTTTAATAATACCGTTATAGTACTTTTCATCAGTCTTACTGCACCCATGTGCAGTATTTCAGCTCTGTAAACTGAAGCTTATTTATGTTAAATGGTTTGCCCAATATCTTATCACGGGTAAGTGGCAGGCCAGAAATGGAACCCAGGAGTCCTAATTTGATTTCTTGTTGAATTCAGAGACAGTATACTGCCTCTGGAAGCAAAACACTCAAGAATTCAACAGTAGCACTCTGCATGAGGAGTCTCCCATTTCAATAAATGTGTGGTTATAATATGTCTGTGCTCCACTGACCGAGGTCCCTTAGGTTGCTTTCAATCCAAGCCCATGTCTCCTTTGTGGGTGCACATTGCACTACCAAATCTTTCAGTGCTCTAAGCCAGAAGTCTTGTTCTTAATGGACATGTTGGGGAAAATAGAACCATCGAAAAATACCACCACTGCCAGTGAAAAAAGTAAGGATGGGTGAAATAAAAGGAAATTATAGGGTCATAAGAATATAGGCTGCAGTTTGAATGCTTCTACCGATGTTGCGCTTCCTTTTTTAGAGTAGTGGAGATAAGTCAGAAGATGATACTATTTATCTTAAAACCCCTAAGAGTATGTACCATCTCTGTGAAATCTTGAATAGATATGGATAAATCTCTGTGTTTTCAAATTCATATTTTGAAATCTGACAACACACTGGGTGAGCTGTCGAGAGAAGCCTCTTCACATCAGCTTGTCTTCTCAGTAGCTTTTGCAGTGTGTGAAGAAAGAAGATGAGAACAAGAGCAAATAATACTGTCCTGTGGCATCTGGACAAACAGTTGGAAGCAGTGGGTTTCTTGGCTGGTATAAGAGACTAGAGAGACTAGCATAGGTTCTGGAGAACCCAATCTCATAATCTTGAAAGGGAAATTCAAGGGTTGGGAGAAATGCAGTCCAACACAATTTGTTCAGTCAGAACTTTGTGAATTCCTGTCAGGATTGAGCTCGGTGTATTTATAAAATGTGAAAGTGATGTTCTTTCCGAGAATTCCAGATTTTTCCCTCAGTCCGAGGAAATTTTTACATATGTTACAGCCAGTTTAATTTATAGAGTATGAATTTCCTTAGCTAAGACATGGGGAGCATACAATGCAGTTTTGTGTGCAGAGTTTTTCATTAATATGTTATTTTGTGTTTGTCCAGAACCAGAAGGAACTTGATTTTCTTACAAATGTGATGGGGGGATAAGAAGGTCTGAAAACAATGAGTAGATGGAAAGGTAGACATGCACTGTCTGCTCAATGAGGGCTCAAACACAGGTATTTGTTACCATCTGAGATTCTGTAGGATACCCCTCCTAACTTTCAGCTGATTTTCCCAAAAGACGGGTATCTCAGAAGTGGTAAGTTGTATCTGCTAGCCATGGCTTAAACCCTAGGGCTTCTCTGATGCCAGTTGAAAGCTATGTTTAAGCAAATGCCTTGACCCCTAAACCACAAACTTTACGTACTTGTAGCCACCTCTAGCATATGATTCATTGATAATAATCTTACCATATAGTACTTTAGGAGAAATCCTTTTACAGCAGTTATTGGAGGAAATTTCTCACTGTTAACATGGTGTATCATATAAAGAAGAGAGGCCAGATCCAGATAAGTTGATTTCATTAATGCTGATTTGATTACATCAGTGATTGTCTGGCAATTTAGGTGACCCCATAACCCAAGATATTTACCTATAAGTGCTCATTCTGATTGTACCACATAGTAGGGGTGTGATGGGCAGTTAAGAATCATTAATATGAAGTTTAACTGTTCATATACCTGACACAGTATGAAAACCCCTCGCACATTTGCTGAGTGCTGTGAATATGACTAGAGTTCCCAGATTGCCATGTATTCATGCCTACTTATCGTAGACGTATTTACTATTAATTGCAATGCATATCAGACAAAAGTGAAAAAACAAAAGTTATGTCCATGTCACTGAAATCCATGCAGGATAAGGGAAGGAGATATTAAGTATCTGCAGTTTGTTAAATTGTGGAGCACAAAGGAAGAGTGTGTATTATCTGAAGTTACTCGAGGTGTATACAGGATGTTTTGAACAGCTGTATTATGATTCTAGATGCTGTATAGCATATGTTGGTCTTGTCCTGTTCTGCAGATATCATTAACTTCTTTTAAGTAAGGCATTACTTCTTTTAAGCTGGTAACATAAGGTTATATATCATGTCAGGTATCAGCTAATTGGACATGATCAGTCTTGTCTGCTGAGTCCTTTTTTGAAGACGTAATCCTTATTAGAAGCAACACTGTGAAGACTGAACCTTTTTCTTCCATTTCATGCACTGATGTTCTGCAGTTATTTTCTAGCATTAAAATAAGAAAAATGTCTTTTACAAAGTCTCAGCCCTTATTCCAGCAAAGCTGCTATTGACTTCAATAAGTATTTCACCCAAGTAGAAACCAAATCAAAAGTTAGCAAAGTATTTCAGGTTTTTGTGCTCCATTTAGAGGAACTGGAAAGGATGGATTTCTTTGGTGGAGCTTTTGAATATTGCCAGTCATGTGTAAACCTTTTCCAGAAAACAATCTATAGATACTTGGAGCAGAAACCTATCTTTTGTTGATGAAACTTCACCTAGAACTCAAGTTAGAGAATAGAAATTAGCAAGATCAATTTATTTGTTTTATTCTCTAATTTGTTAATTTTCTGCATTGGACAGCCTCTTTTGTTGCCTGCAAGCATAGCACAGGAGAGAGGGACAGTAAACCTGCCTAATAATCATGCAGTGGAATAATATACTGTTACTCTGGAAAACTTGGTGTTAATTTGGGAAATTTTAAGTTGTGCTTTTTCATTTTTGTATTTTTGTATTTCTGGTTTTCATTTGCTCTGCCTTAGTAAAGGCAAAGTTTATGATCTGTGCATACTCTGACAAATTAATTTTGATTGTTCTCAGTACCTGATGAATTTGGAGAAGGCGCTGTCACTCAGTGTTATTATTTGATGATTTGTCTTCTGGTGAAGACTTGGAATAGGAGATAAGAAGAGTAAGGATTATGTCTAGACCTATCACCCAGGGTCATTGGGTGGACTCCAGCCAACTATTTCCACTGTGGAGGTGGTGGTAGCATTGATTAATTCATGATCACAAAATGCTTTGGCCTTCTGGGATAGAAAAGCAGAATAGAAGTGTGAAGTATTATTAATGGAACGAATGCTTGACATACTAAGTATACGATGTTAAATATCATTTGAGGATAGGTGCATTACGAGTGTGAATGACTCAACTGAAAGTAATTATGGTTATGTCTTTAATTGAGAAAAACAGATTCTTAATCAGTGCATCACAGTTTCAGCCCTCGTGATAACTTCCTGATTAGGTTTATGGACCAATTTAGTTCATCTGACTAACATACGGCCTAGGAACTGGATGCTGACAGTATCTTCTGTGTTTGGGGAACATATGCCTTCACTTTTGGTATTGATGGCTGGGAATTTCTCGTCCACTCTTAGCTAGACGCCAAGCTCTTAGCTGTGATTTCATTTCAAAAAGCAGTATCATGCTGCAAGACATATATTTTCCCCTTTTCCAGGTGGTTGGTGGAAGAAATTCGTAGTTCTTTAGGAACTCTGTAAAACATAACATTAATTCTGGTTGTATTTACACTGGGAGAAATCTTGCCCTGGTTTGTATTAATATGAAATTTACCACTGGGTCACCAAAGCCAGGTTTTGACATTTTAAGGTCCATTCTGATGTAGTAGGAAGCACTTGTTGATTGACCTCTTGGTGAAATCTTGGATGTGTTACAATATTCAGCTTTTCTCCAAAGCAGCTCACAACTACAAGGCTCTTTTTGTGGAATTTCAGCATTTATGCATGGTGTGAAAATCAGAGGGATGTGCTCACCTAGATTAATGTTTTACTTTGCTGGCAGTGCTTGCAGTTTTACTGAAAGTGTCATAATATCTGATGTTTTTCTTAAAGATTCTACTCTTGAAGTAAACAGATAATGTCAAGATCTTTATTTTTTTGTTTGTAAAATAAGTTTCTAGTCCTCGTGATTGGAGGGAAGACACTGAATTTATGATCAAAGCATAACACAAAGAATCTGAAATGAGAAAAATATAAATATAAAGGCTGGTACTTATTAGATTGGTTAATAATATTTTAAAAACACGTTAGAATTTTCAGAGGGAAAATGGGGGAAAATGGTGAAAGGCAGGAGGGAAACAGCATGAGATCAGGATCAGCAGTAGTTCATTTGCATTTTGTTTTCAGTTTGGTCTGGGGAATAGTTTTGTCGTCTGAATACTAGCTTTGAAATCCCTGTGCAAGTTGAATCTGTATCTACAGTATCAGCAGCGGGACTAGAAATAAAATTCTCACCTTCACACCTCTACAAAGAACAAGTATAGCAGTGAGATTTTATTACATATTTTGCTAGCCATTTAAACAAAGATTACTGAAACGGTTCTGTCAGGTGTTACTTATCTGTGTCTTTATTAGTTGACCAAGAAATGCACTATTCATCATTCATCTGTATGACGATTCTGTGCCTCTGCCTGTTTGCTTGGCTAGATTTCCTCTTCCTTCCCCACTTAAAAGGGCTTGGGCAGTGAAAGTACTTACTAAAACAAATTTCTAAGGTATTTCGTGACATTCTGCTGGTTTAACTCCTTTAAATTAAGATTGTATGTGTTAGCAAAAGGTATGCGTCCATTCAGACACTACTCATTAGAATTGCTATGGGAATTACTGGGTGAAATTGTAAGTTCTTTATTGTATGGGAATCAGACTGCCTGATACTGAGGGTCTTCTATGGCTCCAAGAGCTGTGAAATAGCTTTCAAGACTTAAAATGAATGGTTGTGAGTAACTTGTTTTTTTCTCTGAAAATTCCAGTAGAAAAAGAATGGTCACAGTAAAATCGCAAATAAAATAGTTTGTTTGCCTTGGGAATTGTTTAGTTTGTTATTTGGATTGTACTGCTACCCAGTCCCCAAATAGAATTAGGGTTTGTTTCTAGTAAATGTTTGAGTAGAAATTAAGGGTTTGCCACTGCTTTTTGTATATTCATAATCCATATTAGAGATTCATACCAATGAGAGGGGACATTGCTATAGGCAAGATGTCAAAGGACAAGATGGGCCAAGCTATTCTAGGTCACTTCTGAAGCTGCAGGATGTGCTTGGTGTAGGACGTTTCTGCAGATGCAACAAAATGGTGTAAATTGTGACTTTTGGGATTGGTTTTTTTTTCTTGTGGAAAATGAAACATTTTAAAGAAAGTCCGTTGAAAGTTGACTTTTTGTTTTCAGCTGAGAATTTTCCACAAAAATTCTTAACGTTTTCAGTAAAAGCATTTGTCTTGCGAAACCCCTGTTCAGCTGCAAATAAAATGTTTAGAAAAGTTGTCACAAAAAATTCTTTTTATCGGCCTTTGTTGGGGAAAAGTTAGAACCTAGTAACAGTGGCCTGTGGGTCACTGGTTTTGTGACTACCATGGCTCGAAAGCTTTTTGAAAAGGAACCTAAATATGTATATGACTTCCTAGGGGCAAATGCCAAGCCACTGTGTCCATACACTTTTGGAAGCTGTTGAGATTCTTACTGGGGTCTTCCTTTTAGAGTCTACCCAGAAATGGCATTGTCTGAAACAGATTTTAGGTAGAGAGTATCTCCAGAATTTGAAGCCAGATCCTAACTCTCTTTTGCTGATGAGGGGAACAAGTGGCACTTTTCTTTCCCGTTCCTTCATTTCTTTGTTTCCTAAACATAATGACTGTCTGCAGAAGGAAGTAAAAAGAGATACCCATTGTTTTGTCCCTGCCTGCCTTCTACTTGTAGATAATCTCCCCTAGTAAGTAAATCAGAGCAAGTGCCAGGAGTGCTGCTTCCCCAGCCAGCAGCATAAGGAAACTGTCTGGCTGTACAGAGCAAGTTTTCCCAGCTCTGTGTTTATTAAAGTTGTGAAGAGAAGCAGAAGCATTGAAAGCTTTTTGGAAACTTTAAAAAAAAAAAAGCATCAGCTGGCATTTGGTGTTCAGGAATTTATACAATGCTGACACAAAGCCAAAATCTTAAAGACCGTATTTTCATCCAGTGAAATCTTAGAAGCTCCTTGAAAGCTTGAAACTTGATTTTTCTTAAACCACTTTAGAGCATCTGTGAAGCTGTTGTCTTTTAAATTCATATTGTTCTGCTTCCCATGATCAGGTGGACTTTTTTGGACCCTGAAGAACAAAGGTGAAGCTACAGAGAAAATTGTGTGTCTGTCCTATAGATGCAGTGCAGCTTAGGATGGAAGCAGTTACATGTTAACAGGTCTTGAACAGAAATCTTTGTACTGCCACAGAAAGACAAAGGACACTGTAATATTTAAATCAATCTGAATTTCCTCCGGCTAAAAATAAAATAAAGGAAATGGTGCAACTTGGCAAATACATCTTGACCTCATGCTATTTTTGCAAGTCAGGCAGATGTGCAGCCACGGATAAGCTGGTACCCAGGACGAGCTATCAAATCAGAAATCTGTGGACTCACTCTTCAAATCCCAGCACTAATCGCAATGATAAAGAGCTACCTTTCGATTAATCCTGCCCTGGACTTTAGACGAAAGATACTGCAGTTTAATTACTGAGTGAAATCCACTTTGTCTGATCTGCCAGTCTGCACTGTAATGTCATAATATAATCAGCTTCACCCCTGTCTGAAGCTCTAGGGCTGTGAAGTCCAAGGACTTGTTTGATTGGAAGAAATAAAACGATGTTCAAACAACCACTGGCTACAGTCCTGTAATTACCAAAATCCTGTTTGCATCTGTCTGTCATTTTCACCATTGTTGCTTTTTATGACACGAAAAGGCAAGGGGAGCTCATGGTAGTGAAGAACAGCAGCAACCTGACAGGTGACAAATAAGACATGGGAAGGTTTGCTTGCAGAAAATAATAATTGTAAAATATTCAGGCTAATTAAACTGGGTCTCTTCCTTACATATTTCCCATCGGCTTCAGTGACACACTCCGGTTCAAGCAAAGCCAGCCATCGGTACTGTCATCTCATAATTAAAACCTGTAACTGATCTGGGAGTGTCTCCACCATGGGTTCCAGTGCAGGGGTAGTGTCTTGAGAGTGTCAGAAATCGTATTTCTACCCATGTGAGAGAGGCAGCAGGGCTGCCACAGTGTGAGATGTTCCCTTCCACCCCCCTTAGGAGATATTAGCCATGATTTGGAGGGAGTATTTCATCAGACAAAGGAAGAGGCCATGGCTTAGTGAAATGCATTACTTAACGTGTCTTGCACAGGTGTATGGCTCTGTTCCTGCAGCCATGTGGGAGCTCATTGCAGTGATTTCCACTGAAAGCAAAGGGAGGATTTAGGATGCTCCTGATATCTCAGTGTCAGGCCTTCATTCTCCCTGACCTCCTTTATTAAGGGTACAACTAGGGAGAGTCAGCAGCAATTTCTTTTCAGTGTACCATAGAGAGTTTTATTCTGGAAAAGTTCATTAGCTCTTCCAGGCTCACTTTACAAAGCTCGCTGCATACCAGTGACTTCCTCCCACCTCTGACCTCAGCAGAACTGGTTCAGTAACAAGAGGTGAGAAGATCCAATGTTTGTAATACATGCTTTGTTTGGATACCTTTCTGGCCATGCAAGGGAGGTTGTGATAGTGGTATGTAAAGAGAGTAGCTGACAAAGCCCTCAAAAATGGGTTGCTCTCAAGTTACTACTAGACATAGATGATAATGACAAGAAAAGGAAGCACAGTTTTTATCCGGCTGCAGCTTTTAGGGAGGGCACTCCACCTGTGTTCACTAGATGAACTCTGGTTGAATTGGCTGCCATCTTTTCAATGCTTAGGCTTTATTCCCCCAACCACCCCCAGTAATCCTGATTTAACTCATCTTTCTTTCTCATCATTCAGTGTCTCTGCTTTTTCCTTTGCATCTTTTAAGTCTTTTGACCCTTTCCAGATAGGTCTTCCTTTTTCTCACATGATGTATTCTGTACAACCCATACCATCTGAGCTGCACTTCTGACTCTATTCTACACTTCTAGCATGTGCTGTCGCTCTTCTTCCAGTTCCTCTCCCCTAAAAGCACTTGCAATTCCCATCTCTATCCATCTGTTTTTATAGAATGAGCTGGTAGACTCTCACAGTGAATCACAACCATAGTTTGATGATGATCCCCGTGCTGCTGCTTCCTCAAAGGATGGGCTTGTCCAGCACCTATGACTAAGGAGGCCAAGCACGGGGTAAGATGAATACTCTTTGGATATCCTGGAGTTATAGCTTGTGGGTATATTTCCCCCTGATTGCAAAATCAAAGCAATGTCTTGGGGCAGAGACTGGGGATAAGGAAGAATATCAGACAGCAGTTGTTAGCAGTATGTGTCTGTGTCTTAAACTTGTGATACGTTTACTTTCTTCCCCTTCCTTTTGTACCCTGTAGCTGACAGCGGTGCCTAGCATTGCCTGTCAGCAGGGATGGCATGAAGGGTGTTTTGCAATGGAAATCTGGCTTTAAACCTAACTGGGTTTGTCACTACTGTTTTAACTTCTGAATGGTATTTGAACATTGCAGTCTGCAGAGTTGGTTCCAGCAGGATCTATCTAGAGGAGGCTGCTTTGACCAGCAGCAACGGCTCTAACACTTTATTTGTACAGTACTTCGCCCAGTCTAACCCTTGGCTTTAGAAACAGAAATGTCAGAAGGAAAACGTTCATGGCTTCTTTTAGATTCCCAAGAGTACTTTTCAGCATGAAGGAGTCTATCTAGTTGCATGGCCTTGCTAATACTATTCCGCTGCACTGATGATCTTGCTTCCCAGGGGAAAAATATCAGGGGAACCTGAACAATAGTTGTATGGCCAGTTACTACAGAAATGATTTCTTTTCCAAATGTGAGGATAATGGAGGGCATAGGGTAGTGTATAATAGCACTTAAAAAAGAAAGGAAGAAATTAGTGTATATTGATCAGAATAAATTGTGTTCCTTTACAATAGGAAAAGGATACATGTGAGTGAAATACAGGCTTAGCGTGGGAAAGTCTTGTTACAATGTCCAGTGACGTGAAGTTCCCATCTTTCTAAAGACCTCAGTTCATACTCAGGTGTTCGGTATGCTTACAAACACAAAGACAGGGCATTCTTAACGTAGTGACTGTCACATACTTTAATGTGTGAAGTTTTGTTTTCACGATGCTATACTGCAGCCTAGTTACAACCTTGGGGGTTTCTGCAGAGATATGGCATGGGTTCTGGGGCAGCTAAGACTACCATCATATTATTTAGACTGCCATAGGAACATGTCAGAAAGCCCAGCTCAAAGTAGTCATGGCTGTATAGATTATTTTAGCTTCTTATCTGCTCTAGAGAAATGAGTTTCTTTTCTCTCTGTGGTATTTGTTGGTCCCAGTTGTCTTAGAATAGATGACGTTACGTACTCTAAGAAACTATGCTGCTACTAGCCTTACACTGTGTAAACTAATGATTTTTGCTGTGCAGAATTGTTCTGGGTTCAGCTGTAACAGTCATTTTTCTCCTTCCTAGTAGCTGGTACAGTGCTGCGTTCTGTCTTTAGCCTGAGAACAATGCTGATAACACCGATGTTTTCAGTTGTTGCTAAGTAATGCTTACCCCAATGAAGGACTTTTCAGTCTCATGCTCTGCAGTGAGGAGGGACACAAGAAGCTGTGAGGAAGCAGACAGGACACCTGACCCAAACCAGCCAAAGGGGCATTCCATACCACAGCACGTCATGCCTGGTATAGAAACTGGGGAAGTTACCTGGAAGGCCCAGATCGCTGCTTGGGTTGGGGTGGGTATCGGTCAGCGGGTGGTGAGCAGCTGTATTGTGCATCACTTGTGTTTATAGTTTTTTTCCTTTCCCCTTTTTAATTTTATATTCTCTGCCCTTGTTATTTCCACCATTATTATTATGAGTAGTACTTGTGTTATATTATATTAGTTATTGGACTGTATATATAATATATATAATAATAATATATAATATATATTATTATAGTTATTGGACTGTTCTTACCTCAACCCATGGGGTTTAAATTCTTTGGATTCTCCTCCCCATGCTGCCCGGAGCTGGTCTTTCAGCATTTATTCCCTATCTCCCATGCTGCTTGTTCGCGCATAGTCTTGTAACCATGCTCGTGTTAGTCCCACAGTTTAGACTTAGCTCCACATGCACGTGGCTCACAGCGACAGGTTTACAAATACCTTGATTCCATCTTCCCCGATTAATATCCAGTTACTAAGACAGCTTCTACTAATTTGGGGGCCAGTTATTGTTGGATTACTGAAAGCCCAACTTAATTTAGGAAGGTGACAAACTTGGAAGGCAAAATAAAAGGGTAGTTAAGTGATACTAAATATAATCAATGTATTCCTAGGCCCCACATGGCATAAGAAAGATCTTTCAGAAATAGAGTGATACTTGTAGAACATCTTGAACAGTTCCATTCAGGTGCTGAATTCAAATCCAACTCCTAGAGAGGAGCAAGAGCTGAATCTCAAGTGTGCTCCTCAGATGTGCAAGTCATAGGGAAGTAACTCTCTTTCTAATTGAAAATTGCATTGTGGTGCTGTGGTATCGATTTTAGAGCAGGTCAGAACTCTATTGACAAGTTGTCACTTCATCATAATATTTCCTTTTCTCTGTAGCACAAAGACTTTGATGAAAAGAACTTTCTGGTCACTTTTGGCATTAGAGAGATTGAAAACTTCATGGGTTTAGGTCTGAAGGTGTTTGGCCAGCTTATTTTTTAGAATATGTGAAACCTGTGATTTCTGTCCCAATGAAGAAAGCAAAATTCTCATCCACTGGCCAGCTTTAATTAAAATTACCCCCTCCCTGGCAACCAGTCTGATGGCAGTTCGTTCTCCTTTTTGTCTAAGCATGTCACTTCGTTCCCTGGGAAGAGGTGCTATGCTGAGAATCCTGAGGAAGCAGGGGAGCCAAGTCATCTGCTCAACATGGAGAAGGTATAGCATGCCCCATAGCTGTGCAGGCTGGCTCCTCATCCATTCACTAATGGGCACCTTCCTGATATGCCGTGGCCATCAGCCAGGTCACCTTGGCATTCATCGGAAGGCAGGGCTATGTTTATATTGCTTGTGGTCACTCTTATTCACTTTTTAAATGGAAGTTGAATTGAAGCCCCCACCATTTGGCAAGAGCCAGAGGAGAGCTAATATTTTTGGTCTCTGGTCCTGCTGATGCTGCTAACAACATTTTAAGGGCAGAAGGCAACTACTAACTGTGATGTAACTTGAATGATTTCATCGCCTTACTCCTCTCACCCCACTAGGACATTCATCAACTCTTTCTGGTCACTGTTGACCTGGGATGCTACAATCTGGCAATCTTGAATAGCAGTTTGGCCAATTTGGAGTAGATTTATCCACTCTGGTCCATTTCTGTAGATGTTTTTCTTACCCCGTTATACGCAGAATATTCTTGTGCTTAGGGTTGTGTAGAGACTTCTGATTTTGTTGTGTTTCATAATAGTTTTATTCAGACAGTTAAACTATATCATGTCAGGGGTGAGCAGAAACCTCATTTTAACATCTTGTTGCCAATCCCCTAAGCTACGCTTTTTTCCCTAAGACCGCTGCTCGTGTATATCCTCAGATACTCTTTTTGGAGCAGTTATCAGTTGTCCAGTCTTTCTGCCCTTTCACTTAAAGAGTAGCAGAGAAACCAGGGGGCATCTGACTTGACTGTCAGAGCCTCTATTGTATTCATCCACAGGTCTAAAGAGATCAAAATTGTTTGAATTGACCCTTTCTGTTGCCAGAGTGAAGAGAAATCCTTTTAAGCTTTTTGTTTTCTTGTCATGTACGGTCTCCTTTTGTCAGTTCGGGTCCAAGGTCCCTGTTTTCATTTTTCGCAGGGATAGCTGCAACTTTAGCAGTATCTGCCTTTATAAAGCCTGTAGTGAGAGAGCAAGAGACTGAGCAGGAGAGTGTGAAGGGTAAAAATATACTAGGTATCTGATCCTTTAGTACCTTACACTTAGAGAACTGCAGCCTTCTCAGGAATCACAGTTGTGGCTTCTGTGGCAAAGAATGACAACAAAAGCAACTTTGCCCACCGCAATTATTATTCAGATTTGAGGCTTGGGTTTTAAAACAAATGCATTTGGAGCAGAGATGTGAAAAGGAGGAGAAACACAAGTGTGGCTTATTGGGGGCCCTGCAGACAGAAAATTATTGTGTTTCTAACGCTATTGATTTTTTGCAGCAGCTGATATTTCAATCTGGGTGCAGCATGTCTGAGAGTCTACGCACACTGTCAAGAAGAAATATGATAGTGTCTTAAAAGATTAATAATATCGCTGGTCCTCAGGAGGCCTGTCTTAATTCACTGGCCTGTTCCTTGGCATGTACTGTAATTTATCTAGTCTGATTTGAATAGCAAATGGCAATCGGCTGCCATTAGGGAAATAGGCATCAGTCTTATTGATCCAGGATGGGCTGGATTTTATTTAAGGAGAGATGCAAAATGTTATTAACTTCCGGATGAGAGGCTGGAGGTGGAGAATTTTTTGCAGTGTTCCACAGGGGATGAATTACATAGAATCTAGAAAGTCCTGAAATAGGTAGTAACAGGGGAGACCTGGGAAACGGGGGATCAAATGCTACCAGTTTGTTTCCAAAGACACCGGTTATTTCCAGCACAGGTTTTCTCTTTCCTGGGCTCTCTGTGTGACTGTGTGAATGATGTACTCAGTTGTCTCTAGGTGAAAGCAAGGGTGCTTTGCATTTGGAGAGAAGAACATGCGGTGGTTGATCCTTCCAGGTAAAGCTGGAGTTGACTCTTCACTGCGATGCATGAGCTGTTAGTTTTCCAATCCCCCTCACTGTGCTTAACAGGAGCTATACAATTTAACCTCTAGGCACCAAGGGGAGTACAAGTTCTTGATGCACTGCTTGATGTATATTTGGAACTGCTGCCAGTGCTTCCTAAGGGCAGAGCTGATGCGGGTAGGAGGGAGGTAATACTGCTTTTGTTGTAAAGGTCCTGTCCTGGTTCCCTCTTCATACCAGTTCTCATCAGAAGTCACTGTTGGGAATAAACCAGGTTTTAGGTTATCTTTACGTACTGCAAATTTAGCTTTTTTTCAGTGGATATTGTTGGTAAATATCATGCTGAGCTACAGATGTGAGGAAGACTGGTGCAGTTCCAGTCTCTACTAACAGAGAAAAGAAATCTAGTGGGAACATTGGGAGTCTGAAAACTAATGCCTGCTTAATAAAACTAAACATAAGGAAGTGAAATTGCACCAAATACCTTGGGAAATTTCCTGTCTCATGGCATACCGCTGTGGAATAATCTCCCCAGGAAAGAGCTGGGAGCCCAGTTATTTGGCACTCTTTAAAATTAGACTAGATAGAACATCAGGAAAAAAAAAAAATGTTAAGAAATACCCCAGCGCAGGTGGGAGGATGGAGTAAATGATTAAACACCATAGGTCTCTCCAGCTTTAATCGCTGTAATTCTTTGATACATCAGACTCTCCCAGCAGGAATCACTAAAAACAAAGATCCAGGAGTGCTGTCTATTAAAAAGCTTATAGGTACTTCCGTTCCAGCAGGAGATACTGTAAGGAGCAGTGGAGGAGTGTTGTACGTAGGGGAGTTCAAAGCTGCTCTCCAGTCCCACTCGTGCTGGGAAGCCTGCTCTTCAGGGGGCCGTGCAGGAATGGTGGCTCTGGGGAGCAAACGGGCTCCCTGCAGAAGGCACTGGGAGGACTGGGCAGGGATTGCTTTTTCAGGAGATGGAAAGCGTGTAGTGAAGAAGGGGATGGGGAAGGGATGGTGCTCGCAGCTGGTCAATGTTAGCTTCTTACCTTTGAGAAGCTTCTTGAGGCTCACAAGAGGATCTTGCCTCCTTCTTTTTCCAACAGGCGTTCACAGTAAGGAGAAAAAGGTGCAGGAACATTTCAGAGAAGTAGCTTTTTATTTCTTGCATTCCTTTTGCACCTAAAGCATGAGGATAGAGAATAAAGCACTACAGGAAATGGCCACGCACAAAAGCAATGAAATAAATTGAAACTGACTTTGGGGTTTTTTTTTTTGAGCAGTGGTAATTGCTATATGTTGTGATGTTTGCATAAGAAATTAGTTAATGTGTAGGAAAGCGACATGTGATACATTTTATTTGCGTGATGACTGTAGTCTCCGAATGAATGACTTATTAAGGTTAATAAAAAAAATTTGCCTGTGACTTGTAATAATCCAATTGCTAGAATTTAACGTCCCCTTATGCAGAGTTGCCTAAAGGGGGGAAAACTAAATTATACATACGTTCTAATGACCGACTGGCTACGCTTTTATTTATTCCTTAATAGCAGTTTGAGAACAAACAATGTGTTCTAAATTGTTGGTCTGTCTGTCTTTCTGCCTGCCTGGGCAGGAACGTTATGGCTTTCTTAATTCTCCTGTGTGATTTATCATCCCCAATTCATTGTTTTTCATAACTCTGCTCAAAATGAAGAAATGTCATTATTTTGCAGTGAAAAAGTTGTCATTTGCATAATGCCTGCCATTAATTATTGTGAGACTAATGCAGTTGTTGATATTTTTAGGGCACAGTGGTACATCCTGCACCTTGTATAATGTCATTCTGAAAACATGGGTAGTTAATGGTGCCACAACACTGCACAAATTCAAGAAAGGAGGAGAAGAGGAGGAAGGGCACATAATGGAACAGGCTCTGATCTTTATTTAGTTTTTTCTTTTCCTGAAATACTTGGTGAGAGACAACTATAAACAGAAGCAAAAGATAGGAAGCTGTGACAAGAGAATGAGGGAATGAAGAAACAGAAATGTTCCCCTCTGCATATGTTAGTCAAGATGGACCTAACTAAAACTCCTTCATGCTGATGATCCCTGGAATTCGAGAAAACTCATGGCAGTAGTGAGTGACTGTTATCCCATAGCTGTAACATTCCCTCCTTGGGGAAGTCATTTGTTGTTTGCTTTAGTGGGTTATTTATTATTACAGTGGAGTTATTTCATAATTCTTTTTCAGACGTATAAAGGGAAAATCCCTGCATATACATAAGAAATACTATTTCATAATGTCCTTTGCATCTCTGAGGGGAGAACATAACAAACAGATCTGATTGTCATTAAGAATTCAATACCTGTAGTTACTGAAGTATAGTTCTTGATCTCATCTTCGCGTCCAAAGCTCACTGCTATTTGAAAGGGTCACTTGACTCAAACCACCAGTAACTGTGGAAAAATATCCTTGCCCAGATAGGCTTGCACATTGCCAGAGAAAACATCTTTTTGGTTACTTTTTCATCCTAAAGGTAGTGCATTTGGCTCACAGATGTTGGAAGTGGGGAAAGAGAAGGGTGGTTTACTATAATTCTGTAAATTCTAGAAATGAAGAACATGGGACAGGACTGTTTCAGCTGCCTTTTCCAAGGACTTCCATTGCTCCCTGAGTAATTAAGAGCTGCTGTTCTCTGAATAACATGTGCACAACCATAAACCATAATGATTGAGTGAAACAAGTATTTGGGTCTCAGGCTGGCAGATGCTTTCTTTCCTACATGTTTTGTGGAACTAATATTGCTGCTGCAGGATTGCCTCCATGCGCTAGCCTTTCTTTACCCTGTTTCTTTTTCAGGCCTTAGTAAGAGAATCGTAGTGAGCATTTTCTGAGTTTGTAGTCATGATTGGATACTAATGGAAGAAATCAGTTCAGAAGGCCATAAAACATCAACAGATCCCAAAGTTTTTGGTATCTTTACCAGGAAACTAGGAGCTCTACATCCCTTTGCCATTCTACAGAGCTATGAGGTCTTTTTTCTGTTTGCTAGTGTATCTTAAAATGCCAGAAGGAGAAAACATGGCCGTTTACTCTTCAGATCCTGAGATTCACTGTCTCCAGAGGGATGTTGGTTTTTCTCCTGTTTTCTGCCATTAGAATTAAAACAACAACAAAGAAAATTAAACCACAAAAGTTCAAATAATGCTAAGAGTCTAACTGAAACCCACAAAGGGCAGGAAATTCATCTCCAAAGATTGCCAGTCTGTCCTCAGCTCACCCTATTGTCACAGACAACTGAGAGTTGTTCCTACAGTGGGTGATCTTACAGACCACAAATGCTGCAATATGTAGGCACAACAGGAAAAACAATAGAACAGAGACTAAGCGTTGTTCTCAGTTTCTTGGATTTGGTAGGTGCGAGACAGATCCTTAAGGTAGCAGTGCATCGGGCTAATTTTTTGTGTGTTTTTATGCACTTGGAGCACAAGCGCAGTGCACAAAGAGCGTTTCATAAAGTTGTAATTCATAGTTACGACCTTCAACATTACAGAAGCAGCCTGTGTGTAAGTTGTTGATTTCTTAACACCCATACCACTGCCCCTGCTTGAGACTTATTAGAAAGATACGATGTAAAATACCTCTTGTTGGCAATAGTACTAGAGAACACAAATCAGAAAATTCTGCAAAAGATTGTAACAGCAAAATGTCGTAACTTTGCCATTCATCGTGCTGGTGGTCTGAGTATCTTCAAGGGCTTTGCAAATCTTGCAGTGAGGAATCCTTAGAGCTGCTTTTCCCAAGTCGTAGGATTACGTATACGGTGCAGGGGGAATGAGGTCCCTGTCTCTGGTATCCCACCCCTGTTGGAGAAGTTTACGCTACAGATGAACTATGGGTTTGCTGAAAACGCATGAATACTCAGGAGTGCTGCTTCTGTAGGATGAGTTCAGGAGATCCTTGGCACCCCTTAGAAAGAAAAAATCTAAATTGTCTTCCTGTCTTTGATACAGATTCTCTGTGTGACCACAAAAAAGTCACATCATTTCTCTCATAATTCTCTACAATGAGGAATTTAAATCATTCCAGACATCTGAGGGTACATTGTGAGGATTAATTCACCAAAATTGTTGAGATATTCAGGCTCTATATTGATGAGTACCACAGAAAAGCCAGAAACAAAAAACCATCTTATTTCATGCAAGACTTGGATGGCACTCAGTAAACAAGGCTTGGGGCCACACACTGAACAGAGAGGATAAAAAAAGAGTATTTGAATTAGTCTCATTCCCTGGATGCTATCCATTATACAGAACACAAAATATACAATCATAACATGGAAGATTGTATTGTAACACTACAGCTGTTGTGACAGACTTCATTTTGATATTTTCATACTTCAGCGTGCTTTGCTTTGTGACCTTAATGTTTTTACTTAGTTTTTCAAAGGCATTTTTGAGTGTAACATGCACAATAGACTAACCTCAGCTCCCACAGAAAACACTCCATAGTGTGAATGTTGAACACCCATTAAAACCAAAGGGGGTATCGTCACTGGTAACTACATAATGTAGATAGCTTTCATCTCGGGAATTAATATCACCTGTTGGAATCTCAGACAGTTATGAAAACCTGCTGTATCGCAAGTCTCCTGAGAGAATACCTTGTTATTCAAACATCTCTGTCTCCGTTTCACTCTTAACTGTGTCCTTAACATACGCTTTAACTATGGTTGTACCTGGGGAAAGATATTAATCAACAACCACTAGGTTGACAGTGCCATAGTAAATCATCAGTTGCAGCCATAATCCATGTGCTCCATAAATTCATTTTAAAGCCAGAATCTCTGTGATCTATGTGTTAGATATGTTGAAGCTTAGCTGCTGTCTGATACACATGTCAGACTGGTTCATTCTGCTCCTCAGAAATGTGCAGATGAGCCTTCCCATTTCTTAGTGTGGGGTAATGTTTTCTGGTTTTGCATCACTGTGTTTAATAGCCCTGGTAGAAAGGGCTATTAAAGCCCAAGCTTTGTTTTCTGATTTTGTACGATTGCTTTTTGAAACCATTTTTGCTTTTGGCATTGAAAACATCCTGTGCCAGTGAATTCCACAATTTAATTACATACTGTGTAAAAAACATACTTCCTTTTGTTTGCTTTAAACCTGGTGCTTGATAACTTCTTTGGATGCTTCCTAAAAATACGTAATGAAAAATGGGGAGCAATTATTAACAGTTTGCCTTGTCCTTGTTTGTTATGATTTTATAAATCTCCTTTATGTTTTTCTCAATCTTTTATTTTCCAGGGCAAAGAATCCAACTCATCTTAATCTGTCCTTGTACAGAAGTTATTCCATGCTTTGAACATCTCAGTGTCCTTTTTGGCATCTTCTTAGGCTGCTTGTATCTTCTTCTGCATTGAGGGTTGAAACCTACATACAGTGTTCAATATGTGAGACTACTGTGGATTTATTAGAAGAATATAATTATTGGTTTAGTTTTATTTTCTAGTACTTTCATAATTCCCAACTTTCTTTCTTTATCTTTACCAGCACAATACTCAGCAGGTACATCCACCAGGATTCCATGCTATCTTTCCTGTGTGGTAATAGCTAAATTAAATCCTATTGTATTGTATGAATATTTAGTCTCTTTTATAACATAACTTTCTTTTAGGGTCTTTGGTGAGGGTTTGTGTGTGTGTGTGGAGGGTGTTTGTTTGTTCAGAACTACTTTGTTTGTTTGATTCAGAACTACTTGAATCTCTCACACATATGCTCATTTGTGAATCGGAATTTCCCTCTGTAAAAAACCCATTGAATCTTCTCTAGTTGATCTCCCCAAATGTTTGCTATTATTTACTCTATTTTCTATCACTTTCTGTGGCATAGAATGTAGACCAACTGACCTGTGCAGGCCTTCTAAAGCCCCTTTTTACTGTTGCCATTAAATCACTTTCTATTCTTTTGTTGCCCACCCTGATGATGTGCAAGAGTTATTTAGTTAAGCTGTTTCATGTTCTTTCTAACTGGTAGATAGGAACCGTTTATTCTTTCCATTATATATGTTCTCAGACTTGACCTTCCAGAGAAAGGGTTTCACTGGCAAACCTTTTTAAACTTCTTCATAGCGAACACAAGTACAAAGAATTAATTTAGGGGTTTTGTTCTTTGAACACTCTCTTTTACACCTCATCTGGTGGCAGAAACAGATTTTGTGTGAGGTGTTTAGAAGGTTATTTATGGCTTTAAAAAGTTGTTCCTCAGCATTTTCGTGGGACTGCTTTATTCTACATTTACTTTCTTAAAAATATTCAAAATATACACCTTTCTCTTTATTCTAAATCCTATTTAGATAGGATTTCCTTTATTTAGATGGCGTCATTTTACTTCTATTAAATCCCTTTACTTGGCTTACTTTTTAAAAATCCTATTTTCTTTTTTTCCCCATGTGTGGTTATACATTTGCTTTGTGAATTGTGAATAATGAGTAGAAATGAATTACTGTAGGACAACTTTAAAGGTTCCTGCATCTAAAGGAACCATATCATGCTTTTCTCCTGAAGATTTTTGCCATCTTGCAAAAGATCAGAAATGGCAACCGAATTATGACAGTATAGAACCTAGCACATTCAGGTAAATCAGAACTGTTCAGGGATTTCTTTAGTACCTCAGGCTGTAATTTGCTGTGTGTGCATGAGACAAACTGCTGTGATGTTCCTCAAAATGATTGAGGCAGACAACTGGGGGTCATGATTATTACAGCTATTCTGAGGTAAGGCTTTCCTGTTACTTGTAAGAGATGTGAAACTCTGATAACATATCTTCTAACAGTAGCATCTTAGAGCATTTTACCCTTAGCTGCTTCTTTTCAATTTTGTTTTCCTATATTCCTTATTTTAAATAGGATTTTGTTTTTTCTTTTTTTTCTCCCTGTAATTACATATTGCTGTAGTGGATTTTGTTGTTATTATTTCAGCCCTATAAAGAACTGAATTTATGTGCCTTTTGTTCAGTATTAAAAGGTGGTTCTTTAATACACACATACTGAAGTAGGTTTAGTGATCTTAACTAAAGCAAAGTTGCTTCTTCTTTCATAAGGTTTTTGACTAGCTCTTGCCTCTCAAGTCTTCTGTATTGCATTTCATAGTTACTGTCAGGATTTTGGTAGGACATTGCATAGTGTGATTCTAACACCATTCTCTTCCTTTTTATGTCTGAAATTAAAACTAATAAAGATTTAATAGTACTTCTTAACTTTCTTTTATTCATTTTATTTATGTATGTTTTAATTCACAGCACCATTCCCTCACCTGTGAATTCTGTTCTGATTATTATGAAACACACCCTAGTGTTAAACGATACAACATCTTCTCCAGCTACTGAAGTTGTCTTGCATGTCTTTGGAAAATAGGCTTTGCATTTATCTTGATATCGTATTGAAGAGCTTACACATTTTACCTGGCTACCTGTATAGATGCTCTGCTCAGAGTGAAACCAGACTTCGTCTGTTGAGGTAGTTCTTTGCCAAATTTGTGACCTGAATTTTATCAATTTATATCCTTTCTTACAAAGATACAGGGGTTTCATGGTTTCATCCATAAATGAGGCATCATTCTGGCCTCTATACAGTTCTGTACCTCTAGCCTTAGAATTTCTTAGGTAATATTTTTAAGTCTGGTCCATTTTACTGTAGTTGGAACCATTTCTCCTTTGTAGGATACCTTGCATCTGAAGGGGTTTTCGAATAAGTGTCTCTTCCCTTTAGTAGAGACCAGCCTCAAAAAAAGAGCAAGTTTAATGTAATGTCTGGCTTGCTAGCATCCTATTCAGACAATCAGTCACTCATTCAAACTAATATACTGCTGAGATTGGAAACTGTCAGATAGAGTTCAAGAAATAGTTTTGATTTGGTATTACGTATTGGCTGACACAATTTCCTGTCTTTTGGCTTGTCAAGAGTGCTGCCTCCCACAGTCTTGGGGATGCCAGAGGACCTACAAGACCTGGAAGCTCTTCCAGTAACACATTGCAAAAAGTACTTTAAATGGGTTTCAAAGTACATCAGAATCTCAATTATCTGAAGAACATGGGAAGAACACTGAATAGAGCTCGATAATCACGTTTACCAGTAACCAAAATGCCCGCATGCCCATAGATCTGTGGAAATAATTAGTAATAGAAGCAATTTACCATTTAATTAATAAATGACAAGGGGCAAAACCTTGTCTGGGTTCACTGAATTTGAATAATTGAGGCTCCACTGTATTTTAAAATCTGAAATATTAACCATTATTCTGTGTGCCTGAGATAATAATCGTTTAAAAAATGTGCATATAACAGGATCTAAGCCTAGTTGTATTATTTCTATAAAACCAAGAAGAATTTCATAATGTTCTACATGCAAAGATGTGCTCTGCAAGAAAAGATTTTTTTATTTTTTTTTTAGTGTCTGGAATCTGTGTTCTTAACTATATAGATCTGTGTCAGCTTTGAATCTATAACTGTATTCAGGAGCCAGTGGGGAATTTCAGAGGGTGGTGAATAACCTTTCACCAAGAGGAATAAGAACCAGTGCAGCAGAACATCTTCAGACTGGTTCTTATCTCAGCTGCCCGTAAAGGAATTTGAGATTGATGAGATAACCTAAATTTTATAATGAAATAAGAAAGAAATTAGAATTGGTCCCACCATAGATAGCCATTCAAAATATGCTGTAGCACATGGAACGTGGAAGGCTGGGGTTGAAGACAGATGTTCTTGGCTTATATTATATTCCAAAGGGTTTAACTGCCATAAAGCACTGGTTTGCTGCTTCTTCAATTCTGAGTCACTGAAAAAGGAGTCCCAGACTTATGCCTTCCTCTGCTTTGCATGTGTGTCATGCCATCTTACACATTTAATAAGCCCAACCTCTGAGGCATCGAAGCAGTATGAGTGAAGAACTGAGCCCCTAAAAGGCAACATCCTTAGCATTCCTCTTAAACCAGCAAAAACCAAGGTGATTGCTGCCTTTTTATTTTTTTTCTCTTCATGTTGCTTATTGCATTCTGTCTTATTGTCCCTCAGATTTCATCCATTCTGGCATGGTTCTAAGGGATACTGTAGAAGAAAATAAGTGTGGTCATAATTGAGACTCTCCATTTAAATCTGAAATTAGGGAGAATGTGATGAGTCTAATATTCAATTTTCTTTTCCTCTGTTCCTTATTCTAATTATATTCCCACTATAACTGACAGAAACCTGTTGCTGGTAACATTCTATTCCTGTACCCAAGAGACTTACTTTAAATCAGTTTAGTTTGTACTATCCTTTTCAAATATACAGTAGTCAGGAGAGGATAGGCAGTCCTTGCAGAAGTTGAATTCAAGCCCCACCCAGATGTTTCATTCATGAAGAACTGGAGAAATGAACAATGAAACCATGCTATGAAGTTCTAGGTGTCAAAGGGTTCTGTCTATTGCTTCTGAAGAGGGAAGTAGCAATAAAATTGGACATTTCAATCAAGTTATTACTGTGCTCGTATCAAAAGTGTCACTGAGTTTTGTGCGTACAGTTGTTTCTGCTGAAGGGATCCGTTAGCGGAAAAGCAGGGAAGGTTGCGTCAGAAATGATGAGTTGGCTCCATTCGTGGTGGTAGGGGAAGCTTGGTTATGCAATGAGCCACATCCTGCTCTCCTAACTCTGTGAGTAGCTCTGTTGAAGTCAATAGTAATTACATCTATTTAAATCAGTGGAACTACTTGCATAAATAAGATAAGTAGGATTTGGCCCAAAGGTTGGTTAATATCAATGTTTTTAATCTCTCGTTTTCATAAATGCTATGTTCATTCAAGCAATATAAAGTGAGGTGAATAAAGAACATTCTGTGCTTTGAATAGTTTGGCATCATACATGGACAGGGCATGTGATTAATACCATATTGTTGGCTTTGTTCTTTGCTTTTCAGTTGTGGCTGGCAATGTCCTTTTCATAATTGCTGGTATCCCCCTGAGCCTATATAATCACTCTCTCCAGCTTTTCTACGATGCCCTTAGATTTTCCTGTACTCAATGTAATATGCTTCTGTATTCACTTACCCTCCCATCAGAACCATAATGTGTTTCTGATTGTGCTACTCTGACGTGGTCGGAGCTGACGTGGGGCAATGTATTCACCTGACAATGTTTCCCAAACCAGATATGTTATCTGTATTTTCTTGAGCATAACCATCACACTGCAGAGCTGTGCTTTGTAGTTGTGCTTCTGGGAAAACCTGTGGAACTGCAGCACACTGGTTCAGTTAGTGGTGTTAGATAGGAAGTGCTTGAATTTCAGATAGCATAGTTCACTTGGCTGCCTAAAACAACAGAATTAGGGGCTAAGTAATAAAAAATGGACAATCCTGTTCTCATCATAGATCTACAAACATAGACTTCTTGTTGGAGCATGATCATCTTGATACTTTCTCCTGAAACAGTGAGTATATGGTACTGCTATTAAAGCAGAACTATGATTTCTGCGGAAACCTGAACGAGGAATGAAGTCACTGAAGTTGCACTTTAGTATCAATGTTGGCAAAATTGCATAGTGAGAGGTACAAACCTCATTCTTTATATCTTTTCAATAAGCAATATCTAGCGAGTTTGTTTCCCTCCAGTGAACTTCCTGACAGTATGTAACTTCTTGGCTGGGCATTTGTTCTCACCAGGAAACTTCTTTTGTAAAAGAGACAGTAAGGACTAGTAGTTTTCTGTGCTGTTCAGCGTGTGTCAATGAAGTGAAAGCCTTACCGTAATCAGAAAAGATTCATTAATGTGCCATGAAATCCTGCAATGCCTTCTCACAAGAGGTTTCTGTTTTGTTATGTTCTCACTGACGTGCCATTCAGGACCAGATTCTGCTTTCAATGAAATGTGAGGTCATTTGACTGACATTAAAGGATTTGTACTGATTTAACAGCAGAATGCATGATTTATGTCTACACAAGGGTAAAGTGAGAAATGCTGTCAATATTATAATTGTTGCATAGGTAAAGCTTGCATGCGTTCCTAGTGAAGAATCCATTCATTGGTGAAGTTCCTTAAGGAGATTCACTAATTCCCTCTACGTATTTACTCCCTGGTGTTCCTTAGGGTTGAATTTCCTACAAGGTTCTGAATATTGGAAGCCATATGGCTCCCTATTGATGCTGTAGGAGTTCATGGTCGATATGTCACTGTGGGTGCGACTTCCTCAGTTTTCCTGGGTGCTTGGGAGATCTGCAGGTACTATGCAGATGAGTGAGATAAGATTTGGATCACCAGCTGAGGGATGAGAAGGATTAATCCTTGTGAAAACAGAAAGCTATTGTTCAAGTCTTTGCACAATGAAGTATTCTGTGTGTTTACAGGTGCTTTAAATAGCGCCCTTGCCAAGTTCTTTCTTGTGTCGTTTATCCAGCTACACTTATATTGATGGCACACTTTATAAACAATTCATAAAAGTTTATATATGATTCATCAATATTCTCAGAACATTTTCAAGATGGATATTATGTATTACACATTTTGTAAGCACATCACAGATCTATCTATGGGTTTTTATAAACATCAATTGGCTTGTTCCACTCAATCCTTTATAGCAGTTAATAGCATTTATTGAACTCTACACTCATCATTTTCTAAATCTTCAAAAGTAGCCCCCATAAAAATGTGACCTCCTGGCCATGTGAGGAATTTAAATGTTCTCAGGTGAGAGTAAACGATGGACATTGCAAATGCAAATTCTTCTTAAAATAGAGTTGGACAGTAATGATTAAATCTGTTTTTAGATTACATGGGTGTCCTAGGATTTCTTCTAATCGTTATACAGGGTATCACATCTTTTAGCAATCACATCTGAAAAGACTCGCTCTCACAGATACTTACAGATATCCCAAGAAGGTAAATGAATTTTAATTCTGAACAGCTGAAAATTCAGTAGCACTGTGCTCTAGGTGTAGCTTGCAAAGATTGATATGCCTGAGAACACTGTCTCTTAAAATTGGCATCTTTTAGATTGGTGGAAAAGCCAAAGGATTCCAACTGCATTACAGTATTTACCATTTAGTGCTTTTCCCAGTATTTCTGAGGAGATCAGAGGACCAGGGGTCATGAGAGACGGAGGGGACAGGCTTTGCTGTATTTTATCTTCATTGATTTGGCATGTTTGACTAGTTTTAATTCTTCAGAATATAGGTAGCTCTATATGCATCCAGTTGGGCTTCTCCATACTCAGGTTTTCTAGTCTGGGTGGTTAGTATCTGCTTGTGTTTTTCTGACTGTGAAACCTCCATGGAATTATTATTGCTTCGTCTCTTTCTGTGCTGCAATTGCTGTGACTCTTTCTAGTTCTTATTTGTACCAAATAAAGATGAATAATGGAAAGACTCGTAAGACTTTTAGGAATTATATCACTATTTTATCTTGGCTTGTAAATAATCATACTTTTTGGAAATTTAATTTAGGGTAGGTGAGAGCCTGCAGATTAGTATTAATTATGTAAATCAGTTGAGTCGGATCTGTTCATACGACTGTTGAAGTTTCAAAATGTCTGTTAGCGTAGAAAAATGTATCTGGCTGAATGTGTACAGAAGATCATTACTTCTATCTTGAACAGTTTTACATCAGGTGGATGAAAGAGTCTTTAGGCTTTGTTAAGATGCAGAATGAAGATTTGATTTCTGAAGCAAGGTGTCATGCTGAGATAGGGAGATCTGGCAGTATATAGATTATGGTGACCTGAGTCCCTGTCGGTCTTCAGCAGCTATCATAAACAAAGTACATGACAAAGGATGTGCCTTTTGCTCCTTCTGAAGGTATTTTTAAAGCATACCAAGACTTTTACCATCTTTCCTGTTAATCTTATACAGCCTGGACTCAAGCTTTGTATTTCTGAGCAGCACAAAGTGCAATAAAGCCAGGCACAGGAAGATATTTTAATACATTTTGGTGTAGATCCTAAATTTATATTTGAAAAGAGAATTTTAAAGAACTATTGAGATTGGAAGGGATCAGTGGAGAATTGTCTAGTCTAATCCTCCAGCTCAAAGCGGTATCTGAGCAGGTTGCTTGGTGCTATGTTGAGTTAGTTTCTGAGTATCTCCAAGGATGGAGACTCCATAGTCTCTCTGAGCAGCCATTCAGGTGTATGAGTGCCCTCACTGTCAACATTTTTTTACTCATGTTTAAATGGAATTTCCTGTATTTCCATTTGTGTCCATTCTCAGTTGTCCCTTCATGGAAAAGATGGAGAACAGCCTGGCTTGGTCTTTACTGCCCCGCATCAGGTATTTATACACTTTGCTTAGGCTACCCCTGAGCCTTCAAGATAACTTCCCAAGGTAATTATCTACGGAAACCTTACTCATTAGTTTCTCAGTGCTTACTGCAAGGAGGATACTTTTCTTTCATTGTGTAAGGAAACAACTTATTTGCAGCAGTTCTTCAAGAAAGCTGGGGTGATCAGTTAGTGATAGGATGAAAATTCCTTAGGCTTTTGCCAGCATTTTATTTGTGGAGGTAATTCATTGTTTTGGTCAAGATGATCTACAATTATCCACAGTTTTTTTTTCTTTTTTCTTTTCCTTTTTCTCAAGAATGTGTTTCTGCTGGTGGCTTCCAAGGAGGAATAAGGCTGTTTTCTGTGTTCAGAGAATCACAGAATATTTGGGGGTTATAAAGAGCTAGGAGCTTCTGAAAAGATATATCAAATTCAGTGCTAAAGCCCTGGAGCATTGCCATTTGAAAAGGTCCTTTATAATGTTTTAAATTTCATCTGTTGATATCTCAGTTTCAAGAGTGTATTTTGTTCTTAAGCTATCTATACTACTTGGATGTGCTTTAAAAAAGGGAAAAAGAAAGAAAACCTATGCATTGTGCTAAGCTAGGCATTCCTTCAGCATTAAAGTGTTAGTACAGCTCTACTGTTTCCGTTACTGACTTTTCTAAGTCACACTTTCAGTCTTCTATTATGGTTATGGGTAAAATAGTTGAGATGGTGGAATGGCAGGTTTCAGGAAGCATACTGCCTACTCTGTTTTCGAATTTTAAGTGTTGTTGGCCATATGAGAGCTTCTCCCGCATAAAGAGATGATGATGGTGCCAAGTTGTGCTTGTATTTCTGCACTGTAAGTTTTTGTTTGTTAGGAAGCAGCATCAATCAATTGTTGCTGCTTTGATGAGATTTCAGCCTGTTCTAAGAATTGCTGCTAAGCAGACTTGGTTAGTTTACAGTGTCCACGTCATTCTTTGAGTTTGTCCCAATAAACCCAACAAAATAATTCCCTTTTCTAATTTCTCATTATCGTTTGTCTATAAATATATTGGATAAATATTTTCTTCTTATCTTTAAATGCTCATTGTTGGGGGTTGGAGCTAGATGAACTTAAGGTCCTTTCCAACCCTAACCATTCTATGACTCTATGATTGTCGGTCTCTGAAATTCTGATTCTACATGTTAGTGCAGAGCCCACGTGGTTTATTTGCTTTAAGTCTGAGGGGCAGTTTCAGCTTTGTTGAAATTAATCAGGAATTGTGACCATTGGAATGAACATCTGGTCCTTACCATTTTGTTTTAGGAGGTCTCAGAAGTCTACTAAGGCCTAGTACATGCATAGATTTTATACTAATATAATTGTTCTGTTTGAAAGAATTAATGTTTTTACTGAAGTAATTATACTACATCAACTTCATGCATGGATATAGTTATACTAATGTAAGATTGAGTTATAAACCCATACAGTTGCATCAGCATAAAACGACAGGACTTCTTTAGTTCAGGCAAGGATAGTGCTTAAGTTTTATATTTTAATTTATTTGGAAGTAGAGGGCTACTTTATGTAATTTAAATTTTAACATACCATTAAATCTTCCCCAAGAAATAATATAGTATGTTTAAGATCATAGATATCAGTTAACAAATTTAATAGAAGCGTTCCTAAAGAGGGATAGATGTATGTCAGATATTAAGATCCTTCAAGCAATATAGGATGTATTAGACATTTGTCCTGGCTGTATTTTGAAGTGCATTGTATACAGAGAAAAGGATGTGTTTCTTGAACTCTGATAATATTCACTCTCTTTGTCATAAGAAAGAAGAGAGTTTGCATTAAACAGATTCCTTTTATGTTCTACCTACAGAATTTCAAAGAATGCTGAACAAATGAGGTAGAAGTTTGTACATTTGTGCATCAAAGCAATGTTTAAATAGTTTCTTATATGTATAAAGGTACATTGTAGGGCACCCTCAAAGAGAAACTATATTCTCTAATCAGTCTGTTGCCACCTGAATAATTAAATGTTTTTCAATTTAAAAATGCTCTTAAAAACACTAAAACTATGAAATACCCTGTTGAGAAAAAGACAAATGGACTGATTGCTGAATGGTCACTGCTGAAGATAACATAAATGTAGAGTCGTTACAGTAACCACAAAACTGTCATTTTTAGCATATGATAGTATTTTTGTAATAGAGCTTACCAGATTGATGGTGCTCAGATAATGCAGAAGTTAACCGAAAATCCTTTCTTTTCTCTCTTTCACGTTGGTATTTTATTTCTAGATTTTTTCAATGTCGAGTAGATCCCCTATTGCTGTGTAAGTTGTGCTGAGCAGTTAAAAAAATAATAAGAGGATGGAATTATATTTGAATTTTTAAATAGTTGTGTCAGCCATCATGGATAAGGGCTAACTTTAAGAGTGAGGAAAGCATGAATGGAATTTTGTTCAGTAGCTGCAGTTCAGTATAATGATTGAGAAATGGGAATATTAAGACCAAAAAGAAATGAAATTAAAATATACAGACAGTCTGTCTACATGGAAAGTATATGCATATTATATTTAAATACCTTCTTGTCTGTAGATTTTCAGAATACCCTTTCAAATGCACCATATAATACCGGATAAGCATAAAATTACTACAGGAACTGTTCCTCAGTATGATCAAGTGAATGAAAGAATTATCCAGAAGTCTTTGATATAGGAAGTAGTATTTCTGGTTTAGCTATCCAGCATGATCTTGACATTCAAAGTCTTCTTAATTTTGCACACACACACACTTTTTGAGTTACAGGAGTTCTTTGGGGGTTTTAAATATAGCCTAATCGTTTGTTTGTCCATTAGGTTAATAGTTAAGATACTTATTCCCTGGATTTCAGGGGAGACATTTTTTAGACATGATTATAGGGGTTTTTTTTACTTCTGTGAAGTGCCAAGATACGTTGTTTGGCCATATTTGAAGTTTTGCAGGATTTCAAAAAGATTATGGATAAAGCCATCTTTTTCAGCTGTCCTTGATACCCAGTGGATTCTTTGTACCTTATTTCTTTAGCCTATATATCCAGTACTTTTTGGCATAGGGATTCTTGCTTCTTGCAGAATTGTCCAGATGTTATGTATTGAATCAGCAGTTCATTTTCGGTGCCTTATAGGCAACTGGGAAGCAAAAATACAGCTTCTGCAATGAGGAACATAGAAAGAAATCCCCAGTGATTTTGTTGCTTAGCTTTGCTCTTACCTTGTGGAGTCTCCTCCTACATCACAGAATGGTTGTGGTTGGAAGGGACCTTAAAGCTCATCCAGTTCTAACTTCCTGCCACAGGAAGGGACACCTTCCACTAGAGCAGGTTGCTCCAAGCCCCGTCCAAACTGGCCTTGAACTCCGCCAGGGATGGGGGACCCACAACATCTCTGGATGAAGGGATGGATCTCTTTGCGATGATAGGATGTGAATGCATTGAGTACTGAATTAAGATCATCCAGTGGAGAACATGCTATAATCGGTTTACGTAACTGGCCTAATGCAGGCTTTATCACATTATGGCACCATAGAGACGTTAGTGTCACAGACTTCAGTTCAGTCGTCTCCTTTGGCAGTTCTGATAGACTTAGCAGAAGCCTAGCCAGCAAAAGGAAAGCTTAAGGCATGACATACCTCCAGTCTAAATAATGGGACAGAATACCTGCAACTCTGATGATATGGGCAAGTGTGGCATGCTGGTTTCTACTCATGTGAAGGTGAATACCTCTGTTTATCCTTTGGTAATTTGGGAAAATGTTGTTTATTTTCAAGGCCTAGAGAATGTTTGGTCTTAAAATTGCTAGATTAAACTGAATCTGGAGTTGCATTGTTTTCCTCCCCTCTAGGGGACTGGTGTCCTGAACTGGGACAGGGTGGCTTAACTCTGGCCTTTTTAATGACTAGCCTGAGGGAAACTGCTAGTGGTACCAACAGGGGATCAGTCTACAGACAGGATGGCAGTGATTTCACAACTGTGCCAAGTAAGCTGATGCAGAAAAAGCTCCAAGCAAAGTAACAGCAAAAATTGCTACTGCTTGCAAAGCTACAGCAGCAGAGTAACGTAAAGGAAACTAATTGTACACAATCCTCTTGACTAGGCAGCCTGATGAGTAATAAACCTTCCTAAAGCCAGCAAGGCATATTCATGCAATTGTTTATGGTTTTCTTCGTGCATGTGCCTTCATTTGTATTGTGTATACGCATATGTTTATATTTATACAAATCTTACTGTTGAACAGAAGCCTACTGTAAGTATGCATATTCTTGGATATGCCCGTATGTGTGTTTATATATGTCTGTATATTTGTGTGCATGCACGCATGTGTATGTATATATGTCTATGTGTATGAGAAACAGATGCACTGTAGGCAGATAAAGCAGATAAATATAGATCTAAATAGAAGCATAAGCCTATAAATACAGACACTATATAGAGTGAAAGCAAGCAGGTCTGCACAGTTTCATTATTGCTTGCATTCTGTATAATAAAAGAGCTGCTGACACTGAGATGACTGAGGGGATGACACTGTTGGCTCTCTGCAAACGTAAAAAGGTAAGTAAACTTCTTTCCAATATAAGCAGCTATTACGGCGGAAGATTTACTATCTAATAATTTGCCTAATAGAAGTCATTGTGTAGTTTCTTCTGGGATTGGAATCAGAGGATGGAAACAAAGCATTTATAATTTTACCTTAAAATAAGTAAATAAAATAAGAATCCTGACCCACAGACTGAGAAATTGCAGCTTCCAGTTTCTATTTTGCAATAAGCCTCATGCATTGTGTTTGTCAACTTTATGCTTCTGCTGTACAACAGATCTTTGCTTCAGGTCCTGTAGCCTCTCCAAATGAATTTGGGTGGCAGATACTGGAAAAACATTGAAGTTCATGACAAAATTAACTTTCAATAGAAATAATGTTCTGAGAGTGTGTGTATATGCGTATTTTAGCCTTCTGTTCACAAATCTCCGTTGACTGTTGTAACAGTCAGCTTTCTCACTGTTGTAGCAATATAGCTTTGTCTAATTCATAGCTGTAATATAGGTAGTTCAAGTAAAAAGGTTGTAATCTTACTAGGTATAAAGAAAACATTAGAGCTATTCAAGGAGGCCTGAGAAGTAGATTTTTTCTTATTCTGTAACATTTGATGAGGCTGTTCAGATAAATCAAGATTGCTGGAAAATGTCAGAAAACTGTCAATACTGTGTTTTATTTTTCTTTGTATAATGCAGGTATTATTGAGGTGTTTACAGCAAGCGGCTAGCAGCCCAGAGTTTGGCATTCTCTTTCCAACTTGACCACTCAGAGTGAGATCTTGTACATTTTTTTCTTTAAATCTATGCACTTATTTCCCCATGGGTAGAATTGATTATAATTATGTCACAGAATTGGGTAATTGAATAATACCTTGTTTTCTTAAAAGGTCTCATGATTTCATTGGAGCTTCTCATGGAGCAAGGTGTTCAGAAAGAGTAGATCTCTTTTTACAAAGTGCTCTGACAGTCTTGAGGAAAATGAAGAAATAACAGTAGAAAATGCTACTGCTGATGCTCTGTATTGTGTTACAGACGATTCACTTATTTTCAATTTAATTGCTTTCAAAGTGTGCCATTAGCTGATGAATATTGTCGAGTTTCTGTTGAGGAACTCACAGCAAAGCAGAAGAAAGGTAAACACCGGCATGTATATTTTCATACTCAGACCAGCAGTACTCGATGTGACAAAACGTAACCAAAGACAGAAAAATTAAAATGTCAAGTGGTGGAAGCCTTGCTGTGGTATTGAACTCATGCAATGCTAGTTTACTTACAATATCTAAGTGTAAGCTAATTTTCATCTCCAGATAAAAAGACAGCTCAGAATATCTGGGTTCTGCTCCTAAGTTCATTGCATTGTTTGGTGCAAGCTGTTTTTCCACTCAGATTTCTTATTTTGATACCTGAAAATATGCTTTTCTGGGTATATTTTAGCATGTTATTCAGATTAGACCCCAATTTACAATCATCCGGGTGCAGTCTAAAAATTTGATCTCTGAGTCATGTGGAGGATCATGAGAAGCAGCTGCTTATTTTTACTATATTTATTGAGATATCTGAATTAAACACAAAAAGGAGTCTGAAGTCGTGTATATGAACAATAAGAAGCTGTGGGGAAGTCTCTGGTGCAGGAGGAGATGGCACTTTCTCTTGTCCTTCAGCTACTGGAAAGGCCTTATGAAACAGGATCTGTAGACTTTGTACAGGTGATGCTGCTACTCGTGGTGACTGTGGCAGCAGCAGTAGCTCTCACCTCCAGGCTGGAGGATGCACTGAGCTCTAAGCAGAGCTATTATGTGCCTCACGGGATTACCTTGCCTTCTGCCGTTTGGGGACTCCTCAGATGTGCCATGTCTGAATATCCCTGAGTACTCAGGCTCCTGCAGGATGAAACCTGTGTAGTGTACGGCTGATATCTGAGAGGTAAAACGTGAATGAATATGAAACATTACAGTATTTCAACAGTTAACTGGCCTATCCAGTCAATTCTTCTAAGTCTCTCCTAGTCTCTTCTGAGTTTGCTGCATATTGTAACAGCCACACTTGCTTCAAAATAAGATTTTGCTTTTATGGACCAAAACAAATATTGAGGTTTGTTGGATAGGGATTATACCAAGCCCCCAATTACTATAGAAATATGGTCATTTCAAAATCTCACAGGGAGTAGGTGGAAGGGAAGTTATGCTATCCCAGAAAGCATTCACTGTGAATTCTGAATTCTGTTTTCTGCTTCCCTGCTCCTTTCTCTTCCTAATCCTGATTAATTAATGGTTCCTTACAGGATTAAATTATAACATTAGATTGCTTTTGCAGCAGGGAAATATACATTCGTTAAAAAGTTGCTTTTGACCTAAAACCTTGCGTATGTTGATTTCAGTCTGGATCAGATCATTGCAGCTGAGACACAGTCTTGAAAACTGAAGTTTATTATGGAAACAGTGACATAACTTCTATTCTTTTGGTTCTGGCAGACAGGGCAAAAATATCCAGAGACCTCTTCTTCTGACTCTGTGTTCTTTTCTAGTCTCCTTGGACTTTACTTTCTGAGCCTTTGCCAACTTTACTTCCATTCATTTTGACTAAAACCGCGTTGGAAGTACATCAGTCTGTAGGAACCATTAGGAAATAACACCATTACACATGTTTAATAGGTTGGTTGAGGGGTGGGGAAAGTTTGGTAACTTGTGCTGTGTCATGGTCATTCCAAAATAGTGGAGTCCAAATGATTCATGTGAAAGACAAGTCAGTAGGAGAAAAATAAAGGTAGGTTGCCAAGAAAAGCATAGTTGTTGGGAGTTACTTTCATTGCAGGGAAAGTCATGTTGCAGAAGGTCTGCAGAAGGTTTATTGATTCTTTAACTAGCAAGAAGAGTTGGCAAGCATCTCTAATGTATTTATTTTTTGTCTCTATCATTTTAATATTTTTTTATTATTCATTTTGCCATTAAAAGCCCATGGCAGCCTAGCACTGTGCTTATCTCCTCCTGCGGTCATTAAAAAGACAGAAACTGTATTGAGGAACATTAAGCTTACATGCAAAATCATGAAATCCTAGAGTAATAACTTGTTTATAACCTTAGTCTCTCCCTTATGATACGGTATTTACTGAGAAGTCATATTGTTTTTCTGCAAAAACAGAGCTATAGAATCTTTGATAACATGCAAATGACATCTACTATTAATGTGTTGCACTAATCAAGCAAACCAACTGTCTAGCATAGTGAAACATAACGCTATTTTTGTAGGTACGTTGTCTTGTAGGGAGAACTTGTACAGTTAAAAACTGTAACGAACAGTTACACACGAAAAGGTTAGGGTAAACACTAAGAATAGAAAAATTTTCAGTGCTTGAAGCCAAGTTGATTATAATGGAAACTTTTGTCAGCTTCACTCAATAGCCCTCAAGTACAAAATAGATCAGAACTGAACTCCCTAATTTGTCTCCCTGTACTTTTAGGGGATTCCGATCTCTGGTTGAACCTTATACGTACAATCCACTGCCTGTTGCTTACAACCTAACATGCAAACAACTGCCTAAATATATGTGTACTCTGGACAATGATAAAGCAAGCATAGCAGCATTGGAGCTGCTCTTACTCATATCCAAGCTCAGTTTCCCTTAGCTGGTATTTCTTTAATTTCTTTCTGTATCTCCTTTATGTGACATCCTGTAAGACTAATGCATCCCATAAGATGAGGGCAATACTAAACATCCAGACTAATTTACAGTGTATAAACGGTGCTGAAGAATATGTTCCTCTTCACATGTGGTCTGTGCAGAAGAGTGGAGGTTTTCCTTGTTTGATACGCTGGTCCTATCATTCAGTCTCCCTGAAATACCTTGCATAGTGTCACTCAGAGCTTGATTATGAGGCATCATTTCTGGTGACCACGTCACAGTTAAGTGGAGTTTGTCTTCTGTGCCTCATTTCTTTCCTCTAGCATTCCCCTGGTAAGCAAAGAAAACGTGCCTGAGCACGTTTTGAGTTGGCCCCATCTGTACTGACTGCTTACTCCAGATTGCATGCCTGGGTCCTTCCTTATCTTTTTCCTTAAGAATCAGTTTCGTTTTAGGACAAATCAGACTAGTTAGGCTGAATATGACTTTTTGTGTCAAATTTTTCTGTGTAATTTCAATACCATTGCAGTTTGGTGCAAACAAAACAAGCATGTGTAAGACTGTGAATTACTGTTTTCTTTTTCTAACATCCTGACAGAGATACCGATTTCAGGCTGGCTGGTAGCATCGTAGTTAATGTTAATAGATGTGGATCTGGGGAAAAGAAGAAAAAAGTCAACTGAATAGTCATTAACATTGCAAATCTGTGGAATTTCCTTTAAGTAAGGTTTAAGTATCTTATAACGTGGGTTTTTTTTTTGTTTGCTCCCTTTGCTAATTTATGACCTGTAAAAATGCTTGATGCCAGAACTGTAAAGAAAAAGTATGTTGCCCATTGCACACAATTTGAAGAAAACAGTATAGGGTATGCATATATATCAGTAAAGATAATGCAAAAGAAGCTGTAAGAACATTGATAGGTGAGGTTTTTTGTTTTGTTGGTTGGGAGGTTTTTTGTTACCACTGTACTGAGCTTCATTTCTGATACTAGGCTAGGTGTCTAGTGTGGCTTTTAATAAATCCACTTTTAGTCTTCAGTCTCTCAGCGTGCCTTAGAAACTGTGTTAACACAATTTAGGATCACATTGACATTATTAACAAAATCCCTAACCCAATATGCATAAATAAATGGATGCCCAACAGTTCAGTGTCATGCCAGCCTGGTGGTGTTAGCTCACCTTGTAGGACCTAGTGTCAAGTGGAGGCAGGCAGAATTTGGAAACCCATGTGTTGCCTTGGAGGCAAAAGATTGAGCAGTGTGTTTGGTGGGCATTCACCTGAGTGAATGAGAGGATTTCACCTTACTGACTCAAAATTATTCTTATTACAGTGGTGGGGACCTGTCTGTGTCTGAATTGAGGACACCATGTGTGTGCTTGTGTGCAAGAGAGAGCAAGGGGAGCGTTTTGGCAGGCCTAATGAGTGAGCAAAATAAGTCAAGCCTTCCTTGTTACTAGTCTCTAAATTCCATATTCCTATGTCACCTTATCACCTCAAAAAATGCAAGGCTTTGTATTACATACTGTACAAAGTGCTTATGTTTTCAGTGCTCCTACAAGACTATAGGTTCTGAAGGAGTAAGTCAAAAGTTGGTGTATAGTATTACTAAAGAATGATTTCTTTGAGTAATCTTAGTGGCCCTGATGGCTGAATATGCGCTTGCTATGCATCTTTATACCTAATACAAGAGGTGGCTCAGGGGAATTAATATGTATTTTCTGTAGATTCTGATAGGATTTGGGCATGGGTTTGGGACAGAAACCTTGCTTTTGCACAGAGGGGTTTGTGGGTTTTGTTAAGCATCCGCTCTTCTAGCAAAGGGCACAAAAAGGAAAAGGTTGGGAAAAGAATGTTTGGTTCAGCAAGGCATAATTCTGTTTCTAAACGCTTTACTTCCCTCTTTCCATGGTGCCCCTGCTCACGCATACCTTAAATCCACATCTTACCCCTCTGCATTTCTTCATCTGTGTCGCTCTCTCAGAGCTCTGAATTCATTATACGGAGTAGTGTAAATCAATAGTAAATGCTAACCGCCCACTCCCGTACTCAGTTACGCAATATCACATACCGTGTACACTGAGACAAAAAGGGAAAAAGCACACACAGGCTTTACATTCAAAAGCTCTTGCATAATTTTGCTTTTCTACAGCCAAAAAGGAAAAAAAAAAAAAAAAAGGGAAAAAAAAAAAAAGGAAATAACAGATGGGGAGACTTGCAGTTTTTTTCCCTTTTCTCAGACTGTGCAGAGGGGAGTTAGTTTAACATCCATGGTCATTTCTAATTGCCCTGTGCTGCAGATAAGCAAGGCAGACTTGCGTGTGCTTTTAAAATAAGACTTTTTTCACCAGCTTCCATGATGTGGTGCACTTTTCAGGTAATACGAGAAAAATTGTTCTGAAGTGTTAAAGGCTGAATTGGTTATTTGGTTAGTGTTAATGGAGAAAAGAAAGAAGGAAAAGAAACCACTCACTTCGGCTCCTTGATACAAAGCGAAAGAGGGACGAGGAGCGAGGGAGGTTGGGTTGAATTCTCTGGTGTGGTTTCGTGCTGCTTTTTTTTTCCCTTTAAATATCGTTGGGTTTTTTGGGTTTTTTTCTTTTTTTTTTTTTTTCCTTTCTGAAAAGCAAAATATCTCTCAATGCAATATTTATGTAAAAAGCCAGTTATGTAACTCTCGCCTGCCTTTTGCTTTTGTTACCTCTCTGGGCTGTACAGCTCTACTGTTTTTCCTCACGACAGATTGTATTAAAACCTGCAAATCCTGATGAAAGGAAAGAACGACCGGGTGCCCACAGCACAGACTTTAATTTTGAGCCTTTTTAAGGGCTTCAGGCTGGAAGACAATGGATCTATTTAAGATCTGGTTTTGGCTGGAGGAATTCTTATTGAGTATTTTCTTGTCACAGTGCGCGCTGGAACATCCCTGGCTTCTGCACAGTGTTTCTGTCTCTCTCCTCCTCTCTCTTCCCCCCCCCCTCCTCGCCAAACTTTGGATGTATACAATGAAAGCTTTCTCTCTTTCCTGACCTTAATGCAAGTGTCAGATCAGTCGCTCTGTAACAGCAGCAAGTGCAGAAGCATAGGGAAATTTTAGGTTGCACTGAACTTTATTCATTTTTATTTCATTTAAGTGATTGATGTCCAGAGATACTTTTGATTAGGATTGGTTGGGATATTTTAGTTGATTTCTGTCAAATGCAAGTGAAAAAATGTATAACCCTGCTAAAAGAATAAAAAAATGATGGATTTAGGAGGGTTCAAAAAAAGGAAGAAAAGGGTGAATGCTAAGAAAAAAGTTCATGCTTTTTGGTCATAGGCAGAAATAATTCCTGTAGTTATTGCAACCAATTTATTCCTAGTTGGATCCTCTGAGGCTCTGACCTGTTTGTGGTTGCGAGCATTGTGTCGGGGTTTGTTTTCTTTACAAATCGTTCTTGTCTGCGTGCACATTCTTGGACAGATTCTTCCCTAGTGTAATGCTGCTAATTCTGTTGATATTATGTCAGGAGTCTATTAGGTCAATTATAAAGTTACAGAGCTCGATTCTCAGTTATTTTAAAGTGTTTTTCTGGCGTTGAAAAGGAGTCATAAAATGAGCCTCACTGTGAATTATGCCCACTTTGGGCGTAGTAGAAAAAATAGTTAAAGCTGACATCTTTCAACAGTGATCCCTGAGACAAGCTTTAAATGAAACAGGCTTTGTGAAAACAGGAAATAGAGTATTTTAAGCTCTATAAGTATATTATAAGCTGTATATATCAGCAAATTGCCGGGGAGTGCGTATATATTCAGAAGTATATTGGAACTCCTGGATTCCGTGCCTAATTCTGAAGCCAGCCCTTGCTTTGACTCTGGGCAATGAAAACTTCTGACTCCACTTCTGTCGCAGCACAGAATCTCTTAGGGATTACAGTAGTAGATAATTTATTGTGCCCTACAAAAACACTCTAAAGTTATTTTATTAATGTTTATAAAGTGGATTTAAATGCATGGGGAGAAAGTGTTGAAATCATTTGGACAGGTTAAAAATATAATTTAAACTTCAGTCAGGTGTTGCCACAAAGATCAAATTGTGGGCACCAACCATATATAAATGTTAGCTGGAAATCAGAAGATTACTGAAGCCATCAGAGGATTAAATTCTGGAATACCATGCTATGGGAATTACAGGGCCTGGAAGCCTATGGGGTTGGACGAACATATCAGTAGCAGTTTATGACATGGTTGCATGCAGTAGAGGAGACTAACCTCCTTAAAATCCCTTATCCTGGTGTCCCTAATAGTTGTCAACCCTTTGTCAAATGCTTGGAAGCTGTAGACTGTGTAGCCTTACAGAGAACATGATAAATAATGATTCCACTGTTTAACTTAATCAAAAGAGTGGTCGTATGTCTTTGAAAGAAAATTACTTTCTGCCCATCTTCTCAGAGTTCTAGTCTATAAGCTTTTTGTCTGCACTAATTACAATGGAAGACTTGCTTGGAATAGGTGTACAAAACCTGATAACTTTAAGCGGTAGAGGAGCAAATTTTCCTTTTAAAGACATTTTACTTTTAAGTTTCCTTGCATGTCGCTAGGTTACTTCTAACTTTCCCAGTCTTCAGTCCCCAGCTTTGCTTTATATGCTTAGGTGGACTTGTAATAAGGCAGTAACCTCCCTTAATGGTTAAACACACATTTAAGTATTTTCTGGATATTTACTAATTAAACGAGAAAAACAACCTTGGAAATGCCTGCTGCTAAAAGGCTGGTTATATATACACGCTGTTCGAACAGCAACCAGAATGATGGAATTTTGTTTTTTCTGCAGAATGGAAATCTGATTTTAATTTATGGAGAAGAGGGTGATTTGACTTGACCAGATGCTAGACATGCAACCTGTGAAACTTCTGTCTTCCTAAATTCATAGGCAAAATAGGCAAAAGGGATGGTTTGAACAGTTTCTGAAATGAGATGTTAATATTCAGTTTTAATGAATAAGTCTTCATTTCACAACTTTAAAAGACGCTGGTATTTTATTTTTAAACATAAGCTGTTTGAGTACTGTCACTACGAAGATCTGCGCCTTACTTTTCTTAAATTCAAGTACGTTATTTAGAGAAAAGGTTAAATATGAGCCCTGAAATTTTAAAAACAACAACAAAAAATGAGAAGAGCTCTACATTAATTTTTATTTTTAAATGTCATTATTTTTCTTCCCTGACACATGCTTAGACTTGGGTCTGTTCGAAAAACAGCTAGCTACTATGGTTTTGCTGTATCCAGCAATGTGCTGAATTAGCTGCTGTAGTCTTTTTTTGTCTAGTAATTATTCTGCAAGGTTTCCTCCCTACCTTCCTCAGAACAGCGTTTTCTGCAACTCTGACACTTTGGTCGAAGTTTATGACAATTTTGTGTCCTTCACTATCAGTAATTCATTGCTAGAGCCTTCAGTAGTTTCACGGATTGGTTTACCTTGCAGAAGTCCCTAAGAAATGAAGCAAGAAGCAGTATGTTTAGAGTAGTGGTAGCAAAACTATCAGGCCTAGCCACACTGAACGCTCCCTCGCTCCTCCTTTCCAAAGTTATTGTCTTACACGTTCACAGCAAACGAAGCAGAGGGTTAATTTCTCACATCCAAGAATCTGTATATTCTTGCCTTTGCTGTTAAACCCCATGTGTGTAGGTAGACCATGGTACCTGCAGGGAAGCATCACTGCTATCCAGGGGCATAGAGGAGTTGTCTGGATTGGTGCAGTGATTAGAACAGGGTCAATACTTGGATGTTGGTTGCTCTTTCTTCTGTACAGCGGTTCATATTTTCCTGTTGTCAGTAAATGAAGAGGGCTCCGTTTGGACTGAGTACCTGCATCAGTGTGAGCCCTGCAAGATGTACCTTGCAGTCTGTCGTACCCACTTTGGGGAAGAAGCACATCCTCATTTGCTCGTGGGTTTATTTCCTGGATGTCTCATTTCATCACTGCCAGCTGCTTGAGTGCTGGTGGGAGGGAGGGAAGGAGGGGTAAACTCCCTTCACCTTATTGATGCAGAGGCTTAAAATCAACTCTTTAGGGTGTGACCTTTGTAGCTGTAGTAAAAGAGAGCAGGGGACTAGATGTGATAATCCAGAAAGCATGCTTGAGGATAAAATCCTGTAAGGTAACTAACTGTAAAGAGTTCAGTTTATGTGAGGACTCAATTTGGGGTATTATTTCATAATTTCCAACTGAAGAAACCTCTGACTTACTTGGCTTCTAACAATCATGATGAAACTTGCCCCTTTAGGGAAGATCTTTCAGAGGCAAGATACAAGGAGAGTTTGCCTGTGTAAGCAGCAGAAAGGATTGTTCGCTCCTGAGTTTTTGCTGATTTACTTGTGACTGATTGCAGCAGAATGGATGGACTCGCTGCTTTGACTGTGCTGTGAACAAGAGAAAAACACGTTCAGCTGAGAGTGTTTGAAATCAAAACAAATAATAATGCTCTTTATGGGCAGACTCTGGAAAGATTAGCAGAGAACAGTGCAGAAAGCATCTGAAACCATCTTTGCCCATAGTTTTCACTACATGTAATTTCTTCAGCTATTTTTCTACTAACCATTTTAATGAAATATCCTGGTTGCCTTAGGCCCCTTACATGACTAAAAGAAAAATGACAGAGTTTCAATCTCATCTTCAGGGATCCATCTAAATACACATTTCTGATTAAAAAGTGTCAGTTGCCGCTGAGGTTGGAAATGGTCTGTTCTGCTTTGAGGAAGGGAGAGGCAGATCCATAATGGTTGCTCAGGCTGTCATGTTCCTGAGAATCAGCTGTTTTTTCTTTATACTCCAAAGATTAAACAAAGAATGTTAAACATTTCTCAATTTAGCATTTATAATGGAAAGCGGCTGTAGGGCCACAGCTCGCTGCTGCAAGGGCAAGCGTTCATATGAGGAGTCGCTTAAAAGGGCTTTTATTTTCTTTGAAGGCCTATCCCTTCCTCTCCCAGCCTGGCTCCTGTGCTTTGCAGGCAGGTGGAGGCAGCTTTAAATCTTTTACTTTCATTTAAGTAGGAGCTAATTTACTTTTGGAAATGAAAGTTAAAGCAGCTCAGCCATCTGCAAAGTGGAGGAGGAGGCAGTGGGTTTCTTTAACTTCTCAAATCTCTACAATTCTATGTCACACCAACAGGCAAGCAGAGATTACCTTCCTGAGCTCCTATTAGTAATAATACGTAGTACTAATGATCTAATGTCTTAGCTCCAGCTCTTCCGCTCTGTTTCTAAAAGATACCTGTTGGCTGGGTTCAGTCTTCTTTATGCTTGCATCCAGCTCAGGAGCTTTGAAGTAAAAAGTTGTAGTCTTAAGTGCAACAGAACCACATTTTTTGACCTACTGCCAGCACAGCTTTTTCTGTAGCATTTCATGAGTGATGATGTCGGGCACTGTGACTTCCTGTTCCTCATAGTAAAGGCAAAGAATGCTTAAGAATGACTGGTAACGGGGGGGTGGGGTGGGGGTGAAATGGGGGAAGGGCATTTTGATTTCCTGATGTTATATATGCTTTTATTGTGTTTATCCACCTTCCTTATTTTTTAGTTTTATTTGAAGGGTCTATAGTGGAAACAAATATATTGTTGAAGCTGAGGTGGAATTCAGTTTCATGCAAATATGTATCTTATGCCCTATCAGAGTAAAATAAGTGTTAATACAGCTGGTTTTTTAACAGAGCAGCTAAAAATGTCCTTCGCCTGCCTCTCCATTGGCTAGTTTTCAGAAATTCAGTAGCTCTCTGTCATCATATGAGGACAAGATCTGAACATCTTATATAATTCAAACATTTTCAGAAGAAAAATAAAGAATATTTCTGGTTTCTTGTATAAATTGTAAGCACTGTAAAGAAATCAGATATCCATTTTGTGCCTTCTCCAGCCTGCCTGAAAGTAGGTTTTGTCTAAACAAAACAGCCTTGCACTCAGAACTCACAAACATTAGTGTATTGCTGTCATGGCCAAACAAGGACAATTACTTAGGCACCTACATGAGTAATTTTGTTGGCCTTGTACAGAAGCTTAAATACGCTTGTAAATGTTTGCCCATCTTTTGTTTCCTAGAGGAAGATTTTTACAGTTGATCACTTTTGGAGTAAGTCAAAAGTTTGAGTTTAAAAGTATTTCAATCCTCTTGTGATTGCATTTCTTACAGAATGTTGGCATTTTTGGACTGTGCATCTGTTTAGGCACATGGAGAAAGACAAGACTGAAATCATGTAAGTCATGAAACTGAGGGTGAATAATCCATACAGTGTTCTCTCACCATTTTTACAATTTATACCCGGATGCAAGTAAGAAACCAAAAAGGAAAAAAGAAGAAAATCTAGTTAACTTTTATTTTTAAAGTGATTAATGTAAAGCAAAGTTCAAATGAGGCCACAAATCCTGGTGGTGCACAATGGGTTGATTTATTTTGTAAATAGACCATGGATAATTAACCATAAAACAAAACTTTTTGTTGTTGTTGTTTGAAACTTGCATAATGACACTGGTTTCTTTTAGTGGCTGTGAGTTGCACAGAGGGATAACGACTTATTCACAACTGGTTGCAACTGGTTACAGCCAAGAAAGGAAAAATCCCAGAGCAGCTAGAGGAAAAAAGGCTGTTAAAACCCTGCTGCACTTGCAGTTTTATAGCAAGATGTTTACTAATGGGTACAGAACGGGAAAGCTACCCTTGTACAAGCAAAAGAGTAGATATGTACATACTTGCCATGGTATCCTGTGCTTTGGCTTAAGTCCCGTAAGCAAAAGGCAGCCCCTGCAGCTGGCCTTGTAGTCCACGATTTTGTATTGACTTCTAAACAGCATTAGTTTATGCTTTGTTACATGCTTCCACGATGCTTGTATCTTACCACTCTGGCACTGGGGGAAGAGTCCCCTGGATAGTCATAGGCTGACTTGCTGCCAAGTCCTTTTGTGAGCCAGAGTGTGATGGTGGTTTTTCAGATATGTGATATGAGAAAACTGCCTGCTCAATGTCCCTCAAATTTGTCTCTTCATATTCCACAGTCATCTGTAGAAGGGATCTGTGATGCTCAAGAAGGATAAGGTCCAATTTGTTGTGAAAGTACATTCACTACTAATTAAAACTACCAGCTGGGATTACAGCCCTGGAGACTGTAAATAAACTAGAGCATGAGATGTTCAGATAACAATATGGCCACTTTTGTGGTGGTTTGCATTAGTTGCCCATACTCAGATTTGCTCATCTCATGCCATTTTATTAGAGTGAAGAGAGAGGGTTTATGTAGGTAACAGTCAAGAGGTTGGATTTGCTGCACAATAACTGTCTATATAGACCATTTAGCTTGCTATCATGTGCTGCAGTGTGCCTGAAAGTACTTCTGTCCATACGTGTAAGGTCTGTAGTTTACATGGAGCTAAACTCTGACTATGCTGTGTTTTCACGTGAGAGTTGGCTGTTGGTGCAGCTCTGCTGTGTTTCACAGATGGTGACCCTAAGGTACTTGCAAAAAGCCGCCCTCATCCTAAATGACAGCCCAGATAGGCAGAGGTAGTGGGTAAAAGTGATAAAAAGCAGTATGGTTTTACATGTGTTGAATCAGAGACTGACGGGATGAGAAGCAGATCATTAATGTCAGACCATCACCTGCTGTCTGTATGAGCTTAATGTAGATAAGCGTGTATAAGGGTTGTATGGTTTCAGTCTAGATCCCAGTTGTAAGACAGGGCCTTAGATCAATGCTTTAAACCCATAAACTGCTGAGCTCCCACTGTGTTACTGACACTAGTAACTGCAACACATAGGCTGCCACTTCGAAGCTTTTTTTAGGCCAAAAGCTCGAGTTAAAATAGGACGTAGTTTGAGCAAGAGGCTTCTGTTGTGGGTGGGAGTCATGCTGGGGGCAATATTAGCATCGTACTGTCAAAGACATTGCAGTGAAGACAAGACCCCAAAAGTAAGTTAACTCTCCAAGACTCAGTGCAGTCTTTGGCTTCTCTTACAGTCCTGTTAGGGGGGAATTCAGTCAGGCCACTACCACTACTGTGATAGTTCTAACTCAATGTGTCTGTCCTATGGGGTATCCCTTGAAACTGCTCTTTGTCAGGCTTTTGATTCCGGGAAGTACGGCAACGTATGGAATCTGCTACATACTGTTTATAAGTTAGAACTTGATTTTATTGGCTAACTGAATCCTTGTATCTTGTGACAATCTTTTTCTGTGCTCTGCATCATGCCAAAGAGACAGGGGAGTGGTGTTGGCATATCTTTGTATGAATAGGTCTGTCATTAAATATTTGAAATAGAAACATCTGAAATAGATCTTGCCTGAGAAGAACAATGGGACAACTAGAGAAAGCCAGTTTTCTCCAAATTTGCTTTTGGGGGCTGGAGTTTTGAGCAAATAGAAGAAAAGAACAAAGAGACCAGGTATTAGTGCAGGGCTTAAAACCAACAAACCCTGGGAGGTGCAAAGAAAGTTGAGAGAGGAGAGGGGAGGGATACTTAGCAAAGGCAGGGGTTTTGGTTTTTTCGTTTGTTTGTTTTAATAACTAAGACCAGCTAAGGGAGAAGGAAGCTGGTAGCAGAGGATTCAGAGTCTCTCCTTTGGAGGAGGCACTGTGTTTAGCAAAGGAAAACATTTTGCCTAATGTGGATCTGAGTCCGAGCTAGTGCTGAGGATGCTGAGGCATGGAAGTGCATTTGGGTATTTTCTGTTTCCTCCGATCTCTAAATCTGTATTTTCATTTCATGAAGAGCGAGGGAGTCAGTCATCCTCCTTGGGCAGTTAGCCTGTGGAATCTTACTGCTAGGAAGGGGTTACAGACAGCCTTAGCTTGAAGGCACATGCAAGACGAAGGAGAGTGTTCAACTCCTTTCAGATTATGGAAGGTGTCAGCACATGTGCCCAGTGTGCAGAACACAGATTCAACAGCCTGCTTGGTGTGCAGCAGGAAACACTCTGTTTTAGAGGTAATTGTAGTTCAAGGCTTTTGAACAAGACTTTGTATTTCTCTCGTATAGTAATAACCTTTTTGTAAAGATACACAATCCACCCTCCTTTTGTTTTAGCCACCCTGTCTCTTCCCAAATAGCTCTCCCCAAATCTAATACTTTCAAAAACCTACAGGTGAAGTAATCCCAGCAGTTCTCCCCAGGACTTTCCCCATCTCTGCTTTGTGAAGTGTGGCATCCAATGTTGTAGCAGGTAGTTTCAAGTTCCAGTTACTAAGTGCTTTCATGTGGGATTAAGCAGTACGGTTGTTTGAATCCTTGGACTTCTGCACCAAGCATTGTGTTAAGAAATTCACTTTATAAGAAACAAAAATTATTTGTTTCTTACTTGAGTTTCTGTCCATGTTACAAAAAATCCTTCACCAAATGGCATGGGAGACAACCACTTCTCATAACACTGAAATAGCCAGGGAATGCCAGTCACTGGGAATGATATGCTGTCACTGTTAAAGGCTTATCTGTACTTCAGCTCTCCTCCTGGTCTTCCTAAGTGAATATTTTCATATGTTGGCACGCTTGCTGCTACCTGATCTAAGTGAAATCCTGAATTCTTCCCATTCCAGGCTAGGATTTGTCTCACAGCTTTGGTCAAGCTTCACATGACTTCATGGTATTTTGCATTTTATTCATTTAGAAATATATGGGCAATGAGCAAGAGCCTTCTGAGTCATTGGAGCAAATGGTTAAAGAAAAAGGAATTCTTAGATGTTTAATCTTATTAATATCAACTGCTCTTACATTTCTCTGCCAGTTAAGTTGAAGCTTACAGGGACAGCTTCCCGCACTTCTCCTTACTCCAGATTCTGCCGTAGGACTCTCTGTGACTTTCAGTTTGCTGCTTTATTCTGCTCAGAGCTGGTTTTGATACTTCCCCAAATCACAATAGTAATTATAAGGGTACTTCACCTGACAAAATATGTGTTAGTTATTAACAAAATGACTGAAAAAGTCTCTTACCTTCATATATCTGTAAGTTCCAACAGTTCTTGGACAAGAACAACATATCAGCTGGATTATTAACAATATCAGGTTGTCACTGATAGCGTTGCAGAGGTAGTATAAGCATCTGAGACTCAGTAAAGAGTACTGAAGGTCAGGACTAGAATCACCAAAAAAACCACCTAGTGGTGTTCTCTTCTAAAAAATAAAAGGAAAAAAACCCCACCCCAAAAAAACTTCCAGGACTTTTATTTATTTTCATCATTCATATTTCCAGATAAAGCTTTTTTGACATTTGTGGAACAGAAATGCTTTTGTTTCAAACTTTTCTCTCAAAAATGTATTCTATGTTGTAATACAAAATTTAAATCAAAACTGAAAGTAACAATCAAAACAAAATTATTTTGTCAAAACAAAACAGGCACTTGATTGAAATGATTTTTTATTTTTGTTTCATGGGCAACTTTGCAATGCAGTGTTTAATTCAACTGTGAAGCAAAAGCAAATTTCCAAGTCTGTAGCTACCCTGGGAAGCGGAAATGTTTGGTGATGTTTGGGCTTTTCTAGGTGACACATAGAAGAATACTTCCTCAGAATTCTACTAGATCTGTTTTTTAAAGAAAACCTATTAAATCTGTCTTTAAAAAATCTACTAAATCTGTCCTATTAAATAAAAAATATTTTGTAAATAAATTTTTATTTGAAACAAATTTCAAAATGTGTGAGGACCCTTAGACTGTGCTGAGGTCTTCTCGTATTGTTATTTATATTGTTGTTTATATTATTACCTCTGTAATAATCAGAATCTATCTCTGCAGCTAGTTGTAGTTCTCCCATGGAAATATGTCCTGTGTTTTGGCTCAGCAGATTGGGAAGCCTCTGATACCATTTCAGCTCTCCTGGCTTTCTCTCTGTAGGCTGGTGATGGACCAAACCTTTCAAATTCTGGGTGCTTATCTCAGTGCAATTGCTTGCAAAGTTAGCAAACAGTTGAATGTAATGGTAGTGTGAGTATAAAGCATATACAGTCAATATTGGTGTACTCTCTTCCATCTGATGCTTCTTAAATTTGATTTAAAAGGGACCTTCCCTTAGTAGAGTGCTTTCCGGTTATTGTTTTGAGTCTTTCGTTGTCCTACGTAACACCCAAAACGTTCTCTTTTTTCCTAATGCCTTGGAAGTTTTTCCTCTCCATTCTCACATAGTATCTGTAAGCTTCAATAGTAAAGTTCTGGCAGCAGTCTTGTCCAGGGCCACAGTATGGTATATGCCTTGGAGGCATATTACTTCAGATGATGTTTGAATTCTTCAGCATTGGCCTAAATCAGTGGGAGCACCTTACAAAAGAAAACCGTGAATTTAAGGGGAGTATTTTGGACAAATAGGGCAAGGATGAAGGTTAAAAGCAAAGAACAACTTTATTGCTTGAAAATGTAAAGCATCTGACTTTGTCTTACCACTATAATGATCCTTATATTTTGAACAAGGACTGAGGTACAAACCAGCTCTCCTGATGTGCTACTTTGGCTATTCAGATCTCACTTCCTTACATATTATATATGTAATTACATATTATGTATTTCTTACATACAAAGTCATATTCCTTAAGAATAACAGCACTGCAGCTTTTGTAAGTTAGGTATAGAGCAGTTAGTGTCCCATCACTGATTCCAGGGAAACTGTGGCTCGACCAGCTTAGGAGTTCTCACTCTGGTTGGAGGTAAACACAAGGTGACAAAGTAGTACAAACTGACAAGCTTTTCCATTCGTTTGACCACCTAACCTTTTGTTTCTGTTCTTTAAACCTGGAAAGGGGTATTTTGTGATACAGAAAAGCTGCTTTAAAATAAACATATACTTAGTAGTGTAGATGGCTCAATTACAGGCCTAGACAAGACAGGCAGGAAAATATGCTTTGTCCAACAGCTGTCTCCCAAATCCATTGGACTAAGCACATCACCTGCTGTATCAGTATAGATTGTAAATAGTCTTAAGAAGGCTGATTTAATCCATAAATACAGTTTTCACTGGCCTTGGACACGAAAAGCTGCACTATTGATGTGTTTAGGCCTTTAAAAAATATAAAACTAAAAGCTCCTCCACCTCAGGGCTCTACAAATAAATAAATAAAACAGTTTATGTCGTGGACACGCTCACAGTATTTCCTGCATGCTAGTGGAGCAGTGCACATCAAAAAGATAATAATATAAGCAGTAAAATATCCCAAGCAAACAGAAAGCATCTGTAGCTCTTGCCTAGCTGGCTAATACTGGCAGGATGGTTGTTTTTAGCTTACTATGCCATTAATGTTTTGCAAATGTATATGGGCATGCTGAGGGTTGGCCAGGAGTTGAACTGTCTTTATAATGGTTATATTCAATTGCTGCATTGTGCCTGAATACCTACAGACATGTAAGAGGACAGGAAAAGTTTTCAAGAAACTATTAGCCTATGCAGGATGTAGTCTACCAGCTCTAGTCACAGGAGAATGTAATATGCTATAAACGGGATGTAAAGAAGCATTTTTTTATAAAGGTGTTCAGGGATATCCTGGAATGTATCTGAGGTGTTTGTTAGCTGCTACTTCAGGATTGATAGCCTATATCCTTTTCGTTGTGCTACTGCCTGTAATAAATAACACATCAAGCTCAGAGATACGGTTTAACTGGAAAGATTTGTATCGCTAAAAACATGTTGCAAGTCTAAAGAGAAAGCTATTCTGCTTTCCCTTTTCATTCAGTATCTCTTCTCTTTCTCTCTATTTGTAAGAGTCAGATACTGACACATCTCTCTAGACCTTCACTTTTACCTGATACTCACTTGCCAGTCTCTCTTCAGAAAGTCAAGGCCATTTCTGAAGGGTATAGGAGTGAAGATTTGAGGAGTACAGACAGGAGGGATGGCTATGGTTTTCAAGTGAACAGTGCTTCACTGTATATAACGTTAATTGTAGAAGAAAAGATGAAGTTACCTTGGAACCTGATTTAAATTCTCTCGTTGGCTTTAGCAGGCTGCGGATCAACTCCATATTGGAAATTCTCCATTAAAACTGCTGGATGCAGTCAGAACCTGTGACTGTCGTTCAAGTTATTGCAGCCCGTGCTGCCCTCAGCACAGGCTCAACGTTGGCAGTACTGCTGCTGTGAGTGCGGATATCGGGAAACTTCTGATGTTAACTTCTTGTTAAGTGTTACTTGAAGGAATACCCTCTTAGAGTATGAGTTTTGGGAACCCTGAGATTTCCTGATCTGCTTTTATATCTTTCCTTACTGTCTCTTGAGATAAATGGGATGCTTTGCTGGAGAATTGAGATTGGAAGCAATTTATTTGAAGGGGTTCCTTATAGGATGATGTTGGCAACACAGGTACTAGAGTCCTATTATGAAGGCAGGCACCCGTTCAAGAGTCAGAGACTTTCTCTAAAGTTAATTTGGTATCAGTATGTCATGGATTGTAGTGCTTCCAGAAGTATTCTTATTCACAGGTCCTGACAGCCCAATGTCACTAGAGGTCCTACCGCACATGGCATTGCTTCCAGTGGTAGCTCCTAGATAAGAGTGATGAGTTAATCCCACTGTGGCTCCCACAAAACCAGTAGCAGTACACCAGACATAGAGTTGGCTCATCCTGTCTCTGTTGTGCATTCGGGTTAGTTTTGGATTCCCTTTTGAGAGTCAACTGTGTAATAGTGCTGCAGTGTGGGCTTCAGAAATTGCTGCGTTCTGACTTGGGGATGCCATATTTCATAGTATGTTCTTTAATTGCTATTTCTGTAGCAGTTCATAAAGCATCTTCACTTAGAGTTCTCTAATATTCAGTGAGAAATATATTTGCCAATAGGGTCCTTCATTAAGAAGCCTGTTGCACAAGTCCCCTGGTCATTACATTATACAAGAAGTTAAAATTTTTATGATTGAAAATGCTGATCGAAGTATGAGATTGCTGTATTTATGGGAAAATCTTGATATGATCTTCGTGTTATATGGGGCATTTAAGAGATCCTGAAATATCTTTTAAAGGTGAAACAATGGAAAGCTGCTTACCTCATGACATAATAAGGTAAAATAAGGTCATTAAAAAAGTCATGGTTGCAACTCCAGCAACAGAGCTGAAGAAGTTATTTGCAGCAAATAATTTAGTTGCCAAATACAGCTTTTCTTGTCCTGTCAAATATGCACAAGTTGATCAGTCTCTGATTCAGGAATCGTTGGAATTTATTTGATGACTACCCTCAAAACTTACATTCTATGTACTTTCTGTAAATGGAGGTGAAAGAGGGATGGCTGTGGTTTTAAGACTATTTGAAAAAGCCTATTCTGTAGTTTACCTCTCTGGCATCCATCTTGTAAATTTACATTCTGTGATGCCAGGCATTTAGGAACCTATAGTTTTGATAAAAGAATGTAACAAGGTCAGTCTCCATAGAAGAGTTAATATTCATACCACAAGAGTTAATGTTTAGCAGGTAGGAGGCTTTGCACAGGTTCCTGAATGCTCGCACATCCTTCACATTACATTTATGTTATTAACCCTGTGACTGAAATGGTCAAAACAGGATAAAGGAAATCCTGATGCTGCATGGGCGATGTGGGGAACGGGGTGTGATTATTTGATGAATGCACTGATTCAGAAGATCAGCGTGAAGCTAGATGCTTCTGTTCACTGCACGCAATGGCAAAAACATGTCAGAAGTTGTTGCTGGTAGTGCTGCATTCATAAAAGGAGCATGGCATTCGCTTTCCAGCCACCAGGGAGTAAAGGGAAGACAGAGAGCTGCAGACATCTGTTGTTGTGTTTGCTTACCTACCTCTGTTCCTGGAGGTTTTGAAGTAGGATTTGGAAAGCACATATGACAGTCATTGTTTTTGACCATACTTTACAATGTCCTACTGACTCCAAAGACCCAAAACTTGGACCTCCGTAATTTAGCCAGCGATATACACAGGGCACTCTCAGTGAAAGGGCTAGGAACAAAACTTACTTCCTGGTTTCCTGCCTATTATTTAGTACGTATCTGATTTGAAATCTGTTTTGTTTGTACCCATGCGTGCATATTCCTTGGCACATGTGCTTCTTGCCATCATGGGGCAGATCCCATAGATTTTGTGCGTCATTAGTAGAAAGAGCCAGTCATTAAAAAAAAGCAAGCTTATTTGCCTGAGCTGCTAAGATTTTTTTCTCACAGTTCTGCCTGTGGCGCCTGTCACTAGCAGTCAAATAAGGACAATTTTACCATTCTCTCCTGCTGCTCTAGTTTTTTTTTTCAGTGCCAGTACATGTATTTGTTATTCTTTATAACTCCCTTTGAAGTTGGGAATCCAAGGGGAATCTAAAACCGACCAGATGTTTCTGCTGCTGGAGACGCAGAAGACAGCAAGGATTAAGTTTAACCGAAACTTAGCTTTCTCTTAAACTCATTATAGTGAGGATTCTTGCTCAGATAGTTTTATTTATTATTTATATTTGTGCTTGCCATCCTGAGTAGGTGATACCTCAAGTCATCTTGCCCAGGAGGAAAATCATGATTTATCCGAGTAAATAGTGTATCAGCAGCTGCCTGCGTTGATTTCCCTTATGGGGTTTCAGTTCCATTACACTGCATATTTCCCACCCACACTCTTTATACAGCATTTCATGTTGAGGAAAATCATTCCCATCTCTGTAACTTCAGAGGACAGATATGCGGAACCATCCGGAGGGAGGGCAGTGTAACTCGTGTGTGCGTGGGGAGCGGTGACATACTTAAGAAGGTACTGGCCAGACAGCAGTATGAGATTTTAACTCCTTCTCTTGTTATGGATGGAAGATCAGAGAAGGGAGTAGAAGTCAGAATGGGAGGAGACTGGCTATGGGAAGGAAGGGATGTGCTAACCTCCTAGAAGTGGGGGCAGAAGTCATCTCTCAGGAGGGAAAAGATGGAAAGAAGTGCTATTGCTGGCTTCTGAGTTCAAGTTAGATGCTTTTGAAGATGCAAGTCCAGAAAAAATGAAGTTTTAAAATAGTCTGTGATATGAAATACATTAGATAGTCCTGTGGGGTGTCCTTGTCCAATTTCTACAATGGGAGATCCTGCTGGCCTGCTTCTGCGGTAATGGCCACAAGAGAAAATAGCACATAGTCAGACCTGATGGAGGTCCAAATGGGAAGGCAACAAATAGAACAAGGCTTCGATCTCTCTATACCTTAGGCATGGCTTAAGCTAAAGTTTGGCTCCACTTCCAGATTTTAAATACCCCGGATTTCTTGAGTTGCCAAGTTGCCTCATCTAAGTTTATGGGACTGCCTGTCCCTTGCCTGTCCGTCACACCCATACATAGCTGTTCAGTGTGCCAATCGCTTTCAGCCAAGTCAGAAAGAACTGAAAAGATAATCTATTTCCTACAAAACAGGGATCTAAGGAGGGGAGAAAAATTCCAATCAGTGCCCCTGTTGAGGCAAAGAGAAGCAGAACTTGCCAGCTAAGCATGTTCTGCGGAGGACAGCTGGCTGGCCAGCACAGGCTTTGCTCCAGAAGAGCCACAGCACATGCTGTCTTTTTCTCACCAAGAAATTTATCTTTGTTGTAGGAGAGGAGACCGGCAATAATTGTATTCATATTGTGTAGAGCTCATAGGCTCTGTTTGCAGGTCTGTAGTAAGGCAGGTGTTGTCAGTACTTGTTCCATGTCTGAGTGTTTTGTCTTCTTTAAAGTACAGCCCTCTTTTTTGTTCGTAAGTCAAGGTGTGTCTCTGGCTGATAGAGTTTTCCCTTTCCTCTCTGCTGTGGGGTTACAGGAGCTTTTCCTTGATTTCTCTCTGTATGGCTTCACTTTATGTTTCACACCAAATCTCACTGCTTCTCAGCTCTCGATGTCACAGCCACCGTAATTGAGAAATAGTATCAGGCTCTGCCCAAGTTACTCTTTAATTGGCCAGATGGATCGCTAACGCCTTCACTGAGGCACTGTCCTCCATCATTAGCTGTTGGAGTTGGCTCCTAATATTGCAAGGCCCTGCACACCACCTTGATTTGTTTTTAAACAGGAAAATCAAAACCTTGGTAATTATATAGAGCCTCCTAATAAACATCAGGTAAAAATGCATGCACTGTAACAAGCTCTTTTCAGAACAGCAGAAGGGACTGGAGAAAATAATTTGCTTGTGCCTACACTTACTTAAAGCTGCTTTTCTGTTTTTAAAATATAAAAAGAATTCAGGTCCTGGGAACACTGGAGGATTTTGGATGTTCTGTGAGGTTTTGAGGAAAGGTAAAAAGAAAAGAAAGTAATCATGTGGTTATCATTTTATATTTTTAGGACCTCAATTTCCCAGCTTTATATTAAAGGCAAACAGGTTAAAATCAGAGAGTTTTGGACCTACATGTTTTCTCCTCTTCTTTATTTTTTTGTCAAGACATTAAGGCAGATGGTATGAAAAGCATTTATATTGGTCTCTCTGCTGACGGAGCTTAACCTCATAATCCAGGACTTGGAACTGGGTGCTTCGATAAAAACACTTTCCAAGAGATTTTTCCATTCAAAACACCAGAAGAAGTTGTTTAATTGACAACATCAGAAATTAGTATCCTGCCAGGACTACATTTCTTTGCACCTTATTACTCAGAACAAAAGACTAATACATGCTCATTCCGACCATGACAGTTTTTGATGGTTTTTTCCTAAATTAAACCAAAGATGAAGTGAAATGGTTTACCACAGGATTGGGACAGTGAAAGTGGGGGAAGTCCCAGTTCCATGTGTGCTCGGTTGACCCTTGGCTGGACCACCAGGTGCCCACCAAATCTGCTCTATCACTCCTCTCTTCAGCTGGACAGGGAAGAGAAAATACAACAAAAGGCTCATGGGTTGAGATAAGGACAGGGAGAGCTCACTCACCAGTTACCATCATGGGCAAAGCAGACTGGACTTGGGGAAATTGGTTTAATTTATTACCAATCAAATCCGAGTAGGATAATGAGAAATAAAACCAGATCTTAAAAACAGCTTCCCCCCCACCCATCCCTTCTACCCAGGCTCAACTTCATTTCCAGTTCCCTCTTCCTCCTCACCCCTCCGAGCAACACAGGCGGTTGAAGAATGAAGGTTGTGGCTGGTCCATCACCCATTGTGTCTGCTGCTCCTTCCTTCTCAGGGAGGACTCCTCACACTCTTCCCCTGCTCCAGCATGAAGTCTCTCCCACAGCAGACAGTCCTCCATGGACTTCTCCAGTGCGAGTCCTTCCCACAGGATGCAGTTCTTTATTGCTCCAGCATGGATCCTTTCCATGGGATGCAGTCCTTCAGGATCACTGTGCCATTTCTCCTCCTTCTGCGCTGACCCTGGTGACTGCAGGGCTGTTGTGCTCCTATATTCTCACTGCTCTTTTGTCCAGCTGCAGTTGCTGTTGCACTGTTTTCCCCCACTTCTTAAACACGTTAGCATCAGAGGTGCCACCATCATCACTGGTGATGGTCTCAGCCTTGGCCAGTGGTGGGTCTGTCTTGGAGCTGGCTGGCATTGGCTCTATTTGACATGGGGGAAGCTTCTGGCAGCTTCACACAGAAGACACTTCTGTAGCCGCCGTGCTACCAAAGCCTTGCCACACAAACCCAAAACACCGTGTCAGTTATCACTGTCCTAGTTTAAGCAATTTACTCTTGCCTGGTGATTGCTCCATTTTCTTGTTTTTTTATAGTGTGCTAGATACTTTGAAATTTGCAGACATAGCTCAGTCTTTGAAATGAAGAAATCTCAGCTCTGGAAATGCCAAATTAAACTGTGATTCTGAGTTCCCCTTAATTGTGAGCAGCTTCAAGTACAGAAAAAGCAGCACTCCAGTGTGGTTCCCCTTCATTCAGCTTCAGTCTGAACTTCACCTCATAACCCGGCTGTAATGGAACAAACTGAAAGACCAATGTATACGAAGATAAATTCACATACGAAGATGATTCACATCTGAAATTTGGAGCTCAGGTCTGTGTGGACCCCACCTGTGTTCATAGATTTTTGTATGTGTGTGTTCTTGAGACACTGCATTCAAAATATATACAGGAAGCCAAGCCTAGCTGAGAAGATTATATCTTGTAAACATTCTCCTCTGTATGTTTTGATAGAATGGTATGGGGGCGGTGGGCAGGGCTGTGTGTTTAAAGGATAGTTTTGTGCTTTTGTAACACAATCCATAGTCCATGTGAGACTTAGTTCTGATTAAAGATATTCAGGTGTGCAATGTAAGCTAGCAAATAATGAAACGTGTTTCTTAGCATTGTGACACTGACAGTCTAAAGCAGCCTGACCAAGAAGGATGGGATACATGCTACTTTCTTGGGTCAGTTCATAATTTATTTTTTCTCCTAGCTGCTGTATAGTGGCTTTATAAGTTACTCCTGTGTCATTTACAGTTGTTTTCTTCCATATAGGAGCACTGCAGGGAAGAGTGTGCAGTAGAAAGGGCCAGTTCTGCAAACAGCAAGTGCAAGGACATGGCTTACCTACTGTCAGCAACATACTGTCTTACAAAGGCAAGCAGGAATCTCTCTTTTATCTCTTGTAGTCCTGGGTATTAGGGTATATAGGCAGTGAGTCCAAACCAACAGGGAGCCAGAGGGTAGATTGCACATCTGACTGTGAGAGTCATCATCAGGCCAAGTACTCCATCAGGCCAGTTGGAAAAGCATCTTGTTGCTCAGAGGTAGGGCTGGATTTATGTTCTGCCCAGCATGTTCATTTAGAGAGGGAGGATTAGATAGCCCACAATATAGCTGTTGATACCCTTGAGCATCAAGGGTTTACTAGTCCTTTCTGCTGTGCTCAGGGTAGTGAGTGTGTGGATAGGGTAAGGACTTGTATGCAGCCCAGTACCCCCAAACTGGCTGAGTTATTCAGTGAAGTAGCATAGACTTCTGTGGAGCACATTCTCCTCTGATTCACATGCATTTGTGCTGTGTTGGTCTTGGAAAACATTGTGCCTCCTGTGATCACTTTCTCAAATGACTCTCCTACTTCCCTCGTGATTTAACAGCTGCCTTGCAGTTGTGTTTCTTAGATCTACCTTTCTTAGATCTCCAGTTTGCCCCATGGCCTCTTTCATCTTCCTTTCCCAGGGCCCAGGACAGATTCTGAGCTTCCTGCTAGCTTGCTGTTGCCTTGTATCTGCCCTCAGATTGCAGGTGCTGGTATTCTGACAGTCTACCCAAATCCTTCGTTGCTCAGAAGAAATAATAACTCTAATTCAGCTGCTTTCTTAGCATTTATTGTGACATCCAAAGACAAATGCAAACTCATCTCTAGAATCATTATTCTCTTTGAAGAACAGCGGATTGTCAGGGGAGACATTTTTTTGTGTGGATTCACTTAGAAGTTCTGTCCCCCAGTGTGGTTCTCCAGCTGCCCCTGTCATATCTTCTGTTGTTGTTTATCCAACTTTTAATAATTTCCTTTTCATGCTAGAAAGGGCCACATAATTTTCTCTCTGCATGTGCATGTATTTGTATCTACTTCATGTTTTTTCATTTCTTTCAATTCATAACATACAAAATATATAGGAAAAGGCATCCGTTGCACTAAGTACATGTATTATTTATGCATGTCTGATATATACTTTGGCCTAAATTTCATTAAATGCCTAGGGATTTTGTGCGCCTCCACTTTAAGTGCTCTCTTACAGTCTTTTAAGATATCTCTTAATCACCTCACATCATAATTAATTTTTGGAAGAGACATACTGATATGTGAATAGCCAGGCTACACCTACTCCTATGAAACAAATGGAAGGGAAACTAGTTGAGACTACTGAAAGAGATAAGAGACTATGGATATTGTTCTACTTAATCAAAAGGAAGAATATCACTTAATCACGTATTGCCAACAGCATTGCTTCCCACACCTGAACATCAGCTTTTCTGGATCACGAAAGTTACTTCGAAGTTACTTTGAAGCACTTGTGTTAGTGCTTTGGTTAAATTAGTTTGATTTTTGTCTCATCTCCATTTCAGATGGGAGATCAGGCCTGGCCTGAAACCAGCTCAAGGTGGTGTGAAAAACTGCGTAGCTTAGTTTGCTCTATTAGCATAACACCTGAAAGCGTTAAGATGAGATCAGCACAAGGCTTGCCATTACAGCAGAGTGCACAAATACGAGGGTGGAAAATTGCTCAGAGAAACTGTCATTCAAGTTCTCTAGGTAAAGTGGGAATGTTGTTTATTCTCCTGTGAATAACAACGGCACCTTTACTTGTAACAAAAGAAACAGAAGGAAGCAGCAGAGAGAATGCCCTTCGGGTTTGACAGTCTCCAGTGAAATAAATGTTTAAGCAATGGCTAGCATTCTAAAAATGTGATGACTTGCAAGAAATCAGATACAACATCACTGATTGGGGGTGGGGATGAGAGGGAAAGGAAAATCAGTGGAGAACTTTAGAAAGTGCAGCACATCTCCCACTGGATTGAGCAGGATTTTTGTTGCCATCCTTTTAAGTTTTGTGTCCCTAAAAAAACCCCAAAAAACCCCATGCAGCTTGCATTTAAGAGAAAAACAGGACAATGCCATTGTCAGGGTCCTGACCTGAAACACATAAGCCCTGGGCTGCTTCCCATGCTCTGCCACCTTGGACCCTGGGGAAGCAGTGTGCTCTGCCTCCTGCAGGCAGGGAGATGGAGATGCTGGAGGTCGAGTGGCTCAGGCACCAATGGTAAGAGTAGCCTTCCAAGGATGTTAGATACCAAGGTTGGATCTGATGAATGATGTTGATTGAACAGAACGTAGAAAGCATGGGTCTGTGATGAAAATGGTTCGTCATACAGGGATCTGGAGTGTGCGCACCACGTACGTGCCTGGCTTTTCTTTCGATGTTTTGTTCAAGATTTGCACCAAAGTGCTTGTAGTATAATAGTGATTTTTGTTCCTGCATTAACAGAAGTGTAATCTGTGTATTGTATTTATAAAACAAGGATTTTGCACGCATGAAGGACATTGATCTGTGTTACATAACCATAGATACTTTTTTGGTTTCCTTTTCCTCCTCTTCCTGTGTGTATGCTGCACAAACAACTTACTAAAGCAGGTACAGTCATGAAGATTTTAGCTTTAATCTACACGAGATTTTTAAACTTTTCTCACCTCATAACATATTTAACTGCTGCTTTAAAAGCAAAGAGGAATTCTGTGGCTGGGAACAAAGGAATATGAAAGGTATAGTAGCCTTCCTGTGAGAGGAATATGATAATATTCACTGACAGAGGAACTATGAGGAACAATTATCCCAAGCTGTGTCTTTCAGACAATGCTGTCAGATTTTCCACTTCCATGAGCACAGCTGGGCATGTGGTGCCAGGGTGAGAAATTCCACAGTGGCTAGAGGCTGAGTGCATTGGGTGCCGGCCTGGCCGGCAGTGCTGGAAATCAGGAGCTGAAACTGGAAACAAAAGAAAGATGACTTTCTACAGTTTGAGACTGTGAGAAAAACAGTTTTGGAATGTAAGGAGTCTTTGAAAGGTTCCCCTTCCTGGACTGCTGCTTCTCAGAGACTGAGTTTGATGGTCGGGTTCAGGTTCTTAACATACATGTACCGGCTTTAGAAGACATTTGTTTGCTTCTCTACCTCTAGCTAAGGATTTGGTCTTGTGCAAATTTGCAGCTTACTTATATCTCTGTCGAAAGCTTGGGGGTTTATTTGCTTAGTTATTGACTTTTCTCTACTACTGGTACTTTACCTGGAATTTCTTTGTGGTTGAGGTTTGTTGTTGTGGTGTCTTTATTTAGGTAATTGTTTGGGTTTTTTCTGGGGGGAAGTGTGGGAGTTGATGGGGTTTTTGGTAATCAAAGTACATGCCCAACGTTAGCTCTCAAGGATAAGGAAATGATGCAGGTCATCCTCTAATGGGCACCAAAGTCTGAGTTCTGGTTGGATATGAAGTTTCAGTCCCATCTGTTTCCTTTGAGGCCAGCCAAGGATATAAACTCTCTGACTTGTATGTATAATATGTTTGTATTAGGTAGACTTCCAGGTGATAAAGTTGGTTGCATCCAGAGAGGCAAAAATGTGGAGAGGTTCTGTATAAGCAAGAGAGGAGACAGAGAATTCTCATTTGCTAGTGCTCCAGGTGCTAAGGCCTGTTTCCCTTGTATACATCAGGTTTTATATATTGTTTGGAATATATAATGGTATAGCCATATGTTGCACCTTCTGTTTTGAGCACTATGTGCTGTTCTTCCTAACTTTCTGGGTTTCTAGTTGTTTAAGAATGGTTTACGGGATACTTGAGTGCTAATCTTTGGGACTCTATCTGAAAGATTACCTTCTTCAATGATTATATGGATTGCTTGTTATATCAGCTTACTTTGACTTTTACCTACTTCTTTGTCTTAGTGCTTGGAAGGAATGGTCTCTTCTCTCATTCTTTGTACGAGTTGTTTCATAGAGCTGTTCCCTGGCCTACCTTTTAATGTTTTCTAATTTCTCCTTTGAAAAGTTGGGAATTCTGGGTAATTCCCTTGTCAGTCAGACAGCTCAAATAACAGACCCCAAAATGTAGGCTGTTAATTATTTTTCAGTGCAATGGCAATGTAATGTGTGACAACGGAGCTTTTTGGTAACAAGCAAAATAATTTTGGACATACTGAAGATGAGAGTGATTAGCACTTAAATAACACCGTGCTTCTGAGGATATCAAAACACTTCAGAGCATTTAATGAAGGAGGTCATCCTTACATACCCGAAGGATGTACATCACCGCTACTAGCTCTCTTCATAGAAACGAGAGAGGAAACTGGTTCAGGGAGAGGTGAGGGACGAGGCAGTTATAATTACTGGCTATATTGTCTGGTGACAATCTCAGTCAAACACAGACCAAAAGACTCTGCGTTTTAGTCCTTTGTGTGAACCCTGGAGGGGCCCATTGCCAACAGGGAATTCCTGCAGCACCTACTGCCTTACTGGGGCTCTCTGTGACCTGACAGGAGGGTGGCTGCAGGGGTAGAAAGCCTCGCTATGCTCCCTTCCCTCTTTATGCAATGCCTAAAAGAGGGAAGGGAGAACATGAATGCCTTGTAAAACCATGAGTAGATAGATATCTGATTATGGACAGAGAGGTTGGGGAAACGCGAGAGAAAGTAAATGAGACTGTGCGTGTTTGATAGGGAGAGCTAGTGCATGTGTGAGTCCAAAAATTAATGGGCAAAGGAGAGAAAGATGTGGAGTATGATCATATTTGCTTCCAACTACTAGAACGTGGACATTTGTCTAGTTCTTTGTGTAATCAGCACTGCAAACTGAACGTTTTGTTGTTAATTTTGTGTTCCGAACAACAAAGTTCTCTACCTATGTTTTGCAACACCTTTGAACTGGACACACATAATAAAAATGGCCTAACGGGATTATTTTAGGATAATGATCAACTTGAATGTTTTAGCCTTTATGTGGAAAGGAATGAGGCCATTGGTTCATTGTTGCTCTGACTAATCTCTTTAGCAATGGAAGAGTAATATACTGTGAGCATTTTCCCTGTGTGCTCAGCCTATCCATGAGATAGGGAGGTCAGACCTCAGAGTCTGTGTTAAATTCCTTTGTAAATAGGTACAGCTGGTTTGGGATGGGTTTTTTTCTCGGTAATTACAGTAAAAATACACTTTTGTTGCATCAAGCTTTAATGTGTTGTTTTGTTGGGGTTTTGTTTATTTGTTTGTTTTTACTTTGGCTTCAACAGTATTTTTAAATCCATGAACTAGGGACTTGGTTTGTAAGAGAAACACCTACCCCACCCCAGGCATAGAAATGGACTATATTTGCTGTCTGGGCATTAACATAGCCTTAAAGTGGGCATGGAGACCAATAGCAAAATGACTCTCAAGGACTGATTTTGCTATATTAGGTAAGTTGCCTTTTAAATTGAGTATCCTGGTCTTTGGAATGGCCCGTGAGGAGGGCAGACATCTTCAGACATATATGTGTGTGACATTTAAAAATTAGATTACTTGAAAAATACCATCACTGTTACAGTTTCTTCACTGCTGAAGCATACATACAGTTAAGAAAGGTCTGTGCTGATTAATGAGATGGTTATGCACATTAGTACCAGAGTAATCAGACCTTATACTTTTAAGGCACCAGCAGAAAGACACAAATAGGTTTTCGAAAGCATTATCCTATCTGTAGTTGCCACAGGATAGTTTGGCCGAGACGTACACCATGATAGCTGGACTTCATGGGACCAAAGCACTGTCTCTAAAGACATTTCTTGCGCATGACGTATGAAGAAAGTAAAACACGAATAATATGGAAGGTTTAACCAAGCCCATGAAGCAACTTTCTGTCTGGGCAGCGGCTGATACAGGAACGCTGCCGTTCAGACCCACACCGTGGGTTCTCAGCTATTATGTCCTGAATAGGTGTGACATAGGAAAATGTTCTCTAGGCATAGGGATCCATGTTTTGTAGCATCCTGGATATGCTTTCCTGATCTTTATGAAAACTGTAGCTCTCGTGCAGGTGTACTTAATGCTGACAGAAGATGATGTTAAAATGAAATAATGAAAGTTTTAGCAGAAAATTAGAGGTTACTGGAGCTCTTCAGACATTTGACTATGAACAAATACACATTCAAGTCCCACTGCTGCAGTCAGCCAGAAAAAGGGTACCTCTGAAAGCTTACACACTTATTAGGTAAAACAGTAAAGCTCACTCCTTTATTAGGGAGAACATGTTTTAAGGCAGAATAAAGATGCATTTCTTTAATTCTTCCTGTGGCAGAAGGTGGGCCTTGGCCTAATTTATGTTGTCTCTGCACTACAAAACTGATTGACCTTGAGCACGTAGCATTGGCAGCATAATTTGAAGGCAATCTCATTTAATGCTGAGCAACACTAGTGTTTCTCATCTAAGGGGTTCTTCTGCACAACAGTATTGTATTCGGTAACATGAGGTTGCACCACCATTTGTCAGTTTGCTTTAGCACACGTCCATGGCTCCTCACTGGCTCCTGAGAGGCCTTTTGGCTGTATGTTTTCTTATTTGTGTTTATTATTTTCAGTCTTGTTGCAGTTTTCTTTTTAAACAGTAGACAGAGCTGACTCCCTGCTTTTGAGTCCATGACCTGCTTCCCATTCCAGCCCCCACCTCCTTAAGAAGTTTAGTAGTTGTCAGTATGTCTCCTGGGACTGATGTCTGAGCAATGGACCATTCAGAAGCAAAATGAAGGTAAAACTCCTTTTGGCTTGTGCGTTGGGAGCTCTGGATCGGCAAGCAAACACTTGCTTTGCTGATCACTGAACCTAGGGAATGGAGGACCGGAAAGAATTTCTTCCTAAGCAAAATGATCTACTGGAAGTCAGAACCCCATCTTCCTTGTTGTATTAGCCAGTAAGAGTACAAGCAAAAAATAGCTTCTTTTTTTGTTCTTCATATAAAATACATCTAAACATCAGGAAGAAATCAAGTAGTTTAGTGAGCAGTGTGTGGTGCAGCCTATGGATTTTAGTTTGGATTTACCATCAACTCACTGTGTGACTTTGACCATGCATCTCAGTTTTCCTCTATGTTAAGTGAATGCTGGAGAAATACATACTGTAAATTTTGATGTTAATGCTTTATTTATATAGATTCCAAGAGACCCTGCAGTGTTTTAGCTATTGTCCACCTATTATGGAAGTGCTGTTTAGATTTCAGCAGCATACAGTTAAACTAAATTGTGATGGGCAGAAGCTTCATTATGCTAACTTTCTCCATATCTGACTTCTCCAGTCAAAAACGTACCTCTGCTTTAAGCCTCAGTGAAGCAACAGCACATTTCTGGATATCTGAAAAGGCTCAAATACAGCTGAAGGAATTTATTAATGATGTATTCCCGCACAGGAAACAGATTTGTGCTCTCCTATAATTAAGCAATACAGAAGTAGTACTCATCACCTTCCCTTTAGAGAAAGTGAAAATAACCACCATACAGTGTTAGACAGCTTTCTCCAAAATTAAAGTTTTATTGTTGCTGAATCCTTGTAAGTCTTATATTAACAAAAGCATATGTTTTATTTTCTTACATGTTAATACAATTTTTTGTTTGCATTTAAATGTTCTTGTGGAGTTTTTATACCACTCTGAAGGAAAAGCATTGTTCATGCATGAAAATCTGTAAACGAAACCAACTTGAAACAAAAGTGAAGCTAGCACATCTGTTTTAGTATCTGAGAAAGTAAACCAGCTGTGTGTATATATATAATATATACATGATAGTAGTGGATGTTAAATTAGATTTTAAGGGTTTTTTTCAGCTTAATAGCGTTAAATGTTATTAGTAACATAGATAAGGAAATTACTTAATAAAAAATATATGATTTTTAACTTGACAGTGTCCCTCTTAATTAAGTTATGAGATCCATAGATGACTGATGTTATAAAAGTGCAGTGTGTAGCTTCTATTATTTATAACAGCATGCCAAAGAGCTAATTCAAACCAATTAAAGCAAGGAAAATCTCACTGAAACTTGCTGTTCTGAGCGAGTGAATGGTGAACATTTCTAGAGAATTCATACAGCCTCAGCATCTCAAACATAGTACCCAGCTAGCTCTCTTTGATACAGGAATTGCATATGTTGGGAAAATAACGATAATAATAATTCATTAATTAAAAGGATGGTTTTGGCAGGTTCTGGAACACAGAAAAATCTAAGTATTTCAGTTGTGTTGACTGATGGAATTTAATTTAGAAGTCTGTGTGTCTTTACCTACCTTACAAAGTCAGCCTTGCACTGATTTTTTTTGTTTGCTTTCCATAAAATCTTCAAATATCCCTATTAGGCATCTAATGGGGCTCCCCTGTTAAAGACCCTTATGGGGCTTATTTCTGCTTGCCCTGCGCTGGCCCAGATACATCTACCCTTCAGCAGTAGAGACCCACAGACCTTTAATCTACTGGTCTCCTAATAGTCATAGCAAAGATTTTAGTTTTTAGCTGTACTCAGGCATGTGAGAACTTTGAGTACAACCCACTTGTGGGGCTGAGAAGGGATGATGTATGATGCACAGCAGGGCTGTGCTGGCACAGGGCACTGCTGAATCATTTCCATTCCTCACTGGGGGACCAGGGAGGCCAATATTAGCAACTCACCCAGCTCTCAGCTGCAAGCCCAGCTCAGCCCAGTTGTGCAGTAAAACAGCAGGACCCTTGAGAGAGGCCGTGCTCTCAACCTGTGAATTGCTTTTGGCGGTCCTATACCACGTATCTTTATTTGTCTGTGGAATGTGTCTTGTGGCTTTCAGCTGTATAGAGATTAGGTATGGTGTGTGGCTTTAAAGGCAGGAAGGGTAGTTGCTTTTGATGTAAGAGAATTAAAAGGGTAAATATTGGTTTTGCTCTTGGTTAACTTATCGTTAGTGAGTGTTTACCTCTGCCTACTTACTATATTAGTTAGGTACTTTAGTAACTATCTACAATTTCAGCAAAGAAGAAAGCTTAGATCCCAGATATACTGAAACTAATGGTAAATGTTTTCTTTCTGGGTCCATGATTTTATCCCAAATATCCGAGTCATTGAGGTGGAACTCATTAATATCTCTCACTTTCTCTTTCCAGTGCTTACCACTCTCTTGAGGGTTATAAAAATAATAAATTATGTGGAATTTCAATCAAAATGTATGCAGCACAAGCAGGTTGTAGAAGAAGAACTTGTACCATATTTGAAACTTCTGTTTTGCCTTCAGAAAACTCCTGAGCAACATAGATAACGAAAGAGTTTATTTTAAAGGTTTGATTGTGGGAGTATTGTTGAAGATGGAATTGCTAAACACATGTTTACAAAAATACATGTAATACCTTTACATGATTATAATTTTCAGGTAGTTTTCTATAGTAGTTCAAGCTATAACCCCTAGAACTGATAGAATATAATCATATCTTAGACTGATCATGCTTGGCATAGAAAATGAATGTACACAAGGCTTCAGCTTAGATTAGCCATGCACCACAGATGTGTTCAGTGAGCCTGTTTCCTGTTTTGCTTTGTAAGCCCCCCCAGTCCAATCCGTGGAGATATGTTTATCTGCTAATAAGCATAATTACAGTCATTCCTGCTGTCATTTATAAAATTATAAGATGTTTATATAGTCAGTTGTGGTGTTTAAGGCTGCTAAGTTTCCCTGACCAGAGTCGAAGCTCTACTGGCAGCTACTTCCTTAGGACTTCAGAGGCAAACCTGGTCTCCTGGTTGTCTCTCCAATAGATCATTAGTCTGTGATGAGCCATTAACCACGCAGAGGTTTGCACCAGATACGCAGAAAGTTCTGGTTCTCACTTCTATCCACTTCGTACCATTTATGATAGCATAGAGAGGATCTGATTTTCCTCCCAGTCTGGCAGACATGAATCTAGATCCTGAAGCCTGGAGGGTTTCAGTGCTGTACATCTCTGCAAGAGGAAATGTCCGAGGGGTTTAAAGCAGAGAAATGGAATGTTCACAATTGCAAATTGTGCAAGACCCTTCCAAAGGAGTGGAAGTGTGCTGAGGAAACTGCCATAAACAGCGTATCTTCAATGACCTCAAGGGAAAAGAGGCCGTCGAGTAGGTCTTCTGCTGCTCAAGATAGCTAATTGTGCTGTATCTAACTTCAGCCATCATTTCTCCTGTAAACCATTTGAAAACTCCTGTTTTTTTAGTGTCCTATCATGTTTTAAGCTGTAAATAATTGACACAATTTGATGAATACATCTGGAGACCGGAATTTCATTATATAGTCTGATGTTACATGCAAAGTGTCTAACACTCAGGCCCGGTTTCCTATTTCAAAAGTTGAGCGTATCTTTTTAAATCGATAGGAATTTTGCCATTGACTTGAATTCAAACTGTTGAAAAGGCTCTTGTTTTGAGGGAAGATATCTAAAAGTTCCAGAACAAGCACATCTGTTAGCCAGACGTCACTTCAGAATCCTGAGTTTAGTAGAAAGTTTTAAAGTCTTTGTGGGAAATAATGGATTGCTCTGGGGAACTGCAGAGTGGTCAGATTAATCATCTAGACAAAAGTTTGTGAGTCTAGGGACTCTTCACTATAGAAATGCTGGAATTACAAGCAAAATGTTACGGTAGGTCACTCAGTTCTACTGAAAAAAGTCTATCATCCTCCTAACTTGTGAAATCCTACTGTCCAAACGTGCGTTAGAGTAAGGGGCAGTATCACTAAAAACTGACTATTACTAATTTCATCCTCACTGGTATTTGTTCCATGCAACTGCTGTTTCCTCTTCCTAATTCATATTATGGTTGAGGGGCTTTTTTTTTTTTTGTTTATCCACATGAATAGACAAGCTCATGAAATGGTCTCAAGCAGCAAATGGCTTTGGAAGGCAGACAAAGTGAACTAATCTCCAGTTTATAAACGTATGGCAATGCTGAAAGAACAAATGCTTCAGCAAGCAACTTTAAAGAGGAATTGGGGTGTGGAGTTTCTGAAGGAGAGGAGTTGGAGGTGACAGAGCACAAAACGGCCTGAGCACAATGACACACTGAGTAGAGAAATTTAATTATATAAAGAGGGATAATAGATGAATCAACTAGAAAAACAGAGAACAGAGAGAGCAGGGAGAAAAGAACCATTTGACCGTAGGAAAATAAAATGAAGAGAGCTTTGCAGTGTCCTACTAGCCAGCCTTTGAAACTGAAGAGAGCAGAGGAAATTTTGTCAAACTTTGTTGTTTCTTATACTGCTGGGGAAAGTAGACTGTAAGGCAAGAAGTGCCTCTGCTATCATATGGTTCAAACTGCTTCAAAGGTCTGCCTGGTGAGATAAACAGTGCAAAGCCCTTTGTGATCTCTGGATGAAAGTCACGATATTAAGTCCAAAAAATCATTCAAAGGCCAAGTCCAGCAGTCCTCAGTCCTGATTCAGGCAAAACTGCCATTGTTTCACACATGAGTGTCTGGAAAACAGAGGATACAGGGGCACTGAGCCAACTGTTCTTTTTTCTTTCTTTTTTTTTTTTTGTTTTTGTTTTCTCCTTTTTTACCCCCTTTTTTTCATTTATTGAAAAAAAAAAAGAAAAGGAAAAAGAAGAAAAAGCTGAACAGCTTTTCAGGGTAGAGAAATAGTGGGAAAGGGAGGGGGTCACCCCCTTGTGATTCAGGGCTGAGCAGATCCTGCGCTAGACTGTTTCTACCTGCCCCCAGTTTGCCTTATACTTTGCATCCTTCATTTGAGGCCAGTCTTTCAGCCCGAAAGGAGAACTCTGCAGAAAGTTTATGGGCAAACAGTCTGAATGGAAACTGTTCTGCAAACTTAATTACAGCATTCACAGTTAAATGCAAACTAGTAGCAAAGCAGTGGGAATAGCCGGGCATTCAGCAGAGGGAGGCCAGGTACAGATGCTTTGATAGTGAGGTGGATCCGAATTTGAATTAAACACCTTTTCAGCATGTTTAAAAGAAACAGTCTCACCTCTGAGTCACCATGTATCCCTTTTTTGTTGTTGTTTTTCCTCTCCCCCTCCTCCTCCCCTTGCCGGTATGTACAATGAAATCATAGTCAAAGCAAGCAGCTATGGTTCTCCTTAGGGCTATATTGAAATCAATGAAGCATCTTCGTGATCTATTGTTCTTAAAAACGTACACGCTGAGTCACTCCCTCAGCATCATCTTCTTGCAGTTCAGGGTAGAATTTCACCTCAGGTATTAGTGAGTGATTGGGAGGCAGGGGAGGATTGTGGCTGCTTTCTTTTTCCTTGGGAGTAAGCTTTCCTAGTGCTGGTAAACTTTGCAATGACTAAGTAATAAGAAAGGCAGTTATTTGGGTGCCATCCTTGTCAAGTGTTGAAGCCACTGTGAGTTTGGGAGCGCTCATCAGAACACCTAAAACATTGCAGAGACAGGCTTCATTGCTGTGCTTCACAGGCAGTCTTAACTCAGGCAAACTGGTACTGAAGTCAGCTGAGAAAGTGAGAAATGAGTTAAAAACTGAGGCAAGATCCTGATCTTTTACCCAGGCACAACTCCAGCAACTTCAGAAGAGTTGCTTTTGACTTACAGTATTGTAACAGAGATCAGAATCTCGGCTTCAATAAGGGCTTCGGCATTTGGCCCCACTCCTGTGTAGGCCTTTATTCAATTTATTAACTTTTAAAAATGGACAATTGCATTGACTCTAAATAACCCTTACCTCAAAGTTCACTTGAAGGAAAGCTAATAAGACTTTTTATTTAAAGGGGGGAGGAAAAAAGGAAAAAAAGAAAAAAGAAAAAACTAAAAATAAAAGTTTAGCTATGGTCAGCCAGGGTGGGAAATTCCATTGTGGCTGCAAGCCCATGGCAGGTAGAGTGGAATTTAATGAAGGAAACTGCTGTGTTTTTGTGTCTTTCTGTATGTTTTTCCTTTAAAACCAAGAGCTGGGCAGGCTTCCCATTTGACCTGATGTGACCCAAGCAAATTGCTTCTTATATAAAAACAACTGCAGACTTGGAGAATGTGAAAATGCACTGTATCCTTTTTCCAACTCAGGGAAAATGAAAGCCTGAGAAACAGGACGGCCCTGTCAGTACTCCTTGAGCAAAACTATCACTCAAGCCCGATAAAGAGAGATTAGAACAGGCTTCCTTATGCCAGAGGGATTCATTATAAGTTAGATCTCTTTATGTATTTATTTTTTAAAAAACAGGCACGCTTACCATCAGTAAAAGAAAAATCTGAGTTTTCAGATACTGGGTTTTTTGTGAAGGGAGAGGAAAAGAAGCACTTGGAGGAGAGAGAAAGAGGGAGAGAGGAAGAAAAGGTTTTAACGAACGCACCCAAACGAGAAGAAATAAATAGATAATTGTTAAAATGTAGGCAAAAAGCCCAGCTTTTAGCTCGTGCTGTAACTTGGGAGAGCACAGGCACGGGGATTCAGGGTGTGTCTGCTGATATTGTATTCAGATGTGTTGCTTTGGCATGTGTACTGACGGATTTATTTAAAAAACAAAGCAAAAAAAAAAAAAAAAGCATTGTGTGCTCATGAAATGACTTCATGAAATCCTTCCCTTTATGAATTATTTTGATCACAGGGCTTGTTGTTTAAATTTCTAAAGTACTGTGCTGTTTTTTTTTTAATTGCCTTCTTTTCAGAACTGTCTGTTCTCAAGTTGGCACCTTCCGCATAGCAGCATGCAGAGATTAAAGGAGAGGGGAGGGAGGGGAGGTGCAGAGGCTTTCATCAGACCAAGGGGGTGATGCAGTGCATAAGTAAACTCGTATCTTCTGCGGGTCACCCCTGAAATGAGTCTTAAGCTCTCAGCCACTCTCCTCCCCTTGGCCTGTCTAATCTGCGGCACCTACTCAGAGGAGAGACAAGCAAACACTTGAACCGTCGCATGCTGCCGTGTCACTGGAGACAGAATAGACCTTTGTTTGCTGTATCTATGCTTAAAATGGAGGTGAAGGGCTTCCTAGTCAGGAGAGCAAGATGCTGTAATACTTTCCAGGTTTGGCGAGGCCTCTATTTCCCAAACACAGGTTTTGTTCTGTGCTCTGTGGGCTTCCGACTGTTGCTTGAGTTTTTCTCCTGCACCTGATAGACACCCTGAGCACTCCTGGCATTGGGCACCAATGGGGCAATGTACAGAAGGAAGCTCTTGACTGTTTTGCTCCAGACGTTAAGGATCTAAAAAATCAGTATTAGTCACTTCCCCAAGATCAAATCCACCAGCATCATCATACAGATCCTGTATTTATCCAGAAGTTGCTGTGTTATTTCCAGACTTAGGCATGAAACCTCAAATGTTTTACTGGATGAAAACACAGTACCGGGGGTCAGAGGAGCTGGGGTTCAGTTGTTGCTGCTTTTTATTTGCTCGGGAACATTCACAAGGTCCTTATTATATTTTTTGCTACTTGATAAAGTCTGAAGTAAGGCAGTACTTGTGACAGCCCTCCAAGACTATTTCTGCTTGTGTAAAGGAGGAGGCTGGAAAGCTGCTGTCGGAAAAAGACCTGGGGGTGTTGGTCAACAGCCGGCTGAACATGAGCCAGCTTGCGCCCAGGTACCCAAGAAGGCCAACAACATCTTGGCCTGTATCAGCAATAGTGTGGCCAGCAGGACCAGGGCAGTGGTTGTCCCAGTGTACTCGGCACTGGTGAGGCTGCACCTCAAATCCTGTGTTCAGTTCTGGGCTCCTCACTACAAGAGAGACATTGAGGTGCTGGAGCACATCCAAGGAGGACGATGAAGCTGATGAAGGGTCTAGAGCCCAAGTCCTGTGAGGAACGGCTGAGGGAACTGGGGTTGTTTAGCCTGGAGAAAAGAAGGCTCAGGGAGGACGTTATCACTCTACAACTACCTGAACGGTGCTTGTAGGGAAGTGGATGTTGGTCTCTTTTCCCTAGTAACAAGTGGTAGGATGAGAGGAAATGGCCTCAACTCGCAGCACGGAAGGTTTACATTAGATATTAGGAAAAGTGTCTTCGCTGAATGGGTTGTCAAACATTGGACCAGGCTCCCCAGGGAAGTGGTGGAGTCACCGTGCCTGGAGGTATTTAAGGCATGTGTAGATGTGGCATTTAGGGACATGGTTTAGTGGTGGGCTTGGTAGCGTTACATTAGTGGTTGGACTTCATGATCTTAAGGGGCTTTCCCAACCTAATTGATGGCATGATTTGTTTGGTGTACGGAGTTTGTCTGCAGGTAGCATAACTTCTGCGTCCTGGTAGACTTGCTTTTAACTGTGTACAGGAAAGCATCAATAGTGAAATAGCCAAATAGTGAAAACCCTATTACCTTATTCTAGAGAATTTGCTTCACAGTTTAGAGACACACTGTTTCCAGAAACTCTTTTCCCTAACCAGATAGATCTTCACTCTCCTATACAGAGAAATTAGACTGTATGTAGACATTTTCTATTTACTTCAGGCCCTTTCCATTTGCAGATTAGACATCACTTTTATCTTCAGAACTGCATTTTGGGTGACATGAGATACATGCCATTCAACAAGCTTTCCTTGGTGGCAGCTCTTCTTGTCACTTAGCGAGGAGGGTGTTTGACATTATGAAGTTTACGAAAAACTATACCAATCTAAATGTGGTTTTTTACTTCCTGTGTGTAAACACTAGTATCACTTCGTGCATACTCCATCATGGGCTGGACACTAAGCCATCTGTATATATTTTGTATATATATTAATTCATTCATCCAGTAACAGCTGACTGTATACCTAGCATGAATTGTTTGTTGCAAGCATGGTTGGCCGTTGCTCAGGCAGTTAGTTTTATTGGTCTGTTAACAGGTATAAACTATGCACATAAATGTTTTTCAGCCTGCGCTGATTCTGTCTAATGAAAAGTGCAATGTACACATCAACAAAATGTTGAGGCATTCTTATTGTGCAAACTTTGAGGAGAATTCCTACTTTAAGAGCTTGTTGGGACATACAAATATTTCTGGGAAATACACCTTTTCTTAAATTAAGTAATAGACCCCAGGTTGAGGTTAGGCTTCCTGTTTTTTATGGATTTTTAGAAATACATACTTTCAGCAGTAAAAGGCAGTGCCAAAGCTGACAAATGAGTCCTTTTTATCGTTTTAACAAAGCATTTGGCAGAGTGAGGAGAACAGTTCAGGTACACAGGTGTGTTTCTGGGATTTAAAAGGGAAGCACTGTGAGGTGTCTGTATTTTTGACAATGGACTTAAGAACTATTCTGAATTCCAGCAAAAGGCCTAAGAAAATCCCTAAAAAGTGGTCGAAGGATATTTGGCAGTTCATGGAAAAAGTCCTGGTTTGTGTCAGTTGTCCTAGTTTGGGCACAGTGTCACAGGACTGTGTCGTCATGGTCAAGTGGACCATGACCATGTCAGTCCATTATTTGAGTTAGATAAATTCTGAACTTCTTTTTTAGCAAATAGTCTTCTCTTGATGTTGTCCAAGAAAAAAGTCAATAGTGCTTTAGGATTCAGTGCTGGATTTTTATGTTCCTGTTCCTGACCATGTTTGTGGCCAGATTTCTGAGTTTAAGGCAGGACAAAATGAAGATGATATTATATGAAAAGCAGAGGAAGGAATTTCTGGTTTAAAAATCCAAATTAAGGTGTCAGCAGGAGACTTTCAGTCTGTTTAGAATATTTCTAATTTGCACAAGCCCATGTGGACCTATTCCTTTCTCATTTCATGGCACACCCAGAACTTCCATTGGCTTCAGTGCAGTTCTTACAGCTCTGGAATCTTTCTCCATAAGCCTGCACCAAAGGCCATGTAGCTAAGCGGAGAAATGCTTCCAGTAACATCTGTATGCCCTGGTCTGGGCTGTATATGCGGGTACTTCTGAGCTGAGTGTTACTGAAGGTAGTCTATGCTGTTGTTTAAAGGATCTAAAACACAATTTTTCTGATCAGTAGTACTTTTTTGATGTCAAAAGTAGTAACAACAGGGAAAGCTACTGATAAGACTTATAGAAATTATGTGATGGATACTGCAATTTGCAATATATAATGGCTCAGAAAGGAGGTATGTCTCTTCTGGAATCCAAGAGTGTCACGGACTTTGGGATGAGTGTCACTCACTTGACCAAGAGTTGTCACTGACTTGACGTGGTTCCACTAGGAACTGCATTTTTAGATACTGCAATATTTACATTACATATGCATTTTATATATTATATATTTGTGCATTCTGTGTTAAATATTTGTTACGTTTTCAGAGCAGTGTCAGTAATATAAACACTATAATTGGTATTTTGAATTTTGTAGGTTTCTATACCTGAAAAATTTCTAACAGAACTAATAAACTTAGGTCTTGCTCTTGTGAATACTTATCACCACTTGCTGTTTGTGTGACTAGTCCTGTAGGACAGGGGAATAGCTATGCAGATGTAAGCTGAGTCTATGAGTGCATATTTTCATAATCAGGGTCTTAAATTTTTAAAGAAACTGCACAGATATCTTATCATCTACTTAAAAAAAAAACCCCAGGACCACTTTTGGAGTGAGAAACAAGAACATCATTCACTAACCTAAAGGAGAGAGGGGGAAAACTTACACTGTTGAAACTGCAGAATGGACTGCAATGAGAAAATTGTATTTACCCAATTTGGATTTGGCAAGCGCACTCGAAATACTTTTTTCTCCCGTTTCTTATTCATGAAGAGTTGCAGGATTTGAGTTAGGTCTGAAGTCAAAATAAATGCAATACCTCACTCAAGAAGAACTTACCGCCTTTATTTAAGAATTCATAAAAAAGCATTTGACAGGGTTGAGTGGTATTTTATTTGGTTAAATTAGGGTTTGAGGTTTGTGAAGTTTAAACTTGGTCCCCTTTTGAGAATGGTTTAAGAGAGGAATGCTATAATCATCTAGTTATACGAGGCTGGAGCAGGTGCAGAGTATGGAAAAATGGTCTTTTCTCCTCCCATCTGTTCTCTGAAGAACTATTTACTTCTTGCAGGAATCTCTTAAATGTTCTTTCTAAAGTTTCCCTGTAGGCAGACAATTCGCTGCAGCACCTCACAGGCAGTACCTTTAGAGGCACTGGGGGTAACTTGTGCCTAGACTCTTTCTGCTTCTCCAGGTAGAATGAGAAAGAGGAAAGTATGCTTAGGGATTCTCTCTGTACCCTTCTTCCAAGTGCAGCGGACATTGGACTGACTGAAGGGTAGCATCACAATCCATTTCTGCTAATGGGAACAGCATCACTCCCTGTTGTATTTAAAACAATGAGTGGAATTGGGTTGCTTTCCCTCCTATAAGCATGTGTCAGTTATTCCAGTTTTGGTTTTTGAATATCCAAACAAATGATAAGCGAAAGCGAAACCACATAGAAAATGTGGTTGTAATGAGTCACATGAGAATGTCATTTGTAATGAGTTTATCAGGCCTAGATGTCCTGTTGCTGGGGAAATAAGCTGTGCTACATTCCTTATTTCTGTTTGTCTCTGTGAGAGGGGTCCCAGATGTCTGAGCTTTGATTTCTTTTATAAACTCAGGGTCATATTCTCTTCTTAGTGCAGATTTCTTCACAACACTTCTGCTAATATTAAGTGGGATCAATACATAAATCCCGTTTGTGGATATAGAGGATGGGATCCCAAATGTGTTATTAGTCGCATCTGCAAATTGGGAGTGCCAGCAGATGGAAAGGAAGAAAAGAATACCGGTTTACAGCAGAAAAGTATTAGAGGAATTCCCCCAACACACACGTCCCCTGCAGCAAAACAGAAGCATGTGCGTACAGGAAAAGTCTGTCAAGTTTGGTGTGAGCTGGGATTTAAACTTCCTTCCAACTTTGAAATGCTGGAATCCAGCATTTGGGTCTGACCCATTGTTACTTTGTGAGCTGACAGGGTCAAAGTCACAGCTAAGGATAAAAATCCTTCCTGTTTAACCTTGGAAATCTGAAGGTGTGACAAGGATTGGTTTGACTTTATATGTTTCCTTCTAGATGCATACTCTTGGTCTCCACTGGAGAAGGAGGACTGGGCTAAATGAAGCATCTGCCCCATATATCCCCATGGTATTCAAGAGACTTTGTGTATGTACATATACTCACATACACATCTCTTCATTTTACATCATAGGGCCAACTTAAACTGTCTAGCCAGGAGATGGAAAAGAATAGTTCAGTCCAACCCTGTATGGGTTTCTGGGACTGGACTGCTGTATGGGGCTGTTAAGACGTTAATGTTAGAGGAGGGCATGTAATTGCTAGTCTTCGTGCCCAGATGGCAGGAGGACTACTTTCATGCTTTCCAGTTGTTTGCATTAGAGAAAGAGTTGAGCCTGCTCATGGAACAAGTCCCAAACATGCAGTGCTGCTGCCATGCCAAGTAATTGTATGTTAGTCACTTTATAATGTGTGTACATGCTCAAATATATGTAGATGTATGTCAAGTTTATGCATAAATACATGACAGTATACAGGTATCCCTACATGCACCAAAGGGAAACACTGCATTTAGCAGCTTCACTTCAAATGAGCTGGGAGTTAAGCTTTCAAGGTAATTTGAATGTCCATCACAGTCCTTCTTTCTTCTCTGTGAAAGGACCATGCATGTTACATACCTGCCTTGCGAAATTTGTTCTTTCCAGAGACTTTAGGATAATAGAATTAGGACTGTATTTGTCTTAAAGAAGTGTGAATGATCTGAGCAGTCACTTCTATGATAATGAAAACATGTTTCAGATGCAAGAAAGAGTTCTGCTAATCCTGGTTTCTAATAGTGCTGTCTCTGACAATGTTTTCCTTTTGTGGCCTCGACTAGAGCACATCACCTTTTTGCCACTGTTTTCCCATCTCAAAGAACCATTGTGAGCCTTGACTAAGTAACACTTGGAAGGATTTTGGAAAAGCTCGTTGTGGAAATGCATGGATAGGAAAGCAAACAGTATGATCCTGGACTGGTGTTTTCCATAGGCATCCTGATGAACTTTACCTGAGACTTAGCTCTGTATCTGTGAGTTTTAAAAGGCAGAATTGTGTTGCATTTAGTTTTACTAATTAAAGAGATGCTTGAAATACATTATTCTGTTTAGTCCAGCAAGCAGCTCCAAGTTTAGTGATGTGTTACAAGCTCCAGTTCTTGCATTGTGACCTGACATTTATGTATATTGCATAAAGCAAATTCTGAGCATTGCAGCTTCACTGACTTGGGATCGACAACGATTTTTTGTCCTTTTTACTTGCTTTTTATCATTTTCAAAGAAGATAACGTGCTGTACTATGCAGCTCTTCCCAGATAGCACAGAAAGACTTGGTCATAGACTTTAGATGAGGCTGCACTATGACTGTTTGTTCATGTCCAGCTTTTCAATACAAAAACGCTTACCTGAGTTCAACCAAAATGGTTGTGCCTGCCTGATTATATCATCTATTGAAGCCAAATAGTCTGAAGTATGCATGGTCTGATAGACAAAGCATCCAACAAAAGCTTCTTTAAAATGAGTCAGATCTTTGATTTAAGAATCACATTAGTTGAAATGAATCAGTCTTCCTCTTGCTGGCACTGGGAAATACAAGAAGAAAAGCAAAAGAATTGCTGCAGCATAACAATGCCATCCATTGTAAGGCAGTGCCAGCCAGGGATACCAGGCAGCAACCAGCAGGCCAAATCAGCACTTATTTGTTAATTCCAGGAATGTGTCAAATATTTGAGGGCAGTTTCCGGACAGAGCAGCAATGGCGAAGGGTTCTGGCATTACAGTTTGTCAAGGCGTGATGGATCTGAAAGTGTTCACATTAGGGCACTCATTTCATTACACTTGAAGTAATTGTCCTTCCTACGGTTCCAGCAGAAGTGGCAAGTATCTGCATGGACAAAGAAAGCAAACAGTACTTCTTTCAGCATCCCATCTGGAGGCCAAGTTAATTTTTGCTTTCTCTCTTTTTGAAACTTAATTTTACATCAAACAGGAGGTCAGAATTCAAGCCTGATAGTTCAGGTGTGCTCACCTAACAAGTATGTATTACAGTTTCTACATCCCTGGTCAATTTTGGGTATGAAAGGAATTTGTCTTTATCTTTTTTTATCCTCTTGCTGTCTTAGTGCTGTCTTCTCTGTATTTACATTACAGATTTATCAGGTCTCTTGCAAGTACCACCACTCGGGGTACAGCCCCTTATTCTTTCACATGTTTCTCTCCCTTCATTGCATCTTCTTAACTGTAAGTCATTCTCCCATGCCAGGTCAAGCTTTCATTTCCTTGATCTCTCTTCTTACCTGTAGTTTTCTTTCTGTTCTCGCAGAAGTCTCTCACCTTATGGATTGAATGCAGACATAGCCAAGTGAAATTCTATGGCTTACATTACGTAGGAGGTAAAACCATGCTACTTGGGCAGCCTGTTTGACCCATATATTGATTTATTTTGATTCCATGGACAACTGTTTCCTTTTGACCTCTGTAGTTGCATCCAGACTGGCGTGAGCAATGTTTTAGATTCCTTTGTGCAAACAAGATGCCTAAGCACCGGTTAGGTCCAATCTTGGTGACATAAATTGACACTGAAAGAAAAGAATTTCAACCTGAAGAAGAGCGAAATGCAAGGAAACCCACCATGCCTGAAAATGAAAATACTCAATTCTATTTTGTAGATTATTGTTCTGCAGTCGTAGTATTTGAGCATGTTATAAAAGTTCATTAAGCAATGCAGCTAATATCTAACATGAATTTGCGGTCCTGATTGGCTTTTGCTTTTCCTCATCCAGCAATACACTATGGAACCCAACTTACAGCCTGCGTTTTTGTCACTATGTGTTTTCCAGTTCTGTTTCTGGTTTCTCCTGTCACTTCTTTCAGCTGTTTTCATAATTTAACTTTAATTTAATTTAAATATAATTTAATTTCCTTGGTCTAGCATGTTTCCTAGAGATATGGTTCTTGATTTCTTTAAAGCAACCTTTCTTCCTGGTATAAGCAATACTCTCCTTGTCCACTTCTCATGTGTTCAGGCCTGGTGTTAGGCCAGGCCCATTGTTCTTCAGAACTGAACGAGTGATGCTCATTGTAGCTCACTCAGCTGCTGAAAATTTCCTCATGCTTAATTTTTCTCCAAAGGATGATGGAATTTGCGTAGTTCCTGGTTTTGCGCCCTGCTCCAAACATTGATCAGGGATGACTGTTTCCCAGTTAACACTAGCCTGATCTTGTCTGCTATATGTCTCCCTTCCAACCATCAAGTGCAAAACAAGGTTAAGATTAACCGCTTACCCAAGAGCAGTCTGCATTGCCAAGCAAGATATCTGAGATAAACACAGTTTCCTTCAAGCAAGATACCCAAGATAAACACAGTTTCCTTCAAGTGGCTGTAGAGCTAGCCAAAAAGAGGCAATTATAGCCTGACAGAGGGAACAGTCCCAGGAAAAAATGGTTAAAACAGAGCAGCTATAGCTTAGTATTTTAGGGGTAGTGGGGAAACAGTGGATATTCTTCATTAGTAGGCTGCTGGCTCAATGAAATGTAGGGATTCTTTCTGAACGTATACGTAGGTCTCAAGACTGGGCAGGCTGTCTTGTTCCATGCTTTTTAATGTATTAACCAAATGTATAAGAAATTAAAACTGCAGAATGAGCAAACTCTGAGCAAACTTACAGTGCACCAGCTGTGAGAGGGCGTGTGTTCCTGAGGACATGCAGTTTTTATGCTTTTCTGACTAGCACCATACAGTTACATTTTCAGTCATTAAACATATGTGGTTTTAATATAGATATACACTCATGCATATATATATCATTTAAGTAAATAGCTGTGGAAAGGAGGAGAAATAGTTATAAAAATAAGCATTCTGAATAACAAACAAGCTTAGTGTATAACTAAAGGAAACTTTGAAGAAACAGGCCTTCATGAAGAAATAATGTTGTTGAAACCATATGTTTTCCATGTACCAGGAGACTGTTTTAATAGTTTACAAATGTATTTAACCACAGAAAGTCTAAAATTAGTCAGCGTTTTGAAGGGCTAAAGATTGACACAAGTCATTCCAGTTAGTAAAGGACTTCTTTTCATCCAGACCTAGTGAATAAACGTAGGTGATCGAGCAGGAGGAGGTGTCTGAGGGGACTAGGGTGTCTGTGGCTGCTGATCAGAGTTGTACAAAACTTTGCTTCTAATTTGGAGCATCCATTTTCTTCAAGCATTGTGTCTGGTGGGAAGTATGGTGGCCTAGACCACAAGTAATCTGAGTTCTGGCCCTGCTCCGCTGCTGGTATGCTAAATGGTCTTGAACAAGGCATATCCTCATTGTACTAGTTTTGCTCTCATAAAATAGGAAATCCCTTTGTAAACTCCTTTGACAACTGCTGATGAAAGGTGATGGTTAGGAGCTTTGCCAGTCTTTTCTCCCAAAGTTTGCTTGAGTTTAGCCATTCAGAGCAAAACTCAGATGAGACTTTAAGGCCTTCAGGGTTTGTGCTGAAGTTGTACAAAACCTTGAATATGGCGAGTTTTCATTTTAACAGCTCCAGGGTTAGTCTGAGCTGCGCCCCGCATCGTTAACAGGGTTTGTGAACCTCAGGATATTTTTCATCATCTGATCTGAATTATGAATTGGCAGTGAAATCAACATCTTCTGTTGAACAGCAAAGGTTTTATGAGTCCGTGCAACATTCCACAAAAGCCTACTTCTCTTTCAGCAGTGCTCAAATGCCAGCTCTGCTCTCCTGCATGCTCTGTTCTTTCTCCTATTCATCCTTAGGTGACCATAGAATCATAGAACAGTTAAGTTTGGAAAGGACCTTAAGATCATCCAGTTCCAACCCCCCTGCCATGGGCAGGCACACTTAACACTAAACTATGTCACCCAACGCTCTGTCCAACCTGGCCTTGAGCACTGCCAGGGATGGAGCATTCGCAACTTCCTTGGGCAACCCATTCCAGTGCCTCACCACCCTTACAGTAAAGAACTTCCTCCTTATATCTAACCTAAACTTCCTCTTTTTAAGTTTGAGCATCATCCATACTTGATTATGGACTGTGCAGGACCAAAGCTGAGGCATGCGTAACAATGTCACCCTGTTCTATGATATCACAGCCCTCGGCTGAACATGATCTGGGTTCCTACATATGTTCTCAAATGCAAAATAAATCCGCCCTTTCAATCCAACTGGACATCTTCCTCATCGTGACAGCTATTTTCATTGTGATTTGAGCTACATAGACAGAACTAAGAGCTAAGCTACAGAGAGAACTAAGTCATAGAACTACCTGATGATGTCAGTCATTGAACAGTGTTTGAGCATGCTTTCCTGCTAGCTGTGTAGTGGCTCTGTGCGTGCTTGACAGGTTTTGTTTCCAGTGGCTCTTCTACTGGGTTTCTAGTCTGTAAGGAATTAATGCTTTACTTTATACAGCCCTCGGTAGGAGCAAAGTTAAGAAAAGAAGACATACCTAGAAGAACAGAGGTTAGGTGGGTTTGGTCCTCAGTAGGTAGGTGTGGTGCTTTACCAGAAATCCGGACAGGATCTCTTTTTTTCCCCTAGTGAAAATGCACTAACGCAAGCAGAAGAATCTTATACTAGGCTGTCTTAGAAATCCTATCCAGGTCCTTTATTTCAAACATGGTCAAAATAAACCTCGGAAAAGGAGCTGTATTAGCTCCTTTAATAAAGCATTCCTTTCAGTGTCTGTCAAAAATGGTCACATGGTAAACACTGAACAAAAATTTGAAATGTTAAAGGAATAAAACTCTTCAGGGAATAAATTATTTTTACAACTGGCCAATATAAAATAATACAGTACAAGTCTCTTAAAGTAGTAATTGATAAAGGAATAAAACTGCTAAAAGAGTATATTTTTCATTTGCTGGAGCTAACTGTGTAATAGCACTCAGCTGTTTTTAATCTTTAGGGGCCTATGGAACACGCACAAAAATGAACCTGACTTAAAATCAACATGAGCGATCTTTCATGAGATCTGTGCTGCCTTCTGCCTACTGGCAACAGCCATGTTACTGCAGCAAGCCTACTCTCAGCCCCACAGTACTTTGCCATTCTGAGCCTTTTTTTATCTGGATGTTAAGTAGGTAATTCCCAAGGCATCCCTATTAAGTGCAAAAGAATGACTCTTCAAGCCTGACACCTGAGGAAACTGAGATACAGAGAGGATAAAACCTTTGCCGCTGGGTAAGACTGGTTTGTTCTACCATGTAATGTGGTTGTAATGGGCCTTGATCCTACCATAGAGCGCTGGGTGGAAACACGTTAGAACAAAAATTTTAACTTTTGTGGTTCCACTGGATGCTGCAAAACAGGATTACAGCTGCATTGGAATGAGGTCCTTCAGCTTCCTGCTGTGTGCACCTGATTATCTCCATATGGAAACCAAGTATCAATTTTGTATGAGTAATATTGGTTAATTAAAGAGCTCTTAAAATATTTTACAGGGCTGTGTGAGTGGGGTTCAACAGCTGACCTCACATGGGCAAAAAGAGAGCATGTCACCAAGACGGAGAAAGTTATCCTACTGTGTGGCTCTAGTGTGATTCTGGTTTGCCTTAGAAACAGGTCTGTCACAGAAACTTTTTAAACTTTCCTTGAGGAAAAGAAAGGACATTTTTCATTAGGCAGATACATTCAGGCTGATTCTTTGAGAAGAGTGGAAAGAAAGCAGAGACATGGAAGAATGCATACAAATGGCATTTCATTTATTCTTTTTATGTCTTGGAGTCTTTGAGAGGCCAAGTGATTTCCAGCTTGTGAAGGCTTCACTGAGTGATGTTCCATCGATGAGGTCTCTTCCTGTGTTTCCATGCACTGTTCAGACTGTCCATCCCTGCAGAACTAGTTTGTTCTTCTCAAGGTCACTCACACTGCAGCAACTGTATAGAATTGGGCTTTTTAACTGTGTCTGTCAACTGGTTTTGGGTTTGCTGGTGCTTCTCTCCCACCACCTGCAAGCTCTTATCAATTAATTTAATCAAAAGTAAACCCGACAGCTTTTTATCTGAATAGTCTTAAATTTGGGGTATATTGTAAAATGGAATCCTTCTTTCTGTTAAAGTTGCAAAGCTACTTTATTTTCATAGTGCTTCCATATAAAGCTATTGACCCAATTGTATTAAATTTTAAAGATGTCTGAGATTTAGAAATGGATCTACATTTTACAGCCTTTCTGTGTTTGAGAGCCCCTAAAAAAAAGGAAATAAGGGGCTAACTGACTTGGTTATTTTCTTGCACTGTTTACTTTGTTTAGTTCTAGAGGAGTATATGCAATAAACTTTGAGTGGGTAAAACCGGTAGAAGGTAAAGGTGCCTTTGTGAAGTTCTATCCCATGCATACCCTGTGCGCTTGCATTGTGGACTACGCTCTCCTAGCCTGTTCATTGTAAACAGACTGCATTAGTTGAGGAATAGTAGCGTTCTCTGATTAATAGTACAGAGATAGTTTCCTTTTATAATCCACAGTATCAGTTAAAATTTTCTCTCACTAATTATTTTGGGGAGAAATTGTTATACTTTGAGACCTAGGGGAGGATAAAATTTAAAACAAATAAGCAAACAAACATAAGACAAACTAGAAAAAAGCCTCAGTCCTTTTTTTTTTTTAAGTGGTGGTTTTAAGCATATAGAGAGAAGTGAGGAAAGAGAGAATGAGAATAAATAACAGTATTCCTAAGATACCCAGTAATACATTTTGTTTCTGCCTCACTACAAAATGACCCAAATGAATGTTGTTTAAACTTAGCTTATTTCATAGATACCCTTGAGAATCTGATAATAACTCAAATGCCAAACAAGTTGGTTCAGTAGTTTCAAAGTGGTGTATATACATAACATATGTAGACTGAATATCACTTGTGCCTGAACCTCACTGTTTTTCTCAGTTGAGATCTGTCTCCATTCTCATGGAAACCAACCACTGATTGACAGTAATGCTGTGAACTTCCATGTATTAGCTAATGCTGACTTTTCATGAAAATAGGAGCTGAGCAGAGTATTATGGAATATTCATGGAACAAAATTCCAGAGAGAGAGGTCTCAGGGTCAGGAGGAGGGAGGGAATGGGAGATAGATGCCAGATTGCCTGTAGAGAGTCCAAGCATGTGTTTTTGTTTGTAGCAATGATGCACATGCCTTTTGCGGGTGCAATTATTGCTTCTGCCTTTGAAAGTTTCACCATAAATCTGTTTCTCCATCTCCCTTCATTTTTGACCCAAATTAACCTCTTCTCCATACAGTTCTGTTACTTAACCTCAGCTTCTCTTGAGAATATCTATGCACCACCATGCTGTAGGTGTTCTCTCCTCATTTTGAGAGATCACTCTGAATTCAAATCTGCTTCTGGACAGATTTAACTCATTAAATATTTCTGTCTTTTCATGATCTTCATGCACTGGATTTTATATTCACTGAGTCATTGCAATGAACAACACCACATGAGTGAAAAAAAATCATTCGCCCTTTATTTTTGGTCTCTGCCTACCATCCAGCTTTAAGCAAAGGCATACGATCTGTAAGTAGCTGAAAACTGAGACCTAAAGTATTTGAATATCCATTTAACATATCGTGACACTTTCCTTTTAATCTATCAAACGCTTAAAAATCTGATTTCTCTTGTTCTAGCAACAGCTTGTCTTATTTGAGTGACACCTTGGGTCTAATGAAGCTGACTGCAGGTGACTCACAGCTAACTGTGCAACAGATGTGGGGTGAAAGCTTTTAGCAGCCATGCACCTCCAAGTGGGAATTCCCAGCCTGTAGTATCTGTGACATTGATACTGCGCTATTTTCCCATGTCAGGTTTTATTGTGGACCTGACAGGTTCAAAGTCACGTAAGGTATGTCTTGTCATAGAGTGTTTCAGAGAAGAGGGATTTAAGTGTATTAGCATTTATTAGCTTTATTTAGGAAATGGACAAAAAGTTGCATCTCCAGTGTTCTTGTACTCTTCGGAAGCTTTGAACCTTCCATGAATTTGGCCCGAATCCCTAGGTTGGGATGCTAACAAATGTGCTTCAGCTCATTAGGTAAAAGGACTGCAGTTAAATTCAGCTGCTAGTTGGGTGGTATCCGACTGAATAGAAGATGCACCCTGGTTTTTCATGTATCTAAGTTACCATGAAGAGCTAAGCATCAGCATACAGAGCTGTATCATACTATGTACAAAGTCAGGCACTTTTCTATGCCGTCTTCTTCTGGAAAGAGAAGTTCTGTGATAGCCTAGGAGCTTGTTCAGGGAGAAACAGCACGTTGCCTGTGGGTTTCCCCAAATGCTTGAGGCGCATCATGGTATGTCGTGCAATGTGCAGGACTGATGCTGAGAGAGTAAGAGCTGTGGAATAGCTCACAACTGTGAGCCTTGTGGTGCTGGGTAAGGCAAGGAGGGTCAGATGGGTTGGCAGAGTTTCATGGTTTCTGGTGTGCTGCCCACAGTGGTTTGAAGTAACTGCAGCCTGCATCAGTTCTATCAAAGCTTGAGTGGTAGAACGCATCCCACGTGGGATGTAACCAACTAAGTAGGGTCGGTCACTTGGAATAGCTGCTGTGTATGGATGCCTGTTGTCCTAAAGGCACCGTGAGCTTAGCAGGTTCCAGCCAAGAGCTTTCTGCAATGCTGTTTATCAAGAAAACCATTCTTTTGAGCTAGAGGTGCGTATCTGGGCCCTCAAAATAGAAGTAATTTAAATGCATATATATGTATTTTTATTTATTTTATTTTATATGGGGCAAAGTTGCCTGAAGCCTGTTTATTAGTTAATAACCCCCTCCAGGTTAGCGTCTCTAATCTTGTAATGAAATTGAGTTAATAAATCCAAGATATTATTAAATAAAGTAAGTATTTAATATTACTTGTCCTCTTTGAATCCAAGTTGCAATACAACAGAATTTCATTTTATAAATAACACCTTTCGTGCTAGCACCACAGGGCATGATTCAAAAGAATCTAAATAGAACATGAATGCTGTAATCAAATGCAGACCCCAGGAAGGCAGATTAAAAAGGCATGTTGCTGGTTAGCACAGCAGACAGGGTAAGTATAGCGGGTCACAGCAGAAAAGCTAGTTACAAAAACAAGGGCACAATCAACTGAAAATTGTTTGCTTGCCCACTGCAAACCATGACTGACTGCTTCTGTGTCCGTGACCTATTTTTTTTAATAAAGGAAGATTTTGAGAGGTTGTTACATTTTAATTGCTTTGTATGAAACAACAGAAATCTCGACTCTGTGTTTGCATCTGGAGGACACTGGGAGAATACCTATTTATAGATACACTACATCTGGAAAAGACTTTTCCACTAGGTTTATCTCATCTCTCTCTGTTTATCTCATCTGTTTGCACCCACTGCCAAAGGCTGTGTATCTGTTCCTATATAGAGGTACATAAAGCAGAGGGGAAAGCTGCAGGGAACTGCCATGAAGCTTCCCTTGCAGGTGTTCAGTGCTGATGAGGGCAGGAGCGAAGGAAACGTGGTCTCCAAATCCTGTGAAGCCCAGGATGCAGAGGGAGCCCCTGTCACGGTGTGATTCCCGTTTGTAGTGCAGCTACCCGGCCTGCTTGCACGTGCCTGGCTCTCCTGCCCGCACCATCTCGCTGTCTTTCCTCTACGAGGGTGTCACGAAGGTGGAGCAGAGGTTAATGGAGCAAAAAGCTGAATTAACCTCCGTGTGCTTACTGCAGCTGCTCCCGAGGTCTGGTTGCAGCGTGGCTTGTCTCTAAGTGCAAAGCCTGGGCTGTGTGGAGGGGCAGGGAGAAAAGTCAAGGTCTCCAAGCGCTCTCCTGCCTCTGCTGGGTTTCCTCCCCCTTACTTTGCTGAGAGAGGGGAGAGCATCAGCCTTTTTGAGGCTTGTCCTCTCTAGGTGCAAGGCAGGCAGAGAAACCCTTAGGTCCTACTGTCATTTTTAAAAGGATTCTGTTTAACCGTGTGTTTTCTATGTGTGCGTATTTGGATTTGCAGCCAGACGCATTCGGTCTTCGAGTTCAAGTGCTAACAGCCAAGTCGGGGGTACACATAATTCATTAAATAATCTTATTTATATATATGCCTGTGCATACAGATGTATACATTTGGATTTGTGTGTGTAACACTGTTGTGAATATTGCAGAATACTGAACAGATATATGAATATTACAGAAATAGCATGTGTTTTAATGAGGTATCACCTCCCAAGACTCCTGATTATTTGAATATTGGTCCCAAGAAGAAGGAACATCAGTACAGTTGCCTCACCAAGCTACATAAACAATGAAAGTATTTCTGTAGGCAGTCCACTGCTTTTACTTGAGCAGGTAGGATCAAACTAGCCTCATGCAAATAATGAATTGCAAAAACTAGTCTGTAAACAGTATTGCAGAGAGGAAAAAAAGCCTCAGCCTTCCAGAGTGGCCTGCTGTGCTCAAGGTAAATGAAATATTTAGTGGTGGCAGCAGCAAAAAATGAAATATGAGATCTTGCATCCCGAGTTATTAGTGACCTGTTCAAAGACAGGCTGAAAAGTGCCTTCACCAAATTAAAACTTTGAAAAAGGGCACAAATGGGAAATGTCAAAATAAAAAATCGGAGGAAAATGATTGTCCTCCTGGCTCTTATTATTTTGCAGTTCGGAGGCCATGGCCACTGTTAACGGTACTGAAACAAGAATGGCACAATTCAGTCTCCTGAAAGCTGGAATGGAAATAGCCTGCTGACAGGCAGGCAGTTGGAATTTGCTGTGATTTTGATCACAGTTGCATGATCTGTTTGCTTCATGTGTTTGGGGTTTTTTGTTTAGTCTAATTTTCAGAAACTTCATAGGCTTTTTTTGAGATAGAATTTATTTGGTTCTTTGCTCCGTGTTTTTATCGTACAGCCATCCTTAATGCTTAATGATACTAAATAATAAGACTGCTTAATTTAATGCCTGCTATTGATCTCTGGACTGTTTAGCAAATGACTTATTAAACACAGAAGGCCCTCACTTCCACCTATGTAAATCCCCTAAAGGCAGCTGAGGTATTGGAACCTAAGGTCCCTGCTAATTGCGTTGCCTGCTTAGCAATGTTGAAGGTTTCTCTCGACGTGGACAGGAATAATTTTTTCAAATTCCATTCCACTCTTGCTCTCTGGACACCTCTCACTAATAAGGTTTCATTTGAAAGAGCTCAAATTTGCCTCAATTTTCTTAAGTATCTCTGGCGATGCTAGTAAGCATGCAGGTAGTGAAGGGTGAATGATGAGCTGATCCGTAAGTGAGCAAGGCAGTTCTTGGTGAGGTCAGATCAGCTGACAGCTTCTCTCTGTTGCCCAGAGTCCTTTCAGGCTTGGGACCTCTGGTATCAGCACAGATGAGTAGATGGTTAGATTTACAAGCTGCCGATTAGTCTGGTAAAATCAATTAGATTCCTCCCCTTTTCACAGTGCTGTATCAGTAATGTCACTTCTACTGTTCTGTCATAAGAAGTCTCTTGAAAACGCTTCCTTCTTTTACTTTATTAAGATCACCTTGGTAATGTAGATCTAGAACTGCCTTATCAATAGTTTCCCCAAAAGATCTGAGCCTGAAGGAGCTGTGATTTACTATAAATTTTGCATTAAAGGCTCTCCGCTTTTATTTTCAACCATACTTCAATCTTCAGCTTGTCTCTGCTTTATCCACCTGCGTGGTAGACTGATTGTTGCTAACAGGAGTCTGTGACAGCATCGCTTCGCCAGCAAAGAGCACACAGATGTAAAACTAATTAGTTTAAAAAACATGTTTTCGTTTGTGTCTCACAAATACGGTAGTGCTCAGGAATTTGACAGATTAGGCAATTTTTCTTAGATTTGGGAAGCTGAGTTTTGGGGTGGGTGCTATGCGCATTCGGTATTGCAGCTCTGTCTCAAATGGAAGAGTGCCCTAGAAATAAAGTGCAGGTTGAGACTAGCAGGGCATTTTCAGTTATCTCATGCACTTTTTGGTCTTTTGCCCTGCTTCTCTGAAGTAGGTCTTCACCTGCTGTACTCTGCTTCCCTGGTCATGACCCAACGCACAACATTGCCAAGCACCTTGGTTCTCATCAGCGATCTGTGAGCTTCCAATGCTCTACATGAAAGGCAGGTTTAATAAGCTCCCTAAGACTTGTAGCATCGTGGTTTCTTGTAGACTCTCCAAATGTGCTTGATAAATTATTTGAATTACTCTTTCAATTGCCATCTGTAGTTCCTCATAAAGAGACTGCTATTTGCCTTGCCTTGTGCCAAATCAGGCGATAGTGGTTTTGCAAAGCTTAGGGACTGCACTGAAATCACTGAACTCATGTCACTTGTGAGCTGCAGTATGATAACGTTAGCTTTAAGTACACTACAGTTGGAGGCTTGTGAGATGAGAAGGCAGGATTTGGAACTACAGGCCCTAAAGCTCAAAAATTACGGGGAGGTACAAGAGAAGAGGATTTCGTGTGCCTTGGGTTTTAAAATATATCAGTAAAAATATTCCTATAAATAGTCATCATAAAATGTTCATGTTCTGCATAAATATACACATACATACATACAGATGCGTATGCAGGCATCTATATGCTGTGACCTTCTCCTCCTTCCCCTCGCCTTGAACTTCCTCTCTGAATGTGTCCTAATGGCCGAGCGATGATCAGAGCTAAGGAAATCTAGCACTGCGTGAAACCTTGGACTAGTGACATCTGTTGAATCTGGACAGTTTTGTTTGCCTACTGGGAAATCGCATGAACTTCCCAATATTATGGTTTTTTTAAGTTTCGTGTTGCCCTCCTCTTTTCCCTCCCCTCCCTGCCTTCCCCCCCCCCCCCCCCCCCACGAGAGGGTAGCTTCAGGAGACATGGCTGCTTTCTTGCTTTTCTGGTGTGGTGTAAAGTTTTCCGTCGAGAGACAATAATGTACATTCCTCTGGCAGGACGGGATGGATTTTTTTGTTTCTCTTGCTGTTGTTTATTTATAAGACATTTCCTCTTGCTTAGTGGAAGTTTGATCGTAAGAGGCTCCAGTGATTTTCCTTCCCACCTCTCCCCTCCCTAATTCTCTGCCTCGGCACTCACCCTGGAACAGAGAGAACTCAAAAAGCCCATCGGCGCAGGGCGCGCTTCGCAGCCAAGCCCTGCCACCCTCCAGAGACTGTGAGGTGATTCTCCTTCGTCACCGCTTGGACCAGGAACCACAGCCCTGGTGAGTGGTGAGCTCCCAGAATTTGATGTGTCAAGGCTTCTATTCTCGGGGCTGCTGCAGCGAAGCAGGAAATAAAGAGGTTTTTTTTTTTGATTTTTTTTTTTTCTTTTTGTTGTTGTGTTTTGCCCTTTTTTTTTTTTTTTTTTTTTTTTTTTTTTTTTTTTTTTCCCCTTAGTATGTAAAACCAACACCAGCAACAAGCACAGAGGAGGATGGAGCTTGGAGCAGAGGCTGCCGAGCCGAGGGCAAGGGAGCTCCGCACCCCCCGGGCGTTGGGGCTGAGCCCTGCTCAGCCTCCCCGCAGCCGCCGGTGGGGGTCAGGCTCGGCACCCGCAGCCGGGATGGAGATGCGGAGGGGGGGGCATGGGGAAAGAGGGCTGGGTGAGACGGGAATGGAGAGGGGGAGCATGGGAGAGCGGGGTTGGGGAGGGAGAAATGTTAATCCTTCGCTTGGAGTTTCTGTCTGGCAAGTTTTCATGCCTCTGTGTTCCGAGCATTTACATTATGCTCTGAATACCTGATTGCCCAGCCAAGCAGAAAAGAAACTCTACAGTGGATGCATAGTAAAAGAAAATGCTTCTGTGGAAGCCACCTCTGGGAATAGGAAGAACTAGTTGGTTTACAGGCTGCTGGTCCATTTGAGGAAAGGGTTGGATTTTTAAACTTTTTTTTTTTATTACTATTATTACTGGGTTTAACTCTCTTGCTTCCCTTCTGTTCTCTTTGTGTCTGTATGGGGAACTGGGGATCACACACGAAAAAATACTTTGGAGAACTTCATGTACAAAATCTTGGATGTTTAAAGAATAGGGTGTCTCAGCCAACATCAAGGTACTTTTGCAGAGTTATTTCCAGCTGTTGGATAAGGAAGCTGAGGCATAGAAAGCTGCAGTGATTTGCGCATGGTCGCCTGGGAAAGCCAGTGAAAGAAAAAGGAGTAGGATGTGCATCTCTAGTTCCAGGCCCAGATTGTCTCCTTTTGGCCTCTCCTGCTCTGCTGAATATATCGCTTCTGTTAATCTTTTACTGCTGTATTGCTAAAGGAGGTCAGGGCTGTGTGTGGGCTGTTCCGTTCGTCCTTCATCATCTCCCATATTATCTGGCTCGAAGAAACAAGTCATTTCTTGACTAACGTCTTCAACTCTTAACAAAGTAAGCATGTAAGAAACCCAGGGTGGCAGTCAAAATATTTGGTTTTTGAGGTATTATCCTGTGCTTTGAAACACATCCCTGGCAAGAAGAATAAGATGGTCAATGGCACCAGCATATCTGCCATGAGGTGTTAACTAGGAAGCATTCTCCTCACCCTTTTCTTCTTCTGAGTTGGATTCATTCAGCAAGCGCATCTCTCTGGCCCCAGGGAGACAGCCCCTCACAAAATGCTGCCGGTCACCTGTGACATATGGACAAGTCTGTTCACCTTTTCCCTGGTTTCATGCCCAGTGTAAGTCCTGAGGACAGCACGTAAAGGCTGGCACTGAATAGTCTTTCACTGGAATTACTGGTGGCTTTGACGTTGACTTCAGAACTGAGCTCTCAGTATCAAATCACCTCCAACTCCAATTAAAGTACTTGCTACTTCTTATAACCAGTAAGTAAAGTCATGCAAGATTTGGTGGTTTTACTGCTTGGCAATTTTTGCAAATGTTTCTGTTGGTTACAATCCACATGAGGTTCTCAGTCCCTCTCCTGGCTTCAGTTTCAGCCTGAAGTTTGACAAAGCCTGAAAGCTTTAAGTGGGAGATAGACAAAACCTCTGAGTTTCATCTGGTTTTGCGTTAGAACCATACAGAACCGTGAACTGCTCTTTTTTCCGTACACAAAACCGTAAGTTGACTGCAGACCTTTTTCAGCACTGAGCAGTGAGGGTTAGCTCTTTTTCGTCATTCCCTGGTGCTGTGGAACCTCTCTCTGAACCTAAACTAAATCACCAGCTTTTAACAAAACCTGCAATTAAGTTGACTTATCCTCTCACTGAAGAGTCTTACATACACATAGAAATAACCTTTATGTACATCAAAGCCCCAATCCGAATGGTCCCAGCTTTTGACTAAATTGATGTTAAGATCCCGACTCGTCTGTTGCATCACCTTTCTGCAGTGTACTCAAAGCAGCTGACAGATCAGAACATCCCAAACTTTCAGGCAGTTCACATCACAGATAGAAACATAATGGATTTTTTTCTTCTCTCTAAATGGGCTATACTGAACGCCCACACACACTTTTGGGTCTGATCTTTGAAGCTTATCTCTGATTTACTTTCTCCCTCCAGGCAGTGTAAGTCTGAAAGACATAAGTACTTCTGAAATGGAAAGTTCTCAAAGCACAGTGCTAAATGTCTGAAACTTCAAACTTCTGCCTGTATAACACTTGTTCTCTGGATATACTGAAGGCAAGGGCTGTCACTCTGGCAACTTTCACTAAGGCAAAACAATGTTCAGTCTCTTTCTTTAAGAGTCTCTGTGTTGCTCCAAACCTCTCGATGCTTTAATTATTTAATTAATGTATTTATTCCCTAAGTCTCTGTGGTAGCAAGGGAACGTCTCTTCACTGGTATTTATGTACAGCGATGTGGATAAAATAGGCAGTCTTTCTTTACGCTATAATGGTATAAGCTGCTTATGGAATGTAGTCCAAGGTTATAATGGCTTGTCTATGGCCTAAAATCGTTAGGGTGACTATCTGCAATTTCAAATCATATTTTAATCGCCTGTTTAAGAACCCTGGGATGGTAAGGTGATAAATTGCCTCATTAGTAGTGGCTTCTTTATCTATTGTGTAATAGTTTATCATAGTTGCTTTAAAAAATTGGAATTAATACATGCGGTCATTCTTGTATAGATGCAGTTTGCCCCCAGCAGTAGCCATTTTACTTACAGCATCCCTTCCAACTACTGATCTCAAAGTGCTTTATGTGCACTGCCAAATTAAACCTCCTTTATTTACCGCTAGATAAAGTGCGAAAAGTGTCATTTCTTGCCTGACAGCAGAGAAGAGAAAATGTTAGTCTTTCACTTGTGTTCAAACCACCAGTTTATACTTTGGGGGAAGAAAATATATATTTATGTAGCAGAATGAAAACCACTGTTTTCTGCGCAACGGTTTTGTTTGATGCGATACGCTTGTTGTTCTGTGACTGTTAACTGCATCAGACAAGAACAAAGCACATAAAAGGTTGTAATGATAAAGGTACGTTAGATTCATAGGTACTGGGACACTTCAGAAGTAGAAGAACTTAAGCTATATCCAGAAATCATTTTTGCACAAAAAGTACATAAAAGAAGCTGCCTCATTTTAGGTTTTGAGGGTTTTTTTTCTTACTGTATATTCTAGGCCTGTCTTTCCTAAAAGTAGACCAACAGCTTGTTTTCCAGGGTCACAACAATGAAGCAGCACTAATTCCCCTTCCTGTAAATCAGAAAAGAAAGTGAAACTTGATTTTGAACCACAGGGAAAGTTGTGAAAGTAAAAGGGATCTGAAAGTTCCTGAGGTAAAGCAGCCACTAATCACAGATCGCTAATTATCAGTTGCAGAGCTGTGTTGTGACATGGAACATCTGAACAAGTAAGTTATGGTTTAGTGTGAGGTGTCCCTGCCCATGGCAAGGGGATTGGAACTGGATGATTTTAAGGTCCTTTCCAACCCAGACCATTCTATGATTCTGTTTCCTTAGTTAAAGAAATAGACAGGTGCATGAACGGCGATATGAAGGGTTTTTAGGTTTTTCTTCTTGTCCTGGGCTGGGAAGGGGGATGGATGAATAACATAATGAGAATGGAAAGAAAAGGAATAGGCTTTAGGAGACCTGAATCTGTATCCCAGGTTCATTGCTATGTGATCTTTACCTTTATGTGTGTCTCCCTTACCCACCTGTAGAATGGAAATGCTCTTTTCCTGCCCTCACAGGGCTGCTGGAAAGGAAAACTTGATCAGATTTAGCCAGGCTCAGGCATGCTGGAAAAAAAAGCCTGTAAATACAGCGTGTAGATCCCCCCGTTGCTGCCTTGTTTGTTTTTTCCTCTATGCAAGCTTCCAGTTCCTGGAACCGAGGCGAGTTCCAGAGCTAGCATGGGTCTGTGCTGCTGGCAAAACAAAGCAGGTGCAAATTACGGTGGAAATGAAATAGCTGGTGCTTTGAGGCGGTGGAGTGCCCAGTTCACCTCAGGGTATATGTCTGCGTTCACAAAACATGGCTATCACACATACCCTGATTCATTAGATGTGTTATCCAGCAAACAAGAAGCCTAATCATGTTTTAGAGGGAACATTCTTATGATAAACTCTGCTTTAGTGAAACTCTGCGTATAGTGCATTTTCTCCTGCCCGTGTATATTACACGGTGAAGAAAAGCTACCCCGCTGCGTATCAGAAGGCTGTAATTTCATTTAGGGGTTCTATTGACATCATAAACTGCAAGAGCAGAGCTCAAGTGGCTATTTAAGTCATAGGAACTTCAGACTGAAATTACTGCCTGGCAGTAACCGGCCCTCCCCCCACGGGCCCCCACGTACATACTTCATGTTTTCGTCCCTATGCCTATAAATAATAAGTCTCTTCAGTGGCTTTGGAAGAGAGTGGTTCCAAAATACCAGCATTATCCACCACCCTCACCATCCGTGCGCCTTCCAGACAGGCAGGGGAAGGAGCGGGAGGCCCAAGCCCATGTGGGACCATGCGTGGAGATAGCGCTTTAAGGGCTCTGGCTGAGAGCAGCAAAAGGTGAATATGCCTGTGCTCTCTAGTGAGGCTGTTTGTTGCCATCATAGCTGACATACCTGACCTTTCCCACTCATAAGCTGTTGATATCCACCCTGGCCAATGTGAAGATGAATGCACTGTGCCATCTGCGAGCTGTAAGGCTGCAGCACGTCTCCTGTTTATACTGAGGCTCGCTAAATCGCTCCCTGCAGCCCCAGGACTGCCCCATAGCAGTGGTTGGCAGAGCAGGACAAGGGACAGGAGCAGGGAGAGGGTTCGGCGCTGCCACACATCCATGCATGGGCGAACAGAGCTGAACATCCCTGTGGGTAAGCCCTGATGCACCTGAGCAGGAAAAAAAAATCCCCCTTTTTTGTATTAACATTTAATAATGCACAGAGCAGCAGGCGCATTGACAGAAGTTCACACATTTCATCCATATGGGCTTGTTTCAAGAAAAGAGTGAAGTCAGGGAGCATTTGCTTTTTATCAGGAAAGCGAGGTTAACCATTCATTAGAGCTTGTCAAGAAACCTCAAATTTAAGGCACAGGAAGAGACTTTCAGTAGGACAATGGACAAGAATCATTAGTTTTGTGCGCCATAGATACCCAGTGTAGGCATTTTAATTTGGCTATCTGAAAACCAAAGCATCTCAAGTTCCCGTAAATGCTAATCTTTGTTTCCTGTATCCTTAATTTGCTATAGATAGTGGGAAAGAAGTGTTTTTTATTCTCAGTGATTCCGAGACCTTGGGGTGGGAGATAAGTGTTAAATTACCAGTGGGAATGGAATTAATATTTATTTATTTTGCCTGAAACCATTTTGTCCCTTCTTACATTTCATTTAACAGAATGGCGGCTCACCATGTAAGTTAGAAAAAGCACTCAGTGATATTATTAGTATTTCCATTCTTTTTAAAGGAAACTTTATTTTGCTCTTGGACCTAGCTTTTTCCTGGAAAATGAGTTAAATCATTGCCTCTCCTTCTTAAATGCCACCGTCCTGTGATTCCTGAGACCATGGTACGCCTTAAATGAAACAGCAGCTTTGAAATTAAATAAACAAGGTTTATATAGCTATTAGACATGGCAGTCTGCATAGCAGGGCAGACTTTTCTGCTCTGAAGGTAAGCTGTTCACACTTGCAGTTCATCTGCTTTGAGCAATAAATTACACTGTGTCTGGATCAGCAGTTATCCTAGAGAATATGCTTTCAGTATTCTCCATGAATCTGTGAGAGCAGCTTACACACACACACACACACACACACACACAGAGTATAAATGGGAGAAGTGATTTTTGAACTCTGTTGCTGGCTGTGAGGGCTAGGGATGTAGGAATCAGTAGCATCTCTTCTCCTTCTGCTTCTGTCCTAAAAAACTCTAGCCAGGTCTTTTTGTGCCATTCCTTACCCACTTCCATCTGCTTTATGGACTTCTGAACCTTGTTATGACTAAAGTTACTGTGCTGGCTGTGTGCATACTGCAAGTGAGAAAAAAAATGAAGTCCACAAACTGTGGATAACAGCAGATCCCACAACACAGTGAAATCAAAATAGGATGTTGTATGCCAAGACACAGAGTTCTCATGGTCCTTATCTCTGTATGGAATAACTGGAAGTGGTTACAGTTTCCTTCATTTAGCATAACTGAATGTATCGAGGGCTGAGTATCTTCAGTGAGATATTGACTGCCTGATGGCATGCATCCTAATTTCAGGACGTGATGTCCTGGCATGAAGATAGGGTAGCCTTTTGTCCCACCGAGTCTTGAGTGCTTGAAATCTAAAGCTATGATACTGTATTGGTGTCTGTCCAACAAAGATGTGTGTTCTACTTGTACCATGTGGAAAAATGAATAAAATATCTAAAGTTAAAAAACAATTCATAAACACCATATGCACATACATACTGCCTGCACAACTTCTCTTTGAAAATATTACAATGGGACACCCTTCCAGATTCTGGTTATAAAAGTCTGTAACGATTTCTTCTCGAGGTTTTTAGTCAAAAAATACTGCAACAGAGTCTGTTTTCTTTCAAATCAGCAAAACTATAGTAGAACAGGGAGTGTTCTTTAAAATGAAATATTGATCTGTCTGTCTACCAGACAGTGCTTCTAAAGCTACCGACCTCTTAACTTGTAGGTGCCAAAAACTAATTCACACTTGGGGATACTGAGGCAGAAACTGGTGAGATGACTAATATAACACCATGTCCTGATGGAGTCTGTCTGACTCCGAGTCCCCTGCCAAAGCTGCTTTGATTAACTTGCCAGAAGAGCTAGAGAAGCCTGCATTGTGAATGTGGCAGTGGAGGGCTCTGCAGGTCCCCAAGTCACGTTGTTGGGATGAAGCTTGCTGCTTGGGAGCCAGAGCCTCTTAGAGCAATGATAGCTGGGCCTTGATGAGAAAAGCGGCTGTTCCCAGTGTGAAGCACCAAACTTCTCGTGGCACGTATCTTCTAGGGGAGACATCTTCATTTCTGCTGAATGCCTGGTTCACAAAATAAAACCAAAACACAGAGAGGGGCTTGAGTGCTCTTTTGGTCCTGTTTCCTGTTTGCTACAGCAGTACCATCATTTGTTTTGCTGGCATAGTGCTGTCTTTGTAAAACTGGAGAGAAGCTGTGGCATTGGGTTAGAAATGAGATGGATGACATTGCTGCAGCAGGGAAAAGAGGAGAGAATATCTGAAGCGCTCTTTCTTCCCAACCCTGAGATCCTGCATCTGGGTTTAATATTAGATAGGATCACTGAGAATAATTGTGGTTGGCAATTTTTACTTTTTAATGACTTAAAATGACCTGTGATGTATTAGGCTCAGCAGTGTCGCTCCGTAGCGTGACTTCATTGTGAGACTTCCTGCCTCCACTAGAATGAGGGGTGCCAATGGTACCACTTCATCCATATTGCTGCTTTTAGCGTGTGGTACCCTGCCATGTAGGGAATGGTACAGCTGTTTTTACTTTACAAATATTAGTAATCTGTCTGATATTATATCAGTGGGACTTGCTGCTCCATAAAATTGACTGCTCTGTGGAGCAAAGACACAAGTACAAGGGCAAGCTGAGTCATTGGCTGTATTTGGATGTGTTTTCGCGTACTTTTGTGGGAAAAGACATATACTTGACAGGAGGAAGGCTAATTCTTCTCTGTCAGTCAGGGAAGGCAGAAGGTTTAGTGAGAAGAGATCAGATGGGCTTGAATGGATTTTGTAATTCCGAACGTATCTAGGAAATAGAGCTGAATGATGTATAGAGAACTCCTCTGTCAGTGTGGAAAATTAGAGATTTGAACAAGATGAGTTTAATACTGAAATGAAATGAGAAGAAGTTTATGATTAATAGGGTCTAAAAGAGACAGCATACTTATATATAATTTTGGAGGCTTAGGAAATGATCCCTTGGTAGATGTGGGTCTGAGGGCTTAAGGGGAGACGGGTGGCCCTATAGGGATCCCCAGCTGGCTTCTCTCTTTTCGGTGGAAGACCCAGAAGTTTTACGTAGCAGGTGTAAAATGGAAGAGGTAAACCTTCAATTTCAGAAATTCAGAGCATCTTTTAAGATATTTTACAAGGTCAAAAAGATAAAATAGGAACAAAGAATTTGTTGAGCTGGAGCAGGCTTTTTGTTCATCTCATCTTTAGTCTTGCTTCTGAAGCAACAGCCATCAGTTGTTTCAAGACATTCCTTCTCTGGATACGGCATCCACCCAACTGAGCAATACCAAATGCTGGACATGGGGGCCAGGTTTTCTGACCCCTCCGATGAGCAGTCTGCATCCTGAAACATCAATTTGTTACATTTAACTCATAAATGGCAAAATATGCAGATAGAGGAAATTTGCCTCGTCTTACATGGCTACAGATGCAGCTCATAATCATTAAAATTACTCATTGGCCTGTGAGGAAAACAAAGTAAATTATTTTTGTAGAAATAACAGAAAAGGGTAAGATTCACAGCTCACTTGTTATCTTTATTCTAGGCAAATAATTATCTGTTTATTACATTCTAAGGAACTTCAGAAATTTGGGTTGTATTCTCCCCCCAGGACATGGGAAGGTTCTATATATTTTGCCTTGAGCACTCCTATTTTGAAATTTTCCTTCAGAGTGAGAATTATTTCTCCTTTGAACACCTTTATATTTTTTCCCTCTGTAAGAGAAAAGCCGTGTTCCCATATCAATGTTTTCTGACTTACAATTATCCATGTAAAGTCAGCAAACACAGAATAATTACTTCTAATGCGGAATTTGCAATAAGCAAGTTTTATTAGAAATGGGAAAAGTGCAACTCTGGTCTTTGCCTGCCTCTCTCCAGAGTCCCATCCTAGTGCACTTTCCTTTAGGTGGCACTCCCACATTAACTTGTGTATGACCCCAACAGCTGTTTGTGATCTGTCATCTGTGTCTTGAAATATGGAGAGACTTAGAAATTATATAAATGGTGGTGTCCACGTCCTCTCTTCATTAAAAGTTGAAAATTGCTGTTCAAATATTTCATAATCAAAAATTAATCCCAGTCTACCTGTTCCAAATCATATATTACGCCCTCTGGGAATGAATCCCAAATCCCTGTTACAATTTGGATGCTCTTTCCTCTGGGTATTGATTACAAAATCTGGTTATTGTTCACATACTTTGTCATAGGGGGAATTAATCTCAAGTTCCCATCTACTGTTCTGGGACTGAAAGCTATCTATAATTAAGATTTTTCTATTAAATGGATATTGACGGTGAGCTTTTCCACCTACATTTTTAGGGTTATCTTCTGGATGGGAAACTCTCAGCTCATGGGAAGACTCTTCATGATGAGTATTCTGATCACCAGGTTTCAGGCCACTGTGAGTGCAGGCATTTTGCAAGAGCCAGTGGAATAGCTGGGGTGTTCTTTGATGTTGGATAAGAAGACACTCACGTTTTCACAAAGACTCAGCAAAGTGAAGCAAATAGGATGTCTGAATAAAACCAGAAGCATTGCATCAGAAATGTAGTGGAAGATGTGAATGTGCAGTTTAGCAATCATGAAGCGCCCTACAGTTGCAGACCAGTTGCCACGTGAAATCGTAATGTAGAAGGGAGGAATAATTTGTTCTTTTTGTCATTGGGTAGAATAAGAATGAAAATACTTATCCTTGTGAGAGGTAACAGCATAAAACCACCAGAGAGATCACATATTTTTGATCTGTGTTCTGTCTGATTGGTTTCAGCAACTTTGACTACAAAAACAACTGCTATTATTTCCACGTAGATACAGTCACTTTCTATATAACGATACAAAGCATAGAGAATAGAAGTCTTCAGTTCCATAGTTATGTCTGCCCCTATTTCTTCATGGGTGGAAAACTGGATCAGGACAGCCCTGCATTTTGGAGAAGCTGGAATCCGAACCTAGGTTTTCGTGCTTCAGACCCACCGCTGCTGCAAATAGACATGGTGTTTCCAGTGGCAACAGTTGGCTCGCACATTCTTTAACACTTCAGAAGAGATCCCTGTTTCCTTTTTTTAACCCTCTTCTTTAGCAGTGGGCAGCCCTGCAACCTTTTGATCATACCGACTTTGTACGTTACATGACTGAACTCAGCTATGCCAAACATCCTTTTAGAAAGTTTGACATTTGTGCCATTTGAAAAAAAGAGAGGGAGAGAGAAGGAGAGAGGGGGAAGAATGAATCCTGGCAGCTTCCTCCTGCCCTTTTGATTAAGAGTGCAGTAAGTCAGCAGAAGAGGTGGGACTTTTAACAAGCAGGGGGTTGCACAACCCAGTTGTGGTCTCTGATGTATGCACACACATGCACGTTGAGGAAAGGAAATTAAAATACGGGAGGTAGGCAACAGTAATCAGACACGAGTGCAAGAAATTAATTAATTGATGGAGGGTATATGGTAACAGTCAAAGTGACTAGATGAGACAAAGGAGATGGCCTCTGATAGTGTCCTAACCCAGCTGAGGGAGAGCTAGCAAGGTCCATTTCAGACCTTACTTTAATTCTGTAACACCTTTACTCCTATTCATTCCCTTACAATTGCTATTCTGTGTGTCCCATTCTGTTCTATTCTGTGCTAAATTTCATGTAACCATTAGTACTTCCAGTTCTTCCAAATTTTTGCCCACCTCTGTTATCCCAGTCTTGGAGATGGTACAGAGTTTATGAAACTGGGATGGCTGCTGTAACATTGGCATGCAAAGAGAACAGGGACAAGACTTAGTTATTCAAGTACTTACTAAAGGAGACAGAGAGAAGGCTATTGTGTAACTTTAGACGAGTCATAAGACTTTGTTGTGTCTTCTAACTCAGTCCCTTCATTTAGTCAAAATGCCAAAGGCTCATTGGAAAAAAAGTGTCCTAGCCTTGCAGTGTTAGAAAATTGCCCAGCTTGTTCCTTTCCTAACGTGCTCACATGGAGTGTCGCTGTGCTTTACAAGTTTTAGCTTCCTTTTTCTGTTCCTAAAGAAAAGAGACCAATCTCCCAAGAAAGTTTTGTTACTGGTGGCTGCCATGTGAGGAGGTGGTCATGGAGAAGACAGTGTTTGCATTGCCCAGGATACACACCACACGCCTGGGGAGACATGTGTCAGGTAGGCTCTGAGACAAGCCTGCCGTGTCCTAACATGTACCTAGGACATGAAGGGACCTAAAGGCACATCATCACGTCGGTATTGCAGAGAGTCTGGGTAATCAGTGCTTGTGAGGAGCAGCTTCGTAGCTTGGGCACATGGGCCTCTTTGTGTGCATCAGGGATCATCCCACCCAGTGCTCTGCCTCAGGCTTTAGACTGAAGCCAATCTCTACTGAGATACAGGAGAAGGTTTTTGTAGAAGGGGAATACTGAGGAGGTTCACATCTTTTTTCAGTATAGCCTTTGCTGAAGATGTGGTACTGGACTGAATGATGCTCTGGGTTAGTGTTTTGTGATAGCTCCTCATTTACTGTTTTTTAAAAGAGAGAGGGGAAGAAAGGAGAAAGGAAAAGGGGGGTGTGAGGAGAAATAGCAAGCCAGAAGGGCCAGTAACGTTAGGGTCTTTAAAAGTCCTAAGGAAAAAGTACAGAGTATTTTAAATAAGTTTGCAATGATGTGTAAAATAGTTCCCTGTGTGAAAATCTATATTGATTTTTTTTTCTCTGTTTGTATAGAGATTGTTCTCAGAATAGAAAGGCTTTGACATTTTGCCTTCTCATGTACTTAATCAGTCATTTGTGTCATCCACTTCTACACGCATGTGTGCTCTCTCTTCTGTCTGGCTGTCAGCAGAGGATGGCTACTTGCTACTTCATTCAGATCGTTTGTAGAGCTACGGGTAATTGCAGACCCTGCTGCAGTTCTGGTGGTCAAGGGATGTGTGGTGGTAAGGAAGTCATGCTTTGGGTGGTGGCAAGGATGGCTAGCCATTCCTTCCCGTCTTGTCACTACATGCCCTTGTAAAAGGTCCTTCTTTTGACTTCTGGTAGGCCCTTTTTAGGCACCAGAAGCTGCTTTCAGGTCTCCCTGGAGCCTTTTCCAGGCTGAACAACCTGAAGTCTCTCAGCCAGTCTTCATAGGAGAGTTGTTCCAGTCCTCTGATCATCTTCATGGCCCTTCTCCATGCACGTTCATGCTCGCCCTGCTCAGTGTCATTGTATTGAAGAGAAATCTGGCAGGACAGCCTGCAGAAGGTGAAGGCAGTTGAGCCTTGTGGGAATCAGCGCTTGTGCCTCTGGGAATGGGGGAGCAAATGGCTGATGGAGCCCCGCTTCCAAGTGGCTGTGTGCAGGAGGGCTCACCAGAGCTGTATTTTTAACACATTTGGGTATAAATGGCCCATTTTTACCTCTGCATACATCATCTACATCATCCCTTCACTTCCTTCCTCTTTAAATGATGTCTTATGCATAGATTTGTCATTTGCACTCCAAATGCATTTTGCATTATTACATTTTAATGATATTTGAAGTTCTTGCATACATATTTGAGTTCACTGATATAAATGAAAAAAAGAGAAATAATCAGCATACTTGGTTTATCTGATGGCATAAAAATGTTATAACTTTGGCAATTCTTGGATAAGATCAAGCACAACATCAAATACTAAGACAGGGTCCAAGTACAGCTGTCTATCTTAATAGCTCTAAAGTTAGGGTCGTTCAGAGTCAACAGCTGAACTTTGTAGTTTGGCCCCCTTTGTACCTTAGATTAAAAACCATTTAACCAAGTCCACCCCTTAAGCTTTGTAACTCCTGGGTTTGGTTAAAATGAAACTGGATCTGAGTGGTCCTTGACGCTCATTGTTTTTTGTATAAATGAATCTCTCATGCATTGGCTTTGTTTGAGGATGCTCTGCATGATCTAGAGGGTCTGACCTCCTCCACCCTGTATCTCCTGCTGATTTAAGATCGGTTATAATCTATTTGGAATCTTGAGGCTCGAGGGCAGAATTTCGTGTAGGGATAAAAGATGCTTTCATGTTGGTGCCGTGGGATATATTTTTATATATTTTTTTTTTTTTTTAATTCTTTCTCTCATTCTCCATTTCATGAAAATTCATTAATCTGTGACATTTAAAGACTCTGTCTGAGAGGTGTCTGGAGCAGCGGCCGGCTGCATACATCAATAGTTTCTCAGAGTCTGGCACTCTGTCAATATTTGGGGGCCTCAGTAACAGCACTTAAATGCACTGCCTGCCAGCCGTCACGCTCTTAGCATGTCTGTAAGAATCTGAATGAGCGGATATTAGCACGTCAAGTCCTTTCACAACTGGCAACACTTTAGAGACAAACCGCTTGGTAGGTATCTCTCCTCTTCCCTCCCCTCCTGTTTTCTGGCATGTCTTCTTTGTTTATCTGATGTGATTTATGTATTTACACACAAATATGCATCCTGCGAGGCGGCATCATAAATCCTGAGGCTAGAGGTGGTATTATGGCATAATCTATATAACAATGGAAATGGGCTGAAGCTGGATTTGGACCCAGAACCACATTAAGCTTGGGTTGACTTCTGGGCCAGTTGAGTCAGGAACAGAGTTTTGTTTGGATTTCACAGTGCCAAAATCTTTAGAGTTTAGTTCCAAATAATGAGAATCTTGGACAAAAAATTTACAGGAAGTGCTACTGTGGCAGTATTTCAACCAGCTCCAAACCAGAAGTGGAAAACAAGCCATTTCAAGACTTGGGCTGTATTCAAATCAAAACTATTAGAGCAGGTTCAGAATCCAGACCTTCTGTTCCTTTTATAATCCTATCCCACTGCATAAATTGGATTCCCATATGAATATTACTCTAGATTACCCGTGAAACCTCCTTTTTAAGTGGGAAAAATAAAACCACCAGAGAAGCAAAAGACAACTTTTTCTTCTTTCCACTGGTGGAATAGGAAGTACAGTAAAAGAAATTTGAATTCACAGACATTTATTGCTCTGTGTGTGTCCCTTTTATTTTGCTGAAAGGTTATGGCCAGGGAGCAATCAGTGTCTTTTATCATGCAGTCATGTTTATTTACTTCTACTTGTTGTGCTTCACCTTTTGCTTATTATGTTGCTGGATCTAGGGCTCTGAAACCAGGTTGTCTAGAGAAGTGAATGGCCACAGTGTCTGGAAGTTTAGATTGGCTTTTTAGAGTTGAATTGTGGGCAGAAAGGAGGCCATGAAACTCCATCTGAATGTTTTCATTTCTAAGTCTCTTTAGAATATTCTTTTTTTCATCCTATTTCATGCTGTGTGTACCAAAAGGAGATGAAGGGATGGATGCAGAGTGAGCCCTCCATTAGGAACGTTTTCCTGACTGCGTTTTGGGAACAAATTCTTTGTAAGAATAAATCTGAACTTGGAAGCTCTCTGAAACCACTTCCTTATCATTCCTACTTCACAAGTCCAGTAGCGCCAGCCAGTGCCCCTCAGCTGTGACCTCCAGCACATCCTTCAGTGCTAGCTTGAGTCAACAACTTCTCAATCATTTTCCAGCAATGCCCAGAAACATTTTTTTGTCTTCCCCAATAAATTTCCAACCTTCCCCTGGTGACACCTGCAAAACTTTGGCGTGATAACAAAACAGACAACATCATTCCGGTAGAGCTACCTTGCAAGAGCAAGTCAGCAACAAAAATAGCTAACAACCCCTGCTCAGTCATTTCTTTTTGCTCTTTTTTGCCCTTTCTTATCTGCTGCGTTTATCTCGATTTTCCCTTACTCCAACTACAGCTGCGTCTGATCTCCATTTTCCTGTTTGTGTCCCCAGAGCACCTGCAGTTACGCAGTATTTTGTCACCTGTTGGGGAAAAATAAAGAAAGAAAAAGCCTGTGAAAGTTTACAAATGTCTCCACAGAGGCAGTGAGTAACAAGGGGTGCATTTATCCCTGCTTCAGACCCAGCGGCAAAGGGAAAACAAACAAGCTCAAGGCTTCTGTGAATATTGGAGGTGCATCTGGCTAGATGGCAGCAATGGCCAATAAGTACAGACAATCAACAGGGAGGAGGATTTACTTTTAGTTATAATGATTGCTCCTCTAGCATGGGGTGGGGGCACTCGTGTGGAGGGGAATGGCCAACTGCAAATGCTGTCCTTGGACAGGGGAGGATTGGCAGCGTCCAGCATGGTCTGCGCACCTCTGGCAGTGCCCTTGATGGAGGCTGGGGCGAGGGGCTGGGAAATGGTGTTGGTGTCTCCTGGAGCTGAGGAGCAGCCCCAAGGATGGAGAAAAGTAGCATGGGATAGGATTCCAGGTTACCTGGGGCACCCAGGATCAGGCGCATACAGTAGTTCCTACTGTATCACCCCACATGCTCGACAGTTGCTCTTTCTGAGTCTGTACTTTGTGCTGCCTTTTACGGTCTCAGCAAAATAACACACGTAACCCACGCACCTTTTTTACCCAGGGAGTACATCTCAAGACATAATGGGGCACATTTGCAACTCTGTCCCCAGTGTTTTAAAAACGTGACTGACTTTACTGTCAGTGACAGCCGTGTGTGCTCTGAGAAACCTTCCCACCCCCGAGTGCTGTGCATTGAAGTTGAAGACTTTGCAGTGTTGCACTAATTTCTATTTCTGTGTTGTTTGTTTTCTAATGAGCTCTGAAGTTGTCTTTTGATTAAGCAAGGTGTGAGATGCAAGGGGTCTCCGAAACAGAGGCAGGCAGACCTCTTCCCTTCAGCCTCACAGGCTGTTTCCACCCCTGTGCAGACACTGAACTTGCATTTCCCATTCGTACTGGTGACAACTGTGTGCCTAAAGCCCTGCACAGAGGATCTGCAGGTTGCCTGTGAGGCTTTCCATTAAACAGCTCTTTCAATCCAGCTACCTTGCCTTCCCTGGAGGGATGAGAGGATTTGTCCCCAAATAATGGGGCTACCACAGTGCTGAGGCGATCCTGGGTTTCAGTTTTCATTCAGCACATGTCCCCCTTGGTCCCTGGTAGCTGTAAACGAGATGCTTTCTTTTGAGCGTTGAAATTGATGAAGCAGGAAGAATCTAGACTTGTCGTCCGTTCATATTTTACCTTTATTAATAAGTAATTAATTAAAAAAGGAGCTGACGTTCCCATGATGGGCCGCTAAATACATGCAAGTGAAAGTATTGGCATTAAAAAGAGATTTGACTGCAGTTGAGCAGTTATTTATATTATAGTAAATCATATAGGCCCCAGTTGAGATGAGCAATCTATTGCGTTAGGCACAGTACAGACACACTGTAGGAGCTGCCTCTAACACTGACGAGCTCAGAGACGGCAGAGACAAAGTGTGGACAGAGAGACAGCCATAAAGAAACGAAATAACTCACCTTGGACACAAAGACAGGGGCTGAACCAAGAAAAGAATGTGGATCCCCTGCTTCCCTGGGTCGGTTGACTCACAGTTCAGCCCTTAGCTTTAGATCTGAGTACAACTGTTAAATGTTTTATTTGCTGAAAACTGCTTGCCTCAGATACGAGTTAGCCAAGACTATGCAAAAAAATAAACTGAGAACAAATTGAAAGAAGTGTTTTGGAAATCCGAAAGGTTTTGTTTTGATATTTCTAAAACAAGGTTTCTGTTTTTGTTTTGAAACTAAGTCAATTTTAATTGAAATGTATTGAACACAAACAAAAAGCAAGCCCATTTTGGTAAACACCTAGGTAGTTCTTGTTTTGAGCTTGGTTCTTTTCCTTTCTGTGTTCTCAGTTTGGTCAGCTAGCCAAATAAATCAGTAAATTGCACAATTGTAATTCTAATTAGAATGTTGGGCCCTGAGAACTTAGGCTGTATATTTCAATACAGTACATATTTATAATAGCAAATACCCTGCCTAGTACTCCATATGTAATAATAGCAAGCAGTGCAGTTCACTGTGGACCTGAGGGCACTGGGGAAGACCCAGTGCCTTTTAGCTCTCAACATTTTTATTTTCAGTTGTGGTAGTATTTTGGAGGGTGTTGCTTACACGATAAAATTTGCATTTATTTGAGAACTCACAAATGGGATTCACTGCAAAGCTATCATTAAAGGGAAATAAAGCAGGAGAAGGAGCAAAGACACATTCTTAGCAAACTCTTGACATGTAGACACCTTCAGAGATCCTTGTCGCCACAGGAAAATGCCGTCTTCTCACTCTACCGCCCCAAACCCTCCCCAAAATCCTGAAAAACAGCATATATGTAAATAGGCTTTTCATAAAGTGATGCAACTCAAATGCTGTTTGGCTATTTTCGTTGTCTGTTTCCAGTGTTTCTACCTCACAGACAGTTTAAAGATTTCTGTGTGATCATTCCTATCTTGACGCAGTTTCTTCTCATTCCAGTTCAAAACCACAGTGCCCATTTACTGGCACTGTGAACAACTTTCAAGGGGGGCTACTCTGGCATCAGGTGTTCCTGGTGTGCTTCTTACTTGTGTAGGTGTTGCCACTCTTTGTAAGTAGCTTATAGGAATTGAAGGAGTCATTTGAAGTTTGCTTGTATGTTACTCTTCCTCTTCTTGTTTTAACTGATATTAAGTGTTTTTCTCCATTTACATACATACATGAGAAATAAACCCATGCTGTTATTCAATTTTGTATAACCTTGTTAGAGAAGCACTTACAGGACAGGGTGAGAAGTGTTCTTCCCAGCAGGGTCAGTGTGGTATTCATTCTGCTCATTTCTTGCTGAAGAGCCCCATAGCCTGAGTTCTGATACCCAGATCTCTATGAACCCAACTAGTTTGGTGAGTTAGTGGTGATGAAAGATGCCCTTGATCCTTTGCCTTAGGATCACTAAGCCTTGCCTGCTAAGTCCTTGAGGATTAAGGATAGGCTTTCTAGTGAAGAGCTTTCCAGTGTTCACTTCCTTGGCTGAAGAATAGTAACTGTAGAAAGTGCTGATGCCAGTCTTGATCTGATAGTCTAGCTGCAGAATGACAACCAAATAGGGAAACATGGATAAAATATAAGAAACGAGAGTTTACCAAACCGTCTTGACTCCTCGCAGGTACTCTTTGATGAGGTTGGCTTTGTGGACATTTTAGAAATGTCTTTTGGCATCTGTGAATGGCCTGGTGTCACTTTGTCTTTACCTGCAGAGGTCTGGGGCATTGCTGGACAAAGTGAGGGCCTGCTTCAAGCTGCCAGATTTCTTCCTCTCTTCCATTACCTCACAGCTACCCTGTTTTATACTATTGATGGTGGGTGTCATGGGATTCAAGATAAGTGGAAATATGGTAGGAAAAAGGTAGATAAGATGGGTGGGACTGGAGTCTTGACTAGGGCAGCTGAGAGTATTCTGTAGCATATGGAAGGATGGAGAAGCACCTTTACGGAGTACATATGCTGCCTTCATTAGTCTGCATTTGTTCAGGGTTTCTGCTGTTACATTTTGGCAGTCCTAGAACTCAACCCTAATGCTCAGAATATTCCCATGAGATGATGTGGAGCCCATGAGACTTGCAGCCCCAGCAAGAGCACAGAAGCACAGGTCCTCCTACTGTTGCTGCCAATGCCCTGGCATAAAAAATCCTGGAGAAGTGAAATTTTTACCTCCGATGGTTGCTGTTTCCTTTGTGGGCTGACTGCTCCTGTACCAAGCAAAGGTTTGTCTAGACCAGAGCTCAGGGTTACTGATTATCCTCATAATCCATTTCCTTTTGCCAAGAGCAGTGGCTTATGTGGGTAAGTCAGAAGGGAGTGCTCACATCACGGGTAGCCTCTTTTCTATGATCTTCATTAAGCTTTGGACGATTAGCTCAAGATGCATGATTATTTTGTTTGTTTGAACAGCAAGACAAGCTGAGTCTCCTCTGAGTGTTTCTTTCAAGCAAACCAGCATGACTGAAAACTGGGAGCTTGCCAGAAAGCGTTACGTGAAATAGTAGTGGCAGGTTCATTTTAAGTGTGGGTGGAGAGAGAGCTGTACCCTCTATTTTACTACTTCAAACATGCAGTGTCCATATGCCATAGTTGAGCTGGTTTATGGATGGAGTATGAAGGCTACTACTTGATCTACTTTGTGCAAACACTGCAAGCACTGTAGATATATAGTCTTACGAATATGAGTATCAGCTGTTGTTGCAGTCCAGATACACAGCATCAATATTCAGTATGCTATAGACAGTCCTATTTCTCTCCTTTAGTGTTAGTACATGGAGCCAAATTCTAAAAGGGGGTGTTGGGTGGGTCACATGATTAAATTAATACCATTAATTATTTAGAAACAATCAAAGGAAATACAAGACATCTGGCTTTAAGCCCAAACAACTCACGGCACTGCTGTTGCCTTGTAACCTCTTCAGCTCTTAGTCCAGTCATCTTTCTTCTTTCATTACAAGCACAGGAGATGCCCCCTCCCGCCCTTCTTTCCTGCCTTATTTCTGGCAGCTTGGAACACAGATCACAAGACTGGACTGTAGAGTTGTCTAATTTTGTGTGTATAAACTCTGACTAGTTCTGAGATGAAAAGGCATCTTCCCCCACATCCCCATGGTATACAATAGTGTTTGATTAGCAGTGCGTTGCAGCCATAGGTTGTGCTTTTCTCTTCATCTCTGTATTGGGAGCTAGCTGCTGTAGGAGGGGAAAACACTGTTGTTACTGCAGTGCTGAAAGTCAGTAAACACATGTTAAGGTAGGCTGCATGCAACATACTGTGAGAGACGGTTCCTGCTCTGAAGAGTGGACAGTCTATGGAAGCAGAAAGGCTGGAGGAGAAATAGCATCACGGAGAACAGAAGCACTTTGCCCACGATTGTGCAAGAGAACTGTGGCAGACCAAGTCCACTGACCATGGCATTCACCTTCCCCTCACTGAAGCCAGTGGTCCTATCCTTTGTAGCCATGGCCAGGCATTTTCCATTGGGATGGTTTTCCAGTGGAAACTCTTTTTCTTGGAGAAAAAAAAAAAAATCCTTGGGAATAACTGTTTTACCCAAGGAAAGTAAAACCAAGTATTTCCCAACTGCAGGTTCTGGAAGGCTCTCTTTTTGTTTTTCTTCTTTTTCTCCTTTTTCTGGCTTGTTGACGAAAAAATTCCATTTTGGTTATCTGAGAGATGAACTTTTGTGGAAACGCCTTCTCATGAGGAAAAAAGATCCATTTGCCTGTTTTTTTTGTTCCAACTCAGTATTAGAACATTTTGGGACCACTTTCCCCCCAAGTAATTATATCTTCATGGTAAAGTAGTTCCATTTTCTCTTCAGATCAGTCTTTATTAGTATAGATGATTTAATACAATCTAATCTTGTCTTCTGTAGGTAAATTAGTATATACAACTTCCTGAAATAGTTTTATAGTTACTGGGGCAAAACAGAGTTTCTCGATGATCGTTAGAACTCCACTTTCTGTCCACTAGTGAATGTGGACCCATTTTGATTACTAGCAGATGTATTGAGGTCATTCTTAACAGGGAAAGTTCAGGTTAGACATAAGGAAGAAGTTCTTTACTGTGAGGGTGGTGAGGCATTGGAACAGGTTACCCAAAGAAATGGTAAATGCTCCATCCCTGGCAGTGTTCAAGGCCAGGCTGGACAGAGACTTGACGACATGGTCTAGTGGGAGGCGTCTCTGCCCATGGCAAGGGGGTTGGAACTAGATGACCTTAAGGTCCTCTCCTACCCTAACTATTCGATGATTCTATGATTCTCATTATGTCTGCATCTGCAGACAGGCACTGACTTTCATTTTCTTACTTTAATCCAAAAAGCGTAGTTTCAATGGCTGTTGTCTTAATGGTTGTTGAGAGTTGCTTTTAAAAACACTGATTTTATGAAAAGACATTGAGATTTCTGTCACAGTAAGGATCTCTAGACAGCCTTTACCTACCCTTGACTACTATTTTGAAGGCGCACATCCCCAATTATCTGTGAAAAAGTAGCAAAATATGTTTCCTTGATTCTGAAAAGCTTACTTTAGACTACTGCTCTGTATTACTTGTAGTATTCCATAGCCTACACTTGTCCTCAGAGAATGATGGCATCAGTTGAACATATTGGGTGTGATTTTTCAAAGTATGCAGTTATCCACATTTGGTTCCCACTGCATTCAGTGTGTGTTAACACTACCTTCAACAAAGGCAGAGTTAGGCCCATGCAGAAGGCTTTAAAAACAAAAAAACAAAACCCACCTCTTGCACCCTGGGCTATTTGCAGGCAAGAACATATGTTCTAAGTGCTTCTGCTGCTTTGCAGGGTGTTGAAGGGGCTTAGTCTGCTCTCTGAGTAATGGTGTAGTTCATTTTAATGCTATGATAGGTTTGATTCTTTAGTGTTGTCCTTTTAAGTTTGTCGTATGTTTTGAAAGTATTGTATCTCTTGGAGCTAAATTGAAACAAAAATTCTCTGTATCCAGTGAAGTAAGAAAAAAAATACCTCTTAGAGTAAGCCGTTCAAGGTTTTGTTTGTTTCCTAATGCTAAAGCCAGTACTTTTTATTTTGTTGCCCTTCAGATGTAGTCATTATGTGCACATTGTTGTTTATGTAAAACTTACATTTTTCCTTTTCTTTTTCTTCTCTCCCTTTACTTTGCTCTTTCCTAACATCTACATCTCGTGTTGATGGCAAAAGCAGCAGTGGTTGGCAGTTTTCCTCAACTTTGCAAGAGAGAGAGGGATTCAGTTGGAATGAAACCTTGCTCTCTGTACAGCCTGCTTGAGATGCAGCATTGAAAGGTATCGTCTCATTTTCTGTCTTGAAACCAAAGATGAAAACCACAAACAGGTACAAATCTCAGTGCCAAACCACCTGTTGGTTTGCAGCCGAGAAGCCCTTGGCAATACTTTTCTCACTGTATCCAGCTGGAGTGGTTGCATGGGTGATACCCGCAGTATCTGTCTGTACCTGCGAGTTTGGTAAAGAGGCTAATTCATTTGAGGAGATTTGGATTGAAATCTGGGTAAATAAGCAGGGCAAAGAATTTTCTGATCTTAGTCTTGCTTTTTGCCTGGAATAGCATACGTCACTCATATAACTTGTTTCAGCATTGAAAATACCAATCCTGAAGTCACACTTTATAGGGCAAAATGTGATTTGTTGAAACAGCCGTGTGGAGAATCCAGATCTTCAGTAGTGTAAAATCCTGGAGGTCAGAATTGAGGTGGGTGAATGAAACTGGGAAGACAGAAGTTGTGAAATGCCCTGCTAGGAGCATCAATACTTCATCTTTTGAGAGTATTATAATTCAGAAAATCACTTGAAATCAAGTTAAAATGCGATCCTTGGACTGCTACGCATATGCTCCCTGTGACATGTGCCTTACAGAAACAGCCACTGTGTGCTAATATGACATTAAGATTTTGGACTCCACCCACAAAAATTAATAACATTCTTGAAATAAGAGTGATGTAGGATGCTGACACATTTAAGTCCATATGTTCTTGGACATGTGTCCTCCAGTGCATGAGAGAACTAGAAATCCCAGATACTCTTTATTTTTCTTGTTTCTTGTAAAGCCATGCTGCGAAAGTACATGATGGCAGGCTGGCAGGCTTAGGCCTGTGGATAGCTGTACACTAGAGACATATTTTACATTTTTACATGCTCTTTTCTTATCTGTTGGTGGTACAAGTTGACTTCCATGGATTTGCATAATTTAGAACAGATTTGTGCCGCACTATTTATATTTGCTTCATGTTTGTGAAACAATTATTTCCTGTGGCTCTGTAGCATTGTCCAGTGTTGCACAATGCTTTCAGATGTATATATGATGGGATGAAGCATGAAATGTGTTTTGAAACAACACGACAAGGAACAGTAAAAGCTGCATCGTAACTGAGCTATGGTTGGCTGTCTATATAGTGTCCAATTAATGTGGTTACTGCACTCCCAAGCCTTTCCAAGGCTAAGACATGCTGTGGTCTGGTAAAAGACATATTTTTTCCCCCGAATTTTCTAAAGATTTCTGTTACAGATGCTACAATGACATGAGGACACTGTAATCTGTATCTTTAGTAGCAGTAACAATGAAGGGTGTGAAGTATATCCCCAAAATCTGAAGGTGTGAATTCTAACCCATCAGCGAGCTGTGTGTGAGAATTCTATACAGTAAAACCTAATTCTGTGCTGAAGAGGAACACTGAACTCCCAGCATAAAATAAAAGATGTTCTGTTCTCTGCTGCTCTATCTTGAGCCAAACTTGGTATCTAAAAGCCAAGTGAGGTTCTTTCATCACCAGTCATAAAGATGCTGTAAGTCAGATTGTCCCCTCAGGGTATATTTTGACAATGTAGTAAATTGAGCTTTGGGAACTTTCTACCAGATCGAGAACTCTGTCACCTCAAAATGCAAAGCACGGATCCATTATAAATTCATTCTTCTCATGCAGTTTTTAAAATATATTTTTATGTGTTGACTTTTACCAGCAAGCTCCATGCTTTATCTGATATCTTTTGTTCCCCACTGCTAACATTAACTCATGCAAGGGCTGGCAGAAATGTGATCTCATGCCCTCACATGATCCAGATGAAATTTGTTCTGCGGAGTTATCCATTAGTGCAGTCTGTTAATGTCGTTAATGATCAAGCAGCATCAGCTCAGTTACTCCCCTTCGTTTCATTTTCTTCCTATTCTGCCTTTAGTACTCAAGTGTACACTGGAAGGTGGCAAAGGCATCAGGAAAAGCAAAATTTGATCTGTGCTCTGAATAGGATCAGAAAATGTGTCGGATTTTGTACATGTGTATTGACACTTCCAATTCGGTGAGCTGTGTTGAGAAGAGTGAAGAAACCCATGTCTTGTTTCTTGCACAAAATGAAGCCAGAGTGGCACAGGAAAAGTATATGGGCAAATTCCTTTTCTCTTAAACTGTAGAAAAGCTGGTGAACAGGCAAAGCTTCAGAGTTGTGATTTGAGGATGAGTTTGGCCGATATTAAAATTTGTCTAAAATCCGTATTGTTTTCTTCTGCCCTCCTCCCCTTTGCTTTTCTGTGTTGTGCGATGAATTGTATCATGCCCAGATTTTGCAATTGTAGCTTTGTGCTTAAAAGCCACATTGACACAATTGAAAGCCTTGCTAAATTATATTCCAGAATTTTTCCAGGGTGTTCGTAGTTATGAAAGCTGCTTGCAAAATTGTCAGTTTCAGAAGTGTTGTGTACTTGAACCAATGTGATTTCCTTGCTCATGGAGGGGCCAAGATAGTTCTCAATCTGATGACTGAGGAGGAAGGACCTTACCATGAGATTATTGATACTGCTGTGTTTAAAACTGTTTGCTGAAGTTTTGAGAAGTTCTCAAATTGTTTTCCTGCTCTCTCTCTGACCTAATTAATTTTATGGGATATCCCCAGGGACATAATTTATATGGCAAATGAATTAGATTAAAAGTTGCTGTCATGATGTGAAATCCCTTGCTTATGATAAATTTAATGTGTTTCTGTATTCTTTCCCTCTATAAATAGAGAACTATGAGTGATAGGTTATTTTCTTTATTTTTCAGAAAATTTGGGGTGCATAATGTCTTACTGTCAGTATTAAAAATACTAAAAAATATAAACCCCCCACATTAGTATAATTCAGCTGTGGTTAGCAAAGAGCTTCTGTAGTGGCGCTAGCTGAGGGTTAGGGTTCTTTCCTTTGAATTTTCTTCTTTAAAAACAGATTTATGTAGAAAAGGATCAGATAATAACTACTATACAAGTCTACTCATCAGTTCTCAGCTTACTGTAAAATACAAACATTTGCCCTCAAGAAGGGAGTTTTAGGGAGGAGAAGGAGATACAGTTTTCATTGCTGCGTTAAGGACAGTCCCACCTGCAGTGTTGGTGTTAGTGAAGCTCTTTAACCTTTTGAAGCCCACGGATCTTTGTGCTTTTCATGAACCCTTTTCTTTTATATCTACACAACCTACTGACTTCAGGAAGATAATGCACACATTAAAGCGTTTACCGTGGGCTTCCAAGGTTGCATGTGCTTTTCTGAAAGATTAGAGACATAAGGGGTAATTTCTGCTCCTGGTAAAAGCAGCAGGCATTTTACTAACAACAAGAGCAGGAGCAAGTTTGCTGTAATTTGGGACCAAAATACAAGTTTGGAATTTATTTGGATTTAAAAATTTTCCAGTAGCATTGCAGCTGGGTGGCTTATTCCTGAGGCTGGATAGTGACACTGAGTTTCCCTTTCCCTAGAGAATGAAATGCAGAAAATAGCTTACATGGGGATAAACCGGTACAGTATGTCTTTAACAACTTTTGTTTTGATTAGATGGAATAATCCAAGGAAAGGGAACTTCTTTTGTAAAAACATACATAGCAAAAACATCCCAGCATTAGTTCAGCAAATATCCAAGCCGGTGCTTAAAGTTAAGCTTGCGCTCCAGCACTGACGTGGAGCGCCTTTTGACCCAACAGCCGTGGCCAGGTCCCAGCGGCTCACCCCCACCCTGAGCAGGATTTGGGGAGGATCTTTTGTTAACTGGGAGGAACTGCCAAGCTGGTGAATTTGCCTGAGGGGATGATAGGAGGGGAAGGGTGTTGTGCAGGGAACTTATTTGGAAACACTGGATGCACTTTTTTTAGTTTTCTATTTCCATCCTGTGTTCCCGGCTTTTGTAAAGGACTCCTAAGTAATTTCAAAATCAAATGACTTCACTAGCAGTTTACTGGCCCCATAAATATGATGAAGCCTGACTCTCTGTCTCACTTTTTCTTGAGGTGCTTAACAGTCTTATGGCATATAAAATATCTCCTGCTATATCAAGACAGCATATTTCTTTAGTTAAAAGGTAAGGGTCGGAACAAAAGTAAAATGGTTATTTATTTGTGTTAGGTCTGCACTAACTGTTTTTTCCTCTTTTGAGATGATAAGTTATTTTCCTTCCTTTACGTGGATTCTAGAGAACACGGTGCTGTCCCAGTTTCAATTTTAAAATGGATCAAGTTTAGGTTCTGTCATACTTGGCAGAGTACCATCGTTTTTCTACCCCTCCCTCAATCTGGGCCATAATTGTGGATATCCTGTGGACTGCAGCCCAGAGACTGCCAGTACTAGGAGCATACGGAAAGGAAGAGATGATGGCAATAGCTTTGTAGCTTGACCTGACATTTGCATTGTTTCTCAGTCACTAAGTGTGATGAGGGGAGCAGAGGGCTTGGCATGAACTGTAAGGAAACTGGTCGTGATTTGGAGGAGCAATCTCTCGTACCTGACTTAGATGTTATAACTCAGTCCTGTTTGCACTTTAGAAAAATAATAGTACAAATAAGGGGTATTTTAAATACAGAAAAAGAAAGCAAATAGATAAAGTCATACTCTAGGTATGACTTATAATGAAGTTGCACTGGGTATCGATATTAACCCCATAAAATCCCTGGGTCACAGACAGCCTTATGACAGACCCTCATAGCTTTGTGGAGACAGATTATGTCAAGCCCTCAAATTTGGAAACATAGCAATTCCTCTGTAGTAAGATTGCAAATGAACACCCATTCGGAGATTGCCAACATTATCACAGTTTGTCAGGGTGATCTCACAGCCCGCAAAGCGCCGTAAGAGATAGCTTTACAAGTTCTGAAAGATTAGAGCGCTGAAGTATGTGACACCGGAATGATGCTTTGATGCCTGGCTTTGTCAGTCAGCCAGACAAATAATATCCAGTGTTTTTATTACTGTAAAGCACAACAGGTAATGGAAACGTACAGAGAAATGCTTTCCTGTTGCAGCTACATGGAGCACAGAAATGTAGGCTAAACAAAAATGGGATGTGTTAATGTCAAATCCTTCAAACAGGCAGTTGTATACCTGAGTGGGTCACTAACTGCCGTGCAGCCCTTATTGCTATTTCAGCAGGTAGTGGTTTAAAGCATTACTATTATTGCATGGCTAAATGAAACAGCAAAAATAATTTGTAGGTCTTGGGTTTTGGTCATCTAGTGAAACATGAAAACATATGTTCGAGTGAGTATGGATGGACTTCTGCTTAGTAAGGAGCAGAGGACCTGCAGTACAGAAGCCATGGGTTTCTCTCTTGGGAGAGAAAGCAACACAGGTGTGCAGTTACAAAGTGGGATGGAAGTAAACAGTCGAAGAGTATAAAATCCAGCATTTCTTCCCTGGAAGGAATTGTGAAGAAGCTTTTGGGTAATATGGCATGCTCAGAGTTTTGTTATGGGTTTCAGGTACTTAAAAGACCAATGTGAGAGTAATCTACAAGCATGAAATTGCTGTTTGATGTTTTCTGTAACAACTGAATTTCATAGGGTACCTTTTTCAGGATTCCTTCGACATTCAGCCTAGATTTCCACAAAGGGTGTGTGGTCTGGAAATCATTTGTGGAGCCTCGGGTGAGAGCCTTTCACACTGGTTAAGAGTTCCAAACAAGGCAAATTTGTCAGTCTTTGTGTTTTGCTGCAAAATACATGTATATTTCTGTAAAGACCAGAGTTGCACCATGATTAGCACCAAGATCAGCCATGGAACTGATATATGTGAATTTTTAGCCTTTAAGCTTTGTGGAACAGAAAATCTAAGGTGCACATTTGCTGCACTCCTTCTTCTTACAGAGGCAACAGTGAAGTTGTAGAAATATAGGCTCAGTTACAAACTTTTGCATCTCTGTTCCGCCTGTTGTTAGAAAGCCATCATCTGTGGTTCTCTCCTACCTTGAACATCAAATCATAATTTGTCCTTGACCTTGGAGAGCTTTTGCCCTATTTCTCCATCCTTATGAGCAGTAGAATGCTCACAGGTACCCAAGCATTAGTTAATGATTGCTTACTCAAACCTGGAGAAGCTTGGATGAAAGACTCTGTGTAAGGACATAGAATTATTATGACTATTATTAACTGAATGCCTAAACCTAGACAATGTATTTGCACATGTAAGTAATTATGATGCACTTCAAGGCATTCTGTTTGTAATGCTTTGTAATGCTTTGCTCTCCATTTCCTACAAATCAAATTACTGAGGGATAGATTTGATTTCCACATCATTTTGAAAATATTTTCTTTTTCTTTTTTTAATTTCCTTTGTATTAATTTTTTTCAAAGTTCAAAACACAACCAACTGTGACTAAATGCATAAAACCAAACAAAAACCCCCTAAAGTATAACAAAATTAAAGACAGCCTAAGATGATATGCAGCAAACAATGTAAATCATACCTAACAAACATGGTTGTAATAATATACCTTATCCATGTCTGATCCACTAATAACAAATACTTATTCAGAGAACAAATAACTCATTCTTCTTCTTAGTGAGCGAGAGAGGCAAGCCCCAAATTCAAATTATATCTTACAGTCTAAACAAATATGAAAAACCTGCCAAATCTTCTTATAGAAATCCCAACAATCTTTATTTTCTTTGTATCTTTTGGGAATGAGATTGGGAGGAGGGGGAAAAAGGCCAGTTTTTACTGGGAACATGTGGCCTGATCCTGTAGCTTTTCCCTAAGAAGTCCTTGCTGCCTTCTGTTGAAAGTTCTCTGTTGCAGATACTGGATTCAGACCAAAACCCGAAGGAAAAGCCTGGGGTTGTTTTTAATAATAGGGATTTTTCCCCTCACTCATGAGAAGTATAGGGTTGACAAGCAAATTACAAGTGATACCTCTGGTCAGTTTATAAAGATTACTACAAGAACGAAGACTGTTAGTAGAGATTAGAGAATGCTTTTCTCTCTGTCATGTCAAAATAGGCTTTTGCCATCTTCCATTTCCTTTCTGGTTACAGAAATGATTATAGAATAGCATTATCCTCCCCATCCTACACTGAAGGTGTATCACCATCTTCCCCAAGCCCCTGCACCCTTCCCTGAGGTCAGTCTGATTCAGTTTAGTTCTGGGCCATGAGTTGCCATCGATGTAGTTGGCACAAATACTTCCAAGAGGGGAAAACCACAGATGTTTGGGTATCTTACAAACCATGGTGCACCTTATGTGCCATGCAGTGTTTATTTGTTGTTCATACCCAGGTCCCAGTTTAGCTGGCTGTGATGCCAGCTTTGCTGCTTGCACCCATCAGTGGGAGAGCAGTTCTGGCCTCATTGCCTGCTGGTGAGAACTCATGAAGTTTGAAGAAATTGTAAGAAATAGTTGCCTTCTCTAACATTAGAGACTTTAGGGTAGAAAATGTCTGTCTCGTGTCTCTTCTGTCACCCTTACTGCTCTTCCTTTTGACACTTACTGCTTATGTGTTTTGACATCTGAAAATCAGGGTGTCTTTTGATTTTGCCTTGAGGCTTCTTATCATTCAGCAGCCCCCTAACCTCCTTGCCTGGCCCACATGTCTCCTTAGCTGTTGTCCTACCCAAAGTGCCCCCATGCCACCCGTTGCCCAAAATGGTCCTGATGTGCCAGTGCAGGCAGTAGCAGCGATGGGGGAGACCAGTGTTGCCCAGGCAAAGACCACTGCTTTTGAAGGAGACCAGTGGTGCGCTCATGCTGAGTCATACTGCTGCTACTGGCCATCGGCTCTGTGCCCCCTTCCCAGCCTTACACCCTGTCCTTCACAGCAGCTTATGATGCGTACATCAGAGAGAAGAGCAAGCATCCCAGCAGTGATCAGTGTGAGAATGACCCAAATGGCTGATTTGTGTTGGAAACTTGAGGTGGGGTTCTTGTCTATTCTCAATATTTGTATAAATACCCAAATCATCTTGAAATATGCTGTTCTCCTTGCCTAGTCTGGGAGGTTATGGTCATGAATTTTGCAACTTTCAGGTGATATTTCTTGTTACTATTATTACTTAAGTTTAAAAAGCACTATTAGATGAGTCCAGGCTGCCTCTTGCAAAGTTCCACAGTCTAGTACATGCAGATAGTGTGTACATAATGATAACAAATGAGAGATGAAAGGATGAGTAGGATCACCAGAATGATGTAGGGTAAGGAGGCACTTTTAGAGCTTCTCATATTGTATTTTGCTTCATGAACTTTAGTTTAGATTCTGTCAACATTTAAAGCCAAACCCATAGAAATTTCTCAATATCATAGCTGAGAAACTTGCCTGTAAAATGTGAGCCAAGCTGGTACAATATCATGTCCCAGTGTGTAAGATCCCAGATTACCTCCACTAAAGTTGTTGGTTGTTTGGGGTTTTTTTATTGAGGAATATCTGATTCCACCAGCATGATTTCTAAAAAAGATGGGCTAAAAAATTATCCTTTTAGGCTGGAATGTGAAATGTAAGAGAGAAATGTCTGTACCAGCTGCAGAAACAGAGATCCCAGCTTCAGACATAGACCAGTCTCCCAGCAGTGGCAAACAGCCTTCACTCCCTTCTGAGTACCAGGGAAAAAGAATCTTAATGCACTTTGTGTGTATTCTGTTTGCGATTCTTATTAAGTGTCAGGTATGAGGCTTTTTTCCCTATGCATCCGTATGGAATCCTGACAAGGGAAAGAAGGATTTGGGAAAAGGTAAGGATGTTCATAGCACGTGTTCTGAGGGGCTATGGAGGGCAAACTAACTTCTGTGATAGATGGACTTTAGGAGGAGAAAAAATGCGAAATTCATGTATAGGCACAACCTCAAAGGTCAGTAATAGGTTAAAATTTATATATTCTTTCTTTTTATAGCAAAATTCTCTGCTGTATGAAGCAATGTCCTAGGTTTTTAACTTGTACTGTTTTCGTAAGAATGCATTTCCTTTTCCAAAGAGACAAAGTGCCCAGAACATCATTTAGGAAATGGAGAGAACATGTATCAGTTACATCTGAGTTCTATTTTCTTTGTATTGAAATGAAAATTAAGTTTATAATACTGGTGTTATTCTTTGATTAAGAGACCTGAAGCTATAGAATTAAGCTTAGAATGCCTGTCATGTAGTTGGGCTCTGCTTTAGTCAAATTGGCCAAACCATCAGAGAAAAATAGGCTTCTGAATTTAACTTTTTAACCTCTTACTTCTAGCATTGCAACACATCACTGCACTGCCCTGTAGCACAAGAACATAGTTCTGTGCTCAGGGTATGGTTCAGAACTTGAACTGGTGGTGTGCTGGTCCAGAGCTGCACTCTGATACCTTCAGTTAATCTTTCTAGATGAGTATAATAACTTACATATCTCTGCTGAGATCTAGTGTCTTGTCTTACGTTTGTACATCTCTCAGCTTCTCCATGGTTGTAGTTGTTTTAATGCTCTTGGATTTTAGCCGTGTTGGATCTTACTTTTTGAAGTTCCACTCATTCTGTGAGGGTGAAGACGTGTCTCCCTAGAGCCCCACGTGTTTTTGCATTCATGTCTGCTCTTTGAATTCTTAGGGGGAAGAGGTTGCATGTGTGAAGTTTGTTTAAGGAGGCTGCATTCTTTTTCAGTAGGCATGTCTTCTGTCGCACTGCGATAACATGAACCAGTTAAGGTTGCATTTGTTCTGCAACAGCTTAATTCTGTAACTCCTAGTGGCAGGATTAACTTCTAGTAGGTCAGTGGTATCATCCATGTAAGTAACATTTGCTTATGTGTTGGAGGACTGAGGTGAGGCCTTAAGATACAGCACAGCCCAAATAGCATGTTGTACCCAAAGGATGGCAATAGCAGATGTTTGTGAATGGCTAAACTAAGCCTGTGATATGATCAGGAAAATAATTCTAAGTGGAAATTTCACTTCATTGTACTGAAGAGAAGCGAAGCACCATTTATTGATACGACTGAAGAGTTTTACACTTGTGTTGTGGGTAGAGAAGAATAGTAAAACAGCTTCCACTTAGCATGTTATCAGTGCAGCCACCAGTTACAGAGAATTCATTTATGCACAATGCCTTCGTACCAGGCAAAGTAAACTTCGGCAATACCCAGCATAGTCATCAAACTCTCTGCATGCACATCTAATCTGTGCAACCTTTTCTTGGCTTACGTCTAGTATGAATACAGGTATACATCACTGCTTCCCATAATCTTGTCAGTGGACAGCAGTAATAGACATACAGTATCTTGGGAAGGCATGATAACATATTCTCCATTTCTCTCTCTGTGCAGTCACCATGTGTCAAGAAATACAGATATGATACATTTTATGTCAGGGAGAAAACCAGACTATACCTCATGCAGCCATCACACCTTGAAAATAGACATAAGATGTTAAGTCAATATGAATACACAGCTCCTAACAGCCTAATAGAATAGATCACACCACAGCCAGGTACATCTGTTCTCAGCACTAACCATTATCATTAGCTTAAAACACTTAAAATCACTGAGCTTCCTCAGGTCTGGGGACAGATTATACCAAGAAGAATCTGCTAAATAGATTTAGCAATGTAGCAAACAGGGACCTTGACTACATTAAAAGGATGCATTTTACATCTCAAAGGCTGTAGGCTGTTTTCAGAGAAATAATCTGAATGAAGAATGACACTAACACTAGATAGCAATTTCTTTATCACTGTTTAAATACGGAGCTTGAAACCCTTGGACAAGCAATTGTGCCAAACGGGAAAACAATTTGTTTGTGAAAAATCAGGCTTGTCTTGTATGGCAAGCCATCCGCCATCGTATAGCTTGATGTTCTCATCAGACTTCTGCATAGAATGCAAAGACATGGCTGTGACTGGACTTCAGACTGTGTGCCTGACAAAAGGAATCAAATCTCTTTTATGTGGGGAAAGAAATGGGAAAACAGAAAAAGCAGCATATTTCTCCTTGTCTGTCTATCTTTGCAGTGTGGTATCTGACTGCTGTGAAATGTGAGATATGGGTTCTTGCAGAGACCTTCAAGTCAGTCAAGTCACAAAAGCTTCAGAGAAGGTTTCAAAAGCAAACAAACAAAAAAGCAGTTTGATATTCATGCAGCAGTGACTGCTAAGGTGGTGCACTGCTGGTTGTTTAAGACTTGCTCTGAAGGAGATGATGAGGAAGGTGTGTGACTGATTCAGTGGGAATAGAGCTGCCTGGCTTTTCAAAAGAAGTGAAGTGGAGATAGGGGCAGATGACCATGATAGAAATAAATGTGTGAAGTACTGGTTTTGATGATAAAAAATGTCTGAAAGAAACAGACAAAAAATGCATGTATGTTTTACATGTTAGTTGAGAACAGGTCTAAGGAAATAGGTAAAGGTTTAGCTTTTATTCTTATACTTTTTGTCAGGATAATAAAGCAAATTGAATTCCATGGATGAAGGACAGATTCATCTGGCAGAACTTCAGTTCTGTGTATCTTCACCCAGACGCCAAGTTCTTCCAGAACACTCCAGCTCTTAAAAGAAAAAGCAATAGCCAGTGTGCTTGGAAAGCCATTCCATTTTTTAATCAAGCTCTCTCTATTTTGTATCTTTGTATATGAGATCCCATGCTTTTGTAGTGTCATCTTTTCCATGTCTTCCCCACTCCTCCCTTCCATCTCGTGCCCCAGGTGTAAGGCTGACAGGAGTTCTGTGTTTCCCCACAACTGAGCGATCTGGCTGTGAGAGCCTGGTGCCAGCATGGGAAACTGCTTCACCATTCCGATAGGGTGAAGTCTCTTTGCTGTTCGCTATCTTGACCTGCGGTTTGGTAAACTGCTTTTCCGGTGTCTGAAAGGCCACATCACCACCTTCCTTGCAAAGTCCTGGGAATGATGATTCTTGGTGAGGGAGATTCTGCAGTGGAGACGTTGAAGGATGGCTTATCAAGGCATTATCTTCTAACAGAAGGAATTTGAAGAGTCTTGGAATTTTCAAAGCAATGTGAGCACTTTTGTGGAAAGATCACTCATGCAAATAAGGAAGGTGTAACCAAACTCCTATCCGTTCCCAGTAAATACAGCATTGTCTTGTGTGGGACTCACCTATAATGCTATACAATGGCAGCAAAACAGAGATTCTGTATTCCTAGTTTTGCCTTCTGATTGTCAGTTCTCTGAAATTTTTGAATAGCATTTCTTCCTCTTACCCTTCCCCAAATCCTGGAGGTCCACAGTGAAAATAAAAAGGAAAGTTGCATCAAAGGCTTCTGATTGGTAGCTTAGACATCTTTGCTGAGCGAAAGATAAGGTCTTACAAAGCTTCTTGGAGTACTGTTTTCTAACTTCTTTATTATTCTGTATTTAAGCTCAACATGACCTAGCACTGTGCACTTGCAGCCAGAAAGCCAGTCGTATGCTGAGCTGCATCAAAAGGAGTGTGGCCAGTGGGTTGAGGAAGGTGATTCTCCCCCTCTACTCTACTCTCATGAGACCCCACCTGCAGTCCTGTGTTCAGCTCTGGGGCCCAAACACAAGAGGTATGTGGAGCTGCTTGAGTAAGTCCAGAGAAGGGTCACAAAGCAGATCAGAGAGGGGGGCATCTCTGCTATGAAGACAGACTGAGAGAGCTGGGTTTGTTCAGCCCGGAGAAGAGAAGGCTCCACTAAGACCTTCCAATGCCTAAAGGGGAGGGGGCCAACAAGAAATCCAGAGAGGGACTTTTTACGAGGGCATGTAGTGACAGGACAAGGAGGAATGGCTTTAAATTGAAAGAGAGGAGATTTAATTAGATATTAGGAAATGGTTCCTTACTATGAGGGTGAAGAGATACTGGAACAGGCTGCTCAGAAAAGTTGTGAATGACCCATCCCTGGAAGTGCTCAAGGCCAGGTTGGATGAGGCTTGGAGCAATGTGGTCTGGGTGTCAGGGGCTGGAACTAAATGATCTTTAAGGTCTCTTCCAACCCAAACTGTTTTATGATTCTATGATTCCATCTATCTCATCCTAATGGACAGTGCTTTCACCTTGAGCGTAGCTAGGTGTGAGAACTTTGGGACTTAGAAAACTGACTAGCAAAGAACACTGGATTGTGCATTATTGGGAACATGGATCACTGTAAAAATACTGTCAATACCACTTTCCCATGTATTTTAAATCAAATCCTTGCCTTCAGAGTACCCACATAACCAGTACACAATGTATGGAGGTGCCCAGAAAACTGCTGTCATGCTTCTCTGTGTGCCGTGCTTCTCTGGTGCAGGCAGTCTCTCTCTGCTAAAGGACAATTTGTAATTTTCTGAGGAGGCAGTCTGAAGCCTGTGCGGTTAATTCCCTGAGGAACTAGTGGTTAGTGTATACCTCACCACTCTCGGCTTCCCATGAGAAGTGTATTTCTTTCATCATGTCTTCTTAAATACAAATACAGGGCATTGAGCACATAAAAAAGCCCCTACCAAAACAGGAAACCATATTGCACCTGCTTCTGTGTCTGGAGAAGGGAAGGAATTATTCATGGTAGGTATGCTGGATAGCATACTTAAAGCAATCATAGAATCGTAGAATGGTTTGGGTTGGAAAGGACCTTAAGATCACCTAGTTCCAACCCGCCTGCTATGGGTAGGGATGCCTCACCTTAGACCGTGTCCAGATGGTGGTCTGGTAGTACAGTAGTGGTTAAGGAATCAGAACCTGAGCAGGGTAGGTTAATACCATGGCCTCTGGCAGGAAGAAAAAGTAACTTGTGACAAGAAATAACCCATGGTGTACGCCTGTTCATTCAGCCCTGGGATGGGGATAGGTGGGATGTAATCTTTGTAAGAAAAAACAACTCATAAAGTTGCCAAGAACAGATATTTTATAATCTGTGCTAAATCTCTGCTGGAAAACATGAACAGCAATGAAACTGAGAAGACACTAAAAGAAATTCGGGGCAAAGTGCCAGACGCCCAGACGGAAGCAGAATGTGGACCAAAAAGCTTGCGACAATTGGGTAATTATGGTTTATGAATTTCAGCTTTAATCTGTAGTTCAGTGAGTCCTGATTAAATATCTGTTAAACACAATTAAAGTTTGTTTTTGTATTTCACCGTCTTGATCAGAATAATTAGAGACTGCGTGTTTCATGTCAAAAGTAGCAAGAGGAATTTTAGTGAATGAACATCGTTTTTAAAAGCCATTTGTAGCACCAGCTGTTGGCATTATTTTATATTTTAGTGTTATCAGCATAAAGACGGGTCCTCTCAATGCTGAATGCTTTCCAGCGGGGCTAAGATTCTAGGAAAGGCGTGATACAGCAGGAACCGTGCCGGGCCATGGGGCTACGCAGAGAGGCTCGGGTGGGACTCTCAAGCTACAACGTTAGACTGTGCACTTAAGCGGTGGAGGGTGAGAAGTGCTGTGAACGGGTCATGTAGCGCCCAGCCTGTGCTTCTCTGCCAAAGATGTTTTAGATAGCAAGTGCGATGAGTGATATGAAGATCATTGGAAAGGGCACGTATCTGATGAGCTGCATTTGAATTCTCTCATTGCGGTGTTTTATCAGAAGCTCCGGGTGTCCCAAGGGTTAGGTGTTAGAGTGTTAGCCCAGAATGATAATTGTGGTATCGTTATGAGTGCTCTTGGGAAGGAACCTTTAAACTGTGCTGGCAGTGCCTTAGCAAAGGCAACAGGCTGCAGCGATGACCCTGTGGAGATACTGAAAAGGACGGGTATGCACTTGCCAGTTGCTGCAAGGACTAAGTGTGTTAGTCTCCATTAGTAGCAGTTTCATTTAAGTGAGGAGAGGGGATAAGGTCTTCTAAGTTGTTCCTCTAAGAATAGGAAATAAATAGTGTCATGGGGGAAAAGCAGGATAGTTATAAATAAAGGAAAGGCACACTAGGATGCAGCTTCCATGGATGGAGGGTATTCTTTGTTTTCCCAAAAACCTGAAATGTATCTGAATGCATCTGAACATAGTTAGGACGTATAAATGAATCCTGTGGGATGTGTGTACACATATGTGGCTGACCTGGTTTTAGCCTTCATCTGTCTCTTTATACCAGCAAAGAGGAATCTTTAGTCATACTTAGTGGTGCCTGAAGAAGGGGAATAAATCTCAAATATCATAAGCTAAAAATTGAAAATAACTCCTAAAGAGACTTGAAAGAGCCAGTTTCTTCTTTTGAGTGTTTTACTGCTCTAAGTATTAGTTTACTTCAAACAATATAGTTCCTTTGGCCTTTCCAGCTTCATCCTCTTTGTGGAGTGTCAAAAGCAGAGGGAATGCCAGTGTTGTATGTTGCGGGAGACTTAGTCCTCAAACTCAGGACTGAGACCACAGTTCTACTGAAGAATCATCCATTAGTAACAGTTTTCAGTCACCAGTGGCCTTGTAGAAGGTCTGTATGGTTCATTATCATCCTTCAGAACCACTTAATTTGCTAGCAGCTTAATGATTCAGTAAGTAAAACTCAAGAAAGGTATTAGCCCATCTATAGTTTCATGTTTTTGCAAACACTGGTCAATCTTTTTACTGTTTCACCTGCCTTTCCAGCTAAGAGGGAAAAAACAGTGCCAGAGAAGGCAGAATTTCTAAATTAGCCTTCCAGTAAAACTATAGATCTATTAATTCCTAAGTGAAATCAAGGTTAATGGCAAAAGAGTTGAACAGAACTTAGAAATCAAAGATACTTTGGAAGACAACATCAAAGGCATATCAAAATATGGTGGTCTTTTTATAAGCTGCAAGCCCTGAGGAGATGGTGCCCCTAATAGAGCAGAGGGAGAAAGGATCAAAGTGATGATCACATGAGTCTTTAAAGTAGAAAGAATATCTGGAGCGAATCTATGAAGAGACAGGTTTTGGATGAAACTTTCATAGCACTGGGATCGTTTATCAAGTCTTGAAGCTCGGGTACATTACAAATGGTGAGATTTCACCAGGGAAGGAGGGAAAGGATAGTTGATTCAGAATAGGAAAACTAAGACCAAGTGTTGTCTATCTGTGGAATAATGGTATCCATGTTTAAATGTGTGTATATTTACACATATATATATATGAACAAATACTTTCTAAAATGCATCTTTTATGAATTTTAGCCATACCCCTTACTTTAAGAGGAATGTATTTGGGCGAAATAGAAGACATCGGTGGTATTTGGTTGTGTATAATTTTTTATTTTTGCTTCATAAAGTTATGAGGAGAAATGCAGTTAGGGTTTTTCTGTTGTCTGCTGTTGCATTTCTGAATTACTCTGATTTTGCCTCGGAATCAGCTGCTTAAGTATATCTCATCAAATGGCTGAGCTTGTCCAAATCCACTACTCTTATGTCTGAGATAAAAAAAATCAGGACAGTCTGTAGGTCTCTTAATATGAGTTCCTTTATATGGGGGTGGGGATGGAAATGGAAATACTGACTTACAATTCAGTGTGTGTAGGCCTTTCATAGCGCTTATACAAGCCCACTTGTAAAAAGGAGCTATTTCTTCTTTTGGCAAAGGCGTACATAGTTCTTTCACAGAGCTTTATACTATGCCTGAGGGTCATTTCTCTTTTAAAGAAGCACTGACAGCTGTGATGAATGGCATTACCTGGGAAGAGGGAATATCTAGATGTTCAAACAGATCAAGTTTCTTCTTTTAGAAGAGTAAACATTAGGTCACAAATCAGACTGTTCTACTTTCATGGACAATCAGGATCAATTCTACGCTACTTAAATGTGAACTGGAAAGGCTTACGTATTGCTGCATGCTGACATTAACAGGGGAGGGTAGTTTATAACCTGTGTACATTGTCACAGCTATCCTTTTGCATGAAGTCATGGATGAATGCCATGTGCCCATGTTGAGTTGCCTCCTTGTCAGCAGGCAAGATTGCCCGTCCATCACTATTATCTACAACGAGGCTCATTACCTGCCAGCCAGTAAACATCTCACTCTCACCATCTGCAGTGAATTACAAAGTGACTGGAAGAATCAGGATCAGTTTGCTTTGCAGAATGATTGTCAAGTTCATTTTCATCTTTGGAGGCCCTTTGGAAATGGAAAAGGTGGTGACTAGGATGGGGAAAAGGATGATGTCCATTACCCTCAGGCGTACAAGCTGACTGATGCTATTCTTACATACCTCCCATTTTACCAAGTGCAGGTGCCTTGAAATTTTCACAGCATGCAAGTGAAATAATTTCTTTTATTCTCGACTGACTGTATCACAGTATCACAGTATGTTAGAGATTGGAAGGGACCTCAAAAGATCATCTAGTCCAATCCCTCTGCCAGAGCAGGAACACCTAGATAAGGTTACACAGGAATGTGTCCAGGCGGGTTTTGAATGTCTCCAGAGAAGGAGTATCATTTGTGATACACAGTGGTGCCATTTTCACATGAGTGGACAGGAGTTGTCTCATTCAGGAAAGATTTTTTAAATGAAATTATTAATTTTACTCAGTACAAAGGTATCTCCCTTTGACAGAGTTGATGTCCAGCCCATCAGTGATCCATTTAGAAAAGAGGACAGTGTATTATAGTATTTTTTGCTGTTAACATAGAGCCGGTCAGTGGGGTTTTTTTAAAGCTACCAGCTGTCTCGACAGTGATTGTAAACCTTGACGTTACTGCACAGGCATACAGTGAATTCTGAGCGCCCGCTTTTAGCGAAGACAAAATTTATTTTGTGTGTGCTTTAAGGGAAAACGTAAATTAAGGGGAAAATTAAGAATGTGTCAATATATTTTTGGTAAAGGGTCTGTTGGTGATGTACAGGTAGAATAGATGTCCTGCTGTCGGTAGCAGAAAAGGAGGCAGAGGAGTGGGAGCATTAGCAAACAAAAGTCATTCTTTGGGCTCTTTCCTTTGACGTCCAGTGCACACCAGCATAGTGCAGAACAAGGCCCTACGCTTGAGTGTCTGTCCTTTTTCGTTGGCCTCTCTCTCCCAGCAAAATGGGGAGTTAAAAGTAAATATAAATAAATAAGAATGGAGCGATATGTGTTTGGTGTGTCAGCCAGTGGCCACATGTGCAGTGAGGAAATTTTCTCTGAGAGCTCCCAAAGCTCATAATCATTGTGCAAGACATAATTATACTCTTTAGAAACCCAGATCGGTCCACAGTAAGGGGAGGATGGGAAGGGACATTACAGACGGATTTTAACAAGAGTGTGTGTCTCCTTTCTGCAACGATTTTGGTCTTAAGTGCACTTGGCTAAATTCTCATTCTCCCCCAGGAGGGTTACTGAAGGGATTTGCAGGCTTTCCAGTCTGCCTGCAGCAGGCTCATGGGGAGCGAACACGCTGACTACCATTCTTTGCACCTGCTTCAGAGAGGGGCAGCATACACTCCCAGATGCTTGCCTCAGGGTGCCAGCAGGAACGGGGGAATAGGAGGAGGCTGGCATTGCTCTTCAGCAGACAGTCATCCCCCTTAGGAATCCTTCAATGCCAGTGGGCACGCTGTACCCGGGACTTTTGAGCCAAGCAAGTGCTAATGACGGTGTTTTACCTGATCCGGGTCAGATAAATAAAGAGGTTGAGAGGAAAAAGCTCTCCCAAACCCTTGTTTCACTCTCATAATGCTTCAGAAATAGCTGGTATTTAGCTCCCTGTAAATGAAGAGCTTTGTGCTGGTACTTTTAGAGAGCAAAATCAAATTAAAGTGGAGAGCAGCCCTGATTTCTAACTCATTTTAACCGTTTGCTTGTCTGGTCTGATCCGGTTTTTTAGGCTTTGTCTTTCATTTTTCGGGAACCTATTTAGATCGTTAGAGTTGTAAACATTATTTGCTTAAAGGAAGCTGTTTTCTGAACAGTGATTTTTCCCATAAAGCAGGGCTTCAGAATGACCTGCATCCTGACTGTTGGTGATACCCAGCCATCTGACTGACTAGCCATGTTTCATAATTCTCAGATTTGCTATATTTTGAAAGTGGGACAAATGCTTTAATAAAGTAAATGAACAATACCCTCTGAACCCTTGAAGTGAATGCAGATTTTGCCTGGGGCAAATAATGTCTGGAGCTTCACAGACACCCTCGCTTCATACAGATTACAAGACAGATTGCAGTTATTTCCATAGCTTGCAGGGATGATCGCATACCTAGAACCAGATAGTGGACTGCTGCATGATAGTGTAGCCTCTCTGGATCATACCTCAATATTCAGGACAAGAGGTCAGTGTCAGCCTCACAGGAGTGCTTTGTATGTTGTATTTGGCTACACAGGCATGCTGTTGTCACTTTTACAGAGACTTAGCAATGGAGGGATCTGATTTTTGAATGCCAGATTATCAAAAGCACTTAGATGATTTAAAGATGTCACTGAATGCCTGAAAGTATTTTCAAGAGCACATGAGCAGGTTAGGGTCCGTCCTTTGGCACTGAATGTCTTTTAAAAATCTGGGCACTGCCTGCTATTTGATTACAGGATGTTTCTCTAAAGATCTTTGTTGCCACCCGCAAGGCTTGCCAGCTCGCCCACCAACCGAGTTGCGAGTGTCTTCTAGGCTTCAGGCTTCTCTTGTATGGAGCGTGTGAGGGGGTGATGCAGCCCCGTTCTGCTTCTTCCAAAGTTTTGAGAAGTACACAAGTAGTGAGAAGAGAGAATAAGTAAGAGGGAACTAGAAGAAAGAGGAAATTTCAACTGACTTTGTAAAGGATAGAGGGAGCTTCTGTAGTTGAGCATTGCACCGAAAGCCACAACGTGACAAATGTTGTCATTGAGCTATGTTTGCTGAGCAGGGATGAGATGAATTTGAAGGGTGGCAGGCTTGTGGACTTCACACTGAAATACTGAAGAGAGAAATCAGCTGCAACATGAACTTCAGCCGTTCCGCAGTAAGCATAGCTTGGCTTGATAAACAGCCTCTCAAGAGAAGATACCTACGTCACTAGTCCAGGCATAGATTAAAGCTCTCCTTTATGTTATGTTTTGACTATATGTGCTTCCAAATGGTACATTTAGTGACACTGATAGAGAAAAGATGGCTCTAAGTATCAAGCAAGAAGGAAATTATAAAATACCAAGCTGTCGAAATACCGTATCTACTAGCCAAAAAATGTCTGGCCACATTTCTAGATGTTGTAAAATCGGTATGATTATTTAGATCTTAGTTGAAACATGCTAAGTTATACTTGCAAAATATCCAGCCCTTTATTTGCGATTACTCATTTTAGTAAGCGCTGTATCCCTGCATGTAGTTAAGTATTTCTATAGGGGTGTTGATATTCTTAAATTTCAAACACAGATTTTTAAACTAAATTAAATGGAAATGTCACTCCTAGTTACAGGTCTCATTCTTTGGGGTTTTTGAATCGTAAAACAGCTAAAGAAAAACCTGAAACAAGCCTGAATCTACAAATTGCAAAGCCATAGATACCCTTACTGTAGTGAATCAAGCAAAAAATACAGAGATTTTCTAGCAAAGCAGCTGTGCCAAATAGCAGTAGAACAATTTGTATTTACACAAGGACAAATTCAACACATTGGACATTCTGTAAGAATTTGGGAATTTCTGTAACATGGGAAGTGTTTTGGAAGTGTTTTAGGTAGCTACCTATAGTATATATAATATACCTTCTAATATTTTATAATGCAGCTATAGAATCCTAGAATGGTTTGGGTTGGAAAGGACCTTAAGATCATCTAGTTCCAACCCCCTGGCACGGGCAGGGACACCTCACACTAGACCAGGTTGCTCTGGGCCCTGTCTAACCTGGCCTTGAAGACTGCCAGGGATGGAGCATTTGCCACTTCTATGGGCTATGGTAAACCTGATCCAGTGCCTCACCGCCCTCACAGTAAAGAACTTCTTTCTTCTATCTAACCTGAACTTCTCCTGTTTAAGTTTAAACCCCTTACCCCTTGTTTATTGCTACAGTCCATGATGAAGAGTTCTTCTCCAGCATCCTTGTGTTAGATAGCTATATATAATACTCTAAGAAACAGATAAAAGTTGGAAAAAAAAAAAAAATTAATAAATATCTTTAAATAAGATATAATTATAAAAAATATAATTAAATAATTATATTTTCTAGAAGAATCGCATAAAAACCTATTGGAGTTGATTAAGAAATTCCTACCAGGTTCAGCGTGCCTTAAGTCAGACTAATGGCACTTAAGCATCCCTAAAAATAGAAAAAGAAGAAATAGAAAAAGGTTTGGGGAACCTTTTAATTGAAAAAGTGCAATGACAATGGAAGCATTGGATTACATTTTTTCTTAGACTTTGTTAGACAGAGTTAGTTAGTCCAGATCTCTGGCTACTCCCAATTCAAGTTTTTCAGAGAGATGAAAGTGTCGTTCTATACAGAGCGTATGGTGTAGTGAATTACAAGAGGAGAAATTTGTGGGATTTTAGCTAGTAAAACATCTGTGAAAGGCTGCTTAGATGTAGGATTTGAGGAGGACCTTGACTGAACTGAAGCTTTGTTGGTTTAATGTTTAAATAACTGTTGCAACACTTGTTAAGGTGACTGTAGATTATTTTGTTATTTGCTTTCCTTCCTTTTTGCCATGTACAAAGTTCAGCAGAACTTGTATAAAGAAATGATGGTCCAGCGCCCTTAAAAGTATCTTTGTTGTTAAGATTGAGATGATTACGAAGACTTCGGTGATGGGATCTTCCCATCATTTCCTCATTCAAATCTTGACTTCGCTACCTGGAAAACATAAGTATCAGCTATGAAGCAGAGTTCTGATTCCTTTTCACTTAACAATTTCACAAGTGAAATAACTTGTCACAGTTTGTCACAATTGGGCGTTTGTTTGATTATATTTGTTTATTTTGGTAGAGAAGTTTATAACATCCACGCAGTTAAGGAACAAACAATATGCCTGTCAGTTGCCAAATACCCCTCAAGCAGTGCCTTACGATATGCCGAACGACCTTTTAATGGAAGTATCACATTCCACAGCTGAACCAAAAAGGTCATGCTGAAGTATGGATGTGGCTGGACTTCAAGGCAGAATTGATGTTTGTTTTGAAGCTTTTCTTGTCATTTTTTGTCTACATATCTTGAACCAAAATGATGTAAGATTAGCTTTTCTCCCAGTATTTATGCACAGTACTTTATTTCCAAGAAGGATTGGTAGAGGGAAATTTTAGTGGTATCTAAATTGCACTAGCGAACACACACCTTCTGGTTATTTACAGTGGGAATTTGAATCCAGTTTATAAAGGGTTTTTGTAAAGAGTTTTTGAGACTGCATCTGCATGCATATAAACTGGGACTTGTAACTGTGTCATAAGATGATAATGTAATTTGAAAGCAGTACTTGTGTTAGTCTAGTGGAGATGGCTGGGCAGTCTTCATTATCCAGAAGTTTTTTCTGGGCATCTTACAGCAATAGTATACCTTCCAAAACCTGTGTTCTTTCGTACCCAAGACAAGTAATTATAACCTTCCTTGTCTTTTTATTTGCCATGTTGCCCAATGTACATTTTGTTGCCTGTACAGTTCTAGAGCACAAAGATGCGATGTGTACAGATAATGATATGGCAGATCCATGACTATATCCCAGGATGACTTAAGATAGAAGTTATGGGCTTGCCACGCAAAGAGTTGCCACTAGAAAAACAGTGTTTGGGTGTTCGAACATGTAGATTGGTACTGTTTGAGCACAGAAAGTTGTGGAAGAGAAATAAGGTAGAGTATTGTCGGGATTTCAATGAGAGGTTGCCAGTTCAGGGAACTGTAGTAATATGTGATCTTTGATACATCGTTAGTGCTTGCAGGTTTTGGATATAAATGCTGTTACTAAAGAAGGAGAGGTTTTCCTTTGCTTCAGAATGTAGCTATCCTGCTTTTGGGTCCTTCACTGAATCTTGCACTGAGATGAATTCTTCAGAAGACAGGACAATCCTTCATTTGACATTTACTCACTCAATTACCTTCCTGCATTTTGTGCAGGTCACATCAGACTTTTCAGATTTTATTTGTTCTTGCCAGACTGCATTTATTCATTAGCTGTATTTATTGTAGTTATGGTTGAGACAGCACTTTTATTACAAGCCCCCTATCTTTGGTGGTTTATAACTTTCTGAAACGATTACATTTTTGGCTGAAATTTCTCAAGCTTGTTCTAAACTCAGAGGTGAATATGTTTCAGTAAGTTTGAAAAAAATCCATTAAGCCATTTATGAGGACTAGACGTTCCAATAAACACAGGCACATTTATTTTTTGATGACCTACTTACTCCAATAAAGTGCATTATTATTCTGTTTTCTCCGATTTTAAAGTATGTTGTCTTTTAAAAGAGTATGAGGACATTTTATACTGGATTTTTAGATGGTCTTCAAGACAGCTTTGTTCACATGCAATTTTGGGCCGGCAAGCACGTTTGTTTGCTACACTTAGCTCATAAACAGGACTGTTTATGGGTGCAGAAGCTTTTTGGATTCAGTACATTGTTCTCTGCAGGAAAACAAGAGCTAAATCCCTTATGGTTGTGGTGGTTAGTTGACAGAGTGCATATGCAAGTCTGACTGTGCAGTGCAAGGTTAGATAGACAAAATGAGGCCATCTTTTGAATGTAGGTCTCCAGTTGTGGAGAGATGCTAACTCAGTGTGAAGGTTCAGATATTACGTGTGTAACAGTACAATGAATATACTTATGCTGTCTTGCAGGCATGGGATACAATTTTTCATCATGCTGTCCTAGACAATGTGAAATAATATGGCAAATGATAAAGTCTTGTTTCTTCTTTTGGGTTTGTTTTTTTTTTTTTTTTTCTTGTTTGGAGTTTTTTTGCATTGAACTTTTGCACAGACTATGTAATTAAATTCAACTGTGCTATGTCTCATGTCTACAGTGTGCTTCTTAGTACACATGTAGTGGTTTGTATTGTATAGCTTGTGTGTTGTATACAAGTTCTATAGTTTTTACACACACCAGTGTAGCATGATGCTAAAATAATTCAACTTAATAAAATAAAGATGCTCTAAGTTTATGCCAGTGTAACTGAGGGCAGAATTTGTCCCAGTATGATTAAATGTACTGATAAACTTTGATGCTAAACTCTGTGACATTTGCACAATTAAAATCTCAACTTTAACATTCCATTAGCCTAGCTTTTCATTTAATTATACATATTTGGTTGAAAGCTCAAAAAATGTTAATATTTTAAGTCTCTTCTCCTGTTTGTAATTGAACTTTTTGTGTGATTGTTTTCTGCAGTAATCAAGAGGACATTAGCATGGACAGGAAATGAATCTGGAACTCTAGAGATTAATATTAATCTGCTAATGTCCTGTCCTGATGTTCTCAGGAATCCTTTCTTCTCTAGCACATTATGGTACTTTAGTAATCGGCAATTAGGGTAAGGTTTTCTCATGCCTAAACTATGTCCTCGTATGTCTTTCATTTTCTGATTGCTATGGGAATCATAGTTCTTCCCCCCATGGAGTCAGAGCAAAAGGTAATGTTTCTTCTTCAGGAGCCATACTGCTCAGACAAATGCAGGGTTGGAGACTTAGCATATTACCAGGAAAGAGGTTTGAGGGTTAGTTAGGGGAGCTGAATCTCAGGTTATGTTCTGTATGGTATCTACTGTGCCTCCAGGTTTTGAAACACCTTGATCCTTGTGCTATCTCTACATAAATAGTCATGTGCTCAATAGTATTGCTTTGTGAAACACAGACCTGTCAGACCCTCATCCACAGCAGCACTTAGGAGCCTGGGCCATGCTGAAATGAATGTCAGGAGGGACATTCTTGTCCTTTGTGTGGTCCAGACATAACTTTTTTGCAGATCCAGTCTTGAAGTGTCAGGCAAAAAGTCAAAGGGACTGTGTAACCTCAGCCCATTTATTCCCTTCTGCAGGGGGTCTTTTTGTTCCAGCCCACAGACATACTGATGCTGCTGCAGAATGTAGCCCTGGCACTCCAGTAGGCTCCACTGATAACTTCTTAAGTCTGTATGTGTAGGATTCCAGTAGGAGATCCTGCATGCACAGCTCACTAAGCCATGCTAGTTCTTCTCTGTTATTTCCTCTGCAATCCCCAGATGGTCCTGAAACAGTGCATCTCCGTGGCATTTAGGAGATGCAGACCTATCTCCATGTGTACCACTCTTCTTTGCGTAACAAAGCTGAACTGATTTTTATTTCTTTTAAGATGTTCATAGAAGTAGATGTGAACAGGGAGAATTAGTTTTTGGGTTTTCAGAGAGCTGTGAGATTCTGTGGGTTGGTTGGGGGGAGGGGAGTTGGTGTGTGTGTGTTTTTTCCCTTTCTGGCATAAGTGCCTCTGGGTTTGCTCCAAAAAATTAATTGATAGTCCATTAAAAACTTACTACATTTGCTCTGACTTCTACTTTTATTTGTAATTTCGATTGTGCAATTCCATCTGAATAAAAAACCCTCTAGAAGGTGCAATATTGAGACGCAATATTGACTTGACTGTAGCAGATCATTCAATTTTTTTTCCTAAACAAAATTTCATTGAAATTGTTGTATTTTCAGTGTTTCACTTGATAAATCGGCATCTTCCAGTGGCCATATGTTCTATTGGAAAAATCTCAAGTCGTCCTCATTGCATGCACCCAGATGATACTCAGTTTCATGATATGTTCCATCGTATGGTATGTAGTACAAAAAGAAGAAAACAAGAAAGTGATAGTGGAAATGACACTGAGGCCTGTGCTTGCACTTCAGAATAACTAGATTTGAGTCCAAGCATCACTTAAAGCTTTAAGTTTTTTATGTTGGCTTAAGATACAGAGTAATTTCCGTTTATCTCAGATTAAGTTGTGTCCTTTATAGCCTGTTTGTTCCAATGAAAAATGACTGCATAATCTGAACCTCTGACTGGCAAAATGCTTATTAGTGTTTTTACATAATATTCAGGTAATTGAGGTTCCAGTGTTCTTAGCATCTCAGTGGATGATAAAGTTGGTTTGATTTACTAGGAAATGGGAATCAAAATACCAAGTCAGACTTCAACCTTAGTTTTTCTCTGCCACCATTTCCCACCTGTATGTACATCTCTCTAATTTATAAATGGTACCTTACAGGTAATTGTGGCAAAAATGGAGAAGTGTTTGGTGAGGGCTGTACAAGTACCTAAAAGGTAAAGGGAATGAGCCCAGAATCTCGTGGGGTGGTGCTGGAGAAGGGAAGCCGAGGTTTCTTTGGCTGTGCAGTTTCTGCTATGGCACTGGGGCTCAAAGGGGAAAGATTCACTTCAGGTGAGCAGAAAACCCAGGAAATTTGAGTCGTGAGTGTGGACGGCTTGCACTGGTGTGGTGAGCAAAGTTACCTGCCCAGGCTAACTGCTCTATCCCAACTCTGCAAACATCTGAGTTTCTTCGGATGCATCCTCTGAACCATAACGCTTCATTAAGAAACGCTTTCAAGAAAACCATCACCACTTCCGATTTGACTTACAAGCTTGGACGGTGAGCTGTAGCATTTCAAAATCTGCTTCATGATCATTTCAGGCAGCATTGTAGCAGTGGTGGACAGAGAGCTGGGGTGGCAGCAACATTTAACATCCCAATGCCTAGGTCTGGCTGATTCTAAGTCATACCAGTTCCTTGTGTTCTAGTATGAGGTCAGGTGTGTTCTCCATCTGTGCTCCATCTGCTCAGCAGGAACGTCGATGTGGTATTCTGTACCTAATGTGGTGTATCTGTCTTGGTGTTAGATATAAAAAAGACAAGACTCTGAGGAGATCCACAGTGTAGAAGTATTTTTAAAGGCTTGGCTGGAAACATATTTAATAGTCAACAAGGGAGTTGCAGCAAGCAAGGTTTCTTTAAACTCCCTTCAGAGCCCTTCTTTTCTGCATTGATCTGGTTCTGCTTTTCCAAAGGATTCCTGGTTCTCAGAAATATGAGCCGAAGTTGTATGAAAGCTCACTAGAGGCACAGCCTTTTATGCTGAGGTTCTCAGTATCTTGCTGAGATATTGACTGTCTTAGGGCTGATGGAATTTCAGAGTCTTTTACTCTCCTTGAGTTGTGTCATAAGGATCCAGGAGTTTTTCTTGTTACAGTGAGATAGCATCAGTTAAAAACAACTATTTATTTTGCAACTGAATTTATTCTTCCCTGATTGCAAGAGGAAACTGAGGCATAAAATTACTAGATCATAAAACAGTGTGAGTATCAAGGCAGAGACAATGAAATCCCACATTTAATGCTGGCTTCTTGAAATCAGAGGCAAAGCTGACTTCGATGAGACCAGCTTTTATGAAGATAGCTCGAGACTCTTCATGTGTATTCTGTCCATATAACTCTTGACTAAGTATTAAAGCTAAAGACTAGGAAGATCAGTTTAGCTAATTATCCAGAATGGTAGGAATTCCTTTGAATGTTTATATTTTTTAAAGTGGACTACAAGTTATTTAAGGAGCATGTTGAACACAATATTTTGTCACTTTGTGTCATAGACATAGCAAAATGCATTGCATGTCTAAACAAAGTTGTTTTCAAAAGTTCGTTGTATGTATTTAGTAATAAAGGGCTCAGTAATTCCATCAGCAATTTTTAAAGCTCGAAGAAGATTCAGGATCCAAATATGCAATACTTCCCAGAACAAAATGCCTGTTGCCTTTGTTGTTCATTCCCAAACTGGCATGGTTAAAGGATTAGTTACTCAGCAGTGTTCTGGGTAAAAGATCAGACTGGTTTGCATTTGTTTTGTAAGGCAGTTCACCCTTCCCAGTGGCAGAAAAGGACAGTTGTATTTATACTGACAAGCACCGTAAATCAGAATTGGAATAAATTTTGGCACTAGCTCTTAATTATTTCTGGGAGTTGGGATCAGGTACAGCTTCCATTTATACTGCAGCTCTAAAAGGCCACAGAGTACTTTCCAAAACCTGAACAATGCACGTGTCCATTTTCTGTGGGTTTCAGCTATAGTAGGCTGCAGCCCACTGCTCAAACATCTGTTGAAGGAATGGGCCCATTAAAAGAGCACAGCGTCGCTGTAGTGTGGTGATGCATTTTAATAGTCTCCTACTGTACTTCTTTATGCCTTTTTACCCCTGTGGGAAACCAAGTTCTCCTCCAACTGGTTAGAAGTGTTCACACATACTTACTTGCCCTGGGGTTCACTGTGAGTCACCATGGAAAAATGGGGACACTGCTCAGGTGTTCTTGTTTCTTAGCAGTTTTGTTCTAAACAACTCTTGCAAACTCTCAGTTTTCTCTAGGGAGTGGGGAGTTCGGTGTTTGGCAGGCTGTTGACGGAGGGTTTAAAAGATCTTCACTCTTCATTCATCACTGACCTATCGGGCCAGTGGTGCCGGCTAGCTGTGGCAGGCTCACTGCTCTGGAGTGGCTGTTCATCGGGGGGCTGGTGGAACTTTAGGGATAATTTTGCAAAGCCTCACTAGCCCCTACGCCATGCTTCCTTCTCTGCTTCTGTTTAAAGAGATGATTGTAAGTAAAGTGCTTGCACATTCTATTGCAAACCATCATGTTTTCAGAAGCATTTACAGATTTGAGTCACAGCTTTCCCATATCTGGCAGCAAATACTGATTTGAGAATGGAAGAGATATCACTCCCTTGATCAAATTACAATTTTTTTTTTATACATTGCTCCAGATGGAAATTACTAATTTTCCCAGCACAGCCCTGCTCTGCTACCCAGAAAGATGCTTCCACACATACGTAAGAGGTGAACTGAAGCTGGTAGAGTTGTACTTTTGATATATAATTATTATGCCATTTATTGAACAAAAGGGGCGATTTCATTCCATTTTTTACCGAAATTTAAAGTCTGGTAGCTCAAAATATGTGTGACTTCCCTGTCATTTTGATAAGGTGCTTCCTTGGAAGCTGGTAGAAACCAAGAACTTCAGGACTTTCAAGGATCAGTCACCTAAGACCTTTTGAATGAAATTCTGCCTCCAGTCAGACAAAATATGAGATTTTATGCAATTGGAAGTGTAAATGAAGGCATATTTCCGTCTCTTGTCTTGCTAGTATTACTGATGTATATTGTAGCTTCAAAGTCCTAGTCCTCTTTTGGTATTGAACAAATCCCATGGGTTCTTGATCTAATGTACAGTGTTTATAGGTTATGGATATCTTAAGTAAATAATGACTTACAGTAGCATGTGTTTCCTTCTGTGGGAAGACCAAGAGAAGGGGTTGATTTAGCATGGGGATTTTGTTTTGTTGCTGCTTTCCCTAGGGATTCTCAGTCTGTTTTAAAGATTTGGTCAGGACCAGTGGCCAGGCTCAGGCACAAGTACTGGTTTCTTGTAGGCCTGGTACAACTCCTCCCTTTGGGGATGATGATGGCATATCGCTTGGTAATCGTTATATTAAGCTGTGGGTACAAAGTGATACTTAAGCTCAAATTGGGCTTTCCTCAGTCTGAGTTAATGGCCCCTTACAGTTGGGGCCTTCGAACATGCTATTGATCCAACCTTTGCCTTTGGGGAAATTAGCCTGAAAACATTGTGCCCTTTAAATGTGCCTGTCAATGCAAGGCAGTAGTTTGGTGCCATTGGGAAAGGCACTTCCTTGGAACCTGGAGCTTCAGCGCTTCACATGCGGGGACCTAAATCTAAACAAGGAGTCTAAAGAATAGCACTGCATGTGCCTAGGTAAACAGTCTGCAAATCCGATAGTAATGAGACATTCCTGAAGTGATTTCTGAACTCCCTCATCCCATACAGTCAAATTCTCCCTAGATTACACCCACATTGCTTCACCAAAGGTGGTGGGGTAGAGCATGGATCACTGGCTGTGTGTTTCTTAGGCATTGTGGTTGCAGCAGTGTGAGTGTATCTGCAGATGTTTGGGTTCTACAGGAGTTAACAGAGGGAGCAGTTCAGGCCACCAAATGTGGATAGTTTATTATGGCCCTATTGTATCTTTTCTTATATCACAAGGGATTTTATATCTTCTACTGAGTCCACAGTCCTGGGACCTGCTTTCTGGCTGTGATTTATTTTTCCTGTTAAGTCATTGTTCATCACTATGAACTGAGATTATTTTGCTGTGTAAATTTAACTGAGAAGCATTCTTGAACTTGCACACATTTTTAATTTTTAAAAAGCAGCAGAACCCTCTTTGCCCTCCTATAATTATGACACTCAGCAATTATAACTCTTTACCCTTTGGTCTTCACAGTATTCTTGTCAGATTAGTCCAGGGAGAGGTTTAATTCAGGATGCTGCCCCTGAACAGCTTTGAAGGACTGTTTAAGCCTGGATCCAGACACAATCTGGTCTGAACACCGGGAAGTGAATGTGGAAATGTGCCAGGGAAGCAAGGCCACGAAGTTACCAAATGCAAAAGTAATTCTGTTCTTACTGCTAATGCTGAAATCCTAAAGGAACAAACCTTGACTGGGGAACCTGTCGAAGGGGAAAGAAAGAGGCCTGCTAGTTGACCTTGACAGATGTCAGATGAAGGAACAGGGTTGACTCTTAGGAAGACTTTGGAAGATCACTTGGTCAATCTGAGAGAAGGTGAGCAGGTCTTCCTGGCCACCCAGAATTTGACATGAAGAGAGCAGCAGGTGCTACCCTCTGAGGAGGTCAGAGGGTGTTCCACTTGGCCTTTGGAGAATCTCAAAAGGACAGGTACGAGGCAGGTCACACGTCCCTATTCTTCGTGGCAGGAAGGTGATAGGAAGTTATAGGGGCTATCTCTGTGTGGGGTTAGAGTATCTGGATGCTTTTCAGCAGGGAAGAAGACATGTAGTGCTTTGAGAGGAGCAGGGAGTCCTTTCCTGGACAGGCTGAGACCTCCAGTTTTGCCTTGTCAGTTGCGACACAGCTGTCTGAGTAATCCTTCCTACTAGAATAGGTATTTTCTTATACTTGCTTAGAATGTAATGATAGCCTCTTAACTAAAGCAATCCTGATATTTCTTAGGCGGAAAAGAGCTATCCAAAAGCTGTGTTAGATACACAAGTATTTAATTGTCTTTCACATTTTTCTATTCATGCTACCTAGTGGTGTTTTGCCGACCACTCGTTTGTCCTAATCTATAGTGTGTATTTTTCTGCCAACCCCAAAAGTGTCTTAACCTTAGTTACTTCTTGGTTTTGAAGGTCTTTTTTGGATATATTCTAATCTCCTCACTTGCCCACTTCCTTCCTTTTCATTACCCTTTGCTATCCACACATAAGTTCATAATTTTTACTATGGGTAAGGAAGCCCAGTTGTATTTGTCTCAAATGTTGAGGTCTACTGAAAGGGAGCAGGGGGAGAAACAAGTTTGGAGTGAATCATGTTCTTGGCTCCTTGAAAGTTGGAACCAACTTCAAAGGGAATCTCAGCTTGGGGGCAGTTGCACAGATGAATCCCAAACCTTTGTGCGTCCTTCCCCTTCCTCCTCCTCTCTCCTCATGTAGTCCGAACAGATTTGGCAATTTCAGTTAAACACGTCTGTGCAGTTTTTTAAAATCCATTACATAAGTTTGTTAGTTTAAGACTCTCTTTTTTGACATATGAGCCTAAAATGGCTTTGATTTAAAAATGGAACTTGGCAGGGAATTTGTTCATATGGTAAGATTTTTTACTTTTTTTTTTTTTTTTTTTTAGTTTAGTTTCATTTATAATATGTTTTAATCATTTTTGGTGTTTTCAAAACAAATGGTGAAATATGGTTTTTTCCTTCTATTTTTGGCTACCCTCCTCTGAAAGGCCTTACTTCTCCCTTGTGTGTTTAATTTGGTGCTTTAAGGAGCCTTTTTAGATAGAGGGTCCGTATGCTGCAAAATTTAGACTTAAACATCCCTGTGAAGAGAGAAAATACAGACACAGATCCTGCTGGCCAGGACTTTGCATCTCATGGCTCTTGTCTGATACAAGCAAAAGGGTCGCTAACTGGGGCTCAGAGTGCGTACAAATACAGAAAATAAATGGAACACACAGATGAGAAAGGAAGGAAAACATGGAGAGACAACACTGTTTCTATAGTCATGATCAGTGCATCCCGATTATCTGAGCAATTATTGTTTTAAGGGAATCTTTTCACAGTCTGAGATGCAGCAAAGCAGATTGCTGCCAAACAAAACTCTTCCCCCTAGTCCCTAAACAGGGGGACTCTGCATTCCCTGACTAGTCCTAATTCCCCTGAATTTTCTTCTGGAGGTTTTCCTTTGTGATCTCCTTAGCACATAGAATAACTTACAGGAGAGATTTTTGCCCTTTAGCAGCTGGTTCGGATTGTGCATCGTGTTGAAATCTGTACAGTGGAATTGGCTCCTAATTTTTCGAGTGATTACCTGTTTGTATACAAAGGTCCCAACTTTGTGGGGAGAAGGGAAGCAGGATACAAGTTGAAACTTGAGGCAGCTGTGTTCAGGCTGGGACCTCAGAGTAACTGCTTTTAGAAGAAATGCAAGGCTGATCACCTGGGCTGCCAGTTGCACCAAGCTATGTAGGAGGTTTATACCCAGACTAGCTGAAACAAAATGCATGTTGGTGTTGCAAAGGATAACAGCAGAAGAACATCATCGCCCAAAGAGCAGCCCCTTTTTTGAAAAGGGACAGGCCCTGAAAACTAAAGATCTCTTCTACTTGTCCTTTGTGGGAAACGCATTCAGGATGAGAAGGAGGTAGACCCTCCTGCATGGCTAAAGCAAAGGAAGAAATGATCCATCAAAGGAAAGTATGGGAGAGGGGGGAAAAAAACCTTGAAACTGCACTTCATCCTGGTTAAGGCTGACATATGAGGTAGAGGCAAGAGTCTTTTAGGCTCAGAGATGGGCTTTAGAAGATCAGCCAGAAACAAGCACACACAAAAACAAGAAAGCAGAAGGTGTGGGTGGTTATGTGGATTAGTACTGACATATGGAACCTATCAGCTTGAAGTTACACATTTAAATCTGACCTAGGTCACTCATGCCCCAAAGTCATTACTGATGAACAGCTGTTGGGTGGCCTCTGTGAAATGACTTAGGGGTCTGAGCCCAGTTTCTAGTGGCAGGTGTCCACATTACGCAAAATCCATCTGTATTAATTAGCCCCCTATATCTGGCAATCTCAGCAGAAAGACCAAGTACCAACAGTTCACCACAGAGATTGAGCTATCCTGTTTTATCCTGGGTGGCCCTTCAAGGAAGGGACTGAAGAGCTTTGGCAAAAGTGTTGTAGAAGACGACTCAAGCCCCTGCTCTGTGGTTAGACTCAGGCCACCAGTTTCCAGATCCCTCAGACCAGCAGATTTCACTAATACTGCATTTACTTTGGAAGTCAGCAGAAAGTATTTCATAACTGACTGCTTGCGCGATGTTGAATATACATCATTTGGTTTCTACTTTCGGATCGTACTAATATAAACAGGAAAACTACATTTTGAATTCATTAAGTTCTTCCTTCGCTGTTTATAAAAGATAAAAACTTCTCTCTCCTTTTTTTTTTTTTTTTTATAAGGATTGATTGGTGTCATGTACGTATTCGTTCACTTCTGTTTATGCAAGATAATAAGAGTATTAACATGGAGGTGGAATAATGGTGTTTATAATTCCATCACCACTGTTTATATAAGATAAAAACAGTTAAAAAACCCAAGAAAAATAGCGAGAGAACATTTGCTGTTATGTATATATATTATTTTTTCCACTTCTGAATGTGAAAGGAAAAAAAAAAGTTGCAGGTTGAAGAGGAGTTGATTCTGTTTACAAGATTTCTGAGCTGTTTACCTAAGATAAATTAGTTTAGAGTTGATGTAATGAGTAGCTTGGGAGAAGAGAATTGGGGTGAAAGAAGGACTGGTGGGGTTGTGCCTGATATTCTTAGTACCTTGTAATCCTTTCCTTTATTAAGAAACATGAATGAGGTATTCTGAATCTTTCTAGTGGGAATGCGGTACCACTGGTGAGGCAGGGGACACATGGCACTGTCATGCCAGCTAATACAGTGGCCACTACCAGAGGACTCAGAGGCTTTCTCCGTGAAGAAGGTTCTCAGAACACAGAGGAAACTACAATAGCCTGAAAAGATCTCATGAACGTTAAACCCCTTGGTATCATTGTCCGTGGACTTAGTCCAATAATTGTGTGCCTGTATGACTCTGTTTTGTTCTGCAGCTTTGAAGTCTAATCCTAATTCCTTCAGGGAGAAAGGCTTGTAAAACGTCTGCATTTCAGAGAGGCAGAGGAACACTACCTTTGATGCAAGCTCTATTGTCAGTCCTACGCAGTCGTTCTGATTCACCCCTGCTCCTACCCTGTGCGCGGGCATATTGACAGATGAGGAAGGCTGGCAGATGTGAATATTTTCTTGGGATGAGCACCGATGCACTGTTTCTCAGTGTCAACCAGAAAGGCCATTTATACCTAATAAAAGGACAACTGTGTGGACATTAACACACGCACACACAGAAAGTCCATGAGTATTCGCTTACTTTTACAAATGAGTTTACTCCCACTGCAGTCACGCCCTTCATGTGTTTGCTTTGTGCAAACATTCAAGCAGTCAGGCTTTACTCTAGCGAAAGCAAACGGCCCACTTTAAAAATCACGTGCTCATATGCTTTCAGGTAGTGAACTATCAGCTCATGTGTGTGTTTACACTGTGAGAGGTAGGTGCTGCGAGAGATGGCTTTGCACGTGTTTCCCACCTCCCTTGTGCAGTGAAAGGAATCAGCCCAGGAGCTGGCCTGACCCTTCTACAAGCAGTGATGGACATACAACTAGCTTAAGGAAAAACAGTGGGGGAAATCAAGCTGCATCCTTAACCAGAAAGCTGTAGAATATCAATAAATCTAGTATTGCATCAGAAGTGCTTTTTGTCTTCCAAGATAAGTCACTGTCTTTTATAATTCCATAGTAACATTTCTCTCCCCTCTAATCCTGAATGAATCCAAATCCCGGTGATGTCTTCATCTCTTCTCCCCAGTTCTTACTTCAGCTCAATAAATTGTCTCTACAAAGCAAGCCATTTAAGCACATGCATAAGTCCGTTTCTGTTAAATGGAACCTGAAGTGAAGGTTAAATTTTAATTACATGCTTGAGTCCTGCTGCATTCACACGTTTGAAGTTAAGCACAGGCTTGAGTACATGGTTTGAGGGCTCAAGGGTTTAGCATTAATCCAGTCAGAAAGCAAAAACAATGCTGTACGTCTGTTGTGACATGGTCTATCGCATTGCTTGATCCCACCTATGCACCCTGCTCCAAATGTCAAGTACTTGAAGCAGACTGTATATGCATAGTGAACAGCACTGCCCAAGGAAGGTGGGAAAAATAGGCTGCACTGAAAAGCAAAGTGGCAGTCTGATGGTGGACCTTCCAAAAGTGGACAAGGACATGAATTAGCCAAATAAATGATTCCTTGAATATTTCTCTCTACTAATTGCCAGCCCCTACTTCCCGTAGTGCTGACGCGGAGGTGGATGCATAGAGCAGGGACAGATCTGTCAGCAAGCTGGGAGGGAGTTTAAAAGAGCTTCAATCAGAAACTTTTGTTTTTCAGATGAATATGAATTGTCATGGGTACAGAATGTCATTTCCTGAAGCGAAGGCCACTCTCATCCCTGTCTCAGAGCATTCCAACATACAATAATATGTGTCTTAATTATGGAGTTTCTGTGCCTAAAAAAGGCACAGAAATCTCACTTTTCAGAGTTGTATAATCAAGTTGCTCCACCTTGCTATTAGGCATGAATGGCAGTCAGTGCTCCAGGGAAGCCTGAAATTGAAAGAGCAGCGGGTGGGGAGCAGTGGGTCAGGATGGGTATGCATTTAGGAGAGCTGTGTGGGGAGTCCAGAACTAGAATAGCGGGAAGTGCTGTAAATTGGATTGAACACGTTACTAGTGGACAGGGTGAAAGATTATACAGCATTTGTCTGTGTGACTGTAATGAGCTTTTTTCCCATAAAAGATTTGGGGAGAAAGTACTGCGTATGAATAGGGTCCCTTTAAGAAGCGCGTTTAAAAGAGCTCATTTTCGATTCCAATCATGTATATGCCTCAGCAAGACTGTAGCCAGATGCTTGTAGATCTGAAGAAAACAGCCCAACCCTTTTCTTATCATCTACCAGAGATGACAGACTTTAAAAACTAAATGGCACTTTCGATAACTTCTAACAAGAACTGGGACTTGCCTGGTTCCATTTGTCTGGTCAAGGCTGTATTTCTGCAATTTATCCCATGGAGATTTTTCAGCAGAACCTTACACTTAGTGTCTAAATTAATGATATTCCTTCCTTTTTGCCATGACAAAAACCACACTGCACTATATACGTTATGCTAAAGTTTTTGTCATGGACATGTTCTATAAAAGCTTTTTTAGCTTCATCATTTTGACAAGCTGATTCCATTAAATCTTTCCCAGTGATCACTTTTGTATGGTGTGGATGGGGGAGGTTGGTTATTTGTGTGGTTTTCCCTTCTTTGAATCTAGAAAACAGTGGTATCTGCCAGGTTACCAGGAATATCTCACCCCTGACCTGTCCCCAGGAAAATGTATTTTGAGGAAATGTGTGTGTTTTCTGTTTCTCTCTCTTAGTAAATGAAGCCAGTTCATTAGTCTAGTCCATAACTCTTCTTCAAGACTCTTTTAGGATGTAGATGTGAACTTGGCTCTTAAAGCTAAGTAGCTTGGTCTGTTAATACCTGTGCGCATAAAAATCTCTGGATACAGAAGAAATTTCTCTCAGTATTTTTCACCGTTTCACCTGCACTGGAATAGGAATAGAGTGCTTTGAATAAAGAAACCTTCTACTTGTTCTCAAATACATGGTTAACTCAGAATCCTCCAGGGAAGGTTCATCACAGTATGGTGATACCTCTGCCAGATACCTTGCCCTTTCAGGGGTACCTATGGTGTCTGGGCATACACTGTTGGCTCTGATCCTGCTATACTGGCAAGTGCTAGGTGCTGGTGGTAAAAGCTAGAGCTGATAGAGTTGATAATGAAAGAAAAGGACTCTTAATTTTTAAATACATCCCCTCACAACATACCTTCTGAGGAAGTGAGTTATTTTAACCTCAGTGTTATGGCATGAGGAAACTAAGGTTTTGTGACTAAAGCAGAGAGGAGTCTGGGGGGGGGAGGCCTTTGTCTTCGAGGAATGCTTTTTATCTGCCATTGCTGCAAATTAACATGGTGTAGAGCTACCTCTTTGATTCATTCCTAATGAAGCCAGTAGAGTTTTTCATGCCAATCTTAGTGATGGGCATGGCCACTGGTCTTTTGGGGCTACTGTCAGAGCAGAATAAAGTTGTATACAGCCAGCTTTTGTCTAAAAAGAAAAACAAAATCTATCTCAGTAGGCTACCAATGGTGCCAAAGCATCTCAGTTTCCTTAACTTATTTATCCATGCCACAAACCAAAAGCAAATTTTAAAGCTCTATTTTTTTATTAAGTTTTTTTCTTGCCACCTGCTAGTAACTTCACCATCCTTCCTTTTCCAGAGCATTTCCACAGATACTCATGTTTCTCAAGCTGACAGCTTTCTGATCCCCAAGACTGAATAGCTGGTTATCTCAGCTTCCCATCTTATCGCAGCTTCACATCTTATGTGGAGTTTATCTCTCTCATTTAAAATAGCAATAGCACTGCCTGCATGCACAGCCCATTATCCTGGTTGGGTTGTTAAAGTTACTGTAATGCTGACTTTATTTTCTGTAACAGTTCTGAACAAAAAGTTTCCTTTGAAAGGTCTCAGACCTCTATCCTCCCAACTCCTAATCACAATAATAACCAACCTCAAGGATTCATTAGTGAGGACTCAAACAATATCCTGTAACAAGTCAGCTATGAAGAAATTGGCATAGTTTATCTCTTTGATTCATGTTCTGATGTCTTACCATGTTCAAATAAGGGGTTGCAAAATAAAGCTATCGTTGCTCTCATGCTATACAGTATTCCTTGGATCTGAGTCTTCTCCCACCCACTTGTCTCCCAAACTAACATTGAATATAACTCTGCAATAGCTTATAAGACAGTCCACTAGAGAAGTGACATGTTCTTAGAGTACAACGCCAGATAATTGTGTGGCTTCTTAAACTGACTCTCCTATAAACGTCTTTTTGATTGCTGTAACTTGTTGCATTTTTAGATGAGCTGGGAAAATGATATAATGGTTGTATTCAAATCCAACCCATAAAGAAGGGTTTACTTTTCTGCAGCGAATGGATGCAGTGAACTGTGTAAACTGGGTTTGGATAAGTTTTTGGGATTGTTTGCTTTTGGTTTTGTCTTTATGAAATGGACACTTACACTTCGCAGGAAAGCTGACAAATAGCGTAAACTATGGCTCACCACTAACAAACTTTGTAAAAATCTCTGTGTCTGCTGTTTCATTTGGCTTCAGCCATCAAAGGGATCAGCTTTTCTTCATTGAAAGGAGCATGCAGGTGGCTTTTCAGGTTTCTGTAAGGATTTTTCTTCTCATTTAGAACCTGATGTGGTTCAGGCTCTAAACTGAGCATCAAAAGATGTGAGCTCATTTTGCAGTTCTGCTTTAGTATTGATCAGCTTCAAGATAAGTTCAGCTTTCTCTTCTTTCCTTTTTTCATTCCATAAAATGGGAATAAGGGCAATTTTCCCAATAATGTAAAAGGTAATGTTCAACTCATTGGTGGCTTGTTTGATTTTTTTTATGGATAAACCTCTTGAGACTATGTATATTGAACTCCATAGATTCAAGGCATGATAGTTTCTCTCTGGATGAGCTGTGTGAATATGGATAAACTATGGTGTTTTGGGGAAAACTGGAAACTTTGGAAAACACAAGAAACAATTCAGACAGCCATGAAGCCCATCCCATGATTTCTACTTGTTGACTGGGTCAGCAAATGAAATTACCAGGCTGAGATAGCCCAAGATGGTTTGGTTATTCAGCAGAGGAAGTTCAGAACTGGAACAGAGTGTGGGCTTCAGAGGGTGAGTCCTACTAGAAAAGGTGCTAGGGACTTAGTGCGGTTTCTTTTCTGTTTCTATGACTGGGGCATATACCTTTTCAATTACATTTTGCAGTAATTTGATTCTGTCAGCTACCCTGTGTTGTCCTTTATCTATGTTATCAAATGAATACTCCAGTTATGATTGAAGAGTTGATGAAAAATAGCCACCTAAGGTACCCTGCTGTTGCGTGACTTAAACTCCCTTCCTGCAGCATCGCATTGGTGGTGAGGGTCATGGTGGGAGGTGCGTCAAAGTTAAACTGATAAAACAAGAATAAAGGCAGGGAGGTGGTTTAGCTATATTAGCAGTAAAACTCTGAATTTAGAGATAGGATCCTAAAAAACAGCATTTGGTGATAAGAGGGATCAGGTTCAGTGATAAGAGACTGCATTCTTGACTCTTCTGTCACCTACTCCAGTCTAAAAGAGCAATGAAAACTAGTTTGCCTGAAACTCAGTTTTCAGGGCATGTGTCACAAATCTAAAAGCATGCTATAGAGTACACTGATCTCATACAGAACATAAACTGGAGAGTTCCCATTGTTCCTAGAAGCTGTTTTAGTGAATCTTTATAAGGTAGTTTAGATTTATTTTAATAGGCATAGAATGAAAAGAAACTGGTGAAAAATATATTCCAAAGTATTAATTATGGCCTTTTAGGAAAGAAAAAGGGGGGGGGGGGGGAAGACGAAGGAGAGGAAGAAAGTTGAGTTTCCTTCCAGAAAACTCAGAAAAAGCATATATTTAACCTGTCTTCCTGGATGCTGAGGGCTTAACACTGCATAGAGTGGTGCAGCTGCATAACCCTGGTGACTTCAGTGGACTTGCAGGGGTTTAAAGGCAAATGAAATACTTCTGTAATGCTTTTAATCTCATTCCAAGTGTTACATACCATCACAAGAACATAGTTCATGTTCAAAGCAGCGCATACTGTAAAAATGGAGCACAACCCGCATGGTGCCTTCTCTTTCAAGGATTTGCTGCTCTTGTGTACAGTATCCGTTGAGTTAGCATTTTCCTATAGGTCTTCATATAGTCACGTTGTGATTTCTTTACTGGAGAGGGAGTCAGGAAAACATTCTGACATTTTCTTCAAACGATTGTGACTATGGGTTTGACATACTTACACTTTTCCATAATGACCTTGTTGCCACTTTGCTCCTGATGTAACAGACAGTGTCATCATCAAGTCCTCAACCATGCAGCTCTGACCAAAGAGAGCAAGCTGGATTTATAAAGTCCAATGTAATCCCAGCCTGGGGCTTGCCAGACCTCTGCTCCTACCCTTTGCTCCCCAGCACTCATGGATGATACAGACCCCCATGTCTATGCACAGCCCTCCAGTGCCTTTGCAGCTCAGGCTTACCAGTGCCCCCCACTCCAGCCCACCTTGTTCTCTGAGTCTTGTGGTACTCTCAAGCTCAGCCAGTGCCCTTTGGTTCTGATCTGCAGTGTCTTCAGGGAAAAATGATATATCGGGGTACTTATGTCCCAAATTGAATGTTAGATGTTAAAATGAAAGAAATATTATGGAAAGTCAGCACGTCTCACTTTGGAAATAAATTGCGTAAAGTACACTGGAGTGTCATGGCTCTTGGGACCACATATGATCCAAAGATACAATTTAGAGAAGTGATCACAGCACCACTAGATTTATCAGATCATCCTGGAGGAACATTAATACCCAGAAAGAAAATAACAATTAGCAATAGAAAGCTCCCAAGCAATAACTTAAACTAATGTTCCAGGGTTACTTCCTCACATCAGTAACCTATTTGTATGTATCACTAGATTTTATAGCCATTATCTTCTTATTAATAGTAGACAAACTTCAGTAATTACTATTATTAATACAAATGCATTTAGTTCCTTGTACCATACTTTCTTTGCTTGACATTTCGGTTACTCAAGTTTAGTCTGCTAAAATAGTTCAGTATTATTTGATTATATTTCCTCATGCTGTGTAGTCCAGTTTTGGCACTGCTGAATTCAAGACAGGTACTTGAGAGGGTGCAGGGAACATGGACCATGCGCTGGAGTTGCAAACCTCCAAGCAGGGAAGCAGAAGATACGTTTCTGTGCTTATCCAGCATGCAGTAACGAGAGGATGACTTAATGCAGCTATGGTATAAGGCAACAGATCTAACTTGTGAGCTGCCAGTTCAACCACACTGCCTCAGAACAGAAGATTCACGTACAGGCATGAGCAGAGCCAAGACCTGGTTTCTAGGGTGTGATCCTGAAAGACAGCCAGAACTTTTAGGTATACGTATCTTTGTATATTTAGGTAGATGTGTTTTCTGTTTTCTTCTATTTAAGGATTCAAAGCTGAGTTCCAAGTGACAAAAGTAGCCAACATGAAAGATTTTATAAAATTTAAATTCCCAAACTATTTATGGACCACAAAGACAACTCATCTGGTCAAGAGTTGACTTCTTTTTTTCCTCCTCTTTTCCAGGAGAGAACAGGGAGCAGGCTGTTAGCTGGACGGGAGCAACCCAGTCACACCCAAACCACCATCTTTGCCACCTTTTGGAAAAGGGCCGTCTTTGCTCCTTCACTGCCTGTTGATAGGAGCATGCAAGGTCACACAGTGCAGGAAGGGTATCGAGGCTGTTGGAAGGATGACAGGCAGGAACAGGCAGCTCCTTGTCAATGTACCCCTCTGGGGTGGTGAAGGAAGGCAGGGAAGGGGTAGTCCTGTGGCACTGGAAGGGTGGTGGTGTACAGCTTCCTTATACCAGTAGGCTGAGCTGCATGAGGCTGCAGTGACCAAGTACCTGCCAACCGAACATCCAGGTTAGAGTTACGGGAAGTTGGGAGTAATATCATTTCAGGCCATCTTGAAGGCAAGATGCATGCTCAAAATGCCACATTTAGATTCTAAAAAAGAATATATGTAAGCATTCACCCTACCACCACTTCTTACTGGTTTTGCTGTCAACCAGAGAGCTTTAAAGCAACATCTGCTGAAGCTGTAATGTGGTGTTTCTTCCAGAGACAACTTCTGCTCTTCTTCTAAAGATGTTTTCCTCAGAGGTGCTTTGTATAGAGACTTTCCTTGACTGAAGTTCTTCTTAGGGAGCTGGAGACCTCTGATGGATATTAAATAGAGTTCAGCTTGCAGATGTGAGAGATTCCTTTTCTTATTTCATCTCTCTCTTTGTTTTCACTGAGAACAGCTGGTAAGACTTATTTTGGGCCGCATTACCTGTGGAATGAGTCAGCTCCTTGACTTGATGTCTTTTTGAATTGACTCACACATGAAAGTTCGAACTCTGATTGGATTAATTTCTTCTGTTTTATCAAAATACAGTATCATTCAGCCTTTCTGGCAAGCAGAGTGTGCGGAAAAATCTATTCCATCAAGACTTTTCTGTTGTATTTTCTAGTTAAGGGTCTGTGAAGTTTCTCATTTATAAAAGCATTTACATGTGTATGCACATATAACACATTTAAAGTCACACATGTTTAAAGTCTCCTTTTCCCAGTACATGTTTCTTAATTTGAAAAAGACATAGCAAACAGGTTAGCTATTCTTAATTACAAAAAATAAAGTCTCCTTTTACTATTCTTTCAGGTCCAAATTTAAAAATGATACTAAATAATGTACTAATTAAAATATAAGCTATAGATGTATCATAAATCCATTAGAATATGTGATAATGTAAACTGCAAGGTTTTCTGTCTTCAGGTTTGAGAGAGTAAAAAAGTCAGTTACTTTTTCTGTTATATTCTGTGGACTCTGGCTTCCAAACAAGCTTTGTCTTTGGAAAATGAGTGATGGAAATATGATCAATGAATTTTGATAGAAAATTGTTTTCAAGTCACTGTTGCATTCTCTGCAGAACCACAATTTGGCTGTTTATTTCATTAAGAAGAGCGTGCACACCTGTGGTTGATGTTTTCAGATTATTTAATGATACATAACCACAGTACATGTGTGAGCGTGTTCCAGTGCATACAGATATACCTTAATTCTAACGTATGTACAAACACTCCTTGTCGTTTTTCAAAGATCATTTTAGTTTAGTTCTCCAGTATTGTAGACTAAGAGGTGATACATGGCCATATGACTGACTGTCAAGCTGAATTTGTAGTATCCTCTCCCATTTTTCCTTTCTCGCTCACTGCAACATGGTGTCAGTTCTAAAACCATCTCCTTGGTTGACCAGTTTCCTAGCACTTGACTGAGTGATGTTCCACACCGATTAGTGTCCTTTCTTAGATGGAGCAGCCAGTCCTTCTCGTCAGTCTTGTCTTGATTCAATGAATCCACAAGGACAAGGGACCAGGGTGTGGAACTTTTCCTCCTCTCCTAAGCACATAGAGGTAAAGCTGCAGAGAAAGAAAAGGAACCTGCCTCATTAACGCTTTGAGAAAACTTGGTTGATTTCAAAGGGAGTGGGATTAGGCTTCTGCAGAGGTCAGAATGTGCAGAAGTGCGATTGTCTGATTGGCTTTTTGGACTGATTCCATGCTGCCCACACGCTGAGTAGATGTCATTATCAAGCAGACAGCGTTGTGCAGAGAAGCCTGTTAATACAGGTGGCAGTGAAATTCTGGATATTTGGGCTGCTGAAGGAGGTGATCACCTCAAGTAGCCTGAGCACAATGGCAAAAAAGAAAAGGAAAAGGAGAACTTGAAGATCATTTTCCTCTTTACGTTTCCATGTCACTTTTCCTGGTGTGACTCTACCTTGCATGCGACATCTGTGGCTAAGGCGTTGTCACATTTCTGGTATGCTAACATAACATTTGACTGCCTTCCTCTGCATTCTTGTAATTAACTCTCAATATTAAAGCAGTTTCCATCTCTGGATTCCTTAGCAAGCTTGATTGAAAGGTGATTTAATTGCACAGCATTGCCAAGAAACATGTTAGGTGATTGCTGGCTGTAGTAAGAGTTAATGTGAAGGTAATAGGAGATATCACAGGGACTAAGATTTTGCTGGCCATTAGCAGAGGTGACTTCAAAAAGCATATGATAATTAGTATAGGTTTCAGTGAACCAAGTTTCCATCTGCTGCTAGTCACTGGGTTCTGAGCTGCTCTCCTAATAAAGCTTTGCATGTATTTTCCTGGATTCTCGATGGAAAGAACACTTAGGGGAAAAGGGTATAAATCAACAAATAACAATGTAACCTGCAGAAATATAAAACTATGTAGATTAATCTGTGCTTCCTAAATTGCATACTAGATTGTAATTCAATCAAAGGGTAGGGGTCTTGTGACGTTTATGAACATTTATGGATAGTGTGAGCACTCAGATTAAATGTCAAACCTGGTATTCAGTTTAGAATCACGTATTATTGTTGTTCATTAATATATAAAAACAACAATTATATCCACTAAAATCCTCAATTTAATTTTGCTGTAATCTGTCTGTGCTGTGTCAGAGATGTAGTGCAGCCTTTCTGCCTCCTCACGTCATTTACAGGGCTCCACAATTTCAGCTGAGTCTCCTTTTTCACTCCTCTTTCCCCCAGCATGGCACTGGCTCTGTTTGGCCCCCTTTGAACTGAGGAATTCTCTAGTAAATGATTTTCTTTATCTTCACTGGGATTAGATTCTAGTTCAGATACTGAGCAGGTGTAGTGCATCCAGGAGAAGGGTGAAAAGGTTCTGCATCTTGGATCCAGTTCACTGAGTTGATTACATAGGATAAAGCTGTTCCCTTCACTTGTTCTGTATCAGTAAAGGATGAAGATATTTTGAGGCAAGAACAGTCAGTTTCGGATTATCTGAATCCATTGCCAGTCTTCCTTGTTCAGTTCCTAATTTGCCTGCTTCTTGCCAGTCTAGGGGCTGAAGGAATAAAACTTCTCACCTGGGTAGTGCATTACATCAGAGAGATCCTAAATCACTTTGCAAAAATGGAGCAGAATCACTGTCCTAATTTGCTGCTAAAAGGCACTTGAAACAGATGAACTCAAGCCATTAAGTGAATAAATCGTAAGAAGCAACCGAATGCCAACTGCAAAAATGACTTTGGCACCTAAGGTGTTAATTTTGTTGAAAGTAAGCGGTGCTGAAGTTAAAATATTTTCAAGTCCCAGGGGTTTATAGCCAAAATTTCACAGACTTCCAGTGGACTTTGGCATGAATGCTTAAGTCACTTCTGAAAACTGTAGTTAGCCTCATAAAGTGATTACCTGTGTATATAATGTAATTCATATGACTGAATTTTGCCATCTTAACTCTCCATAAATAGAAATTCTTCAGTGTTTAGGAACCTTATTCTCATTAAACTCAAGGGGGGATAGATTCCTAAATATCCTTGACATTTAAGACTTGCTTGTCCCTTGGTCTTTGTGATCTAAGTGGTATTTATTCACGTAGCAAAGAAAGAGAAAGTGGGCAGAATCTGGCCACAGTGAAGTAAGGGGAGGTTTGAGATTATCCCCTGGCTATTCTGTCCAATGGCCAAAACAGCTTCCAAGTAATAATGATTAATTAACACGAGGAATTCAATATGAAAAAGATCAGTGGATTCCCTTTGTCCACCCCACCAAACAGAACCATAGTGGGTTGAAAACAAATAACATAAAGATGGGAAATTACTCAGCTTATAACACAGAGACCTGGAGAAAACAGTCAGTTTTATCTGACTTTGGTTTTTAATGATATTATATAATAATATATCTTGAAGAAATCTACTGTGCTAATTAGGTTAAGTATGTCTCTAGTGACAAACAGCACCATAAGATAAAAAAGTTTCACCCCAGCATTTTAATGGTTCAGGTTCTGCTCCTGGTTTCATTAAGTCAGCATGATTGCACAGGGCAGTGAGAACAGGATTTGGCCCACTTCTCTCCCTCATACGTATTCTGCAGTTATCTAACCTGGAATAAATCAGAGTTTCCTCAGACACATCTTGCTTTTCCAGTGCTTTACGTGGCAAGTTTTGTTTTCATGTGTTTTCCTTTGAACACAACTGGTAATCAAGTGTCCAGAGCAGTTGCAATCATTTAAAAAATGATGGTGTTTCAGTTCTGGTGATTTGCCAGGTTCTAGTTTGCAGCTTCTAGTGTATTGTGCCTGTCTAAAATTACCCTACAGTTTTAATTAGGTATGACAATCTCATTCACTTCTTACAGCAAATTTGATGGTAATGTTGGTGTAAGTCATTACTCAGCACCTTCAGAGTCTCAGGCCATAATTTGTACAGTTCTTTGGCATCCACGTCATCAGAGTTGCTTGACACTTTCCCTTAAGAGAACTTGATTTATGTTGCTTATAACAGAGTCAAATTTTAACCACTCGGCCTAGAATTTTCCATTCTTTGGGGGTATTTCCCATGCTGATTGCCTCCCAATTTTATTTTTTTTTCCTTATTTTCCTTTTTTTCTTTTTTCTCCCCCCCTTTTTTTCTTAACTCCAGGTCTTCAAGGTACTTTCTTTGACTCAGACCTCTTGTCTCAGGTTCTTCTGTGATGTACAGCTCATTGTCCCATCTGCCCAAAACCCTGAAAGAAATACTTCCCACCTACCAGCCACTAACAGCCCTTCATGTACAGCCTATTGCAGATGAATCAATGGGCTTTCATGGTTAAATCTTCAGGAGCAATGTAAAAGGAAAATAAAGGATACATGCTTAACGAGTGAGGTTTTTTTCACCAGGAGAACTTGTTGAAGTTTATCAGGGTAATGGTTTCTTGAAAGTAAGATAGTGATCTGCTCTCCACGAGCCTGATGTTGCCCTTCTTTTCATCTTATGGCACTTTAGCTTTTCAGTCTGTCTTCTGTCCCATGCAAATCTTCCTTACATGTGGGAGATGTTACCTTCTTTAAAGAGAAATTTGCTGTTAAATAGAGCCTCTCTGGGTGGCCTATCTGAAGCATGCTATAAGCATTTTGTTTGCTGCCCTGAAGTTTTTATGATTCTCTCTGCTCTTTGCTCTATTTCTTCCACTCCCTTGTGGATGACCAGCCACTAGATACGCACACATGCTTTCTTTCACACTCTCCTCTACCAGGCTCATAATCCCCACAAATAATGGCTACATCTCTTAACAAATTTTCTGCCTGCCTTCCCTCTTTCTCTCCTGTGACTACTCCTCACTTTTCCTTTTTCCACTATCTCAACTTAGGGTCGTATTTCTCTGAATATTTTTAATTGCTTTGAGGAAAGATAGAGCCAGTCTCTCCCTGCAGCTGGACAGAAAACAGTAGGTGAGGGCCATGTCTTAAGTACTGGAGTACACCACACGGATCCCATGGTCTTTCTCCCTATAATCCTGGTCCCCTGATACTGATCTTTCAGCGAGCACTGTCTGGTCTGACTACCTGAATTTCTTTCAGCTTGGTTGAAGGGAAGGGGGAGCAGGACTGGTCTGTGGCTTTGAACATTTTGGGGGCACCTGCTTTTGTTTTCTGTGTCCAACAGGAGTGTATCTTATTTTTACAATTCAGAGCATCAGGCTTTGATTTACTTTGCCTGTTACTTCATCCCAGGCTTATATGTTACGGAAAATGTGTTGGCACTCAAGTTTAGCTACTCCATAGTAGACTTTGGTAGCTAGATCTATAGTCTACCAAGAATCTGAAATCCTTCAGCCATTCCACTTTCATGCAGCCATTTTTTTTTCCTTAGGGGTCTCAGGGTAGCAAATCCATCAGGTCCAAAAGATACTGTGTTGACAGAAAGAACTAAGACAACACAATCTTTCTGTGCAGTTATCAGCCATAATGTAAGCATCCTCAGCCCTAATAATATGCCTAACCTCTTTCTGTGAAGGTCAGGATCAAGAAGGAGAGTTCTGTTTCAGAGGCCTGTGTCATCTGGCATGACTGCTAAGAAGGATGCCATTCAAATCTGGCAGTGTTTTTGTGATAAGAGCATTTGTCTATAGGAGCCACAAGCCTATTTCACAGAAGCTGTTGAACAGCCACCAGAGGATATTTAGTCTCTGCTGGTTTGGAATTATCCCAGGACTGAAAGGCTTCTGAACCATTACCAGTTTTCTCAGCTACGTAGTTTTGGGGGCAGGTAATTTCAAAACTTAGAAGATTTATGCAGTTTGTGAATTTTGAACACAGAGAGGAGAGGGGGTTCTCTTTCTGTCCTGTGGGAACTGCTACCATCTGTGAGTCTCCTCAATCCCTGTTTTATATTGGTATCATTTTGTGTGTTTATTGTCACTTAATTTCCTTTATTTCTTTCTCTCTTTTCAGATCACTCACGATCAGTTTGTGGCCTTCCTCTGAAGGAACCTTTCCTGTCTCTTGTGTAAGTAGATGTACAAAGCATTTTATACTTTTCATTGATATGAGTTGTGCGTTTTGTTCAAGTTCCATCCAAGTCATCCTGGAGCCCTTGTGAACTTCTCTCTTGCTCCCCATGGCTATGGGACTCGGTACTGAGTTTTTATCCTAATGCAACAGTTCTGGATTTTAATGCAGTGACGGCTTATGGGACTTGGACTTAGTTCAGTGACATTGTGTGATTGATCTGGAGTTTATACATGCATTTCTGGATCACGGTATAGAAGATTTCAGTTATACTTGCGGATATACATGTTGTGATGGTCATTATAATGTTGTGCTCTGATTCAGAATAAAACGTGGTGTCCTGTGCTGTGCAAGCATGAAGTATAGGGAACAGTCAAGTAGCATTTCAACTTGTCCTTACTGAAATCTGACCTTGTGACATAGAACTCTTCATTACCCAGACCTGCGTGGTCCCCTACCTAATACTGACTTCATTATCTTCTTCTCTGGGTAGATGAAATACGCTGTATTTTCTTTGACATCTAACAGTATCAGGATTAAAAATCTGTTAGTGGTTTCTTTGGAAGATGTTATGTAGCATTCTGTTCTCACCTGCTCTCATTCACTTGAGTTTGGTTGCTGCTAGGTTGTCAATTCGGTGGCATTTTTAATTGAGGAAAAGACTATATTAATCCAGATAATTGTGGTTTTAAGGTCTAGAACAGGAAGAATATAAATTTTCATGGTTTAGGTTCTGCTTTTTTGTTTTATTTGGGTAATAGTGGATAGAACCCTTGGGAGAGTTTGTTATCATTTGGGTTTTAATTTTGTGAGGTACTGACACGTGATGGGTTTATGCATTTGGAACAAAAGTTTGTGTTTCATTGGGATTCCTTCATACATACTGGCAGTGAAATCTAGTGTTCTTAAAACAATGACGCTTTTTGTTGCAATATACAGGGAAATATAGCACTACCACTTCATAATATTTACTATAGTTAAGTAAAGACCAAAGTTTTCCTAATGTCCACCAGCATTTTAAGCCACTTTTTTGGGATGTCCAAGCGGGAGGTATTTAGTGAATGCCAAAACTAGTGAGGGCTTTTAAATTTAGGTTTCAAACTCGATGTCCAAATATGCTTAGACTTTGTGTTACTTCAGATCTCCATTTTGCAATTTAAATTCATGTCTCCTTCCCATTCAGAGAGGAAAGTAGATGACTGTTAAATGCTGCCTGGAATTTAAAATAATAATAATAATAAAAAAAAGCATAGCACAGTAAGAAAAACAGCTCTTTCATATTTGGGAGAGGAATTAAACCTTCAAATTTATGTTCAATTTTTTATTTATTTGTGTTTTGATTTATTTGATTTATTTGTGTTTTCATTGTTGGAATTTCTTCAAAGGCATGCTGAAGTGCAAGTGGACATTCATAATTTTTCAGGCCCATGCTGAAACAATCAAAGAGCTTCATTTTCCTGCTACTAGCCCCAAAATACATGACTTTAACATTTAAAGTTGGCTTTGCTACTTTTGTGGTGCAGAAAGAAACGGCACACCTCCTTCTCCCCTGCCCTGTGGGCAGAAACATGAGATATGCTGCAGTGACTGCGAAAGGTGGTATGACAATGCCAGCTACCAAGGAAATGGATTCGAGCTGACCTATCATGCCTGTAGTGTCCCCATATTTCTTTCCTTTCCTCTTTGCCTTTCATTATAAGGTGTCCCAAATCTGTAATTTACAACATGCTGTTCCAGTTTTGCTCTGATGTATTTGCCACAAATAAGTAGGAGTCTATGCGCGTGCATAGCTCCCTGTGGCGGTGTCAGGCCCATGAGACGAGGGGAGCAGAGGCCCCCACAGAATGCAACATGGCTTACGTCTAATGTGACATTTATTTGACTCAGAAAGGCAATTGATTAAAGTCCCATCAGACCTTTGCCATCATGTATTATGTATTTATCCAGAAGGGGCGGTTCATAACAGCCCCTGACAAATCCTGTTATTTTTGTTGCAGAACTTCATAATATCGATAAAAAGTGTTAACGATACCCAGAGATGTGAAGCACACACTGCGCGTGTGAATGCTTCCTGCAGCAGCACCAAATCATTTATGTCTGCGGCAGGGACCTCGTGCCTTCAACATTTGCACAGAGGTACTGGTTTATCATTGTTCTACCTCTGCAGCACAAGGCAGTTTGGGTGGAAGGAGCAAGCTGGCTTCATGATAGGTAGGCATGTGGAAATCCAGGGCTGAAATCCCTTTCCAACAGTGCTTTGCTGTGTGACCATCATATGTCGTTTCTCATCTGTCTGCTTTGGTTTCTTGACCTGTAAAACTAGAGTCACACACTCTCTTGCTTCTTTTAAGTCAGACTTAACTCCACAGCCAAGGGCTTCTTTGTGCTCCTCCATTCCCAACTTAGCAAGCTCAGTAGGAGCCTCACTTTATTTCAGGCACGTACTTAAAGTTTGTATTGTTTGTACTGGGTCTCTCTTTTCCCTCTGGATGATACGTCCTTCAGGCCACTGATACCCTGAATTTTTTTGGTTGACAGAAGTAGAACTGGGACATTTTTACAGTAGAAGCTGTTAATGGTACCTCTCAGGCATGTTTCTGATCTAGAGATTTGTTCTGCCCCCTGCCTCAGTAACCAGCACTGCGCTCTCTTCTCATATCCCTGCCCACAACTTGCTGATGATGCAGAGTCTTCTTCCTCCTCCTCCTCCTCCTCCCTGAGGTTACACACGTGTCTGTCTGACTGTATGGCATCAAGGTTTTGGAAGTGGAAGGATTTCATGGATCTCTCCCCCAAATGACATTCCCACTTAAAAGGAATACAGTTAATCTCTGTTCCACTTGAATGTTCTCAGGAGTCTGAGAGAAGCAGATGGATTCTTTGTCAAAAATCAACCTTTTCATGGAAGAAGAGTCTTACTGCCAGTCTTGAGACTTTCTATCATGTCGTCAAGAGTGTGTAAGAGTATCAGCAATACGAAGGGGCTTTATGGTAAGATAGGTAGCCACAGTAGGAGAAGTAGTTACAGGAGGACACTTCTTTAATTTCCAGAGCACTACCCGTTCAGATGGAACCTGTACAATATTGAAGAGTTATCTGCTGTTAGCTTTGGTAAGTGCAAATCAGAAATGCACCAAAGTGTTCCAGATACAAAGAAGTTGCAGGAAATGTTAACCTAATTTCACAAACACATCCGTTTCCTTGAAACAGGTTTCTGATGTAACCAAGTTGTTCTGAACTCCAACATCATTCCTATTCAGATTCAGTACTGATTCTATTCAGATTCAGTACTGATTCTAATCCTTGTTATTTGACATCCTGCATAAAAGAAAAAAGAAATTTTAAAAGTGCCATTTATTCCTCAGCTTCATGAAGACGTATTCGGTCAAGTAATGATGACCTAAGGGAAGCTGTGCAGCATCTTACTGATCTCATCATAGTTATGAGAACCATCCATCATATGGTCAGTGATTTGTATGTCAAAAGACACCCAGCAGTATTCCAGCCTGCCAGTTTCTGAGAATACGTGTTCACTTTATCAGACACGATGATGCTCAAATAGTCTTTGATATCTCTATATGTGTGCCTGCTGTTGGTACTTGTTCACCACCAGGCTGTCATCTGTTAGCACTTTGAACAATCATTGTGAAATAGCAACTAACTAGCACTGTCTGAATCCCTTTTATTTGGTTAGTGTGTTTAGTATTGTTTTGCAGATGGGGATCAACAACAGTGATTGCGGCATCGGGAGGCGTCTTTTCCCAGGTTCCTTAAGAAGCATTCCATTACTTCACAGGAGGATAATAACCTCTAGGTCAAGCTTATTCATGAATCAAAAATGAACATTTGCAAAATGCCAAAAAAGTCTGGATCTAATAAGCCTTATGTTCTTAGGTTTCAGAAGTTAGCATTTTTTCAAGAATTATCATAAATAATGTAATAAATAGGCATGCAAATTATCTAGAAGAATCAGTTGGTCTGTTTCTGAAAATAAGGAGTTGTCAGAAGGGAATGGTCACCTATACAACAGTCTGATACAGGAAAGGGATATTATTTCCCCAGCTTTTATGAGTGTCCTGAAGGAAGGGAATGTTCCATAAAAGAAAACAGCATGGGCATGCCTTTATTTGGCATTTGCAAATGAGAGAAATGGTGAAACAGGCTTGAAATAGCAGTGGAGCAGAAATTCTGCTCTCATGTGTTTATAGAAATCAAACTGTATAACTGGGAGCGCACCTCGGGAGGGATGTTCTTGAGCAAGTGCCACAGCTCTAAGCTTTATTCTTTATCTGGAGACATAACCATCAAATGGACTTAAACAGTAGATTTAGATGGAGTGGGGGAAAAGCGTCTTTAAACGAAATCTGACAAAGTTCCTGGTTTTGTTCTGAAACATCTTTAATAAAAATAGACTCAATATCCAGAGAACCAGAGAAGTAGCCAGGTAGAAAAAAGGCAAAATTTTATACTAGTTTTTCATTTAAGCATTAGTGGAAGTGTTAACATTCAAATTGTTTAACAGATAATAATGGCTGCCCATAACTGTGAAGTTGCTGTGTGGATTATGTGAGAGGCATGTATGCAGCCTGCTTTCTAATTGCGATACCTACAAGATGTCCTCTGAAGTTGGATGAGATTGAATTTAAGATTGGCCAGCATGACAGCTGAAAATGTCACAATTTCTGCCATTATGCTTACTGGAGATATTTTTGTTCTGGGTTATTTTTCATCTAATTAGCATAGTATAATATATTGAGTGATAGCCTTTTTTGAAATATAACAGATTACAGTAGGAAAAAAGTGGACTTCAAACTAGACAGTTCTGGGAGCTAGACAGTTCTGTTTTATTTCAGATTTAGCTAGAAAAAAAGAATAAAAAGAAAACGCAGTTGTTCAGTGAGCCTTTACCCCACACTTGCATAATTTAATATATTTGGATGGAAAAGACCACCTTGCTGAATCAGTAGCCACATTTCTTACAGTGGTTTGAACACCAACCATCAAATATTAAGACAGTCCAGTTTGTTAGGTCTGAAGTCACTGCACAAAAGGGCACAACTACAGAGTGTAGCAAGGATTTTCAGAATAATACCTTTGCAGTATGGTGAATTGTCTTCCAGCTTTGGCAAGCACGTGATATTGTACAGTTATATCACCAAATGTCTCTCCCTCTTTTCTGATTTGCATTTTCAGTCTTTCTTCTTAAGCAGAAATCCTCTTTGATGCACCCTGCTTTAGCATTATGTTGTATACCTGTCTTCCTAAAACGTACACGCAACATATAAGGTAGAAATGGTACCACGAGCAAGTAGTAATGGAGAATTAGTTACTATAAAACTGGATATCCAGAAGTATGTCATTTCTCAAAAGTCACATCATGATCAGAAGATCATGGATTTGACTACTGAAAGTGGCACTGAAATATGAATACTCACGGAGGTCTGAATGCCAGACCATGTCTCCATATGCGTGCTGAATGTCCTGTATGTAGAACATTGTGGTTCAAAATGGGTTTGTAGGAGTATCTCCTCTGTCTCCTTTTTCTTTCTGCTTCTGCCATTTAAAAAAGCAATGGAAGCCATCTGCTGTGTAGTTTAGCTGTGTACCATTACACAGGTGTACATGTCAGAATATATGTGATTAGTCTTCGGCCATGCTTCATGAAGGCTGTTTTACCTCTTTGTGGGAAGTCTTAGACATAAAAGATTCACATTGTATTAAGAAATAATGTTTTCTTCCTCTGAAGTTCTTGTTCACTGCTGCTGCTTTCCATCATTTTGGATAATATCATGCTGAATATGGTGTGCAAATTCAGCCCCCCAGGTAATATTGCATATGTTTGAATGCCCAGAATAGTAGTTTTTTGCACACCACTGAAAACAAATGCTTTTGGATTTGAATAGAACTTGCTCTCTCTCATTCCATCATACTGAGCATTTTTGAACTTCCCAAAGGGCAGACCATAGAAATAGCACTGAACCATCACAGATGAATGAGGCCTGAATATTGTTAATGAGCGATTTATTGAAGTTGATTGATCCTTTTATGGCTGTTCAGCATGCTCCCACCTTTTCCTGCTCTACACCCCCTCACTTTGAGGGGCCTCATGAGGAAATGTTACCCACTTCCCTCCTCGAATCTACTTAAAAAATGTTATTTTGTTTAACTAAAAAATTGTGGAAATACAGCCTTCACCTTGCCCAACAATTCTTCTCTTACCACTGCCCCATCTCCCCTTCAGGTAAGCATTTGCTCACCTTACAGTCCATTTGCAACTCTTCATTTTAACTCATAATTTCCTTGTGATGCTTTATCAAATGCTGTTCTGATAGATTAAATTTACTGCATTTCCTTTGCCTGGATAATCAGTTATCAAAGAAAGATATCAGGTTAGTCTACAGCAAACTACCTTTGGCAAACTCATGTTGTGTTTTATCCCATTTTCCATTTACCTACAAGTCTCTTTATTTTTTCCTTCAACACTTGCTGCACTCATACTATTGAAGCTCCTGATGTTATGTCAACATCAAAGAGGTGTAAGTGAGATCAGAATCAGTTTCGATACGCTGTAGCGCAGGCTTGCAGAAGCCCATTCATTCTCACGCCTGCAAAGTGCTAAGGTCTCATCCAGCAGACAAACAGAGTATCGAGTTTTATTTTTCATTGTCATTATAGCAAAGGGCAGGTGAGCTGATTTTGAGCCTCGGCTGGTGAATGTTGGTGATGGTTTGCAAAAGGGTTTCTAGAGATAGAATCACAGACATCTACCTGTACATGAGAGTGCTTGGGCGCTTGCATTAGCGAAACCTTAATGTATGTATCAGTAATAAAAATCTTAATTAAGAACGCTGCATCATTGTCCATGAACACACTTCCTTTCTCGGTGTGTGAAGTCCTTTGTGTGTTGCAGCATCTACCTGGTCCAGACAGACAGAGCCCTTGAAGAGTGTGTCTGGCAGATCTTCTGGTGATTATTAACAACTAGCAAATCGCAAACTCTCATTCATTTTTTGTCCTGAAACTGACTCTCAGAATTGCATACAGCATAACTTACAGCTTGTTTGCACTTTTTTCTATTACCTTTTCCTCTTCATTATTATATTGGTAGGTTTCAAAATCCAGTAGCATTGAGCAGAGCTGAATTATGTAGGTTAAGACTTGCCAAAATGTGCCCAGACACCTCTTTACCCAATTGTATACCTTTATCTTTAGACCCAATACACTTACGTAAGCCGTGTTCTGTATGGACAAAAAGCGTGCTAATGTGCTTTGAAGACTGAGATTTTAATCTTTCTGAACTCAGGAAATTTAGAGTTAAGGTTCCTACAGCAACCTTACCTCTGTCCCTCACTTGCAATAGAGTCTCCTGCTGTATAATCCCTAGTGGTGGGCTTACCAAGGCAGATAGTACGGAGAGAAGACAGTGTGATGGGTAGGAGCTACTGAATTTTACCCCTGTAATTGTATTCCAGTGACATTTGGGTTGTTGAGCACTGCCTATATGTTTGATGTGGTTTGAAATGCGTTTAAAAAACCTCTTAAAGTAATGGACATACAACTGTGTTATATGTGTACTGATAAAAGCACAGATAGTGGAAGGTAAGGAAGAGGGTATGCATGCACACATACGTTTCTCTGTGTGGAAGCCCATCAGAATTGTATCCTTTACTTTCAGATGAGGCACGCTGTCTTCTCAGATTCACTGTCAGGTTACTGACATTGATAGTTCCTGTGGACTCTGACCTGCACAGCTGGAGGATATGTCCCAGGAAAGGCAGGAGCAGGAACTACCTCTGTTTACTTTAAAAGAGAAACAGCTGTGGAGTCTCTTCTTGTCTGTACAAATCAGCACAGTTGAGCCCCATATAAAAACCTACACATGCAGTGACTCCTTTTGCAGGATTGTTGCATCTTTAGAAAGAGTTCCTCCACCCTGATAGAAGAATGTCAGTGGTCTGTGGTTCATGCAAGGCATGAAAGCCATGTATGCCTTTACATCATCATACAAAGACATAGTTCTGAGAAAGAAAACCATGCAATCCAGTAGTCAGACTTCAGCTCCTGTTTCAACCACCATTAATATTCTCAAAACCAACCCTTACTCCACTAAGACATCGGTACCTGAAATACTCCAGATTAAATGAAGTGTTTAAATTAAGTAAATGGCTGATTCTTATCTGCTTGATATGATGTCAGTGCATTTCTACCTAAGCAGAATGTAAGTGAGGAATCATCTCCAGTCTGATTTGATGCCATTCTGTACCAGTATGCAATAATTAACTGTGGAAGTATGCAATGCCAAATGAAATTCAGAATCTACAGAAAGTTACAGCCATCAAAGTGAAGCAGTGTGTGTTGTGGCAAGGGGGAAGGATACGGCTGTCCTTGTCTCACCTGAAGTGCCAGTTCTGAGGTTTTTTGTGAGTACATAATCCTAGGTCTGTAGTTGAAGCATAATGTTGAAAGCAGACTATGCCACCTACATGTTTTCTGACCTTATTGCCAGCTAGTAGCCCACTAGCTGTTAAAACTGAGGGTAGTTTGCATGGGCTTGGAGACAGCAGCCTTGAGCCGTCAGCCAGCAGACAGGACTGAAGTGTGCATGGGTCCAGAGTGCATGAAGCTGATTTGGGTCCGATGAAAACACCAGGTAGTGCTTTAGCCATGATCCTCAGGAGTGCGGGTGCGTGTGCAGAGTGCACGGGAGGCAGGTCTGAGCCTGACAGGTCTGGTTCTGCTCCCAGTGTAAGCAGTGTCCTCCAGTCCACCCTGTCACAGCTCAGTCACAGATTGCAAGTATAGTGTCCTTTTCTCTTTTTTTACTGGTTGTTTACACAGTTGAGTGTCTACAGTTAGAAAACTGTAGCTTAGTGTCTGGGAGAATCTTTAAGGAAGATATTTTAATGTGGTAATAACCTTGTTATTTCAAAACCAAATGGTTTCAAACATGGCAGTGCTGCTACTTCTCTTTCAGGACTATGTACGTGTCAAGTTTGATGTTTTAAAACAAAGCTGTGTTATAATTACACAAGCATGTTTAAGAAAAAAAGGCTTATGGAAAACTTAACAGCTGGAAACTGTTTTTTACATACTTGGATGACTCAAAAACAGCTGAATGGGTTTTTGCAAAGCTTTACCAAAAATGTCATTTCTGGATTGAGACAAGGCATAAGAAATAGCTGCCCAAAAGGTAACAGTTTCAGAAAGGTATAAGCAAATATAGACAGAGATTATTTAATTCTTCAGCTTCCACTGTACAGTTGTTAATGTAATGCTACAAAAATAAAATAATTCATATTTATATAGTTTTTCAAAGATTTCAGAGATCTGTACTAGACTTTAAGGAACTAAGCTTTGTAGCCTTGAGTTAATCAAACATTAATATTTATATTTCTTTGGAATATCACATATTCAAACAGGAAAACAAAGAGAAAGGTACAGGGCTTGCCAGAGTTTACACAGAAAGAGAAAGTGACCACATTTAGCATCCATGCCTTTGGATCATTCAGCTCGTGCAGCATGGCTGCGCTTTCAGGCACACTTGGCACTGGAGATCTCTTGGCTCTTCTCTCTCTCTGACTTCCATTTCAAGCACACCCAGCTTGCAGGAGAAAAGCCTCACTCGCACACATGAACTGGGCTCAGGTACCTTTCCTTCTGTCTCCCACTTCATTCCCAAAGACAAAGTCTGCCAAATTCCGCCTACCGTGATCGTGAAGCTTGACTACAACCAAGTATCGCCCCCAGTTACATGCGTACACTTCTCCTTCCCCACAAGCTCTCCCAAGGGCTGTCAAGGTGAGAAAGCTGTCACCAGAGACCTGTTCTAGGGTCTGATTTGGGGCATGGTCTAATCTGTAACTTCGTAACAATCATTTTACTGTTTGAAACCTCAGTCAGTGGATAAATATGATTTTACTGCTGCTTAGTTTGGATGTTGAGCTGTATTGGAGGAAACTGCTCTTCTTTCATACTGAATTTTGTTTCAGGGTGGTGTGTGTGAAAAATAACACAAATAGGAGTATTTTTGGATGATCATACTGAACAGTCAGCAAGAAGAAAAGTACAGTATGGTGAAGGGAAATCTGTTTGTAGTAAAAGCAATATGAGCTTGTGGTTTGCTAACGGGACTGAGACATGAATTTTCACTTTAACCCTAGCTGTAAAACTCCCTCTGAAGCTGAGGAAATCACTTGATCTCTTGTTGTTTCACCTCAGTTTCTTCCTCTCTCTATTAGTGGCAGTCATGACCCAGCTCGCCAGAATACCGTTCCTCTTGAAGTTCAGTTACTATCAGAGGTTTTCTAACTTAACAATCCCACTCTTTGTCAACATTCAGGGTGCCCTTGTCTTACTTTCCCAATTAAATGTGCTTTTATGGCTATCATTCTTTCTAGCTCAGCAGAACCACTGATTCAGGGAGGGAGAGCAAGACTCAGTGCTGCCTTGTGCATTATGCAGCAGATTTTCAGTGGCATTCCCAGGGTAAAAACTCACTGCTGGTATTTCAGTGGGACATAAATATAGTTTCATTTTTCTAAGCACAGCTGGTCTGAGTGCCTTGAGAAAGGGTAATCACGAGACAGGCTTCAGCTTGCTGTTTTTGCAGGTACATTTGCAGTAGCCCCAGATTTAATTACATTTAATCTACGCACCTAAACTCATATGAAGAAGAAACTTAAATTTAGCCAGCTAGGAACGCCTAACTGCACAAATCCCATTGGCACACCAGGGTGCCATCCAGCTTTTCTCAGCTTTCTGAAAGCTTTGGCTGTGTGCCCTGTATGTTGACCATTTTGCTCGTGAAGGGCCTCAGTTTTGTTTTCCCTTTATTATTTCCCCTTTGAGGTATCTAATGTTGCCAGTGGTTCTCACAAGAAGCTGTCCTTGTACTGCTGCCAAAACCAGAATCAAAGCTTAAGCCAGCCTTTAGCTGGGCATAAGAAGGAAATGATGCTCTTCTTCTTTTGCTAGCAGCATCACTTCCTCAGCCTCACAAATAATTTCTGGTCCAAGACTTCTCCACTGTTGCGTTTAAGTGTTTTGCAATTCTCATACCAAATGCTGAGCAATGTTGTTATGCATCTCTCTCCTTCTTGTGTGTGTGTGTCCTGTGCACCAGGAAGTGCCTGGTTTATGGATCTTTTTATCAGAGCTCATCAGCTCTTGCTTTCCTGAGTCATCTTTTAGATTGTATGACTTTTAAGTATTTGCTGACTAGAGAATGGTGTGTTGAGATGACTGGGTATAGGAAAGAGAAGAAGAAAAGCAGAAGTCAGCAGGTTGGGTGGGCAGTAGTCTGTTGGAGATAAACCCTTCCCTGGAAGAGTTGCATCCTGTAAGGCCCAGGGCATTTTGAGTGTTACAGACTTGCAGGCTGACAAATTCTGTGTTTTCCTGCTAATTATTATGAACAGAACTTACAAACCCCCTACAACAGACCTTTAAATACAATTGCACTTCAACTCTGACTGAAGTAGAGGAAACAAACTAAAACCTAGTAAGCCGTCTTAGAAAGAAAGTATTTCCGATTATAGTCCATACAAAACCTGGCATCATTCGAATAGCACAGGTGCATTTGGGAGGCATTTGGGAAGCAAGAGAAACTTTACAGCATTCTCTTTGCTCCCACTTCACTCCAGCAGGCTTTTGTTCTTCAGCATAGCTGCCTTTGCAAGGCTGCATCTTGAGCTGTGCCATTTTTGGCTGAAAGTTACCAGGCTTTGTCACTGAAAAAAAAGTATGGAGAGAAAACAGTGAAAATTGTAGTTTTCTTGCCTAAGTGAAACAGCAAAATTGGTTTGGCTACTTTGGTGTGAAAGATGAGGCAGAAAGTACAACCTCGCCATTTTAAACAACATAACTACTGTACAACCCACTTTGCACAAGTGGATCCATAGAAATAGGCAGGACAGGTTGTGAGAAAAACAGGTTGCAAGAGGCAAGGCAATCTCTTGCATGCCTTTCACAACAGTGTGACCCTTTGATATTATATGTGCACAAGGTTTTGCTAACTAGCAAAGCTTGGTCTACCTGTTTATGTGTGGCCCACCCGCACGTACATGCTCTCTGTGAACCTTTCCCTCAGCCCATTTGCAGGTCGCCATGGGATTTAGCAGAGTTCTGCAATCTCAGAGAAGTCTGGCTCATCAGACGTAGTGTTCAATGGAACTGGTTTCTAGTGTAGCAGGACTGATGGGAGGATCAAAATCTTGGTATAAAATAAAAGGAGTTATTTGCCTTTTGTGTGCTGAAATGTTTCTATTTCCCTCCTTTTTTTTTCATTAGTATATTAAGCTATTGAGTTCTCCAGTAGTAAGCAAAATACTGTACCAAAACGTTTATTAAAGAGAAGATTGCCTCTTCAGTTACTGTGAGAAGGGTCTCGGAAACTGGGGGGCTTTTAAGGTTGATCAACATTTTGTTCTAAAATCACAGAGGTGCGCACTTAGGCAACACGATACACTGGATGATTCTCGCTTACCCTGAAAAGCCTGTGGTCAGCCAGAAATTTGGCAGATTGTCTCTCAGGTCAGGAAGTAGTTCTGGTTTACAAATTTAAAAGCCAAAATCTGGTCTAGTGTTTCTTAAATGTCAAAACAGCCCTCTGACCTTGAAAATTACTTTCTCTGTCTGCTTTCTGTGCTGTTAAGTAAAAACCAGTCCTTTTTCTTAGTGAAATAGTGTAGCCTGTTAGTCATCAAATCTGAGAATTTAGAGAAGGGAAAGTGACATTAACTCATCTTTTCTCTCCCTTTGCCAATGCAAGAATGGGCATCATTCATATCAATGGCAGCCGGACAAAGACTTGCTAACCTTTAGCTATACTTCCAGTTTATTTCCATAATGTACACTGTATCTTCTCGACTGCTCAGTCCTCTGTCTGCAGCATTTCAGACCTCATAATAATAATACATGGGAGGGCAAGTTTTGCTGCTGTGTATCAGAAGTGACCTCCAGTGCCTCAGTTTTGGTCTGTGCCAATCTAAGTACTGAAGGATGGTAAAGGCCATATTTAGTGCAGCTGGCCAGTTGCACACTTCTGTAACCCAAACTGTTCATTCTTGACCCTTCGTATGGTCAGTTGAACTTAAATACGACACTTGAGCAGCCCATTTAGTTTACATATCTCCACTGTTCACCTTCTCCAGAAAGTCATTTTGGCACTTCTGAATGTTTGGTGGTTCTTCCTTCTCTGAAAATATGCCCTTCCTTCATCCCTTCTTCATGTGCCTCTTCTTCTCAGTCTTGCTTTGCCTTTCAGAGAGAAGGCATCTGCGTGGTGCCCGTTTCCAGCAGAGCAGAAGCAGCCTGAGGTTCTCACTATGAATGAGAAGTGGCAAGGGAGGGAGCAGACTTAAACCTCTCTTTCCCCTGGCAGCAAAGCACAACACATCCTCCCTCTTCCCAGCTGCTGCTGTTCTGTACAAAAACGACTTCAGATCCTTTTGGTTCTGATACGATGAACCTCTAAAGTTCACACAGTGTGAGCTCTTGGCCTCTTTTGCCTCAGTTATCTGTAGTATCTAATGTTACTGCATTCTCCGAGACTTTCTGCCTGAGGAGTTGGAATTACTGTGTAATTGTTACTGACTTAACTTTCCTTGGGTTTCTGTGAAGTAAGGAGGTCGTATTTTCAGCACCTATCTATAGAGGAAACTGAGACATTCTTGATTTGACAGAACACCTGAGCATGAATTTCTTTTAATTTAAGGGTTGTTTTAAGAGAAATTATTTGAAATGTCTGCCTTGAGTAGTGTGCTGAAGAGCACCTTAAAAAGAACTGGGTGGTCGTTATAGCAATCAAATAATTAGGTACTGTTGTTATATAGAGATGGGGAAACCGAGGCACAGCATTTGTTTAAGGTCATGAAACCTGAGAGCTGATGCTTAGAGTTAAGCAGCTTTCTTTTCATAGTCTTTTGTGCTTAAATTCCTTCCTTCCTTTCAGTGGTTGATCATTCAAAAGATTGAACAAGGCTCTTTGGAGGTTAAATTTGGAGGTGTTTGCTCTAGTGTTCCATTGTGATGTTTATTCGGCCATAAATTAAGTATATTAAAATGTTAAAAAGAAATACCTGCACAGTGATATGCCAAGTTAATATAAAGCAAACACCTACTAGTGGTCTGTAGTTAAATTATTTAATCTAGAACTACTCTACTGTTGAAACCAGATTCAAAAATGAAATAGTTCTATTGCTGAAAATAATTAATTATTCAAACCCATAGGGCTAAATCCAGCAGTGACCTAAATGATAGGAGAGGATTACATGTCGGACACGACTGTGTGGGAAAATAAGCAACAAATCACATACGTTGCCCCGTTTCTCTCTTCTCCCAGCAGCCAGTATCACGCGCTTTTTGTTGGTGGGGTTTTTTGCTGTGCTGGCTTTGCTTCCCGCTTCCTCCCTCAACCTTCTTGAAGGAAAAGAATTCCCTCCACAAATCAAAACAAGATGGAGCCCTAGAGCCCCACCTGCTGACTTGAGGAAACCGAGAGAAGAAAGAGAAGATGCCTGGTCCCGTGCCAAGCATTCAGTGCTGGGCTTGCAGCATTGTGATGTGGCACTTAGAGCTCTAGGGGACCTGGAGCCAGCATTGCAAATGCAACAAAAACTCATGAAAACGAGCTTCTTAACAGCGTGTTGAGCTGGTCTGCGATGGCCTCGGGAAACCCCCCTGGCTAGACAGGGCCTTTTTATCCGCTACATTGCTCTGACTCAAAGAGAAATCTCACATAACTTCCTTGACCAGAAGCTGAGCGTGCATGTTGTCTGCAGCATAGGGCTTTGCAATTTCCTTATTTTCAGTTAATTATTTCCCACCTCCCGCTCTGAAGGAGTCTGTCCTATCTTTCTTTGCTGTCTCATCGCATGTAGAGCCCGACGCTGCAAGCACATGGCATGTCCTCGGGCTTCCTGCCGCCCTTCCTTTGTGGTCAGATCCGTAGCTGATGTAAACTGGCCTGGGGCCATTGGGGATTTTCACTGGATGAACACTTGGCGCTTTGATTCCCAGAGAACTACTCGTTTTTAATAGCACCACGGCTGACACTACTCGTTTTCAGGCTCAGGACCATCTACAAGTGAGCGCTTGCGTATTAATTACAACAAAGAGCAAATCTACTTGACATTTTGATTTTGTTTTTCTTGTTTCCTTGCAAGCTTGAAAATGAGCTGCTTTTGCCAAAAAAAAAAAAAAAAAAAAAAAAAAAAAAAATGCATTTCACACTTTTTTTTTTTTTTTTTTTTAAACTTGAAATAGGCCCCTTGAAAAAACTGACATGTTAAACACCAGCAAGAAAATGATTATTTGGACATATGGCTCCTCTTCCTGAACTTTGCAGAAAGGTTAGATAACGCTCTTTCACATCTTAAAAGACTAGACTGCTGCTACATTGCTAACATATTCTTATGTAATAACCCAGCACTGATGATACTTTATCCAGTCCCGATAATGTAAGACTCATTTATGGTTCGGTCAGTTATGAGGGATTTGTTTTTTTCACAGATTATCTTCAAATTTGTTCTTTTTCATTACTCTGTCCTAAAGTAGAATATAAAATAGAGTAGAATCATAGGCAAAAATGTCTTATGGCTCTGTCTTTCAGCAGGGTTTTGCCTTGTATGGATTGTTTCTGTTCAGTGTCGGATGATTAATACAAAAGTAAAAAGAAATTTAAAAACCCCACTCTTAAGTGAAGACAAACACTTCCAAACGCATCCGTTTACTTTTCAGATAAGGCTGTTCCATAAAGTGAAAAATTTGTAAGAATGAAAACAAAGGTGCCAAACCATCTCAAATAATGAAATTTCACGGAAAGACTTGCCATTACCTTTGTCACAACTGATGTCAGCAGTCATGTAAGGTTTGCAGGTGCTTGCAGAATGCATAGTCATATAGGTGAGCTGGCCAGGAAACAGCAGTGCCTGTTTGAAGAGGTGAAGACGTTTGGAGTATGAAAATGAAACTCTATGTGACTTTTTCATAAAGAAATGAGTTGTCAAAAGACCCACCTCTGTAGAGCTAATGCCTCGAGGGCCAACACTCTTCCAGTGGGTAAGGGAGTGTGGGAGTCTGCTCCCTTCCATGTCTCCCTCATCACACCCTTATTCATCAGGCTCTAGGGTCAGCCTCTTTCTCTGGCTTTGAACTAGAATTTCTATCCTGGACCTCAAAACATACCCTAATAATATTTTCATTTAAAATCACATTTACTGCAAGTTGCTTCCTGTTCAGTGACAGAACTCTGCAATGGAAAATTGTGGAATCACAGAATCACGAAATGATAAAAATCAGGAAGGATCTCCTTAAGTCATCTGGGTCCAACTCTCGCCCTGCTCAAAAGCAGAGCCTGTGAGGATGAGGTTGCTTTTTTAACCAGCTCGTTTGTGTGTGAATGTATGTCCTTCTCTGTGTACCCATTTTATAAGTTCTTACATCCAGCTGCATGTTTTTTCACTAACTGTACTTCTGAGACTTGAGATTTTTAGAATAACTTTAGGTCCTCTCATTAATAAGCAGAAACTCTTGATCCGGAGCTGTCCTGCAGGGGACTGAATGTACAGCTGTATAGCCACTGTACCAGACTCTTGCTGTGCCTAGTTCTTTCCTCTATTTGCAAGACCACTTCATTCAGTGGCAGTGGGATATAGGGCTTAAATATGTCCCCTAAGACATAAAATAATGCTATAACCAAGGACTGGCACTGGCAGTGCTTAAACTGAGCCCTATTTATGCACGGGGGGACCCCAATTCTGCTGCCCTGCATTTATCACTACTCTCTGTTGTGCACAGGATGTTCAACTGGATGGAGCAGTGGTCTAATCTGATGTGGCAGCTCCTACATTTTTATCTTGTCAGTGCTTTACTTACATGAATTAATTCTGGAAACACTCTCGTGACGTTAGTCATTGTTACGATTCCCATTTTAGAGACCCTGTGTCTAATTCTTAATTATACTAATTCTTCCTTATGCTGGTGAGGTTCCGAATCTGTGAAAGGGTCTCTCAACTCAGGGAGATGGATTGCACAAATGTCAATGGCAAAATAAGAGTTCATTGCCCTATAGCAATTCTCTGTTCCTCTAAGGCTGGAGAGAAATATTAGAAGACAAGTATAAAAGAGGCTCTGTTGATTTGTACTAGGGGCTACATGGGAGCTGCATAGCTTAAGCCTGTAAGAGGTGTTGTATTGGCCAAAATGAAATTACTGAGATTGTTGACACTTCTTTCATTGTGGCCACAATCTCATCAAAAGAAAATGAAAGCCACCTCTTCTGCCACTTCTTTTCCTTTTGTCTGAATACACAATGACAGAATTGACACTCTACCCCCCAGAAAAAAACCCCAACAAACCTAGAATGAGAGGCAGTGGGCTTTGAGGCAGGGAGCAAGAGACTGAGGCTTGCCCGAGAATGAATAGCAAGCCATTTAAAAAGTAGTCATTATGTGCAGAAACCAGAAGGATCCTCTGTCTTTCTGTATGATAAAACTACCAGTGAAATGTATTGCAAGATAATTAGGAGCAAACAGGCAGGAAAAATGAGTGATGCGCTACTCTTCATTTCCTGAGCCAGTCTTGTTCCAGCCACCTTGCAAGCTGAGGCCGTTTCTGTGGGGATAGTGGAGGTGGAGATCAACCCTGTCTGTGTCTTCTTTCCTTACGGCTTCACGGAGCCCCAGGGCATGATGGACAATCGTATCTGCTGCAGAAAAGAGGCAGAACTCTACACCCTCCTCTGGCTCTTTGGCTTCCCATTCTATTTATATCCAAGTCTAAGAGAGAAAGAGGTATGTGCAAAGTAGGGACCCTTGCAGCTGTCCCCGAAACAAAACTAAGGGTTGGACAGAGAGGCCAGAAGCCCTCAGTGGAGTGACTTTGGGGGAATCTCATGGTTTTAGCATGCTGAGGCTGTACAACTCCCCAGACAGATAGCAATACTTCTGTTCTTACAGAGGTTTTGTCCTGACTGAGGAATATGACAATAATTACAATTTTTACTCAGCATCAAGCCTATGGAAAAGCCTACAGAAACAAGACATCTTTAGATGAGAAAGACTGGAGGCAGAGGCACAATACCTGTCGCCTCCAAATGCAGGAGGTAAGATTTGTGAATGTGTGACAGGACCAAAGTTAGCAAGCGGAATAGATAGCATGTTTCACGTCAGCATTTAGAACAGAAGTGGGGCAGATGTCCGCTTCAGAGTTCTTCACATCAAAAGTGTAATTGTCTTCCCATGAAAGTATGAGAGAAAATTAAGCCTCCTGACACCCTGAGATACGTACGCTTCTTTCAAAAATCATAGAATAAAATGGAACAGAGTAGAATAGGCTGAATATAACACACGGTGCTGTTTAAGTCATTTTAATTTTGGAGCAGAGATGCAATCTGGTAACAACAGTATGGATCGTGATAGAGGGTAAAGAGTGAGTCAATGTTTTCAGTGTTTTTAAGCCTTCTGAGGCCTTTACAATAAGCATCCATATAAACATATAGAAAATTTCACCTGCATAAAGTCACTTCCTTACTAATCCACCTCTTTAACCAGTGTTCAGATTTCCTTAATTCATTGTGAAAACACACTTTTGGAATGTTGCTTTCCAACCCAGTGCAGCTGAAGAGGAAGAAAGGCAGGAGTCTTGCTCTTCTCGTGTCTTCTCAACCAGGTGTTCTGTCGTTCACTTAGGTTGCACTGTTGCTTTTCCAGTGAAGGCCAGGGGATTGCACTGGTGCTCATGAGGGCATGGCTCACTTTTCAACATCTTATTTCTGAAACATTTTGTACTATTTTGATTTTTTTTTAAAAAGAGAGTCTCTTCCACAAAATAGGCCATTATATTTGGATTGTCTAAGAGAAAAAAATATGGAGTCTCTGATGTTTCTTTTATGTTTCCCTTTTGACAGCAAATCTCTGAAAGGAATTGTCTTAGGAACTGCACAGTGTCAGGAAAAGGTGCTTTAGGGACCAGTCCTGGACATTTTCTATAGTTGGTTTTGTTTGGGGTGGTTTGTTGGTTGTTTGGGGGATTCTGGTAATCAGTGCAATAGGAAATAAGCTTGTTTGTTTTGCCCTAGAAAATCAAATTGCATCGATGATAGAAATGAACTGGATAAGATGCAATGCATGGTACTTACCTTAGCACACAAAGGTATCTACCAAGCGTAGTGGCGCAAGTTAGGAATTATTGCATTCTCAAAAGATAAGCAAGGAGTAGATTTCTGTAACAGGCAGACTTTCCAGTCTTTTCCTCCAATTTCTTATGTACTGAATAATAACCATATATTCACCCTCTCCAACATGCTGTGCTGGTTTACATCTCTGAACAAAAAGCACAGACTCACAGCTGTTTATGAAGACAAGCCAATAAATCTAGAGGAATATATTTATATAACTTATCCTGAGATTACATAGTTAAATGCCATCTTTTTTTTCAGGTAGAGAGAGCTCCTTCATTGCAAAGGAACCAAATTTCTCTCTGTGCTACCCAGTTCTGTTGATTTTCCATTAATGTCAGCTGGTGTCAGCCCTACTGAATGTTACAAGTTGCACTGCAGAGTACTTTATATACATTAAAGGAGCAAGTACTCTGCCATTTCCAGGTCCTTCCCAGTCTCCTGTTGTTTCGTGTCCTGCTTTTGTCTGGCGTTAAGTGATGCATGTAGAAGGCAGAAAGTGAGCAGCAATTCTGGTGGCTTTTCCTTTCCTCAATCCTGCCATTTGCCACTGACAAATCCAGGTACAGTTCTCATAAAGATCTGTTCCCATGCTGTAGCCACACTTTATTCCTATGGAATAGGTATCATACGTGTGAGCTTGAAAGCTTGCTGCAGCACTAATTGCCTTTGCCATAGCAAACTTCATTCAACTGATCAGACTGAGCTTGCAATTCTTACTTCTTTGGCTAAGCCTTCCTGATACATGCAATGATTTACGTGAAGGAAACACAAGCAAGAGGGTGTGATGCAAACGAAAGAGATCACCACCATGTATCTAAATTAAAATCCATGATAAAATCTCAGGAGAGGAAGATGATGTATGTTTTTTTGGAGCTGCTCTTGGCCTTTTGTGTTGAGACTCCTGGTCTGCTCTTGGTTGATATTCAGGTAGAAATCAGGAGGTCTTTTGACTTGCGAAGCTTGTAGTAGAAGGGGGCCTACTGAGAGCAGGACTTAACAGTAGCGCTTTCTACATTAAGCACTATAGGAGATTTGGGGATCTACCATATCAGGAACACATGCTAATAAAATACGTGCCACAGAGTAAAAACTCACCTGGGTGAAATGCTGCTCCTTCTGATATCAATGGAAATTTCCTTTTGACCAGGGGTTGCTATGGCAGCAAGCACTGGAAATGAGAACAAGGACATTTTGATATGTCTACACTGTGGATTGCAAATTATGATACCCGAGTTAGTTTTAAACAGTCTTGCAAGAAGTGGTCTAGTTAAGGCAGCCTGGAACACCACATGGCCTAATTCACCATGCTGAGCAGCTTGCTTTCCTCCGTGCTCAGGGTCCATCCGTGCCCGGGGTAGAGAAGAGGTGAAGAGGCATTTGAGGAGATGCTCATTTTAGAGCAATGGGATGGGGAAGAGACTGTGACAAGGAGTAGTGTAGGGAGGGAGAAACAACATGAGAGAGAGCAAGCTAGAAAACAGCAGGAACAGCAGTCCATGGAGTCCACTGAAAGGAGGGGATGGAAGCAAAAGCAACAGCAACAGAAGAGATGCAGGTTTGGAGGCCTGGAGGACCAAAGTGTCTTTCCCCATAGAGCATAGAGTCTCAGCATTTCCATTGTCAGATAGACACCGTCAAACCCCTGAATGAAGTATCCTCGCACTCTTCCAGTGGCTGCCATTTTTCTTGTGCTGCCTATGACGCTGCCGACTGAAGTGGTGAAGTTCTGTACTACAGCTCCACAGGTGCTAACCTGCCTGAGCATCAGCGGCAGCTTGGAGCCGCATTCCATTTTTAAGTTGGCTTTAAAAGAAAACCTTGAGAAATTATATTGAAAATGCATTATTGTAATGTTAATGTTACTGAGTCAGGCACTTAAGTTAGGAAATGCCACGGTTAATGTTGTCTGTGCAACCTTACTGAGCATCCCTTGTACCATTACCATAGCCTGTAATTACACGACTGCACACTGTTTCTTCCACTGTGAACCTCTGCATCAAGTGGTCAGGTCCCCTGCGTATTTCATTAGAAACATAGCCCAGAGCTGTTTTGCACCCTGCTGGGTTATTAGTTTGGTACTGACCCAGGGAAGAGAAAACTATTTTGTGTCACTGTGCTCTACAAAAGTTCCTTATCTGGAAAGCAGTTGATGCCTTGATGGCACTCTATTTCTCTGAAATCTTTTCTGTTCTCCGCTAGTGTCTTGCCTCCAACAGTCCCATAATATTTCGAACGGGAGCAGTTCGTATTTTGGGAAGGCTGGGGAGACGACTCATAAATAGCATTTAATAGACCTCATTAAGTCCAATGTCCCATTTGCTTCTGCAGTGCATCCCCCTCCTATTGACCCTGGTTAGTTCTTCCTGTAATCTGTGCTGAGTCAATGGGCCCCAGTGAATTGGTGGGCAGATGGGACACAGCCATCCAGCATGTGGCATTGTAAGAAGTGAAAAAGGGTAAGAACTCACCTTTTCCCACAGCAGAGGGTGATAGAAGGGAAGAATAATGCTGATACCTTCCATCAGCTTCCCATTAACAGACAAACATTTAATAACTGGTGCTAGCTTTGCCTGGAGATGTATGTAGAAAAGGTGATGAAATTAATATGGAGAAGTTGCTAGAGCTTCTGTCTGTCTTTTGTTTCTTCTTTCCTTAAGCATTTGTACCCAAAATGCAAAGGGAAGGGGGAATCCCAGCTCTCCCTCTCAAAGGCCAGCAGTCGGCCGCGTTGTGAATTCCTTCTCCACTTTCTTCCCATGCTTTATAGTAACGCTTGCAGGTTAGCTGTGCCCGGTGGAAAGTTTATGTACAACAGATGTTCATGGAGCAGATGAGGAATTACGGATAGCTGCAGCCCTATATGAAATACAGAAAATGTATTTAAAACACAGAGAATATACCTGTCTCACGCAAGAAATTCACACACACATCCCTTGCTGCTGCTCGCTTGGAAGGGGACATCGGAGCCCATGTGCCCTGAAACCTAAAGTAGGTTCCCAGCATCAGACAAGGGAAAGTTCCTGCAGGGCAGCAGAGGGTAGTGTCTGGGTGCTGTACATGCTGGCAGCTCCCTCTAAAAAGAAGCGTGTTACCTTCTGCCTTCCCTCTTGAGGGAAGAGGCTGCCTGCCCCACACCTTTTCAGAAGCAGACTTTGCAGAAGCATCATAAATCACTGCTTTGCCTGCCGCACAGTGCTGCCACTGTGCTGGGTATCACCAGGACTCATCCACTTGAGCTGCACTTTGTTTTGCAACCCAGGGTAGGAGGAATAGATTGCTTTGCCACCTATTTTGGGGGATAACTTCTCCCCTCCCCATGGGACTTGGGGACTATCCCAATACCCAGCATTGCCTTTTTACAGCATCCCTGTGTGTACCCGGCAGGTGCTCAATTCGTCTGTGTCTGTGCAGACATGCACAGCAAGGATGTGCTCTTGGAGCATGTGTAGCTCCAGAATCATAAGGTTCCAGTGGTCCATCAGAAAAATTCAGCTGAAGGGCCACACGGTCTTGCTTTAACCAAACCAAAGTAGCAGCCAAACCTGCAGTCCCTTCCCCACCCCACAGGACAGGTAGTGTTTGAAGGCAGTGGGTGTTTATTTTGGTAGTGTGTACAAGACAAAAAGAGAGGGAAGGGATCTCCCAGCTTTTTGGAGAGGGCCCCTTTATAATGCCATTTGAATCTGTACTTTTTTTTGTTTGGTGGTAAGTTTTAATAGTTATCCTTTGAGGATTTTCCCGGCGAGCTTATCTGAATACACCAACAGTCTTTTTTGTAATATTCGCATTTCCCCTTTGGTTCAGCCGAGCCCACTGACAGATCATTCAAATTCAATTGTTTTATGTCTAAGCCGAACAGCTAATTAAAGTAGGGATGATTAACCTGACTGGCAGTGTCGCTCTCTCTCCCTCGCTCCCTCCCTCCCTCCCTCCCTCCTGTTCCAATCAGTCTTTTTCTCACACTCTCCCTCTCTCTCTCTCTCTGTCTTTTGCTCTACTGTGTGTGTGTGTGTGTGTGTGTGTGTGTGGTGGGTTTTTTTTTCCTCTCTCCTAAACGTGGTCTGCTTGCTGATGGCAGAATGGCACTCGGAGATTTGTGCATTGTGTCTGGTTTCCTACGGGCAGGCTGACCCAGTGCCTCTAGGGACTTATCAATAGACCACTCAGAAGAGACAGAGACAGGAGAAAGGAGGAGGGGTGGGGGGGGTGGGGGGGTGGGGGGGGTAGAGAGAAAGAGAGAGGGAGAAAGAGAGAGAGAGAGAGAGAGAATCAATATCAAGAATAGAAGGAGCTCCGAAGCCATTTTTTTCTTTTTTTTTTTTCTTTTTTTTTTTTTTTTCTTTTTTTTTTTTTTAAAGAAGTATCAGGACTTGGGAAGAGGGTGACAAAGAAGGTTTTTCAAAGAGGCAGTGGAGGAGGTTCTAATAAATTTGGAAGGAAACAGTTCCCCGTCTTGGGGAAAAAAGGAGAACTCCTGGCTGATTAGCATTCACACCAGGTATGAGATGTTCCCTACCCCTTATCACTGTCGCAGGCGAGATGGATGGAGAGAAAAACAAAAACAAAAAAAAACCCAAAACCCCAAAAAAGCTTTTTTATTATTATTAATGTTTTTTCTTCTTCTTCTCCCCTTTTTCTTTTTGTTTTCTCTTCCCCCCTCTCTGCTCTTTAAGGAGACGGAGCGAGCGTTTATTTTGGTACGTGGGTTGGTGGTGGCAAGGGGGAGCGCGAGCCGTGGGCATTTGTGTGCTTGGGAGCAGGGAGAATGGAAGCAGGGCAGCGGGGAGGGGGCGGCTGGGGGAAGAGCCGGGAGTGTGTTACTGTGTCTCCTCTTTGTGCACCCCTGGGGGGGGTTAGCCGAGTTCATTTCCAGCAGGTGGATTTAGGCAGGGAGTTACTTAACGCTTGACCGCCAGTTTTGGGGAGAAAAAAAACCAAAAAAAAAAAAAACAGGGAAAAAGGGGGGAAAAAAAAAAAAATAAAAGGGACCTGCTTCCTATGTCTATTAAAGGAAGCTCCAATTTTTTCCCTCTCTCTCTCTCTGCTCTCTCTTTCCTCTCTTCCTAACCAGACAGCGGGAGGGTTTCTGGCTCCTCGCCAGCCCAAAAGCCTCTAAGTGTTTTGCACTTGTTTCAGGGAGCCCGGGGATTTTTTTCAGCATTTTCACTAGAGAACAAAGAGTTCTTTACAAAGGAAGGGGGAGAGCGAGCTTAACGCCTCGGATATGTTTTGCTATTTTTATTAGGGAATTTTTTTCACACACACACACACACACACTCCCCCCCCCCGCTAAAAAAAAAGAGAAAGAAGCGAAGCACAGAATGTGTGGCAGCAACAAAATAGATTGAAAGGAAAATGCAGTTCCCTTACCTCCAAATTGTAATTTGGAATTAATAAGGACAGGAATGGAAGGGGGACGAGACCAAGTGAGTTTGATGTGTTGTTCTTTTCTCCCTTTTTAAAAACTCTTCCTTTAAATCCGACTGCTGTTTTGCCAACTTACCTAGCTTCCTTTTCCTTTTTTTTTTCAGCATAAAAGTTATAGTGCAAACAGTTTCTGTTTACTTAAATCAAACAGCAAATTCTTACTTGGGGGGGGGGGGGAGAGGGAAGTGGGGTGGATTTGGTAGAAAAAGAAAAGTGGGAACAGAGATCTTTCACTTTCTGTCACTTAGAAAAAAAGTTGGTAATGGCTTGTTGAAGCTGGGATCCTAAAATACAGATGGGGCACTAACGTCTGTGTCCACGGACCCAGCTTTTCCCTGACCATCTGTCTAAAAGTCACCTCTCATTGGCAGCTCGAATGATTAGTCGGAGCTCAGGGATTTTTTTGTTTGTTTGTTTGTTTGCTTGTTCCTCCTGTTCGGTGGGACCCCCTCTCAAATGGCTCCATTTCACCTCCTGAGTTTAGTTCTTTAATCGAGCCCTGAATCGAGGATTTCAGGATAGAGCTCCTCGAACTCTAGATTTTTTTGTTCTTCTGAATGTATTTCTTACGGATACACTCTTTGTCTATTTGTACGTGGAAAAGGCACATGTAGTATAGAACGGAATAATGCATCATGTTGAAGGGGATGTTTAGATTGGAATTTTATTGCATATAGCGTATAACAAACATGCAGAGTATCTTCTCTACAGTGTATCCTGTACAATATTTAGGATGTTTGAGAATATATACTGTTGCAAATTCAGTAGCTTAAGGAAGTGCTTTCTTTAGCCAAATTCTGCCTTCCTTCCTTTATTGATTTGTATTTTCCTGGCTTTGACAAATTACAAGTCTAAAAACTGCATCTTCTAGCAGTGGTACAGAAGACAAGAGAGGAAGATGTATATTGTAATCCCTCCCCCCCACCCCTCCCCCAAAAAACAAAATCATAAGCGCACAATATACAGAACTAGTTCAAATTATTACAGAGTTACAACGATTGTTTCTGGATGCAGGGCATTATTGCTACAATACCTTTATTTTTATATTCATGCTGCAGGCTTCCCTCATAAGAGGTTGTCTGGTACAGCTACATAGGTAATGCATACGTATCTGTGACACTGTTTCTAAGCAGCATCTATGCATTGTCTAAATGTACACGGAGAATTAGTCCTTTTACATCTCCCCATATGATGGACGGGGGGGAAAATCCATCCTTGGGCTCTGCTTGCACCACTTCAGGAGTGCCAGTACCCTACAGTGGCAAAAAGTCGTGCAGGATACAGCCCATCTCTTGCGAAAGTAAAGGGAAACTGTCCACGACAAGTGAAACTACCAGTTAAAACAGTTTTGTTTTCATACCAGTATCTAGGCTGGGAGCTTGTACCCCTCCAGCTCCGTTAGCTGGGGCTCTTCCTTCTCCAAAGCTGTAGTGGGCACCGCTTCCCCAGCAGAAGTTGGGAGCCGCCATGGCCTCAAGTCCTATGTTCTTAGTCCATTTACCTTCACTGCAGGTAATGCCTTGCATTTCCATGGGTAACAGCAGTACCCGCATCGAGTCAGAAGTACTTTGCGGGCTCCTCAATTTAATATGGAATGCTTGACAGAGAGGGATGGACCACCAAAAGGAGCTGGTCTTTCTGCTGGCAAACGTAACGAACAGAGGAACTTTTGGCAAATTACGAATGCCTGCCTTTTATTTAAAATCCTCCCTTTCCTCGTTCCTCCAGAGAGTTTTCCCAACTCCCGACGTTTTTCATGGCGTGACTGATTTCTGTGACTTTTCTCTCTTGCTCTCTCACTTCCCAAAAAAGGCATTAAAAAAAAAAAATTACAGGAAAAGTAAACAAAAGAGCACAGAAATGGGACTTGGCCTTTGAAGTTTTCCATAGGATAAGCAGTCTCTTTTTTTTTCTGCCTGATTCTTTTTTCTCTCTTCTCCCCCCCTTTTTATTATTATTATTATTATTATTATTATTATTATTATTATTATTATTTTATCTAACATTGTGAGCATTTTGTATCTGCAACCGTGAAGATAGTGACAGAAGAGGGAGGACATAACAGAGCTGATACCTAGATTTAACCCCCCTCAATCTCAACTAGAAGGCGTCTTCCAGTAGTTGTCACTGCTTCCAGGAGTAGGGAGAAAGACAATAGGTGTCTTTTGGGGACTCCATGGACCTGACCTGAGAGTAGCACATTCCCAGTACAGGAGAAAAGAGAGAGAGGGCCAAAGAAAAAAAATACTAAAAAGGGGAAAGAAAAGCTCTTTGAGCAGTAACACACTGGCTCTTTCTTCCTGCAGGCAATCCGCTCCAGCTCCTGGCGACGTGTCCTGCACTATCAGATATCATATGACTCTTTATTTGGACTCCCGTTAGCAGTATGGGCCTGTTAGGAGACTGTTTGTTTTCTTTTCATTTCCTTCTCCCCAGTTCCCCCCCTATTTTATGTGTGCCTGTGCAAGCGTATCCCTTTTATAATCTCTCTTTTTTGTGCTGAAGCTTTATAAAAAAGGGAAAAAGAAAAAAAGAACCCCAAAACTGAATCATTTCCCAGGGCTGTTTTTAATCCTCCGTCAAAATTGAAGTTCATTGTCGAGTTGTAAAAATAAATGACACCTTTCGGTTTTATTTCTCTCTTTTACCTCTTCCTCCACCCTTTCTGGCACTTCTCAGTGTGTCCGTACGCACTCGTGTATGTCTATCTGTCTCTCCTGCCTGAGTGGGTGAAGCTGGGATACACCTATGTCAGTGTAAGGAGGAGTGCAGAGCTGCCTGCTGCTGCTGCTCCTGCCGCTCCGCGCCGTTTGTTTCACTTTCATAAACTTTCCTCGGGTTATTTATTTATTTCATTTGGGCACCTTCTCCACGCCGAGATTCAAAAGCTGTCAGGTAGCCATCCCTGTGCCAGCTTTGCTGCATTTAGGTGGGCAAACAGGGGGAGTTAAGGCTGTAAGGAAATGAAACGTGCTGAAGGAACAAGAGGATGAAGTGCAGAGCGAGGTAGAAATTAGACGTGCTTTGTGTACACCACCCATAAAAGTTTCCTGTACCAGAATGCTGCTGCCTAATAATAGGATGGAGGGAGCCATACAGCGGCTACCAGTCAGAGGTATATAGCCAAGTAGCCTTATGGCAGCAATATTTCTGATACCAAGTCACGTTTTAGGTATAGGAGATGACTTTTTTCTCTCTTTGTGCTGTCTTCTGCAATATATTATTTAGAGAAACACGGCTGCAAAACTTTTTGCCTGAAAATGCAAAGTCACATCAGCAGAAACAATGAATTGCTATCAAATGTATTAAATCATTGCAAGAAAAAAGGTCTGTCTTTCCAAAAGAGAGGTAATGTTTTGTTTTGATACTTTCCTACGCAATGTTTTCATTTCTGTTTTTGAGCTAAGGATTTATTTTGACAATTTTTAAGAACTGATTTTTAAAGGAAAAGGGGGGAAATCCCTAAAAACATTCCCAAAATGAGAAGGTTTGAAGGGGAGAGGTTTAGATTTTCTGGGAGGAATTTAAAGCGTTTGGGGTTTTGTTTGCTTCACTTTTGTAAAACCTGAATTGTGATATACTTTGGCAAGCAAACCAGAAAATGAGCTTTTTACAGAACTTTGCTCCCTTTGTAATTACTACTGTATTTCTGTGAAACTGAGTGGGGTTTTTTGATCTGAATTTGGTAAGAACATCAAAGCTGAAATCCTGTTTGCACTGTAGAGACGAAAAGGAGTTGCTGGGGCTTTCCGTCAGGGGTAGATGCTTTGGCCAGCCAGTCCTTCCACCAGCTTGCACTGTTCAGCAGCTGGCTGCGTGCGGGCCGATCGCCATGCTCCGGCAGAGAGTACAGGGGTATTTCGTATATACAAAATACGTATAAATCATATGCATTTCGTGCTGATAGTCCTGTTAGCGTAGCTGAAGGTCTGTAAGTTTTAGCATTTCCTCTCCAGTGTATGCTTAGGCCAGTATACAGAAGCAGTCTTGTAAGCGAAGCAAATAGAGACCAGAGGGATTTTTGTTACAAATCCAGAAACAGCTGTATTTCAGCCATACTGTAGGTGTGCTGAACCACATCGAGGTCTCCCTGCCAGGTGGTGGTGTTTCTTACTTCTCGTCTAACTGAGACACCTTTCCACTGAAGTCAGTGCAGGTTTTCCTGAGAAAGGGTTAATGGAAAAACAGAGTTAAAACATCAGGATTTAGGGTGATCCCCTTGAATCAGCATTGGAAACCAGACACCCCAGAACGTGCCGTTACACAGCTGAGCATCCCACTGGAGCAAGCAGGATGCACTTGTTTTAGTGGAGATGCTAGTGCTGAGTTGCGATGACTCTTGCAATGTGAAACTTTATTTGTATATGCCTCCAGTTCCTTCAGAAGATTAACAATATCTCTTCTTCGTTCTCAGCAACAGACCGTTTCTTTTCATTCGGTTTTTACCGGTCATCTCAATGAGGAGTAACAGGCTCTTTTGACCAGAGACACTGTTTTGAGGCTTCTTTCCTCGTCTGTCTTCCTCTAGCAACTCGAAACCAGCTTTGCACTAATATTCTGTGCTTAGGCACATTCATGGTCCTGAGGAGGGAATTAAAGAGTTAGTTGGAAGAAATTTAGTTTTGAAATAAGTGTTACAAATGTTTAAAAATCACATACTGTTCGTGCACGGTACATGATGTTCCTCCTTACCCTACGCACGCTCCAGTGCTCTGGGCAGTCCTAGCTGCGAGTATTTATTTGTGAGCTCATTCTGGTAGCCACCCATAGATTTAGTTGACTTGGCAATCAGTAAACAGCTCAACAGTGAGGTTGAAGCTCAAGAGGTATGTTAAGTGCAAGGTAGAAGGCTTCTTTGAAATTTGTGGCCATTGCAGTGGATTGTTGCTCAGCATCTTGATTTAAAGTAAAAAACGTTCTCCTCAAACTTCTGTGACTTTCTATGGAGTAGCTTATTCGATTTCAAAGTTACTATAAGCTCAACTAATGATAAAACACATATTTAGCTACCTCATTAAATAAATAATAGTGAAGAGCCGCGAAAAGCTGAAAGCTGGGTGCTGCAGCTCATGGCTGAAAGTGTAGCTCTGGGCTGGGCAAAGAAGACCAGGCTCGGTGCTGCCGAAGTTTTGTTAGCATAACTTGGACTTAGTGTAATTGCACCGAAGTTGTGTTTTGACTTGGCTTAACTTCACTGCTTTCATCTGACTTCTTTTCTAAGCCAGCCCAATCCGGATCTATTCAGTGCTGTGGAGGGTGATAGCCAAGGGACAAAACAGCTTGTCTAACATGTCTCTTTAGTGCACCAGTGTGTAGCTTGTGGGGCCTCTGATCGGATCACCACTGTTAAGAGAAATGTGTTTTCCTACAGAGTAGTAACTTGTCCTGCTGCTTTCAGATGTCAGAGATCCCAAGTTCAGCGCTTGGTGAAAAGGTCTGCTCTCAGAAGAGGTTTCCCTTCCATTTAACATTTCATTAGTGCATGCAACTCATGTAAATGTGATGATGTGGCCTGTAGGAGGAACAAATTCTGTTTTATTTTTGCCAGGATGCATGTATCTATACTATGTCTGTATTAATGTTATGGTGAGATGTTATTTCAACCTAGACACTGATTTCAGTGGCTTACCACTAAAAAATGAGCTGAATTGAAATGTCAAGTAGTTGTTCCAAGCACAGAGGTGAAGCTTATATTATTTTGGAAAGTATGAGGAAAACCATGGTAACTTTTTTCTTCTCTTTTTTAATGTGTGTTGGGCAGTCACACTAAGACAGGAGCGTTTTCTGATTAACTAATTACTGAAACCCATTAATTTTTCCATTTTCATTCTATTTTTAATTTTTCGTGTTTCTTCAATACAAAATGAAAATTACAAAGAGCTAATTTCCTTAAACTAATTAGACTCACAATTTTAATCTCGAAAAACCCAGGAAATTCCAAGCGATGTTTTTCTGTAACTCTGCCATGTTGCACATGCCTCTCTTCTCTTTGAAACCCTTGTATTGGCCTTCAAAAAATCCTGGGAAAGCACTCAACACTTGCCTGAGCCAGCCTTCTCGGTCCAAACTCTCCTGAACTTCTGGCACCGTTCGGCATCCAGATCCAGATTTTGTGATTTGAGCTCATCACTTTTGAAAATAACAACATGGAATTTCCAGATATTTCTTTGTATGGACTTAAGATTAAAAACAAAATAGTTAATAAATCAGAATAATTCTGTTTCCACTGAAACCAGCACAAGCAGAATCCACATCCTCTGGGTAGAATTTCTCATGGCACTTTCCAAAACTTGATTTTTGCTCAGATGGCCTTTTCGGTTTTGGCCATCTGGAGAGCACAGTTAAGTTAGTTGCATAGAATATTCTTTAGGCATAGTCCTCTGAGTAGGACTCCTAAAACTCTTTGACCTGTTAATCTCAACTACATATCCCATAAAGCTTAAAGAGCTAGCGTGAGAAATAATTTCTGTTCCCTCCTCTCAGGAAAAAAGGGTTTAGTGATGGTTTCTTTGGCTGGAGAATCAGGAAATACCAGTGAAAACTCTGTGCAAGAAGATGCCAGAGTCTTCTTCAGTGAGATCAGCTGTTCTTTATATATTTTTTTTTTTTTCTAGTTTGTGACTTTTTTTGGCTTGTTGAAATATATCCCCACAGTCTTCCGAAGCCACGAAAAACTGTCAATGCCACAATAACCCTATACAGCTGGAGAGAGTAAAACAGCTCATTTGAGGCAGCCTTCCCTACTCACAAGACAAGGCAGCAAGCTGGTTTTGAGCTTTAGTTTGAGCCATTGCCTGTGTATTTTTGAAGCACCAGGGTGTACCCTGTAAGGAATCTTCCTCTCTGAAACTGTTTTTTCCCTCCTGCTCCAATACTCTAATTTCTATTTTCATTAAAATTTTTACCAGGGTCAGGGGGAAATCTCTGCCTGTCAAGCATGGCAAAAATGGACCCTCTCTGAGTAGAGTCTCTCCTCTCATACAGTTAAAAATTCATCACTCATAAAAAAAAATAATAATAAAAGAGATAAGTTTATAGTTTTCATAGTGGGAAGTAAAGGGGAACATTTATTTGCAGCCTATTCATTTTGTATTATGCTCATGTCAGATGGTGTAAGACTGTTCTGGTGCTTGCTTTGGAGGACCTTTGTGGAACTCTGTAGAGCTGCACAAAGCAAAGTCAGCGAGTGAGAAGCAATCTTGTTCCTGATCAAAACGCGGTAATGTGCCAACTAATGATGACAGAAACCTGGAGAGCTGTAGGTGCTCCCTTTTTGTTGGAGATATAAAATAGAGATTCAGACTGCTGTTAAAGATTGCATAATGTCCTGGCTAAATTTCAATGAAGGTAATTGTATTTGCCCTCGTTGAATTCTCTCTGAAGTGCCAGTTGCATAGGGCAATATTCACTTCCTGGCCTGAAGCATACCATAAGGGTATGGAGCACAGTTAAGCAGCTGCCACCTCTCACTCTGGGGTTGGCTGTATTAGCTCAGTGTTGAGCATAGTAACCAGTTTGCAATTCAATCAATGTCCAAATAATGGCACCAGCAAACACTGTTCTTCCATACCTTCGTTTGTCTCAAAATGCTTATTACAAAAACCAATAGCTTGGGCCTCTTACCCTCAGTGGTCTGGTGATATTTTTAAGGTCTCCATATTGCAGAAGAGGAAACTGAGGCACAGAGATTTTTGAGTGACTTCTTGAAGTTCATACAGCAAGTTAGTGGCAGAGCCAGGAGGATAACCTGGGAATCCTGGATTCTAGTCTCATGCTCTAACCTCTGGGAAATGCTACCCCTCTGAATGTAAGTTATTGTTATAAAGATGTGGTTTATCTTTCATGTGAGTTGCCATCTGTTATATTGCCTACTTGCTATTAGTTACGAAAGCTATTCACATTTTAAACTGTTTTGCATTCTCACAGCTACTTAAGCCCACAGTAGACTTTTTGACAACAGTAACAGCACTTCTCATGTGAAAGAACTGGACAAATATTAACTCATGTTTTTTCAGTAAATTTTTGCAATGCCATAAACCCACAGTTTAGACTGAATTTAAACAGACCTTGAAAAGTCCACATATTCAATGCTGGTTGTTTCCATATCTGTCAGTTGTACCATAGTTAAGACATGACTGTATATTCTCATAGATATGATTAGAAAGATACATTTCAAAATGGTAATTTAATGTAAATTGAGTCATTGATAACTTCATGTGTCTTGGGCCTCACAGCTCTGTGGCTGCTAAGATCCTTTTAACATGTAGTAAGAAAAAAATGTATTAACCTTGAGCTCTTAGTGATGCTTCTGGGGACCTCAGTGAGCCACGGAGAACTAGGTCAGTTTTATTGGAGGCAGTCTGGAAGAGCCCTGAGCAGAAGCTGGGGCAGGGACTGGAGCTGTAAAATGAAAAAAAGGCTCTTGAAAAGTAAATGTTGCTCAGTTTTTTCTCAATGTACAAATGGGTGTTAGGAGAATACATTCGTTTAGATCCTCACAATTTCCATTTTCAAGGCAGCCACGAAGTCCTGGCTTGGGAAAGGGCAACCCTTGCAGACAGGGAAAATATCATTGTGGCTGAAGAGTGAAGGAGTTGCCCCAAACTGTCCAACATTTACTAGCAGGTGGAACAAGAGGGGAGAATACCAAGCAAAGTCAGACACGCAAATTGGACACTGGTGCCTTTTCATCTCTGAAGATGGTCAAGTAGCAAGGGCCTTTCTGAGAGTCCTGTCTGGCTTCCTTCATGTGATATAGCCTACTGGATTTCTTAAAGCTCTTATCTTCTGATGAGCTAGAATATATCTTTCAGAAAGACAGGTAATCTTAGAATCTTTTAAGTAAGGGGATGACCACATGTTTAAAACAATTATTCTGAGGGTTTTAAGATCCATTTCACTTCTTTTGAATCTGAATTTGACTAACTTCAGCTGCGCCTTTGTCTGATGTATTAAGGAGCCCTCTACTGTCAGAAAACTTTTCCCCATGCTTGGTATTAATAAACTTTCTGGTCTTGCTGAGTTTTTGACACTCAGAGTACAGTTTGAAGGTATGGGAAGGTGAGTAGTGGAATTTGAAATGAGATGTGGGAAGTTATTGATGGCAGAAGGAATGGGCGAATAGAGAAGCGGTATGCAGAGGCAGTGGGTCTCTTTTTCTTCATAGGTAGGTGAGGCAGAAATTAAAGAAATACGTGGATAAAGATCCAGTTATAAAGAGGGAAAGAGGTGGGAATATAAGAGGAAAAAAATCTTGAGAGTAGACACAGAAAGTAGCGTGAAAAGAGAAGCATGGTAAAGCTATTAAAGGACAGAAAAGAGAAACAAATGTAGTCTGCGGTGGTCAGTAAGGTCAGGACCAATGGGGAAATACCAGATTATGTTAAGAATGTAACAGAAAGTAGCAGTAATTCACCTTGGGTACTATGGACTCTGTCTTCTCAGTCAGCCAGTAGTTTCCTATCTCACAGGAGGCCAGTGGGCTTAGCTCATTATGGCTTTGAAAATGCATTGCTTAGTCTGAAGGTTAGAGAGGGGCTGGTACAGTGTTGAAAGGTCTGAACACATTCAGACTTTGTGAAAAAGACTGGCCAGATTTTCTACCCAAGGCCCCTGTGTGCTCAGGATTAAAACTCCAATGTTCAGGGCATAACCAAAGGGAGGCTTAATTAGGAGAGAGAAAGCTCTTCTGACACACATAGCTTTCCCCCCCCCCCGCCGACAAAAGCACAAAGAAGAGAGTAAAACTGTCTTAGGGTAAGTGTACTGTTAGTTCTCCCAAGTTGTTTCTCTTCCAGCCCTCTCCAGAGCAGTACTTCTCTTTTCCTCTGCTGGCTGGGACATCGCGATTTGGACATGCTCCTCAGCCACTGCCTGCTCACAGTGTAGCCTGGGACTGATCACTTAACCCCCTGGCTTCAGATTACTGCAAACAACTCTGAAACTGGCCAGTGGTTTCCTGTCTTAGGGCTGCTGAAAAGATGGGACCAATGTGGGCTGTAAAATGCTTTGAAATCATTAGGTGCAAGTGACAAGGTTGCCTTCATCTTTGGGTTTCATGCAGTTCCAGTATGAAGAATTCTTGCGTGTCATTTCTCTCCTGTCTTCCTTTACCTGTGAAATAACCCTGATAATCCTTGTCACTTATGCTACAAAAGCACTGAGTGTGAGTGTAACGAGTTCTTTGTGCTTGGAAGGTATTAGTGTTCTTCTCTTGAATCTTGATAAAACCCTGTGGCCAAGGTAAAAATTCTGTTGGTTTCTGTTATGAAAGAAAAAATATTTTTCTTAAGGACTTTGATTTTCTTTTCAAAACACATGCCTAGTCCTAACCAATCTGGGGGTGAGGTAAAGATAATTTCTAAGTTGCCACTGTAGGCCAAGGACTGAAACAGTGCCAGTCTGGACCAGTCAGACTGGCTTTTAAGCTGATACATGCTTTTAAGCCAGCCCTTCAAACTGGCTTTGTGTGGCTGATTTGTCTCCGATGGGGTTGAAGTGCATGGAAGTAAACTCCACAACACTCACTGCTTGCTAGAAACACATATCTGGGTATTTTTGTTGATTGATAGTGGATCACCAAGTGTCGTATTCCAAAAATCTTTTAAACAAAGCTATCCCCTTGCATTTGTGCAAGCAGAGAAAAATAAGAACTCAGAAGGAGAAAAAGGCGAAAACAGTTGGAAACATGACAGTAATTTCTAAAGCCATTTCTCCCTGTCGCTGGTATGAGAAGAATTTTCATTCTCTTTAAGGGTATTTAAAATATACTTTGGGGCTAAAATAACAGAGAAGACAATCCAATCCACTCTCAGCCCTGAAACCACAATGGGTAACAGATCCTTGTTGCCACATCGCATCCAATGAGATAGCTTACTGGAAGAATTGGTCAAAAAACTCTCATTATTCATTGCAAAAAAAGAAAAGTAAAAGAAATATTCTCTTTCCCCTTCCTCACGTTCTTTTTTACAAGGCAGAAAAAAGGGAAAACACTGGTTTTATTGTTTAATTAAAAATAACTCCCTGGTTTTCAGTGATTGTAATTTCTGGGAATTTTAATTCTCCTTTTTTACTTGAGATGAAGTACGAGAAAACTGTTATAGCAGTTAAATTTTTTTCTTTTTTTTTTTCTTTTTTTAATTTTTAATTCAGTATAAAAGATTATACTCTCACTTTCTGCTGCCCTCCTGCCTCGCTTTTCCATATTCATGCAGACTCCTGGCTGACTCTGAATGGCACTTAACTGTTTCACTCATTAGAGTGAGCAAGTGGCAGCTCTGTAACCTTGTTGATTTAAGGTGAGATCTTGGTAGGGTCCACTCTGGATTGTGGAAATGACACAGTTTCTTGAAAGTATTCTTTGAGAAGCAAGTAAGGAGTATGATAGCATCACTTTTAATCAGAATGAATATCACTGCAGTCAGCAGTAGGCATCACAAGCTGTATGGGTACATCAGGGATCTGACATGAGAACACGTGTGTTTGTGATGTTTCTGTCATTTATTCAATGCACAATCTCTGATTTCTCTATTTTGGCTTGTTTTCCATATGAAAACAACTTGGCATGAGTAATAAATCTGTATTCTGTCATTTGTTTGAGAGATTACTTGAGGAGTTACCTATATGTATGGCACCGGTACTAGGGGTTGTTCCTGTTGAAAGGCCAATGCTGCTGGTTTGGTCTGAGTTAACACTGAATGATGGTGAAGTTAGGATGCTCTGTGATGATAGAATTAAACCACATAATTTTAGAATAGATGTTGATACTGCTTTGCTGTCTGCCTCTAGCACCTTTGGTATTGAGCCCAATGAAATAGCAGTAATATTAAGGGGGAAGACTAAAGTTGGACATTATGGACCAGATGGGTGCAGCTGCTTTGTTGTCCCACATTTTGCATTTGAGCTATTTTCACTCTCTGGCTGTCAGTCATCATATCGATTAGAACTGAAAGATTTTTTCCCTACTCTATAGGATCTATAGTCACAGGTCCCCCAGTCTCTATGATTGACTATGCTGTTTAGTTCTGCCTTGTGTAGTTTCATTCCTCTCCATGTAGGCTTGTGCAGATTGGCATCAGTCTAGTCTACTTCCAAGAAATGTGAGACAAAAGAAAAGCAGAAATTTGTCCCAGTAGAATTAGAGGAAACCTTGAGTGATTTGACCCGGTCAACAGTTGTCAGGAAGCATTGCCACTTGAGGGAAAGTAAATGCTTCATTATTGCAGCTAGACAGATGCACCTCCATAAAACACCTGGAAATGGTCCACAGACCACAGACAGAACATCAGTGGCGTTGGGTTTTAAAAATATGGGGAGGGAAATCAAACCTCATGTTTTCAGATCATCAGCTAGGGTGAAGAAGTAACCTATCGCATTTCAGTCTCATGTAGAAACCAACTATGTTCTAAGGTGATGTCCCTTTCATCAGATGTTGACCACTATGGGGGAGGGACATCAGACTGCCTGAACCATCACTTTGAAGAGACAAGCTCACAGGAGAGATATGTTACTTGTGGCAAGGCTGAAGGTGAATGAGGTAACCACAGAATAAGCTGCTGACAATACAGTTTGTGGGAAGCACTGATAGGAGGCAGGCAGTTGGATTGATTAGGGCAGCATCAGGGACTAGTTGTTTTCTTTCACCACCCCGGGGTGAAGCTAAACCCGCTACTGGTAGTAACGAAGAATAGCTAATACACATCAGACTCTGCCAAAGTAACAGCCTTGGCATTGGGAGCAGAAAGTTTTACAGATTTCTCTGTGTATGTGTGTGTGTGTGTGTGCACTTGCTACTGGTGTTCCTGGTGGGTGGCTGAATCATCCTGATGGCATTCAACAGGAACCAGCTGCTGAGAATATTAAAATGCAAGCATTTATTCCTCTAGAGAGACAGTAGCATCTGCAAAGTTTTCCTGTCTTGATAGTACAGATAATCCCAGGGAGTATTCTCTAGTAGTTTTTAACTCTCAATTCATTTATGCCTTTTTTTTTTAAAGCTGCATGTGCTTTATGTCTAACACAAGCAAACCTCGTCTTAGGTCTGAAGCCTCAACAGTCCTAGGCAGGTAGTTTACAAGCCCTCTGCTCAGGCTGAGGGAAAGGAACGTGGGGAAAAGAAAGTTGGGCTTTGCCTCCTTCTTGCGCCACCACCTTTTTTTCTTCACCCTCCTCATCTCAGGAAGGACTGCCTTGGAGGCTGGTATGCCACAGAGCAAGATCCTGTGCCAGGCCACAGTTCTGTGACTTCCATATCAGCATGAGCTTTGTCTTAAAAATCACAGTGGCAGCAAGTGTAAGAAACAGTAAAAACTCGAGAAAGGAGGTTTAATGGTCTGCTAGAATAGGATGTTGACCACATCCATTATTGTTTGTATTTGTGAGTCCCAAAAAAGAACATGTCACTTCACAGGCCCATAAGCAGCACTCCCCAGCCCTAAACTGCTTATAGTCTATAGACACCTCCACAAAGGAGCTGAGTGCTGGCACCTTTGATTAACCTGATCAGGAACTAGGAGCACTCAGCACCCACCAGAAGCAGGCTCTTAGTCTGACGTGCTGTAGCACCAAACAGAATAAACAACACAGCTGAGGGAAAAAGCAGATAGTAGCCACAGTGGGGAAAAAAAGACTGTGATTTCTTCTTTTAAGTCTTTTGCTCAGCTCTGCATATCTCTTCTGCTTTCCTTAGAATATGTTCTTGTGCTAATAGCTTGTGAATTCACATCCTAAAGATATTTACAGGAAGGGGAAGGCAGAGATTCTGCCCATGACATATGATGTGAGAAAAGGTGCAGGATTGTTTTAAGAAGAAAGAGAAACAGAGTTCTTTTGCAGTGCGGCTGCAATGTTGGCATGGAGAGAAGAAATGAGCTGTGGGGAGCCAGAGCTGTGTGGCAAAAGAAAGGGTGAAGATTGTGATTTTATTTAAAAGGGAGCATAATTCAGTGTGCTCATCGCAGTAGCATTTTATTAAGGTATTTTAGCCTTATCTAAATAGCCTTGTATAAAATGCCTGCCTAATACCTGCAAGGCTGTGAATAGTTTGACTCCATTTTTCTAAGTTGGAATATTAATACATGGTGTTAAAAGAACAAACCCTCCCATGGCAGTAAATCTCCATTCCTACTTCTGCCTTTTGTCACCTCCAGTCATCCTCAGAGTCTGGCAGGGTGCGTCAGCAAGTCAAGGTTTTGACAGGATCTTACAGGCACAAGAAGGGACCACAAACACCACTCTACAGAGTTTATTGATAGCCTCTCTCGTGATGTGACAGGCCAAGGAAAGCTGTTGCAGGAGAGGTGACAGCAACGGCAGCACTTTATAGTCCTTCCTGATTTCAGCTTCTCCTTGGAAAGAGCTGCTGGAACCTCTTAGCGGTGTTAGACATATAGTTTAATCTCAGTGAGGCATCACAGTGATGATGCATGCATCAAAGGCTCTGTTGTGCTTTCCCCTTTTTGTGTGAGTTATGTTTGCTCATTTGTTTAAAAAAAATAGTATAATGATTTCAATTTTAAGAGGCTTAAGCCCAAAGCTTTGGAAAGTCTTAACAAAGAATGATTTAATGAACTGGCTATTGTGTTTATTGTTGTGCTCAGCTACTTAAGTATGTCATAGGCTCTGTAATACAAACAATTAATGGTCAAGCTTCTGAGCTCAAGTGCTACGGTCTTCTGCTTTCAGAAAGGGAGAAGTAAGATTTGAGGTCTGTTCCCACTTAAGCAGTGATGCAATAAAACTCCAGTGGATTTAGACTAAGTGCTGTGGGGTTGGATTTGTTGTTTGTTTGCTGGTACAACAAAATAAAGTAGAACTTAATCCTGAATAAGAGCAGCACTGGAAAATTTCACGAAAATACTGAATAATATTCAGGCGCTTTTACCCCAGAATTTCCTCTAAGAACACATCTGTCTCTTAAAACAGTCATAGAGAATAAAAGATTCTTGAGCTTTGTCTCACTAATGCTGAGGGTGTGAGTGAATCTTTGCACTGGGAAGATTGTGCTCACCAAACTTGGGGATGGGTTGATCCATACTGGGAAGTGCTGTTGGACCGCAAGGCATCAGATGGTTCTTAATGCAGCTCAGTTGACAGTATGAGATTGGTATCCAATCTCAAATCACTTTTTTTTCTGGAACTACTTTTGCTTTTCAGTTCAGTTTTATGATTTCTAACATGTCAGCTAACTTCAGCTCCAAGTGAAGAAGGCAGGAAGCATCACTTCAGTGCTTCTGTATTTTGTCATGGGTACTTCACGTCTTCCATTTTCACTGCTTATCTGTACTTTGTGTGTACCATTGCGAAATGATAGTGAGGAGGTGAGGGTTAAAGAAGAGTAATGAATTTTTAAAGCTTTTTATTGTCCTCAAACAGCACGATCCTCTAGGGCAATACCCCCCACCTAGTCTAAGCAGCCAGCAAAGAGACATTTGGACACAAAATGAGCCACTAAGAATGAAGTCAGAGCTCAGAGCTATGTTAATAAATTCCATTCTGAGAAGAAGGGAAGGACTGAGGCTGCCAGTGGAGCAACTGAGTATCTGTGGAGCTATGACTTGGTTCTCTCTTTGCCGTCCCATGGCTGAAATCAAACTATGTCTATGAGTTATTTACCTCTCTGGCCGCAGGAAAATGGCAAGCCTGAAAATCCCATCGCTGCTGTTCACATAGCAAGTGCTGACCCTTTTTCACCTCTGAATACTGTGTCACACCTGAATAGTAAACTACACTAACTCAACGGTCACTGCTGGGAATGCTGTGTGCAATGATTTTGGTCAAGCTCTCTGCTTTTGTCCAGCCCAGTGCAGTCAATGGATGCTTTCCCCTGACCTGTTAACTCAGCCCTGTAGTGTGGTAAATAAATGTTCCATTAGCATAACATGTACTACCAACTCCCTCTTCATCTCTAGTCTATTTAAGTTCAGTGTAATTCTTTGACTGGCACCAGCTCACTTGAAATACTCTGTCCTCAGTCTTTTGTTCTTCATCTTTCACCCTGTGAGTGAAAGGAATAAACAGCAGCTTCTGGAACCCAGCGTCCGAAATAGTGGAGAGTTTACATTTCTGTAAGAACAGAATCTATAAGTATTTTTGCTCCCATCTATCCCTATGCCATGTGTGCGTGCTCTTCACCACCTGAAACAGTAGTTGTTCATACTGCCATTGCTTAGAGAAAATTTGAATTCAGCAAATATATCAGAGGCACCAAAGAAAGGCTGTTGTAGCCCACAGAATTCCTTGCAGTCTGGTAACTCACTTCGCATTACAGGGGTTTTCTTGAACTTCCTTTGTGCCATTACCTTTTCACAGTGAGATTTCCTTCTGTTCCGAAACATCAGAAGTTCCCTGTTTCAGGTGATTATTATAGTGTCTCTCTAGCTGGGAAAAGAAAATGTAAACCCATGGGGAAACACTGTTGCATGAAGTCTATAGTTTTTGGAGCATCATTTCTCTTTGTGCCTTAGAAAACCAGAATATTTTCTTGCATTTTAGGAGAGGGGAGAAAAAGGTTGTGAAGATAAGCACTTTATTATCTTAAGCTCATATTTCAAAAGTGACTTCTGAAATTCTGAGTAGTATCTTTAGAAATGCGGGATTTTGGAATAAGTGAAATTGTATTCCAGGCCCATAGGCAGTTTTAGTTCAAATCCATCCCTTTATTGAAACCTGGTTGTGAGCAGATGTCTGAAATTTCACGTATCAGATTGAGTCTCCAGTGAACGTCTGGCAAGGCCCTACACAAGACAAATGAGGGTGGATACCAGAGACCAGGACACAATATTGTGGTTTTTATTAGGCATTTTGGGGAAATCTGTGTGGTTGTTTGCTGAGGTTTAGAATAGAATCATAGAATGGTTTGGGTTGGAAAGGACCTTAAGATCATCCAGTTCCAACCCCCGTGCCATGGGCAGGGACATCTCACACTAAACCATGTCACCCAAGGCTCTGTCCAACCTGACCTTGAACACTGCCAGGGATGGAGCATTCACTACTTCCTTGGGCAACCCATTCCAGTGCCTCACCACCCTCACAGTAAAAAACTTCTTCCTTATATCCAATCTAAACTTCTCCTGTTTAAGTTTGAACCCGTTACCCCTTGTCCTGTCACTACAGTCCCTAATGAATAGTCTATCCCCAGGATCCTTTAGGCCCCCTTCAGATACTGGAAGGCTGCTATGAGGTCTCCACGCAGCCTTCTCTTCTTCAGGCTGAACAGCCCCAACTTTCTCAGCCTATCTTCATACGGGAGGTGCTCCAGTCCCCTGATCATCCTCATGGCCCTCCTCTGGACTTGTTCCAACAGTTCCATGTCCTTTTTATGTTGAGGACACCAGAACTGCACACAATACTCCAAGTGAGGTCTCACGAGAGCAGAGTAGAGGGGCAGGATCACCTCCTTCAACCTGCTGGTCACACTCCGTTTGATGCAGCCCAGGATACGGTTGGCTTTCTGGGCTGCGAGCGCACACTGAAGCCGGCTCATGTTCATTTTCTCATTGACCAAGACCCCCAAGTCCTTTTTGCAGAGCAGGGCTGCTCTGAATCTCTTCTCTGCCCAACCTGTAGCTGTGCCTTGGGATTGCTCCGACCCAGGTGTAGGACCTTGCACTTGGCACGGTTAAACTTCATAAGGTTGGCATCAGCCCACCTCACAAGTGTGTTGAGGTCCCTCTGGATGGCATCCCTTCCCTCCGGCGTATCAACCGAACCACACAGCTTGGTGTCATCGGCAAACTTGCTGAGGGCGCACTCAATCCCACTGTCCATGTCACCGACAAAGATGTTGAACAAGACCGGTCCCAACACCGATCCCTGAGGGACACCACTCGTTACTGATCTCCAGCCGGACATCGAGCCATTGACCACAACTCTTTGCGTGCGGCCCTCCAGCCAGTTCTTTATCCACTGACTGAGTGGTCCACCCATCAAATTGATGTCTCTCCAATTTAGAGACAAGGATGTCGTGTGGGACAGTGTCAAAGGCTTCGCACAAGTCCAGGTAGATGACATCAACTGCTTTATCCCTGTCCATCAGTTCCATAGCCCCATCATAGAAGGCCACCAAATCGGTCAGGCAGGATTTCTCCTCTGTGAAGCCATGCTGGCTGTCACCAAGCACCTTGTTGTTTTTCATGTGCCTTAGCATGCCTTCCAGAAGAATCTGCTCCAAGATTTTGCCAGGCACAGAGGTGAGACTGACTGGTCTGCAATTCCCTGGATCATCCATTTTCCCCTTCTTGAACATGGGGGTTATATTTCCCTTTTTCCAGTCATTGGGAACTTCACCTGACTGCCATGATCTTTCAATGTCCATGATATGATGGACAAATCATCATATTTTATCATATGATGGACAGATCATCATATGTTTAGCAGAGGGTCCAGGAGACATAGAACATTTTTTGACTTCTTGCAGTCTGTGATGTCCAAGTACACAGAACACTGAAGAATAAAGAACAAGTGAAAAAAGGCATTTCTTCTCCCATGAAAAATTTCTCCATTAGCAGCTTTCTGTTCCAGCTACAAGCTGCAGGGATAGACATTCATTCAAAGATGATGAAGCCTTCATTATTTTTAGAAAGTTCATCGCAGCACATTTACTTGTACACTGTAAAGTATTTTCACAAATTAAACCTAAGCAGTTGTCAAAATAAATGAACAAAGTATGCTCTGTGATGCTTTATCCTTTATTTATTTATAGTTTGTATTGTCTGTTCAAGTGTTTGTTAATTTGAAAAATTCAGTTATTTGTGATAGGTCAGCATCCTAGCTGTTATCTTGAATTAGCAAGATCATATTTTTCTGACTAGATATGCTCCTAATAGCAAAAGTATTAGCTGAGACACAGTTATGTTTGGGCTGGAAGAACTGTGGTTGCTACAGATAATCCAAAGGATTATTCTGTGATGGATTATCCTTAATGAAGGTTTTCCCAAAATGCCTGCTTTCTCAAAGGTCACATCGTTTCTGTACTAGACTCTGTGTCAAGCCACATTTTTGGTGTTCGCGGAAGGAGGGATTACAAAAGGAAGGGATGGAGGTGGCAGAACTGGGTGCCATGTGGTAGGCATGTCAGCAAAGGGAACGGAATGCCACACACCTGCTTTGGGGCTCTGCCGTGCCACAAGTTAACATTTTGATGAGCAATTTCCATTCTGTTGTTTTCTCTCAACACATGGGGTTCAAAAAACAGTTAAAAGAAAACTGTACCCATTTGCTCATCCCAGAAGCCTGCGATTTTGAAAGAGCCTGCCAGATTAATTTTCACATATACAGTATTCCAGAGTTGAAACACACAGCGGACTGCGGTTTATCTTCTGAAATTGTAGTGTGATGGCCAAAGAAAAATAGGTGTGCATTGCTCTAAGGTCATAGAATGCCACTGAACAATGGTTGTAGTTGTCAAAAAAGAAAGAAATCTTTCTCCTGTAATCAAAGCCTTCAGAGGTTTCTCAATTCTGTATAATCACGAATACTAAACTCTACAGAAAGGAGTTTTTTCAGCAGCTATATCCAGAAAATTACAGAAATGCAACAACCTCTTTGCTGGCTGCACATCTGTAAAGAACCTGCTTTGTGTAATCAGTGTACTTGAGCTAGACTTCCTTTAAACCTGCACTCAGATGACACACAATAATGTAATCTGCTACGTTAAAACGTTTTATTTTTGTCCATAGTAGCTCCATAACACCCTCTTTGGAGGAGGGAGGGGAAATGGCTGCAGAATTCCATTAGCACTGCTGCAGAAGGGATGCAGGTTTCACAGAAACATTGTTGTCCCAACTATGTATTTTAGTCGGGAATGGGCTAGTCCTTTGCTAATTTATCCTCAGAAGGCAACTGTCATGTGGTTGAGGAAAGAATTAGACTTGTGTTTCCTGTTTTAACCTCTAATCTGATATTTTGACAGCCGATTTGGTTGTAAATTTTGGCTACTGAAAATTTTCTGGCTTGCGGTAGGCCTGTATCTGTGTAATTGGAAAACAGAGGAGATTCTCTCACTTTAATCTGACACTTATCTCCATCCTCCTTAAGGCAGGAGAAAAGCCAAGGGATTTAGAATCCTTCTTCTTTTCTTACAACCTACTGAGACTAACTATGGTTAGAATCTCTTCTTGATGCATTTTTATAGCAAGATGTCCATGCTGCTAGAAACCTTTTGTTGCTGAAGTCTGAAGCATTAAATCATTCAATAACCCCTTATTTTTGTCTTCCAGGAGAGCATCAGCTTGTAAAAAGTGACATGATCAACACAAAAGTCAGCCTCTGACATGCCCTTGCACCCACAGATCATGTTCGTGCACTCGCTAGTAGAGCAGTTTAAAGGTTTTCAGTAACCTTTTAGTAGAGGTAATTTCACTGGTCCTTTCAAGGGGTCCACTTCATTATATATACAACTATAGAGAGATGGTATTTGAGAATGGTTGATACGCTCACAGTTTTTGTAAGTAAAGACCTTGACGAGTTCCTCCACAGTCAGTCTCCTTGGGCTAAAATTTCAACCTATTACATGGGGATTTAGCCACTCATTTCCCATAAACATCAATGGGAGTCATGTGGCTAAATCCCTGTGCAACACATTGAAAATATATTCCCTTATGTTTAAACTCATTTTGATGCAGATGTTTTCTTCTGCAGGAAACAAGTGAAATGAAGAAGCCATTTGTTTCTTTCATTTATCTGCCCCAGATCACCAAACCCCCAAATTATCTTCTCTTCTAGGTACTAGAGTATCCCACAGGATTTGCTGAATCTGTGTGTGACACTAGGTTACAGGCCAAGCTTCAAGACACTAGGACAATGGATGCTAATTTATATTTATTACCTACTAATGTGTGGGAAAAATTGGACAGATGACAGGCTGTCCCTTCACCCATGAGAACAAGATTTCTCATTTCTTTCAGTTCTCCATCACCTGCTGTATTATATGTTAAAGGAGGCACCACATGCTGGTTTTAGTGGATTTAAGTAGTGATCTTTGGTTACAGGTTGCAGTGTAGGATCATTGCTTGGCTCTTGGTTGTGTGTGCTTTGTGATACTCTCCTACAAGCTTAATGGATCTGCTGTGATCACGATATGGAGATTCTACTTTACTAACTTCCTCAGTCAAGAAGAGGGTCTTTCAGACAAATTATTGGAGGGAATGGGAAATCTATCAGGATGTTGGCACAAATGTGAATATACTATTTCAATAGCATATTCAATACAATATTTCAAAATCATCGGGCATGATTTTCACTAACGGCGTATGTGTGTTAAGATGCAATTTTGTGCCTGGAAAGAATTGTGTTCATTATAAATGGCAGGTGCTTTTAAAGCATTTAAATATTGCATTTTCTATTTTCACCTGCACACCAGGTAACTGGGTATTAATATGCTACTAGTTGAGCCCATGATTCATTGCAGGTGCAGTGCTTGGGAAATCAAGGATTACATTGAGGTCCTGATGAAAATCATGCCCTCAGGCACATCTGAGCTCCATTTTGATCAACAAGCCAAAAATAAGACTTTTATTTCAATTACAGTTCTTCTGATTTTGAACTTAATGATGCCACTCGAAGTCTATTGGCTTAGCTCCTGAGACCCAGGAAGGAGGGTGTCTGGGACCTTGCTATTCAGTGGAATAGAGGTTCCCATTAAATTCACTCTGATCTCATTACATGTCTTTTATTTGGTCAGAAGCTCTATTTTTGCTCTTCCTGGCCTTATTGAATCTGTTGTTGATTCATTGTGCAGACTTGGTATTAATGAAAAAGACTGCCTCACTCAGGGCTCCCCGGAGGGTGAGATTTTCCGTGGCCCTGTGTCTGTACCATGCATTGGAAGCACAGACTCCGATGGGTTGCCTTGTGAAACTAGATTCGAGCAGAGCTTTATTAATAGGCTGATGAGATGTATCAGCTTGGCGAGGCTGCCTGCCTCCATAATGAGCGAGGGCTGTATTTTACTTCCCTTAACGAACAGAAAAATCCTCAGCGATGCATTTCCTGTCCCCCTGCTATCCCCGCTCCACATTCCACTTTCAAAGACCTCTTTAAAGGTCTCTATTATCCCAGCTGCCTTTAGGTGTCACTCGAAGCTTTGGGTTCCTCTTGTTCATCCAGCCCTTTGTGTGCTGAGCTCTGCCCTGCCATTCAATTGCCCCAGCAACTTGGGGGTCACCGGTCACCCCCCAGCTACTGCCTCCCTCGCTTCTTGGCTGCAGTCACTGTCTGCACTAGTTGCACATCGTTATGGTTCAGCATTTAAATACTGTTGAAGAGTTAAGTAATTAATTTTGGTAGCTTGTCTCATTGTAAGTAAAGCTGGATGTCAAAGGCTGCACCTGCATTACTGAATTGGAAACTGCTGTCGGAGAGCACAGGTGTCCTAAAATATGTCCTGGACAGAAGATGCTGTTTTATCTTGCCTAAGAGTGAAAGGGCTGACTTCTGTCCTGCTTTTGTCAGGCATTGTCAGGCTGTCCTAGCTGCTCTCACTACTAGACTTCAGGAACTGTTAATCTGGTCTTCTCCGTATCGAGCTGGATCTGAAAATTTTTGAGTGGGCCAAGTACTTTCTTGGCCTTCCGATGAAGCTTGGGTCGCTCATATGGTAAATCATTAATTTGGGTACTATATTCTGCCTTTGCTGGGAGTTAAGAGTGGTGTTCTAATAGCTTCCTTCCATCTGGAACAGTCATAAACCAGATGGATAAAGGATTGGCACCGCTTATTTTGAGTCTTTACCCAATTCACCCTGTGTAAAGGGACCTTGCAATATTTCCCAGACAATTGTTGCATGTATCCAGAATCACAAGTGAAAAATACCAGTATCAGATGTGTGGGCTGCTGCTTGGGAAAAGTTCTGGAGAGGTGAGCAATAAAAGTTATACCTTCCTTTAGCAATATTATATTGGGGTCCATGATTAGGAACCATGTGCAAGATTGGTTTGTATCTAAGAATTATTTGAAAGTCTAATCACTTAGTTTCAATTCCAAGGTTTATAGCACCTTGAATTAAGCCATTTCAAAGCAGAATTTATTTCCCAAATGGGATGGGAAGAGATAAGTTTTCAAGGATGTTGTATATAAAGATCTTGGCATCTTGTCTTGCTGGATCCATTGTCTTGTCTGTTTCTATGAAAATAAATTCATCACACTGCATTTCAGTACATTAATATGATTTAGTAAGAATGAGAATATTGCTAGAAACTAGATGTTGCACCTATGCTTATTTATTTTGGTAAATAAGAAATATTAATATTATCATTAGCGAGTGGCTGGAAGGAAGAAGTCAAGAGTTTCTACTGCGTTGTGAATAGCATTTATTATGGAGAGCATTTTCATTTGCAACATGTCTTTAAAGATCTGCTCTCTGGCCTAGGCGATACTGCAGTGTTTAGGAATTACTTTGGAAACACTTCTGATGCTGCTGAATACCAGAACAGATACATGATTGTAGCCTATTTTATCTTGGCTTAAAGAGAAGAAGGAGTTAGCGGGGGAGGAGGTAATTCAAGGAAGACTGTAAAATTCAGGTGTCAAAAGGTTCACAGAGGCTTCTTAGGCTTACCTAAGGAGCCATGGAGACTTGGTATCATGGTATTGCAAAGCACAAGAAGGGAAGCAGGAAGGTGAATGAAGAAAGGAAGGATTTAAGGATAGGAATACTGTGACGTTATAAAGAATTTATTTTTGTTTATCATCATTGCGTATATTGGAGGAGACTTCTATGATTTCTAGGTAGTTAAGATCCTTTTTAGACCGATTTCACAGAGAAAAAAAAAAGACAAATAAATATAATTATAAATATAAATTAGGACATGTCATCTGGGATCACATTGCATATGAATCGTAGAGCATTCAGGGAACTGAGGTGGTGTTGGTGCTCCTATGAAAGGATGCAATCTGTTCTTAAAATTAGCTGCAGAAGCAAGGAGATTCAAAGGTTGCTCCATTACTTTGAAAGGCCAAGTGGTCATCTTATGAATGAACTTAGCAGATTTTGTTCATTAGTTGTTAAATTGTTTACCACTATAGTTAAAATGATAAACAATTTTTATAGGCTGATTAGTCTTCACTGGCTCTTTCCACTTGCTTGGAAGAATTTGTTCACCTCTGAGTGCTTCAGTACCTAAAGCCTCATCTCCTGACCAGGCCATCCCTCTGGTCCCAGGTGTCATCTCTGCAGAAGCTCCAAATGCCAGGAGGTTCTGCTGCAGCCTGCTACTAGCCAGGTAGTGGTCTGTGAAGCAGTAATTGGCAGCTAGCATTGCATATTGCATCCAGGTTCAATTTTCTAGGATATCCATGAGGATAGACATGATGGGGCAAATGTTATCACTACAGAAGTGAAAAATTCTGTCCAGTCTGTGGTTTCATGATAAGGGCTGTAATAGAAGAGCCAGTTCCTTTTAGCTGTTTCTCTCTGAAATGTGCTGGAATGTGAAGGGCTCAGATGAAATCCTTTGTGCTAGCACCTCTCTCTCTTCATCTTCTGCCATTCCCAAATTGCAGATTTGTCTCAAGAAAGATGCTAAATTGAGGTATTGGGTCAAGAAATGTGTCCCTTAGAGTAACTTAGAAAACACTTAAAACACAGCTGTGCCTCTTGTTATAAAATCAAGTTAAACTGAACTATATAAAAAAAATACAAGAGAACAAAAGCACCAAAGTAATAAGTAGAAACATATTGGCATTCAACATTGGTTCACCTGACCCTTATAATATAGAAATACACCATTTAATCAGTTATTTACAAACTGCAGAAGAGAATACAGCTTGTTAATGGCAGTAGTCCAATTTCCCTATTGCTATATTTGTAGCACTGGTACAAAGCAGAGTAAAATTTAGACTTGCACCTAGTATTTGCTACTAACTCCTTAAATAGGTGCTGGATGCATGCCAGAAACTCTGCTCAAACAGGGGACCAGCTGGAAATTAACAGCATTTCTCTCTTAAAATACCATAGCTATGGAAGCTGCACACCCAATACCATGTTTCTCAACTATCTGAAGGCTGTTTTTCATTATTTGTCCCCGTCAGTCACAGTATTCAAGTTACATTAGTCTGGTGGCCATCTCGCCTTTTGCCATTTTGGTTCAGTAGATCTTTAGTTATCTCTTGTGAAAAATTGGAAACAAAAGGCCTGATCCTGCTCAGAGGGATGGTGTCACTGATACCAGTAGGACTGCCAAAACAAGAAAGACCTGTGAGGATTAGGCTCTTGGTGTTCATACCAACTGAAATTGGGTTGGGATCCTGTTCAAATTGTCAGATGGTGGTGGCAGCTAGAGCTGCTTGATTTTAAAACACGGCATCTTCTGCCCTGCCTGTGTTAGAGGCACTTCTGTGGCCTAGTAGCAAAGCTTTCAAGGTCAGTATCTTGTTTCATCACCAGTCCCAGATTATGAGCCAACCAAAAAAAGACAATTCTTTCTGTCCTCAACACAAGAAAACAGTGTGGAAACAAAGTGTTCTGGAATGACATCTGCTTTTCAGAGGAGCAAAAGGCTGAACTGGGAAAGTTGTTGTTTTAGCTTTTCTTGATTATGCTTGCCTGATCTGTAACCTTAGCATTAATATAAAAAACAGTTCCTTTGCTTATCTGTTTTCTGTGACTATTGGTATTTATCTGTAAAGAATTGTTAACACTTTACAAAAGCGTTTTCATAGCTCACCGTGATGATCAGTATGTTCAAATAGGAATCTTAAAATGTGGATTACTGATGTGATCATTTGCCCCAGTTGCAACCTTTCTAGATAATCTCTAATGCAACAGGCATTGAAAAATACAGCATGCGATAACAGGAGCTGCTTAGTTACTCCCTAGCAGAGCCTACAAAGAACTCTGTATTTTCACTTTGCAAACCTTGGCAAAGATACAATGCTGTATATGCCAAATTTTCAAAAATGATGGAATTTTGCTTTCATGCCCAGGAATAAAACAGCCTAAGGTACCAACCAATAGAAAATTTGATGGTGGGGGGAATACCCCAAGAGCCTTGGATGCTATTTTTTTATAGACTTTAGACATTAGCAATTACTATCCAATGGCTGCAGCAGGACAAGGAGTTCTCTGGACTTTTTGCTCCAAGAACTACAAAAATAGGCATCTGAAATTAAATAGAGCAATAAAAATACCTTCTGAAACTGTATCCTGATTTGACAAATCTTGGCTAAAAGGAAATGAAATAGCTAAAAAATGCCAACCCTGACAAAAATGGAGATGTTTGAATGAAAAAAAAAAAAGTATCGTCAAGGTTAATAATTGCTCTCTGTGTTATTAAAATTGAAAAGAGAGGTTATTTTACTCCTGGATTCTACAGCTGCTAGCTTACTTAATAGACCGACGCAGAAGTTTTCAAAATTCCTCTCAGTTTTACAAAACACCAGTTCATTGCTGCAACCTGGAGTGAAGCTGTTTACAGCTCTGTGCTAAGTAGAAAGTTCAAATCAATTCTTGTCCATTAGAGTTAGGTATAACTGATGAAATATCCCCAGAGGAGTATTGTAAATGTATCAAGATGTCCTCCCCCATTACAGAAATGGGGAGGCATGGTGAATTACTTACCTTCTCTCTTACACTTAATGTCTCTGAAATGCTGCCAGGCAGAAAAGGCTTATCTTGTCTCGCTGGGTTTAGGAGAGGTCTATAGTCTGGGATACAGGGGAGGGGAAAAAAAAAGGTAGTAGTATTTTGCAGACCCTTATTAAGCTTTATTCCCATGCGAGATCAAGATCAACAACGACAAAAAATAAATGACGAAAAGCTACTCAATAACCAACAGTGAATTCAAAATTCATGCAGGAAATACCTGATCCAAAAATCAGTGCTAGGGATTTTTTAATTATGTAACTGAAATTTTGTGCAGTGAGCTATATAATAAATTCTCTCATTAAAATGTACACTGAAATGGCATTGGGGCAGAACATACAAACAATGGAAACTAAGAAATCCATGCTTCAGGATGTCTCCAAATGCCAAAGCACAGCGAGCAGGGCATTGAAAGTAGCTAGCATTCACTATTTGTCTCCATCAGTAAAAGTGCCTTCAGCCAACTTCTCACTTGCCATCAGTTTGGCTCTAGGACTGAACTTGAAGTTGTAAAGAAATAAAGACAGGGTTCTTGCACCAAGGAAGCATCATTTTGTATAAGGCCTTTGCTAGGGATGTAATGAAGTTTGTGGCTGCCAGGCGCGTTTTACATTTTACAACACTTGACTGAGATGTTCTCAGTCTACTGCTGCTGCTGGGCCCAAGATTGATCAGTTATAGGGTTTGAGTAATTTAAGTTGCATGTAAAAGCCTGTATCACTAAGCACAAGGCAGTAGAGCTGAGGTTAAAACACACCATCTTGAGACCTCTTGAAGACTGAATGATGCAGTAGAACATACTGGCAGAGAAAAGAGGAAAGATGATACGGGACTGAGGAACAACCATGCTTCTACTGGTCTATGAATCTTGGTGTAGGCAAAGAGTTCAGGTTTATGAAAGACTAGTGCTCTCTGAGCATCCAGAATGAAAATCAGAAATACATAATGCAATAGAAAGAAGTGTGCATCTCCAGTAAATATTGCCATAACAAATTATAGACCATGCTGCGTGCAGAGAAACCAGACTCAAGCTTTGCATGTTGCATGGGATTTCAAACAATTCAGTGAAGCAAAGATTGAAGGTAGGGTCGAAAGTTTAAAACTCCTACATGAGGGGTTTTCCTGACACTTGGGACTTCTAGTAAGTTGCCTCTGCTGATCTCAGTTGAAACAAGTGGACACAGAAGGAAAAGCAGTTTCAAATAACTGAGTTTCAAAGCCATGTGCTATATATCATGAATTTCACTCCCAAAATATATATTACAAGATACAAAGGGAAGTTTACTTGAAACTTATAATTTCTTCACCCCCCCTTTTGACATCCAGGAGTCAAGAGGTTACTGTTCTTGGGGGTTTTCTTTTAGAAGAGTGTATGAACGTCAAAAATTACTTCTCTGAATGTTATCAAACCTTCTGAGAATGGTAGCAGAGGATGTTAGAGGAGAACAAGGGAAAATGAAAGCAAAGATTAAAAGGGCCTAAAAGGACAGAGAAGGTTGAATTTGAGAACATGGTGGAAACTAGGATCTGGGGAAAAAAGGGAAGAGGGTAGGAGAATAGGTAGCAAAAGGGCAGGCGGGGGGGGAGGAGACAGGAGTAGTGGAAATGGCTGGAAGAGATGAAAGTATTTAAACGAAAATATTTTGTGAGTGAGTAAAAGCACAGGACAAAACCTAATGAAAAGTGATAAAGAGTCAAGATCAGATTTAATTATGTGGGAGGGCAGGGGGAAAATGGTCTTGTTCATCTTAAACCTGTAGTGCACAGCATGACTATTCAAAGAGTTAAATTACTGACTTGAAATTCTGAAGTCTGACTTTCAGGTTTCTGCTTATTATTTTCTTCTGTGACTCTGGCAACTAACGTAACATCTCTAAGCCTTTGTTTCTAGTCCTGTAAGACAGGAATACTAGCACTTCAGTAAACTACAAGGATTTAATGAGACAAAATATTTTTAAGGTCTTGCCATGAGCTAATGCTACAGCTCTATGATTTGCATAAATATCTAGAAAAGAAATAAATGTTGGGAATGCAGTCTATGGAGTGAGACCTAATTTGAGAGCAGTGGAGTGTAGATTTGTTTATACAAAATCCTCTTCCATCATAAAAGGATGATGATATGATGTATGGTGAGGCCCAGCTCTCCTCCCTATCTAAAGTATAATTTTCAAAGGATTGTGCAAAGGAAGTTAGTTTTGTGACTCATTAATGCATTAATCACACAACCGAGTGTTGGAATCTGATGGATATTGAGGTACACGCAAACTTCCATTGATGTCAGTGATATATGATCTCAGCACCTCTCACAAAGAGAAGAAATCATTGTTGGCAGCTTGGAGTTTATCTACATTTTTGTCCCATTGTTTTCTTTGCAAGCCAGAGTGGCTACTAGATAGGAACTGTCAAGAATCTCAGTCAACACGTTAGTGGGTGCAAGAAAAGAGTCTGGTGGCTCTATGTGACTAAGAAGAAAAAAGTTCACATGTATGAGGGAAGTGGTGGTGGGCCTCACGGCAGACCCTGGAGGCTCTGTCCATGGTACTGGGCTCCAGCCGGCGCTGCCTTCCCCTCCCACGTGTTGCTCCCTGTGACAGGCACCCCTTAACTAAGCAGTTTTCTGGGAATGTTAGGGGACTGTAACACAACTGAGCCCAAAGGCTGCTTCTTTCAAGGCTAAGAACAATCATCCAAACTCCCAGCACCTCTAGATGTGCTACCCTGCTGCCACTACCATCACATGCTGCTGTAGAAATCTTTTCTCTGTGAAGAGAGAGCTGTATTTTCCTCTCAACTAATAGTCATATTTGTTACCTCCACTTCTCTCCCAGTCTTTCTGGATGGAGAAGGCTCAGGGATCTGAAGTGGGATTGCCAGGAAATAACAAAATGCAGCCACAGGCTAAATGGAGTAATTAGTAGGAAGGTTTCTGTTCTCATTGCTGTCATGTGGCTAGAGAATGTTTGACAACTGGTGTAACATCTTTAAAGTTTGGGAGGATCACTTTCCTCAAAAGTAAAAGAGTTTGTGATAAGTCAATAATGTAAATCTTCCCACATAAATGTCGGAAAGCCTTAATCTCACTTTATATCACTCTCTAATTCATGACAAGCAATTCTTTGTAGAGTAAAACTATTTGCAAAAATACTAAAGTTCCTTATTTCACCTATTTGTATTTGGATTATTTAATCTTACACCTGGCAAAACATAACAAAATGGTGTCTGTGCATATTTGCCCTGAGTCTGTTTTATTTTGCCATATTTCTTTCCTGATGAGCGTTTCAGAAATGTTCAGGTGAAGACTATCATAATTATAAGTACTTATGTGGAATCTATCATCCTGCTTGAAAAGTTTGTCATTTGGTTAAAAACAGGAAGCATATGGCTTAGATGACCAGACACACGGTATAAATAACAAGTGGTAAAAAACCGAATCTTTCATATATTGCCAAAGGGATGTATACCATTCATCCAGGCTGTTCAGCACATGCCATTAAACAGTGACATCACTTGAAAACATCAAGACTTGGGTACCAGATTTAAAAGGGTAAATTTTTGCATTCTGAATCAGTCATTCAGTCAACTCTACCAATCCAGCTTCAGTGATAGGGAATAGCTGTAAGCATACTTCAGAGTAATTTGAAAATTACATATATGGCTTTTCTGTACATAGTGATGCTTTACATAGTGTTGCTGGTATCTCAGGACCTTACAAGCTGCTTCTAACCCTGTTCTGCATATTGTATTTGAAACTGGAAGGAATTGTATTGCTTAGATACAGAATTCCCTTACTTCTTGTCATCATGAATTCCAAAATTCACACCTGGAGTTTGTCAGTGATTCATGAATCAAAATTGCCATTGAAGAACTTTGGACCATGTTAGTTTATGGTCAGATATTCCACATTTAGGGGAAGAGATTGTGCTCTTTTTAAGTGTTAAGAAGCTTGGGATACTAGAGGTTGCACTGTGGAAAAGCTTGTAAGCAAAGACAGAAGAATCAGTATCTGCTGTAGCTCCTCTTATGGAGAGTGCTGTGGTAGAAATTGCAGGCTTAGTGGTGATTTGAGATAGATAGTTTTATTGACATGAACTTGGGATGTTCTTAATCTTCCTTTCCAAGTGGTGGTGCTCAGCCCAAATAAAAGGATGTGGGGAGAAGGTTTTGTGTTCTTTAATGATACATATATTACAGAAAAACATTTCAGGTAAGCTTTAGGCATAGTGGGAGTCTTTTCTGTAAATATAGGGGTAGTTGATCCCTTCATCTTCAGCCAGATATTTCAGATATCACAGAAGACAGCACAAAGCTCAGGAAGCATTTAATGAATGTAAAATGCCTGCAAGTTACTTATGTGAGTATATGTATATATGTATAAGTATATACAAACATGCCTGTAAGTATATATATGTAAAAATTAAATAGTTGTTTAAACATTTGCATGCATCAATGAATATGTATAACTTTGTTGAAGATTGGTGTGCATGTATCTCTGCAGACATATATATTTATATATGAAATATATGAAAGGTATTCATACAGTCACCAATTTCAGTCTGGTAACAGGGTCAAAAATAAGCATGACATTTCTGATTAAGAAGCCTGCTCTCTTTTCCAGAGCATTGATGCTGCCCTTCTTCTAATGCAAAATAGAAATGGCATGTGAATATAAAGACAATATTTTCAATAGGCTGGACCTCAGGCTTCTGTGGTTCTAAGGAGAAACATTATATCTGAAATAAAGAGGAAAAGCCTGTTTCCTTGTCTGGGAAGAAGCAGTTGTTGGAAGGTGCACAGGTTGAAGAGCTGTGAATCTAATTCTTGTGAGGAAACATTAGCCAGGAGGAGATGCTAATGTAGGACACTTAAAATTACTCCTGTGAAAATTTAATTTACGATACAGATGTATGATTCATTGCATGCCTACCGCTTCTACATACATGACATACAGTGCTTTCTGAAACATGTATTATTAAGAGATGAAATTGTCTGACTGAGAAAGGTTGTGGCTTTATAGATTTCATTTTAGCAGTTTTGAGCACTGAAAAGCTCTGAAAGATACAGATCATCTGCAGATACTATCCTTTGGAAGCAGCATGTTTCTGGAGGAAATAGTAACACGTGGATACCATAATTCTAAGGTATTCAAGGACACTTGTCCTCTGTCTTTTGGGCCTCGTATCATATTGGGGCAGGTGGATTCTTGCTGTGATTATGACATAACAAATGTTCTTGCAGATGTATTTTATCAAAGCCTGCTCTAACCCGCTCTGCTCCCTGTTGCCCTTGGAGATCTTCACAGGAAGGAGGAGTTCAGGGAGCTACAGTATTTGTGGCTTTGTGATGAGTGTGAAAAGCCCCTTTCTGGGTGTTTGGAGGATAGATGTGGTGTATCGCTGGGTCATCTCTGTACTGTTATAAATAGGCTGCTCTAAACAAGAGGATAAATTACTCTGACTTGTTCCAGACAGACATACAGTACGTGCAGCTTAGCAGGAAGCTTTCTGAGTCACTGTATGCAAAATAAGCTTCCCGTGAGACTTTGCAATAAAAAGAAGAAAGCAACTGGTTGTTATTTCAGTAATCGTGAGCCACTGAGCTAAGTAAACTAAGGCTGCCCATAGAGCCACCCATGCCCTGGGAGAAGGACTGTACATGGCTCCTGCTTTCTCTCAGATCATAAAAAAGCACTGAGATTCCCAAGAGTTACCAGGCCATCTTGGTATAGTCAAGTTTTGTGTTTGGTTTGACTGTTAAAAGATGAGTCTATCCTGTGCAGTTAAAGGCAAACTTAACCTTTGAGTGTCAGACTCGCAGTCCAGACCAGCTGATGCTGTGTGTTCTCTCTGGATTGCCTAGCTGCCAAAGCCAACTTGATGCTTAAATAGCCATTGAAAACAATGCATGATGTCTTGCCTCTGAGAAAGGAGCAGTCAGAAGAGTCTGAACAGACCAGTCAGCACCAGTCAAGGGCTTCAGTCTGGCTGTGTAGATAAAGATTTTCCATAAATCAAAGATACAGCCATCCAAGATAGATGCGCCTATTGAGGGGATTTGGTACATGAAATTGCAGGAATCATTTGAGAAAATGTTTGCACAGATAAATGTAATGAATTTCCTTTACTCTCCTTTTTTTTGTTGCCTTCCCATCCATACAAAGCCACAGTTTATCTTTCTGTCCTCAGGAACAAGAGAGCTGCCAGGCACAAATCAAAGAGCCCACACTAGCACAGAATGGAGCATAACATTCTCCATCATCCATACAGATCTGACCAGCCTCTATTTAAGTTTTGTCTCTGTGCAGGCACAAATGCAATTAGGAAACCTGTGATTTCTCCTGAGCCTTGCCAGTCTGACAGCTTGGGAGAAATAAGTGAGGAGAATGCAGGGAGACACCGGGCTAACTGTGATCAGCATCCGCACTCCTAATGTGTGTTCAATCAAGGAGGGCGTACCAGACACCAAGGTCTCACTTCACTCCACAAGCCGCAGCATCTCAGCACTTGCAGGCACCGTGCTCATTGTCAATCAGTCTGTGACAGTCAGCACAGCCTCCGCATGCACTTCATTCCCCCTCCTGCCTTTTCGGGAGTGGTAGGAACTGAAAATGATAGGAAATCAGAGTTAACGGGAGGTGAGGGTGTGAGATGGGGAGAGTTTATCCATAATAAATGCAAGGTAAAGGTAAACACACAAATTACAGCCCTGGTACTGTAGTGTCATAGGACATAGACAGTGCCAAGTGAAGTAAATAGGAACAGCAAGAAAAATGTGTATGTTAGGGGGTATTACAAAACACGTATCTGAAAGTAGAAAACAAGTGGCAGGCTAAGAGAATGACTAGAAGTGAGTAAAGAGGCCAAAAAAAGGCAGATAAAGGGACAGGCAGAAAGAAAAGTGTGGAACAGGGAGGAATGCTGTGGAATGCGTAGGTATAATTTGCACTGCATCCTTTCATGAGACTTTACCCAGAAGAGGTGGACAGGATCTTTGAAACCTTCGAAAGAGATTAAACACACAATTTACATTGAAATAAAAATGAGAATTGTAACACGCTGAGCTGGTCTTAAAAATTCTTCTCTGTATTCGTGGCAGCATACAATAGTGTTAGCATGAGCTGCATGACTTAGAGCCCTACAAATCAAAGTTAGCATGGGCCTCAAACACTTCATTAAACATTAATGCGTGTACTACACAATGTCAGCGTGTACCAAGAGGTTGGCATTTTTTTCAAAAGCATATATGTGTCTATGTATGTGTTCCCTACATGCTATAGATAACTTTACATAGATGAAGTTGCCTTAACTTGCCCATTCTAAGATTTTGCATTAGGCGCCAATTACTTCAGTGTTCACACTGTGGAAACTGTTCTGAGCACATACCTGCTGCATTCCTGTCTTGAATTTCGCCACAGATTCGTTTTCAGAGTTCTATCTATTGCCATTCATGGAGACCTAAAACAAAAGTATGAATGTGTTCCCTGGAGAAATGGTGATATAAAAGTCTTTCTGGGGGCTAAGCGAGGGACTGGATGTAAGTGGCCAGGCCCATAACTTCCACAAGTGAAATTGTCATAAAAGAAGTGGCAAATGGAGCCAACTCAGCTCCCACTGCACAGAAAGGGTCATTAGAGCTGAGAAATAGTCTGATCAGACACTTCTCTACAGCCCCCTAACCTGTCAACAGGAATAGGAAAATTTTAAGGTGACAGCAGTTTAACATATAGCAAGTACCATAACCATATAACAATACTGAATTTCTACTGCTTTGCCTCTTGTGTATGAATCCCATGCCAAGTGGACCATATGAGGCTTTAGGTAGTGAGATATTTCCCTTTCATTTTACACAGATACCAAATATTGCATATGATAGTAAGCAATGAAGGATGTGGGGATTTTAATGTTCTGAAGACTGCAGCAGACCCCCAGGCTGCAGCCTCTTCCTCCAAGTTTCAAAGGACAATGAGACGCAATGACAATTACACTCCTCTGAAATAGAAAGTTTATTGTGTACAGCCAGGGCAGATGCTCACTTCGCTGTAACTGAGCTGCTAAAACAAAAGCTGTGTTTACCTGCTGCTGCCCAGCAGATTTGAAGTCTTAACAGATCTTTTAGCTGCAGTGTGAGAGGAGCCATGTGCATGCTTTAGGTTTAATGGCACATCTTATGATGGGTCCCGAAATACTGCTCTGGGAGGTGAAAAGGAGGTGAAAATACACTCCACTCAGTCAAAACCCATCTCTGGGCCATGAAATACGCTTTGGATGGGAAAAGGTGCATCTGAAGAGTGTCAAAAGGAGAATTACAGCAAAGGTCACTAAAGAACCATGGACAAAATCTGCCAGATTTAACAGAACATTAATTCAACATACTAGGCTTTTCAACCAAGCTTCTCTTTAACTGATTTTGTGGTAATGTTAGTGAAGAATGTAAATGGGAGTCCAGCTGATGAGTCCAGGCATCTGTGACATGCTTAATTTTTGCAACTGTAAATAGTAAAAGAACTATTCAGTAAAAGCTAACCTGTTACGTTCTGCTTTAAAATAGCCCTTTTCAGAACCGGTTGCTTTTCTAATATATAGCACACAGGTTTCCATTAGCATCACCAGGATGACTTCATGCATATCCTGGGGCAAGTTTTGGCCCCAGATGTTCTATAGCTAAGTTCTAGCAGTTCACACGGCAAGCTTGTGTTTAGGATAACTTGCTTAAAGCTGTTAGCATTTAATGGCCACGACTGGGGCCTTAATGTTAATGCCCCATTAATCCCTCTGCTCTGGGTCAGGTTTTCCTGCTTTAACATCTGTTGCTCCAGCAGTAGGTGCACCTATGCCAACAGTATACAGAAGGTCAGATACATAGGGGAGGGTGTGCAGACCTCTACTAAAAGCACCACAGTTTGCATTGTTTAGAGCCATGCTCATTGCTTCTGACTGAAAAAGCATCTTATGTATCATAGCCAGGCAGGCATGATAATGGCTGGAGAGTTTCTTGAAAAGTCCTAGCATCCCGGTTGGATCCACCAGCATCTCTTATTTTAGTAGGAGCTGAATCAGACATAAATTAGAGATTAGGTATTCTAGTACCTAATACTTTATGAGCCAGAAAAAAATTCTAGTGCACCATTGGATGTTGAGATACCTGTATTTGGAAATCAAGACTTACTTGCATCTGGCTAGCTTTTGTTGCTGTGGTCTCAGAAATCTTAGAAGACTTGTCAGAGATGTAGATGCTTTCTGAATGTAGAAGCATGATGTTGTTTATGTTAGTATTTGTTGGGGAACTGTAACAAGATCTCGTTGTGGATCCTACTATGATTATCTCTGTGGGGGAGCTTATATACATAGCAAGCTCATATACATAGTGGCTTTTTCTGCCTTGTAATTTAATATATTAGCATTCTCTAGATGACACCAACTTCCAAGTCATTCTCAGGCACAATCTATGAGATGCTTTTTGACCTTTGAGAGGCTTTGTAGGGTTTGTTTGGGTTTTTTAACAGCTGAATTAGCCTGATACACTTAGCCATTGATTCTCTTGCATGCCTTGTCTCGCTGGTTGCCACATTCATGTACTCTTCCTCAGAGGAAGTCAAAGATTGTTATACTGAGGGGAGAGCCCTGTTACTCCAGGCTTTGGGGAAAAGGAAGAATGGGAGAGTGAGCTGATTACGGGGCTATGTAAATTGAGGAAAGGAGGGCCAAGCTTGTTCCTGTGAGATGAGAGACATTTTTAATGTTGGAATGAGGCAAAGTCAGGCTGTTCTTTTTATGTGATTTTAAAGACCAATTTACATACACCCATCAAACTTTTCAATAAGCTTCTTTTATAAATATTAGCAACTGTTAAAAATCCCTTTATGCTTAAAGGGAGTTGTAATAAGTATTGTCAAAGTGATAAAAATCACACCATTTTAGGCAGTTTGAGTCACTAGTGACTGCGATGTTGTGCTTGGTGTTTAGAAGAGCTATCAGCTGTCGCTCCTATCAGCAGTACCCATAGGGCTAGGAGTGCTGGTTTGGACAGGCTGAAGGTAATTAAAGAATCCTATCTATAAGGACTTACAGTATAACTTTAAAATTGGCTCACACTTGGGGGAGTGAGCAGCATTGTATTTCCTCCTCGTGTTTAAGTGTTATCCTAGCCAGAGTAGCTGTCAGAAGTGTTTTGTCCGTCAACTGCTTGGAAGGTCCTCTGTGACGTACATGAGGTTTTAGGGATATGGGGCCTGTATAAGCTGAGGTAAGCAATGAAATATTACACGATCTAGTAAGTGTAGAGGTCAAGTTATCAGTGTGCATCAGCTGGAAAATAAATACACAGCCTCAAGCCACCTTTATCACAGTACTCCACAGCACCAGGCAGACACATAATGGGCTTGTCTTCTGTCAGGCTCAGCAAGGATTCCTTTCTGTGCTTTTAAAAGAAGCTATATTTGGCTCTGCAGGTGGACAGGTACATACCATTAGTTCGCAGGGAGCTGAAGAAAACTAATAAGGGGCACAGGCTGTGGTTTGTCAACACATGGGCTTCAGGGACCAAACCAATTGAGCGAATTTCTCTCTTTGGCTACTCAGATTTGCCAACACATTGCACAACTTTTCTACTTGTGCCAGCACAGCTGTCTGTAGAGTTGGGCTATGAGAGGAGACAAGCAATGTTTCTTGAAATCACAGATTTTTACAGGGATTGGGGAGTAATTTTTTTTGCCATGGCCTGGTGAGTAATGGGAATACCTTACCTGATACTGCTTCTGAAATCACTGTTTCATTGGGCCTTCAGCCTCAGGGCATGATTTGCACGGTAATGAATACTGCAGTTATGTTTACCATTTTGTGCAGGAAGCACCATTGCTGGTACCAACAGCTCCACTTCTCCAAGCATGTATTCTAATGTTGAATTTGAAGTTGTGCTTCTGCAGGTGGAGCAAAGGGAGAGTCTTTTGGATGTCATGCTTAACCAGTGAGGAAGGTTAGCAGAACTGTGTGGCATCCCTGCCCGTGGCAGGGGGATTAGAAGTAGATGATTTTAAGATCCTTTCCAAACATAACCATTCTATGATTCTGTGAAGAATAACTCAGAAGCGAAGATGAACTTTGCATAATGTCACTGGAAACTTCCTGAGATGTTTTCCTTTCACATCATAGAGAGATCCTACAGTCAGCAGACTTGTAAGACCTCAGGCTGACTTAGCAGTGTGAGGAAGGTGCTGCATTGTCAGGGCTACATGGCAGCACCAAATCTGAATTATCTCTTCCTATGTAAGACCACAGGGGAATTAAATGTTAAGTGTTTCTGGTCCAAAGAAGGTTGGTTTTTTTTCCCCTTGGTTCCAAAAAAAAATACAAAGAACAGATGCCACTCAAATGACTATACCACTAACCTAATTTTTCTCTTTGATAACATCTTGTAAAGGCAGCGTTTGTGCTTTTTGCTGAAGACTATCCAGTACAGGCTGAAATCAGTCAGGATCTAGTTTGCTTTATGTAATAACTTTTATGTCTCAGGTTTAGCTGGAGGTTTTCCTGTCTGTACTCCTTGTTGCTGGGAGGGCATGGATGGAAAGTGACAGTAGTGTTTTGTCTCATCATGTCCAGACCCTGAGTTCCCTCCACTGCCACCCAGTGCGTGTGTCTCTGATACTTTTTGCCTGTGTGTGCAGCTTTTTGCAGTGTTTTAATACTCAGGTGAGGGAAGTGTTGATTTTCTTTTGCAGGCTTATTTCCATGGTTCAGTAGTATGGAGCAGTGCAAGGCTCACTCTGCCATTGACTTTCTTAGAATGCTTTATAGAGACAGTCTAGCTCCTTTTTCACAGTCAGATTTCTGGGTTTGTGATGCAAGCATTTAAACTTTCCATAGGCTAGCTGGAAACTAATGGTTCAAGAGTATGTATCCTTATAGTAATTTCCTTGGCTCCATTGTCACATCTTGTTGCCTGATCTGTACTTGCTGCTCTCTTTTTATTCAATGGATTATCCACTCTGCTGTGTGGCTGTTCCTTATAGTACTTCTGATGCTAAAAGAGCCATTTCCTCTACTTGATCCTTATTCTTTTACTCCTTTCTTCATATACAACTCTGTCTAATTCACAGGATTATCCAATGAATATGAATTTAGTAGTCTTCTGGTTAATCATCTTTCAACCTGCCAAAGAATGTTTCATGGGTTTCCATATTTTTCGGATGCTTTTTAGGCCAGAAAAACACAGTGTACCTTGGAGTCATCAAACTGGAAAAACAATCAAGACCTGCTCAGCCCATATCCCCAGGGCCAGTGAAGGATGGTGTGTGCATCACATGTCTAGTGTTTTGTCTAGGGCAGTTTTATATACACAGTTTATTCCATAAGGAGGCTACTCTTCAGACTTGCACTGGAATTTCAGCTTTATGTTACTGTTCTTGATTTCATCCATGCACCCTTTTTTTATTAGCTACCCTCTCTTCTTCCCCCCCTTTTTTTTTTTTTTGGCTTTTGCACCTTTCAATTAAAAGCAGCTTGTTTTCGTGCCTTTCCCTTCGTCTGATAGTCACTGGCATGTCACTGGGCTATGCAGATGTAGTTCCTCATTTGTTTTCCTAATAGCTCAGTCTTTCCACCACCCTGATCATTTATGTGGCTCTTCTCTGAACTCTCTCCAATCATTCTGATGAGGAGATGTCCAGAAACAAATGTCACATTCCAGGTGCCTTCACCTCAGAGCAGAAACAGAGAGACTATTGCTGTATCTTGCTGTTATGTGATGTGATTACTTAGCTTTTAATGGTTCTGATTCATCTTGACTTTTCTGTGTGTGTGTGTTCAGTCTAGACTGTGGCCATCATCTGTGGCTCTTAAAAGAACCTCTTTAGGCCCGTTCCATTGATCTGAATTTATTCATTTTCCTTTTAGGCTTCTTCAGCCCCTTTGCTTTCTCTTTTTCCTTAAGTGTAATTGTCATAGAACTCAGTAGAATCCCCTTGTGGTACGTGTGTTTTGGATACTACAGTTAATAGTTCAGCTCCATCTGCTTTCTGAGCCAAACCTGTGGGCTGAGATTTTTGGGCTACTTGCTCCAATGTGTAGCAAATATTGGCATTAATATTTAGCTATCTAAGTCCATCCAAGGCTTCTCTGAAAATGTCAGTGTAAATGAATTATCCTGTCCCATGATGAATCTTCATGAGAATAGGTGTTAAAGTAACAAGTACCTGCAGCAAAATGTTCAGTCAGGGCACTTCTGCCCAGTCTTTGACTTGAACCCAGATGCGTCTCCTTTTGATGTATATACAACAATACAAAAAGAACCAAAAAGAAATGCCATGTTGAGATACCTTGGAATTTTTTAAGGTGTTTGTGTTCCAGTACAGATTTTGCTCTAGCACTTACTGTCAACAGAACTGACATCAGGTTAAAGTAAACAAATAACTTGGGCAGCTTCTTAAAATGAATGAAACATAAAAGGGAAGACTTAATTTCTCTCCATAGTGCTCACCACCAGGTAAACCAATTTTGTTTGTTGGGCAATTAGATATTTTGATCACTGGTACACTTATTATCATTATTTTTCTTATTCTCATGTTATCATGTTGTTTGTTCCTTAACTATTTACTCCTGGAATGCACATATACAGATGTTAAAAAAAAGCCTGCATATTTCTATATGCCCAGTGTGCTTTGGGTTCATGCTTAGTTCTTAGCATGGAACCCCCTGGGTAGCTGCACTACTGTGACCTTTGTGCTAACTGCAATGTCATGGCCTCTGTGCTAATTGCAGCTTGGTATTGAAGAGACAGAATTTTTGTCTTTGTGAAGCCTGAAGGATAAGAAGGATAAGATAAGAAAAAGATAGATACCTTTCCATTGTCTGTTAACTTTGATAGTGTAAGATAAGAAAAATATGCAGAATGCAGTGGAAGGCACCATACGCCGTAAACAAGTAGCTATAAATATATTTGTGTTGAAATGCATGTTGAGTTCTGTCTGTCCTAGAGATGAACATGCTTGTGGTAGTCCTTTTGAATTGGTAATGTATCACTGCTTGGGGTTTTTGACAGATTGTGTTTTTAATCAGTAAAATAACCTAAGTTTGGACAGTTTCATCTCTTGTGTTCTTTCTTTGGGATTAAGTCTTAATGCAGACAAGAGTTATGACTATGATGGATGTTACCAAAACAGCATCAATGAGCAGATTTGATTCTGCAGGTCTAACTCATGGCACCTTGGTATCTTATGTTTGTCACTCATGTCTAAGTAAAATGGTTTGGGAAAGTTGTATCAGGTCAGAGTAATTTTAGTTTGTTTTTATAATTCTCCTGATTTTAATGTTCTTACTTCCTATCTCTTTTTCTTTCTTTCTAACCTAGTTTATGGATTTAATCTATCAAGGGCTGTTCCACTGGATCTACTATTACAATACTCAAAAGTTTTAGAAAGCCAGGCTCATTTTAAACACAACCAAAGCAGGTAGATGTCTAGAGACATAGACTGGTAGAACAGAGAGGCCAAATGGTTGGTCTCCAAAGTCTTACAGCAACAGTTAGGCTTTCTTGCCTGAACTGCTGCTGGCAAGAGGCTGGGCAAATTGACAGCTATCCACGTAGTCATAATTTCTCCTCACCTCTCTTCCCATGAGTCCAGCAGCAGGGTGCTGTCTCCCTGAGAATAGGCACATGCATATAGTGGCAAGGATGTGGCCCAGCAGGGAGTGAGGCTGTGCAAGCATGCAGCAAAACCAGGGCTCCCCAGTACCACCTACTCACTGATTCTTAAACTATTTGCAGAGGCAACTTCTTTGCCCATGTGGCCGGGAAGCTTTAAGCTTCCTTTGGAAATAAAATCCTAAAAAAGAAGTTATTTGCTCTTTTCCTATGATTTCCTGGAGAGTTGTGGAATCTTTTTTCAAGTTTTCCCCAAATCTTTAAATTCCTTCTTGTCTTTCCTTCCATGTAACAGTTTCTACATAAAAACCTTAATGTGTTTTCTCAGCATCCGTAAATTAAGCTTTTTAAGATGCCTGTAATGTCGATCTGTTATTATCTTGATTGGCCTTACAGAGAAGCTGAAGCACAGAGCACTGAAATATCTTTCTCAAAGCCAAGCATGGGTTCCCCAGAACAGGTGTAAGTACGACCCAGATCTCCTGATTGCAAGTGCTGTTCTTTAAAATAAATAAAATTCCCTTTTGACTTCTGAGGATCCTCTTTGATGGTGGCGATGGCAGTGTAGCAAGCCTTGTTTCATATTTGTAGAATTTTTCTTTTCTTTTTTGATCTCACATCCTTTAAACCTTATTATTTTTATTGATGGCGTCTCTAATTTATTTCTGTTTTTATTTTGGCAGCCACGAGTCTTCCATCAGCTTGGTGGAACTGTCACTTACTGAACTTCTTCATAGTATTAAAATTGATGAGATTGAGTTGAGGCTCCTTTTACTCTTTTTTAAAAAACTTTTTTTTCCTTCTCTTTTAATAAAGGCAAATCAATCTGCGATGTTCCACATTTACACCTGTACCTTCTTTCACGTGATTAATTCTGATTGATGGCTCTGTTTCTTACTACTTCTTTCCTATTATCATGCGTATCCATTTGTAGTAAAATACCCATCTATCTTCACTGTTGTATTTTCATACTTCAGTCAAAAAGCTCATTGCCTCTCAGGCACCAATTGCAAACCGTTTTCTTTTCTATCCTTTCCAGGAGATTTGTGTATCAGCTTAGTCCTCCGGCAGACGAAAACCTTTGCCTTTCTTCTCCTTACTCATGCCATGAAGTCATAGCTGTGATATCACAGTGGGCTGCTATGGGAAATCTTGCAATATGTGAAGGAGAGGATTATAACTAGGTTAACAAAACTGTGGCAGGGCTGAAATGATAAAGGTGTTTATCATCCCATGAAGCATCTCAGTAATTAGAAATTTAAGCACAGACGTTTCCTGTTTTTTTGAGGGAGAGCTGGAATTTTATCTGCTTTTCTCTCTTAGCTTCATCAAGGAAGTTTACATTTATAAAGCAAGAAGAATTGAAGCTGCACTTTGTTTTTCACATAGTTGATAGGGAAGGGGAAAAATGTGCAGGCAGGCTAGGTCTATAACATTGATTTGTAACCAACAAAGGAAATGTCTACTTATGAGACACAAATCAATGTAACCAGACTGTGAAAGTGCAAACAGAGATGTGAGAAAATTATTTGATCATTAGTCTTCCTTTGCAAAAGACAGGGGGCCAAATTCTGCTCTCATTTATGAGGATGTAACTTCCATGAAAACCAGAGGAGTCATGCCACTGTAATTATAAACAACATTTCATATGGAGTCCTTCTGATGGCTGGAGGTGTAAAGCATTAGTCAGGAAGGTGGCCAGGCGGCAGAGGGAGGCAGAGGAAGGATGCTGTAGCAAAGAGGATATGAACCAGGTTTTGTTATTAATGAATTGTAGGTACACAAAACATATTGATGTTCCTTCCCAAGCAGAGGTGACCTGTATGAGCTGTGAACTGGCTTAATTCAGCCGAAATCTTAAAACAAGTTTCATTAACCTGAGACTTTGTTGCCACAGGCTGAGACGGACTGATCTCCTGTGACTAATCTAGTCCTGCAGATTCTAGACTACTGGGTCCATTATCTAGGAAAACCCCATATTAACAACAAAACCACTGTGTTTTGAGGGTAGGAAGGAAATCTGGTTGTCTAAGTGGGAAGTAATAGATGCAGATTTGGAAGTTAACTCCTTTATTCTTATCCCTCTAGTCTTTACAAGGACGATCTGTTTCTCAGGTGGGTGGTGTTTGTCTTCCTAGAGCTGTTTGCAACCCCAGATTTACCCTGTAGATTGGTAGAATTGGTTGCTTCCATGCTTCCATGGGGCAGTTTCTGAAGCTGTGGTTTGATGGGACAGTGAATCTGGGTCATAATACACTATCAAGCCCACTGTAGCCGTATAACACAAAGTATTGATCTAGGATGATTCACATACTGGTTTGAATGTTTTCAGAACAAATGGATAACTTTATATGGCAGGCTTTATGCCAGGTCAGATATCACCTGTCTGTGCCACGCTGAATGCAGGCTAGATTATATATCATCTGTTCTCTTGCAGCGACACAAACTCTTGCTAATTTGGTAGTAATGTGATCATGTGCCCATGCCCAAACCAGGTCAGATCTATACTGCAGAGTGATCCTGTGGTAACAGTTGTGAACTGGTTGCCTGAGTCTGTTCATCAGTGGGGAAACTCATCTCAACTTCAGCGTAAAATCCACCAAAGTAGAGGTGAACTACCTTCCTTTAGCTATACACCCTGCTTCAGTCCCCTTTCATCTTCAGCAGTTCCCTGCATTTGCATGGGTACTGGGCTTTCTCATATGTCTCCATTCAAGTCTATTAGTGCAGTCACTGGAAAGAAAAGGAGGCCAACGCATACTTATGTACAGTTTTAAAGGCTTGGGACCCGTTTGGAGAGGTAGATGTTTTTATTCTGGTGAAACTGTTCTAATTCCTGTGGATATTGTTTTATTTATGCCACAATGAGATTAAATCAGGCCATGGCTTCCCAACAGGCAAACAAAGTGAGTCTAAACAAATGATATTTTTAAAAGCTCTTGGGACAAGAATAATTTTGAATCTAAAATGCATTAGTGACATTAAATAACTACAAAAATTTTACATTCATTACAAGTTAAACTCCCCTTGATAGAAGGAGATGCAACAAGTTCTGTCATTTTACTTTGTAAACCAAGAAAAGTCCTCTTTTTGATTTTTCTGTCTTCTGAACTGCACTTAGCCTGTCGAGATGGAGGCAAAACTCTCCCTGACACTTGCCCCCAACTCTCACATGTAGTGAATATTTCCCCTTGAGTGCTCTTTGTGTCATGATATCTTAAAATAAGTGTCTCCATGTCAGGCATTGCTCTTATATAATACATGTTGTCATCTGGAGTGAGGCACAGTTGTGCATATTTAGGTGGTTTGCTTTGTAATGCGTCATTGCAAGTGACCGAAAACATGGTACAGGAAGTTGTTCGTGTGCTTTTTTTCATTGCTTATGCAACTCCCAAGCAGAAAATGTTCTTGAGAGCAGATGGTACAGAAAAGTCAATTGCAGGCTCCATTTTCCAGATGCATAGATGCTTCATGTCTACTTGAAGCCAGTTCGGATGGCTTTGTAAACTTGAGTCCAACTTCTGTTTAACTCTTTACCGGGCCACCAGTAAAAATGTTTCCTCAAGGAGTTTCAATCCTAATAAAAATAACCTGAATGCACAGGATCTGTTGTGTTCTCAGATGCTTAGCTGGAATCTGGGACATAGCACTGGGATCAGCAGCTAAAATATTAATACTGTTTTTCTAGCAGGAATGTTGAAGGTTCAGCAAGTGGTGCATGGTCTGTGGTTTCCATTCATTCCTCACGTTCAACTTTCTGAATAGTACATTGTAACACAGAGCGACCGATATCTGAATTTCTTACTGCTTGACAAGGGGATTACTAGATAGCGAAGGCAAATTAATTTGACTTCCTACAGAAAAGGTAAGAACTTCTTACCCTAGGGCAGTAACAGTCTCAGCCCATGACTGCATGATACTGATAAACTACAGTTTACAACTCAGCAGGTTTGTTGTTTGATTTGGTTTTTTTCACTTGCTTGGGTCTTTGGACTTTTCAAAGTAGGCTTAATGCTGCTGAACCACAGGCTCTTATTTGATAACAAATAAAAGCAGCAGTCCATTTTTCCCCCTGTAGAACCCACAGAAGTCTGTCTGAGTATTATGGACGAACTTAGTGGGAGGACATCATGAAAGCTGGTCTGCAATTGTTGGCTAAACCAGTCACTTCATGAGTTCAATCACAATTTAGGTTTCGTTTGGTTCTGACTTTACTGTAAAATGATTTGTGGATCCAGGGACTCATAATTAAGACTCTTGATCCCATAATAACAATATCAAATTGCCAGTTACTGCCTGTAGATCCTGAGAAACAAGCACGTAACGATTCCTCCAAAGATCCTTCCTGGTTATACTGTATGAGTAGGCATAGAACCAGAGTCTGACATCTGATCCACTAAGCTTTACTGTTTACAAGTACTTCCAACAAACTTTCAAGAAAGATTATCTAAGCTAAGAAAGATAATAGATACAGAAATAAAAACTGAAGAGGAACATTTTTTATCATGTCATCAGCTAAGTTTTTAACTGTTTATTACATTTCCACAATGTGAAGAGATGAACCTAAACTGAGCTGTCAAAGCTGAACAAATCCAGAAGTCAAATTGGCTTTCCAAATCACTGGTTCCAAACCATCTCTTAAACCAAGAGAATATAGAAGTTTGGAATGGCTGTAGTCTGACTCTTTTTGTTGGTAATAGCATATAATCCAAGGTTAGATGCCCAGGTACGCTGACTGATGTTAAGAGAAGTCGGAAGGAACTGTTTCTTTGGAAAACTTTGTGAAACAGTCCGGAACTACTCTGCAGACAGGTTCCCCAGGGAAGTGGTCATGGCACCAAGCCTGTCAGAGTTCAGGGAGCATTTGACAGTGCTCTTAGTCGTATGATTTTGTTTTAGCTAGTCATGCAAGGAGCGCAGGGAGTTGGACTCGATGATCCTTATGGGTCCCTTCCAAGTTGGGATATTCTGTGATTCTCTGATTCTCTCCATTTGAAGAGCCTTGTGTCTGTTATTAACCAAATCCGGATACTAAAGCTAATGCTATCGTAGCGTGTTTCTCTGCAGCACAATTTCAACTCATTTGGCAAAAGGACAGGCAGTTTGATGTCTCTCAGAATGGCAGCAACATTACCAGCAAGAATTTCTTCCTTGACCTCCTACTGAATGAAAGTTGAATTTCCAACACCATAGTAATCTTCAGAATCTCCTTTCTGTTGACCACTCATGGCTTACAATATGACTAATATTTTCAATTTATAAAGAAGGTTCACTTGAAGACCTCATTATTGATTTGCAGCTTTATCTGTTAGCCTTACAGTGATGAGGGAGTTGAATGTTGTCCTTTACTTTTCCAAGGGGGAAACTGAGGGGTGGAAAAAATAAGGGTTTGTCAGAACTATGAGAAGTTTATCAAAATGTGAGCCTTCTTTAAGAGGTAGAAGGAGAGTTCATATCTAGAAAGATACAAGCTTTCAGGTCAGGGTCCAACCATGGCCCTTGGAATTCAATGCTCTGTCAAAACCAAATGGTGCTGTTGGGTTTTCTTTTTGCTTCCTCTTGCTGCTCAGGCTGTGAGGCAAATTACGTGTTCCAGCCTGGCTTCTCAAGGCAACAAGTGAAAAACGGCATTTTAAAGTAATAGCTGCCAGGTCCTGCAGCTCAGAACTGTCATACTGCATGTTAAAGCTCACTCCTTCCCAGAATTGAGGTGTAGAAAGTAATATGAATATGTGTGTGTGCATGTGGATGTGTCTGGGTCTGGAACACAGACAGATTCCCTACCTGGAAATGGCTTGCTATTATTAGACATGCAGTTACCAGGGGTTATGCAAGACAATTGAAGCTCTGTTTTTTAACAGAGACATGATTCATGCTACTTGTAGTAACAGTAACCACCTCCAAGGGAGACAGAAAGCAGACACAGACAAAAGGCTGAAGAAATCAATGCTGGCTGAACACAGCCATTCTCCTGATACCTCCTGCCTCTTAAACAGCCACCGGGTTATCAGCAGTGTAGGTTGATGCTAATTCCAAAGACTTCTGGAGTTACTGAGCCGGTGCATCTGTATCAGCGGTGTTTGCAGGGAGCTGCTGGGGCTGCAGGAGCTGTGAGAGGAGACAGAGCTGCGTACACTTTGCATCTCTGGTGTTCTGCGGGAGGCTGGGGTTGCTGTGAGCAGAACTAGCACACCTACTCTGTTTTCTCAGTTACTCCTGCTGGGAAAGGCTGGAACCAAAACAACTTTTGGCTTCTCTGCAGTTAACACTTCTACAGTCATTTTTATAGTAATGTGGAGGGAGAGTCGAGACCTGGAGTAGCTTTGAACTTCTGCCAGCAGTCTTCATTAGAGCAAATAGTGAAATCTGATTGAACTAGAGTAAGTCTGAGCTCCCCTGCAGCTAAGATTCCTGATCCATCTCCTATGGTACTTCTTGCTGGTTGTGGCAGAGATCAGAGTATCTGCCACATATCAGAATATCTTCATGGTTTTGTTCATCTGTGCCATTTTCTTATCTGTTGGGATAAGGTAGCTGCCAGATTGTCTACAATCAAAGATCCAATCTTTTCCTCACAGATTTTCCTCACAGATTTTCTTTCCTGATGGCAAACAGGGTTATGTTCAGAATACCAAAGTGAATACCGGTGGGGTGCTTACTTACAGAGTGTCATCTTCCAGAAATAAAAGGCAGGGAGGTTGCTATGAGGTCCCCTCAAGTCACTGCCATTCCCTACCTGTCTCCTTTGGAAGACTGAGAATCTCCTGTAAAATTTCATTTCAGCATCATCTAAACCGTTCTGTGTAGTAATTTCTGCTGTCAAGGAAGAAGATGCTGAAGATTTGAAAATGGTCTTTTTAGCATTCAGGAGACAGCCCTCCTACATTAGCAGAACTTACGAACAACAACAGAGCCAACTGCCTTCAGTTTCATTCAAGAAAGTTCTGTAACAACGAGAGAAATAGTCTCAAAGAGCCACAGAAGAGAGCTGAATGCTGAATTCTAATAAATTCCAAGAGTTTATCATTTGCTAATTCTGGAGTTAGAATAACAACAATTATTGCTATGTTATTTTCATTAATACATCATGCTGTATTTACCATATAGGGTAGAAATCATTTCAGATACTATTAATGTCAGTAGTCATTCTCCATCAGCCACACTGAATACAGCTGTAGTAGAAAAGTAAAAAATAACTCAAAGTGCCTTAAAAATGGCATTGTAGTCATATCGTGACTCTGTGCTTTCCTGGCACAGGGTATTTAAAACCCAGATCTGAATAACACAGCTGGCACTCACATCTCTACATTTCAGGAACACTTAAGAAAAATCCTGTTTTGATGAAGATGATACATAACTTTAGAAAAGCAAATAATTATCACAAATATACGTCACAGCTCAGGACACATTGCTGTCAGTAACTTGACATTTCAAATGACGAGTTTCACAAATGTGCATAACCATCAGATTTGATTGAACAATGTTTTAGAATAATTCACATACTCATCTAGAACTTTTTTCATTGTGGTTTGGCACTGAAGCATGAAACAGGAAATCTACAGTGGGTTTCTCTTTGCTTGTGAGGAAGCAAATGCTTTGATCAGTTCTACATACTCCAAGGCCGTAGTCAGTTATTCCTCAATGAATAAAGTAACCATAGCCCAGAGTGACTTTGTTTCTCTGTGGGCCCTGTGTGATATTTTATATATAGTTTTTGACATAAATCAAACAAGCTTTCATATGTACAGTTTGAGGCCAGAGGCAGCAAGCACATGGGAAGAATGATATGGGAAAACATGTTCGTGATGCTTTTTACCTAGTCTTTTCATTGTGTTGGTTACTGACTCTTTAATGATTGACTTGCAAGGGAAATCTTCAGAGACAGAAGACAGTCATCCAAAACAAAACAAAACAAAAACATTCAAAATCATTTGAGTGTTTTACCTGACTGTCAGTAGCATGATTGTTTAGCTCAGCGTTCGGCCAGTGGTGTTAGGAATCTTAAAAACTTAAGGAAGAGATTCTTTGTCTCTGACCTGCCCTCAGAATGCACACAAACATGATTTTTAATGTAAATCTGCCTCTAGTAAAGGCAGGCAAAAATCCTGCAAGTTTCTTCATCTCATTGTAAAACAAGTCACTTAATGAAAGTTCAGTGAGAGGGAGGAATTCCATCAAGATGATGCGAAGAGTTCTTTTGGGGGAGGAGGTGGTTCAGTTTTTCTGTTTATTTGTTGGATAACCTGGCTCTTGGTGCTTGAGAGAAACAGATGTATAAGTGAAAGTTTCACTTACTGGTTTATCTTGAGTAAATGGTTGAAGTCCATTGAAATTTATAGTTGGTGGTACTCCATTGTCCTATGTGGAATTAAATGAACGTAAACAGTTTCTGCAAGCGGCAAGCCACGAAGGAAACAGGAATTCATAACTCCCATCAAGTTATCATTTTATATCATCTTCCAGACTTGATGATCTTAAAGGTCTTTTCCAACCTAGTTGATTCTATGATTCTATGATGTATGACAATATACTTCAGACTTCTGATTGAGATCAGCTTTCAGCATAAGAGCTACAAATCTGGTGGCCAGACATTGATGCATCAAGTGCTGTACCATTGTGACCAGGAGGGAGGGATGTATGACAGAACCAGTGCCAACAGTGTAAATCTTCATTAAATCGTGTTGTGTATTGAGATCATACAGTACCTGCACGTAGGTGAAAATATGTTATCAATTTGCAAACCTGGTTGCTGAAACATGGAGATCTGTTCCTTGAGGATGTGTGGTACTCTCTTCAATTCAACAGCATTTACGGGACTAAGGGTTTCAGGGTTTATGCCAAAGTACTGGCGAGGATAGCATTCAATGAAACCAAAGCAATGTGTAGCAGAGGAGGAAAAGACTCAGCTCATTCTCTTCATATTCTTTCATTGTTTTTGTTCTTCCTGAAAAATAATGTCCTTTCAGATTTCGTTTGACATCTCCATGATGTTGAACAGATTCGGAGAAATCACCAATATTTTGACAGGGTTCCTTGGCAATGAAATGTTCATGAAGCTCATCTGTCATGAGCTAATCTGGCTCATCTAGCCAAAGCAGTAGCTTAGGCAGATATATTACTGTAGCAATTTAATTTCTACACATTTTCTTCGTCTCTGGTGATTGCAGTGATGGCAACTCATATTTCAGTTGCAGAAACGTTGGTAGTAATTGCAGCACAACTATAACTTTGTTTTTGTGAAAACCTTGCTTTAGGTAGCAAGGCAGTGTCATATTGTCCAATTGTCACCTTCTTAGGTAACAAGGCAATACTCTGACCATCTTCGGTGTTCATGGCTTCAAAACTTTAGCGTTTTACCTTGTTGCCTTCCTATGAACCTTTTGAGTTTCATACCGTAATGTTGTTGCCTTGTAACCTGCAGCATCAGCACATGAATGCCTGAGGCTGTTTTATACTCTCAAACTGCTTCTATTAATACTAAGTATCTGTAGGAAACTAGCACTCAAGACTCAACAACTCCAGCAGTATACAAGCACTACCCACAAATCAGTCTGTTCACTGGAAAGCTTATGTAGGTGCAGTTCTACTGAGCACAGAAGATATACTCCATATTTGACACCAGCATCAATAAAATCATGACTTTTTTTATTTGCTTCAGTCACACCCCACTTTAGTGAATTGCTTTGAAAAGTATATGGTTTCATTCAACATGCAAATAGGATTGTGAAGGCTCCATAGTAGAAATATAGAGAATTCTGTGGTGTTATACCCAGCAATATTTTGTCAGAATAACATAATTTAAAAATAATAACTGTGTATATAACTAGACAGACAGACATGTGTATATATATGGTTACCATATATGTATATATCTATCTATATGTACAATACTGTTTCTTCTCTTCACCACAAGTGAAAATATAACTCATGGTCTGACACACTATCACAGCTCAGTCTGGCATTGTAACTTTTCTGTTCATTACAGCTTTGTATTCATTTGGCTTTTTGTGATCTGCTTCTGCTCTGATTAAGCCTACCAACTACTGACTTCTAGTTGCTTCTTCCAGGTACCAGTTATCTTCACCATTTCAAGTCAGGTGTGCAAAGCTGAACAGATGCTTAACATTACCTAACATTGCTTTACCTTGCAGAAGAGACATACGGTCTGCTTGGGCACCATCTAACCTGTTTCTCTGCAAGTGTAGGGTTTATACACCCAACACACTAAGCATGATGAGATCTTCACTAATGGAAATAGGCAGCACCTATATATGTATGTCCTTGTGCAAAATTGGCCTCCACCAGGCTAGAGCAGTCCAGCCTCTTTAAACAATCTTTCTGCAAATGTCCAATCCATTAACAAATTAATTTCTGAACTTCAGGCCCAATTACTGATAGTGGACATACAGTGTTCCCAGTAGAATGTAGAAATGAGCAGTTTCTTCTCCTAGATGAAACCCTGACTGTTGTGAAAAATTCATGCTATGGCCTTCTGATAGCGTGTCTCGAATCACATTTGTTGATGGCTAACACTGCTGTTCTCATCTTCTTGTTGCTGTTTTAAGAATTTCACCTAAAATGCTATTCACAGAGAGAAAAAGCAACCAAAAAAGAATTGCATTTAGCCTAGACAGCTCAGTGTGAAAATGTATCATGACTGTGAAAGCGTCAATTAAAAATGACCCCACCTTACTCAAGAGACCTGTACAATATGTGGATTAAGATGAGGCATGCTAACTTCTGTGGCACTAGCAAGTTCTTACTTTCCATTGCCCCATGACAGACAGCACTGTGCCAGCACAGCAAATAAGAATAATCAGAAATAAGCTCACAAGAAGCTCATCTTTTAATTTTTTCATTACTAGGGATCACATGAAAGGCAGAAGGAAGCAGACTTCTGAAGATATGAGGGAAAAGAGTATTGTAGGGATAAAACAAATAGCGATTAACAAAAAAATTGAGTCCCCTTGATCAGGACTCACTAAGAGAAAGTAACAGCAGACTGTGGTACTAGGTCTCTGGCAAAGAGAAAGAGCTATTCCATTAATTGTCCTTTGCAGGTCAGACATATGAGTGCCTTTAACAAACTGGGAATACGGAAGGTGTTTGGTGATGTCTCTGAGCAGAAAGCAGTGCAGCCAGGGGTAAAGATAGAAATGTCCTGTGGGGTACCAACATGGAAAAAGCAAACTTCAGGACCAAGCACCAGCAGGAAATTGGTGTTTATAATATTTAAGTCATCTGTAAAGGAAATATTGTGATGGTGTGTTGTGTGAAGAGCAGAGTCAGGCCAGTGCTTCCTTATGTGTGTTTTAAGTAATATGACATGACAGACCACACCAGATCAATGGTGCTGATTAATGAACAGCTTTAGAAAGGTAACAAAGAAGAGATGAAAGGGTAAAGACACAAATATCAGGAGGGAGAAGAAAGAGGATCAGTGCCTCAGAATATGGAGTTATGGTCCAGGAGCCCATTAATCATCAGCATTATTATGTAAAGTGCCACATTTTTTCCTGACTTAATGTCCACTGCAACTCCACTGATGCCAGTGTAGAATTGACCTAAAGTGTACATCTTAAATCACAATCTGTAGTACATCATTGCTATCATAAAATGGACCCTCCCTAATAAAAACCAGTAATACAATTAAGGCTTCTTACACCTTCTAAATTACCAGATGAAGCTTGGGAAGAGAAAGAAGGAATAAAAGTAAGCATATATAAAATGCCCAAGTTACTATCATTAGTGGAAATATTTAAGTAATAAGAGTCTGCATTTCTGGAATGCATTCATGCAGAAAACTTACCCTCTAAAATCTTAATTAAGCACACAGTACCTCATGGAGCAGAAATGGAATGCTTTCCTTTTCTGGATAAAGGAGCCCAGGTAGAGGGGAGAAGTTATTTAACCCAATGTCATGCATTCCATTCCCCTGTTGTCCTGCTTGTCTGTCTTTTTTGCCAGTCTTCTCATGGTCAAAAATCCTTTTCCTCCATTTTTTCTCAAGATAGATTAAGACTTTTAGGAAAATTTTGGGGTGTTTCCTTCTCTGTTGCACTCCTCATGTCTTCTGAAGCACCATTAGCTTTGTTGATTTTATATACTTAAAATGTACCTATCAACTGCTGATGATCTCAGTGCTTTATGCTCGTCACACTGGAGGAAAAGAGATATATCTATCTTCTCAGGCCATAGCAAAAATGATGGAGAAAACTTAAGATATTTTAAGTGTTGCCTTTCACAGAGATTTTAGTGCCCAGATTTTGTAGAGGACTTTGAACAGCCCATCTCTAACAACTTGTCTGCCTGACCCTTGATGTGAAGGCAGATTGAGTGCTAGGCAGCGCTACCAGAGAGAGCCACTTGGATTGGGATCCTAGAGATTGGAAGAGCAATAATGACATAAAAAGAGAGGTGACAAAATATGCAGGATTAGTACATGCAGTTCTTAGGCATCTCTTGTGTGAAATTAGGAGTGAAGTGAGGAGAAGTAAAGACTAAAGACCTGATCTTCCGATTTTTCTGCTTCTAGTACAAGTTAAAAATTCATGTTAACTGAAGTACTGGGCAGTCTTTAAGGCACATGGGATTTATGCCTTCAAAAGATGAGCAACAGACAGATAAAAGACAGACTGATATGTGCAAAGTGGATATAAGAAGCGAGGTCAGCATTAACAGACTAGGTGGGTGTATATAGGGAAGTGGGAAGGAGAGCTTGAAAGTAAGCCATGCTGAGTGTTAGAGAGCACTTAAATCCACAGAATCCTCAGGCATTGTTGCACCTTTGAAATTCAACGCTTGGCAATGGTCAAAGGTGTCACTCTTTTATGTGATTTTTTTTGAGCTAACCTGGTGTTGGCATGTAGTATCTCTCCCAAGCCCTGGTGAAACTCAGAGATTCAGGCTAAGTTGAAGATTTTTTGTGTGTGCTTGAATTCACTCAATTTGCAATTCAAAGCAGACTCCAAGAGGAGAGAACCTACAGAAACTGGAATGAAATAAAATGTTTGCTTGAGCCCCTGTGAAGTACAGCTGCTGGATTTCACGTAGCCTTTTGAAATCAGTATGTAGCATATATCCCAGTCTCTGATAAACGTCATCATTACAAAATGTATAAATTGAACATAAAACTGAATGTATATTTTGTCAAGTACTTTATTACAGTATCATCTAAAATCCTTCATTGTGTCTGCTGGCACTCATTCTAGTGTTCCCGCTGCACAAACAGTGGGGTTTTTTTATTGTGTTGCATTTACAGACATAAATTCCAACTTGCACAGTGACATTAACTACCTGTGAAATAACAATTACATCTCTTATCATTTTTCGTTCACCTTCTTGATTTCTTTGATAAAGCAAATATTTGCTTTTCTTGTCTGATCAGACAAGGCAGAATCATTTATTCATGGAAATAGCACCATTGCCTTCACTGTGGGTAGGACTGAATATGCTGATGTCCCAGGAGTTCTTTGCATAGGTGAAGTGAGCAGGATTTAATTCTATCCCTGGATGTTAACTTCAGACATACTTCCAACATCCACAGTGAGCCACCCAAAGATCATAAGAAGCTAGCAGAGGAGGAGTTATGTTAGTCTAGAAAGGGATTCAAGTCCCCCAAAAATGTAAATGCTTCCAAAAACTTAGGTCTGGGTGGTGAAATCACCCTCTAATAAATATTGCAGCTGAGGTTTTTCTTTGGATCCCTTTCTGTATTAGTCTACTGAGTCCAACTCCCTCTTTAGCTCAGGAGATTTCAGGCATAAAACTCCTGCTAAGCTGATCTTTCCTGAAAGGCTGACTATAAGTTATTTCTCTTGTCTGTCACCACAGTAGACCTGGAGGCTCATGGGAGTAAGTGGGGCTCCTGCTTTGATATGGGCAATTGTTTTTGTGATGTAGAGACAGTAAAAGAAGAGAAGGAGGATTTTTCTTTCCTTTTCCTGCCTTCCAGTCACGAGGAAGTGTTTGTTGCTGCTCTGAACAAGACTAGCCTTGTTCTGATGAGATGCACTTTAATGCCAAGTTTGTGCTAGCTCACCATCACTGCTCCATGCTCATGCCATTAGAGTGAGCAACTTCTCAGAATGAATTCTACTGATAGCATTTTGCCGGCTAATCTTCCTTCTCTCCTCATTTCACCAGAATATGTTGGATGGGCAGAGTGGGGTAACTAGGAACTGACTGTTGTGATTTGCAGCCAGGGCTGGAGGGATTGAAGCAGGAAGAATTTGGCGCTACCAGGCTGCCGCCAGCTGTACTGACAGCAGAGAATGCCAGTTAGCATTGCAGCAAGTTTTCATGCTCTTCGTAAATAATTATTATTTCCCCCTTGTTGCCCAAAACAGCAATAAAAAAACCTCTCAACACATAATTTTAAGTGTTAAGAAGCAGACAGTTCCTTTATTTCAGTGCTGGGGACATGGGGGATCACTCCTCCAATAGTGTCCTCTGAGCTCAGCAGGAGGCATATATTTATGTAGAGCTTAAACATACGTATTTATTCTTTTTCCCGGAAAACTTAGATGTAGTAAAAGATTTCCCCAACCTCATTACCATAGAGTCCTTCCCCTTGTGACAAGTGTCTTCTGGTGGTCTCCAAGGGTCTCCAGGGCCCTTGGTGGTCATTCTCCTGCTGTCCACTGGTTCTGTTCACCTTGCCAGAAGTCACAAGTTGCTCATTCCTCAAGAGTAACCTGGTTTGAACTGTTTTTTCTATATGTTTGGTTGCCCTTGCTTGTAGTTTTCACAATTCTCAGGATTTTCAGTTCCTGTTATCTTGGCTTGTTATTGTTTGTCTGCAACTGCAGTTAGTTACATATAAGCTAAAACTAAGCATATAGCTAATGGTTCATAACACCCTGACCTTTCCTTTTGGTTCTTTCTGGCACAGACACAGCCTCTCTCTGTTCCCTGCCCCAATGAACGTCTGCACTAGGTCCAAGGCTTGGAGTAATTTACCTGAAGAGTGATACCATTTGGAAACCACTGTAAGTATATTTTATCTCTTATAAAAGACTTCTTGTTTCAAGCAAAAAAAGACAACTTTAAAAAACAAAAATGAACTGCAGCACCTGTGAGCATTACTCATGAGGGTAAGCTAAGTTTTGCTTTTGAAATTTACAAGGAAATATGTGGGCAAAAAATATGTCAATAAAAACCTGTTAAATATTTAAGTCAGCCTCACAGCATAGCTCAGCAATGGCTGGTTTTATCTGCTTGTATCTTTTAGGTTGGCAGGTTCTCCCTGCTTACTGCTCTAGTTTGTGCTTTTCTAGTTGGTTCATCCATGTTTGTCTTCAGAATGTTTATCTTCTTTTTTATTCTTATTCCTTTTTAATGAGACACTTTTCCTCTTGTTGGTGTTTCATGTAATACAGATTGGCTTTATTGCAGCTCCTTGAAGGAGCTGTTTCTTTCCAGGCCTTGAGTCATTTATGATTTAAGGCCATTACAATTTGGTAGATTTGGCTGGATTGCATAGGTAAAGTTGCCTGAGAGAATTTTGACTTTGTGTTGTGCTTTATTATTCTCTGAAATGATGGATTGTCTGCTATTTGCACTTTTCCCCTGTAGATCTCATAGTTTTGATTTCTTATGATCAGTTCTCAGTGCTTGCCAGTACTGTCACAGTGTTGGTGTAGTCAAGATGCTCTGAGGTTGTAAGTCGCGCAGGTTTTGTAGTGAGGCCTAACTTTCATGGACTTGTGGTTTAGATGGAAAAAAATGAACAAATTTGGGAGCACATAAACCCCACTTCAGGCTTGAAACAGACGCAGCAAATTTAAATCTTAGTTTAACTTAATCTCTGAGTTTAATTTAATTGTGTTAATCAGCCTCCTGTAAGGGATTTTTGGGTTTATTTTACTTTTCTTTGTTGATTAAATTTCCCAGGCTTTTATAGCACTAGAACATTGGGCCTCTCTTGTCAGTTCTCTGTGCCTCCCACTCTTGCTCTGCAGCTTTCTGCTGGGATTTCTCTTTCATATTACATTTTATGGTGATGTTTTCAGGAGTTTGTGTTTTCCATTGTATGACACAAACTTGCAATCGGAGATTTTAAACAAACTGCCAGTCATGTGGCTGTAACAGCATGAAGATCAATGTGGCTGCAAAATCATCAGAGAAGCTGTGTGAATATTCAGGAAGTCAGCCTGTGCAGGACTTCTAACTACTGAAGCAACACTTCTGACAGGAAAATTGGGATGGCTCAGGTTGTTTAAAGCAAGCTTGTCTTGGGAAGCTTCACCCTCAGCTCTGGTGTTCAGGGTACCCTGAGTTTTGAGGTGAGGTCTCTGGGCAGATTTCACTGCTTTTCACTGTTCTTTGGGGCTTTTTCTTTTAGATATAAATATATATATATAAATATATATATATAAATATTCAGTGATTGTACTATCTCTCTCTTTCACTTTGTCAGTTTTTAAATATGTATTGTCAATGTCATGTCTGGAAGAGACACAACACTGGCAGTGATAAGCACTGATATCGGGAGCTGTGTTAGTCGCACACAGGCAGAGGAAGAATGTGCAGCAGAACACTCGGGAAAAGTACCACTTACAATCGAACATGAACTATTTCTACAGTCTTATATTTTTAGGATCTGAAAAAGAAAACCAAACAGAGGTTTGTTTTGTTTTTAATTATGTACAGTCTCTGTGAATTACTAGGGTTACAGACAACCTATACACCAGTGAGTTAAGTGCAGTGCCTGGGCACTACAGGCATCTCTGACCTGAGGGCATTTACTAGAAGGTGATGCCATATCTGTGAAGAGGAGAAATAATGCCTGGAACATGGGTGGGCAGAATCAGCCAGCAGCAGCACTTGTAACAACATGAGCAGCCCTGTGGCATGTTCCCTCCATGCTGTTTAATATGCAGTGAACAAAGGTCTGGTTGGTGACCCAGCCCTCCCTGTATTCAGAGGCTGAAAACTGCCTCATTATTGTTCATTATGTACTATTATTCTCATACAGTCACATTATCATAGCTTCCCCTGAGAGCCAGGATGCTACTGTGGGTTCTGCGCAGCTATGCTGGTTCCTATACCTGAGCTAATTTGTTCATTGCTAACCTGGTGTCTCTGCAGGACGGAGAACTGTTCCCTGTGTAATGGAAGGTTCAAGCATCAGTTATAGCTGCTGTGTGAGAAATACAACATATATTGCCTGGTTTTGACAGAGACCTGGTTTGGCAGCCCCACTGTAAGAACATCAAGGGGAAATGCATTCCAAACCCAAGTAATGGTTGCAAGGGAGATACATGCAAAGAAATCATGTGGAGATCAAGTGGTGGGTTGGGGGAGATAAGGATGTATGCAAGAGAGGCAGCAAGAAGGGGGAAATGTAGCAGGGCATTTCAAAGCTCAGAGGTAGTAATTAGTTTCTAGTTAGCTTTGAGGTTAGGACATCCACCGTTTTATCTGTTCTGCCTTCAAAGTAAACAGGAAGGAACCAGTTCTGTTTTGCAGCCAGTGCCCAGATCATGGCAGTCGCTGCAGCATTGCAGGTTGTCTACCATTTAAGACCTTGTTGTATGATAGTGTAGTGTTAAGGAACATGAAAATGAGGGAATGCTTCAATGCAATAAAATATTGACAGAAAACAGGAATAAAAATATGCCAGTGATGGTACGTCTTTCTTTACATATGAGCTGGAAAGTGCTGATAGGCACAGTTCAGTTCTGGGATGACAGTGGATGCAGTTAGCATGAGCATACAACTGAGAAAGAAGGGAAAATATTTTAAGTGGTGTAAATGAACATAATGGAAAATAAAACCCTGCAATAAATAGAAGGGAATCCTGGAAGTGAATACCAACAAAAGAGAAGTGCCTGCACATAGGATTGAAAATGTAAAGAGAGAAGGTAGAATGTTTAGAAATGGACTGGATAAATCAGTAGCAAACATGAATTCTGCAGGTATTCTGCAAGACTCAAATTAGCTTAGAAAAGTCAGCATCTTTTCTGTCTCCAGCTTCTGGAAGTCTGTGCATCATGTCTATATACAGAAGTGCCACCCCTTTGCTATATTGGCCTTCTGCCATCCTTCTTGAGAAGCAAAGATGATGATGGCCCTCTGATAATTTTAAGAATGCAGTTTTTGAAAGGACCTGTAATGCACCAGAAATGTGTGCAGAGAAGGAGCTTAGAGGTAACTGGAGATCAGAATGGAGCCCCTTGCTCCAAGGGGACATGCCCAAGTTTTTTGCAAGTAAGTTGCAACTTCTGTTGCCCTTACTAACAAGTAAATAGCAAACTACTTCTTTCCAGGATTAGTCTGTAGAGAACATAATGACGTGAACTAAAGTAGCAAGGTAGACAGACCCATACTACTGAAATAATCACACAGGGCTGCCAATCACTGAAGTCCAGGGATGGTACATAAACAGGTGTAATTTGGGAAGGTTCCACAAAAAGTTATTTATTGGCTGTTTCATTCTCACTCCTCCTACCCCTGTGCTTTCAGGCTCTTTGATACAGCTATGACAGATCATACTTTTCCACAGTTAGCGTGCCATTTTACCTTCTGTAACATGGAGATATACTAGAGAGCTTGCTGATGGGAGTGCTCATAGAACAAGTGTGCAATCAGAAAAAAATTAGGTTGGAAGGGTCCTCTGGAGATCTCTAGTCCAATTCCCTACTCAGAGCAGGGCTGACTTCCAAGTTGGATTAGGTTACTTAGGGCCTTGTTCAATTAAGTTTTGAAAATCTCCAAGGATGGAGATGCCACAACCTGATCAGCATTTAACAGCTCTGCCTGTGAAGACTTTAGCAATAGGATAGCAATAGAAGTGGACTATGTAAGTGGATGTAGAATATTTAATTAGAATATATAGGTGAAGATCATAGCAATAGGAGCTTTCTATGTGGGCCACAAGTTAGAATGAAAGGATAGCAATATACTTACAGCAACGGCAGGATTTTTCCGGCTTTGCCCATTGTCCTTTGCTGGCAACAGCAGTTGGATATTGCAGACTGGAGAAGAACCTTGTTTGTGTTTCTTTGTAGGTAGTTTTGATCACAGTGTCCCCAGATTTTTCTTTTCTGAAAAGCTTTCTTCAGATCCTTAGCTGACTTGGCTGTTTCCCTTACTAAGCCTTCCTCATGTGGAAGCCTGCATTCTTCTAAGGTGGTACTGAGATGCAGGGCATGTGTGAACAGTGTAAGAGAAATGAACTATGGAGAGGTATCACCTCTAGTGCCAGTCAACACCATTGCTTCTCTTCTCTTCCTGTTGAGCACAAGTCACCAAAATGGAGGGCTCTGATGAAGAAAAGTGATGACACAGGAGCATCTTGATAACATAGTGTCAGCCTTAAAAGCAAAGTATAAAACGAACAGTTTTGGGAAGGAAGAAGCAGGGAGTGCTGTGCAGAGCCTCCCTGGTGTCACTGCCTGTTGCTGAAGTATTTTTTAACCTGTCCTTCTAATGAGTTTCAAAGGCCTGGAAGGCCCATGCACATCAGCCAGATGATGAAGCATCTGTCAGTGCTTGGTCTAACTTCCTCAGGCTGAGCAACTACCCTGCAAATAACAACAGCATCCTGCCCAGAGGAGGTGACTTTGCGTGTGGATAGAGCTGGAGTCAGAGGCTATATTCTGAGTGTGTAACTTGGGTTAACCCTGAGCTGAAAACAGACCTTCAGTACAGCAGTTCAGCTTCCAGGCTTCTGTGCATCTACAGGCTAATCCTACATACATCCTTGGCTGCCTGGACAAAAAGCAGTGCCATCTGAAAGCTTCTTTGGCAGCAATGCGATGAAATAACTGTTTTATACACATATTCCCTGCAGCCCCTGATGTGTGTTGGCTGCACATGAGAAAGTCATGGGATCTGAAAACAAGGTGTGTGAAGATGTGTTGGAGTTCATACATCAAGGATCACTGCAGATTGTTACGAACAAAACGTGCAGTCCATGCACTTTAAAGTGTATGTGTCCACGTAGAAGTTCTGTGTCTCATGCATCCTCAGCCACATAGCACGAGATGGATCCCAGTGACAGAATGGGTAACAGACAGAAGGATGCCCAAGCTTGGAGTGACAAGATGAGTGGTTTACTATTCAGGAAAAAGAATGTGTTTTTCAATGGTTTGATTTTCCTTCCATTTAAAATGGAGCAAATCAGTTCATCCCTTTGCTCTACCTCTACAAGTTTAAGTAAGGTCAATTTAGTCATCTGCTATCGATTTGGATCAGATTAGATAGCCTGGTACATTTTGAGTATATTGATTATATACATGGAGGATGGAGCAGCAGTACCATCTGCCTGTCCTGTGGCATGGGGGTGTTGAGCCCATGTAATCCAAGACACACTGATGTGTATGCTGCTGCCAACATCTGCAGGGTTATGAGCATGACCCTCTGATGGCAGTGGTTCACCTGCAAAGCTCAGCACCCTGTCAGGAGGTGGAGGAGAAGATTTGCTTTATTTCTTTTTTGGCCTGTTTAACTTAATTTTGTATTATAATTACAGTTTTTCCTCCCTTCTCTCCCGGAGCTTTTCAGGCTCCTGTCGAGGAGGCACCTCGCTGGGGCGCGTATGGGGGTGCCGGGCCGGACCAGGCCAGGCCCCGGCCGGCTGCTGCCCCCCGACGGCGGCCGCCGGGAAATGGTGTCAGGTCCCGGCCCTGCCGCCCTTATGTAATGCCTTTATGTAACTGGCCGGGGCTCTGCTTCTCCTTGTGTCCCCCCCACCCCCAACCCCTCGGGAATAGGGCTTTCCTTGCTGTAAGATCGAGTTGTTTAAAAACTCGTGTTTTTCACATGTCAGCTGCATGCCGGCCTAGGTGGGACAAGGGAGAGTAGGGCATGTGCGAGAATGGGCTGCCACCTCAGCCCTTCAGCAGAGTCTGTCTCTGCCAAGAGAGGCTTTGACTGCAGATGGGGAGGTAGGAAGGGCTGGTTGGGCACAGAGCAGGGCTGCCTCTGGTCCAATGGCACCTCCGTGCTCTGGGACACTACCCCAAAACCAAGCTCTCCAGATGGTGAGAGATGCCACCCTGAGAAGGGCCTGCTCTCAGGGTGACCCGCCACTGCTTGTGCCTCAGGTGTCAGCAGGAGATAATGGCGTTTAATTTCATAGAGTCATAGCATCATAGAATCAACCATGTTGGAATAGACCTTTAACATCATGAAGTCCTTTACCGCTGGACTACCAAGTCCACCACTAAGCCATGTCTCTAAGGGCTTTTGTACACAGGTTTTAAACACTTCCAGGAATGGTGACTCCACCACTTCCCTGGGCAGCCTGTTCCAATGCCTGACTATCCTTTTGGTGAAGCAATTTTTCCTAATATCCAGCCTAAACCTCCCCTAGTGCAGCCTGAGGCCGTTTCCTCTTATCCTATTTGGATGTTTACCCAGCTGCCATGTCCTTGTGCTGGGTCAGGGCAGTGGTTTTCCCAGCTGGAGCATGAGGCCCGAGCTGGCTAGGAGGCTACCTACCTTGGGGAGCAGAAGAGGAAGTGCTTTCACCTGTAAAACTGAGAGGAAACAGTGAGATGTGGGTGCTTCTCCCCCCTATAGAGTGCTCACCACTTCCCTTTCTGCCTCAGTTTCACCACTTGTGAAACAAAAGTGGTGATTAACTCCGTGCCTCATGTTCCTCTGAGGCTTAATTCCTTGTGTTTACAAGATGCTTGGAGGTTCTGGATGGAGTGAGGCATTGAGAGCTCGCATACACTGTATTCATAGCTTGTTGTTGTTTCAGGCTCCAAATCTTAATGCTTTACTTTGATGACCTCTGCATCTCAGAATTACTTCAGTGGTTTTCCCTACTAAATCAGTCTCTGCACTGATTTATTTTGAACTGGAAACTTGCATATTTGTTTGCTTTTCAGACATTTCTGTTACATTTCTGTATAACTCTCTGTATTCAGAATGCTACAGCCTTAGTTAATATTTGTCAAATGGAGCTCCGACTGTCTAAACTGCTGGGACGAGTTTCATTTTATATGTCATCAGTAGGGGCAGAATGAGGAGCTTCGTGCTTGGCCTATTTGCTGTAACACAGTCTCAGGGCCATTGCATCAGAGTCAAAACAAGGAGCAGCTTGTTTCCAAACAAGAAGCATGGAGGAAAGTCTTCTCTGCCTCCTTCCCTGTAAGGAAAAATCAAGGAGAGAGGGAGGTAGTGGGGGTGAAAGAAAGTTATCTTTAACAGATTCTAAAAATGCCTTTTCCCAAATATGCAGTCAGTGCCTTCAAAGGTCTCTTTGTTTATTTTCAGGAAGAAACCCAAGACAGCTGAAAACCAGAAGGCGTCTGAGGAGAATGAGATTACTCAGACGGGTGCATGCAGCGCCAAGCCGGGCCTTCCCTGCTTGAACCTTGAAGCTGTTCTGTCTCTGAGCCCGGCCCTCATCACTCACCACATTCACCAACAAACCTGCACGCACACACAGGGTCATCTGATTGTGAGTACACCAACGTGCTGCTGGGTTGCAATGGGGTTCATGAAAGCACGCTGCTTACTGTGGAACAGGTTTTCCAGTTGGATGCTCTTTCCATAATGGTATGAGCAGGACTTCCTCAAGGCTTACCTTTTCCCTTCTTTGGGAATTACCACTGAAACATAAACATAGCAGTTTGAGTTAACGCTGTGATAATGCAATCAGCCAGAGGAAGCAGACAGCTTGTTGTTGGGTCAGGTTGCTGCTTCTTAAAGATTAAAAAGGGAAGACCCCTCAAACATGTCTCTTTCCATCTAGAGCTATAGTTATTCCTCTTCAGGTCATGGTTCTTGTTACCCAAGTGTATCTGCTGACTGGGGATCTTCAGCCTGGGCTGTATTGCAATGGGAAAAAACAGGTGTCTGCCTCTGATACCCAGGATTGTAAAGGATTTCCATGAAGAAAGAGGGGAGTATTTTGTGGAGAGGATCAGTCTCTGAGAGTCTGGAAAATCTCTGTAGACCTGTGTGGTTGTACCAGTTTAAGGCCCTTGTTTTGAGTGCGTTCACTTTCAGATTACTCAGCATGGGTTAATTGGCCTTTTAAAAATGTTCTTTTCCATTTGGCAAAACATACAAAAATAAGGGAGGGAATGATTAAAACGGGATTTTGGAAAGTCAGAACTTACTCTGTCAGCTTTTCAAAACACTCATTTCACAGTGGTCCCTGCCTGGAAGTCTGTTGGGCAGGAATGTGCAGTGTGATGTGAGCCTCAGCACTCACTAGTTTCAGAATAGATGGTTTACCTCTTCTGCAGTGGTTTTAGGATGTTGTAAAATTTACGAGGGGAAAAAAAGGAGAAAGAAAGATGATGACACCAGGTTTCAAGAGCTCAGAAGCCAACGAGACTTTGCAAAGACCTATAAAAAAAATCAGGGCATGACAATAAAAAATCAGATTAAAAGGGATGTATATCCTTTTCTTTTTTAATTTAAAAATTCTGCCTCAGGGCCAAGCTTGGAAGCAGCCGGGTTATAGGGATCATCACTATCAAAATCACTTTAGCTGCAATTCATTCGTATTGGCTTCTGACTTTATTCATTATGAGCTTCTTCTAGAGATCTTGATTTTAATAGAGCTGGTAAACATTGGGGAGACTTTCCTAAATCTCACCTGGAGATCTGGGGAGAAGAAAGAGATGTGAAACAATTGAGCAGCAGGCAGCATGCAATTTAGTATATACAAGAATTCTCTTCAAATTGGAGATGTCAGGCTCTTTGTTAAAACCGTGGTACAGTTTTGTCTTGTAATGTTTTCTGAAAACAAAAAGCTTGTGAAAAGATGCAAAAAATGAGCAGAACAACAAGAAAAAATAATCCTTAATTTCAGACAAAGAATCTCTTTATCCCATTCACAAAGATGAAAGAGTTCATTAGTAAATGGGATTTGAAACCTCACACTGATGTTTTTTGACAGTACAAATGGAAACCCATGAAAGCAACCTTAGGACAGAGGCCAGCAGGGATTGTAGGGAACTTGGAGAATGAACTCCTGCTTTTGCTTTTTGAGGTGGCCAAGTTCAAGGGTGAGGAATATTGGCAGAGGGCAGTAGGGGGGAAGTGGAGCCTCCAGCTCTTTATGCTCTACCTGTTCTGTGGAACAACAGTCTTTTAGACCCCAGAGTTTTTGATATTACCAAATCACCTTTCATTCCTACTAAATTCACAGTACCAATATGAATAAACTGCAAACCCAGGTTAGATGCTCCTTTCACAGTGAAATTGGTGGTGTTTTTTTCAGAAAAGAAGATTTAATAATAATTTCACCATTAATATTGTGCTATCCCAGGAATGGTTGAAATTTAGTTCCCAAAATACAGCTAGAGTCTTGCGAAAGTTTAAGAAATGGTAAGACCTTTTCTCTTCTCGAGATCGACTCTTGTGGCGTTGATCTCTGTTAGTCGATTCCATGTGCTTTGAAACTGATGAAAAAGCTCCCTTTATTTATGATGGGTCATAAGCTTTATCAGGCTGTATTAGTTCGGGGCAGTATGCATATGGTTAGTGTTTGGAATGCACTTGCAAAATAGCAATGCCAGTTTCTTACATGAACTAAAAATTGATTCATGGTGAATATTTACTGCATATTTACTGTAGCTACCTCCTGTGTTATGTGGGGTTTATTTAATATTACCTCAATCATTAGTGCTGGAATACCTTCACTGACCCAAAAGATGAGTATTTGTTGCTCCCAACGTTTGAAAATGGGCTTACCCATCGTTACAAACTCCTTCTCCTTACCTCTTGCCTTCCCTGCCTTTTAGACTTGCTTTTTGCCCTCACCTTAGAATTCCTCCATTTGTCTTTCTCCTCTCCTGTCAGAGCTACATTGCCACATCTTCTTTCCTCTCAACTTTTGAACCTGTGATGATTCTTTACCTTTTTAGGTCCTTCTCTTTACCTTCTAGACACTACAACATTGCTTCTCGTCCTTTGACCAGACCACCATACTGCCTCTACCCCCACAACTGGGCAGGTTATATTTCATTTACAAGAGGACATTCTTCATTCTGGTGGGAAGTTTTCTAGTGGATAGTGAATAATTTAAAAATACTTAAAAACTAAGATTAGATGGGAAGTTTCAGGAGAAGAGTTTTCATGGAAAATATTAGGAACACCCGAAAGAGTCAGTGTGGTAGGCTGTATCAATTCTTGGAAAAATGCACTGATGTACAGATGGTTCCATAAGCCCTCATTCATGTATCTGGAAAAATGACTTAGAATTTACAGCCCACCTATTCAAATCAGTTTGAAATCTTTACTGACCATTTTGCATGCACAGTCACTAGTGCTTGGCAGAAAACAGTACCGCAGATTTATTATGAGAAATACTCAGAAGCCAGTCTACTTTAAAAAGTCAGGGTGCTTTTGGAATGATTCAGATCAAAATTCTTTTTCCAAGCATTGGAAATAAAAACTCTCTGATAGCCATCTGCTCCTCAGCTGTAAAAGGCAGAGGTGAAGAAAGCTGAAGCAATAGTCTGAATGCCAGTCTTACTGAAACAAGTACTTAGCAAAAAAATCTGGGCAAAGTCATACGTAACACACAAATTAGAGCTTAATTCTGTAGTGTAGTACATTCTACGTACTGGCTTTGGTGCCACTTATTCCCAATGAAATGGCATTACTTCTGACCTTTGTAGGACTGGGCCCTAGATTTCTGGATTTGAGCATTATGATATATTTCCTTGGGTGACACGGTCTAGTGTGAGGTGTCCCTGCCCATGGCAGGGGGACTTGGAACTAGGTGATCTTAAGGTCCTTTCCAACCCTAACCATTCTGTGATTTTATGATCTTATGATTTCCAGTGCAGATGAATCCTGCAAGCAAAATCCAGAACCTAGGGTGCATTGTGTCCAGTTTCCATCTCTTTCAGTTTTGGGAAATGCTAGCTCATGCAATGCAATTGGAGAAACAAGTTAGAGGAAGAAGTCTTCTTGAGGTAACTGTTTTCATGTAGGGCTTGGCAGCCAAAAAACACCACTTTGAATTAATTTGGAATTAAGTCATAGAGTGAGCTGATAGAGCTCCAAATGAGTTATACCTCTAGCTACTCAGCTGTCATAAACAGATGTAGCTGCTTACCCAGAAAAAGGGTGTTTGTGGAAAAAGCTGCAAGGACAAGCTTGCAGGCACAAGTTCTGGAAAGGTTACAGTGAAGCAAAGGAAAGCTTATGAGATTGGTGCTGTTTGCAGTTTTCCACATACTTTCTTGCTTATGGATAGAGAATGTATATAGTTGGTGGGGTCCTACTTTGAAGGCTGAACTGCCTTAGGTAAAGCTTCTAAAGATTTTACTGAGAGGGAAGGGAAGGAAGTCATCAGGACTTGGCTTTATTTAAATTGATTTGGTCTGTATAGGCCACTCACTTCAGGAGCCCTTCATAAAGCATCTGTAACTATATACATTTTGCAAGTGCCAAGAGATAATATCATTTTGGCAGAAACTTTCACCAGTTCTCAGAGATACAGTCAGACAAAAACTTAATTCAGGCTCTGATGTATGCATCTTAACAGATGTGTCCAAACTCAAAGGAATCCCATGGGAACAGTACAACTGAATTTCTTTGTCTCTATTGATAGTTGAAAGAGTTATTCTTAGACATTGGATGGTCCATCTGTGAAGGAATTTGTTCCAGACAAGGGAAAAGCAACATCTTTGTGAAGAGTTTCCATGGGACTGAGAGGCAGGTTGGACTATCATTGTGAAAACTGCTGAAGCAATTTCAAAGATTTTAGAGAACACAGTTCTTGCAAAGACCTGAGATTCTGGTAGGGAATAAAAGCTGAGAAGGAAAGTGGGGCATGGATAATTTCTGAAAAATCCGTGAAATAATCATTGGCAAGACGTTGAGATGGGGGAGGACTTTCTAAAGTTAAGTTTTAGCATAAGACCAGGGAGTTTTTGTGTATTAAATAGAATGCATTTTATAAACACTGTCGGTGACGGGCCACATCTGAAGCCTTTGTCCATACATGCTCAAGTGACATGGCTGACGTGGGCCAATTCCAGCATTTTTTAGCTCTAACAGGACGGGAACTTTGAGGCAGTATGTTTTCTTTTTCTCCTCCTACGTTCTGATTTTTGTAGCTCGCTAGCCTTCCAGCATAATGGAGAAAGGCAGAGAGGGAACCTCACAAGATTCCTGAACCCCACAAAGCATTGAAAGTGGATGATGTGGGAACTCCAGGTTTTCGTTTTCTTGAGCAGATAGAGGAAACTACCATTCTCTTCCCATGGATCAACAAGTTTGATTTACCTGGGGGTGCAAATAGAGGCTAGATGGATCCGAAGGTGGTTTGGCCTCATCTTTACGTTGTAGGTTTCTTGTGTTTCTCTTAGAGGTTCTGTGTCAGGAAGAGAACATGTGCTTATTGTTTTCCCTCTGCCTCTGGACATTTGTGGCTGTGATTCCCTAGGAAGTGCTCTGGAGCTTTCAAATGATCTCCACTCTCAGAGAGGATGGGAGCAGGGGGGGATGTTGATTCTTCCAGACCCCTTGTTTTCAGAGGCAGGCAGTATGTCAATAATAATTAAATCTGTATTTTTGCTGATCTATGTATGGCATGTGTTAGGTAATGCTGAATATTTTTAGGTTGTTTTTTGGTGACCTAAGAAATGGTGTATGTTTAGATATCTATTTTAGATGATATAATAATAATGATGCAGGCCTTTTCTGTAGCAAACTAAACTGAAAACGAGGACATCCATAGTTCTCAAATACTGATGTCACAACACTTAGTTATACTTTCATCTTGCAGAACATTTGAAATCTTGTTTAGTAAGTGTTTCTCTTTTTATCAGTTATAAGTGGTTTCTATGTCCTGTAGGTTTATATTTCTGTTTGCAGCATTATCAAAGAAATATTAGCCAGCAATGACTTGTGTTTTCATAGAAGCAAATAAATGTTTCTTGATTCGTGTAGAAACAGGAGTAAGTACAAGTACAGGTAGGTAAAACTGTTATGCTGAGCTCACCCTGCCTCTGTTGAAAAAGCCATCACAATAGACTAAAGAATTGGTGGTGTAAAATGTTTTACTACTGATAGGAACTGGTCTCCATATTCCTAATCAGTACACTAAGTGAGTTTTGTCAGGTTGGTCTCTCGGGCTTTTCTTCTCATGAGAAATGACTAATAGCATATGGTACTTCAGTTATGAAGTCAGTGACTATGTTTTCAGAAGCAATTGTGTGACTTTGGAGCTTAAGTTTCACTGATGCATAAATCAGTTACATTTATAATGTGTAGATTCTTTTGAAAATTTATCTAATTATCCTAAATGTTGATTCTCTTATTTGATGGCCTTGCAGTACTGGCTTGATGCTACGTTGTCAATTCTTGTGGTGTTCAGTGCTTTTCTTACTGCTCTCCATTTAGAGAGCAATAACATGCATAATTTCAGCTTCAGTTTAAAACAGCCATGCAAATTTCTAGCTTTTACGATTTCAGGGGAGAACTTGGGTAGGTCCCCAGTGTATCTATTCTTTCTCAGTACCAGGGGAAAGGATAAAAAGGTCTTACTGCTCTTTAAAATTCCATAGCTTCCATTCTGAAGATTCTGAGGTGGCTGAGCTGAGAATACTCTGATATTTCTGTTTGTAAGTCATGCTGCAGCCACTGAGACATATTTTAACTGTCCAGTAAGGTATCTGCAGTTTGTTTCTGAGTTTACCTGTTTCCAGCTTCAGAGTCTTTCCCCCCATAGATTTTTATTACCATTCTTCAAATTGTGAGTCTTTTAGTAAATCCTTCCTTTCTATATCTGCATGAGTGTTTCAACTGCCTCACTCATGAAATGAGTGACTGATGAATACTATATACTGTCTGTCACTGTTCAACATATTAAGGTGTTCTAGTACTCTTTTGTTGTTTGGGATTTGTTTGTTTGGTTTTGTATGTGGTGTTTTGGGTTTTTTTTAATAACAGTCTCCAGAACAGTGCTTTCCTTTCCTCTCACCTGAAGTAACTTACTTGCTTCCATCATTGTCCATTCTGAAAATTAAAGCAATAATGTCAATTCCTCTGCAGAATTTGTGTAACCTCGTTGACTACCTTTACCTTTCACAGATCAGTAGTCTGTCTAACCACTGAATCTACTCCTTCCCTACTTAATCCATCAATCCAGATAACCTACAGCATTCTTAGGTACCGGTCATTGCCCTGTAAGCTTTCTCTGTCATGTTTAAATAATGTTTTATTGCAGTTCTTATTGTCTTATTATTTGTCTTTATGCCTTTAGTGGTTTTTTTTTTTTTCTTTAAATTTCCCCTTCATCCTACCAAATCTTTGTTTTACATCTAGCCTGCTACAGTTTATGCTCACTTCTATTAGTGTCACTTGAATATGATTTCTATCTTTAGAAGGATACATTTTCAGCTTTAATGAACTCTTATACCTTGTATTTAACCATTGTAGCACTTTCTATTTCATAATTCTTTTGATGTTGTCGTTGGATATACATAGGGACTCCATGTATTAGGGCCACCTCCCTGCTGATCGTATGGATTTTAATTCTTTATCTTTTCCTTTCAGACCCTTTCTGACTAACTTCCTCCTCTTTTTTTTTTTTTTTCTTTGGACTTATAATAGTTGCTCCTCCTGAAGTCACTCGTATGAAAACTGCCACTTTACATGATCTGCTTGAAGGATGTCAAACATAATCATGCCAGTCATTGTTATTTCATGTCTTGACCATGCATGCTACTGCTGTCATCTCCTCTGTCCTAACTGGGTGAGAAAACTAAATAAAATGTACCATTTCCCTAATGTGGTCTGCAGAGAGACACTTCATGGAGCAGTCAAACATAACAGATTTCCAGTGCTTGACAGGTGACTCATACTTGAGGGAAACTAAACAGCTGCACCTACATCTCCTTTTGGCCTACTGTGTGTTGTTAAAACCCTGTATAACCCAGTGGTTAGTCCTTTGTGTTACAGCAAGACACCTTCCATGCTTTGAGAAACATTGACTGGTGCATTAGTTGCCTGGTTTGTTGCAACTACACAACTCCAGAGTTACAGCTGTAAAAATAGACTTGTTCACTTTCTGTTCCTTTTCACCACTGTGACCTGTCTAGCATTGGAGCTTTATGCTCTTTTCATCTAAGCTTTCATAGTCACTTTCTCCTCTTTTCTGTCATTTACCTGTGGTAGAGTAGCCATGTAATGTTTGTGCTGTGATCCTACTCAGTCACTTCAGGGCAGAGCAGTATTACAATGAGGAAAATACAAAGCAATTCTTGAATTGTTCTTGGCTGAGCAAAGAGGGCTTTCTCATTCAAAACATTTTTGAAGTGAAGCCTTAACGTGGTACTGGAACAGAAATTGAAAGGTAAAACCAAGGTACTGTTTAATACCACCAACTAATATTTATAAACTGTGCTAGGGGATGTTGTGTGAGGGGAAATAATTATGTTTCTACAAGAAATGTGGTGTTCGATCTACTCCATAGGTGAAAGTCGGTTGTACACCATCAGAGTACTGCTAAACTCCTTCATCTCCATCAGGGTATTTGCCTCACAGCCTGGTGCATGGTGGACCACAGCAACACGTCCTGGCTGGCACTGTGCGTTTGGGTTCCGGAGGACACCAATTATTATTGTTTCTAGAGGCAATGCCATTGCACCATCTTTTCATTTACGTTTTCTGTGACTGTTTTCATTGTCCATGGAGTCATTTACAAGGCTAAAATAACATGAGATTGAGTCTTACACAACTATCACTCAGGAACCAGAATACTAAGAGTATGCAAGATCTCTAGTTAATCTGTCAGCACGAATAGCTCCTTGAGGAATTAACTGTGCCCAGGAAAAAAAGGATAAGCAAATCCTAGAACCCCTACTCATTCCAGCTTTGTTGTGTTAAACACTGGAAGGATCTCTGCCTGGCTGGGATGCGCAATATATACTCTATCAATGTGTGACATGTGGTGAAATGCTTCTTCTTGAAAGCCCACAAGAGAGAAGTAGTATAAATTAAGAGTAATCTCACAACAGCTATTTTTGAGTTCTTAACCAGTGAAAATCTAAGTGTAGCAATATTGTGCATCTATTAAAAATCTTGAAAGGCTCTTTATAACTAGATGATAGGAGTGATAACGTGTAATTTATTGATGTTACACGGATAGAGGAGAAACCACAAAGCAGCAATTTTTGTGTGAAAAGGGGGTATGATAGAGGAAATAAAAACAGAGCAAGGGACTTCTCCCCGCAGCTTCATGCCTGTGTGGGCAACCATGTCAACTTGAACAAAAACAAGGGCATATTCTCTGTATTCAAAAGTAAAATGCCCAGATATTCTGTCTAATGTTTTTGGCCGAGTTGAAGGTAGAATGTGCCTGAAGGCAGACCTGAGAAATATCTCTCCTGCACTGTATTGGTATCACCTGTTGGTGTCTGTGTGCTTGTGTATACATCTGATCCCAGGGCCTTTTTTCAAGGAAAAAGCCTTGAAATTGGAACTGACAATGTATATTTAATGCTGCAGATCCATCTGAGGATGTCATGCTACACATGAATGCTATGTTCCTGTTTATAGCTTTAATTTATTAGTTTAAAGCATTCTTCCGTACGTTTCTCTTCCTATCAGAACTAAGTAGGTGATTTTGGAAGTAAGTCTGCTCCCAGGGATTGTGGAGGTCTCACTAAGGACAGAAATTTTCCCTGTGGCCTTCAGCATCATTGACATGAGCGTGTGCTGTTTCCCACTGATATTTAAACTTGACTTATAAGCAGGCCTGAACACATCCCATAAACTCAAAATAAAGAAGCCACAGTCCAAACCAGTATGAATATCTGTCTCAGGATATTTCTAACTTGAAATACTCATCAAAGCACCCAGTTGTACTAGTTAACAATTACCCTTTCACTAATACATAATGAAGATGAATGGAAAAAATAACCAAATAAAATCTAGCATTTTCATGTGATAGCTTTCCTCTTCTCAAGGCTGAGACACAGCCACTGGAAGAGATAAAAGAATCCTTTTCTCAGCCCTGAGGACTGGCATTTACAGGGTTTCGTCCATTCCTTGTTGCTCCCATCATCCAGTAGTTCTGGATGACCATTAAAAGGCCTTTCTCTGGAAATATGGAGGGTGTAAGCAGTGGTCTTCCACAGGCAGTAGGTCTCCCACAAACATCAACCATTTCTGATGCACCCTTTTCCTAACAGACTGCTGCAAACACTCCCTGCAGAGGATTCTGGCTTGAATAGAAACCTTCTAAACAGGTAATTACTTTAAGAGGCTTAATCTATATTTTCCTTTTAACCAAAGCCCACAGGCTTTCAGGCTTACTGTATTTAACCACACTCAAACTGATAAGCTTTTCCTCCTTGTCTTTCAGCCGGGGGGGAAATACGTGACAATACAGGGCAAATGTGAAAGAGTTCATGGAATAGCAATTGTCTCTTTTGAAGACATGTTTTAATATATTTTCACCTATTATCCTTCTAATTCATTCCCCTTCCAGACTCTGCTCCCACCTCCAACCCCAGCCCCTTCTCCTCCCTAAACAACACTTCTGAGAGAGGATATAAGTTCGTACAGCCTACCACAGAGAGATAACCAAATGCAATCCCTGTTCACTTTTGGATATTCAGTCTGAAATGCGTTACTAGTTTTAAACAAAAGCCCTTCAAGCAAGTAAAGGTATTCTTAATGACTATGGCAAGCTTTTGATCAGAACCATAGAATAGCAAGATAAATCACCTTATTTGCCTGTATTTTCCAAAATGTTTGTTCTTTTTTTCTCCAAGAAGCATCCCCCTATTCTATGAGTTGGGAAGTGTGCACACTGTAACTTCACCAGCATCACTGGCCCATCTCACCTCTTCCCTGTCCAGTGGCTCTCCTGTTGCAGGTCTGTCAAGTGCTGTATGCTCGCTGAGTAACAAACCTGGCACTGTGAAGAAAAACTAGCAATAGATGCACCTAGATTTTTAAAGACCCAAACTGCCTTAAACTTACAGCCAGTTAAAACAGTTGGGCCATGCTGGGGCTTGGAAGGATTGTGTGTGAGCTCCCTGGGAACAAGCGAACACGGTTGAAACGGTTTTCATGTAGAACATGAAAATTGTTCCCTGCTGAAGAAGGGAATTAGCACAGCCTCGTTTCTTTTCCTAGGAAATAGTGCCATCATGTGGCTACTTTGTTTTCTCTGTTTCAGATTACAAGAGGGCAGTTGTACAAAGTTTTCTTCATTACATTAAAATGCTGTCTGGTGAGCCTGCCTTTTGCCAATGTAAATAGGTTAAAGCTGGCTAGGGCACAGGAATTAACACCCTTGTGATGATATGACAAGCCTGTTGATATCTCTCTTAATACAGGTGTGACAACAGCTTTGGCTGTTCTTCTGCTAATGCAGTATATGTTGCTTAGAGATGTTGTAGATACCTACAGGAGAAGCATCCTTCCATCAACGCAGTAGTCCACGTTTATACCAGGGGGATCTGATGGCATGGCTGTAGCAGCAGAGGGTCTGCAGACAAGGGCTGAGAGAGAACTGAGAGAAACAGTGTGTATACGTAAGTGCCAGTGTTTACAGTGGAGGTACATTGGACCGTACCCCAAATATGTGTCTGGGCATAAAAATGGCTTTTGAGTATACCTTCTTTACTCTAAAGTATTTTTGGAGTTCCTAGAATAGCAAGAATACAAACTGGAGTGAAAGTGGGAAAAGTAAATGCCCTGGCTAAAAATGGAGTATTTCTTTAACTTAAAAATAACTGCATGTGCTGTAACACTTCGAAGCCCATGGTCACCAGACTGCTATGAACTGGAATTTTTTTATACTTAGTATTTCACAGTTGTAAGTAGGATGTTCACCATAAAGAGGTATAAAGGAATAAGTCACTAGAGTAGTTTGAGAGGAAAGCTTCATTTTTGTAATCCTGGAGAACAAAATTTCAAAATACCTGTGGAGTTAATTCTTGATCTTTCTATAGTGTTCTATATCCAGGCAACACAGAACAACTTGTGAAAATTAACGTGTGCAGTCTTGCTGCTGACTTGGGTGCGTGATGCTCTCCTTGTTCTACAAATGCAGCAAACTAAGGCACAGACATTGCTGCCTGCAGGTTGTAGAGCAAGCAGGATTAGTGCTGATGGACACCTCTCGCAGTCTTTCAGGTGAAACAGAGAAAAGTGATTCACTGACTGCTCCCCAAGTGTGTAGGCTTAAGAGGCTTTTATGCTTGACGTTGGGAATTAATGTCCACTGGATATAGAAGCAATTTTATGTACAGACACCTTTGGTTTAGTCCTCAGCTTTATGTCATCATTAGGTAGATGCTAAAAAGGACAGAGGAAGCCTGTCTCCTGAACAAAGTTTCTTCTTAGGCATCTACTCAGTATGTTTGTTCCTTTGAGAGTAAGGTTGTGTTTATATGTGCATGCATTTCTGTCTTTCAAATGAATGTAGTTATTAGACTATGAAATGTAGAGAAGTTTGACAGCTTTCAGAACGCAACTTCCATAGAGTATAGTACTGACACATTAATAGACGTTGTGCTGGTAAAAATACAGTACTTCCTGTTAAATGTAGACTGCTACATATTTTGATTCTAACAACAATCTGGTAGGGTTAGGGCAATTTGTGTAGTGTCATCTGGTGTTTGTTTTGGATAGATATTATAGAAGAAGATACTGATTTTCAAGATGTTCAAGCAGATGATTGGGTGAAAACTCCAGCAAACCTTTAAAGCAACAGAAAGCAAGGGCTGCTCCTGGTCAGATCTCCTGCTGAGGATACAAATGTTCTTCTGTGTTCCTGAAACTCCATACAAACATTTTCTCTTGCAGGCCTCTGCTCAGAATGAGGCCAAATATACAGGAGAATCAGTCTGAGCAGGATTTGCTATATCAGCCTTTCTAGCATCATAGAGATATACTGAGAAGTCAGCCTCTACCAGGGTTTCAGGATTTTAATTCAAGTCAGTTCCGTCAGTGGAAAAAATGTTGCTCCACTAAATTTGGTCTCAGAGAGTTGGAACCTGATGCAGAACTAATTTTGTGTGTCGAAACACTAGATAAGAATTTTTGCTCTGTTAATCCAAATTTTATTTTAGAGTAACTAACTTGAGAACAACAGAAAATAAAACTTCAGCAGTTGGGATGAATCAGGTTGTCACAGCTGAAGAAAGCATCTCCAATGGTTATGGTACTAAGCTTGGAACAGGAGACAGTAATGTGTGGAATGAGAAAACGGTGTGGAAATTGTGGGGCTATAGTAGCTTTCATATGTTGTGATGGAAATGCTGTATTTTCACTCCAGTGTCATATTTATACAAGAGTTGAGATTTTCATTCCAAGTTGAGGATTCTTTACTGAGATGTGCCTTTCTTAAGGAGAATCTGTAGGATTTTGTTTTGATAACAGTACTTTATTTGCTTGGTTTTATTTATTCTGTAGGTTCTTTAGAAAGTAACATATATGAAGTGTCTCGGGCAACTGTTTAATTCACCTCACTCAGCTAGAGTACTTATCCACTTTAGGGCACTGCATTTTAAATGAAAAAAGGACAAACTGGATAGAAGACAGAAGGAGATAAGAATGAGAAGAGTGCATACAACCAGTGAGGGAGAGTGAGAGACCTGAGTCTATATTTTCTAGGAAAACTAAGGTCTAAAGAAGAAAAGTGAGGCAGTTTCTGATATATAAGATGAAGTGGTTAATAGTTCTCTGTCTCTGCTGGAGGAAAGGACGAGTAATCAGTTTCAAAGTTAAATACTATGAAAACTTTCTTGCTATAAAGATCTTAGACTGTCTGGAGAGAGAGTGGAAACCTCCCACAGTGTTGGTTTTTGCTGGGTTTTGCAAACATATTTAACAAATTTCTGAAGAGGTAGTGTAGGTAAATTGGTTTCACTGTAAGGAAAAGGTACTCCTTTTCCACTAGATGACTGTCTAAAGAACCTAATGCATCCTTGTGATGCAGTCAGGAGACTGGTCATCCAACATTTGGTGCAGAGACTAAATATTAGAGACGTCCAAAATTGCACATAGTAGAGGAAGAGAATAAGTAGATGATAATGCTTGTCTCCAGCAGCAGCAGCAGGTTACTTGGCTTTTGTGGTGCTCCCAGATGCTAATGGCTGGATTATAGATGCATGGAAAAACACCAGTGGGAAGAAAGCCTACCAATCCTAACTTCCACATCTCTGTCTTAGCCCAGGGTGTTCGTCTACCTAAGAAAGTGCTTGTCGTTTGGTGAGGAGAATACCACATTATACAAAATGTAAGGCTTCCGACTTTTGTGCTGTCTCTCAAAGTGTGTATTCCTCTCAATGTGAGGCTTGAGAATCTTGACAGGAAGACAAACTAGGCAACAATATCAAGCTAGTTCTAGATAATCTTGTCCCAAGTATCAGAGAGATAGGTTGCCAAACAGTTTTCTAAATGCTACTGCAGAAAATTGAGGCAAAAATGCAATCTCTCTCACTCTTGGCAAGCCTACCAATTCTCAAGGATAGAAGATAGAGGACAATTATTCTCTTTGCCTCATAAGTATGAAAGTGAGACTAGTTGTTCATGTGAAAGACCACACAGTAAGTTTCCAAAAAGAGCTTGGATTCCAGCGTCCTAGGCAGTTTTGCTTCAGGTGAAGTCTATGCACTGAGCTACTGCCGAGTTTCAGTAACTGTGGTGGTTTCATCACCACTGTGTTTCTAGAAATGGTAGTCATTATTGTGCAATGAGCTTTGAGATACTGTGATTTTAAAGGACACTAGAGGAAATCAAATTCTGCGATATCTTTCCTTTATGAGCATTAAAACTGTAAGCATTGGCTTTGCAGAAAGGGACATCTAGTGGCTGTACAAAAAAAAAACCTTACTAAATACTTTTAATAAAGCCTTATCAAATACTTACATGTCTAACTAAATAAGTCATACATGTGTGACTACTGTATGTCATATCTACTTGTGTATGACCTGCTGTCTTCACTATTTCATACATCTTTGTAGCTCTACATCATGTTTTTTGCTGGGATCGTTCTTTATGTTTCTGGCAAAACGAAAAATCACCTTTCTAGTTTTATGTAGGTCTATGTATGGTAGCTTGGCAAATAGAAAACTGCCTTCAAGCCATGCTTGACGTACTTCACTGCTACACTTCCACATTTTCTATAGTATCTTCCAAGCATCCACTGCCTGCTGTTTCCTTCTCCTATTGTTTTCCCTTTTGGTACTGTATTTGGAGAGGTTGTCATTGTTATTGTCATGGAAAAATCTACTTTCTTTTGAATGCCCATAGCATAAAAGTCAGCAGGAGGGGTGGATGAGATTCAGGGAAACACTAATCTAAGCACTCAGTCATGTATTACACACAAAAGTTTGTTCCTTTCCCATCCACGTTGTGCTCCTTCTTACCAATCGAAGATGAATTCCATGCATGTTTCCGTGAATAGGCTGACAGTTTAATCGGTACATTTGCATATGGGCAAGCGGAGCTTTTTTCAGAGTTGCACAGTAATATGTTTCACCTTTATGCCATGCCAGCTTCAAATTGCATCCCAGGAGGATTGCAAATGTGCATAATCTGTGCAGTTGTCTGAGCTTTTTTTTTTATTTTCTTTTTTTCGTGCTTTTTTCTTCTTTTTTTTTTTTTTTTTTCCTGAACTGGCAAACACCTATTCATTGCCCATCTGGGTAAGAATGGCCTTTGCATTTTCACACCCATTCTTTCCTATATGGTTTGTGAATACCCCTCCAATCAGAACTTGCTTCACAGAAAAGGGACAAAACCATTTTACAGGAGTTTCCCAGAATTAAGTCCATTGGGATCTCTACATCATGTTTACTGGACAAAAAAAGGGGGGGGTACTTAACAAAGACCACTTGATTTTCATAAAAAGGTTCCCACTGTCTTGAATTTAAAAGAGTGGCAGGCCTGAGAAGAGCCTGAGACAGCAGTCTTTTTCCTGAGCCAGGCATTCTGTGCAGTGACGAGTAGGTGAGTGTGCGTGTATGTAGCAGGGTCTCGTGAAGAGCTGACACACTTTCTGACTTGTCCAAGGCTCTAACAGTCTTTGTAGGAATGTAGCGTTTACTTTAGAATCAAACCTGCATTGGCAAGTCCGCCTTTTGTGGGGAGCATCCCCCTGGGACTTTCAGCAGCTTAGATCAGTATACAGTAAGGGACAACCACAAAACTTGGATCTGGACAGTTTCCTGGAGAAAGGGAGAGGAGCTGCATGGAATAGCAGGTTTTGCTACTGACCAATCCCTGGAATTTGTTAAAGTTGCTCTCTTCTGCTGCTGTGGTTTGTGTAGTAGCATCTCAGACGCAGTTGTGGATTATTTGGGTTCCTGGACTTTGGGTAGGCATAGTTTTCAGTGTCGACTGTCAAGGAAGGTGGTCTAGAAGAAATATCCTCAAAATCTGTACTAGCTTTTTTACTGTTACGTGTCTCTTCCCGCCACCCTTCTTGTTTTATCCTTAAGGAGTGAACTTTAGTTGTTTCTCAGTTAAAGAAGTGGTAGTTGTTCCAATTTAATTTGAAGAAATAAAGAAATGAGAAGACATGTTAGAGACAAGTTTGTGTGGAAGGGGAGCCCTAGAGTCAAACCAAGTAATGATCAATACTTTCTGATGGAAAGATTTCCAGCATACTCATAGGCAACTACTGAAAGGGAGATGGAGATAAATGGGTAGCTATGCAGTCATTTGCCATGGCCTACAAGAGGTCTTGAAAAGAGGGGTCATCTATTTATCATTAGTCTTCAATCCTTCTGTTTCCCCACCAGTACAAAGCTTTTACCAAGTTTTCTTCCTTTCAGAACAAGGGTTCTGACTTTCTATGTAAATACGTTTTGAAGCCTCATGTGATCTGACATGTTGGGAAGGCAAGAATCTGGAACTGCCCTAGAAGCCTCTGGAGAATGACTCTGGAAAGAGGGGAATACATCTCTTCTGTACATTATTTTGTGTAATAATAGTTGCAGTGCCCTTGAAGGAAAGTCTCCCAGGTTCTAAGATATTTTCTAGTGCTATGATCAGTCACATCAGAGGAAACCAGCAGAGCTTATGGACAAGACAGATGTAATGCACAACCTCCATGATACTATTAGTAGTTTCGTCCTTGTTCCTGCTATGTGAGCTTCCCCCTAGTGCTCTAATCTCACATGGAAATTAGTACCCTTCTGATACTGGCTGGTTTACATTTTTTAACATCAGACTTCTTCAGATAGCTTGGTCCCATCAGGATTTGCAGTTCCTGACCTTTGTGCTTCCCTTTTATCATTCAGCTGTTTCAGAGGATTAAAATAACCATCTGTGTCCAAGGTGGTTTGTCTTTGAACCACCAGAATAGAGGGTACTTGAGATGTCAGGAATGGATAAATGAGAAGGAAAAGGCAGAGCAGGGAGGATGCCACATTTTCCTGCAAATTGCAGAGAGTATATCTGCGTATGAGATGTGAAGCACCCCTTAGACTGGAGCAGAGGGACACTGTTGGGCTAAAAGGCGTCTAGATTAGACCACTTTAAATGTCATGTATTTGCTCTGTGTATTTCTGTTAAAGCAGATGGTAACAGTAAGCTGGTTTAATTTACTCATGCTTCTCTACCAAATTTTACTTTTGGACTCTCACACATGAGCAAGTAGTTGTGGCAGAGGGGTTATAGCTTTAGTAGGAACATTCAAAACAGGAAGACTGTAATACTAGTGATGATTTTGCATTACTTTTCTCTGCATGCTTTTCTAGGAACCAAGGTGATGCGTGCACTACAAATGCTAAGAGAAAGAAATTATTAGTAATGTTTTATTTGTTTACCACTTAGAGGGCACTTGGTTTTTCATAGTTGAAAGGTCAAACCATAGTTTCTGCCCATCAGAATCTAAAGAGACAAAAAATAAGTAGAGAACATGAAAGGAAATAAAAAAGCATTAAAACCGAAGCAAGCAAGATGGAGATAGGGAAGAGCGGACTGAGAGATTAAGAAGTTACTTTTTAGTCACTTGTAAAAGTCAGTTGTGAAGGTTATGTTGGCTCTGTACGTGAATTGGTTAGGTGCTTTTCTAAACTGTTCTCTATTTAAATTATTCAGGCAAACGAAGACAAAGTCTTCCTTAGAGTAGATGTCTGTAATTTTCCAGTTTCTGTCAAGTAAATAACAGCAGGAGAACATTTGTTTTTATGTGATGGCATTCTGGTGCCAGTCAGAACTGGGGATATGCTAAAACCGAAGCGGACAACTCATGTTAACTTTTTGCTTTGGGTTCTTACAGCGGACTGTTTGTCACTACTGGGTAGCAAATGTTCTAAACCACAACCCCAGACAAAACTGTGCGTGGGATTTTAGGAACATTTGCAGCCTAAATCTTTAACCAGATTTGGATTTTACAAAGTGACTGCCAGTTTTTTAGATACAAGTAACTGTACTATAAAACACAGGCTCCAAATTCCTTGAAATACCAATCTAGATAGAAATCACATTTTCATACACACTCTGCATTAACAGCTTGATCTAAAGGGTCATTAAAGTAAGAATCTGATCTTTTCTGGCATGGGTCCACATCTGAACAACCTAAAATCCGCTTTTAATCTGTGAGCTCAGGCTGTCTCTAGGCTTTTTAAAACCAGATAAACTGGCTTTAAAACTTTTTCCTATTAATTTAGGACTTGAGCTTCTGCAGATGTGTAGCAGAGCTTACTTCCAGCCTTACAAAGATGCTGTCTTCTTATCAGTGCTTTTGTATGTGATTTTTACAGTATAATCTGTTTTGTGTACCCGGTGGGCAGTCACCTTCTCCAGTGCCCTGACGGTGGCTCTGCAGAGGACAAGACTCAGTCTGTTTTGTTTTTGTTTTTTGTCAACTGCTTTGCTCCAGGTAACATCAGTTGCAAGGGGATGACAGAGCGCATTCATAGCATCAACCTTCACAACTTCAGCAATTCTGTGCTCGAGACCCTCAACGAGCAACGCAACCGTGGCCACTTCTGTGACGTGACGGTCCGCATCCACGGGAGCATGCTACGCGCCCACCGTTGTGTGCTGGCGGCTGGCAGCCCCTTCTTCCAGGATAAGCTGCTTCTGGGCTACAGCGACATCGAAATCCCCTCAGTGGTGTCAGTCCAGTCTGTGCAAAAGCTCATTGACTTCATGTACAGCGGGGTGCTGCGGGTCTCACAGTCAGAGGCCCTCCAAATCCTCACAGCTGCCAGCATCCTGCAGATCAAGACTGTGATTGATGAGTGCACAAGGATTGTCTCGCAAAATGTGGGAGAGGTTTACCCGGTCATTCAAGATTCTGGCCAGGAGACACCGAGGGGAACACCCGAATCAGGCACCTCGGGGCAGAGCACCGACACAGAGTCTGGCTACCTGCAGAGCCATTCACAGCACAGTGTGGACAGGATCTATTCAGCCCTTTATGCCTGTTCCATGCAAAATGGGAGTGGGGAGCGCTCCTTTTACAGTGGAGCTGTGGTCAGCCACCATGAAACAGCCCTGGGGCTCCCCAGGGACCATCACATGGAAGACCCCAGCTGGATAACCCGGATCCATGAACGATCGCAACAGATGGAGCGGTACCTCTCCACCACTCCGGAGACCACACACTGCCGCAAGCAACCACGGCCTGTCCGAATTCAAACCCTGATGGGCAACATCCATATTAAGCAGGAGATGGAGGATGACTATGACTACTATGGCCAACAGAGGGTGCAGATCCTTGAGCGCAATGAGTCTGAGGAATGCACTGAGGACACTGACCAAGCAGAAGGCACTGAGAGTGAGCCCAAAGGGGAGAGCTTTGACTCGGGAGTCAGTTCCTCCATTGGCACTGAGCCTGATTCCATGGAGCAGCAGTTTATGGCTGGTCTAGGCCGGGATGGGCAGCAAGAACCTTCTCAAGCAGATCAAAATGACGTCCCTGCTGATGGCACTCAGCCGCAGCAGCAGCAGCAGCATGTAGATGCCAACTCTTCCTCGCCAGAGAGAAGCAATGACGTTGAAATGGACAACAAAGTGCTCACAGTCAATAACAGCACCGAAAAGGGGGCTTTGCAGCCTTCTGTCAACACAACTGTTGCCCAGCCATTGCCAACCACACAGATCTACTTACGCCAGACAGAAACCCTCACCAGCAATCTGAGGATGCCACTGACTCTGACCAGCAACACTCAGGTCATTGGCACAGCTGGCAACACCTACCTGCCTGCCCTTTTCACCACACAGTCTGCTGGCAGTGGACCTAAGCCTTTTCTCTTCAGCCTGCCCCAGCCTTTAGCTGGCCAACAGGCACAGTTCGTAACAGTGTCCCAGCCTGGCCTGTCAACCTTTACTGCCCAGCTGCCAGCCCCACAGCCCTTGGCCCCATCTGCGGGCCACAGCACAGCAGGTGGGCAAGGCGAAAAAAAGCCTTACGAGTGCACTCTCTGTAACAAGACTTTCACCGCCAAACAGAACTACGTCAAGCACATGTTTGTACACACAGGTAAGAGTACGTCCCTTTGGCTTATACATGAAGCCAGAGAAAGTCCTTGACAAACATGGGCTTAGTTTCTGTTTCCCAACAGCCCCTGCACAAACAGGAGGGAGCTGGTATCACTGAACACTTTCCCAGCTTGTTGCATTGAAGTTGAGCCCCTGCAGAAACATATAGGTCCCTTATGGGGCCTAACTGTGCATGGTACAGAAACAAGCTCATTTTACTTGGAGTGAAATGTGTCCTGCACCCATCCGAGGAAATGGTAGAGATTTGTTGTCCCTTGTAAGCTGACCAGGCAGCATTAAGTAGAAATGGCATGAGGAAAAGGTAATTACAAGTCATTCAAGAAAAACTGTATCTGCTAAAAACGGGCACCCCCCTGTAAGTTTTAGTTACAGGAGTTCAAGTGATGGTCATTGGCATGAGTTCAGGGCAAGTTCATTCCTCATGGAATGGCAGCAGTAGTTCCAGGCCTGAGTGTTAGACACACTGCCAGATATTTTCTGTATCTTCTATGTTCCTATAAGAAAGTAAATTAGGAGTTTTTTCAGGAAGTTCCTCTGTACTTCACTGAAGCTGGCTGCTGTAATCCCCTGTGGTAAGTCAGATGCTTCACTAGCTGTGCATACTGAAACATTTAAAAATGTAAGAAGAATTTTAAATAATAAATGTAGAACACAACATCAGGACCCTTTTTGTTTAAAAATGCAACTGCTTTGGTATATGGTCTTTTGAGATGATGTGGGTAGCCATGTTTACTATGAAGCCAAAACTGCCTTTTCTAGTTTTGTCAAGTTACGAGACTTCAAAACAGTGAGATAGATCTATCTTACATGGAGAAGCTATTCTGGGTTCAGGACTAAATTTTGCTTGCTTTAGCCCTCAGCTTATTCTGATGTTGGAGAGAAATTCTAGTTTAGAGAAAGAGTAAATATTTCTCTCACCAAGCGGTGGTTTTGTTAACGTCAGATCCTAAAATAAATGCTGGGTTTGTGATACATGAAGTAGAGCCTGAAGAAATTGCCCAAGGTATGGGAGGAATGTAAGTCATGAGTCCCCATTGTATCCAGTAGATTTCACTTCCATATGCATATGTAAACTTTTAACTTCTATTCACCTGTAATTACCACTTAAATGAAAAATTCCCCTAGGCATCTAAGGCAGACTTGTACATATACATATATGCAGAAAGGTCAGCCTCTCAGCACTGGTACAAAATTTATGACTGCAAGGATCAAGAATGCTGAATCCCAAGATTACCCATTGTGTCTATTTATGTTCTCTATTTTTCTGTTGTGGATGAGTAGCTAAAATACTAGATAGTGTTGTGTTATTCAGAAAAAAAATACCTCTTCTGAACGCAGTCAAATATATCTGCCTGCACGCTTGTTGTAAAAGCTAGAAAGGCTTCTTCACAAAACACTTCACTAAGATTTGGTGCTTTATTTCACCCACCCCAACTGTGCACTGCATTTGATATTTGGAGTCAGATAAAAGTAATATTGGAAGACCTGGCATAAATAGTCCTAGCTGCTGCACATAAAGTCAACCAAGGAAATTGATAGGCACCTCTAATCATTAAATGATACCTTATTTGTGTGGGTCTGAGAATTCCCAAAATAATGAATTGTAGTGGCAAGGAGAGATTCAGGTAAACAAATGATTGCGAAGTTCATTTAGGAATAGACTGGCTTCTGGAGTAGCTGGGAGAATAATTGCACCATAACCAACAGAGAGCAGGGCTTCAGAAAACTCTTTGTAAAATGACCTTTATTATGTACGCCCTCAGAGAAAGGATGTCTGCTACCTTGGCTAGTGCTGAACGGGTTCATCATGAAAACTGAGAGGAGGCAGCTGTCCCCACTGTCAGGGTGACTTTCCTCAGTCCTCTTAAAAGAAGCCTGGCAAAGTGGCTCTGAAGATGATCCCATGGGAAAAGGGAAAGATATGGGAGATGCAAATGTTTGAATTAGTCTTGCTGTTTGGAGGTCTCATACGAGAAGACATGGCAAAGCCTAATCGTAAACCAGAATTCAACAACCTAAAGTCCTCCTCATCTCTATATGTCTTTATGCTTCCCAAACCTACATTCTGATGTAGGTTGCCATGCAATGGAAACCTACCTCCCTTTCTTTTACACAGACACAAACATACTAGAAATGGATATTTTTCCACGTGGCCTGCAGAATGGCTTTAACATATCTCACAGTGTTGTTCTGCAAGACATGCAGTGCTGTGGGAGTACTAGTGCTAGAATGCATGCAGTGCCTGTGTACCATATAAGCCATCATTGCCTTCTCTTACATATCATGCTGTGGTTAATATCCAATAACTGTCCCACATTGCTGTCTAAAGCCAGCCAAATAGGAAATAAAGAACCAAAAGGAGGGATATGCACATTTAATTCACTGAGCAGTTTTTGCTGACTTCAACATGAAGAATCATGGGAATAAATAACCTACAGTGCTCACTTGGGAAGCACATGTATTTGCATACAAAAAGAAGAAAAAGAAAACCTAAAAAGTTTTGAGATTCTTAGGAGAGAAGAAATCCCAGAAAGGTTTGGAGGCTAAGATTAGAAAGCCGGAACCCAGTGTATCTTAGAAACATGTGCAGGCAAAATTGGGGTGTTTTTATAGCATAGTCTTAACAGGGTCTGGAGCAGAGGAGACCAACTTATTGTAAACTCTGGGAAATATATTGCCTCAGGCAAAAATAAGCATTGTAAATATAATCAGTCTCCTGTAAGTTAATCAGATGTTATTATAACTGACACATGATCATTTTCCATATAACATGCATCAAGCATATTGGCCTGTCTACACTCAACACACTACTATGTTCAGCAAAGCCAGCAGGAAAGTAAAGACTTAATGTGTTTTGACCAAGTGTCTTTCACCAAGTAGGGACAAACTCATCACTGGTACAAGGAAGAGCAGCATGTGGATTTCATTCACAGATGTCACCATCATATGTGCAAACTGTGAAATCAAAAGAAACAGAGACTCAGGGGAGATAAAAAAGTAGGTCTTTATCATCCAATACATATTAATGATCTCCTCTTAAAATTGAATATAAGTAATGTATTGTAATCTCACTATATAAAGAGTAAATGGTACATTACCACAGGCGTGTAACAGTCCTTGAAGATAACTCTTCAGGATTTAAAACAGTGTCAGATTGTAAAAAAGGAGGAAGCAGGATGTCTGGGGGCAAAAATAAAGAAAGGATCTGCTAGAGGGAAAATCGCAGAATGACCAAATTAAAATCATTTTTCAGTCAGTGAAACAGGCTCATTTTGATTGTTGCAGAGCTGTGGTACCATCTCTTTCCCTGACAGCTTTGGGGATCATGAATTGCCACACCTGAAATATACCACAAGTGAATCAGAAATCAAACTAAAAAGCAGGTTTTGGTGGGGCACTCAGGGTGTTGGGTATTGTCTACATTATCAGTACAGCAGCATATCAAAATGTTGCCTAATACCATGAACCATGAGGCAGAAGCAGTGCTCTCAGCATAAGGAGGAGTTAAGAGTAGTCTGGACAAACCAATTGCATCAGCTCAGCTAAGGATTTTTTTCGGTTCATCCTTGTAGCCACTGGTTTGTCTGGATGTGATCAGAGTTCACTTACAGAAGTTGCCAGAATCAGTTTTACAACAGCCCTGGGCACACAGGTGGTAGATAATATAAGTATTTTATATCTCTGATTTATCTGACAAGGTGTTTTATTTCATTGGCAGTCAAATCATGTAAGTTTCGTGTCTGTTACCCTGGAAGTTTGTCTATTAAGTTGCCCTTTGCATGGTACTGGCTGGCCTAGGCAATTCTATGTACTGAGGTTGCCTTTTCAGTTACTCTTATGCATGCGTCAGCTATGAGAGTTGACCAGAAAAAGGGGAAACAAAAATGAACCTCTCGTAACACACTGAATTCCTTTGGCAATGTCTAGCATTTCTCTCCTGAGAAATGTAAAGCAATTCGACAAAAACGGTTGTGTTACAGTTCAGTAATCACTAGCTTTGTCCATGTTTTTATTTCGTGCAGGTAGGGAGATGGAGACACTGAAGGCCAGGTTGGACAGAGCCTTGGGCAACATGGTCTAGGGTGAGGTGTCGCTGCCAATGGCATGGGGTTTGGAACTGGATGATCTTAAGGTCCTTTCCAACCCAAACCCTGCTATGATTCTATGACTAAGACTTTCCTAGAAATGTGCATGAGGAGGAGCAACGCAAGATCATAGGCAGGAGAGGCTGTGCCACTGAAGCTGGGAGTAGACGCCAGGACATTTTAACTGTGGTCTTGTCTTTGTCAGTGTCTACTATGTGAACTTGAAGAAATCACCTGAGCTCCTTTTAACTGTATGTGGATTGGAAATACCTTACCATGCTTTGTAAAGCATTTTGAAACCTCTGATTGCAAAAAAAATGTTGTGCATCAGAACACACTTATTAACACTTACTCTTCCTTATTCAGAGCACCTCTCCAAATACCCCTGTGAGACTTGCCGTTAGCTTATTGCGAAGAGTTGTACCAAGCTGGTTTAATTTTATTGTCTCCCTTTGTCTGTTTTTTTTTGTTTCTCTCTCTTGTTGGTAATGAGCAGGTGAGAAACCCCACCAATGCAGCATCTGTTGGCGCTCCTTCTCTTTAAAGGATTACCTAATCAAACACATGGTGACGCACACTGGTGTGAGGGCGTACCAGTGCAGTATCTGCAACAAGCGCTTCACCCAGAAGAGCTCCCTTAATGTGCACATGCGCCTCCACCGTGGGGAGAAGTCCTACGAGTGCTACATCTGCAAGAAGAAGTTCTCCCACAAGACCCTGCTGGAGAGGCATGTGGCTCTGCACAGTGCCACCAATGGCACACCTGGAGCCACCGGCACCGGCGCAAGGGCTGTCCCTGCCGGGGTGGTGGCCTGCACGGAGGGGACCACGTACGTCTGCTCTGTCTGTCCAGCTAAGTTTGACCAAATCGAGCATTTCAACGACCACATGAGGATGCATGTGTCAGACGGATAAGTAGAATCTCTCTCTCTCTCTTTGTTATGAACAAAAAAAAAAAGTAGAAACAACAACAAAAAGCTATGGCACTAGAATTTAAGAAATTATTTTTGTTTCATTTTTACCTTTATTTTCCTCCTTTTTTTTTTTTTTGGGGTTCGTTTCGATTTGTTGTTTTTGTACTACATGAAGAACTGTTTTTTGCCTGCTGGTACATTACATTTCCGGAGGCTGGGAGAGTAAGAATTTTCCCAACCTCCCTTGGATGGTGGCCTTAAGGCCAGGTAGTGCTTCATGAGCTCCACTGGTTGGATCTCTAGCTACTGGCCTCTAAATACAACCCTTCTTTACTACAAAAAAACAAACAAACAAACAAAAAAACCCACAAAAAAATCAAAAAACAGACAGAAAAATAAAAAAAAAAAAATTCTTTTTTCTCACTTGTGAAGAGCACTACAAAAAAAAAAAAGAAGAAACAAAACAAATATATTACAAATCTACAAGGCCTACTGTCGCTATAAGTACACCGCTCGCAGTGTTTCAATGGACATAATTCACAATGCTGACCGCTTTTGGACTTCACAGTATCCAGTTAGAACTGTGGAATATTTTGCTTCTGGTTGAGCAGCAACCAGAGGAAACAAGGCCCTGCTGGTTTCCACCACGTGTCTGCTTTCTCACACACACGCATCCACAAACACACGAAAGGGCTGAGGGGAGTGCAAGGCAGCGTGGCTTGGATAGTGTCGAGTCCCTGCAGGGTGAGGAAAAAGAATCAGAGGTTCCTCCCCGCGATTCTGCTCCATCCCATGCTGTCTGGCGCACCCTCCCCGCTGCTTTTCCCGTACCACCACCACCACCTTATAGCAGAAACCAAGAAGATTCAGACAACGAGCAACGGTGGCTTTTATGTAATTTATTCAGTGTCTTCGCTGAGCCCAGGGCCTCAGCACAATCAAGAGGGACTTTCACAGAAGGCAAAGAGAAACACAGAGGAAAATCAAAGATATCAGAGGTTGCAACCTATGGATCTAGGTACAAGAGAAGGGTTAGTTCCCACAATCTTTGCAAAAAAAAAAAAAAAACAAAAGTTGCATCAGGATTTATTCTTGTGGAAGAAAGAGGAATAGAGGGTGGGTGGGGAGGGGAATAATAATGAAAAAAAAAAAGAGTTCTTGGGACTTTTTTAATTCAAAATTTTATAGAGGGGCAAAAGTGACGTTTACCAGATAGAATGCTGATTTTTTTAATATATTTACAACAGTATTTGTGTAAAAAAAAAAGCAAAAAAAAGTGAGATTGTTAAAAGTAATTTTTCTTTGTTTTCTTTTTTTTTTTGTTTTGCGTACACTGCCACTAATATCTTCTCTTTTATTATATATATGAATCTATATATAAATATATATTTTATTTTAAATTGAGACTGTTAAGGTTAGCTAACCTGCTTCCAGATAGAAGGGGGGAGGGGAGATGATCTTGATTTTTATTTTAAAAAAAAGAGGAAGGTTGTTTCTTAATTTTAATTTTTTTTTCTAGTATTGTTCTCTCTCTCTCTTTTCTAATGGAATCAAGAATTACCTGGGTCGATGAGGGGCTCTGTGAAGTCATCTGTGAGATTATCTACTAGAGTTTGTGCATCCTGCAGTGTCATTTGAACTGCTACTTTGTTTTTGAATTACCTGGTTCTCTTTTTGGCTCTTACCAAGGTTCTGTTGTTTCTTCCTTTGGTTCCATCTCAGAATTTATTTCTGCTGAAGGGCAGTTCCTTTTGAGAAAGAGATTTTTCTAGCAATGTTCCTATGGTTTTAGGGATGGTAGAATCTGTTGTCTTTTCTTTCTTCTTCTTTGAAAAAGTAATGAAGGTTTTGAAGGTGTGTAATAACGAGGAATTCCCTTCTTTTTGGTCACTGGACAAGAATTAATCTGCTGTATTGTTTTCTCATCCCTGCCTTGCTCGCTAGAGAGCTTCCATATTTGTGTGGGAATCTGATCCTGCCCCTGGTAATTTGTGCTGATGCCAAAATAACTTCAAATGTTACCATTGCAAATAATCTTCCCTTCTTCATTTGCAAAAACATGTAACTGAAGGGCCACATCCCACATTCTCTGCATATGCAAAGCTATGCAAGGAATGTAGGATCAGTGTGAAAGATTGATTCCTGATCTGCATATATATGTTCGTGGTTTGTATTTTGTTTTATTGTGTTTGGGCTGGTGTTCTCCCTGGTCGTCTTCTGTGTATCTGTGTAAGAATTTTCCCCCCAAAGCCAACTCCCAAAGTACGTGGGTCCTTAGTTCAGTTGGATCAGTGTCTGACACTGTCATCTTTGTCTTGCTTGAAATCTAGCTAGGACTTGCACCAGCTGCACTCTGGACTTTATATTTTAGGCAGAGAAGAAGCACCTAACAAAAATATGCAAAAAGAAAAAAAAGAATTGCTAGTTTAGCTCTTACTTGTGTCTATATTTAAATTAAGCTTTCTTAAGTTTACAAAACTTTTGCTTGTGAACACTGAGCATTTCACGTGAGACATTCTTTTATGCTGGACAACTTTCTAACTCTTGACTTGATAGATTTCCACACACAACTTTGTGTGTTCTTTACACCTGCGGCTTCTGTATCGGATGTCTGTGATTCAACACAGATAACCTCATGCTATGTTCTGCGCCTGTTCCATTACTGATTTATCTTGGGGAGAAAAAACCCCTGACAGGTGGTTTAGTGTTAGAATATTTCTGTACTCTGCAATGTATTTTTCAGCAGATCTTTAATGAGGAAGCCCTGATTCTCAGCTGCAGTAGGCAGCATAAGGAGACTTTGAGGTGAGTGCCAGAGCAAATAAATAAGTCTCTTATATGATAACATCTGGTTTTTGTTACCAGTTTGTTTGGGTAGTTCAAGGGGGCTGGAGAAGGAGCACAAGTTAGTTAACAAATGTTGTTTCATAACCCTGTTTGGTAAAAACAATGCTGGGATGTAAATGAAGAGGTGAAAAGACAAAGCCAAAGACACATAGATGGAGAGCTGACATCTGAGATGTAAAGACACACTAAATCTGTACAGAAAATAAAGGTTCTAGAGACAAGGGTGTAGAAGAAAATGGGGAAGGTCAACCTGTACTAAAGGATTGAAGGTCTTTCTCTGGGGAAATGAGTTTTTTCCTGAGATCTTTATGACTGAAGAGTTTGGTGTTCTCCCGTATAAGGAATTAATGAAGAATTTTACCCAGCTTAAGTATCTGTAGCTGCTCATTTGTCATCTGAGGTCTGGGAAAAAGCTGTTTAATTCACCATTGTTGAATCTGGTGAACTATAGTCAAGATGTAGCATATTCTGGAATATGGTTCTGATACCAGAAGAGATATGCCAATACACAGGAAATAAGAATCAGGGTTTACATCCAACAAAATCCAAACACTGTGGTGTTTAGAGAGAAAAAAACTGTCTAAATTTTAATTTCTCAATTTCCAACCTTCCCTAAATCAAAGAAGCATCTTTTTTGAAATGCAAATTTATCATGGGGCCTAACAAATTTGAAGTGAATTAAGGATCAGTTGTGAATAAATGAATGAAGGGGGCCAATTAAAAAAAATAAACTTATTAAATTAAAGCAAAGGCATATTAGATTGAATTCTAAATGACTTCTCGAAGAATTTAGGCCAAGGTCTTCACAAATGGCAGCCTGAAATGTAAACTGATTTTGTTGAACTTCCAGGCTCAAAAATTAGTGGCTCGATTTTGTGAAACGTGGAGCAGCTTGCAAAATGACTGCGAATGTATCTGAAAGTGCTTATCAGATCACTTATTTAAATGCCCTTCTGTGAACTTAGGAGCTCAAACATAGACCCTTTATCTTTTGAAATGTGAAATTCTTTTTAATAATGCTTCCTCCCATCTATAAATGTTTAAATATTTATTTACTACTTTGAAACTACAGTATCTGAATGTTACAGGTATCTTCAAGCTTCATGTATTGATACAGTATTCCTTAGCAGAAAGAATACCTGTGCTACACTAGCAGTCACAATGATCTACAGACTGGTGTGTCAGTGTTTTAACACATCCATGCTTGAAAGGCTTCCTTCAAAACACCTGATAAAATGATACAGATGAGAAAAAGCAGACTGTAGCACACATCCTTCTGACAGAGCATGCAACATCCTGCATTCCTTGAACCTGATTCTCACTTTCCCTAAGCTCTCTTTATATTGCTTCTGCAATGGAGAAGGATAGAATGTTAATTCAAGCATACAAATCAAGACCTCTCTGCAAGGCCAAAGTGCAATAAGGTAAGCCTTAGAGTAGATGAGAGGTGAGTGCCTTCTCTTACTGCTGCTGAGGCTGATGAAGTCAATTGAAAATGTAGGATTGTCCAGAGCAGATCTACCCTGTGGTTCACCTTGCCCAGTATTCCGTCTATGACGTGGCCAGTTATAGATGGTTTGGATGAAGATGAAGGACCCATGCTGGATAATTACAAAGTAATAATCCTAAGAGAGATTTATTATAATTCCTTATTAGCTATGTATCTGCTTATAACCTAAAGACATAATAATTTATGGCCTTAACTTTTCATCCCATATATATTGTGGCAGATGAGTCTCATTATCCTTTAAAGATCTAGCTTATTAATTCCTAGGTGGCCTCAGTGCTATCCTCTGGAAGTGAGTTCCTCAGGTTAATTACAACGTTGTTGAAATGATTCCTTTTCAGGTTAATTTTGTTGCTGTTCATCGAAACACCCTTGTTCTTGAATTATGTGAAATCATAAATCAGAGAACCAAAATTTAACTTCTCTTGCCCATCCTGCTAAAGTCTGCCTCTCTTTGGGAAACCTGAATCCACAAGGAATGCAGGACCACAACATCAATGTCTGCTGGTCAGTAAGGAGAGAACAGCTAGCGAGTGTGTGCGTGTGCATGTCTGGGGTGTGTGCATTAGTGAGGTTCTCCTACAGTGACCTCTTACAGAGGACTTGCAAGTACAACTCATAAACAATGGGAACATGCCAGTAGAGTAAACCAGACTAGAAATTGTAATTTGATATTTCAATCTGTCTCTCCTTTCACAAAACCCCTATTAATAGCCTCTCATAAGGGAAATAAGTATAGATATTTTACAGGAGCTGCTTTGGGGGCACTTCCTCAGCAACTGTCATGCTCCCAGTAGGCCCACTTCTGACCCATGCTGTTAGTTATTTTCAAAAGCAGCTCATATCCACAGTAAGTGGAATGGGAAGAGTGGCATTTAATTGGCTTTCTAAGAGAATGAGATTTCCCTTTGCTCTAAAATCCAAGAGGCCAAATGGTACCTATTTTTCTTCTTTTAATTTCTTTTTCATCCAAAGGAGAGTTGTGTAATAACCCAGATGTCATCCGCCCCCTCCCTTCTTTCCGACCCCAAACTGACTGATTTCAGTCGATTGTGAGCTACTGGATTAATGCTGGATCATTCACATGGTGGAGGAACGCATCTATGATCTCTTGCCTTTACCAAGTATTTTGCTAGCAAGTCCTGCCTCTCTTTCTTAGTAATGAAAACAAATCCCATAGGGAGAGGGTACAAAACATATTATTTGCAGGAGTGTTGAGTCCAATCCAAAATCAGAAGCACCCAAACTATTTGGAACACAAACAGACCTTCAGTATGCCTAAGACTGTGGATCTGTGACTCTTCTGACAGCCTTACACGAAGGAAATCCTCCAGCTGTCACTGCTGAAGATTACTTGCTACTCAAAAAGAAATATAATACCAAATTAGCACCTAGTGGTTGTTCTGTCAAGGAAAACTGGACCTTGGTAATCCAGCTGTTTCAATTCAGCATCCAGCTCCTCTGAGCTATTGAAATAAACCTGATAGAAATGAATCAGCAGGTGGCCTAGTTGAAGCAGCATCTGATCAGCCTAAAGCAAATAGCTTCTTTTCACATTCCCTGATTTGTTTTTATGCTGGCTGTGAAAATTTGTGGAGGAGGTGTAATGTAATGAGAGATCGGCTCTGACAGGGTCTGAGCCTCGTCTGCTCCCAGGGGGCTTGTCACTTAGTAGGATCTGTCTCCTAAGTCATTACAACTCTGCTGAAGAAAGGCTCATGAGAGGAACAACAGATACTACATTAAATGTGAAGTCTTGAGTTTGTAAATGCAATGAAAACCTTTTCCAGCACTTGAGTGTCCTGCTGACAGAAATCAAAATCAGGTAGGAAGGCCACGCAGAGAGGTAGATACTGGAAGCACCAAGTTTCTGCAGCATGTCCAGTAAGAGCCAAATGTGCAGGTGGCTTAATGCTACATTCATAGGGGCTTGTTTTGGCCATGCCAAATCAATGTTCTTGCATCTGCTAATCTTTTTATTTGACCTGCTAGAAGTAACAAGCTCTCAGCTAACTTCATTTAAAATTACTCAGTGATCCAGTTCATTTCAGCAGGAGCAAAGGATTCCACGTATTTTGACAGATGACTAACCTGGGAAATTTGGAATGAATTTTAGATATTCTTCAAACTAACTCAGACAAAACAAAAAGGTAGGTTGTGCTTTCTTTGGCGTAGAACAGAGAGATTTGATCCACAAGGGAGACACTGACAGAGAGACAACCTGTCTGAAAAATAAGAATGCTTTACTCTCTTAGACCTATTTTTGTGAAGCACAAGGAGGAATCTTTGTTTAGTATTTCTAAGAAAATATGTAAATGAGAAACAAGATGTGTTAGCTAATAGTGTAAATCCATTTAATTATTCCCAGTGCTGATAACTAATCAACTAGATTAGTGCCTCTAGGAACAGACAAAATGTTACGCATTCAATGTTTCTATTTCTGATCCCCTTCTGCTATAGAGCAGGAGTAACTAAGATGAAAGCAGTAGTTATACAAATACAAAATTTACAATGAAATAGATGTTTCCGTGTGTATGTCTGCCAGTATCGGGACAAATATCCATTCTGAATTAATGTTTATAATTAATAGGACACTTAGATAATCTTGGTTTAAAATCCGTGGTTTAGTGAGATAAATACAAAGTTAAATATTAATAGATATTTTGTCATTATATATTTAGCAATGGTGCTGCCTTCTTTTTTGCATTTTAGCCTCTGAGGTAGCACTTGATCCCCAGGCATTATGAAGGAGTCCAAGTGTAGGAGAAGCAGAGTTGAGTGAATAAAGTGAAAAAGTAAATTGGACCCATAATGTGCTTTAAATCAGTATTCATGTTGCAACTGATAACTTTAATCAAGAGCTTCTAGGTTTATGCTAAAATGCAAGGAGTCAAATATTCTCAACTTATTTCTATCAAAGTCGCATAAGGAGAAGCATTAGTTGTGGGGTTTAAATGCCAGTTTCCCCAAGAGTGCTTCATTAAAAGCTTTTGAAATAATAAGAGGCCAACTGAAGATATGCAGAACTCTGCTACATTAATATGACTCTTGATGTTATACATAATCACAGTTTCCACCACCAGAACTAAGTCTACTTCACTAACTGACTTCTTTTCCCTGCAGTCAGTGAACTGAGATTTTTGTTCACAACTACATAGGCCCAAGGAAAACTATTCATGTTTCCCCTAGGAAAAGGAGTGTTAACACTGAGGTAAGCACACCAAGAAGGTCTTCCAGACATTCTGTTAACTGTATTTTAAAACCCTAATTTAAACGTTTGTCCTCAACTATTTTTCAAAAAGCAAAGATCAGTAAGATGCTTCTTTGGGAAGCAAATACACTACAGCCTTGAATACACTACAGCCTCATATACAATTGCTGCATTAAAACAAATATGTCTGAGCAGTATGGAGTGTACTTGTGTTTTGTATCTACAGCAGAGTTTCATCTAAAACATTCCCTTCGTACAAAATGTGTTATACTTCCCTGTTTAAGGGTAGAAAACAGGTAAAGAAGTATTAGTGAGGCATAGTGGGCTCTTCATATTGGATGGTGCTTCTCAGCTGTTTTTTCAGTCACAGCTCCAGTTTTGGTCCTTTTCCAAAGCGATCTCCTTTTGATTGGGTTGGTTGGCATCAGCTCTCTGTAAAATACTGGAGGGTTAATCCTCTTCCTAAACCAAGTAATATGGGGGTAAGGCTGTGTGATTTGACTACTGACTCCAGCCTCCTCCTCTTATGAATTCCACCAATACCAGTGGAATTCATAAGGTAGAAATCCAGTGACAAATTCTGTTCTTAATTTTTATCAGTGCAACCTGTATTGGCACTTTTGGGATTGTATGCATGTCACTGGAGATAAATGTAGGTGCTTTGATTGGCTTGGCTGTGATTTATTTTAAGAAAGAGGTATCCTAACAGTATCCTTTTGCTGCAGCAAAGTCATTATACAAAGAAAAGACCCATCAATATCCCACCATGTGTAAGAACTTCCTTCTATCCAGTTCAGCCCATAGGGACATTCTTGTTTCTATACCTCATGCAAACTTTATTAGCACTTGAGGCCTTTTTGTGCTGCAAAATTTCATGCACAGTCATGCAGCTGTGCCCCAAGGATCCCTCGTAAGTGCTCTGTGTCAGGTTAGGCTTAGGTATTACTGTAACCCATATGCTTTCATAATGTCCCTACTGGGACTTTCCCTGCTGGAAAAATCTGGTACCAGTGTAGCAAAGCATTTCTTGCTTTAGGTGTTTTTCAGGCAGAACTGCAGACTTCTACAGTGTGCATACTTCATATAGTTGACTTATTGCTGATTTGTTGCCAAGTTCGCAGTCCTATGACACTTGAGAATAGAGCAGAGCTTGATTAGATGCTTATTGTTGTGCTCAAGTGTCCGATTCTACAGTGTCCTGTTCTTACAAAACAGACAGGTATCTCTGAGATCTATATATTTAATTAGGCACCTTTTCTGTTTCACTTTGCTCCTTTTCTTTTTGCCACCTGGATATTACCATGTTCTTTGTTGAACCTTATAAAGTCTCCTGAAAGTTCACCCCCCGTGTTGAATATATACTGTTTGACTAGAGAGGACCATCACATTCAGGAAGTGGGATTACCTTCACCCAGCTTCCTTGAAATACACCGCAACTTTCTTCCTCTCGCTTTTCCCATTAAGTCCTTTACTTTCATTTGTCACATAGTCTGTTGGTACTTATGGTATCTTTGAATAAGACCAAATTACATGGCCTCTGTGTGTGTGTGAATGCAAATGTATGTATGAGTATGCATGTGTATGTGTGCATGTGTAGGTAGGTAGCTAGCTATCTCTTTTTGACTTTACTTTTTGACTTTTTACTTTTTACTTTTTTACTTTTACTTTTGACAGGTTGCTAATTGTGTGGACATTCATGGCTCAGGAAAGTCTTTAGATGAAGTAACTATTACAACATTAACCATGGAGCATTGGCATGAATCTATATGAATCTAATGAAAAATAACTATACTACTCATGCAGTATATATGCACACATATATTCATAAAACACATTCTGTCAGTCAAATGCTCTTAACTTGATGTTTGCCCAAATAGGATGTCTGCTCTCATTCAAAATGTGACACCCAGATTTGGTCCAGTATATTTTTTTGAGTACCCATTCTGAAGTCAAGGCTGAATCATGCCTCTCAGAGCCTTGTGTGGTCTTTCAGCTACAAAATAAATGGAACAGTCCAACTCAGCAGGCTTCACTAGCAGAGATGGGCATCCATTCCAGCTCTGGAATGAGGTCAGTCATGTACTTCATTGAACTTCAACATGTTCACCTGACAAAGGGATAAAATCTAAACAAAATAATCTCACTTCTCTAACTGCTCCTTAAAAAGAACTGCAAAAAATTATCAAGTCTTTAAACAGTTAGCAATGCAGTGTATGGATAAGCTCTAAAATACTCTAGATCTGGAATCTCTAGTATCCAAAGCACAAACAGCTCTTTCCCCACCTCACATACTCTGAAATATGTTGACTATTAATATCTTTACAAGTAATCTGAGTAATGCATTCCAAATGTGAAGTCACTAATAATTAGCATTTAACTTTCTCTCCCTTGGTCTTCGCCAAAATCTTTTCAGGAACATGGTTAGTGTGTCTGAAAAACTAATGGATTGTCAGGAGGAGGAGAAACTCATCAGTGAGAGTATTCAGTATGGAATCCATGAGAACTGCAGGGTTTCTAGAACTCACTTTGTGCCCATTTAATTAATGGGATGAGTAAGTACGTTTTGCTACAGCTGCCTATTTTGGTATTGCGTTGGCCCTAAAAGTAGCATTTTATTCTTCTGACTCTTTTGCCCAATTGGGGGGGTTCTCCTTGTCCCATAAAGAATAATTGGAGATTCGAGGGGGATTTTTTTCTTTCATTCATACAAAGTTGAGTAAATGTTACTCCTCTTCTTAGACTGGTGGCATATACCTTCCCCTTTTGAATATGATGATGAACGCAACAGTTTTGGCTGGTTGATTTTGGGGTGAGATTTTTATTTTGGTTTGGGGTTTTTCTTTGCTTCAATGTACATTGTCTCTCTATAGTCAAAATGTCTGTGACTGTAATGGTATGTATTTCTTTTACTGGAGAAAATAGACTTTTTGGTTTTCGTTAACAGTACTAGTGACTTTGTGGAAAATGACAAGTTGCTATTTAGATCTGCTTAGTTAAGTACAGTACACTACAATACAGTATTTCTGAAAGCTAGAACATACAGTACACAATATATATAGCAATTCTATATCAATATATATACATAGTATAATCATTTAACTTTTGCATCTGCCTATGATCATAGAAAAATAATTTTTTCACATGTATCATTCACAACCCAATCAACTGCTGCAGCTATTTGAATCATTTAACAGTAATTATTACAGCTCTAGTGTGCTTTTTCATATTATTGGCTTCTTTATTGTCTTTACAAGTTGGGGTTTTTTTCAGCTTTTTTAAATCTCTGTGTAGCAAGATGTAAGAAAGTAAATTTTTTTAAGAGAAGTTAAAACAGTATTAGGCTCTACAGAAAGTTAGAGATTGTTTCCTGCTACCCTTTCATATCAGAACAATTAATCAAGGCAATTAGGGTTATCTATTAAATCTCTTCTAAGATACCCTGTTATTTCATTTGTAAAAGCGTATGTCAGACTTACCTCTTCCATTCCTAGCCTTGGAAGAAGATGCCACAAGTGGTCTTTCACTCTTTCCAAGTTCTGTTTCTTTAAAGCTTGAAGGTTTCCTAAAATTATTCCCCACGCGAACATGGGGTAGAACAAGTATTATTCTCTGTGCAGTTATGCTAAATGCGGCCAGTGATTTTTCCAGGAATTGGATTAAAAATACCTCCATCCACCACTATTAATATATTCCAATTGCATCTTAACTTATCCACTTGATCCCCACTTTTTAAAGTGAAAACAACCTCTTTCGAGTTTCAGTTCAGAAGTTTTCCAAGGTGAGTGTTGCCTTTACCGTCTTCACGCCTCATTGCTGTTGGTTCTGAATTTTGAGTCAATCCCACTAGATTTTAATTGTCACCACAGAGCTGCTGAAAAAAAATGTCGCTAGAGTGGTGTCAACATCTAGATCCAAATAGCTCAGGGGAAGCAAATGGACACCCAAGTCCCTTCTGTATTGTCATCTTGCAATAGCTGGCCCGGGCAGCAAGGCTAGATCCAAACTTCATAGGAGTGCAAACTTGCAGGAGCATGGAAATTTGTTTGCTTTTCTAATTCAGATACATCTCAGCTGACATTCATTGCTTTGGTTGATAACATATCAATCCTGAATGAAAATGTGCAAAATCAAGTGGATAAGGGTTGTGGAGGAGGTACTCATGTCTCATTTCTCCTAACTGTGAAGACTGGAGGAAATGAGAGATTGGTCACATCAGTTACAAACTGTGCTTTCACTGAGAATGAGGAAATCCCTGTCACTGCAAGTCAGTAAACTTACATAAAAGTTATTTTGGACTGGGAAGAGAGGGAAAGAGTTACTTGTGCTGCATCTTGGGATAATAAAATTAGAACTTCAAGCATAGGAATAATCAAGTGCTGGCTTTCCTTACAGACTCCTGTCATCTGCCATTTGCACTTACGTGGAGGCCACTACCAAATCCTTTTTCTTTCTACTTGCAGTTTAAAAGTTATGGTCTTCCAGCAGTGGTTTCTAAGTCTGGCTTTTCTTTATTCTGTGTATACCCATTTGTAAGGGAAAGATGAAACTATCCTCTCAGTATTCATTATGCAGGTAACAAAACTAGATTGCCCTATTACATAAAAGATGGACTTTGTCCCATTAAGCCAAACTGGTGCCATTTCGCAGATTAATTCCAGTTAGCTACTGCAATAGAGTGCTGATTCAGTGGTCCACATTTTCTGACCATGGTCTTTGCCTTTTTCTTTGACTGAATGCTGAATCATACATATCTTCACAGAGAGTGTTCTCATTTCACTGAGAATACCTGATCATTTAAATGGCTGCATACCCATTCCAGGTTTCCCTGCTAATCCTTTGTAAGGTTCAGTAATTCATTTAGGATAATTACTAGTTTAATGTGTTTCTTGATTTAACTTCTTTGTTGCCTTTTATTTTTCCTAATGCTTTTTTAAACACCTCAGTTCATTTTGCATGTTATACAGTTTACAGTTTATATTTTTAGGCTAAGAAGTGGTTTTACAAACAGGATGGTACCAAACAGGTAGATTATCCACACTAGAGATTGTACTTTTAGAATGCGGTGTGTACAGATACGATTGCCTAAGGGAAAGTGAAACTAACAAAATAATCAGCTGGTGAACACTATTTTAACATATCTTTTACATAAAACACAGTCAGTCATTTTTGAATCCAGAAATCTTGCTTTTTTTTGAACATGTATCCTTTTTCGTTCTCTGAAGAAATACTAATCTTGAGAATTGTGATGTTCTAAGAAACTTGTTTCATATGTGCATATTTTCTGCTTTTCTAAGGAGAGACAAAACAGAAGGTGATACTGGCTTTACAGTTTATAGATTCTTCCATTGAAGGCTTTCCTTGACTGATACAAACATCAAGGGAAGGCTCTGGCCAAATATTAGCTTTATTCTAGTATATGGTTTTCATTATTGCTTTTGTTTTCAATCTCCTTGTTGACCAAGTGGACCTCCATGGCTAATGCAAGCTGTGGTCTCACTTTTCTGTGGTCAACAGCATTTACGTTCAGCTCCTATTTGCACTTCTTTTCTGTATGACACAGCTTTTGAGGAACACAACAGTTGAAGTAGGTAACACTGTCACCACGAGAGGGAGAACTTTGTACTTAGAGAATGTTGCTCTATGCTACTGTGCACGGACAGAAAGGGATTTTAAAGCTTTTTGCTGCAAGGTTGAATGAGGAGAGTCCCCCACCTTGGGGGTGCTTGCACCAAAGACTTGGGGGGCCTCCCAGGAGAGAGGAATGCTTGAACTCCATACAAGGGACTTGCTCTTCGCCCATGCCACTTAAAGACTGAATCTCCAGTATCTGCTGCTGCTCTTTTGTTAAATGTATGAATATTTTTAAAAAACATTATAGTTCCTATTTATTGGTGGAAGAGGCATCACTCATTTATTCGAGTCGGAACTACTTGTTCACAAGTTCTTCAGCAAGTTATATTGTCTTTCGGGTGCCCTGTTTCCTTTGTCCTAATGCCAGGATGTAGCTTGGACTGCTGTGAAACTCATAGGGATCCTTTTAAATCTGGAATTCATTCTCAGTTTCATATGTACTGAACATTCAGTCCCCTAGATCCTTGCTCCAAAGTTCAGTCAAAGAAATTCTTACCATGAAATGAAGTAGAAAATTGGTGGTTTCCCATAAACTCCACCCATAATGAGCTTTTGTTGTCAAACAGAAGATAAATAAATAGGCTGCTCAGTTCAGGGAGGGCATACTGCATGACCTTTCTTGCCAGCATCAGTGAGGCCTATACTTAATCCTGAAAACAGATTGGAGTAATACTCAGCAGGCCAAACTCTTCAGGCAGGACCCACATGCTCTTTTGTTGACTTCAGTGTGTGTTCATTGACAGAAAAAACATACCTAGTCCTGTAGGAAGCTGCAGTCCTAAAAGCTAGTTTCATATACCCCCTTGGAGACGCTACAGGACATTTCCCATAATTTAGCATGTTCCTGCCTGAAGTTTCTATGCTTCATAAAACTTACTCGAGATTTGATTTCACTCCACTGGGCATATTATGCCTGTGTTAAGGGATCCATGATTAAATAGTCTCTACTTGCTGGGAGGCTTAATTCAAACGAACTGTACAGGGCAAGACAGCTGCTTCCCTTTCAACAAGGCATGGGACTTCTTTTGTCCAGAGTCAAGGCTTGAGTCCTCCGTTCCACAAGTATGTAGCCTCTTTGGGTTTGATTGGTGATGGTGTATTTATCTTATATAGTGAGCCACTGTAGATATATGACGCACAGCAATCACTTTTCTCTAATTTACACCTTTGCTGTGTTGAACAATGTAAAAGCATTCCTGTATTTGGATATTTGGAGTTACTCAATTCTAGGTTTCCAACTGGTTTACCCAGAAGCGCTCTGGCCATACTTTTTTGTAATGGTGATCACTTATTTCTGTGGGTGAAATAAAGATGTTTCTTTGTAATATCTGATTATAGAACCCCAAATTCATATTGTACATCAAGCCTTTCTGTGGATTTCTTTTTTAAAGTGCTACTGCATTGGGTATGCAGGAGACTGGATGGGAACCCACATAGTCTAGTGTGAACTTATCAGTTCAGCAAACAGGTAGGACACCCTCAAAGTATACACAGCAAGAAAATTCAGTGCTGATGGTTACCTGGTTATACTGGCTAAAATGGTCTTTATAGGCTTTACAGAAGAGCTAGCAAGCATTATCTGTTTTGTGACTTGTGTATGCTCTGGCATGGACACACCACTGTAGCTCAGTGCCCAGACTGGGTTTAGGTGCTGGCCCCTTGCCATGGCTAGTGATTGCATTGTGCTCTCTTTATTTTTCATAGTAGATTTAGTGGTAATAAACAGAGAAAGTCCTGGTATTTTTCTGATTTTGAGGCAGATATTCAGCATCCCTGCACCCGTGCTTAGATTCTTTCTCTTGGGATCTTTCCTTATTTCTGTGCATGTAAAATGCTTTTTTGCACTAGGATGAAGCGGCATATCTGTGTGCTGGAGGCAAGGGCACAGCTCATCTGTATTTGCAAGGGAAAGAACCTGCTTCTCTATTATCATTTGGTTTAGTTGCTGGAATTTGCTTTCGTTCACATTCTGTGGTGGGCTGCCATCTTCAACAAGGGAATGGGAGTGAGAGAAGAAGCAGAAGGCATGAGGAAGCATGTGCCCGAGCCTAAGTGAAGCAGCATGCAATATTCCTCTATATACTGAGCAATTACAATGACGTTAGTATAGCAGCAGTAGTATTGCCCTAATGTGTTCCTTTTCCTTTACATTTCCCTTTCTTGCTTCTCCTTCCCTGTTGTGGCCTCTTACGCTGTTTTAGTGGTTGCCCACACTCCTTTCTAGTAGTTATAAGGGTTAGATGGAGGTTCTTGTGGCTGTCCAAACTGAAATTAATCTCCAAACCAATGAGTACCCCAAAGTCTTTGTTGTGTTTTCCCAAGTGATATCTTAATGAGTGGCAAGCCGTGGCAGATGTTGTATTTATTTTGTTCAAGAGATAGATAGATAGGCTAGGGGAGGTATGCGCTGATTGGGATTTGGTAACCTGCTTGCCTTTGTTATTAGTGAGCTTTATTTTGTTTTTCTTATGTGTTTTCATTTTGAGGTACTTAAGAGCTTATATGCCTGTCATTAAAATTCCTGGTTTTCCCACCATTGCCCTAGAAGGGCCATGAAAAAAAACCTTTTATATAGTATATGTATTTGTGTATTTGCAGGATGGGGGGAGTTGTCCATGCATGTGCGTGTCTCGTGAGAGGGAGAAAACTAAAGTTAGTGTTGATCTGTCCGTTTGTTTTAGGGTGGCCGCAGAGAGCTGCCACTTTGAAGAGTTGATTGCACTACAGAACTTTAGCTTGGGCACTGTTAAAATAAGGACTGTATACTGGGAACAGGGAAGCTTTTTAGGGGTTTTTTTTATCCACACTTACGCATGCCCTTTGTAAGGTGTGCCCTTGCAAAGTTTGCATCTGACAACTTTGTGTAAAACCACTACTGACCTTTTTGCTGTATCCATTTAGTTCTCCCTTCTTTCTGCAGCCCCCAGACAATGGCTTGTCTCCTTTCCAATTCCTGTCATTTGACTTGCTATGTTTTTGATAAATGTCCTATCTGCTAATGAGATCTCTGCATCAAGTGGGAGGAAAGAAAAAGAGGCACGTGAAAGTGTAGCTGGGAGACTGCAAATCCCCCTTTGTTTTGGGGCATTCATATACTTTTACTGAGAGCTGATTTCTTGGGGGCTGGGTGGGGTGGGGAGGGAGTTTGTGCTTTTTTGGTCTGGATAAGGCTTTTTATTTTTGCACTAAGTATGACTGCACTGCACTGCATTGCACTACTGAAACGTATTTACATGTGGTGGGATTGGAAGGGGCCAATTAAGCAGGAAGGGAGAAGAGAAAGGGATAGGCACAGAAAATGGGATGTAAACCTGACCAGGTTGAACGAGAATTTGGGTTACCTTTACTTTAAGCAACTAGTCAGACACTGAGATAGCTGTATTGGATAGCTTCTGTTAAATAAATAAATGAAGCACTATAATAGAAACTGAAGAGACATCACAGGTTTCAGGGTGCTACGGATCTTTTCCCCTTTTTTCCCAGAGAGTGTTCTTTGGAGCTGTGAAGAGTTAAGAGAACTGCTCAGCATGAAAACCAGTGTAAGGCTTCAACATAAAGATACCAATTCCTAGTTCAGATGTCAAAACTTGCATTGTCAGATAGGGTCTCTTCAGAGAGGTCCAACTGTGATTAGCATCCCTTCAGTATAAACATGATCTGTCAGCTCAAGAAGTGAAGGCACAAAGCAGGCTTACCAAAGGGGAAGGTCACTGAAAAAAAGCACTTCTTTCCAAGGCTGTTATGGGAACAGTGCAATAAACAGTCATCCTGAACACTCAGTTAAAGGTGTTCCAGTCCAGCGTTTGGGGCAGAGGGAGCAGGAGGAACATTTGGACAAGAAAGATGATGTAAAGTTCAGTACAGTAAGGAATATCCTTGCTTAGGCAAAGATGCTGTCTGCCGTTTTAAAATCTTCAGTCTGATTTCTATCGTCAAACAGATAATTAAGCATTGTGAAGAGTTTCAGCTGGAGCCAAATGGAGTCTCAAGTTGGAAAGGATTTTTACAGTCAAGATGGATGTTGGCCTATGCCTATGGCCTATGGTCACTGACTTTGTAACAAGCATAATGTGAGAAAAAAGAAAACAGCAACAATGTGCAGCAAGATCCATCTCTTCTATAGCTCTTTGTGGTCTATAAACTCTCAAAAGTTTGTGTTGGATCTCTTCAGTAAGACTATAATTACGACTTCAGCCAGAAGGTAAAACAGGATCATGAAAAATGCTGTGCAAAGCAACTGGGAGACGAATGTTAAATCATGAGTGCATCTGCTTTGGTCCAGTAGGGGAGGAACAACCTGACTAATGTACACAGAGGTTTCATGGACAAAACAGGGGAGGTAGTCATCCAGCTGCTAAGGGAATTCTAGAGTAATTGAATGGCCAGAAATCTATTCATGCCCTGAATTTCTCCTTTGACTTGAAGCCAAGACATTTTGGCCTCGTTAGTACTAAGGAATGGGTAGTACAGACCTTACCCAGGGCTGCACAACGCAAATCAGACTGCTGCTGGTCAGTCTGTTGGGCTGCCTCGAGAAAAATCAAGAACTAGAGAAGGAATAATACACAAGAGTTAAGGTGGGAAGGAATAGGTCTGTCTGGAACCAGGTGAGACGTCAGAGTTACGGATGTGTCTTTCTGGCAAGCTCTGAAACTTCCACTCTTAGATTTCATCCATCCTAGTTTGAAAGGACTGGAAGAGAAGAATTGGAGCTATCCCCTGATGTACTGTTAGATGAACTACTGAATGACTCTTCCCTTGAAAGCAACAGGACAGAAGAACATGCAGTCTCTTTCTGAGCCATCTGCAGGAATCCTATAAGATGAAAACCACTGGAGGGTCATCTTCCAGTAATGAGGCAGTGGATGCCCAGCAAAAGCACAGTTCACTTGAGAGCCAGCATAATACAGTGGCAGGAGAGCACTTTTAATTTGTAAAGTGGCATTTGCTTCTCTTAGAGTAGTGAGCACTACAGAGTCATGATATGGGAAGAAATGAAGTCTGTCTGCTGAAGTTAATTCACATTATGAGCCAATACTCCCCTTTTTTGTTTAGGTGAGGTTTTGTTTTGTTTTGTTGTTTAAGGCAACTGCATATAGTGCTACTGTCAGAGTAGATTTGCATTGTCAAAGAGGAGTGGTGGACTGCTCCAGAAAAAAAGTGAAGCTGAGGGTTTACTGAGCCTGCTGTGTCCAGAGTGCCTTTCCTGCTGTGAAAGAACTTGTGTAGTTTGAGCTGTTCTGGCTGACTGATTGATTGCTGCATATTCCTCCCTTGTGGTGTGACCTGATGGCAACCATATTTGGACAAGGAGAGGAACACTGCATGCTTGCAATGCTGTGATAAGATGCCATTTGCACTAGTTTTTAAAAAGTACTGCAACCTGAAGAAGTGGGCTTTGAGCCATGCTCCAAACCCAGGTTTGAATTCAGTGTGTTTAAACCTGATTCCAGCTGACTTAGTTTCAACAAAGCTGGTCTAGTACGTGTAAACAGGAACTAAACCATTTTTTAAAAGCCAAATTCCAGGCTATGTTCTCACTCAGTTGCAGTGTTTGACTAGACCAGTCCCTGAGCGTGTGATTGTATAGTTTTAATGGCTTTTAAATAAGTTGTTCCTTTTCAAATGGTCAGCTTGAAGCTAGTTTAACTGGAACTGCATTTAAATATAGCACAAACTCATGTTTTTTTCAGCATGGTACTAAAGCCTCACGTAGACAGTGCTTGACTGAGAAACCAAGGATAACTTGAGGTTTATTTTAAGAAGCCAAAACATATGTTGTTGACCAGAGATGCCGCATAACTTAATCCCCTATATTTTTCTCCAGATGGAGAAACACTAACTTCCATAATTCTCCATTTGTCATCCTGCTTCATTGTTGCACCTTTTCTCTTGAATGAAAATCACTTTGGCCAGTGGGCTAGATCCAAAACAGAACTTCTCTGTACTGTTTGATTGTGTTGTTTCTGTGTGCTCCTTTCCTCTACATTGACAAGCACTACTGAGGATCAGCTTGAGTTTTTGCTGGGACTGTGTGGCATAGCTATGGTTCAATAAGATGCTAGTGATATTTTCAACATTACGGTAATTTTAAAGCTTACCCTTGAGGAAAACGTTACGTTTCAAAAGTTCCACAGAAAAAAGAAAATGCCAGGAATCACGATGGAGCTTCAGTCACAGTGCTATAGCCTAGTTTGTAGGGAACACACTTCTGGTGGCTGGTAATGCTGACATTTACAAAGGCAATTCAAAAGTAATAGCATATGCTTTATCATCCCTACTTAACTAAGAGAATTTATACTAACAGGAAATATTTTACTTTTTCCCTAATAGAAGAGGCTAAACAATCTGTCACGTCACCTTAATCTGAATTTGCTTCAAGACTGCTCCCAAACAGCGTGCCAGCCAAATGACCTCCCTCATTGATTGTAGTATCACAGTGGCTGGTGATTTATCACATTACCCAAGGTGACCAAGAGATAGCCTCAGCCAAAAGCCTTTTACCTTTCCTTTTCCTTTTGGTTTTCCATCGAACCAGGAGTGCAGTTAGTGGTGAGTGGATGGCAGGTCAGCTGTTGCTCCAGATGACAAGAATGGCAAAGCCACGTGGCAGCTGAGCTACTGTTGTCCTCAAGGACACCAGTAAAGGCAAAAGACCAGGTTCTGGTTGCTGATGTAGTTGTAAACCTATAGCTTCTGCTGCTCGCCCCTCCAGACTTGTTTTAGTCAACTATGCTGTTGCCCTCAAATACGCTTTATGTGTGAAGAAAATGAATGCAGTTGTTCTGTTGTCTGTCCTCTTTCTTCTGCGTCACGGATGTGGCACCAACTTAATCACACAAGCTTGAGTTTTGTTTTGCTGTTGTTGTTAACATGTAATTCTACTGTAGACCAAAAAATACAAAAAGGAATAAAAATCAGTTTCAAGACATAAAAGACCAGTGAGTGAAAGGTGAAAAATTTAGAAAGTGAAGGTGTGAAAGAAGCAGTGGTTAACTCTGTTAAGTTAGAAATCTCAGAATAGCCTTACCTATTTCTTAACCAATGCTTACCAATCATCTGGTAGTGGGGTTAGATAGCTTTCTTGGCTCATTCATCCTTGTATCCTAATATATATATATTTTTTATTTTTGTTTCTTTGGTATTGCTGTTGCACATCATGTTGTCTTTTATAATGCCTGATTTTTATTGTATTGTACTTTATCGGTCTGTTTTGGTTCTGTTTTCCTTTTGAAGGATGAGAAAAGTAACGTTTCCTTTTTGTTTTGAATTTTTGAGAAAAAAAAATGCACTGGAAGTAAACACAAACACATTTTGCCATTTGAAAAAAAAAAAAAAAAAAAAAAGGAAAATACACAGCCACACAGTGGAAAAGGCTAAGAAAAAGCTCCCCTCTTCTTCCTTATTATGGAAGCATCCTCTAAAAGATATGCTAGAAAGAAACCAATCTCAAACAAAAGAAGATTTTGATCCTAGCTCTGCAATCTGAAGTATTCTAGCAGAGTGTTTTGCAGGGTTGGGCTCCTAAGTGGCCAACAGTCATAAAATCCAGAACCACATGTGGCAAATTCATTCCTGGTGCAAGCAGATGTAATTGCAATGAAGTCAAAGGAGGTACACAAAGGATGGATTTAGCCACATGTATGCGAGACACAGCTGCCTTCCCTGTAGTACCTAAGTCCCCACTGCTAGATCTTATTGCTGTCAAAACTGTTGGTCTTTTGGCTGTGTTAATTGCATAATGCCCCTTGAACATTGTTCAGGGTAGGCAAAACACTTTCCCACCGAATAAATCAGTTCTGGATGCACCTTGGTGTGACACTTTTTGTCTACCAGCTTTCAGCTGTTACCCTCTCACTCCCAGCTGTGAACTGATATGATCTAACTCTGAAGACCCTGCCTTTGCCAGAAAAAATGGACTTGACTATTAAGCATAGTAAAACTTCTGCGTATTTAACTACTATGATCCAGAAATGGCCCTTGCACTTTTAAGGCATATGGAAACATCCTCTCTGTCTTTCAAAATGGCAACAGTTCTTTCACAACTAAAATACTACATGTGCACAAGTGTGCACGCACCCATATGTGGTCCTTGGGCTCATCGCCCCAAATCCTTCCTGGATCTTTCTCTGCCCGGCAGTGTCCTGTCTGCATAGTGCCTGGTCATTTGAGTACAGCGGGGCAGAGACTCATGTCGAGATAAATGCAAAGAGCATACATTTTAAAAGGCAGATGATTTTCCTGTTATGCCAGCATCTTTGAATCCCTATATCAGCTGATGGTTTTTCCTAGCCTGATGGCTTTCAATCAGTTGTTGAAACATTGGCTTTCTCTGTTTTGTTTTCTAAAGGAGGGAATGTGGGGTGGGGGAGGATAATGAGGTGTTGTTTGTAACTTCACAGTCCTGATAGTTGGTTTTTATCTTCCATATTTTATGCAAAAACAGACATTATAAGTCAAGAAATAATTGTGCCCTAGGTTGAAAGTTAAGTGTTCAGGAAAGGAAGAAAAAAAAACTAAAAGGTTGGCATTTTTCTACATTTTTGTGAAGACTCTTTTGGAAAGGAAGGGTACATATTTTTGTTGTGTAGTATTTTCTATTTTTGAATGCATTTTCTTGGTACAAGACTGTTTTGTGGAATTTTTTTTTTCTTTTTTGGTGAACACATTATTTAAAAAAAAAAAAAAAAAAAAGAAAAGAAAGAAAAAAAACTAATTGAAAAGTTTGCCCTTAAGGATATGCTGCAGTTTTGAGGTTTAAAATAAATACACATTCAAGGCGCGTGTTAAAAGTCGGGGGATTGTATTGTTGGGAGTTTTTTTGTAATTGTTACAAGAAGAAGTTTGTAGCCACTGCTGTTTATTTTGTTTCAGATGAGTAAGTAAAGGGATTGTTCTTGTGTTATTCTTCTTTTTTTAAAAAAAATACAAAAAAAAAAGTTATTTATGAAATGTCACAAACACTGGACTGTGAATTTGTGTGGAAACATTTTACCACCCTGTGTCTTCACAGAGCTGTTGGTGATCCTTCTTCTCATTACTCTGCCTTATGATTTCCTGAGCAAGTTGGGGCGGACATTGGGAGGGTGGGAGAGAAACTAAATGCATTTTTGAGGCAGAGACTCAAGGGGAAAATGCAAAGCAGTCTTTTGGAATCCCAAAGCCAGGCCTTTGGCTCTACTTCTTCTACCATCTACCACAGGAATGAGAAAGGCTTACAGTTACTGGCAGAGAAGGAAAACTCGTGGTACCTAGATGTGGCAGTGTGCAAGGGGTTAAGTGACTGAGAGCCGTGATGCTCATAACCACCTCTGTAAATGACATCCCAGTTTCTCAGTCAACAGCCCCCTTTGCTTGCCCTTATCCAGCCAGTGACTCTTGTGACCATCTCACCAACCCAACTGAAATCGTGAGGATGGTTTACATTTTCAGTCTCTAATTGAGCCTTTTTGGCACTCCGGCAGTGGGACTGACCAGTGGGGAGCACTACTCAGTTTGATTTAAGGAGAAGTAGACGCTGAGGGCAACAAAAAAAGGTGTGCCATGTTCTCAATTTTTGATGAACAAGCTTAAAAAGACTAAAGCAGTGCTCCAGGCACTCACGGGATCAGAGAAAAGGGAAGAAGGAAGACGCCAACAGCCATAACAAAAAACTGGAGATATGTAACTGGGCTATATTTGAGACCAACCAGACTCTTTTCCTTCCTGGACAATAATGCAGCCAAATCTTGAGACTGTCAAGCGGACAGAAAGCTGAATGTGGCCTTCATTTCTCCTGCCTTTCCTTTTTATTCTTCCTTTGCCCTGAGATTTTTTCTCAGTGAGCACCCGCTCCACTGAGCACTTTTCTGCCCTCCACCTAAACTGTCCTTGCTTTCAAAATGTGGGTTCAGTCAGGACTGAGTAAAATCATGTGCCTTCTTTTTCCCTTTTGTAATTATACCAACCTCCTGCCCTTCCCCAACTTAAAAGTAAGAGACGCAGGAGGAGGCTCTTTAGAAGTGCTACTTGTGTATACGTGTCCAGCAAAACAGTAAGGTGGTGGTGAGAGGAAGGGAATCGAAGAGATGTTATTAGCTCCTTTCCCCTTCCACACGTAGCAGGTCTTCCCAAGGAGACACCCTCCACCACCACCTCCTCAGATGCTCCTCTCCTACAGAGTAGTCATAGTGGGCATGGGGCGGCTTTTCTCTCTCATTGCTATCCTAGATGAGTGAAGCACTCAATTTCAGTTCATGCCGTTTGCAGGCAGTTACATTGACAAGACAAATGCAGTTTGTGGCCTTAATCAAGATGACTTTTAAACCACTAAAAGATAAAAAAAAAGGCAACTCATTTCCCACCCAAGGTTTGTGTCATTTCTGAAAACAGTCCACAGCAGTTTAATCCTTTAATCTCAGTCCGTTTTACTGATGGTGGCTAAACTGACTAGCCTAGAGCTTAAGTGCTAGACTGCCTGGTCTCACGCTTTCTTTGCTATAACCCCTACTGTCTGCTTGCTTTTCTTTCTTTCTACTATATTCTCTCTGCTTTATGAGGCAGCCCTAGCCTTTGGTGAAGGGTGAGAGGAGCCAGTGGGATCCTGGCTCAGAGGAGGTAGTTGATTGATAGACTGTTTTCAGCCTTTTAGCAGGAGAAGGATATACCAGCTGCCACAGCAAATGCATATTATGATGGGCTGACTGCAGTATTTTTAGGGTCAATTAACCCCACCGAGTTACTGGAACAGGGCTTGTTCCCAGGTCAAAACCACGGAGAGATAAAAGAATGCATTGGCACAAGGGAAAAGGGGCTTGCAATCCACAGCTGCTCATGGGCAAAGACAGGGACCCAACCGCTACCCTGCACAGTGTCCCCGTCTCCGTGGAGGAGCCAGCTGAGCTCTAGAGGGTTATCTGGACGTAAAAGTCAGCATGAAGCAGCCCCTGAGTAGTGTCCCTCTGCCAGGCAAGCACAAAGGTGTGTGCTGTTCGTCTGCACAGCAGGAAGCTCCATGCAGGCTTTCCAGGAGCTTACCTTTTGAGAAACCCACCTGTAAAACCTGTAGCACCTGTGTGATGAGAATGAAAAAAAATCTCTCTATCACTTCCATAAATGATCCGGTAAATTAAAATGGGGGGGCTTAATTTTTTTCCTTTAGGCTGGGCTCTAGAGCCAGGAAGGAGCAGCAGGGGAATGGTGTAGTTATTCCTGCCTCCCAATTAACAGTCTGCGTGTGTGCATGTATATACAAGAGAAGGGGTATATTCCTACCCATCTTTGGTGCTGATGGACTTACTTAAAGACATTTGTCCAAGGCTTACTTTTGACACACACAGAGAACATAAGAATAAGCTCTAGCACATGCAGTATTTCCCCCAAAAGAAAGGGAAGGAGGGAGAGGAGAGCAGTGTGGGTAGTTGGATTGTTAGGGTTGGATTACTTTGCATCTTTTGTAAAACTGTAACTTCAGCAGTGCCTTATTCCTAATAGATGCTGGCACTTGGGACACACACGATGAAAGACAGAACTAGGGAGAGTCAGACATGTACATCCTTAAGACAGAGGTCATTAATCATTGTAAAGGAAGCTGTATTGGGAATGACACAGCTATGTCAGAATTGAAAATAGTTCAAATATTCAACCTCTAAAGCAATTCCCCTTCCATCACCTCCTGCCTTCCCTCCTTGCCAATGGTGCTGCCCAAGAATAGCTGCCTACACCGAGGCCTGTCACTGCCCCATTTGCTTTTGGCGTTGTCAAGTCCAAGGAGTTTAGCATAGTCAAGCTTTCCACTGCTATTGTGTTTTTCCATGGGGTATGTGAATGCCAGTTATTTTGCTTTAAATGCACTTTAAATAAAAAATCAAAATCAAAGCTCCAGACTGTTTCAAATACATAGGGGAAGACAGTGCATATGTGTTTGAACCCAGTTCACTTTATCTCCAGTTCAAATCTACTCCATGCAGTGTGTATGTATAGAACAATGTGTATGCGTACAAACACACACACATCAACCTTAAATATCAGCAGACTAACCTTTCTCCTTAAGCTCATGAAACCAGATGCTACACAAACACAGCAGCAGCAGAGGAATTACGGTTGGGCTCTTGAAACAGATCACAAAAAATAAAAACAACTACTTGGTCCTTTCTGTACGTTCAATAATTACAGAAGGAATTGGGTTGTCACCAGAATAAAAAGGAACGGTGCTAATTGAATGAATGGGCAAAAAACAAAAAAAAGACAAAAACGGAAACTCAGCCCAATAACGCAGTTTGACTTCTAGTCTCACATTGGGTTGGTTTGTTACCTTTTATTTTTTGTTGTTTTATATGAAAAAAAAATATGTGCATCTAAACTGATCCATCGCAACACCACCGCCAACGGCAAAAAGAAGCCAACAAACAAAAACGCATCCTGCCCTGAGGAAGCTCTTGTCTCTGGAGGATGTCAGAAGTCTCAAAACTCTCGGCCTTGCTCTCACGTACCACATGCTCAATCAGTCCTTTTTTTTTAAATGTCTGAAACTGAAAAATAAAAAAAAAGAAAAAAATAATAAAAAAAAAAAAAAACCAACTTTTTGAAGCACCTTACGTGGCTTCCCATTCCAGGAGTGGGAGCCACCTTTTTTTCTTTGAGCACCTTACTGATGTGTTAATGCTATCTGCTGTCTTTTTGTTACCCGTGGGCCGAGTGGCTGGCTGTTAGCACGGACGCGCACGCGTGATGGGGGGGCCTGGCACACGTACGCGGCCTTTCTGCAACACGCGCGCCTGAGTGTCCAGCCATGGTCCCATTCCTCGTGGCTTGAACCCGGATGAACATTTCTTGGTCAGTCTTTGTGGCGTGGAGGGGAAGCTAAATGATGGATTGGAGAGCACGCACAAGTGTGTGCAGATGTGAAAAACACCTGAATGGGACATTTTCTTCTTGGGGACAAAAACTCCCAACAGTCATTTGATGCTGAGTGAATGGGAAACTGCACCCGGGCCTAAATCCTGGGGTCTTTATGCAGGCAACCAACAGTTACGACCTCAGGGGCTGTCTTGCCAGCACAAAGACTTCAGGATTTGGCCCCAGAGTGGCAGAGATACTCCACAGGAGACGGGGCTCGGCCGGTACTGATGCTTGTTGCTGTGGTCCTAAGTGTCGTCAGGCGCCCTCCCATCCGCACACCCACACCCACACCCGCTGTACAGGCATCTCTTGAGAAACACAGTTTGTGACGATGTGAAGAGCAGGTCAAAAGTTTTGAGGGGTTAAGTGAGTTCCTTTTTTTTCTCTCATTATACTCTGTAAATGGTATGTCAGTTATGAAAAGAAAACAACAAGCAAATAGAAAAATTGATTAAAAAAAGAAAATAAAAATTACCTTGCATACGCCTTTTCTATCAAGTGCTTTAAAATATAGAATAAATACACACATCCTGCCAGTTTTTTCTTACAGTGAGAGTATCCTTACCTGCCATTTAATATTAGCCTCGTATTTTTCTCACGTATATTTACCTGTGACTTGTATTTGTTATTTAAAACAGGAAAAAAAAAAAAAAAAAAAAAAAAATCCTAAAAAAAAAAAAACCAAACAAAAAAAAAACAAACAAAAAAAAAGAAAATTAACTGTAGCGCTTCATTATACTATATTATTATTATTATTATTATTGTGACATTTTGGAATACTGTGAAGTTTTATCTCTTGCATATACTTTATACGGAAGTATTACGCCTTAAAGAAAAAAAAATACGGAAATAAATTTTACAAGGTTTCTGTTTTGTGTGGAAGAGTAATTGATGTTGCTAAGAATGATGTTTGTTTTTCTTGGGTTTTTTGGTTTCTTTTTTTTTTTTTTTTTTTCTTTTTTTTAATGTTACCAGCACTTTTTTTGTAAGTTTCACTTTCTGAGGTATTGTACAAGTTCACACTGTTTGTGAAGTTTGAATATGAAGGAATAATTAAAAAAGAAAAAAAAGAGAAAAAAAAAAAGACAAAAAGAACGTGGCGGGTGTCTTTGTGCGTTGCTTTGTCTCTGGAGGATGTGGGAGGGGGATGGCCCCAGGACCCCCTCTTAGCGCTGGTGCAGCGTGGCGTGAGGCCCTGCTGCCAGAGCAGAACCTTTATCTTGTTGGGATTGTCAACCAGTTTCTATACTGGGCATGATGTGCTGTGGTATGGAATACCCCTTTGGCTAGTTTGGGTCAGGTGTCCTGTCCCTGCTTCCTCCCAGCTTCCCGTGCCCCTCCCCACTGCAGAGCATGAGACTGAAAAGTCTTTGATCAGGGTGAACATTACTGAGCAACAACTAAAAACATCGGTGTTATCAGCATTGTTCCTAGACCAGAATCAAAAACACAGCACTGCACCAGGTACTAAGGAGAAAAATGACTGCTGCTGCCAAATTCAGGACAAGGCCATAAGGATGATCAGGCGCCTGGAGCACCTCCCTTATGAAGACAGGCTGAGAAAGTTGGGGCTGTTCAGCCTGGAGAAGAGAAGGCTGTGTGGAGACCTCATAGCAGCCTTCTAGTATCTGAAGGGGCCCTACAAGGATGCTGGGACTGGACTCTTCATTAGGGACTGTAGTGACAGGACAAGGGGTAAGGGGTTCAAACTTAAACAGGAGAAGTTTAGATTGGATATAAGGAAGAAATTCTTTACTGTGAGGGTGGTGAGGCACTGCAATGGGTTGCCCAGGGAGGTTGTGAATGCTCCATCCTTGGCGGTGTTCAAGGCCAGGTTGGACAGAGGCTTGGGTGCCATGGTTTAGTGTGAGGTGTCCTTGCCCATGGCAGGGGGGTTGTAACTGGATGATCTTAAGGTCCTTTCCAACCCTAACTATTCTATGATTCTATGCCTGGAAATCTTGGAGATAAAAGGAATGACTTCTCATTCTCCAAGTTTTAAGCAACACTGTGCTAAGTCTGTGAAAGCAAGACATTCATGAGCCCCTGTCAGTCCCTCCAAGTATCAGAAACATGCTCTGCCTGTTGGTTCTGGCTCTGAAAGAGTGAAGAGCTCCTTGGGATCAGTGGGATCCACACTCCCTCTGAAGGGTCTTATTTCCCCTGGAAATCTCCTTCTTGACGATGACTAGTCCTCAGTCCTATAGTTTCAATGAGAAGTTTTTCCTCAATCATTACAAGCAGCACATTAAAAAGACAGCTCTAAAAGCTACTAATGACTATGTTGAATGGTGGCAAAGAACACCAGCTGATGGTTCATATAGGTTCGTGCTGTTCACTAATGATTTTTCCTGCAGATCCAAGGTTGAAATGGTCAAAATCCCACAGGCACTGTGTGTGCGCGGCAGAGATGCGGCTGAATGAAAGCTACATTTAAGTTAACTTTTAAAAGCAACAAAATCTGCTCCATTCTAAAAGTTTATAAAGTTTAAAAGTTTTAAAGTTTATGGTATTTTCAAAGTTACTGAAGATCTAAGCAGTTCTACCTTTCAGCTGTCTCCTTGCAGCCCTGCCATTTTCGTAGTGTCACTCTTAACTTTCCATACCTAATCTAAGGTTTCCCCTTCAGTACCAATTAACCATTGAGTTGCAATATCCTAAGTTTGATGAATTTCATTAAAAACCCAGACTAGTCAAACCCCACCAAACTCACTCCCAGGTCGCACTTAAGCCAGTGGCATAAAAACAGAGATAAGCTTGCTGCAAGTAACAGCAGAAGTGATGTAAAAACCAGGGCACAGACATGGCCAAGCTGGGGCTGCTAAGGCTGAGAATTAGAATTACTGTAGAAACCAGAACTGGAAATGCAGACCTAAACTGAGCGCCTGTTCACTGCCCAAACACTGCTCCCACTTAACCAAAACCATGTTGGATCTAGAAAAGCCCCTAATTTTGTTTCAGGTCATCATATTACAAACAAACAGTAAGGTTTACCATAGGATAAGCAGCTTTCTGCTTGGAGCAGAGCAAGAGCCCCAGGGTAAGACCCATACCCTATCTTAACTTTCTCCTTGTGAAAATCGGGACCATTTTCTCCCTTTGCATTCTGCTGCATGAACTGCATGCAAAAGAATTGGCTTCATTTTCCATAATGGGATGAAGGACAACTGGGAAAAACCATGTTGGGTAAGCTGCTCCATGAACAGTTCCGAGGGGAATTTTAGCATGGAACTAAACCTCTACTTCTCAGCCACCATCAGCAGACATGCCAAGCTATCTCCTGTCTAACCCCTCATACTTCCCTTGGAGTCAGGAGGAGAACTATGCAGGGATAGCTCTGGACACTGAGGTTTGCTGGGTCATGGGTGGCCCAAGCTTTCCTGCGTCTACCACATCCTTCTTCCCAACCTCCAGACCCGCTTTTACAGACCTGTGATGATACAACTGATGCAAGAACAAGGCTGATCTCGTGTCCAAAAGCCCAACCCTCACAGTCCCATCTTCCTCTCTCTCCACCAAATCAGCCCATTTCTATTGCAATGCTCACGCTACTGGTGTGGCTTTTGTAGTTCAAGACATTAAATGCTCGGGTTCATTATCAGTCCCCTTCTGCACACTGGTACTCGGGGCTGACACTGCCTCTTCCTCTGCCATGGTGCCTGGTCCCCTGGCATCCCTCAAAAGCACCTCCGTGGTATATTTGGCAGCATGTTTGTGGTTATATTTTTGCAAGGCAAACCAAACTAAACCGAACTGCTCCACACCAGAGAAGGCACACAAACACACACACACAGAAACCACTGAAACCACCACGTTTCCCCCAGGCAAGACTGGTACCAGGGTGTCAGCAAGTTTGGGTGATTCATTGCTATGACCCAACCAAGGGCACGAGGGTGGAGCTTAGTGGAGGAGTGAGGAGGATCCAGGGAATAGAGGTGATTTGGGATGTGTCCCTATACCAGCCCTGTAGGTTGGAGTGCTTCTGAGAGGTGTCACACACTCAGTTGATGAGGGAGAAACTCCTGCAGCAAACCTGTCCTCAATCAGAGAAGAGATGAAGGCTGTCGAGCTGTACCCTCACCTTTGGTCTGAAGGGAGAGGAGAGGCTGTGGCTTCTCAGTGGAGTGGGGGAGCAGCTGTAAGATATGCTGGCACGTCTAGACACACAAGATAGATAAGCCTAAAATGAGGATCCTGACATGAACCTCTCCTCAGAATTGCACCTGCAGTAGCTGAGAGTGGGAAAACTGCAAGAATGCCTAGAAATAGGCTTCTGGGGAGCCGCTGCATGTCCTCAGAAAGCACTTAGAAGTACATGGGGACGTCTCACAGATACACACACGGGTGTACAGGTACAGAAGTCCATTCCTAATGCCACCCAGCTCAGACAAGTTTCCTCACCCTGGAACGCCAGGGGACCTTGAGTCATGGCCACAGCTCAGTCCTCTTGGGGACTGGGTCCCCAGGCCTCAGAACAGATCACAAGATGCAGTTGAACACAAAAGCACAGAGTTAAGGTGGATTCAAGACCCTCCTTCAGGTTTTCCAAGATCAGAAGCTGTTGGCTAGGAGACATTTGTGTTGGTTTGAAATGCTCAGCCAAAACACTGCTGCCAAGAGCAGGGCTGGCGAGGTGCCACCCCAGAAACAGCAGCTAGGACGCCTCTGTGTTCATCCAGGGTCTGGGCAGGTTCCTTGGCCCAACACAGGGTGCTGGATGCACACCAGTGGCCCCCCAGTATGGCAAGAGCCATGTGGCTGCACAGTCCCTTCACCTCCCCATTCATGGGTCCAACTCTAGTCAGAAGAAGGTGACAAGTATTAGTGAGCCCTGCCTTATAATAATCACAGATAGGCTTGGCCATGGCCAAGGCTCTCTCTTACCTGCTGGGATGAAGTAGAAGCCTAAACCTACCAGTGGTGCATGTGCCTCATGTCCAAACTGCAAGACTAGCAAAGGAAGTGCAGCGTCAGGCCCCTGAGCTAAACATGGTCCAAGAGCTCTCCTTGGAGGCCTTTCCCCCAGCCCTCAGGCTCCTTACAGCCATGGAACTGAGCAGTGGAAGTATTTGCAGCTCACCACCAGCACAGCCACCTGGTAGCCTTCATTCTGAACACCTCCATCACCTCCTCTAACTGGGACCAGACATTGCTTGACTGCTCAAGCATCTCCATCCAGGTCTGTATGCCGAGACACACAACAAAACAGATAAATGACCACGAAAGGGATGTACATCAAACCATACAATAAGGCAGGGGCCACAGCAGCAAGCAAGCCCCTCCAGAGTCACCATAAACAGCCAACAGCCTTTCCTAGCCCATTTGCAGGGAGCTGCAGCTTCATTGCTGGCTGGCACACACACATGGTGCGCCTTAAGTTGCGTGTGGTTTTGTTCTAAAGACCCTTCACTGCAAGGGTCAATGCCTAAATTGCCCCCACAGGAAGAAAAATATCCTCTTAATGCACAGTTATTTACAGCATTAATAAAGAAATACAAGATCTGTGGCCCAATGCTCAGGTTACAGCACAACTCGCAGATCAGGGTTTACAGAAATGCATGCTCCAAGATTCACGTTTGCATATTTTACAGCATGGGAAATGGAACAGAATTTTAGGAAAAACTAAAAAAATCAATCAGGAACCTCAAAGTTTTTTCAGGCCACTTTCTCATACAACTGAAAATGCTTCCTTGTGCCAAAACCAAGATGAATAATCCCCATTTCCAATGAAAATGTGCAAAGTTCAAGCAATTTTTAGCAAAACTGTGGCTTTTGCTAAGTGCTGATAAAAAATTAAATTATAATCAGATTTCATTAAAAATAGCTTGGTTTTTTTCCCAAAGGGCTGCAGTCCTAATGTTCCCAATGGATACCCATGGGATGCAGTTTGGAACAGTAGTTCTGTGAGTTTGGAGGCCCGAACAGATTTATTAAATGCTTTAAGGCCAGGTCCATGGGGGCAGTTCTGTGTGTTTAACACGGCTCTGTTTCAAAGGAGGCAAAGCATCCACGAAGATCCTCAGAGCTGAACCCCAATGCCTTTAGAAAGCAGGATGCAGCTGCTTTTGGAACACTGCCTCATTTGCATAGAGCCTGCTTTCCTGCAGTTTTCCTTGGCTGCCTCATTCACTGGTGGGTCTGTGCACAGAACCCAGGTCTGAAGCACAGCAGGAGATTGAAATACCATTTCCCCTAAGGAATAAAAAATGTGATTTCCTTCATGAGACACAGGAGGATGCCCTTACACAACTCTATGGATACAGACCAGATGAATACTGCCATCATTGCACATCTTTCTGAGTATCAGAGATGTTCCTCATGGCCCTGGTGAAGTGGAGCCAACTGTGCTTCAAGGCCTTGACATAGGTGCTTTAGTAATCCTTATCATCAATGACATCTCTGTGACACTTGCGCAGGCGCTGCGCAATACATCTTGCAGACCAAGTCATTATATTAGGATGGAGGAAAGGCATAAATATCATCAATCCAAGGAATTAGAAGTGTCTGTGGAAACTCATTCTGCCAAAAAATCTCTGTGTGCCTACAAACCAGCAGACAATGGTCTCGTTGCCTACATTAGTCCCAGAAAAGTACTTGCTTCACACGTGCCAGTTGGTGGTAGCCCTTGTGCCAATCAGCAGATTGTAGGCAACAACGACTTCTTAGCGTTTATTTCACGCAGACACTGTCCCCATAGCACATCACTGATGAACCTCACACCAACATCATGGCTGAGAGCCAGTTTTAAATCCCTGTGTGCTGCAGGGATTTCACGCCTGGCTTTTCTGCCCAAGCCAGAAGAAGTGCCTGATAACGGAACTGGCAGTATTACTGACCGCAACCGCATCTATCTCATCTCATCTCATTAAAATATGCAAGCGAAGAAGAATTCAGCTATTCAGACAAGTTCTATTTTCCATATAGCCACATTGCCCGTCATCAATTAGCCTGATGAATGAGACAGAGCCAGCTGTCTGGAAGAGAGTAAAAACAAAGCAATTAAAGGAAGGAAAGAAAGAAAACAAACAAATACGCAAACAACAGGAGCTCAGCTTCCCCAGACAACAGCATAACCCTCTTGGTTTGCTTCTTGCATCATTCTGGAGGCCTGCAGCACCAAGGGAAGCACTGAGTGCTAAAAGCAACTCGCCCCCACTGCAAATGAATAGCAGCATTTCAGACAAAGCCCAAGGTTTCTCCTTCCCTGCCTTCACCCCTGGAAACCCATCATAACCCAGAGCTCTCCTAGGACCATACTTGGACCAGAGAGCATGAAGATGCTGACCACGCACCAGAGCAGCCCCCTTGGCCATGCTGCCACCAAGCCGTGTAAGCTAACAGGCAATAGTTCTTGCAATTCCCACTGCAGCAGGCACTGCTGTTACGAAGAAAATTGAAGAGATTACATTAAAAGCTATCCTCTGAAAGAAGCGTAAATGAGCATACCACTGAGCTGCAGTCAGCTGCTTCTGCCTGCAAATGCATTTCTAGTTCCCAGCGTAGCATCTGCAATGTGCGGGACAACTCCTGCATCCCCCACGGTGGAAATACGCCATAAGGAGACCTCTACACAGGTTCTGGGAGGAGGGAAGAGAGGAGAAGCATCTGCAAGCTCATGTCTATAGTGATGTGAGGAGAAGGAAAGCTTCTCAGCCCAAGACATCCTCATCTTCTACAATTTAGGACATGCACATCCCATTGCACAGAGTGCTGGGGCTTTGCAGCGTCGCACCTCTACACCTTGGCCACCAGCAGAGTACGGAGCTGCATCCCAGCTGCTCCACCAGCAAACCTGTGCCCATGGGAACCAAGCCTGCCCCAGGGATTTGGGCAGTGGTTGCTTTGCCTTCACCTAAGTCACAGCCTTAAGATACAGAGCAAGCTGGCAAGGAGCCTTCAGAGTTTGCAGCACAACTTGTGCTTTCCTAGGTCTTGAAACTCCCTTGAAGCCTCCCACAGAAAAGCTGTCACCACATCTCTGCTAATTCAGGCATGCAACTGACCCCTGATCACTTCTGGCAGCACGTGCCCAAGACCTGTCCTTAAGTCCTGCCAGGAGAGGCTTGCTAAGCCTGCACCCGCTGCTGCTCAACGACAGCTTTGCCCAAACTTTCAGCAAGTGTCCACTGCCTTGGAGGAAGGGTTTGCCAGCTGCCAGCTCTCCAAATGGGTCAAGTTAGGTTTCTTCCTCACTTCACCTCTCAACCTATGTACCCTCTGATGCGTTTGCCTAAAGGGGTGGTGGATGTGCCATAGAACCATAGAATGGTTTGGGTTGGAAAGGACCTTAAGATCAGCCAGTTCCAACCCCCCTGCCATGGGCAGGGACACCTCACACTAGACCATGGCACCCAAGGCTCTGTCCAACCTGGCCTTGAACCTGATCTAGTTGAAGATGTCCCTGCCCATTGGGGGGGTGGGGGTGTAGACTAGATGACTTTTGAAGGTTCCTTCCAACCTAAACCATTCTATGATATTATGACTAACACCCCTCCACACACACCCCCTATCCTGCCCCACGAGCTGCAGGACAGGCAGAGCGAAGCATGGGTTGATTTAGGTCACCATGGTGCCCTCAGCACGCACAGCCTGAGCCCCTCACACTGCTCACTGCCCCATTCCCCTGCTTAACAGTGCACCAAAACTTCACCTGCGCTTAACTGTTTTTCTCTTGCCTGCCCAGACGCCTTCTGAAGCCAAGCAGGCTGCCTCCATGGGGATTTACTGTCCAGCACAGCAAGGTCGATAGATTGGCTTCACAGCTGCTCATGGCTTCAGAATACTTTGTGGCCTTTGCAAGCATGGCAGTGGAACAGCTCAGGGCTGCAGGTCTTCTCACTGCCCCTTGGCTCAGAACTGCATTAGTGACCTGAGCTGACCATAAATACAAGCTGCTGAGTGTAAGATAGGCGCAAAGGGAACTTCAAGGCATTTTAATCCTGTTTCCTTCGCCCTCATCCCCTAGGTTTTGGATGACGCCTACCTGGATTTATATACCTTCACACCCATCTCTCTTCATCAGACCTTTCTTTGGTCCATTTGCAATCTGCTTACAAGGCTTTTGGAAAGAGATTTTAATGACTGTGTTTCATCGCAGCGCCCAGGCTTATTTGGGTTTGTGTCTTTGGACAGCCTCCAAAGGACTTTATTCAAGGGACTTAATTAGTCACCATTAATAAAGTGTATAAACAGCTGCTTAGGAGAAAAGCAGATCATAAACCCAAGGATCTTAACAAGACCAATAGCATGTTAAAATGTATGCGAGACAGAAAAACATTAGCAGACCATCCTGCACCAGCCTCAGGAGATGTTTGAAAAAATGCCAAAGCAATGTCTGTGCTGGCATCCTCTTGTCCTGTCGCTTGCTGCTTGGGAAAAGAAACCCACCTCGCTACAACCTTCCAGAGATTTGGTACAAAAATTCCCTTCCCTTTCCATAAGATCCCATGCAGAGTTTTGTTATATTTCTTCCCTACATTCTTATTATCTTTTGAATTTGTTACCAAGCCCCTAAAACACACAGGTTCATCAATATTTGCTCGTTTGCTACCGGTGAAATCCTACGGATCAGAAATACACTGTTTAAACTAAATAAACATCTACATGCATAGAGAAGTTTCTACTGAAAGATAGAAGTAAAAGGGTATTTTTGTCATTTCTGTTCCCTAGTAGTCTGTGTAGCGCTGATACTGAAATGTTCTTCCTACAAACTGCTCAAACACAGCACCGTGTTGAAGCTTTTAACTGAAAAGAAGATATAAATCCACAAGCCTTAACTAGAAAGAACAACCTGCTAACCCACCTCACCTGGTACTGGTTTTCCAAAAGAGAAGAAAATCATTAAAATGGAGTAGTACCTGCCTGCAATAGATAAGAATAGGTTACTGCCTTCTGTTCTTATATTTGATACCTTTATCAAACACAACTCCTAGGGTTTCTAGAAGTTCATGGTAAAGTCTACAACACAATGTCTCTCCTTTCTTGTCATTACGAATCCACGTCAGGAAATGACTTGGAACCATCCTTCAGTCCTACGCACTGAAGCATGTATTTCCTTAATTGCAAACGTCCTTACTGTTGCAGGTCCTAGAAATACTTTAACTTTCTCTCTGCTTTCAGAATCCAGAGGGAAGCATACAGCCAGCAAGAACTTTTATGGAAATATTTAGTACCCCAAGGAAGGTTGAGGCAAGGAATTAATTACCCAAATATTGTACTAGGGTTGGCCAGCACCGGTGAGCACTGAACCATTAAGGCAACAGCAGCTGGACAGCAAGGTGAGTAACAGCAGTTTAGTTCCCTCCAGTCCCTCCCAGAGTGAGGGCAAGTCTTGCACAGTGCTGCAATAACCTCCGGGCACTTAAAAGTTTCATAGCTTTATGTTTTAGTGAAGGAACAGCTCAGGTGCAATTCCCATTCAGGAAGAAGAAACATTCAGCCAATAAGAAATAAAACCCTACCCAAGAAATAAATCTGTGAGGATGCAGCCAGCCTTTTACTTCTGGTTCAGTGTAGGGACCCTTGTTTTAGCTCTGGTGAGACAACCCCTGTCTGGGCTGCTGCACCCCAGGTATCCTGCATTGATAGCACAGACATCTCTAATGAGGGACTGAAAAGATTAATGTTCCGCACTGAAAGAGAAATGGTTAGAAATAACAAGTAGTTCTCTCACTGCGTTTGGTGTCTGGTCTTATTTTTTTGGAGATATTTATAATTAATCAATGCGAAAGCTTATTTCTGCATACTTGAAAGTTTCCTTACTTTGACTAACACTGTCATCCTGTAAATGTGAAGCTCCTCAATGCAAACACACTATAGCTAGTCCACATATTACCTGGGATGGTAATATATGCACTAGGCAAGTGGACAGCCCACAGGGCTGCTCTCATGTCAGCAGCAGGAGGAATTTGTTGAGCTTTGCTGCTGAGTTTGCCTCAGAAACATTAATAGCAGCAACACAGTCATTTTCTGTCTTTAGATACCAGAACTATTACATGCACATGTTAACTCGGAGAAAGAATGGGCTCTCAAACTTTCCTGTAGTTACGGATTGATTGCTATTAAAGTGAAGATTACCTTCCAAAGCAAAACACCCCACTTTTTGCACTGGCAGAGGAAACCTTGAGACAGCTGACTCAGCTGATCAGAGGTAGCCCTGGGGGAAAGAAGAACCACTGGGACCATACCACCTGCAAGGTGACAGCATTATGGGAGCTGGTGACTCAAGGGGAGAGCACACTGTGGCACTGGGGGCTGCCCCAGGCGTGGTCTGGGGCCAGACTGGAGATGCCTGGGCATGAATCTGGATTCAGTGCAGAGACCTCGCTTGCTCTCCTGGGCATCAATGTATAACCAAAAGCTTTCATGGGAGGACCTCCAGGCTAAAATTTCAGTAGTGAACCAGCAACTACGGACTTTGTAACAACCAAAAATGCAATTTATTTCATAGTGTCATTTAATAGCAAAATGTGATTTATTTCATAGAGTCATCATAGAACCATAAAATGGTTTGGGATGGAAGGAACCTTAAAGCTCATCCAGCTTCAACCCTTGCCACGGGCAGGGACACCTTGCACTAGAGCAGGTTGCTCCAAGCCCTGTCCAACCTGGCCTTAAACACTGCCAGGGATGGGGCAGCCACAGCTTCCCTGGGCACCCTGTGCCAGCGCCTCAGCACCCTCATAGCGAAGAATTTCTTCCTAATATCTAAGGTAAATCTCCTCTTTTTAAGTTTGAAGCCATTCTCCCTTGTCCTATCACTACATGCACTTGTAAAAAAGTCCCTTTTGTGGACTTCTTTCTAGACCTAAGAGAGAAGATCAGTAATCCCCCTTGGGTGCTCATGTTTGAATCTTTCTGGTCACAGATGGGAGATGAGCCTCACAACAGCAGGTCTTTGCTTTGGGTAGTACCATCTTATAACCCAGTAACAGCATAATCAGGGCCAAGAACAGAGACAGGTCGGTGATAAAAGTATGACTAGTTTCACTGCTGCGCTCCTATGCTGGTCAGACCTGCTAGAGAACAACTTTTTACTGATCAGTTTAACAAACAGCACTTGACTTAATACAATTTTGTGTTTCTCCTAGGCTGGAGGTGAAAACACAGAGAACCAGCATCTTTAATCCCTTATTTCTGTCTTTTGGAGTGAGACCATCATCACCCTGCTCTGGAGGAGGAATTGAAATTGGACGTGGGACTGTCTCTGGAGCTACTCCAAGAGGGCAGAGCACCTTCCCCCAGCTGTGAGCTCCCTGGAGGCCCCGCAGGGAAGATGCTGGCACAGGGACAGCTCTCCCCTGCTCCCACTGCTCCCTGGCACATGGACCAAAATGTGCCGCAGTGGCTCTGCAGATGGGGTTAGCAACTGCCGCCTTCTCACACAGGACAGAGGGGACAGTGTCCCTCCGATGCAAAGCGCAGGATTGAGGTGAACTGACTAAGCTGAGCTAAGCAAAAAGGTGAAGGGCAATTTGGAGCTTCCCTTCAAAAAGCTCATGATCAGGCAGGGCTGGCTAATCTACAGACGGCTGGGGAAGGTGGGATGATGTGCACATGGGGTGCTCTTCAGGCACCTCACGTTACAGAGTGAGCTGGTTCTGCAGGCACCAAGAAAGCTAAAGTAACCAACAGCAGAGCCTAAGCACAGTGAAAGTTTGTAAGCAGACAAAACAATGCAGGAATATGCATTATGGCAGTAAAGAAAGGCCTCGCATTCTGTAATCCAGTGAGGATCTCTTAAGAGATATGCGTACAGAACCCATTCCCTAGAAAGCCTCTGTTCAAGGATATTAGATGTCATTAATCTTCCCTCATAAGAAGATAGTTGGTGAAATTAAAAGAGAAAACATTTGGTACTGACAAAGACTGTGTTTTAAACACCATCATTATCCGGTGTGACTCACTGCCACACTGTATCACTGTTACCAAGAGGTTAGGTAGAATAAAAAAAACCCAAAACATGGTGTTTACATGAGTCAGGAAACAGTATGCACCTGTGTTAAACAGGGAAACCAGTGCAGGAAACCTCTCTTTCTTTCTTTAGAGCATTGGCCATGTGAGATACTGGAATATGTTGTCCAGAGGAGCTGTGGCTGCCCCATCCCTGGCAGTATTCAAGGCCAGGTTGGACAGGGCTTGGAGCAACCTGGTCCAGTGGAAGGTTTCAGAAGGGATGGAGACAGTGGTATAGGTCAAACACCACAGAGCACCTACTACCTGAAAAGCCACTTGTAAAATACATTTCCAGAGTCATTGTGCATCCATTCTTCAGCCGGGCACCAACACCTTGTCCCCTTGTGTCCCACAAGGCAGGCTGCCAGCACTGATGGCACTGCTCTGCCACTGACGCTCCATGTGCCCTGTAGTAACTGTCTTTGCTCCACACCTCCCTCAAAAGCCCTTCCACTGGTGGGACTCAAGCTTCTGCAGCTCCAGTTACAACTGTTCTGTGCTGTAGGTCTTGCCTGCAGAGAGGGAAACAGCCTCCTCTTACTACAGGTATGCTCAGTGCCCAGCTCAGGAGGGTCTTTATCTCAGCCAGGCCTCCTAGATGCTGTAGTAATAAAAGTAATCAGTCCTACTACTGCACGGGAGCTAAGGAGCCCACATGCCCTCAGAGCAGGTCAAAGCACTCAGCCCCCAAACCTATTCAGATGTTACCTGGATGCGCAACCTCAGCTCTGGGCTGGGGCACATCAGACAGACCGCTTCATGAGCAGGAGATGGCTCCTCTACAGCCCTGCAGCGATTCCATGTCAAATTTCAAGTCTGAGCTCTAAAACACATGGGATTTCCATTTTAAGAGGTAGGGTTTCAACAAAGGCAAAAGAACGTTTTTCTTCCCCTGTGTTCTAGCTCTAGCTTAACATTCTTGAAAGTATTCAGCATGAACCAGGCCACTGGCATGGGAAGGGGCTATGTGCAGCACAGAAGTGAAGAAGAAGGCCATGTAACAGGCAGTGGTGGGCAAGTGATTGGTAAGCACTGCTGCAGGAGTACAGTGAAAGTATTACAGGCTTAAGCAGAATACCTGCTGCTCGTCAGATCTACCAAACTAAATGCTATGGGCTTCTGGCTTCTGATCCCACCACGCTCACAGCTCTGCTCTACAACTGTGTCCTGGGAGAAAACAGCCCCAGACTCAAACACAAGTGCACACCAAAACTCCTGATCTCTGGCTCTCAGAGGCTTCGCCTAATAGAAATAAATAAACCAGCCTGAAGCTCCATGACGCTTGTGAAGCTGCAAGTACCCTGCAGATGACTCTGATGGAACTGCTATTTGCTTCTTTATGAAAAGCACTTAGCGCAGGGTTTTAAAACCCAAGCAGCATGTGAATGGCACTGAGATAGGAAGATGCAGTTCTGAATGACACCTTAAAATGCTCCCTGTCTCCTAGTGCACTTCAGGGATACAGAGTAGAAAACCAGGGAGGCAGCAGCAGGTCTCGCCATTTTCTGGCCCAGAATAGAGGTTTACATTGAAAAACCCACAAGAAACCATAGGTAAAGCAGAGTTCACTGAGGCAGGTAGGTGAGTAAGTCTCAGGGCAGGAATTGGAAGGGATGCAGGAGAGAAAGGAATGGGGGGTCTGTGAGGAGGTTTGACTTCAAGGCAGATGGAAAGCAGGGAGAGACTTCAGTTTGCAGCCAGGGAAATGCGTAAATGCTACATTCACCCAAGCAATTTTCACTTCAGATCATTTCATGGTGTGTCTGTATATAGCAGCTGAAGTACCTCTGAAAGCTATAATGAAGAGAACCAGAACGCAGTCTAATTTCTTGGCTCGCTGTTTGGGCTATAATTTCGTCGGTCTTGCCTCAGCTCAATTTTCTCAGTTCTTTAAAGTAAAAACAGTTCAGATGCTTTTAGCTTCATCGCTCTTCTAAGGACACATGGCTCACGCAGTCCTACCACCTCTCTGGTCCTTAGCAAAGCTTTTGAGCCCAGTGACACAAGCCTGACAGACGGAGTAGCAGCAAACCTAAAGAGGATGACACTATTCCAAACCCTGTGCAAACTAGGAGCAGAGGGAGGAGAAAGGCAGCAGGCCAGGCTCTGCTGCTGCCTGCTGTCTCCGGTGTGCTACTGTGCTTGCTTGAGACAAGCCTCCTGCTCAAGGAGGAGGAGAAGCAGCCATGGTTACGGTGTTATAAGGAAGACAGAGGTCTCAAGCCTATGGGAGGGCAGACCCTGCTCCTCCCACTGCTCCTGGAACGACTCACTTCTGAGGAAAGTGGAAATGGGATCTTCTCTTTTTAAACTGGAAGCTAAATCTCCTGGGGCATTCTTGGGTCATATCTCAGGGCTAGAAAGTCAAAATTTGGCAGATGCAACAAGCCTCACACAGGAGTAAGTGACTGGTGTGTGTTGTGGGCTATATGGGCATCTCAGCCAGCAGCGATTTAGGACGCTCCAGGTCCATGCAGGAGGCATGGTATCTCCCCACATCCTCTCCAGTGACACGGATGATGTCCACCAGTCAGTCACACCACAGTCTGGAGAGGAGAGGTCAGAGCCACTGCCCAGTGAAAAAACCCTGTGGGGTGGTAGCGCTGTGCCACCCAAAGACAGAGGTAACCCTGGGTAGACACTGGGGCCGTTGGTTGATTAGTGACAGGAGAGAGCCATAAACACCCCTTTCATCTCGCCTGCATGTAAGCCTGCGTGCACACAGCCTCTTACCTAGAACAGATAAGAGGATTAAAGATTCCTGCTAGCTGTGAGCAGCGGTGGGAGAAACCGAGAGGTCAGAGAACCAGCACAAACACCCCAGGGCCATGGGCGCCAGACAGACGGGTTTGAGCAAGGATCCCAGGTGTAGGACAAAAAGCATCAGTACTGTTACTGATAATGCCAAGACCCCAAAAGCCCTTTAGGGCAGAGGAGGTGTGAGGGAAGGAGAGACACCACGGAAAGAGCTGCTGTTGCAGCAAACCTTTGCTAAGGGACCTGTTTGCTGAGGATCCTCAGGCTGAGGTGGAGGAGAGGCATGAGAGAAGGAAGGAACATGGACTTGAGAAGCAAGTATAGCTTTAGCATTTTGTTTGGCTCTTAGAACCCCTGTCCAGTTCAGACTGAGATGCTGCTCTCGGCAGGGTTTTGCTCCCTTCCAGCATTCAGGGGGATTGGAACTAGATGATCTTAAGGTCCTTTCCAACCCTAACTATTCTATGATTCTATGATCAGAGAGCTGTCCTGTGCAGGAGCGACAGTCACGCTACCCAAGGAAGACCCACACACCCCTCCCTGTCTCCAGACATGGCTGTGGCAGATGCTCAGCAATAACCAGCCTGCCTGAGATTATGGGCTGCTTCAATAAATGACTTGACCCCAGCTACTACAAGTCTGTGCCTCATAAGAAAGAGAGAGGTGAGACCCTCAGCAACATAGGCCATCACAGACCAGACAGGTTCATTTTCCAAGGCAGGAAGGAGGGACAGAGGTAATGGCAGCCCTGCAACAGCCTTTCCTCTGTCAGGGGTCCCTGCAGAAGTCACCCTCCTCAGTTTTAAAAGCCCCATCTCCTCTCTGAGTGTCTGTGGCTGGATGCAGAAGAACATTAACTGCATCAGGATCCATCCTGTCACACGCTGCAACACACATGTTCTAACACTACCAGCATTTCATGAAAGGAAAATAGGATCAACACAGTAATTTTAGAGAGGGGTTTGGTTGGGATGCTGGCTTTATCAGCCTGCTTTATAGGATGCAGAGCCTGAAGTCCCAGTTCTGCCTGACAGAGAGACATCTCTGTCTCTACCCCAGATTATGCCCTTGATGAAGCAGAAGGACTTGGACCTGAAAGTCCCAGCCTAATACCTAACCACCAAGTAAGAGTTGCTATGCTACCACCTACCCTTGTAGTAATATTATTTTCTGCATAAAACCCATTGCGGATGCGATTTACATGACAAACATTCCCTGCGTGCTAAGCTCAGACTGCTGTGTGCTGTGCAGGTTTGGGATGCACCACCTATCTCCAGATTGCTGGAAGAGGGAACAGGGAAGTTAAAGACTGAGCAGAAGGGATTCAATAGCAGCAGGATCTGAACATCCTGTGAATCTTATTTTACACGAGCTGTGGTAGCTTCCTCCCATTTCTCAAAGGAGCCTGTACTGGTTCTGCAAGCTGCTGTGCATACATTATCCCAAAGCTGCTTGACTTCCTTTTTGGTCGCCACTGGGGAAACATGTGAGTTTTGTTAAAAATTTAAAGTGACCAAGGCTGAACAGGCAATTCCTGCTGGATGGTGTGGGAATGAACCAAAGTTTCATCAGAAGCCTGCAGGTTGTGCCAGCAGGAAAGCTCTGTTTACATCCAGTGCGCAAGGTGATTTTCGTAGCAGCATAGGCAAATTCAGGTTGGGAAGGGTCTCCCAGATGTGTCTAGTCCAGCATCCCACAGGGTCAACCATGAGGTCAGATTCGGGCTTTATCCAGTCTTAAAAACCTCTGTGGATGCAGAGTATTTTGACAATACTCATCGTGAGGGGAGCATCCTAGCTTGCAGGATGAACGATGGAAGGTTTATTCCAGGTGAGTGACACAAATTAGACATTGCACTTTAAACACTGGCTGTAGTGACAGCAACCATTGTGTGAAAGCACATATATCATTTGCTAACAATCCTTTAAGCCGCAGCAGTGCAGGGCACTAGCAACCCAGCTAGAGATGGCAAGGTTCAGAGTTAGGAACTTGGGAAGGAGCAATACACGGGAAAGACAAATAGGCTGAATGAAGCTGCCAGAGGTTTGGGAACTGAACACAATACCAAGACTGTGACTAGAAATCAAAGGAAGAAATGTGAGCACAGGCCAGAGAGACATGAGGGATCAGGAATGCACAAACACTCACTGAACATACTTAGTACAAGAGGAACATTAGGACTGATGGGCAAGGAGATGCAGAAAAATTAAGCAGGAACACTGAGATTTATTCAAGTTACTTGAAAGAGCTTGGGAACACATAGGACTGAAAAGAAGAATTGGGAGAGCTGGTGTTGGAGGTGAAGGCAGAGAAACAGGCCGAAGAGGACCCAGAGGGCATGGACCAGGTGTGGGAACCATGGCTTCTCCCAGCTTTCTGCACATGGGGGCATAAAGCTTGTGATGGAGCTGGAGATCCGGGAGCTCGAGGAGGCTTTGCTGTTAGGATACACCTGTGAAACCTGCTCACACATCCTCTCATCCTGAGTTTCCCACAACTCACTACTGACCTGTTTCTCTGCCGTGCTCCAGTGACGCTGTTGTCACAGCCAAAGGCTTGTCCAGTGTTTAACTGAGGCAAATATGAGCCACCTACTTGGTTTTAGAGCAGGAAAGGAAGAATTTATGAGAGAGGCATTACACTGAGCACTGTGTTAAAGAAGATGTAATGTTAAAAAAAAAACCCAAATTCCTGCAAATATCACAGCTGAGATTGCCTATGCAATTTTAGTTCAGCCTGTCTCTGTGTGTGGTACAATCTAATCTAAATTAAACGATCACATGGATTATTATCTTGCTCCACAAGACCTCTGCTGCAGGGCAAACACAAGAAAGTCATTAAGTCCCTACCCCAAAGGTAGGACTTTTCCAGTCCCAGGAAAACCAAACAAGGGGGCATGAAAAGAGCCACCCGGGAAGGAGGTGGGGAGGGAGCAGTGCTGAGAAGGATCTTAAATAGAGCAGCAACATTTACAACTCGGTGATTTTTTTTTTCTCAAGTCAGAGTAATATTAAGGAAAGACACAAAAATTATTAAAGCAAGAAACAAGTTTCACAGGCTCCTACTGCCCATCTGTCTCATTAATCTGAGTGGGCTGATGAGGACAGGTTGCCACAGACCTTCCAGGACCAGATAAGGATAAAAGGCTGGGGCATCTGCAGTGGGGGTCTCTGGGGCAGGAGGTAACATGGATTACGGAGTGAGGAGGCTCCTGGAAGAGGCAGCATTGGGGGCTCCACTGAACACAAGAAAAGGCAACAGAGGGATTTTCAATGCTGGAAAATAAAAGACGTGAATCAGAACAACAGTGCTTTTGTGGGTTCCCCCTGCTGAATCTCCCTATCTTAAAGGCGGGGGGCAGCTGCAAGGTAATGCCTCTTGATCGATCCGTGGTTAGCTGTTCCATCAAACAGATAACATCAGTACAGCATATTGCAGTAGTGCCTTGTGGTCCCAGTGTCCTAGAGACCATGTAAGCACCTTGCTGGCCTCAACCCTTTGGGGATCGCCTACAAACAAACTGCATTTAAAAGCTGAAGCTAAAATGCCTCCAATCCCACAGCAAGGGGCCATGCTCACCAGCCATTCGCACCCAGCCCTGGGCTCCCACAGCATCCCCACGTGTGCTTTCCCCTCCGGTTTTAAGCACATGAGTGTGGGTGTGCTGGAGTCTTTCCAAGCTCACAGTAGAAAGCCTCGGCTGGGGATGGATGGGAGGGCTTCCCCTCTTCCTGAACTGCTCCAAGTGCAGCTAGAAAATGTATTTTGCTGAAGATGAGCAGTATGGAATAGGTGACAGCAGTTCAGCTGCATGCACATAAGCACAGTAGGTACAGCCTATGTTACACCACTTTGGAGCTCCCAAGGGGACAAGGGGGCTGTAAAACCCTTCATAGGTCATTCGTTCTATAGCCTAGCAGCTATATTCTCCATCAAGGACACCTGACCTGCAAATGCGATACCTGTAGGGAGGAGGCAGTGAATCATGACACCCATTCAGTGCCATCCACCTCGGAGTACTCACTGCCTTGGTGCTAATTAGCTCACATCAAGCCCTGCATGGGCATTTCCACCACCCACAGCCAGGCTGAAGCTGGTACTGTCACATCCCTCACACCTCATGGGTATGAGTACTCTCTACAGCACTTCTCCCACCTACCACCCTTACCCACAAAGAGGTCGACCTGGCTGTCTGCAGTCAGGAGGAATGATTCAGGCAGCCAGAGTCCCCAAGCACGCTTGTTAAGGTAACTTATTTCTTAAACAAATAAACTCTGTTGTCTGAGTTGTCTCCTCACCCACCTACAAGTTAGTCCATGGCCACCCTGAGCAGTGGGTGCATAAAGGGGAAAAGAACTTCCCCTCCTCCCTGCTGGGGCTGCAGAGCAGCTCCTGCAACTCTTGCATGCACGGGAAGGGAAACCTCAGCCCTGCAGCTGAGCTTCCTACACCCTCATGACAACCCTCAGAGAGCCCCACTTGCTGTGCCAGAGTGGGTGATGGGCACAGCTGAACCCCAGGAGACAGGAGGCCCACTGGGATTGTTCATACCCCGCATAGCCCACATGGTGACCACACTCCGAGGAGAACTGGGCCTTCAAGACCTGATCTCAGACCTCAAGGGAAGCCACATAACAGAGGCAAGGGCTGCAGTCATACTGTGACCGTGGTAGATGCAGCATACAGTGCCCACAGGCAAAGATCCCAGAAGGATGCTTCCCCCACATCACTGTCCTTCCTGGCCTCCTCCCTGCTTGCCCAGCACTCTTTCATCACAGTTTTAAGGTAGTTTATGAAAGATTTATTTTTTCCCCATTCTCTCCTATTTTACAGCCATCCTTATTCTCATCTTTTTTTAAACTAACCATTTTTAAGTGCTAGCTTCCTATCACAAGCAGCACACTTGCAGCATCCCCCGAAGGGCTTTTGCCTGTTTGCCTTCCACCGCAGCGCGGACAGCTCGGCCAGGGCATCTCCTCCCGCTCCGCCACAACAGAGGCGCTTCATGGTCAAGGGCAAGGTCCGGATCTGGGGTTCCCCCTCTCTACTTCGCCCCCCAGGCAGACGCAGGTCTGTCCCTCAGCAAAGCACACCCCTGGCTCCGGTATTAGCTGAGACCCCTCCTCCAGGTCCCTTTGGTAGAAGAGCAACCCCTCGGGCGCTTGAGGACGGGATGGGGAGCGCAGACTCCGGCCCGGCTGACTTCCCCCTCCCCGCCCGGGCACCGCGGGGTCCCGGCCCGCTGCTGCCGGCGGGTGGCGGTGGGGAGGCGGGGGACAGCCCGGCTCCGCCCCGCGGCTCCGCGCCGGGAGGGCGGCCAGGAAGGAGCGGATCGGGCCGGGAAGCTGCGGGACCGGCACCGAGACCGTCTGGGCGGCAGCGGCGGTGGCACGGCCCGGCGGGCCGGGGGGTAAGTCCTCATTGCTGACCCCCCGCCCACTCCTCTCCCGCCCGGCACCGGAGGTCCCCCCATCTCCGCAGTGTCCCCGCTCCGGGTTTCTCCAGCTTCCCTCGCCCCCCGGGCGCGCGGCTGCCCCTCGGGTGCGGGAGCGGCGGGCGCGGAGTAGCAGCCGGAGCGGGACCCAAAGCCGCGGGCACGCTTGGACCCGGACCCCTCCTCTGCGCCCCACGCCTGCACCATGGCATCCGGACCGGGACCTGCACCCGGACTCCCCCCTACGAGGTGGGGACCTACGGGAGGAGCATCCCTCCCTCTCCCCGCCGTCTGCCCTTCCCCGCGACAGCGACCTTTGTTCCTACGGGTAGGGGGTACCCCGGCACTCCGGTGTCCCTGTACCCCTGTATCCCGGTACCGTGGTTTGGCAGCATCCTGGCTGCGGGCAGAGCTAGCAGAGCCACGGGGGTGTAAGACAGACCAGGGCTGGGGCTCCTGGCAGTGAGGAACTTGGAGGGGAACCTGGTAGAGAACATTGGCCTCTGGGTGATAGCTGAAAATAGTGCTTGAGGAACAAAATGATGGGGCAGTAAACCCACTGGCAAACTGTGTAGTACAGTGCCTTAAACCTCTTGGTTCTATTCTGTGTGCTGTTTTGTTCATTCCCTGTCGTGGCTTTGCTTATCAGCTAGGCAGCTGCCTAATGTAGGGTTTTTTCCAACGCTACAGAACTGGCCTTTCATGGCACCAGACAATACAGATTTCCCAGGGCAGGAGCTGTGTCACTGCAAGGGACACTCACTGCAAAACAAGCCCTGTCTTTGGGTGGTTGCAGCAGAACTGTTTTATGAACAAACAGTCCTGGGAGTCATGCTATGGAAGTCCTTCAGGTCCAGTGGAAGGCTCAACTTTGTCAGGGGCTGGCAGAAGAAGGAGAAGGAGAGGCAAGCATGGGCACTTGCAAACAAAACACGTGCCATAAGAGATTGTTTCACCCCAGTCCTGAGGGATCTGTGTTCATGGGACAGAGGAAAGTTCAGTTTCCACCTCATTCTGCCCTTGTCCTCTCCCAGCTACAAGCAGCAGGGGCAAGTGACACCCATTTTCAGGGTGCTGGAGCAATTTATACCCGTGTATACCTATCATAAAGCTACTCCTCCAGGAGTGCATGCATCACTGATGCTACTGTTCAAGAGGCGAGGTGGAACAAGGAGTAATATTTATACCATTGGCATTGCAACGTTTTGTCCTTACATTTCATACCTGTCACGCTGATGAGGAGTTCAGCAATGGGAGCACTAGCAAAGGAAAAAACCCCTATCATATACAAGCTATTAAAATGTCACAGAACAACCCTGGGACAGCAGCCTTCATAGCCCTGGAAAAAAATTGTCTTCCCCTAAATCAACAAAGGATAGGTTCCTGAGCACAACCACGAATCCATTGTAAGGAAAATAAATGCCAAGTATCCTCTAAGCATCCGTCCATTATTTCATCCCAAATGACAAGTTGGTTTGCTCTTCAGAGCAGGAAGCGCATTTTCTGGCCAGGCATGGAAAAGACAGAGCACACTATGGATGAAATGAGGGCAGCACTGGTAGCTGAGCTTTGGGCAAGGTAGGCAGGGTACAAGCACAGAATTATTTGAACGGAAGGCCTGGGAACAGAAACGTGTTGCAGGAAAAGTGTACTTTCCACTTCCCCCATCGAAGAAAAGATGGTAGGTCCAAGCTACCTGGTTTGGGTAACTCTGTTCTGTTATCCTCAGTACTACAAATTGTCTTTAAGACTGAGCTCTTGCCCAGCTGGCTTGTACTGTGCTGTGACTTTGATGCATCTTAAAACTACTGACACTTTCTGTATATCTGTGTTGGTTGGTAAGATGCATCTCTCTCACACACACAGGAGGTGAAATATTGCATTTTTCTCTTGGCTTAAATTCAATGAAAAAGGCCAAGCAAGACCATGAACAAAGCTCTGCCTATATATGAGCAGAAAAAACACCCGACCTCCAGAATTGGCTTGAAGTAGCATTCATGAGGAAAGTATAAAAATCATACACCATCCACAAAAGGTACTGTTCTCCACTGCTTAGATGTTAGGAAAACAAATCTTCACTATGAGGGTGCTGAGGCGCTGGCACAGGGTGCCCAGAGGAGCTGTGGCTGCCCCATCCCTGGCAGTGTTAAAGGCCAGGTTGGATGGGGCTTGGAGCAACCTGCTCTCGTGGAAGGTGTCCCTGCCTGTGGCAGGGGGTTGGAACTGGATGAGCTTTTTAGGGTCCCTTCCAACACAAACCATTTTGTGATTCTATTTTAGAGCTCTGATTTTCAGTTACCTCTATCTTCATCTTCACAGTGGCATCCCCATGGCCCTCTTCACAAGAGCCAGCAGTCATCCAAACACCACCAACCCCATTCCCTGTGGAGCAGACAACACTACGGAGCCTTACCTGCCACACTCACATGCCTACTACGCCCTCTGCTACTGCATCTTGATTTTGGCCATCATCTTTGGGAACGTCCTGGTCTGCTTAGCTGTGCTCAGGGAACGTGCCTTGCAAACCACAACAAACTACCTGGTGGTGAGCCTGGCAGTGGCGGACTTGCTGGTGGCTATTTTGGTGATGCCATGGGTGGTGTACCTGGAGGTGAGTTGGACAGAGCCCTGGGTGACATCGTCTAGGTTGAGGCGTCCCTGCTCATGGCACGGGGGTTGGAAGTAGGTGACCATAAGGTCCTTTCCAGCCCAAACCATTCTATGATTAGCAGAACTTCACCACACTATGAGTTTACCATGATGCTGCATGTGTGATCATGTTCCTAATGAAGTCAGTAGTAATGTTTAGGCTGATCTGTGTGGAGCAGTCCTGGAGCTGGCTTGCAGGATCTGTACAGATTAAAAAGGGGATAAGGGAGGAGCACAGGGGGGAAGCCATTCCAACTAGACAGATTACCCTCTGCAATCAGATGGGAATTAAAAATATATTATTAAAAATCAAGTTTTGTTAGACTGGAGTAGTCCATCACCTCAAGCATATTCCAATCTTTAATGAAATCACAATATGCTTTTGCATCAAACCTAGCACTCGCTGTGGATAGGGTGAGACTGAGGCACAACTGTGGAGCAGCCTCTGCCCCCATGCAGTACTGCGGTCACAATTTGTGAGCACAATAGTAGCCCATTCTCTAGCTGTGTTTGAGACCCATTCAAGATTCATTTCTATCTGTGAAGCTTGGGTAATCAAAGTACCTGATCCAAGAGTCACCCAAACAACAGGCAGAAGACTCCACACACATCCCAAGCTACCACTCCCAGCATTGCACAGTATCTCCTAGAGAGCCAGACTGCAGGACTCCAGCAAGACTAAGATTTAAAAAGCAGTCCAAAGTCATTTAGATACTTGCTGCTGTTTATGGATGAGCGATGTCACCAGTGAAGCAGAAATGGCATCATGCTTCAGTACACAATGGGCCTAGAAATTGCCAAGAAATAATTGTCTTCAAAACCATGTACAATACCTATTCATCTACTGAATGTTTGCCAAACCAGATGTCTGAGACCCGGCCATTATTTATGGAGAAGCTAAAGGTGGATGAATACCTCATATTTAAATGTTGCTTGTGAACTTTGTGCTTTACACTCAATTTTTAGAGCTATCTGTGGCCTGGACCTTCTCCATAAAATTTGTCATTTTATCAATCATGCAAAGAACTGTGTCTTTGCGAAAGGCCTCTTGGGAAGGCTGTGATAGATCAACCAGAGGAACATTTTATAGTCTCAAAATCCTCATCTCCACCTAGTGAAGTTTCTGGCACAAAAAGGCATTCAACACTGTGTCTAGCAATCTCCTGGGGTCAACAGATAGGTCTAATTTACCAGTTCTGTTACCCCATTTCTTTACTGACCTCTTGATGCTGTGGCTGGTGCATCTACTGGCTCACCAAGATGTCTAAGACAGTGGCTTTAGGGTATCCTGCCCACTGGAGTTTGATGGCATTAAACACCATCATACCTTATAATCATTGTATGAATGGAGGAGGACATGTAGCAGCATGGCCTGGAGCATCCTTCTGCATCTTTTCACAACATCCAGTCCTACCTTCAAAGGAAAAAAGCTTCTGAAGATGGTTGTCAAAGGGAGGACAGACAACCGAGTTACTGCAGCTCAGCAGTTTACCACTCCTCAGCAGGCCTGACCATGTGTGTGCTCTTAGTTACTCCCACCATGCAAAACCATAAGCAGCCATTTCACAGCTTCAGGGAGTTAACAGCACCCCCAAGAAGAACACTCTCAAACACGAAACACTTAAGTGAGCATGCTTAGATACACCACTACTCAGATGCCTGTCATCACCTGATGCAACTTCAGGTTCCTACTTTCCCCCTATGTGCTCCTCAATACGGCGTCATCATATGTATCTGATTTACAGACATTCTTTTGTTTATTTGTAAGGATTCAGGAGAGTGATGGATTTGCATAAGCTTATGAATGCACATAAACTGGAAGACCTCCTTTACGGTTGGAAAGTTTAAAATAATAATACTGCACTTTTGTGGATAAAGCAGAGGAGGTGAGAGCCTGACCTGAATAGTCTTTAGGGAGCTTTAGCATTGTCTTTAACAGAGCCAGGGTTTCAACCTGCACTCTATTGCTGCTTCTGTTGCATATGCACAGAGGGGTAATGAGAGACTGCATCAGCTCATTTCTCTGTGGTTTGCTCTTATCAGCTGTCAAAGAAAAGCATCTGACCATCCACCTCACCCAGGCAGTTGTGAGGATTCATTCAATTAATACCTGTGATGTGCTTTGAGATTCCTGGACAAAAGGCATCAGAGGGGTAAAGAACAGGTACCCTGCCAGCACACGAAACCCAGAAATGCACACTAGCAAGTTCTAGGTGCTGTAGCAAAGATGAGCAGAGCAATAAAATGAATAGCAGAAACAGAATTTTAAAGATTATTAACAAAGCCTGTAATAAAAAGGCTCTTCTTCATTATTAAATTCCAGAATAAATTCTGGGTTTGCATACCCTGCAGGTAAATATTAACTACTTCACTGACTTCAGCAGAGCTAATGCCCATTTTAGAGGTTGAGGCTGGTGGAAGTGAGGATGGGTTTTAAGCCCAAACCTTTTGATCTGTCAAGCATCCTCTTAATACAATCCACAGCTTAGTATGCAGGTGGCATGGTCTGAATGCATCATCCCTGGAGGGTTCACTTCAAAGCCATTCCCACCACCACCTTCTTGAGTTTTAATGGTTCACATTCTTGGGCATAAAACCTGAATATGTGCTCAGGATCTTGGAAGCTCCCTCAGTTAAGTGCTTGCACATCTGCTAGGCTAGCAACAGATGGTTTTCATGCAAACAGCTGGCACCAGCTCCTGATGAAATACTCTTCAAACTCCACAAATCACACAAACACTGCATTGCATTTTGCCTCACACTACCAGAAGCACCTCTCACTGCAAATGTTTCCAGCAGCTACAGTTTTATATATATATATTGAGGTGGTCAAGCAGATCTCAAAAATTTGCAGCTAAAGCAAAAATGGTGGGGGGGTTTCTTTGAAAACTAAAAAGAAAAGCTTTAAGAGTTTGGGGCTTTTTTTCTTTCCCATCTTTTTTAAAGAGAAAACAAAGGAGCTCCATAAATATCAGAGGACCAAAGATGGAAGCATAGTTCTCTATTGCCTTTTGCAAGCCAATTCCTATTTCTCTCCCCTTCAAGTCAGGGGTCCTAATGGAAGACTGTCTTCTTCAGTACCCGACTTGTAACACATAGCAGCCGGGTGCAGCAGGCAACAGCCTAAAGACACAGCACACCTCAGCAAGTTTCTGTGCCCAAGTGCTGGCACACTTAAAACCATTTATATTTTCCATGATTATTTCTTGAACAGCTCTGAAAACAACTTGCACAGAGTGAATTCTGTATTTATACAAGTGCATCTCTCTGCAGAGAACCACATTCTTCCTAGGCATCAACACTTGTTGCGGGGTTGACCCACTACCTTAGAAGCCAAGCTTACTTGTGGCACCCTCTCCCGCCTGAGCTGGGATGGGTGTTTTTGAGTGGGTCTTGAAAACCTCCAAGGATGGAGCCTGCACAGTCTCACCAAGCAACTGGCTTCACTACCTCAGTGTCCTTGTGGTCAGAAAGTTCACCTTCATCACCAGCTTGCACCTTTCTTTCAACTTATGCCTGTGGCTTCTTGCTGTGGAAAACCTGTTCTCAGCATCGTAGTTACCCATCTCTAACTTTCTTAATAACCTCTCACTAGGGGACTGCTGTTAGTCCTCTACAAAGCCACCTTTTCTCCAAGCTGAACAAGCCCTGTTCCCTTACCAGCTCCTCCCAGAACAAGTGCTTCAGCCCCAGGGACTGTCTTGGTGGCCCTCCACTGGGCTCACTCCTGTTTATCAGTGTTTCTGCTGTACTTGGGCCACAAAACAAGTGGTTTTGACTTGTTTAGACCACAAGACTACAGTGGCCTAAATGCAAGCAGAGAGACTAGGAACCAGTGCCAGTTCCTGGTAGCTTCCCAGGATCCAGCTGAACCAGCAGGACCTATGGGGTTGAACATTGAAGGCTCTCTCCAAGCAAGGACTTCCCTCCCTCTTTCTCTCCTACCACCACAGCATTAGATTTGTTTGCTGTACTCATCTAACAAGCTTATCTGCGGAAAGCAGGCTGCGTCCTCATTCATCTCCTACAAGGAGGGAGTACTGAGGCAGACCACCTCACTTCAAGCTATCATCCCCCAAGGAGAGCAGTACCACACCATGCTTGCAACATATTGTTGTCAACTGAAAATGTTATTATCAAGAACTTGGTGGCTAGGCAAAAAAAAGAGCACTTCTCCATCACAAAGATTGGTCACAGCTAAGCTTTCATGATTGCACACTTCAGATTAAACATTCGAAACCACCAGAACAAAAGCTCAGTGTGGTGGCAAACCAAAACCCTTTATCTGAATAGCTTGCAAGTTCTCACTCAGATCTAATAATCAAAATCTGTAACTGAGATAAGAATCCAAATAAGGCTTTAGAGAAACCTTGGGTCTCAGGTCTCTCTTTCATACATAAATGCATAAAATTTGCAGCACTTTTCCATCTCACCGCCTGCAAGAGAACTCCAGCAGCTAAGCTGAGAAAGGCTTTCAGCCCTTATTTTTTCTCAGGTAATCCTTAATCAAAGGATATATACAGTGATACCAAATTTAAATCCATTTGTCATGCTGGGCCTTAAGGGAAGGGATAGCTGCTATCTATTTCTTCTCCCTCTATAAGCGTAACTAAAGGGTTGAAACTGAGGTGCGGCTCCTTCTTTGCAACCTACCGCTGTGTTATCTTTCAAACAACACAGGTACCTCAGTTTCTCTCTGTACATCACAGTGGACATGAACTCATGTAGCTGTTGGGATACTTGGAGGAGACGACCTCCTTACACATAACTTATCAGGACTTGGTGCAGAACAAGGCTAATACTTTTGTGGTTGCTGGTGCAGGTGACTGGAGGAGTCTGGACCTTCAGCCGCATCTGCTGCGATATCTTTGTCACCATGGATGTAATGATGTGCACAGCCAGCATTTTAAATCTCTGTGCTATCAGCATTGACAGGTGAGAGCCAGCAGCACCCAGGAGGATAGTCTGGAGGTGTGGGACAACCCTGTACCACAGCATGGCAGGGACAAGGAAGTGGGATTTGCACAGGCAGCCTTGAGGTGCTCAGGAGCACAAACCTCCCTGCAAGTCTATTACTGCTGCTACTGCTATTAATATGGCTTGGCCCACCATGTGCTTGAAGATGTCTGCAATTAAGGGCAAACAGGCACAAGCAATAAAACATCACCAGTAGGCAATCAGCCACATCCTCATGCTTCTTGAAAGCAGGAAGCAGAATTGGTTCTCTAATTCCTACTGAGTCTTAAAGAGGGTTTGTCCTCCTGAAGACCTCACTCATGAAGTTTTAATGAACAAAATCCTGCCATACACATAGGGAGGGGGTGATGATTATTGCTGTATAACCTTCAGCCTTGCCCTGTTTCTCTGCAACTTAAAACTTAGCCTATTTAAAGCCATGCTGAGGGCGGGGAGCCAAGACCTTGCTGCACATGGTACTGTTAGGACCGAGAAGTGGGGGAAGGAAAAAACACTGCATGCTGTACCTTTGTAATATGTGGCTAAAGGGTAATTGTATGAAGCAGCTCTCAACGCTGGGTTGGTCTGGAGTACCAGCCCCTGGGCTATCCTAAAGACAAGACTTCTGTGCCTTCCACATCCCAGCCTCATTGAGCTGCATCCCCTGAGGCACCCTAGCAGCTGAAGGCCCTGGACACCTACCCATGGGCTCTGTCCATAATGCCAACACCAGAGCGGGCAGCTGATGCACAGAGTGCAGCAAGCTGTGGTTGCTCCAAGACTGCTCTTTCCCCAGCAGCGAGCACATATAACCTTAGGGGTTTCCTGGGGTTTCTAGATCCATCTGGTATCCCAAACCTTGTAGCTTCACAATGCCAGCAGATCTGCAGAGTGTTTCTCTGCATTGCTGCCAACTAACTCTGATTTCCTCTGTTCCTCCTCCCAATGCCCCACTTACCATTTCTACAAATTGCTGATCCCATCATCTGGTCTCCTTTCCTATTCCATTTCTTTACCACGTTCACCATCATGTTCCCTACGTGGCTTTCATTTCTCCTTTTAAAACCTGGTCCTTTTCCTCCCTCCCTCTTTCTGGAGCTGGTTTGGCCCACAGATACACCGCAGTGGTGAAACCAGTTCAGTACCAGAACAGCACTGGGCAGAGCTCCTGCAGGAGGGTGTCTCTCATGATCGTGGTAGTCTGGATGCTGGCATTCGCAGTGTCATGCCCTCTCCTCTTTGGCTTCAATACTACAGGTAGGTGATGTCCTTGAACAGCAGCATACGCTGAGGGGTTGAAAATGGAGCTGTGCTGTGTACAGGCAGGTCATTTAACATGGGTCCTGCACACTTTCCAAGTTACAGGAAATTTTGGGAACCTGGAAAGCACGCTATGGTGAGAAAAATCTCTGGTGCTGAGCACATGTGCTCTTGTCTTATGAGCTTGCCATTTACTCAGGCAGACACTGATTATTGCTCTGCTGACAGACCTGCCTGCTCTACTGCCAAATCAATGTCCGCCAAAGCGTCCAGGTCTACAGATCCCTCTGGTCACTCAGCACATGCAGAGCAAGTCTTCAGATACACAGCACATCCAGTACACATCAGACTTACTGCATCTTGCTGATATCAACAGCTCCAGACACAGTTTTAAATGCAGTACAGGACAGATTCCTACCCAGCAAGGACTGCATACTGGCACTGCTTGTGAGAAAGCTCTTTCCCATCCAGAGGGCTGCTTCCTCCCCTAATCCCTTGAGGAAAGGAGACAATTTAGCCTCCTCCTTGGAATCAGGTTGGTCTCTTTCCCCTCACCTAGGGCAGCCCATTCTCCCTGGAGGCAGAGAGGTAGGAGAGCCTTCCTCTCCTCTGAGCCACAGGCAGAAATCCGCTGCTCCCCATTCATCCTATACACAATGCTTGAGGTGAGAAGGGAGAATGGAGTGGAAAGTACTGCTGTCCCTCTCCTTCCTGGTCCAGACAGATGAGGGTGAAGGCACACCTCTGCAACAGACAGCTCAGAGGAACAGGAGAAAGGATGGGAATAGACATGAGAGAAGAAAAGCAGGCAGATCCATGCTGGGTCATGCTAAATGGCCTTAGGTAGTCCCTTTTAAGCATCTGTTAGGTGAGTGGGTAGGACACAAGTAATTTGCAACAACAGAGATAGGAGGTACTTGCACTCCTTAAACTGCCTTTGTCCACCTTTTGGCTTGCATTGCTAGTACACCGAAGACCCCTTGTACTAAACCAAAGCAGCTCTCTCCTCTCTCTCTCTTTCTCTCTCTTCTCCTCCCCAGGGGATCCCACTGTCTGTTCCATATCCAACCCTAGTTTCATCATCTACTCCTCTTTGGTGTCCTTCTATCTCCCCTTCCTGGTGACCCTGCTGCTCTATGTCCGGATTTACCTCGTGCTAAGACAGAGACAAAAGAAGCGAACCCTCACCCGGCAGGGCAGTCACAGCGCCAGCACCAAACCGTGTTATGCACACAAAGTAAGATTCATATGAATACAGAAGGAGCTGACAAACAGGGCAGGGCATGCATGATCTCTTCTGCTTAAAGGGTCAAAGCACAGAAAAGAAAGCATAAAAAAGGGACATGGCATGTTTTCATTCCATCCCTCACCCATACACCATGATATCTGAGATGCAGAAGCTCCAGTTAAATCCTTTTCAGCCCTCTAGAAAGAGGATACCCCCTGCATATCTCTGCTCTCTAGAAACAGGGCATAGGCTACTTCAGGATTTCTTCAGAGCAGGGCTTTTTCAGCCATGCAGAAGTCTGGCTAATTTCTTCACTTATCGATTTTAATGTCTTCATTTATTGGTTTTTGTTGTGTGAAGCTTTGTTCTCAGGGCTTCACAGGCTTTAACCTAGATTATTAAAAAAGAAAAGCCAAACCAAAACAACTCTTCATCTGGCAGACTTACGAGGTCAAAATGCTTATGGTGCATGGAGCATTTGTTCCACTGACCTTTCTAGATGAAATATCTGCAACCATGGGAACCAGCACGGTGGTTTGAAAGGGATTGCCTGGTCACGCATATCCACTTGTTTTACCCATTTCTCACAGTGAAGCTGCATTAATAAAAGTGGGGGTGTGTGGAGGGGAGCAGGGCCAACACAAAAATACAAGTGTAAGGTTAGCAGAGCAGGTGTTTCAGCTCTACTTGTTCTCATGCTTCTCATCAGTGGGATGGAAAAAGAGAGTTGTTCAGTGCTGGGTCACCCTTCTGATAAGCCAGCTCAGTCTAGAGGATAAGGCGCAAAACCTAAGAAGCAAGTGGGGCTCCTACAACTTTCCTTGTCATCCTTCAACCCAGTGAATGGTTTGGAAGGTTCCCAGCCCCTTTGTGGGAATCCTGTTTTGCAGGAACACTTGGAGAGAAAAGCTTTGCCAAGGAGATGCCCAGGCACCTTTCCCCCCTGTCTCCCACTCAAATGCTCAGGCCAGGAGATGTCTACCAAAAGGAAGTTGCTGACTATCCTCAGCCTGCAGCGGTACCGCAGCTTCTGCCCTGAGGCATCCCTCACCAAGACACCCAGGAGCACCCAACACAGCAGGTTGGAAGAGAGGAGAAGGAGTACCAAGTCAGGACTGGAGGTACGGAGGCTCAGCAATGGCAAGACCATCAGCTCTTTGAAGCTAGCGCACCAGCAGCCTCGGCTGATCCAGCTTCGGGAGAGGAAGGCTACACAGATGCTAGCTATCGTCCTGGGTGAGTGAGAGCCACTCTACCTAAGTAGGGGGCAAGGGGTGATAGTTTGGGTCTTGCAAGAGCAAGGAATCTCCTAATACAGTATTGAGCTTAAAAAAGTGCAAGCCAAGCCCAGACTTCAGCTTTACTGCTCCACAAACTCAGAAGAGGCAGAGATGAGGCATTTAGGGATCTAGGGAAACGCTCTCAGATGTTGAGAGACAAGTATGTTAGTATTTTATTTGCTGCGTTATGTTACCCTTTTGTTTTAAATCAGCGGCCAACGATCCCTGCTACAGGCAGCAACAACCAACATCTTTGCTTTCCCTTTTCCTTTGTTATAAAGCTGAAACAGTCATAAGTTTCTGCACATGCAGCAGCCCTCAGGTCCAATTACAGAAGGGGAAACTGAGACAAGGAGCATCACTGGAACCAGTTCATAGAGCTAGATAGAGAAACCAGGAGAATGGTGCCCCAGTCACCTGCCAGGGTCACCAGACACACCGCTTCCCCTCATTAACTTGGTAGTAGCAGGGAAGTAATGCAGCCTCATTGTAACTGATAAAAGCAGCTAAGGCAGCAGTCCTTCCCTCTGAGGTGTGGCCACCATCTTTTTGTCAATTGAGGCCACTTCTGAAGCAGCATCCATCCATCCACATACCTGGTCCCAAGGAGCCAAAGCTCTTGCTAAGTCCCTCTGTCTCAGTAATGCCACCTTCAGCACCTCCCAAATGCAGACACATGCATGGAAATAGTGAGAGGATGGAGGGAGAGCACACAGGTCAGTGCCCTCTACCTTTCTGAGTAGTTGTTTCTCTAAAGTCCTGGATTGTTTTCTCCCTCTCTCTAAACCCAGGAGCATTCATAGTCTGCTGGCTGCCCTTCTTCTTGATTCACATCCTCAACACCCACTGCCCGTCCTGCCACGTGCCCCCAGGGCTCTACAGTGCCAGCACCTGGCTTGGCTACATGAACAGCGCCCTCAACCCCATCATCTACACAACCTTCAACACCGACTTCCGCAAAGCCTTCCTCAAGATCCTCTGCTGCTGACCACGGGGCTGGCACTGGGCTGCACAGGTTGCGGTTTGTGGTACAAGTGCTCCCCACTTCTGGGGAAGGAGGAGAAGACACAGAGGCAAACCAGTGGGTCCTTCAGCACTGGGCACTGAGAGGCAGACCCAGGCGTGCAGTGCAAGATCTGCCACCACAGTGCACATGGGACCAAAGCAGACAGCATCTCATCTCTCTTACTCTGGGCTGGGAATGCATTTGGCTTCCCAGTGCTGGAGCCTCAGCCTGCAGAAGGCACCCAGCTCATGCACAGCAGTCCTAATAGAGGGCAGAACATGACCTGTTCCTTAAGGATCCTATCCCTTTAATAATGAGCCAACTCAGAAAGAGAGCACTGATAGAGAAATGACAACATCCTTCTTGTCTCTGTCAAAAGGCTTACCAATAAAATAGGGTCAGTCTCACTGCTTGAGTAAATTCCCCCAGTTGCAAGTGAAACCTTCCTTTGTGCTGCCAGGTTGTATTTTATTGCTCCTTGCAAGACAGAGAGGTGGCTACCATCCCTCTGGTAGGTCAGGTCTCATGAGAAGCATAGCACTGTCACAAGTGTTCCCTCTCTTCCTAACCTGAAGGCCAGTGATAGATTGGCCACTACTTAATTACCACACACCCAGTCATCTACTGGGGCCACTAACTAATAAACAAGGCCTAGGATAGCTTCAGTCATGCCTGCAATAGATTCAAACCTGTATTTTTTCACCTGGGTTGCATGCACCTTGCCTCGAAATTTGTTCATGGTCCCTTTGAAGCCAATCTCTGTACTCCTGTCCTCATTAGGAGCACTGCTAGGTTATGGGTTTGTCCTATCCTGTTGTGATAACTCCTGTTACAGCCCACGCCTGGGGGAGAGCTGTTTCAGTAACATCCCTCCCTGTAAAAGAAAGGATGTGTGCCCCAGGATCAAACCCAAGACTCCCTCTGGCTCCCCTCACCAATATACCTGTCAGCACACAGAGCACCCATACATCCCAGCTTTCAGGAGCTGGCCAAACACAACCATGCCATGGTCTCCTTTCCCAGCAATATTTTACAAAGCCATCTCCAGTAGTTCCTGGATGAAAACACCAGACAAGCCCTGCTGGACCATTTAAGCTGGTCTCATGTCAGGGTACTCTAATGCTCTTCTTGTATAGACAAACTTGACCTGGGACAGCCTCTACACATTTCTCTCATTTCCCCCCCTCACTGTACTGGATCAGAGGCTCCAGCTCTCACTTCCAAGAGCAGGCTTAGCTGTGCTGTTAGCCACACTTATTTGACAGCTTTGGGTGTACCTGTGTCTGTTGTCTCTGCCTGTGTCCATGCCACAGCTCCTCATCTGGGAAGGGCTTCTTCTCTTTCCTAATATAAAGCCAAACCCATTCTCTGCCTCTGGAGCACATAGCAGAGATCTAGCTTCTTCTCTTGTTTGTCTGGGCTTTGGGAGAAGATGCTCATGGACAGCATGTGTTGTTTGCTGGGGGGGTGTGTGTGTGTGTGTGTGCCCTCCATACTGTATTGTAACTGTTAATCTATTAAAACACAGATGTAACTGGAAGGTTTGGTACCTTTGTGGTGAGCATAACCCTTCCTTAAGCCTTTTCTCAGTGATAGCCCTCTTAACACTTTCCCTGTACAAAATAATCATCTGCCTGGAGACCTGTAAGAGGTCTCCATTATTGCTTGCATTTTACTTGTAGCTGGGAAAGAAATCAATGGCTGTTTAAAGCACTTCCAGCAGATGAATGCTGAAAATACGGTCAATCAGTTTCCCAGCTATGCCAGGCAGGCGTGTGGTACTGTTTACTCCATCTGCTCTTGGGGGCTGGATAACATGGGAGCTACTCAGCACACAGGATATTGGGGGTATCAATTGTGTGAATCAGCCTGTGGACAGATTGCTGCTCAAGTAATTCTCATTAAAATGCTTCATAACACAGATCACCAGAGACCAGTTTCAGTTGCTTTATATACACACTTACTGGAAACGTGGAAATAAGGAAAAAGACCTTTTAAAGCATGGCTAGGTCCGTTTCAAGCCCTGCCCTAGCATCTCTCAGGTGCCACATTCACCCTCTTACTTGAATTTGAACCTGTTCTTCAAGCAGTGAATCCCAAGGTAATTTAGGATAGAGGTGAGGAAAAGGAGATATGGCAGAAGACCAAGCAGCATTTTGGTACCCACACACCTCTGAGGGATGAGGAAGGTTCTGTATCTAAATATACGGTTCTTTGTTTAATAGTTAGGATTTTAACTATAAGTCACAGAACTTACAGCAATCTCTTGATCTATTACTATGGGAAAAAAAAAAGCGCGCCACAAATCCCACCCACAATTACAATAACTTAGCTCCAAAAGAAAACAGTATCTCTCCCCCCCCCCCAAGTACTGCTTGAGCTCCATGCCAAGTTTTACTATGGCGATATGAACACACAGGAAAGGCCAAGGAACAGAAGCAATCAAAGCTGCAACCAGTTGATGCCCCCTATCCCTCCCCAGCAAGCCAGAGGGACAGGTGAGGAGCCCCCCAAGGACCTCTGCTTCACACACACCCCCCCATTACTGGCAATAGAATAATCTGTACTCCCCATGGTTTAACTGAAATGTCTCCTTCGGACCTTCATTTTCAACAACATTTTCATCTTTCCTGTTTGGGTGCCCCCCCCCACCTCGCTCTGTGACTGACTGGAAAAGGATTGGTGAGCCCTGACTCCGTGCTCTGCTGAAGAACCACAGGCTGTTTAGATGCTGGCATTCGCTTTAGAAGAGCCTTTGGAGAATGCAGAGAGAAAGAAGGAGCTCGGAGACTGCCGCAGGCTCTAGACATTTCCCAGTGTCAGGAGACCTGCTCTGACAGCACGGCTGGGCAGACGTGCAGGCACAGCAAAGGGTCCTGAAGCCTGTGCTCACCTTCGCTCTGCTCCAGCAGGCAGCAGGAACAGGCTACCTAAAGTCCCCTATGCTGGATGCCATTTGTAAACGAGCCAGCAGGCAGAAGAGCCAGGAAGCATCTCTGCTGTAGCTGAGGAGAGTTAAGCCCCTTTAGAGATGAAGGAGAGCTGGCAAAACCCACTGGGAACAGCAGCCACCCCTGCAAAGGTACAAGGCAGCCATCCAAGGCTGTCTGTCTAGACACAATTACAGCACGCCTGAGAAATGGGCTGAAAAACGCCATTTATCCCCTGCCTTAACCATTTCTCCAGGCGGATGTGTGCCCCAGCTCACAGAACCACAGGCTCTGACTGAGCTCGTGTGTGCCAGCTCACAGAGCCATAGGCTTTATTTGAGCTGCAGGAGCCCAGGCAAATGAGGCTGCACTGAGTTATGCTTACTCAGGTTAGTGGGCACATACAGTACCACACACCAACACAGACAAAGACACAGGGGTACATCAGTGGTAGGTGTGACATGTATGCACCAAGTTTACCGCTTCCATCTGTGATGCTGCAATCTGGGGGCTCCTGAGCAGCACAACCCACCTGAGCATATGTGTGCACCTTCCAGTGCCCTCCTTAGAGGGACATGGGAGCCTGATAAAGGCTACAGCTTGAGGTGCTTTCATTTTAGTGCATCAAACATGTAAACAAGATGGCTTATGAAGCCATAGTTCAGAATAGGAGTTTTTGATGAGTAAGTGACAGAAGCCTGGCTCTGGGCTGGAATGGACAGCTATCCAGGCAGCCAGCAATCTGCTCTTCAGGGTGTCTCTCAATCTGCAACCTTTCTGTGTGATAGCTATGATGGTAGAGGGTCTTTTAAGATGGGTACCGACTGCCTGAAAACAAGGCAAGGCAAGACAACCCAAGCAACTTTCAGTCACCCACTCCTACAAGCATGGCAGGCTGAAATAAGAACAGAGCACCACTCCTTCACAGACTACCAAAACTTTCTATATAGGTTGCTATATGGTGGCTATCATAACTCTTTCTGCAGCTTGCTTGAATACAGGTGCAACAAGAGATGTCCAAGGCTCAGAGCCCCACATGTGTGCCATGATTCTCAGCGGTGTTCTCAAGGGCCACAATTTACACTTCAGGTCTATCAGCAAAAGCACAGGTTACCCAAGTTACTAAAACCTTCAGTGGTACCAGGCACCCAACTGAAGCCATCCAGAGCTAAAATCAGCAGTTCTTACATCAAGCTTTACATTGTAAAAGGTAAACAGAGGGGAAACCATAAACCACTCACTCCTCTTGGAGACAGCAGCAGGAATCAGGTCACAGACAAAACACTAAACAGGAGAACACAAAGGCACATGGGTCAGAAGATAAAGCTATCTTCTCCGAAGGAAAGCTGCCTGCTGGGAAGGCAAGGCAATGATGGAGGAGACTGATTTCACCTGCTGGCATGGTCCTAACGCTCTGCAGGTGATACTGCTCAGCTAACATGCTCCAGCGCACCTTGCAGCAGCTGTAAGACATGTTGTATTAACAATCCCAGCTGCAGCCACACGTTACAAACCACTTTTGCCAGACTACAACAGGGACAAAGCAAAGTTTTGCAGAAAATCTTATGTCTTCAGCTAATCCTCCATAGACTCCTTAGGGGATGGACGGGCCAGCTACTCAGCTGAGCTCAGCTGGACCCCACTGCAGGGCTCAGCATGAGTAGGATAGCACACATAGAGTCTGCTGTGTTACAGCTTCTCTGAGAGGGATCAGAGTGACGTGGGGACCTGCTTCCCACAGCTGGCATCAGCACAACCTCTTCAGGCTAGCAGCTCTTCTGGAAGGGGCAGCCTAATGCAAGACAGAGCTTGGTTTAAGCTCATTCGCAAAGCAAAGCCCCATCTCAGCCCCTGTTACTGATGTGACCATTTTTGAAGATCAGCTGATCAATGCCAGCATTTTGGGGAAGGATCAACAGGCTGCAGACTGCTGATTCTGATGATGCTCAGAAACATACTAATAGGAATTGTGGACATTTGGAGGACGTGGGTACCGATCTGATTAGTTTTATCCAAGAGTGTGATGATTTGGTCCCAAAATGACAGGCTCTGGCAGCCTTCAGCCTGAAAACACTCCTGGCTGTGAGGAGCCTCATCTCCCAAAGAGAATGGGCACATCAGTGCTTTCTTAGACCAGTGCAAGCATCCTAAATCTGAACTAGCCTTTGAGTGAGCCACTGAAGTGAACTTCTTCTTATCTAATTGTAATAATGAACTCATGTAGTTGTCATCTCTTAATGGTATCTTACCACCTGACCTGCTGCCTTAGGAGCAAAGGAAGGCTCATAAGGCTGCAGGCAATTCAAGGTGTGAGGGATTCAAAATAGTACTTCTTCAAAGTCTGCACTGGCTGCTACATACATCTTGCTGAATGACACTGAACAGGAGGTAGAAGATATATCCCAGACCAATCCTGACTCTCAAATGCCACTGATCCAGCTGTGCTGTTCCTCTCCAGTCAATCTCAATCCAACACAGAGCAGTGACCTTTCTTGTTCTGCTTTCCTGGCATCACTCATTCCTTGGTTTCATATCACCTCAAGCACCAGAACAGGAGCCCATTGACTCTGATGCCAACCACATCTTTCTCCAAAGGGGGGGATGCTCTTTCTCCCAGCCCCAGGTGAGAAATTCTGCTGAGCTTTTGTCAGTTTTAGCAAGTTTCACCCCACAGCTGTGAGCATGGCACATTGAAGAGCACAGATAAAGGCTACTTTGGACTGGACAGACGCACACTTGCATTTCTTCCATTTCTATCTGCCACCCTATGCCAGTGGGCTGCTCACCTTGCTATGCCTCAGTTGAGAGGCAGCAGCATTTCTGTCTGTCTATGAGGGATGGGCAGAGAGAGACGGGCAGGTGGTTAATATTGTAGGACTCCCTTGAATGCGCTGCGCTGCAGGGAACAGGAGAGCCAGGTATCAGGGTGAGTCCAGCACTCAGTCTCAGGTCTGAAGGCCACCAGCATTACTCTGTATTCTCCTTTTGTGAGCGCGAGTATAGCAGCCATTGCTAAACTTCCTGAACAACAACAGAATGCTTCTTCCTTCTCAAGGCATGTGTGAAACAAGGGATGTAAAAAGGGACATGCCAGTGTCTTCTGCAACTCGATGTTGGCAATGCTACACTTGGGCATACTGCACAGCTCCCACTCCTTTCTTTGCTGGCCCTGCCAAATCCTAGTCATCCTGTTTGCCTATGCTCCTTCCTCCCAGACGGTCCATCTCCTGCTCCCTTCCTTGAAGATGCTGCATCTCTTTGAAGGCTTCGGCTGCCTGCCAGTCTCTGTTCTCTCCCATCTCAGTTCACTCAGCTTTGTCTGAGGAAAGCATCTGTCTTTTCTAAGGGTCGGTTTCCTCCGCTCTTTTTTGGCACATAGTAGCATTACATTTGACATTACATTGTAGATGGTTCCAGTCCAGTCTGGAAGGGCAGCATGAAGAGCTCAGGACAGATTTGTGGCCTCTGCTGACTTCCTGCGAGATGTTGGCTACATCACTTCAATTACCTCATCAAAAGGCAAATCAGCTGTTCTGCTATGGAAGGCACAGAAGAAGGCACAGAGAATTGCTACAAAGCCAGCTTCATGTCATGCTTTGTGATATATGTCCAATACCTCAGAAAAGGCAGTCAGCTCAAGAGCGGAACGTATCACATACACAGCACTGGAATGGCTCCAGGAACCCTGCAAAGGACCTTGAAACCACTCCTTTCTTTAGTGAAAATCTGCCCTGGGCCATTATATCTAAAAAACTTAGTTTTCCGATCTTTTCTTGAGCACCCATCTGCAAATCAACCTGCTCTGCAAGTACAGACAGGTGAGATACACCTTGTAGAGCCACAGGCATATAGCCACTGCCTTTCCCAGTGCACTGGCCATCCGCTTGACCAGAAAATGCTATGCACTGTAGCAGGGGGATAGGGAAGACAGGAATCAGGCTAATCCTGAGCTGTCTGGCAGATAGGAAGGCCTCTAGTTATCATTGCTTTACCTATGGCCCTCTCCCCATCACATGGTTTCTTAAATTTTCAGGCTGAATTTTGGGGTAACCCTGGTTAACCAGACAACCCCTTCTCATCCAAACCTGCTTCCCAAATGGCCCAGCACGATGTTCTGACACACAAAGGGCTGCCAAACAAGGAGCAGGCTTTCTTTGAAGTTCTTGAAATGATGGCCAGAGAGCAAGGCCAGGGTCTGGAGAAGGTAAATCCGAAGTGTGATGGAGGATCCCACTGGGTTGCACCTTCACCTGACCGGTCTAATTAAATCATCCAGGTGACAGACGTAGAAGTAACCAGGCAGTCCATCATCACCTCACTGTGAGACAGGGAAGGTATTGCCTTTCCCAGCCAATGCGCCACCAGGGAGGACACTGTGCCCTCTGACAGACGCCACTCACACCGGCAACAGCAACAGGGAAGCAAGAACATTTTGCGGCAGGAAGATGTTAACCACTCCTGTGCCAGTACCAACTTTGCCAGTCTACGTCCAACTTCTCAAAGGGATTTATCTTCATTCTCCTTTTGTCTGAAAAGTCCTATCATGCCTACAGAACGTGCTTAAGAAAAGATGGTTACGTGCTTGAACATCTTTAGCAGTCTGAAGAAGTACTGCATTACCAGAAAAGAGATGAAGTGAATTACTCCCCAGTGAATCATGTAGATCACCCCCGATGTACTACAAATGAGACCATAAAACTGGCCTGCACCATCATCTACTTTGTGTAGGCATTCCATATCACAGAGGTAACCTCTCTGAAATTACTAGAAGGAGGGTTTAAACATTTTGTTGGGGCCTTTTGTCATGTCAGGTTATAAATAAAAAATCACCAGGGTTCCAGAAGGAAAAAAATAGCTACCCAATACTTAAAAACACCTCTGAAACACCCTTGCAATGCAATCTTTTATGCATAGACCCTCCATGATCTGAAAACCCTCTGGATTTCAAAGATGTAGAAATAAACAGAACACCCTGCTGGAACACTTCCCGTCTTCGACAGCTCCTGCAATCCTGTAAACCCACAGTAGAGCAGAACTAGAAACTGCCAGATAAGGCTTGATACAACCCATCACGGACACCTTGTCCTAGCAATTTAGAGGATGAATGTGGGGGGGGAGAAATTACATACTTGAAAGAAAGGAGAAAACATTTTAGTCATAAACCAACTTGGTGGTTTTTTTCCTTAACACATTTTAAAGCACATCTTTGAAACTGCTAAGAAGTTGCAATATTAAATAGCTCTGAAAGGAGGAAGTTACCGAGCAGAATAGCAATAAAGCAGTCAGAAGGGCACAGGACTTAGCATTTAGTATGCAGTCCTGCCAGTCACTTTCATCAGAAACACGAAGGGTTTTTAATTGCCTTCAAGAGGAATGTTACACTAAAAGTCGTTAAGGGAAGGATGTTCCAGGCTCTGATGCTTTTGTAACACGCCATCTCTTTTGTATTCTGCTCTGTTCTTTTGTATTCTGCCATTTGGGGATGGATGGTAGTCAAGGATGCTTTTGCAGTCTTCATTGCTAAGTGAATTTAATTTAGCACAGAAATTTTTCCACTCCTTATTCATTCCAATCTTCACTTCCCCATGAAAAGTTTAGGGGTTTTTTCTATGTAGTTTTCTTCCCCATATTAAAGCAAGAATAAAATACGAAACTATTTCAGTTAGCATGAAAAATGTTGTTTATTTTTTTTTACAAAGTGAACTAGGAAGACCAGAAGATTGAAAACTTGGGTAAATACAACACATTAACCCTGAAACAGTCTTAGTGCAGTTCTTTACTGTTTGTTAGATAAGTAGATGTAGGTAGATTTTCTCCAATAGGAAACTGTTCGCTTTGTGCAGCCGTGGTACACGCACACACATACAAGCTAAGCAGAGAACAAGAAAACCTGATTGGAATGACAGGAGACTGAACAGGAACACAGCAGTATGGGAAGGCTGGAAGGCCAGAAGAAAGAACAGAAGATTAAAGAGAATGGCATGTTACCGGCACTTAGCTTAGCAAGTCGCTAAGACTGCAGTATAGCTCTGTGCTGCTTCTCAGGACACCCAGGTTGGGAGACAAAGAAAAATGAATAAATCCTAATGGTTCACAGAGGTCGGGCAGGATGGGGGGACTGATCATAGCTAGCTCCCAAAAGGTACAAAATACCACTCTGAAACTAGCAATAAGGCAATCAGCCTAAGAGGAATGCAGGCACAATAGCTAGCAGCCCTTATCCTCCATGTCTTTACAGAGCATCCCTGGCAGACCTCTGGACACAAGCATCTTGGTGTCCAAGTGCTGGGCATGTCGGTGATTTGAGTATATGGGTTTGAAAGTGACAGAGAATGAAAAGCTTTAAAATAGTCCCTGTCCCCTCCCATAAGGTTTTGCACTGACATTTGCAACACTGTAGGAACAAGAACAAGCATTGCAAAGTCTCAACATTACCACTGCATCCTCCATTCCTCTTTAAAGAAGCATAAACCATTTTTTGTTTCATTAGAATTCTCTGCCTTTTAAGATAGGCAGACCTGCTAACTCACGCTGTACATCCAGAGCACCATCTCCATATTCCCCAGTGCTACATCAACATGAACAACCGTAAGATACCTCTTGGAGTGAGGACGTTAGTCATGGAGTTTATATAGTTTCTGGAGCTGAACTACTTCCCGTAATCTCCGTTTAAAGACAACAGTAAAGAAGTCTGCAAGATTTCTTTAGGGTCCTGTGGAACAGAAGTGTAGTTAGTGCAATGCAGTGGGTAAGGCTGGAATGGTAAAAAGGACTCTAACAAACACCATGTGTAGCTGCCCACAGAAATAGGAATGCACAGGCAATGCTGACAGGGAAGCTAAAACTCCTTGTACTCTACAGTAAAGTCATTCTGATGCGAGGTATTAAAATCTTAAATCTTTAGAGGTGAGATAGTAAAATTTTAAAACATTACAGAAATGGTGAAGAGCACACTGCAGATTAATCTTAAATTGCTTTAAGGACAGCAACTTTACTGTAGTATTTTTTTTAAGCTTAGTTCAGGCAGTAGAGCTCTTATGGGGAGAGGGACAGGTTGGTCTTTAACACTTTAACACTTCCAGGTCTATTATGGCATTTTTTTGGAAGCAAATTATTTGTATCACTGCTTCATGACAGGATCCCACTGAAAAATGAGGCTCTGGTTCTCCATCAGGTTGAGTTTCCAGGAGACATTTTCTTGAGCAGTGCACTCACACTCTCTGGTACACCACCTCTGTCACACAGTGAGGAGCCAGTGTAATGAGTAATAAAAATATTTTATTGTTGCTTCATAATATAAAATTAATAAATCCAGGATTCCAAAGTTCAGGGCATAAAAAAACTGGATGAGCGGAATGCATCATAACAAAGTCATATTTTAAAACAAGGAGCCACAAGAATCTTTTCTAAACACTGTCTTGAGATCCATCGCTTCCATAGCTCCATCTCACCCCCATGTCTGCGTAGCCTGATCTTTGAACACGGTTAGGACAGCTGGAAAGAATGGTACATTCATCACCTTTCACATGCTAGGCAGGAGTGAAACATCAGTCCATATAGGTGAAAGGGTACAGAGTCAAAAAAAACCTTCTACAGCAGGACATGGATTACATACTTTGTCTTCTTTCTGGCTCTCATATCACAGACTGGGGTTCCTGAGGCAGGGTTTTTTTAGGCCAGGCTGAGGTGGAGGGACTCCTCCTGGCCCAGAGAACATACTGCACCACAGGCAGCATGAGAGAGTAGTACACATACAGTCAGCCCCTTGTGCCACTGAACACAGCAGCACTTCCAGTCAGTTCTTTTCACGGACACAGATGCTCCCAACGGCAGCAAGGAACTGTGTTAAACTGAGCTGTTAACTGCTCTGTTAAGGAGCTGCATGATGGGACAACCACACCACTAGGATTTTCTAAGAAAAATAATTACCTATAATATCCATTGGGTATTGGATCAGAGTTCCAAACAGCTGCTGAGCCTCCAGGCAGCTGGATTACTTTTAAGTACACAGAATCATAGACTGGGTTGGAAAGGACCTTAAGATCATCCAGTTCCAACCCCCTGCCATTGGCAAGGATGCCTCAGACTAGACCATGTCATCTAAGGCTCTTTCCAACCTGGCCTTGAACACTGCCAGGGATTGAGCATCTACCACTTCTTTTGACACCCTGTGCCAGTGCCTCACCACCCTCACAGTAAAGAACCTCCTCCTTATATCTAACCTGAACATCCCTTCTGTAAGTTTAAACTCATCACCCCTTGTCCTATCCCTATAGTCCGTGATGAAGAGTCCCTCTCCAGCATCGTTGTAGGACCCCTTCAGATAATGAAAGGCTGCTATGAGGTCTCCACGCAGCTTCTCTTCTCCAGCCTGAACAGCCCCAACTTTCTCAGCCTGCTGCTTCTTCAGTCACAAGTTCAATAATTCTGTCCTTCCACATGAAAGCCAACAGTGAGTAACTGAAAACAAAGCTATCCATACTACTCTTGTGAGCTGTTCAGTCTCTTCTGTACCCCAAGAATACACTTAAGCCAATTAACTGAAAGGGATGTTTGAGTAAGACCTTCCTTCTCCACAGTAGAGAGATCTTCTTCAAATGTCTCCTTCAGTTCCCTCCAGGAAAGCAGGCATTTTACTACTAATAGGTCCAGGTGACCCTGCTGGCAGACCACCTTAGCACAGTTCCACTAGATAAGGATGTAGCCTGCATCCTCCTCTATGCTCTGAAGTCACTGGTCTGGCTTTGCATTTGCTGGGCTTTGAAGTGCCTGCCTGAAGACAAACTCTTTTAGCTGATCCAGTTTATTGTCTCTCAAGGCATTCCGTATGGCACTGAAGAAACTGAAGTAGTGCTGGAAGTTGTGCATCATGAGCAGAACACCAGCCAACAGCTCATTGGTCACGAGGAGGTGATGGACATAGGCACGAGTATGCCTCTGACAACAGTAACACGTGCATCCTTTCAGCACAGGACCAAAATCATCTTGGTATCTAAGGAGAAAGAAATGTTGGATTACATCAAAGGAAAGAAAACCCGTTTAAGCAATAAAGAGTATCCAGCTACTATATGGCCTTTTGCAGGGACCTGAGCCTACAAGTCTTGACGGCCTGAATCCAGCTGCTGTAAGATGTGTTGACATTCAAGACCAGCTCTCCTGGCATGTAGGACTTCAAGTATCATGCCAGAACTCATTACAGAACCAAAAATGCCACACAGCTAAGTCAGAGGATGACTTTTGACTATACCACAGCTAACAGCAGAGACAGCCCTTACCTAATGTCTTCCCTGGCAGCAAAGCTGCAGAGCAAGACACATCTCACTACCTATCAGTCTATGAAAGAAAAGAACTATCAAACCCCAGGATTTACTACTTACAAAACAGTATTCCCCTCTATTGTGAGATGCACCATTCTCAAAGTGGAGAGAGGACTGAGCAAAGTAACACAGTTGTCTACTGAGCCTAATGGTAGCTGTGTAAAAGAGAAGGAAGAACACACGGTAACACTGTCCTAAGTTTTTGTAAGTATCCAGAAACTGCATAATTGCTCTGCAGCTGCTCAGAGTCAGAAAGTGGAGGCTCCACATGGTTTATATAAAATCTAGCATCTCAAGATGACCCATGTTAGATTTGGAAGACCAGAACAATCCCCAGGTAATCTTTGTGAACCTACTGTCATCCAGCTGGAACATAGTTATGACCACAGTATGCCTGCTGGATAAATGATCAGGAAATCCCCAGCTTTAGGTCAAGCAAAAGTCAGTGCTCCTAGCCACACACTGTTGCCCGATCACAAGCTATAATGCTTGTCCAGCACTCTCCACTCATGTGTCCAGAAGGACTGCCTTCAACCAGCTTCATGTCTTATAAAGTCTCCCATCCAGCTACTGACCACATGCCATCAAACACAGAGGACAAAAGTGTCACATTTAGTGATACAGCTGTATGCACCCTCCTCACAAACTCATGTACCTTTTGTCCTTTAGACATATCTCAAATGGCGTAATTTCTGGGTCAGCTTTGGAGATTTCATCCTGGTCTTCTTCAGCACCATTCTTCTCCAGGTCCTGGGCCCCATTTTGCATGAAAACTGTTTTAAATCAAAAGACAACAGCCTTTTATGGACAGGAAGGGCAGAAGAAGGGTAGCAACCATAAAGTAGGTGTTTCTGCTACTCGCTTAACAGATGAAAACTCCTACCCCAAGTTTCCACCTCTTTCCTATAGTAAGCAACTGTTTTTCTTTAATTAGCATCGGTTAGTTAACACAAATACAATTTTAGATTATTAAAACAGAAAGAGGCAAGTGAAAACTTATCTAGTAAACCTAATGAAGAGTTAGAGCTGAAACAACAGTGTAACTTTTTGCTGCTTTACTAAGCTGCATTCTTAATAAAACGTCAAAAATACTTCCAGTCTGAACCGCATGCTGGATAGACTGCAATCACCTGAACAAAGTGATTTTATTGAGATTATGTTAGAGTAGACAGGCAACTCATCTGCATTCGCCCATTCTACACTCCATGCTGTCATCAGGCTCGAAAATATGCCTTGTTTTTAATTTCCTTGAAAACAGCTGCAATCAAAACAGGTTGGTAGCACTAATGCAGAAAATTCAGATTCCACATCTGCCTTCCAGCAGCCTGTTTTAAAAATAAAAACTCACCACATAATTTTGTAGGCTTGCATTTTTAGGTTTGTTCTTAAGCAGGAGACGTTATCTGGACACATCAATATTAGGGTTTGCACAATCCATGTCCACTGAGTGTTAAACAGACACAGAACAGATTCTGTCCTTACCCAGAATCTTCTGATTTAAGAATAAGGTGAGACAAGGTAAAGAATAACAAACAAAAAGAAGGGTTAAAAAAACAGCAGCAAGCACAAAGAATCAAGATGTTCCATTCTATTCAGGTTTTGAATTATCCAGGCATGAAAAGCTGCTATGTGCTACCCAGGAGGAAAAATGCAAAATGGTTTTCTGTATTAAAAACATTTAATAGGCCAAACCAAAACAGCTGCTTGAAAAACATTTTATAGATGTTTTAATGGTCGACACACATGCTCCCATCTCACAGAGCAATCAGGTAATGAGTTATGAACAGCTCCTTTTTGTTTTGATAGAAACTATCAAATACAAGGCCAGAGAGGAAAGCTGCCCAAAGAACTGGAATCCCTAACTTTTGTCGGCTAGGAAGAAGGGACTTACAAAAAATACATCATCTAAACAGATACATACTCAGTTAATTCTAGAGATCAAGTATCTTGGATCTCCACTTAATAGGTCCAGCCTTCACTGCTAACGGTAAAGAACATTTGCCAATGGTGAAGAACAGAAACTTCTCTGTTCAGTAAATGTTTAAGAAATAATTTTGGCTAATCATTCAGATCCTAGGGGGAAGCCTCAAGTTCACCTCAAAATATCCCACCTTCACGAACAATACTTGACAGTGGAATCCCAGTTTTTCCAGTCATTACTGCACTTATTTCAGGAAAAAAACCCTCAAGTATAGATTCCACCAAAGCATGAATTATGCTTCTCACAATAGTGGCTGATACAGTAAGAACTGTAATGACCATCAAGGAGCTTACCTGTTGCTTCAGGATCTGGATGGCAGTCATAACTGAAAACCAAGGCACAGCCTCGCTCTGTCACTTGGAAGGGAAAGAAGCTCTCAAAAATGTCCACGCCCCTTTCAATACACTCAAGCACCTCATCTGGTTTGCCTACACCATGGATGAGTCTGTAAGAGACACACAAGAAGACAAATCTAGAATATTCTGTCTAGAAAGCAAACAAGTACCTGAAGGAAAAGACACATGTGCAGCACGTGTAGCTTATCCCTGCAACTGCTAACCAGAAGGCAAGTGCATACAACAGTCATCACTGTGTTCTTCCAGTTTCCCACTTCCAACTTTTCCAGTACATAGCAGGCTTTTCTTTATCTGCCGTTTGAAAGACAGCAATAATCCCCCATTTACTGCAGAAAAACCTCATTGTGTTCATGAGGTTTGAAGTACACACATAAATACACTCAGATTCAAAATTCCCCTAGCATGTATGTCATAGAACAGATATTTTCCTTCGTCATGTTTGTGCCACAGGGAGCTACCAGTTTCCAGATACATGGACCCCTTTGCCTGGTAACTGTTTAGCAGAAACTCTAAAAAGATTTGACAAGAGCAGCAGAGACAGCAGGAGATGGCTGGTCAAAGATACAAGTCCTCCAGGTGACAGACACATCATATAGCACTTGGAGAACTGCCTGGAAGAGAATGCACTAATGACAAATGTCATTCGAAAGAGAAAAGTTTCTTGCTTTCTTCTTCCCTCCTCTTTATACTCTACCTGCTCAAATGATTTGTCTAAAAACCTGAGCTGTAACATCTCCCAGGACATGGCATTAAGAGCCAGGAAGAGCCCAGCCGGATTGCCACCACTGGTAAAAGAGATCGTGCTGTTAGCCAAATTTAGCTGGCAGCTTCCCCAAGGGTGGGTGAAACAGAAGAGAACAGAGCAGGGCCTGCTCTCCTGCAGGTGCATGGCTGGGATGACAATAGTAGAAGTTAATGCAGGGCAATGATCTAACAGATAATTAGGAAAATACACAGGGGCTGATAAAATGAAGTCACAAGGTGCCATTTTTAATCACTTTTCTAACTACTCCCATTAAATTTGTGAGCACAGAATAAAGACAGGAGAAGTTTACAGCATGAGTGTCTTATGTTTCAGGCTCTAGTGGCACAGAAAAAAAATTATACTTAATAGTTAACACAGTAGCTCTGCATGTATGATCCAAATCCTTGCTAAAACTTATCTTTGCAGAGGTAATGACACACATGTGCTCTTGCAAGGGTATTGAAAAATAAAATACATTTTAATAAGAAACTTCAGCATCTTTAGGCACATGACAGGACTCAGAGTACATTTATTTATAAGATCATTTCACCATCACACAAAAATCAGTCACTTCTTGGGTGAAATTCTCTTCTAGAGAATTTCATTTTGGGGTAGAACACAGGTGCAAAACAACTCCTCCAGACAGAACGGCAAGGGTGATTCGGGAAAGCAGGCCTGTCTGAAATACACCTGAAGTACTTACAAGACCCCTTAAGGGTAACCAGCTTCCTTTCTACAAAAAGGTCAGAAACACGTGTCTTAACCAGACAAGCAAACTATTTGATAGATGAAGCAGATGCATTGGTAGCCACTGAGGTTACCTGAGCAGATTGGACTCTTAATGCTCTCAGGGGATCTTTTAAGTAGCAAAACCAGACAGCATGGCAACAACACAGCAAGCCTTGTAATTATCAGGAAACTTCAAACCCCAGGTACCACTAAGCATGAACAAGTTGCAACACCAGGCACATGCTTCTGCATTTAATTGCATTTTGAGCACTGTTAGGTCAAAGCAGTGCAGAAGGCAGCAGAAAGACAATGGGGCCTGAGTCACTCACTTCAGGAAATGATGAAAAAAGCGCCCATGCTACTTCTGTTGCAGCTGCTCCTGTAAGAGCAACCCATGCAAAAGCCAGGAAGCTCAACCCAATGGTACAGAACCCCCCCACTTCTGAACCACTAGAAAATATTAGTGCATATTTTCTGGAAGTCTTTAAGTACTGTTAAGTCATTTTTAAGAGTCAAGAAAGCTGCCACTCCTGTCCAGTCTCTGGCATCAATCTTATGGACATAACTTGCACCTTAGAACACACAATGATCCCCACACTATGCCAGTCCAAGCAGAGAATAAAATTGGTTTGGGCCAGGTTGTACCACCTCTGGTAACTCCCAGGCTCAGTTTCTCAGGTACTAAGTTAGAGCTGGCTGCTGTAAACCGTGTGAGCACTGGCTGGTTCTGTAAGCAGCCCTGTCTTCTCTCCTCCAATTCACATCAGAGAGAACCGGAAACATGAGAGTTTTTCTGAGAAGAGGTCCCCTTAAAATGCATTGGTAATAAAGTTCTTGTTTGAACTGACCTGCAAGTAAACCATGGCCTCAGAAGCCAAATGCAAGCAGTCCAGATATATACCACCTGTAATTCCTCCTAAAATGTAAAGATGACTTGAGCTAAAAAATCTTGACTGTTCTGTAAATATGGGGAATACTCAAACCCAAAACCCACAGTGCAGGCACAGCTTGGTGCCAGTTGCAGTTAAAAACTGAAACAGGGGTTGAAGACTGCAGCCTGACAGTGGTAGAACTTATGCAGCTGGGCACATACAGAAAGGATTACAATACAGTGATATTGGACAGCAGCCTGTATATGCTCCTCATAATAGGACAGATGGACTTCTTGGGATGTTTCCCATACAGCTTACCTTGGTTTATCCTCTGGCAACTCTGCAGTGACAGAAGCTATCAGTTTCAACTTGGTCTCCTTGGCCATGGCACATCCCTGGAAGCCATCTAGCAGAAAGCCACCCACAGGTCGCTTGGCAGTCTCCCTGGCTGATCTGAGCCTCTCTTCCAAGATATCTCCACCTTCAATTGCCCCGAACATTACACTTCTTTGTAGTTCCTGGCCCAGGAGAAAGCTACAAGTGTTAGAGTGTGCTCTGCCAAAGACACGCAAGACATCTCACAGCCCAGACTCCAGACACCAACTACTTAAGCCTCACATTCCCAGGAACTTAGCAGAAGCACAGTGTTTCATCCCACGTATGACTATTCCCCACATAACACTGTGAAGTCCAAGTGTAAGGTAGAAAAAGGATTCAGAGACAAGATTCTGCTCCTTACCATGACACTGAAAATTTTGATTCCCTGAGAATTTTGGTGCCATCCCACCTCTCTGTAGAAGGCAACAACCACAGATCATCTTTGTACATGGCTTTTTATAGATAGCCTCTCAGCATTACACGTGTCAGTGCAGAAAACAAAGCAGGTGCCACTATCCTGGCTGTCAGACACCAGATCTGCCTTTCAGGGGATACTAATATCAGCTTCTGTCACCTGTTTTCCTTTGTAGTACAGACTTAGTATGTTCCTTTTCACCAAAAGGGAGGGAAATTTCAAAACTGCTGGAAGAAATGAAGAATGGCACTGGCAAATTTTAGCAAGTCCTCCTTCACTTGGAAATGAGAGAACTTCGGAGCAAAAAGATGGGTTTTCTCAATCTGAATGAGAAAACTTTGCCCATGTATATAACACGAAGGCAAGTAAAAGAACTACAGTCCAAAAGCAGGAAAAAGCTATATAGCTCTCCTCAACTAGTAGAGATTCATCCCTGGCAGTGCTCAAGGCCAGGCTGGACAGAGCCTTGGGTGACATGGTCTAGTGTGAGGTGTCCCTGTCCATGGCAGGGAGGTTGGAACTGGACAAACTTAAGGTCCTTTCCAACCCCAACCATTCTATTATTCTATGGGAATCCTGGTGCAGGAGGCAAGTTATTAAAGGAAGGAAGGAAACTCCACAGTGCTACAGGCTATATCTCATGCAGGACTCTCACCTGGGCATCCTCTGATACATCTGTGTGACACAATTTCCTACTAAATCGCACCCTGGGACCATTCAAAGATGCAGCACAGACCAAAAAGCAGCCCCACATTTTGGGGACCTTACCGGTGATTTTTCTAGCATCTGAAGGCATGCATCCAGGAAGGAAAGCGACCTATCCACAGACTTCTTGGCCCTTTTTCTACCAGCTTCTCCAGCAATGGTGTCTCCATCAGATATGCACTGGAACCAATCTGGCTGGATAGCCCGCTGCATATCCATGAACTTGGAAGCTGTGATTTCCATGCGCCCTGAGCTTCCCCATAGGGACACTGTCTGTCAAGGACAAATAGGGATGAATGTTAGTTGCAAAAGTTAACAGATCTTAAGTGTCAAAGCAGAGAAGGAACTGGTCTGGTGAAACACCAGATACTGAATGATACTTTATAGGCAAGTTCTCCATGACCATGGCTCAGGTAATCAGTTGCACTTGGCACAACGAGTGAAAGGAGATAAATGACTTAACTGGGATGTCTGGGATCCGCTTTGATGAAACCGTAACACTCAACACAGTAATTCTCCACATATTTGAAAGTCTCTGAGATAGAGCATACAGCCTATCATCACCCAAATTAGTGGCAAAATTGGAAAAAGAAAAATAAAAGGAAGAAAAGATTTAATTCCCATCAAACTTATGTTGTCTTATCACAAAACGCAGAAAAGGATACGATAGGAGTTACAGTTCACTAGTTCTCTGTACATAATGCAAAACCAATAAACTATTTCCTCTTTTGAGCAGAAAATTCATACCACCTATGTGAATATACATGCATATATCAAGCACACAGACACAGAAGAATACAAAAGGTTAGGCAATTTAATCTTAGAATTCAATGTTATTTTAAGTCCCAAATCCAGCCACTTAAGAAGAGATTGAAATACCAAGCACAACACAAACACACAGCTTTCAGAGACAGTGTAAGAAATGGTCCGTACCCTTTACGACTTCACAGTCTTCTCAGTCTCCTCACACACCTTCCCTTTTGCATGCACACATGGGCCTCTATCATCTATCATTACTCCATGCTACACTCAAACAATCTTAAAGCAAGACAAAAGCACCTTCACAGAGGGGTTATGTTACCTCAACACCTCTGGGCTAGCACCATTCAATTCACTAAACATGCAGAGCCACAGAATGTTACTGCAGTCACCGTAACTATGCATGTTTTATCCCACTCTGCAGAACCTGGAATTAACTTTTGAATGCAGCTTGGATGTTGGAGAGGGACTCTTCATCAGGGACTGTACCTCTAGGACAAGGGGTGCTGGGCTTAAGCTTAAACAGGGGAAGTTCAGGTAAGATATAAGGAAGAAGTTCTTTACTGTGAGGGTGGTGAGGCACTGGAACAGGTTACCCAGAGAAAGGGTAAATGCTCCATCCCTGGCAGTGTTCAAGGCCAGGCTGGACAGCACCTTGGTCAACACAGTCTAGTGTGAGGCATCCCTGCCCATGGCAGGGGGTTGGAACTAGATGGTCTTAAAGTCCTTTCCAACCCTATAGAACCATTCTATGATGCTATGGTTCTCTGATTGCTTTTGTTGTATTACTGCTAGACTTGTGACACTGCTGCTCCCAAATTTTAAAGGAGTATTGAAGTAGATTAAGCATTGTGCTTGAGCCCTTTAAAGTTAGTTCTCTTCAGTCCCGTTAGTGCATTTTTAAATGAGGAATGCTTTTCAGCTATCATAAATAGCTTATAGCTTGAAGTGTTATAGGGACTTTTTGGGACTTGAGAGTTTAAAAGCATTCTCCTAGCCTATGCCAGACAAATTCAGCAATGCATTTCTCATGCATACTAATAAACAAGTTGAATTCGATAAACTGATGCAAAAAAAATATGAGCAGAACAATTCTCTTTTGATCTTCACAAAAATAAACAAATGGCTTGCACAACATGTCTGCTGTACAACCATCTATTCATCTCTCCTAATTGCTTCTGGCCTCATCAGTCAATTTCACAGAATTTGAGTAACAAAGAAACAGGCAGGAGTCTCCAAGGTAGAAGGAGATCCCAAATTACCACCTGCAGAATAACTGCAATGCAGCAGCCCTACATTGTTCTGCAGCAGCATGTTGGCCAGTTAGTACCTGCTGCCTCTTATGTGAGAGCATCAAGGAACAGCTGGTGAAGGCAGACAGAGGAAAGCCAGACTGTTTGAGCCAAAGGGCACAGAATGTAATCAAGTCTACTTACCTTCATTCTGCTCTCCAGAGCAAAACAGCTGCTTTCATAAATAAAACAGCCATGTGGTTTAGAGAACTGAGCATTACCCTCTGATTATTTAAATCCAGCCTGTGTCAGGCTTTCTGGCACAGAATCCAAAGCCTTCTATCCCACTGCTTTCAAAAAGCCCTCAGAAGTATTTGTCAGTGTAAATGTAGCTGCTGAATGCCTTGCAGCAAGGTGACAAAAATCTTTACCAGCTTCAAAATACGAAACCCAATCAAACCTGCAACCTCCAGGTTTAGATTTCTGCCATCACCTCACACCTGCACAACAGCGAAACAAGCTTCAGGTGACTCCTTTCCAGCAGAGAGGTCGTTCTCAGCCTGGTTCCCAGCAGAAAGAGTATACACTGACAGCTGGATGACAGTCATTACCCCCTGTCATTCAGTGACCTTTCACCCAATGCGACGGCACCCAATCCGGCCTTGGCACTGTGCAGGTGCCAGGAGTGACTCCTCCAAGCCAAAGCTGTGTCAGGCAGCAAGCAGCATGCGGACTGCACAGAGACATGAGTGCCTGTGGCATGGAATGGGCAAACAGCCACAGCACTATGCGCTCCTGGACTGCTGAGCCACCTTCCTGCAAAAACATTAAGATCTTCCCTTTTGTGGGCCTGTAGCAGACTGTAAATACACACACAGAAGTTCAGGTTTGTTGCTTATCAGTGGCACTGTCATAAGCTTGTACAACATATAAGCTAAAATACATGGATTTTTTTTCACCACCATATTAACCACAAGAGTATGGGAGTCCAGAGCTCTCCTTTCTATCTGAATTACCACTGACCAATTGGTCAGGGAACATCCTGTCAAGTAAGAAAATGTCCAGCTTTCTTTAGCTGGAGGTGTGAACATGTAACGATGTTCCTCTTCGTGCAAGTATTTATACAAAGCATAAAAAAAATCTTGTGGCTAAGTAGATCCACCCAACCAAGGGGAGGACTGACAGCTTTCTTTTGGGAACTTTAAATGGACCTTTCAATTCTTTACAGTTACTACACCTTGTTAGTGTTGTAGCCAGATGGACAGGGAGCGACGGGGTCATGAAGGGAGCAGTACAGCACCTTCTCTGGCATACCTGGAAACAAAGAACAGAGTAGAGTTTCATGAACCAAAACAAAGCTAACGGTCTGTAAATTTTCAAAAGGGTATTTTCACAAATAAGTACATCCATACTGACAAAGAAAATAGTGTTCATTTAATCTCTCAGCACCAAAGAAGGCAGACTTTTTCCCCAGCTTTACTAGCTGCAGGGAGGAGAGTGCAGCATCAGGACACACCATCAAGTAACACCCTTTGACTCTGCAACCTCAATAGGTCCTTTCGGAGTTTTTTGTATTTCTTCTTGACTAATACTCCTGCTATTAAAATTTGCCAGACCAAACAGCTGACTTGCTTGACCACTCAACTGATACACCAGAGACATCTGACACAATCTAAAGTGAGCAAGCATCTCAAGCCTAGAACTTTTAATGAGCAACAGCATATAGCAAGATCAGCTACACAAATAAGTTTATAATCCCTGCCAATTTGGAGGCTTCAAATGCCAGAAAGCTAGACAGCATGTTCCAATGACATACAGTTTTCTCTTCACAGATAGTCATGGAAATTGGTGAAACCTCCAAGAAGTTTCAGAGAAAGAGGTTTTTAATTTTTCTTGAATCAGTAAGTTGTACCAAAGCAGTCACAGTTTACTGAAAGTTGGGAGCAAGCAAACTTCCTTTAGAAATCCAAGCCATAACTTCGCTCACGTAATGCAACGCATGTCCAAAAGTTTGATGTGCTTTAAAAGAAAAAAAAAACAAACAAACCTTGGTGTCTGTATATATGACAAAAATGATGGAGTGGTTTGGGCTGGAAAGGACCTTCAGATCATCCAGTTCCAATCCCCTGCCATGGACAGGGATGCCTCACACTAGACCATGTCACCCAAGGCTCTGTCCAACCCAGCTGTGAACACTGCCAAAGATGGAGCATCCACCACTTCTCTGGGTAACCTGTGCCAGGGCCTCACCACCCTCACAGTAAAGAACTTCTTCGTTATGTCTAACCTGAACTTCCCCTGTTTTAGTTTGAACCCATTACCCCTTTTCCTATCACTTTTTAAAATTGTAATAATTCACATTATTTTACACACTCGAATGTATGTGCAATGGACACATACAAAACATCCATAAGAACACCTCAGCACTGGTAACGCGAAGTTTTTTCTTTCAAAGTCTGCCAGATTCTATACAAAGAACTGACTACAAATTACAGAAACTAAAGACATGCCATCACTTTGACAGGGTTTACCCTATACCCAGTGCAGCCTGAGACACGCAGTCAAAGCATCCCAGAGCAGTTTCTTGACTTGGTTGATCATCCTCCAGTTCCCTGAGCTACCTTCCCAGACATAAATACAGGCTATGATACAGATATTCACAACAAGATGCTAACCCCACATTCACTGTGCATTCAGGCTCCTTTGCCACAGCAGCCTGACAACAGTGACCTTTGCTGCATAATGTGCACAGTTACGACAACCACAGGAAAAACCCAGGACAGTCACAAATGTAAAAACCGCTGCTTTACTCATTCTTGTCACTGAGGTGTTAAGATAAAGATTTCATTCAAGAACTGCTACAAGAGTGGAGTACAGGGAATGAAGACCACCAAAGGCTTCGGGCTTGGGGCAGTAGCTGAGAGTGATGGCAGTGTTGACTGTCTTATATTTGACAAACTAAAATTGAGTTTATCTCTAAAACTGACTCTTTAAAGTGGAAAAACAGAAGGAGAGTACAGGGAGCAAATACAGTGCAACTGCTAAGTGGACAGGAATAAAGAAAGGGGAAAAAGAGCTTCTCCACCTGCTTCTTTAGTTCCTCAAAGCTCCTGCAAATCCAGCATGGATCCTTCCCCTAACATCTCTAAACAGGAATAGCTCAGAGGCAGAAGTATCCACCAGCTGAAACTGATTTGATGTGGGGTGCTTTGCCTGTTTTTATTCTTCATACTGGATGAAGATTTCCTGTTGGAAATCTTTAGATGAAAACAACTATTTCACGAGAATCAAAAAAAACCAGCTTGAGAAGACAGATGTTCTCAGGAAATGTATTTGAACAGCTTCACGGGGGAAGCCATTCTCATGAGAATTTCCAATTCTCCTCAAAAGAGGTCAGAAATTGCACATGGCAAGATTCACTTACAGCTGTGACTTGGGGCTACAGTAAAACCTCTCTCAGTTCTAGTCCCAACTTCTGGGCTAAGCCCATCCTAACAGTGCTGAAGCTCCCAAAGAAAAAGCTAGGTACAGGAGAAAAAAAGCTAAATAAAGCAAAACTCCCTATTTTTGTAGCCTGTTTGAAAGACATGTGGCCATACTAGTGACAACATACTATTTCAAGTCTTCCTTAGTGCCACATTGAGTGAGGAAATTGCAAAACACAGAAAGCCTATACCTACATCTTTCTGCCTACTGTGCCGCCTAAAAATTCACCAGTGAGATCCACTTGCATTATCTCTCCAGACATACAAGCAAATATACACATTTTACCTATAAATTTTGCAGCTCCTTCTTTGTATTCTTCCAGGACCTCATGAATTTCTGCCCTGCATCCAGAGAAGAGAAACACACTAATAAAGCAAACAAGAAAGATCAGTGGTTTCATCACTAAGCCTCCTGCTTCCCATAGTTATGCGTTGTCTGAACTTGGATTGGTTTAGACACTGATAGTTGCCATGCAGCTATCAAGCAACAAAGCAGAGACAGAACTAAATGCAGAGCTCAAGAATCACATCTTACAAAGTAGGGCACTCATAATTCTGTGGCAAAAAGGCAGAGCTTTTACTCACACTGACCAGTGACTACTGCCTTGCTGGAGAGCATGAAATCACGTTGTGATTTTCTGGGTAGCATCACTAACCTCACTCCATTCTCTTTGCAGGCAAGATAAGGTCCCCCACGAGCCTCCTCAAGACTAACACACACACACACATGCACGCACACCCCCTCCCTCCAGCTTTCTCAGCCCTCTACATCATTAAATCACTGCACCTCCCTCCGAGGGGGATGCAACAAAGGGCCAACCAACTCCGGCATTTCGCCTTGCACCCGGGGGAGCGAGAAGCCCGCCCGCCCCGCAGACAGACAGACAGACAGGACCGCGGTACTCACAGGGTGGGCAGGGTGAGCTGCGCCACGGCGGGGACGCCGCCGACCGTCTGCAGCGTGTCGTGGGTGAGGTGTGGCGCCGAGCCAGTCCGCGTGTACAGCAGGCATCCCGGCAGCGGCAGCACGGCGGCCCCGCTCCTGCCCAGCCCAGCCAGGGTTCCCAACCGCCCACCGGCGGCCCCGCACAGGTTCATCTGCATCGCGGTCCTCGCAGCGCCGCTGCTCCCGTGCGCTGCCGGAGGTGGCGGGAACCTACTCTGAGCCCCGCCGCTTCCCGTACCCACCGCATCATCAGCGTGCACCGGCGGACGCACAGCGCCCTTCCGCGCATATGCGGCGACGTTGCCATGGCGGAGCCGCTGCCGGCGCGGTGCGTCCGGGGACTCGCCGAGATGAGCGGGCGGTTCATGGCGGTGCCCGCCGCGGCTTAAAACGCCTCAAACGGTTTAAACGCCGCCGCCGGCGGCGGGGAGAGGGTGTTGGGTCCGGTCGAAGGTTGTCCCACTCCGGGCGGCCCTGTGGGGAACAGAGTTGTTCTAACAGCAGGGTCAGGCTCAGCAAAGGGCTTCCCCCGCATTAACCGTTTGGTTTGGCGGCGGTGGGACGTCCACGCTGTGCTTGCGTGAATGGCACTAAGCTTGTCATGATGAGGCTTGTGAGGGAGGTGAGCTGAAATACTGCTTGCAACAAGCTGCCTAAAATGAACTGTTCTTGATCGAGCATTGTGATTCTGGTCTGAACAGGCTCTTGCAAAACTTGGGACCGTGAGTAATAGTTCGTAGTAAGGTGTCTTTCATTTAATGGAAAAATGGCAAAAAAGGAATCAATTGCTGGAGTCCAAGGTAGACCTTAATTAGCACATCTAAGAGAAGGATGAACTCTTTATCTCCTGGAGATGTCAGGTCAAGACAAGGATGAATACTGCCCTTGAAGACACACTGTGTGGTCTAATACCATTAGTGGGCTATGGGAAACTGGGTGAAATTACCTAATGCATTTTTAATAATAGGCCAGCTGTGAAAATGGAGTCGCTCTGTGTAAATTCCACATCTATGAATAACTGTGTGGTTTTACTTCAATTCCAATACAAAATTTTCCTCACTAATTACCTAACTAAATATTCCCTTTCTAATGCCTGTCGCCACAAGTGCTTACTGACATTTGAAAATGAGAAAAAAAGAGAGAAATATCTCCCCCCAGTGCTGGAAGTACATCTGCAGTGTAAACACCTGACAGGAGGTGGCATTTTAATGACTGAGTTGACCATTCTTTTAAGACTTCAAAGTGAACCTTACAGAATGAAGACATGTTTCAAGCACCCACTTCAATACAGGAAGTCAGCTGTTTCACTTGCAATCACCAGTTTAACTAATAGCAGAGAATACACCTATCTGCTTACAGTGAGCTGTCTGAATGCATTATACAGCTCAGTAGCTCAAAAGGAGCTGTTTTTGCAATGGGTGGAAAAGTTGCTCTACTTGTGTTTCTTATTTTTGTTTGCACTTCTCTGCGATGATTTTCCTGTTTACAGCTACAGATCCCTCAGGTTTGTTCCTAGCTCAGCTAAAGTCCTTTTATCTGGAATACATTATTAGAATACTTAATGGTATAGTCCTATGTGTATAGAAAGGTATTAATAAGAGAAATGTCAGAACTCTTATAGTCCAGTTATGAGGACATCACATTTCCCGGTCAAAAAAGTAACCCTTCCTCTTTCCCTGCCCTCAAAAGCAGGGCTCACCCGCTCCCCCGTTGCCTCTTACAAAAACCCCGCCCGCCCTCCCTCCCTCCGCTCCCTCGGTGCTTCACTCAGAGGCGCTCCCTCATTTACTCTCAAGGGCTGCTTCACTCAGTGCTGCTGGCAGAGAGGAGCTGGGGGCCAGGCGATGCTGCGAAGCGGGGCTCTGGTTCGTGGGGTGCAGCTGCCGCGAGCGCTGGCAGCACACGTTGTTGCGTTGCTCGTACAGCAGGGGGAGCTTGAGCTCTGCTGGCTGGAGAGCTGATCTGCGATCACCCAGAAGCGCCAGGGTTGGAAGGGAGCTCTGGAGAGCGTCTCGTCCAAGCGCCTGCCCAGACAGGGCTACACAGAGCAGCTTACGCAGGAACGCGTTCAGGTGGGTTTGGGAGCCCCACAGGTTAGGGGGAGAACAAATGTCAGCAGCTCACCACCTCAGAGAACGATGGTCACCCAAAGCTAGAACTCCCTGCAGCCTGATGGTCCGGAAAAGCCCACTGTTCTCTTTGGGAGGCACCCAAGAGTATTGATACAGGGGGCTTGATATAAGAAACGCTAGTGCCTGGAAAATATAAAGTACTTTTTAGCTTAAGTTGTAGAAAGAAAACTATGTTATAAGTCTGTGGAATTTAGGGGCCCCACTAAACATGAGTTAATTGTTTCACACTAGCCTTCTAAAGTATAACATTTCACACCATCCTTCTACTTATCAGTTCAAAGACAGAGCCTCCCAAACATCTGCTAGCTTGGGATACTCCTTGCCTGCCCATCCTGCAATAAATTTTGCAGGAAGGTCACCCTGTTCTAAATCTTTGCTAGTTAACAGAAGAATTACAGATATGGTTGGTTTCAGCTAATTGTGTTACTACTGGGGTGTCCAACTGTGCCAAAAGTGAAAAGTTTAAGAAGAGGAAGACTCGTTTACTTCATCTTGAAGACCCCTACTCACAAGAGGAAGACTCATTTACTTCATCCTGAGACCCTCGCCCATGGCCACGGGGGGGGACACTGCGCATGCGCAAAGGACCTTTTAGCTCATTATAATAAGAAGCGTCGGGATAGATCATGAATATGTATAGGTGTGTAACTTTAGAGGATAAATGTAGCGGGAAACGACACTGAGGTGTGCATACTTTGGAGGAGCTATCCCCATGCACCTCAGCGCTGACTAAAAGCATACCTACTTTACAACTTTAATGAGTTGTGGAGTCAAACTGCGTATCAGTATCTCCTGAGCAGTGGTCTCCAGGCTAACCCTGACCATGCTTACCTACTCCACCCAAGGCTGGGCTGGCTGCTGTGAGGGTGACCCTTCTGCCTGAATGAAGGGAAGAAAATAAAACAGAAACCAGCTCTGGCTTGCAGGGGGATTCCCTTGACAACATCTGCTCAAAAGCCCATTCACAAAAGTAAAACAAACTTTACATTCATTTTCCCACACGACGGCCTCTTGACGCTGCAGAGTGGTTTTGAGAGAGAAAGGGAAAATACCACAGCAGGGAAAACATAAATAGTAGTCCTTGAAAAAATTGCTACTCTGGCAAATGCTCCAGTGGCAGCCATGATCCAGCTTTCCTCCCACACCAGAGAGTTGCTGCAAGTGGATACTTCAGCCCCTTCTGCCTGCATCCCGCTCATAGTGCATTGTCCTGGATGAGAGAATTCCAGCTGCCCACAGATCCAGTTTACAGCCTTAAAGCACAACAGTTCCAGGAGCTCAGCTGCCTGTCCTGAGGAACACCAGCACAGGACTAGTGCAGGCTGGGGTGGTTCTCACCCCAGGTTTATCCCTTGTCTCAGAGAGACTTCGGGTTGAAGCTTGTGGCTGGAAGGATGCCACCTCCCACTTGGACATGTCCTCTTTCCTGTAAGTTATGAGATCTTTGGGGTTAGCAGAGAGAAATCTGAAGTAGGAACTGACACTTTCGCTTAGATTATTTTAGACTGGAAGGAACCACAGGAGATCACCCATATGCATGCAAAGCAGGGTTACGTTCTTCCAACCAAGCTGCTCTACATTGTAGAGGATGATGAGGGCCTCACAGGGCAGAGAAACTGAGTAGAATGAGAGAGAAACTTGAGCCTGGTGCCCTCACCTAGGCACCTCTGGTCTTGGGGGCTACAAGGATATGCAGCAAAGATACATTCTTCCCTCTTGTGCATATTTATACAGTCATACTAGGTATCGGGTTTCTAAAGTACTTGTGAAATGATGGGGTTTCCTCCTTTCCTGACTGAGTACCCAATGAAACTTGCCCATGTTTTCCCTTCCTCAGTTGCCAAGTCAATCTTTAATGTTTTCTTCCTACTATCTCTTCTGAAAGGAGTTTGGATCGCTTTTTGCTGAGGTGAGAACTAAACCCTGTTCCTCCATCAGTCCTGGGAATAATACACTGCTTCTACTCCATGGCGTCTACACCATGGACAAAGGACAGAAAATACCAGAATTTATGCATAAAATGGAGTTTGTTTCCTTTCATTATCCTTGAGTCATTCTCAAGTGAATCACACTGTAAGGAACTATTAAAAGAAATCTGACGGAATGTCTTTGCAACATTGCCATTACCATCACTTCCACAGGGGGTAAAATAAGTGGCACCAACGTTAAATTTCTGATCTAATATAAAAGTAGTTACTGAGTAAACAAGTTCACAAACAACAACAAAAAAGGAAACCCTCATACCAAAATAGTTTTTACTGGCAAGAGCATTTTCAGCACAGAGGAAGAGAGTGGTTTTCGCTGTTTGCATGAGGGACCCCCACAGTGTGCTGATACAATACAAAATTTCTTGGAATTACTAAACCTGAGATTACAGAAGAAAGAAAAAAAAACAAACCCAAGCACAAAATAAAACACAAAAGTGCTCAGGAAACAGAATTTTCAATGTCATGAAAATGATGGGGGTTTGTTGTTTTGTTTTGGGCTGTTTTTTTAGCATACCAGGATGTTGTTTAACAACTCTACACAGAACAGTGTAAAACTAAATCAGATCAGTACATCTTGGCCACGGGTTTGTTCTTCTCTAAGGCACCTGGTGCCTGCTTCATATTAAATGGCATTTCAAAATGTCCACAGAACTTGGCAAAGAGTACCAGCTGCATCCTGCTACACAGAGTAATGCTTATTGCCAGAATTTTAAACAAAAAACTGAAAGAAATGTTTGCTGGTTTCCTTTAGGTGCTCCAATTTGGTTTACCTTAAGAAATCAGTCATCTACACAATTACCCTGTTGCCCTGGAGGCTTGTGTGGACATATCACTGTCTACTAGTATTTCACAAGTTTACTTCCTTCGTTCTTGACTGAGGGATTATTCAGATCACTGGAATTTGTGGGTGTAATGAAGGAGTGGGCCCATTGTAGTCTATGGGCTTTTATTTACAGTGTGAAACATTTTGTGTCTAGTGCTGGGACTGGAAAGACTAAGAGTGGGCTGGAAGCCAGGATTTGGCTATTTGCATTGCAGCTTTCTTTCTTAAGAGAACTGACTGGGCTGACAAACTCAACTGCATGTTTGAAGAGACACTAAGAAACTGCTTCTCTGACAAGAAGTCAGCTTGAAAATGGAGCCAAGTATTTCAGGATCAGAATGTATCTGTATGTGTCTCTGGGACAATACAGATGGGGCAGAGGTTCAGTAGCGCCCCAGGCCAGGCAGCTGATGCTGCCTAACTTCCCTGTGAGAACTGGAAAAATTTCTCTCAGGAGTGACTTGGAAATAAAAAGGATCTTCTGCCTAAAACAGCCCCAGAGCCTTTGGCTGGAGAAAGCTGGGGCAAGGAAATGACTGCTATTGCAAATAACTGCAAAGGAAGATAATGTTTGATGCTTTTGGAAAGATCTTTGGTCATCTTTCTGATCAGACTGAACCAATTTGTTTATTTTGTTGTTCAAATCAAGCAGCTGTAAAATAATGCCTGGACAGGTAATGTTCCTTCACACACAGAATCACCTGGGTTGGAAAATACCTTTAAGATGATTAAGTTTAACCATTCCACAGCACTGCCAAGGCCACCACTAAACCATATCACTGAGGGCCTCATCTACATGATTTTTGAACACTTCCAGGGATGGTGATTCCACCACTGCCCTGGACAGCCTCTTCCAATGCCTGACGTTCTTGCCATTTAACACAGTGAAGGGCAAAACTGCCTTTTCTTCTGCAGGAAGGATCAACATGTGCCAGTGAGACTCAGCAAACAGGCATGCCCTTACCTGCAAGTTTTAACACAGCCAGGGAGGTGGTACCACCACCTCATGAATGTCATGTTACTGACTCCTGGTTGCATATTTGGTTCTTCACTTATGTTTCTCCTTCTGTTTACACCAAAGCAGTAAAGTTTTTTATTCTGAGATCCGTCTGAAGTATTTGCATGCTTATGCTACTGGTGCATTACTACGATCATGCTTTTATTTCCTGTTGTATCTGAAAATGCACTCTCCAAAGGAAAAGTAAAGAGTGTCCCTGCCCTAAGAAATGTACAGTCTGAGTGTACTATGGTGATATGGCCACAAGTAACGTTTTTGCCTAACTTTCCCCTCACTTTGCATAAGTAATCCATTGCTTTGTGGTCTTTTAGCAGTTTACTGCTAAAGTCAGAAATACAGGAAAGAGACAACAATGCAGTAGGAAAGTACACAAATGCAAGACCGGGATGAATCTTCCCAGCATAGACTTACTGTGAAGTCTTGGACAAATCAGTGTCCCTAGTCAGAATTAAGCACAGATCTAGGTGGCAAGGATAAAGCCCTGTAACTGTCACTTCCTGGGACTGGTTTCACCAGCTGATCTCTGAAATGAGAAGTCTGCCACCTGGTTGGACTGAGAGCACTGCCCAGAGACACAGAACATGGACTTTGAGATGTTTTTAATTTATACAGCTTAGTATGAAGTACCTCCTTTCCTATGAACATCTCAGAATGTGAAGTGTAACTGCACAGCTGGTCCCCTCACCAATGCAACAGTCGTATCTATAGGAAAAAGGCAAGTGTTTCTCCTTTGAATAAAAGTTGCTTTCTTGGTTTTCCTCTTCGCCAGCCATAAGCATCCTGCAGATGAGCAAAGCTGCCTTTATGCCAGGTGGAGGTTTTCCCCACTCCTTTCCATAGGTATTGTGGGAGGGTGTTGGGGCCTGGTGTACCTGAGGTACAGCTGCTTGTCAGGGAGGTGTTCAGCTGTTGAGATCTGCTGGGGTCAGTCCTCTGCTGCTTCTTCAGTCTTTTGATGGCTTTGAGCTCTCAGAGCTATTTGGTTTCACTTTCCACATTTAAAGCAGCTGAAGTTTCTCCGCTGAGAGTTCCTGGGTGGGCTGAGGCTCAGCAGCACATGTTACCAGTATCTACATGAAACCATTTCAGGTTAGCAGATCTGCACTGGTTGTTTAGGCAGGGTGAGAGGGGCTGGAGGTGTGCACTGTGGGAGCTAGTTTCCAGGCTGTCTTGAGAGAGCTGCCCAGAGGGGCAGTACACACAAGGACTTTTGTGTGTCTAAGCAAGGGTGGATTGCCATGTTGGTGGCACTGTTGTGGAGGGCACCCTGTGTAGGTGATGCCTAGCTCCAGCTTTCTGTCCTGGCACCTTAGGCTTAAAATCATAGAAGCATAAAATCACAGAATCAACTCGGTTGGAAATGACCTTTAAGACCATCAAGTCCAACCGTTCCCCAGCACGGCCACGGCCACCCCTAACCCATGTTACTGAGGGCCTCATCTACACGGTGTGTGAACACTCCCAGGGATGGTGACTCCACCGCTGCCCTGGGCAGCCTGTTCCAATGCCTGAGAACCCTTTTCAGTAAACAATTTTTTCCCTTATCTTCATCTAAACCTCCCCTGGTGCAGCCTGAGGCCGTTTCCTCTTATCCTATCACTTGTTACTTGAGAGCAGAGACAAACCCCACCTCTCTACAACCTCCTCTCAGGTACTTGTACAGAGCGATAAGGTCTCCCATGAGCCGCCCGCCCCGCACAGCTTCACCTGCATCACCGGCCCCGCAGCGCCGTTACCGCCGTGCGCGGCCGGAGGTGGCGTGAATGTATTCTGAGCCCTCCTGCTTCCCGTACTCATCGCATCATCAGCGTGCGCCGGCGGACGCACAGCGCCCTTCCGCGCATTGGGGGCGACGTTGCCATGGCGGAGCCGGAGCCGGCGCGGTGCGCCCGGGGACTCGCCAAGAGGAGCGGGCGGATCATGGCGATGCCCGCCGTGGCTGTGTCGCGCCCGGGGCACCCGGAACATCAGCTGTACCGCTGGAGGCGCCTCACCGCAGGGGATGGAGCGAAGGTAACGGACGGGACGCGGCGGGGGACGCCCTCTCGGGTGGTCTGGTGGAGCGAGTCCAGAGCAGGGCCATGAAGATGATCAGGGGGCTGGAGCGCCTCTCCTATGAAGACAGGCTGAAAGGGCTGGGGTGGTTCAGCCTGGAGAAGAGAAGGCTCTGGGGATACCTTAGAGCAGCTCCAGTGCCTAAAACCTGGACTTTTGGAGAGAGGCTTCTGATAAGGGCATGCATGAAAGAACAAGGGGAAATGGCTGTAAACTGGAAGAAGGCAGATTTAGTTTAGATACTAGGAATATATGGGGGCTGTCTGTGTTACAAGTGTTATATGTGAAAGCACAGTGACACGTCAGGACCATTTACACCTCAGAGAGATGAATATGGGATGCAAAATCACTCAGACCATTTACACAGTGGCCAGCCTGGTTATGACAAAGTGCTGATACCAAATTTCATAGTTGGTGATTTCTGTGCACTAGCTCAGCAAGTCTCTATCCAGCCTCCAGGGGATGGGTCCTTGCATTCACCCTACGTTTTCTCCAATCACTATGATTGGCACTAATTGCTAAACGAATGCTTATTACTCAGTGATTTCCAGGTCCAGTTTCTCCAGTCAATTGAACAGTCAGAGAAATGTGTTTCAAAATATATCTATTTCTTATAACAGCCGTGCTATCTTGTGTTACATTCTCACTGATGTTTGCTCTCTCTAGAGAAGAAATGTGGATATAGGAAGCTTAAAAATTAATATCCAGCAATCCTTAGAAATGTTTTAATTTCTTCAATTTACAGAGAGTGGACCAAACCTCTGCGTATGCTGCCTCTGAAGCTTTTCCCCTTCAAAAGTTGAGGTATCCACAGGAGCCTCGTGGTCCTGTGACAAGTTTGGAAACCTTGGAACACCTGCAAGATCATGATGAGGCCTGTGAGGAAGGTGAGCTGAAATACTGCTTGCCACAAGCTGCCTAAAATGAACTGTTCTTAATCCAGCATCGTGATTCTGATCTGAACAGGCTCTTGCAAAACTTGAGACCGTGAGTAACAGTTCATAGTAAGATTAACGAGAAAGGCATAAAAGGAATCAATTGCTGGAGTTAATTAAGGTAGACCTTAATTAACATATCTAAGACAAGGATGAACTATCTGTCTCCTGGAGATGTCAGGTCAAGACAAGGATGAATACTGCCTCTGAAGACACATTGTGTGGTCTAATACCATTAGTGGGCTACAGGAAACTGGATGAAATTACCTGATGTATTTTTAATAATAGGCCAGCTGTGAAAATGGAGTCGCTCTGTGTAAATTCCACATCTATGAATAACTCTGTGGTTTTACTTCAATTCCGATGCAAAATTTTCCTGACTAATTACGCAGCTGAATATTCCCTTTCTAATGCCTGTAGCCACAAGTGCTTACTGAAATTTGAAAATAAGAAAAAAAGAGAGAAATTTTCTCCCCCGAGTGCTGGAAGTACATCTGCAGTGTAAACACCTGACAGGAGGTGGCATTTTAAAAACTGAGTTAACCATTGTTAGAATACTTAATGGTATTAAGTACACATAGTCCACTTTGCAAAAGAAGGTATCAATAAGAGAAATGTGAGAACTCGTATAGTCCAGTTATGAAGACATCACATTTCCCAGTCAAAATAAACCCCTTCCCCAAGTGATAAGATGTTTTCTTCTCTTTTTTCTTTTATCAGATAGATATCACTCCCTGGAAGTGTTCAAGACCAGGTTGGACAGGGCTTGGAGCAGCCTGATCTAGTGGAAGGTGTCCCTGCCCATGGCAGGAAGTTGGAACTAGATGATCTTTAAGGTCCCTTCCAATCCTAGAAGTCCATAAAGGGACTTTGTAGTCATTGTTCATTAGGCATTTGAGCTTGCTGAGGAGTACCAAATCCATCATGTGTGCATTCCTGTAGCTGCAGTCTTAATTCTGAGTACAAGTAGTTTGCCAAGTACAAGTACAAGTTTGCCACCTGACAGGTTTCTAATCTAGACTGGTTGCTTCTGTGGTACTTGCAAAGGTTAACCCGTACAAATGAAGGAAACATTTGGCCAAACAGTGGTTCTTTTTGTATTTAATATAGGACAACCTTGGCTGTACATGTGGAAAGTATCTAAGTGTCTGCAAGTGCAGTGGTAAAGCATGAAAGCTATCCGAGTTATGAATTGCCTCATGTGAATTCCATCTCCTTGATAAAGGCTGTAGTAATTGTAGGACTGATCTAAATGTCCACAAAGTCTTGTAAGATAAACAAAGTGGAGAAGAGTTAATTTGTGACATGTGACAGGGACAATGTTTACCACCTTCTCTTTCCTGTTCTTTTTATAGATCAAGATGAGAACAGAACTATTAGCCTTATTCCACTTTCTGTTGCAGATCAGCTTTCAGTCATTTTAGATAGTCTTTTTGGCATGTGCTATAACTATCCCAGAGTCAGAGTCTTGCTAGTTTGTACTTACCCGTATATTTTTTAACAAGTGAAGTCATGAGTCTCCTTCCTCATGATAGCTCAAGAGCTACTCAGTAACTGGATGAAGTCCGAACTGGAACTGGTGAGCAATGGAGAAGAGGAAGTTGACTCTGCCCTCCTGGAAGAGCCTTCTGCAGCCCCTCTGAAGTGTGAGCGGTTTGATGGTAAGAACATAGCAATTTCTTTCTGAGGATGTGCTGGGGAAGGGAGCCAGGCCTCTTGGCTTGTCAGACTGAGATGTAAAATTGCTTTGGGTAGACCAGGTTAGTGGGCTTAGTAGAAACAAGATTAGAGAGCGTTTTTCTTCCCTAGCTCTTACAGCAGGTGGCTGTATGAGGTGCATTTATACAGCCCTAAATATTCCATGTATCCCTTTGTAAAAGAGAAATTTTATTTCTTTTGTGTATGGGTATGTCAGATTTATACAGCTGCTTGAGGTGGTTAGAAGCAAGGCCGTAAAAACTGGACAAAATGTTGTTCCTGCTCTAGTGTGTTCAATGGAAGACTGATTAAGACTCTCTGGGGATAAATGGAGTGTAGTCAGTGTGTCTGCTTTCATCAGACTTTCCCAGTCTGGGAAAGTGATCCCTTTAATTACATTAGGCTTTGTGATCTGAGACAGAGGAGTTTATTCATTTCAGACTAGCCTTAGATAATTTAAATTCCTCATTTCAGACTTGTGCAGCTATCTAGAATATGAAGCAGAAAGTTCTTCTGTCCAAGAATACCTACAGCACCTTTTGCAGAGTGAAGCTGTGAGCTATGGGATAATGGAAGGCCTTAGACTTGAAGACATCAAGGAAAACAAAAAGCTTACAGATCCGCGAATAACGATGGAGCTTAGACACAAGCAGGTGAGCAGGCAAGGCAGCACAGTTCAAAGGAATAAGACAGAGGATTATAGGATTAGAGTAGATACTGATGCTTCTAAAGATTTGCAGGAAAAGCCACCATGGCAGTAATGTCTGAGTTTGCTCACACCAAGTAATACTGGTTTAACCTCACTCTTGAATTGAGTTTTTTGCTGGTCTGAGAGCAAAACCAGTCAGTACCAGCTATGGGTAGGGTTACTTGCTTCATGTGAAAGGTGGATTGTGACCCACCCTGTTAGTGTACAGTGAGCCTCAATTTCTTCAGCCTTTTGCATCTGCTTTGACTTTTGTTCATTTTCTCCTTCCCAGGTGAAAGAAAACCGAATAAGACGTCAGAAGGCATTAGAGCTTCAGAGACAAGAGCAGTCCCTGAAGAAATCAATTCTGTCTGAGGCCAGGCTCCAAGTACTGGAGGAGGACAGAAGGAAGGCCCTGAAGGCCAAGAAAGAGGAGGAGGAAATCCAGAGGGAAATGGTGAAGCTGCGAAGGGAAATGGCTGAGAAGCAGGCCATGGCAGAAGCATGGAGAACGTAAGAGGGAGAGGGGGGCATGAAAAGATCCACATGAAGAGCACTTATCAGCTTCTTTTGCTAAACGTAAGAGGAGTGATGGTCCCAAAGGAAACATCTGCCATTTCTCTGTCTGGGAACTCTCACAAAACCTTTTAGTCCTTTGTTACCAACATCTGTGGCAGAGATGTTAGTGGGAAGATGTGCTAAAGATACTGTTGGCCTCCCCATAGCCGTTATGAGTACACTGAATGACAAAGTAGGAGTGTGTTTGCACCACCATGCATTCTCTCTATCAACTCTGTGGCTACACCCAGCCTTGTTAGCCTCTAATGCAGCCACAAGGGAATAAAGAGCATTCTTTACTGAGGATTCTGCAGATACATAATTTTTGCTTTTGCTGAGCTTGAATTGTCACAGAGATGCAACTTGTAGGGGTGCCATTTATTTACTTAGGCAGTCCTGAGATCCTAAATCTCTTGCAAGTGCTTTATTGAAATCTTACTGTTTTCTTCTGCCTGCTCTATTTTGGACATGCTCCGGATTGTTTAATCTCTGGACTCCATGACAGAGGCTGTTTTCTAAGAAGGCTGAGTTAAATAATCATCAATTTTCTAATCTGTAGAGATGATTCTCTTAGGATTAGCCAAAAAGAGAGTGAAATCTGTGCTACAGTACTTTTCTCATTGTATTAGATCTGTATGTTTGTTCACTTTCCAGGGAGGGCAAGAGACAAGAAAAGAGTCAGAGGCTGTCAATGCAGAAGATATCTGTTGGTGCCTCATCACCCCTCATCCTGAAGAAAGAAGAGCAAGGAGAGGAGAAATGGAGAAAGGCTCAGGAGCTGCTGCGCAGGATTCAAGCCAATAAACAGAAAGTGAGCATCACCCTTCTTTATCTGAGACACTGAGCTACCTGCCCTTAGCTGCTTTTTGCAAAACGGAAGTAAAAGTCCTGGTTATCAGAACTTTTTACTTCTTCCAAGCCTTACTCCCCGTAACTGGAAAGTAGAAGAGCAGAGCAAAAAGTATCTTGTAATACCAGGACCAAGAAATCCTGAGCCTCCATCCCCAGTGTTTCTGTGCCTCAGGTGTACTCAGTGGGAGGTTTCTCCTAGGATTGTGGAAAAGATGTAATTCTCGGGACAGTTCCCAACATAAAGGCTTTTGCAGTCTAGAAATAGGCAGGTGTACAGAAGAGGCAGTGAAGCAAGATTTGCTTTCCTTGAGGAAGAAAATAAAAGGGGGAGGGGGAAACTGGAAAAAAAGGGTCCTGAGAAGCCCTTATTGTATCTATGAAAGATATTCTAAAGATGGCCTTGCAGACCCTGGTGCAGGGAGGGGAAAGAGAAGTGCTGAAGCCTGGGATGAATTTTGAGCTGGATCTCCCAGGGATGCCAGCACACCCACACTAACAGGTTCCTTAAGGATACTACCATCAGGTGCAGTAGGATATTCGGTGCTATTGCAACAGCTCTTTTGAGGCAACCATGCAGACTTTGATAATTCCAATTATTATAATTCCCATTAGGAACCTGTGTCTTTTACCCTCATTATTCTGATACTATGGCCAGTTCTGGGTTAAACACCTAGTTATATGAAGAACTTAGGATTAAAGAGTGATCTTCTTATACTGGAACTAGATGATCTTAAGGTCCATTCCAACCCTAACTGTTCTTTGATTTTATATGGGCAGCCTCAGGAAAGGGATTAAGTTTCTCTGAGTGCAGGTATGAATGCCATCCATCACATAATGGTTTTGATTAATAGAGCTGTCATCACTGTTTATGTTTACTTACCTACATCTAGAATTTTATTAATCGTAGAATCTCCTCTCTGGTTCACTTCATCAGCCCATCCATTGGCTTTGAGTTTGGCTACTGTTTAGCAGTACACAACCTCTCTGCAGCACAATATAAGCTATGGAGATAAGCCTGAATGAAACCACAGAACAATTTTGGGGCTGCATGTGAGAAGCCATGGCTTAGCTGAGCTAAGCATATTAGCAACACTGATTATTTGTCTAAAGCAGAAGGAAATAGCTAATTTTGTCCTCTTTGTAAGACTCCATTTGGAGATTTCAGTGAGTGAGAGGAATCCAGTTAAAACAAGGCATTATGGCAAAAGGGGTACAACCGAGTCCTGTGAGGTGACCCACTTGGGGGATCAAAATGAACAGCATCTGCAGTGACAGGGCTACAATTATGGGGTAGATTAGATAGCAAATTGCTGTTCTGTATGATGTAAATCACTCCCAAAGGCAGTGAGTCTAGTTACACAATAGGGGAGAGGTTTGGCTTCCTACTGGAACAAGGATGTCATGTCATAAATTCATACTAGGAAGCATCTTGATTTTTGTCTAAGGTAAAAAAGTGGTCCATTGAAATATTCATTAACTGTTCTCCATGTAACTCTTCTTACCTGTAGCATCTTAGACATTTTCTAGATTTTAAAACATCTTTCCTGTCTCTAGAAATTCTGTGTCCCTCACTCATTTTATTCCTTTATACTTGGTGGACTAAGTATGTTTTACTCAAAAGCATAGTGCCCTAAGATGTTATCTTTCTAATCCCTTCCTGCTTTTTGTAGAAGACCTGCACATGCTCTGAAAAAGAAAGTCAGATAAGGGGAAGGGTGGAGAGGGCCTGCATCTGTGTGATGGGCTGTGTCTTGCTCATTGGTTTTCTGAAACTCTCCCATGCAGTGCATGCAACGACATTTCTCTGCTTGGCTGAAAGTCACTCTGGAGCACAGAATTAAAATGGGAAAAGCCAAAGCCCTTGCTGACTGGAAATGCCAGCTGAAGGCCCTGCGAGCCTGGAGAAACTATACTTGGGCCCAGAAAGTAGTGCAGGAGGCACAGCAGTTGCAAGTTCATCTCCAAGATCAAAACAGGTAATGACCCTACACTACGGCATTCCTCCTACTGCAGCAGCATTTAGGTAGTGCAGTGATCAGGGACTGCCCTCCACCTGTCCTTGGAGAAACTCTGTTCAGCTTTGGAAGGCCTTCAGAGTTAAGCAACAAAAAGATTCAGGAAATTATGGGGCCACGTGCCATGGCCTAGGCTGCTGTACTTGATGCAATTGTTTCAGACAGGTCTGGGCAGAAGCCTTACTATCATAACACAGGTGCTTTCTCATTCAGGAAAAACCAACTGTCTGAGGAATATAACCAGCGACGGCTTTTGCGCTGCTGCTTTCTGGCATGGCGGCGCTGGAGCCAAGCAGAGACAGGAAAACAGGAGCTACAGATCAAGAGTGAGGAGACTAAGAAAAAGATGTCACAGCTGCTGGAGGCAGTGTCACTGGAGAAGGATGGGCTGGACAGGTCACTGGAGGCTAGCCAGCCTGGGACAGCAGAAGTAAACCATCATCAGGCTATGCAGAAATACAAGGTAAATCGTTTCCATGTATTTTTAATACTGGCATCTCTGTGGTCTTTCAAAGTACTTTTGTGCAATCTGAAATAAAGAGTACATTGTTCCAGAGAAAGCCTTCTTTCCCAGAGTGATCTCCAGATCACTTTTGCTTACAGATTAGTTACATCTTTAATGCCTGCTTAGTCTTAAAAAGAATAACACTGGACTGCACGACAAGAGATTTGTGCCATGCCAGTGACATGGGGGGAAATGTTGCTGGCTGTTTCACGATAGCACACATCACAAGGAGATAGAGAGGAGAGAGGATCAGAGGTTGCTTCCTGAAACTGCCACTTGTCAGGTCTATAAAGCTTGTACCACAGCAGTATCCCAATCCCAGCATGAATGCTCACACACATATTACAGGTCAAGTTTTTCATTTGCTTGTCAGCAAAAGTTGATTTCCTGTGGTGCTTATATCATCCTAGTAGACTTGTATTTTATTTCTGATGCACTGGTAAAATTTGTACTGGAAGGATGGCACGAAACTTGGTGTTTGACCTAGGGATCAGAAAGCAACATGCGTCCGATGCCTCTGTATCAGAAAAGGTGTAGCCTTATTCCCCACTGTACACTAGTTTCATGGTAATATTTATCAAAACTGGAGAAGAAGCATGAGGAAGCAACACCCTGTAGACTTCTCTTCCATCTGAAAAAGGGCCACCCAATTGATCACCCATGTAGATCACTTCAGCAACTGCTTTCTTCCTTTGTTCTTCCATTTGAGCATTGAGCAGGGACAGCACAGTCAAAAAAGGAGTGTGCTGATCCCCAAGAGATGAGCTGATCCCTGAGAAATAAGCTGGTTTTGAGCTGTGCTCCTTAACAAAATAGGATATATTCCTGCCAGAGCTCTTGTCTGATCAGGATTTCTTCCTCTCAGCGAAATGGCACACAGCTGCTTAACAGCACTTTCCCACAGCCTCCTATTTTATGCTCAGTGGGGCCCCTCTGCCCTGGCTAGGAACTAGATAGAGGTGTTTAGCAGAGATTACCCCATTTCTCAGGCATCTCACTACATTTGCATAAAGAAACAGTATATAGGGAGGGGAGAAGAGTGTTTGCTTTTAATCAATGCCAATTTTTTTTTTCCTTAGCCAACTGAAACTTGCCTCATACAGAAAAAACCTGACCAGACCAGGGACCACTCTTGTTGGGATGCTGCTCGCACATCTCATTCGTACAGAAAATCCATGTTTACCTGGGAGATTACCATAAAACATGCATCTCCAAGTGCCCACGACCAGGCTGTATATAAAGATCAAATAGCCACTCTCCTCCAACAGTTACAGACAGCTGGTCTAAGGACAACTCCTGCTTATGGCAGCCGTTTTGAGCACCGGCATGCTTTCCAGCAACGTCTGATTGAGGAGCAGAGGCAGCAACTTCAGAGACAGCAAAAGCTGATCCTTGAGCTGCAGGAAAATCAGAGGCTGAGCAGAATAGAAGAAAAGGCAGCACAAGCCACAGCTGTGACCCCGTTTCAGCAGCCTGACAACTCTGCATCACAAACCAGGGAGGAAAAACACGAGAGGGAAAACCAACCCACATGCAAGAATTCAGCCTATTTGAGGTATATGCTCTTGATAAAGCAAGTTCAATTAGTTAGCATGTCTCATTCCTGCCCAAGTTGAGCCAGAATTTGCCAGACATACTTCAGTCATGCTACCACTATCGTATGACTTCACCTCAAGGTATCAGGCCAGCTACAATTCTCTGTCTTTCTTCTTTTTTGCAGTGGCTTGACACTGTGTGATCCATACAGGATCCACTTAGAAACAGCAACACTAGAGTGTCACACATAGTGGCAGCAGGGATTTATTTATTTAGGAAAATAGAGTGCCATCCTCAGGATTTCAGAACACACAGCAGCCTTGGGTGTTCAGCTCCTTTTTAATCGCTAATCCCATTTCAAGCAGAAGAAGGGTGTACCAGGGATTCAGAATGAAAACGTAGCACATTGGAGAATAAAAACTACAAAGCTGTTTCTTAGCCATAAGTAGTGGGCATGAGACAGCATTTGGCCACGTTTACTGACGAGTTTCTTTACTCTTTCCTTTCATAGTCCACCTGTTTCTCATGGGCCAGAAAACACAAGGGCAGTGATGCAAGGCAGAAGGCCCTCCAGCCAGGTGACCTCAACTCATCCCATACTGAAAGGTATTGTTCTAGATAGTGAAGACCATTCCAGACCACTTTTCTCTACAGCTTGTCTGGAAACCTCTCTTTCTTTGCCTCAGCCTTGCTGGTTGATGACAGTGTGCAAGTAAAACCCAACACTCATTCCCAGCCTGACAAGCACTGTGAAAAAGTGCGCGGTTTTCATCTATAAAACCTGAGCCACTGCAACCCTTTCAAGTCCCTGCTTAGTACACTGTGTCAGCAGTTACTCCTAATGCTTGTGATTGTTTCTGGTGTAACAAGAATCAGAGAAGCTCTTCAGGGGTTTTTGCTGTCAGTCTTACTCCCTTCATTGCACATCCAAGTAAGACTTAAACTGATCAGTCATTTTAATCTGCCTTTGAGAGAGTTACTGAGCTTTCAAAGAGAATTAAGTGCCTATGGAAGGTTTTGTGAGACAGCAGTAGCTAGGCTGGGGAAAGAGCTCTGGATCCTTCTGTAGGTATCTCCCCTTCTCTGGCCACACTTGGACAGCATATACACATTAAACATGCAGCACAGCCTTTTCATGCAGTGAATTAAGATCAGGTTCTGTTATATCCCTAGGTCATGTTCTTCCATATCATCTTCGGGCTAGTCACAGTCTGCATGAAAATTTGTCTGGAATATGATCATTGTGATGTTTTAACAGTTTGGGGATCGCCAGAGCTCTTTGGCCATGATAGCTGGGAATTAATGGTTGACTTTCTCTGACTATGCTCAGCTCCAATGCTACTTAGTCTAAGCCATCACTCTTTCTGATTTGCCTGAGCTCTGCCCACCTGAAAGCCAGCAAGCATATTTTCAGAGCATTCAAGTGCTTTTGTTTGAAGATCCGCCAAAAAATCAATGAATAATTTATTACTGGATGATTTTCCCATGGCGGATAATCTTGGGACAGCTGAGAGGAGAAAAGAATGAAGAAACCTATTGTCAGAACACTTAAATGCTTCCCAGTTATTGATTGTTCGAGCCTGTGCTAAGTTTGTTACTTCTGAAGAAGTAAACACAGGTTCTCAACTCCACTGCATGTTCTGTGTGGTCATGTGTGCACTTACACCTTTGCTGATAGCCAGCAAGATTACCTCATTGTGGTTTATCTCCCAAAAGAAGCATTAAGCAGTAGTTTCTCACTAGTGGGACCATGTACCTCTGGGTCAATGTGGCAGGAATGCTTTCCGTCGCGAAGTTGCTCTTTAAATAATCAACTGGAGCTCATAGCAGTCGCCACTAAACCAGATGCCCTGAGCCTCAGCAGTTGATCAGGGAAGGCAGAGTAAAACCTCTGAACACAGCTTCTTTCATAACTGAGCCTCATGGCTGTGACTGTCAACCAAGGAGGGTGGAGTGAATCCAATTGGGGTAGTCCTCAGTCATCTCATAGATGTTTACGGGTTCCTTGTTCATGACTGTGCTGGCCGTAAGAGGCAGCAGAAAGCAAGTCCCTTTAGGCTGGCATTGTCAGGTCTGTGGGCCCTGGCAGTAGAGTGAAGTCCTCCTTGTTCACCAAACTTCTGCTATTTGATAGTCATTTACACTAAGCCTTATGTCCTCTGTTTCTGTAGCAATGGAGGAGAGGGCGATTCAACGGGCAGAACGGAAGCGGAAACTAGAAGAAGCCAAACAACAAAGAAAAGAGGAAAAATTGGTAAGGGAATTGGAAAGTGAAACCAAGTCTCTTTCACATGGCTCTGGTTGCAAGAAGTGCTGCTTTAACCCCAGAGTCAGGGGCCAAGAGAAGGCCCTTTGTCCAAGTGGGTGAGAAAGCAAATGTCTGGCACACATCTGAAGTAGTAGTTACAGCTGCATTTGCATATGGTGAAAGTACTAGCCCTGCCATATCACAGGCAGACACTTCATGTTGATGCAGTTGCTATGCTAGAAGCAATCTCACTTACCACTCCCCAGCACTTCTTTCACACCTACCCCGTGACCGTAACTTGTCTTTGCCAACGATGGGAAGGGTGGAATTGCATGCAGAGATCTACCTGATTGAACTTGGCGATTGTGAGTTTTCCATCCGCTGCCTTTCCTGTCTGGTCATATGCAGCTTGAGGATGTGCAGTCTCACCAAGTAAAAATTCTGCATCTTCCTAACAAATCTCTGCTGCAGGGAGAAGATACTGACGATGTTTGCATAGTTATTATGCAATTTCTGTGAAACATATCCAATAGAGGAGCCTTCTTAGCTTCAGGGCATTAAGCTGTTACTGAAGACATTAATAGTAAGTTGTATTAGGATTAGAAACCTCAGAACTGGGGTCCTAAAACAACCAGCGCTTTTTCCTTCTCCAAGCAAGATAGATAAAACAAGCCTTAGCGAACACTAACCATAGAGTGGACAGACTCCATCAGGTTTCCTCAGTTGCAGCTGCCACAGTCGTAGAGATCAGAAAGCACAGTCATAGTAATCATGCGTTGTGGTTGGTGAGGGTTCTAAGCCTTTGATGCATACATCAAGAGTAAAACCTTTGTGAAATGAAGGCAAAGTGTGGTTTGCAAGGGGAGTAGATAGACATTCAGAGAAGGATATTGTGACAGGTATGACTGGTACTGAAGCAGAACAACTTCTTTGATCTCCAGTGTTTTGGGGAAAGAAATTTTTGGGCACCTGTAATGCTGCTTTGTACATAGAAGTAAAACTTCAGAGCAAAGCCCAAGAATTCAGAACTGACTTCAGCAATCAGGTTATCAGTAACTTGGTGTGTATTTTAAATTTTTTAGGGTAAATGTGGGCAAATATTGTAGCTTAGGGCACAGAAAGATATATAGATATATAGGTAGTAGAAAGAACAGTCCCTCCTTCCTCTCCCTTCTGCAGTTCATTGTCGAGCACAGATCATGTCTAGTATGTGACAAAGTCTGCTTCCTTCTGAAGTTTCAGGTGCTGGTCAATACCAAAGGAATACTGGGAAGCTTAGAGGTCTGTGTTTTCTGAAAAGGTCACATGCACCAAATTACATTTTACCTTCCTCCATTTCCTCCATTTCAAGGCCCAGCTGAAAGCTGAAGAGGAAGCACGACAGAGGAAAGAGGCTGAGGAAAAGGAAGCTCAGCAGGAAAAACGACGGGAGGAGAGAAGGCAGCAGAAGCTGGTGAGCAAACACCTTACCTGTTTCCCCCTTCTTTAGCAGGGAGAGGGAAGAAGAGCCATTACCCACTGACATGCAGTCAGCAGCCAGAGTAATGTGAACCGAAGATCTTTATTAGTAGAGCAGAGTTCCACAGCACCTGCTATATAGACTTACCATCTTTCCCCTTTTTGGCAATATTGGGGAAGGGGCTGTGGAGCAGACACACTATGAAGTATTTATTCTGTCTGTCTTATCAGCAGGACTAGGGGTCCCAGCTGATGGATGTTCACTGCTGACATATAGCCACGTAAGCCTCCAGAGTGGCAGCATGTTCAGCCTACTTTCATACTGCTCCTTCCGTTTGTATCATCTGCCAGCATACATAATGATACTAGTCACATTCAAAAGTAAGCAAGTTTGACAGTTACATCAAGGGCAACTTTCCACCTGGAGAAGAGAAGCATCCTCTCCTTGGAAGCAGCCTAGGAATAGCCCCACTTCATTATTGTTACTTGGAAATGAGATGTTTTAATAACCCAAATAGCACATTTGAAATCCTACAGGGATTTGACCTACAACTACTGTTCTACTTGGATTGTTTTGGAATGTTTGACTTGCATACCTGAATCTCAGTTTAAAGTAATATACTATATAAAGTACGGTTATAAAATACCCATATCCCTGCCTGATTATTTAGGCTAGATTAAGTGGTAAGGTCCATGCATCAACTCAGAACCAGTTTTGGACATGTTTTCAATCTAGTTTTATAAACACAGAAAGCTGCCCTCCTTGAGATCACCAGGTCACCCCTCCCCACATTGGCGAAGGCCTATCTAAAGGAGGTTGCTGTTATATCAGCACTGCTGGCAGCCGTGGATTTTATGTCTGCTGCAGTGACACCAAACTGCAGTGCTGAGGAAAGGCCACTTGCTGATAAATGGCCCAGGGAAATGCCCAGAAATACCATCATCTTCCATGAGAATTTAAGACAATTTGCTCTGCATTCTACTGCAGGTTCTAGTACGTGGGGTCATGTCTTGTCTGCACCGCTAAGACAATGCAGATCCCTATTTCCTGTCAAGTCAGGACCTCTAGCTCCAGTATGACAATCTGTTCTCATTGCTTAAAATCCTCTTTATCCAGAGTGAATTAAAATTACCACTCATTGTATTGCAGAAAGAGCTGGAGAAGCAGAGGAGGCTGGAGAGAGAGCAGCAGCTCCAGAAAAAGGCAAGAGATCACTATAAAAAGGTCCTGCTCAGAAAGCTGGGAATGGTGCCATGGAAAAGGCTGAGGGAGCAAGCCAAGGAAAACCTGGTGGTAAGTGCTGAGGATAAAGGAAAGAACTGGTGCCCTAGGAGGAAGGAAAAAAGAATGGATGCAGCAGAAACATTCATGGGCTCTTAAGACAGGTAGAGATGAAAAAAGCAAAAGTTTTCCCTGCATACCGTGGCCTATATTAGTTCTTTAAATCAGTTCTTTAAATCTGACAATACCCATGAAAGGTTGTCAGAAACTCAAAAGGATGGCATCCTTGTTTATAGCTGATCAAACAGGAACCAAAAGGACAGAGAAAGGAACAAATTTCAACCTATCGAGAAGCCCTCTTTTGTTAGCCTCCACTTGTCTGATGGACTAACTGCCACGTGATTTGGTGCCAGTAACGCAGTGGGAGTTAGTGTAGTATGATACAGCAAAAAAAGTAACTTGAAGCTATAGGACATGAGCCTGTCAGTTCTCTTGCTCCACAGCAAAACGAATCAGTAATACACTACCAAGCCACCGCAGTTACAGTAGTTAACCCCAGCCCATCTCTAGGGTTTTCCCTCTCTCTGGAGTTGCTGCTGGTGCAGTGTTGGCCACTGATAGAGGTAGGACCACCAGAGGTGATAAACCAGGCTGTTCTAACCTGGCCATATCTTCGGTGCAGAACAGCAAGTGACAGCTTCTGAGACCTTGACACATCAGTATTGCTAATGAAACCTTTCCATACATGACTGAATGGGCGTGCTTTATCAAGAGTGGATTAATAACAGTCAGCCATATCCTGAAGATTTAGCCTTAGGGCTATGTTGGCAAGCTTCCACTGGAACTGCAGCTACCACTTACAACACTCAAACAAATGCACATAGGCCTCCTGCTGGGAAGTAGAGGGATAGCATCTGTTCCCTAAATCTATCCTGTTTGTCAGCATTATGGATGGGGCTGAACTAAATTGTTACATGCCATGCCTCTGCTTCACTCACAGTAGGTTAAACTGCGCATCTAATTCAAAAAGCTGTTCTCTGGAAGTGACACAGCAGTGGCCTGATACAGAGGCTGGTCTTACTCCTTATGCCGACCCCTCTTTATGGGAACCTATCCTGTAAGCTATTCCAGCTGTCAGACATCTGCATTTTGGGAGTCCCAAAAAGCTGAGGTGATTTTTCTAAGTGTACCCAGTTTTCTTTAGCTTTATGTAGTCACTAGTCCAAGTAACTAGCTGCCATCTCTGCTGTCTTTATTCAGGTGGCACAAAGGCACCACTGCTTGGGCCTACAGAGGAAATGCCTGATGGCTTGGCTTCAGGACACCCAGAAGAGCTTCATGGAGAAGGTGTCTCGGGCTGAGGACTTCTATTGCCATATATTGCTGAGATGGGGCTTCAGGAACTGGCTAAAGGTTTGCCTGCACCACAGTGGAGAAATGATACTAAGCAAGCTGGCTGCTGCCAGCCTTTCCTACACCACAGTGCCACTTCACATACATGCAGCCCAGCATTTGCTCAGTTACACTTTCCTCATTCCAGAAACCTGATTCCCTTCTTCAGAGACCTTCTTTCAGCTCTCCACTCTCCACCATTCTTCTCCATCCACGACACTCTCATATGCACTGCTCCTCCACCTTTGCACTGCCTCACTGTGCTCTCCCCTGACTTTCCTCCACTCCTGTCCCCATCACCCTTCACTGCCACAGTCTCATCACTGCTCTGTTTCTGCTTATTGGGCTGGAGGTTGGGAGAAAGAAACCATTCTCACCTCTTTTTCTGTCCTTGTTACCTAGTACAAGGATTACCTCTCCACACTGGAGGAGAGACTGAGTACCCTCCATGCAGCCTGCCTCATGAGGAGGTACTTCTGTGCATGGTTTGATCTGTTCATGGAAGAAAAAAGTATCTTACGGGAGAAGATGAAGATTGCTACTGAACATAGTAACAAGTAAGCACACTCCCTTGCCAGTTCTTTTTAATATACCATACGGGTTATTTTAGAGACTGCTTTTGACAGTTCTATTATCTGCTCCCCAAAACCACGTGAAATAGGTTCGTTACTGCCACTGTTTTGTTTCTATGGTATGCACAGACAACATGAACAGAGGTTTATGATAAGAATTTTCCATGGAGTCTGGAAAAGGAAATCTAGTGGTACACTTCATAGAACTTTCAAATCTGCTGAAAGAGAATGCAGTGAAAGTGGATAAGTAACTGAACCTTTCTAAGCTGATTAGCAGATCTGGCCATGCAGCTTCTGCTAAAAGAAAATCTTCAGGTACAATGATAGCAAGCCAAGTGATTGTGCAGGAATTACACTGTACTGTTTTATCCACAACAGATTATTTAGTTCACAAATCCAAAGTTGAAATAGAAAGCCTGCTTAAGGAATCTTTCATTTATGCCATCATCAGCCTGAGTTGGCAGTGAGAACTACAACAGGCAATTCTATTGATCATGACTGAAGCTGGCGCACCCAGTTCACTCACTGTCCCATAGCTGTGCGTTTTAGCAGAAAACATGCATGTTCGCAGACTTCACCATGAAAGCATGTCAGCTGCCTGCAGTCACAAATAGGCTGTCTCTGCGTAGCCCAAACAGGATCTACAGCACCTTAGAGGAAGAATTAAATTCACTTCTTCTGTGACAGAGCAAACCTGTTTAGCTTGCTGTGGCAGATCGGAACAGTGCACAATTTAACCCAAGAAGCCAGCAAACTGGAGCATCCAGGAGAAATTCATACCCAGGAAAGAATGGGTTCATTCTACATATGACCTCGTATCAGGAGCATGATCACATGTCATTCTCATTACTTTTCCGCCATTGACTGGCAAAAGTCAGTTCAGACCCTGATATAGCAAACTATTCTTTAGACAGGACTGTTGCTCCCTATTGCCTATTTGGGAACCCAGGGCACAAGGCACCTTTGAGAGGGTAGTTAAAATCAGGTAAGAATTGAAGCCCGGCTGCCTGCACTCCCAAGGGGATGGTCTGGACAAAATGAGCCTGCATTTTTCCTGAAGAAACTGTTTTTCAGAGACCCTTTTATTCTTCAACAAATATCTTTCATCTTCAGAATGCTGAGCAAATTCTAGCTAATGAATCCTGTTAGAGGGAGAAGCAAAATTCTTGGGGGAGAGGAGTAGAGAAGGTAATGTGTTATTTTCCCCTGCCATGGTTGGCATATTAATGGAGTGGTGTGCGTGGAGATGTTTAATATGTCACAGACCTGACTAACAGCAGAAAAGACAAATCCCACTGCTATTTTAGGGGAGTTCCACTCTCAAATAGAAGTATTCTTTTGACTGCCTGTTCTGTTAGGAGCACATTTGCATGTTGTCACTTTGTTCTTTGTGTCCCCCATTTCTTTAAGGAAAGTCATGATGAATGCATTCAAGATATGGAGGCAGTACCCATTGCTGATGAAAGAGGAAAGAGAGAGAGAGGAAAGGAGGAACCAGCTACGCAGGAAAGTGGCTGAAATTCTCCCTGACTTCCAGACATGACAGAAGAGAGCCAAAGGAGACAAAAAGACTGATTCTGTCCACTGCTCTCTTCCACCGACTGAAACAAATCCAAAGGGAAGCCCTTTCCAGGGCTGTTGTGGTTTAACCCCAGCCGTTTACTCAGCACCACGCAGTCACTCACTTACCCCACACCTTTTTCTCCCCTCACTGCGGGGGCAGGGGGGGAGCATCTAAATGTTGTAAACCCCTCTGATTAAGAACAGTTTAATAACTGAAATAAAGTAAAATATAGTGGTAATAGAAATAATACCAGCAGTAATAATAATAAGAGGAAGCAACAAGAGAAGAAATGAAAGCTCAGAAAGCACAAGTGACGCATGATACAGCTGCTCACCACCCGCCAACCGATACCCAGCCCAACCCCAGGAGCTATTGGTCCCTTCTGGGAGACTCCCCCCAGTTTCTATACTGGGCATGACATGCTGTGGTATGGAATACCCCTTTGGCTAGTTTGGGTCAGGTTTCCTGGCTCTGCTTCCTCCTGGCTTCTTGTGCCCCTCCTCACTGGCAGAGCATGAGACAGTCCTCAATCATGAATGAGACTGAGCAATGAGAAGTCCTCAATCAGGGTAAGTGCTACTGAGCAAGAACTAAAACATCGGTGTGTTATCAGCATTGTTCTCAGACTAAAGCCAAAACACAGCACTCCACCAGCTACAGGAAAGGAACTTAAACTAAGCATATGGAAACTTACCTGGGAGTTTCACTGTGCGCTTCAGGGGGTTATTCCCCACAATGTCCTTCTGCTGTGAGGTCTCTGTAGGGGTGTCTTGGCTGCTGGCAGTGAGGCCTAGGTAACCAAAGCCTAGAGCAGGGGTTTTTTTCAGGACAAGACCGTTTCCACATGCAGAGCTGTGGCACTGATTATGAATCATCCATCACAGGAAGCACACAAGTGAACACTGTTTTTCCTTAAGCAGTAACCTGGTGCTGTTCTGTTGCCAGTGCTTGATGAGAGAGCAAACAGACCTGTCAGACTGTCTGCTGACCTCTGAGCACTACTGTCAACTTGGCCACCCAGAGAACAGTTCCTAGCTAACTGTGCCAGGAGGATTTGGATGCATTGAGGACAGAGATGAGCTATCTATGCACATCATATTTGCTAATGATCCAGACCACAGCATGGCATATGGATGATCTAAAACCTTGATTCTTTTTCAAGGGACTGCCTATTTTGCAGCACTGGCCAGTTCCCATACACAGTGCTCTGATTTTTGTGGCAAGCATGGGTTCCAAGTTCATGAGCCTTGTCATTTAAGGCGAGTGTAGGTCGTGCCGGAGGCCTCATCATAGCTGTGGCAAGGCCTATGTTGTATTTAATAGTGTTTTTAGGTGGTGCTATGCAGGCAGTGGGTTGGTGCCAGACAGGGCCGGTGCTTGCTAGTGCTGTTATTCTTTGGGGAATGTCAGCGTATTAAGATGCTCATTTCATTGTTTTTCATTTTGGGTATTCTGTGCTGACCAGAGGGATCTGGATGGAGCACCTCTCCTAGAAGAAGAGGCTGAGTTGGGGTTGTTCAGCCTGGAGATGACTCCAGGGAAATCTTATTGTGGCCTTCCAGTTCTTAAAATGGGCCTATAGGAAAGATGGTGATAAACTTTTTATCAGGGCCTGTTGTGACAGGAAGAGGGTTTTAAATTAAAAAATGAGAGATTCAGGCTGAATGTGAGGAAAAAAATCTTTATGATGAGGGTGGTGAGACACTGGCACAGATTGTCAGGGAGGATGCTCCATCCCTGGAGGCAACCCAGGCCAGGCTGTATGTGATGTTGGGCAACCTGATCTAGTTGAAGATGTCCCTGCTCATTGCAGGAGGGTTGGACTAGATGGGTTGGAAGGGACCTTCAGAGCTCAAACTACTCTATGATTCTATAATTATTATTGTCAGCTCTACCAGTGGAAGCATGTGTATTGTGCAGAAACGTGACCTTGGGAAGAAGTGTGTGTGCCATGTGTGCCCATTGGATATTTCCTTCTCACCTGGGTGGAACAGCAAGCAAGCAGTGAAGAACCACCATCACCGCACGGCAAAGTGCTGCGACACCCTCAGCTCCTCTTGCCACCCCTGGATGCCAACTACTTTGGCTGGGTATGGCAACTGTGGGAGTGGGGCCGAGTGACAGATCCTGCTTTGAGAGCTTTTAAAGCCTTCAAGTGTTTTAGTCATCAGTATGATAAAGCATTGTGATAGCGAACAAAATATGTGAAGTGTCAGAATATTTCTCAGTGTTTAAAAAGAACTGGAATATGATGGGCTGTGGGAGCTGGTCAGCCTGGAGAAGAGAAGGCTCCACGGAGGCCTTAGGTGAGCCTTCCAGTGCCTAAAGGGGGCCTAGAAATCTGGAGAGAGACTTTTTACAAGGGCAAGTAGGGATAGGATAAGGGGAAATGGCTTTAAATTGAAAGAGGATAGATTTAGATTAAATATTGGAAATTCTTTACTATGAGGGTGCTGAGGCACTGGCACAGGTTGCCCAGAGAAGCTGTGGCTGCACCATCCCTGGCAGTGTTCAAGGCCGGGGTGGACAGAGCCTTGGGTTACATGGTCTAGTGTGTGAGGCATCCAGTTAGAACTAGGTGATCTTAAGGTCCTTTCCAACTCAAACCATTCTATAATTCTATGATTCTATGGTGTGCTATGCCTCTGTGCCCAGTACTCTCTAATGGAGATTTAATTACTGACTAATCAAGTCTATTTAGAAAAAGATTACCAATTTACAGGAATTAACAAGTCTCACTGTAGAATACATAATGAGCCTTACATTTCTTCTACCCAGTCAGGCTTTTTCCCTTTACAGTCTTTAGACATCTTTTTTTTTTCATAGTTAAACACACTGCATTGCAAAATCCGGGTGTGATTCATGGCAGGGGTTAAGGTCCTTTCCAACCCTGACCATTTTATGATTTTAGGATTCCATGATTTCATCTTTCCTGAAAGGGAGCAGCACTCTTAAGCTAGCGGGTAGAGAAGAATTTTTCTGGAGAAGTGACTTGAGTCGTGAGAGAAATGAGAGTTGTTATGAGAGTGGGATTTTCCAAGATTACGAAACCCTCAGGGGTAGGGAGAAGATTAGAAGGGGAAATACACGTAACCGCAGATCCGGATATCACGGCTTGTGTAAGAATTCAATCTTAATCTTGAAAACCACGTTGTAATGGTTTCAGCTGTTAATGTATCAGAAACTTTCGAGGGTAAACTTGTAAAAGTGCCATTCTGTTACCTATAAATCATCATAATCTTGTAATAAAATTAAGTTTTTACATTTTTTTAATTTATTTTATTTAGTTTTCAGTTGTTTAATGTATCTTTTTTCTACTTGAATATGTGGCCAGCCTTGAGGGGTTTTTAATACCTGGCAGACTGTGGGCTCCACCGAAAGCATCAGGGTTCATTCAAGAGGTACTACTCCAACAGTCCTGAGCACTGGGGGGGGGAACAAGCTAAGTCCTGAAGAGGCAATGCCAGCATCCTTCACTGAAAGTGTAAGGCACTTTCAGAGCAGGTACCTCTGAATTGTGGTGTGAGAAGAAGTGTATCCTTATAAGAAAGGCCGTGGCCATAGTAATATGTACCCAAGTGGAATGAGCAGTTGCTGAACTTTGAGTGTCTCACATCTGTTTGTGACAGTGCGCCTGCTACTCAGAGTCACCTTGAAGGATTTACCTGACAGTGGTATGTCAGTAGAAATTACAATATAAATGGTAACAGTAGTTGGAATCTGTGAATTTCCAACTGGCGTAAGTGCCACTGTAAGTCCCCTTGCCATACAACAGAGTCCAACAGGCACTAGTTCAAGATCCTGATTGACACTGCAAAAAAACTTTCTGAGTGTTGATTTAGTAAGGGAGTCCTTTCCTGACACTGATTTCTGAGTGTTTTAAAACTGTCTCACAGGTCATATATGAGTGGCACTGTACATTACATACATCTGAGCTGGACTTACTGGTTTTCAGTTCAAGAGGGAGCTGTTCAAGGCCAGGTTGGATGAGGCCTTGGGTGACATGGTTTAGTGTGGGGTGTCCCTGCCCATGGCAGGGGGGTTGGAACTAGATGATCTCAAGGTCCTTTCCAACCCTAACTATTCTATGATTCTTTTCCCAAGTCATGTGGAAATGAGCAAGCATTAACAATTTATTCACAACTAGTGGCATTATGTATATATGGAGGCACATATGTAAGATTTTCTTCCAAGATCAGGTGATTGGTCTTGGATAAGTGTGGTAGGTGTTTTACTGGGGCTATTAACAGTTTGATTTTACTGGTGTTGAGTTCTCCATGCTTTAACTTATATATGAATGAGTACTGCATACTGGTTGCATGCTGAGGCTGCCTAACTGGTGGTTGCTTGAGTGCACTTACTTAGTTTTTTTTGTAACAATAATCTGCATTGAAAAGTTGGAAGGCAAGAGTCAAATTGACTGTACCATTACCTATTCTATGTAACAAAGGCTGTGCTTTTATAACAGTTGGACAAAGTGTCAAAGATTTGAGGTGAAGAGGGAATGCAAAGGAATCATGAGAGCTGCCTTAGTGAACTTTAGTCAGAATAGGGTGACAAATTTGAAAAATGGAAGCAAAAACATAGTAAAAGCTCACTGGTTAGGTAAGCCGAGTTGATTTTAATATGAGTAGATGTACTGCATCTTCTTGTAGCTGCACTGAAAGTGGAAAAGCCTTTGAAGAGACCTCCCATATGCTGCAGAATCTTGTGTAGCACAGCTGTGTTGAGCTGCTCAGAATAAAGTATAAAGCCAGCTGAAGAGACCAATCACTTAAAAGTAATGAAACACACAACACCAATTGTTGTGGTAGGAAAAGAGGGAGACCTAGACCTTATGCTTAGAAGCACTGGGAAGGATACACTACAAAAAGCATTTCTGGCATGTGTCTGCTTCACATTTGAGTGGTTATGGTATGTTTTTCTTACTCCTGCAGTGGAAATAATTGGGGGCAAGATATAGGCAAACAGGGCATCCAGACTTCTCACTTGAATAATGCAGAGTTTATCTGCCTCTTTGCTTCATTATGAACTCCAAGAAACTGAAGTTTTCCCTCTTGTATTTACCCATTGAACTGGTTTGTAAATAAATGAGTTTCACAAAAATCAATGTTTCTGCATCAATTTTGTAGTTGGGAACACGGAAGGAATGAATGAAGTGACATACCCAAAACAACCAGCAAGTCAGGGTTTGCGTGAGGTTTGTGGGACTCTAAGCTACATCTTTCTCCCATATAAGCATGCCACAGACCTCTGGATTTAGCCTAGAGAATGGCGCCTTGGAAAAAGCTTGGAAGATAACTTTGTGCAAGAATAATCCATAGAGATACACTTCTCAGAATTATTTTCAAGTTCTTACAGAAAAATCCTGTCACCAGAATGACTTTTTGTTTCGAGTTTCTTTTGCCCATCTCAGTGCCTCTAATTGCAATTGAGTGACACTTAAAATAAGACACATGGTGGGTCTGTAAGATGATGTACCTCTAGTTATTCTGCTTCCTGAATTCCAATGTGTAACAGTGTTATCAGTAATATATAATTGCTTACGTGTGAATCTACTGATAAGCAGAGAGGGAAATAGATTAAAAACCAGTTCCAACACTTAAAGAACAGAAACCACTCTACTGAAGTCATTCAATAGGAGGAGTCATGAATTGCAGAAGGTTGTATACAGCTTTGATTTCTCCTTCCTACTCTGCATGTCACTTACTTCATTAGTGGCATTCAGTTAGGTTAGAAATCTATCATGCTAGAAGGAAACATGCAGTTTGTCACTTGTCTGTGGATTTTACCTATCACTTTTCTCCATTTCCGCATGCTGAAATTGTGTTTCTTCATCTATTTGATATCCTGGGTGAAATCAGGTAAGAACCATTAGCTTATTCTTTGTGATATATTCTTTGCCTTTATTCAAGCATTAAGAAAAGGAATATTTCTTCATTTAAGTTGGCCAAAATATTTATACCTTGTGAATTATGTCTCATGGAGCAGACAGTAAAGAGAATTTAATCACTTTGAAACTGAGATGTAGGTTTTCATTTTAAAATAAATAGAACAAAGCCTGATACTTTATCTCTGGCTGTACTTTGCACCCAGACACACTCAGGTATGTGCACTTTGTACAAAGTAAAGAGGTAATTGTGAAATAGTTTTAACATAGTAGCATAATCTTATTGTTTACTGCTGATTTGATAGGTTGACAGGTATTCAAGCTATGTCTTATGCTTTAAATAGTAAAATTCAGTTACAAGGAAGTCAGTGTACACTTAAGATTTTTCCCTTTTCAACCACTGAAGATACATACAATAAACATACACAGGAAAGTTAAAATTGCATATAAGTTGAGTTAAACTGCACATGTGACAGCCCAATGCCTGTCTATATGTTCTGATTGTGCTGAAAAGTGTATGTGAGTTCTCCCACAAGTGTGCGCAAAGGGCAGTTGGGATATTCCTTACAGTAATCAATCAGAAACAGGAGTTTGAAAAACCTCCCCTTAGTGAATCCTTACTAAACTATGCAACGTATTAAATCTAGAAATCTATTTACAGTACTTACCTAATTCCACAGTAAAGACATCATCTTTTCTTTGTCTATTTACTTTCACAGAATAACTGCTGTCATTTCACAGTCATAAGTAAATGAGTTGTTACCCTTTGATGTTTGCCAGCTAATAAATAGGTTTCGTCAGTTAAATTATTTCCTTGTAATAGATTTCTCAGTTCCATGGACAAAACTGTTCTGTGTCACTGTCATTGCACTGCCTTTAGAAGAATTCATTCTTCTTTCTACCAATCAAATGATAAGAATTCAAAACATTTAAATGGATATGTTCAACATTATCTTAGCATAACTCTTTTGTATGTTAGATATGTAGGAGTGAATTGTATGGATCAGTGATTAAACTTGGATTTAAGAAGAATATTAAGCAAAAATGAGTTTCATGTTGTAGCTTTGAATCTGAATAGCGAAAATGGAATCATAGAATCAGAATAGTTAGGGTTGGAAATGATCTTAAGATCATCTGTCAAGTAGCTGATTTTTATTTCAGCTATGTATACAACATTTGTGTAATAGAATTTATATTCTAGTTTTATCACTGTATGTCATTATACGAAACCTAGAAATTAAATGTGATACATTCTATTAATACCTCAGTATCATGTCATATGTATGATATTTTGCCAGGTTTTTTATTATTTTTGTTAAATTCAAGGCAATTGCAGCTATTGTGATGAAAATAAGGCATGAAACTTCTGCCCAGTTGGTTTGAGACAGAATGTTTCAGGCTTTTTCTAATACTCTGTAACTTCAACCTTCCTCTGGTTGCAAATATCCATTATTTTTTGTGATGTCCAGTCCAGAGGTAACCGGTCTAGTCATTTGACATATATGGTTTGGCCATATATGAGGTGATTAGTCTAGTTCCCTGAGTGAATTAGCGTTTCTAGTGTCTTTACTGCATGTTAGGTGCTGTAATTCACATTGTTTTGTTTTTTATAGCTTTGATTAGATTTGCTTTATGGTATCAAAAACATTTTTCAGATACTTTGTAACCTACACACACACGCTTGCCTTTCACAGCTTTATCAACTGATGAGGGCTCGCTGGCTGTCTCAGATGTGCAAATGTTGTGGCTTCATTTCTTCCTGCTTGCTGCTTGCTGGGAGAAGGAGAAGAGCTACATCTGCCTCTCCTTGACCTCAAAAATTCTGAGGAATTCAGTTTATTTTAAAATTATTTTTTAAGGAACTGAGTAGGTACTATTTCTACTTTTGCTTTCTAGAAGTTGACTTGTTTTACAAAGTTGTTAATGACAGAAGAACTGAGGAAAGTGTCATCACATATCAGACAAAAGCCTTGCCCAAAGTAGCATAGCCAAGAAGTTAAGAGATGGGCCTATATTTCTTTGGACATAAACCAGCTGGCACCATAGTGAAGGTGAATGGGCCATGCAGAAGAGCTGTGACAGGCTTCAGTGTAGTGCCTAGAATCCTGAAATGGCTTATTCACACAATGTGACCTCAGCAGCCAAAGGTTACTTTTTAAAGGGTTAACTTTTGACCTTGATAAGTACAGTCTTTTCAGCCTCTTTTGAAAAACACCTTTCTGTTGCTGGTCCTGACTGGTCTGTAGCCTAACTTTGTATACCGTAGCTACCCAAGTACAGAAATCATAGAATCATAGAATACTTTAGGTTGGAAAGGACCTTAAGATCATCCAGTTCCAACCCCCTGTCACGGGCAGGGACACCTCACACTAGACCATGTTGCCCAAGGCTCTGTCCAACCTGGCCTTGAACACTGCCAGGGATGGAGCATTTACCATTTCTTTGGGCAACCCGTTCCAGTGCCTCATCACCATCACAGTAATGTCAAATACCATGGTTTTCTTGTGCCAGTATGTACATTGACCGTACAGATTCTTATTTATTCAAACTCAGAACAGGATACTATTTTTTCATCTTCTTTCTTTGTTTCTTGGCAACAGTGTCCTTAAAATGATCCATAATTAAGGAAGGGGTCTGGGTCATCCCTATTCTGTCAGGCAGCTGTTTCTTACTGCTAGATCAAACAGTGAGACTAAGGATTGGCAACTTTGCTACCCTGGCCGAAAGAAGAAGAAATGACCACAACGGTTTTCCTGTCCAAACAACGCACGCTAGTTGTGGAAAAGTTCTGAGAACCTATATTTGGTGGGTTTAAGCAAAGGATCTTATCAACACTGACTATTAGTTCATATTAATTATAGAGAAAATGCTGTTCAGGAACAATTACAAAGGTTGATTTTGTATTAGAAGGGTTCAGAGAAGCATAGTGGTATTTGCAGAGTCAGTAGTTAAACTGCGTGCTGTTCAGTGCACATTCTGGCACCATATTCCAAAGGTCTAGAGTGAAGAAAAAGGAAGCTCTTCAGTTTTAGTGCAAAAATGTGGAAGAAAAAGTGAAGAGGTGGTATTTCAGGTGCTATTTCAGGTGGTCTAATCCATCAAATGACTGTCCAACATTTTTGTCTTTTTCAGATGACGAGAAAAAATGTCCTGAATTCACAGATCTTAATATAGGCAATGCTCTATCTGGAACAGAACTCCAAGTCCAGTTACTGCTGTACACAAGGGAAAACCCAAATTGTTCTGAGAGGCTCATTGAACATGATGTTGCTGCATCTGAGTACCTTAATACCTCCAAGAAAATTGTCTTCGTTATTCATGGCTACAGACCAACAGGATCTCCACCAGCATGGCTAGGTGATATAAAGGAGCTTTTACTGTCTTCAGAGGATATTAATCTTATTATAGTTGATTGGAATCGTGGTGCTACAACTGTGAACTACGTATCTGCTGTTGACAACTGCAGAAAAGTTGCAGAAATACTGAAGAACTATGTTGACCAGATGCTGGTAAGGTAGAGAGTTGCATTTGCTCTGAGTAACTTTATATAGCAGAGTTTGGCTGGGAATGGATATTTAAAATATCTCTAAAGAGAAGCCCAGTGAGCAATATCAAATGACATTTCTTTACCAAAGTATTTACTAAATTTGCATGTAGTTATTACTGCATATCTTTAACTTCAGCTGAGTTCTTATTTCCCTTTCACTGAAGAATGCCTCCGATTTCTTTAGTCAAGCTGGAAGTTTTAGGTCTCCTGGAAAGAGCGAATGTACCAGTGAGGAGGTGAAGTGAGAGATGTCCACATAGTATGCAGCATTAAAATTTTACAAAAGCATTGTTTTTTTTACCATTAAACTACTACAATTAAAGATTTTAAATGAAAAAGAAATCACTGACATATAAATATTTATTCTCAAATAGTATAAACTTTTTGATTCTAAAGGGTGTTGCTGAAACAATTGTTGATGCCAGTGGTCTTAACTGGGCTTTGGATTCATTGCTTAATCAAATGAACAAAACTCATTTATGTAATTGTTAGATTTATCACTTGATTTTTCTTCTCTTCTTACTACTTCTTTTCACAGCCATTCTCAGAAATTTTGAATGCTGTGTAGTAGGAAAACATTCATGAGGAATTTGAGGTTAAAAAAAACAGTTTTGAGAAAGGCTGGGGTGAAAGAAGAGAAAGTCTATCAGAATCTGTCCTCTGGGACTAGATATAGTGGTAACAAGCTGTAACATATAAATTTATTGTTAAAGAATAGAAAAATAAAATAGGACTATAAGAATAGTCTCCAACCCAGGGTGGGTTGAAAAAGTATATTTAGCAGTTGTGCAAGTAATCAAAGTGGTTTTCGTGGGGTATATTGTGTCCCACAGCTATCACTTGCATACTTGCAAGCTGTCTTGAGGCCTTTGTTAATTCATTCTGAGACACATTAAGGTACCAAATCCCACATAACATCCCGTCACTTTGCAGAGATTCCAACTGTCTGCTGACAGTGTTTCAGAGCTCTTCAGTAGTTTTGGTTTTGTTCTGTTTTGTTTGCTAAGTACTGCCTGCTTTGTAGAATGGGCATCCGAAGGCATTCCTACAGGTGTGCATTTCGCACCATTATTCTGCAGTTCTGTGCCATAAGTCTTTGTTGATGGTATTATGGGTTTAATCTATTTTATTGGGAGGATAAGGCAGAGGAAGATAGTTCATTACTTTTTTTTTCTAATTCATAGTTTTGGTTCAGCTTTCTTGTATCTGGTAAATCTCTTCCCCTTCCCTTCCCTGCTCCCCTTCTAACTAGGGTGATATTTTGGAAGAAATGTGACTCAAGCTTCCTTTTTACATGTTTCTAGTCAAAGAATTTCATAATTGTTAAACTGTTTAATTAGTACAGAATGGCAAATTGACAAGAACTTTGTAATTTTCATTTGTTTCTAAAGTTAGAGAAATAACTTCGAGTACTGACAGAAAGTGAAAACTAAATCGGTCTACTGATGTCTGTTCATTAACTTTGTGTGGCTATGGCTTTGTTTGGTGATTGATTGTTTTTCCCTAATAGGTGGATGGAGCTTCTCTTTACTCTATGTATATGATTGGAGTTAGTCTTGGGGCTCATATAGCTGGTTTTGTTGGCCAGAAGTACAATGGCAAGCTTGGCAGGATTACAGGTAAGGCTTTTAATCCAGATATATGTATTCTAATGTACCTTGTATCATTGTCGTAGCTGCAAATCACGTAGATGCTAGCACTAAAATATCAACAAATGAGAATTATTTAGTTATATATGTGAGTAAAAATGTATTCCTGAAACAAGTTCAGAAAATTGAGGAAGTCTGCCTTCAGAACATAAATTGCAGCTGAAATTTTACAGCCTGTTTACCTCTAGTCTCTCAAATGAAAATTGAGTGCTACATCCAAATACCAGTTAAGTTAAATGATATATCTAGTTGACCGAGCAAGTCAGGTCCCTCTGAAAGGAAGTTCAAGAGCTCTTGGTCAGACCACAGGAATCAGGCACTAGGATTTAGTTTCAGTTTGAAGTATCTGAATATAGTATAGGCTTCAGTACGCTGAGCTATCTTGTATGGGGAGCTAAGATAAGGTGTGAAACCTGTGAATGGACACTACAAATATTACCTCATACTTGTTGCATGATCAGCATTGCCATCTGCAGGATTGGTGCTGTTGTGGTTTAACTCCAGCCAGCAACCAAACCCCAGCCAGCCACTCGCTCATTTCCCTCACAGTGGGACAGGGAAGAGAACCAGAAGAGAAAAAGTGAGAAAACCCATGGGTTGAGATAAAAACAGTTTAATAGGTAAAGCAAAAGATGTGTGCGCAAGCAAAACAAAACAAGGAGCTCATTCACCACTTCCCATGACAGGTGTGTTCAGCCACCTCCATGACAGCAGGGCTCCATCATACGTAACAGTAACTTGTGAAGACAAATGCCATCATTCCGAAAGTCTCCCTGGTTTTTCCTTCTTCCCCCAGCTCTATATGCTGAGCATGACACCATATAGTCTAGCACATCTCTTTGGTCAGTGGGGGTCAGCTGCCCTGGCCAAGTCCCCCCCCAACTCCTTGTGCACCCCCAGGCTACTCGCTAGTGGAGTGAGGAGCAGAAAAGGGCTTGGCTCTGTGCAAGCACTGCTCAGCAGTACCTAAAACATTCCTGTGTTATCAACACTGTTCTCAGCACAATCCAGAACACAGCCACATATTAGCTACTATGGAGAAAATTAACTACTCCAGCCAGAACCAGCACAGGTGCATAGAGTGAACACTGGAATACCCTCAGTGTGGCTACATCTTTTGGGACTGCACGAAGTTTATGTTTAACTTTCAGGTCCTGATTCCTAGGGCAGAAGCCATAGTGCAGACTCGAGTGCACTTGAGGCTCCAAATACTTCTTGTGGTGAAAGAGCAGAAGGCACTGCAGCTAGTGTATTGAGAGGGAAACTGACTACGCTGACTCTCAAAAAAGATGCTAAGGGGAGAAGAGACTGTTGGAGCCTGATAGTATTTAGGATTTAAGAGAGCAGCTGTTTTCAGGCTGAAAGGAGGCAGTTACGTCTCCTTGAGATTTATAGCTCCAGACCCTTTCTTCAGATTACTTAAGTAATTTGTTTCCAAAAATGTAAGAAGAGCCAGAAGCAAGCCTTAACAAAGGGCATTAGAGAATCCACATCTCTTTGTACAGTAATCTGAAAATTAGGGCATTTTCTGAGTGTGACAGGCTCTAGCTATATTCCTTTGGTTAAGAGTACTCAAGTATGCTTTACACAATTCCCTAGAGTTTGTTTGCATCACTGGTTGAGGGCAGACTTGACTACAATGCTAGGCTAGCAGGTCTGTGTCTTCTCTGCACAATAAGTAGAACCGTGTAATTTCTGAACTCAGATGCTCACTGGTAAATGGAATTATATGAGATATTTCAACCGCCTTCTTATAATTACAGATGTGGATAAATAAAGGCAAAGATTGAATAGTCTGAACACACAAGGATTATAACCTCCTATAAGACTGTTCTGATACTTTCAAACAAGTTGAGCTGGTGGCCCAAACTATTGGAAATGTTGGAAAAAATAAAATTTAAAAAAAGATAAAAGAAAAAGTTATTTTCTTCCTCACTGTTTGGAGGTTTTGAAAGTATAAAACTATTAGTGGACTAAGCCAATGACCTTTGTCACCTGGAGTACTATGAATGCAAATTGCTGGCATTTCATGATCCTCTGTGGTAGTTTGGGACTTGGTTATCTTGCTTTTGAGAGAGAACCTTCCTAGACTAGGTCTTAAAGCACACCTGGCAGTTAGATCATAATATAAATTTAGATAATCTAAGGTCGTGCAATGTCCCTGTCCTTTAGTCAGTGAGAATGTAAGTAGGAGTCATTGAAGTGTAGAATATGTTTTGCCTTGACAGTTTCATTTTCCATGTTTGCTGCTTTTACTTTTCCTCACTTTGTCTGTGCTTTTGTTGTCAAGAAAATAGGAGTAGAGAAAACCTCAGCTAAAAATTTCACTTTTCAGTGAAGGACAGAAATTACCGTCTTGAAATTTACCAGGCTTCAGGGCTGCACAACAATAATTCCCTATCCATAAAATGAATGAGAATTCGCAGTGTTTATATTTCTCAGGATTTGATCCCTGATGCTGTTGGCTTATCTTCATCTGGCGAAGTGGGAGATAAGCACAACGAATTATGGAGAGAGAGAAATTCAAAGAGGTGGGTTGATCAGTCTTGTTGTAGGAACCCTCCCTTTGCTTGGCAAGTTGAAGAATGGAAACTTGAGAAGAACTGTAATGGGTTTTATTTTTATTATTATCCCAGGAATGTGAAGAGTCATTGATGAATAGTGCTTAAATAGAATCACAGAATGTTGGTCTTGTATATATCTGTAGAACCAAACCCCAGGATTTGTAATGCTAGTGTTATTTTTATTTAGGTCTTGATCCAGCGGGCCCTTTGTTCACTCGTGAACCACCAGAAGGGAGACTGGATCGAACTGATGCACAGTTTGTTGATGTAATCCATTCAGATACTGATGGTAATGACTAATGGTAATAGCTTTCCTATTTCAACTTGAGGAAAGGCAAGAAAGCAAAAGAGAAAGGATATTTCAGTAACGTATTTTGTGTTACCAGGTAGATTGCTGTGCTGTTGCTTTCTAACAATGTCTATACTTTTGAAATCATACTGTATTTTATTATGTCTATTCATCAAAAGAAATTGAAACTCAGCTTTGCTAGTAACTTAAGCAGTGATGAGTTGTTTTGTTCAGTTCTCGCATAAGTAGCTAGGTTATTGAGTAAGTGAAGCTTGATGACTGAACCTGAAAATATTGAAATAACTGTCATGTCCAACAGCTAACTGAAGGCATATGTAAATAACCAGATAGTCATGAGTCTATTTAATGTAATGCTAAAGTAGCAATAACACCAGTCCTTTATGTCGTTTGTTATAGTATATTCCTTCTGAATATGAAAAGAACAAGTCCGCACATTGAGTAAAGCATGCCTATAGCATTGATTTATGATACTGCCACTTTCAAAATAGTTCTGCATTAACGTTCTTTTGCTGTGCTAAGTGTGTATGAACATAGCAGTTGTAAGCATGTGATTATCACTGAATTAGTCCTTTCTGAGGCAACCCATCTCAGCTGTATCATGTTAGTACACTACAGATCCAGTGCTTAAAGTTGTAAAACACATTATTGTATGGTTAAACAAAGAATATTGTAAATGCTCATCCATGCAATAATCTGGTTTAATGTTTCCCTCAGAATTATAAATAAACCTTTCACACCTACCACTCTCATCGCAGTATTTGTGTAGTTTCACACCAGTTTCTTTCATAATGTTGAAAATTAAGCTTTTTACTATACAAATTTGTATATGGATCTTCAAAAAACCTGGTTTTTAATGTTCATATTATGTGAAGAAAGATAAGTTGTGGTAAAAAGGAAGACAGGTAAGATTGAGCTAAAGCTACTCATCATCTTTCATATAACAGATACAGATTTTTCTGTTCTGATATATTGCTTATATTAGTGTAGCTCAGAATCCAATGTTGTATACAAAAAAATGGAAGGTCTTACTGTAACAAAAATTACATTAAAAAAGAATTTTTTTTTGCTGGAGAGAACATGAATTTCATCGTTTTCTTTGTGCAAATAATGTCTGATACAGCACTGAATAGTTGCTTCTATTTTTTCCTTTTTCTTTTGTGGCAGTAGGAATCTTAACACAAATTTTTATTCATTTATGTACCGCATTTCACATGTGTGTAATTTTCTCTAAACAGGAAAGAAATTTTTTTTTTGTGGGTTTTATTATTTCAACTCATAACATGGCTTCCATTTACAGAACAAAAGAGCAGTATAATTGCAAAATTTTCCTTTAAGACCTCCATGCTATTTTCTAAAGAATGTAATGATAAATAATTGGCTGGGTAGTTCTGCTTATGATTTTGATTCCTGATGTTTTTACTTTAGCACTAGGTTTCAAGAAACCTTTAGGAACCATTGATTTCTATCCAAATGGAGGAATGGATCAGCCTGGTTGTCCACAAACAGTATTCAGCGGTAAATATGAATGTGTTCAATTAATGAGAAAAGACTGAGATCAAATCAAAAGAAGTTAAACTGAATTCAATGGACACTGCATGTATTCATTAGTATGGGAGCTGAGGCCATTGTATTCTTTGTTTTCCACCCCCACTCAGCAAATGAAAAATAACAAATACATTTGACATCTTTTTTTTGTATTTTCCTATGAGCATACATATTCTACCATATCATTATTATTGGCATGATAAAATTATATTATTTTATATATATACAATTAGCATATAGTGATCATTATTATTCTATGTTTATATATGACTAGGCATGGGGGAAGATGTTTGTGTCCAAGTGGTTTGGACAGGATCACTTGCATATGACATGGAATGCAAGGTTTTCAACTCTTCACTGTGTCCTAGATTCCTCCTCATTGGCAGCGATGAACTAGGGTTTGATGGGTCCTGCAGGCTCTACAATGAAAACAGTTTTATGACATGATCTTTTGCTGGAGAATTTTGCTTTTTTCAGCTCCCAAAATCTTAAGCAAGGCTGCTGCCCATTGTTGGTTTTTCTTACTCTCTTTGCATATATTTAAGTCTGTCTATGTTTCTTCTGCAGCACCACTAATCTGCATAGTGATCCTACAAATTAGAGCTGCTGCAAAAGCATAGGGCTTCCACTTGTATGTCTGTGAGTTTGGGAGAATTCCTTAAGACTCAGGATCATCTTCATCTGTACAGTCCTCACAGTTTGTTCTGCTAGGAGAGGGAGGAATTTATTACCCCCCAAACCAGCCTGCAACGAGGCAAATTTTAACCCAGACTCATGTTTTCTAACAAAAAAAAATCTGTAAATCTGATATGATTTGGGAGACTATTTCTTAAATACAAAACCTTTAGACTTTTCTCTGTACAAGTAATATTCAAAATAGTCTTCAATTTTTTCCTCTGTGTGTGTGACCATCCAATTGGTGGTCAACTAACAAAAGAATAAAAGCAGGGCTAGCTAAGAATGACTCAGGTAAATGGGATTACTTTGATAAAAACTTTTATTTAATGAAAAAAAATTATTGCATATTCTCTGAGTATTTCATTTTTTCTTTCCTGAAGGACTCCAGTATTTTAAGTGTGACCATCAAAGATCTGTCTTTCTCTTCTTATCTTCTTTGAAAAGAAGATGTGACATAATAACATATCCTTGTGACTCTTACTTTGATTACAAGAGAGGAAAATGTGTCGATTGTGAAGCTTTCCACCCAATGTCCTGTCCAATACTGGGTAAGCGTTGTGAAATCCGCTCTAGGCTGGGTGAGAGCTTCCAGGAAATACAATCTAGTTCTGTCAGGAGCCACTCCAGAGATCTGTAGTATCGTGTTAAGGGATCCGTAGAAACTGATCACATGCAAAGCTGCATACTGTTTAAAGTAGTTTAAAGTTTATGGCGTTGGCTGCTTTATAGTTATCTCTATTAGACACAGGTGCTGAGTGTTCCTAATCTTGATCATTATACTTTCCAGTCTGAAATGGGTTCACAATGTATTTCCTTTCTACAGAGAAACTGCTGCTTCCTAGTTCGTCATTTTTACAGGCTTTCACAGTGTGTTACCATTCCTAGAGCACCTTTATTGAAGAGTAATAATGTTTATAGAGCCTTCATGGGTTTTCTGGCTCTTCTTTTGGAATCAAGCTTTTATTTGGAAGGGTTTCTAGCCTTCTAGGATTTTATTGCTTTTAGAGAGGATCTGAGGACAGTTTGAAGAGAGTTACAATAGTGTGAGCACTTCCTATTTGGCAGGGTTTTCTTATGACTTAATTTTTAAAGTAAGAAGTTAACTTTAAATACATAACTTGTGTTTTTTACATCCTTTAATTAGGATGTACACCTATACTAGTTAGACCAGGTTTGAAGAAAAAGCATAGACAGACAGATCTCTATGCTATTTTATGGTAAAGCACAACTGTAATGGGACTTCATAGTAGGACAGAAAGATTCCAGGACTACCCTAGCATGGTTATTAGCCATGCCTGATGCACTTATGATGAATGCCAAAGCTACAAAGGGAGAAATATTTGAACACTCAGATGTCACCTATTTTTTAGTTCTTCTACTGCAAGCTTTCCTGCTTGCTGCCTTGCAGTGGCAGCTCTGCAGCCTGGAACTAGCCCTCATTGTTCAGTCTAGGTAATGAAATTAAGAGGGAGAGAATAGGATCAGCCATTTTAGAAACAAGGACTGTTATCAAGCCCCAAAGAAAATAAGCATAGAATTGTATAACCCAAAAGTTCTTTCTACATCATATTCATGTGGTAAGGAGGCTTACAGACTACCTAACATCTTATTAAAGAATAATCACAATTATAGACTAAAGGGTTTAAAAATATTTACTTTAATGATTCAAAAAAGAAAGGAAGAAATTTTACCTAATGTGAAGCTGTTCTCTATCTGTTCTCTGCAAATCTGTGGGGTACTTTTTGGGGTTTGTTTTTATTGCCTCTGCTGGAGTTTACAAGCACTATTTTTTTGAGTTTGTACTCTAGACTAAATAGATTCCAACTGTTGTGACAATTTTAGTGATACTAAAATATCAGAAGAATGAAATTCTTGCATACCAAATCCTATTATACTCAGGGGATTCCTTTATTTTCCAATTCAATTTACTTTGTCAGAGAATATTTAAGAAAATGAAAGACAAATCTGTCACTTTGGGTGAGGTTCTTTTGTGCAATTATTTGTGTATCATAATTTTGCTGAATGTCTGAAAATAAATATTGAAACTTTGGATTTCAGGTTATTATGCTGATAGATGGAAAAAAATGTTAATCCCAAACAGTTCACCAACGAAAGCTTATTTTGATACCACGGACCAAGACCCATTCTGCAGTGAGTGACTGAATACATGCATAATGAACTCTTTATGAAACGGCTGTTATTTGTTAGCTGATCTAGAGTGAAAGCATGTTAAGAGTAGAAAGTTATTGTTAGCTGGTGTGTAAAATGGTGTAATAAACCATGAGCTAAGTGTCAGTTTGCAGATTGGAGGAAGAAGAAGAATGATTGTGGCAGAAGAATAAGTAATAATGAAAACATTAAAAGCTATGGGATAGACTGCCAAGAGGAAGAAGGAAGCCAGAAAATGAGAATCAAGTGACAGAGAAAAAGCTGGGCTGAGAGAACCTGCTTAGACTGGATTATCGCTGCCATTTTCAGAGGGCAAAAAATTGGAGATTGCCCTGGGTGGGGAACAACAAAGAGACACCGCTATGTTCCACCCCAGAAGGAGAGCACCACACAGTTAACTAAAGCTAGTCCAACTTTTAAAAGTCCATTTCTTCCTCGAAGTAAAACAGTGGAGGGAAAACTTAGCTTCAGGGTTATACTCTATGGGACTGAATTCTCATGGCATGGGCTTTAGCTGCATCAGTTTAGGTATCTAAATATCCATGTAGAGGTCGAGTTTAGATTTTCTTTCAATTTCTTTTATTAGCAGACTCTACTATTACAGGCAAATGTTAGCACACTCTTCTAATTGGCTACGTTTAAGGTTCTTTGATTTGGGGTATGGAGATAGGCTTATGGAGAATTCAAGTGAAATTAAGTTTTCCCATTAGCTTTTTCCGTTGTCTTGGTAAGTTTTGTGACCAGGGACTGAGTATCTCTTTTTATAGTGATGATCATGCTTGCTTACATCACTGTTTCTTCCAAAGGGCCAAGGAGAGGCTAACAAAGATGTGATGGATTTTATATAAATCAACTCCTATCCCCAGTGCTCTTTCAGCTCAACCCAAACCTGCTACCACTGTTTTTCCCTGCTCCTGTCTGCTTGGACTTTGCCCCTACATACTCTCAAAGCTGCACAGGCCTATAGGTCTGTCTTCTTATTCATACTTCTATCAGAAAAGTACGCTTTGAAGTAAAGAGTCACTATTCCTATCATCAACTAATGTATACTTTTAACGGGGTGATAATAACAACAGTATCCTGTTAAGGTCATTCCTTGAATCTTATTATTTCCTATTTCTTTTTACAGTGTATAACTACTTACTGGATATTACTACCTGGAATAAAAACATTAGGAGAGGTTTCATTAAAGTTAAATTAACTGACTATGCTGGAAACACAGTAGAATCAGAGATGAATAGGTATGTTGTGCTTTGTCTCTGAATCTTTTTAATCACTTTATAGGACTAATTTTCTAAGTTTCCTAAACCTTTAACTTGTTAAGATGTAAGTCAAAAAGTATCATGAGATTGTTAAGACTTTTCCACAGCTCCTTTCTGGATATAGCTTACTGTCAGAGGCAATGGTCCTCACACTGAAATGGTCCATTTATGAATTACCACAGATCCTTGCATGGTGATGGTTTGAATCCAGTTCTAGGTGTCCTTGTTCTGAATGCTCAAAGTCGATATATCTCACAAGATTTTTGAACTTAATAAATTCTCAGTAACAAAGAATCTTATTCATCTAACACACCCCTGACTCAAAATACCATTTTTCTTTAGTGAAGCTTCAACATTTCAGCAATATAAAAGAGTCAAAATACTAACTGGATTTTACCGAGACCTTGACAAAATATCAAAAATGTCCCTGACCTTTTCTACGAAGACTGTAATAGGACCAAAACACAAGCTTAGGGTTCTCCAGATGAGGCTGAAGTCTCTCAATAATCCAGAAAGGTAAGTGTTTGTCATATATCCAAATTGTGTATCAACTAAAATGCTCAGGATGTTTCCTCAGAAATGTGTATTTCCCTTTATTGACTTTTTCAATCACGTATTCCTAGATGCATGATTATCCTTCTCATCCTACTAGGATCAAATTTATTATGCGGAAGAGCTGCTCATTAGCATTTAGTGCACAGCACCCTTGTACGTGTAGATGTCACGCATGTTGCTTGTTACAGGAGGCTGCTGCTGCTGTCTGGTCACAATGTGTTTACAAGGACCAGCCTGACTTATATCTGCACAGTTAAGTTCTGTTCCAGAAAATAAATTTTATGAAGAACTTTTTTGACCTTAATCATGTCTTGATACACAGCTTTTCACACGTGAAATGGAGCACTTCAGATACTTGTGTTCCTGGAATAGGTTTTTGGTCTTGTTGCTGAAGATAAAGACCTTTGAAGACCAGAACTTGTGCTTGCCTACACTAAAAATGAAATAATCTGCATTTTTTATAATTGTGTCATTAATAAGCTTTTATTAATTATATCTGGTTTTAAATATTTCAGCAGTATTGCCATATGTTGGCACTGGAATGGTTGCCCAGGGAAGTTGTGAATGCTCCATCCCTGGAAGTGTTCAAGGCCAGGTTGGATGAGGTCTTGGGTGACATGGTTCAGTGGGAGGTGTCCCTGCCCATGGCAGGGGGGTTGGAACTGAATGATCTTAAGGTCCTTTCCAACCCTAACTCTCCTATGATCCTATGTTCACTATTTTAAATCTCCAGAGGTATTTGTACCATAGCACTGCCAATTACATTTAATGTTTGCATCTTGTGGAAATAATGTATTAGATAGAATAGGTAGGAAATATCCAGGAGTAGCAAGAGTATGTTATATTAGAATAGTTACATCTATTTGCTTCATATGAATGGCAGATTCAACAAAGTCAGAATTTAAAATAAAGCCCAGTAGTGATAATTAGTGGTACTTATCAAATAAGTAATGAGCGGGAATAATATTACAATATGAGTAAGTTTAAAGCCAGTATATTTTGGTAACTTGAGAAATAACATTTATGGCTTTCTGATTTGGTATATGATAATAGTCTAGTAGGAATTGGGTATGATCCTTTGCAAACATTATGAAACCTTGTTAAATTAATCTACTATTTCGTATTTACTAGAAAAGAGAGGAAAGATAGGTGGGAGAGACTTAGGAAAAAACAGAACACTAGGTAATCAAAATAGTACCCCAGAATGAATACTCATTAACATGTGGAAGACCATAAGTCTCAAGCTATCAGATGAAGTGGCATGATTTTATTGAAAAGCAGGTGGTGATCAGAGATGGTAAAAGCTCTAAATCATATTGCAATTTTTTTTCTCAACCTGATGGTGGTAAATCAGAAGATACATTTCATGCAACCCTGTCAACATTCAGGACTTTTTCAGTTGATGACCTAGCAAATACAGAAGATCTTCAGTCAGCAGCCCTTATGGTTTTGAGCTTCCATTCCTGTTACTCTGCCTCTAGTTAGTTAGTTGTTGCACTTGATTTGCTTTAAAGTAGGAACCATTAAAATCCTTCATACAGAGCCTGAACAGATGGCAGTCATATAAGCACATTAGATACTTTTAGATGGCAATGGAAAATAGCGTTTTGAATCAGCTTGTGAAGGTAATTTAAATGCAGATGTTACAACACTATTGGTTCATATAATTACATAATTGCTCATTGTAATTATAACTACCTATATTTACCTTATTCAGCTACATGTAATTACAACAATTACTTGAATACAAGATAATCACCTAGAAACTGCATTAAAAATATTTAAATTATCCACATAATAAAGTAGTAGGTAAATCCAGGGGACTGGTCCAGGAATAAAAGAATAGAAATCTCAGGCTCCCCAGATCTGGGTTGATAGTGGACAGTGGGAGTTTGAGGAATATCACCGACCAATTGTCTACTGGGCTGGTTCATTATTCACACAGATGGTATGTGAATGTGAGAATGCTAAAAGCTACCTTTGGGTTTCTTTAATGAAAAAAAGAACAGGAGTAATAAAAAAGAAGACCTTACTAATTACTGAACAAGAGAATGTGGCATGCCCTTGCTTTTTAGTAGACAGCAGGTAAACCACATGGGCTAAGGGACTGTAAAAGCCTCACATAACAAAACCTGTTTTGTTTTGCTCTTTGTCAGTGAACTGGAGAACTTGCTCCTCACTCAGGACTACTCTCCCATAAGGTGTTCCTGGTACCAGTAATCACAAGCTTAGATGGATTGCACTTCAAATGAGACAGAATATGACAAAAACCATATGTTTTTATTTCAAGTATTCATCATTATGGCTTGTCTAAGTACTGTGTCCCCTGTGGTTAGACAAAGCTGTTCCCAGGTGACAACTGCTGTTGGAGAACTGGCTACGTTAACACATTGTGCTGCTGCGTTGCAAACGCTCTTGCAAATGTGCTAAAATACAGCATCATATTGTTCTGTGAAATGTTGAAAGTCAACTCAGGAAATGGATGCATATAATAATCTTACATTGTTATAGCTGGAAATTTGCCCTGTTAATTCTTTCACAGTCTTTTACAAGGACTATTAAAATGCTAGCAGATTCTGTGCTTTTTATGTCTGTTTTTTCTCCCTGTACAAAAATAATATAATAGTAAACCATTGAATTAAAATCAAAACAAATTGTGGATGAAGGACTGGATGAAATTCTATGCTTTGCATTATACAGAATACCAGAATTTTTCTTGATCTTTTTAGTCATAAAATCTAGTCTTAGCTCTGTAGGGACCTTACAAAGTTTCAAATTCATATATAGAAATCTGACAGTCCTTTCACATACAGGCAGGTAGAGACTTGGCTTGTTGGAAATCTCACACTAATGGGCAACAACAGAAAGGTTTGGCAGGATGCTCTTTCTCAGGCTTTGTCCTTTAGCTGTTTCACTGTACACTACATCCCAGTCTGAGGCAAATTATGTTCTATAACCTTATTGTGTGTTCAGAGCAATATAGATGATAATTCTAAATAAAATAAGTATCAAGCTAGTACACTGCTAGTTGTGCCATCAGAGGGTACGCTAGTCATTAGCCTGGTCAAACCAGCTCTCACCATCTATAGTAGCACATGAAGGGCAGAGCCGTGACCTGCTTCTGCCCTAAAAGGCAGAGCATCTATGTTGACCTTGAAAAGTAAGATTCTGTGTGTATGCCTCCCTCTATATGTGCTCATGTAGTATTATGCAGTTCCGAGTTTTCTAGGTGTTTAGATGGCAAATTATTCTCTTGCATGAAACTGTCTTACGTGTGTTGTCATTGCAACTGAATGAGTTACATGATGTGGTGTTCTACTTTCCACTGTGGAATGAAAGCAGAGAAACTTCAATACCTAGGGAACTCAAAATAAATTATTCAGGTCCAGTGTTAACAAGAATTGGGCTGTTCTTGGAGCATTGTTCTGAAGAATTAATTTGAATGCAGATTAATAGCTTTAATGGTGAAATATTGCATCTACATATTTCAGACTGATGTGATATACTTCTTACTCATGCCCCTTTGCACCATCCAGCTATTGTCCTGGTTGTTGTTCAGTGTGGCAAAACTACTCCAGAGATATGTAAAACAGGGTATAAACTTAAACAAGAAGACATTTCTTCTTGTCCTGAGTACTGTCTCTGAGAGCTGGTAAATACTGGAGATTCAATATTTCAAATATTGAAATAAATATTTTTATATTAGTGTTAACTTCTGTTGTATACATTTTTTTTCTACTTTTCATAGGCTGCAGCTGTGCAGATATGATTTTGTACTGATGGAGAACACTGAACTGACCTTCAAACCTATCCCTTGCCCAGAGAAGGCTACATGAAGAGAGCTTCTACTAACCTTATTTCTCTTGCATCAGTGACATTTTAATTCGTCCTCAGGATAAGGACTGCAATGAGAAAGGAAATGAGATAAGCTAGATTTATTTTCAGGATCTACCTGGTAATATGCATTATGTGCTTTGAGTGCCTAAGGGTGAAATGAATTTAAAAGTTCAGGTATCTATGTATTTGAGAAATTTGAATAAAGGTATCATGGTGGAGAATGTGCAGTGGTCTATTTATTCCTATTTGTTAGCAGTGAAGCTAACATATGAGTTATCCGTATGATCCTGGCACATTATTTGTCAATTCATACATATATTTAATTATTTATTATTTGTAATGGCTTTTATATGGAAACATAATTATCTGTCTACAAAGAGAATTTAATATACTGTACATGTGATCTACAGATCTAATACACAACAGTTTTGTTGTGCTGTGCTGGTTGGATAAATGAATTCGCAATTTCTTATTATATAATGTCTGTCTCAGAACTGGAACAAGAATATTTGTGAGCACATATGTAATTTTTCTATTTAAATCAATTATATGAGCTTTATGCTTATCGTAGATGAGTATCATTGCAACCATTCAGATTTTTTTGTACCAAAGCTATGGACAGGGCAGCAATGTTTCCGATATGAAGTAATTCTAAAAGTCTATTCTGAAAGATGAACTTAAAGATTGAATAAATGCATTTTCATTCAATTTCCATTTGGGCCTTCTGAAATTATAGCTGCTGCTCAGGTTGAGATTGATGACAGCTTTCACCTACTGGCATGTGAACAAGAATAAGCCCTACATAAAGATATCCTCCTCCAGTTAAAAAAAAAAGGTTTTCCAATGCCATATTGCTTTTCCTGATGCTGCTTATTGAAGAACAGATGCTTGTATTTTTCATCTTATGTGTTTAACCTGGATTTCTTGTGTAAATGCATCCAATGCGCGTCCTCTTTTTCCTTTCTTTCCTGTGCTGCTGCTGCCCCTGCTTTTGGCAGCAATCCTTGGTTGAACCTGTTAACAAATTTTGTCTGAATGTCAATGGAGTGGGATGTCCAAAACCTATGAAATTTAAGTTTTATTGGAAGTCAACACCTGTGTTAGAAGGAAGATGGAAGATAGCGTCCGAAGGAAGGGAAAGCAAGTTACAGCTTCCCCTTTTCGTTGCAAGAGGCAGCTCCACCATGCTGGTCAGTATGTGCAAAGCTTTAAACGACCATTGTCCATGCTTTTATATCTCTATACACAGCAAAAAAAAAACAAACAACAGAACTGCAGACAGATTGGCTCATGGACTTACTACTAAAAAAAAAAAGAATTATTTATTCTATACGAATAACGATTACATTGCCATATGTTTTCTCTGGTGGTGTCTGACTTGGCTTTATCATTTTGTTATATAGTTCTTTGTTCCTTTCCTCTGAAGGAGTTATTAGGATGTACACAGTACAAGGCATTTTTGCCTGCTTATATATGTGTGTATGGAGGGGTGGGATTTAGTTCTCTTCCCTTTTTGTTTTTCAGTCTTTTAAACTGCTGGTTTTCTGCTTGTTTTCTTTCTGCAAGTTTTTATCAAGCCTTGATCTCATCAACCCCAGTTTCCTCTTTACTGGTCTCTGAGCCTCCTTTCTTTCATCTCTTTGCCTCCAAATACCTGTTTCTTGTATCACTTTAGAAAAAGTGTAGAGACCTGAGAGTAAATTTTAAATGTCTTTAGACATTTAAATTTGAAATGTCTGAAGAACCTTTCAATGGATGTTCAGGCAGAGGAATATATCAGATAACCTCTTAAGTTTCCTTTTAATGCTGCTTTCTAAAACTTCTCTGAAGTTTTGTGTTTTCATATGCTTCTTGATATTTTTTTTTATTTTTGTTTTGTCTCTTATAATCTCAGGGGTTTTTTTTCACTGATTTTATGCCCTACTGCAAAGAACTAAAATACAGAGGTATGAGTATGATTTCTGACTATAAACTTTTATTTTACTTGAGATACTGATTTACCAGTTAATACCTGGAAAAATTAATGAGATTTTATTAGCTTTAAATTGACAGCATAAAGGGTTCATATAGCTCTTTCCAGTAATGGAACTGAGGGCTTGCTTATTACCAGAGCTATTATTGATGTAGCTGTCAAACAAAGGCATTTTTTCCCCTGTTTTGTAGGTTGTTTACCCATATAAGCTTGATTTTCAACAGCTTACTCTATTTAGAGACGCATAAAAGTCCACCTTTTCAGCATTTGCTGGGGTTGGCTTTTTCACTACAAACTATAGCCTTTGCCATTTACTTACTCCCCAAATTAGGATAAAACTCTGGCAATGCAGCACTAATATATACTTCTAGGCAGCAATCATAACTTATAGGCAATGACCTACTAGCCTTCTCCATCCTTTATCTATCACACAAATATACTGGCAAAATGGTGGCTACACAAGCAGTTGTAATGTATTGAGTTGTGACATAGAGTATAAGACACAAGCAAGAAAATGTGCAGAATTGAGGGCTGAGATACCTTCCTAGAATTTTTCTGTTACAAATGCATGGAATAAATGTGAGGTAAGGTGATATTGAAAGGATACAAGGAGGCATGCAGACATGACTGACAGTGTGGCACAGTATAAAGGTAATGACAATATTTTCACACATTTTAAACATAAAAAAAGGTAAGACAGGAATAGTGATTTGTTGCCTTGATTTGAGTAAACTTCGAGTAAAAAGGAAAGAAGCAGCAGGGTTGATAAGGACGTTACAATAAACAACATGACACGGAAAGAAATTTTTTTTGCCCCCATTCTAGTTGGTAATTTTAATTTCATAAGAAGGATTGTTCCAGGCAGTGCATTTCCAGCATATAATTGCACTTCTCAAGTGGCTAAGCACTTGGACTGTAGCCTTGTGTCTCCCAGCACCAGCAAAAATGTGCTGTAATTGTTCAGAAATGCAGTGCTTCTTATGGCTCACTGCCACATGCTACTTCATACTGAATTTATCAGCTCCTTCTGGCTCAGCAGAGGATGCCACAATCGGGCAGAAAATTAAAATCTTCCAGGGAGCTCCCTGTTTTGAAGCAAGTGGTGATGGTGCTTTCAGTGGAGCGCACTTCTGCATCAGAGCTGAAGAGAAGTTGGACTCATTGCCGTGCTGTTCTGTATTCTCTGTCAGAGTACCAAATATCCACTAACATTCTTCATTTTACTACAAAACCTTGTATGTATGTTTTCATTGGGAAAATTCAGAATGAGCTGAAAGCTCCAAATCAATTTCCACTGATAAAATCTGAAATGGAGAAGTAGGTCATTTCAGACTACTTTGACTTGGAATTAAATATTTGCTTTATACAACTACCCCAAATGCTCCAATTTTCTCCTGGTTTAGTATTTGGCAATAAGCACTGGCCTGCTGTGTGGCTTGGTGGTACTATTGTGCTTTGATTTTCTCACCTGTAAAATTGTCCAGTCAAGAAACTCTTCCCAATTTGTAATGATAAATTGTGTTATTGTAGAAGTTTGCTTGTATCTACTGTGTTTAACCTTAAGGATCAATTTCTATACACGTGAAGAAAGATATATCCCATGAGTAAATGGAGACTCTGTAATTAACCAGTATATAGTTGTAATACCAAAGGGATCTCATTAGTATATACTTGTAGTGATGAACTGTAAGTTACTTCTATCAAATGCAACAAGCTTGGGAGAGCTAATGCAATATTTATATTTAGCGTTTAGTCACAGGGAAATGAAATTGTTAAGTGACAGGTTTATAAAACTAATATAAGCTGTTTTTTCTTGTGTTTGTGTTAGACCTGGTTAGCATTTGATAAATTCATCTCTTCTTTTACCTATACTATTTCAAATGAAATGACAATGAGGTTTGTTATATGTTCAGTAAGCAGTAGTAGTCAGTGGAGTAAGCAGTAGCTTACTCAGATGAAAACCAATGTATAACACAGAAGATGTTTGCTACATCACTCAATTCACAATAGGTTGAAGTGGTCTAGATTAAAGATATGTAGAACAAGACCATTTGCTAGTTTAATTTGGGATGGCTTTATTGATTTCAGTGATGCTATATACAGTTAAGTCTGTAGTTTATGATCTCTGCCTCAAATAAGGATTGATTTTGCATTGGGATTACTTATTTGTATAAGGTGAAGTACAGATATATGTTGGTGGAATTAATGGCTACATTTATATGCAGCTAAGTGGAAAGCAATTTAGTAATGAGATGCTGAAAGGAGATCGGATATCTTTTTAGGAAAAAGAAAGCCCTGTAAAAACATCTGCTCTTCTTATGTGGATATTGTAAATAGAGTTGCAGGTTACTTCTAAAGGATCATTTCAGGGTAATTAATAATCATATGAGACATTAATTAATGTCTGGATAGTAAGCAATGGACCAATACAACATAGATGGTATGAGTGTGGAAGGAAGGATTCAGACATGTGGAGCTAAAGAGGTTCTAAATCAAGATTTAGGCTAAATCCAGAGTCACTTTCTGCATTTGACAGCTGCCACTGACAGCACTCAGTGGGTACCTCAAGTTATTTTTTCACTTCGAAGTTTCCAAGATTTCTGCTGAGCATATCCACATGTGGTACCAGTCTTAGCACTGAACAGTTTGACACTGTCTTCTAGCTAATCAATAGCTCAAGTCTAAGCATGCCTACACCTCTCCCTTCAGTCTGATGAGCATGTCTCGTGCACATCTAATGTTTTGAACTGAGCTCCATACGAAAAAGGTTGAGACAGAATCTGCCTTGCTTCAGGGGCTGCTAAGGAATCCTTTACATTAAATGGTCAGTGTAAAAAGGGATAACTCTTAAAGTCTGTGTTCAGTTGTTCTCAATTCCAACTGAACTGTCTGTCCTTCCTCACAAGGTGAAGCAGCAGCCTGTATGCTACTGACACAGAGCTCTAGATTTACTGCAGCTGTCAAAGGGGATCTGCACTGTGGCATTAAAATCCAGTTTTCCATCTGTGCACTGCTGGTGTGTAGGAGAGACACACTGATCACGAGCTTTATGACCTATAATGTGGTAGCTTTTAGATAAGCTCAGCTCTTGGGCCTCTGACCTTCTGTGACTTCAGTGCAGCTGGAGACAATAGTTGTAGACATCAAGTGGCATTGCCTATGAGGACAGGATTGATAATCTTAACTGTTGATGTGAGTCTTGATTGCTCATCATAAGTTCTAGCTCTAGTACTCAGACAAGTACTGTTCTGGTACCACTGACTGACTTCCCAGTACTCATCAGAGTGTATTAGGTGTGTTCTAGGAAAGCATCTTTCAATTTAATTCCATTTGTAAGCAGCCTACTCTCTGCATGCTCTGAGACTGCTCTGCAATGTGAACTAGGATGTGGTGAGTCAGGATAGACCTGATTCAGTTTAAAAGGTTTAAGCAGATACTGCCAAAATGCTGTGGATAAGGATATCCATACAATGAGTGTATCCAAAAAATGGGAGGATGACACCTGTCAAAAAAGTGGAAGTGTGATACCTGTGGCCATTAATTTTATGCCATATCTCAGAATACCAGACATCCACTTACTTGACTGTTTGAATAATGGGGAGGTGGTGATTTTTATCATGTTTATCACCTTCATGAAGTTTACATACTGATTGTATAGTGTATTTAATGTTCTCATACTTATGTTTCTTATATTGTTCTGAGTAAAAGTGTAAGGAAAGGGCATAATGGTCCTACAAAAACATCATACAGAGAAACAAAGGGTAAACTATAAATAGAGGTGAGAAAAATGTGTTAAGATTTTAGAAGAAATGAAAAAGTTGTCAGAAGAGGGCAGCCTTTTCACGTAAACTATGAACCAACAATAAACCAGAAAACATCTGAATTTTTTCCTTTCACTATGGTTAATCATGCCAGTGTGGGGTTAACCTTGTTAAGGGAAGTGCAACATGCACAAAATTTGATCACAACAAGAATGCTTCTCTTTTGTGCTACCTTCAAAGGACAGAGACCTGGCTTTGTAGTGGTAGTTTTTTCCTGTTATGTTCAGACAATGGAGTTGGAAATTATTTTAAGATGAGTCAACAAAGGAAATGCAATCATCTTTTATTTGTTTGTTTGTTTGTTTTTAGTTAAAGACAAATGAACTTTGAATACTTTGGGTATTAAGGGCAAAATACACTCGCTTAAATACTGTTGCAGAGAAATAAGCCAATATTTAGACTAAGAACTAACAAAGCACTAGCAAATTAAATGAATGATGCTTTATTAATGTATTCTTAATCACATCAATCTGTCTCAGTATTTATTCAAATACAATATGTAGTCATGAAGACTGTTTCAAATAGTGAAATTTATATCATAAGCAATTGGCAGACTACACTGATTTTATAAAGAACTTGTTCCAGTCCGTAGATTCCAGCTACAACTAGTCTGCAACTATTCCAGTGAATACACCATAGAATCATAGAGTCACAGAACGGCTTGGGTTGGAAAGGACCTTAAGATCATCTAGTTCAAACCCTTTGCCATGAGCAGGGGTGCCTCGCACTAGACAATGTTGCTCAAAGCTCTCTCCAGCCTGGCCTTGAACACTGTCAGGGATGGAGCATTTACCACTTCAGAATAAAAATAGAAAACTTAACATGTGAATTAGCATCACTTGTGAGCTGATAGAAGAGATCATGAAGATATGAATCCATGATTCCTGAGTGGAAGGAGTAGCCTGCCGGCTGTGTCTTTTTGTGAGCAATTTAGCCTGGAGTAGGTCAGGGCAATGAAGCAGGAACTCCCAAACTGTCTTGGAAAGTCTGTATAAGAATCACCACTGGTGTAAGTAGGCATACTTCATAGAAATTTAACACAAAACGTGACAGTTACATGTGTTATACATCAGTATCTCGGAACTTTTCCACATTAGGACCTTTCCTCAAATCTTAAACTAAAATGTCCAGGATCTCAGCAAAGCTTATTAACTCAGCCGCTGTCGCCAAGTGACTTCAAGATCAGAGGCATCCCACAGCCAGAAGCTCAGAGCAGGAGCAGAGAAAGCTCTTATCTCATCTACTTGTAGATACTCAATCCATGGTCTGTGGAAAGAGTAAAATGTAAAAGATAGAGGACAAAGATGAAGACTATTGTCAACTCTATAGCAGCAAAGTTCTTTGAACATACAGAGATTTACACCAGTAAAAAGTAATCCAAGTTCCAAACAGTGTATGCAGAAAATTTATCTGTTGTGTTCTAAGAATGAGAACCCCACTTGCTAGCTATGCGAGACAAGGCAATTTTAACACATTCTGTCTATTAAAATAGGAATGGGAAGAGAAGGGAAAGGGAGAGAAGGTGTGGGGGAGTTAGTGCTTCTAACTCAGGTTGTTATTTCCTCTTAGTTGATATGTCAATGCATTCCTGCAAGATGTAAGATAGCACAGCCACTTCGTTCACAAATCTTTAGTGAATTAGATTTTGCAGCATTTTAACAAAATTAGGAGAACTAGTCTGCAGTGATTTTTTTTTTTTTTTAAGAACTGACAAGCAACAGCCCTTGCACAGGGGGATATCAGGTTTTTTCCTGTGTTCGAGAAGAATATATTGCACTTACCACAGAAATAATCTCTTCAGTTGAACAAACTAGGAGTCTAATTGAACCTGCTTGACATAAAACTTTCTTCCTTATAATGTCTTCTTTGTCAATTAAGAAGAAAGCTTCATGACTCAAAGTAGATTCTTGTGGTCTTCTGATAGGTGAGAGGGGGCAGCAAGTGATTTCTAAGAAGGAATTAAAAAACTTTAGGTAGCTGAAATAAATAAATGTACAATATGAAAGCAAGGCTACTTTGGCTTTGTTTCAAAATAAATTCAGATGTTGGCCAAGCCAATGTGAGGTACTCTAAGCCTCTCACTTGTAAATACATATATCAGAAATAACTCCAGTGAAGGAAATTATAATCATAGTATCATAGAACCATAGAATGGTTAGGATTGGAAAGGACCTTAAGATCATTTAGTTCCAACCCTAGACTTACGTTGCTGGAAAGGCAACATAATAGTGGAAATGAAGGAGTTGAAATCAGAGGACTCATCAACCTTATTTATTGATGTATTGGTGTATTGAATATTTATTGATGTAATCCTGTAACTCCAAGTCTATTTTAGTATATGTCAAATGTCAAAAAAGTCCCCAGATTTCCTTAAGGTTTGTTAATCTACTCTGAGTGGATATTTGAGTCTAGGTACTTGGCTGAGTAAGAGCTCAACTCTTTCAGCTAATGAAGCTTTTAGACCTTGATTCAGTAGAGCACTTAAACTCCAGGTGATTTAAGTGATTGGTTAAGATGAAAATTAAGTAAGCTTACCTAATTACAGTCTCAAGCAATTAAGGATTTTTTGTTCAAAGATCAAAATAGCTCAAAACTGTCATAAAATATTTAGTTTGTGTATAATATGCACATTATGCCTTTGTTCCAATTAAGAAAAAAATACACAGCATAAAGAAAGGAGCAAAGTGTGCCTAAAAGCTCTACCAACCTTTTCATTCCCATCCATCTACTCCATGCTCCTTAATGCTTTTGGTCTGTGGTTTCCATCCTTCAGGCAAGTAGAGGGGGAAGGCAGAGAGTTAATCATAGCATAGCATACTGTTCAACATGAGGTGCATGCATTGTCAGGTATCTGATGCCAAGACATGCCCCTATTCCTATAAAATATAGCAAGACATCTTCACTGTGGATGAAGAGCAGATGGAGCTTTAGCTTTTCAGTTCTTATTCAAAACAATTCTTTCACTTTAAAGTATTCGATTTCCAGCTGATTTTCCTTAAAGAAAGAGAGGGGCTGTATGAAAGGTGTCAGGAGCTGCGCTTATGGTTTGAAGGTGTTGTGGTATATATAATGCATAATATCCTATTTTAAGATAGCTGAATTTTGGATATTTTCCAATGTTTTGACTAGCAAAAACACATGGGATCCTGGTAAGTTCACATTATTGAAGAGACACATATAAATTGGAAATTTTCCAGAAACAGTATGACTCTGCCTGTCTGTTAAGCTCTGTCTCCTTAGCCTGGTTGAATTGAAGGTAGTAGATTTGTATACGTGTCTGTGTATATGCATGTGTGGTGGGTTGACCGTGGCTGGACCACAGGTGCCCACCAAAGTTGGTCTATCATTCCCCTCCTCAGCTGGACGGAGGAGAGAAAGTACAACAAAAGGCTCATGGGTTGAGATAAGGAGAGAAAGAGCTCACTCACCAATTACCATCATGGTTAAACAGATTTGACTTGGGGAAATTGGTTTAATTTATTACCAATCAAATCAGAGTAGGATGACGAGAAATAAAACCAGATCTTAAAAACAGCTTCCCCCCACCCCTCCCTTCTTCTCAGTCTCAACTTCACTTTTGATTTTCCCTGCCTCCTCGCTTCCAGCAGTGCAAGGTCATGGAGAATGGGTGTCAGTCCATCACATGTTGTCTCTGCTGCTCTTTCCTCCTCATGGAGGACAGTTCATGCTCTTCTTCTGATCCAGTGTGGGATCCCTCCCACAGCAGACAGTCGTCCATGAACTGCTCTAATGTGAGTCCTTACCACAGGCTGCAGTTCTTATGAACTGCTCCAGTGTGGGTCCCTTCCATGGGGTTCAGTCCTTCAGGAAGAGGCTGAGGTGCTACCACTGTTGCTGATGGGCTCTGCCTTGACCAGCAGTAGGTGCATCTTGGAGCTGGCTGGCATTGGCTCTGTTGGACATGCGGGAAGCTTCTAGCCCAGAAGCCACCTCTGTACCCTCACTGCTACCAAAACCTTGCCATACAAACACATTGCAATACAATAAGACTTTCAGTCCTCATATAGATTATCGTTAACTTATCAGTAGGATCTCCAGGCCACCTTTGATTATCAATAGCTGGATCTAACTGGAAAAAAAAGGTGTTTTTTTTTTCCTTTCTTATTTTTGCATTCTTTTCTTTCTGAACTAAAAGAGGAGGACTGTTCTGGTCAGCAAACTTGCCAGTTTTACTTTGAAATCATGTGTCCTTATTGTGGAAAGAATACTTTAAATAAATACAATAAATATATATTATAATGATATAGCATATAGCTCTATCAAGCGAAAAACTCGTGCTGATCTGTATTGTATCTGGTCCACATACCCTAAATTCTGTTGCTGAATCTGTGCTGTTACAATCTTTCTGGTTGTTCTTTGGAGTACCTACATCCATATTTTATTACATATGATAAACAGGAAAGAAAAGGAATATATTTAAATGAAATGGGCCAAGAGTTTCACCAGCTGTTCAGCAGCACACACAAAAAGACTGTGGGTTGCTGAGTTTGTTTTGAGCGGGGAGGCTCAGAGAGGTCAGCGGCATAGGGATATACAAATAAGCATCTTTATTGAAAGAAGAAAAAAATCAAGGCTCTACCTCATATGTGCAAATAGGTGTCAAGACTTTAACAGAAGCCAGCCTCTAGTGCTTCCCTGAGGACTGATAGACAAAGTTGAGCAAAGCAAAGTGGTCAGTCACCAGGAGAACTGGCAGATCTCTGCTGGTAGCCCTTCAGACTTTTGCCTTTCTTGTAAATGGACTTGTTACCCCCTCTACCTCAGTGTGTTTGGATTGTTATCAAAGACCTCCTGTTTAAATTGCTCCAGCTAAAGTGTGTCACCTTTATTGGGATAGGTCAGGAAACTTGTAGATTTGAGGTCATTGTAACTACCATAATGACAGTGGTGACAAGCCTCAAAGAATGGAGCCAGAAAATAACATAAATCTTCAACATGATCAGGAGGTTGAAGTGAGAGAAATAAAGAAAAATGTAGGAAGTCTTTCAGAAGGAAAGACAGCCAAAGTAACAACAAAAGCAAGCTCTGGAATGTGCTCAGAGAAAAGGAGGGAGATTTTTGGGTGCAGTCTTATCTGGGAAAAGAACTAAGGGACCTGTCCACCGAGGGATTTACTTTGTTCATTGAAACAGTTACATCCCAGACTGAGCCAAATGCAGTTTATTTAAAGTCAGAGCTGGATCCTGAACTGTCTGTCAGCTGAAGAAGTGCTGCCTCCAGTAAGTGCTGCTTTCCACCCTCGTACACTCTTCACTGGGAGCCATGCCACCCAAACTTGGCTCAGCAATCAGCTCCTCCTTCCCTTGCCCACTCAGGCACAGAACATCCCTGGAACTGCCTGGAAATCTGGCAGCTCACCCGTTCCTTAACCTCCCTCCAGCAGTGATTTTTCCTCCCAGTAAAAACAACCCACAGGACCACAAATGCCAGTTTACTGCTTGGTTCTTAAAGGTGGTGCTCAGTGACAGAATAAGCTTCGTGCTTGAAAAATAGAAGTGTCTATCTCACAAAAGCAATCCCAATGAATAATAACATTATTGACATTCTTCAAAGCACAAAGGCTGAAAAGATCAAAACCAAAGCATTATAATAATCTAGTTTCAGATTTCAGTTGAAGGACTGGGGCAGTGTGATAGCTGGTGCCAGTACTCCTTTCTCCATATGTTCTCTGCATATTATGTAGGAAGCTCCAAGTTTGTTAGGTTGCAAGGTGCTGTACTTCTTTTGTTTACTAGGTTTGAAGTACTTGGCAGAGTCAACGGAAAGATTCCTGCTCATTGCAATGAAAAAAAGAAAACAATTTATATCATATATAAAGTCAATGAAAGGGGAAAAAAAATCTATAAAAACTTACCTACATGAGGTATGATGTTAATGATCTTTATAACAATAAATATAACTAGAGCTCTTTCAGTAGCTTTGTCCCATTATCTACAGGGCCATAAACATGGCACTTGGTTTCTTTCTCATGCGAGACTTTGAAGAAAATATAGTGTTTATGGCATACAAATCACTAGAAAAAAGATCCAAGATTGAATAAAAAAAGCTGGAAATGATTCTCTAGATGGAGATGCAACTTTTGCCTACAGTGTTAATATATTACAGTTTGGCATCTCTAAAATATAGCTGTGAAGAATGCTGTGAACCTGCTAATTAATAAGAGTCTTTTCCTCAGACATTTCATTAACCTAAACTTTTTAGTTTGCAGTAGATTGAACGCATGCATGCCTGTTTTTAACCTTTCTACAATGTCTCCTGATGTTATAATTAATTTATTCCTACTAGCAAGAGGACAAATTGGGTATTGAAATAATTCAAAATGAGTCATGCGTAATTTATATTGATCAATATTGCCAAGTATAACATTTTATATTATACAAAATATATTATTTTATATTTTTTGTTTTCTGTTTTATAGAAATAATGTACAGTAAAAAATACAAACCCTTAACATTTAATTTCTCATTTACCTTTAAACAATACACAAGCAAGTATTAAGAAGGGTCCAGAGGAGACATGAACATAAACAGTTAAAAATACCTTGCATGCCCAGGTAAGATCTCTATTTACCCAGACTAAGCCTGACACCTTCTAACAGCATGCTATGCCGATGCCTTTTTTTAGTGCAGCACAAAACCTGAGTCTGGGGCTTTCTGCAGAGAGGCCACTTCTTAATCCTTCTGCTGCACATCTGCCCCGAAGGTGAGAATAATCCACTGAGAATATTATCCAAGAACTAGAAAAAGTCACATTGTGCATGGTGGGGATGGAGTAACAACTACACCCAGTTCCTTTTTACTCTGATGCTCCATCACTGCTAAAGGCCAGCTTTACTCCTCTCTTCCCCACCTATTCGATCAGGAGTGTATTTGACAACCCAAGCTGAGGACTATTGCGCTCTGCTTGGGATTGAAAGGGAGAAAGGATGAAATTTTTCCTTCTTACTGCTCAACTTCCTTTGTTTTGTTCTGCTTTGCTTTTTCTCCAACTGTATCCATGGTCGAGGAAGAACCACAAGGGTTTGGTTATCCAATAAACCAGGCTGGAAATGTGCTGGCAGGAAGAAGGCAAAGGGCATCAAAATACTTATTATTTGTAAGGCCAGAGGGTAATAAATAACAGTCATCAGCTGTCCTTTCATTTTTAGCCAAGGAGGGACTGAAAGACTGCCACCAAGTCAGTGGGCAAATAGGCAGCCACCCAAATAGGTTGGGACAACAATGAGAGGAATGATTTATTGCTGAGAAGTGATCTCAGGTTTAATGAAACTGTAGCCTAATTAAAGTACATTCCCTGCATCTTTTCCTGCTTCCCTTTCACCTTATTTTCTTTCTACTTCATGCTATTGCTGATGCCATCACTTTGCAGAGCTCCAGGAGGGAAATTTGCTACTTTGTTGGCTACCAGCCTTCAGAGGCACCCAAAGGTTGTATGTCGTGTTGCAACGCTGATGCCTGTTGAAACGGAAGAAGTACTGTTCTGCATATAACTCACCTGTGAAATGCTGTCAGTTAGCTCACACAATTTTCATTAATGGTTAAGGTTTTTTCCTGTGACAGATGCAGTACTAAATTTAACTAGCTGGGTACTTGTTCAGCACAGATATCAGTTAATGTGAATTATACTGCTTATTTAATTCCTTGTGAAAATAGATTTAAGTCCTCATGAGAATGAGCCCTTTCCGTAACAGACAGAGGAGACAAGAACTCTCCAGGTTTGGGAAAATAAAAACCATTTCTATAAAAGTAGTTATTTTAGGTATGGTATTAGGAACTTAATATGTTAGTATGTTAGTAAAAAGGAATGTGAAGGAGGTGGATTGGTACTGGTTTGGAAAAGGGTACAGTAACTGTTACGGGTGCAGTCTGTTCCTCCCCATGTTTTGCACGGCTATGATCAGAAGAAGGTCAGAAAGAAGACTTCCAGTAAATCTCCATATGATAAAGAAATCCTACTTTTCTTGTTAATGTAGTAGATTAATGTTAAAGCATTCGGGTTCAGTCTTGGCAGTGAGCAGAGATAAACTTCCTATTTGAAACATTTGTAGAGGCTCTTATTCTATTTTATTTTTGTTTCTTTCTGTAGTGACTTTTGTAAATCAATTTTTCATGTAGTTCCTATATATTAATTTCATCACAGTTGGAGAATTTTATAACAAGAATGTTGGTATTATGGCATCTTTTACCCCCCTCTGCCCAGTTTGGTACTAAATAGTTTTTCAGGTATTCAGTTATGCACAGACTGTTTTGAATTCATGGTATTTTTCAGTGTGCAGATGGCTTTGGTTTTTCTGCTTTAGTATTCATTTTGTTATTCCCCTTGTGATTGTTCTGGCTTACTTGGTGTTTATTATATAGCAGTCTCCTAATTATATGCTTGCATGTTGCAAAGTTTAGGGGTCTGAATGCTTATTACGTGCCTATTCTGCAGCTCTTCAAAAATTTTTTTCAATATGCTTTGACACTGCAGCCATTCCAGACAATATCATTAAAACCGTCCTTAATGTCTTTTAACCTGTTTAGAGTGGCATTTCAATTTTGTTTTCTTTGTCATTCTGAGCCCATATTTTCTTGCCTAGTATTTTGGCAAAGTGAAATGAAAATTGCAGAATGGCAAGAAGAGTAAGCAAGCCAGTAATTACCTACTTGGTATGCTCATGTTGTAAAGTATTCCATCCTGAGTGTTTTGAAGATTTATGGATGTGTGCTTATTCAGAAGCATGCAGGGTTACAAAGTTTTTTCTCAAGAAATGGTTTTGTGCCTGCATTGATCTGCTGAATTCAAGCCTTGTCTCACCTTTTTATTTCAGTAATGAAAAATGAAAGAAGCTGAAACTCCTAAGTGATGCTCAAACTGTGGTTTCACTATGTGGCCAAATTGAATCGGGAAACAGGCTAGCTTGAAAATAACAGCAATAAAAGCAGAAAAGAGCTTTTATAGGCCCAGCTTAGTTCCCAGATTTAGTTCATAGCATACCCTCAGAAAAAGTCATTCTAGCAGTTCCCAGCTGCTGTGGCTTGAGTTGCCTGCCCCAAAGCTTACTAGTTTCAAGGTCATGCTGTCTCAGCTGTGGAATGCACTGTAAGCCTCCTGGGAGTTGGGAAATCCCTGCTGCAGTGGAGCAATTTGCAGTCTTCCCAGTTGAGTCGGGCTGTCTGCAGATCAGCGTCTTCAGCACTTAAGCTTTCTGGCCCAATGCTTTTCTTAAATTGAGAAGCTGATCTGAAACATCCTGTCCCCACTTCCTTTCCCCTCATTCCCTCGTTGTGATTTATTGCTCTCTAATTTCTGCCAGCACAATGTTAAAGGAGGGAACCGATCGATGGAAAAATCTGCTTGGTAAAAATAAGCTGTAAGACAACCCTGAAACATTTGTAATCCAGCAAATTACAAAAATATGTCTCATTACACTGCCTTCCAACCACTTATATGGGATAACTCAGGGAAGATTAAAGGAAGCAGGAGTATGAGAATGGTCCAGTTTTACTACAAGAAAGAAACATGTTTTAAAGTACACTTTTAGTCTATATTTTAGGTTTTATTTGAAACCATTACAGCTAGATGGTAAATAGTACGAGTTTTGTGAATCAATACAAAGAAGCCTGGGCATGTGCCTGTTGCATTGGTTTCATTTCAGCATACGCAGGAGGCATATTTCCAAAGAATATAATAAATCTTCTTGTCTTCAGAGGTGTCTATCCTGAATGTTCTCACTTTCTTTTTTGTTTTCCATCTGAAGATAGCATTCAATTGTTCATGTTGTTTTTAGAAAGACAATCTGAGTAACAGAATATTTCAGTTATTATGACATGTCAGTAAGAGTTATTGCTATTTAGATGTCATGTAATAATAGGAAAAGAACATAAAGTCATAAAAAAAATAACATGAGATTTTAATTTCTGTTTACCATAACATCTTGGAAATTCCTGGAGTAAATTCAAAAATTTACCAACAACAAATTCCAAAGAAAAAAATTAAATCCATAGGAGTTCTTATTGAAGCGAATATAATTATACATAAATATTTGCTTACTCCAAATAGTGGTTTCCTCAGCAAGAAAACTGTCACAGTATAGCAAGTGTGTAAGTAAACAAGAGCAATGATCTTGGCATTTTCCAGTTCAATATACATTGTTGCGCAAGTATCTATAATCAGTTGGGTTATCTATTAAAGCAATCTGCTAATCTATGTAAGTTATGGCCTCATGACATTTTTCCAAACCCAGGGCATTGCAGCTTGTAGAGATGACAGTAGATCTACTTCTCCTTTTCCCAGTTGGATTCCTTATTAGGTGCTTTATGTGTCAATAAATAGCCTTCATTCCCAAGTCCATCTTTCCATATGTGAAAGCTTTCAGTATAGAAGTACTCCACCCTTCTGCAAACTTCTATTAAAACAAGTAGGAATTGTGACTGATAGCAAAGTATTGGAACGAGCCTTATCTGAATCCTGCATAACAGCATTTCTTATCTTTCAGGCTTCCCAGATTGAATTGCTCTGCAAGAGTTTTCTTTTGCAAGTTAAAATTGAGCACATAATTTTCATTTTTCAATTACCTGTAATACATTGAAGGAGTTTTAATTTCTGAAGAGGAATAAAGCAGAAAACATTCTTTTTTTTCCAAGTAGGCATTCCTTTTATCTTATTAGAGCCGTACAGAGAGTTAAAACAAAAGGATCAGAAAATAGAAAACAAATTTCAAGAGACTGATCATTATAATCAGTTTTGGTTTTTTTTTGAAGTTCAAGTGCTAAAATTATCAATGCAATCAATGAATAGCAGTGATTACATCCACTTGCATTAAGAATTCCTAACCGGTACAGGTTTATGCACATGAACAGTTCAAGTAAAGAAGTTCATGTCAGAAGTAATGTGGTTGATTCATTACATTTATATGGTTTTATTTTGTCTAATAGAAAGGCAGGCTTTTAAAAATATAATATTTTAACCTACAGACAAGGAGAGTAGATGACAAAGAATGCAGTAGAGCTGGAGAAGAGGTCAGAATCTGGGAGAGTAGGAAAAATAAGATCTATGCAGATACATTATAAGTATCTCTGTATATGTGTCTGTGCAAAATAGCATTCAATGGAAAATGCTGTAGGAAAAGGCAATAGAAAAGTCATCAATGTTTCATTTGTGTAATCTTCTTGTATTATTTCCTTCTGTAGAGGATAAAAATTCTCCTATATTCTGGAATGAAGCAGTGTGTGTTTGGAAGGAGGAAAGAATTAAGGCTCACTTACAGAAGGCCAGGACAAAAAAAAAAAGTCAGCATTTTGGGAACATATTTTCATTCTCCCTTGCTGGTGCCAAGTTTTCTTTGATACTGATGGCTTAAGACAGTAGGGCCATGGAAACCATAAGTAACTAAGGGTTTATAGCATTTTCCACAGGCTGCTCCCCAGAACAGTTTTGTGGCACATCCTGCAGAACGAATGTCTGTTGTCTCTGTTCCCTCCTCATGGTGACATCTGTCAGCAGGCAAAAAATGATGTGAATTGGAGGTGCTGAGACACCTCTTGCTGCAAGAACTGTTGTATTATGGTATCAGGATGACTGCAGGGAAAAGAGGCAAGGACACTAAAGATGTTCACTAATGAGGAAATGCTATACATGTGTATAGCTAAATGTAGTACCTGTAAGCTGTTTGCCTCCTTTTGTGGATCAGTGTACCTGATCAGTGATCTGAGTCAGACCCCAGGGCATGTATTGTCCCTTCAATGGGAAAGGTGCTGTCTTTTCCATCTCCCTTGCAAAGAGGCTATTGTGGTTTATAGAATTAGTGCCAGGGTGCCTACATGCTGTCTTCCATTATCTTCATATGGTCTGTTGTGCATTACTGTAGAAGATATGTGTATTTGATAAAAACATTGTCTTCCCGGTTTCAGGTCCTATTTCCGTATAATGGTTTTCATATCAAGAGTAACTTTATTCCATCAAGCTAATAATACACCTAGAAAAATCAGGTGTATAGCTAACATACCTATGTATAAGCTACAGAGTCTTCAGAGGTACAGTTACAAATAAAACTAAACCTTATGTTGCATATAGGTGACAGATAGGCTTATATTTGTCAGCCCGTGTTAAAGCATAGGTCTCTGTTAATCTATGTAGGCCTATAGCAAGGCTTTGGTAGTCATTTCTCTGTTTTCAGGAGTGCTTATACTTGTTTCCCAGTGCTGAGAAAAGATTTTCACCTTCCTCGTCTGTATCCCTGTTTCCTACAGTTGCTCTACCTAGCTGAGTGAGGAGACTAGATCAAAACCATGTTCAAGAGGTACCCTATTGCTCTATATCATTGCAGCTATTTTGTTTGTCTTGGGAATCACATCAAATGTCATAATTTCCAGGTTTCTCTACTCTAGGCCAGGATGACGAGAAGCAGAAACACTTGAAAGCAATTCAGGAGTTAATTAGTAGTTTAATTAGTACTACATTATCTCCTAGTCTTTTTAAGGAGTGAGGGAAGAGATCACTATTGGTCTCTCAAGGAAGGAGGTATGGGTACTCTACCTTTTGTTTTTAATTTAATGTTATTGATGCTTCTATCTAGGACTATCCATAAGTGAGAGGAAAAAGTAAAATGCTTGTGGTAGAAAGCATTGTCCAGTATTTAGGGCAGTGGCCTAGGAATCCAGACATGAAGCTTCAAACTGATGACCACAGTCAAAGTGCTCCCCTTCCTCTGCCTCACCTCTCCACCTGTAAAATGAAAAATAATGGTATTTCTGTACATGCCAGAAATGTTATAAATGCACTAAGGTTTCTGAAGCGCTTGCTATTTAGTGATGGGAATGCAAAAATATAGAAGATGGAGTTCCTTGTGAGAAAAGCTTTTTGCTATTAAGGAATTCTCTATGGCATTTATTTTACTGCTAACAACCAGTTTTAGCTGACAGTGATTTAGTATGAGAGCTTTCAGACATGTCTGCTTTTATTTCATTTTTCTTTTCATTACAAGTGCCATCAAAATTTCAAAGTAAAACCAAGCTGCGCTAGACTTGATGTCAAATTAAGACCTCTAACTTACAAGATTCCTCTGCATTCTTTGCCTTTTACAGTTATCAAGCTTACAATGTGTTAGGACATAGATGTCTTAACCTGAAATCATGTTACACCTGAAAAAGCTTGACCATCTGTGATCACTACAGTGGGGATTTAAGCTCTTCTTGTGCATGGTACTTAGCAACTAATAGAAGCAGTAACTTAGGGTTAGTTCTCTGCTGCTGGTATAACTTCTTTGATTGCAGTTTTTACTGCTTGGCATTGTTAATGAGGAAATCTCCCATCTCAGAGGAAAGAGAGGCTGGACTCACACCAGCCCTGCTGAGCTGACAGAAGAGCTCTGCAGCTCTTGGCCACCCCTGCTCATTGAGTACTGGTATTAAGCTATCATGGACAATGCAAAACCAATGCCTTAAAAGCTTAATGAAATACTACTATACATCAGCTATTTTCACTTCAGCAGTGTCCAGGCCCCGAATACTTTGGGGGCTGCCATCAACTCTGGACCTCACTGGCCTGGGTACCACCCTAATCTCATCCCCTCCTGGGGGCTGCCTTCCTGGCCATGCCTGTGGCTAAACCCGGCCACCATCCCTGGCCCATCTGGCTTCACTGGAGGCTGAGAGAGGTCCTGGCTGGAGAAGAAAGTGAAAGTACTGCAGCCTCTGCACCCGCGTAGCCTGGCTCAGTTTATACTCCAGTGAACTGTAATGTCACAGGCTCCTTGCAAATAATGTTCCCAAGGGTTTGCTGATTTCAGGAGGATACATTCCTAGGTGGCAGTGTCTAGATTTTTCTGGTTTTAATATATTTCTACATGGTGAGGAGACAGCAGCTAGCAGGCGACAAACAGCTCCTTTAGCCCTGTGCACCCATGGTGCCAGGAGAGAGGTGTAGTTCCTGCCATGAGGCACCTGAGCTGGGAATGGCACACCACAAGGTGTGAACAGCCTGGCTGTGAGCTGTGGCAGATGCTTAGCAGCCAAGAGTGAGGCCATCTCAGCTCCTTGCTGTGATAGCAATTTGTGGTGCATTCACTTTGCAAATCCTTTTGGAAAGAAACACTCTCTACGCAGAATACAATTGGAAGCAAGGGTGTTTCTGCACCTCCGTGTGATTACACAGCTGTTTCTGTAAACAGGGGCAGCAGAAATCATTTCTGATGCTTGCAGGATTTGATAAGTGCTCTGACGGCCTCGCACATGAAATCTTTGCGATGGGACATTGTCCATCAGGAATCCTGCATGAGTAAAACTGTCAGGGTTCAGTCTGGTACCGTGAGGATTTAAAATCTAAATTGTACGATCAAACAATGGCTTAAGGCAGGAGGAATTGTTTTGAAAGCATTGTTTTGGGCTGTGGAGCCTGGTTTATTTTTGTCTCATGTTTTCAGATGAGACTTTGTACTGCAATGGGCACCCAGCATATCGTTTGTATGATTAATTAAATAGATCAGAGACCCAACTATGTTAAAATGCTTCTCTAAATAGCAGGCAGTCTAATGCTTCCTATGGAATTAAATAAATGTAAGCTTGTCACTTTAAATATATGGAAATCTCTTGACTTTAGTGATACAATTGCAAGACTTTCCTACAGCCACCAAGCACACAACTAATCTGGAGTGAGTCTTTGAAGTGCAAATTGTGCATTTCCCACCAAACACTTGAAGTAAAAGATGGGAGACATCAATTCACACTACTGATGAAAAAAGACTCCAGTTTTTCACGAGAAGAAAGGTTTTAAATTTGCAATTTTCATCTATAAGATAAGGTGTTAATGAATTTTATATTTTACCCAGATGGGTATGTAAATGTCTTCTGAACTTTGTTGCAGAGCATCTATTGTGCAACTACTGTAAAGTTGGGTGGAGTCTGTAGTCAGTTGAAGGGGGAAAACTTATATAAATAATATCATTTACTGTGCTATAAGGTTGGTTTTTTTTTCTAGTTCTTTAATGGATTCTGACATGGAGCCTTGTCTGGCACTGGGACTGAAATCAGACGAACCCAGTGTTGGGAGAGGCAGAAAATCTCCTTTGAGTTTAGTCAGTCCAACACTCTTACCAATTCAGGGTTTTTTTTTAGATAATAAACCACAATCAGTAAATTAGAAAGCATTTCTTGGGAAGGGGTGGAGGGTTCCATATAAATTATCTTGATCCTGTGATCCACCATTGAATGTTCATTTAGCTTCTCTGTAGAAGCAGAAAAAGAGGTGTAGAGCAAGAGTTAATTTTCTAAAGACAGATCTATTTTAACAACAAATAAACCTAAACTGTTGAACTAAAATATACCAAAGATTTTGTTATAAGGTCTGACTTCTACAGATATTGAAATACAGCTCTACATCAAGAGTAGTTGAGTGGTTTGTAGCACCCTAATAGGAATCTTAAACTATCCACAGTTAGAGGTTTCCACTTACGTTTAAGTGAAACATCCTGTATTTCAATTTATTTGAGCTGCATGTTGCCTCTTGTCATGTCACTGGATACTCCTGAGAAGAGTCTGGCTCTGTCGTCTTCATACTCATAATGCCTGTGTAATTATGATGAAAATGTCTTAAGTATTTCTATCTGCAGGTTAGAGTAAGGCGACCAACTGACTTTTATCTGGATTTATTCCATTTCCTTCTTCAACTCTTTCTCTTAGGTTATGACTTTTGTTTTGGTGCATGAAGTTGTACAGATACAGGAATTATGCAACATGAAGTTGTAGCCTTTGTTAAAGTGCAAGGAGCAATCAGCTTTATGGAACTATTGCTACAGCTAAGTCCTGAGAACTATTTAATATCTGAAATACATACACTTTAAGTCATAAGTGGCTGCATACATCTAGCTCTTCGTAACAATGCAATCCATGAAACATTTCAAACATTTTGCTCTGGGAACACTCCTCAAACATGAATTCTATCTCCAATTACTAGGAATTTTTCAAGTACAGACCATTTTCTAAGTGCAGAACTGAGTCCAACCTAGATCTCTCTCATCTATGGAATAAATCACTGGCATGAATTTCATGCTTGGCTACAGCAGCATAAATGTAAAGTAGATTCATTGAAGTTAACTGGGTAACTGCAGATTTATGCTGCCATTAGTGTGAAGTGATTTGCTGGAAATGTTTGCTTTTTCATTCCCTCATTGCTACAGTTTCTATACAAGTAAAATGTGTGATAGTTATTTGGCGTAAGTAGCATTCTAACAATTAAATTGCAAAGAGGTAAAACTTATCCAAATTAGGCATAAACAGTTATTTTAAGTGCTTCCTTCCCGTAGGTAGTAGGAAACCTGGGTTTCCTAAGGAGGATGTAGGTTATGGTGTCAGGCTGCTTCTTTGACCATTTCTTAGAAAGTTAATGTTTCTGTTAACAAAGGTACAATGGTTTTAGTACAGTAGCTTCTGCATTTTGTGACAGTAGGTGCTGCAGAAGAGGCAGATACTACTAGCTCAACATCAGGGAAAGAAAGGCTGTGGAGTGGACTTCATTCTTACTAAGTGCCAGAGAAGCCATGAGGGTGAAAGAGGTTATTGATGCCCCACTTGCAGGAAGACTTTGTCGAGAATTCAGATGTGGTTACTACAAATCAGACAGCTCAAATATGAATCAATGTCATACAACACTTGGTTTCATGAGCTTCATTGTTCCTGTAAATCAGTAACTTGGTAAATAGTAGCTTCTTTGAGTTAATATTATCTTCTTTGTGTAGCTGGAGGAAAACAGGAGCATACCAGAGACACTGTGGATCACTGCAGATTGCAAAAGGACTGTTTGCGTAATCCATTCTTGCAAAATTATTCCTCCTGTTCTAATACTATGCACAAACAGTAGGTCTCCTAGCTGCCAGCAGCACTGGATTTGGGTTTCTGTTGTAGGATAGGGTAGTGGGGTAAGAATCCTAAGGAACTTCAGCCTTCACCTCTCTTTCAGGCCCATGTTTATGACAGTGCCCACTCTTATGGCAGTGGCCATTAACAACAGAGTCCATTGGAAGAAAAGGGCAGTGGAAAAATCCCCCTCAGCATTAATTCAGCAGATTGATAGAGTAGTTTAGTTTATTGCAATCTTACTGGTCCGCAGCGTATATCTGCCCTTGTGGCTACCTTCGCTTCAACGGAAAAACACTTTCAATCTAGCAATTTATTGCCCAACACACTTCTTAAAATGTCACATAAAATTGAATTTTAATAGACACAGTTGGTAATAACCAATGACCTTTTAGGAGATATTGTAACAGTAAGTGGATACAGACTATCTTGCCTGAAATATCGGCAATGATCCTATTCTTTCTCCAAATATCTGAATACTTGCTCAGGAATTCAACAAAAACTTCATACACTATGAGTAGACTAAATTATGAGACCATATACCATATATACAGAGTCATCACATTTAACATATGTTGTGGCTGAACTGAGATTTTTAAAGTGAATTTCCCCTACCCCAGCCAGTGGTTTTGTCTGGCTTACACTGAGAGGAACTACGGGTTGGCCTGGCTGAGCACCTCCCCTGAGGTCACAGGTAAGCTAATATAGCTAAAGCTTAAGTCTGCTCTGCTATGGTTAGATTGCTACAAATACCCAAATTAACTAGATTAAAGTTGCATGTGGTGCAATTACTGTTTGGGTTGTGTTTCAGGCAGATTCTGAAAGGAGGATTCAGCTATGGGTGTCTGTACCACAAATATCAGCTTATGTAAGTGGGGGAATTTAGAAGTGGGTAACTGCCTTTCTCAGGCAAACAATTCCATTAGTTTAAAAACTGTTTACTAAAAAGGTGGCACTAGGATGAGCTTATATCATAAGCTGCAAAAACACTAAGCTTCATCAAAAGCTCGTTGTCTTGTGTAGCACATTTGACTTATTTGAATGGTATCACAGTATCACAGTATGTTAGAGATTGGAAGGGACCTCAAAAGATCATCTAGTCCAATCCCCCTGCCAGAGCAGGAACACCTAGATAAGGTTACATAGGAATGTGTCCAGGCGGGTTTTGAATGTCTCCAGAGAAGGAGACTCCACAACCTCCCTGGGCAGCCTGTTCCAGTGTTCTGTCACCCTCACTGAGAAGAAGTTTCTTCTCAAGTTTAAGTGGAACCTCTTGTGTTCCAGTTTACACCCATTACCCCTTGTCCTATCATTGTTCGCCATTGAGAAGAGCCTGGCTCCATCCTCATGACACTCCCCCTTTATATATTTATATACACTAATAAGGTCCCCCCGCAGTCTCCTCTTCTCCAAACTACAGAGACCCAGCTCCCTCAGCCTTTCCTCATAAGGGAGATGCTCCACTCCCTTAATCATCTTAGTTGCCCTGCGCTGGACTCTTTCCAGTAGGTCCCTGTCCTTCTTGAACTGAGGGGCCCAGAACTGGACACAATATTCCAGATGCGGTCTCACCAGGGCAGAGTAGACGGGAAGGAGGACCTCTCTCGACCTACTGACCACCCCCCTTCTAATACACCCCAGGATGCCATTGACCTTCTTGGCCACAAGGGCACAGTGTTGGCTCATGGTCATCCTGCCATCCACTAGGACCCCCAGGTCCCTCTCCCCTACACTACTCTCTAACAGGTCGTTCCCCAACCTATATTGGAACCTGGCCAGTTGCAGGACTCTACACTTTCCCTTGTTATATTTCATCAAGTTTCTCCCTGCCCAACTCTCCAGCCTGTCCAGGTCCCGCTAGATGGCAGCACAGCCTTCTGGCGTGTCAGCCACTCCTCCCAGCTTAGTGTCATCAGCAAACTTGCTGACAGTACACTCAATTCCCTCATCTAAATCATTGATGAATATATTAAATAATACTGGTCCCAGTACTGACCCTTGAGGCACTCCACTAGATACAGGCCTCCAACTAGACTCCGCCCCATAGACTACAACTCTCTGGCTTCTGTCCTTCAGCCAGTTTGCAGTTTGGTGTACTATGACACAGCTTAAGAGGGCATTGTTGTCCATATGATGTCCTTCAGTTCTCTAAGCAAGGATCTTGACTGAGCATGGGGAATAGTTGCTAGGCAGGCAAGAAAGGAAAAGTGAAAATACATAAAATAACTTAGCAGGTTGACCCCAGCCAACCACCAAGTACCCACACTGCTCTTCACTCACTCCCCCTCTCCTCACAGTGGCATATGGAAGTGAATAAGAGGAAGAAGTCAAGGCCAGGTTGGATGAGGCCTTGGGTGACATGGTTTAGTGTGGTGTGTCCCTGCCCATGGCAGGGGGGTTGGAACTAGATGATCTTAAGGTCCTTTCCAACCCTAACTATTCTATGATTCTACGAAGTGAGAAAACTCATGAGTGAAAATAAATCCAGTTTAATAGGTGAAGGAAACGGCAGGTGGGGACAAGCAAACAAAAAGTGATGAAAAAGCAGTCATGTACTACCTCCTGCTGGCAGACTGATGCCCAGACAATCTGTGAGCTATGGCCATCTTGAAAGCCAACTCTCCCCATCTTCTGTCTCTCCACCCCTTCTTCCTGATGTAGGGCATGGAATATCTTTTTGGCCAATTCAGGTCAGCTGTCCCAGCTGTGTCCTACCACCCAACTTTTTGCCCATTCCCAGCTTACTCACTGTGGGGAAAAAGAAAGAAGGCTTGACTCTGTGGAGCCCCTGCTCAGCAATAGCCAAAGTAGTGTGTTGTCAACACTGTTGTAGTCACAAACCCAAAATACAGCACCATACAGGTTGCTGTCAAGAACGTTAGCTCTGCCCCAACCAGACCCAGAACAGCAAGAAAGCATGGTCAGGCTAAAAAGAAAAGACGGGTGTCTATGCTGAGTTTGTGATCTTCCTTGAGTAGGAGAAGCTGAGTTATATTTGTCCCTAATTGACTCCTGTATGGACAAAAAAGTTCAATGCCAAGTTCTTGATGCTTTCTAACTCAAAGGTATGAAGCAGACAGAATTTAATTGTCAAATGATCAAGTGAAGATCACTTATTGAAAAGCACCTGCAAGATGCTTTTGGAAAGAGTTTTAATACTTCTCTGAATATCCATGGATATATTCTTCATGTTCAATATAAAGCAAAATATTAGCTACGGAGGCAAACCCTCAAGAAGTATGCCTTACGTGCCTTTGAGAGTAAAGATTTTCTGTTTTAAAGGTAACAGCCAGGTTTATAACAATATGCAAGTCCAGAAAAAGCTGCCCCAAACCTGTTTTACGTAGGACATGCATGTTAGCTATTTAGGATTGTGCAACAAATTCTTCAGTGCAAAAGATGGCCAGTATCTTTATTGCTGTTTAGTGATAAAATGTGTTTCTAGTGCTACATCCACTACTTACAACAGTCTAGCACAAATAATTGTGTGATAATTAATGGCTTGCTAAAAAGCTTGTCTTTATTTATTTATTTATTTATTTATTTTTTTTTAACAGAAGTCTATTCAAAGGGAATTTTAAGCAGGCACTTTCACTGCTCAATTGAAAGTGTATTTTGGCAGACACTATTTATCAACCCCACTACTTGAAATATAATGAACAAAGTTTGATGCACTGCAGCATGAGAATTGGAAAGGAAGTGCAAAACACTAAATGGAAGCATGAAAATGCACTGAACTCGGCAAAATGCATTGAAATACATTGTATTACAGATAAGGTGAGAGTGTAGGGAGGGTTTCCTTAACCAGCAGTAATACATTTGCAGCCAATGGAATACCAATTTCTCTGCTGGAGACATAATCATGCATTTCAGGAGAGCAATATAAACCCAAATGAGACTGTTCTCTAACCACAGACACTTCAGAATAAGGGGGGTGAGGTGGTGATGATGTCTAAATACTCTAACTGTTAAGCCCTTTTAATTATTTTTTAATGAAATTAAATCTTGGTGTAGAGTTGAGGTTATTTAATGAAATAATATTGAAGTTTCAGGACTCTATCAAGTTATATTTGATATGCAAGGTAGCTGTGACCTGCCAGTAATGTACTGGTCCTGCAGTCCACAGAGTGAATACATTTCTCTTAGTTTAATTACAATGAAGGATAAACAGAATTAGCGAGATCAGCTTAGGCTATCTCTTTGCTTACATAGGTATAAACTTCTGGACTTCTGCCTTTTGGGTGAATATTATTCATGAGAGTGTGGGCTAACAAGTACCTAGTAAAATTCAACAAGGACACGTGTAAAGTCTTGCACCTGGGAAAATATAATCCAAGATTTCACCACAGGCTGGGGAATAGCTCTCTGGAAAGAGACTTATGGTCCTGGTAAACAGCAGGTTCGAGACCATCTTAAAAACCTAAATGTACGCAAGTCCATGGGACCTGATGAAATCCATCCGCAGGTCCTGAAGGAGATGGCAAATGAAGTTGCTAAGCTGCTAGCTTTTTGATGATTTGAAAAATCATGGCAGTCAGGTGAAGTTCCCAACGACTGGAAAAAGGGAAATATAACCCCCATGTTCAAGAAGGGGAAAATGGATGACCTGGGAAATTATAGACCAGTCAGTCTCGCCTCCGTGCCTGGCAAAATCTTGGAGCAGATTCTCCTGGAAGGCATGCTAAGGCACATGAAAAACAACAAGGTGCTTGGTGACAGCCAGCATGGCTTCACTAAGGGGAAATCCTGCCTGACCAATCTGGTGGCCTTCTATGATGGGGCTACGGAACTGATGGACAGGAGTAAAGCGGTTGATGTTATCTACCTGGACTTGTGCAAAGCCTTCAACACTGTCCCACATGACATCCTTGTCTCTAAATTGGAGAGACATCAATTTGATGGGTGGACCACTTGGCGGATAAAGAACTGGCTGGATGGCCGCATGCAAAGAGTTGTGATCAATGGCTCGATATCCGGCTGGAGACCAGTAACAAGTAGTGTCCCTCAGGGATTGATGTTGGGACTGGTCTCGTTCAACGTCTTTGTCAGTGACATGGACAGTGGGATTGAGTACATCCTCAGCAAATTTGCGATGACACCAAGCTGTGTGGTTCGGTTGATACGCCGGAGGGAAGGGATGCCATCCAGACGGACCTCAACACGCTTGTGAGGTGGGCTGGTGCCAACCTTATGAAGTTTAACCTTGCCAAGTGCAAGGTCCTACACCTGGGTCGAAGCAATCTCATGCACAGCTACAGGCTGGGCAGAGAAGAGATTTAGAACAGCCCTGTGGAGAAGGACTTGGGGGTGTTGGTCGATGAGAAAATGAACATGAGCTGGCTTCAGTGTGCACTTGCAGCCCAGAAAGCCAACTGTATCCTGGGCTGCATCAAAAGGAGCGTGACCAGCAGGTTGAAGGAGGTGATCCTGCCCCTCTACTCTGCTCTCGTGAGACCTCACTTGAAGTATTGTGTGCAGTTCTGGTGTCCTCAACATAAAAAGGGCATGGAACTGTTGGAACAAGTCCAGAGGAGGGCCACGAGGATGGTTAGGGGACTGGAGCACCTCCCGTATGAAGATAGGCTGAGAAAGCTGAGGCTGTTCAGCCTGGAGAAGAGAAGGCTGTGTGGAGACCTAATAGTAGCCTTCCAGTATCTGAAGGGGGGCTATAGGGATGCTGGGGAGGGACTCTTCATCAGGGACTGTAGTGATAGGACAAGGGGTAATGGGTTCAAACTTAAACAGGGGAAGTTTAGATTGGATATAAGGAAGAAATTCTTTATTGTTAGGGTGGTGAGGCACTAGAATGTGTTGCCCAGGGAGGTTGTGAATGCTCCATCCCTGGCGGTGTTCAAAGCCAGGTTGGACAAAGCCTTGGGTGGCATGGTTTAGTGTGAGGTGTCCCTGCCCATGGCAGGGCGGTTGGAACTAAATGATCTTGAGGTCCTTTCCAACCCTAACTATTCTATGATTCTATGGTTACATCACCAGCAGAGATAAAGATGTCATCATCCCACTCTACTCAGCGCTTATCAGGTCACACCTGGAATACTGTGTTCAGTTTTGTTCCCTGCTATACAAAAAAACTGTGGACAGGCTAGAGAGGGTCCAGAGAAAGGCCACAAGAATGATCTGGGAAGCCTGTCATATAAGGAAAGGCTGAGAGAACCAGGTTTGTTCAGCCTTGAGAAAAGAAGGCTTAGGGAAGACCTTTTCACCATGTTGCAGTTTTAAAGGGTGGCTACAAAGAAGATGGAGGTTCCCTACCTGTAGTAGGGGACTTGGAACTACACGGTCTTTAAGGTCCCTTCCAAACCAAACCATTCTATGATACATTTTATGTTTACAAGGAATCACATGGAAAAGAGGAGTAATGGGCACAAATTCTGCCTGAAGAGGTTCCAGAGGGACACAAGAAGAAAATTTTTCACAATGAGAACAATCAGCTATTGGGATAATCTCCTCAGGTAAGTGGTAGATTCCCCAAAGTTGGATGCTTTTAAGATTTGACTGGAGAGGGTGCTGGGGCATCTAACCTTTTGCCAAACAAGATTGGACCAAATAACCATTCAGGGCCCTTCCAACCTGGTATTCTATGATTGATTCTATGATACTGTGACTGACAACTAGAGAATGTCCTTTGTTTTCTCCATTTTTGTTCGGATCAACTGCTGTTTGTGAAGTGGCAGATTAGCTATTAGGAATTCCATTGACAGCTCTTGCTATTATTGGGGTTACTTTGTTTGTTTGTTTTTAATCCTTAACTTTCAATGTAGCTCAGCAGCTCTGTATTTCACTCTCTTGCTTAATAACACATTGTTCAGGACTGTTCTAAGGTTGAAATCCTTAACCTTCATAAGAGCAGTAAAATCATGAAAATTATTTTACACTATTATAATAATGAAAGTAATGGCATCAGAGAATTATCATTATTTGCTGGGATTCAGATTAGTTAGCATATCAGTTAGGCTTTTTGAGTTGAAAAGTCTGACCAAAATGCTTCGCCTTTATTCAACCGTATCAAGCCTTCAGAGCTCAGTTTCCTGTTTTAAGGTGTGGATTCCTCATTGTTTGGTAAAATGTGAGAAATTTTTGAGGAGGTGTGGATGGTGGGATGATTCCTGAGTGTTTGGAAAGAGCTGAGGCAATCTGTATTTGACCCTCATATGTGTATAAAACTGAATTAATTATCACAGTCAGAGGAACTGAAACTGAATATGAAAGTGCTAGACAAGTTGCTTAACAAACATCTCTCTTTGATTCTGCCTTCTTTAACAGCAAAGAGATACCAAGGTGAAAGACAAACTGCTGCTAGGAGTGTAAAATTTAAATTGCACCACTCTTTAAGAAAAGGACCAAAAGCTTTAACATGCTATCATGTGTCTTCTATAAAAAAACATAACAGGTTTCTTTTTCCAGTATGTACTAAGATAGATGCAAATAATAGAAATAATGGTTACTCCCTCTGCTGCTGGCTTGATTTTATTTTTTCTTTTAATAGTACATTAAAATGCATAAGCAGTATGGACATTGTCATACCCACTGTAGTAAGCGATGGATACTTGGTGAACTGCAATAAATTTGTACCACCTCATTCAGTTGCGTTTTCAACCAATGCTTTTACTTCGCTTCTCTTAGTAGATGTAGCTTTCAGGAGATGCTTTCCTTGCATGGCCTTCACTCTATATTTTCAAAACTGGGCTAAAGACACTCAGAAAAGAACTCTCTGTAGAGTACTTGTTGCTAAAGCCCATATCTCTTTAAAAGATTTGTCAAATACAAGTGGTGAGAATTAAAGAGCATACTTCAGTCAATCTGAGCTAATACTGCTTTTCAAGAGGCAGAAGTTAATAAGTGGTTTGTCTGCCTTTGTAAAATCCTGTTTCTCCACACTAGCATTTTAGTATTACTATAAGCCTTGATAGCATTGAAAGATTAGTTCCTTACCAGTCATTATCCCAGTACAGCATTTTTAATAATAAATCATTCCTAACTACTGGAATCTATTACCATTCTGTCACTAGTAGCTCTCCTTTTGCTGGGCTGTTCTAGAGTAATGTTGAATGGTGTTTTGAATACAGACTTTGGGAAGTCTTATGTACTTCTATGTATTTGTGCTACAAAACCAAGTGTTCCTGTCTCCTACTTCTGCTTTGTATTATTTTCACACTCATTCACACACTGTGTCCATCCACACGCATCTACCATTGCTGTGATTTATACAGCAAAATAGGAAATCAAGCATGGTATTGGACATAAATAGCAAACCTACTGTAGCAGCTTTTGTGCAGCTGAGAGTTGCACCAGCCTGTCTAATCTAATTTCAGAGTTCCAGCCGCTCTGAGGTCAAGAAGGATGGACAGTGAGATGGAAACAACAACAGCTACATCAGAAAGTAGGAAACCATTAACTAATTGGAAGAGAGAGGTGTCCATCCTTTGGTCAGAGAGAAACCCTAATTAAAATATATCAAGGGTACAGCTGAGAAGTTGTTGGGAAAAGGAGAATAAAATCCCTTCTCAAACACCGTGATGTGAAAGGGAAGATTAGAAAAATTGCCTGAGGCAGCACAGAGTTATTTTTGACACAAGGAGAGGCAATATTGTAGGCTTATACAGTGTAGCTGGATACTAGCTATACATAGTGATATTAGTGTAGGTATAGACCATTGTTGTAAGATGAAAAGAAGCTGTGAGAGTAGCTTACATAGTGGATTAAAGACCTGGGGAAATAGTATTTGTATTTTCCCTGCTCTGTCTGGAAATCTGCTGCTATTTTCATAAGGTTCCCACGAAGATTCTTCTGGCTTTCGTCCTTTGTGAGTATACATCACAAAAGAAGAAGGAAAGATAGAGTCTAAAGATCCTGTGTTTCTTCTCTTTGCTTGTATAGAGCCCTTTCTTGATAAAAAGTGGATGGAATAAACTCAAGCCTCTCAAAACACTGAGTGGTTTATGAGGTACCATGTGATTGAAACCAAAGTGGCTGCTGGGTAGAGCTGGGGATATGAGCGACAAAGAAGAGCAGAGGACGGACATTTGTTGATTCTCCTAATTTTTCACAAAGTTATGTTCTGCCCTTCCCCCAGAGCAGAACTTCTGGTTCTGCTTCCTTCAAGGATTAAACAGACAAAGAAAAAGGAGGTCAGCAAAGAAAGAGAAAATTCAGGAAGAGGAAGATACAGCCGCCATCCATATAACATGGATGTGTCCTCCAAGCTGGAATTTTTGAAAAGGTACAGATATTGCCAAGTGTGTGATCCCATGGTACTTTCCATGGTGCGTGTGTACCTTTTGGAAGCTTCCCTGTCTAGTGTAACTTAAACTGGTCAAATTACAGCATATTATAACAGACTCTGGAGGGTACTATGCCAGGCAAGGAGTGCGGGAGATCAGTTTGTACCAGACTAAAAGTTTCTAGATGCACCATCAGTACCTGGGGAATCTCAGTTAGTTGTTTATATCTATGGCTGTTCAGCTCATTTGCACAGAAAATGGGTGATTCAGGGACAAAGTCTAGCTTGGGACATCCTTGTTCAGATAGCCTGTCTGGTAGTCCTGTAATACCTATCCTGACAGTGGGCTAGTTCAAGACCAGATGAGCGTGCTACCTTTATTTGTTAATATGAAGGCAAGGCTCAAGACATCATAGCACAGAAATCAAAGTCATTAAAGTGATTTTTACGTACATTTAAGGTCCTTTGATGTGCAGAGAAGGAAACTTTCAGAAAAGCTGTTGCTTGTATGTGCTTTTCAACATGAATTTGTAAGAATATGTAAAAGATGAGTTTAAGAAAGTGGTTTTGCTTTGTTTTGTTCTATCTCATTAAATTCCATTGGATAAATCTATTCCCTGGAATTTAGATCTATTTAAAACTTTTTTAGCAAGACATGGAATCTTCTCTTCTATGCTAGCTGTATGTCCTATAAAACACAAATGTAATCAAGAACAGGAGCAAACTGATAGAACAACTTATAAAATAGTGCTCACTTGTTCTTAGGGATCTTTCTTCTGAGCTATGGAATGAGAGGTACTTGCTTGGTCAGATCTAAGGAAAGCAAGTTAACTGGTCTCCTCCTTATTTCTAAGTTCTCTAACCCACATATTCATGCTTTGTGGTAGAAACTCCCTTTGGAATTTAAAGGAGTTATAAATCTTTATTTAAAAGGAACAATATTGAGTCATCATTTCTAAATCAGAAAGGGATTCAGTAGCTTTCTGGCTAGTTATGTCTCAACATGTTTTCAATGATGCACTTGCACTGATTGGTAAAAATATGGTTAACAAATATGGAGATTATTACATTTATTACATCTTGCTTTGATTTAAAAGGAGGTATGCTTCTAAGTTACGGGCAGTTTGTAGGTAATAAGCTATATTTAAAGTAGGAAATCAACTGCTTTCAAAGCTGCACAAAATTCTACTTAAGTGAGACGTAACTTCTTTGCAGCCAGGTTCTTCCTAACAAGGTCATTACAAAGTGTTATGGGAGGTGATGTTGTTTTGATTTCATGATGACTAGTTCCATTGGTTTTGTCTGCCATATACAAAACATTCATCTTCTGGAGTATATATTTATCTATTCCTATGGTATCTTCTTCAAAGCTTACTATTGATTTATGCTTTTCATCTGTCTTTTACAAGTAACTGTTCCAGCCCTTGTGATTTTTTTTTTTTAATCTATTCCCCAGATTCCTTTTGCTATTGATTTTTTTCTACTTGTGTGAGCTATTTTCCAGCATTAATCCTTTTTGAAGCTTTTTCTTTTTTTCAGTATGTATAATAAGAAAACTTGAAGCAGTCACTTGTCTTTCTAATAAAGGACATAACCAATATCTGTGGTGCTATATTTCCAACTCTCCATCTTTCAGAAAGATATTAATGATTTTTGAGTACATCTATTATAGAACAGTAGCAAAAGGAATTGAGGTTTCTTTGAATGTGCTAGTTTATTCTTTGTTGCCTTGACTTGAAAAAAAAAGTGTATAAAAATAATTGAAAAGCCAGTTTCACTTTTTGGGGGGGATTTCTACCACACACCCCATTTCTATTCCCTTCGTCTTCTTATTTACCCTTTAAAATGCCTATTTCTACTTCTTTTTAATTCTGCAACAGGCTGGTGGCCTGCAGTACCTATAATGGAAAAATCACACTTAAAATCTATGCATAATGTGCCAGGAAAGACAATTGCAACTCTGTAAGGGTCTGAGTGAGTTGCAGGGGTTTTGGTGGTTTAAAAGCCAACAGAAATACTTCAGAAACACCTCATAAAATTGGTTCTTTATTAAGTTAGGTAAGCTGGAACAACAATTATAACTTTCAATTTCCAATAATGCTCAAGCAATGATGAGGTACAGAGCACTGTACTCATCTGTGTTCTGAAATGCAACTAGAATTTTTTTCTCTTCATACACAGCAAACAAAAAGACTATTTTTGGCAATCTATGGGGCATACAGACATTGTTCCTTCATATCCTTGAAAGAAGGTAGCTAGCACATACATACATGACTTGCCCTGCATCAAAGGAAGAAAATCAACTTACCTAACCTTACAGCAAAACCAAATAACTCTTCATCTCCTACGAATGTGGTTTCACATATCTGGAAGTTTAAGCAGTACAGCTAATAATAGTCTGAAATAAAATGAAAAAAAATAGTCTATTTCAACTTTCCTTAGTGAGTTTTCTATTTGTTCTTATATGTGTGAATCTAGTCCTACCAACATTGCTGGGGTTTCAAAAATCCCCTTTGAGAATAAAGAGGAGTGGAAAACCAGACTTTGTTGTTGTTATTTGTAATAAACTTTATGTGCCAGAATCTCCATTGCTATTTTTGGAGTGATTTAGTTTTCCTAATACATTTCCAGTTGGGTTACCACATACCTAGTGAATAATTGCCTTCATTGAGTGCTTCCTACTGGAAAGCATCAGAAATAACATGGCTTCCTCTCTTGCTCTTGATGTATCTTCATGTTTTCATTTCTCCTTCCACTACTGTAAAGGTGTAGTATTTGCCTAAACAACCATCTTATTAGGGGTGACCATGTCTTTTCAGTGATGATTTTCCCCACCTGTCCATCTGTTCCTGGCAATGTGTTTTCCCAGCACAACATGACCTCCACAGCTGGGGAAGCCCTGATGTCCTCTCTCTTGCAGCACAGCAGCCACCTGCATTTGCTCCAGCACTGTGCTCTGCTACTCAATCTGCAGTAGCCACACTGGTGACAGTTGTGCCCTGAAGAAGGCATGGGAGGGGTATTCCTTAAAGAAGAACCAAAAGCTTGCTTTGTTCTTTGCTGCTCAAAGTTTTTTGCCTCTGAAGCAGTAGAAGAAGTGTTTGAGGTTTGGGGTTTTTTTTTGTTTGTCCATTTTAAAGAAAAATGTATCTAATTAGTCATTTAGTCACTGTGTCGTTTTAGAGTCAGATTACTGGCTGATACAAAAAGCAACACTGACATTTGATTTTATTTTTAAGGAATTTTGCTACTAAAGAGCTGAAGAGGTGAGTAAAATCTTTCAGTTCAGTTGGTAGAACACTCATTGTTTTCAGGAAATGGGAAACAAGAAATAAGTCTTATTTATGAATGCTACTGGTCAAAAGAGATAAAACTAAAACTTTGTTATTAGTAAATTCTAAAGGAAATCTTATATACTGACTCATTGTTTGAAGTTATGAACAAAGTGTTCAAAAGCAACAAAAGACAGGTAATGCTGTGATATCCTCCTGGAAATAAGATTTCCTCAAGCATCAAAATGCTTTTAATGCTCATTGGTGGGGTTTGATGTGGAAAGTGCTTTTTCATAGGGGGGAGGGAAAAATCCACAATCTCAACTTCACATTTAACAGCCTTGCTTTTGGTGTGAAAGGCATTTGACAAATGAACCCATTACAGTAACCAGGAGAGCTACTATAATAACTGCTGTCAGGGAAAGAGCTTCTGTTCTGTCTGTCTCCTCTTTTCCACACCTTTACTTAACAGCTAAATTCAGTTGAATGGGCTTTAGCTGTAACTAAATAATCCTTAAATACTTTGGGTCCTGGCTTCCAACTTATACACTTTTCTGTCCCTTCTGAAATAAAAGAAAAAAATAATTATTTTCAATTCTGATTTTGCATTGTAAGAAGTAGCTACATGAATAAAAAAAAGCCATTACTGCTACACGTAAGCTTACTGCTGTAATGCCCGGATACAGTAGGGAGCAAAATGCCCATCCAAGTGACTACAGCCCATAGTTTAAACTTCCATGGTAATGAAATAAGGGGGCCTACAAGGATGCTGGAGAGGGACTCCTCATCAGGGACTGTAGCGATAGGACAAGGGGTGATGAGTTTGACCTTAACCAGGGGAAGTTCAGGTTAGATATAAGGAAGAAGTTTTTTACGGTAATGGTGGTGAGGCACTGGAACAGGTTGCCCAGAGAAGTGGTAAATGCTCTATCTGTGGTAGTGTTCAAAGCCAGGTTGGACAGAGTCTTGGGTGACATTTTTTAGCGTGAGGTGTCCCTGCCCATGGCATGGGGATTGGAATTAGATGATGTTAATGTCCATTCCAACCCTAACTATTCTACGATTCTATAATTCTATAATGTGTTGCATGTGTATTTGTTAGGCTTATACAAGATAACCAGTATACTAATACAACTATTTTGGCAGGGAAAAAAAAGTGCTCTTACCAAAATAGTTGGGCTGCTCTAGTAAGTCTGTAGAGATTCACTTATGTATTTCAACTCTGTCCATTTACAGATTATGGGGGTATTCAACTTGTGGTTTTTGGTTAAGCACTGATTCTAAAATTGGTAGTTGTGAGAGTAATTAAGATCATTATCTTACTACTGAACATTTTCAAAACAATGTAATTGAGACCAAAATTTGATTTCTTTATTCCCTGCAGTTTTATTTGTGGTTTTGCTTTCCATTTGGAAGGGGAGCCCAGGTCACGGAATATTTCAATAACCTTCAGTTGATGGCTGCTAAATGTCATTCCCTTGAATACAATTACAACCTTAAAAAACAAAAGTGCATTGTCCATTTACTCTAAATGCATCTTTGATGGATGCTTCTGTACCTTTGTGATAGATTTTTCCCCCTCCCCTCCTCTATAATTCAATTGGATGAAATCTTACATTGTTGTAATAATCAAGGGTGATATAAAATCAATTAGAAATTGGTCTGGCATTATGAAACTGAGATTCCCAGTCAGATTCTAAGTACAAAATAATCAAAGTGCTTAACCTTCTACACTATAGAGTCTTTAAGGGTTAATTTTTGCTCAAAAGCATGATCATATTTGTATACAGTACTGTTATTGGTAGTTTAACTGCTTTTTACTCAACTCAGATAAAATTATTATTCAAAGTCTTAATTGTTAATCTGAGTAACTGGAAAAATGTTATTGACCTCTTATTTTATCCTGATAATCCAATAGTTTATTTTGTACTGCTGTGACTGATACCAAAACAATGGGTTTGCTCTTATTTGTCCCATCAGTTTTCTGTCAGAGGTGTCAGATGCCCTTGAAAATGGGCACTGCCTTTGGGCAAGTAGAATGTAAATCTGTCTTTTAAGTTGATGGTAACTAGGGTGAAAGAAAGGAGTTAATAGATGGACAGAGTCTTGGGTGGCATGGTCTAGTGTGAGGAGTCTCTGCCCACAGCAGTGGGGTTGGAACTAGATGATCTTAAGGTCCTTTCCGACGGTAACTATTCTTTGATTCTGTGGTTCTATGTGCTTCTAAAATGAAAATGTGAACCATGGCAGTGATGGTAGTGATTTGCATATATTTCTTTATAGGTTTAATTAGAGATGGCCTATTCTCCATCCTCCCTTTGTTCTGTTGACACTTCCCTACCTCATGCCTACTAAAAATTGTTTAATAAAACTCTGATTCTGCTGAAATCACTGCCAAAACGCCAATTCATTTCAATGTGCCAAATGTTCATGCATGAAGTCCAGACTTTATGAAATACATTAGTTATTGAGAAGAAAGACAGTTGCTTAAGCATATCTTCCTATTTTGACTACTGGAGGTGATTTCCTGCTCTTTATGCTACCTATCAGTAACATTAATATCTTAAAAAAAATCTGCTCCCTCAAAAAAAAAAAAAAAAAAAAAAAAAGAAGAAAAAACCCCACAAAAAACTCCCAACAACAACCAAAAAAACACCAAAACAAACTAAAACAAGTAGTCCCCCCGAAAATAACAACCTGTCTAGAAAGATACACTTACAGCAGAACTAGGATGATCCTTAAAAGAATGTTCTTGAATAGGCTATATGTGTTTAAAAAGACCAAATAACACACAATTGGTACATTAAGGGGAGCATTTCCTCTTTGCTCTGAATAGTCAGCTGTTAATACCTATCACATTCAGACCCTTATCTTCAGAGACTAATAAATGCTACTGATTCTGAGTGGCTGGGTCACAGTGATAGCAACTACCTAGATTTTATTTCCCTCTCTGTTTCTTCTCTTTCCAGTTCCATTTTACTTCAGCACAATAAAAACCAGTAATTCAGATAACACCAGTTAGAAGACATGAATACTCACATTCCTCTACTGAAACTCATTGTGCCCTACAGTAATTAATAATTTTGAGCCTGGATTGCTACTGGGAACATACTATAAAGTTGGTATTGTTTGGAACATAATTTTAGGAGGGAAGCTGGTAAGTTTGTATGAGCAGACAAATAGCTGCATTGCTTTGGTATCATTCTCCCTCATGTTTTTTCTCTTTCGTTTTTTCCCGTTTTACTTGCATTCAAATCTTTTGCATCTGCTTATTATCCCAAAACCAGTTTAAAGCCAAGATTTATTTATTCTTGGCTTTCCCACCAATCTGTTTAACCATTTATTAAGTGTCTATCACAGCAGTGTCTTTCTTACCCTGTACACATATTATGATCATTAGCTTTGTCACTGGAGGATAAGCTTCGGCATGGAAAAGCTCTGTAAAGCATACGAGTTGCAGTCTATTGACATTACATCATATGCTTTGTTACATTACCAAAAAGATTAAGTTATCTGAGTATCAACACCGCATGTACACATCACATCATTTTTAAATCCAAGCACTTAGAAGCAAAGAAATGAATAATTAAGAACACATAAAACACGGTAAGTACATTATTCTTATCAAGGCTTTTACCTTCCTAGACTATAAGCTCTTCCATGAAGGAAAATTTTTGCTGTTGCTGTTCCATACTTGTGTACTGTCAAACATAAAAGGACCCTGTCTGCTCTATAGCAAATGCGGAGGATACCGCTTGAGTTAAAAATAATATGCGGTTTATGTAGTAATTTTACTTCAGATCTAAGCTAATCATTATTGAAACCCCAACAATTTCTCAGTATAACTGCTTGGCCATTGTTTAACTTTGATTTTTGACTACTTGAGCAGATTTTTTCTCCTATGGAAACTGCACCAAGACCATAGTTGCCAAGAACTCATGCCATATTAGAGCAATCTTTCCTGCACTGCCAAATGTTAACCAAAAGGGTGCTTTCGGTCATCCTGTAAAATGAGCATATCAAACTGGTCACTAAATGAGCCTCCTGACTAACTAGGAATTAGTGGTTAGCACAGGGAAGGACAGAAACTCTTCTTATGCCACAGCAGTGTATGTCATACATTGCTTTGTGCAGTTGGTCCCATTCAGTTCATGACTTCTGCCACTAGCATTTTAGTTTTCTTCTTCCATGCTTCATCTCTCAGACCATCTGTATAGCAAGGTGACTTATGAGTCTGAAGCCATAGCAGCCTGGATTTTGACACAATCATACCCACAGTCATGTACCAGTACTGGATAGGCTCCAAGGTGCTTTCACTAAAGAGGCCTGTGCCTTCATTGCACAATCTGTGACGAGCCTAATTGGCACACCTGCTTTCAGGCTGTTGTTGGGAAAACTCATATGACGTGATTTTAGGCTTGTTACTACTCTGAAAATCTTTTTCTAAGCTTATGTTACTGTCTAACTCTCAAATCCTGAGATCTACAAGTTTTTTTCCCTCTGGTTTTACTCCGTTTTGCAAAATCTTGTAGATGCCTGGCATTATGGTTTTGTCATATGTGTATAAGTGTGTGTATGTATGTCTATATATATAATTTATTGGCTAAAAAGAATCTCAGTAGAAAAAGACATTTTAGAACATACTTTAAATAGTAAAAATCTTGAGAAGGCTCTGAGGAATTGTGTATATAATAAACATAATAAAAATGCATATATATAATTACATATATAATAAATATACTCTAAATAAACCTGCTCAGCTGTCCAGTTATCATAATCCCTTTAAGATTAGGCAGAAAGAGGGTAAACTATCACAGTTTACTAGTTACTTAGAAATTTGAGGTGGGTTCACCCTTCCATACTCCATTTCCACATTCATTTCCACAGCTGTAACTTGTCATACATGTGTTTAGAAAAGGCATGCACATAAATAGATCATATAAGTGTTGATGAAGAGTCATGCATTACTGCTTTTAAGATTCACCTTACCTACTTTTCCTCTGTCTTGATCATTGAAGAACTTTCCCTAAGCCTGCCCTTAATTTTTTCCAATCTCTAAACTATTTCCAACAACCAGCAAGAAGTGGATTCCTTTTGTTTACTCTTTATATGAATTATTAGTAACAAAAATTTCCTTTCTTACTGTAATACATAAATTATTTTTCTTTTCCAAATTAACTTAGCTCTTCTCCTGTAGCAACACTTATTCTACAATGCTTCAACAAAGCTTGTTTCTTGTCCTGGAATGCTTATTTAATATTTAATGAACTCAGGACACAATACTAAGAATTATTTAGTTTCTGGAAAATTTTGTTTGCTGAGATGTACAAAACATGAATTCTTTCCCTTCCGCTTGAACCCAGGATAGAGACCCTAAAATGTGAATTCTTATCCTACTTGTTATCACTCATCTCTGTATAGGTAAAAGGTCTACTTCTATTTTCATGCTCCTTTTTGACTGTTCCTCACAGAATCATGCTGCTTTGTTTTGGGATATTACATTGTGAAAGTGTACATTCACAATGAAAACTTTCTGAATTTGGAGGACCTCAATTCATATTTCAGTGCTTGGGTGAGGTCTATAAAAGCTTCCAGAGGTGATGACCGAAGAGGTGATGGCCAACCTATTGCTTTTTGTGCCACTGAGGCATTATACTTACACCTAAGCAGCAAGGAGAAAGGAAAGAAATGGAGGAGAAAGACCATCCCACAAGTTATGGACACTCACATCTGGAGTCATGCAAAGATCTGTGTATGTAGCCTTGACTGTTCCTTAATATCTCTGTCCCAATGTCCTCAGCTGCAGAAAGGCATTAATAGTATTTCCCAGCCAGCGGCCGTGGATCACTAATCAGTCAGAATACATGCAATAACACATGATTTATGTGTGTTGGTACGATAGTAGTGATTCTTCAGGCAATCAGGACCTGATGCCTATTTTCAGCTGGTGATAGCTGGCACGTTCCCAAGAGGGAAAGGTAACACTCAGCCTTCAAAGCGTGCTAACAATTTACTATTGGAATAGTTTGCCTATAGGGTGCACAGTCCATTTTCCTTCACTCAAGAGTATTTCCGTCCAGAAGCGTTGTTTTGCCGAGTGTGTATGTGGGTATATGTGCCAGCCGTAGCCCCCTGCTCCTCAGCCCTCGGCGGCGGGGCTCCTCGGTCCCCCTCCGTCCTCGGGCCGTGGCGGGCTCCGCTGTCCACGGTGCTGAAGCGCTCCTCCCCGCCGGGGTGCCGCAACTTCCCGACTCCGCCCGGTCGTGCGTCCACTCGGGCACATTTCCCGGGAGCGCGGCCTGTAATTAAACTAACTCCTCCCTTCAGCTGCTCTAATTGCACCGCCGGAGCCCGTCGGAAGGGGTGCCTTCCCCGCGCTTTCCACACTCCCCCTCCCTCTGTTTTTTTCTCTCATATTCCCCCCCTCCCTTAACAGCGCAAACACGCTCGTTTCGCCTGGACCGTGCGAACTACCGACTGAGGGCTTTACATCCAGCGAGATCTACGCTCTGCTCTTCTCCGACAAACTTGAGGTACGTCTCCCGGCACCACGTTTCGGGGCTCCCGGTGCCCAGCTGAGAGCTGGGGGGGCCAGTGGAAGGGCGCCCCCGGGGGGGCGGGCGTTGGGCGGAGCGGAGTGGAGCGGGGGCCCTGGGGTGTCGACGGAGCGGCCGCCTCCTTCCGGGCCGCCTCCCCGGGTGCGGCGGTGCCGGCTCCCGCAGCGCCTCTCCGGCGGCGGGGGTTCACCTGGCGGCACCTTCCGACGGGGGTAGGTAACTTCCCCAAGTTCTCCCGGGGCTGGAGGTGCGGGAGCGGGGTCTGCCTGGGTGGATGGGGGCGTGCGGGATGGAGTGTGGTGTGCGGGGAGCCGCGGTGCACAACGCGTCCCGGTGCACGTGGTGCTTTTTCCACTTGGGGTTTTGCTGGGCGTCCCTCGAAATGCTGGTGCCGAAGCTAAAGGAGGAATCGGTGAAGTGCTGTCGTGAAGGGAGGGTGTAGGAGTTCTGCTGTTTTAAACCTACGCTTTAATGCATAAAAATACCGGAATCTTTTTATTTCAAATGATGGATTGCAAAATACAAAGCAGTTTAGCACATAAAGGATGTTAGAGTATGTAATCTGGAAATCGCTGGCCTCCTTTAATAATTTGGAGCTGGCATAATATATTGGATTTCGTGGTGTGAATAGTAAGAAAAAGTTAGGCAGTAAAAATAGTTGTAATCAGCTTTTGGAGAAGTAATGCAAATGATTTTGATGGCACGTTACACCAAAGAATGCCCAACATTATAAACTTAAGCTCTCTGCAATCACGACAGCAGGAAGCCTTTCTCCTGCAGTTTTTGTAACTTTGGATAACAGGAAATATGTCAATTGCATACATATATGTATAGATGAAGAATTTATGGTCAAGAGGAACATTAATACTTAAGATGGGTCCTTACATAGGCCTTTAGGCTTGCAGAAGTAGTCTCTAATTTTATTGTTAAAAACTTGGGTCAAGAATAGCCAGAGTACCACCTGTAAATCAGGGAAAATAGCTATCCTGCCAGCCAAAGATATGGCTTGTTATTGAAAGTCATTGATACTGGGTTACTTATTTGAGATTGAACCTACAATGTGTATACTTCATGAAATAAAATGGAAAATCTGATGCATGTAGGAGGTGATCTACTTGTTGCTCCTGATCTATGCGTTGCTCAAGACACTGACAGATTACTTCCGGTGTGCTGTTTCTCTGAGTAGTTATGAATTCCAGAATGCATGGAAAAATATCTGTGCTGATGGCAGTAGAGCTCCTGAAATCAAGAGAGAAAAATGTTTATGCTGAGGATTCCTGTATTCCAAAATTCCTAAATTAAGTTGATTGTAAACTAACATCAGAATAAATCCCGCCAATCCTATATCCAATCATATAGAAATGATGAGGAAAATAAATAACTTTATGGATGAAAGAATTTGCCAGTATGTTTTAAAATTCAGTAGGAGGTATATTTTTGTGCAGGTTCAAGCACTAGGTGGGTGCTGTTACCTTCACTTGTCTCTCGCTGACTACGTCTTGTTTGTGCTAAAATTAAGTTACCCAACTGGGAGAGGTCATCCGGCTTTTTCATAAGTAGCAATTGAAGTTGCTTAACATGCCTGCAGAACTGGAGGCTGAGTCATCTGTTTAAAGAATGTTTTGAACTGGTATTTGTCAGTTATCTGAATAGTGGAGAAACAGTTTATCTGACATCAGTTCCCTTGGAATATGTGGGTTTTTCTGTGGAATAACTGATCTTAATGAACATGGGGAATTGCCATTAGATTAAATCTTTATCCATGGTTCAGCTCATTGAAAATACTTTGGAGTGCCTTCAGATCAAGCGTTTTACCATTAAATGGTGAAGGTGGAGAACCTGTTACAGGGTCAGCAAGAAATTTACAAGGATCAGCAAATGACTTGTGAAGTCTCTACTGATAAAATAGTAGTGTGAGGAGAAAGCAGTTCGCACCTTTGGGGTGGGGGGAACACTGGAGCCTGAATACCTGTTTATCATGGTAAACAATATCATATATATATCAGTATCGTGGTCACGTTATTTAGATACTCTGATATACTACTGTTGTGTATTTAGCTTACTATGAGTGAGAGGAAACTCTTTGCAGGAAACATAATAGTAGCCTTTATGAAAGAGAGAAACAAGCGACGTGGTTACAGTTAGGGCTGGGGCAGAAGTCACTCGTACTGGGCAACATGGGAAAGCATAACTTGATGTCAGAGTTTAAACTTAGGTGAAAGTGAAAAATTAATGGTAGTCTTTGCCCCAAAAAATCCTCAGTGAAGGTGTCAAAATGAGGTACTGCTTTTATTACACTACATTACATGTACTGGTGCTCAGGAATTGATTTTTTTTCTTTTATATGCTGCTTTGCTTGACAATCAGCAGGATTTCTTCATCAGCTCTACCTAGCATCTCACAACTTCACGGGGTCTGTCTGTGAGTCGTGACTGGGCCTCTGGAAGCTAACATGCTCTTGGCTATGGGTAAAACAATGTTAATTTTGTGTTGATTTTCATCGTATAATTTCTTCCCCTTTTCTTACCTGTTTTAAATCATGATGTGGAAAGTAGCTTTACTTTCTTCACTGGGACAGCTTCCAAAACCCACAGCCTCCAAGAGTGTTAGTTTTATTTTTAAACAGAAGATGGGTGCCTTACAGCAACAAAGCCAAACGAACAGCTGCAGAAGCAATTCCTTCCCTGTTCACCATTTAAACAAGAAATTTCTGTCACAGAAATACATTAGCTAGAGCCTAGAATCAGTGGTAAAAAATACTGGATGAATGATGGGTTTAAGGTGATGTGTTCTCAGGAAGTTTGGTCAGAGTAATGACCTCTTCAGCTCACAGACAGTAAGTGTCTGGCCTCAAAGTTAGATGTGTCTAGCCCTGGTGGATCAGGGCTTTTAAATCACTTGATACAACATTGCTATGCATAGGAAAGTTAGTCAAAGCATTTCTAGAGGATTTAAAATTTACTAGCTATCATGCTGTTTGTAGTAGAAGCCCAGGCAGTTAAACTCTAGAGAGATCCTTTAAGAGACATAAGTGTAATTCCAATAAATATTAAAACCTGCCAGACTACTCTCAAAGCATTTTTGGTAAATTATGCACTCTCTGAAAATATAAAAGTATGATTACTGGCATGGGTGGAACATTAAATGTCTCATTCCCCTGGGGTTTATGACTACTTGCATTTTGCCTACTCAGGGTAACAGGAAAAAACTTAACCAACTGTTCCTACCTCTGCTGGTACTCCCACTCAAAAAAATTAAGTGAATTTTGAACCTTTCCCATTCTTCAGAATTTTTCTCTCCTGGATTATTATTTTTTTTTTTTAAGTCCATCAAGATTATTTTAGGTTAGGCTTGGGGGATTTACAGGAATAACAATGGCAGTGTTCCTTTGCAGCGGCAATCAAGTGAAAATATGTAGTATATAAACAACCCTAATAAGTTATTAAATCATGATCAGATCTCTTAACTACACTATGTGATTCTTCAGTGGAATGTATTTAATAGATCAACTACAAGCTAATTAATTTTTTCTAAATAGTCCTGTACCATATTATCCTGTACATTTGCAACTGTACAAAAAAGAAGCAAAAGCCAGCAGGGACTAATCTTGCTCTTAGGCACATTTGGAAATCCTGTGCATATCAAATAGCAAAGCTGGAACTTATTCATACGTTGGTGGTTAGGAAAAGTGGCAGTCTTTGAACCTACTCAGACTTTACTGTGCTGCTTGTATGCACCTGAGCTGATCCACAAACCAGACTGCTATCTCCTGTGCCTTAGCCACTCTCCATTAAGACTTGCAAGTCTTTTGACTGCTGAATAATTGATTTCTGCAGCCGTACTCCCATGTTGGGGAAGATGGAGCATGGTTCTGCTTCTGTGCTCACAGGCTGTATGGGTTCCTGAGCAAGTTCCAGCAGCAGTTTACCATTCCCATCTGTGTATGACACATGCAGGTCTTTCAGGTAGTTTCAACTCATTAAGTGTACATCATGGCATTCACACAGATAGTTATTATGCCTATTCTGCTGGGAGAAGGGATTTTCTTGTTGAGTGAGAGGGAAGGGTGCACCCTGAAAATTTCCCTGCTAAATTCCACATCTGAAGAGATGAAGTTAGGGTTAGAGCTTGTTGGCTGAGCTTGTAACTGCCTTCATCCTCTTAGGTAGCAGGGTAAAATATGTAAGCATAAGCATGCTCACACTGAAGCATCTTTATGTTGTTTCGGTCACCTTAATGGGCTTGAAAGCCCTGCTTCTGGCCTCACCAGACCAAAAGGTAGCAGTGGAGTGTCTCCATGCCAAATTTGCTTCCTATCTCCGGTAAAAAAAGTGAAGAGAGATGGTTTAGCCAAAATGTTTAAGGACCCAGGAGGAAACAAATGTAAGTTACGTCAACCTCTCTGTACTTCCGACTTGTATTAGAGACAAGACAGACCACAGCAGCATGTCCAAGACATGAAAGGTGGGCAGATGATACCTGTCAGTGTTTATTCCTTCTTTTGACAGAAATTTAATTTTCTAGTGTAATACATCTTAAACCTCACCACTTTCTAATGTAAATATAGAGTGGGGAAAAGAAATCAGAATAATGGACTCTTCAGAAAGGTGCTTGTGTTTAAGCAGTGGATTTGGTCCCTACTCCTTTTTCTCTGCTTGTTGTGGACCCTCATTTTAGAAATTAGTATTTCTCACAGGATTTTTTTTTTTCCTAATCTTTCAATATTTTTTCCATGTTTGTCTGAGATCAAAATTATTCTCATCTGGATTTAATTTAGTACACCTTTCTCTGCATGATGGGATGCTATTTCGGAGGGTACAATGCCACTATTAATCATCATGAAGAAAATGCATGAAAACGGTCCCAAAAACGTGTCAAGAATTTCAGTGTGATGGATGCACAGTAGATGGCACCATTATTATCACTCAGCAACTTGAAAACTTTTGGTCCTCACATTTTCTCTCTTTCAAACATCATTAACTTGTTCATGGGATCCAATACTTTTTGAAAAATATATTACTCATCTACTCTCTTTTTCCTCATCCTTCATGCTGTATTGACAGAGCCAGTTACCTGAAACTTCTTAATGTGTTGTAAGTTTACTTCTCAGCATATGAGGTAGTAAAGAAAACCAAAACAAATGCTTCTATGGAACAAAAGTCAATTATATTGATTTTGATCTGTTAATGCAAAATCAGATTGTATGAATGATTGTAATTAGGAAACTTGGGTTTATTGGTCACAGTTTTATTTACTCTTTGATTTTATTCTCTTTTGTGAATCAGATTTAAATACTAAAATGTATTAACTATATATATATTAATATATATTAATATATATATTAATATATATCAATATATATAATATATTAACTGATATGAGTAATACTCTAGGATTGTTACAAGAGTGATGCACTATCAGGTTTCAGCAAAGCTTACAATGCTTGGAATAAACTGGATCAAATTGTGTGTGTGTGTATGTTACAGCTGATGAATAATGTGCATATAGCTGCAGAAACTACGTATGCTTAAGTGTATACTTACAGCATTTTGAGTACCTGCTGGCAAATGGTGTTACCTGATTATGGATGTGGTCTGGTAATAGGTAATGATAGCTGTATTCCTGTTTCAGTAGCAGATGAGCCGAGCTGGAATGCAGTCCAGTGCAGAATGGGGAGGGCTGTGTGACTTTGAGGGCCTTCTCATATGCCCAGCAATGCAAACTGTATCAGGTGCTGCTGATGGTAGCTGGAAAACTTGCTCTTTTTGTGAAGAGTCTGGTATATTTAGCCCTAAACTGCATGAAGTGGTATACATATGGAAGGTGTAGTAAGAAGGTGGCTTACCTTATACATTGGCAGCATAGCAATACTTGCTTTCTACCCCTCATAAAAGCCAGCTGCCAGAGCCTTGCTGGAAGACCTATGAGCTACCCATTGCATGTGTCTGGAGTCTTTAAAAGAATCAGTTTCACTGCTAAGACCGTGATACCACAGCCCCTTCCCATTAGTGCAATCCAGTCTGCAGATGAGCAACATCTGTCTATCCCTGGTGTAGACATCTATTGAGATAGACCACAGCTGAGATCCCCAAGTGAGATCATTCATTGATGTATTTTGAACCGTCACCTGCAGGAGACTGTATGGAGAAATGTGTGTTGAACTTGGAGACTGAGGACTATAAATAGGGTTGGAAGCCAGACTTCTGGAAGTTTGGTGTAGTTGGCTGTTTCAAACTTACTCAAAGCCTGTTGATATTGTATTACATGGGAGATACATACATTTGAAGATTAATTTTTTTTTGGTTGGGTTTAAAAAATAAAGGGAATGAAGTCAGATGTTCACGTTTCACCAAGCTGCATTTCATTTTCTTGTAAGAAGGAACATACCTGATTTAAGTGGTTTCTTTTTGGTTTTTTTATGAGATCTTTGATACTTTGTTTATTTTCTAAAGCATTGGTTTAAGGATAAATGCCTTGCTTAGGAATCTTGGCTTCTGAGATTGAATTTTCCCACTGTTTTGTGGGAGGATTGAAGGCAGCAACTCCAAAAGACAAACAAAAATTGATCTTTCTTTGGTCATGTGTGAAGTAAAACATTTCTGAGTGGTGAGTGGCAGCACAACTGCTTGCAACCATGAGTTATAGGTTCCACAACTGTCCTCTGTGTAGTGATACAGCCAGTTCCTATATGAGATACTATCATCTGAACAACAGTAAGAAAAAAGGTAAAAGCTAAAGTCTTCCAATAATTAAACTTTCTACTGCAAAGAAACGTTTTACATTTTGGCAAAAAGCCCTTTCCAGTCTCAATGAAATTGCCATGAAGATCCATAGTGTTTCATAACAGTGAAACTGTTAAGTTTCAATACACAAAAGAACAGAAGAATCTATCTTTTTAAAGGCTAAATACCTAGGTGAAAACAAATTTGCCTTCATTCAGGTCCCATTAATTCACAGTTACAGTATGCCTGTAGGTAACTTTTATTTCTGTTAGCACTACACGAGTTGTTTTCTTTATAGCATTAATCTGATGTTAAAAAATTCCATTTTAAAAATATTACAACTCTTACATTGTTCACTTTAAAATTTAATCAAAAAGCATGGGAGAATCAGTAGTTACTTAAATTTAGAAAGGTTCTGAAAGCAAACCTGATCATAAGTTAGAAAATTAATTATTTAGTACATTACTGAATAATCAGTAATTGCTAGTTGATGTTCTGAATCACTTTTATTAAATGTTTTGGAAAGTTTGTAATTGTACCACGTAAGTTTCTGGCTGGCACGCTGAACTTAAGAAGTCATCATGAGAGAGGCACATATTCTGGTATGAGAAAATGTATTCCAGGAACAGATGAGGGAAAGTGCTTCAGTGGAGAGCTGGAGACGAAGAGGTGTCTGTTATGAGCATGACTATGCATCTTAGCCTATTTTATACTTCAGCTGAGGGCAAGCTCTTCTGACCTCCTCCAGTAGCCAGATGAGGACACTCTGCAGCAAATCTGAGCTGGAGTCTAATTTGGTGCTTTTCAATGCCCTCCCAGGGCATTCTCTCTCTTCACTGGCTATGGAGCAGGCATAGAAAGACTTGCCTCCTAAATTACGAGCCTAGTGTTGGTGGAAAGGGTTGCTCCATCCTTCCCAACCCATTCAAAACTAAGAATTCCCTCATGTTCATGGACCTGTTGTATGGTTAGGAAGGGAGAGAAAGCTCTGACATGCCTTGCTGTCTCCTGTATACTCCAAGCCCACTTTTGCAGGAAGAGAGGAAGGTGACTTTTCCTCACATGCCATGGCAAGGTATGCGTGCGAGATAGGGCTTGTGAACCCTTTCTGATATCTAACTTGAGCCACAGCTGTTTCCGTACAGACAGGAGTATCACGTTATGTGTTCTGTTTTCCTCTACTGGGGCTCTTGTAGATCTTGAGTGGGAGTTTGTGCCTTCTCACCTTCTATGCACAAAGGCAGTGGCTGGCAGCCAGCAGTGATGCTCTGGCCCACCAAAAGCAGCACTGAAAACCTCTGGTGTGGTATGGATATTGTTACATTGCTCTCATATTGCTTCTGAGTTTAAATAGGAAAAATCTTATCATTACTGTTCATTACACTGCATAAACAATCCTGATACTGCAGGGAGGTCCTCATCGGATAGTATCTGGTGCCACAGATGGCCCTCTGTGGGATCTTGTATTTATAATGTCTTTGGTAATGCACTAACAGAAATGAGGTTAAAAAATAGAGTCTTTGTAACAGGCAAAGTAAGACATCAATGATAAACTCAATTATTTTAAATGCATCAGACCAGGTTCTGATTTCAGTAACATGGATATAAACAGGCCTGCTGGTACCATAGTTTTTTGTGCATGTAAGGCAGATCACAGTCTGGGTTCAGGGATGTAGATTCTTACTCAGTAAAAGGCATCTCGTTTAGACTGTGCAATCTGTATTAGCAAAAGTTTAGCCTGTCCTTGGCATTTCCTGAGACATCAGTGATTCCCAATGATTATGATATTCAAGATACTTTAAAGGATGCTTTGTGGTTTTGGAGGTTTGTTTTTTCCCTTTTATTTTTGCTCAGCTATGTATCTCCAAGCATTTCGCATACCTGCTAAAACTCTTGTATCGGATTTCCATTTCAGAGAGATCCAGCTGATGGGACACATAACCTATCAATTCCTTAATGACCACCACTGAGAACATAGTTAATGGTGTTGGGCTTTTTTTGTTGTGTTGTTCCGTCTATCTCAAATCTGTTTTATGAAAACAGTTAGCAATATGCTGAGTACCATATAAGCTTTTTCTGTAGATATATATTTGCTAAGACTTTCTTCCTTTTATCAGTCACAGTTGCAAATTTCATAGGTACAAGAATTCTTGAAGGAGAGGGAAGAGTGGGATTACTTTCTAAACCAAAGCAGAAGGAGTTCCAGTAGGGCAAAATAAAGGTTTCAACATCATGCATATATGCAAGTCTTCAGACTGCGGCATGAGCTAGGAATTACTATACTACATGGTGTAGCAATTTGCCTCACTTGATCTGACTTAAGATTTTTCTGATGATGACTTTTCAAAAAATATCTTTATAGCCGTATAAGCTATAGTGTTAGCCACAGAGTGATAGCAAGAAGATGCAATGATTATTTCAGTGTATTTTATAAATTAATGGATATCTTTATAATGCATGAGTGATCGGTATATACAGGGAAGCTGTCTGTATTAACAGTAGCTGGAGAAGCCATTAATCCCTTTTAACTAACTATACCAGGTATTTCATTGATGCTGTATGGAAAGGAAAACTGTCCTTTAAATACAGAGTTAAGTGACTAAATTCGACTTCATTTGCAACAGTAACTTTCACTGTTATAAGGCAGTAGTGACAAGATTTACCAGAAAGCTGACACATTTTTGCTTGCCATTTATCAAATATTTACTAAGTCTATATTTGCATATTGTTTTAAAAGATTGTAACTTTGTAAAGAAATTTATAAATATACTTAAAAAGGGTACTTTAAATCTACATAGTTGGTATACTCAGTGATTCAGACAAGACAAGAGCATATCAAATAATCCAAGCAGTAACAGAAGGAAAGCAAAATAGATGCAAGTCACTGCCACCCCCAAATCAAATTCTGCACAGCCTATGGATTTTAATGGATCATGCCACTGAGATAACAACAAATCTCTGGTAATGCAACTGAAAGCCTCCTAGCTTTTCATGCCAACATTACTTCAGCAAAACTCTCATCTAAAACAAACTTTAAACTTTGTTACAATCCTTTATGTGACAGATTTATCCATGTTAGCTGATTTCCTGCCAGCTCACTGCACCTGGTTCACTCTAAATTAGTTGCAGTTAATTGTCAACAAATGGGAAGAAGGTCCCATTGCCATTTTCTCTTGGCTGTGAAGCTGGCAAGTGTAGTTCTTGTAGCTGTTTTTCAGGTAGAGTATTGTTAAATGTGCAAGTTTGGGGGAGGGAGAGGGTAAATAAATGGATTTTTTTTAATGCACGAGTGAAATAAGAGCAAAATACATAGTGGTGATTGATTGTTTTGATTATTTTTCTCTGTATTTTTTGGGTGCAGGACATGTGCAAGCACAGCTGCATTAAGATATGTAGAGGAGCTTGTTAATTCAGCTGAGCCCTGACGGCGGAGACTAAATGGTGTGGGGTTTGGTGGTTCTTTTCACTCCACTAGTGAAGGGAAAATGGTTGATTTAGAAGGAGTCTATAGGTAAGAATTTATATCTCTGTTACTTTGGTGTTCTCTCTTCTCTGATACTTTTCTAGCAGGCTTGGGGGGAAATACAAATAGTTTTTCCTTGGAGGGTTAGTGACTAATAAGATTTTTGTCTCTTGGAGGATGTGATTTGTATCTCTCTTGGCTTTCCTTCAGTAGGTCTTGCAACAACAAAAATTTAAGTATGCTTTTGAAATATATTTTTTTGTAACGTATTTTGTTGTTTCTTTCACAAGATAGCTGTAGATACCGTCTATCTCTCCTGAGCTATTGCACTCACTGTTCCTGTTAATTCAGTATACTTATGATTTAAGTCTTTCCCTGGTCATTTTATTCCTGTGTTGAAAGGTCTGAAGCAACATTGGTGTGTAAACCTAAATGATAGAAAGGTTGTTACAGGCTTGGCAGTTGAGCTTTTTTAAAGCAGTGTAGCCTCTCAGAACAAATTTTCTTTAATTAAGAAATGTGTTTGTGTGAGATAAACCTGTTTCCCTGCACCTGTTGTGTGGTATGTGAGGCTCGGGATTACGAGGAGATTTTATGTTTTGGGTTCTGAGTCAGTTTTCTGCTTCTTTAATGATAACCTCTTGTTGCATTTTCCTTGGCAAATGGAAGCTCTAGTTTGAACTTGCAGTTGTGTATGTGGCAGTGGCTTTTCTTTGTTTCTTTTCCTTTACAAATAGTCTTCTAGAAGACAAGAAATATGACAGGAACGGTATCTATCGGGCTTAGATTCCCCCACTCTCTTTGCAGTCCTGTGTTGTTGTGAAATGGGCAACTCCATACTATCCCTTGCAGTCCCTTTTGCCTTGCTCTTTGTCCATCTTCCAGGCGTGGTTGCTGCAGTGTGAAGAAAATGTTTCTCGTATCCAAAATCGGAGTTCACAATTTTTGCTGCTTCTGTTCTATTTTGACTATTATGTATGTTGACAGACATCTTACTAGGAGGAAACCTAAAGGTCATCTTTCTGTTTGCAAGTCAGGAACATTCAAGCAAAAATGCCTTATTAAAAGTTAGATGTTTCCTTGTGGGTTTCAGATAAGGCATCTGAATGCTTTCTTAGTTATGTATTTATATTGCAAGTAGCAGGGCTGTAGATACAAATGCCAGATTTTTATGGAGCTCTAGCTTTCTGTAGACACAGTGAAAACAAGAATTATCTTGGAGATTTTAATTAATAGTAAAGTAGGTAAATAACTAATCTAATACCATCTGTTTGCTTACACTGAGAATGAAAAATGTGTCTGTTAGTTTGGAGAAAGAATATTCATGAAACAGCATCTCTCTTTTCCAAGACACAGTTTTTTATTTGACCTTGTGGGGGTAAAATACATATATTTTTAGGGCACTTATTCATTGTTCTACACTTTTTCTTTGGGACTACCATTTTCAGTCATTTGCTTCTCCTTTTCTCTTGGGGTTAAACAGCCCAAAAACGGCCAGGCAAAACAAACAAACACAGCATTGTAGCATCCCTTCCTCTCCTCACTCCTTATGCCTTCCTGAGAGGGGACGATGGGGAGGAAGTGCAGAGTGCAGGCTGGGGAGGGCACTGTTTTGTTGAAATAGCAACTGTTCTACTGGATCCTGAAACAAACTCTGAATGAGAAAGTCAAGGCGTTTGCCATGCTGGGGAGCTTTTCTGTGCAAAAAAGGCTAATTACCATTACCAGTTTTGAAGCAAAAGGCAGCTTTTGCTCTGAACAGCTAGATGAAGTATGTAGGAAGGTACTTGGTGATCTGGGTCAATGGTTAGAGCACTGATTAAATGAAAGAGTGAAGTGTTGAGTGTTACAGCAAACAAGAAAAATTAACCCTCACCCCCTCCAACCGAACAAGCAAGAAAACTCTTGTAGTTCCTATAGCCCGCCTTCCATCTGTATGTAGGGGGTAGGTGGGAAAGGTGGAAAATGAAGTGTAGTATTCTTCTGCATGACCGACAGTGTAGATTTTTGTTGCACAGATTCTTATTGCATAAATAATACTGTGGATTTTTTAATTGCTTAAAGCAGAGATATTTATCAGAGATTATAGGTCAGAATTGAGGAGTGGAGATTACTGAGTGTAATTTCAGTTGAATGTTATGGATGACTTCTGCATGCATAGGTTTATAAAATACTTTTGTGTTGGTGGTATTTTAGTGAAACTTACTACAATAGCAATAATAAAGGCATGTTTCATCAGCCAATATATAAACATTCCCATCCATTACTATTTTTTCGTGTTTGGTGAGTGTTTTAATACTTTGTTTTAAATTCGTATGACACAGTTCACAATTTTACAGAAGTTTATAATGGGAAAAACACAGGAAGTTTTTACAATACCATCTTTTTTAAAACTACTTGAGAAATTGTTGCAAGATTTGCTATGGGCTGGGCAAGTTACCTAATTGTTCATATACCAACTTATGTGATATTTGCCTGTGATTTAGGCTAGGAATTCCAACCTAATATTTTTCATCCAGGATCCAGCCTGGCTCATGTCGTTAGTACAGTTCTGACAAATCAGTGTTTGATTAAACAGATCTTCTGAAGAAGCAGACCTGAGTCAGAGTGCTAAAAACAGGGTGTGGGATGAGGGTAATAAATAGCTAAATGTAGCGTATGTCAGTGGTGTGGAAGCTGTGACCACTGGAAGATAAAGCTGGTCTAGGAAAGCCCAAAATGAAATGCAACTATCATCACAACTTGATGGTGTGAAAAACCCCATCTTTAAAAAAAATCAAGTGAAATGGTGGCTGAGGGGCTTTGCCTCATAAATTTTCTGTACTACAGCAAATCTTAAGTGACTCAATGAAGTGCTGCTTGTTCAGGGCTCTTGAGCCTAGTTGGATTGGAACCTAATTCTTTGTGAAAGTCAGGACCTCTGTACGAAAAACAGTTTAAAATGTTTTCAAAGCCACTTCCAGTTCATAGTAGCCCAAGACGTAACCTTGAGCAAACACAGGGAGGTTCTGAATGAAAAAGCATTTTTACCTGTAAGTATTTATTAAAGTAGAGCAATTCATATTTACTGGGAAAATTTGTGGGGATTTTGTTCTGTTTTCTTCCACCCAAAAGCACGTTTACAAACAGTTAAAACTAAAACAGTCAATAATATTTCTTTATGTAGTATCCAATAATGCAATGGCTGGAAGACAAGGAAGCAGCCAAGTAACTGGGCTGGTGTACTGGATGTTGGCAGCAATTCTGATGCTATGGAGCCACCAGATCAGTGGACAAGGACAAGGTAAGTGACGATCTTTTACTACAGTTTCCCATTTGCTTGATATTGCATAGCATTGGTTGGAGAAATGAGAATGTGTCATGAAGCACTCAACTTGTGTGAACTGCTGACAAGAAAGGAGAATATCAGAATCTGAAGTACTTCAGTTGAAAAGTCAAATACTCTTTGAAAGATAGTGTCTTGATGCTTTGTCTGATCATCTGGATTCTTGAATCTGTTTTCTTGTGCTCTGTGATTGGAGTGTGTCTTGAAATACATCTCCCTTTGTAGTTGTTGACTCTCCAGGTGTGGAGAAGTAGCTGTTTAAGAGACTATAGACATGGATGCTTTACATTACTTTGCTGTGATAGCTGCAAAGAACATGCAATATTCAGAATAGCTTTTGTTGTGTTGCTATAAATATTTTCCATGTTGTGATCACATCTTCACTAATGGTGGTGCATAACAGCTGTGAGAATGCAGACAGGCAAAAAAGGTCTAACTTGTTACATTTTTTGTTTGAAAAGTGAGGCATTATTGCATTTCTGATCGGAAGACTGTACCTAGGGGCTGATAATGCTATTATTAAATATTAATATTAAAGCTATTGTATTTTTTTAATATATATTTGGTATAAGAAATGTTTGCTTGTTGTGTTAAATTGGGGGAAATCTGTAAGTGACAGCCTTGGGGCTTTGAAATTAAGGGGAAGTGGATACTCATTCCTTTCTGAGTTATGTCAGGTCAACTTTAGGAAATATATGTTCCAAGTGAGCTGAGATTTCCACATCCTTAATTTACTCAAGTGGGGGAAATGCTGTGCTTTTTCCAACTACAGGCTATCTAGTCAATGACTACCGGCATGATGCTGGGTATGCTGGCTAGCTTATGTCGCCCGTGCTATAGGTCCATTCTGCTGTGCAGTTTGGGCACAAGTAGCAGTTCTTGGCTGTTGGAATGATAATGGAGTTTACTCTTGCTTGGTGCAGTTGTAGGTATATAAATTGGATGTAAATGGTGTGCTGCAATTCTGCAGAACTTAAAGTTGCCTCTGCAGATATTAAATGCCAACCTTACAGCCTACAGCACTTCTGTAGAGTAAGGGTCATGAATATTTTGCAGCAATCGCCAGACATGAAGAGGGGCTTTTCCACGATACGAACTGTTGTACAGAAAGGTGAGCTGGTTTTTAAGGGAAAAAAAAAAAAAACCAAACAAAAACCAGCCTTCCATTTTGACAATAATAGCTTTTGTCTTTGAGAAAATGATATATTTAAAGACTTGGTTTTGTACTATTGTGGTGAAATGCAACGGGTATGTTAGATTGTTGTGATTCATGAAGTGCTGGTGAATGGTAAAAGAACTTGAAGCTCTTCAAGTTACTTACTTGAAGGAATTTGTTTTCAAAGTGGACAATGTGAGGATACTTTTGCTGTGAAATATGGTTTTCATTGAAAACTACTTCAGTTTCTGGCTTATGAGAAGTATTGAATATCTGTCTTACAGTCTTCATCTGTGAGCTGATCTTTTGGTTATGTAGTTCTATATGTTTCTGTTTTCTATAACCAAAATACAACTTAGAAAAAGGAAACCTTAACAGTGTGTCAAAATATTACATTCTCTTTGAATGTAAAATGTCTTCCTAAAATTTGCAGTAACTCTTACTGTAAAAAGAATATGAACTTCCATTGTGCTATTTTGCTTTAATTGTAAATAATTTTGTTAGGTTGCTATGCAGCTGTTGAATATTAAATACTTTCAAGCAGGCCTAGTGTAATAAAGTTGGCTGTGTTTCAGGCTTGATAGACTTTGTACTCTGCTCTGATGGAAATTTAGTGTAGACTTTTGAGCATACCTAAGTATTGCAACTACTGATGACTGCTTAAACCTTCATTTGCAAAATATGAATTTTTAATCCTCTGACAATGAAGTAGTAAATTAAAACCAAATAAATATTTTCTTGGTATAATTATATACACAGAGTATTTGGAAAATGTGAAATCTCTTTAAGTTGCCAGATACATCCTAATTTTGCTGTGGATTTTTATTATCTTTTTCTATCAGTGCGAAAAACAAAGCCATTTGGGTGTTACATGAAGGAACCTGAGAAACGTAAAGGAGAACTCAAGTAATCTGAGTAAAATTTAAAGTTTGAGTATTCAGAGTCTATCAGGACAATAAAATGATAGAAATAATTATTCTGTGTGTGGGCATTGAACCAAAAGGGTTTAAAAGCCATATGGCTGCATTTAAAGAAAACAGCTTCTGAGTCACATAACTTCAGTGTGAGTGGGTTGCTATGGAAGTTAGAAAGAAACCAACATTTGTTCCATTTCCCATCTGAATAGTAAACTCAAATTAAAATCCCTTTGTTTTTCAACAGCTATTCCTATCTGTCTCTTTTTACACATTAACCCAAACCATTCTGTCTTTTGAAATCTGTGGAGCTGCATCTTGTTCTGTTTGTGTGTTGCTTACCGTTAGCTACTTCAATCTACCCAGAGTAAGAGTCAAGTGGAGACTGGAGTATGGAAGAAACCGTGCCTTATTTTATTCTGAGCTCTTGCACATTGGTTAAATGTGTAATTTTTAGTTTTGTACCCATTCTGCTTTTCTTTACCCGAGTATTGCAGGTTCAACTGTTCTATCTCCAGAACAACCCTGGCCTGTATTTTGTACTTACAAGTAACTTTTGAAAAAGATTTCATATCTCTTTAACATTGAGCCACAAGTAATCTGAAGAATGTTTTGAAACAGTTATGCTTGTTTCTTGGTGAACTTAAGACTTCCAACTATATGATATCTCTAAGATACTTGAACAGTGATCAGACATGTATCGTTCTGTGATATTCTCTGACAGTGTTAATGATATTTAAGACAGAATATGAATAAGGAGTCCTGGTATCTAATAATTGTCAGACTTACAAAAGGAGTGGATGTTTCAAAACACATGGAATTTCATTGCTGTAGAGAGTAAGCAGGTGTTCTCTTTGAAACTCTGGAGGTGCTGGATAAAAGCGTGTCTGCTCTCTGAAGAGCTCACTAGTAATGCTGGTGTTCTCAGATGCATGCTTCCTATGGAAGAAGGTCCTTCAAATCTTTCTTTTTCCAGAGTTGTCAGCATACAGTGTGACAGGTTGCTTTCTTTAATGATCAAGCAGAAAGGTTGTGCAATGTGCTACAGCTATGAGGGTTCAGAACTCAAACTGAGCGTGCTAGAAAGCAGTGGGTGTTGCTGGCTTGAGCTCTGACCCCTGTCTGCAGGACCTTTTTTCCCCCAATACAGGCCTATTAGGAGAAAAATCATATGAACTTTTGAATTGTTTTTCAGTTGTAGTAGGGAATACTTGTATTCTTCTTGCATTTGATGACTTTAACCAAATGATAAAGCAGGCTATGCTTAGCCAGCATTACAGCTAACTTGGAATATACAGGAGTATAGATCAATACACCTTCAGGAACAGTAAAAGGGAGTTTTTTGCTGAACTTCAGAGAATCACGAGGTTGATGCTTATAGGTGAAAACAAGCACTCATATTACCTCCCCTCCCTATTTTTTTTTCATCTGTGTTGCTGGAGAAAAACAGTGTGTTCAAAACTGTGCTCCAAAACCAATGTATAACAATATCTTTTCTTAGTCCTGAAATCCTGAGATTACTGCAGCTTGTGGGAAGGCAGGAAGACACAGGATACCTGGGATTTCTTCACAAACCTACCCATAATAACTTGTTTTGACTGTGGATAGAATGCTGAAATATTGTGATAAATCTGTTTAGCAGTTGAAAGACTAAGCTTTGGTATCTATTTCTAAGCACTACACATACTGTGAGCTAGAGCAACTCTATGTAAGTAGCTTAGCTCTCACTCAGCTGTTTGCTTGTCTGACATAGTAAGGAAAGAAATATTTTATATATACTGAGTGTGTGTATACAGTTGCACAACACTGATTTTATAAATGACTAGTGATTGTGGCTTAAAGAAACCACCTAAACCACCAGAGTCAAATCTTTACGTAGAAAGCGAGAGTCTCGGAGCTGGTTCCAGTTTCACAACTTGGCGAATCCTCATGCCATAAGTGGGTGCTGTGGTGCCATGGCAAAAATCTGTGAAGACACTGGTTAATCTATAAATGCTTTTCCAAGTGTATAACGTAGATCTAATGGTGTGTAATAACCACGTTGGCTTAAGTGGTGAGTGCAGCTCAAGGGCACCAAAATCAAAGATGCACAACTGCAAAGGTCACGCACAGCAACGAAAATCACAGTCTGAGATAAGGAAAGGATTATTCTGTGTGTGTGTGTGGTGAAGCACAACCTGCATTACCCAGAGAGGTTCAGGAATCACTATCCTTGGAGACATTCAGCACTTGATAGGAAAACTTCCTGAGCAACCTAATCTAAATTGGAATTTGGCCCAGCTTTGAGCAGGAGGTTGGTTCCATGTGCCTTCAGAGGTCCCTTCCAATCTGATCTTTTTCTGTGATTATATGAAAATGTTTATCTACAGAATAATTCCTGTTTAAAACCAAGATAAATTATACGATTCCTAGCAAACCAGCAGTATAATGCAATGCCGAGCAACAGCAAAGCTCCTTATTCCAGTAAAATCTTTGCCAAGTAACTGTGTGGAAAAAGTTACCTTTTATGTTTCTTTAAGAAGCATATGTATTAAAGGAGTTTTTGCAATTTACAGGAAGGTCATCAGATTAGTGAATTAGAGCATCAGCTGCTGGGTGAGTTTATGCTTAATGTTGCTCACCATCTTCCCTTGACAGTTTTATTGCACCTCGATTGTTCCTAGGAGACGTTTTGATATTCCACACCTCCTCAAACTACACCTGTGTGCCTGTGCGTGTCCCATGTGAAATCCAAGCCAGAATTTGCTGATAAGAAAAGCGTGATGCAGTTTCCACTATCAGCAGGACTATAATAGCAGTAGATTGCATCTGGCATGTGGGAAGAGCAGCTATCCCTGGAGCTGGTCTGCTGATCCTTCCCTAGTAGTGCAGTGAGAAGGCAATGCCCTACTGTGGTCATGCAGGAGAAGGAAAACAAAAGTTCTGTTGCAGTTCCCCTTGAACTTCTGGGTAGCTTCAGTTCCTCTAATTAGAAGCAACAAATACAATATAAACACCTTCAGATACTTGGGGAGAGGAGGAAGGGGCAAAAAAAAAAGACTGAATAGGCTTGCAGGCTTCCTGGACCAGGTCAAGCTGAATTATTGTTCCTAGTTTGAGTCACTCTGATGGTGCTCTGAAATATTAAACTTCTTCTTTTGGCTAGCAATGTAAATGAGGAAAGTTACAGTTGCTCCCTAAAAATTATATGTGTACTTGCAGACATATTAGAACATGTCTTCCATCCATATGTAATATATGTATTAGAAATCTATTGTATTTTGGAGAGTACATGTGGTAGGGTATGTTTCATGTGGTTAATCTGGTATTACAGGGACTACCGCAAAGAAGAGAGGCAAGTCACTGCCCACAAAAGCCCCAACAAAATGAATGTCATAACCCTGTGTTCTTACACTGGAAAAAATTCTTTTCTGGAAAGCAAATATTTGAGATAGAATTAGGGAGAGGGGTATTTCCTGCAAGAACTCCTGAACCCATTTCTGAATCACGGTGTAGTTCCCAGCTCACAACCCAAACTCTACTTAAATATATTGTAAAGCTTTCATTTAAAGGAAATAATCACCTAAAATTCATACCTTTTTAGGTAGATAGGTACCAATGAAATATATACATACTTTTAAAGTCTCTCCAGTGATTATTGGGATATGGTGTAGAATGTATTAAATTGTTTTAAAGTAATCAGTTCATACCTGCAAATGAAGCTGAAGCTCATTCCAGCAAAATAAAACTAATCTTTATTGATCTTCTGTGAAGCATCTGATTGCAGAGAGCTGGTGAGCACTCATTTGGGATTCTGCTTTGAGTCTCTGATAGACTGTTCTTTGATCCAAATTTAGATTAAACCCAGATGACAGAGTTTTAGCAATCTTTGCTTGTGCAGTAACACCTGTTATGTATTCAGGTGGTACAGTAAGAATAGTTGGGATAGGACAACCAAAGCTCTCCAGGAATGTAGTGGTACATTGCAGTTGTAGTACACTGAGGTAGTGATGAAGTAACTTGATGATGATGGCGCTAAACATGTCTTCTTTATCGTCATCATAGGTGTGTAGAGGCATTTAGAGACATTTGAGTGATTTCTGTATAAACAGCAAGCCTAAAGTCTTTGTTCTTGAGACCAAGATGTACCATGCTGGAAAGAATAGTAGGCATGTGTGTGAATGATATGCCTAAACCTCATGTTCTCACTTCTGCCTCTGCAAATTTGATGTTACTTTTTATAGGTGGAAGGGAAAGGTGGTTTGTACATGTCAGTGCAAAAGAAAAAATTCTTGAACTGCAAAGAGATACTTTATTTCTGGTTCAGCAATCTGTATTGGGCAGGGGGAGGGCATGTTAACTTAGCCTTAATGAAAGAAGCTTCAGCCTTAATACAAATGACTGCTGCCTGTCTCACAGTAAAGTTCTCAAAATATGTGTGAAAACACACTGTCAGCATGTACCTTTACCCAATCGAAGTACCAGTAGTTTTCTAGAGCAATTGAACATGATTTAGTACTTAACCTTTATCTCTTGCACATTATACAGCTTTGCTAATGGATAACAACACTGTATTTTGAAGGGAGGATTTGTTTTGTTTTTAATGGAATAGTTAATCTTAGCTACTTTAAAATTGGCAAGTAGCCTCTATATCAAACATGACTGTTAACCAATAATATGTTACAGTTTTGAAAAGATCTCTGGTTGTCTTCATTTGTTCAGGCAACACCCTTTGCAGAAGCTCTTGATGGAAGAAGAAACCAATAGTGTTTCTTTAAGGTATTCTTTCCTTACAGAATCACAGAATGTCAAGGGTTGGAAGGGACCTCAAAAGATCATCTAGTCCAATCCCCCTGCAAGAGCCAGGTATTGGGTAATTGCAAATTGAAATGTTTGCTGCCTGCTTCAATTTAATCACAATATTAAAAAAAGGCAGTTGCACATAACATTTTGGAATGCCGCTGAACTCCTACATGAGCTGTGGAATTTAAATTTGATCAGAAAGCATGCTTTGTTTTCAATCAATTATAGTTCCATTTGTCAAAAGTCCTCCTTGTAGGCAAAGACAGTGTGCAAAGTTAATGCAATCTATAAGTATTGTGTTTTTCTTTAGAATGAATCTTCACTGACTTCCACAAAAAGTATAAGATATTAAGCATGCAGACATTCCACTTTGTGGCCTTTAATCAGAAAATATTTCATGTTGCACTTCAGAGAGGTTCAAGATAAGCTAAACAATACACAGTGAAACCTAGCACGTCATTAAAGGTTGCACTACAATGTGATTTTCAGAAATCATACAACAGAATGTAAGAATACTTTTAGCATTAAGTACAGGAGGAGATAACTTGAGCAGCCTGCCTATTATTAATGAGGAAGTAGAAAATCTGTGGTAACAGTTTATGAAACTAGCAGGTGCTAATCTAGTAGCTGAGGACAAAAGGGTTCTTATTACTGAAGTGACAAAACCATAATGGTTTTATGATGGTAATAAAAGCGCTTAATTTCTAATGAAAACTGTGTGATCTATCTAAACTTAAACTTAGGTTTTCCGTATGAATGTTGCATAAATTTGGCTAAGGTTATTTGCATGACTGTTTTACAGCCTAAAAAGTATCTCCCTTTTCTGGTGACTGCATTTTCTGTACCTTTTTTTGCCAGAATTGCTAGTCTGCATCTTTGAGGGGTGAAAAACCAGCTTTCCCTGAAATGCTTTTATGGGGATGAAGAAATGAATTGTTCCATATTGGGCAGCAGTATATAGGAAGGTATACATGATGTAGGAGATGAACACAATACCTAGAGAATAAAAGGTCTCATCTTCCAAAGAGTGTAGGTATTCTGTTGGTCTTCAGTTCTCATGGGTTAGCAAACCAACAATTGATGAGACACACACGAAAGATAAAGGAGAGCAGTTACACAGTGTAGTTTTACCTTCTGAGTAGAACTTGTGTTGTAAAACTAGACATTCCATTTTTCTTATATAAAAAGAGAAACTAAGACACTCACAATGTTAAACTCTTGAATTAATGGTCTAATACAATTGAAGATCTAGAAAATTTTTGAACATGAAACAAAAAGATTAGTCTCCTTCTCTGGAGACATTCAAAACCCGCCTGGACACATTCCTATGTAACCTTATTTAGGTGTTCCTGCTCTGGCAGGGGGATTGGACTAGATGATCTTTTGAGGTCCCTTCCAATCTCTAACATACTGTGATACTGTGATATAGGAAGAATGCTTCTGAGAGCAGGTGTGTGGTTTGTGTGGGGTGGTTGGCTGGGTTTTTTTATGTGAAATGTTCAGTTTTTACAATCTGTAATAGTTTAAACGCTTGGGAATTAGTTTCCAGGAAGGTTGAGTTTTGAATAATGAGAACTTTCTAATGAATGGATGTGTAACCAAGAACCTCTGATGTCACCATCTGGAAACAAACTTTGATGATGCAGATAACTCTTGGTGCTGCTGTGACGCCTGCTGCATTAGGTGGGCCAGAACTTGTCCCCCCTGTTATGCAGGACTTAAAAATGATCCTATTATCATAGCACTAAACCAAAAACCAATTTCTGTACTCCTTTACAAAAGGTAAATTTACTTACCAGAAAGCAGGATATGAATAAAGCCACCACTTGATACAAGTAAGAAAAAGGTTTCAGTTGATACAATTTTACGTAAATCTTTCATTTTTGAAAATATGGTGTTGATGTTTTACCAGAATGTCTGAGGTTTCAAAAATGTTCTTGGCAGTCACTATAGGAGTAAGCTTCATAAAAAATAATAAAAATTGGCAGTAAAGAGAGAGATACAATGCATGTAGTATAAAACACTTAATCCTGGAACCTGTACAAGTACTAAGTGTCCTAATGTATATTTACCAAGATACAGCTTGTGTTTTTATTTATGTTGCATAGTAAAGTATTTCAGGATTCAGTTATCTGTCTTTGTCCTTTTTGTATATACTTTATTTTAAAAAGCTACCATACCCATAAACTCTCAGGTCTTGGTGAGTTGAAATGAATCTCTAAAAGGTTATTCTGGCAAGAAGCTCACAGTTCAAACAAGCTTGTTTATTATGCTGAGTAGCTGAAATGGATTTGTTTTTGACCAGGGTTTCTTTTACCTTTCAGCTGCTGTTTGAGGTTCACTTCTTCTAGCGATGGGGGGGAAAAAAGCCCAAGCAAATGCAACAACAAAGTCATTTTTAGCCTTTTTTAACAGAACTCAAAGAAAGTGTGTTGTGAAAGCTTTATTAGAGTGAAAATACCAAGCCTGAGTTCCAGCATTAACAGCTACTCTGCTACAAGTTCAGCGTTTACCCATCTTCACACCGGCAGCTCCTATGCTGACTGGGTGACACTTGGATATTAATTTTTTTGTTCTGCCACTTGCTTGTCTGTGTTTTAGATCCTCACTTCTGCAGGAGGAATACAGCCCAGCAAAGGCTTTGGAATGCAAACCTTGACTGAAAAAAGCCAGCAAAAGTACCTCAAGAGTTGTCTTGACTATTGGTAACTAGAAAACTAATCTCAACTTCCAAAAGAAAAAAATCTGCGAAAACTGTCAAAAGTGTATCTGCAAAATGATCAATAACAAAATAATTGTGCTAAGATACACAATGGGCAGGGAGAGGGAGGAGAATTGGTAAGAAGACATCCTTAGCAGAAAAAGTGAAAGAAGGTTGAAAGGTCATCAGTAGTCCTTCTAGCTCTGTTTTGAATAAAATTGATAAACTAAAGACTATTTAACTGCAGGCATGTAGTAATATAAAGGCAGGGTGTCCTATGCAGAAGCTTGCATGTAAATAAGTTAATTGAAATTTGTCCTTAGACCATTTCAGTGCTCTCTTTGGAGGTGAATTATTTCTTGAAGTTCTCGAATCTTTCTGTATCTCAATACCAGTTATGGAATCTATCCAGTGATGGCTAAGATATATAGATATATGTATATATTTTTTTTTTAAAGAAAATAGTATTGTTTGGTTATACTTACTTGGTGACATTTTATTGAAGTGGGGAGCTTCTCATTAACACTCTGCTCAGTGAAAGTGGTCTTCAAAGGATTATCTCAAATGTATTAGATGAAAGTACTCAATGATTTGCAATTTCACTACAGTCTTTCATTCACAGTTTAAAAATTGCCAGCAAATGCACAATTAATTACATAACAATTTAACTTTGACAGCTTATTTCTGAATTGGATAGAATAAGTCACAGCTGTTTCATCTTGTTAAATGATGTTTCACTGCTTTGTGATTATGCTTCATAGTTGTAGGGTCATATCATTAAAAATACATGGGTAAGAGTGTTGTTTCCATTATCCTAATATCTAGTAGAAAATGCGGATGATTTCTTGTCTGTTTAAATCTATTACTATGACAGTAAATGTTTTCAATTTCCTCAGTCTGCATTAAAAGTAGGAATAAATAGTATCTACTACATTATTATTTTATTGCTAAAGTTCAGGCATATAGTATCAGACATATGTCTTTCAACTATGTAAGTTAAAAAGAAAAGCTCATTGAGAAGAATTAAAACTTTATTTTGCTAGGAAATACTGTATTGTGCAGTTGAGGTCTAAAGTATGCTATCCTTTCTATGCTCTGTCTGCAGTCTGTGTTTCCTTCAAAAATTCTGGCATTGATCATTACCAGGAATAATTCCTATGAATTTTATTATAGAAAAGTAACCTAGGAGTATTTTTATCATGTATATTGTAATACTGTGGATACATATGTGTATGTGCCAAGCACTTCCTCCTGCTGCCTGCTGGTTTGATTTGCTACAACAATTTATTATTTATTAATTTGAAATGAATGAATAATCCTATTTACATGGGATGTTCTCTTCCTGAAATGCACGTTGGAAATTTGTCTTCCATAATAACGCTCATATATCACCTGGTATGAAACTTGTAAGGTTTTTTTGCTTTGTAGTAGCATAAAGTTCCCAAGGGAACTTTGAGAAATGTGAGACTTCAACTTTAACAATGTTTATAATTAGCACTGTCCACCTGAATTTAAAGGTTCAAGAATACTATGTGAAAGATACTTCACATTCCTTAATCTCAGTTGAAGCAACAAAATGTAGAAGATCTTTACTTGTATGTAGAAAGTGGTCAGGTATTCTCAGAATGGCTGGAATTGAAAGGGTGGCACAGAAAACAGCAGGTCTTCTGTGCCACCACCCTGTCCAGCATGGGCTTTGCTAGCACAGGCTGCCCAGGACCATACACAAACACTTAAGCTATACAAATATCTTGGAGAAGTAGAATTATTATTGCTATCTTAAAAAGATGAGGGAGAAGACATTTATACTTCTTCATATAATTTTGTGTATTAATTTATGTGTGTGTGTGTGACAGGCAAAGCTCAGCCTCTGTTGATTGTTTCACTGGGCTGTCCGTCAGCTCTTGATGAGTTTAACAAATGTGTTCACTCTTGTACAAATCGGAAAGCAGATGCTGTGCTTGAAGTGCCACAGTACACAGCATGAGCTTATACATGCCTCTTAAGAAAAATAAACATAATTATTTTATTGTGAAGCTAGCAGTTTCACAAGTTTTCATGTGGAACTGCTAGCTTCATCTGGCAGGTCACATTTTCATTATCTCCGACTTGAAACGCAGTGGCAGCATTGTTAACTCCCTACCCCTCCAAATGTTTCTCTCTTATAGTTGCTGCATATCAGAGTAAGATGCTTGTTGTGAGGAACCCTTTGTTTTCATTTCCAATGTACTTAAACATGCTGAATTCATGGCACACAGAGCCTGCTCCTGCTCTTATATTTGCTCTTCATTGCATGTGGCTTTGTTAAGGGTTACTGTTTTTCATGGCATAAATATTAAATCCAGCTTCAGTAAACATTAACATTTGTGTGCAGTTGATGCATTTAATTCTCCTAAGGAATATAACTTTATCATTTTGGCTACTTGACTTTCTTGTGTTTTCACATGAGAAATTTTGCTTTCCTCCATCCAAACCCTTTTAAAGAGCTATTTCATGATTCTGTCATGCTTCTGTGTTTTCAAGTTCAAAATGAATGACATGCAGGGTAAATGTGATGAGGGGCATCATGCACACAGGCCATGTGTAACTGAATGCCTGCTGTCTTCAGCTTTACATGAGCTCTCAAGATGGCCAGGTTCACTTTCATTAATAAAACAATCAAATAAATGCTAAATGTTAAAAAATGGCTACATGTCTGATAAAAAATATAATCCAATAGAGAAACATTTGACCACTTTTGAGCCCTGTCTGTTATGCACATGGTCTTTCTTCAAGTTAGCTCTGAGTGAAAGTAGTGTTGTGATTTATGCTTTCTGCCACAGCTGACTCATAAATCTTGCCATTCTTGAATTATGTCTAATAGATTCTTTGGTCCTTTATGAGGCCAGTCACTGGGAAGGCCTATGACTTTCTGATGACAGATTATAACTGTTTGAAATCTCTTTTTTCCTCAAAAAAACCCCCCAAACTCTGCATATTCCTCTTTATTTTCTAGATCTGATACATAGAACACTTCCAGAATCGATAGAAAAATAGTAGCATTTAGCAGATTTCTGCAGGAATGTCTGTATTTTAAAGTGTATGTTACTTGATGTGGGGTTTTTTGGCTAACCTGGATACAAATCATCTAAATTCATTAGTATTGTGAAAATGTTCCTAAGCAGTTGCTAGAACAGGCGGTTCTTGCTAAGGAGGTAACGCATTCTAATTAGATTCCACATCAAAATCCAGAAAGCGTTTCTGTGAGCACACTTCACAAGCTTGCTGAAGGCAGTTGTCTCACAGTAAAAAGCATGAAAACAAATGTTTCTAATTCTTTGTGTTTTCACAGTCATAACTGTCATAAGTTAAAATAGATATTTTCATTAAAGCACTTCTATTAGGTTAGCTTAGCTTATTGAGAGGTAATAATGACTTTCCTCTAATGCTGAGGAGGACAATAATATCAAAGGAAGCTTCAAGTACTTTATAAGTAAACAAAGACAGAAGTTGGTCAAGTTTGTAGAAGAAATGTGTATGTATATTAAAGATGGTTAAGTTTGTGTTTTGTTTTTTGTTTTTTTATTAAAAAAAACCTTTTTCATCAATAAGATGCAACTTAACCTTCCTCACTACCTTGATGTCAGCGTATTCTAGACTTTGTTTTGCTCTGCACTCCTATATTGACTTTTAATTAAATCTACTATGATACCTGCTAACCTATTTATGTGTCGGTGTGAGCAGATGGACCCAACCCGTGAGTTGTACAAACAACTACTATCATTCCTACATGCTGTATAAAACTGCTTGGGGATTTTCCTTCCTTAGGAGGCAAAAGGAGTTCTGTCACTATGGTAATACAAAGTTTAACAGTATTTTTTGCTTAGAGAGTAATTGTTTGGATTATAAACCGAAGGAAGTAGTGGCATATGCTGTTTGGAGACTGGCTGCAGGCCCGCTCTTGAGAGAGACTTTCCCACATACAATAAAACACTATTCATTTTATTGCATTGCACACATGCCTGGAGCTATCAATACCATTTGCAGCAACACTTTATGTATCCATCTTCCTCCATCAGTGTGTGATATGTAATGAATACAGTGAATGAATTACCCTTCAACTGAAATAATGTGTTATGTGGATGGTGAGATTGAATGCACCCTCAGCAAGTTTGCCAACACCACCACGCTGTGTTGTGTGGTCACCATGATGGAGGGAAGGTTTGCCATACAGAGGGACCTTGACAGGCTTGAGAGATGGGCCAGTGCAAACTTCCTGATGTTCAGCAAAGCCAATTGCAAGGTCCTGCATGTAGATCAGGGCAATCTCTAGTATAAATACAAGCTGGGCAGAGAATGGGGCTGGGAGCACCCTGGTCTAATGGAAGGTGTCCCTACCTTTTGGCAGGGAGTTGGAACTGGATGAGCTTTAAAGTCCCAGCCCAAACCCGTCTATGATTCTGTGATTTTTATTCAGTAAAGTTAGGGTGAAAAGGAGAAAAAAAATGTGCTAGTAATGGTCTTGTTCATGTTTCTGGAAAGATCCTAAATGCTATGTGCTGCCTTCCAAATGCCTAGTATATTGTGGATGAAGTGATGCACTTTAGTTGTGAAAGAGAAATAACAGTAAGTTTATTGATATAAACCTGCAGTTTAACAACGTTTGGTAATAAATGTGAGAATGGTTTAACAATTTGATGGCAAGGGACACTTCAGCATTTACTGCATAGAGGGCACGGTCAGATAAAACTTCTCAGGGAAACCATCTCATTGAGTTAAGAGGTGCAGAAAGGATCCCCTTGTCTTCTAAAGTCCCTCTCAGAGAGCTCTGTAGGTGTGGGTGGATCCAGACTTAGTCTCAGACTTGATCAACGGGTTTATGGCTAAAGGGTCATAGGTGCGCAGTCATTTATATCACTTAGGTAAGATTTCAAAGTTTAGCATGCTATTAATCGCTTACAGAGAATCTGTTGCAGCAGGGACTCATAGAATCATAGAATAGTTAGGGTTGGAAAAGACCTTAAGATCATCTAGTTCCAACCCCCCTGCCATGGGCAGGGACACCTCACACTAAACCATGCCACCAAAGGCTCTGTCCAACCTGGTCTTGAACATTGCCAGGGATGGAGCATTCACAATTTCCCTGGGCAACACATTCCAGTGCCTCACCACCCTCACAGTAAGTAACTTCTTCTTGAATATAAGATCAAGATATATAATATATAAGATATATAATATAATATATAAGATATAAATATAAGATATATAAGATATATTATATATTATATATCTTATATATTATATATATCTTATATATATAAGATATAAATATAAGATTCTTCTTGATATAAGATCAAATATAAACTTCTCCTGTTTAAGCTTAAACCCGTTACCCCTTGTCCTATCACTACAGTCCCTAATGAAGAGTCCCTCCTCAGCATCCTTATAAGCCCCCTTCAGATACTGGAAGGCTGCTATGAGGAATCTCTCAACTTTGAGGAGTAACCTTGAGAGGTGTCTCTGTTCAAGGGGAGATCCTGGCATGGAGGCCACTGTTGTGTAGGAGAGCTCAACGGGACCTGGGCTGTCTGCTATTTGTGGAATGAGATAATTGACTCATAGTCACATTTTCATATCACCTGCAGAACTTTAGTCTTTATTTCAAACTTTGCTTGAGTCAGACCTTGGCCAACACTAGGGCTGGGGCGGGGCACATGCTGCTCAGATTAGCCCTTGACTATTGTGTTATCTGTCTTTCCAGAATCCACTTTGGCTCAGATATGTTTCGACTGATTGTTATCACTTTACAGAAAATAAAGGGTGTGTGTGTGTGTGTGTGTGTGTCACACAGCCACACAGTATTAGTACAGACTAGAGAAATGACATTGCCTAAGCAAGCTGCTGTTGTAGCAGCTTGCCCCAGTTGTGAATAAGACACAGCATTTGTGTTATACCAGGCTTTCAAACCAAATCTGTCTGAAAGTAGTGGCTCCTAGCCTTGGGCGCCGAAGACAGTCTCCTTAACCAGAAGCGGCTTGCTTGGTGCCTTCTGTTGTACCTGAGACCAGGATGTCACTGTTGCTTCCTGTAGCTGGCAACTCCAGCAATTACATATGTCTCTCTTCCTTTCTTGGCAGCATGGTCTTTGTGCTTCATTTTGAGAGAGTAGAGAGGTGCAAAAGTATTAAAGATTTTTTTTTTTTTACTCAACTACAGCAGCATCCCTCTGGCAGCAGTCTGAAGCTACATCTCCCTGAGGAGACCAAAGCTGCATGGCGGTGCATCTGCCTTCCCACTTCCTAACGCATGTGCGTAGGTTTTCCCTAGGGATAGCATGGGGCTGCTGACACCGTGGGGTTGATGTGATGCTGTGCACCCCTCCCTCCCCGGAGTTTCCTAACCTCTCTCATTCACATACGTGTGTCTTGACAGTGTGTATTGATGTTTAATTCATAAGCTGAAGCTTGTGATTAGGGGGAAGTAGCTGCCTCAGACTTGGAGCTGGAGGATCTGCTATATCAATTTGTATACCTAAGTTAGGCAGGGACTTACCGTCAAGCGTTTTGGCAGGGGACCAGCTAAGCATTACTGTCACATTTGATTCTTTATTAGGCACTGTAAATGGATATTTGAGTTCAGAGAAAATAAGATCAGGAAAAAACTGCCTTAATTTGTGTATGTTGAATGGGTTTACACCAAGCTTTGGCTTGTTTACTTTAAATTAGATACAGTATGGAAGAAGATTTATGTGATAATCCATACTAAAGGGCCAGTTACTAATGAAGACATTTGTAATTCTGTGAGTAATTAAATTTCATCTCTGTTAATTACTGAGAGATATTCTAATTCAGAAGCCTCTAGCCACAAATATTGAAGATCCATTTATTTAACTCAGCTTTTACTTAGCTTGTCGCACTAGTTGATAATACACATTCAATTCTAAAGCATTTTCCTGGGTATCCTCCTCCCTTTCTTGCTGTGGGTGTGTGTCTGCAGATACTTCCTTTCTGTTTTAAATGCAGTGGAAAATGGTCTTCTGTACATCCAAGTCCACAACAAAGCAAGTCAGAATCCAGTGAGGTTTTGTATCTTTGACTAGAACAAGAACTGTTTTGAAGAGAATTGAATCCATATATCATAATTCTTGTCTTCTTTTCCCAGTCATTCTCTCTCCAGATATATCATGATATGTAAAGCTTGTTCTAGTATGTTCTATAACATGGTCTTACACGACTAGAGCTGATAGCAGAATCTAATAGGAAAGGAAACTTAACGTGCTTATAATCAATTCAGAATTTGGCTGCAGTGAACTTAATGAAAAATCTTAAATAGCTAAGGGCCTGATTCTACTTGCATATAAGCACATCTTATAGAGCTTTTATTGTACTTCTTGATGTCATAATTAACATGATCACTTTATTTTCCCCTTGTATTCCTTTTGCAAAATAAGACTGTACTTAGTCTTGGGAACAAAATGGGCAATATAGCTGTTTGCTAATTTTCATTCCCAGATGAAAATTACTAAAAAATTACTAGAAATTCTCTTTTATAAGCTCTCTATAAAGGATTTTATTTACAGGCAGTGCCTGCAACCATTTTTCTGATAATTTATATTAATAGAATAGCAATTAAATTTTGCTATGTTTTGAATGCTTGATTAAAAAGTGCTTGCTATATGTTCTATAAATGGCAGTATGTTCTTACATGTAGTTCTAATTTCTTTATCAGCATCACCAACAATACTTTTTGGAGATTAGGTGTTTTCAACTTAAGAAAAAAACCCCCAACACTTTTACAGTTATTTCTTGATTGTTTGATACAGTGTTTAAAATTCTGTTTTCTTAAACTTCATAAAAGTGTGTTTTAGTATTCACCATTATTATTCAAACTACTTCATAGGTATCTTCCGTGATTAAATCTTGCCTCGAAGTTGACTCTTGACAGAACTGAAAGGGACTTTTGTAATCCATTTGCAAAATCATATTGACCCAAGCACATCCTCTTTTTAACTGTGTTCTCCCTTTTTTAGTCTATCTGGTAATTTATCTATTCTTTTGTCTCACTACCATTTTCTATAGTTCTGTGTTCTCTGTAAGGGTAATGTGTGTGTGTATATATTTAGTACTGCATATACAATGAGCATCTGGCCTATCACATTCGTTATTCACATAACATTTTGCAGTCTGCAACAGTATTGCAGGTTCCATGCTTTTGTAACTTAATACAAACAAACTGTAGTGAATTCAGCTTCTAAGAGATCATGACTTACTTCCTAATTAATTTAGGCTCTATATTTCTCTACCATCAGCAGATGATTGTTTCACTTATTATAGAGTGCTTGCTTTTTTCTTTTTGCCTACTTTCTTTTCCTATTCGGAGAAGTATTTTTCAGGGGGGATTACCTACTCTGTTCCTGCAGCTGTCTCATCAAGGAGGTGTTTTGTTTAATTTGTCCTTCTTACATCCTTGACAAGTATCCTAAGGACCTGACCATTAAGACAAAGGCAGTGTGTCTTTTTCCCTTTTATGAATTGCAGCTAAATCTAGATTTCCCTTTGCTAAACAGTCAAACTCAAAATGAATTACTTATATAAACCAAAAAGCAGTAAATCCTGTCAGTTTAAACTGTCAAGATATTCCTTGTTTTTGGTTTTTCTTTCACTGGTTTTACTGTCACATTGGGAGACTGGATATTCAGTCAGCCTAGTGGGGAGAAAACAGACACTTTATCATTTTGACCATGGGATGTATTGCTGCTGAGGAAATAGACTCTACATGAAGATGTTTGACTATATTTTGCAGTATTGTATGATGTTATATTTTGAAGAGCAATAAAAAGTGCCAGGTATTTCACAAGTATGCCAAGACTCAGAGACGGGAACATTGTTGAACCAAGTAAACAAAATGAGTACTAAAGCAGTGAATAAAATCCTAAATATTGAAACAGGTTTTCTTTAATAAATACTAAGCACAGTGTTACACAAGATATTTTAAGCAAAGCCTGCATTTTCTTCAAGCTAGTAATGGTATTTTTAGATAGTACATTTCTAGAAAATGTTTTCTTATAAAGATGATGCGTAATAAATATTACTGCCTTGTCACGTTTGTCTAGTCCCAATTGGAAGGAAATGTGTGTTTTCAGAAACTAGAAAGTCTTAAGATCTGGTTTTTTGAAATGCATTGAAGTCATCCCTAGTGTTACTGATCCATAATTTCCATCAGCAGTGCAGTTGGAGTCCTTGAAAGTTCTGTTAGAAGCTGCTGCACCTGATGTAGACCCCAAAGGATTTCCATGGATCCATCTTCCCCAGAAGCTGTGCAAGGAGGCACCCTCTTGCCTTGGTCATAACTTGGGGTATCTTTGTCCTGGTCTAGGAGCTGTACCCAACTGTAATGCCAAATGGACTGTTTTGTGTATGGCTTTTTTTTGGCATTAGAACTGCCAGATGTCTGTGTGAGAAGGTTGCTTTGATGGAAAGGTAGGCTTGAACTTGAATTGTGAAAATTGCTGACCATGTTCATTTTGCAAGTTAAAAATAAATGCTACTCATTTGCTATGCTGCTTTTCATAAATAACTCAAAATTTGGAATTTCAGTTTTCAGACTTCTCAAACACATTTAGCCATGTATTCAACTTTCATCCACTTTAAAAATCCAATCAAGTTAAAAGCATTTTAATGCACTTCTAATATGTGCATTACCTGGGATTTTAGATTAAAGTAGAAAATGGATCCTTGTGACTGTTGTAAGTGATGTTCAAGGGTTACTTTAGGAATGATAAAATTTATTCCATTTAGCGTGTGTGTTGTGATTGAAATACTTTCCAATTTAAAAACATCCTCCAAAGATCACCTTCAGTGCTAGAAAGTTTATATACCATATGCTTTGACATACTCTGGAGGCAGTTAAGTCACACTAAATTGTTTTACTACTAGTAATCATGAAGACCACAGCTCAGTACCTTTTAACAGAAAGCTGGTTTTTAATAATTGTGCAGTAAAGGAAGTGATCCTGCCTCTCTACTCTGTTCTTGTGAGACCTCACTTGGAGTATTGTGTGCAGTTCTGGTGTCCTCAACATAAAAAGGAACTGTTGGAACAAGTCCAGAGGAGGCCACGAGGATGATCAGGGGCTGGAGCACCTCCCGTATGGAGACAGGCTGAGAAAGTTGGGGCTGTTCAGCCTGGAGAAGAGAAGGCTGCGTGGAGACCTCGTAGCAGCCTTCCAGTATCTGAAGGGGGCCTACAAGGATGCTGGGGAGGGACTCTTCATTAGGGACTGTAGTGATAGGGCAAGGGATAACGGGTTTCAACTTAAACAGGGGAAGTTTAGATTGGATATAAGGAGGAAATTCTTTACTGTGAGGGTGGTGAGGCACTGGAATGGGTTGCCCAGGGAGGTTGTGAATGCTTCATCCTTGGCGGTGTTCAAGGCCAGGTTTGATGAGGCTTTGGGTGGCATGGTTTAGTGTGAGGTGTCCCTGCCCATGGCAGGGGGGTTGGAAGCAGATGACCTGAAGGTCCTTTCCAACCCTAACTATTCTATGATTCTATGAAATATGGCTGTGTGATCCCTGCAGTGCTCAGTTGTTTTATATGTGGCAGGTGCTCAGACACAGAAGTGCTGGGCAACCCTTTAAAAGTCTTAGGAAAAATAGTTACATAAATCCAACTGTACAGAGTAATTACTTGTAAAATGGCTTCTGCTTGTTTGAATTGCTCCTCCTGCTTTAAAAAAAACCAACAAAACCACCTTTCTTCCTGGCACTTGGTAATTGAGGGATGAAACAAAAAATGATCTGTAGCAGCAGAGTTCCTAATATTATGATGCACTGGTTGCTCCTAAATTTGAATGAAGGTGGAATTTCTTTCTGTCTTTCCAAAAAAACGGAAAGCAGCAAAGGTCAGCATTGATTGGTCAGTTAGTGGTCCAGATAGTTTGGAAAATAAAAAGCAGTTGCAATAAAAGGTGAAGTGTAATTATTTGGTGTGTTTGGATATTAAATTAAATATGAACTTCAAATAATAGGTGAAAGCAGACTTGTAATAAGGGGGAGAAGCTTCCACTTACCTGCAAATGGCATGTGGTATTGTGGATTATTAGCTAAACATGCTTCTCTTGAAGTCAGCGCTTCTCTTCATGTGTCCTGTATGTGTGCAAGTGCTCAGAAGTACAAAAAAATGAATGACAATGGTCTATAAGTGGAAAAAAATTAATGACAATGGTCTATAAGTGGAAAAGAACTTGTGAGGTAAACTTCACAAGCCATGTTTTCATGCTAGAATCTTTATCTGTGAGTTTATTTTAATGTGGTGGGATTTTTTTATTTAAAGTGGGTCATAAAGCTAACTGAAAGTGACTGGGTCATCTTCATTTTAAAGACCTCATTGCTCAGGGGAAAAATAAGAGATAACCACTTTGATGGTAAGATCCTAATGATTGTCAGGCATGGAAACAGCCCTTTAAACTTAAGGGGAAATTAAGAAAAAGATCATAAAATTAAGTGGAGTCTTGCTATTGACTTCACTGGGACCTTCTCAGTTAATGTTAACTTACAGTCACTGTAAAATTACTATATTGAAAGTAAAAATGGGGTTACCTTTGTGGCCTTGGTTTGAAAGGCCTTGGACAGTTTGTCACAATGGCTTCCCTTGCATCTAATGTATGTGGTTTACCTATTAGGACTTAGGATTTATCAGCGTAAGATGAATTCAAGTCACAGGCTTACAAATGAAATATAGCAAGTACAGCTTTCTGATCAACCCAAGTCAGTGGTATTAAAGTGCATGCCCCATGGCAGCATCAGCATTCCTGAGGTATTGTATCTTTTTACAAAATATATGAAATAATTTCCCTGTGGAATTCAAAATGACTTACTGGATGTATTTTTTGTGTGGAAAAATATTATGGGAAGTATTTATTTCTGAGCTTTGTACTTTTTGACCTTAGACACTACTGTAGGAATAAGAAGGTTATTATAGTGCATCTTCCTTTGTGGAGATGTGAGCTCTACTGCAGTACATGCACTGGTTTAAGGTAGAAAGCAAGCTGTCATTCACTAGCCATAGAGAAAAGACCATTCTTCAATGCTTCTAAGATAGTCTCCTACATGTTTTTAATGTCTTCACAGCAGCTAGTGACTGTCAGATTTCTTTTTTAACTTTCCCTTCCTAATGCAGAGCACTTGTGAAGGGATTTCAGCTTCTTTCTGAATAAGTTGGGCTTGGTACACTGCTCTGTACAGTCAGGTTGCATTTGGTTTATTTTCTCATCCTACTGCTTATTCTCGTAAAATGTTTACTGCATTTCACAAAAGCCATAGGGTGAGAGAAGACTTTTTTCTACTTCATTAGTGTCTTGCTCTGCTTTTTTGTACTGGGTGGGTGAGGTTGACTTTAATATTAGAACAGAACCATGGGAAATAAATATGTCTGCTGCAGTCATTGCTACAACTGAAATATAAACATAGCAAAATTGTACTTCTGAATGATTACATTAGTTGTATGGTACGATATATTTAGTGTTATCCCTAAGACAGGTCTGTGTTTTCCAGGTAGGTAATTCAAATATGTGATTAGTTGCATTGTACGGGAATAAGGTAGTACCCTTTGAAAGCTCTGATGATTTTTCATACGCATGGGTGACAAATGGTGAGCTATTCTATTTGAATAGAACTGTGTTGTTATCACCACTGGCAAACTACACCAGAAATTCCCATTTTAGAGATCAATTTTATCTGAATATTGAATGATTTCTATTTTGGCTTTTTGAAATGCACAGTGAACAGAAAATTTCATTGAAAGCAAAACCCTTTGTTTGAATTAGTATCCATAAAAACTAGCAGATAGGTAATAAGTGTGACGTGAGTTGTAACAGGCTTTTTGGACAAAACTGAAACCTGAAGAATGCAGTAGCATGAACATAAGAATTTTTTTAATTTATTTTCTATGTCTCTGGATCTTATTCCTTTTTTCCATGTCTCTCTTCCTCTTAGTCTGTTGAATGCATAGTTTGCAACTTCTAGTTGTTATTAAAATAGGTTTGAAAGTGCAAAGTACATACTTTGCATATCTTGAAGGAAAATTAATTTTCATCTGTTGAATAAATATTTAATGTTTAGTTTTATTTCTCTGAGCTAAGTCTTTCAGCTTCAGTCCACATTGGCAAGCAATTGGTAAGGTATATTACAGTAGTATTTTGTTTGAAGACTTCTTGAGATCAAACCTTTCTCCACTTTCACAAGCCAGTACTATCTGGAGACTTGACAAAATGTGGTGTTATTATTTACTGTGAAAATAAACAAATGTGCACAGCTATTAATACAGAAATCACATGTGTCCTACTGTTAATGTGTCTGGAGGATATTGCTACTATTTAATAGCAAAAATCTACAAAATGACTCCATTTTGAGAGGATAGAAAATAAGCTTCTAAAATCAATGCTTTAGTTGATCTTTGAACAAATTTGGGTTTCACAGTCCCTTCTACTGTGATGGCTGTGGGCTTTTGCCTCCTTCAGCCCTCATGGTTTAAAACGTAGCATATAAGTTGAACTGAAGCTGGTATGGTTCACCCTGAATGCTTGAGGTATAAGCAAATGTGAAAATGTGGGGGCTGTTTCATGAGCTGCTTGCCCATTTGCTCTGCAAAGAGGGGGGACAGCTGGAAGAATTGACCCCATCAGTCATCTCAGCCACGTTGTCCCTGTTGGCAAGTGAGAACCTTTGCTTTCCTTCTATATTTAGTTTGTAAATGTACCAAGTCGCCACCATTCACAGCTCGGAAAAGGTGAAATAGTTAAAGATTCAGTGGCAATTAACCTTTGAGAGCTGTCTATGTAATTCGCATTTATGTCTTTAAAAAAACTTCAGAAGTCTTTATACATCTCATTAATTGGTTCAGTTGTTTCTATTCAAAGTGATAAAAATGCATCTGAGTGCATGCCTCCAGAAATCTGTTGGACAGTTCAATTTTGCATGCATTTTGCAACCAGCCCACAGTCTTCCATGGAAGTCATAAATTGAGAGCCCTATGAACACATAAGTCAATATGCTGTAGTTGGATGGTGGGAGGATAATCCCATTAGTTAAGGCGCTCATAGAATTTTTGCATTTTTGTTCTGCTTTTCAAGTTTTTTGTGTTTGGCTTTCATCACTAATTCCCAAAGATTAATTGTAACAGAGGTAAAGCTGTGAAAACAAAACACTTCTTCCAGTGTATTGCATTTACACAAAAAAGTTTAGGTGCTTTGCACATGTAATTATAATACCAGAAACTGTCACAAATTTCACAAGACCCCAGTAAGATGGTGAAGTATGGTGCAACCCATTTTACCATGGCGGACTGTGAAACTAAAGCTACATTGACACTTGTTTTAGGAGCATGTCTTCTTTACTGTGATATGTTGGTGCTGCCAAGCCCAAAACTGAAGCCACTTGCGACTCCTTTATATACAGTCTGGAAAACCCCCTCTTTCATTATGTTAAGAAAATAATCTTAGAAATGATGGGACTATTTCAAAGATTGAGTTTTTTCTTTTTAATTTATTATTTAATAGCAATTAATTTTATCCCACTCTAGAAAATGTTGCTTTATGCTATTAATTTTTTCAGTCTCTAAGTACAGAACTTGTGGTCTTTGACAATTCTGTTCATGTGTAATTTACATACAGTTCATCTGCCTCCGTTTGACCTCCACTTAGCACAAGGGAAAGCTGTGTTATTGTACAAATGTTTAAGAATACACTGAAAATACCTTCAAAGAAATGACAGTATCTTTTTTTGTACATAAGGAGCTGCTTAGGTTGCTTGCAAAATTTCCTTTGTACGTGTAACTTGATTGGTTCGTTTCCTGCTTTCAGATCTTTTGTAAGATAGGTTGCTTACCAATGTGGATTGAGGCTGGGGTCTAAAGGTCTCTTACATATATAGTCCCAAGACAGAAAGCATGTGAGGAGTTGTGTGAAAGAAAGGAAATACAAAGAGTTTCAATTGAAGTCAGTGAAATCAGATGTTGACCTTTGGATGTGTTATGCTGCCAATTACCTGGTTCTGTTTCTTCTTCCCCTTCCACTTGCATGCCATCAATAGCACTGACATGTCTTGAGTATGCAGTTTTGCCTGCATGCTAGGTGTAATGTTGGCAGAAATAAAAGGGTATTTCCACCCACGGTGCATATGAAAATATGCTATAGGTATCCATTTATTTTGTGCTAGAGACAAATCCAAAGTTGTCTAAAGGGGAGAAGTGCAGCTGTCTATGCCAGCACTTTTGAAGAAACTGAATTTTGTGAAATACTATCTTAACACCTCCTCTTTAAGGGACAGGCAGAAGCAATTTGAGATAGCTCTCTTCCTTACACTTGTTTATAGAAAATATGCAAAGTTTATTTAAAAGACAGAACCAGAATAATTTACTTTCCATTAAGAAATGTTTGTTGTTTGTACATTACATAATAAGAAATGAAATTCAAACGGGTGAAATTATCTAAAATTGTTACCTGCTTTTTTTGTACTACGTTATTTCAAATTGTTTGTACATAATTGCTACTTTTTTGTATAAATTTCAGTGAATTTTTAAAGCATCTACAATGAATCATTCCCTTTTGAATTTCAGATGGCATCCAAGCTTGGTAACAGAAGGTACAAGGGATTAATATTTCGCAGCAAAACAACAGTTTGAGCAGGTGGTACTTGATGCTATTACACATATAGGTCACTTGGGAGAGTGCTTAATCACTGAACTGAATATTAATTAGGACAGTTTTCTCAGCCAATTTCTTTTAAAAGAAGTACTTCTTAAGGGGTGGGGGGAAACCCCACCAAGCCTACCAAAGTCTGGAGTTCTGAAAATTAAGCTTATTATTCTTAAAACTTACTATAGAAATGGGGATTAATTTTTTTCAGATGGACTAATTATGAATTAAATATGAGCCACTGCAAACTTGAACTATAATCTGTGTGTGAACCCAGTCTTTCTTCATTTCTCTTCTTGAACTCTTCTGCACTTATCTGCCTGGATTTCAGGCTGTCCTGTTAAATTGAATTGAAGCTGTAGGTTTGCATAGGTACGAAGGAATACGTTATGAGCTTTTTGGCTCAGAATTCTGAAAAGAAATATGGGATTAATGTATCTAAATTGAAAAACTAAAGTTGCTGAAAGCAGAAGAGAGAAACCACTGACTTCATTGCATGAGTTGCAGAACATCAAATCTACTTTCTTTAAGTTGGTTCTCTTTACCAAGTCACACTTAAAATAGAATCATAGAATTATAACTTCTGAATTATTCAGGATTTTGTTTTAAAAGGTATAAGGTATGTTTGCAAGATACTTGAATGATTGGAAACATAATATTAATCTCTATTTTGTCATGGCCGGTACTACTGTGAACTAAGTCCTCTGAAATTCAGAAATCCACTGGAAGAGCTGATGGAATTTCCTGAAGGTAATGCTACCTATAGCCTCTGCAGTGCCCACACTATGGCAGCTGGCATTGATATGCTGCATCAACATGCCTGTGCTGGACTGTCTGAATCTCCTTTAGGAGCTTTGATTTTTCCCAGAGCTGTGTTTGAGAGCTGCTGGCTGTCACAGCTGTGTAACTGTGGTGAGCAGCAGGATTTTCCCCCTGCCCCTGGCAGGCACACAGGGACTACACATCTGTCTCTAGATTTGGCACTTGGAGACTCTTCCACTGGGGAGGAGAGGTGTTTCACTTGGAAAATGGCCTTAGACATAGAGGAAGTGAGAGTGGTCCCGAGGGGAGGTCAGGAGCCTCTCGTGTGGAGCTGGGACCTACCAAGGGAGGAAGCTGTCCCCAGCCCTGCTTTCCTTTGCCTCCCGGTGAAGGGGAGAAAAATGGCCTTTTAGGTGAGGCAATTTTTTCTTGCCCAATGCCTTCTCAGTTCAAAGCCCTACTTCTGTTTCCCACCTGGCTCCCACCAGCTACTAGCATTGCACTTTCTATCCTTTAATGAAAGATTCTGGAATAGTGCTTTGAGCCTGTATTTTAAAGCTGGCTCCTGTGTTCAGGCAGTGCATCTGAGATTTCACTTGGGCCTGGAAGTTCACATTAACTGCCTTGAAATACCTTTCAAAAGGTCGGGTACTCAGAGAAAGCAATAGACACCTGATGAGATACTGCATGTTTTTTTGCTTTAATAGCATCTTCCTTCTGAGGTCTGGTTTAGCATCATGAAATGATGAAGTACTGTGAATACTGCTGCTTTAACATTCCCAGCTGCATTTGGCAGAAAGTATAATGGCATTCTATGGTTCCTACCATGCAAATAGGTGCTCATCTTTCCTCTACAGCAGTCCACTCCCTGAGGCTCTGTGTTTGCTCATTGAAAGCTATCAGTAAAATTCAGGTTTTACAGGTAGTGATAGTATAGCCTTGACAGCTTATCTTCTTAAGTTTATTTTGTATTCTTAAATATTGTTGAGAGGGAGAAATTTCCCATTTTTTTCAGTTTGAAGATGAAGTGAAATATTTTATTAAATATTGAAGACAAGCAGAAACTAATAGTTGACTTCAGTACTTAGCTAGAAGAGGTTTTTCTTTATTGTCTGCTACTGTAAACACCTAGCAATGTGTGAGATTATTCCAAGATGAATGTGGACTAGAGGAAACAAATCTAGGGAAAGACAAGAAAAGCTGGGGTAGAAATGAGTTTGAAGCTTGACTCTGATTTGGATCCTATGAATACATAAAGAGTGGCAGCCAGATGGCGCTCTGTCGAAGATAGCAGGGATAAGAAGGTAAAGCAGTGACACAGGACTTGTGGAAAAGAGGAGTATGTTTCAAGAAACTTTAGGGTACGTCCGGATAAATGTGAACACTTTGAAGACTGAGGCTAGAATTATTGGTTCTCAGAGTAAGTGCCAAAGTCAGTTGGTGCCTAGGAAAAAAAAGCATAGATATCGCTGGAGATTAAAATGATGGATATAACGTGGTAGCCTGAGAAATGGAGAATAGGGAACTAAAAAACTAATAGAGCAACTAGGTGATGTAGGTCAAAAGAGTGAGATGAGGTTGGATAGTCTAGAAGTGGATTCTGAATTTTTGACAAGAAGCAGAGGATTGGAAAACAGATTTGGGAAGTGGGGAAAAAAGAATATTAGCAATATAGATTTGAGTAATGGGGTAAAAGACTAAGTTTACTGTGGGGAGTTGAATGGTTTGAAAAATCTGTTGCCAGAAGAGCGTGTCTCCTACCAGAGCTCCCAATGACACTCCATGATCTTGACTCTTGTCAGCAAATATGTGACAGCTGGCCAGTTCTATCCCCCAAAACCCACAGTGTAACAACTGCTACCACTTAGTCCCCCAGCTCAAGAGGAGGAGTTTGTTGTATATGAGTTTTAAACATTATTAATGGACATAGTCATTAAACACATGGGATTTACTGAAGCAGTAAACAAGGATGTTGCATGCAATTAAAAATAATACTAAAAGAGAAATGGGAAGTTTATAGTCAAGTATGGTTGTGATTCTTGAAACAGAAGTTTGCCTCCAGTTGTATGCTGTACAGTAATCCTTAATTATGTTATCTCATGCTATTTTTTTTTCCAAAGTCTTCTTGCCTTCTTCAGTTTGTGAGATGGACACGGTTTGTTTAATGAACAGATGTTCACTATTTTGTACAATATGTGGCCTTAGGCCTTATTTCCTGCGTTTTATTCAGAGCCTTACTCTGAAGTCAAAATGATTCTTTTCCTCAGGGGCTTTTCATGATGCTCATCACTCTAATATCTGAATAGTTGCTCCCAAAACAATTAATTTACCTTCGCAACACCCTTGAGCTATGCAAGTTTTATCTGTCTTTTACAAGCAAGTAATAAAAGCAGAATGAGCTCAAGATCAGTATCTCTCTGTTCAGAGTGACGAATTCAAGACATTCAAGACGCTGTCAGCATGGGTACTTTTTGTCAGTTTGTATTCAGGCACAAAATACTAAACTTTGGGTCATTGTTTCCAAGTTTTAGTGCTTGTTAATTCAAATCACAAGACATTAAATTAAGGAACCTGAAGGGTAGAAACCCAGATCTTCTCATTGTCTCTCAACATCTGGTTTCTTTGATTTGCTTAGCATCCGAAAAATCCCCTGGCAGGATCAGAATTTGAGCCTTAAAGTAGCCGCTACCCTGACACAACTTGGGGCTTTTTCCTTTCTTTTCTGGTCTTAAATATGTACAAGACATTGGAGAGATATCCCAGAAATGAGCATAATCTTTGGTTACTCTTTCTGTCTGAAGTGGACTGGATCTGTATTGAAGGCAGCATCTTCTCGGGAAGGAATCATAAATAACTAAATCATTTACCAGCCTGCCTATGCAGTGTGGAGGGGCTAAACTCAGGTTAAGGTTACAGGCTTTGGGCCACTATTGTTTGGGTTTAGTAACACTAGTCTTTGAAGCTGTAATTTTCTCCCTTCTATTGCAGAGTTTTTGTAATACACTTTCCTCTTGAAATAAAGTTTATAATCTAGAAAATGTGCAATTATTAAGGAATAAAAAAGAGTGCTTCCCTGTCTCAAGTAGATTATAATACAGTGTATTGCTGGTTTTCAAGTTTTGATATAAAAGAAGAAAAAAAAAATCAGTGGAACTTGTCATTTCTCTCTGAAGTAGTTAAACAATTACAGAATGATTGTAAAATATCAGTATGAACAGAAATTAGTTTTCAGTGACATAAATACAGCAACTGTCCAGAAGCCCTGATTAAAGAGGAAGCATTTCTTACAAAAAATGCTTCTCCTGATGTTTTTAATCCAAGAAGAGAGAGAAATGAAGTTATGATGCTTGTTACTGAAAGGTTAACTACTCCAACTATTGTATTCCAAGAGCTTTGTTCTTGATAGTATGGTGTGAAGCTCATTGCCTGATAAATCTGAACCATCTCTTTGCCTTACAGTGCCAATTCCTTACTTAAACCATCAATAAATCATATTTGGAGGCCTTTGGGAAATAATCCCTTTATGCGTCTATCAAAACATACCGAGTTACATTTTAAAATGAAAACATCAATGTTTATATGCAACATTATAAGTGGTTAAACTTCAAGCTCGGTTGATAGAAGACTTATTGTCTCAAGTCAACAGGAGCCCAGAGTTCACATTCCTCTCTTGTATTACTTGTATGCACCAAAAATAGTCCCTCTCACAGGGCGTTGCTTCAGGAAGGCTCTATAATTAATTACCCTACCAGTGCTGATAGTATTATTTAATATCCCCCCTCCTTCTCTCCCTGCATATGTATTTAAAAGCTTTGCATTTTCTTTAAGCTTTTGAAGCAAGTGCTTTTGTGCCTCATTTCGGAGAAAGGCCTATGGTTATAGCTAAAGGTTCACTCCTGTAAGTCAGAGTTGCGAAAACAGGTTGTGGGAGTTATGACTGGAGAAGTCAAAACCTGCTTATTATAGGTTCCTATTAGCTAAATTTGGTAGCATCCTGCTGAGGGAGGTGATTCCTGAAGTCTATCTCTGTTGCTTTTTGACTGTTCCATTTCAGGGCTGTGTCTAGGCTACAAGGTACCCAAATACCCAAATCAACACTGAGAATTCTAATCAATGCATCCTTTGTGGATGCAGCTTTAATGTCTCTGTGCCTAATAGCCCACTCAGTAGAGATATTTGTGTGTCACATGCAGCTATGAGATGATAAGATGCTCAGATACTAGGCTGGGAATGTGGTGAGGAGAGATAAGATGGAAAGTGAATTCTGGGAGCCTGTGTGGTGCCTGCCATTTGCAGAGAAACCAGACCCGGTATCCCAGAGCCATGGGGGGGACCTGGGAGGCTTGGAGTGAACTGGGACATAGAAGTTTGTGTCATAGCAGCTTCTCCTACAGGAATAGGCTCCTGGCAGGATAATGTAGGTCCTGAGGTGATCCTCCTTCAATTCCAACATTCAGGAATGGCCTCCCCCCAACCACTTTGTTGATTGGGATTTTGGGTATAGGGGTCATCTTTATCATAGGGGTCAGGCTATAACCCCAGTCAGGCTGCTCACCCTGAAGAAGACAGTAACTATTAAGTTTTTTACTGGCTTTTGTGGTACACTTTTTTTTCCTTCAGCATGCTCTCTCCCTCTCCCCGCTGCTAAGCCTGCACTGCTACAATCCTCCCAGTGGCTGAACTTGGCAAATCTTTCTCAAGTCAAAAAGTTGCACTGAACTTTGTCCAGCAACCTTGATTTTTTTTCCCTACTTTAGACGGTTGTACCTCCTAGTGTAAAATACAGAATGATGGGTAGCCTCTGGGACATGGTTTGCAATTAGTGCCAGCCTCATTGCAGACTAGTTTGTTTGGTGGTTATCTTTTGAAAGAAATACTGGCAGGCTTCTTAAAAGTCATGCTGTCATTGCTCAGAAAGTTGAGCTGCTGGTATAAAAGCACCAAAAGCACCATTACAGTCTTTGGGAATCTTTGCTTGCTAATCTTTGAATGGGGAAATGGCTTTTAAGGCTGCTGATGGAGTTTATAGGGAGAAATGAGTGTGAAGAAAAGCTTTATTCATAATTCAGGCTCTGGTTGGATTGTAAGGATTTCAACTCAAAACTACATAAGATAAGGGGAGGAGAGAGAGAAAGATGAATGGCACCATATGGGTTGCTGTAATATAGATCAGTCGTGGGTGGGGAGCATCATGCCTATTTGGTAACAAAGACAGGATGTCTGTGCCAGTACGTAAGGAACATGAAAACAGCAGTTCTCATTCTGCTTTTCCCCTAACTGAAGCTGTCTTTTGAATGACTGGATTTGACAAGGTCATGATCTGTGTGTCTTATGAATTCGACTGATCTTAATGACCTGAAACAGGGCAAGCAGAAGCTGTCACTTCAGAGGGAGGTTATCTGGAACACCAGAAAGAGTTAATGGAATCTAATATTTATGAGTGCAGTGGTGAAAGTTGCTAACACGACATAAAAACGTGCAGTGTGCTACTTGAGCCTGTAGAAGGTGGCATGGCTGCTGTGTCATCTGCTCCTGCTCTTTATTTCTAGTCTGTGGGTAATCCAGCAAAATCCATCAGTTCTTTTTGTGACCGTTATCTGTGTATGTGTGTGCATATGAAAAATACTTGCTCTTTCTTTAAAGATGTCCAATAAACTCCATTGACAGGTTTGATGCTTTTTTTCCAACTGCTGAAGGAACAGTGGGTCAGTGATGACAGAAAATGGGTATTTTTTCCCCCAGTTGTATCTGTGCTACAGAAGCTGCTGTCAGTCATCTGTGACCAATACATCTGGAGCTGACACTTTCAGCTGAAACATTTGGGGGACATAAACAATGCTGAAAGCTCCTAGGAGAGAGTCCTTTGTCTGTGCTTTTGCATTTTTTAGCATAGTGAGCCCTGTATTGGATTCTGTCAATGCTGCACATTACAAAAAATAGGAAAAAAGATTTTTGAAACTGAGTTTTTTATAACCTTCTACTACGGAAGCATTAATTTTTGTATTAAATAATTAAGAAATTAAGTAATTTTTTTGTTTTGTATTAGGATTTCAGAATACTAATAACAGGTAAACAGGTCTTTTGTATTTGTACAAGACTTATAATTGAAGATATTTCACAATTTTGCTCCAATAATGCTAATATATTATTAAGCACTTAGCATGTGAATTCAGCAAGTCACTTCTGCTCTTTCCCATGCTATAAGGACATTTTTACATTTAGTTCAGCGCAAAGATGTCTTTGTGTTTTACTTTCTGTTCTTCAGCCTGCAATGCTGGAGATAACCACGGGATGGAACCATTACATTTTACTTAATATGGTGATGCAAAACCTTACCGTATGTGCCTGAAATACATGCTCCTAAGAAAAAAGCTTTTGTTAAATAATGATGTTATGGTTCATGCTTGATTTTTAAAAAGATGTATAAAAACTGTAAAGGAAGCAGATTTTAAGTAGTGCTTCTATGAATTTGGACTGATCAAGAAAGGCTGTTTTCTCTTTTGCAGTCTGCAGTTACTTTATTTGGAATATTCAGAGTTGAAAACCAAGCAGAATTTAAATTACACTTTTTGAAGTCATGAGGGCTTATAAGGAAAAAAAAAATACTGTGTACACTGCACAGTAGTATTAGCCAGCAGATTACACAGCCAGAAGTTTCTTAAGACTTAATGTTGCTTGGCAGATAGCAAGAAGCTTCCACTGTGGGAGATGTTAGGCAAGAGGCTTTTAAGAAGTCATGCTTCAATTATTCTGGTTAATTAAAAAGAAAGTCTGCAATTAGGGGAGTAGTTGTCCCTTTTTTATTTTTTCCAAATGAAGTTCAAAGTTAATTTAGAGCTAAGATATGGGGTTTATTCTCTCTTGCCTTTCACTTTGAGTGGATGAACATGATGGTTGCTGTCATAACACTGTGTGCTGCATGTAGGACATCCAGAGATGAACATTTGACTTGATCGGCAGTTTGAATTTAAAGAACTAGCTCTCCTATATTTGGAAGCTTTAACAGATTCACATAGCTTCAGATCCATACCAAGATATTCTTTGCATGATGGTGAATATGACGGCAGGAAAGGATTACAATAGAAAGCTACTTTTCTGAGTTGTTAACGAGGCATTTTGTTTAAATATAAATAATTAACTTCTTTGTATAGTGGTGGTAGACCATACCCTTTCTTTCCCCTCTTGAAGATAAATATATGGTAACAGCAACTAATTATGGTATCATCCCCTAGGTAGTGGACAGCAGGCAACTCTCTGTGACCCAGGCTCTGTGTACGGGAGTCCTGAAATCTTTATTTATCTTGCCTGTGTGTCAGGAGGTGTGGTGGAGGGACACTGCATTCATGGGTGGTTAACATCTGTCACAGGGCAGGTTAACAGCATGAAGAGACCTCTTTTTCCTCCTTTTCTGTCCTATGCTGTAGTGGTGGGCTTGGGATAAAAGGAACAGCCTCCTCAGTCATAGTCTGTAGTACCTTTTAAATCATCTGGTATTTAGCTCTTTATTTAAGGAAAGACACATTACATACATGATACAATATAAACATTTTAACCTTTTGTGTGTGTGGGTTATGCTTGTTTAATAAGGCTAAACAGCACTGGTAAAGTTGACTCTGAAACTGTAATAGTGCCCATACCCTTTCTACCTTATGGAGCATAAACAGAAGTTGTTCAGATAGATTATTGCACTTCTATTTAATCTTTGAATCCTTTGCAGATAGTGCTGAGGTTTGTTAGTACAGTGGTTCTACGGATCTGCACATGAACTGCTGAAATTCTGATTGTATTACAAAGTATTTACCAAATTTGTAAAATTATACCAAAGTTAGGCTAAATATTTAGACCCATATTTTCCTTTGAAAGAGAAGAAAAGAGCAACTTAAAATAGCCTTCATTTGTTAGGATGCTGAAGGTAATCCAGTTCTTACAGGGGAAAGAAGACATATCTAAATTGCAGTGTGAAGTAAAGGCATGATTAGAGCAAACTATTTGCTTCAGTGTTTTTTCAGCCTTACTTTTCAGATTGTTAAAACCTAACAGAGAACAGCTGTGTTCCCCACCTGCTAAACCTGCTAAACATTAACTAAACCTGCTGCTTTGCCTCCTTTCCTATGACTTTAGTGTGAAGTGGTGGCAGAGCTCTTTTTCTCCACTCAACCTAGTAGTTACTTTTAAATTAATTTTAAAAACCAGAAGATTTCACAAGATTTCATAAACCAAGAATCACTTTGTTTGAATATTTTATAAAGATGGCTATTCAAGCCATAAGTGAAAACACAAATATCTTATTTTCCTGATAATTAGCCATTTCACACTTGTATTCATTTGGCCTTAATCTGACTTCCACTGCAAAAATGTGTCCCACCTTAAACATGATATACTTGACATTTTGTGATATCTCCAGCTAGGTGACTCTACCTACTTCTGTTGCTGGTTGTGAAGGATTTTCTTACATAGCTCTTGACTTAGATGGTTTGTTCTTTAGATAACTGTTGGCTTAATAAATAAAACACAAAATAGAGCTGGGGGGGCTGAACCTGACTGTAGCTTTCCTTTAAGGGAAGTGAAAATTAATTCTGCTGTATCATTATCAGTTGTAATGTTGGCATCTGCCTGTTCTTTCACAGCACCTCCCAGGTGCTGAAGTTTCCAATCTGCCTAGCTTCATACCTCCTTACCTGCCTTGCTTCTTGCAAATAGATTACTACAGTGTAATTGAGAATTTCAGGCTGTACAAACATCAGATGATGATGAGATTTTATTTTCTTTTTTGTGGTTCAAGCCTTATTAACTGTTAACTTGTTAATTGGTGAAAATTCCTACATCAGAGATCAGAAGTTTGTGCTGCTAATTATCATGATATGGTATGTGAAATTGTGCTGACATTGGCAATATTGGCAGACTGAAATAATTAGAACTAGAGAGAAGCAAAACCAGAGTACTTATAATCTAATTGATTTAATGGGATATTCAGTTTTTCATTGCCTCTCTCTGCCTCGGCAATAATAAGAATAGTGTATGAACTGCTACACATATTGGACACTCGATTAGTATCTGAGCATATGATAAATTGTATAAATTAGTGTAAAAGACTCTTAAAGAGTATATATGAGCTTGCACAATATTTAAAAGGACAGCCAGAGCAGATTGTTTTCGAACTTTTGGCTTCTGGGGAGTTACATGTCATGATTGGGTCAGCATAGCAGCATGGTGCTGCTCACATGGTGAGTGACAACTGTGATGGTGCCCCAGACTGGTGGCTGGAGAGGCCAGAGAACCTTGTTTGTCAGTGTCAAGTTTGTCGGAGAGAGCCAGCACTGTACAGTAAGAGGGCAAACCAAATAACAAATAACAGAGAAGTGGTGGATGCCTCATCCCTGGCAGTATTCAAGGCCAGGCTAGATGGGGCTTTGAGCAACCTGGTGTAGTGTAGGGTGTCTCTGCCTGTGGCAGGGGATTGGAACTGGATGAGCTTTAAGGTCCCTTCCAACCCAAACCATTCTATAATTCCATGATTCTGTGAACCTAGAATAATGTTTGAAGACCCAGAGTTTTCATTAGCATGAGGTACTGCAATAGCTTGGGTGGCCTTATGTTTGGTGTTATTATGACCAATTTTTAAATATATAATCAAAAATATTTTACAAGTATTCATTTCTACACTTCTTCATATGGAGTTGAGGTGATGTGGGGGTTTTGGTGATTAGTTTTTGCTTTTAAGGTGAAAACATATTCTACTTGTAGGGTGATATTACTGAGCCTGTTCTCTCTCTATTTCTTGCCTTTCCGTTTTATTCTTTATATTCACTGTTAGGTATTTTTCTTCTCTTTGCGTTCTTGTGCTCTTCTACTTGCTGATGTGTTATCATCTTTGCATCACAAGTGGCAGTGGGGAGAAATCCGTGGTAGGTCAGCTTCACTGTGCTGACTTAGTGAGTGCAGCAGAGATATCACACCAACGCTTTGTAGACAGGGGGATGCTGGCATCTGAATGGTAGCTATGATCTGTTTTGGTCTTCTGTTAGGAACATGAAGAATTAGAGCTGAAGATCAAGAGAGAAATGTTGGCTGGCTGTATGCAGTGCTGGGTGAAATCAAAGGGGATAAAACAATATAAAGAAGGAATGATGAAGGGAAATGGAAAGTGTTGAAAGATGAGTTAATGGCCACTCACAGGTGTCATAGAGCAATAAATCCAGTATGAGTGGAAAGGGGAGGACCCTTCCTGCTGGAGCCAGTGGTGGAAGTGGCCGTGTTTGGCAGGGATAGGAGCAGCAGGCCGTGTCTCCCCCAGGCTCAGCTTCACCTGTCTGCTCTTCCCATTACTGCTATTAGGAGAACTTCTCCCCTCGCACCAGTTATCTGCCCCAACCTTGCAGTTAGGAGTGTCTTGGCAGGGTTTGGTTTCTTCATTAGTGAGCTGGAGTCAGGAGCTTTGTCAGGAGCATCACCAGGCAGGCAGTGTTTAGCCTTCCAGGAAAATGTGATCACTACTTTTCAAATACCAGCCTCTGCTTAAAAGGATTTTCTGCTTCCTCGGTAGAAAACTACAGTTCTTCTCCTTTCTTCTCCATTGCAAATTGTCCTTGTAATTGTAAGTACTGGAGTTTCTCGGATTTGAAAGAGATGAAGACCTGATGTATACCTGAGCTGAATCTTTTTCCTCTCCTGAAGTCTTGGCAGCTCCTGAAGGTTAAAACGCAAGAAAACCAGACCATCACAGCTCCTCCTGTAGCAGTCTTAGCATTCAAATGGTTTCCTGCAAATCAAAGGACTTAGTTTAAATGCACATACATGCCCTGCCTCCCTCTAGCCATCTGGGTATTTAAAACTCTATAGAAAATACAGTACTTCAGTAAAGAAAATTATTTTGTTATAAATTAATATTTTACTAAAAAGACTATTTCTTCATTAGTCTGAGTTAGGTTTTTCACATAAAACCTTTGGGAGGGTGAAGAATGTTAGAACACCCGACAGCTTGACCACTATGGCTTGTGTTGGGGCAGTGAGGTTGAAGTCCCTGATTTGAACTGAAGCATGGTGTGTGTGTTCTGTTTGCACAATGCTTTAAAAAGCCCGAACCAAACAAAAAACACAAAAAAATACCCCAAAACCACGCACAGAACTAAAGTTTTAGATGACCCTTGATCAGTTATACAGCTTTTGTTACACCTCAACGTATCATACCACGAATGAACTTTATGCAAATTCTCAAATTCAGCTGTTCCCTTTCAAAAGTTTTGAGGTCTTTTCCTGTAAGTACATGAAAACTGCATACAGATCCAACAAAAACCCACCACTATCTAAAATACATGGAACACGATCCAGCCTGTCAGTCATCTGTCACTTGTTCAGAGTTTTTTCTGTTGGAGACAGAAGACGAGGTTATTTATGAGCATGCACATTCGTAGCTTTGGCTTCATGTTTTGTATAGCACTTATCTTAGTGCCTGTGTATAGTAACGTGACCTGTAATTCTCAGACTTTAGGTCCCCAGGTAAATGACTGCCATGGACTGATGAACAAGGACATTTCAGTAACATCTTCCAAAGTTAAACTGACAGGTTAGAGTCATTCTGTGAGTATACTGTCACATATTACTCAGAGAGCATGCAGTAGGGTCAAGCAGTAGTTGAAAATGAACTAATCCCAGTGAAAGTCTGTACATCCTTTAGTTCCATTTTTCAGAAAGAAAGTGAGAATCTAAGAAAATGCCTCTGACTTCTTTTTTTTTTTTTTTTATGGCTATTGTTCTGTTTGTTACACTGTTGTGGTGGGGGAAGATTCCTCCTCCCTCCCTTTTCCCCTCAAATTGTTATAGCCTTGAATATATGTAGGTGACTATGCCAACCAAATCCCAGAAGAGATGCGGATTGTGTTTTTTAAGAGGTCTAAAAGAGGAGAGTGTAGAAATAGGTGGGATTTCTGCCAGTGTATTTATCTTAAGGAAGTATAAAGCATAAAATGTTTTAGTAGGTATTCTGAAGTGGCCTGCCTTAGTTTCCTAATATTATGAAAGAAAGAAGTTGGCTAATGTTTTGCAATATAACCATGCATCCTACAGACTGATCTTGGTAAGTCTGCTGGAGAATCACTACTGTGGTGATGCTGCCTTATTCTGTTGCAATCCGCTCTGCATCTGTGTTTCTTCATGTGTCCATATCCTATAGAAAAGAGCTGCTGGAGCGTGACACCCAAGATTACCAGAAATGAAAGCAGTGAGTAGAAGGCCCAAAACATAAACGTGAATTCTGCTTTCAGCTCCTTTTGAAGCCTTCGTTTGGCTGAAGGCGAGTTCTCATAGTGGCGTTTCATCCATCAGGTACATTGACTGTGTGACTGGGAGTGTAATGAAGCAGAGCTACTTGATGTTTTAGTATAGGAATGAAATCTTAAAAGCTTCCTGAAAAATCAGAGATAGGATTTTTATAGTAGCATAGTGAAGTTGCGAGGTAAAATTTGTGGAATTACCTGATGTTTTAAGCAGTGCATGTGGGCAATAGAACAAGCAAAGCAAATTTTCATTGTTTTTGGGGTATGTTTAAAGTCCTTTATAATAAAAATGAGAGACCAACAACCTGTGCATTTTTTGAGTACTTCTATATATTTTTTCTAAAAACAGTGAAAGTATTTCTAATAAATAGAAGTCATAAAATAGAGTGCTATAAAGGTGCAATTTATTTTACACTTGATAATGCAGGATGCAGTAGAGTAACACTAAATAAAATCTAATGCAGTGAATTTGGCAGAGTACTAGCTGTACATTTAGATGATTGCGCTATTAACCTCTTCCAGATACCCTCTGTAGTTTTGCGGGCTACCTTTTATGACAGTAATAAGTGATAAGGACTGTTATTAGCATTATGAGATGAATAGTGGCCCCCTTAATTCAATTTTCTCACCCAAACTGTTATGAAAATGACCTATATAGTCCTTTAAGATGAAATTAGTTTTTGTTTCAGAGGGGCCAGCATATGGCTTATGATTCTTTCAAGTCCTGCTTAAGCCTTACTTTGATGTTTTATTTAGTTTATCTTGTATAACAATTAAGCTCAGACTAGAACACTGTATTAGAGTTTTGCCCTGTTTGTTTTCTGAAGTGCTGTTTTTACCTTAGATAAAGTTGTTCAAAGAATATTACATTTATATAGTTTGGTGGTATCAAGCCAGATGCTGCCCGTTGCATAGTCCTCAAGTGTGCTTCTTTAGGTATGTGTGTCAAGATTTATTCTTAAATTAGGTGGCCATACATTCTGTAATAAAACATTCTTGCAGTTTAAATCAATTTTTGTAGAATATGGCACATAAAGCTTTTTTTTTTTTAAATCAGTTTCATTAATGAAACTTCTAAATTTACAGTTAATTTTGGTCTGGATAGTGGAAGAATACTCAAAGTAAAGCTACAAGTTTTGCGAAAAAGTATTTTATAAAAAAGAGACAAGTTTCTCAAGGGTAAAGCTTCTGCATAATCTCACATCTTACTAAAACCCACCAAATTTGCCAAGAAAGATCATGCGAATGTACCAAACTCCAGAAAAGTATGGAATGTTTTCTATCCTGTAAACGAAAGAATCTATTTCTCTGTCAAGGGTTCTCCCCACTTTGATTTTCTGATAACTAACATGGTTTGAGTGCTAAAAAGTAAGTGGATGCCGCTGACTGTGGAGACAAAGTGAATGCTTCGTAAATCCATTGAAAACTGTGGTGTTCTCCTATAAAGCTTATATGCATATGTCTCCTTCATGTGAAATCTTCCTTCTGTGGAAGTCTTTCATTCCATACTTCTTTTCAGTTATTCTTTCCCCTTTGATATACTTTTGCCTTCATTTTAGTGCATGAGTAGCCTCTTCATCTTGGTTAGGTCAAGTTTAGATGTCTAATGGATTTAAATAACTTTTGAGAGTTGTTTAAAGATTGTGTCTGTTCCTGATTGCTGCAGGGATCTGGGTTTTTTTTCCTCTCTCTCAGTGTTTGGTTCCGTGGAGAGAGAAGATGATGAAATGTACTATTCTCTGCATTCTGTAAAGGAATTGGTACCTGTACAAAGATGAAAATCCAAAACACACCCATGATTCGGATTAAGTCTTCCAAAGGACGCAGTAGGAACGTGGTCTTCTGTAATGTTTCTGATTGCTCTTTCCAAGAACACTGCGCCTTGAAAACTGAGGTAAACTGGGGGGTGGGGTGGGAGAATCTTGAAGGCAAGGAGACTAGATAACAGCACACATCAACATCCAAATTCCAAATGCATAACTTGGGCTTAGAAATTCATTTTGGGAAAATGTGGCACAGACTAATCCTAAATTCAGTCATAGGTCGCATGAGACTGTTCTGACATTTAGAATGGTCCTCAGCACGGCAAGCTTTCAGGGTGACATTTAGATGGAACTTTATAGAAATATATCACATTCTCAGGAAAGTGCTGTGGAGTAGAGCAGATTTATAGAGCAGGGAGCCTATTATGCAGAACTGTAGATCACTGCTGTCTACCAATAAGGCTAGCTTTTTGCTAATATTCACCAAGTGTCCTTTGCCTTTCTCCTCTCCTTGTTGAAGTAGCAATTCAATTTGATAGTGTTCTTTTAAAATATTTTTGCTAGGAGCACTAAACTTCTGTCTTTTGTCTAATTACCCTCTCAATCTGGCAGCCACTTTTCCTGTAACTGTTTCTTGCATTTCGCTTTAAGCTGCCTGTTTACGCCTAAGATCAATACATTGTACATATAATAATATAGCTGGGTTCTGGATAGACATCCACCATATTCTTGTTTACTGTATATATACAACTACAAGGATAAAATAAATCAATGAAAAGTAATTTCTAGAATGCAGTATGTGGAGTATGCTCTTACCCTGAGACAAATGTACTATGCAGACAGTAGAGAAACATTAAAAGAAAATAAAGGGGAGAAGAGGGGGGAGAAGATAGGAGGACATGATTGCAGTTACCTGGTGTCAAATTTTGTGAAATGACTGTTACAGCACTTTCTTGGAGTTCTGTAAATCGCATGGGATTTTCTGTGGCAGATAGAAATATTTCCTGGAAATCTGTAACTGTAATGTTTGAAGAATATCTATTTTCTTCTTTTTATAAATCTATGAAGACTTCTCTCTGGATTCTGTGTTGTGCTTCTTAATCTACTGGCAACATAACTGAATTTAGATCATCTGGGTTCAGAGGCCCAAATCCATGAAGCTTTTACTCATGCATCTTCTTTTTCCCTGTGTATCCGATTTATCCAGTTATATGGAGTAGAGGCTTGGCTGGCTGTTCATTTTGATTCAGTAGCTGGCTTACTTGGTCTTATATCATAGGTGCTTGCCATCAGTGTTTTGAATGAGGGTTTCTATTGCGTATCAATGGAAAGGGCTGATGAAATAGGTAGAAATAGTACATGGCTTATGAATGCACTGCACTCGATGAACTCTGGGGCCATATCTGATTTTGAGTATCAGAATGCTGTTTACTGATGGTATTACAGAAATGAACAATGGAAATTTTAAAGATGACAATGGGAGAGGGGTCGTTTTATGTGGGTTTTAGGTTAATTAAAAAAGTCCTTTTTACTAGTTTTCTGTCACATCATCTCCTTTTTCTGTGTTCTCATTTATATTGCTTTTATATTCTACTGCTGTGGAAGTGTATTCTAATTAAGTTTTTCACGGACTAGTGCAATTGAAGCTACAGCTTGGTAAAGCTGAGGGTCACTGAACCTTCATGATGACTGGAGGATTACGAAGATATTAAAAAACTTACAGTTGATAAAAATGCATGGGAGGAGAGCCAGTTATTAACCTGATTTCAGCTAAAAATACATCTGCTATTGCTTTCACAATGTTAAGAGTCCTTCTGATTTGTGAAAAGCTCTCTGCCACTTTCTTTCTATGCAGATTTCCTAAAATTATGTGAACTCTTGGTGTTGCAAAATGTAGGGTACTCAAGTGGTCGAGCTATACAGATGGAATTAGATGTTTTTCCCTTCATGAAGAAAGAGAAGTATTTGACATTTCATTATTTCATTTAGTGTTCTACATCCTCATAAAGAGATTTACAAATGAAATACAGAAGACTATCATTCACTCTACTCTGTAGAACTTGTGAAAGTAGAACTAGCAGAGAATATTCATGGAGAGTTTCAGGCAGTAAGAATAATTCACTTTTCAGTTCAACAGGCAGACAGAAAACTTTAAAATTGATCAGGTCAAATCAGGCTGAAATGAATGTGTCTGTGTACAGTATGCGAGTATTAGCTGTTCTTCCTACACTGCTAAAAGCATAGTCCTAAAATAGTGGTATGTTGTTAATGAAACATTTCAGAGAGAAACAAAGGAAACTTAAGGCATGGATTTAAATGGTTTTATTCCAGTTTTGCTTGGCAAAGGAATAAGGTGTTTAGAGCACTCCCGCAGGGACATGTAACGCAAGCTCAGTGGTCTCCTTGCCTGTTTGTCCTCCCATCTTGTAGGTGAATGGTATTTTAGGGTTGCTTCTGTTCCTCTTGGGGAAGCACAATCCTCCCATGCTTAGGAGGAATTTACTGGCTATCAGGGCACTCGTTTTCTAATTAATTACACATTAAGAATGCTCAAAAACTACAAAGAAGCAAAATATAGTTGCTAAACTCAGCTTTCTGCATTAAACTTTTCATGGAGATTGAGAGAGTAGATAGGATGTTGCTGGTTTTATTTATTCTCACGCAGTTACTGGAGTGTTCCTGTGAATAACTTCTTGTGCTGTTGGTTCAGGATGTTGCTGCATCCAAGATTAAGGAACAGAAGACTTGATTGAAGTCAGTGCATAAGATTCCTGCGGGAAATTAAATGGCTTTTCTGAAATTGTGGGATTGCCCACATAACTTTGAGATAAAGCTTTATTTTCCAGATTCTTAAACCACAAAGGGTTTCTCATTAAATTCCCAACATGGTTTAGTGGGGTAATGGGTGGACTTGGTGATTTTAAGGGTCTTTTCCAACCTAGTTGGTTCTATGATTCGCTAGTATTTTTCTTGGAGAACGGTTTTGTCTTTGCTATGAATGACCACAGGGTGGCAATATTAAAAAATGAAACCGCAAAGCCGTTGTTGAACAGACACACAGGTAAAGTGAGGGTTGGGTCTTGTGTGGATTTAGCTTGTGCCAGGAGAGAACAAGTACAAGTGGGTGTATGTGTGTGTCTGAGAATATGGCTCAACCTCAGGTTTTTGTATTGAGTCTAATAGCTTAAGAGCTCATGGCTACAACTGCTAGCTTTGCTTAGGGATGTAGAAAGAGAAACCTGATTCAGAATCAAACATTTTTAGCCTTGACTGTGGCCCACAACATGTTATGTGACAGAACGTAATGTTTTATTCCAATAACCCAAAGTGAGGAGTTACTGATCTGCAGAAAGCATTGAGGACAGAGCTGGCTGTCAGTTGGTGTGATTCACAAAAATATGCTGCAGTGTTACCATGATGAAGGAATAGGACAAAGAGCCAACCTGCTGCTAATATTAATAGTTAGTATTAATAGAGTTAGTATTTGGAATTTTCAGTAGCATTAAAAATGTATACATTTTGTTTTATCTTCTTTCCAGTATGATTAGTATCTTCAGATTACTTTTTTTTTTTAAAGCATAATTTGTCTCTGTGCCATTTCCCAACTGGTTTATGTTTTTTTCTGATTCTTTATAATAAAGTCTTTGATTTTATTATTTAATAATAAACATCTTGAGGTATATAAAGTTAACACCTGTTTGAGTATTGCAATGTGCTTATAAATGTGAGTACTACATGCCATTCTAGGAGTTAGTTCAGGGAACGTGTAATAGTTTTTTTTATTGTTATAGTCTAATGAAGCATGATAAAGCGAATTTAAGCTTTGACTATGAAGGGGCTGTACTTTGTTTTTCAAAATGAGTTTGCAGGCTGGGGATTGGGTCTCTAATTCACATGGCTTGCTTTCTGCTCTCTTATTGGATGACTTGATTTTTAATAAGTAGGGAGAGATTCTGAATGAATCACTGGAACTTTGAACTCCTCCAGGAGACGATTTGGAGTATGCTTAATAATAAAAGATTTAGTACTTGGGCTGAATAATGGTAAGATCTACTAAGTCATCTTCTATTTATAAAAGTATTTCGTGAATCTGAGATGCAGTCTGCCTTAGTTGCTCATAGAAAACTGAGAAAGAGAAAAAAAGTACCAGCTGGATGTCAGACTTGGTAGTAACTTCTTGTTAAGCACATCCACAGCAAATAATAGTGTGTTTGCGTGTGTAGACATCTACATGTAGCCTCATAACCAGTTCCTACAACTGTCATCTAATATAATACATATAGATTTTTTCCAGACTTGTAAGTATATGGTGTGTGCCCTTTTCTACATGCCTTCTATTTTCTTTCAGTCAAGCACTTATTAGCAAGACAAAATATTTTTACTTGTATGACAATAGGGTAACAGTGATAGTGTTAGCTGTATCTGGCAGAACTGAAGAACAATAGTAGTAAAAAAGTATGTTAAAAAGGGCTAAATTGGTAATTTGAAGCCTGTTTAAGAAGGAAATGCACTCAATAAATCATAAATATAGGTCTACTCTATACTGCTGAATTTTCATGTATCTGAATTTTACATTAAGTGGCATCCAGGCAGGAGTGGTATGCGTTACTAGAGGGAAGACTGATGTGCAGCTAGACATGTAAGTTTAATATTTTCTGTCGTGCTTTTTCTGTATAGTAGCTCCAAGTTGAGATTTAGACCTTTGCTTTCTATGAAGAGAATATGCAGACTTTTCCTTTTAAGGTGGTGACAACCCCTGCAGATGTCACAATTTATCACTTGGCTTTAACACAAATGTGACATGATCTCATTAAATTTCTGCCATGAGATTTTATTGCTTTAATAATTTGTTGCAATATTTATAGAATAATATAATGAATTGTATTGAATTTATCATATTATCCAATAAATAACATGACAGAACAATAAATCAGTCACATTTCAAAAAGTATTAAAATTGCATCATCCAAAATTCTAGATCCAAGCGTAATGAGGGCTACTCTGAAAATAAAAGGGAAATTTATTAACTGGAACTCTTTCATAGTAAACTGATTTGTTTGGGTCTTGATCAAAAATGCCTTAAGCTATTGTCTGGTAGCTGGGAACTTAACTTTTTAATATAGAGTACTTTGGCAATGAGTATTGCCTTCTCTAGGAATAGGTGCATAAGTTGAATGCAGGAGCATAGGAAAAAATGATCATTTGAGGCATTCAGTTGAAATAGTTTATATTCAGTGCTGACTTGTCTCTTGATTTTGTTGAATTGTTGTGACACTATCACTAGAACTAAAGGAGCAGGAAGGAAAACACATGAACAGAGAGCAGAGTAACCTGTAACAACCTCTTCTTTTAACCACCTTGTGAAGGAATTAGTTGCTAATTCAAGGTATCTATGAATCTTGCAGGAGAGCTGGGCTGCATGAAATGCAGGTATTCCGGGGTACCTGAAATTATATGCCAATAGCTGTTAAATTGTGCAAGTGTTAATGCCATATGTAGTAAAGGAAGGTGAAATAAAAGCTTAAATAAATGACAAAAGCAGTCGCAGGTTATTCTTTAATCTTCCAGGTTATTAATTTTTTTACCTCAAGTATGCTCTATATGTCCAGCCTCTCCACCCTTATATATTATGACGTCTAAAATCGCAGTTATTACTTGTGCGAACTCCTGTAATCCAAAGAATCCAAAGCAAGAAGCAGGATACCAATGTGATGAGAATTATACAACTACATGCAGAAACTGTCCAAATACCACCAATGCAGATCCTTGACCTAAGTTGTCTGCTGTCAAAGTATATGGTGAAATAGGGAAGGATCAGACAGATAAGGAAGTACAAAGAAATAACCGAACAGTAGTATGTATTTGACTCAGCTCATCAGCAGCCTTGTCAAATTAAGGTTTCTTACAGAAGTAGATTTTTAAGGATCAGAAGAATTATATTAAGATTGATTTTGTGAGTGCACACAGTATGCCATCCAAGCATAATACAAAGTATTGTGCTTGTTTTCTAATGCAAAAAAAAAATACATAGAGAGGAACCAAAACGTGAATTTTCATTTAGAAAGGGGAGAAATTTAAGAGCCCAAAGCAATAATTGGAATTTTTGTGGCAGCTGGAGATTAAAAAATTAAAACATTAACTTGTGAAAGGAAAATACATCTTCCTATTAATGTGAATCTTTAACGTTTTCGGATGAGTCAAACATTTTGCATTGTCAAAATGAAACATTTCATCTTTTGTGTATGGAACTGGAGCTATGTTGCAGTTCAGTTCTACTTATAAATATTTCTATCTCTGGTGTAAGGATACTGCTTTTTTCCTTTTAGCATGTGTGGCATGTACCCTCTTATCAGTATATGCAGGCATGTGACTTCCATAAAGTGCTGCTTTATGTAGTTTGAACAGACATCAGGGGAAATGTAGCTAAACCTGGAAGCATAGCCGAGGCAGAACAGAGTTGGGAGGTCTAACTCTCCCTTCCTAAGAGCTAATGAGATACATTAAGCGGAGTCAAAGCAAAAAGGAGTTTCCAGAAAAATGACACAACTTTTCATTTAGCATTCTAATGAGACGTTTCAATTTAGTTTTCTCCATTTTGAAAGGAAGTGTCTTATTTTGCCTTTCCTAAGGTAAAAGTGAAATCTGCTTTGCTTACTCTATCATTACTCTGTCATCTTGTTAGAGACGTGGAAATTTTGGTGGGCAACAAATTGACTGTGCTAGGTCAAAAAAGAGCACTTCAAATCAAAATATCCCAAGGAATGTTACTGGAGTGACTATCTGAGAAGTTTTAGTCCCAGATCTGAATCCAGAGGAATGATCATGAAGTCTGGTATCTCACATCACCATACCAACTAAACCAGGCTCAGAATGTATCTTGCTGATGTGGAACAAGGAAGCATTTTGCATCATGTCTGATTTCTGGGACAGAATGGTATTCTTACTTGAACGTCGTATATAAAGAAGAACATTTTAATTCATGCCACTTTTTCTTAGTTTAACTTACTGGTCACCACAGTAAACAGCAAACTCTCAGTAAGGAGAAAGAAAATACCCCAAGGAAACAAAGAAAAGAGCACTTGATTAATTTTTACTTACCCAGAGACTGCCATAGTGGAGGCAAATATTACCAGAGATAACCAGTTAATATCCTTCTTAGTTACTGCTACAAACATCCTGTGACTGAACACAGTATTGATATATTTCTGTTGACTGCTTTGAAGTTTCCAGGGTGTTTAATTCACTTAATAAACATCCCCCACCCACAACAAACCCCCAGACGTTTTCGGACAACAACTACTATTCTTTCCAGCATCATTGTCTTATGTATTAGTCTTGACATCTATTAAGATAAACTTATCTTGCCTCAAAAATCAAATAATATCTTAATGTCTCAATTTAGCTAGTTTACTGTTGTTTTAGAAATGGTCTTACTCAGTTTGTACTCTTAAAATTATATCAAGATTTTAAATACCCTTTCACTGCAGAACTTGTGATAGCTATGCTATGACATTTTTCCATTTTATTTCTTTTTAATACTGTTTTATATTGTAACAACTTGGGAAATACTCAGTCATCAGTCAAGAAGTTTGCTTCCTGTGATGCACATTCTACTTTGGTCTGACTTTTAATTGTCTAGATTTAAAGGGAAAAATCCCAAATGTTCAGACATTTCTAAGGACAAAAGAAAGAAAAAATAAGTTATTGAAAAGATATAGTGACGTGTTGTGTTTTTAAGCCTGATTTTGAATGGGTAATAGTACTTGAGGTGTGTGAGCTCATGTACTTGCTTTCAGCTGCTGCTTTCTGCGGGCTGGTGTGTCCCATTGCTGACCCAGAGACACATCTCTTTAGCTTAACTTTCCCCTGCTGTCTTTCTTCATCTTTCGCCCACTATCTTTCTCCATCTTTCCCCCCGTGATGCTTGGGAAGTAGGGAGGAAGAGTTGGGGCGTCTTGAATACAAAATGCTGCTTCAAATGGGTGTGACAGAAAATCAGGAGAGAAAGCAAGCCTTCGACTTAGTTAGACTAGTTAGAAAGATTTTAAATTGTTTGCAATTTTATTTTGAAGAATCAATGAAATAGGACAGAGACAATATTTGAGGTACTTTCATAGGAATATCTGGCAAAATAATGACTCCTCAATCCTGTTAGGAATAGCATCAGACCTAAAAGTTTGCTTGGACTCTGAATGTTTGTGCTACATAGATATAATTGTCAGACCATCTTGTGCTTCTCTGAACTGTGGATACACTATCTTCTCTAGAACATACCTGATTTCTTTATCTGGGCAAAGAAGGTTAGTACGTTTGGTGCCATTCTTTTGTTGCTGCTGCTTTTTTTTTCTTTATCTATCTAATCTTAAATGTAAGATTGCTCATAGTTAGCATTAATGTGTTTTATTTACCTTAACTTGAATAGTTTCGTTTCCCTTTTGCCCCATTTTGACCAGCAAATGGATAGTAATTTTGTGACTTCCTTCTAATGCAGTCAGCAATTGTGATTTCCACCTATTCTTAATGGGAATAAATGAGATGTGGTAGCATTAATTTAATTGGAGGTATAGGAAGTCTTCTAAGTGTCTTCTAAGATTTACCTTCAGGAGTATCCTTTCATTCTCTCTCCCTGTCACACTCTAAGGCCTGCATTGAGACAGACATTTAGTGCTACATGACATAGGCATGTTTTATGTATGGTTTTATATTTTGAGGAAGTAGTTCCACTGGAAATAATGGCATTTGAGTGAATAATATTGATGTGATTCGAAGTATCTTGTTTTTTTCTGAATAATTTTTTCGGGCATGACTAAATTTCAAGTTTAGGTAAAGTCCCAGTTCGCTAAGGTTTTTTGATATTTCAATTTGAGTGTTAGATTTACAAAGGATGAAGGCAGTGGATCCCAAATGGGTCTGATCTCCCAAGGGAACCAGCAAGGGGAATAACTGTGCTGGCTTCCACACCATACTGTTGCAAGCACTAAACCTGGAATTTGTATGTGCAAGTTTTAGTAGTTATCAAACTTTCAAAGAGGCCCTTTTAGTGATGTTATCAAGAACTGTAATAAGGAAGTTGGTTCTCTTTCATTAGACAAAGATCTAATTGAGAAGCCATTGGAAATGCTTGAATACTTTAATATTTTAAAATAATAAGTTTTACAAACTTACATTAATGCTTTGTGTTATCAAAGCAGTACTGATTTTTCTGTGTGATCTGTGTTTTTGTATTTCATAGAGTGGTCATTTTAGAGACAAATGATTCTGCAAGACCTTGAAAGAAAAAGGTCACTTAATGGAGAATGTGCATCTGTACAATTTATATGCCAATTAATACCTGAATCATGGCAGACAACTGAGTTAAAAATCACTATGGTTTCATGCCAGAATCTATAGCATAACATTCATTTTGCTCCGCATAATATAATTTTGTTTGGAGAGTGTATTTGACTAAATGAAGACATCAGAGTAACTTGGATGAGAGTCTGGCAGTAATCCCATATATTTTCCATCATTATATTATACAGTTCTCACTGTGTCTAGGATTTAAAAAAACCAAGCCTTTCCTTTGGAAGGCTTCGTTCGCCTTCCTGTGGCTTCCTTGGGGAGAATTTAATGGTTCTGGAAAGATATCACAGTATCACAGTATCACAGTATGTTAGAGATTGGAAGGGACCTCAAGAGATCATCTAGTCCAATCCCCCTGCCAGAGCAGGAACACCTAGATAAGGTTACACAGGAATGTGTCTAGGCGGGTTTTGAATGTCTCCAGAGAAGGAGACTCCACAACCTCCCTGGGCAGCCTGTTCCAGTGTTCTGTCACCCTCACTGAGAAGAAGTTTCTTCTCAAGTTTAAGTGGAACCTCTTGTGTTCCAGTTTATACCCATTACCCCTTGTCTTATCATAGTTTGCCATTGAGAAGAGCCTGGCTCCATCGTCATGACACTCCCCCTTTATATATTTATATACACTAATAAGGTCCCCCCGCAGTCTCCTCTTCTCCAAACTATAGAGACCCAGCTCCCTCAGCCTTTCCTCATAAGGGAGATGCTCCACTCCCTTAATCATCTTTGTCGCCCTGCGCTGGACTCTCTCCAGCAGGTCCCTGTCCTTCTTGAACTGAGGGGCCCAGAACTGGACACAATATTCCAGATGCGGTCTCACCAGGGCCGAGTAGAGGGGAAGGAGGACCTCTCTCGACCTACTGACCACCCCCCTTCTAATACACCCCAGGATGCCATTGGCCTTCCTGGCCACAAGGGCACAGTGTTGGCTCATGGTCATCCTGCTGTCCACTAGGACCCCCAGGTCCCTCTCCCCTACACTACTCTCTAACAGGTCGTTCCCCAACCTATACTGGAACCTGGGGTTGTTCCTGCCCAGATGCAGGACTCTACACTTTCCCTTGTTATATTTCATCAAGTTTCTCCCTGCCCAACTCTCCAGCCTGTCCAGGTCCCGCTGGATGGCAGCACAGCCTTCTGGCGTGTCAGCCACTCCTCCCAGCTTAGTGTCATCAGCAAACTTGCTGACAGTACACTCAATTCCCTCATCTAAATCATTGATGAATATATTAAATAATACTGGTCCCAATACTGACCCTTGAGGCACTCCACTAGATACAGGCCTCCAACTGGACTCCGCCCCATAGACTACAACTCTCTGGCTTCTGTCCCTCAGCCAGTTCGCAGTCCATCTCACTACCTGATCATCCAGGCCACACTTCCTCAATTTAGCTATGAGGATGCTGTGGGAGACTGTGTCAAATGCTTTGCTGAAGTCAAGGTAGACCACATCCACCGCTCTGCCATCATCCATCCACAATGTTATTTCCTCATAAAAGGCTAGGAGGTTGGTCAAGCATGACTTCCCCTTGGTAAAGCCATGTTGACTGCCCCTCATAACCCTCTTATCCTTGACATGCCTTAAGATGGCATCAAGGATAAGGTGTTCCATCACTTTCCCAGGGATGGAGGTGAGGCTGACCGGTCTATAGTTACCCGGGTCCTCCTTCTTGCCTTTTTTGAAGACTGGAGTGACATTTGCTTTCCTCTAGTCCTCAGGCACCTCTCCCGTTTCCCAAGACTTGGTAAAGATGATGGAGAGTGGTCTAGCAATGACTTCCGCCAGTTCCCTCAGCACCCGCGGGTGCATCCCATCTGGACCCATGGATTTATGGATGTCCAGATTGCTCAACTGGTCCCTAACCCATTCCTCATGGACTAAGGCAAACCGCTCCAGTGACCTGACTTCATCTGAGGTCTCAGGAGTACAGGGTTCTTCAGGACTGGCTCCGGCAGAGTAGACTGACACAAAGAAGGCATTCAATAACTCTGCCATCTCTGTATCTTCTGTCACCAGGGCACCCATCCCATTCACCAGTGGGCCAACCTTGCCTCTGGTATTAGTTTTATCAGCTATGTATTTGAAAAAGCTCTTTCTGTTGTCCTTGACCCCTCTGGCCAGATTTAATTCTAAGGAGGCCTTAGCCATCCTAGCTGCCTTCCTACATCCTCTAGCAGCAGCCTTATATTCCTCCCGAGTGGCCAGCCCCTCCTTCCATGACCTATAAACTCTGCTCTTCCACTTGAGCATACCCAGCAGTTCCTTATTCAGCCACGCAGGTCTCCTGGCCCTCTTCCTTGACTTCCTACGTGTCGGGATGCTCAGCTCTTGAGCTTGGAATAAGCAATTCTTGAATGCCAACCAACTATCTTGGGCCCCTTTACCTTCAAGCAGCCTTGCCCATGGGACTTCCCCTAGCAATTGCTTGAAAAGGCCAAAGTTTGCCCTGCTGAAGTCCAGGGCTGCAATTCTACTTGCTATTGTACTGGTCCTACCACACAAGATCCTGAATTCCACCATCTCGTGGTCGCTGCAACCAAGGCAGCCCTCAACCCTTACTGCTTCGACCAGCCCCTCCTTGTTAGTGAGGATGAGATCCAGCAGCGCTCCTCTCCTGGTTGGCTGATCCACCATTTGCATGAGGAAGTTATCATCCATACACTGGAGGAACCTCCTGGACTGTGGCTGGGTTGCTGAGTAGTCCTTCCAGCAAACATCAGGGAAGTTAAAATCCCCCACGACGACCACGTCCTGTGACTGTGAGGCCGCTCTCAGCTGCTTGTAGAAGGCCTCATCAACTTCCTCACCCTGATCTGGTGGCCTGTAACAGACACCCACAACAGTATCGCCCCTGCCAGCCTGCCCCTTAATTCTCACCCACAGACTCTCAACTCGCTCATCCCCTGTCCCTGGACAGAGCTCAGTACATTGCAGCTGCTCTCGCACATAAAGAGCAACCCCACCACCCCGCCTGGCTGGCCTGTCTTTCCTGAAAAGGACATAGCCCTCCATGAGTATATTCCAGTCATGCGAGCTGTCCCACCACGTCTCTGTAATTGCCACCAGATCATAATCTCCTGACTTAACACAGGTCTCCAACTCCTCCTGCTTATTTCCCATGCTGCATGCATTGGTGTATAGGCATTTCAAGGAGGGAGCTGAGCTCACCAATTTCACCCTAGGATTATAGGAGGCCTCCCGGTCTTCATCAATCCTAGAGTGCTGCCCCACTGGGGCAAGCCCAGTTACAACCCCATCCCCCTTCGAATCTAGTTTAAAGCTCTCCAAATGAGCCCTGCTAATTCATGCCCCAGCATCCTTTTGCCTCTGTGAGTTAAACCTTTCCCACATGCCATCATCCAGACTGGAGCCTTATAAAACCAGCTGTTATCAAAGAACCCAAAGCCCTGCCTAAAGCACCAGTCTCGTAGCCAATTGTTTACGGACTGAATTTTCCCATACAATCCCACATCATCACCGGAAGATGGAAGAAGCGAGGAGAAGATCACTTGAGCCCCAGACTCTTTCACCATCCGCCCCAAGGCCCTGTAGTCTTTCTTCATCCCCCTCAGACTGCGGGAAGCAGCTTCCCCCCCACCTGTCTGGAAGACCAGCAGCGGGTAGTAGTCTGTCGGGTGCACCAGGCTGGGGAGCACCTTGGTGATATCCCTGATCCGGGCTCCAGGCAGACTACACACTTCCCTATGATGAGGGTCAACTCTGCATATCGGGCCCTCTGTTCCTCTCAGAAGGGAATCGCCTACGACAATGACTTTTCTTTCTTTCTTGTCAGAGGCAGTCTTGAGGTGCGAAGTCGACCGCCTTTTCCTATGTGACCTTGTAGTTTGGCCTTGCACCACATCCTCACTTACCTCTCCATCAAGATCCAGGGCCTCAAACCTATTACTGAGGTAATATATAAATATTATATAAATATATAAATATTATATATAATATATATATATTTTTATATATTTATATATTAAATATAATATATAAATATATAAATGTAGTGAGGTTAAAAAATTTATATACAAGTTGGGAACTGTTCAAGCAGTTTCCTGAAGGACTCAGTTCTTTCCTAGACTGAAAAGCCCTGCGGTTTCATAGCGTTGGAGCTAGGATACAGTGGACATACAGAGTATGTAGGGAAGGGATGTAACTCTTGCAAACCTTTATGTTGATTATTGCTGTGCTGTACAGTAACAGCTTAAGGATTTTAATTTAACACATTGACTCTTCCCTTTCCAGATTGTAAGAAGGTTTTCTTGTAGCCTTAAAGAAAGTAAGTATATATGTTATACGAAACATGGGAAGAAAAATGAATCATAAAAATGAGCAGTTTGCATGCTAATAATAGCGATTTAAATTCTCTCTATATGTTGGTTTAAACAAGAGTTATGCTCCCAAATTATCAAAGAATTTCTGAAGATCTAATTCAAACTGTGTAAGCTAACAGTATTCGATAAATGTTTTTAACTATGAAAAGAATAAAAAGGCACCCAGACTGATCAGTAGCCTAATGCATTTACCCTTGGGAATCCTAGAGTATCACTTTAAGTGATTAAGTAATGGGAAAAGAGCTTAATCTCTTACAGCTTGTCTTCGAGTAAGGATGATCAAAGACAGAGTGATCAGGTTTGCCAGCTTTGCTGCTCTTTTGAGACTAGGAAATTAAAACAGTTCATCGTAAACTTAGATTTGTAGTCCTGTCCTGAACAAATACGCTCATAAATATATGGGAAGTTGAAGAAGAGAACAATTTGTCATATCTTGATGGAAAACTATTACCTTCTTTAAGAGCTAATGCATCAATTTACAAAAGGTCTGTCAGCAGGGTGAGATCAGCTCCAGGATAGCACCAGATGTAATTTCTCCTCAGAAGTTGTTCTGCTTGAGTATTTGTATCTGCTGAAGACATAGTGTACAGGCAGACTGTGCCATGTGCTTCTGTGACTCCAAGCCCACCCTGTAGCTCTTGGTCTTCCCAACTCTGGGCAGTACCTTGGGGAATACCCCTCCTAGATGTGTAGTGGCTACTTAAGGAAACCAATACTCTTGTAATGCCCAGTGGTGATGAAGGCAGATCTTCTCATTGTTTTCCCAGCTTGCTTTATTGGTAGTTGATCTGATGCCTGAAGCAAATTTCCTTTGTGCAATGTGAAAGCAGGTCAGTGTGGTGTTGCGTGGGATCCTTTCTTGAGGATCCGCTTGGTCATTTTTATGTTTGCTAATATGCATTTTATGGTTTGCTTTTTCTTCCATTTGGTCTGCAACTCATCTGCATCCAAATTTACTGTAGTGCATTTTTATGCACATTAGGCAGTTGGGCTTAGTTTTCTTTGTTATCTGGAAAACCAGTTCTGTGCAGCAAAAATAAAACAAATTAGTCATAGCCAGCTGATCATTAGAGAAATTGCTGTTTATATCCAAATTGTGCAAAACCAAAGCTCCATGCAAGTGAAGGCACATTTAAACAAAGCAAGCCTGGCAAGCTTCCGTCAGGAGCCCCTGGGAGCACTGTACAAAGCCCATGGCTTGTTACTAGCAGTGGCAATACTCAGTGTCAGGATTGCCACTGCTGGACAATTACAGCATTTCAGGGTTACACAACCTGAAATATGTTTGTTTTATGTGCTATCTGTTACATATACATGAAAGCCTACTTGGTGAAGTGCTAAAAGCAGTTGAACGTTGCAAGAGAGCTTACACTGAGACTTGCCACAATATCTGTGTTTACTGATGCCACTGTGTTTGATACCTGACATCCTGTTGTGTGTTCTTTTGTGCAGGGAGCTTACTAAATACACAAGACTGACCCATGCTTCTTTGGGAGCTTAGGTGCTGCAGTATCGCACCTTGCTGTGCTGTGTACACGTAGCTGAAAGGGAAGAAGTATACGTTAGTGGAGAAAAGCCACCCAGGAAATAAGTTCTTACTTTCTCAGGGGCATTGGCTGTACCTGGAGTAGAGCATCGTGGTCCTGACCCCCAAGCTGTGTGACCCAGTGTGCTGCACAGCATCAAGAGAAAAACTGACTGCTAGTACAGCATGAATGTTCACCAGTAATAATCTTATCAAACCAAATCATTACGTGCTTCACTGTAGCTATCACCAGGTGGTGCTGGTGTACAAAGCTGTTGCGTTTTAATCTGTGTCATGGCTCGTTCTTGGGGAGGCTTGCTATAGTGGTGTTATCTTCAGGAGCTATGTTATTTTTGGTGTAATAAAAGCTAGGAGGTGTTGCTACGTGAAATGCAGGGCAGTTATCGTCAGAGCCTAGAACTGGCCTCTGTTTAAAATAGAGCTTTGGGGCAGAGATGCTTCTTGAAGATAAGTGGACAAAGCTTGTGAATCTCCAGAGGGTGTGATTTCCATGGGAATATATGTGAAACCCAGGAAAGATGCACTTCAAATATATTTAGGTTCCTATTCATTGTGTTGTCCTCTACTGTGAAGTTGTCTTGCAAGGCCTTGCAATGGTTTTGCTCAGAAAAGAGGTGCAAATAGCTTCAGCAGAAAAGGCAATGGGAGGCGGTGTTGGAATTTTCAGCTGGGAGAGGGGCCGCTTTCCCCTTCCTGTTCACAGATGTCTGCATGCTTGTATGCAATATCATTAATAGGAGAGTGTAATTAATCTGTTAATGAAGAGGCTGTTTGTGATCCTGTATCTTGCATACTTCAGAACTAGTTTCAAATGTTGCTGTTGTGGCAGGCACTCAGTGTTCATCATAATGGTTTCATGATATTAGCTGTTTTAGTCACTAGTAAAAATAAATGCAGTTGAAAAAGGAGAGGGTATTGCAGAATTCTTTTTTCCCATTAAACAGGAAAAGGGAGCAAGTATAATTTTACAATAAGCAAGAGAGAAATTGGTATACTTGCTCAAAAATAAAACTTTGCATATCTAGGTGTAATTGGGCAACCTTAGCAAAAAAAGTGTGTGGGAATTCAAACTGTGTTTAATTTAATAAAGAACTTTATGGGGAGAAAGGTTACAGGTGATTAAAAATGCCCCAAATTAATTTTTCACTGTAAATCTTGCACCTTTGAAATTTCATTTGATGGATAAATTACTCTGGGCAAGGGGCCAAAAGGAAGTAGCCAAATGACAGCAATTTGATAAGGGAATGAGAACGTATTGTAGCCAAAAGGATGTGGGTGCAGTAACAGCCGTGTTAAACTTCTTATTAAATATATTTATAAGCAATTTTTGAAACACCTGTTGAGTTTAAACAAGTTAATGAAATCATCTAGGACTGATATTTTTCAAATAGCTAATAATATCTGTGCTGGCTGCTGCTATAAAGCTTTATTTCATTGGTTTTGTAACTTAGTAATTTAGTTAGAATTTCAAAACCGTTACCACTGACTTGTATATTTGACTTTAATTTCATTTAAATGATTGAGAGAAGCACCCAAAGGAAGAAGAGCTCCAACAAATGACTCTGCTGTATAAAAAGTCTGAAACAAAGTACTTATTCATAATACAATAGATCACAAATTTGCATTAGATGTGTCGAAGGTAATCAAGAATTTGAGACTGAGGAAAATTTACTGGTTTCAGGTGACAGTTAAGTAATTATTTCCTAGTTCTAGGAAGAGTAAGAAGAATTAAAAATGCCTTAAAGTCACAGGAAAAGAAAACATGGGGTTAATTGATTAAAAACTTCAGAAAGGGAAAGAACCTAATAAACACCGTACACTATTTGTCAGGTGTATTTTCAAGTAATGTCCATCCATGTGGATAGGCCTTAGAGAGGACTCTTACCTTCCACACTGTATTCTACTACCAGTGTCTATGGATGCAGAACTAAAATGATATTTCATTGCTCTTCTGCATACATACCCAGATACCCAAGCACAGGACACGTATGAACACATGTATAAAGACTGTTCCTGTTCTCCCTCCTCGTCTCTCACATCAGCAATGCAGACCAACCAGGGTTTGGAGGTCAGATGCCCAAGTGTCTTTGACTGGGAGAGGCCTTTTCTCTAACTAGCTTTCCCTTGTGCTATTATGTCACTCTCCTTGTAGAGTGACAACAATTTCCTTTGTGTAAGTAGTGCCAGAGCTAGCAACTTTCAATGTGATTTCCCAGTGTTCGACTTCAGAACAAGGAACCACATAACTGGCAATAATGCAAAGATGTTACACTAGTCAGTTGGTGGCAACGAAATCGCACCTCCTGGATAGTCTAAAAGAAAAATGGGCTGGATTTTATGTTATGGCTAAAGTACACTTAGAAAGCACAATACAGAGCACTATAGAAGATGCCTCTATAAACTATTTGTGTCTGAAAATATTGTATGTTCGCTTAGTTAACCTAACAATTTATTAAATTGGAGGTCATAAAAGGCAAGTATTTCCAAACCTTCCTTTAATGAAAACAGTTCTCTATGCAGGAAGATATTTTTTGTTGTTGTTGACACAATCCAGTTCAGTTATAATGAAGAGAACATAAAATGTTAAACTTAATCTGATTCTGAAATATGGAACCACATCTAAGTTAGTATAGGAAAACAGTTTTCATAAATCAGTTGATTGAATAATATCCATTGTGTTGTAGGAGTAAACCTTAAAATAACCTAGAAAAAGTATGCATGTTGAGTTAACCCATAAATCCATGGCTCGAGTCCCAGGGCCCATCATTATACAATTCAATGGCATGTGACTTTGAGATGAATTAATACTTGGTTCTTATTTTGGAGGTTCAAGAGCTAAATAAAAATAAACAAAAAAACCAATAACTTTTTAAATCATGTTTGAAACAAAATGTTCCTGAGGGAAAGGCTTGTTCTCTCTTAAGGGGGTGGAGGGGTGGAAATAATTCAGTCTACAACAAGCTAATGTTGTAGGGACCAAAAAGAGACTGTGCGCCATTTAGAAACTTAATAGTTTCAAGTCTTCTTAACAGCCATCTAAGCCATACAAGGCATGGAGGACCGAGGGTTATCTCTCTGCTTTTGAATGTGATGGAGAATTTATTAGTGTTTTGCCTACATTTCACAAGAACTTGGCAACTAGTGGGATAAAGTCTTCCTAATGTTGCCTTTGATGTGTGAGCTATTCCGTTTCAGGCTAAGTATAGAAATACTACTGACAAAATAGGAGGGTTTTTTTCATAGCCAAAGGTTGCTACCATAATCTGAGAGGTGATCTGTGAACTTCTGCTACTGTGACGTTTCCATATTTATATCAAATAATATTTGCTATTTATATGAAACAGGACAGGACTTACAAATAACTGCCAAAACATTTTCTGCTTCATAATGTTGTGTACCACGGTGCTCAGGCAGACTTGTGGAGACTTCAGTTTTAAAAATAGCCTAAACCCAATTGGACATGGTCCTGGGCAAGCAGGTCCACCCTTAAACTGAGTTTCACAGACTGCATAGCCTGGCAGGATGGTTTTTTTCCTCTGCCTCCTTCCCTTCAGCCTTGCTCAAGAGACTTATGTAGACTTGGCCACTGATGGCCACTTAGTGTATTACAGTCTAACGTATAGAAGGCATAACGTAAAGAACTGTAAAGGCATTTCACAGTGTATGCATTCTTTTTATGGGGGAATACTCCATTTAAACATTCAGTTGAACAAAATTTAGGTAGTAATTAAAAGTGTTTAACCCACATAAAAAATTTATGTGGGCTATACAATTAATTTTATTACAGAAATTGTATTTAACTTAAGAACCGATGACCTTATCTTAATGCACTAATGTATTTTTCATTAAAATGAAACATCCTGTTAGCCAGGCATTAACCAGCAAGAAATGAAGAGATGGAAAAGGTCCACAATATACCATGTACAACATCTGTCTTAAGGGAAAAAAAAAGCCAGTAATGCAGCATTTTTCAATTTATTACTGTGTCATATTGGAAAGTTTTTAAACTGTAATTAAATGGATGGGAACTACTCGTACACTGTCATTTTACAACTTGGATGGCTTCTGCTGCTGAGCTGTCCTACCTCCTTCAGTAAATTACAGCTGTTGCTTGGTCTTTTATGCAGGCTTTTACACATGGGATATATTAATCATTAAGGAAGATTATTGAATGCATTTCCAGACAGAGGAACAGCCAATATTTCTTCCACCTGTTTGCTACAATACAATGTGTGTTTTTAGAGATTTCTTGTATTTATGTTGTACACCAATAACAGTGTGCATCTTGGCAAATGGAGTTATCTAAATTAGTCTAGACAACTCTGTGGAAGAGTGAATATGTGAATAACACTGGTTTTGCTATTATGAAATGGTTTCTGAAATCATAGAATATTTAGGGTTGGAAAGGACCTTGAGATCATCTAGTTCCAACCCCCCTGCCATGGGCAGGGACACCTCACACTAAACCATGCCACCCAAGGCCTCATCCAACCTGGCCTTGAACACCGCCAAAGATGGAGCATTCACAACCTCCCTGGGCAACCCATTCCAGTGCCTCACCACCCTCTCAGTAAAGAATTTCTTCCTTATATCCAATCTAAACTTCCCTGTTTAAGTTTGAACCTGTTACACCTTGTCCTGTCACTACAGTCCCTGATGAATAGTCCATCTGCAGCATGCTTGTAGGCCCCCTTCAGATACTGGAAGGCTGCTATGAGGTCTCCACGCAGCCTTCTCTTCTCCAGGCTGAACAGCCCCAATTTTCTCAGCCTGTCTTCATAGGGGAGGTGCACCAGTCCCCTGATCATCCTTGTGGGCCTCCTCTGGACTTGTTCCAAATACAGCAAATGGAATTATTATGATATGGTTTTATGAGCAAGCAATATTTTAGCCAACACTATACTAAAACTAGTAAGGGAATTCCTTATATGTAACAAGTGTTCATGGATTGGGTGTAAGATCTTAGTCAAGGCCATGTACTGTGACGTAGTGTACAAGCACAGGCTAACGGGTCTAAGACTAGATTTCCTTTAACTGAGAGAAATCAGATTGTTAAACTGGTTTTGATGTGAGGTCAAAGTTCAGAAAAACAATTTCTAAGGTTTTTTCATTACTTGTCATTTTGGAGAAACATGATTTTTGAATCAGCTTATGATTCTTATCAACACGTTGATGGATCTGATTCTGCACACCCCCACCCACCCCGCCAAAAATCCCACAAACAAAACCAAAGAAATACCCCACTCCCCAAAAGAAAAAACAAACAAACTCAAAGCGATCGATCAAACAGAATCAAACAACCAAGAACTGGGGGGAATCAAGCAAACCTGAAAAGACAAAGAATAGGATTTGCGACCATGAAGAACTTTCTCTGGTTTTAGGTGAAAAGACCATTTGTTCACTTTGGAGAAAGAAAACTTTTCTGTTGGCTAATTTTAGGTATTCAGTCTATTATGAAGGTGGCCTCAATAGATGAAGTTCCCAAGGGTAGTGATGTACAGCAAGAACGGTCTTCTTTTTACTTCATAGGTGGCTTGGTAGGCTTTATAGTTTCTTATGCTTAGATGCTAATAGTGCCCATTCTTTAAGTGAAGAGAGAGAAATTTTCTGTAAACGTATTTTCTGAGTATTCTGGTTGTATAAAACAGAAAAAAAAAAGTGCTGCTTCTGTTCAGTAGTGAAAATGCAGTGAAAAAAGCTTTTCAAAAGTATGAACCACAGAAGACGCTTCTGTCTACCTGACTGCTGTCCTAATCAACTTAGTACAGTAGTTAAATGCTTTGAATTAGAAAGTTACTGTATCTTTCAGATAAAAGTTCTTGAATCTCAGTGGAGCTTACCTTCATTTTAGCTAGGTGTTTAGGGTATTTTGTATGGTGGTGTGTGTGCATATGCATTTGTTTTACTTTAATTAATGACTGTTGTCGGGATGTTAGAGAGTAAACTGAGATAGATAACCATGCAGTGCGAGACTGATCTTTTTGAGGCAGGAAGACACCTCTGGAGATCATCAAGTCCAACCTCCTGCTCAGAGTGGGTTGCTCAGGGCTGCGTCCAGTTGGGTTTTGAGTGTGCCTGGAGATACTATGATTAACTGGATTATGGTTATCCATTAATGTTATGTGATGTAGCTTGCCATTACTGAGGAATACAGCATTATTTTGGGTGATATGGTTTAGTGGGAGGTGTCCCTGCCCGAGGCAGTGGGGTTGGAACTGGATGGTCCTTTCCAACCCTAACTGTTCTATGATTGTATAATTCTATGGAGGCTTCACAGCTTCTCTGAAAAACTTGTTCCAGTGTCTGACCACCTTCACAGTAGAAAAGTGCTTTCTTAATTTAGGTGGAATTTCCTGTGTTTCAGGTAGCATCTGCTGCCTCTTGTCAGGCCATTAGGTGCCACAGAGAGCCTGGCTCTCTCTTCCTTACTTCTCTTATCCAGTATTAATACACATGGATCAGATCCCCTGAGCTTTCTCTGCTCCAGACTGGACAGTCCCAGCTGTCTCAGTCTCTGTTAGACATACTCCAGTCTCTTAATCATCTTTCTGGCCTTTCCCTGGACTTGTTCCAGTATTTTCCTGTCTCTCTTGTAGTGAGGAGCACAGTACTAGACCCAGCACTCCCAGGTAATCACAGAATAGTTAGGATTGGAAAGGACCTTAAGATCATCTAGTTCCAACCCCCCTGCCATGGGCAGGGACACCTCGCACTAAACTATGTCACCTAAGGCTCTGTCCAACCTGGACTTGAACACTGCCAGGGACGGAGCATTCACAACTTCCTTGGGCAAGCCATTCCAGTGCCTCATCACCCTCACAGTAAAGAATTTCTTCCTTATATCCAATCTAAACTTCCCTGCCAGTGCTGAGCAGAGAGGAATGATCGCTCTCTTCAACCTGCTTGCTACCATGTGTTTAATGCTGCTTAGGAGGCTATTTGCCCTTCCTAGCTCCAAGAGTGCATTGCTTGAGTTAGAATTCAACTTGGTGTCCACTAGGACCCTCAGGGCCTTTACCACATACCTGCTTTCCAACTGGTCAGTCTCTGGCCTGTACAGGTACATGGAGTTTTATTCCTCCCTAGGTGCAGGACTTTGCATTTCCCGTTGTTGGAATCCATACTGTTCCTTTCAGCCCATTTCTCCAACTTGTTAAGGTCCTTCCATATAGCAGCACAACTCTCTGGTGCATTTGCCACTCCTCCCAGTTTTGCATCATCTGCAAAAATGTCATGCTTTCTATGTGGAGATTAAACTCCTGTCTCTATTGCAGAAATAATGAATACAGACAATCTTGAGGCTGAGACTGCTGAGTGCTGATCAGCTCTTGGGTTTTAGAATGGCCGGATGCCAATTATAACTGTGTTTTGACTTTTTTCCACTAGACATTTTGCCGTAAAAATGGCTAAGGTCTTGTAGTCAGATACCCTGATTTTCTTTGGTGATTATTTGTTGATGTCCTATGGATGATGTTAATAAAATTAAACTGGTTGGCATAGATGATGATCCCACAATAATGCTTTTAACTATATTTTTTTTACTTTGATTTGATTATTATTACTGTCATTGTATATAGTTTTTTATTTCAAAATTACTTTTTAAAGAAATTACAACATATATGCATAGCAAGTGGGATATGCATCTGGTTTCTGCAAGAAATAATGATACTGCAGTAGTGAAAATGCTACTATTGTTAAAGAATTGATGAATTCCCTTCAAGGAGCTTGCTTTGTCTCAAGCAGGAGGGGGGATTGGAACATAGAAGAATTTATGGGTTTTATTAGTTTTTACGCCATCCAGTAAACTCAGCCAGGCTTCAGAGGACTAGGTACCCCCAGTAAATACAAGATATAGCTATTGGTATTAAAGTTTTAAGCATTGTTAATTTTACCTCATTGTAAGTGAGTGAATGAAGTAGCAGTTGTGAAGTGTTTTCTATTTTTGTGTTCAGTCTTCTCTTTAACAGTACTGCTGAGGTTCTAAAACGCTTTTTGCTGTGTGCTCCTGTCTCTGCATGTGCAGTGTTTGTGTCAGTGATGTTCCTGGAGTGCAGAAAGATCACTTGAGAGGTTTAATCAAGAGATGCACAATGTTATGAGTGTGCACCAAAGGCAGGACCACAAACTCAAGCAGAGCCCTAAGTTAGCTTCTTGTCTCTGGTGAATCTGATGCTGAAGATGCTTTAACTATAACAGAACTGTCAAGTGGGAAGGAGTTTGTTCAGATATCTACTATGAGACAGTGCATGAAAGGGATACACTGACTGAGATGGCAGGTGACAAAGGAGAGTAACAGGTGAAAGCCTTGACAGTAGAGTAAGGTTTATGTGCAGTGATGAGTAGGGGTTGTGAGGCTCTGAGGCATTGCAGAGGGATGCATTATTTCTGGATGTGTCCCCAGAGGCATGTCACCAGCCTGATGGGCCATGACTTGGGGTTTAACAGCCTCACCACCCAACATGCGGCAGATGCCTTAGCATCTGGTACTTGAGATTAGATTGGCAGAGAATCTGTGTCGGTTTCCAACGCATTGCTGCCAACTGGGAGGGAGAGAAGAACTGAGATAACCTTAAGTTTCTACTCTTTGGTGCACCTTCAGTTTAGTTTTTGGCTCCTCATTGGCAGCCAGTAATTTGGTGTATGAGTACTTTTAAGCGCCTCCAGGGAAAAGATAAGAAAGTTATTTTAAAGGCCTAGTCTCTTCTTTTGCCCTGGAAGGAATTAAAAGCATTCTCACCGGGGCTCCCCTCAGTGTGCATGCTATTGGTCACAAGAGCTGGGAGCTGTTTTTTAAACACCTTCTTAGCTGTTCCTAACTGAGCATATGCTTCTGTCCTGGAGTAAAGGCCAATAACTGAGCATGAGCCAGTCAGAAGGGGTTTAACCTGGCATAAGTGAGTTTGCATTAAAGCGGACTAGAAGCACTTACGCTGTAAAAGGCAGATGAGATGTGGATGAAGAAACTTTCTTCACTGTTTCTGGCAGTCTTCTGTCCCTCTGCACATTGCTCACTGCAAGTGTAGCTCTCATGAGCACACGCAAATTCATCGCTTTTCCTTACTTGCCTGGCATGCTAGTGGGAGGAACTTGAAGTGCAGAGGTCAGGAACTGAAATGTGGATGAGAAACTCATCTCTCCACAACAGCTATTCTAAGGAAGGTTATTCTGCAGTCTGTTAGATTTTTGGACTGGGTTTCTTAGAAACACAGCCACTCTTAGCAGTTAGAGAGCCTGGCAGCAGAGCAAACACCTGGTTTAGAGTGGCCAGATGTTGTTTTGGGAGATCCTGGTCTAGGACAGGCTTAGAGTCTTGTGGGGTGACAGATATCTGCATATAAAAGATGCAGTTGTTATGGAAAATACACATAATGTGTCATCTACTTTGTGAAAAGCAAACCTGGGAGGAGGGAAGGGGGGAGATAACAAAAGGTATGGACTGCTGGTTAACTAAGACTGATGATAATAAGGGAATATTAATGAGTGCAATGAAAGAAGCGTTCATCTGAAATGTTCAAGTGAAGCAAGACTTGATCAAAGTAACAAAATACAAATTCTGTATTCGATTAATCACATTTTGTTGTATGTTTTTTGATTATTTTTAGCAACTTTACTACCTCTGAAAAAAGTAATTGTGATTGGGCATAAGTGAGTAGTAGTAGTAGTAGTAGTAACTGGAAGGCAGGTGATGCAACAGAGAGAATTATGTGGGAATGGCTGATCTTGTTTATTTTCTTTTACCATAAAGAAACAAAAATTTAAATCAAAGCTGTCATGATCAGACCAGGCAATGCTGCTTGCTAGACTGTATCTATAGAGGGAGCCTGTACTCCATCTAGGGAACCATGCCCTGTTGTGCATTGAATCGAGAAGAAATACGTGTACTTCTACTGGCATAACAACCTGAACCCCTTGGGTGACATCCAAACTTACGTAATTGCAAGACCTAGATGACATTAATCATTCAACCACAAATTGAGTTTCAAGCTAAAGAAGTATTTGTCTTTCTTTCAGCAAAAACACCATTCCTGAATATGTAATCATTTCAAATGTTTGCTGGGTTTGGGGAGAAAAGGTGAGCACAATGTCGAAGAAAGAATATACTTGGGGGAAAAAATATAAATCCCCTCTTGCCCAGTTCAGTGTGTTTACTTTTAGTGAATAACCAAATTTTACTGATTTTAAAAAGAATTTTATTTTTATTTTAAGAGCTTGCTCAACTCCGTTAATGCTTTTCATGCTTATGCACTTAAAAATCCTACAGGAGATCTTTATATAGTGATAAGAGACCCTACTTTGTAATAGTTTGCTTGAATTTAATCATTGAAGTGCATAGCAATAACATCTGAGAAACCATATGCAGTATGAAAGTAGAACTTAATTTGTGTGTTGTTTGGATTATATACAAAGATGTTTCCTTTCAAAAGTGAACAATGACCTTCTTGTACAACTGCCTGCCTGCCTCAGTCTGTGGTCATATAATTGGAGGTAAGAGAAGCAGGTGCGTAAGAGGAGCAGGATGGATTCCAGTATCTGAAGGGGGCCTCTAAGGATGCTGGGGAGGGACTCTTCATTAGGGACTGTAGTGATAGGACAAGGGGTAACAGGTTAAAACTTGAACGGAGGAAGTTTAGATTGGATATAAGGAAGAAATTCTTTACTGTAAGAGGGTGATGAGGCACTGGAACAGGTTGCCCAAGGAAGTTGTGAATGTTCCGTCCCTAGCGGTGTTCAAGGCCAGGTTGGGCAGAGCCTTGGGTGGCATGGTTTAGTGGGAGGTATCCCTGCCCATGGCAGGGGGGTTGGAACTGGATGATCTTAAGGTCCTTTCCAACCCGAACTGTTCTATGATTCTATGTGAAAGCTTTAAATAGATGCTTATCTTGGAGGATTCCTCCCTGTTAGAGTGTGGTATTGAGAAAGGGTGCTTTTATTTTGAACACTTCCTTAATAACATTGTGGTGGAGTGGTAACTGGTGTGCAGAACTGTTCTGATAGTGGTACAAGTTTGCTTGTTTCTCCTGGGAGACAGCGAGCTCCTCCAGTTGAGATGGCTTACGTTCTTATTCTTATCCTACATATTATGTGCCAACATTCATTGTATTTTCTCAGCGCTGCAGATAAGTTCAGAAATTTGAAGATAAAGCTTCCACTGGTGTCAAAAAAATTGAGAAAACTTTTTGGAGGGAAACTGTTCAGACTCTAAGGTTTTAAGCAGCCTCTAACTGGTGACACTGTTTCCTGAAGCATCAAGGTATACAGGCTATTTTCACAGTTTCTCTACAGCCTCTGTTTCTTGTTTAGAAATGATGATATTCCTGCCTGCTTCAAAGATGCCAGGATTTGCAAGTAGCAAACTAATAAAGTAGGAACCTAAGTGTCATTGATATGTGTATAGTAGCAGTTCTTAGCTTGTGCAGGCTTCTGTGGACTTCATTGTGAAACTGTTCAAATTGCAGTATGGTGCAGTAATTATGAGATTATATCTTTCCAATTGGCTACACTGATTTAATTTCCTAACTTTCATTTTTCCTGTAAGTAGTGTATTTCATTATGTGTACCAAATTGATTTTTAGATTGTAGTTTGGGATGGGCATTGGTATAATTTGGTTATAGGAACTTATCAAGGACCAAAAAGCAAAGCACCTCTATTATTTTTCCAGCCAACTACCTGTCATGACAGCCATTCTTTATTTCCAGCTTCCTGAAATGGTTGTTGTCATGAAAAGCACAACAGCCTGCTTTTGTTTCGAAGCTTGTTCTGCTTAATTTTTTTACATCCTGTGAACTGCTTATTTTGTAGTTCAAGATTCTCACAGTCTTCTGTCTTTATTTAAAAGTTATTTTCTAATTTGAATTCCACAAATTTGACTAAATCTCTGGCAGGCAGTTTAGTGGGTGTGAGCGAGGTCTGTTGGCTTTGGGTATAGATCTGGATTCTTGGTGAAGTTTCATGAAACATTGTCGGATTCTGCAAAACTTGTGAGTAAAAATATTTTGTATGGTTAATAGAAAGTTTATGTATCAGAGGCATTTGTAGATAAGTTTTGAAGAGAGTTGTTGGCTGATAGAGCTAAAGAGCAAGTTGCTTACTTAGATGGAAAGTATAGTAACAAATGTAACGCAGTCCCTTGGTAAAATATTGTTGGCTCTTGCTAGCCCCTAATTAAAATCTTACCTGGTAGGCGTAGAGATTGTAGAAGGGTACAGAAAAAGCTGCATCGCCATTGTAAGAGGAATGCTCTGTGGGAGAGATGTTTTGAGGATAGACATTTGGAAGACAGCGGAGGACGTACTCTGAAACACGTTAATTTAAATGTATTGTTTCTGCCGAAAAGAGGAGTAGGTTTGAAATCAGCATGCCTATTCAGCATACAAAAATTAAATTACAGGTGGTGTTACGTGCTGATTCAGGTCTATATGTTAAAATAATTTGAGGGAGGAACCAACTCTCTTCCAATGTTCTTTTCAAAAGGGATCCCAAATTCTTGACACTGCTATAGCTCAAATGGTAATTAAAAGAAGTCTTGAAGGAGGAAAGAGGGGGAAAAAAACCCATGCAGTGCATTTTTGTTCTCTTCCTGATATATATGTAAATCTCATTTACATTTCTCGAAGTTACTGAGTAAAATCTCTCACTAGTAAGACATCGAACAAATGCGCTATCTTGCAACTTCTTGTCAGGCCATAGTGATCTTCAAGAAGATTTATTAGACAAATTATTAAAAACTACAGATGTGATTTTGTTAAGTAAAAATTACTTAATGCTTAAAGAGAATCAAGCATAACAGTTTTCAATATAAAGCAGAATAACAAATACCACTTATTATGCAGGGCTGTATCACTTTGCCACACAAGTTCTCACAAGGATTCTTGTTGAAGAGGAGCAGGTTTTCCCTACTTATTTTCCATCAAAAGTAAATATAATATTTGTAATGGAGTAATATTTGTATATCTACTATATCTAATATTTGTAATGGCAGTCCTGGGGTAATGGTTGGACTTCACGACCTTAAGGTCTTTTGCAGCCTAGTTGATTATATGATTCAAACTGCTAGTCAATTAGAGGGATCCACTTAGGCATATTGATATCTTCATATTGTCATTCACTTTGTGGGCTGCCATTTTAAGTTTAAGTATGAAAAAAGAAAACATTCTGTTAAAGGTTATTTTTTACAGTTCCCTCTACAGTGGGGGTGAGAAGCATAGCAAATTAAAATCTGAAATGTCCCTGGAAGGTGAAAATACTAAAATATCAATATATTACTCAAGCCTTGTGTGAGATCTTGGACTGTTTAAGGAGTAAAATGGTCTTTCTAGAGAGAAAGAAATGAAATAATTTTATGTGCCACTTTACTGGCTCTTTGTTTAGCTAGAATAAATCTGTGTGAAATGGCATCATTTAAAGGACTACATAATCTGTGGGAGTTGATGATGAATTCTTAATTTGAGAAAGACTGGCTTTTACAAAATAAGCCTCATGATCTAAGAGGTAATGACTACAGATTGCTGTTTTAAATGCCAAGGCTGTGGCTTCATTATTTTTTGCACATTAAATAATGATTTTAATAAAAGTCTAGAGTTCATGTTCTGTTCTGAAAGCTATTACCTCTCAGCTATGGGCATATACCTCTTTGTCTAGAGGGCAAAGTGAGCAACATCTCATATTTTTCTTAGGCACTATATGAAAGCATTAATTTCCTTCTGATGCTTTGATGGAGTTCCAGTGCTGTGGGGCAAGTTAATGCAAAATGATCACATTTTCACTTATAATCAATATAGCTGCATGACAGTGGGCATCTATTTTTTATTTCAGCATTCAGTAAAGCTGAATGATATGTGGATTTTCTTCAAAAGGATCATTTTGAAAAGCAGGGGTGGAAAGAGCATTTTTAGCAGGAGGCTGAGTCACTTGGTTATTACTGCACTTGCCTCCCAGCAAAGAAAGATCCCAATGTGTTTGACTACACACGCACCTTTTTCCTTGTCACTTACCTGTTGCATTTGAATAAATCAGATACTTGGCATTTTACTTAAGAAAAGAAAAACTAATTATTGATTTTGTGTTGATGTTTTTTGTGGAACTCTTTCCATTTCAGTTGCTCTGTCTGCTCTTCGCTTCTTATATCAGTATGATAGAAGCAAAAGCTGCTCAAGACTCACATTGGCCTTCTCTGTAACTGAGAGGAGAATAATGGAAAGAAACAAAAATGCTTTTGACAGAAATACAAATTAAAGCACCTGTTTGTAATTCTAAATTTTTCAAGTGACTAGACATAGAAGCTTGAATATTTGTATATTAATATAAAACTACTTTATACACTAGAGAGGAAACTCATACTAGAAATGTGCTACAATAATTTCTACTGTTCTACAGAAAAAAAAAAAAGATATGGTTACTACTTGCATTATCAAGTGCTGTACTTCTGATGGAAAAGAAACTGGTTTACTGTTAGTTTGAATACAGCTCCAAAGTTTTCTAGAGACACCACAGGAAAACCTCAAACCCACACATCATAGAATCGTAGAATAATTATGGTTGGAAAGGGCCTTTAGATCATTTAGTTCCAACCCCCTGCCATGGGCAGGGATGCCTTACACTAGACCATGTTGCCAAAGACTCTGTCCAGCCTGGCCTTGAACACTGCCAAGGATATTGTACAAATACCCCTCCCACTGAAGGGTAGGAGGTAGGGAAAATCAGAAGTGAATTTGAGCCTGGGAAGAAGGGAGGTGTAGGGGGAAGCTGTTTTAAGATTTAGCTTTTAATTTGTCATTACCCTACTCTGATTTGATTGGCAAGAAACTAATTTCCCCAAATTGAGTCTGTTTGCCCCTGACAGTAATTGGTGAGTGATGTCTCTCTGTCCTTATCTCAACCCATGAGCCTTTTGTTATATTTTCTCTCCCCTATTCAGGTAAGGCAGGGAGTGATAGAGCAGATTTTGTGGGTATCTGATGTGTGTCCAGCAAGGGTCAACCTATCACAGGAGTAAGATAAGAACAAACTAAAAAAAATCTCAGTTTTCCTGTGCCTCAGGCCTAATTACTAACATTTATTGAGGATGTAGTAGATTGCTCTTGTTATCTATGTTACATTATATAGATAAGATATATATAAATCTTATATAGATTCTGAATATATAGGTCAATATTCAGAGTATGTTAATATTTGCTACTTTAATTCCTCCAGAGAACAAATAGAAGCATCATCTCTTCAAGGATAGAAAATACTATCTCTTTGAAGGGATGTAGAACTTCAACCTTAGCCTTAACTGCATAGCACTGTTATGAAAACTGGCTACCATGAACAGCAGTGAACTGATTGTGTTTTTTAGCCTCTTTCTGACAGCAGTCGTACTTACTAAAGCCTTTTTTTTTTAGGTCTGTCAGAGTAGTCAATTTTTGAAGTCGTACAATGATAAACTGTCACGTTATTTTAGTGGAAGATTTTCGTTTCTTATTATTTCAGTAAAAAGTTATAAATGGAAAATACTGACCTAAATGTAAGTAGTCAAATAAGAGCAGGTGTCAGAAATCATGACATTATAATCCTCTGATGAGAACATTGTGAAAGGTATTATGGAAGATTAGCTTTACTTAAGAAGTTTTATTTCTGGCAAGAAACTGACAGTGCAAAAATTCTCAGAATCTTCATTTCTTCACAGCGTTGGTGTATAAGATAATTCTAAGCTACAGTATTATGCAAAGACATGTGGAGGCGGGGAGTTAAGTGAAAAAGAAAAGAACAACTTTGTTCTTAGTGGTAAAACTAGCCCACCACTAGCTTACAGGTATTTAAAAGCCCCTTTTCATTTCACTATATGTAATTGGGACCTTGAATTTCCCTTGCAGTTGAACTGATACCTATTGCACAGCTGCAGCTGTTGATGAGATTGCTTCTCCTTCCATTACGTGGAGTTCTGAGGAGATACTATGGGTTGTCCCAAATACACTGCAGCTGATTAGTCTTGAAACAAAGCATGTGATATTTTTGCCTTGTAGAAGTACAATAAGATTTCGGTTGCATGAACTTGTGTTGCAAGGAGGGGACCAGACAAGCTGAGATGGATCTGACAGGCACAGGGTTGTGCATTGCTTTCCCAATGGACTGGCAGATGCCTTCATGTGAAGAAGTGGTTTATCAGTTCTAGCTCTTCTTCAGAATGCTTTCAGCTGCCAAAACCCCATGACCTTCCTGTTATCTGGGCTGCAAGTAAGCCAGTTGTCTCCTCTTCTGGCCCCTCTTTGTGCCAGAATATGAAGTGGCCAGAGTGGTCTTTTGAGAGCAAAAGAGGTCTTAAAAACCGGTTCTTGTAAGAATAGTGATATAGTGTCAGAATAGTTTTCTAGCTTATATTCTAATGTGCTCTTTATCTGTTTGCTTCATTTAACTAGTAAAGAAGTGTTGTGACAAGCTTTCAGCCACATGAAATATGACAGATTAGACACCCTCATATTTAAAAATAAATAAATAGATTAAAACCTATCTTGACAGAAAGATGTGGAGGTTTTTTTTAGTCTGCAGTATCTGGAGGTCTAGCCCTCTTGTCAAACACAGATGACCACTGATTTGTCATCCTGAAGATGTAATTATCCATTGTGTACCATCTTCAAGTATGGCTAAACCTTTCAATGACTGACAGACACATGTAGCTTTTGCTAACTACAATTTGAAGAATATGAGAATTTAGTTGTTAAAGGTTTATTTCTGTCCTTTCCAATCCTATTCTGTGATTCATGTTGCTAATAATTTTCTAAATAAAGGAGCCAAAAGGATTCCTCAGCAAGAAAGGAAGGAGCTGAAACATTAGATACTGGATTTTCTGGTAATTTGATTTATTTTGTTCCTTCTGCAAGTAACACACAGAAATCCTCTGGTTCGGTGTTCTCCAGAATCCAACATGTAACAAAGTTTTTCAGGTTCTTTCTAGAACCTGTGAGTTGTGTGTGTGAAACAGCACAGTAATTATTACAAGCCAGTCTAACCAAGGAAAGAGCGTTTGTGGATACAGTGGGAGGAAATCTGAGTTGTTGAGAAGCTGATAACAAAAGCATGTTTTGAGCAGTCATATACAGAATGAGCAAAGTCCAGATGCTAAGGTATACAAAAGCAATCTCATCTGTGGGAAATCATTGGGAACATTCTTGTTCTGTAAGCTGTGTGCTGCCTTTTGGTTTTGAAGATCTGCACCATTGTTGAAAGACACATTTTTCTTGCTGGATGCTTTACCTGTGTTCCACAGAACTCTCAACCTTCTAACAGCCAGTGTTAGAGGGAAGCTTGTCTATGGTTAGGAGAGGGAAAAGGCTTTTGGTTGGTTATGATAGTGTTACTGCTTCTCCAAACATGATTTCCACATTGAACCAATGCATTACATACTGCCAGTGTTTGGTTCATATTGCTACTGTTAAGTTGCAGTTGTACTTCTGGTCCTTCTGACTGCATTGCTGATCTTTCTACATAAGTGGAAACCAATATCGTATTTGAGTCTGCTGGACAATGCTTGTAGAATAATTAGATGAATGAAGGTGTAAGATTATAGATTAATTTTGCACATCCGTTGACTTCTGTGTGTGGTGTCTCTTTGTGCATACTCCTGTTCTGTGTGGCCAGAATGGGCAGCCCCCTCAAGCTGGAAAGAGGGCAGAACAGTAAAAGCCCTACGCTCTTGGCACACTTCAGTGGCTTAAGATACTGCTAGCCAGTGCCTGCACTGACCTGAGGAGCCAAAATTGCCAGCACCACTGTGACTCCTTCTATTCACACATTTGTGCCTTGTTCTGTTGCACTAAGCAATATTCCACCTTATAGAGAAACTAAGGTCTGAGGTAGCAGGCTGCTGAGGATAGGGGGAAAAAATACCTGGTTAGCATAGAGCCTAGCCCATGCCAAGGCCTGAAGTCAGCTGTATCTCATGTTCTTCATTTGGCTGTTGAAGAACTGGAACATTGAGCACTGCTCTCCAGTAGTCTGCGAGCTCCTCTGCTAGTGGAGCTATTTTGGTCTCTGTTTTAGGTGATGCCATCTTTAGCAGTACTGATGGATTTGACTTGCTTTGCTTACAGTGGTGATGACTAACCCTGCAAGGCAATCTTTGCCTATTGTGAAGAAGGTCAATTTAACATTTATTTAATTTTCCTCTGGAAAAATGGTTGTCTTTACTCTCTATGGCCTCTTGGGGCCATATGTTGTGTTGGTATGTATCTTCAAGTCCAGGGCCCTGTCTAGTTGCTCTGAGTGGGCATTAGAAAAGTAATTTCATTACAGCAGTGGTTTAACCCCTCTTCCACAAGATAGCTATGTGGCTTTGTAGAAAACATGTAGGAGTTAGGGACTCACTGTCATTCTGCTCTGAAACACCAAATAACTTTGAGGTACTAGAGAAACTTGAGGTAGTTTGTCTAGACTGTTAAATGAGGATAATAGTTATTTCAGTTACAGTAAAAAATGTCAGTTGGAGCTAATTCAAAATTATTATTAACATGGATGTTGTTGCTGTAAGAGAACTCTGTATTTCTGAATATATAGCAGCTGACAGGATTGCACTGGTATAATGAAGAAGCCTGTCAAAGGAGATGAAACTGTCACATTGTTAATGTGTACAAAAGCCTTAAGCATCCTTTCGATTCCAATACTGTTGTCCACTACAGCAGCATTCATTAATGAACTTCACCTTAAAATCCATGGTGCTCTTCTTACTTCTTAATTTTACTTGTATAAAACGTGTTTGCATACCAGTCATGATTTGACATAGCTTTTGGGGATTTATTTGAGCTTTTCTGTTTTGGAGACCTTGTTTGTCCTCCTTTGTCTTCTTTTTTGTTATTTCTTTGGGTTAAAGAGAATCTCAATCTCTCCTTTTTTCCACTACTCCCTCATTTCCCCCAAACCCTGTTTCTGCTTCTTTGGACTAGTAACATCATCATACCTGGAATTCCTTCCTATCTCTATCCTTGACTTGTGGACATTTCATCACAACTGTAAATCACACTTGGAAAGTTTTATCCATCGCTACCCACACTACTCACAGATCACTGTGTTCTGCAGTCTATTATTACTGAATCTATAAATAAAGGAATAAATCATTGGTTTCTAACTTGCAAGGAATATGCCATGGCATATGAAAATATATCAATTTTTAATTCATTTCTGAAGGTGACCTAGAAGCAAATGATCATACTGCAAGTAAAATAGAAATACACATATAATACAGTCCCTGATGAAGAATTGTATTTTAAATGCATCTGGAGTATTTATGGTTTCATATTTCTAATTTGCATATGTTCTATATTTGTTTTGAATTTAATATGCTGTGATTTCATAGTGATGTAAATAAATCCAGTGGGTGCTGCTGCCATCTCCTGGTCAAGATCTAAATTAAACGCTGATCTCAAAAAATTACATTGAAGTTTGGGATTTTCAAGGTCTTCATTGCTAAAGCTGAATTTAAAATCCCCAAACACTTCAGCTTTCAGTAGAGAACCTTAGATATTGGACAGATTGGAATTTGTGATCAGATTCACTTGAATGTAACATGAAAGGCTGACACTGCTTATTTTTTATTCATTTTTGTTAAGATGAAAAGCTTCAGTAGAAATATTAAGGCACGCTACCTGTAAAAAATATGTACTTCTGAGTTTCAAAATATATTGTTCTTTGCAGTTGAGAAAATGGAGGCTATTGGTGCCTGGTTGGCCTTTCCTAAGTGAGATTATAATTTATAGTAATTTCTTCTTTCTTCTTCTTCAAACAATGGGCTTATTCTCTTTATTTTCTTCTATACCAACATTTGTGCTTAAAAAAAGAAGTCACCAGGGTCAGGTCTATTTAACCACTGAGATATAGTTTGAGTATGAGGTGTGTAAGCTTCCTTGTTAATCTGTCCATGTTCATTATTTGTAACAAAGTGACTTTCGGCTTTAGAGTGGTGGAATTCAATATGAATATATGTCACAAAAAGCTATTTCTTAGCAGCATCCTTTCAAGTGTGCCTAAACTATATTAAATCTCAGAAAACTTGTATGACACACAAATTGTGTTCTTTTCCTCAAAGCCTATAGTAGTAGAAAATTTGTAGAATCATAGAATAGTTAGTATTGGAAAGGACCTTAAGATCATCCAGTTCCAACCTCCCTGCCATGGACAGGGACACCTCATGCTAGACCATGTCACCCAAGGCTCTGTCCAACCTGGCCTTGAACCCTGCCACCAGGTATATTGTACAAAACTAAGACATTCCACCCTCTTTCTCCTTGTCTTCTCGTTAAGTTTACCTCATTTTGAATGTGAAAACACTTCATAAAATAATTAAGTTGCAGTTCTTGTTTCATTTACATATGGCCTGTTTTAAGCCGTGCTCTAAGCTGGTCTCTGAACTAGCACTTATCAATTTTTAATTTCTTGTTCCTGTGAACTTTTACAAGTTCATTTTTAACACTTATCTTTGCAGCGGTATTTAACATCTTCTTTGCAGCATGGTTAGGCTGACTAATTTTCAATGTTAAGTGGTCTATTGAGAGGAAAAACTTTGAAAGTTTGCCTTTTTGGGTATTGCTTTCAAATACAGCAGTTGCCATACTATTTTCTGGTGGCAAGTTACACCAAGTTACAGCAAGTTACAATATTAACCTCTGTCTGGGAACTCTGGGATGCCTAAAAGAGACTGTGCACAGGGAAGAGTGGTCAAAAAGAATGCAAACTCCGTAGGTGCTATAGCAAAGGCACATGATGTAACTCGTTTTATGACAACATCTGATACAAAAGCTGAACTAATCACAGAGCTGCTAACTCTTTAACTAATCTTAAAAAGATGCTATTTCATCTTTTTAAGTTCCGTGATATGACTGGAGAAATAGCTGATATTATAAATAGTGTGGGGGGGGAAGAGTAAACTTATCTGAAAGAGGGAGGAGGGAAAGAACAAGATGGTAATAATCAATTAGATGTGAATTTGATTAAATGCAGAACTGAATTTAAGTCTCATTGACAGTTTCTATGCTTTGGCTTCAATATAACAACATGGTTGCCACAGACCAAAATCAACATCATTGTTTTAAATAATTCACTTTTGAATAGTAGAAGCAACATAAAAGGTTAAAATAAAATTGTGTAAATGTAGGTGGAAAATACAGCTTGCTTTTCCAGTTACAAGATTCAGGGGATGCTCTGGAGATTTTGTTTAAGCTCTTCATTTCTCCCTCTTTTGTGATGCCAGAATGCATATCCCTATCTGATTCTCTGAACAAGCCATATTTCTTGTTTAGCAGTCGTATGGAATGTTTTGGGTGGACCCAATCAGCTGCTAACAACAGGAGTTTTTTGACTGGTTTTAAAAGAAACAAATCCATTCAGATCTTGCGCTCCTAGTAGCAATGAATTATCTTCTTCCAGTGAGATGGTGTGGTGCTGGTGTGTGACATTCTGGATACTGACAAACTCTGGTATTCATCTGAAATTTGTGGGAAAAGCTCAATTTCAGGTTGAAGGAATGCACGGTGTAGTGCCTAGGCATTGTCCAATTATGAATTATTTGAGCATGATTCTTTTATTATTAATTGCATTAAAGTATGGCTTCAATTGTTTGTTTTAATGGCCTGCAAGTTTACCCTTTGGAGTTGAGATGCTGGCAAAGCAATTGTTGAGTGAAGCAGGAAGGGAAAAAGTTTGTAATTACATAACTCATCAGACCCATCATAATCTTCATTAAAAAATAACTTTTTTTTGTTTAAAGCTCATGATCTTAAGGTCCTTTCCAACACTAACTATTCTGTGATTCTATGGTCTGAAACTAATCTTTAAATAAGAAATAGGGGTGGATAGATAGTCTTTGATAATAATGTGGGAAGACTGATTTAAGAACAGAGATTGAGTGTGAAGCTCTGAAGCCAAAAGAGGTACCAATGGGGGAGTGATGATTTGCAATCATGCTTCCTGCAGGGATGGGGGAGATGTGAGGAATGTGAATAGGGCTGCCCCAGTTGGCACTCCTGCATGAAGAGGTTCCATCTAGAAAACAACCCTGCAGTTGCACTTATTGAGGACAGTGACATGCAACTTCTTTTAAAATCCTTAAGGAGAATATCTGGGGAGAGGAGTGTGGTGCGTAAAAAATAGTCTAGAGAATGAGTTAGGGCAGAGTGGCCTTGTGGCGTTTTGACCTTAACCTCACTGGGCAACTATGAATGATAGTGAGAACAGGAGAGGATTTGAGGAATAGCTGAAGGGAGTTTATTTAGTAGGAGTTTTACACACACACAGCTGTATTTCTCCAGATGAGTTAAGACACACCAGTATGTTCCTTAAAAGATGCATAATGGCTTTTATTATGAAAGTATTGATGTAAACAGCTAAATCAAAAACCATGAAGAATGAGTATTGTCTCATTTAATTACAGTTCAAACTTCCTAAACCAGTGCCAGCCTCACTCTCAGCTTATTCATGTGAGTTTACTGTGTCTGGATGCAGCATCTTTCCCATGGAGCTGATGTTTTGATCACTTAAGGACACCGCTTTTTTGTGAGGATGAAGATAATGGCATCAAGGCTAAATAGGTGGGAGGTGGGGAGGGGGAATTATTGAGAGATTAATTTAGTCTGAATTCTGTGGTCTCACTTAGTTCCTAATCCTACTTCACTCATTTCCGTTGCTGCTTTCTGTAATGCTACTTCACTCATTTCCATTGCTGCTTTCTGTAATGCTGCTGTACTGGCAAACGCAGCTTTTGTTTGGCTAGTTTTTTTCTGCAGAGGTTGATAGTATTTCCTTGCTTGTGAGGTAGTTTACTCTCGTGTATAATGTGCTTCATGAAGCACTCTACATCCTTGCCATTCATGTGCTTTTAGGAGAGTGTGTCTGCCAGGCTGTGCTCGTGTAAGTGGTGTGCACAGTACAGGTGTTGTCCTCTGAGAAGAGGTTCTATGGCTGGCAGGACATCTGCAACAGGGCATCCTGCCCAGGCCAGCATGTATGGAACAGGATACAGAAAGAAATAATTTGACTGTGACAAAATTAGCTTCAGAAGCAGTATATCTGTATCAGTGTGAGGCTGTGCCAGATTCAAGTGGCCTTGGTGTTTGGCTCTGATGGAGTATTGGTATGCCATGCTGCTGCTGTCCCATGTAGCCATACCAGCTTGCTTCAAATTGGACGATCAATCTCTGCACCGCAGTTCTTTGAATCTTATCAATGCACCCCAAAATCCCTTTCTTGCCTTATGGTGTTGATAAAATGAATTACTGACCCCAATTAACTAATTATATGTAGTGGAATACAGCACTTCTAGTTAGTGTAGCGGTTCTGCAGAAATGAAAAGTGTCTTTACTTGCACACATAACTTTCAAATTTAATGTTCTAGTAATAAAACTCTTTTTGTTTCCTTTAGATAAAGATTTTAATTACACACAGCTAAACTTTAGTTCTTAGCTCTACTGGGTATCTTAAAGCATCTGTTTTCTGAAGACAAAACTACTTTTCTCTACAGAACTGCTATTGCCCAAAACCTTCAGCAGGTGAAGGAATAATTATTTAATCAAATGTACAGCTTAGGCTCCTGTTGCCTAAACTCCCCAAACAATCTGTAGTTGAGGAGCTAATTGTGTTTACATTCTACAAACAGATCGGATCTGTAAGAAATGAAACGCTTAAAAAGCTTAGAGGTAATTGGGTAAATTTTGATTTCATTCCACCAAAGGGAAATCCTATAAACTTAAAAGGAGTTTCATATATTCGTGACAAGTCTGACTTTAACTCATGGTTTTTAATGGTCTTTTCAGTAACACTTGAGGACATCATGTATGATTGGACTCCTACATTTGCACACCCTGTGGTGGTATGCATAATTGACTAATGATGTCTGTAATTTGCCTGTGTGATTAATTCATTTGAAGCTATAAATATTCTATATTAAATTATGCAGAAAGTTAGCAAGTTTCTAGCTGATTTATTGAAATATAGTATAAATTGTATGTTTCTCTTTTTTAGTTTCTAAATAAAGCAAGAATTAGAAGAAATCAAATGATATTTTAATGATGCAAAAAAAAAAAAAAGGCGATTGTAAGTACCATAAATACAGTTTTCCTGTAATATCAGTGGAAGAAGAAAGTTGCTTTTATTGCTGATTTAAAAAATATTTCTATTAATATTTTTACAAAATCATCCCATTAGCTTACATTGAAGTCTGTTGTGAACCCAACAGAGAATAAGAGTCTTGTGGAATTTAGTTTGGGTTGCTTTCATGACTTCTCTATGAAACATACGTGATAAAGTTTATATTTTCTTTTACATGAAGCTAAATATTTTTTCTCTCAGAATTAAGAAATTCTGAAAAATATTAATGGATGCTCAAAATGCTGTTTCTTGAAACAAATTTTTTCATTGTTTTGCTTAGTGGATGGATGCATTTTATTTTTGCCTGGCTTGACCTGAGCTTACCAAAATCGCTTACTACCATGTAGAGAATAAGTTTAGTTGGATGACTTTATTTTACGTTTCTTCAGTGATTACAGGACACCTTGGTGCCTGATCTAGCACAACCTGTGAATATTCCAGACAAACTAAGGGGAGGGAAAAAGAAAATGATGGTTTATATCTCTCTCTTTGTTCTTTAATCAAATAAACAGTTGAGAAGACAACTCCTGTTGTGACACTTTGAAGAGATGCAGAGATTAATGAACATCAGGAAATAAAAGGTGGCCTGATTAAATCTTAAGAAGTATTTTCCTGTCCTTCCTCACTGTGTGCTCAGTCACACAGTGTATAATCCCTGAAGTGTGTTAAGAAAGTGCCACTGATACTTGTGCTGACTTTCCTCTGGGAAATTTGAGGCTATCTTGCTACTACAGCCCAAAGGGAGCAATTCATTGGTAATTTCTATTGCGAGCATTAGGTATATTGGTCTGGACTCAAGATTGTGTTTCAGTTCCTCTGAAATAACTTTATGAAGACCTTCATAGTGTTGTAGGAGTGAATTTTCAATAGGAATCAGATTTTACACTCAATAATACGACCATATCTTTTGTTGGCTAGACCCATATTTTAATATTTGATGTCTATTGGTTTGAATCTCCTGAAGGACAAAAAGGTGTCTGAAGCTGAAAATGCAGATGTTCAGAGCGGCAATTCCCAGGTATCACATGTCTGTGTGATGAGAAAATGTTGTCTTGCTAATGGCCTTGGGCATATTGCGGTGACCAAACCATAAAGGTACTGGTGTTGACTGCCAGCAGGCTGTACAGCTGGAGAACCCAGGACTTCAGACTATCTCCAGGAGAACTGAGTAATAGTCTTTAGACAAGGCTGGGAAAAAATCAGGAATAAGCAAACAAGATACTGCTGATACCTGAAATGCAAAGAAGTCAAGAGCAACAGTATAGGTACGAGTTCCCTCTTCTGTCTACCTGCAGCTTCCGGGTTTCAAACAATCCAAGAAGTGGTTTTGAAGACAACTTTGGTCTAACCAAAACTGAGGGGAGACAGTAATGGGGAGAGGAAATAAGTGTTGCCAGAATTGCTACAGAGCTTCATGGGAATTGCCTATATTATGGCTGGATATTGAAGAATAATTCATCTGTGGGAGATTTCTGTCCATATACTCAAGGTGCTAAATTTGAACATGCAATTTATAGAAGGATTAGCTAATCTTCAAAAATACAAACTGGAAAAATTATACTCTAAACTATTTCAAAGCTCCGATGTTTGCCATAAAGCTTTCAGGTTAAGCTCATGTCCTACCTAACATGTTAAACGAATGGCACTATTAGGAGCTGAAGTAGTATGACATTAGAAAAATTACAGTGCTAATTGGCACTGCTTTTACAGACCTTAATATTGCTACTTTAAGTTCTCATTGTTCGTTTAACAGTTACTTTGCAAATCTTCTGATGAATAGCGTTTTGTACTGAATTGTCAGATTCAGCTTTGACAATTCATTTAACTTAATGGGTTTGTAATTCAGATAGGTTAACTCCAGAATGAAGGGGTCATCCTTAGAGTGTCTGCAACAGAAAATAAAGTATTTCCTTGTGCCTTTGACAGAATGAGTCAGAAGATTGTTCATGTGTGTGAATGCTTGCTTGAGAAAAACATATGCAAACTGCAGGATCCAGACCCATGTATATTTGTCCATTAAATCCAGGAATAAGTTATTAAAGATAGAAGTAGCCATGGTTACACTGTAAATTAAAAAGTAAAATGAAAGTAAATTTAAGGTACATAGTCTTAAAAATGTGCATTTTCCAAAAAATGAAAATCCTAGTTTAAATCTTCTTTTAAGAGACCAAATACTTAACACAATTGACATTGTGTTCCTAATATTGCATAACCCAAAGCATGAAACTAAATTAGTAAACTAATGTTATGCCTTAACTGACAATATTATAGCATATGATCCCATAATCTAAAGCAAGAAAAAAGTCAACCTACTATGAAAAATCTAGTTATAATTAATTTTTAATGGCAGAGTACTGATTTGTAACCTCACTGCAGTAACTTCCCCCTCCTTCCAAAACATAACTTTTAACAGATGTTTAACCTAAAATGTGGATAGGATACAGCAGTGTATTGGGAAATGACTGAGAAGATGTTGATTTTGTGAGAAATGTTTGAGAGAGGCCATTTAATTTGCATGGTCGAAGCCTGTTTGTGCAACAGGACCAAATCCTGCAGCTGAAGCCAGGGTACACTATAGCAGCAAAGCCTGGATTTTGCAGCTGTTTTCTACACTTTCCTCTACACTTCTAGCTTCCTGTGTGCAGTTCAGACTTGAGCTTTGGTTCTCCCCCAGCCTCGTTCCATGCGGTAGAGATGTTCACTGAAGAGGGAGAGGACCGAGTATCCAAAGGGTGAGTTCTACTTAAATAAGAAGACACAAAATCCCAAAACGTCAATGATCCAGATCACAGATTTTGTTCTTGAAAAGTGACAAGCTCTACAGCAGTGGGATCTGACTGGGTTTTAGGCAGAGCACTATTTTTATTTCATCTCCAGGGCTAGGACGTGCAGTGCTCAGTTTATGCTAGATGCCAATTTTCAGAGATGTCTTTGACTTGGGAACTAGATATCATCTGTCAAAACCTTGAAGCTGAAATTCTAGGGAAATTGTCTCTGGGAAATCAGTGCCACAGTTTCAGTGCAAGAGCTGCAGTGGATTCAGTGCAAGAGCTGCAGTGGACCTGACCATAGTGACATGTGGTCATCTCAGAGGAAAATCATAGTGATGCTGTGCTATTTCATGATATATCCTTATTACCACTGTTGTCTTCTGACTGGGAAGCTGTTCCAATTTGCTACTTATTTTAGTATTGCATGTTCCTATGAAGAAAGAAAAGGTAGTGCATGGGAAGATATTTGAACTTAAATGCATGGAGTAGTGAATGATTATTATTAATTTCAGAGCAAAACTGGAGGAGTTAATTATAAGATAACCATAAGCCCAAGCTCATGAATTCTGCATCTCGGAAGCAATGAATTAAAAGATAGACTGACGCTTTTGCTGTGTTTGAAGTGTGTTCATGCATAGGAATATAGAATATGTTTTTAAGTTACAAGAGGTTTCAGGAACATTTGAGTTGGATGGAATTCAAATTTTAGTTGCTGATTTGCAATTTCTACACTGTCTTCAAGAGATTTGTTATGAAGCCTGAAAAGGAACATTGTTTCTGAGAAGCACTGTCAGTTCAGACTTCAGCAGGATTACAGAATCAGGTCATGATTAAAGCTTACACATCATTAAGAACAGTTTCTGTTAATAATGTGTCTTAAGAAATACCAAAAGTTCAGAGAATTCATCTTGCTTTCACTTCTTTTTTTCAGATGGGAAACTTGGCAGATGTTTTATTTCTTTAACTGAAGGTCCTTTCTGTAGTGATTGGACTTCATACATACACACCTATGTATGTATACTTGTGTATGTGTGTATATATACAAATGCAACTTTAAGAGTATGTCTGCTAGAAATATTAATGATGAAAATTAACAGGAAGATTCACAAGAAGGTGTCACGATATAGTCAAAGCATAGGAAACAATTTTCTATGACTAAGGCTAGAAAATGCTACTTCATTTTTTAAAGTTTAGAGAATCTCCTCAGGTTGATGTGGAGAGGTTACTGGTGCTGTGATTTTTACTATTACCTTCTTATGCATTTGTGTTAAGATAATTCTAATAGTTCAGAAAAATTGGTGTATCTCCACAATCTTTAAAAAATGTTTTTCTGGTCATTTGTCATTTAAAAAACCCCCACGACTTCCCACTGCCTCCCCAAATAACAAAGAAAACAGAAACAAAACAACACTTCTGGGGAAAAAAATGCGGACTCTGTAGATAAATATTAGATGTTAGAATTAGTGTCAAGAAAGATAATAGAAAAAATGGGTTTTCATTCTTTGGGGCAATTACTGTCTATGCTAAAGCCTAGAAATTCAGAAGGACTTAATTTTATAAGGATGCTGGCTGAGTTGCTGTTAAAAGCATGTCATCCGCAATGACAGCTTACCAATTAAAACATCTGTATGAAACAGAGATACTGAAACCTAAATCCAGATGTCATAAGGATTTCTCTGCACAAAGTCTGATCAAATAGAAACAAACAACCCCTTCCAAAAAAAACCAAACCCCAAACAATAACCAAACAAGCCAACCAAACCAAAAAAACCCACAAAAACCAAAACAGCCAAACCACAAACCTATGTAATTTGAGTACGAAATATGAGTGAATTCTTGATTCTTCTATGGAATCCCTAATTCCATTTATTTATGGAAAATAAAAATAGCAGGCATGTTTTAGAACGTTGTTGGATTAACTTCTTTTCTTGATACGGCACAGTGCGGTACTATATATACACAAACATACTTAGTTTCTTGGGAATCTGATTCCAATTTTAAGTGGTGCATATTGAGAGGGTTGATTTTTTTTTTTTTTTCTATTTATAATTGTATCTCTTAGAAAAAGTAAACATGGATTTAAAGAAGCAACCTAGAAAATAGAAGGGAATGCATGCAGAAGAGGGGCACTTTATTTAATCCAAGGAAAAGGTGACAGCAGAGTTAAAGATAAGAGAGAAAGGTAGCAGTTTAATAAAATAACTTTCTAATGTGTCATATATTAAAATCAAAGAATTAATCCAAACCAGATGTGGCAAAACATGGAAATACGGGAATTTAACTTTACCTTTTACTAAGACTGTATGGTAATTGTACAGCTTGGTGTCTCCAATCTTAGATGAGCCTAATTTAAAAAAATATCCCACTTTTAAAAAGATATTCCTTACAGATCTGTATTTTACTACATGTATTTTCCTACTGATGAGATGACCTTGAGGCATTGCAGAAGTGCAAATAATGAAAAGTATGAGACATCAAAAAGTTTGTCATGCAGTTAATTTTGAGCAAACTATAATTACAAGATTTTAACACTGATCACAATGACTTGAACTTATAGTGAGAAATAGGTAATAAAATTGTTTTGTAATTGTGGTATAATGAGTTTCTGGGTGGTCTATACTATTTCCACTGGGATACCAAAAATTTACAAAGAGATTGAGCGAAAGGGGTACCAAAAATCTCTAGCTTGGAGACAGTTGTACCATTGAAATGAAAGAAACAGAATTTGAGAATACTTTGTAATCTAAAAAGAAAACCTCTTCAGGTCATCTTTGGTTAAGGCAACTGTTGTGTAGGTTGGGTGGGTTTAGCCATCTGTTTGGGTTTTTTTTCTTAATGTCTTGGAGGAGAATTTATGTAAGATAGAAGATTTCCTACTTAGAATATAGGTAAATATGGGAGGACTTTATTCTCTTGTGTTTGGCTATGGTGGTGAATTATGCTATAGTTAAACTTGAGATATGGATCCTTCATGCTGGACTCTTGCTTCAGCTTCTGTGTAATTTGTGTGCTGTCTAAGCCCATAAGTATCCTAGTGATTAGTTTCCAAAATCTTGTTACAGACTTCCATGCTCTGCAAAGACCTGTCTACTGCCCTAAGTCAGTAATAATTACCCAGCATAGTTACTGAAGAGCTATAACGGTGTGGGCTTACAGTTGGTTGCTCTTTACAAAAGTTCAACATACAGGACAGAAATAGATCTTCTGCCTCAGCATAGCTTTAATATTTTCTTACTATTTTGGAAGAAATAAGACAGGTTTTTCAGCTTTAGCCAAAATACAAAGGGACATAAAGCGTACATGCACTAATATATGTTTCTTTTCAAACTCTGAAATTTCCTGGTGGCATTTATCGAAACTCTGGGAAAGAAATAATCTTCATTTTGCCTTTTCTATATGAAATATGCAGCAAAGACAGTGACTCTTACCGCTTACAATGTTTTTCAGTTGCTTGCTCTGAACCTATATTGGCTTCTGTATCCAGCCAGTGTCTGGACCCTGAAGTGTGGTAGCTGAAATTCTGGTCAAGGGAATATTTTTTTATTGTAAAGTTTGCAAACTGTCCCCCACTTAACTCAACCTGTGATACTCAAACAAATAGTTTTTCTTTAAAACTACACATTTGCACTTTCCTCCCTCCTTACCATGAAATCAGTATTACTCACTAAGGAGAATGTTTAGTCCTAGACACATTTTTCTCTGAGACTCTACAAACCTATTCCATCATTTTGGTTATCTTCTTTCCTAAAAATGGATTTTTTTTCACCAACTTAACTAGGAATAGTATTTCTTTAAAAATAAATGTCTATTTTTAAAACAGAAAAGTAGATGGCTTTTTATTTTAGTCTGTGTCCATGACTAGCTCTTTGCATTTCAAAAAGGTTTGTCAACATATCACTGCCATGCTTGTCACAGCCTCTCTAAAGCTGTTAGAATGAGTCAGAGAGTGATTTTTTTTTTTTTTCTGCTAGAGGAGCCTGGCACTGATTACAAGCCTAGTGATACTTCTGCCGTGCAGAAAATTATTATTGATGGTAGAAAGGATAAGGCTGATGAGGGAAAAGATGTTGAGCTGAGCAATGGTAAGGACTCATGAAGGGGGTTGAGTTTTGTTATCACTGAGTTGACCCTGGTCATGTCCAGTAAAAAAAGAATACCTTTTTATAGGATACCTCGTACTGCAACAGTCTTAATCCTATCCTAGTTTGTCTTCTACTATTTTCAATTATTTTTCTGAATACCTTATTAATTCTTTTAGAGTGTTGATAAAATGGTATCAAAAGAGAAACATCAAACTTGTTAGGGACAGGGAGTTTCCCAAAGACCGTGAACAAGAGTCTTAATATAATGGGACAATAAATACTAAAAATTCAGAATTCCTTATATTTTTCCACGTGAATATGGTCTGCTGGTGATTTTCTTTTGTACTGAATGTAGTATAATGCTCATTTTTTAATTCCTTTTCAGTTACAAAGAACTCTTGGTTTCTCTATGGTTATCTGTAGAGTGACAAGCTTCTCAACTGCTAGCTTCATGCTGATCTCTGTGTTCAGCAAAGTAGGGTATAAAATTTCTATAGATTGGATTTGTTACACACATGGGAGTATGGGTATGTCTAGTAGGAAATCAAAACCAACAATCACTGTAAGGCTCAAGCATGTTGCTTCAAAGTATGTACTTGAAAGTAGCCCTTGATATGCTCTTTAATGTTGGTAATAGCATTTACTCAGTGGATCTTGATTCCTGAAATAGTTGCTGAGTGCTGTAGAAACTTCCAGTGTTCTGGCAAGACGTTAGTGTATTTCGCTCTTGTGTAATACGGAAATCTTGATTATGTGACGTATAAAAGCATCGGATTCTGTCCCATCTTTTTCCCTTAGTTTTGTGCCAGCCCTCCCTGAACTAGTTGGAATTAACTAAGTAAAATATGGAAGGAACTTAACTGGGTACTTTTGAGTTGTATTTAGCTGGAATATTTGTAGCTTTTAGTGGCGGGCCATGAAGGCAGCTAAAATGTATTGGGTTTAAAAAAAAATAAAAAATAGAGGAGATGTAGGAAGGAAAAATAAAAGTTTTTGTTTTGTTTTTTAATTTGCCAGAATGGAGTTTGCTGTTAGCATGCAGGCACCAAGACTGTGTCTTCATTAGCAAATGAAACAGATTTATAGTCATGGAATCATAGAATGGTTTGAGTTGGAAAGGACCTTAAGGTAACCCAGTTCCAACCCCTGCCATGGGTGGGGATGCCTCACCCTAGACCATGTCACCCAAGGCTCTGTCCAACCTGGTCTTGAACACTGCTAGGGATGGAGCATTTACCACTCCTTTGGGCACCCAGTGCCAGCGCCTCACCACTCTCACAGTAAAGAACTTCTTCCTTATATCCAACATGAACTTTCCCTGTTTCAGTGTAAACCCATCACATGTTGTCCTAGTCTGAGCACTGACATGTGATTTGCTCATCTTGTTAAATTCTCAGGAGAATCCGTGGCATGATTTTTGGTCCAGGCCTAGTTATGCTTTTCCAGGGATCACCTGAACACATGTTGGGGAATGGAGCTGTCTGGGGCTGTCCTGGGAGGAAGTATGGCTGATGCTCTTGTGCCTGGGGTCTGCCAGGAGACTAAAGGGCCATGGACCTTGGTGCAGTGGACATGAGAGGTGCTGTGCAGGGCTGGTTGCCCTTGGGGCTCTGGAGCATGGGTATGTATATTACCATGAGTGTAACCCAAATGCATTAATTTTGGTCCTTTAGAGAAGCGTTGCCCTTTGGGATGCTGCACTGTAATCCTGAGTGTCCACAGAGCTTTCAGCTGAAGTCATGGAGGAAGTTGGAAGCAGCTTGCTTTTCTAGGTTTTCAATGCAGAGTAATAATCCTTCTACTACTGGAGGTAGAGGAAGCTTGCTGTGTGTGGACATGCAGTAAATGTGACATGTGAACTCATTTGTAACCTCTCTGTAAGGAGATTTTTTGTGCTGAGGGCAAAAACTGTGAGGGGAGGTGTCCTGTGCTTTTTAATAATTTATTTTGGGTTTTGGTAGGAGTTTGTTCCTCTATGTTTAGCAAAATTTTAACCAGAGATGAACGTGGGAGGGGAAAATAAAAATAGATCCTCTATTAACCTCTCTGACTATCTACTTACACTTCCCTATGTGCTGAGTATCTGTTGAGCTGTGTCACTAGCATCAGATTAGGAGCTCATATCTTGATGCAAGGTTAGCTGCTCTATTACAGCACAATGCAAGAGGTGTTTGTAAGTCCCTGGTTCTAACAGGTTATTAATATCCAATTCTATTAATCTTAAAAATGCTCCTTAGGCTTAATTTGGTGCATCTAGTATTGCCAAAGTAGCTGAAGTTTTTGCAGCTGAAAATTCTTCCTGTTATGTCAAAAAGAAAATAAAACAATATAACAACAACAAGAAGAGAAAGCATAGCTGAGGAGCAGCAATATTGGGGTGCATTATGTCACATGTGCTGTGTGATGCACTCCTCATTTCATTTCACCTTCAGTTGTTGGTACTAGCTCAGGATGTGACCCCACAAATAGCAGAAGGAAGAACAAGTAACTACTTCCAATGTAACTCTGTCTTGTCTTTTGACCTAGAATAAATCATTTCAGTTCCACCAAATGGACAGAAAGCTAACCGCGACTCATGGGTTTGTGTTAGGTGTTTGCCTTAGCAAATTGAAAGAACTCCTCACAGATGATGTCAAGTGCCAGGAAGGGATAGAAAGGCAGGACAGCAGCAGCAACTGTGAGCCTGCCTGCAGCTGCCAAGGAATCACAGCCTGGAAAAAAGCAGTAATGCCTTCCTCTCCCCGTCTGTTGGCAAATCTAGGACTTCACACTGTGTGTTAGATTGTTGTTGTTTGTTGTTGTTCAGTTGTGGTACATTTCTCAGTCCCATCTGTGATGCATGTACACTGGAAAAATCCCACCCCCCCCCCCCCCCCCCCAAGAATGAGAATTTCAGCGACCCAGTTCCTGATCATGCAGAGCATCTGTCAGTCGGTCTCAGACTTGCTAGGCACTAACAATACATATTTAGCTGATATATAGGTATATGCGTACTTATTAGACTGTGCTTTCTTGAAAGCATCATCTGCAGGTGAGAGACTAAGATCCTTTCAAATAAGGTTTTTCAGCATCTCCCTCAGACAGTAGGTGATATAAACGAAGTGAGTGATGTGAAACAAATAAAGTGCTACTTAGGATTGCATCCATTGGAAATAATAAATAAATCTTTGCTCTCAGCCCCATGACATCGTTTCAATTCTATAGTAAACATATTTTCAATTTCAAAATTAACTTCAGGGGAATCTCTAGCAGATAGAGTCTCTTAGCTGCACTTGAAAGATCCAATCAACTAGATACAATGTCTTTATGAAAAGCTGATCTACAAACTTGTACTTCCAGAAGGAGAGGGAGAACATTTATAAAGATATGAAAAACAAATATTTGTGAAAAGTCTATTTTATTCCCTTTAATTATACCTGTGCCATCATTGCATTTGTGAATAGTTAAGCACCATAAATAAGCAGCCATCTAGCACAGTGGCACAGCCAGTGCTCTGCTGTTGATGCCATTTGTGTATGTAGGGAGGGAGTGGGTACCACAGGTCCTTTAGGAGGAAAGTTACTAAAAAATCCACTTGTAAAATCTTTTGGTTGACTTAATCCAAGTCACTAATCAAGTATATTACAGTGTTTCTTTAATATCACATATGTATCTGACAAGGTATCTTATAAGCAAGTGTTCATGAAAGTTTATTTTTTGTGACAAATATGATCTTAGATGAAGTTCAAAAATATATATATTTCATGCAGCAGGTTTAGAAAAATCTGTTTCTGTAGGAAAAGTGACAGAGGTCTTAAATTTAGGTAGTTCTCACTTTTCCCCATTGATACTGCATTAGAAACTCACCCAGAAAGTTCAACTATATTTACAGACATATTTCTTCTGTCAGGTACAGAAAGTCATAGTAGAGTATATTATTTCACAGTTGTAGTATACAGAGGAAGAATACTGGGTTTTTGAGGAGAGCTGAAATGAAACTCAGATCTGATTAGCTTTGATTTCATTAGGCTTAATCTGATACCGAGGAAATACTCATATATGCTAATGTGCATTAAAAAATCATTAGCTTTAAAATTCCTCTATTTTGCCTTTTTGTAAACCTGAACTGTTACAAAAATAAATGTTTGTTTGAGAAACATCTAAAAAAAATAAAATTGCTGTTTTAAGAAAAAAGTCTGCAGGTGGAAGGTGCTGCATCCCTGGTGGTGTTCAAGGCCAAGTTTGATAGAACCTTGGCTGACATGGTTTAGTGTGAGGTGTCCCTGCCCATCGCAGAGGGGTTGGAACTAGATGATCTTAAGGTCCTTTCCAACCCAAACCATTCTATGATTCTATGATTCTATGTCTTAAAACTCGTCTTCTTTTGCTCTTGCAAATTCTCAGGAGGAAGCTGGTTCATGGAATGGAGATAGCTATAACAGCCGCACTGACAGGTGCAGCTCAGCAGCACCCCAGCTACGGTTAAATCCCCCAGCCTGTTAGTGGAGCTGGCTGTATGCCTGCACCTCTCCTGCTGCAGTGTAAATTCTGAGTTTTAAGCTGCTCATGACATGGAGTTGGAGCTAACTCCAGGTTTCATACCCATGTAGGCCAGGCAAGTGATGTGCTTTCTTCCACTGACTGACACTGTGGGGGCAGCAACCTCTTGCAGAAGGGTGTGGAATAAGAAAAAGAGACAGCTGAAGGCGATAATGTCTTTCGCTAGCACAGCTAAATTTGCTAAGTGTCATCATTCAGCACCCTTGTTGCCAAAGTACACCATGCATTTTGTCACTCTGCTGTGAAGCGGGCAGATAGATTCCTTTCTGTATGAGCAACAGGCTCCACAGATACAGTCTAATGGCAAATATGGTCTTGGGGGACATTTATGCTCATAATTTCATACTTCTAATAGGAAGTAATAGCCTTGTTGATGCTCTGTGAAATATCTACTGTGTGTTTCTCATTCATGGGAAGTCGATTCTAACTTGAGTTGAAGAGTATTTTGCTTATTTTTGCTAGAGTTTTCCCATTACAAGAGGAAAAAAGTGAATTGTGCAGAAGATGAAATCTGATTTTGATGGCTTTTGGATTTCCTTTTTTCAGGAAGAACAATTGATTCGTCGTCTTTAAGTGCTTGGTGGCTGAGCACTTAAAGGCTAAGAAGCAATTAAGAGAGGCAGATATGCCAAAAGGTGATATTCTGGGGAAATGTTAAGAGTAATTTTTAAATTGGAAAATCAATAATATTTATCAGGTCCTTACAAAAAAACATAATGACCTGTGTACTCTAAAATTATATTATGCGCCTTACTCAAATCTAAATTGAAATTAAATAAGCTGAAATTTTTTCATTGGCCAAAAGGATCTTTGTATTTCAGTCTTTCATAGAATCTTAGAATAGTTAGGGTTGGAAAGGGCCTTAAGAGCATCAGATTCCAACCCCACTGCCATGGGTAGGGACACATCCCACTAAATCATGCCACCCAAGGCTCTGTCCAGCCTGGCCTTGAACACCGCCAGGGATGGAGCATTCACATCCTCCCTGGGCAACCCATTCCAGTGCCTCACCACCCTCTCAGTAAAGAATTTCTTCCTTAGATCCAATCTAAACTTCCCCTGTTTAAGTTTGAACCTGTTACCTCTTGTCCTGTCACTACAGTCCCTGATGAATAGTCCCTCCCCGGCATCCTTGTAGGCCCCCTTCAGATACTGGAAGGCTGCTATGAGGTCTCCACGCAGCCTTCTCTTCTCCAGGCTGAACAGCCCCAACTTTCTCAGCCTGTCTTCATACGGGAGGTGCTCCAGTCCCCTGATCATCCTCGTGGCCCTCCTCTGGACTTGTTCCAACAGTTCCATGCCCTTTTTATGTTGAGGACACCAGAACTGCACACAATACTCCAAGTGAGGTCTCATGAGAGCAGAGTAGAGGGGCAGCATCACCTCCTTCGACCTGCTGGTCACACTCCTCTTGATGCAGCCCAGGATACGGTTGGCTTTCTGGGCTGCGAGTGCACACTGCTGGCTCATATTGTAACAATACATTTTAGGGTAATCCTTTCAAACTTGACAGATTTGAGGCAGAGTGGTGCATGCTACTCAGTCAGTTACTGTTGTTTCAGCGTCAGTGAAGGAAAAATCATTTGTTGCTTGAAATGTAAGGTGACTCCCTCTTGACTCACTTCCAGGGTGGTTTGGTGCAAGATTCCTTTCGGTTGAGAAGCTGGCTATGAAAGATAGAAAATTTTCTTTAAACTTTTGAGAAATTTTAGGGATTTGACTGGGGCAAACTCAGTTTTAAACTTGGGGAAATTTAAATTGCATTAGGTTTGCAACCCATTTAGCCTTTGAAAATGGTCCAAGTAAATAAAAAGATTATTCCTGACTTTCCTAAATGTTTTAGCTTGATTTTGACATGTTATGTTTAACACTTCCCCTACATCTTAAATTATGCTTCCAAATGTAGTCTTATAAAATGAATAATCTTTTTAAGTGGTTGTTCTGTCTTCAGGAATTCATAAAGCCTTTTGTTTTCTAGGATAAATATTTTCACATCTAAATTTCATTCCTAATTCTGTGTAGGCTCAAAGTTTAAAATGGAATCAGGTGAAGATACCACACTCCGGTAGCAAAGAATACCATTGTAGAGATCCCAGTGGCATATTGGCAGAGGCAGGTAAATGCAGTAGATGGTGGTGGGAGCTGAGGAGAAGACTGGTGTGGAAAGGTGACAGGGAAGAGAGCAGCAGCAGGTAATAAAGAGGAGAATGCTAATGTGCAGCTTGAGGTCTGCACAAAGTGTTTTTTGGGGACACAGAGAGCAGTTTTAATTTACCTTCTGAAACAGACCTCAGGGAAGTCGTCTGTTGGAAAGTGTTTAGAGGAATTGCTTCTTGTACAACAGAGGAGTTTTGCATTGTTTACTTCTGCAGACTATGGATTGGGGTTACGAGTGGTTTGATGCAGGGAAGGTCGTATGTTTAACCCTGAACACTACTCCATCCTAGGTCTTCAAGCTAAAAAATGAAAAATCTCTTCTAGAAAAGCACAGCACAGTTAATTCAACCTAGATGCTAGTTTGTTGAGAGAAATTTTGGGGACATAGGTTGAAAACATTGTTTAACAAACACTTTAACAGTGAGAATAATACAAAAATGTAAGACTACTGGGGGAAACCTTGCTGTTAAATGAAGAACATGATTTGATGATTGAAGAGGTCATAAAACTCCTCCAAGAACACTTTATAGCTCTGATTAATGTAATTCATTTAATTGAAAAAATATAACAGTAAAGGCTATGGAAAAATACCTTGAAAAATAAACTGGCTCTAAAGAGTTTCCCAAAGTATTAGTAGGAAACACATCAAAGAACCCAGAGGTTTATAGCCTGGCAAATGAGCATTACCAGGAGGTCTCTTCAGGCTGCAGAAAAACCTGAAAATAGCAGAATGTATCCTAGTGCTGTGCCTGCTTTACAGAAAAAAACTCACCCAAACTGAGGCACAAACACCAGCCACAGCTATTTCTGGCGTAGCTGCTTCCAAAGGTTTTCTTCATCGCTGTTGGAGCTTTGTTTTGTGTGGGCTGGTAGGTGTGTGAGGATGTATTCAGAGCTCCAGCATCCAGTACATATCGGGAGGAAAACAAACACAAACTCAATTGCAAAACCAAACAACATCACCATCAGCACCATAAAACCCCACAACAAACACACACACATACACACACTCCCCCCACAAAAACAACAAAAAGAAACCCCCAACCTGTGCTTTTTCTTTGTTTTTAATTTTTTTATTTTATATTTTTAGTTTAAGCAAGATTGAATAGGAAAAGATGTGATCCAAACTGCAGTAAGTATAAAATGTTTTGAGTGTTAAGTGAATTCTTCGTGGCACAAGAAGCAGTTTCAGCCTGGTACACAAGAAGAGCAGGCTAAGTTAACAAGCCTGCTGTGTCATTGCACTTTCATGCAGTAGTCTGGAAACGAGCATGCCCACAGTAAATGGGGAAAAAAGCAAATTCCATCACCTTATCTGCTGCTGGGATCCTGCATCTTTCTCTCTTCTAAAGAGGATGCTTATATCATGAAATATATGAAATGCTTGTGGCAACCCTTCATATAGTGAGTATTCCAGCAGAGGCTGAAACCCATTTTTCAGGTGACTATCATGAAAATGCATCCTGAATAAACTTAATACTAGGGATTAGGAAATTAGTCTTGAATGTACCATACCAAATTTTAAATGCACTTTGCCCTTATTAAAAGTGGGACTGTGAACTGACTTTTACAACACTGATAACAGCACACTGACAATGGGATATTTTCCAATGTAGTAGTTTAGGTTTAACCTTGAGCAATAGGAATTTTGTATTTAGATCTTCTACCTGTTAGAGCCCAAACCCATAAGGACACCGGCTGAAGTTGAACTACAGTATACTGAATTTTATTTTTACCCCGCTGCTCCTGCACAGGACAAAAGAAAATTAGCTCAGCTCCTTATATACTACTATCGTATTATCACTTTTCCAAAGACCCCAGTGTTGAAAAGTTGTCAGCTCCCATACATGCCTGTGTAACTTAATGGTGCATATACCGGCATAAAAATCAGTAGATAAACAAAATGTAATATACAGCAAGAGACTAGGCTAGAAAAAGTCTTGTATCTAGACTTGAAACTGAAGATCCCTCTTTGTCATTGTAAGTGCTGGTACAGCCAAGGCAGGTCTGTAGTACTTTGTCTATGAGTAGATACTGGTTTGTAGGATTTATTAGCTAAAGATATAGTAAAAGTAATGGATTACTTCCTGGTGTCATAGTTATAGAATTTCTTTTCAGCAGGCAAAAGAATCTGAAAAATGGAGTCCCATTCCCACCTATGTTGCTTCTTGGTATAATTTAGGAGTTGGCACGCATCCATGTATCGGGAAGCTTGTATTATTTTCAAGTTTAGTTTATATCTCATTTGTTTGTACCCTGAAGCTCTCTGTGTTCAGTCCATTTATACTGCTAGTCTTCCCATCTGCTAGCCTTTCATTTAGAAATATTTCAAAAAGAAAAGCTCCCTTGTAATTAATACTTAACAAACTTGGTGCTTTCTATAAAGTGTTTTGATTTTTAAATCCTTAACTGGAAAGATAACAATATTTCCAATTTTATTGACATCAAAGGCCTCAATAATGCCTTAGAACTTCATAATCCAGGTTTTTGGTACAAAGTTGCACCTGTTTAGAAAAGTGATAGAAGTCCAGGGAAAAAATAAAGGTATTCCTAAGGGAATCCTTTAATTGATAAATTGCACTTCTCTTGTTATGCCCGGGTAAACAGATACACTCATTCAGCTGGAATTAGCATCACGCATGAACCATGGGACAATGTTTTGGCAAGAAATGAGGCTTGTAGTCTGATTTCCAATAAAGATTTGAGATGAAACATTCTATGATCACTTAATCTTGTTAAACGTAGCACAAAATGCTAAGTGTATTAGAGCGTGTATTTAAACGATAACAAATCCTGCTGTTAGACCTAATAGAAAACAGTCCTTTCTGCACTCAACTACAGCTCTTAGAAGATATTCCTTCCACTTCCCAACTATTTACTCTGCCTTTTTGCTGTTGGAACAGTGTGTTTTGAAACATATTTTACATGGTTTGCTTTTAAATTTTTACTTTAAAAGATAGATAAATCTTTATGAAGTAAAAGTTTATCACTTGATTATACTATGTAATGTGAAATGTGTATTGTTAGATTAAAATGCAGGTAATCTAACTATATGCATTGTATAATTTATGTATTTTGTTTTCTATTACAGATTCATAATCTATGCTTACAGCTCAGAGATAATATTATGAACAAAGTGTTTAAAATAGCCATGTCTCTTATAGGAAGAATCTGCATCAATTTATTTTTTGGTTTTCAGGGGTAGTTTGGTGGTTGTTGGGGTTTTTAAAGTGTTTTATGAAGTAAAACATACGGCCATAAACTTTAGTGAAAAGGGGTGATGGGCAAGGCTTTAAAAAGAAAGGTCTCTGTAGTGATTCAGGAATTACAGCTAGCTCCATTAATAGGTTCTATTAATCTGTTTAAAAATCAGTGTAATCTTCAGGAGTTCTGTTTAACACTGATTGCAGTAGCTTATAATGAACTACACAAACCCCTTCTGCAGGACCAGTGCAACATCTGTTGCTGTAATGGTTGATTTTCTTCAGCCTTTCTTACAGCACAGAGGGTCACTGTGTCAGACATCCTCCAGGCTTGCCACTGGCATCTCTTACAGGTATCGGAGCTCTGGGCTATGTGCCACAGCAGAACCATGAAGGTTATCCACGCTTCTAATTGTACTCAGTTTTCGGGCTCACTCGCTCTGTCTGGTTGTTGATACCTGGTGCAAAATAAAGGTCATGATTGTGCCTGTTGTGGTCTGATCCAGGTCTGACCCATGTAACTTTTTGTGCATTAGCACCAAGGTGCTTTCCTAATAATGGTCAATTACACCATTTCACAGTATTTCATCATGGAAATGCAGCAAATGTAAAATGCTTTCCTTGACACAGAGAAAGGAGTAAATTTCCTCAAGACATATAGGAGATATGTCAGGACTAGAGGCAAAGGAAAGCTTGTATGTTGAAGTTCTGTTTATTTGTCACAGTTTTAGCAGACGGGTGTCATTTCCGTCCACTGCTTAAAAATTGCTGCTTTGTTTTGATGGAATGGGTATCACCAAGGTATGAATTCTAACATGTTTCCTAGAATTAGATACTCAAATACAAGTTTAGAGGCCTGAAATAAAGCTAAACTTCTATAAATGAATATCAGACACATTGAAATTTGATACTGAAATACTAATATGAAAACTTGGTTTTGTGCTCATGCTCGAGTATTTTAGTTTCACACATCGGCTTTGTATATGTACTGTTAACATTAAGCCATAAGTGTAAAATATGCACATTTGTATTAGCGAATGTCTGCATATTCTTTTGGTGAAGGTTCATAAAATACAGAATTACAAAGCTATGCACATCCCAGCTGCTGCATATTCTCTGGATACTATCGGTTGTCCTTGTTCTTGTCAAGTAGCTTTGCGTGCACACATCATCCCTGTAATTTTCATCACATTAATGTGATTCATTAGGTGTTTAGGAGGAAGAGACGTGTCAGATGTTGTAGAGCAGATTAACTTTGAGGTTTTATCAAAAATGGAGAATCAGTTTTCTGCAAGCTCCCCAGGAAGGTGTGCCTAGTGTGGATATGCAAAGTAAATACAAGTGATGGTGACTAATGGCAGAACTGCCATAGCTGGGTACACACTTATCTTTCCTCATTTGCCAAATAAAGTGTCTGGCAAATTATTTAACTATCTGTATCTCCACCACATTTATTGCTCTGATTGTAGCCTACAAGTCAAAGCACAGTAATGAGGGACAGCGTTATGGGCATATTCATGTCCTCTTGCGCCCCTGGTCTGTGGGTGCAAACTCAGAAGTGCAGGGAATAAGCTGCTGTACAAACTGCCATATTTCACCTGCCTACACACCATCCAGTCCCACCAGGATTTGGAATCCTAGTGTGATTCCAAATGAAACTGCTTGGAGCAGTTTATGTTCATAAGGATATCCAAGTGTCGAGAACGTGATAGCTATGAATTAGGAAAAATCCCCATAAAGGAAGTGCTCACATCGGCAACCCTGTGATGGTGGGAGGGGAGAAAGACAGAAAATAGGTTACAGTGTTTAATAATGTAATTACAAAAGGTGGTATGAATTTGATTGTCTGCAAGAAATGCTGATAAAGGTAAATCTCTGCGCACTTGGAGATCTGAATGCTGAGGCCAGATCAAGTCTCTGCAGACTTGCATGGAAAAGCACAGCTATTTTCATGACCTCCTTCTCTCTCCCATTAGGCTTATGCCTTGTAAAAGCAGGACAGATTTTGGACTGGATTTTATAGATGCAAAAATGACCAAGAACTTTTCAGGTATGGCTGAAAAAGATCAACTTACGTTTGTTCATTCTTCCTGAGAAGACTTTAAAAAATAAAAAAACTAGGGACTCCATTTAGTGACAGCAAATGCAGTGAAGGTGAATACATATGCACTATTTAATTTTTGATCTCATATAAACAACATACCAAGATCCTGTTTGGCTTTGATAGCAGAAAGAAGGGGGGTGGAAGTTTTAAAAAGCAAGAGAATAAGCTTTATCTGTAAAACTATTCCCTAGTTTCCCAGGCTGTAAATTCTGATCTTAATCCATTCATGTATACTTTATTACATTTTATTTGTAGTTTGTGATGAATTTTGTGACTTGTGAGGAGGCTTTTCCTGCCTTTTTTTGTGGTTTTGTTTGGTTGGATTCAGTAGCATTTCTGCTATGTCAGCAACAACCTCAGGTTATATAAAACCCAGTCACTTCAAGGTCTTCTGTACAATCACAGTGCATTGGGCCTGTCTTTCATACTTTGTGGAATGGCATTGCTAGCATGCTGTACCATTTCAGCCTGTGTTTATTTCAGCTTTTTGTAGGGGTTATTGCCTGATCTCAATAAGGCAAGTGTCTGGAAAGCTGACTAATGATTGGTTTGCTTTCCTCTCCATCCCTTTCCTCCTTTATCTCCTATCTGGCCTTGGCACCTGTAATTCCAGTTTGTCTTAATGTTAGAAATACCTGCCGTGGTGGCTAAATCTCCTCTGAGCTCATGTGTTCCTATTTCTTTTATTGGAAAAGGCAGAGAACAAGTTATCTTATTGTATCTGAAAGTTTTTGTGGCTTTCCAGGTACTAAAGGAGAACTGAAATAAAAAGCAGATTTGAGGGATTAGGGGCTCTTTTTGGTCACAGAGAATATATGTAAAATAGGTGAAGGGCAGTAGTAGAAGATACTGAAGAATATATAGAATAATTTCATAGAATCATAGATTAGTTTACTGAGTAAAATACACATTTTAATAAAAATTTCTCCCATTTGTACATTCCATAATGCAGGGTAGAAGTTTATATAAAGTTTTAATATTTGTCTTGGCAGTAGCTTGGCATTAGTGAAATCAGAAGTGTAGGAAGATATGAAAAATGAATCAGCTACTTTAGGAACATTTTTTACTGGACCATGTAAAATATGTATCCATTACCTGAATAGGTTGAGCATCACTAAAATAGCTCTTTCAGGAAAAATATTGCACTTTTGACATAGTTACTAAAAATGAAGTTATAAAATCTCTAATAGATTTAATTTTCATTTGATCGTTTGTTCATGTCAAAGCAAAAATATGAAAAGTGACGGATGTTCTTATTTTATAGTGCCAGCCCTATGTGACAAACACCTTATTTAACATTTCATTTAATGAGGGAGAAACAGGCAATCTTGACAGATGATTCTTGAGGGTTTTCTTTTACTCTTTAACCAAATCCTTAATGAGCTGTTTTTTATATTTCTTTTTACCTTCAAACGTGTTGGTGCCTTGAACCACGTGCAGATCCTAACTATTCAAGTGGGAGGAAAGCTTTAGCTGTGTACTCCATGCAGACACTTAATGGGGTGGACTAGACCAGGCACTAAATTAGCGTGCCTGCTTTAAATGGGGTTATTCAGTTGGTAAGAGGATTGGTCTGATCATTATGGTTTGGTTTTCTTTTGAAATCTTTCAGTTTGATGGCTTTTCTGTTATTTTCTGTGGGGCAAGGTTTAAATACACCCAGCACACATAGTCTGGTTTTCTGTTTTGATTTCCAATGGTCAAGTTTTCTTTCCAGGAAAAAAGGTAACAATGACTGTGTTCAGAGTTAGCTTATGGCTCCTTGAAAGCAGCTGAAGCTGAAAGTGCGGGAAATATGGGCATATAAAACTGCCATTCTGTGCATCTACTGTATATAGACAAAGTTGCAAGGCTATCAATAGAGTGCTGCTCATGAGCAATAAAATTTAGATATAATTAGATCAGAAGTGGTTATACTCTTAGAAATCATTGGGTTTCTTCAAAAACTTGTAGCATGAGTATTTTCAGAACAGTATGCTTGAGATCTCTCCTAAATGCGTCTCCTACATTAAGATGGATTATTTTTCAGAATCAAAAACTAATGCAACAGGGTTAGCCGTATAGTGAAATGCTCTGTACTTCTTATGTTCTGCAGGTAATTAGCTATTGCACTTTAGTTCATTACTTCATAGGTGATAAATTACTTTGGGGAAAAATGCTTTTAAAGAGTTTGACAAGTTTAATTAATCTATTAAAACTTTGACTCTTGGATGAATTTACAAGAAACATCTTCCCTGTTTCAAGGGCAGCTCAACTACCACCACATCAAAATGGTGCTAGTAAGGAGCACAAACAAGACTAGTAAAATAAAAGAAAAAAGTTAGTCTTGTGCTTGGAGACCCATAATATGGGCAATTACACATTTCACTGAATGTGCAACAGAAGAAAATACTGTCTTTGTACTGTCCATGTAAAGTGGTGGCAGGTAATCAGTACCCAAAGTAGAAGAAGTTCATGTAGTCATATTCCATGCCTCTTCAACTAGGAATGCTTTTATTAAATCACAAAGTAAAGGAAAAGAATATTAATATTGTGCTCAAAATACAAATTTAAATACTCAGACACAAGCCTTATGACTTCCTTAAGTGTTTCAGTTATGCTGCGTTTTAAACTGGATTTTTTTTTCCTCTTTTACCTCATTTAAGCTACAAAATAGCTTTAAGAAGCAGCTTTCTGACATTCTTGGGTTTTCTTTCTAGTTCCATATGTTCATTTTTATTTCTAGTCTGCTGTTCAAATCCTGCTCCGAAGGTGGAATTCCAAATTTCTTCAGGATTCTTTCTTTGATACTGTATCTGGGGTTCCTAATATAAGACCACTTAAAAAATATTAATTTCTTTTACAGTAACTTTGTAAGTCAAATTTCTTTGTGTTTTGGTGTAAGTTATGTGAGGCAATAAGAATGAAAATGGATGGATAAAATTACATGGGCACCCTTTCTGAATCACTGAAAATGTGACCAACATCTCCGTGTATTTTGCATTGTGAAGCACCTAATATATCGATTAGAAATCAGCTGACATTAACACAACTTTCTGGTGAGAACCATTCAGCAGCTGGACCTTAAAAGGTCAAAGCAAATGAAGAAATGATATCTTGGATGATATATTGGAACGCCTTTACTAAAAGGAGGTATGATAATAACTAAAACTGTGGAGTGGAATGTGTCCATTAATTTAATGTATATATTTTAGCAGGTAGTTTTGTCTGTTTACAGGTTAAATAAAATAAAATCTCAGCCAAGAGCTAAATTCCCGTCTTTTTTTCACTTCCTTCCCTCTGCGTGGTGTTGGCGTGTATAGGTCAAGGTGAAATGTCTGTATCTATTGAACCTTACGCATCGACCTACATATTGACAAGAGAGCTGAGACTACCATCTAAATGGATTAATGCATATAGGACATTTCTGGCTATTGATTGAAACTGGATACAAAATGAATAATGAACCACTTGGTGATCATGGATTCGTAATGGGTGACTGATTCTTAAAACCTTTTGTAGCAGGACACAGTAATACTGGCCTAGTCCTATAGTGTTAACTGTGTAGACACAAACGCATGCATATGTAGTGGGCCTCGTCATGTAGTTTGCTAAGTTTTTAGGAAGGAGTTCCATCATATGGTATCACACCACCATGAGTGCAGGTCATAAGCAGTGTCAGAAGATTTGTGTCCACTCTGTGGGCACTTGCTGTTCTCACTTATGAAAGAGCAGGTAGAACAGAAGTGTGCTGTGGGGATTTCTTCTGTTTGCAATTCATAAAAAGCTATTTGATTCAACTTGAGGAGTAAAGGGTGTTTAGCAGTAACTGAGCTGGGTCCAGGGAAAGAGGGACTATGGGGGTGTAAGAGGCCAGGGAAGCAGGAGCCTAATGTGAAGGGCAAATAACATGCAGGAAGGAGTGAGTAGCAGCCCCTCAGGCTGCAGAGATAAGAAGAGATCTGTAAGGACCAGAGTGGCCTAGGTGGTGTTTGCTAGAACTCAGAGAAGATGTATTTAGAAACAAGGGTCTGCCCTGCAACTGTGATTTCTCCCTCATTAGAATGGTAATAGTCCATTAAATCCTTGTTTATTGTTTTATTTTAAAAGCCTTCAGATGTGTTTTGGTTACTTCAGTCCCTAGATTGAAGAGGCTTTAGAGCTTAAAGCTTTGGAAAGCTGGGGACCCAGTTTACCAAGCAGCTGCAGGATGTATGGGGCCTGGAATTACAGAAACACATAGCTGTTAAGAAAATAATGGTTATGGCTTCATTTTGGCTGGATATTCTTCTTCCAGCCTTACTGTAGTGTATATTGTACTCAGAAGACTTGAGAATTGCAGTCAGGACCCTGTAATTGTAGGAATATCTCTGTAGAAATGCTTATCTTTGAGAGAAATGAAACTTTGCACCATCCTAATATGTATGATCTGTTGACCTTGAGTTACTGAGTGCTTTTATTAGCAGCTTCATAACGTGTTCGCAACTTGTGATTCCTGTGTTGGGAAGTGTCTGGTCACTTCTTCCCTTAGGTTTTCTGATGCCATTCATTATGTACAGCAGGTCAGTAGGGACTAATATAATCTTTTCTTGGCTGTTATTTTGTTGGGGTTTTTTTAAATTTATTTCATCAAGGTTTTCAGTTATTTCTTTTTTTTTACGGTAGAGAGGAGAGATTCTTGCTGGAAGATCAAGATGGGTCAATATGCATTAGATAACTAAATAAAGGTAATGAGTTGTAACTATCTAGCATCCCAGAGAGAATAAAAAAGCTTGATAAAAATTGTAAGGACGGGGCAGATTACCTTATTGGAGATATGCTGGTGTACAGTAATGAAATAACAACTTCTGGGTTATTGTTGCAACATGGGATCTATTTTGCCTATCTGTTGGGGCAGAGGACTTGTCAAGATGGGCCTAAATCAATTTCTTGTTATTTTGGTTTTTCTAGTTGCATTTGGTTTTGTTTTTCCCTTTTATTGACAAACCTTACATCTAAGTTAAAATAATATGTGCATATTCTTTATTTAGAATATTAGATTTTCATATACTGGGGAAGTGGGATGAATACAGTGAAATCAAACTGAACCCCCTGGTCCTCACTGTGTACAGACACACTGCTGTTTGCTTTTTGTATTAGATTTTGAATTTTTTGTCCCTGGCAATACAAAAGACATGTTCATTGTGTGTCTGTATCATCTGTGTTTTGCTGCTCTTCCTACTTCTAGGGTTTAAGTTAAGTTTACCTAACCTTGTCTTCAAGCTGTTTTCAAAATACAGAAATGGCAGCATGAGCGTCTATGTGGGCATGTGCAAAGGGAAAAGATGGCAAAGTCTTATATCATAAAATGAAATTTTAATGTATAGTCTTTTTTGAGTGTATGTGTATTTGGGTGAAGGTAATACTTTCAAAGGGAACCTGCAGTGCACACACATGCATGGGACTCTGGAAACCTTGTAAAACAAAGAGGTCTTCAGACCCCGTTGTGGGTGCATCAACTGTGTTACTCTAACCACTTAGTCTTTTATTATAATTGAAGTATATAATAGCTCAAATGAAGTTAATGAGCTGCATCAGGCACACTAGGATTTTTTTATTGTATATGTTTTTCTCTGCAAGAGATGTTTGAACTTCTTCAGCCAAATGTATAGCTGGTATAAATCTATCTAGCTGTAATTTTGTAGTGTAGCTTACCTTAGGTGATTATTCTCCCTATGATTTTTATGAGATGAGCTAAATGGATGAAACTTGTATGAATGGTTGAAACGTATGCTCAGCAACGACAAATTTTTCTCTTGGTCTTTATGAGCTGTTATATTATTTTCTGAGAAGCTGAGGTTTTGAAGTAACGTCAGATTCAGCATTCAAAAGGAAGATCAAATAAAGTGTTAATATAGCTATGAAACCTGACAGAAAATGGTTGAATGACATGGATTTTGTCCCACCCTCTCCCTGCTTTAAATTGATCTACATGATAAACAAATGTAAGTTATCAAAATCTGTGTGATTTTGTGTGTGTGTAAAAATGTAATTAACTAACAGCAACCTCAGCTGCAAATTACAGCAGATCACGCACAGAAAAATCTGGGTATGTTTGTTTTTTTTTTTTTTTTGTTTAGAGAATATTTCCAGTATTATTTTTCCTGTCTAAAAAAACACATGGAAAATGCAATTTCTTAAATAGTTATTTTAATATGCTGTGTTATAGAGCTGTATTTAAGCAAAAGATAAAAGGTGTATTGCTTTTATTAGTAAAGCTGGACTAGACTCTTATCTCTACTAGATTGTTAGTACTTTGAGACTCTAAATTTCCTATCTGCCAATCTTTTCTGGCTGTATTTTGCAATTTGTTCTAGCCAAATATGTTCTTTAGGATTACCTTTTCTATAAGGCGAACCTAATAGAACCATATCAAATATTCTCCAAAATGAAGATCTACTAGTTCAGAGCAAAGCAGCAGTCAAATCCATGCAATAGAAACATATAAATGTAGGTAATAGCATTCAGGAGCTCCATAAAGTGAAAACTGTAAGACACTCTTAACAGGACTATGAAATGTGGTAGTCAGTGAATTTGTGGAGTTTAAAATTATATGAAGCAAGGAGTTTAAAATGTCATTTATCTAAAGTGTGCTACTCTACCAGCAGAAGAGGCAGTTTAATATTAGCCTTAAATAAAAATAATCCTTAATAAAATTGATTTTGTCTTGTCTCTTAGTTCAACTACTGTTCCAGATAAGCACCAAAATGAAGGAAACTGTCACTGAAGTCTCCTCGAGAATGGCAATTATATGCCCCCTATACCTTCACGTATGCCACTGAATAGTTAGTAAACTGAGTGTACATTTTAAGAATACTGCTTTTATTAAATCAAGCAGTCAGAATACTTTACTAAAGTAAAAAACATGAACCCTGATTATTAAACGACTTGATACTTTTGGCCATAGTTCCTGAGATTGTCAGAAAACTAGAAAGTTTCTAAGCTACTGGTTCTATTTCAAGTAATCAATAGTACCAGAACTCAAGGCAGGTGTTCCTGACATCTGATGGTTACAAATAAAACTGATTTTTTTTGTTAGTGAATAGCAATTGGCAGTTCTGTTATATCTTCACAGACAACCGTTTTATATCGAGTAGTACAGTAGAACATAGCAGTGTCCTCTTGCTGTTATTTCAAGCTGCTTTCAAACTATTTGTCTGTGAGCACTCCTTTTCTTGCCACTCTGGGTGTGGAGTTTTGTTTTTGTTTTTGATTAGCTACTTACTTTAGCTCTGCAGTCACCTAAGTAGGAACCATCACAGCACAACAAGAAGGCAGAGAAAACTGCTTCCCAGAGCTGATGACATTTTGCAGATAACAAGCCTGGGGCTGAAACTCTCTCACTTTTATTTTGGATGCTTTTTATTCTTCTGTCAAACACTGAGTGGCAGAAGTTACTGAGTGCTTATTGGATTCCTATCTGGCCTCCATGTCTCTAAGAATAGATACTCTTTATTAGATTTCTTTATTTGAAATTAATTCTGTGTTTGGAATAATGACACGGAGACTTCCTATAAACTGTTATACTGTAAATTACAAATAATATGAAATAATTTATTCATTATTAGCAACTATTTAAATCTGATAGTTTAGAAATCTAACACATCCTTGTAGAAAAATCAAGAAAATACCTTTTTATGAAATTTATCGTAGATGTATACATAGAATCATAGAATGGTTTGGGTTGGAAAGGACCTTAAGATCATCATGTATGTCTAGATACCAGTGCTTTGATTTTAACCACAAATGCCCTGCATGAAGAAATTGTAGTAAAAGCCAGTCATATATGCAGCGGCTTTGTGTATGTATGCTGGCATGCAGGGATAGGACTGTTTCTGTCAAATGCATCAATGCTGAGATACGCCAAAAAAGATGCAAGCAGTTTTGAGGAGGGGGATACTTGATTATCTTGACAAGTAGCAACTGCCTCAGGTACACCAGATAACCCCAAACTGTCTTTTGATGTTTCTATTGATCACGTATAGCTAGAAGTCTGCTATGGTGTATCTTTTGTAGGTTGCATTAATTTTACACTTGCTGAGAGAGAATTCATCTGTTCATGGTATGAAGAAGGCCTCTGGTGCAGAGCAAGAAAAGGAGGGGGGCATCTGAAACGGAGCTGTATAAAGAGGTGCTAAATTAATTCTTGTGGGTAGAAAAGGCAGAGGTGAGATATTAATTGTTCAGCTGTTCAACCTAAAACTGCTGTCAGTGTCTTTTCAGCCAACATCTAGACAAAAAATAAGTGTGTGAGCCTTCACTGAGAAATGTTCATAGTTGTACTAGATTCTTGAATATGGATTTAAAGATTAATAAAATCTTCAAGATTAAACTTAAATACTAGTTTCAGCATACAGGCAGTTGAAATTTTCTTTTAGTGAGGTTACACAAAAGACATTTGATCTTGTGGATACATCAGAAACCTCATTTCACTAAAACAAAATGCAATGATTTGAAGTGGTGAAAATTCAGGCCTGATATACAGCAACACTCTCACATGATTTTGAAAAAGCAGAAAATGAAGACTCAGAGAAAAGTCCTAATGAATAAATGGGACTAATTACCATGGCAAGTTTGAACTATAATGGGTATAGGTTTTTGCTTTCTTTACATTGAGTGCTATTGACCACTTTTGTCCTCTGGGAGGGTATGGTTAAGTTTTTATAGTACATGGAAATCTTTTATATGATAACATAAAAATGTGTATGACTTCCTTGTGTGGACATTAAAGATCTGGAAGTTTAAAAGCAAAACTCCCTTAAAGTACTTGTCCAAACAAACTTCCTATGTACTTTGAGTGGGTTACTGGCCTGTCCAAACATCCATTTTAGTTGTGTTTTAATTGTCCTCTTGCATTTCTGGACCTTTTAATTCTGTCCTCTCCCTGCCTCTCCCTTGCACAAAAAGAGGGAGATAGTTGGCTCTATTTGTCATCCAGCAAGAAGCCCTTTTGTCACCAACGGGGAGCCTGTGCTACTGGCTTCCAAATTGGCTGCTGTCGTTTGTGAAAGGGGTCTTTGTGAGTAGAAATGTAAACCAAGAGATACTGATGAATGTGCCTGTCCATCAGGAGGGCAGTGTTTGCAGTTTTCTAACAGACCTGAAGTAATTTGTAGCTAGCAAATGATAAACTTAAAATGCACCCAATTTACTCAAGAGCAAAGCTGAAGACATCTGCCCGTTTTGAAGATGAGTGTGAAGAAACAAAAAAAGAAGTCTTGTAATGAATGATCTTCAGGGCATAGATACTTAACATATTTGCTTTGCAATGAAGCTATTTGAGAGGATGCTGCAAACTATTCACCATAGATTCTTGTGCATTCAGTTTTCAGCAAATATTAGATTCTGGAAATATGAAGATAACTGTTGGGGTTTTAAATGGAGATGCTGTGGGAAAAGGAAAGGAGCATTTTTAATTTGGACTGCACAGTCATCTGGGGATCAGCAGCTCCATGGGCCATCAAGCTGCTACAGTCAGTAGAGCAGCAAACTGCAGCATGAGGATAGGCAGAGCAGGGGCTTTAGCAGCAACCTGTCCTGTAAATAGGTTTGTGATCATCTCTGGCATCAGCATGGCTCCTATGAGCTATCAGCTCCTGCTGTGAACAGTTCGTGGGCTTCTGAGTGCTTGTCCTTTAAAGAGCTTCTGTGCTTTTGAGTTTAATGGAGAAATGCTCATCTACGTCAGAGGTCTGCTCTGTCTGAGGCTTCTGTCAGCTGTAAATGTGTTCTTCAAGGACTTCTTGTAAATTCCAGCCTAAGTTGTCCTAAAAATATCACCTTATTTCTTCCTGAGAGCTGAACTGAGACAGTTCGGTTGCTGTTGCATTAGGATGCCGTTTGCCCAGGTGAGAGGTTTGCCGCTTTGTTTGAGTGTAAGCAAACCCATTCATGCAACATAAACGAGCTAATAATAGAGGATTGTATCAGCTCTGATGTTACATATATGAAACTTGTGACACATAGCGGTAGAACAGTTCATCTTGCAAACATGTTAGTGAGAATAAAGGACTTGCTACTAACGGTGGAGAGAAATGGTAGGAAAATCAGTGGCTCAACTAGGTAACACTTTCCTTCTCCCAGAACTTACTTGATCACTTAAGGAGATGAAACCTGAATGCTTTGAATGCTCTCTTTCTGAAGGACACAAAATAATATAACATGTGAATATTAACACAGAAATGGGCAGATACAAAGGTTTAGTCTGTTTTTTGTGGCAAATGTCGAAATATTCTGACTTTTGTAGAGTTGCCAGGTACTGTTGTGTAAACAATATAATCTATTTTCCATAATCTTACCTTCAAGGGAGACAAGGATTTAAACTTTTATTCACAGGGCAAGTGTGGTGGTGTTTGGGGTATTTTTTCAGAGCCAGAGTGTCACGAAAGTTAAAAGTGAGCCAGAATGAGAAGGAATCATCATAATAAAAAATTAAAATATGCTTCTTTAACCTTTTCTAAATACATCTGTCTGATCTGAAGTAGTTTCTGAGAGAATTTATTGAAATCCATGGTATCTGAAGATGGAGAGTATCTGAAAGCAATTAACAAAACCCATAAATTTTCCAAAAAAGCCAGCTGTGACAGGTATTTAAATACAGTTCTTCAGAGTAATTTAGACATGTTATCCTTACATGGTAAATGTGAAAATATTTCCAGTATCTGGATTTTTGTGACTTGTCCTTTATTTCAACAGACTTCTCAACTGTGTTAGATAATTCATACAGTAAGACAACTGCCTATTACAGGAATGATGCATTCTTCTATATCAAAATTTACTCTTTTATTTTGGTTCTATTTGATACTGTTTTATACTTGTGTAACACCTAAAATATTAGGATCTTAATCTTTAACTGGGAATCTTAGGCCCAGTGGGAATATGGAAATAGCAATCTATCTTGTTATCAATTTAGTTAGGTGTTTGTGACACTCACTGAAATATCTGAAATGGTAGAAGATTCTTGACAAGCATTGTCACACCAAAGTCTGTTCCCAGGAAACAGATGACTATAGAAGTGTTTTAGCAGATTATTCTCTGGAAATGGTCTTATATTAGTTATCAACACCTCAGTTTTAAATTGAAGGAATTACAAGTGGGATTCAGCTTGGTTCGTTCTTGGATCTGGTATATTGAGTAGCTTTGCTAGCAGCTTGGCTACTTGAATGTGATATGGTTATTAAGTGAACAAATGGAATAGGTAAAGAGTGGCTGGGTGTACTGTAAAAGAGAAGACTGGTATTTAAAATAATCTTGATTAAAATTATTTTAAACAGGCTGTAAAAGAATAAAGTAAGATTTAACTAATGAGGACAGACACAGAGTGCTGTACTCATGCTTCCTTTATGATTCCTCTCAAGCCAGCTGTTTTACAAGAGTCTTCTTGCAGTTGCCTGCTCAGCCTGGTTAATGGTCAGCTTCCTCCTTAGCAGTGTTGGTTTTGGGGCAATCACCATTTAGGGTATTTGATTTGTCTTTAGTATTTTCACTAACTTCCCTCTCTTAATTGCTGTTTTTACCCAGGACATTTTGTCGAGGGTGGGCTGTGGGTTGACCCCCATGAGCAATGCCTCTCATGCAAAAATGTCAGATCACTGATCATTACTCGTGTCTCTCAAGAAATAATTTCCATTCTGTTCGGTACTGCTAAGCTGAAACAGCCTCTTCCCAGTTTTAGATTCTACACCCATGGGGAAGTCTACTAAGAAATACCAGTTTAGAAAACTGACCAAAGGAAATACTGTAGCAAAAGGGCTTATTTTATCTAGAGGGTTGACTGATGTAGAGTTAATAACAATTGAAACATTCCTTTTTCCCCCCCTCAGTGGTTAGAAAAGTAGAATCAAATAGTTTTTTATACTGAACAAGGGGTAAAAAATAGTGGGTTTACGCTAAAGCAAAAAATATCCCTATTAAACATTAGGAAATAGTTTTTCCTACAAGGATAGTGAAAAGTTTGTTGAGGAAGTGACTCCAGCATAGAATTTTAAGAAAATATTATGGTACCATCTTTAAGGAATAGGTTAGGCAGAGCTACTCATTTCTTAAAAATGAGAGATTGACCAGATAATTCAAGTTTTCTCCCAGTATATTTTCTTTCCCCTTTTGTTTATGGCCTGGTGTTCTGTTTTAAATTATAGAGGTTTAAAGTGATAGCTTGGTTGAAGTTATTTATACAGTGTGGTTAAAGCGTATAATATCACCATGCAATCTCTGTTATGGTCAATGAGATTTTCCATTGGAAATATATGTATGTTTTATATGTGTGTATATATATATATATATATATATGAAGAAATTATGCATCTGTATTTCCATTATGAAGGAAGAAGTAGCATAAAATGGGTGGAAACATCATTCCCCCTTCTGTATTCAGTAACCTAAGAGGCAGTGACATGTTTACCTAATGCCATGCTTAAACCCTTGAACTAGCTTCATAAAAATTGTAAAGCTGAGTGGGGTTTTTGTGTGGGGGGAAAAAAAGACCCTCAAGAAATAAAGCAGTGTAACAATGAACTGCTCAAAGAGGAAGTTTTAATTTGAAAATGTTGAAATGTATGATTTGGCAGTGCTAATAGAAGGCATTTTAAATGGAAAGCAGAAGTCCATGCACACTAGTTTTGGCTTTTGCTACAAAGATTGAACTTCCTCTTCAAACCCAGTGATTTTGAAGAGCAGCTAGTTCAACCGTGATTCAAGTTTTCTGTGCCAACAGCAGTATGTTTAACTGACAATATCGTAATTTTGGGGGTAGGGGGTTGGCTGATTTGACTGGGTTCTGCCAGAAATTGCACTGCTTGAACACCTCATTTCCTAGTGTGATTCTTAATCAAAATGAATGGTTAGTGCACACCTCATGTACATACTTTGACAGGGTTATGCTGGAAGTATCTCAGCCCCATTTGTAACATGGCAGCTGATTCTATAACTGGTTGTTAACATACTTATTTGGCCAGCAGATCTCCTCCTGAAGTTTCAGGAGTATGGTAAAATCATTGCCTCATTTATCTGGCTGCTTTAATCTCGGCAAGTAATCTCTGTATGCCTCAGGTCCAACAACATACTTTTATTTAGGCAGATTAATCAGTGCTAGATTATTTTACATTGTTGGCATGTGTTACCTGTGAGCCTTTTGGTTTTCGTCATTCATGCAGTTGATTTCATTCAATTGATTGGTTTGTAATTTTCTGTTTTCTCTTACTTTTTGTCTTGAATATTATTCCCTTTTCCCAAACTCTTGGGTGGCAACAGTGTACACCAGTGTGTACACCAGAGTTTGGATTCTGGAACATTGGTGACCAATTTGGTGGCCTTCTATGATGGGGCTATGGAACTGACGGACAGGGGCAGAGCACTTGATGTCATCTACCTGGACTTGTGCAAAGCCTTCAACACTGTCCCACACGACATCCTTGTCTCTAAATTGGAGAGACATCAATTTGATGGGTAGACCACTGAGTGGATAAAGAACTGGCTGGATGGCCGCACGCAAAGAGTGGTGGTCAATGGCTTAATGTCCGGCAGGAGACCGGTAATGAGTGGTGTCCCACGGAGATCGGTGTTGGGACCGATCTTGTTCAACATCTTTGTCGGTGACATGGACAGTGGGATTGAGTGCGCCCTCAGCAAGTTTGCCGATGACACCAAGCTGTGTGGTTCGGTTGATACGCCGGAGGGAAGGGATGCCATCCAGAGGGACCTCGACACACTTGTGAGGTGGGCTGATGCCAACCTTATGAAGTTTAACCATGCCAAGTGCAAGGTCCTACACCTGGGTCAGAGCAATCTCAGGCACAGCTACAGGTTGGGCAGAGAAGAGATTCAGAGCAGCCCTGTGGAGAAGGACTTGGGGGTGTTGGTCGATGAGAAAATGAACATGAGCTGGCTTCAGTGTGCGCTCGCAGCCCAGAAAGCCAACCGTATCCTGGGCTGCATCAAAAGGAGTGTGACCAGCAGGTTGAAGGAGGTGATCCTGCCCCTCTACTCTGCTCTCCTGAGACCTCACTTGGAGTCTTGTGTGCAGTTCTGGTGTCCTCAACATAAAAAGGCCATGGAAGTGTTGGAACAAGTCCAGAGGAGGGCCACGAGGATGATCAGGGGACTGGAGCACCTCCCGTATGAAGACAGGCTGAGAAAGTTGGGGCTGTTCATCCTGGAGAAGAGAAGGCTGCGTGGAGACCTCATAGCAGCCTTCCAGTATCTGAAGGGGGCCTACAAGGATGCTGGGGATGGACTGTTCATCAGGGACTCTAGTGACAGGACTTAAACAGGGGAAGTTCAGATTGGATATAAGGAAGAAATTCTTTACTGAGAGGGTGGTGAGGCACTGGAATGGGTTGCCCAGGGAGGTTGTGAATGCTCCATCTTTGGCGGTGTTCAAGGCCAGGCTGGATGAGGCCTTGGGTGGCATGGTTTAGTGTGAGGTGTCCCTGCCCATGGCAGGGGGGTTGGAACTAGATGATCCTAAGGTCCTTTCCAACCCTAAGTATTCTATGGTTTTATGGTTGTATAACTGAGGATGTCAGTCAAGCCAGAGAAGTGTTAAGGAAAGGCATACCTTTGGTTAAAAAGAAAAAGAATGTATAGAAATTGATATAAATTCTGTGTATTTTGCATAATAAATGTCAAGTCATATAATCAGAAGAAGAATTGGCAACTAATCATTAAAACTAAGAATGAAAGAATGTCAGCCTTGTGGTACAGAAACAGCTCCTGACAGACAGTGTTGTATGATAGGTGGTCCCTTAGACTGACCAGATATGGCTTTCTTTGTGATTGTATAACTACTTAGTTGCTTGATGGGTATCAGCAAGAGACCTTGCTTCATGTCTTTTAGAAATGGAAATAGAATATATAATTGTCCTGGGTTCAGCAGTAGCAGTCAGTTTTTCTCCTTCTTAGTAGCTGTTGCAGCACTGTGTTTCTGACTTTTGGCCTGGGAACAGCTGATAACACTGATGCTTAGACTGACCAAGGACTTTGTGAGTCTCATGCTCTGCCAGGGAGGAGGAGGGGCCGGGAGGAAGCAGGAACAGGACGCCTGACCCAAACTAGCCAAAGAGGTATTCCATACCACAGCACGTCATGCCCGGGGATGTAACTGGGAGCTACCCGGAAGGGCACGTCCTCTTTTCGGTCGGGCTCTTTTCCGGCGAGCGGTATCATATTTTCTTCCCTTGTTATTTCTCTTATCATTATTATTATTGGTGGCAGCAGCAGTGATTTGTGTTATACCTGAGTTACTGGACTATTTTTATCTCAACCCGTGGGAGTTACATTCTTTCGATTCTCCTCCCTATCCCTCTGGGGAGTGGGGGGGGAAGTAGACTGCGTGGTTCTAATTTACAGCCGGGGCTTAAACCACGACAATAATTTACTTTATTTTGTCTGTTTGCTCATTGACTCCTTCAGAGAAACAAATTTGGAAAGCATGACTTTCCTTTAGAGAAAATACTTAGACTGTTTCTTAATTATCATATCAATCTGCATTAGTTTATTTAGGGCATTCCTGGATCTTCCCTAAAGCCATTAAAATTTGGTACGTGTTTGCCATCAAGGCAATTAAAGCAATAGGTTACTGGTAGAATTGATAGTTTGGGTATTTTATCCCTGAGTTCTTTTAGAACTTAGGTAAATAATGGTGATTAGTCACTATCCAGCCTGTCAGTTTGTTCTACAAGTATTGGTACTGATGTTTTAATTTCAAACGGTTCCTCCAACACATTAGTTAAAAAACCCAACAAACATTTTGGCACACAAGCAGTCTCCTTGATAAATCCAGAAGTGAGAAAACCTTCAGCTTTTTTGCTGTGTTCTGTCTTTTCTGATCATTTGTTTTTTGTTTGTTTGTTTGGGTTTGGGAAGTTTTTGAGGTTCTGTTTGAGGTTTTGGTTGCTTTTATTTTGTCTTCTTTCCTTTTAAATCTCATCATCTGTTTGCCCTCTTTAGCGAAGTTGTGTTCCTGAGAAAAATTGTTGTTTAATAATTTTCATCTCATCCTCAAGTTGCTTCTCAATCCCTTTGGGGCAGCCTGGTGTTTACATTTAAGCTTTCAGCATTTATAATCCTCCCTTTTACTTGATTTAGACATAACTTCATCTTCTCCAAAATAGCCCTCTTCCAAAAGCTTTCTTGCCTGACTTTTTAGAAAGAGTATCTTTCAGTGTCTTTGTAAACCTTTTTGGACAGGTGAAATGCATTTTCGTTGGGTTTACAGTACAGTGTCTATAAACAGACTCTTTTGTGTCTGAATTTTTTAATCTTTTAGATGGTTCTTTATCTTTTGAAGAGAGCTGCTATATTTATGTACCGTTTATTTATTTTAAGTAAGCACCACTGCAGTTGATTTTCTGGCTTGCTGCTCTTTTAAGAAGCAGACTCCAGGTACATTACTGTCATAGGTGCTGACTGGCTCTTCAGGTCTGCTTTGAGCTAGGTCTTCCATGGTGTTTCAGATCAGTGCTCAGAGGTGCTTCTTGCTTCTCATGTCATGGTGCTCTGGACTGCTTCCTTCGTGTGGTTCTCATTGATAGCAGCTAGAAATTCAGTCTCAGCATCACAACCATATGTGATAATTGCATGGCCCAGATAGGGGTAACTGAGGTTTCCCATTGCTGTTGTGTTTTCTCGGCTTTGTTAGACCCCTCAATCTCTCACAGCATGCTACAATCACTGCTGCTTTCCTGTCTGGGCTGTTGGTAGGGCTCATGCTTTCTGTGTTATGGAGAGACTTATCTGCAATACATACACATGCTGCACATGTGTATGTGTAGTATTAGATGTTTACACATACATGCAGTATCAGGCACAGAAATCAATCACAGATTTGTGCCACAGTTTGCATCATATACTACAGTTTCCTTTACTGTCTCAGAGAAAAACTGCATATCAGATTACTGTTGAGAATTATCAGCAGGTTTACAGTTACTATTGCTATCAAATTCCCCTTCCTTGTTTCCTCACTTTGTGAGCAGCAGTGTCCTTGCCATAACTTTAAAGAAGTGACCTTTTATGTTTTCAAGAAGAAAGAAAACAACAGCTCAAAAAGAAACCATATTTTATCTTCCTCAGATCTTTGTTTTGCTTCACATCTGTCTTACTCTGTATGCAAAAGTATTTGTTTCTCATATCACTTTCCTGACAAATTTCCTATGCTTTGTTCTTTAAGATAGAAATCTCTTCTCAGCTTTGGTAGAGAGAAATTTTTTTATTGGGGATTTTATTTATTTGTTTTCATTTGGTATTTAATACATTTTTAATTCCTTTAAAACCAGTTACGTGTCTGAGTTAATATCACTTTAGATGATTGCTTGATCAGCTAATGATTTCCATTTGTTCAGTTGTTCCTACCATCATTCTTACAAGTTTTTGCTAGTGTTTGGAAAAGATCTTGAACAACAAAAGTCAAAGTCACTTCGCAAGAAATAGCACAACAAAGCAGAATTGTGCCAAATTACCCAGCAACAATTTGGACTGCTGGCAAACAGGGTAGCCTGCTGGTTTGTGAACAGCGTAGGTAATTTGCCACTCAACTCTCCTCTATTTGCTTCAATAAATTGTAGGGTACTTAGTACCCTACTATCTGTTATCTATCTGTCTGTGTTTCTTTGCCCTGTCAGTGTCTGACAGTAGTTATGCTTCATTTGTCTGTGTCTGTCTTTCACTCTCAGCTTGATGGAAAACCTTTAAAAAGCAGGTGTGTGGTGTTTGAGGATCTGGTATCCAACAGTTTATACGTCCTAGTGCATCTATGTAGTCTAATCTAAAAGCCACAGTTGAGAACTAATAAAAAAGATTAATCTACTATACCTGAAATAGAGTTCAGCAACGCTATATGAAAATAGATCAACAATAAGTTCTCATAATGCAACTAGGAAGAGTGCTCAGGTAACATAATTTTCAATCAACAGTCTCATAAACAAGGTATTATAAAAATGTGAACCACATCTATGTAATACAAAGATTGCTTAACAGTGCTGTTCAGTCAGTCTCCTTAACACCAGCACTGCAACTCTATTTACATAGAATGGCAACAGGGTTATTTTGGTGTGTGTTTGAGCAAAGCAGACTAGAAATTAATAACTTGGTGAGTAAATAGGAGGAAAAAAGGAAAGAGAAATCCTCAGGTTTTGTTTTTTGGTTGATTGGTTTGTTTGTTTAATGTATGCTTATGTTCGTACTTCTGTGATAACCTCCTGTTGCTTTCCTTTTGTACTGGCATTGTCCAAATGTGATGCGGACACCCCAGCAGAAAAAGACTGACCCTGCTGCTTACACAGGCTCCTGAAAGGGAATGAGATTTCTAGCACAACAGATTATTGTGGCCAAGGATTTTGAAGATAAGAGTCTTTGTTCTGTGAAGAGTGAAATAAATTTGTTCTTATGGTATTTGAATGTGCTGATGTAATGTCTGGACAGAATTTTCACCATTGGATTCTTAGAGTATGTTAGGTATTAGTTTTCTACTAATTGTTGTCTGTTAAATGGCTTACATGTATATTTATGATTTTTGTTTCTGTAGCATTAAAAAAATATAGTAGTATATAGCTGAGGAGTATTTTGATCTGAATACATTAAACCTGTAGCTCTAATTAATTTACTGATTACCTACATAAAGTAAACTGAGTTAAGATGACTGCATATTTTACAATGCATTGAGGCTGTTGGGAATATTTCTTTGCGAGAATATCTATAGACTTTGAGTAAAAGGTGCTGTTACTTTATTATTTCCTTATGCACCAGCCCCCCCAGTAAATGATGCTGTGTTAGAAACAAGAAATGATTCGTGTGATAAGCTAGAAAAAACTTCAACTTCTTGACTCGAAATTAGTTGTGCCATTTTGTGCTCAGTGAGCAGGCAAGATGCTAGAAGTCCTCAGACAGAACATGCCTAGTAAAATACAGTAGCAAACCCAGTAAAGAATTACTAAAATCCTACATCTGTTTTCTTTCCAGAAAGTGAATACATAAAGTATCATTTTATTCAAATAAATACATATAGTAAATACATGTGTGTTGAAAATGCACTAAAATGGCATTACATCAGGAAAATGACTTGTTTGATGTGAACTCTTCATGCCAAGAAAGGTAGCTTAGTCTGTGACAACATCATATGTGATAGGAGGTGGAAATTAGCACACCTTAACATGGGAGGCTCTGTAGTAAAGGGGAAAGGGAATCTGAGTCCCCTGTGAGTGAGGCCCTGCTGAGTACAATCCCCAGCAAGATATCACTGCAAGGTGGCTTTTGATTGTTTCTGAAAGGCTGTGGTGATGGGGAGAGGTTTCTGAGAACTGGAAAAGGGACACCAGTGGACCATGAGCCAGCAATGTGGCCCCATGGCAAAGAAAGTCAACAGCCTCCTGAGCTGCATTAGGAGTGCTGCCAGCAGGTCAACAGAGGCGATCTTCTCCTCTCCTCAGTCCTGCTAACTGCTGGGTCCAGTGCAAGACAGGGTAGTAGTGAAGCAAGTCCAGGGGAAGACCAGAAAGAACATTAGGGGACCCTGGAGCATCTGGGTTACAAGGAGAATCTGAAAGAGCTGATGCTGTCCATCCTGGAGCAGAGAAGGCCAAGGGGATCTGATCCATAAGTATAAGTACCTGATGAGGGAAGTAAAGAAGAGAGAGCCAGGCTCTCATCAGTGGTGCCCAGTGACCAGACAACAAGAGGCAATGGGTACAACCTGAAATGCAGTAAGTTCCACATAAAAATGAGAAAGCACTTTTTCTACTGTGAAGCTGGTTAGACACTGCAACAGTGCTTGGGAACAGGTTGTTTGCTCAAAGAGGCAGTGGAGTCCCTGGGAAAGTGATGGAACACCTTATCCTTGATGCCATCTTAAGGCATGTCAAGGATAAGAGGGTTATGAGGGGCAGTCAACATGGCTTTACCAAGGGGAAGTCATGCTTGACCAACCTCCTAGCCTTTTATGAGGAAATAACATTGTGGATGGATGATGGCAGAGCGGTGGATGTGGTCTACCTTGACTTCAGCAAAGCATTTGACACAGTCTCCCACAGCATCCTCATAGCTAAATTGAGGAAGTGTGGCCTGGATGATCAGGTAGTGAGATGGACTGCGAACTGGCTGAGGGACAGAAGCCAGAGAGTTGTAGTCTATGGGGCGGAGTCCAGTTGGAGGCCTGTATCTAGTGGAGTGCCTCAAGGGTCAGTATTGGGACCAGTATTATTTAATATATTCATCAATGATTTAGATGAGGGAATTGAGTGTACTGTCAGCAAGTTTGCTGATGACACTAAGCTGGGAGGAGTGGCTGACACGCCAGAAGGCTGTGCTGCCATCCAGCGGGACCTGGACAGGCTGGAGAGTTGGGCAGGGAGAAACTTGATGAAATATAACAAGGGAAAGTGTAGAGTCCTGCATCTGGGCAGGAACAACCCCAGGTTCCAGTATAGGTTGGGGAACGACCTGTTAGAGAGTAGTGTAGGGGAGAGGGACCTGGGGGTCCTAGTGGACAGCAGGATGACCATGAGCCAACACTGTGCCCTTGTGGCCAAGAAGGCCAATGGCATCCTGGGGTGTATTAGAAGGGGGGTGGTCAGTAGGTCGAGAGAGGTCCTCCTTCCCCTCTACTCTGCCCTGGTGAGACCACATCTGGAATATTGTGTCCAGTTCTGGGCCCCTCAGTTCAAGAAGGACAGGGAACTGCTGGAGAGAGTCCAGCGCAGGGCAACTAAGATGATTAAGGGAGTGGAGCATCTCCCTTATGAGGAAAGGCTGAGGGAGCTGGGTCTCTATAGTTTGGAGAAGAGGAGACTGCGGGGGGACCTTATTAGTGTATATAAATATATAAAGGGGGAGTGTCATGAGGATGGAGCCAGGCTCTTCTCAATGGCAAACTATGATAAGACAAGGGGTAATGGGTATAAACTGGAACACAAGAGGTTCCACTTAAACTTGAGAAGAAACTTCTTCTCAGTGAGGGTGACAGAACACTGGAACGGGCTGCCCAGGGAGGTTGTGGAGTCTCCTTCTCTGGAGACATTCAAAACCCGCCTAGACACATTCCTGTGTAATCTTATCTAGGTGTTCCTGCTCTGGCAGGGGGATTGGACTAGATGATCTTTTGAGGTCCCTTCCAATCTCTAACATACTGTGATACTGTGATACTGTGATACTGTGAGTCTCCATCCTTGGAGATGCGCAAACATCAGATATACTGATCATGGTCTCAGCAGGGAGTTGGACCAGGTGATCTCCTGCATGTCATTCTGTGTGAGACTGAAAAACATCTTTCGTGTGGCTATGTAATCACTTGTTGACAGCAAGTTATGGGTAATAGTGGCTGTAAGATTTTTCCACTTAATTCATTCTAGTTGGCATGGTAGATGCCTAAAGAAAGTTAGAAGGGGGATGTCTTAAAGCTATTAACAGATACATTGGTAGCTCATAAGTCATGGTCAGAAGAAGAAGGATAAAGCAGATATTGAAAAGCTATATTGCAGTTTCAGTCTTCCTGGGACCGAGAAAGGTTTTAGGTCTTCAAACAACCTGTCCAAAGTCTGATTTCTTTAAAACTGTAGAGGGAAGCCTATATTAGCACTGCTGACATTAAGCTTAAAATGTAATTGCAACAGTGAGCATGGGAAACCATAAGTCTGCACACTGGCACTAGGATACTCTTTAATGCTCTTATAACTGACAGACCAGGAATACTGTGTAGCTTTACACTCAGTTACATTGCTGGCAAGAGTACCTGTGAACTTTGTGGCAGGCACTTTGTGAGCCATCAGATGCTCACATTGACACCAGCAATTGCAAAAGCTGCAGGACCAACACTTCTTCAGAGGGACAAGGCTGCATGTGTGCAGATTCACCCTATGTTCCATATGCTGTGTCTCAAACATGTCTGTGACACAGTGAGTTCAGTCTGTAGATGCAGAAATGTTTACAATAGATAGATTTCTGGATACTCAAAAGCCAGAGTTTACAAAGGATATAGAAACGCTGCAGAACATCATTCCACATGGGAAAGGTGGTAGTGTCAAGTCAGAAATGATACACTCTTACTGGGTTGAGTGGGCAGGTCTGCCGGTGTGCTCTCAAAGAAAGATCTTTATGCCCGCAAAGAACATTGGGGGATTCTTGTTGTTAGTGGGAATGAGATTTTCACCTTATCAGTTAAAAGTCAGTTGTTTAAAGTTAGGCGGTGTTCTTTTAAACCCTGCATGTATCAACAGCTTAGAAGCTGCTTTGTAAAATACACTGATGTTACTAGGAAATCCATATGATGGAAAGAATTCCTTATGCTTTCCGCCATTTTTAATGATACATAAAACTCAAAGATGCTATCATCATTTGTTAGGTGAGAGTATTTGTATTTGCTTTTGGATAGTGGACAGCAGATGGAAAAAACTGTCACAGGCTAATTAGAAATAATTTTCTCTTTCAAACACTGCTTCTGCTTCCATTCAGCATTTCTGTGAGTAAGAGACCATTGTCTCATTGCAGCATCCCATCTCATTGCTGGGCTTTCCTAATGAAACTGGAATTTCTGCAGGAATCCAGGCTATGGCTGGCAAGAGATTTGCTATGCAGTAAGGTTTCCAATTTTGGAGTTCTGGACACCTTTTAAAGGACTCTCCTGACAACTGTAAACTTCTTTAAATAAATATTGACATACCAGTCTGAAAAGTACTGAAGTCTCTTTTCTTCCTGCAACATGGAACAGTAAAAAAGATGTGTGGATTTTTTCAGTTACTTTAATGGCTGGAATTAAAGCTAAAACAATAGGTAGTTTGATTATACAAGAATTTTAAAATGCATTACTTGGCTATTATTGGCAACTTGGAATCAGAGTTTGCAATTATCTAGAGCTGTGAGTTATTTAAAATCAATATGCCAATACTTTGAGTGATGTGTGTTTAATATGGTGCTAGATATTTCTTTACGATGATACCTACTTTTTATTGGTCTGGTAAATGTAGCTATTTAGAAGATATTTACAGTTGATCATAATTTTAATAGCATACGTATATTATTGAAAATTGTAGATGGCAGAAGCCCAGGATTCTGTCTATTTCTTAAATTTTCTATATGTGTATATGATGCAGAAGACTTGAAAGGATTCTGATAGAATCGTTACTAGGCTCCCTTTGGTATGCAAAAGTGATATTTTTTTTTTTATTAGGAATTGAATATAATGCATTTATTTACAAATGTTGGATTATTGTTCTCAGAATAGACGGAGACTCAAAAAGTTGTACTATTGCCCTCAAGAAATTTTTGTAATTAGCTTTCTCTTTAAAATATTGTAACTTTTTTACAATTTTAAGTGTATCATCTGCTATGCAGGTGTCCAGATGTTCTCAACAATATTTTAGTTTAATTGAAAACTTGGTTTTGCACTGATAGAATAGAACCCATGAAAAATTTCAGGCAAATCTTTCTTACTGTTCCTGTTACAGCTTTTTTATAGCATGTTGCTCCAATTACAGTACTGGACTTATATTTGAGTTGATAGTTATAAGGCCTGTGCTCTTGCTTTATATGGAAAGAATGTCGGATAATAATGTGATTGTTTTCCACACTGCTTTTTAGTAATAGAGGGATGCAGTAGACAACGTTAGAGGTTAGTAGTATTAATACCACTCAATGTATATGGCAAATATTTTTCTTTGCTGAAGTTGCACTATTTCTGGTTTCACATCTCTTCTTTGGCATCAGAGCAAAGGAGAGGGCTCTCCTACACATATGGGGGTAGTGTACTCTGCCTCTGACAAAGAATGCCTTCTCATTATTTATTGCCTTTAGTGAGTACTTTCACTCTTTGTGAAGCTTCTTAAATCTTCAAATAAATGGAACTTCTTATTGTATTGTCTTTCTCTGTATTTGGATCTTTTTTGTTGTAGTCCAGAAACTCACTTGTTTGTTTAAAGTGATGGAGAAATACAGAGCTGGGAAAAATTAATAAACAGTAGGAGTAGCTTTCATTAAGTGTTTATCCAGTACATTTGGGAAATGTCTTACATATTGGTATTTTTGCAGGAATCTTTGTCTTAAATAAAAGCCCTTCAGCATTTTGTTGTAGAGTGAGTTCAGGACCTCATCCTTAAAGCTTGAATGCTCTCACTATTGTAGAAAATCTAAGCATTGCCAGGGATGTATGAGTGGGGAAAGCAGAAATTTTCTCTTTTTTTAATATTGAGAAGCTACTTGAATATTTCATATATGGAAATAAGTTGATTTTTCTGATTTTTTGTTCTTGATTCTGCATATGTAGTTAAGTTGGCAAAGGTATGCTAGCAGGTAGTGGTGGCTTTTCTTTTTGTAAATGAAAGCAAGTACATTGGTCTATTTCTTAGTATAGGAATTTTATGTGTATTAGCAATATTCCTATGGGTTTTTTGCTGTTTAAAAAGGGATTATTACCCAAAATCAAATGGTATGGTTTTAGTAGTTAGTTCTGCTGTGATTCCATCCGATTTCTATATAAGGACCAGAAAATTGTCAGGAATTGCACAAATGAGAGTATGCCTGCTTAAACTTCTAAATGCTGCATTACTGTAAGTATAATCATAGCTATGTACACATACCTAAAGTTATTAATCTCTCTCTGAAACTTTAAGAGGGCATTTGCCTTAAAAACTGATGTTTGGGCATTCACTTTAAATCCCCACTTGTAGTCTCATTGCTTAAGAGTGTGATTCTGTAGAAGCACATAAACATTAGGAACCAATATTGGCTTCCAGAAGGAATGATGCAATGTGTGTAGGAGAGGGCGGGGGCTGAGGATAACTGGGTTGGAAGATCTGTGTCTCAAGAGAATGTCAGCACTTCTTTCAATTTTATAGGCATATACTGTGTCTTCTCTATTCTACTGCATCATAACTGCTTGGTGGCAGAAGTGGAAAGTGTGCTGTGGCAGCAGTGATCGCCCCTAAAGACTCTGAAGGATGAGGAGAAATTTTTTTTTTCCAAAAAAAAAAAAAAAATGGGGGGACTGTTAATTCCTATGTAGTGGTCAAATCTTAGAGAACAGAAGCAGATATCCAGCTATGTAGTATGAAAAAAAAGCATTTTCTGTTCACATTGTAGCTTTGTTCTTCAGTAGTTTTGCTGTTGAAGTACTAGTGCAGCTACTCCTAATCATGGTAGAGGATTGATGTTGGACTCCAGCAGTGGGTGCTAACCCACCTAGAGACCCCATCACCATTCTACCCAACACTAAGTGCAACAACTTTAGGATGTTTATAGTTTCAAATAATGGAAAAAGGCAAGACCTGTTTCTAGTTCAAACTGTTCACTTCATGAGAGATGTTGTAGGAATTGAGGGTGTGCTCACCTCCCAACAGATTGTTGAAAAGCGGATGGACGATTTTATTGTTGGCTTGAAACCAAGTTCCTGCCATGAACAGTCACCGCAAATCTGCCTTGTCATTCCTCTGAAGTTTCAAAATGGGACCACATCAATATTCAGTTCATAACTCTCCTAAGTTTATAGCTTTTTTCATCAGATTGCATTTTTCCACTGAGGTACAATACAGTCCAGTTCACTTTAGCTTTCCTCTAAGTGGAGTGTACAGAATATAGCATGGGATGGTTTTATGAGCAGCACATTGAGAGCAATTAACACTGGAATTGAATCTACATCAAGATAACAGGCGATTATACTATTTAACAACTGTTAAATGGTGTTAATGGCTAAGTGTAGACCACAGGCCCAGCAGATTAGTACACAGTGAAATTCAGCAGGCGTGTAAATTAACAACAATGAAATGGATAATTTAGAAATATATTTGCCACTGAAAAGCTGCAAATTATTTTAAAATGCAGTAAGTATCATTATTTTTTGTAAGGGAAAACACTGGTAGGGTAAGGAAGGTTATTTTGCTGAAGGTTTTTTAAATTGAGAAACAAACCCTCCACCCTAATTTTCTTAAAGTGTATTTGAAAGTCGTGTTTATATGCAACTTGCTCCTTTTTATGGCCCTGTTTTCTGGGTTTATAACTGGTGTTTTGATGTGTTACACATAACTTAAGAGGCTTAGCTGGATGATAGATCCTAAATGACAACAGGAAGCACTCAAGTACCCAAATGATGATTTAATCCTGCAGTAGAGACAGTTTGAGGTTCACGGTGTTTTGGAAAGAAAATAGTTTGATTCTGTTCCACAAACTAGAAATGCGTTTATTTGAGTCAGCTTAGCTTAATAGAGGAAGTTGTATTTCCATTCTCCTGATAGAAAAGAATAGAAAATATATCTAAAATTTTTGGATTTTCTCTGTAGAAGCTATTTCACTCCTCTAACAATTGCTGTGAGCCAAATTTTAGGGTAGCGTTCAAGTTAGCCTTGATCACTAGCCTCTGTTCTGTCAGCTGCTCCAATTTATTTAGCATTTATGTAGGCATTCCCAAAATGCCTACAAACAAATTCCCAAATTCCTTTTTAAAAGCAACTTTTCTCAGGGCACTCTAATTCACTCTGTGGGAACAGGAAAAAAATAACTAGTTTTTTGGATTTCAGCTGTAAGAGTGCGAGGGCACTCTTACGGTGTTGGTCTCTCAGCTGTAGCACTGAGGAAGAGATTGTGCATGGGTCTGGTGGCACTGGCCATACGTCTCTTATCAGTGTGTATGGGCTACTCCTGTCATGTCAGTCTTGGGCCTCTCCTATGATCAGCACACACAGCTGCAGTCCTAATAATTCCAGTGTTGAGAACCTTGGAACTGCTATGGAAGAAGTGATAGATACAGAAGAAAACAGCAAAGCCTGTTGAAGAGTTCAGTTCTTATTGCAATGAAGGTGTTTGCCTGTAGTTTTCCTTACAATGCTGACAGATTTGAAGATTCCTTTTGGAAATACAGTTGCAAAATACTGACGTATTAGGCTGTTTGATGTTTGTTTGTTTGTTTTATTTCCCCCTCCCAATTTTGCTTTCCTGCTAAAATCTTTGTGCAATCGGTTTTGCAATCTGGCCACAGGGAATTAGCTGGAATTGCCTTCTTCAAGTAGCATTCTTGGTAGTTATGTATCCATTTAGTATGGGCCAAATCCTAAAAAATCTTCAGTTGCCTTTGAGTGACAACTCCCATAAGGATAAAATGAACGCTGATGAGTTAGCAGCCTAGAAAAATGGGAACAGAATAATGGAGAATGTGAATGATTCATTAAAAATACCACTTTTAATGTTAACTCAGCGCATATAATAACTTGATCTGTCTAGGCCTTGCTTTCTGTCTGTTAATTCCATGGTATTAAGGTTTTCATTTCTTGAGAAAGCAGATGGCTATCAACTTAAACAGGTGTTCACATTGCACTTTTTAAAGTTTAAATGCTGAATAGGTTAACTTGAAGTTTGCTTTGGTGCAGAGGGAATTAGTGGTTTGAAAGATGTGTGAATAGAGAATCATTTGCAGGAGGAGGGCCAAGTAATTCACTGGACATACACTGACATACATTTACCTATAGACCTTTGCCATTATAGAATGCAAAGAGAAAGGACAGCAAAAGACTTAAAGGAACAGAATTTCTTCTGAACACGTCCTGTATCTTTTATTGAGAATATACACCATGAAAACATGACCTGAATGCATTATAGTAAGTGAAAGAAGAGGATATACAGAATCACTGGCTGTTCAGTGATTCTTCCAGGTTTTGTGGGTAGATCAGCATGTTGCCACCTCATTAGAATGCAAACACATAGAACTAAACTTCTTGTGGATGAAATGAAATCTCCTTCAGATTTTGTAATTTATTGTTCCAGTAAGCAATTGTAAAAATTAATTCTAACAATAAAAAGTTTGCTAAAATAAGGTGGATTTTCTTTATCATTTGATTATAAAATAGAATAGTGTTGCCTCTGACACTGAAGGCTTGCACTGTTTTCCAGTATAGCTTCCGTATAACTTCCTTGTTCAGCCAGTTTTTCATCGATAGTAAATATAAAGCATTGGTAAATAATGCAGCAGGGTTGGGCAGTTCTCACATGTATACAATTTTCTCTCTAAACTTCTCATCAAAGATTCAAGAAGCCTCTGCTGTAGCAAGATCTCATTGTGAAGACCCTATTATTTTTATGATATATATATATTTCAGCATTCAGTGCACAGGTAAATAATTTAAATTAACATACATTGATCAAATGGACAACATGGATTTCTATGAGGCAAAATCCTATGCTTGTTTATTTACTAATTATCAGATAGATGCATCTGTAGGCAAGTTCAAAAATATAAGGTATAATAGCCCCCTTATTAACTCTCCTTTATGTGCTCTGCCACCTTGTGGCAACCAGCAAGGGAAAAGGGTTGGAAGGTTACAAAATTTCAGCACCCCTCTTTCTTTTTGTGTAGATGTGCTCAGAATGATTGAGAGAAAGCAGTTATTGAACAAAACCTTGACTTTCCTTTTGGAAGCACTTCCAGAGTACAGGGTGACATTGCTTTCTACCTTTGATGACCAGCTGTGTTTTCCTTCAAGAGAAGAGAGTGAAGCACAGTTACTGACAAGGACATTATTTATCCATAAATACGTGAGGCAAAGCTGTACAGTGAAGTAGTAAAGATTGCTTCTTTCTGATCTTAGTTTCCAGTCTGTGAGGATGGGATGCTATTGAGCTTTTTGAGATCTTTCTCAGCTGTGATCGGAGTTGCAGCTCTGGCTAATGGTAGCCTGAATGTGCTCACAGTTATCAAGCTACTGTGCAAAGAATTACGGTTGGTTAACTAAGGTGCTAGTAAACATGGAACAGTCAAAAGTTATTTACGATGCACTTATTCATGTCAAAAATATTTATTACCTTATGTTTGAATGTGCATAACTAAGAATAAAGAAATACTAAGTGTTGTTCAGTACCTTATTAAATAATAATAATATTTGTAAGATTGACCTATTAACACGTCTGGGTCTTTTAGCATCATAAAATACTAGACCTTAAATCCATTCAATGGTGCACGAAGTATGTGTCTACATTAGCAGTTTGGTTTGCTGAAGGGTGCAGATTTACTTTGTATCTGACCTTGGAGCCTTGCAGCCCTCAGTTGAGAACAATCTGAGTGGACTTGTTTCCTTCAGGTGGAAAAAGGGTGAAACTCGGTGAATGCAGGGTCCTCCAGCAGCTAGTGCTCTGTGCATGCCAATGGATACCAAGGCTGGTTTGCAGCTGGTGCAGGCTTAACTTCCAGTGAAGACAAAGGGTGGGCTTGTAGTCTTGGAACCTGGCTGCATGGAGGAAACTGAATCTCTGTCCTTCTCCCTTTATGCCAAAACATAGATGTACTGTAGATGCGCTGAACACACTCACTGTGACTTGGCCAAAATTATGTGTAGGAAAGAAATATTATGGCATATTTATGTTATGGTGAAGCCAAAAAGCTCCCCCACACTGAAAAAAAGCTCCTTACGCTGTTGATAAGGATATAGAGAAATGTATTAGAGCTGATGAACTGGAAAAGACTGCTAAGGAGGTCCTTAGAAACTTCTGTATGCAATTGTACAGATTCCACAGCTTGCATATGGATTTCGTTACAGTGGATATAGTTTCTGGAGATGTTCTTGCTTCTTTTCTTTTACTTTAAAAAGTGGGGTAAATATGAACTTGATATTGTAGGTACTGCTATGTAGTGAAAAAAGAGAGCTGAAGGAAAACAGTGGTTTTTGGAATTATTATGCTCTACTTATTTTCCAAATGAGTTGTTTTATTGTGAGCTACCGTAATAGTTAGATACTAGGTGAAGAAAACATTAAAAATCTATTGCCCCTCTAGTCAACTGAACAATAGGATTATGTGCACAGGAGCAAATACCTTTCAGTTGGTGAGTGATGCAGTTGATATGTCACAGAATCATAGAATAGTTAGGGTTGGAAAGGACCTTAAGATCATCAGGTTCCAACCCCCCTACCATGGGCAGGGACACCTCACACTAAACCATGCCACCCAAGGCCTCATCCAGCCTGGCCTGGAACACCGCCAAGGGTGGAGCATTCACAACCTCCCTGGGTAACCCATTCCAGTGCGCCACCACCCTCACAGTAAAGAATTTCCTCCTTAGATCCAATCTAAACTTCCCCTGTTTAAGTTTGAACCCATTACCCCTTGTCCTATCACTACAGTCCCTGATGAAGAGTCCATCCCCAGCATCCTTGTAGGCCCTCTTCAGATACTGGAAGGCTGCTATGAGGTCTCCATGCAGCCTTCTCTTCTCCAGGCTGAACAGCCCCAACTTTCTCAGCCTCTCTTCATACGGGAGGTGCTCCAGTCCCCTGATCATCCTCGTGGCCCTCCTCTGGACTTGTTCCAACAGTTCCATGTCCTTTTTATGTTGAGGACACCAGAACTGCACACAATACTCCAAGTGAGGTCTCAGGAGAGCAGAGTAGAGGAGCAGGATCACCTCCTTCGACCTGCTGGTCACGCTTCTCTTGATGCAGCCCAGGATACGGTTGGCTTTCTGGGCTGTGAGCGCACACTGAAGCCGGCTCATGTTCCTTTTCTCATCAACCGCAGGGCTGCTCTGAATCTCTTCTCTGCCCAACCTGTAGCTGTGCCTGGGATTGCTCCGACCCAGGTGTAGGACCTTGCACTTGGCATGGTTAAACTTCATAAGGTTGGCATCAGCCCACCTCACAAGCGTGTCAAGGTCCCTCTGGATGGCATCCCTTCCCTCCAGCGTATCAACCGACCCACACAGCTTGGTGTCATCGGCAAACTTGCTGAGGGCGCACTCAATCCCACTGTCCATGTCACCAACAAAGATGTTGAACAAGATCGGTCCCAACACCAATCCCTGAGGGACACCACTCGTTACTGGTCTCCTGCCGGACATTGAGCCATTGACCACAACTCTTTGCGTGCGGCCAGCCGGTTCTTTATCCACTGAGTGGTCCACCCATCAAATTGATGTCTCTCCAATTTAGAGACAAGGATGTCGTGTGGGACAGTGGTGAAGGCTTTGCACAAGTCCAGGTAGATGACGTCAACTGCCCTGCCCCTGTCCATCAGTTCTGTAGCCCCATCAGAGAAGGCCACCAAATTGGCCAGGCAGGATTCCCCCTTAGTGAAGCCATGCTGGCTGTCACCAAGCACCTTGTTTTTCATGTGCCTTAGCATGCCTTCAAAGAGAATCTGCTCCAATATTTTGCCTGGCACAGAGGTGAGAATATTTCCTATTAAGAACAAGAAGACTTAGTCTAAGAGGCCAGTGCACTTTTTTTTTTGTGGGTCAAAGGAAATATCCTGTAGCAGAATCAAAGTAAAATCTATTTTAAAAGAACTACAGGAACTTACGGAGCCATAATAAGAAAAGCATTTGTTGATATGAACCAAGAATTATTGTCTTAGTTGACCAGTGTGACAAGGATCAGGCTGTCTAATCCTGTACATGCTGAGTCAAATCCCCAGTTGATATAAATCAGGGCATCTCTACTGACATAGCACTTCCCTGCTGACCTTCAGTGCTTGAGGATGTGCTGTACCGTGCTGGAAGGACCCTTCTCCCTTCAGCTATTCAGTGTCTGCTGTGTTAATGTAGCTTCAAATGAATTTCAGGCATGCTTTTAATCTGCCAGTGTGCTGAAGGATGTGAAAGAAGATACATTTTTTTTTACTCTCTAATTTTTAGTGATCAAGCCAAACATGTATTTATGTAAATTGCTTAGGTTTCGATATAGTATTTTTATTGTTCCACTAATGAGCATGACAGGGTGGGTGTTAGTAAACTACTAACAGATGTTTTGGGGTTGATTTGTTTCTTGAATATAAAATTATACTGTACAATATATAAGATTATATTTAGCTCTTATGCTGTCCCACAGGCATCATTCTTATGACTGCTGCCATTACATGTAATTTTGGGTAGAGAACTAAGACAGATGAGTAGTTGTGATGTCTATCACCTGCCGCATGTGCTACCCACCCTTGGTGGATCTGGGGTGAGGAGGAGGAGGAACAGCCCAAGTGGGACATGGAGCTGGCACAGCAGGCATGTGCAGTTAAACCTTTGCAGCTGCTGTCCTTGCTACTCTGTACTTGCTTTCTCTCTGTTCAGGAATTAAAGTATTTATTTATATTGTTTGTTGTTGTTATTATTTATAACATTTTATTTAATATTTTCTGAGCATTGTTTTGCTTCAACACCTGCTGATAACTGCAGAACAAATGAGCCAGATATAGGTACTGATTTATTTTTTAGGTATTTGGGGGATTTATTAGCAATAGTCCTGAAGCTAACCCTTGCTGAAGATTTGAAGGAATGGAGCTAAATCCAGTCCTTGGCATAATGTTGCCACTCTGCACGCAAGCTGAAGCACATTTCGGGTGACTCAGTGCTAGAGTTCTGCAATGCAGTGACAGGAAAGTGAGGTGAGGAGGAAATTAGAGAAGAAACTTAGAGCAACCCTAAAGCTAGTTCAGTGCCCTGAACAACCACTGTGCTTCATGCATGCTAATAGAAATGTAGTTATATTTCACACTCTATCCTAACTTTGCTCTCATCCGAACTATTTTTTACAGTTTAGCTCAGTGATTACCCTTTGATGTTACCGAGCGACGTGTATATGTATGAAGTATGTACAAGAAATCTCTGCTCTAAAAATCAGAGATGGCCTGTAATTAACATAATTTGTTTGACAGCTTCACAGTATGCCTGTCTTAAAATATATTGATGATTTGTATTTTTTTTTATGTTTAATTCTCATTCTGTTCCACTTAGGTTACATGCTAAATTGACAGAAATGAAGATGCCTTTACATTAGACACTTTCATATTTGTCATGTGAGGGGGTAAATGCCTTGCACTATCAGACCAAAATTGGTTCAGGCATTGTGGGCAGAGGGACCACTTGTCTTTCCCCTTTTCCTCAGAAACAAAGATTAAAATAAGGTGGCTGACACAGAGGAAATTGCATGTAGGAATATGAAATCAAAGCAGTGTAAACACAAAAATGTTCTTGTTAATTTATGTGAGTGGTTTCACTGAAATAAATTCATGTACTTTATCATTTGTAGCATCAGGACTAAACTTTGTTGGAATAACGCCATATATATTATCAGATGTATTGTTTCTATAGTGAACTGGTCTTATGAGCCCTTGACTAATGTTTTGCCTTTTTTTTTTTTTTTTAATTGAAATAAAGCAGGGATTTAGTTTAGATGGTAAAGATAATGAATTGCCTTAAATAAATTGCCTTCATGCTAGGGGAAGTAGTGGGTTGGGGCTCCAACTATAAAAATGTAATATAGGTCAATTAATATGAGATTTTTTTCCCCTACTGGACTTATGATTCATTCTTAAAATGGAGTTTAGGAAGAAAAGTGTAATTTTTATTTCAGATGTTCTGCTTCCAGTTAATGTAACAAGCCTGTTCAGGTTTTTTTTTTTTTCCTCTGTCTTTAAGAAACCAAATAATGCTTTGCATTCCCTACTTCCTTATATTTAATTAACTTGATACAATATTCTGTGATAACACATAATAAAATAGATAGAAATATATATTGATTTATTTTATGTCATTTCAAGTTTTAGTACCTCTCTAGATTATGGTAAATAGAAGGAAATGGAAATGATGTCCAATGTTCGTATAATGAGTCAAGGACTAAGGATAATAGGAAAATGACAAAAGTCTTGCTCTCGGAGATGTTGCATCTTCAGTGTGTATTGGACGATTTATGAAGGTAGGAGAGCTGTCAATTTTAAAAAAGGTTTTTAAATATAATGTTGAAATTTAAATAGCAATTTTTGTCTATAGCATTTAAAGATTGGCTCAAAATTCATGTATATTTCTTAACTTTTACAGTACACTTAGGAAAGCTAGACAAATTCAAAGGTGTCCTAAATCTAAATGTATAGGTATTTTCATCACTGTACTTGAATCTGGAAGTGATTCTGAAATGCAGTGCTTGACAAGAGAATCGTGTTATTTAAAAAAAGCAGTTTGAAAATAGCCCTTACAAATACTAAAGATGAGCATTCTCATAAGGTGGAAGGAAGAGGTACCCTTCAATTCTTACAAGTAACAGAAATAGCAAATATTAGATCCTTCAGGCAGATCTATATCATTTTACACATATAGCAAGGCACAAGTTACTTGTTAGTGATTCTAATTCTCAGAAGCTGGGAGAAGATAGGATGGGATTATCTAAGCTTTTTCAAAGACGTGAACAGGTGTTTAATTTCATCCATTGTGACTAGTTCCCTGAAAGCCACTGAGACTATTCTATGCCTAAATGTCAGCAATGATATAAATACATAGATATTAAGAGGCCTAGCATTGCAAGGTAAATGATATAGTAAATATAATTGTAGGATTCTTAGGTTTTTGACACTTTTGTTCTCTTTTAAATAATTGCTTGAGTTTTGGGTGAAATGAATGCATTTATATTTTTTTAGACATAAAAATGTTGACGTTAGATTTTGTCTAAGTCTATCAAGATGTGATGGAGGATGTCTGATAATTTCTTAATATATTCTTTAGTGGAAAATAATGCAAAATGAGAGTGATGTGTCAAATCAGGCAGTTGACAAATTTCTTATTTTGCAAGCACCGTATGTTTATAGATACATCAATTAAAACTGTGTTTGTTAACTCATGACATGGAAGAAAGGCAAATGTTATGATGACATAACCACTAAAGCAAAATTGAAGACTTTTTCTGAAAGTACTGATCTTGGAAATACCTGCAATGAACTTGGAAGGATGAGTTATGTGTAATTCCGTGATCTATTAAAAAGCTCTGACCGCTATGTCAGATCAAGACTGACATTCACTCTGTTAGAAATACAAGTTAATTGTATAATTTCATTTTCTCCGTATCAGGTTTACGTACATAAAATCAGTTTCTTTGATAAAAAACCTGCTTCTTGATATGAACTTGGCAAATCATAGACTCTGATTTTTGGCTGGAGCCCAAGGTACTAGTTAATCTCACTGCAGAGCTGAATTAGCATTGTCTCACCTTAAACCTGTGCTGTAGCCCAGGAAACATGTCCATAAAGCCTATGTGCCATGCTAAACTGCAATTTGCGGAGGTGGTAAACTGATGCCAAAAGATATTGATCTGAAATCATGATATTTTGTTGGGGACAAGAGAGGAAAAAAAGAAAAAAAAACTAGCTACAAAGCAAGAAAAAGAGTAAAAACCAAACACATACACACAACCCACCAAGAACCTGTGCAATTAGTAAATAACTGGGAGCTGGTAGGATAAGCAGGAAATACTTAAAGACGTTTAGGTTATGATGTGTTTAAAAACATGAGAAACACCCCCCCCCCCCAACTCTGTGTTATTCACACAAGCGATCCCTTGATTTAATCATAATTAGTTAATGAAACAACAAAAAAATGAAATAGATGCCTGAGTAAACTAAACAAAGTCAGTCATACTTCTCACTAATTTATTGAGATAATAAAATTACTAGCTTAGTTCTCTCTGTTACTAAATGCATATTTTCTGAAGATAACCCAAACCAAAACAAGGGATTCCTTACCTGAACTAGAATACTTGGCAAGATAAGGGGCAAAACCATGACTACACAAGAACTGGTAGCTATTCATTGTAATTCCTCTTTAGCAAACTGGCAACAAATGGATGAAATGATGATGATATAGGTGTATTTTTCATTCTTTAGAAGTGATAATGAATAAAGACAACCTTGTATTGAAATCTTTTGTGTTGAGACGCTTAATGTACCTGTGAGAACATTCTTATGAATGCCTATTTTGACCAGCTATGTAATACCAGAATGTCACATAACTTTTGTCACAGGATGATGTGGTACCATTTTTGGTGAAACAGCTTTTTAGTCTTACAAATTGCTCCCTAATGAAGTAAATTTTTAATTATTTATTTCATTTTAGGCTTTATCTATGCTTTTCTAGCAATTATAATCTAAAGCGATTGGACTCCGAAGAGAAGCAAAACCTTCATCATTTCAATTTTTCAGCTTTATTCAAAATAGCTACCTGCAGTATATTAAAGTTTAAAATTATGGTTACCTATTAAAGATAAAATGTATTAGTAATTTGATTACAATAATGGACCTCTGAGCATCTTCCTCCTTTTTCTTCTCCCTTAAAAATGAAAAGTAAAGAAGAACAAAATAACTTATGTGGAAGGAACTCTAAGTCATTTTACCAGCTTCATGAAACTTTTACACTACACTGATTAGAAAGAAGTAACTGTTTGTGCTATTATATCATGCATAACTCTACAGTTTAAAGATCTACATTAATATTTCCACCTTAACTAGCCCAGAGTATGGATATCAGGAACGTACCCCCCAAAATACCCCACATACTTCTGCCTTTTTTTTTTTAATACACACAGACAGAAAAATTGGAATGGAAGATGTATAGATAAAGCAATGAATTACCCATCATTAGAAGAGTTTGCCACTGAGATGAGCAATGCCAGCAATCAAATAATTTTACACCTCTACCTTATGTATGAACTCACGCAGCAGGAACTCATTGAAGTATATTGGTTTATAAATATGAATATAATCAATGGTTTACTTCATAAATATGATGCTTTTACTTGTAGTGGGTTAACTGGAAAGTAATTAGGAACAAATTCTCAAAAGTGATAAAATTGCATAAGATTTTGTGTTGAAACTGCCCCACCTGGTAACAACGGCAATTAGTGAAAACTAGTCCTTGTAGATGAATGTGAGATCTCATCACTCCAACTATGAATCATACATTTGGAATGTTCAGTTACTTGACTCGATCTTGAGAGTCATTCCTATTACTCTTGTACATGTCTGTGTTTATTAGCATAGCAATGATATAAACCCCAGCAACTTTAAAGATGACTGGAATAATTTCCAAAAACACTGGTTGACTGGGAAGATGCACGAAGAGAGTGAAATGTCTTTCTCTTTCCTACATGGCCACTTTGTGTTTCTTCTTTTGCAAATAAAATATTGGCATTTGCTAGGACAACCTTGGTGCAGCGGTTTCCCTTACAGCCTGCACCCTTTCTTACAGCCCTTATGTCAGGCACATTCCTTCTGCCAGAAATGGTGTTTTCTGGTGTTTTACAGCTGTCCTGAAAGCTGCTTGGGACCCTTGGTAGTATGGGGACCCAAGTTTCCAATATCCTTTGGGTATATAATTTGATGTACAATTAACTCAAGCAATGTGTTTAATGCTCACATGCATCCTCTTAAGTTACACAAAGAGCAGGAAAGCAAGCATCAAGCTAAGCCTCTCAAAACTGCGAAACAAATCAGTATATTTTGTAAGTGGAAATATAGTCAAGAGGCCTAATGAAATATGGTAAGAAGGCATGCTTCCCAAAAGAAATTGCCAAAAGCTTAGAAAATACTGTACCTGGACAGTTAGATGTTATTTTGTAATTTAAAGGTCATTATGATTTACTTTCAAAATAACATACTTTTATATGTGAAACTAAATCACAGGAACTAAGATGTAATAAATGGGAATACTTAAAAAAAAAAGAAAAAAAAATCCCCAGTCCTTTGGTTGCTGCTACAAAGTGTTAACTTAAATATTTTGCTGCTTTAATACCTTCACAAATTAACTGTGTTTATCCTGTTAACAGTGTGTAGCCTCATTAATATAGTTAATGAATTGATCTGACTGTTAAAATGCTCGATGCAACCTACAAATAACACTGTGAATATTTAATCAGCTATTGATCTCAATCAGCAGATCCAAACATTAGTCAGTCATATCAGATCACTCTTTATAGTTTCTTTGCATGCTATCGGTTACTTGTTGAATTAAAGATACTTTGCTATTTCAAAGAGACTTTTCTTCTGTAGAAGGAAGAGCTTCCATCTCCCATCTTTGACATCACTGACACCACATCTGCCTGTTCTTGTTTTAGTTCCTTTCAATCTACTTTCCCCTTCTGAAGAGGAAGGAGCTGAGAGCTCAGTTTTATAGATTTCTAGATTTTTCTGGCACAATGTAACTAGTTCAGCTGCTGCTGTAGTATGGGGTCCATCAGAGGCTCAACTTCAGAGTTACTCCTTCCAATAGTTCAACATTTCTGCCTATGTCAAAGCAAATGAATTCTGACATTTATTCCCCCAGTCTTCTACATGTTTTTTATTTCCCACTCCAGAACACACATATTATGATCTGCAAGAGTATAGTGTATGTCTTTTTCACAGAATATGTTATCTGCTTGCTGCCTGATAGCAATGTTGAGGACTCTCTTGATTTTTTGAATTTGGAGAATCTGAAAGCCAGGATCCCTTCCGATCCAGGCATTTCAATGCAGCCTTTCTGTTCTATCGAGAAACTGTCTTATGTCTCACAACTATACCTATTTCACAAAGGGAAAAACCTGTTTCATACCGGATTCTCCAAATATGCAGGAGTAAGGTAATAGAGAAGAACAGTGTCTCACCCTTTTCATGAATGATATCGTAGAAAGTCAGACTTTGCATTTGAATGAGATAGTCTTGTCCTATTCTGGAAAGTAATATAATGTTATGAAATTTTTAACATAACAACAGAAAAAACAATTCTGACCATGACAATATTCTTTGGAAGCTTCTTTAAGATATTGAGAGGTGCTTGTTGAGGTGTGTTATTCTTCAGCACCTTGTGATTATAAATTACATACTCATTGGACAGAGGGAGGGAAAGACATGTTTAGCCTAGTGATTAAACACACTGAATACAAAGTCTGATATGAAGATTTTTCATAAAGTGCAACAGGAGGGGTGCTTAGGACCTCATCATTGCAACATAGAGTTGCATAACTGAACACCACAGATGGTGGTGGTTAGTACCACTAAACTCACCTGAGACACAGGCAATTTTCTTTTAAGCTTTTACCTTACAAAGCTATATTAGTAACAGTACTCTTTGCAAGGTGACTGAAGAACTTGGCTCTAAATCATAGAATCATAGAACAGTTAGGGTTGGAAAGGACCTTAAGATCATGTAGTTCCCAACGCCCCTGCCATGGCCAGGGAAACATCCTACTAAATCATGCCACCCAAGGCTCTGTCCAACCTGGCCTTGAACATCACCAAGGATGGAGCATTCACAACCTCCCTGGGCAACCCATTCCAATGCCTCCTTATATCCAATCTAAACTTCCCCCGTTTAAGTTTTAACCCATTACCCCTTGTCCAACCACTACAGTCCCTAAGGAAGAGTCCCTCCCCAGCATACTTATAAGCCTCAGTCAGATACTGGAAGGCTGCTATGAGGTCTCCACACAGCCTTCTCTTCTCCAGGCTGAACAGCCCCAACTTTCTCAGCCTCTCTTCATACGGGAGGTGCTCCAGTCCCCTGATCATCCTCGTGGCCCTCCTCTGGACTTGTTCCAACAGTTCCATGTTCTTTTCATGTTGAGGACACCAGAACTGTACACAATACTCCAAGTGAGGTCTCATGAGAGCAGAGTAGAGAGGCAGGATCACCTCCTTCAACCTTTTGAGGTCACGCTTCTTTTGATGCAGCCCAGGATATGGTTGGCTTTCTGGGCTGCGAGCGCACACTGAAGCCACCTCATGTTAAGTTTCTCATTGACCAGCATCCCCAAGTACTTTTCTGCAGGACTGCTCTGAATCTCTTCTCTGCCCAACCTGTAGCTGTGCCTGGGATTGCTCCGACCCAGGTGTAGGACCTTGCACTTGGCATGGTTAAACTTCATAAGGTTGGCATCAGCCCACCTCACAAGTGTGTCAAGGTCCCTCTGGATGGCATCCATTCCCTCCAGCATATCAACCGAACCACACAGCTTGGTGTCATCGGCAAACTTGCTGAGGGCGCACTCAATCCCACTGTCCATGTCACCGACAAAGATGTTGAACAAGATCGGTTCCAACACCAATCCCTGAGGGACACCGCTCATTACTGGTCTCCAGCTGGACATTGAGCCATTGACCACAAAGTGAAACTAGTTTTCATTTTATACCTTCAGAAATACTGGAGGGAAAATACGTCTAACTTTACAATAAAAAATGATGACAAAGATTTGAGCTATATTACCTTCAGTGTGTTCCACTGAATAAGAAGTCAAACAGACAGACCTACACAATCGGCTTTTTAACATTTAAAACCTATTATCTGTTTAAGGAAAAAAAGAGTTTGGTTTTTGCTTATATTCATGGATAAATCTACAACTGGAGCTCATTATTTTTTGGTGAAATGGAAATATTTGGGTTGCATTTAAAATTTTAAACTAAAACTTTTAAAAATGCGTGAATGAAACAGATATCCCTTCCTTCATATTACTCACATATTAATGTAACAAGTAGGTATCCAACTAATTTTATTTACTAGTTCACAGTTCTGATAAAGCTATTAAAATTAGTGGGGGAAAAGAAGTCTTTTATTGATCCACTTTAATGACATAAAGATTGAGCATAAAATCAGCCTGAGTATTTTATATAGATTCAAACATAAAAATCAAATCAAGTAATTCCATATTTATTTTCAATAATATTGAACTTACCTTAAAAATTAAAGCAGAAAAAGATTTGGTTGTTCACAAAGGAGCTAGGCCTTTATAAATTTTATTAATCTTTAGTTTGAGGGTATTTATAGCGTAATACTTTTCCTCAAAATGCAGTTTGTAATGGCGATATACACATAGTTTTGAGAATGTGGACCTTTATTTCTTTTGGACTTTGTGTTGTTCTTGTTTACCTTGAATGTAGCTTTTGTATTTTGCTTCTCTCAGACTGAAATTAGTGCTAGAATGGACATTGGATGATCATATCAGCAAATGACATTATTTTTCAAGCTATCTCACAGAATACATATTTTCACAGTCCTCCTTTTGCTGTAGTTCTATACAATATTTTGAAGCATATTTCTGAGTATTTTCTTTAGGAAGAAAATGAAAATTTTCTTCTTCAGGAATAAGAAAATACTTCTTGGAAAATACAAGACTGCAATTTGTCTGACCTTCTTTCTGTTTTCCATCTGCATGCATTAAATGAATGACTCCATTTTGCGGCTGAGGGAAGCACAACTTTGAATGAAAAATGTTGCCATTAAAAAAGAGGGAACAAATTGCATAAATTATAAATGACCTGCAGAAGCTGAAATGTGCTACCACATTACCCTGCTTATACATGCATGGGTTTTTTTGTCATTAATCCAGCAAAATAGCATGGTAACCTATGGAACTCATGCAGATACAGATCTTTTGGTAAGGAAACAGAACTCCAAATGGGTTTAAATTTATAGCACTGCACTATACTTTACAATGAGGAAAAAAAAAGGCTGTCTCAATTCCTTAAGTTATATTCTTAATGTTACACATCCATACAATTGGGCTATGCTTTGTACTTTCTAAAGTTTGTATTTTATTGAAATATGTAAAAAAAAGTAGTTGCTGCTTCTGTCAATCTCCAAGCTAGCACTTCAGGTCACAATAGATTATAAAGATTCCCATAGAAAAGAAATCTGCTTTTTGGAGCCTCACTGTGTTAAAGAATTTGGCTGAACTTAAGCTTATGAGTTTTTCAGTGCTTCTTTGCATGCTCAGGCTTTTCATGACTTCAGATTACTGAATATTTATGCAACAATAAGTCTCATTAATAAATGAACCCATAGTTAATATTAAGCTGATTTCATTTATGAGTATTGTTAGGATTACTATAAGAACACAGAGAATACTAGGTCAGAGCACAGACCGACCTGGTTCACTGTCCTGTTTCTAGTATTCTCTGGTAAGAGCAGTTATAAAAATATCTTTCCAGAATTTTCTTACATTCTCTATCAATTTACAGGTTAGGAATTTAAATTCCTACCTTTTGACATATTTTTCTTCCAATCATATTTTCAGTTACTTTTAAAAATTATGCTAAAACCAGTAATACTGGTTACCTTGCCAGGACACAGCTGAGATCTCCAGTGTGCAAAGAATTCTACCTCTGGATTTGAACTTGGGTTTTGGTAGTTTCAACTAAAGCCTCTGATCAGGGACTCAATGAACAGCTGCTGACCTCTTCCTTGCTGTTCAGGAATTGAGTTGACTCCTGTCAACTCTATATCTCGTAAGCTGTTTTCCAGGCTAAGGAATGCCAGAGTTGGGGTTTTTTCCATTCTTCACACTATAGTTGCTCAATCCATAACAGTTGATGTCTGTCATCCATATTGCCTTTTCTGTGTATTTTCTTTGCTCTGTACATACATCCTCTTGAGATGGAAAGAAAAGGAACGTGATCTACATACAAGACATGGCTGCATTCCAACTCATATAAACTGTCACAAGGGCAGCTCCTCTTTTGTCCTCTGCAATTTCCTAACAAATCCCAACATTGGGAATGCTTTCTTTCATCAAAGACTGATTAAGTGAAGAAACTCAGGCTCCTCCATGGTGGATATTTTTCCCAAATGCCTAACTAAAGTTGGGCATTGATCTACAGTGATTATCATCTCCTACACTAATGCTGAGTCATTCAGAAACTTGGGACCTTCTGTTATGATTTACAGGTAGCCCTTGACTCTATCGACACTAAATACAGTTAAGTCGCCATAGCTAACTTTGTAATCTCACTTTTACCCCCTCTTCCAGGCAATTTTTGAGTATTTTCAACAGTATATCAGCAGGCTTGTATGTATAGTTCAGGGAATATTACTGAACAGGATTTTCATACAAAAAGAGAGGGTTTTTTTTTTTTTGTCTTTTCACACTGTGTTTTAGCAGATGAAGCAACTCACATTCTGTAAGTGGTAGGCTCTTAGTGTTATTCTAGTCCATTTCTCAATAATGAATTATTCCATCGTGGTGCTTTTAACCAGCAGCATTTTTGACACACTTCTAAACGTATTTCTTCTGGGAATGTCTCTATGAGTACTTGAAAGTTGGACAGAAAAAAAAAATCTCTTTGCCTTCTAAAATAATATTTCTGAGACCATTAAACTAGGATAGTTTTCACACCACCCCCAAGCTCTTTATGTCAGACCAGGATTCAAGAGTGACTGAAAACGACATTTGATCACTCATGTTCTTGAACTGTTAGGGGTCTTGCTGTGCTAAAGAGTAGATTACTAGAGCTACAAGTCTAGTAGACTACTAGAACTTTGCCAATTTTAGTGATTCTTCCACTGTTTTCAAGCTTCAGGACAAAGGCATTTCTGCTTCTCATTAATGGAGCAGTAGCTGTGCAGCTGAAGTGTAACTGGAAGGTATCAGGATTTTTCACAGTAGTGAGGGGGACAAAATTGCTGTGTTTATAGGCCTGGAAAAGGCATACAGTTTAAAGCCTTAGGCTTCTCTTGTAACTTAAACTGCTCACGTTTACATTACAACTTCAGTAGAACCAATGCTACATCCTACTCTGACACGTCAGTAAATTGGCAAATGGCGACCTCATGGTAGGTGATATAAAGCTAACCTCAGGTTTTTAATATGCCTGCACAAGAAGAATCCTCATTTGCCTTTTTTTTTTTTAGTCTCCTTGTCATGTTAGAAGAAAATCTGGGAAAGGGAAGAGGCAAATTAAGGAGCATGAAATCTGAGTTACTAATGAGAATTGAAGGATGTGAAATGTACTCCTGTGTTCGTGAACAATTTTAATGTGTTCATTAAAATTGAAGTCAAGTTCATCCAAGTAAACATGCTTAATTTTTTCTTGGTATGTGTATGCAAGTGAGTTCTAATCCCCCCGCTGCCCTTTCCTGGATATGAAAAAACCTTTGGGTAAAAAAAACCCAGAACAGAATCTGCCCAAACTTGCAACCGGTAAATAGTGCCTGCCTTTAATTAATGGTATTAATCTCGGATGTATTGAGTCTAGATCTCTCTTGGGAAATACAAGGGGAGAGCTAAAATACTGTCCATGACATAAAAGAAATCCTGAAATTACTTGTCTGTCATTTTAAACTTAATACTGTGTCATTTGTCTTAAACTTTATTAAGGTAACATTTATAAAATAACATTACAACATTTTAAACTTTGAAACGGCTTCAAGCTAATGGTGGATTTTAATGAATTTTCTTAATTAAAGGAATGGTTAGTTTTGCCTGTTTTCAGTAAATTAATTAAACTTTTAGTCATTAAGCAAAAAGTTAATTCATTATTGAAGGATATAGGAAGTGTAAAAAAATCTGCCATTTGAGATGGATACCATACCCTAATCTATCACTGATATTATGGAATTACAAGCTTAAAAATGATCATGGTAGTATAAAATATTATAGAAAGTGCCTGGTGACTAACTAGGGGTATTTAAGGCACTTTAGTTGAATCATCATCCCTGACACGTGAATCTTATAACTGGCTGAAGAAAAATTAATTCTTTTCCATATGAAATGTTAGTGGAAAACTTCTTAAAAAGGAGAACCTAGCGAAACCCATATTCTCATTTAACATTCACTTATTCAGGATGGTTCCTGTTAAGAAAATGAAAGAGTATTAGCCCTAAATACCAAAGTTTTTTTAGCTGTACAAATTAGTAACTTAGTGGGTTTTTTTTCTCTGATGGATTTTCTCTGCTTCAGAACCTGTTTTGTCATAAAGTTGCTGTTTCTGTTAGTGTAACTCATAAAATACCTTTGTTCAAACTTCTAAAAATGCAACACAGCGAGGCTCTGCAGAGGAATTCTCCAATCCATTACCAAAAAGAGGCAAGTGAATTTCCCATACTCTGCATATTAATCTTAATAATCAGTAAGACTGATTTTTTTTATATATATTATATATTATATTATATATTATATAATATATTATAACATAATTGATGTTCTCATCGCACCAAAGTTCTTACAGTATGGTGTAAAAAACTTGAATTATTAGAGAAACCTCACTGTGATAATTTTCACACTGTACCTTATTTTCCTGGATTAGAAAGGAACACATATAGAGGCAAGCAGTGCAGTTCTATGACACATAGAGTAAAACTTTTCCTTATCACCATGCCATGGCTGGTTGTTACTGCATGCAGCTGGCATCCTTGCTGTTGCTCCTGGTCCTTGTTGCTGCAGGTGGTTGACTATTAGAAAGGGCTTAAGGAAGGAGGCCTTCAGTCCTCTCTGCTGATTGCTGGTTGTGTGGCTGGAGTGCACAGCTTGGTCATTGCAATTTGAGAGTATGTGTCAGGAGAGGAAATTCAGTTAACAGCTGTGTGAGATTTACATTAGGAATACCATTATTTGTATTTACTGATGGATAATTTGTCTTAGAAAACTGATGCAAAACAGCTTCTGCTTACTACATAGAATTAAAATTGCTTTTTTTACCTGGAAATACAAGGTCTCTACCTTTCCTTGTATTTGCCTAACATAAAGAAAGAAGGTGTTTTATCCTTAGCTGCAGGAAAGTGAAATGTTGCAGTGAGACAATACAAACCGTACCCCTATCAGTGTTGTAACATCAGCAGATACTAATATGAAAGAACACATATGCAAATATGAATGTGTACATGCACAGTTTTCTTTATTAATGTAGCCTTTTTCCCTTTTCATTTCAATCATGTTACACTTTCCATTGACATTGATCAGGATATGAAAGTCATCATCAAAACCTTGTAATCCATTTTGGTGGTGTATTTTGCTTAAAGTGGCTACATTAGTCAAAATGTCACTTTTTAGGAGAGTAGGTTAGGTTCGAAATAGAAATAGACTTCTGTAGGCATTGCTTTTTGTGTGTTTTGCCATTAAGATAAATTCTCTGTGATACTACACCAAAGAGGAACTTAACAAGTGGATTTTATCATAAAAGGTAGCTCTCTGAGCAGACCAGATTCTAAGTTATCTGGTAATGTGCTTTCTGTGACAGGAAATTCTCATAGGGTTGGATGTTTAATTGATCAGCTACAATTTTAACCTCTGCATTTTTGTTAACTGCATGATTCTACATGATGTGGCTGTTTTCAGTTCAGTGTCAGATAGCTGTGGGTTAAAAATAATGATTAAATAACTGAGGGGGAAAAAAATATTGCCTGAATGCCCATCTTGTAAAATGTAATGGTTTTTCCTTTTACAATATTATATTATTGGCTGTAGTAGATTAGGACAACTTTGATAGTAGGATTGCACATAATTAAATTTTCATGTGTGATTCAAAGTGCAGAAAGATTAGAAGGCTATTTAAGAAGTGCTGGAACTGTCACACCATATCTGTAAAGTCTCTGAGATAGAGAGCACAAAAGTACTGATTTAGTGCAGCATGTCACATTATTATAGCAATAAGTACAAGGAAGTTTCCATGGACGGGTGGGTGTCTATGCCATAAATACTTGTAAAGGTACTGTAGAATCAATTTTTTATCTCAAAGTGGATAAGGGAAATGGATGCAGAAGGTTAATTCAAATGTTGCAATTTAATAATTTGTTTAAGTAGGATACTAAGGAACTTTTGCATTATCTTTCTTTAGGTTTATTAATACTTCTGTGTCATGGACATTTATGAAATTATTAATATGCTTTGGGAAATTTTACATTTTGATGAGTTCTTATGTGTTGGTTTGGGCAATATTTGCCAATTCAGTGATGAGGGGCAGGAATTTAATTCGGGAGCAAAGATAGGCCCATGTTATGGTAGCTGTTTTTCTAGCACATGCGTTTGATATTTCCCTTGCAGAGAGATAAGCTGATATTTAAAGATGGAGCATTGGTATGAACCTGTTGAAAACTGCTTTATATTTTATTTTTGGAAAAAACAGTATCGTGATTCAGCTAAGTGTGTTGACTCTTCAAATATGATTTAATAAGAGTGTTCTGTAGACACAGAATTCTGACTTAGATCCTATGCAATATTTTGGTTAATATATATAGGACTGGGAATAATCTAAATCGGCATCCAAGAGAATCAGTGCAAAACATAATTGATTTCTGAAAATAATTACCAACTCTTTTCTTTTTGTGAAAGATTGGATTGGATCCAAGTGCTGGTGAAGCAGAGCATCAAAATATATTTTAGTAATAACCCATGGATGTTGGAATAAACTGCAGCCATCGTAATGGGTAGATGGGCCTTTTCCAAAGGGTACTAGTGAGATCTGGCTCACTGTCTCATGTTTGAGATTGGAGGCACACCTTCTAACAGCTGTGAAGCAGCAAATGAAATATTGAGTATGTTATTGTGTCATTTAATTTGTAATGATCTTGAATACTTCTGAAATGCTGGACAAGGCGTGGCAAAATCCAATTGTGTCATTCCTTGTAATCTTGGGAAATAAGATAAATCACAATATAGTGAGAATATAAAAGGTTAATGTAGTTTTCCAAAGCTAATGAACAAGCACATATTGTGCCATAAGACTCTTGTTTCACAGCCTCGTGGTTTTTTTGTGTAGCTGAAAATGATAGCAATGTCTAGCATTAAATGATGCATGAGACTTTTATTATATTTTGCCTTTGTAGGATGGTTTAAACTTCAATTCAGAAACATGTCAAGTTATAAAAGTTATTAAAAAGTCCAGAACAAGTTGCTACTTGGCTTGGACCCAGCTGTTTCTCCAGTATTTAAAAAATGTGGGTTCAAGGTTATGCTTTGGAATTTCATTTCATGTTCCTGTAAGTTTGAACTCAGTTATCCTAGAATCTTCTTCCCTTCTTCCTATTACCCCAAAGAATGGAGAGGTCATGATTTTATATGATTACTGTTTATGAGGTCACCTCCATGAACACTCATTCTTGTCATCACAGGAATCTTACCTGACCCTCTCCAAGCCTCTTCAGTGTGCCTAGTTTGTCATGCTCACCTAGTGATATCCAGAGCAATATTTTATTTATCCTTTATTGGTTTGTATTCTGGAAATTTAGGTTACAAGGTTGTAGTTTATATAATTTAGGTTCTCTCTGCTGTTTGAAAATATAGCCTGTGCTTTGTGTATCAGTAATCAGGACAAAAAGTGCTCCTGTTCATGCTTCCAGACACACCTGTAATAACCTGCAAAAGCAAGTAAAGCTTGGCAGCAAACCAGGCATTGTATGAAAGCTGATTCTAAATCTCCTTTTCTTGAACCCAAGCAAAAACAATTAACATATGTGTTACCAGTTTAAAAGCCTACAAAAGGAGCGTTCACCTCCATTCTTCTCATGCAACTGTTTTTTCTGCTCTTCTTCACTTCCTGCTCTTCTTTCCCCTGAGAGGAAAAGCTTTTAAAAAATGTTTTCATGGGGCCAAGATCTTTTTTACTGCACCCTAATCTCCTGCTCTGCTTATCAAGCAGGGGATGGTAGGCAAAGCCAGGATTTACCTGCTCTCTTGCTCATTGCAGGGAATGGTTTTTATTGGGCTTTTTTGGAGCTGCAACCCCCACTGAAAGCAGGAATCACAGATACCTTTCCACCACCTGGTTTGTAGGGCAGTTGTAGCTTTCCTTCCTTCTGTTACTATTGTTTAATTAAAAACTTTTAGTCAAGGAGACTGGTGTTTGAGTGTTTGTCATAAATGCAGTCCCTTTCTTCACTTTGATCTATGCTCATCAAGGAGCATTTCAGACAGATGTTCTCTTTCTCTTACAGTTACTTTTAACTTTCAGTAGTAATAGCAAAAGTGAACAACACTCAGTACTAAAACCTGAATATTATGTTTTTCTGTCTTTTCAAATACTTTATGTTCCTTGATACAGTAACTGGTGGTCTGTTCAGCCTAGCCATTGGTTCTGTGCCTTTTGGACAACGATGTCACCTTACTCTAACTTTAGATTTGGCCTAAGACTAACATCACATCTAGGTTTTGTGTTGTGCTTTTTGTTGTTGGGAGTTTAGGGTTGGGTTTTTGTTTGTTTGTTGTTGGTTTTCTTGGGTTTTTTTAATAGTGAGACAGTTTCTTATCTTCTGCAGTTTGAACCATTAACACAAGAACAGTGTAAGACCAGTGCAGCAGGAGATTCCCTATGTGACATTGCTTTTTCACAGGGAAAACCTGTGAGGCATTTTTTGTCACTTTGGACAATGGCTGGGTACTATGGCAACTAATCTACCAACTGTAATGATCCTCTAATATCCATTAAATTGTAGGCATGTTTCTGGATCATTTGGGGATATTTGTGTGATATGGCAAGAAATCTTTAACCTCACTCAGTCACATTCATCAGGAAATTGCATTTAGCTCAGTCCTGTTGTTTGGACCATAAAGGATATGCCCATGTTGAACAGCTCCGTTGTATTGCTATAGACCCAAAATAAGTCTGAGATTAATATTTTTCCATTTTAGAGGCCTTTGGGTCACTTCTTACATGGATTCATTCAGTGCATTATTGTTGTTGTTACTGCTGCTGTTATATTGGCTCCCAGGCTATTTTTGTGTATTCCTGCAGGCAGGCAGCCCTCTTCTTCACTGAGGCCAGATCTGTAATCTGTGCGAGGCAATGAGCATCTAATCAGCAAGGAGAGCATTTGGCCAGCAGCAGCCAGCCAGTAGAGAGGCCCATACTCCCCAAATAGAGAAAAATAAGGGTAATTTTCTGAGACCACAGCTAGCACACTCGGTGGAGGAAAGAAGCCATTGAGGTAACAAGGCAGTAGGCCAAAAGCAGCAGGATGAAAGCAGGCTTCAGTGGGATGATTGATGAGGAGCAAGCTGCCAAAAGGTGGTCATGTACACCTCATCACTGCTGCTGCTACAACAGTAACTGCAATATAAAGCACATGTAAAGCAATGATGTGTGGTTCACACAATTACCTGTCAGGGGCAGAGCTGGGGCTTTGCTGGGTGAATAGGCATTCTGCCTTGGCTAATACCGAGTGGTAGCAAAATGACATAGCTTGCTTAGAAGAAGTGGAGATACAAGGACGTAGCAAGGGCAGGGACCACAGACTGCCTCTGGCATCAGCTGTGTTGCCTCCTAAACTTGCATGATGGGGTGTGTTACTAGACAGCTAAAATGTGTCTGCAGACATGCCATAAGACATTACTTCTAATCTCTTCTAACCTGGCCCAGCTTCTTTAACTCAAGCAGCTGAAATTTTGGCTTTCAGAAATTGAGTGCTGATCTTTTTCCAAAAAATTAATTTTGAAATTGAGGATGCAATATGTATGCTGCTGACCTGAACATATGTTACAACCTGATAATAACAGAATCATCACTCGGAAGCACTTCACAAATAACTGTACTGCTTAATCTTTCTGTGCCAAATCATGCCTTCTTTAGGACTGCCTTATCACTCTGAGGCATTGCCATTTCCTCTATTACCTTTAACTGTCCTGGACAGTTACATTCCCAGAAAAACAGCTATAGATTCACCTAGGTGAGAAACTGAAGCTGGGTTTGGAGGAGATTTGAATGGCCACATGTATTTCCACTTTTCCAGAGTAAATACTAAGTAAATTTGACATACTCCTCACCAAGAGTCCTTCATGCAGAGGCATAAGAAAGTAAAAGAATAAAATAAAATCATAATTATTTCTCATTTGGATGGAAGTAAAAGAGACAGGGAGATTATCAGCATCATTTCAACTGTAAATGCTCATCAAGCACCTGGATACCAGTTACTCAAATAAGAGTACAAGTAAAGTGTAATTTCAGCTTCAGGAATGGAGAGACACCTCATTCTTATTTTGTGACTCTTTAATGATATGTTTATGTCATTTATAAAAGCTATATGATGCTGGACTTTTTACTTGGTTTCTGATGTAAAGGCTTTAAATTTTAAGGGAAATAACATTGCTCCAGTACAAATTGCAGTCAGCAAAATCTGTACAGCCATGTACACGGGCACAGCACTTTGTTAGCAGGACATGAAAATTCCCTTTGTGTTGTGGGGATAAGCCACCAGCCAGAGGCACAAGTGCTTTCTAGCTGCTGCCTCAACATATCTGTTGGGATGATAACTAAAGCCTGATCTGAAGCTCTTCTCATTTAGTTGGACCCTTTCCCTTGTGCAGAAGCACCAGCTGCCTTGCACAGAAATACCTGGCAGCAGGGTTTAATTCATGTAGGTCTAATGGAAATACGTTTTTCAGCCAAGCCGCACTGCTTATATATTGGGGAAACTAACATAGCTTGTTACAGAATCTAAGTTGAAGTCATTGCAGCATATTCTGGAGATATCCAAAGCTAGCTTTAAATTAGCTCAGGTATAAATAGTAGTCCATGGCAACACACTGCTCAGGGCAGAAAAATGTTCCTAGTTCTTAGGCAGAAACAAATGTATTTTTCTAAAATGGTGATTATTATCATACTGAAGGTCTCTTACCCCTAACAAAGATAGGATTTGTTCCTTCCCCATGAGCTTGCACACAGGCTTTTACTGTGGCTAGACAGCAACTATTTTTCTGGATGATTCATAATTTTTAACGTGGGATACTGTTAAATATGTATTTTTGAGGCTTCGATTTAAAAATGTGTTTATTTACAAATGTGGATTTTTTATGAGGGAAACATTCTGGATGTCAACTGATACATTGGTGACTTAAATCTCTAAGCCCTACATAATCTTAAGAGCAATAACTCTGCATTTAATTTGCTACTTTGCAAGTCAGCATCTTCTCTGAGTATTTGAGGAGAAATAATTTTTATGTCAGCTAACATGGGATTGCTGTATGTAATCTCCAATCAGTATAACCCACACATCTACACATGCATGCAGAGCATACATTCATTAGTGACAGGTCACAATGGATATAAAGTTCACCAGATTTTTCAGGAGTATTCACACAGGTTGTTGTCATCTTTGGATCATCCCATTCTCACGATATCTATTAGATTGCCTAGTGCTCACCGTGTGATGCTCTATTAGTCAAAGCATCTCTTTGCCTACATATTCAAATGAACTGCAGAGGTTATTAACTTGCCCTTGGCAAAAAGATTTAGTTTTCTAGGGCAAATGCTTTTATAAATTCTGTGTATGACAGTTTTATTACATCTTGTAAATAGAATACCCTGCCAGATTTTTATGACAGCCATCACTAAGTCATTCAGACCTTATTACTTTTCAACCCTTCATATACCTTGAATTTTTAATTTTTTCTTTTTTAATCTTTAACAAGCCTTGCTTTGGTCAGTGCAGTTTGCTTACTTCCCTAGCCAGTTTTATTTACTAAGATGACTATACAAAACATTTTGTGTTAAGCCAAACATTTTATCTTGCAGAAGATCAAGGCTGTGTTTTAATTTGGCTTAGACACACATTAATTTGCACATTCTGCATTTATAGTGATAGACTCATTTAAGCTTGTACATTCTGTGCTAGAAGTTAATATAATCGGTTCTGTGCTCAGCTGCATACCTATCCTGGGTCTCACTTTCTCTAGCTGAATGAGTGTTCTGCTAAAGGACTGCCGTTATTGACTTAATTTTACATTTTGTGTTTCAAAACAGTGTATGTGCTGTGAAAAGAAAAAGCACAAGATCCATGCTGGTATTAAGACCTACTCAGACATATCTAGTTTTTCCATATTAATAATTTATTTCTCAAATCCTGAGGATGCTTTCAAAGAATGAAAAAGAGTTAAAAATGAAAAAGAGTTGTTGAAGAGATTTTTTTTTAGATTGTAGTTTATTAGCAATGGAACTCTCACGTGTGCTAGGCTTTGTGAACACAGGCAATAAAAACAACAGTTACTATTTTAGTTTCATTTCCCACTGGGATGACAAACATAATAGGTGGAGGACTGAGGCTGGCTTTGGTAAAGGTACAGTAAAAGGGAAGAGTAATGATTGTCAGAAGTATGCAAAGGACGCCAAAGACTTAAGTTCCTAATATTTGTGATCCTTGTGATAATCTTTATGCTTTTGAAATGTTACCTTCGATAGTAATTTAAAACACAGCAAACCTCAGTCACTGCAGAATCTGCTGGCAAGGGGGCTGAGATGCTTGGAGAAGGATGTTTTTGCTGGTGGGGGAACCAACTGATCCATCAGTGGAGAGGTGAAGGAGTGCTGGAGCCTTTCCCCTCCTTCCCAACTCCCCTCCAGCCATAGATCTTGGGACAAGATGACACCACCACAAGGTTTCTCTCTTATGCCTTGATAAACCAAGCCTTAGCACTCCCATGTGATGTCATATGAGGACAGATTGCAGGTGCAGCCCATACGATCATTTATTAGACGAAAATGAACATGTTGATGAAGCTTCCACTTAAAGAATGTGGTAGGAAGGTGGTGTGTTACGCTGTGAAAGCGGGAAGGATTCGAGTCCCTTCTGTTTTTCTGCTGCTATCAGATAGGGCATGTCTTCTTAAAGCATACAGTTCTGATGAATCAGAAAAAAATTCCTTTTATTAGAGAATTTTGAATTGGCTATAATGAGGCCTCATTTGGAAATTCACTGTATGTTGCTCCTTTCTCTTTATGTATCTGCAAGTATCTGAACTCAGATTCTTATAAAACTGCAAATCAGGTGATTTGCAGTTTTAAAGTTGTGTGTTTTGCTGTCTAGGCAACTTACAGTGGTTAGGTCACATTATGATAATTAGCCTATTTATAAGTTAGCTAACGGAGTTCTTTGTTTTAAGCATCATAAATTCTAAAATTAGTGAATAAAGCTAGAAGCCCATTTTCAGATCCATTTAGATGGAAGGTGCTATAATTTCAAAGCTATTAGAAATGATTGAAAGATGTTTTCACAACTGCTGCTAGATTGCATGGGAATGTGGAATAGCATTCAGAAGATTTCAAAATTAATGTGGCTGTGGGTGCACTCTGGAGAACTGCTGAACATTCACTACAGCTTCCTTTCTGCCTGCTGCTGGCTATCGCAGTGTTTCTGTAATCCGGTACTCATTTTCGTGCTTTCTTCACTTTCAGTCCTGAGTCTCCCACCCCCTCTAAAAAGGCATTGCACTCTTTTCTTTTTTATATATATGTACAATTTTTTGTTCCCTATAAGATAACAATATTCTAAGTCATCTTTATGGTTAGGCGTGGGGGGATCCAAGTGGTTCTTGTCCCCATTAAGTGCAAGATCTCCAGAATAATAAGATCATAAAGCTGCTCTTGAAAACAAAACCAGACTTGACTTCTCTATTATTACATGTTAGGATATGCTATTTATATTGTCATGGTAAAGACTCACTGTCCATTGCATTCAAAGCAGTGATTCAGGCTCCTGATTTATGCATGAACTATAGAGAACGTTCTTCCAATAATGGTGATATTTGATTTTTTAAAAAAATTGCTAAGGATGCATTTGCTGCTGAATCTCTTAATTATATTGCCCTAACATTTACTTTTAAATAAGTGCTTTAAGAGATTTTGCCATCTGCCAGACTTATAGTTGTTTTTGAAATGTTCTAACTAGTGGAGACAGATGCAGGTTTTTTAATGTCTCCTTACAGTTAAAGCTAATGGAAATCTTGCATTTGTGCTTAGTGCAAAGTACTGGATTTAAGTGAATAACTCTCTTTGGACATTGTATAGATAATATATGTCAGTCTCTTCTGCCTAGAAAGTTTCTTCAAAGCTGCTATAAAAAGAAATGAAAAATAAACTTTTGAAAGATGTTCTAAGACTAGGGAAAATATTTCAGCGAGAATTCTCCCTATCGTAACCCAGGAGTCTCAGTTGTCAAAGAAATCTTATTTTTTTTTAAAAAAGGGCTCTTGAAAACAGTAATTAGCATTTTCAAACTCTTAGATTTTAAAAAAGTAGCTTGCTCTGAGTCCTTCAGTTCTCATCAGCTCTTCCTTGTGGTGTGTCTCTCCTTCTCTTGAACCTCTGTACATCATTCTTATACTGAGAAAAATTGGAGAATGGGATCAAAGAATAAACACCAAGAAACTAAGCTATAGAGTTATAGAATCATAGAATGGGTAAGGTTGGAAAGGACCTTAAGATCGTCTAGTTCCATCTCCCTGCCATGGGCAGGGATGTCTCACACTAGACCATGTTGCCCAAGGCTCTGTCCAACCTGGCCTTGGACAATGCTGGGGATGGAGCATTTACCACTTCTCTGGGCAACCTGTTTCAGTGTCCCACCACCCTCACAGTAAAGAACTTCTTTATATCTAACCTGAACTCCCCCTGGTTAAGTTTAAACCCATTCCCTCTTGTCCTACCACTACAGTCCCTGATGACAAGTCCCTCTCCAGCATCCTTGTATCCTTCAGATACTGGAAGGCTGCTGTGAGGTCTCCACGCAGCAAGTTAATAATGTAGCCTACACTTTGAAAGGTGGTTAGTCCAAAGATTTTTTTTTTTTAATTTTATTTCCCTGACTCCTCTGCTGAGTATTTTTTTCTTTCCTTTATGTTTCTAAAGTTGTGATAGCTCAGGGTGAACTCAATATAATTGTTATATCATTTAATATAATAGAACGAGACATGATGCCACTTGATAAAGTGCCTGAAAATAACAAGGTACAATGTGTTGTGGAAGGCATTTGAAAATTCTGAGCACTGCAGGTAGAAAATAGCCAATTTGAAATCTGGCACACACATATCTTCATTTTTACTCTCTAATTATGCTATAAACAAACTTAATCCACTATAACACTTTGAAGCAGTTGGCAATTATTCTTTTCAGACTAAACCATTACCTTAGGCAGCAAGAACTTCTCCATACATCAACATATTATTGTGTTAATGTGCCTATTATTGTACCACTTTGATTGACAATGCTAATTACGATTGTTCTTGAACTTAATGTGATTTTCTGACAGTGACCATTTAATAAATGGAAACAACTTCACTACAAGAGCTGCAAGTGTTTTAAAGTGAGCTGCTCTTCTTTTCCATGAAATCCAAGTGTTATTTCTCTGTAACAGTCTTTACCTCATTGTACCTTTAACACCATTCTACAGGGTGTGGTTATCCTCAAATAATCACGCTGGTGGGGTATTAAAAGCAATCTGTTCAAAACAATACACAAGAAAACAGGAAAGTTCATAAATAACAAGTCATAGGACACAGCTAAAACTCTTCCTTAGGAATCTGTCAATTTCAATGTGAAAAAGACCCAGTTGTAGTTTCATTGCAGTAAGTGCAAAATGTCTGAAAGTTGGGATAAGTCATGCATAACTGAATCAGTTTCATTCTACTGAATAAAACTGCTGTTTCAAAGAAAAGAGAGCATTTGATAATTCAACCTATATTGAAGCAAAACTAATGAGCATGTGTGTAAAATCAGTGAAGACCACTAATATTTTATTAAGAGATATCAGCTGTGTGATCTGATTTGTTGCTGCTATTTATAAAGTTGAATTTGTGCTTAGCCCATTATTGAGAAAGTCATCATTAATGTTTGTATTAATTATTTTACTATGGCAGATTAAATTATGGCATTTGACCTTTGTGAGGGTAGGAAGGGTTCTCTGGAGTTACACTGTGCTGTTTAAAATCAGAGAGATCCTGCCCTAATTAAACTTGCAGGAAGTATCTTTCCAGTCTCATTTACCATTATTATTTCAGTGTCCCCCTTAACCCATAGAATAATTAATTAGCATTAGGAGCCATATGCTCTCATTGTTTGCTCAGCCCTCTGAACAATGCAAGTGGTTTTTTGTAGGGCTTAGCAGTGTTGTGTCGTATCCAGTTGTCCAGAGAAACTGTGCTGGTCTCTGGAGAGCCATGCCACCCCTCTGGAAGCCTGCAGCTCATCCAGGAGATGCTGTAGGGATGCTGGCTGGAGGGGTGCAGCTTTCTGCTGGGGGTAATTTAGTCTGGGGTAAATAACTGCAATAAGAAATGCAGTTTTAAGCCCTTGTAAGAAAGAAAAGAAGAGGCTAGCAGGGTAGAAGAAGTGGAAATGGAGAAAATCATGTCAGAAAAACAGGGCTGAAAGGGGAATGGGAAGGAAGGAAACGGTATGAGTAGAGAGAAGGCAAAAACCATGCTGTCCTGCTAAAAAAATAGCATGGGAGCTGCTGCTTCGTGATCATGCACACTTGCACAGAGCAGTTCAGCTGCTGGAGATCTGAGTACTGCCCCAGCAGGGTCCTCCTCTCACCGCTGATTACAGAAGGAAATTTAGGCTACTAGGGTCCTAATTTAGACCTCTCATGTAAATGTTGAAAACTGCCAGGGTTTTGGGGTGGAGTCTGGCTCTGTCTGGTTTCACTGCTGCATTGCACAAAATAACACCAGCCTGGGTTGCTAAACTGTGATTAGTGTTGAAAGTATAAATAATAATAATAATGATTCCTGCTGTTATTTAAAACATGTTGCAAAATAACTGAGGGCTCTAGATTCTTCTTGAAGGAAAACGTGTGCATTCAAGCACTCCCCTGCATAGGAGTGGAAAACCAAAGATATTTGTTTAAAGATAAATTAATTTATGTCTAAAATAAACTATGAGGTACCCCAGCAAATTTTGGAGAATTGCAGAAGCAAGATATCAGGACACTTACGGAATATTTTTAATATTCTTTTATGGAAAATTGTCAGTTTAATAATGAGTATCAGTGCTAAATAAACACAGTGCAATTAGGTCTTGGTTATATTAATTGTTAGGTGCATTTATTGCTACTGTTCTTTTCAGATTTGATTGTAAGTGGGTACCTCCTGGAATAGAAGTCTTGGTATCAGCTAGTGCTAACTCTAGAAGAATTCAGGATTTTTAGGTCTAACCTGGGGAAAGCCTTCCCTTTGCTTCAGCTTGTTTAAATTCCCTGCTTGTATTTTTGCCTGGGATTCTTGTCACAATCGGGTGCTTAGATCAGCAGCCAGATCTCGCCCTCAGCACCTTCTCCCACAGCCCCTGCACTGTCACATTTAGTTGTTCTCTGCTGCTGCTGCCTGCGAGCACACCCCTGGCAGGGTCAACCGGGAGCTCATGCAAGCCTGGTACGGCTCATTGCCCTTGGTACTGCTTGGCTGGAAGGGAAGGGATGGAGGGGAACAGCTGTTAGCTTCCTGGTGTCACAGTATTCCCCTGAACTATCAAAGCTCATAACCCACTTTCTTTTCTTACTTTTTCTACACAGAAAATGAGCATTGAATTAGGTAGTTAAGGCCTGGCATTCTTGTGGGCTTTCAAGGAATATTCACTTAAATATGCATTCATTTTCACACATATAGTGAAGTCGAATATTAGTATTAGATATACATAAATGCGTGATGTTTAGCAGTCATCAAAATATTTGCATTTTAGAGTATTTGTACTACTTTTACTCTAAAAGAGTTTAGTTCCTCTCCTTACCTCAGAAAAGGAAATAAAATAATGCTAAAAAGTCTAGGTGAAGATATGTAGGATTATTCTGTGTGTGATTTTGCTAGTATTTATTAAAAAATAAAATTTAATCTTTGTTAGGCAAGAAAATTTTTAATATCTCAAAAATTCTCTAAGTAACCGAGAAGAACGTATGCTTTTATATATAATAGATGCGTAATGTAGTATTTGATCTGTTATAATTAAATTATGGAAATATCTTTTGAAATTCCTGTACTTGATATTTGACTTTAAAACTTTCTTCATTGGTTAGAACATGTTGACACATGACAACAGTTTATCTGATCTATCATTTCTCTCTGCTCCATGCTACATGTTACAGTATTTTAGTCATGGACTATTATTTAAGGATCTCCAGGGAGCTGAAAGAGTCCAGGCATTGTGTTGTGATTTCCTTTCATGTTTTTCTAGAAGCCCATTGACAGTCATGTTCTTTTCCACCCTGTTATTTTGGAGAAGGTGATGGAAAACATTGATTTATTTGGTAGGGGAGATGTATGGAAGCCCACACATGTGCTCAGTAATCTGTGCCACAGCTGACTCAGTGATGGGATTACTCTGCCATCCTCATCATTTCCTTCTGACTCTAAATTGCTGTCATATCCAATTTTAGACAATAAAATGGTATGGTATGTATGATTAGCTAGTGCCAAAGTTAAGCCTGTGAATGAAATCCAGAAGTAGTACCTACAATATGGCTTAAACAATTGCACTCTGCTACTCACCAGTGTATGCAGACATGGCTATTTTAGTCACAGTATGTACAGTCCTGTGTGCACATGTGTATTGACTGAGCATGTCCTGTCATATTGCAAGCCAAAAAAGAGACAGGCCTTAATAAACTTTTACATTGCAGTTTTTCCTTTCCAGGTGGTTTACTCCAAGACCCCAGCTTTGCCAGCCCAGTTGAATGCTTTTTAATCTAAAGAAGATATTTTTATAGTGCACTTTGATGAGAGATAGATCTAGACCAAGAGGAAATCACTGAAAAAGTAGGACAATTCTGAAACTAATAAACGTGATAAAGCATCTGAGAGCATTTAAGGCATTAATCAACAATGCCTATGACATTTTAAACTTTTACTTTTTAACTTACACTGGAGTGTTTCCTTGCTTAGATATTGTCCCATGCTCTTTGCTAGAATAATTCTTATGAAATGTAATAAGAAGTAAGATAGCGCTATTTTAAAGATAAAGATCTGAGATTACTTTGTTTTCCATGGGAAAAGGTTAATTCATAGTTGAAGGGATGGGAGGTTTGGTTCAGTGTGAAAGGAAAGTGTGCTGCTATGTACCATCACAGTCTTCCCCAGCTAAATTTTAACCCACTATTTATGTAAAGGAAGGCTTAATGACATTTTGGAAAAGCTGGGCCTTTCTGCTTTATGGATTGGGATGGACCATAAGGTGTTAAATCCAAAGGTGCCCGTTTGACCAGGAAGGGGCAAGCACGGCTCCAATGTCCCCGGGAAGAACTGCTGCTTCTTCCCCACAGCACAGAGGCATGGGTTGCTCACATCCCCTTGGTGCCTCATGCTGCTCCTTCTTGCAGGTCTTGAGGGTTTCTGGAGAGTAGCCCTGATACTGCACAGCTAACTGCAGTAGCTGCCTTGTGAATGTTCATGTGAGAGGATATAGAGGCAGAAAACAAGGCTTTGCTTTTGCTTTGCGCTCCTGGTGTGTCAGTAGCCATGGCAGATTTTTTTCTGGTAAACCTAACTACTTCTGTGCTGTTGTTCTAAATTTTTGAATTTGCACAAAACCAGGCCCTAATGTGGAAAAAATAATGAACCGTTACTAAAAAATCAGAATTTTCTTAGTAACAATTGAACCAAGCACCAGTTACATCCTTTCTTATGTCACTGGGTATTTCAAAGAGCATCTACTTACAGATAACCACTACTGCTGTGAGGGTTGATTTTAAAAGTCCCTTCTTGCCTTAAAATCTATTCACTGGAATAATCAGCATATGGACCCTTATAAGCCTGTATGATTGCTGCAGCAATTTGCATATTTAAAATATGTTGATAACATACTGTAGTGTGAAGATACTAATGACTTGGATTAACCATTTTAAAAGGTTTTGTATTGTTTGAACACTGCAAGCTTCTCTAAGTATTCTTGAAATTAGGGCATTCTGCTGTGTAGGATAAGGTGGCATCATTATATCTCAAGCTCTGGGCTGAACTAAAGCACATATCCTAAAACAGGTCACCTCCAACAGTGAATATAAACTAACTCTTTAATTGTTCATTATAGAGTTGCCAGTCTGATTTGCGTTTATCATGTACTTGTTAATCTGTGTCCTTAAATGAAAAGCTATGTATGGCTTGAGTAAAATGTGTTACAGATAATGAGGAGGATTGATTTCTAAAAGACCTCCTCTAAATCATGGGTTCAGCCAAACTGCCAAAATCTTAATCTCAGTTTGCCTCTTAGCTGCTTGTTTGTAAACTGCCCATTCTTTTATATGTTGTGAGAATGAAACCTTAAGGGATTAGAAATTGTGCAGGTACTTTGGTATTAAAAGCTATATATGTAGATGGATTAACATATGGAGTAAAACGACATCTGCTATGACAGTGATAGGAGTTAAGAGCCAAAATCTGACAGGGTTTTTGTGCTTATTAAAGTATTTCTTCCATTATCTTAATGCAAGCCTACAGGAAACATCTGCTTACAGTTTGTGGGTTTTTCAGTCTACATAACTCTCTTTTCTGAAGCAGCTGCATGGTAGTGTTGTTTTATTTACATATAGGTTATCCAAACTTTGCTCCTGGAAGTCTTGCAGGTACAACATAAGAGTTTGTTCATTATTATCTCAGGCTGGTACGCAGTCTGGTCTACAATATGATGTGTGGGTTTGTTGGGCTTTATTTCCACAGAAAGTGGAATCGTCATTTTAAAAACACAATCATGTCATTTTACAGTGCTGCCCGTACTTTGATCTATAATAATAATCTTTTGCAAAGGATTATTGCTAATGTTGACAAATTAACAGAATGCCACATTGTAACTATAAATTCTGGTTGGCACAGATATTGGTTGAGGTTTCTGCTAATTTCACTTGTGCTTGCTTTTGAAAGGAGGAACCTAGGGATTTACCTAGAATTGCCTACTTGTTGCCTCATACTTGATCAGAGAAATCCTCTTCCTTGCAGATGATAGAAGTTTTAAGGGCCTTTTTATGTATCATGAGGAGCATAGTAACAGAGCTAGAATGTTATCTACAGTATGAAAGTCTCACAGTCCAAGTAGACACTTCAGAGGTGCCTCCCATGAACATATCTGAAACTGTGCCAAGCCGTGGGTCTGACTACTACTGCAAGGGAACACACTCCTTTCACCTCCTCAGTCTGACACCTGAATTTGACTTCCACATACAAACCTGAGTTAGAAGTCGTTCCCTGCTCCCCTGCTTGGAAAACAGGTACCGTGGCAGTAGGAGTTCTCTCACCACAGACTTAAGATTCTGTGAGAACCGATCAGTGAGGAAGTTTAACATGGCATGCCATCAGGAAATGCCATGGGACTGTGATCTGCTCATGAATAGACCATGGACCAGATAAAGTCCTGTTATCCATTGCAATTCATTTTCTGAACTCTATTAATCATAAACTTAATTTTGGATTATAATTTAACGATCTGATTTGCTCTAGATTATTAGAGTTTGAAGGTCAAGCCAGATGTCATTTGCAAGTAGTTTTCCCTTGATTTGCAATTGGATTTCTAAATTGACCTACAACCTTGCTGACATATAATGTTAATGAACTACACATGGCTTGCATATAGAGGTTTTTACAGTTTTGCTAAAATCAGTATTTTATCTTTAATTCTTTTTGACATTTAGCTTTGATGAGTCTTACATGCACATACCTGTGGGGGAAATTAGATTTCTTCATTTATAAATATCTCTAATCATGGAACATCTCCCATTTGAGAAACTAATAAAATAACAGGAATAAGTAAGCAACTGAACCAATGCAGTATGGAGAAATGTGTTACCTGTGTTTTCTTAGTCCTTTACCAAATGCTTGAGGTACGTAGCTTTGTTCTTTCTCACTTAATGTCCTTATAGTGAAGAAAGATGTTTCAGTGAAGAAACCCAGTGCAAGATTAAAAACTTTTAAGTACTCTGCCTACTTACAGAAATGCACTTATGGATATCACAGGATCAGTTATGAAATCATACAGTCATTCAGTGAGCTGTAAAAGGAACAGAGGTTATCGAGGAAAGCCATTGTAGTTCAAATTTATTGCATGTAATTGCAATGTATATATGAATTTGCCAAGTCTTTACGTATATAAAGAATTATTGGCAAAGTTACTAATCATTTCCTACAGTTCCTAAACTCTCTTTTTCTACTTTTTTCAATTACTTAAAGTTGAAGAAGATATATTGAAAAAGACCCACACCCTCTGCCAGCTGCACAAAGAGGTCAGAAATAGTATATAATTATTGCCGAGCTAATTGCTGGGTGCTAACGTACATACAGACACACAGTATTCAGCTCAGACATTATCACAGTAGTGGACAATTAGGACAAATTCAGTGACAGATAAAATGCAAATAGAATTTTTAAGCATAGTACTTCACTGGCTTTTAATTTTTTAATAATCTTAGGAAAATTGTCACTTCTATCTTTAGCCATACAGATGTATTCTAAAAGGGTGGCTAAGTCAGAATAACAGTTGCAATTTCTTTTTGAGAGACTATGCTTAAACTCAAAACTAGTTATTGTAAAATTAGATATTGTATTTTCCTTCCAGTATTTCTGAAGGTATAAAATGAAAACTAGTTTCACTTTGTGGTCAATGGCTCAATGTCCAGCTGGAGACCAGTAACGAGTGGTGTCCCTCAGCGATTGGTGTTGGGACCGGTCTTGTTCAACATCTTTGTCAGTGACATGGACAGTGGGATTGAGTGCGCCCTCAGCAAGTTTGCCGATGACACCAAGCTGTGTGGTTCGGTTGATACGCCGGAGGGAAGGGATGCCATCCAGAGGGACCTTGACACACTTGTGAGGTGGGCTGATGCCAACCTTATGAAGTTTAACCATGCCAAGTGCAAGGTCCTACACCTGGGTCGGAGCAATCCCAGGCACAGCTACAGGTTGGGCAGAGAAGAGATTCAGAGCAGCCCTGTGGAGAAGGACTTGGGGGTGTTGGTCGATGAGAAACTGAACATGAGCCGGCTTCAGTGTGCGCTCACAGAGCAGAAAGCCAACCGTATCCTGGGCTGCATCAAAAGGAGCGTGACCAGCAGGTTGAAGGAGGTGATCCTGCCCCTCTGCTCTGCTCTCGTGAGACCTCACTTTGAGTCTTGTGTGCAGTTCTGGTGTCCTCAACATAAGAAGAACATGGAACTGTTGGAACAAGTCCAGAGGAGGGCCACGAGGATGATCAGGGGAGTGGGGCACCTCTCCTATGAAGATAGGCTGAGAAAGTTGGGGCTGTTCAGCCTGGAGAAGAGAAGGCTGTGTGGAGACCTCATAGCAGCCTTCCAGTATCTGACTGGGGCTTATAAGTATGCTGGAGAGGGACTCTTCCTTAGGGACTGTAGTGGTTGGACAAGGGGTAATGGGTTCAGACTTATACAGGGGAAGTTTAGATTGGATCTAAGGAAGAAATTCTTTACTGTTAGGGTGGTGAGGCACTGGAATGGGTTGCCCAGGGAGGTTGTGAATGCTCCATCCCTGGCAGTGTTCAAGGCCAGGTTGAACAGAGCCTTGGGTGGCATGATTTAGTAGGATGTGTCCCTGCCCATGGTAGGGGGGTTGGAACTTGATGAAGGGTCCTTTCCAACCCTTAGTATTCTATGATTCTAACAAATGCACAGTCCTATACTGTAGATGTAAGATTTTTCTCAGTATCAGCCTGGTTTAGTCCCCATTGAATTTTATTAAATTAATGCACTTTCATTTTCTTATAAGTATTTTTAGGCAAAGACAATAAATTTTTCCGAATGTTTGGATTTTTTTTGTGAAACAAAATGACGAGCTTAGAAAGCAGAAGTTTGCTTTGCAGAATGTGTTCTGCTATTTAGTTCCTGACTTCAAACTATCTTCCTGAAATTTTGGTAAAATATAGGCTCCTTTAATAAGAATTATGTATTTTTATATTTTAGGGAAAGAAGATTAATTTCAGGGTTTTTTTTAAATGTTCAAATATCTTAAAAGATGTAGGAGGATATCTGAGAAGATAACATAATTAGAAGAAATCTATAGCAACCGTCTGTGCACTTCATGAAGCTTAAGGATATGATGTCTCCTCTCAAACTTTAAAAACTTACTGTAGCAACACAGCAGTGGTATGAAACACCAGTAGTTTGACTGAATGTTGTTGGAGAAATGTCAGGATGATGGCAAATTATTCTCTGTGTGTATTTATATACGGGTTGCTGATGGTCTCGTGTTCCAGAGGAGCAAGAATGTGGAGTCACAGATTCAGGGTTTTGATGCAGAAGGAGCACTGGTCAGTTATACGTAAGTTTAAAAGACATTACTGCTCTATAATATACAAGTATATTCCATTTGGGGGTTAATTATGAATATTGGCATTTACTTAGAGCTTTAAAAGTCAAAGAACTCATAGGCAGCTATAGATTATTCAGGAACTATTTCCATGGCATGTGTATATAAAGGAGTAAGAAACCCTTTTAATTTTCATTTGTAGAGAAAAACAGCAAAGTCAGAAAAATAAAAGTTGAGGCTATATTTAAAAACTGAAGATAGGTAAGAATGGACTTTAGTTCCTCAGGACACATCTATACGTGCACTTAAGCCCAAGTACCTTACTGGAACCTATTTATGGAGCCCTTTGATGGCATATGCAGACACCAGTCACTTCCAACATGTGACTTTCCCTTACTTTACAAATCAGAGACAATACCTCCTACAAACTTCTTGTTTTTTGAAGTTTATGATTTATTTTTCAATACCATGGAAGTGATTTATTGCCTGTTTCACAGAGGGAATGAGACTTCAGTTGCTAAAGGCAGATGTGGGGAAAGCTGGGAGCAAGCATATGACAATTGATTTCAGGGATATAGGAAGCTTTATGGGGCCATATCTGATAAGGCCAACTCTACTTGGACAAGAAAAGCCTCTTTTTTTCAATAGCAGCTCAGATGGATGGACTTTGAATTTTTCAATTAGTAGTGAAAATGACACTGAGTTTTAAGCTGAAGGTTGTGAGATTGATCTAAGTTTCATGGAAGTCAGCAAGCGTATGCCATTTGCTTTCATAGATTTCATGTGGCTTTCAAGGCTGTCAGCCAGGACAATGATTTGGGGCTTCTGGCAGAGTGGGAAGGAGAGGTTGAAGAAACAGAATAAATAGGTGAAATTTGCCTAGCTTCTCAGAGAAGGAGCAGGACCTGCCTCTGCCTAAATCTGAGATTGGATCACCTGTACAACTATTCCCATTAATTTCTCACACAGGTATGATCTAATGATTTTGACTGACTGGAAACTTTAGAAGAGTTTCAGTTCAGCATTTCTGATTTTGCACTGCTGCTTATAACACAGCATAATAGGGAGAGGTGTGTTGGCATGGTATTGTAAGGTCTGGTGCCATACTGGAGAATCCTTTGCATCCTGTTGCACAAAGGAGAGTTCGTACGGAAGTCAACATGCAGCTAGCAGTGTAAAATCACTTTGACTCACTTTGATGCCTGTATGATGAAAAGTCTGCTTGTGTCAGCATCTATGCATTTGTGTAGGTTTTGGTTGGCAGCTGTCAGGATGGAAGGCACAGGCTTTGGGTCATAACCTTGGTATTGTAACTCTGAGAGGCCTCTGGTACTCAGGAATAGGTCTGTAGTGAAAGCTCACTTCTTGGGCACAGGAATGACACGTCTAGTCACTTGTGCTGTATGTGTCAGAGCACTGCATCCCTCACCTTGAGGTAGTTTCTTACTGTTAGGTATATCTATAGTGCATTGTTTGAAGCCAGAGCGACCACCTCTGCATAGGGCAGAATTTTCCATGCTGAGGGAAAGAGCAGAATTATTAGCTGTGAAACATACAGGCTATGACCTTATTAAAATGCGTGTACCAGGAAAAGGCACTGAAATGCACTGCATTAGTCACATAAGTGACTTATCAAAATACTTACATGTATTCAAATGCCCAGTTGTTCTGTTCAACCTGAGCAAGGCATGTTCAGCACAGATATGACACACTGCTGTATGTGTGCAAACACATGCCCACTTGTACGAACAGCTGTTCCTTGGAGAACAACTTGTTCTGCTTCCTTGGGTGGTGGTCTGCTGCTGTGCTGGCTTGCCTTATGAAGCTGCTATCCATTACAATGCCATGATAAATTATAGCCTTCGCTGATTATCCACTGTCATCTGGCCCCTGGTCACCAGAGTGAAACCAATGAAGGATCACATTTCTTCCTACTGTGTTGCTATAACACATCCTTACAATGCTGTAGGCAAAAACCTTATAATAAATAGTTTTATTCAGTCATGCTTATAATGCCACCTCTGATGACCCTGCAAGACATCCAGGTAGAGAGGAATAACCCAACTTTAATTTTGCTGCATGTATTCAATCCTCTAACAGCAACAACGTTTTGCCTATTTGGTTGATGGTTTTGTGCAACTTGTCTGAAAGCAACTTGCAGTCAAATGATTATGTAGTTGTTTAATAATGCTAATTGTTTAAGGGGAAGTATTCTTACGTGCTGAATAAGAGTGAAAGGCTGTTAACTATAATGACAAAAGCCATCATAGGAAGAGATTATGCTATTGTTACCAAACCACGCTTGAAGTGTGGCCTCAGTCCATTGTGGAATGCTCTGACAATGCTGTGGAAGGGTAGGGTTGGGGATAAGGTTTTCTCAGAAGGACTTACACATAAATTTTTCTTAATTTGTGAATAATAAGTTAAATTTTCTAACATAAGGCAGAGCAAACTGAGGCTAGGATTATAGCCTTGCTAAGTTCTTTTGCCCTGTGAATGAGCAGCTTTAATAAAGATTTCTGTAGGTCATTTATACTTATGTGACATCATTGTGTATACTCTCTGGCCTTGGTTGTAGTCCAGTGGGGTTGGCCCTGGGATTACAGTGTAAGTGTCAAACAGCACCTGATGTATGAGCTACATTCGAATGCAGTCCAGTTTCTTTTGTTAGCGTGGGCTCTGCAGTGCTAGTAGAAGTATAAAAGAAACCTCAACCACCCCCAAAACAAACCCTAAAATAAAAAAAAACCCAAGTTGTTTGAATGAATTCAGGATTCCCAGTGATGGCTGTGGAAGATGAGGTGTCTTATAGCTGTGTCTGTGTTTCATGTATGAACATTTGATCCAGTTCTGCTGCCTGACGTGGAAGTTCCCTGCCTGACAGGCTGTCTTGCAACAAAAGCAAGACGGGACCTAAACATATATAGGTACTTTGGATTGCCACAGTTTGGGTTTGTCTCCCATTGTAATATAGTTGGGCAGATGTAGCCTGTGATTACTGAAGTGTAAATATTTTACAGCACCAGAACATTGTTAAAAAGGGGGTTTGAATTTACTTGACAGAACAGATACAGATTTATTTCTCAATATCTGTAATCAAAGTGGAAAAAGAATGGATGCAGAACTTGAAGATATCCTTAATCAGCAATTGGTTTTGCACAGATGTAAACAAAAATAATTTGAACACATGAATTGCAATTAAACCCAAATGCTTTTTAAGTGCAACAGCAGATACTTGCTTAGCAGGAGTCTGTGTAGTGTTTGTCTCAGTATTTTGGACAAATGCTGATTATGCGATACTTGCTGTCTCTGAAAGACACTCATAAATCCTTAGGAGTTAGAGAAGTCTTCCATTTTGACTTTACGCTCAGAAAATATAACAAAGGATGGAAGCAGATGTGTCATAGTTGCTGTTTTCTGTCGCATAGATGTTTGTCCTGAACTTGAATATCGTGAGCGAATAACCCAACCAAGCCAGCCAAACCTGCTTTCTTCTTTTGCTATTGAATTGCAAACCTGGGGCACTCCAGAAGAATTTCTTCAGTATTTAAAGCTACAGGTGCATGAGCAATGTGGCATTTCGGCACAGCTTTCGTACTGACATGTTACACCCTTGTCTGGTAATTGTTGGTACTTTTGATTTGTGTCTGAAATCCCAGCTGACAAATGAGATTCTTCACTTGAGCACTTCAGAAGTCGAAGGCAGAAGTGTGGAGTCACCTCTACATCTTTTGTCTTGAACGTGTCCTCAGGGAAACTTCACTACTGCATAAAAGGAAAAACAAGCTAATATCTTTAATAACTGCAATTAGTCAGGGTTTCATTGTTTCAAGTCACCTGAAAAGTGACACCATCAGCAGCACTGGAGGCTCCCAAACATAAAGCTTACTGGATCAATATTTGTTCCGAGGAAGCAGATGTATCTCTTGTCACAAGCAGTATTTCCTGAATGATCTCTGCTATATCTTGGTGGTCCTTCCTTTCCAATTTGGAATTTCAGATTCTACTGAATTCCATTTTCCAATAAAACTTGTCTTTTCCCAGCATCTTTATTTCATGAAGATAGCAAATATTGTACGATTTAGCTTGTCTTTTTGTGTGTTTAATTTCTGTAGATCACATCTGGAGATACTTGATTGACTGATGTTAGTTGATTCTTCCTAATGGGGTTGTTGGGCATTGCAGTGACAAAGCACTTCAAAAATTAATTAGAAACAGAAGGAAAGGACCAGCTTAATATTTTGCAGCTTCAAAGTTGTGCATAGCAAAATTTAAAGTGAATAGGTCTAGAACAATGCCAAAGGTGACAAAACACTGGGAAAAACTTAATATGCTTTGAGGCTCTTGTATTTAGAGATCTATTTTAAAATTAAATGTTAGCGCAACTTATTTTTCCCTCTGACTGATAACCAGAATTTGTTTATTGACAAATCAAAGCCTGTAAGTCATGATAGGCAGTTATGATTTCTTTATGAATGAACGGTACTTTTCAGCTTTCCTATCTCCTCTTCATAGATGTTAGATGTAAGCCCACAAGGAGGGAAAAAAAAGGTTACTTTAGGGTGGTAGCTCAAGTATTTTCAAAGTATAACTATTGTTCTACTTAGACTTTGTGAAAACAAATCCTAGTATCTTCTTTAGGTACAAGTTGCTTTGTCCTCAATTATTCTGTTATCTTTTCCCCCCCCCGTTGAGTAAATAGTGTGTGCTAATTTTTGTTCCAGATAATTTCGTAGTTGTGTTTTGGATAAATGTTCTACTTCTGGATTGAAAATAGAACAAAATATGATACAATAAAATAACAAATATATTGGGATTTTTCTATACTAAAAGAATAAATAAATCAGAATTATTTGCCTTTTTATTTTCTTCTTTCTCCCGTGTCAAAATCACAGCAATGTATTTTCACTGTGTAGTATAAAACATTAGTGGTTTTACCTCCTCTTGTGAGTTATGACTTTGCGTAGTTTTTTTTCGTACCGAAGCAGCTTCTTGGGAAACAACACATCTATGTTGTTTAACAATTTGTGTTGCTGTTAAATATATAATCTTGGTTACGTATTTTAAAATATAATCATATATATTTTAATTTATTACTGTTTAACTGTATATATAGTCTGTTATATAGAGATAGTTTGTTACATATAGAGATCAATAAAATTATTAGATGCAGTTCAGAAATTGCATTTTATAGTGACTATAGCATATTAGCAATGCAGAACTAATTTAGAAACTTTGCGTAACGTAGGGGATAAGATTATTCAAGTTAATTGTTTTATTAAAAATATTGACAAAAAAAAGTTGGTTTTCTCACATTGTTTACCAAACATTTTGCCTATGAAGCCCATTAAGCAAATGTGTACTTTTTGAACTGAAACAATAGATGATTAAAGACTAGAGTAATAGGTAAGTTTTTACTATCCTGAATTGTAATCATAGATAAATTCTGATTCATAAGTACAAAATAATATGAAATCACTTTTGTGCGTTTCTTCATTCTACATACAATAATCTGCAGAGTATCAGAAAGTCATTAGACCTCTAAGCATAAACATGAGTACTGTGTCCAGTTTTGGTGTCCTCAATGTAAGAAGGACATGGAGCTATTGGAGCAAGTCCTGAGGAGGGCCACGAGGATGATCAGGTGCTGGAGCACCTCCCATACGAAGACAGGCTGAGAAAATTTGGGCTGTTCAGCCTGGAGAAAAGAAGGCTGCGTAGAGACCTCATAGCAGCCTTCCAGTATCTGAAGGGGGCCTACAAAGATGCTGGGAGAGGGGCTCTTCACTGGGGACTGTAGTGATAGGACAAAGGGTGATGGGTTTAAATCAGGGGAAGTTCAGGTTAGATGTAAGGAAGAAGTTCTTTACTGTAAGGGTGATGAGGTGCTGGCACAGTGTGCCCAGAGAAGTGGTAAATGCTCCATTCCTGGCGGTGTTGAAAGGCCAGGTTGGACAGAGCCTTGGGTGATGTGGTCTAGTGTGAGGTGTCCCTGCAGGGGGTTGGAACTGGCTGATCTTAAGGTCCTTTCCAACCCAAACCAGTCCATGATTCTACGAAAAAAACCCTTCAGTGTAGAAAGTTGAGCCTTGCACTTACTTACAATGATTCTCAGAACTTCATTTATTTGGTTGTATTCATGAAGGAGAAATAACAGTTTTTCAGAATACCTGCAATGGAAGTACAGATTGTACATTGGGCAAGTACTGGTTTCTTAATCCTTGGAAATCACATAAACTGGAAGGAATTTAAAATAGATTTGTGATCTAAAATGCTGTGCATGTATTTGGCAATGTACTGTATTGTGAGTATCCAGAAATGTTCCCATTGATATCTGTGGCTGACAGAAATCCCCAGGAGGTTTCCACAGATATTGAGAATGCCTTAAGCTGAAAGTATTTAAAATCAAAATGATTTTCATGCCTAAAAAGAACTGAATTAATTATGGCTTAAGGCAACCTGGGCCTCTGTATATGGTGAAGTAGACAGTGGAAAAATATTCTTCATGCCTGCGGTACAGGATGCAATACTTATCTTGTAGTGTTTAGTGTTGATTGTATTCCTTTTGCAAAGTTCATTTAGTCATGGGCATTTTCATACTGCTAAATGCTGGGTGTATGGGATCTTTGGGAGAATTGAAAAGGAAAGAGGTGGGACAGAATGAAATATGTGTAACTTCTTGGGGGAGTTGGTGAGCATTTCGGCTTTTGTTTCCATTCCTCCTTGTCTTAATCATGACTCTCTAAGCAGTCATTTCAATCTTCTTCTGCAATAATTTTTTATGTTGATTGTTCAGTGTTCAGAAGTGGGAAGAGTAAAAGGTGCAATTCTTCCTGAGCTGCTCCAAATGTTCAGACAATGCAGCAATTAAGTGCCAGGAAATACAAACATGAAGAATGCTTTTGTTACTGAACGCTACTGAATGATCAAAGCCTTATTTCTTGTGGATACTGAAAGATCTTGTGAAAGTCTGTAACCTTCACCATAGTGAAATGGGATCCGGATGGCAAATACAAAGGGCTAGAGAGCATGACACCAAGTAGGCAGTCTAGGCTTCTGTCTGTTCCTCCTATAGTCTGCAAGAGGCAGACCTCTCCAAGATACCATCCTTAAAAGAGCATGTTGCTCAGGGGCTGTGATATTTAACCTTCCATGAAGTTACTGTTGCTGCTTATTCAAGCTTGAGGGTTTTAACTAAGTACTTATACCAGTAGTCCTTTATGCCAGATAGCGATTAGTAAAAAGAAGGAAAATACGGAAGGGTGACCAAATAACCAGATAACAAAACTGCAGATTAAACTAACTGGATTTTTAGTATCTCACTGGTGGTTTGATATTTAGGTTGCTGATGTATGCTTCCACTGAGTAAACATCTTAAAATTCTGTTAATTAAAAAGAACCTCTGTATCCATTAATGCTGCAGGCATTTATAAACATAGTGCCAGCTTAATGGTAGCTGCTGCCCTTTGGCTTCATGACCAGCATGAGGGAACAAATATGCAACTGGTAATTCATTTTGAATACTGCAGGCTTTTCATCTGACTTCATCTCATAAGCACTAAATTTGAACTGGCTATATTTAAGGTGAAGGCAGCAAGGGCAATTGTGAGTATGGAACATCTTTGGTCTGAGAAAAGACTAGGGTAGGACTTTTCTTACTGGAATTAAGTGTGGTATAAAGGCAGGGTATATTTGAATACCATGACACGAGGAAAGGTGATGGAAACCCAAAATTATCTCAATAAAATTATCAAGTGTACTTTTCAAAGAAACAAGATGAAGTATGATTTTCAGGCTTCAAGTAATTACATCTGTGAAACTTATTGCCAGGGACTATGGAAGTGGAGAAGAGCATAAATGAATCCAAAAAGGAGCTAGACAAAGTCAAGAAGTATCAGTCTGTTACTGTCTACTTGATAGCTGTGATACAGTCTCTAGTCACAAAGTCTTAAAGCCTTTCACAAGCAGGGGCTGGCAGGCAGGGCAAATTGTAAGCTCTGCTAGAGCTTTCTTACCATTCTTGTACTTTTCCCGTAAGCATCTGAGATTGAACACTACTGGATGTGTGATGATAGACAAGAAAGGCATTTGGTCTGTCTTAACATGAGTTCTGTGCTTAGAAACTATTAAATAGTTTCATACACATGACTGGTGTAAGCTGTCATAAAGGATGTTGAAGGGTGTAAGAGATCCTGGAAAGGACTGGTTGGATGTCAGGGACATTTAGCTGTAATGGGATCAGTTTGCCTCATGTAGTTCTCATAGGAGTTTTATTGTAATAATAGCAGACGTAAAGGTAGAAGAAACTGCTTGCTTTTCACTCTGTTTCTAGTATTGCACATTCAAAGCATGAAATAGAATTACAAATTAGTTGGTTTACAACTCTAAAACACAATGTTGACTTAAAAATCATGATACTTGAAGGAAAAATAAATGTTGGGTTTCTTTTATTTGTCTTTCTGATGTTTCAACCTATAAAGTTTGTATAATCTTTCTTGAAACTGTCTTTTCTCTGGAGGCATTTCAACTCTGGAAAATTGAAATTCTTATGAACCTAGAAACAAGGACATTAAAAAACACGACTAAATTTCATGAGAAGTGGTAACACTTTTCTGTGTTTCCCTGAAGGTCTTCCAGCTCACTCTTAATATATACGAAGTGGATTTAATAACCTACCTTTTGCAAAATAACCCAGAAAACCATAGTAGAGTGGAAGTCTGAGTTCTTTAGGCATTAGACTGAACCAAACATGCCCATGACTAGCTGCCATGATGATTTCCCTTTAGCTCTTGTATTGGGTGGTCCTTCCCTTCTGCTGACACATTACTTGAGCTGCTACTCAAGTGGCACCTAATCCTGCTAAGGCTGCTGGAGGCACGTGTCACAGCTGGCAGAAAGCTGACAGGAACTCATAATGCCTTCCAATAGCCACTGCTTTCATTAATGCTGAAAATACAAGGTGTCCAAGCTGGAGACATTGAATTCTTCTGCAGTATAGGAACCAAGGAGGTATTTTGAGGATGCCAGCCACCAGAGGAAACAGGTTTCCCCACAGCAGCTGGCTTCTATGTGGGTAGGGATAGAAACAGGGTGGCAAGTTTGAAGGGGATTATAAAATCTGAAAGCAAGATAGAGACTGAAGAAAGGATGTGAGAGGCAGAAGTGACATGAGGCTGCAGAGATGGCCAAGAGAATGATCCTGTCAGAATTCCTAAGGCACGACTGAGATTGTCACACGTTTATGGACATTGGAGGTGTTTGTTTGATTAAAACTCTTAAGCTGTTAAATTTGCCTAGTGGTACCCAAGAAGGGTGATGGTGGTTGTTTCAATTTTAAGGTCATTTTATTACCTGGACATAAAAAAATTTGAAACCTGTCAATGTGAACTTGTAATTTTTTTTGATGCTTTGACATGGCAGTATTGTGCTAGTTTCAGAAGAGTGTTGCAGAGGCAATCAGAATAAACACAAGTGTCTGCCTCATTTCCGTAACTGTTGGAAGAGAAATGGAAGAAATGGTGTTTTAAATATTAGCAATGAGAGTGGTGATTAAGAATGGCTTGATAGAGAAATTTAACATAAGAAGCCACAGCTTAGTGACTCTACATGATAGATACTGACCTAATTTTTGGCAACTAAGCCATAAACATCATCCTTGATATGTCAGACCCAGCATCTGGTAAGATGTCTTATAACTTTTAAAAATTAATGCACAGAGGGATGAAAAACTACTGTATATCAGCATGCTTTTTATCCCTGCCTAAATGCAAATGTTCTAACCAGCCCATAAATATATTTTAGAACTTAAAAAGAAAAGACCTTTCATAGTTGATGTGGTGGAGTCCCAATATTTCCTTGTTTGTGATGTTACATGCTATTTGTTTAAAAAAAAAATGCCTGTACGTAGATGTTCATGATTGTCTCCACCAGTCAAAATATCATTCTTTATTCAGACGAATAAGCAAGGCTTCAGATTTATTAATATCCTCTTTCTAATGTTGCACCGAAAAGGGCATCATGTCCATGGTTGAAAATGTGATAACTTCAGGGAATTTGTGACCATTGTTGCTTTGTCATTCTAAAGACATGATTTTTTTATTTATATAAATCTACAGCTCAAGGTTTTTGGCTCATTGATTTGAACACTGAATGCTTATGTGGAAACAACTAAATGCCAAACTGTAGATGAATTCAGGCTACTGGGCATACTTAAGTAAGCACTGGGCATGACAAGACTGTTTGAGCAGACTGAATGTCATGAATCTTTCTGTGAACAGAAGTCTTTGTGAAAATCTAAGATTTGGCACAGAAACTCTTGTGTTTACTGCCAGCTTCGGCATTCTTAGACAGACATCTGGAGATGTAGGTAGCTATATTATTTCTGTAACAATTAAATGAAAAATCGTGACTGCAATCTGTTATTTTGAAAATATCTGTACTTCTGAATGTCCCCTTTTATCTTTACCCCCTCTCTCTCTCTCTCTCTCCCTCTCTGCCCTCTACCCCCACCCCCTGGATTTGGGAGATCCTGAGGATAGACAGTGTGAAAATATAAAATGCAGAGCTGCTCTGAGCAGTGAAAAGATTACTGCTTCTGCTAAGGATTTGTTCTTCCTGCTTGCTACTTTAAGATAAAAAAAAAAAAAAAGAAAAAGCAATCATGCAGGATTTTGCCATGCTATAACTACTTGGGAAATGCTGTGAGTAATTAGTGTGTTGAAGCCTGCATTTTAGTATAAAGTAAGAACTAAAGCCTTAATAAAATGCAGTCAAAAGTCCTGAGCAGTTGCACACGTAAAGCAGGAAATCTCCTCCACACAATAGAGATTAAATGCTCCCTGTGCATGCTGTATTCTGCTCAGCCCTCTGCGTTCGGAGCTGGGACCGTGGCAGTCGTTATCTCTAGCAGGTTCCTTGGTGATTTTCAAGCCCTGCACTACCTACCCAAGTGGCAGTGACACCAGCTTTCGCTGAAGCCTTATTACTCTTAAAAGAGCAATTTGGTTGGTTGCACAGCTATTAGGATCAGACAGTCAGGCTTAAAGCTGTCAGTACAACTGCTTCTCATCTTTTTTCACAATCCTGACATCTTTTCTCTTTTCTGCTGGACACGAGCATTACTGTTTTTATCATTTTCTATCAAGCTCACGCTGCAAGCTAAGGAATATATTCCCACAGAAGCCAAAGTGAGGAGCAGAAATTATTTTATAGCTACTGTAGTAGCAGCAGTGCAGGCTGCATGTTGTGGGAAAGAAACCGGATCAGTGAGAAATGTGGCTTTCCTCAGGGCTACATCATTGAGATATTACTTCAGCATCTAAGGAGAGTAAAGCTACTTTTTGCTCTGATTTTTCAATGATTAATCACTCCTTAACCAAACAGAAAGTGTGGGAGAAGATGTAAGATTTTTTTTTTTTAATATATATTTTTTTTTCTTTTTTTAATAACTTGTGGAAATGTTGTTATCAGTGAAACGGGGGAAAATCACTATGCTTGAACTTCTTTTCATTTTGATGTTGCTCTTCTCTGGACCAGCCTTGAGCAAGCTTAGCAGGACCAAAGGCAAACACTGGAAGGGGGGTAAGTGGAAAGCGAAAGTTTTGTAATGAATGTTTGGGAAAGATTCTGCATTAGAGGTCATCTAAGGAGAATACCTATGCTGTTTTGAGTGACTCAGATTTCAGGTTGCCATGTGGGCTTGCAATAGGATGCTGAAAAGAGAGCATGGAGTTTTAATTTGTTTTCTTGTTAGTTTGCTTAACTGACTCTGTAAGGGATGTATTCCTTGCAGGAATTTTAGTTTGCATTTTATCATTAGCAGAATAACATTTAAGGCCTGTATGCAAATAAATGTATGCTATTTAGAAACAGGGCTGGGTTTTTTTTGACTATGAGAATTCAGATTAATCTTTTTGTTCTGGAGACTCTGGGACAGATGCTTGTGGCTCTATTGCAAGCCCCGTTACCCCCATTATAGGGGGTTATAGTCTTGGAAAAGAAGAGGAAAGCAGAAGAGAGAAAGCAAGCAGCCTATTTTGAGAGCAGAATTGTTAGTGTATGTGGTAAAAATGACTAGACAGACATTCTTTTAGAGTACATGAATGTTGTGAAACGCACTGCCAGCAGCACTAATTGGCTGACTGGCTATGTCAGTGTTGATGTGTTAATAAAGATAAATTGCGTTAACTTTATCAAAAAAAAAAATGCTGTGCTGAAAAAACACTTATGATTTTTGAAGGCAGCAATCCATTTTTCCCTTCTGTTCAAAACTGCTGAGATTTACCCTGTATATATTGTGAACCGTTCACCGAGTGTGCCTTCTCATAAAGTTCACTTTGTTTTGCTTCTTTGCATGACATTTGTTTATGGAAAACATGGGTTACCGAGGTCTTGTAATCAGATAGCTCAGTGAGCATAAATGTTATCTCAGAAGTGTTTGGACTGAAGGCTTGGGGTTGTAGATGACTTGATGTTTTCTCCCTGGTTGTTTCTTGATGTTACTGATTGAAGGCACCCCAGGATATTTTTTTTCTTCTTTTCTTTTTTTTTTTTTTTCCCCTTACAAGTGTTGCCACAGCATGGTGTGTTTATCACAGCTTTAACAGCACTTCCAGTTTTCCTCTGCTGTCAGTATTGTGATCTGAGGTTAAAGAGTAGCATCAACATTAAAAAGAAGTTTTAATAATTCATCACAACATCTCAGCAGGAGACTCCTCCCTCCTCCCACCCCCCGTATTTCCCTTTATTGCATTTAAAGATATCACAAATCTTCCGCCTACTGTACCTTCAAGGGAAAAGTTGCAGCACACACTTAACCTGGACTGTTAATGCAGCACAGTATATCTGAAAATTATTTCCTGGTCCTGTAAATCACATTATCACATGTATCTCACAGTGCTGCTGCTGGCTATCCTTGTTGATAATTACAGGCTGTTATTTACTCTGGGCAGCATGACCTCTTGTCAGAGGCACGTGAGTTAGGAATATATGTCACTGTCAAGTTCCTGGGATTTAAAAAATGCTGTTAACTTTTTTTCCTTTTCTCCCATTTTCAATTAAATCTGGTAAATGAGAGGTGTATTGCTTTAGTCTCTTGCCTGCCCTCTGATAGAAGCAAAGAGCTCTACTGAAGAATTTTTCTCGTGGGTACAAAATAATCCCTGAATCTGAGTGCACAAAATAATACCTTAATATGGGTTGCTTTTTTTTTTTTTCTTAGAGGTGTTCTTTGCAGCTGAAACAAATATAAGGAAGATACCTGTTTCAAGGAGGCTAAGAAGCAATTTGTCTTGTTTACTCACAGGTCTTGAATCAGCCAAAAACTAGACATATCTGCTGTACAGTAGTTTTTTCATACATAGATGTTATTATGAGAGTTGTGTGACTTTAAGATGATGCATGCTTTCCAGTGAAAGTTCCAAGTTCAGGATCTGACAGAACCTATGTCTTGTGGTGTCATGTAGTCTGAGCGTTTCTGACTTCCAAAACATATTATATGCACTTCTCTTTCCATTAGACATTGAGGATCAGCTTTTGCTTATATATCGATGCTGTAAGTTCTTTTTATTGGTGTTCTTGATGAAATTTAAGCATGCAGACCTCACTGGAGCACACTGGGAAGCTTATAGCAAAATGGAAACAAATATTTATTTTTGTTGAAGAGGGTCAGGAGAGCCAGACACCTGCATACCAACTTCTAGCTCTGTTGTTTAGAGGGGAAAGGTGATGCTGAATGCACATGTCCAGAAATGCATTTTATGAATCATAGTATAGCTATACTAAGGTTAGTTTCCATGGTGGACTGCAACACCTGATTTAGACTATCCTCTGAAGTTTTTCTGTGCCACATACTGTTTCAGCAATGTTGTGAAGTAAAGGCGTCTTTGGAAAGTGCTGGTCTTCTGTATCTGCATAGATCCTGATCATGATCAGTCCAAGTACTGGCTAATGAAGCTGGAGATTCTGTTGGTATAACTGAAAAAAAAAAAACAAACCTTCATTGCTGAAGTTACAAGCTCTGAGAAGACATTTTCTGTGGTGTTATTGTGTAGTTTTCTGTATTATTTATGAGAAAAAACTCTATTCACCTCTGGTTTTCTCCTTGGAATTTGCTTTAAAAAATGGATACCCACAAGTAAAATAAATGGATTTATGGGTAGAAGTAATTTTCTGATTTAGTTGAAATGTCGGGTGTCAGGGAATGAAATGAGTGTTATATGTGGGTTTGGAGAAATATAAAGATACCATTTTCTTTTCTAGCTGTTTTTAAGTCTTCACTCCAGACAACTTTTTCCAGATAATTCATATGAATGCAGTCTCTAGATGTGCTTTAACCCAAGATTTATAAACTAATGATCAAGATAAACTGACCTCTTAAAGCAAAACCTGAAAGTACAAATCAACTGGATTTTCTTTTCCCTTTGACCCAAAATAAGATGCCATGGTTCAAGTTTTTAAGAAGGATTTATAATATGGAGAACAGAAAACTAGGAAAAGAAGATTAAGTACTCTTTTGAGTTTACCTTAAATCGGAAAGCAGATTTCAAGCACTGCTAATGCCTATCCCCTCCTGAATTTATTTCCACAGTGTTTTCACTCTGTCGTATATCAAGAGGGGGTAGAGAGAGAGCGAATTACGTTTTGAGTGTATACATCCATATGCACATAGATGGGCTTTATGTCCATCCATTGGCATCTGTGAGAATATGGAGACTGGAATCATAGAATCAACTAGATCATCAAGTCCCATCTTTACTCCAGGACTGCAAAGTCCACCACTAAACCATGTTACCAAGGGCCTCATCTACAGTAAGCTGCTGATTTGTGTCATGCTTGGGAACCTTCCCAACACTCATACTAATAGTATAGTAATAGTAATTCCTGACCAGGGAAAATGGGGGCAGTGATCTCCCTTTCACAGATCTTCGGCAATATCAAATGTTCTCTGAATCTGTGTGTAGTGCATCTCATTGGATGAGCATCACAGACTAACGTAAGTGGGACCAGGGACATTGTTGTCTGGGCTGTTGCTCCTGGGACTTCAGCCTGTTGAGGACCTGGCAAGGCCAAGCCAGTGCCAGTATACAGAAAATGTCATGTGTGATGGCTGGGTGTTACCTCTGCTGGCAAACAGCAAAATGTGTGGGGAGAAGAAAATCACGCATGATGCTTGTCTTCTGGCAGACATCAGTGTACTTTACAACTCTGTGTGAAGGTTGAGTGACAGAAAAGGTTCGGAGGAGAAGAGCTGAAACTATTACGACCATCGCTGCTCTTAGTGGACATTAACTCTTTACTCATTGTTCAGTCTGGGTATAGCTGTGCCCTGTTGGGCCATCAGGCACATCTGAAGAGCCTGAACATTTATGTGGTGGCCTCCATAACAGGACCTGGTCTATCTGACCACCCCAGCCAAAAGGCTGAGGGATGATCCTCAGGATTGAGGCAAACCTTGATGAGGGTGCAAAAGAGGGCCCCTGTGCACGTCCCAGGTTGTCTTTTGTAAGAGCAATACACCAACAGTGCCAACAACACCACCCAAAGGTAAAAAAGGCCTCCAGGGTTGGGGAGAAGAGTCAGAGATCAAAAGACTTCAGAGGGAAGGGACCAGATCTGAGGTTGGCAATGCAAATTAAATATGCCTTTTCCTCAAGTGTTGTTTGTTCGTGTCTCCCGTGTGGTTCACCTGAAGAATTTCCATTTTCAGAACTAAAAGTGTGATTGGATTTACTTATGATCAAATTGGAGAAATAAAATGCAACCACAGTGCAACACCCCACAAAAATAGATGAGGGTGGTGCCTGTCCTCTCTGTCTGCATGGAAGTGAAGCAGTAGTCTCTTTAATGACTAAATCAAAGTTTATTATGCAAGTGATCCAGCCTTATATTTCAGTTTCAATTTCAGCTCTATGGCAGTTTAATCATTTTTATGGCAAAAGGTACCAGTGTGAGAAATCTTAAAGTGTCACTGGCCAGGCGTTTCTGGTAAGTGTGATACAAAGCTGTATGCATGAGATTCAGTCTCCCTACAGATTGATCAGCACATGTATTATTTAGGATGTGTGTAATCCATCAACACTAGTTTAAATGTTTTTTTGAAATCAAAAGATTTGCAAATCTTTTTATAGATCAACATAAATCAATGATCAGCTCAGACCAAAATCAACGTAAATCAAAGATTAGCTCAGAAGAGAAAACTGTATAAACTTTCTTCCATACAGAAGGCAGCGCCCCCCTTCCTCTCCCCCTCAGACCTTCCAAATTTGGAGGTAAAGTATTAGATTATTAGAGTAATGGCTAAAGTCTTAGAGTTGGAGGTATGTTACTGGACTGCTGCTTGCTGCCTGTGACTCTGGACACCCAGACACCTCAGGTAGATGGACATTTGCATGCGAAACAACTTTGCGGTGCATGCACGCTGAGTTTGGTGAAAATAGGGCCTTGAGATTTTCGGCATTTGTAATGAAGTCTCTGCATGGTCACAAAGTCCCATACATCAAGAGCACTGCTAATTGTTATAGACATTTAGATGTCTTCTTGGCAGCCACTCAAAAATACTGTTCACTTCCCCCATAGGGAAACTCACAAAGCTCTTTTTCAACCAGGAGGAGCTTGTATTGATTTGCCTCATGTCTGCAGGGTGCTGAGGATAAAGGAGTGGAGGGTGGGACTTTTGAAGAACAGGGAGTAGACAGGAGACGTTTATGTGGATGCAGTTAGCCTGGGCTTTTAGTGAGAGTTACTGTTATGCTTCATCATGAGGTGACTGGTTGAATGTGTTGAAGTAGAGCTTTTGGTGTGGTAGTCCAGTTGCAACACTTGGAAAGCACAGTCAGTTGTGCTGATACGATTCACTTGTGTAGTTTATGTGATTTGGGGGGTAATGCTTCATATAGTTTGCCATTTATCTAATGGAAGTAATTTATTTAATGTCATTTCAAGGATAAGGTGCACGAACTCTTTATCATGTGGTATGACTTTCTTAAGTCGTGTGACATTGAATATGCTGCTATGCACTTATACATTGGAAAAGCTTATGAAATGCAGACCAAAAGTTTCAAACTCAGTGTCCTAAAATGATTTCACAGAAGCAACCTAATTTTGTGTAGTAAAAAATTTGTAGTTTTTTAGTAGCTTCAGAGGGAGCTCAATGTATTTGTAAGGTGGTTTGTGCATAGATAAGGATCTAAAAAACCTAATTTTAGAAACTGGGGACTCTAAGTGTGGATTGGCAGTTTTAGTTTAACTGCAAGTATATAAAGTGTGTGACTACACACAATATGTGGCTTGGTGTACTGAAGATGTTCTAATAGTTCTGCTTTGAATATACTTTAAAGGGAAAAGAGTATTTATTTGGTTACTGAGTGACTGTGAAATTAACTGCATTTTATTCAGTCTTCTGTTTTCTTTAAAGTCTAGATTTAGCCTCTATCCCATGATAACAAGCAAATTTTTGCACCTTCTTTTACACCACCTTCTTCAGAGTGAAATCTGAATTCAAAAGGACTCTGATGATGTGTGAAGCTTCCCATTTATATTTTATTGGGGCACACGGCCTTTGCTTGTCTGCTTTTCATCTCTTTGAAGACATCTGAAATACCATATAGAAGTCTGGTAACCTGTATTAAAACTCGTGCAGGTGGAGATGACAAAGATGAGGGCAATGGAAAACCAAGTTTGTGAGAGCTTTCTTCTCAACTTGAAGGGAAGGAAAATGATGGGGTTATTTCAGTCACGAGGGAGCAAACGTGAGGAAAATGCAACATCTACGTAAGAACAGAGCAGTGTTGGCAGAAAACCAAGCAGTAACAAATAAATGTAAGTTGGAAGCTAGGAGAGGGTTTCCAAACATCATTGGGAAGGGACTGTCAGCCGTTGGCGGATGAAGTCAGCTTGAGCTGGGTTTCCATCGTCTCCTTCAACCTCTGCCAGTCCTGGCTGCAGGGTCTCCCTCAACCTTCTCCAGTTAAGGAGAAAGCTGCTAGTGCTTGTGCACATCTTTTGCCACCCCTACTAAGGTTGCTGATCCGGCTAGTACTTAGCCATATGGTATAGAGGATAGCATTCATCTAGCTGATGGGATCCCTTCATTTGCATACTCTCTGGTCATGGGGGAACCTAGTATGCAAGAGGGCTATGGCCACAGAGGAAGAGAAGCAGTTGTGATCAAGACTCGGTTTAGGCTGGTTCAAGCTGTTACATAACGTTAGCCTGCAGCTCTGGATTATTCAGAAGAAAAAGAAAAGAAGAAAAAAAAAAGAAAAAGATTTAATAAGGTGGTGCCTTCCTTTGAATCCTATGTCCACATCGTGTACTTGGAGCCTTGCTTGAAATGTTTGCTATCATATTAAAAAGTATGTTGATCAAATAGTTATAAAACAGAAGGAATATTTAAATACTCTTCACCCCCTCCTACATACACATCCCTCTCCTTTGGTTATTTGCATTTTTTGGTTTTTTTTTGTAAAACAGATTTTGGAACCACCATAAAGCATCACTGACATTAGAAAACTAGGAAGCACAAGCAAACTGTCTTACTTTGGTCCACAAATAAAATGAACTTGTGTAAAGCGCCTGTTAGGTGTTGAAAGAGCACAGATCAGATGTGCTCTTTCAAAATGATGAATAGGCTTAAACAGATATTATAGTCTTTAAGAAAAAGTTGTTTTGGCTTTCACTTTCTAACAATTTTGAAAGACAGTGATGTTCCTCAGTTAAACACTATTGATTTTTTACTTCAAAGCATGATCTAAAGAGTTCTTAGAGTACATTACTTCTTTCAAGAGCCATTACTAAATACCTGCATGAAAACTTCGTTTAGTACATTCAAAATTGGGGGTGGGAGGGGGGGAATATATGATGTTTTTACAGATGATTTAGTTTTGGTAAATGATATTTGAATTGCCAACAATAGAAAACTTCTGATGTTTTAGAGCTGCTGTTCAATAATGGCAATACCTCCAACAGAAATTACTTTTTCAGTCATTTATATCTGAATCATAAAATCTTGTTCTTGGCTTAATTATGCCATCTTAGCTCTCATCCTGGCACTGGTTTCATCCTACTAGTTTTGAAACTTCATCCTCTTATGTTAGCTGAATAGTAAGACAATTTTGTGGTTGCTTGTGTGTATTGTACAGAGAAGTGAACCACAGTAATTCAGAAACATCAAAAGGTTTTTCTGTTTTCTAAGGTTTTCCCTCAAAACTGGTGTTTTTCATTACTGTGTTTCCTTGCATAAGGAAATTAAATGAAGTGATGGAAGAAACCAAGATAGGAAAAATTGAGTTTTGTTTGCAGAAATGCTTATGACTCAGCAGAAACTGCCAGAGATAATGACTTTCAGCCTTCCCAAAAATCAAGGTTTTGATGACTAACTCCTCTTTCCTCCAGACTCCTGTGTCTTCTGAATACCAAGTGTCTTTGCAGCCTCCCCATTTCCTTTCAGGCATGGGCGTGCATTGTGATGAGACTTCATTGGTACAATTCCTGCTGTGGTTCCAAATACAGCATGGTCACAGTGGCTCAAAGAAGCAGCAAAATCTTACTCTTCACTGTCTTTCCCATGCAGAATGCTGAATAAGGACAGATGACAGTCCTCACATTAATGCCTCACATTGCTTTAGTCAATGATTTGCTTTCCACCAGCTGAATTTTATGTGCTCTTTCAAAGTGTATTTGGTCATTTTTGAAAGTTTTAGAGAGAAAATCAGGGGTCTACCGCACTGCCAGAGATTGCTGCCTCTGGCTTGGTAATTTAACCTAGCTATAGATTCATTGTACTGCCAGTGGAAAAAGACACAAAAGGAATCCTTAGCTTTGTAAATAGGAGTAAAGGAGTAAATGGCTTCCTCTGTGCCTACTGCCTTATTTAGAGAAGAAATGGAGCTGTGTGTAATATTTGATACAGAAAAATTGGAGGAAATGAGAAAAAGACAAAATTGTTCTGAAAACTGTAGAAAATATTTTTGTGAGAGGTTGAAGGAATTTAGTCCGTTCAATTATGGAAAATTTGAGAGGCGGCTTTCATGCAATTTAAGCATGTCACTGCATTTCTTCTCCTGTGAAGGTCCTTAAAAATTTAGGGAAAGTTATTGCAGGAATGGGTAAGTGAAAACCTATGTCAGATGCATTTCTAAAAGCATTCTTCAGTTATATTTTTAAATCTTACTGCCGTGTGTGCCTGGTAGTAGTAACTGAAATGTACTTGGAATCTTTCTTATACTTGTTATAGGCAAGACTAATTCCACTGAAATTTATGAAATTATGGCACTTAAAATGAGAGGAGAATCTACTTTTGAGTCTTAGCTGCAATATCATCTATTGGATAATCAGTCATGGTAGTTTTCACCAGGTGATGTTTGTCTAATAACAGATTTAGGGAACTGGAGAAAGACTGATGTGAAGAAAGCACAGAAAAGTCCCGGGGGCTGATGAAGACAGAGGAAAAATTGTGACACTGATGCAGTTCCCGCTGCTGTAGAGTATTTCCCTGCTAGTGATTCTGGAAAAGCTTGAAAATCTGTCTACAGTCCTTGTTTGCATATATCTATCAGTTTGTGACATATCTAATTGAGCTATTGCTATCTGTCCATTTGATTATCCATGGATTTGATATGGGTTCATACACTAGGTGAGAACATGTTTTAATGAATTACTGTCTGCTCTGCCATCAAGAATCAGTAGTTCTCAATTTCTGTGTAATTTCAAAGATACTGTAAAACTTAGGTTAGTAATACATGTTTAATAAAAAAAGAACAAATGCATACTTAAAATAATTTAAGGCTACAGAGCATGGTGAAGGGTAAAGAGTTCATTAAAAATCTGGACAACAGTCAGTTTTCACATTTTCTGTTGTTATTTTCTGCATTGCTAGACTCCTTGGCTTCTGCTTTAAAACAGTGAAAGTCTTGAAATTTGGGTAGTGTTCTTGTTGTTGGTAGTCACTGTGGAAAAAAACCCAACAATAACTCAGGTTCTGCTTTGTAAAAAAAATCTATTTCCTTCTTTTCCAATTGAAAAAAAGAAATACAAAACAACTTCAACTTTGGAATGCTGAAGAGCAGCAGAAGGGAAATAGGAGAAGAAATAAAGAAATAGACCTCACTTAATTCCTTCATGCTGTTCAATTGTGTGTTTTGAAGGAAAAAATATCTTTTAAAAAGGAGGTTGTGGGACTTGAAAAATGGAGTTGCAATAGAGTTACAAAGGTAAGTTCTTTAAAGTTGCTGGTGGAGCCTCATTGTTCAGTGTGTGAAGACAGACACTACAATGTCTCAGGACAAAGATGCGGATTTTGTACTCTGAGAAAAAAGCCTCTTAGATGACATTTACATACAACTTCATTTCAACCTCTTCAATGAGTAGATGCTCTAGGAGGAGCATCTACTGTTTCTGCTTGCATTCCTTTAAAAATAACTTTGTTAATGCATAGGTTTTATTATTGTGAGGAGAAATTCTCTGTTTAACATGATCTCACTTTACTGTTTCTACAGCAGCCTGGCACGGGTTATGTTTAAAAATCAGATTAATGGAATTTCACTCCTTGAGCTGTCTTTAGGAGCCTGTTCTGCATTACAGCTCCTGGACACCAGCATTTTATATCTGCATGTTGATTATGCTGTCTCTTATCTTCTTCTTTGGTCTTCATGTTCAGTGCATGGATTCTTCTGTTTGTCAGTTGTATTCTGTTTTGTTTTTAAAGACCTTTTACAAGTGGTTATCTGCAAAGGTTATTTATCAGAGTTCTTAATTTATTTCAGTCAACTTTAATAGCTTTATTACTGTATTTAAATAGAAAAATACCGCTATTAATAAATTTTACCTTGAATTATTCTTATATGGATAGATAGACATTATATTGCAGGTCATGAGGAATGTGTAGGCCCATGTTTGTTCCTGGCAACATGCTTTACTTAATTTACATTCTTTGGAAAATATGGCTCAGCATCTTGACTGATTTCCTTTCTTGTGCCCTTTGGTGGTATATTGTTGCTCTTTAATCTGAAAGGAACACAGAAATTGGTAAAATTTTTTATACTCTTCAAATTACAAAAGATGCATTTTCTTTTATCTATTCTGTATGTGTAGCTAGTTCCTAAACTTCCTTAAAGTCTAGTTTAAACAAAGGCTATGATACAAAAGCTTGCATGTGCTCTTAAAGTACAGCTGATGCAGAGAAAGGGAGATGTGTTTAGAACACAGGGTAATACAATGTATTATGCATGCAAATTTACTTGATCTGTATTGGTCTTTTCAATTCTCTTTCCAAACAATGAACATGGTAATTTCATTTTATAGATAATGTAGTTTGAGGCCCTAAATCAGTTTAGCAGTACATATTTTTGATTCATGACAAGGCCAGTTGCTAGCTCTAAATGTATCTGTTCATAATCTCTTCAGCAGAAATGCAGCAGTGACTGATATATTTCATGGCACTTACGTTGTCTTTGCGTATTGGGAAAGATCACAAGATGATCTATATGATTCATTGATCAGTAGAAAAGCTGTAGCCAGTCACCACAGAATGAAATTTTGCTATACATTTGGAAAGAAAAATCATATGAAGACTCCTTTCCTGACATTCTGTGACCACTGTCTTCCACAGATATTGTGATTTGGATTTATGTTGTTTTATTAACTCTATATTATTTTTATGTGGTCATGTGAACATTTATATTGTTATGTTGGGTTCCAGTTTTGCATTGCAGTCTAAACAGTGGCTGGAAGTAAAATCCTTCCTATGAACCTTTCTGATTTATTCCTCTGTTGCCCTGCATGCAAGTTGAGCATAGACTGAAGACTAGCTTGAAGATGGGTCTTTTTTGCTGCTTGGTCTGCAGGACGAATTTGCACTAATCCACGCAACTGCTAACAAGCAGCTTGTCATCATTTAGTAAATTATCCTGTTAGTTTTCAAAACCCCTGTAGATAGAGGCTTTTATAACAGTGTTAAAGATGCAGCAAGAACTGTCAGTTAACTTCCTGAAAATGCAAAGGAGATGCTATCTGTATTGATTCCAATAGATTTTTGTCTTTTCTAATGGGATTTATATTTTTTCTATGAACTTGTATTGAAAAAGAGTGAAAACAACTGATGGCGAGGCAGAGCCAAGACATTCTAAGTTCAAAAGTAACTCAAAACTTTCAATTTCTCATGCATGCCATTGCATCCATAGTTTCTAAGGCATCCAAACACATCTGTTTGAATGGGCTGAAAACGGCATCCTTTCACTTTGCATTAGAGCACACAGACCAGCACTCAGCTTTGTGCATTTTGAACTATCTGCAATAAAAGTTTTAAGAGATAAGAAGCTTTTTCTGTTTCAGGGTTGCCATTAGCCTGAATAATACATAAACATGGGAAAAGGTCTGAAGTCCTTTTGAGGATCATAGTATTGCTTCAATTAAATTATATATCATTATCACAGCTGCCAAGCCTGGTGTGGGATTTTAGCCCCCTATCTCACTAAATGTTCTATGTAGCTGTCTTGTCCAATTCTTTCTTCTTCTTTTTTTTTCTTCTTTTTTCCCTAAGCAACAATAGCACTCTTTGAAAAAGCTAGTTTAAGGGAATAAAGTGGAGGATGAGATTTGGTTAATCAACAAAGAACATTGAGGTGTCAACGGTCAAGCACCATGGGAGGAAGAAGGTCAACTGTCTGGCCTTAAAAACCACTAGGGAGAAATCAAACACTGTTAAGTCATGACATACTATGTTCCTTTTGAACTAGGGCTGTGTGCACTCCTTCTGCCTGTGGAGTGGTTTGCAGGGTAGCTTCAAGTTGATCACGAAACCCCGTATGAAAGCAGAATTGCTAGGGCTACCCACTAGAGATGCTTTCAGTAAATGTCCACATAGCTGGCAATGACTTTGAAATGCAATCTGGACAGACAGATTCTTTGTCAGTTTGTCCATCTGTGGTTCTTTCAGGCTTTACAACCCAAAATTTTCATGATGACTTGTCATATTGCAGATGAGTTTTTTCTTGGGTCTCAGTATGATACCAAATTATGCAGTCATCATAATAGATGTCAGCTAGTTATTACTTCTGTAGTGGCTTTGGCATAAATATAGGATACAGAGAACTATTACTGCATACTTAAGAAAATCATAATGGCTTGTCTATTTTTATTTATTCCTATAATATCCTCTAGAAGTATTAGGAGTGTTTTGATTAATTAATTACACTATTCACACCACCAGTCCCACTGCACTTGCTATTAATTTTATCAGTTTGCTGGTCTTCTTCATACTAATATTAATAATTGTTCTGTCTTGAGTAGCCACGTATTAAAGACTGAAATCAAGGTGGCATTGCAGAGTTTGGTGTGTAGAATACTTATTTAGAATTTTACTCTACCATTATGCTGAACAGGCCATTGCTTCAATGGATACTTAACATGCAGATTAATGACATATTATTGCTTGAATGGTAACATTTGATACTAAAACCTGAATGGGCCAGGGGTATCACTGCATTTCAAGTTTGACTGAAAAAATCTGATAAAAATCCAAACTTTCGTAGCAAATCTTTGCACACTGACTTGTAGCCTACCGCACTGGCCAGTGCCCTACCTCCAGTACATCTACCTAACAATATGCATTTCTTTTGGTTATGTTGGCTTTGATGTGTTCTATGTCAGTGTGATTTCCTGGTAGAGTAGCAGTTTGCAGAGTGGCAAAGGAATATTTAGTGTATTATGAAGAGAAATCAGACGATATAGCTTATTATCCCAGCATTTGAATTTATGGAATTCAGTTGGAAATCCCTTAAATACATTAAGCTTTGTGAACTGTATACTTTTTGTTCCTGTTTGAGGGACAGATATGTTTTACTAGGAAATGTGTTATGGATTTTTGCAAGTCTGTTAAACAAGTAGACTATAATTTCTTAATCCCTTACTCAGCCCAGTTTTGTTCTGATGCAGGTTACTTAAGAACTGGTTGGAATCCCTGTATATTCCCAACTTGTCTGTATTTGCAGCTTTCAGACATTTTTCTTAAGCCCAAGTTTGTGATTTCTCCATCATTTGTGTCATCAGAATGGTATTGAGTCAGAGGATGAAACATTCCTTTTTGGTGGTTTACTCTGTGTTTGATTGACCCTAAGACTGGGAAAAAAAAACCCATTATGTTTTGGGATATCAGTTATGTTTTAATACAGACCTTAGAAAAATGCAAGAGGTTTAACCCAGTGCAGGTTGTCAGACCAGCAACATAAAGAGTTAAGTTTTTGCTGTTCTGTTGGGGCGCTGTTTTATACGCATTTCTGCTGATATTGAAAGAAGAGAAGTAGAAGCACCTTCCTCAATCACTTTTTCAAAATTACTTGAAAAATCTGTTCTGCAGCATGTAACATATGCCCTTTAAAACTGCTACTGTGCTGCTGCCTTTTCTGATCAGTATGGGCCATAAATTTTGCATGGGTTTAGAAGAAGCTGCAGCTTGAGTACTTGAAATAGTTAGCAAGATGCTGCTAAAGTATATGGACAAGGTGCATTGGCAAATGGGTGTTTGTAGACAGACATCATTACCAGGATCCATGTGTGTAGAGTTGCATAAGCCTGAGGAGCACTAAAGGCCAGCACTCACAGGAACCTAATTTTGAATGAAGGGAGTCCTTAGATTCATTATGATATAGCACGTAAATGAAAATACTAAATGTCATGGACTTGTCAGTGAAAAAGTAGCCAAAGCTTTGTAACAAATGGATCAGTGATGTGTATTTGGGAGCTCTGTGACATATTAAAGTAGTTTATGAGGCGCGATTTGTTTTGGTGGTCTGCTCTGATTGATGTTGTCCTATCTGCCACCGCTTCAGCTGTTGTGGTATGTTTGTAATAAATGTTTGTTGTGAGACAGTGCTAAATGTGTTCCATCTAAATCATTCATTACTTATAACAAGTTTCACTGTATATGAATCAAAGGTTGTTTATTCTTGCCTTTGAACGAATTTATCATGTTGAAGCAGCTCTATCACCTCCAGAGGGGCAACTGTATGCTGAAGTGCTCAGACCCTTTCAAGCAGTGCCTACTGCAAACAGTACGGAAAGTTAGGCATCAAGCAGCGTTATGTTAAATAGTACTTTCCAAAGGATGTTATCTTTTTCAATCTAGTGCTCCTGTTTCTTTTTCTTTTTCCCTTTTTTGGGTGTTGCAAACAGAATATCAGAAATAAGCCCCAAGGGACAAGGAGGCAGCATTCCTGCAACAACTGCAACATGTCAGAGGAAGCGCATCAGTGGGTGGGATTTTTGCTGATGTTCCGTTACCAGTGTATCACTAGTTCATCAGAAAACTATACAGGAGGTATGCAGTACCCACAGGAGATTTTCTCTTTCTTGAAAGTGCAGAACGCACCATCCTTAAGCAAACAGCAAACTTTGTTTACTCTTGATTGGTGGGAGGAGGGATGCTTTTTCCCCATGGACCTTGTCTATCTTTCCTCTATAATCCAAGTGAAAGAGGAGAAAACCTGAAAAGTAACATTGCAGGGTGATCAGTATAGAAAATACTAGTTCACTTTCTATTGTCTAAGCACTGATTTTCATTTTTATGTGGCATCTGAAAGGAAGAGAGCTTATTTTTGTCTTTTAATAGCCACTAGGAAGTAAAAAGTATAGGAAAATATAGCTAAAGTAACACAGATGTCTTTAAAGTGAACTAGAATTCTTAACAGAACAAAAATTTGAGTACCTGTTAACTTAAAATTTACATGCTGTTGAGTTTTGATTATTCTTTATGGGCACTTTTTTTCAGGTAATATACCAATATACACTAGAATATAGATTGAGAAAATAAGATAGGACTTTTTAAATACTTTGGCTATTAGCAGTTGCATTTGAATCATAACTGATATGCAAATCTCTAGATGAGATAATTTCTCTAGTGTCCTTGGTCCCTTATAACATTAAAAGAAGCAGACCTTGGTGCCAAACAGTTAATAAAATAGAGAATCAAGTTTGACAAAGAATGGAAAAGGAAACAGAGTAGAATGACTTGCCAAAGCAGTCCAGTTTTGATGCAAGGAAAATATCTCTTACTCCTGATTGTCAATTTATTTTTTAAAAAGTTTTGTATGCAATAAAGTTGTAAGCACCCATATTATACACTGGAATTTAGGAAGAAGCATGTGGGTGCTTTTTTCATGATTTTCAGAAAGAAAGAAAAAAAGCACAGTATTACAGAGTTAAAGTTGCTGTAATGACGTGTTGAGGCTGTGCAGCTGCAGCATCAAACAGTGGAAGGCAACTGCGTGGAATGAGGTAATCTTTTCATTCCCCCAGTGGTGTGTATCCATGCCAGTGCTAAATTCGTATGACCTTTTTATTGATCCTATTTTATATGATCCTTATTTTATTGATCCTATTTCTTTGTTTCTGTTAATGCCCTCTTTCCAGAAGTTCTTAGCATGCCAATAGCAACTTGTAAGCAGCATGTTCAGGAGTGCGTCAAAACCTAAAAAGTTTTATAACTAGCCTCTAAGGAAAAAAAGATCAAATGCAGAAAAAAATCAGAAATTTGTAGCTTCAGCAACTCATAAGACAAATCAGTTCAACATATACTGCTTCCGAAGGTTAATGAACAAATATGTGGCAGTAGATGGAAAGTAAATCTTCACTTTAAGATCTGTCTTATCTACCTCTAACCACTCTCCTTCCTTTTTGATTGCAAATCTTTGCCACTGTATGTGCACATTTCTTTCTCCTCTATGAATATCACTCCATAAGAACCTGGTTGTTGAATTCCATAAAGTCTCTTACATAGGCTTGGTGAAAGACATGGCCTTTTGGGGTATGTTTCTTTATAAAATCAATTATCTCATCATTTCATAGAAGCTATAGCCATCCATGGCTAAAACATAGCTTTTACAATTTGCGTATTTGTTTCTTGCTTTGCTATGTGGAAAGATACTGTATGCTTATGTATGACACATATATGCTCTCTATATATGTCATATGTATGATATACATACACAACATCTGAGGTTCTAAATGCTTTTACATGTATGTCATAACTCAGGAGGTGACACATGCTCACCTCAAAAAAGAATGAACAACAAAGAGGCATTTGCATCATCTGATCAAATCTCTGCTCAGAACTTTAGCAATGTTAGCTAACTCTCCTTGCTCCAGATGCCGGCAGTTCTGAAATCTGGTAGTGAGAGGCTTCCATTTCTATTTTCTAGCTTTCAGAAAGTAGTAAATGTCTAAGAGGAAGGCAAGCTGCAGGCCCCAAGCTGTCTTGATGATTTTTTTGGTTTACTTTTTCCCTTGTGCTTAGAATGAGAAGACGGAAGGAAAAGGAAGGGAAAAGGACTCATTGAGAATCACCATGATTTGGCTGTGAGCATGCAGCCACTCATATCAGGAGGAAGCATGGTGGTCTCAGGACTCCTGCCTCACCGGTGCTTGCAAGAGTAAGCAGTGCCTTAGTTATTGAGCCTTGTCATTCTGCGTGTTCCTTACCCACTATTTCCACTGTTGTTCATTTACAGAAAGTGTTGGAAAGTACTGCTGCTACCCCCATTGGCAGTTGATTTTCAAGACTGCTGGCAATAGCTGGTGCTGCTGCGTAACCAGGCATCTTTCTTTTGTATAGTAACTTTCCACACAAGTTTTGCACTCAAGAATTTCATGGGAGCAGTACACACATGGGGGATTTATACCCCCAAGACAAGGTCTTTTATTCAGGCTTTTTGACAATGATGCATAATACTCACTGTGTCTAGGAGGAAGCAACACATTTATCTTTTTATCCAGTTCAATAACCTCTACTGCTTGTGCTTACTACTACAGAGGAAAGACTAAGCTGGGCATCAGGACTTTAACTTTCAGCTCCTACTTGCCGGTGGAATCTGTTTGACCATGCCCTTTATAAATTCAGCTATGTTAAAAGAGAGCAAAAAATACTGATCTGCAAACTTTTCTACCAGCTTTGATGGAACTGACTGTCCAGACACATCTGTGGTATTTTTCACTTGTCCTGCTTATGGGGGGGTCTGCCCTTCCCAGCAGCTATCAATATAATCTTCTCCCTGACCCCGCTCTGCAAAAGTAAATTTAACCTCAGAGTCCTCTTTCCAGGGGAGAGTTTTATCTAGCAACCACATACAGATCTGAGAAATACAGATATTAGATGATCTGCCAAATTGTATTGCCTTTGTCTCTTACAGCACAATAATAAAAGATCTCTCCTGTAATGGCTCTTATTGCCAATTCCCTAGTTGTTCTTCACCAAAGTACAATTAATTACTAATGGGGCTTCCCATACATAAAATTGTTGATGGAGCATCTGAAAAAATAGCTGTAGAACGTAAATCCCTGGAAACACACTACAAGTGGGAAAAAATGTATTTCCCACCCCAGGCTATGCCCTTTATTCCTTTCATTTGCATTTTGAGGGCTTTGGTGTTTTGGTTGTTGAGTCCCCCTTGTCAGCTGCCTCCCACATCCCCCTTTTTAACTTGTCTCTGTCTTTCCTGATACTTTGACTCCTGTCATTATCTGTTCTTCCTTTATGAGCAGGTTAAAAATGGTGGCGTTATCTGCATATTATACTATGTGGGTCTGCAGTGTTAGCTCCAGGCTCCCGCTGCCCTCTTTTAAAATGGCAGGTCTCCCTCCTCAGCTTACTCCAAAGGGCTGAATTTACTTGCTAATATAGATTTTTATGATTATTCTGTTTTAATTCAGAGATGAAGGATATAATGAAGAATTGAGCTTCTGAATGCTTAGGGACTGCTGAAAAGAGGACTGAAATGCTACTGACACTAATGATTTATTAGGGAAAAGACACAGTTTGCCAATATTTTCTTTAAATATATGTGAATATATCTCAATCTTGCAGAAGTTGTAAAAATCAATTTCACTAGTAATTAGAATTATAGAATTTTCTGCCAGTAAATATGCTAAATATAAAGAGGCATTTGACTACACAAGGTCAATATGTTTGCCTTCAAAATATATCCTAATATCTGTTAATGTAATCTACCAATTAAAAAGTCTGTAAATAAGTATTTACTCAATAGATTAGAATGTCTCCAAAGGGAGCAATTAGGCTTTTAAGGAGAACTCTTAAACATTCCTGTGAAGGTTTTAGTATTTCCTTTAACACTTTGTTTTACACAAATGCGTGTTTCAGAAATTATGTTTAAGAAACTGATGATAAATGGTCCTAATATGAGTGTTGATAATGTATGTATGGTAATATTTATTTCACTATGTAAATGACAAAAATTAGGAGGCAGGTTTTCTTTGCTGCTGTAATGTTGCATACCTGGCTACATAGTGCAACCGTTGGTGTAAGTAGTGATCGTGTAAGAACAATTTTTGTCCCACAAAGCTCTTTTTATGTATTTTATATACCGGAGATAAAGGGATTTAAAATACTGAGGGAGACTCTTGACTTGATGTAAATATTAGTGAGCTGGGCTGATTTAAATTAGCTGAGCATCTGGCGCATTCTCTTTGAAAACAGATAATCGGCTTCAGTAATTGACTGAGATTTGTGGGTTTCATTTCTTTCATTTTATATTTAATTCTATAAAATAGTGGCATGCAAATGTAGCCAAGATTATTAAAATTATTGATCATCTATGCTATCCAATCAGCTATAAATTATGCATAGTTATAAACCATTAGGTTTAGGTTATATTAGAAATGCATCCAATTAGAAAAAAATAATAAAAGGATCAGAGATGTGTGTCAAAATACAATGGCACATTCCAGACCTAGGAAATTGTAATAGTAGGACTGGCAGCCATTCTTATAAGAGAGGGCAAGGGCAAATTGTGAAAAATCCAAATATGAGTGAAATGCCAGTGAATGTCATACTAATAACAGTATACATTACAAACTGCTGTGATTTTTCCCTCCCATGGGTCATATCTTTTTCCTCTTTCTACCATGACCATCGAAAAAAGCTCTTTCTCCAACCTATCCCCTCTTCTCAATACTTTTTTTTCTTTTAACTTAATTGATCAAATTAATAGCTTCTATAATTAGTCTGCAACCTCCTGTAATATGAGAGCTATAAATGAGATATACAAAAAAAAAATAAGTCTGCTTACTTTGAAAACACATTGTTTGAGTTTCATAATTCCCTTTAGAAGATAGGCTTACCCATAGCAGAACAAAATTACTATTTCTCTGCAAACTTTGAAAATGAAACTATACATGTTGTACAGTTATCAGTATAGCAGACTGTAAGTCACACAAAATTATATAGTAAGCAGTGGCAAAAGTGACAAAAAGTAGCTTGCAGCAGTGATTACAAATATAAACCCCAGCTGATTAATAAAGTGATTTCCTCTCAAACTGTATCTGAAGCAAAGGGACAGTGTCATCCCTGAGATGCCACTGAAAATAGCAACTTACCGAAGTCAAAGCTTGTTTTTCTACCAAGAATCTTCTTATTCCCAGAATAAGATTTTTTCTTTATCCTTGGGAAATGTCAGTATTTTTGGGTATTTTAGGGAATGCCTCAGATTCTCAGCAGTGTATGGAGTCCTCTCCATGCTTATGCAGTGCTTCACACTCACCTACCACAAAGGTGGTCTCTGCCTAAAAAGAAGCATCAATGTTGTGTGGTTGACATGCTGAGAATTGCCTAAGTTTCTTAGGATCAGTAGAAAAAAAGCTGCTACATTACAGCTATTAAGTAAAAATAAATATATTCTTGGTGTCTGTTTTAAAACATATGGGTAAAAATGGGTCAGAAAATTGCCCTCCTAAGGTAACTGATTTGCAGCCTCTCCAAGTTCTTCTTTGGGCAAGGACCACATTCACAACCAAAACCATTAGCAGAGCGTTTGGAAGAATTATAACAGCCAAAGAATGCCTTTTAATGCTGAGTACTCTCAACGACTGAAATTACTGGAAAGTGTCCATTTCCCTTAAGTTATTTAAGTGCCCAAAGTGGCAAATGGGTGCAATTTTCAAGAGTATATAGATGAATAATGCTCATTGATCTGAATCGCAGAGAAATGACCAGGTTCACCTTTGCACTTACCTGCTTCTTTGAGTGTTGGCATATTGCAAATATTTCCTTTGGGCACAAAATCAAGAAACCATTTTGTTTATTTAAAATCTGGCTTAATTGTGAGTACATGCTTAAAATTAAGCATATACTTGTGTGCTTTTCTCAATAAATGTAACTCAAGCATTTGAGGGTCCTTCTGATCCAAGGTATATGGCAGCGTTAGGCATAGCTAGCTAGCCCGTTGTGTTGCTTCCCTCTAACTTCCACTGCTTGAAACTTTGACATTGTGAATGAGATGTAGCATCTTTTTGTCTTGAACCCAGAGGGAATTTGAAATAGTTAATGTGGAAGAGAAAATGGATGTGGTAGAGGCTGAGGGTGCTCGCTGAAAGAAGAAAATTAAGACTTAGAAAAATAATCCTCATTTAAATCCTTTAGGCAGTGTTTTGAAAATCTCCGCCTCAAGTATCAACTGTGCCAGGGATTGATACCAAACAATGGGGCAGGGGAAAGTAGTTTGGATAGTCAGAAAGTATTTAGTTCTCAAATAAATAAAGAGAGCCATAGACTGTTGCTTTAGTAGCTGTGCATAGTTCTTTATTTTTGAAAATACATAAATAATGAACACAAAGATAAGAGATGCCAGACCTTCAAAAGGTCTTCAATGACGCTTTACATTCCTGAAGTCTTAATTCATGTAATTAAAGAAGAATAACAAATATATAATTCATAGCTTTTCAAAAGAAGTGTATGTGTGTGGGGAAAGAATTATATTTTCATGCCATCCCATTTGGTTTGGAATTATAACTTTGTAGTGTGTTTTGGCTGCAAGAGAAACAACAAATTGAGTTGAAAAATTGAAGAGCAGAGTTTATAGGTCATGGAAGGAGGGGCTGGCCACTCGGGAGGAATATAAGGCTGCTGCTAGAGGATGTAGGAAGGCAGCTAGGGTGGCTAAGGCCTCCTTAGAATTAAATCTGGCCAGAGGGGTCAAGGACAACAGAAAGAGCTTTTTCAAATACATAGCTGATAAAACTAACACCAGAGGCAAGGTTGGCCCACTGGTGAATGGGATGGGTGCCCTGGTGACAGAAGATACTGAGATGGCAGAGTTATTGAATGCCGCCTTTGTCTCAGTCTACTCTGCCGGAGGCAGTCCTGAAGAGCACTGTACTCCTGAGACCTCAGATGAAGTCAGGTCACTGGAGCAGTTTGCCTTAGTCCATGAGGAATGGGTTAGGGACCAGTTGAGCAATCTGGACATCCATAAATCCATGGTTCCAGATGGGATGCACCCGTGGGTGCTGAGGGAACTGGCGGAAGTCATTGCTAGACCACTCTCCATCATCTTTACCAAGTCTTGGGAAACGGGAGAGGTGCCTGAGGACTGGAGGAAAGCAAATGTCACTCCAGTCTTCAAAAAGGGCAAGAAGGAGGACCCGGGTAACTATAGACCGGTCAGCCTCACCTCCATCCCTGGGAAAGTGATGGAACACCTTATCCTTGATGCCATCTTAAGGCATGTCAAGGATAAGAGGGTTATGAGGGGCAGTCAACATGGCTTTACCAAGGGGAAGTCATGCTTGACCAACCTCCTAGCCTTTTATGAGGAAATAACATTGTGGATGGATGATGGCAGAGCGGTGGATGTGGTCTACCTTGACTTCAGCAAAGCATTTGACACAGTCTCCCACAGCATCCTCATAGCTAAATTGAGGAAGTGTGGCCTGGATGATCAGGTAGTGAGGTGGACTGCAAACTGGCTGAAGGACAGAAGCCAGAGAGTTGTAGTCTATGGGGTGGAGTCCAGTTGGAGGCCTGTATCTAGTGGAGTGCCTCAAGGGTCAGTACTGGGACCAGTATTATTTAATATATTCATCAATGATTTAGATGAGGGAATTGAGTGTACTATCAGCAAGTTTGCTGATGACACTAAGCTGGGAGGAGTGGCTGACACGCCAGAAGGCTGTGCTGCCATCCAGCGGGACCTGGACAGGCTGGAGAGTTGGGCAGGGAGAAACTTGATGAAATATAACAAGGGAAAGTGCAGAGTCCTGCATCTGGGCAGGAACAACCCCAGGTTCCAATATAGGTTGGGGAACGACCTGTTAGAGAGTAGTGTAGGGGAGAGGGACCTGGGGGTCCTAGTGGATGGGAGGATGACCATGAGCCAACAGTGTGCCCTTGTGGCCAAGAAGGCCAATGGCATCCTGGGGTGTATTAGAAGGGGGGTGGTCAGTAGGTCGAGAGAGGTCCTCCTTCCCCTCTACTCGGCCCTGGTGAGACCGCATCTGGAATATTGTGTCCAGTTCTGGGCCCCTCAGTTCAAGAAGGACAGGGAACTGCTGGAGAGAGTCCAGCGCAGGGCGACAAAGATGATTAAGGGAGTGGAGCATCTCCCTTATGAGGAAAGGCTGAGGGAGCTGGGTCTCTATAGTTTGGAGAAGAGGAGACTGCGGGGGGACCTTATTAGTGTATATAAATATATAAAGGGGGAGTGTCATGAGGATGGAGCCAGGCTCTTCTCAATGGCTAACAATGATAAGACAAGGGGTAATGGGTATAAACTGGAACACAGGAGGTTCCACTTAAACTTGAGAAGAAACTTCTTCTCAGTGAGGGTGACAGAACACTGGAACAGGCTGCCCAGGGAGGTTGTGGAGTCTCCTTCTCTGGAGACATTCAAAACCCGCCTGGACACATTCCTGTGTAACCTTATCTAGGTGTTCCTGCTCTGGCAGGGGGATTGGACTAGATGATCTTTTGAGGTCCCTTCCAATCTCTAACATACTGTGATACTGTGATACTGTGAGTTGCAGGATGTGGTGGCTGCGGAAAGCAGGAGTGGCCTCTACGCACAATTTCTGCTCCTCTCTCCCCAGCTGGGAAACCTCAAGCTGGATCTCAAAGGTGCTACCTAGTGGATCAGTTGTTAGGTCATCTTGGATGGTCCAGATCAGAAGTATTTTACCAAAGTGTTTCTGAGGATAGAAAGGTGATACAGCCTGGGATTTCAGCCTGACTGCATTTTGAAGGGAAGAAGGAGTAGGGGGCTGACAAGTGAGAGAACAGAACTGTTCTTGATCAGGTTTTGTCAAACAAATTAGAGACAAACTGTGATTTCTAATTGCCAGTTCTACTGAGATGGCCCAGCCTGCCTCTAACATAAATCCAGATCCAGTGGGTTTTCTGTTTCTTGAAGTCTTGACCGTATGAGAGAGAAAAAAGAGTAGAAATAAGCTATAAAGAGCGGGCTGTCCTCCAGTGAGAAGGTAGAGGAGGATGGAAAGCCAAGGTTCTTTCTCATAGCAAGGAGCATCAGTCATGTTCAGAAATGGGTCCTGCAGTTAGGCCAAATGCTATTGAATTTGAAATATTCATAGTGAACTGGGAGGTCACTATCTGTAAGTGGTCCAATTGGGTTTCTGCTAACTGGACAAACTAGACCCACTGTGAATTTTAAATCCCTCTCCATGTTTTCCCTTGGCCTATGTGTCCTAATCCACAGCCTTTTGCTTTTTTATTGGTAATTATTGCACAACACTTTAAACCATTTTTGACATAGCATCAAAACTGCTAGACTCGATAGACTCATATTTTGGCATGGTTCCTGAAGAGATAATAGGTTTTAATGTACTTTTACACTGCAAAAGAATGTTTATACACAGCAGTTACCTCTTACAGCAAGTAAGGAAACATAATTATTGGGAATTCAAGCTGCAGGATATATTGAATGTATTTCTAATGAAAGAAGAAGTAGGATCGTACTTTTATTATAGAGTGGATGACCTTATACTGAAGTACAATGCTTCTGTGTTCACTTTCTTAAGTAGATTTCCTGCCTGAAAGCCAGCTATAATATCAGCACTGTATTTCTTTGTTACCTTAGGCAAAAATTAAATGGTATAAAACCACACTACCATTTCAGCATAATTTTTTGTAAATATTTACCACTGCTTGCAAATTGCATATAATTACTTTGTGAAATGTCAGGTACTACAGTCTATGTTTACAGATAAGATAGAATTTGATAATCGGATTGTTAAGTATCTTTATATACTAATGCTATTAGATTTATATGGGGTTATTTCCTATAGTTTAGTGAAGGCTCTTGTCAGTTCTTAACTTTCAAAAATACAACTATACTCCTCAAGTTAATAAGAGGGTAAAAAATTCAATATATTCAATGTATTATTTGGAATCAGTCCAACTTATCTAACTTCTCTTGCTAAGGTTTATTGATCCAAATTAGTTAGCCATGTTGCAGTTTCTTCAGAGCATATTATATTTTTTGCACATACACCATCTATACTAAAGAACTTGATCCTAATAACCTCATCTTCTGAAGCTCAGGCTAGTTAAACACAGTGGTTAGTGAGTCTGGTAATGATACCTATTTTAAACTGAAGTTTGAATAATGTAAGAATGCTCAATATAAATAAGATCATGTACACGTGTTACACTTTAAACAATAATGAAGATCTTCCTTGCCTTGTAGTTAGTCCTCTAAAAAGAGGTGGCAGGCTGACTTTTTTTTTTAGCTGTGCTACCTATATATCACTGAACTGGAGAAGTTATGTCAACTTAAGCACAGATTTCAGAGCAAGAAACCAACCTTTAGTTAACCAGTCTGAAAAACTGGAGTACAATTTCTTTTCCCTAAGTAGCATAGCTTTCTTTTACATTGTTTTCCTATGGGATAACATATTTCTTCATGAAATGCTTTATGTATATATTATATACCTTACTTGGTTCTGCACACACACTACAGTTAAGGATGTTACCCAGATATGGAACAAGCCCCAGAGGACTTTTCATCCTTAAATAACAAGGTTTTGTCAGTCTGCTCCAAATATAATCTTGATTCCTTAAATTAGGAAGCATTCAACAGGATACTTTCTAAATTTTCACATCATTCTGAGCTTTAAAAAAGGACATATCGGCTTGAGTAAGTATGAAAATTTGAGATACCTTTTCGTAGTGATAGTTTAGTGTCCAATTTACAATCTGCCTTGTTGTTTTCGATCTATATATTATTGTACTTAATATAGGGTGTATTTATTTTCAAGTTAATGTTTGCTTTCCAGTAATGGAAAAGCAATCCATCTGAGCATTTTTCTTAAAAGTGCTTTCACTAAATAAATGGCAAGTCTCTTCTAAATGCCATCATTTTAAACTAGGTTGTAAATTTATGATATCTCTGGGTCTATCTGTGTAAGTTTTTCCTGTAGAGAGATTGACTCTAGTCCATAGTGACAGGGCTTTTTACTAGTAAATTGATGCAATTATTCCACAGTTCTGCAAATGGATGTTGCTTACTGTGTTCTGTCCTGCTTCTGCAAGATTAGATGGCTGGCATCAAAGAGGATGAAGTGAAAGCTTTATTTCTAGGTTTTAGCTTCAGCTTTGCAGAACACAGTAATAATGGAAAGTGTAAGATGTTCATGAAAAATGGTGGGGCTGAAACTAATATGAAACTGTATGGGAATAAAAGGAAAATATTAATCTGAGGAAAAAAAAAAAATAGGGTAAGAAAAGGTTACAGTTCTCTCTGTTACCAGCTCTTTTCAAGTATATATTTCTGAGGTAAGAGTATCGGATGACAAATTATAAAATCTCGGTGGTGTTGTATATAAACGTTGCCTCCTCTGAAGCTCCAAGAAGAGGCTGGAATTGGAACCAGTGACTGCGTGCATGTGGGATGCAGCCTTCCTTTGCTCGTAAGGTAAACTGTGTAGATTGGTGCTCCTGATTCTGTCTGCCTTTTAGCATGTGTGTGTATGGGGCACAGGCAACACTTCCTCCTCCTGGAAAAGTGCAGAAGTTGTGGAGGTTGGAAAATGAATTTTTGTACTTTCTGGGTTTTAATTAACATATATCAGAAATATGTTTGGTTTGAGATTGAAGTTCCTCAAGTGAAAGATTAAAATATTAATGTCTTTACAACTTTTGTGATCTGTGCCTGCTACTCGTAACTTCATAACGAAGAAGTCTGTAGCAGTTCTACCTGCAAAATGCTATATGACAGCAAAAGCAAATACACTTTCCAAAAAGCTTAGTGGGGAACTACTCTTGGGTCTTTCATTCCCGATTTTGCTATGGCATTGCCTCAGGAACTTTACTTGAGCATTGTAGTTTCTCGCTACTCGTGTGGTGAGGGACGGAAGCACTAGTTCCCTCCGAACTAGGGCTGAGACATAGAGCATTCACGGAATGCGGGTCATCAATGATTTATTGCGCAGTTACAATTCCTTAAAGCTGCCGCCCAAGCACCTCCCCAGGGTCAGCTGGTTCCTGTCCCTCCTAGCAACCTCCCGTCCATGCACCAGTCCCTACAGAGCATCTTCTCTTATCCTGTTTCCCACTCATCTGTTTCCACAAATGGATGGATTTATTATTGTTTTTTCACAGTTAGAAGATAGATAAGCGTTTTTGACAGTAAAGGTCTCTGTCTTGTGGGTTAAGATCCCAGGGAGAATGACAGACTCTGTCACCTCAACAGATCAGAAAATAATGAAACATAGGTACACTCAACGCAAAGTGGTCAGGCCATATTTTCCATTCTTTTGGCTGTATGAAGAAGTAGTCCATATACTATGTAAACCAATTTCTTCTGAATAACATGAAATAATAAAGCGCCATTCCCTGTTTAGTCTCACTCATGTATACAGAAATTATTTAGTAGATCTAGTACTGCATGAATTATGATGATGATGTGCTTTAAATTTCTGGTTTCATTATTTTATGGCTAGTATAAAATAAGATTAACTTCTTCAACATATGGTATCAATAGCAAATTGAAGAGCAAGGTGGACTTTTTTCCTTCCACAGCATCCTGAAAAATTCAGCTGCATATAATTTACATATTTTTAAAATACATTTTTTTAGAGGATCAGCACTTGATTACTTTTTATAAATCCTCACTAAAATGGAAATAAAGTCTTCTAGAGACATAGACAGAATTTATTTACTACATAAAGGGAGTTTATATTTTGATTTATGTTGATTTATTTTTACGTACTAGGCTGAGTAGATTTATGTACATGCACACCTTATATTCCCCATGGAATGATTTTCATTTTAGGTAGGTTGATAGTGAAGTAATAACTAATACTGGTGGAAAACATGTATGCATTTTTTTAAAAGCTAATTGTAACTTGTTACCTAAACAGTAGTGTTCCAAGCTTCTTGTGCTAGTGTTCATGTAAGTAAAAGCAAGCTTAAAAAGCTGAAAAAGTTACTCTTACAGCATCTTTCTGTGGATTTCAGAAAACTGTTTGTGTGATCTCATTTGGCAGGCTGTGATTGCTATATCTGAAGTGGTTTCTGTAGAGCTAGCATGGTTTTTCAGGTGGCTGAGCAATGCATTCCTGCATATCAGCTGCTTTTTTATCCCAGCGGGCTCATCCAGAGCCCAGTTGCATATTGCTGTAGAGAAAACCACAAAAATAGCACATAGATGAAGCTGTGACAGTGCAGAAAATCAAAAGGAGGGATTATCCAGTGTAATTATCTGTGTAAAACTCCAAGGTTTTCAACTGATAGACTGAGAGCAGTTCTGTTATGGTGTTCAGCCCATGCAAAGAATTACTGAGCTGAGAGCACATATTTGAGCGTTGCTTCAGCCTCTGGCCATATGCAACCACAGCAATGGTCAACCCTGCAAGTCATGCTGCTGAGCCATGTCTCATTGAGCATATTCAGTTTTGAAATCGGCAGCTCAATTCTATCTCACTTAAAAGACAGCAGTAGCAGAATTTGATCTACTAGACTCAATGGAATGTTTAGGTCTCAGCACTTGCCATCTTGCATTGCTCTACCTTTCAATAAGAAATACTGTGACTGAACAAAAATCAATGATGTCTGGTTAATATTAATAAGCTCTATAGAAAATATAAAGGGAAAATATAAAATTGTAGTTATTAAGTTCAGGTAAAATGAATTGGGCACTTTTTTCTGCTTTTTATAAAGGATATACTTTTATTATACATTAGATGTACTCACATGATCTGACTGCTCAGATATTTCTATTCTGTCTTTAGGGTCTAGGTCTCTTAATACCATAGTAGTTACTGGATCAGACCCTGATTCCTTTCTTCATATTAAACACAGCTGTGAATCCCCCTGGGGTGGCTAGGAGTATTTCATTCATTAAGGTGCTACTCAGCAAAAAAAGGAAGTAATAGAATCTCATCCTTCATGTGTTAAGATGTTCCAGCTTGATATTGCAACCAAAAATTTTCTTTTAACATTGCACTGAGGTGTGGTCTGCATTCTTCGTTGTCTAATGTACAAAGTTTTGTAGTACAATGTTGATGATCAGTACTGTTTACTTTTGATCAAGATTGTCCAAAAGGAAGACTTACATATTGGAAAAAGCATTAAACAACTTGAAGAAGTACCTTTCACTGTAAATAAAACTCCTTATATTTATGCAATGTAGCTTCTGTAAAGACTTTTCTGTGACTCTTTTGAATATGTTGTAACTTCACCTGCTCTCCTCTTACCAACTCTCTTTTCCTGCTTCTCTTAACTTTTTCTATCTTCTAGGGTTCTTTAGAGTTCATTCTTTGCTAACGGCTGTACTTTACTTTTTATCTGTACATCTTTCAGCGGGTTTTTTTTTTTTTTGCTTTACTTTTTAGTGTTGGGTCTTTTTACATGTTCTCTTGCTACACTTTTTTCTGCTTTATTAATTTTAGGAATGTATTTATAAACATAATTTATGATGGACTTTCACTTCTGTTTAATCCTCCACATAGTTTTTAAGTATTGTTTTTAGTTCTAGTCCAGATTGTTAAAATATCTTACAATAGAGATGGTATAGCAGAGGCTGAGAAAACAAGCTGAAGAAAATCAGTGTTATTTAGAAAGAAATGGCACACCAAGACTTAAAAAATCTTTTCACTTGTGAAGCTGTTTGTGAATTTTTGTGCTTGCTCCTAGGTTTCATGATACTGGTTCAGAAAATGGATTTCCGATTCTTCTTAACTATCCCGCATCACACTACCCTTCCCCAAAACATTAAAAAGATTAAAAAGTGTTATCTTGGAGAAACTGAAGTCACTATATATCTCATAAACCATAGACTTGCAAATTTGGAACAATTTTCCATGTTAATAGTGCATGATTTTATAGGGGATTTTAAAAAGTGACTAAGCAGGTAACTGGTGTGATTATTTTTCAGGTTTCAATACTCTGTGGTACAAAAACATAGGTTTAGGTTGTGCTTATGGGTCAGTCTGTTCTGAGCAGAAAGCCTCATTTTTCAGGTATAAAGGCATCTAGTTTTCTGGCACTTCTATAACTTGCTGTAAGTTGCAAGTAGTTTGATTTTATGAATGTTATCTGTAAGAACAACTCCAGAGATAAGAACTATCAAGTTTATGGGTCAAATTAATTCCCTAATTCCAGTGAGGAGACAGGTTGTTTTTTGAGGATAAACTTAAGACAGTAACTTTATGACTCATATTTTCTACAATGTGCTTCTGCAAGAAACACATAGAGGTCCAAACAAGGCCATTTCAAAAGAAATTGCAAAATGAATCTCTATGTAAGGGGGTTTTGCTTGCTTCAAAATTTGTCAATCATTATGCTTTCCAGTATGGCCTATGATTATTTCCTAAATTTCTGCTATTACTTTCTAATTTAAGAACTGTTAATGTTCTTATTCTAAACCATGTGTAGACAGTGATTGTATAAAATTCCATAAAATTAAAGTTTGTCAAAACAGTTTTCACAATGCCATTACATAAGCATATCTAATACTTGCTGGGGCTAGCCACTTTTAAGATGCTGTATAGCCTGAAATATTTCTAAAAGCTTTGAGAACTGCTTTCTGCCAGATTTACTGATTTTCTAGTGTGCCATATTAATTCATAGAGAAAATCCTAATTCTGTGGCCAAATACATTGAGTATTTCAGGCTACATGTTTTTCAGCTGCTTTGTCTTCTGGTATATGTAGTGTCAAATACCTTAGGTGCAGATATCAGTGAAATAAAAGAGTGGGCTTGAGTTCAAATTTATTTAGAAGGTTATAATTGCTGAATGCAAGATAGACATGTTGAAGGCATTGTCTCTTTTGTTTTTTTCTTCTTTAATAGAGAAAAATGCTATAGCTGTCACTGGAAGGCACATCACTTAACCTGTTTCATACTTCAATCCATCCTCTTTATTCTATTTTTAAATGCAAATTTAAATACCTAACTTTAGACTACGTGGGATGGGATTTGTCTTTTTGCCTTTAGTATCTGCAGCAGAGATGCCTACATCTAAACTCATAACCCTGGATTCCCTTTTGAGTCAGTGGGAAGCACTAGGTATTTTTAACACATTTACCAAAACAGGCGGGTGAGTTGCACGCTATAAATTACTGTTCCCCTGTGATGACTGTAGTTTAAAGCTGGGTGAGGTAAATCTCTACTACAAATTTTAAAATCCTTGATGTTCTCATTAGTATAGGCAAGTATTTAAATTCTGTGATATCTACCCAAATATACACATTGAATATAGGATGAGAATTTGCAGGTTTGGACATTGGACTTCAGAAACTTCAGGAGGCAACAGGATGACATTCTCATAAGGTGGAAGGCAGAGAATAAATCTCTTTTCAAGTTTCATTCCCCCTAGTGACTGTCGGTTTGTTCCTTCATGTCTTGGGTCTGGGCTTCCTTTTCAGTGCTTGTTAACTGTGTAGTAAGGGCTGCTAACGTGTTTTTGTTGCTTTTCTAATACTCTCAAGACATTTTATTTTAGGTGGAAACATTCCCCTTTATTTTCCTTGTGGTGCTGCTTATGTAAACATTTGGGATATAGAAAATATTGAACAGAAAGATAAGTTGGCATAGTATCTTGGAATTCTTTATTATACCTGCTCATACTTCCTAATCCACTGTCATCTCAGCCTTTTGTGTGAAGATGATTCCAGCACTGAAAATCATGGCTTTCTCTTAAATTTGTCAGAATCTTCTATGTAAGCAGATGCCTATACCACAGGCCTCCCTTTGTCCGAGTGACATATCATCTCATCTCAGAATGGGTGAACTTTACTGAGCCTGGCTGTGTTTTGCAGTGACCAGACTGATGGCCTTCCGTGACCACTGGCTAACCCTGCAAGGTGCAGGTGACAGGATAAAAAAGGCAAAACAAGGCAGCATGAGGGGATGATGTGGTTTAAGTCCTCTTGCTGCTCTGGGGAGTGGGCTGTGACCCTCCCATATGGAAAACACTTAGCCAGTGCCCACCCATTTGTCTGATTCCCTGTCAAGCACAGGCATTAACATAAACATTAACAAAGCTATGTATGTGTCTGAAAAACAATGTTGGTGCAATACCTGTATGCCACTTAGTCTATGCAGCAGGCAGTGTTATTACCAGATAGCCTTACAATTTCTCTTATCCTTGAAATGCATGTACACTATGAAGTATCACTAAGCAATATGAAAATTATCTTCCTTTTTTGTTTTGTTTTTTTTTCTTTTTTTCCTCTGCCCTTTCTTTCTCTTTTGCTATGCAATCTTCTCTTTACGGGAGTTTGAAAAGGAAATCCTGAATCTGTTCTTTAACATATAATTTTAGTATCTAAAAACAGCACTTGGGATTAGCAGGCTTGTCAGAAAAACAAGAATTTAGATGTTCAAAAAAACTCAACAATCCACCCCCAGCTTTTCAACTGTGTCAGGCATTATTTGGCTGTACACAGCTGCTGTAAGATGAAGAGAGAGGAAATGCAATGAAAGGAAAAGGTGTTATTTTAAGGGCACAATCTGAAAATGATGGAATCACCCAAATTGCTTCATATAAAGTGGTTTACATGCTCTGCAAAGAGATGAAAATACATGCTGATCTCACATTTGGGCAAGTGTTAATTATAGGCTCACTGACAACAAGATCAAGTCTCTTAAAACTTGTTTCTTTCTTTTGGTTTCCTCTAAAACCCAAAGGAACTGTGACTTGTATTCATCCTCCTCTTCCTCTCATCTCTGCACACAGATACTAGTCTGCCTTGTAAATCAAGAATGAAATGAGATACAGCCAGTTGACACTAATAAATGATTGTATGGCAGGGAGACTGCTATCATTATTCCTGACAATAGATGAAAAGTTTTCTTCTTCCCGATTCCATTCTTGCAAAAGCATTTGTCTGCCCGTATATACTAGTCATGTCAAACACAGTTCTTGGGTAGATTTTTTTGTTGTTCTCCTGCTCTGTTTGCTGTTCAGCATCTGGTAACTTCTTGCTCGTATGAAACTATGACAGAAAGACCAGGTTTTTATAATCACGATTTTTTCTCATCATGGCATATAGATTTATATCATGTGCTTTGGTTGTGCCTAATAATGCCCTTTAAGAATTGTGGCAGTTTTTTTTAATACTTGCTGGTCCTGAAGACTTAATTTCAAAATATTTCAAGAAAAATAACAAACACAATAACAAATTGCAGAATTGACATCTGGGATTTGAAAACATTTGAAGTGTTACTTTAGTTTTCCAAACAAAATTTGCTCTTTGTTCTGCTTCTCCTCCAAGTTCTCTACTCACTCTTCTGGTGTTACCAGTAGAAGATTTTCTTTGTCTTCCATTGAGCTTTTTCCACACGAGACCATCATTGGTGGTCTTCAGCCATAGTCATCTCGGATACCCTCATCCTCTAGATCAGGTTCAACCACCAAACATAGGATATCATCCTACTCCAGGGCATCTCCTGGAATCCCTCAGGTGATGAACTGTCTTCACAGATACGGCTAATGTGCAGCCATCTTGCACAGTATCTAGAAAGGTAGATGACTCTCGTATAACTCCTAAACTCTCTTATTTCCTTTGTGGGAACTACTTTCATTACTTCCTACCCTATCTGTTATTCTGGTGTCCAATACTATAAAACTGTTGTTCCCTTCTTAATTTCTAGATGTACAGTTAAACTGATATGAATGCACATAAATATACACAAACATTAATTGGAGTGTTGGAGAGAATTATGGGAATAGAAACAAAAAGAACATTAGCCTCTGAAGTATATTTAAGTTTCAAAACTGAACACTTAGGAGCCGAGTTGAAATTCAGTGCTTGTACCTTTATGATAATTAAAAACTATTTTTCTTCATTGCACATGGGTCTGATTGCATTTTCAACATGCTACCTGCCAGAAACCCAAGGCACAGCTATTATCCTTTCTTCTTCTCTACTATTCTCCCCAGAAAAGGAGTATTTTAAATGTGGTTAGAAAACAAACAGCCTTGTATGATCAATTAAAAACTTTCTGGCATTTCATACACAAAAGCAAACTATTTTATTAGCAGGGTGTGAGGGTTTCAAGTATTCATGCTTGCTGAGCACCTAAAGGAGTTTGCCAGAGAATCTGTCACTCCCTCTTGTAAATATGCTGTTATACAACCTCCAGATGTCCTATCACTATCTTCTTAATCAGAGGCCATCAGAGTCAGTGAATGGTTCAGTTAATGAGTGATAGATTGCCAGAAAAGTAGAGAATTGGAATAGCTAAAAAGGTGGAGATTCCTACTGCAGGCATATGCTGGGGAAGGTAATCCTAACGTGAACAAGTTGAATCTCTACAGGCCATGCTAATTATACCATCTCCTTGGTTTCTCTGGAACCCCCACCATTTCTGTTGCTATGCGTGTCATATGTATCACGTGGGAATTCACAAGGACATCTTGTGCCTTTATGAGGTACCACGCCATGCAGTGTAGAAGCAGCAATGCCTCTCTCTTTGCTAGTGTACTCCACAAGACGGCAGAAGACAAATTATTCTTCTACTGAGAAGAGGAGGATGTCTGGTCTCCTCCAAGGAAAAATATTCTTGTGAAATGTGCTTCTTGTGCTGTAGTGGTGAGTGAGGAGAGGCAGAGGAGGAGGCAGGAGCCTCCCAAGCCAAGTACCTCACACTTCAGCCTGCTAGGTAATCCCCAGCGGTGTCTCTATGGAATACATTTTTAATCTTTGTTGTCATATATTTAATACAACTCTAACTTCAAGTGGCTGAAAAGAAACGTGTTGGTAATAACTTCACATCTTTTTCTGAATGGAGCCTGTAGTTCTAGGCATAATACCTAAATTAAATATTTATGCAGAATCTCCACATGATTTAAAAACATTGTTTATATTAATAAAACAGATTGCATATACAATAGTAAAATCTAATATTTGCATCTTGGTTCCCCAAATCTAAAATTTGTCACTGAAGCAATTGGTTAAAATTTGAAAGAAAGGCTGACATTTATTCCCTAGTATTTTATGTGCAAATATGCTTTTCATGACAGCAATCCTTTTACTCGGACGCTTTGTTACTTATGTTTCTGAGACTTTCATGTTCTGCAACAGCTCTACAACACTAAAAATGTTCTCATACTGTTCAGTAGTAACAAGCCAGACTTATATTCTTCTACAAGAAAAGAATTGGTGTATCAATATTTAAAAACCAAAATAATTCCATCCAAAATTGAGAATTCCTTCCGCTCCCTTTCCAAATAAGACAAACAAATGGATGTTTGCAGCATTTTGTTTATGGAAATGAGAAATATACAGAATACAGAAGCAGCAAAATGAAATAATATGCTTTGCTTTTTTTTGCATTTCAATTTTCTGTGTGAAAATGCAAAATGCTTACCACATCTGCCTTAACCACTTACAAATGATTTCTTTCATCTGTTGCAAAAGTTGTCAGATACAAAAGAGAAATACCCAAGTTTCTGATGATGTTCACATTTTGATTAGTTCTCAACCTTTTGGAATTCATGTGTGTCTAATCTCATAGTGGAGCCAAATACTACCTTACATCCTTATATATTTCAGACCTGCATTTATGCAGGAAGAAATAGCTGGTAAATTGCAGGCCTTTGTACCGCTTGGAAACATCATGGGTTTTGCTCCCCTGAATTTTAAAGCTTTTTCTTGTATCTGCAATGTTGTTGAGCTAAGCATCTGCCATATGAACATGATGTGTTAGATTGCTGAAGTGTATTTATATTAACTGCAGCAACACAGATGCACATACACATCTATAAAATATGGAGGGGAGGAGACAGAAATCTCATAAAATTTATACCTTAAAAAGTGTGAACTGGTATTTTATCCTTGGAGACAACCAAAACTGTGTTCCTTAATTTCTGAAAGGGAAAAATTGAAACTTCCAATGGCTGACTTCATATTTTGACTTCAAAATTTGGAATTAAATTTATAGGGGGAACTAAGCCAGGGCATAGAGTAACATGAAAAAAAACAAACAATATAGACTTAAAAAGTAAGTCATGATAAAGGAGATTTTAAAAAAACAGAAGAACTTAGAAAATAAGTTATGATGAAGTTTGGAAGTTGACAGAAAAACCAAAGGAAGCTTATGGGCTTGGATATTGATAGATCTTATGTATTCTTATTTTTCTTATCAGAGAAACTGTGCACTTTATTTTGCCTTCACATGTTGGGTACGATGGGTATGTTGTAGCTCTGGTCTGACAGGGTTGTTCATCATTGTTCATTTCACAGTTTGAGCACCATTTGTTTTTCTTACTGTCCTTAGATGAAGTTACTGACATACAATGTAGGTATTATTTCAAGACAACATCAGATGAAGCCATCCCAAGCACTATCCGTTGCTAAAATTAATGCTAAAGCAGTTTTGTGACCTGCTTACTTTTTATGTGGGTTTAGTTTATTTGGAAGCTGCCAGTGCTAGTGCAGGCTGGCTCACAAAGCCCAACCATCAAAGACTTATAAAAGTGATACAGGATGGTGTTATTGGGTAGGAGCACTGCAAGAGGTTGCAGGCTGACTCACAGTGGAGCTGCCCCACATTAGCTCTCCCTTAGTTATGGACCAACCCTCACATGGGGAGTGTGCTCTAGGGAGATCTCATTTCCAGTATTTTATGTAGTGTTTTGCATTATAGACATTACAGGAGCTCAGCAGTATAGAAAAGACTGTGTGACTCCAGGCAAAGGCTTGTTCTAACTGGTGATGTTTGTTACAGCTTGGAAATACACTGTCTTATGATTGTTCTGAATTTTTTTTTAACATAAGGTATTCCAGTTCCTATCAGATTTGAAAGCAATAGTTTTCTGTTCCTTCTATTTTATCCTATTTATTTTTCTTCTCAATATTTCAGTCTACCATCTACAATATGTGTAACAATAAGAAAGGTGATTGGTTATCTCTTTGAATATATAAATCCCAAATGCAGGCAAGGCTGCAAAAGAAGAAGGGAAATGCAGGTGATAAAATTTAAATAAGCTCAAGAACACTGTGTTCATATTTGAGTGATTAGAGCGAATGGTAAAGAAAAAGAGCGAATATGTAACAGTTGTTCGTGAAGTTATTTAATTTAATTACAGCTGTACTAATTCTGCCCTCAGAGCAGCATACTTCCTAAGATGCAGTACCTCTTACAAATATTTGTGGGTATAGCACTGCAGATAAAAGAATTCACTCTTCAATAGAAAGTATTATGGAGATATTTGGGGTGTTTACGTATGTGTATGTGTTCTTGAATTATGGATTACTGTGGAAAGTCTTTGTGAACTCTCTCGAGTTGTTTCCAGAGATAGACGTTTGCAGTAGCAGCCATGTCATGACGTTGGCATAAAGGGATAACTTGGCAATATCTAGTGGGATTTTGGACATTAGGTATGCAGTAGTGAATATCAACTTGCTGTCTTTCCATTTGTTGCAAGACAGCAAGCAAATGCTTATCACTGTTCGAAAGCTTCTGTATAGAAAAGAAAAATCTTTAAGGCGTGTTGCTATGCATTTATTTATTTTAGCAAGTGCTCCTTGAAATGGATGAGAAACGTGCAGAAGGGAATCTGTTCACAGTAATCCTTAGTAACTTCCTGTGGTTAATCAAACAGCCACACAAGTGGTTTCAAGTGCATAAGTTTCCTTCTTTGAAGCATTTTTTCTCTTTTTCTATTAATATTGGTGCTGTGACAATTGAGGTTTTTTTCAGACAAGTATCACTTCCAGAGCTGGAGTGCTGCAGACATACGGAGAGTGTAAAGTATCAAATGTATCAAATGACTATTGAACGCTATCTTGGGAAATTTGGCACAGTCTAAGAGGAATAATGAACTGAAGGGATGTTAACACAAGTTATTTTTGTTCATAATCCCCTCTGTTCTCATCCTGTTGTGTCTTTAGCATTTTATGAAGTTCTTTCCTTTATTTTTACATTAAAATTATTTCTCCCAGACCATAGGAGGGAACAGATGAGAAAGTCAAATGTTTCTGTTGATTTTAGTGGGATTTGGATCAGGATCTATGTTTATTGCTATGAAAGAATCCCACCAGGGTGCACAAATGCCTGTCAAAGCTTAAATGATGAATCTTGGTGTGTCTGCAATTTACTAATTTGTCACCTTTAATGGTGGTTGTGCATGTGCACACACGTCTGAAGATGTCAAAAGGTACTGATACACCACTGGTAATTGTTAGCTGCATGCATTTTAGGATCTACCAGCTGATGGGAATCTGCAAGCCTCCATGTCTAAATTGAGTAGATGTTAATTCAAAGCTGCTTTTGATTTGATTTTATGTCACAGCTAGAAAAAAAAGCAGACTTGGAACAATAAGCTTGGCACAAATGGCACCAGACAGAGGAGAAAGGAACCAAAATAATTCATGGAAGATGGAAGGAACATGCAATATATATATATATATATGTATATATATATATATATATAAAGTCCCCATATGGATAGCTTAATATGTCTATTTTATTATTTAAATGAAATTGGAGTGCCAAGTATTGAAAGTATTACAATTTTCCTTCATATTTCACAAAAACTTGCATATAAGTCCCCATGCAGAGCACTGGATTGCAGTGTGGTTTCTAGAGAATGGTCTGTAGTGTAGTTTATGATGTGTATCCTTTTCCTTTGTCTTTCAGGGTTGCATTTTGCAAATGAGCCACATATTAAAAATTGATGGACTGTCAAATAGCTTTTTAATGCAATCTTGTGAAAATTCCAAGTGGAAAGTATTTATTTGATTATAAAAGCAAATGGGTGAAATGTTAGATGTAAGAGCACACACTAGGCACATATAATTCACAGTAGTCTTCTAAACAAAAGAAAAAACATTGGGCAGATATCTACATCTACAGCACAAAGTTGAGCATGTAAATGAAACTATCTTGTAATTACTATATATTTTCAGAGTTTTTTTAATGCTTCAAGATTTCAAAAAATGGAGAAATTTGGGGTTAATGTTTCACTTCAGATTTAAAGTTGGGTGGGTTGGTTTTGTTTCGGGTTGGTTTTTTCAATTATGCTAGTAACTCAGCAGCATAGAAACATGATCTCTAAAAGTCAACTGAGTATGTAATGGTAAGTGAGAGTTATATCTTACGAAACCTTCACTAAAATCACTCAAAAAAAGAACACAAAATGTTTCTAGAAAATAAGATGCTTATGAAAAGAGCAATTATGTTAAGTTTTTGTTTCTGCAGTGTTGATAACTACTTCATCTATACCAAGTCAGAAAGTTCCAGTTTTACTAAAGATATTTAAAACTTATCATGGAGAATGTAGTGGATATGAATATGGCCCCCAAAATGCATGATTTAATGAAATCAGGATTTAGGGGAAATGCTGATATTTCACTGAACAAATCTCATCATTACTTTTGAGAAATGGCACTGCATGTCAATGACGGACATATCTTTTCTTTCTTAGCTATAATTGTGGAAGATTTTAAGAGACACTAATATAACTGTTTTATAAACCTGTAGTGTATGATGCACAACACTAAATGTTCCCAAGCTAAATCATTCTATCTCAGCCCATCTTTATGGTTTTCCCAGTAGCAGAGATTATTGGTTACTGCTCCTTAAAAGACCAATAGTTTCAAGCTGGGAACAGTTCTGGAGGAGGCTTGGTCATTAGTGACTCTCTGAAGAATCACTGCAATGGCATGCAAAAGATGTGTTTATATAAGAAACTTACTCATGTTTATTTTGGCATTTTCCATTAGAGATAAATAAGGAGTATATCTCCAGTAATCCTCCATTAATAGCTCCGTGGGGAGTTGAGTAACGTTTTTGCCTGCATTTGATTTGTGCTAATTCTTGAAGGCTTATCAGTGTAATACAGCATCATCTAACTTCAAATCTCAATATATTTTCTTTTAGCTTTTAAACTATATTATCTTTTACCTCAGTTCAACCTAGTGTTCCCAGTAGAAAAGTCTACTACTGATTTTAATTTTGTAAATTTAACAGCTTGCTCAATGCCTTCCATCAATTATTCAGTTGTTCCATACCCAATAAAGTTAAAGCAAAGCATCAGCACAGAACAGTTCAATAGGGTGAGACCTTAAAATACTTGTGCTCAGCCAATATTTCTGTTTGGTGCTCTGCTTTGATCAGTAAACGAGTCTTCTAGGTGAGATGTGGGTGCTATCTACAAGCACACATCTTCATCTTTACCTGTTATTTTGATTTTATTTAAGTAAACATTTTAAATTTGAGGGTGTTTGAAGTTAGGAATTTAAGTCATTGTGCTGGCATATATGAGTGGATTATATTTCTGAGCACCTGAGCAATTGCAGCTGTAATGGACCGCAGCTGAAAGTGATTTCTCATCTGAAAATCAGCTCACTTGTATTTTGATGGCTAAAAATATGTATAAGCACCTAACATTGGGTAGCTGATGTTGCCCATACAGATTTTTGACTGAGAGGCAATCTCTTTATGATGTGTGTAAAGCCCCAGAACTTCTGTAATTTTTATATACCTTATGCACATAAATCATAGAATCAGAATGGTTTGGATTGGAAGGGACCTTAAAGATAAGGATTTAAGGGACGGGGGGGTGCTGATGTCCCAGTTTTGACATATCTCTGTTCCCCTAGCAAGGATAAAACTAACTAATTTTGATAATTTGCACTGAAGTGATTTTGTCAAAGAATCCTCAAATACATGGGAATTCTCTGTACAGTCTCACAAATCCATGCTGGACCCATTTCCTTTCTCTTAGTACTGTAATAAATCAGAACTGCTCCCTTCTCCCCACCTACCAACCTCTGAAAGCATGGATTTAATTCTGATTAACCACCACTAATAATGCCTTTGGTTCTACTCCTCCATCTCAGTGTACATCCATAGCATAAAATGTCCCCCAACTTTCAAGTCTGTTACTTTTAGTAAAGTTATTTTTATTGGTCTGAGCAGATATGGGTTATGTAGCCTCAGTCATCCTCTTGCACTGTGGAAGCAGCTGAAGGGCTGTTCCCAGGGTCTTTTTTGAACCCCAGGTAGCTAGAGGCAGCCAGTAGACAAAGTGTACTTCAGTATCTCACAGGTTTGGGCAAGTTCACAGACTCTTGTGGTTCTGTTGTTGGAGCCATGCAATGGGAACTCTTTGTTGCATCTTTCCTCTTGTGAGAGAAATACAGTCCAAGTCTAATAGCAGCAGATTGTTAAATGCTGCAGCAAATCTGTGTGGTTTTCTACCTATGATGGTGTTATTCCAACTCAATAACCCATCCTAATTTAAAAAAATAAATAAATATTTTCCCTTATAAGAACACTAGAAAAATTTACATTTTTCTTTTGAAGTGAATTAGACTCAAATGCCTAATGTAACAGATAGGAATAAGAGAATTTTGAGGAACAGTTTTCTCCAAGGACTTTTCATCTCAGTCATTCTAATTTAAATTTAAACATACCAAGTAATTATGCATTACTGATGTTTTGTTAATTGCTGATGTTTTGTGAATCATTACTTAACTTTCTAATATTGGTTTAATAGCCAGGCACCATTCCCTTCTTCAGTTTTGACAAAATCTTCTATAGTGATGGAAAGGTTGCTCTCTAAACTCTCCTTCCTCTGTGCTGTGGTTCACTCCCTCTCATGCTCTGGACTTCACATTGTTTAGACGTCACTTCTGTGGAGACAGTGTATGAAAACACTGGTAGCAAATCACTACTACATACTCACTACTTCAGATTAAAAATTAACACAAAGTAAGTTTTGCAGTTTTGTTCTTAGTATTGTGTTTGTGAGTCTAGGCATTTGCTAAGTGAATGATGTTCAGGTCATTTGCTGGTATATTCTCTTCAGAAAAGTGTAGTTATTCAAATCTGTGTTGTTGTTGGAAGAAATGAAGGCTGGGACCTAAGTAAGTACGTTTGTTGTAAACTGAATTACCTAAATACTGGTAATTACTAAATCGTGATTCAGGGCAAACATCACCAAGAAAGGAAGTTAGTCAGGTTATAGAAATATTACTGAAGTAGAAGAGAGACTTGTACAGTAAATTAGAATAATTTATCACCAAACTGTGCTTCAGGTACTCTCTGAATACATTTTTACAGGAGAACAGCAGTTTTCAGAGCATGAAGGAATGCTTTCTTTGGGCCATTCCCAGAAGAAACAGGGATTTAAACTTAGGCTTCATGTTGGTATTGACCATAGCAGACTTGGCAGATCTAAACACTAGATGAGCCATGCAAGACTGAACAGGTGGGGGTCAGTTTTAAGATAGAACAATACTGATTTGTGTGTAAACTAGTTAGAACAAGGTTTTAGTGAATCTAATCCGTGCATATACTACTTCTGTTTAATGCATATGCTGCCTTACATTCAGCTGCATTCAAGAGGAGTGCACACATTCAAAGTCAAAAAAGGCTTTCAGTTTTCCTGATCAAGATTGCTAAAGTCTGCTGAAATACAGTGCAGGGTTAAAAATAAAAGAGAGGGCAAAATAAACACCCCCCAGATCAGGTGATACTGCTTTATTTTGCTCTCTGGAAAGCTACTTGATCTGTGCACAGTGCTTTGTTTGCTGCTCAGGAAAATCATATCTGCTCGCTGGTTTACAGGGAGCACGTTAGACCCCACTCAGCTCAAGGAAACGGCATGCGTAAATCCTTGGGGAGCATCATGATGGCAGAACATACTTCCAGACTGAAAGGACTGAAAAGGCAAGCAAATATGGAGTGTCTGATATATAATTGATGAAGAAGAAATCTCTAAATGTAACAGTTTCTTTCAATCATAATAAAGTAGTCAGGGGTGTGCAGGCATTGGAATTAAAGATACATGCACTCCATTCAGCAGACTGATACTTACTCTTCAGTCCAAGGCAGGAAGCATAAATTTGTATTTTTACCTAAAATCAAGAAATTGATTTAAAACTCACAAATGTTTAAAAAAATAGAGCAGACCAGATTTCTGACTCAGGTTTTTTTCTTCACCTTTGTAAGAGAAGCGAGCTTCTAAAAGATTGGGAACAATTGTTCTGATTTTAAGTAAATTACATCCATGACTTGGAAACATTAAAAGAAAAGGAGGTTACGAGATGCAGGAGGGAAATGGATGTTAGCCGCGGAACATGTGCAAAGCTTGTAAACTTTCACAATGCAAAGAAGGATAATTGTTTTTCCCTGAGGTATTCTGGGATTTGTTGGGAGTAGTTTGTGACAAAAATTGCAATGTGCCATCATCCCTTTTGAATTCATAATGTCCAGAAGAGTTATGGATTTGCAAACTTTCCTGTGGGACCAGAGCTGAAAGGTCAGACAGAGAATGATTTTGCAGAGACTGTGCTGCCGTAAATAGATGTGGAATTGAACCAAAGCTGCAATGTGCAAGATGTCCACATGGCTCTAGATGCCTATCTTCAGCCAGTTAAATCCCACCTTGGATTTTTAGCTTCTTCTAGTATAGAGAAGTATAGGGTTTTTTTCATTTCATCAGTACATAGTGGCATTTGAAATGCTTGATGGTGCTCTTGTAAGCCAGCAGTGCACCTGTGCAAGATCCCTGGGTTTCTGTGACTTAGCTTGATGGGGATGGGAGGAGGAAGAATTTATCAAGAGGGCAGTCAGGTTTTGTATCTGGGAGGTTGCTGGAAACCTGGAATGTTTCTTGTAAAGTGTGATCTTCTCAAAGAGTCAGCATTTATTTAGTGACTTTCTGCATTGGTTTCATTATGTGTGTGATGTGACCATCAGTGGTGTACAACCAGCAAAAACTTCCTTTTTATATTGTGCTGTCTTTGCTCATGACATTCAGGTCATTTTGCCTAAGATGAAACTATGTCTGCAGTAGGTGTCCTTACTAGATGAAATTCTTCACACTTCACTTTCTGGAGAAGAAAGTGCTTAACTCTCTTTCTACAGTATCTTTCTGCGGTAGTATCTGAGGCTGTTTTGTAGTAGTGCAGCTTTTGCAATGACTGTGGGGATTGGGATAACTGATATTAATGCAGTGCTTTTCCACTGGTGATTTAGTGAAAGATGGTTGTTACTAAGTTTTGAGGGAAAACAGTGAGGAACTCCAAGATTTGAACCTGGAAGTGTGTAATGCCTGTGTATCTCAGCACTGTGTGGGTTATGGTGTGGCGTTTCTTACTCTTTGTTCTCTTCTTTTACCTTACGATATTGCTGGAATATTGCAGGGCTAATGGTACCTACACCTGTGCCCATGATATGGCAAAAGCAATGGTTAGTCAAAGTGCTAATCATGCTTTTCTGTCAAATTGATTACCAGAACAATTATTCCTAATCAGTATTTAGTTTCAAGTTTGCTACATTTGTTTCTCATCAGAGGCAGGTCTGTGTAACCACAAAAGCTGCTATGTTTTTTGCCATTGTAACATGAAACATGTTATTCCATCACATATAATGTATTGCATACTAAGGCATATTATTATTTCTTTCTTTAAACTTAACTTCATTGAAATAGAAGTTGCTTAACTATTATTTCTAACCACAAAAAGGCCTTTACTTAAGCAAAAAACCTGAAACGAAGTCAGTTAATGCAACTTGAACATTACTGTGGACGGTAAGTACACATGTGGACACAATGACTTTGTTCATTACTTTTGCAGGGCAATATCATGGGCAGTAGCCAAGGCTGGAATTTACGAGTTAGGCATCGTGATCCTTTGGGGTTTCAGTTAGGCATGTTGGTGCAAAGGAAGTTTTGCTGTTTTCTGTAGAAAGTAGAAGCAGTGAGACCTGATACAGTTTCTAATAAAGTATGCTTACTAACTTTGTGATAGTTCTTTGTTTTGGTGGGGAGCAAAAGTTTGTTTTTTCAAACATGGTGTTCCCAGTGTCTCTTTCCAAGTTTTATTCGGCTAGCAAACACAATGATTAACTAGGCACGTATCAAATAGTGCAGCTTTCCAATGACACTTTTTCAAACAGTGATAAAATGGGATATTTTTGCTCTTAGAAGTGGATATTAATATAACTGCAGAAAGATTGTATCACAGGCAATACTTATTTATTAAGATTTTTTTTTTGTAGTGTGATGTTTCTTGCTGTCTATGCCATACATCCAATGTAGTTGTTTTTGCTTCTTCATTTTATGTTACTGTAGATAAAATATAAGCCGATATCACTTTGCTTTTCTTCATATTCATCTTATTTACCAAAGTAATAAATATTTTTTTAAGTCAGGTTACTTTCTGTTTTGAAGGCTCTGAAGACATGTACAAATAGAAATGTTAGAGCATTCTTTCAGAGAGAAGCCTTGTCATTAATCTCTTTTTCCTTTCATCCCTGTCACTGTGTTTGTATTAAAATAGATGTACTTAGACTGTATCAGGAGAATAAGAAACTGCACGCAAGATCTACTTTCATTTTGCATGGATTTAAAGGTTAATGTCCCCTATGCTTCAAAATGTTCTTCTTTGTCTAAAGCTTGCCTGGTGAGGCTTCATTTTTTGTGGTACTTAGTTTGTAGAAAATATTTCATTGCACAAGTGGCTGCTGCCTGGAAATGCCACCTCTTACTCTGGATCGTTCTACCACAGGAGAGAGCTTGCCTCTCTAGAGGAAGGACTGGTCAGTGGTGCTGGCCAGAGTTTGCCAGGACATTCTGCACATTAGTCGCACTCTGTCACTTCTTGTGGCTCAAGGTAGCATGGATATTATATTATAGTGTGTAAATTTAGGAAGGATGGGCAGTGGCTTTTCAGTGCTGGCCAGAGTCTGGGAGGTGGAACGGTGTCTTACCAGGCTGAAGATATGGCTTTGGGCCTGCTGAGAAGGAGGGAGAATATGAACCCAACTCTCATGTCTTCTGCTCTAGCCTCTAATGATGAACAAGAAGATAATGAATAATGAGTATTGTGATTTTCTGAATACCTACATCAATTACTCTGTGCTTCAGACTAGAAAGTGGCTAAAATGGGACACCATTTTCCATTTAATTACCAAAGAAACAAAATAATTAACCATACAGATGTGTGCATACATAAATGTTGTGTATCTGTGTATATACATGGCATGATAACATGCCTTGTGATTCTTCTTTAAAGCTCAGTAACCAGTTAAACTGGGCCTGATCTTTAGACTGGTAAAAAACTCTAAAGATTTCTTTCTATGTTTTCTAAGGACTCTTCCCAGGGGATTTCTGCTATCAATTGAAGGCAAAAAGTTGCATAAATTTTAAATCCTGTGGATGCTGAAATAGTTACTCACAACTTTGCCTTTCTTTGCTCACTTTTCTCTTACTCAATTTTGAGGGATGGAGCATGAGATGCTTTGTTAAAATTCTGCCCGTTTAGGTTGCTTTCATTTAACTTTCCAGTGAACAGCAAACTAGCTGCTTCCTCTGTGTGTGCCCATGCACATCTTTAGAAAAAGTTTATGACAGGCATGATAAATCAGATCAGGGGGAGGGGAGGAAATGTACAATTTCCAAGCGTGAAAAAGCATTCCTTTTGCCAAAACAAGGTTAGAGTTTCTTCTATTTCACTCCCTTTCAGTACTGCTGAAATGGTGATGCACTGGTAGATTTAAAAGCTTGGGTTTTATCTCAGCACTTTTTTGTTTAGCTTAAGTAGGTCAAAGCGGGTAAATGCTAGACTGTCTGAGTCAAAGGTGGGTAAACTGTATTTGCTTGCATTCAGTGTTGACTGAGAATGACATGAACCATTTCTAATTTGCTTAGACCAATAAAATGGTGAAGCAGATTATGTTCCAGAAGAGATTTCAACACACTTTGGCTTTTAATGGACTAGATTTTACTTCATTTGAAAGATGCATTGTATTGAGCATACAGTGGAAATTAAGCTCCCCAGTTCTACATAGCAGTGCAGCTGCATTCTGAACTGTGGTCATTTATAAGTGCTAATGACTTAAATATACTGAGACAGCCAGCTTATCATTGCTTTTATCTATAGTTTTATTAGAAAGACTTATAAATGACAGCATTGTCATTAAATGTTGTTGGGTGGTGGGTTTTTTTTCTAAATCTGCATATATTTAGACATAATTTGCAAGAATATCCATTGCATTAATAATGCAAATCTTAATTACTTGTTAGAAAATTGATGTTACCCCTCCAAGCTACATTATTGTACGGGCTTTCTCCAGAGTAAGATTATTTGGATAACAGTCTCCTGAGAATCTCAGGTTTTGTGTTGTGTCGGATTTTTTGCAGCTCTGTGGCTTACAAACTCTTTTGGGCTTTTTTTGCACAGCAAGGGTGAATAATAATCTTGACTGGCTTATTAGTAATCCTGTTTAGACACCTGTCCAAATCCTATTGTTTGGGAGAGTGATTGGGCTTATGTGTATTAATAAGGCTGAAAACACATTTCTTAGCTATTATACATTGAGTTTTGGTCTCCCTGTCCTTTTCTTGTTAAAATTATAAGAAACATGTCTGCAGATAAATTAAGTGAGCATAAGAACCATGAAAGCCTTGCTGGTATTTTTAGGATTTTTAACTGAATTTTCCTATGGCATTCTCAACTCAAAAGAATAGAAATCTGTGACAACTATTAGAAATAAACTATATTTTGACATTACTAATTGCTACTTTTCAGGTGCCTAGCACAGCAGTCTAAAAATACTTCATAGTGAAAGTGCAAGGATGAAACTTCTTGAAAATAAAGCTTATACATGTTTCTGAGTCACTGGGCCTGCCAACCTTCAATCTTTTGTTTTTAAAAGCTGATGCATTCTTCAACTTTGTTCCCAAGTGAATATGACATTACAAAATGATATTAAATGTTTCAAACCAACAGCAGTACTATTTATGTTTGGAATGTTATTACAATTGATTCCCATTAGCAGAATTTTGCCCAGTTCTTGGTTGGCAAAATGGCATTTAATGATGGCGTAAGTATACAGTAGGGAATCTTACTTGCAGACTGGAAATGGACCTTCCTGGGTAATGGATGTACGTCAGCTCGTTCAAAAAATTCTGATTAACTTGGGTAACTGCTTTCTGTCAGGAAATACTTCATAGTACCCCTAAAGACTGGAATGAAAGCAAATCTGAATTGGCTAAATTTCCTGCAGAACACACAGACCACATATCTGCCAGCTCCATGGACCTACTCTTGAGCAGTTGATCGTATAGTTCACTTCATGTTCACTTCAGTCTTTTCTGTATACAGAAAGCCAAAAAACTTTATTTCTTTCATTCATAATTCAAAATATCATGTCAAAAATAATTGTAAATAAAAAAAAATTGTAGTATATATCTGCAGCCCTATTATTCATGATTTTGAGATTTACATTTCAGAATACCATTAATTTGTGATAGAATGTAGGGTGTTATTCAGTATGTCCTGATTATATGTAAAAAATTTGAAGAATGTTGGGGTTTTCATGGAAACAGATTTTTTTGAAGTTTACAGTTCATTTTCTTTTAATATCTATAAATCATGTAACATTAATTATCATATAAACCCTCTCACCAAATACATTTTCTGATAATCATTGCTTAGTCTCTATTTCACAACTACCTCCAAAAGAAAATGCAGATGTTGTCTGTTCATTACAAGAATACAGAAGAATACATTAATTTACTAAACTTTTAGAAGGGTGTTCAGTGTGGTGTTCAAGAATCCATTTATTTTACTTATAATCTTCTGTGTATGCTCAGAGGAACCACAGCTAGCTTTATCTAAATTTATTGTACCTTATGCATTCTCAGTATACTTATACTCACAGCTCTTCCAAGTTGTCAGTTCTAATGTTTTAATGTGCTGGGATCATGTGAGGGGACAGAATGATTGGCCTGGGGTCATTCCAGAATGATACCCACTTCAGCCTTCCACCTCCTCGGCTGCCATCCCTTCCAGTGTAACTGCTCTTGAGATTAACACAGCAGGAGCTTGCTTGGAGGAAAGCAAGAGTCTTGGTAGTAAGACATGCCTGTGCATGGAAATGTTGGAGCTCAAAGACAGAATGGTTTCTAGTACACTGGCCTGTATCTATAATAAGAAAACCAAGGGATAGGTGATGAGCTTTAGGTGACAGAATAAGCTTTTGCTAATAATTTAAATGCAACTTTTTTAAAAGGGTCTTTGTGTTGTCCTTCTAAGTTCACTTCGCTGGCAATGCAATTAATTAAATACTGAGTTGGGTCAAAAATTCAATGCAAATGCAAAAAATATGGGAATGATGTACTAATAAAGGAAAAGAAAGTACAAACAAATAATCTGTGTTTGGAAAACATAATTTTAAAGAAGCCATAAATCTGCAATTTATTTGTGGCTTGTTGGAAACTTTTCTCCTGTTTGTCTGTCTCATCTTTAAAAGCACCAGACACATTATATCATTGCACTGAGGTAATATGAGATAATCATGATTTTCCTACTAGTGATTTAATGAAACTTTCGCTGGCAAAATGTCAAATCTCCATTTAACATGAACTACTGAAATATGTAAAGCTTAGAAATTTAAAACTACAAAGAATTCTTATTAGGAGAATATTGATTTAATCTAATTAGTTTAATTCCTTTGTAATATTTTACAACTTTAAAGTGATGAGTTTAGAAGAGTGCAAAGTATTGCTCAGCAGTAAAAATATCAATTTGTTTAAGGTAGACCTACTAATGTCACTTACTATTCATGACCTTCAGCTTCGCTTCACTGTGCTGTGTTTATGGAGCTTTTATTTTTTCTTTTAATGCTATAGATTTTTAGAGAGTAAGAGTATATTATGAGTGACTTTATTTTTATCAAGGCAATAAAAGAAAATTATGTGGTAAAAGCTGTTTAATGCCATTAAAGTCAGGAAACTAATAGTGAGAGAAATTATGTGACTGGATGACTAAACTGTTCTAAATAAAATTATGCCCAACTTCTCTACAGACAATATGGAAACATACGGCATTTTGGGACTTGAATTTGGATTTATACAAATGTAATCTGTTTCAATGTCCTCAGCTGAGTTTTTCTGAGTTTTAGTGGGATCATGATCAGGCTTCAGATCTTTCCTTTAGCTTACAAATGGGAAGGGAATTAGCTTACAAAGGCCAGCAATTAATACATGAATAAATAAATGCTGACAAATATGCATACTTCTTTCAATAGCTGATTGGAAAGGCAAGGAGGGAGAAGTCAGATACCTGTTTTGTTTGCACATCTTAAACTTTGTTCTGTTTGCTTTATTAATGATGGACATGCACATTGAGATGAGCAGGTGAGGTACCTCAGGGTAGGCAAAAATAGCCTCACAGAGCAATGGGAAATGCTATTTCTTCGGGCATCTGTTCTGTTTACTGATGAAACTTGTATCATTCAGATTTAAAGATATTAAAATTTTTAATTTTCTACTTTAGAAAATGAAAAAATTGGATTAGTTTAAGAGGTTTGATGGTAAACTGGAAATCACTCCACAACTGGAATAATCCAATAGTTTTAGAGCTTGGAAATATCTTAAACCTTCATTATTTTGCATATGAGGGTGTTTTGATATATTAGGTATATTGTGCATAGATGAGATTTGTCATTCAATGCCCAGTTATGGAAACTTGCATCCAGCTCTATTGGATGGCTTTGGAAAATATTGAGTATCAAATGAGAAAATGTGGCTTTGCGGAAGTGTTAAGTACTTTGTTGAAGTTCCTTCTGTTTCTGTTTGTGCAGAGCCCCAAAGCTGGCTCTACTGAGTATGCCAGCTGAGTATCAAACCTGTTTATCTCAGTCCCCTGCTTTGGTTCCTCTCTGCAAATGATCAAACTCTCCTTTTCATCTGCTGCAGGAACTGCACAAGGAACAGCCAGCCTCTCCCAGATATGGTACCCAGATAAGCTCAGCAACCTGCTGAGCTCGATTGGAAAATGTGCTTAAGCAAATTCTATGGAGGTTTTTGGCTTTGTGGAGAGATATCTTTAACAGATATGTCAGGGTCTCAGCAGCTTAGAACTGCCATTTGCAGTTTGACACAGTGCATTTTCAGCTAAGATTTTCTTGAGAGAGAAGTTTGGTTTTTAATAGGTACCTTTGGATCATTGGGAAGGAAGTGGCAGTTTTCTACTTTTTCTTCTTCTTCTTTGTTTAGGAAAATAGATTTTTACCCAAACACTATAACTCAACTTTTATATAGATGCATCTCCCTCTCTGGAGAAGACCTGAAGGCAGAGAATTACCTACAGAAATCACTTTGAGGTCAAAGCCCTGGAACTATGGTTACCTTTTCCGTATTAAGTGAAAATATATAACGTCCCACTGAGCATCCAGATAGCTTGAGGAAGTACAGATAAATTAATTGCTCAATAACGATATGCACAGAGCTTCGTTTCTTGCATTTATGCCTGTGGTAGTCATATGCATTTATGTTTGCAACTTGGAGAACTGCGAAGAAACAGAGTTTGATTTTTTTAGTTCCTGCCAGATGGCCATGCTAGCAATAGCTTTTTCATGTTACGCTGGCCAACAGCTACCCTTGCAACACAGCTCTGCATCAGACCTTGTTCTTTTACTTAGGTATAGATACATAAAGTAGTGTGTGATAGTTCCTCTAGAACTACTTCTCCTTATAGGCTAATCTCTGCTAAACCAGGAGAATAGCTTGGTGGGTAGTTTGGGGCTAGAGGCTATAAAGAATATGTAAAAATACCTGTACATCACATCTTCCACATCTCTGCCCAGTTGAAGCTGTATTAGTCCGTTTCTTTCTGCCAGTAGTGTTGAAGGATCACATCATTTATACATAGAGCCTTGTCAGTGTGTGTGCAAGTTAGTAGATAAAAATGCATTAAAAATGGGCTCACCCTGAACAGTATTACAGTCTTTTACTTACAGTTGCGCCTATAAATGCATTCCAACCAGAACTGTAAAGACTCTTTATTAAAAAAATCCCCCAAGCCAAACTTTTTGCATCAGGCTAAACCTTAAACATCAGAACAATTAAAATGTTGTCTGCAAGTAGAATGTACTGCAGTCAATAACAATTTCTATATATAGCACTCACTTGGAAGTGGTGAGCTGTCTCTAATAAATTAAGAATCCTGTGGTTAATGTATTACATTTTCTTCTCCACAGATTTAAAATATGGGTAGCCCAGAGATTTCAATTAGGTTTGTACCTGCTTCTTGCAAAGCTAAATTTGGCTGGAGTCTGCCTTGCCATTTATTTTTCTTTGATCTTACAGTAAACAACTATGTTCAAAGATTGAAAAAGTAATTTTACTTCATTTTATCTTTGCTACAGGGAAGGAGTGAGGAAGCTGACAGAAATCATGGAGCTGTTCCAGCTTTGAGGTTTCTGGACTGTGTTCTAATGCTCTAAAGTAGGGGAGACTGGAAAGCAAGTGGTGCAGTGCCTTGGAGAAAACCAAACCAAATCCCTCTCTTACTTGGCTTAGTGCATTTTAGGGGATTGTCTTGAGGTGCGGAGTCAGTCTTCAGTGCTTTGCTGCATGGGGTGCTGCCTAGCATGCCCAATGTAAATATTTTGCTCTGTGTTCAGCTGCAGAGTCTTTATCTGGGAGACCCTTGAAGGGGATCTTCCTTATTCCTGGTGATTATCTTCTGAAAAGCACATGGCTTTTTTCTTTGCTGCCACAGATATTTTTAAGCCAGTTCCATTGCAGAGGATATCTCTGTTTCTTTAAATCCTTTATGCAGAAGCTTTTGTATGCTTGAGAAAGAAGTTTAGTTTGATATAAAAAATGTGTAGTCTTCCTGAACAATTATTGTAGCAGTTCATAGCCTATCAAGGGATGGCTGCACAGAAGATACTCTTTTCCTTCACCATTTGGGGAAGACCAGCATTGCGCTCCTACTACACTGTAAGGTAATTGAGGTTGTTTGTTTTCCTCTGTACAGGAAAGCAAAACACAGTGATTGGAAGATAAGCGGAAATGTCATAATACCTATTTGTGTATGAAATAATAGTATCTCCTCTCCCAGCTTAATTTCAAATAGAACCACCTGCTGATAGGTTAGATGTGTCCTAAATCACTTTACTTTTTGGAACATAAACATGGCAAGAATTAGTATATTCATTCTTGAATGTTCTTAAAAAGTTTTGTTAGTGAGAACAGTGAGTTTCTCAGGATTTGAAAAATATTTTCTTGTAATGGTGATAAGTTCTAAGGATATCTAATCTAAGCCAGCTGACTTTCGAGACTAGAGGATGGTTGATACCAGCCTATGATTGTGCTATTGATTTTTTTAATATTGAAATGTGCTAGAGAGATTGGTTTTTAAGCTATTTCATCACCATCTGAGAATCCTGCACAGCTGAAAGCCTGGGACTGTGTGCCTTTTTTTTTTTTAAGTAAGTTAAAAAATAAAAAATCTAGCTCTATCTGCTTATAGCTCTATCTGCTATACATAGTTGACAATGATAGATGATAGTGTGGCACATTGGAAGAATATCTTATTGGGAGCTTTTATGAGTCACTCTGACTGCATTTCTGGGGAGTGACTTTCGCTGTGTAGATTCCCCAAGAGATGATAGGGCTTGGGATACTATCAGCATTCACCTTTTGTTGAACATTTCACAGCTAGTAATGTAGCCAGTGCTAATGTAAACTAAATGGGCTATGCTAGATCTGGGGATTACCATTTGGGTTTGTTTCATGTTACATTAAGCACTTCATAAAAGTGCAGCAGTACTGCTCAGTGAGGTGTATGACATATATCATATTCACATATTTTATATGATATGTGGAATTTTCTGTCCTGGGCAGTGGAGAGGAAGGGTGATCTTTCCAAAAAATAATTTCCCCACTTTCACATTCACCCACTAAAAATGGAAGCATAGAAATCAATGTATGTGTACTGGTAGTACTGCATGTAATGCTGGTGCTTAGAATTTAGGAGGAAAAGTAACTTCTGTACCTGGCACAAAGTTTCTTTGCAAAGAAACAAAACAACTCTTATTTGGGAAACCTGATGCAAATGTTAGAGGACTGAGATTGCAGTAGGCAAATCTTACATGGCATGTGCTGTGAAATACATTCAACACCAAGCCCCCATCAGCTAATATATTTCGTTTTCTCTCTCTCTCCTAGATAATAAGATAACATTTTCTGTGACTCACATCTCCTGGGATTCCACCACCCCCCCACCCCCCCACCCCCCTTGTCTGAAGATGAGAATATGTACTGAGAAATTGTTTGGGGCCATAAGAGACAGTTTATGTTGGCTGTGATGGTAGAGGTGAAGCTGTGTAAGCATTCTTTCCTTACTTCCTGAGAGTATTAGCTGTTGTTGTGTCAGTTGGCCCTGCGTTGCCTTGGCAGAGCCACAGAGGACTGCATTTAGGAGAGCATGGGGGGCGGGGGGGAAGGGGAGGAGTACCATTATGGCCCTGGTCTTGTCTTGTAGGCATTTATTACAGGCTGCTTTCCCAAAAGAAGATGCTAGGCTGCATGAGTCTTTGTCTTGAGCCATTATGTTTACATTTCATTTTATTTTATTATATTATTATGATAAAGTTTAGGGGCAATTCTTGATGGGGAGGAGGTAAAAAGGGCTGACTCCTTTACTGAGTTGGTATAACTTTGGAAATGTAGACATTTCTATGGTTTTCCTGCAGGATTAACACATCACAACTCTTATTGCTTGTGGTTCCTGAGTAAGGAGCAAGAACGACAGGCTCAGTTTGCGTTTATGTCTGCTGAATAACCTAAGGACTTACAAAGCTGCCCGACTCCTGGAAGGACTTGTCCTATTATTCAAGCCTCTGGGTCATTAGCAGGATACACTTTGAAGAGGGCTGCTGGCTGTGGAGATCACACACTCTGCCTTAGACAGTAGGAGGCAGGAGGAGGAAATACAGCAGAAGGTATTTAGGTCTGTATGGAGGTTACTTCTTGGGGTGACACTCCATTGGTTTCCTGCTCTGAGAGCTGCTATACTGCAGTTTTAGATAGTGACAAGTAAGGTAGAGCATCCTTGCTTGTAGCTTGAAGTGTTGTAACTTCAGCAGAGGCTTTTTTTTAGCTGGCCTGGACAGTTTTGTCTTCAAAAAGGACATAGAGAATTATAGAATGGTTTGGGTTGGAAAGGACTTAAATCTCATCCGGTTACAGCCCCTTGCTACAGGCAGGGACTCCTTCCACTAGACCAGGTTGCTCAGAGACCCGTCCAACCTGGCCTTGAGCACTGCCAGGGATGGGGCAGCCACAGCCTCTCTGGTCAACCTGTGCCAGCGCCTCAGCACCCTCACAAGGAAGAATTTCTTCCTACTATCTAATGTAAATCTCCTTTCTGTCAGTTAAAGCCCTACTAAAAAGCTCCTCTCTGGATATTATGATTTAAAAGTTTCTGTTGCAGGTAGTATCTTCAATTCTGGCAGTATTTTGTTTTGTTTTGTTTTGAAATCCCAGAATCCTGACTGAATTGTGACTATGCTATGGCATTGCTGAAAATAAATCCCATCCTGTTTTGTTAGCACACTTTTCTCGGGCCTGTAAGCTTGCAAGGTCAACTGTGGATAGTCGTGACAGCAAACTTTTCCCAGTGTCCCTATTTGGTAGCAAATAAAATACAGGAATTAATTAGAAATTATGCTTATTTCATAACATAGTGAAGTAAGGAGATAAAATGGATACAGTTATACAATCTGTTTTTTGGGAATTATCAAGGGATAATTTGTCTTGTCCTCTCTCAGATTCAGGAATTTTTTTTTTTGAGAAAGGGATGCTGTATTTCTCTGAGAAAGTGTATGTCTGCATTCATGCTAGTGTGTTAGTGTGTATTCTGGTAGGAATTATAGCAGTATAATTGAAACGCTTCAGTAGTGGGTTTTTTTTTCCCATGATTTTCAATGTAAAAGTTACAGAAACCCTGGACCCTGGACAGCAAAGCTTAATATGCATCATTATACAAAATTTTTCTTGGTAGAAAGTGAAGAAGTTTTTTAGGGATTTTGTAGTATTTTAATAACAGGTAACTTTTGCTTACTGTTGTAGGAAGAAACTTTTTAATCATATTGTATGTATTGTATTGTATGGTTGCATTGTTACCAAACAATGACAATATAAGAAGAGAAAACAAGTAGATTCTTCCAACAGATATGAATATTGTGACTTGGGGCAACACAAGTGTCAACTGTATCTAATCTGGGGAAGTGATGTATCTTTGCAAAGAACTCCAGTGTATGCCACCTAATACTTCCTCAGAGACAGGCTTGTATACCTAAGGTGCTTGCGGAAATAGTTTGCCACTGAGCTCACTGTATTTTTGCACAAAGAATTTTACTTTAAACTTAAATTGAAGTAGCTTATTGCTATCAAGGCAAACATGTGCACAGGCAATGAGATGAACATAAGTCTGCTTCGCATAGAGCTGCCCTTCAACCAGTTTCCCTTTGTGGGGCGGATACAGTGCTGTGAATGTGCACATCATGGAAAGCATATTTGCTTCATATTTTATTTTATAACCACAAGCCTTTGACACTTTAAGTAAGGCTAATGTCTGCTATTTTCATTAAAGCACTAGGCTGGTGTGTTTTGTCTCTGTGTGAACGTGTCAGAATGATGACAGTCCCTGGCAAAGTCTGAGGTCCCACTGTTCCTGGGACAAGCCTTGGGAGCAGCCCCTGGGAATAACCAAGGGGCACTGATATCTTGCTTTGACAAGTCACTTTAGCCTACTCCCGTTCTCCCATCTATAACACATATTTTATATCCATATGTTCTTCTTTTTAATACAAGCAGCTAGTGAAAGCTTGGGGTCTGCAAAGTTATTTCTGTTAGGAGGGAAGATGTGACAAGTCGTGTGTGTTCGCTGCCAGCATGTTTATTTTTAAGAAGGTACAAATTCAAGAGGAAACCATCTTTGAATGGAGGAGGGGACTGCCTTGAGGGGCAGCTTTCTGCCTCAGAGCCCTCTTGGTTTTGAAACAAAACTTCCTCAAAGTACTTTCCCCCTCCCTGATCACTTACCAGAGCTTTTGGCTCAGGCTGAAGCTCCCCTAGCCACCTGGCTGTGGTTGCCAGCTCTGGTGGCAAGGCTTCTCTCAGGCAGAGGCACGTCCTTGCAGACACTTCTGTTTAAAATTCTCTACTGATTTCATTCAAGCAGTTATTTTGGTTGGCTGTCAGCTTTTTGATGAAATTTGTCCCAACCCATTTGTATAAATATTTTAACACTGTGCATTTTTTAATCTTGCCTGAGTTACTTCCAGGGGTGGAGGGATGTGTTAGACCATTTGTCTGCAAATTATATGGATCAGTTTAATCTTTTGGTTTAATACCTTTTTGTTGTGCCTCTGCACTTTAAATGTAACTCCTTTCTAAGCAAAATCATCCCAGTTTTGTCATTTGTTCCTTGTGGGAGAGTTCATGCATGCTCTGGACCATTCGTGTTGCCTTCTCTCAGCCATTCTGCATCTGAGTCAGGCATCCAGGGGTCGTGCTTTGCTCCGGTGAGACTTCACTGGCTGATAGCATCTTGCAGTGTTACCTCTGGTATTCATCACATGGAATTTTATGCAGGTTATTCCAAACTCATATTAAGCAGGCTTCATTCTTGTGTTCACCAGTGCAGAAATACTTCACTTTCCATCCCAGCTAAGTTAAACTCTTTTAAGGTGAATGAGGGTTTCAGGCTTCTACCTCTAAATATAGACTGCTTTCTCCATATAACCTATTTTTGCATTTGAGGTTTACCTGATTTTTGTAATAATCTTTCATCCTGATAAATCTGCACAGCTTTGTAGTCTCCACTACATATATATATGTATATATACACATATATAAAAATATATGTTATATGGAAAAAATATATAAAATAAATAAGTATATATAAGTAATATAAATTAAATTCTATAAATTCATGTATATATAAAATACATATTTCCACTATTTATCAGCAGTTCTTGTTTAATAGTGTTTATTTTAATGATTTATATTTGTGGCCAGATGATATAATTACCATGTCTGACATAGTAAGTGGACACTTCAGCAACCAGGGACTTTTCACAAAATATTGAGGAAGAAGTTGGGGTGGCGAGAGTTGCCATATCACTCAAATCTCCCTTTTAATACATTAAAGTGGAGAGAAATGTCAGGAAGCCATAGTGCATTCTTTTAATCCTAGAGAAATAAATCCTAAATTAAAACAGCAATTGCTATTTTCCAAACAGATTTTTTTGGTGATTATTTTATAATGAAATATTAGCTAACATTAACTAAAACACTTGCTGAAACTTTGTGTGGTATACACTTTATATAGTAAAAGTAAAAATATGTTCAAATAGTAAAGTAAAACAGTGTTTATTTTAAATAGTGAAAGTAAAATATCTTTATATAATAAAAATGATATTTTTATTAAAATGTAGTGGTTTCCTTTCTGTCCGCTAAGCAGCTTTTGATAATTTCCAATAATTTGCTCTCTTCTCCAGCTACGTAAATTTTAATTTTTTTTCTATGTGCAACTTTGTCAAAAGGATTTGGAAGTCCAAATAAATAATGTCAACTGGTTCTCTTTTATCCATTTTATCCATTACCATGTGTATGCTGTATGACCCACTTTGCAAAGTGTATCAGATGAGAAAGAGTTACATGAAGTGCTATAATACAGGCCAGCCACTTTCTAAATGTGTCTTCAAGCACCGTAACTGAAAGCGGGACTTTTCATATCACTGTAAATTAAATTGATTAATAATACATCATGTTAAAATTAAATTTTCATGGCTTGGGAGGTAATGTTCTCAATTATTCAACAATGCAAAGTGTAGGAAACTTGCATGTAAACAACTTGCAAGATTTGATACATGAAATCTTTTCAGAAAACAAAATAATATTTTTCTTTTACCATGCTAGAACATTTTTTTCGTAAAAATATAATTTATATTTGGTGGCAAAAATGAAGTCTGAAATCATATTGGCCATATACATACAGCACAAGTATCCTGTCTATTACAGCAGCAGCAGCACACACTTTAATCCTTGTATAGTCACATTTTTTCTGTGTTTCGGTACTTCAATGCTGTGAAATAAAGCTCTTGTGCATAGCTAATGTCATAGCTTTTGGAAGGCATTCTCAATGCTGAAATAGGAAGTTCTATTGTCTTTAGAAAATGTCTTTTGTAAGAAATCTTTGGAGCATTCCATTTATAACCATTGATTTCCTTGCATTTTTCTTGTACTGTGATTCCAAGCCGTAATCCTGTGTGCTTAAGCCTTAGAGTGTTTTGGTTGAACTGAATTTCAAAAATGTAGAAATTGAAAATCCTTAAAAATATGTCCAAAACCAATATCTTGTGTTTAAGAGGGTTTGGTTACTTGTTTGTAACACAGAACTTCGATTAGGAATAAATTTTTTTTCACAGACATTTCAAATGTGATATTGGAAAACAGATTGATACCTAGTCCAGGTTCTCATCTCAGTAATAACTGCATCATTTTAGAATGTTCCGTCATGAAGGAGTAGCAGTATAATCCTCCAGATTGTGCTTTTGGACATCTTTTTTCACTCTTTGTAGATGAACACAGGTAAAGGTGGTAATAATGCCAAGTACCTGTAACGTCTGTAAGTGTTCCAAGGCATTCAGTATTTCTGAAACTTTGGCCTGTAGAAATAAGAGATAAGAATCACTTGTGAGGTTGTCTAAATCATCTGTATATTATTCATGGGCAGTTCCCTGGAGTGGTTTTTTTAATAACAGATGCCGTGATTACCTCCTCTGTGGAATAACCTTTAACTTAACTGGGGGGTTAAACTGTAGAGTGACTGCAGGATTCAACCTGTCCTGTGTCATGTTAAGTGGCTCATGATCAGGGCCTCCATGTTACAGTAGTGATGGTGGCTAATTTTTCTAAATGCATCTCTGTTCATACCTTGTAAGAAGTAGGGGCCTTAATTCTTCTTTTCCACATTGCTGAGTAAATTACAGAGCTGAGGTTGCAGGTGTAGTAAGCTGTCGCTTAATATCCATAATCCTAAAAGCATATTCTCCATGGTGGCATCTTTGCACCAGTAGAAAGCTCAGGTAAAGTCTGTCAAGTTAGCCATGCACAGAGAGGTGCACTCACATACAGTATATTATAAAACATGAACACAATGAAAGAATTGAAGTAAAGGTGCTCTCTACATGTATACTTCTCAATATAAGCAAACTTCTGGTAATTCTCCATTTTTCCTTCTCCCTTAAAATCACTGCTCTTGACCTCATTAAGACATTTGCTGTGCACCAGTGAGATGTTTTGTGAACCAGAACCTGAGATGTTCCCAGGCACACATTTCTACAATTGTCTATAGTTTTTTGGTTTATTTCATTGTTTTTTCCCCTCTGAGAATTGTAAAATTATGTAGAGCAACTGGAGAAAAAGCTACTTGAATTGTAGGAATCGTGCTTTTATTTTTTCATCATGCAAATGTAGTGATAGATGATATGGGTTTGAGAAAAAAAGTGTCTTTCTCTAAGAATAGGAAGACTGGTAGGGAACTTATCCTGCATGACCCCTATTCAGCATCAAAGGTTGATGGGGAAGTTATGGCTAATGGCATAATCTCTATTTTATTAAATTAAATAATTAGCATCAAAAGAGCTCTATTGCATGTAATTAACCGTCTTCATGTGCCTTGAGCACAGGACCATTACCGGCTGCATAACTGGGTTTGCCATATGCTTCCTGCATGGTCAGAAGGATTCACAATAACTTTCCATTTTTCTGTTTTCCTCTTTAAAAAAAGGATCACCGAGTACTGGGGAAGAAGGCCAGATTTCCCACGGGCATGAGTGAGTTGTTTCCAGTAGAAACAAAGATCCATCAATTTTTTTAATGGTAGTTTCCTGTGAGCCAGGGTTCAAGGGGGAGACCTCATACCTCCCTCAGCCTGTTTTCGTCTCTCTTAATGGACATTCTGAATTGCAAAATAGTTTTAGTGCATAATGACATATAAAAAACCATAACTTTGACATGTGGGGGTTTTGTATTTATCCATCCCTCCAATCTATTAACGATGAAAGGAAACTATTTCCCTTTTTGGATGCATCCATTTCAGAAACAAATGGCAGATGCATAGCTAGATGGAGACCCAGGTGTATGTGCTGCAGTACCCTGCTCCATTCCACACAGGGGAATTTGTTCAGAAAGAGCATTTAACCCACAACACTTAGGACTCAAATCCAAACACTGGGTTATTCTCAACCTTGCTATCATCGATCCTCCTATCATGCTTCACCATCAAATCCCTCTTCCATCAATATGTAGAATCATGGAATAGTTGGGGTTGGAAAGGACCTTAAGATCATCAAGTTCCAACCTCCACTGACATGGGCAGGGACACATCACACTAAACCATGTCACCCAAGGCTCTGTCCAACCTGGCCTTGAACACTGCCAGGGATGGAGCATTCACAACTTCCCTGGGCAACCCATTCCAGTGCCTCACCATCCTTACAGTGAAGAACTTCCTCCTTATATTCAGTCTAAACTTCCCCTGTTTAAGTTTTAACCCGTTACCCCTTGTCCTATCACTATGGTCCCTGATGAGTAGTCCCTCCCCAGCATCATTGTAGGCCCCCTTCAGATACTGGAAGGCTGCTAGGAGGTCTCCACGCAGCCTTCTCTTCTCCAGGCTGAACAGCCCCAACTTTCTCAGCCTGTCTCCATACGGGAGGTGCTCCAGTCCCGTGATTGTTACAACAGTTCCATGTCCTTTTTATGCTGGGGACACCAGAACTGCACACAATACTCCAAGTGAGGTCTCACGAGAGCAGAGGGGCAGGATGACCTCCTTCGATCTGCTGGTCACGCTCCTTTTGATGCAGCCCAGGATATGATTGGCTTTCTGCTCTGTGAGCGCACACTGCCGGCTCATGTTCAGTTTCTCATCGACTGAGACCTTCAAGTACTTCTCTGCAGGGCTGCTCTGAATCTCTTCTTTGCCCAACCTGTAGCTGTGCCTGGGATTGCTCCGACCCAGGTGTAGGACCTTGCACTTGGCATGGTTAAACTTCATAAGGTTGGCATCAGCCCACCTCACAAGCGTGTCAAGGTCCATCTGGATGGCATCCCTTCCTCCAGCGTATCAACCGACCCACACAGCTTGGTGTCATTGGCAAACTTGCTGAGGGCGCACTCATTCCCCCTATCTATGTCACCAACAAAGATGTTGAACAAGACCAGTCCCAACACCTATCTCTGAGGGACACCACTCGTTACTGGTCTCCAGCTGAACATTGAGCCATTGACCACAACTCTTTGCATGCAGCCATCCAGCCAGTTCTTTATCCACCGAGTGGTCCATCTATCAAATTGATGTCTCTCCAATTTAGAGACAAGGATGTTGTGTGGGACAGTGTCAAACACTTTGCAGAAGTCCATGTAGATGATGTCAAGTGCCCTGCCCCTGTCCATCAGTTCCGTAGCCCCATCAGAGAAGGCCACCAAATTGGTCAGGCAGGATTTCCCCTTAGTGAAGCCATGCTGGCTGTCACCAAGCACCTTGTTGTTTTTCATGTGCCTTAGCATGCCTTCAAAGAGAATCTGCTCCAAGATTTTGCCAGGCACGGAGGTGAGACTGACTGGTCTGTAATTCCCTGGGTCATCCATTTTCCCCTTCTTAAAAATGGGGGTTATATTTCCCTTCTTCCATTCGTCAGGAACTTCACCTTACTGCCATGATTTTGAACATATTCCATTCCTATACTGTTACTAGAGCTGATTCTTGAGCATAGATTTAAAATTGAGATTGCATGAGTAAGAGCTAGCCACAGCATCCACTGATACCTGTTTATCTTGGGCAAGATCTGTTAGCTGTGTAGCATTTATCAAAGCTCTGTTGGCAATGTAATCTAGAGCAATCATTTCTCTTCTGTCATTGCAAATTCTGCCTGGGAAACTGTAAACCTAAAGCAGACTTCTTGGAGAGCAGTGCAGAGTGAAAAGTGAAAGACTGGGAACTGCTGGACGTCAGCAAAGGTTACACAATCATTTCTCATGTCACTTTGACAGGCTTGCCACTTGCATGGGAACCAGGGAGAAGTGCAGAACACGGATCCAAGGGTGCATGGGGAGAGCACCATTAATCAAGGGCATGTGGGCAGCAGATGGGAAAGCTCTGTGTTTCAAAGTGGGGTGACCCTTAGGAAATACCTCGTTAAGCAATATGATTAATGTTCTATATTCATTACTTAATCAGTTGCATTATTTGTTGCAAAAGTGAGGACAAATAAATAAAAACAAATGTAAAAGGAATGGCTTTTTAAAGGCAACAGTGGAGTGATTCTGTTCAGTTGCTGGTTCTGTTTGTTAGATTTAGAGCAATTAGTATCTACTTTGCAGATCTCCAGAGCACACTTTTTGATGGTACTGATAGGCACTGTCTACACAGCAAGATTATCTTAAATTGCTCAAAGAGACAGTGATACATATTGATTCACAAGATGTTTTATAGTATAAACTGTAAAATGACTGAACCTCAGGTTAAATATTTAGTGTGATTTGGGATGTTTTAGTCATAGAAATCCTATTAAGAGAGAAAAGGATCATACAGCTAAACCCCTGTAAATGGCAATGAACAGTTACCTCTAGCATCCTGTAATGATCTTAATAATGGAGAAGTCATTTGATATTCATTGTTGAGCCATTGATCATAATGGATTCGTTCATTATTAATGTGGCTGTAGCACAATGTTGAAAAACCTGTTGCAAAATGACCAGGAAGATTACTTTTGTAGAGGAAATCTTGAGGTAGCTTGAGATCAATTGTCTTACCTGCCATGCTGGCAGTATAGCTAGAGAGAAAGGTAAAGGATACCAGTGGTGGACTCCTCAATAAGCTCAGAGAGAAAAAAAAACCAACCAAATCTGAAATTTCTGTGCAAAATTTCTATGAGAAAGCTGTATTAGGAACCGAAATTCTCCAGGCTTAAATATTACCACCATAAATTGACACAGATTGATACCCGTCATCATTACTGGTTTGATCAAATGCCAGCTTGGGTAACAAGAAAGCCCACCAGCTGGAGGTAACTAGAGTAGAAGATATAAAAGGGCCTTGGAGGACAGAAAGGAATCCTTGGACCAGTTCTGCACATGTGGCTCTACCTATGTGTTCCAGTTGATTTTTCTGTTTGCCAGTTACTAAATCAGTCTGGTTTTCAAGTATCTTCACTCTGCTTAGCTTTATAGTTTTGTATCACCTTCACTATGCATGGAGAAGTACTCAACCATGCTACCTCCTAGAGTAATTATTAAAGTACATCCAGAGAAGTTGCAGGATGCAGTAAGTCAATGCCCCCATTATAGGCATCTTCCTTTGTGTTTCCAGTTGTATGATTGCTCCTTGCTTTGTCAGGGAGCAGAAAGGCAGATATGGTTGGTCAGGTGAGTGGCTAACAGGTCACGGTTTTACTCCTCATGTTTTCCTTGATACACCAAGAGCTCTCAAAAGGCAACTTCCACAGTGTCAGTTAACTAACTAAAAATGTCATTTTCTTGTCAGTATTTCATCTCCTTTTTATTCTCTTTTCTCTTTTCAGATGATTATTTATTCATTTAGTAATGTTACTGGGAGCAAACAGACCTTGTTAAAAGTAGTAATAGAAGATTATTTTCCAGAGTTTTAAAAGACAAGTGGAAAGTTCTTCTTTGAGGTACTTTGCTTAGCAGTCTTTTAGGGATAGAGTTCCTGTTGCCTCCGTTGGTCAGTGTGGTGAATTCTTGGAATGTTACTTAATTATTTCTGTGCCACATCTTTTGCTGGTGTGAGCTAGCTAGAAGCTAAATATCTAACTCTTTTATTTTCCTATTTCACCAAAACCATACACACCAGAGATTGCACTGATATTTTGTGTTTGTTTCTTGCATAAATAACACTTTTTCCCCTCCATATCTGTATTTACTCCTCATGCAGGTGGACTGTGAGGAAGTTAGAACTGGGTTTGAAACTGGCATATGGCGTCTTGCCGTATAATCCTCATATGGGAATTGTTACCTTATTTTATTATTTGATCAGAAGAAAGCAGTATTTCTTTCTTCAGTATTCTTTCTCTTGCATTCTCCCAAAATACTAATCTGCCAGGATTTGTTGGTCACCTCCAATTTTCAAGACAACTAAACTCCATTTTCTCAGCGCTTAATTCCAACCTTTGTATTTCTGCCTCTGTTGTTGTAGGAACAGGCTTGCTTTCACACGTGTACTGTTCATCCTAATGCCCATCTTCAGCTTTTGTATTTTCTGTAGCTTAAGGATGTAGGATATTATTTAAGTTAAAACAGTAGTGTCCATCTTCACATGCAGTGGAGGTAGATCTTCAGTAAGTTAAGCAAAGTTCTTAAGAAATGGTGCCTGTTCAGCTGAACTCGAACATGCCCTACAGTTGAGATGCTGTAAGGGTTCTTCAGAGGAACATGTACATGTGTCTTTATAACTCTTTCTTCTCTGAATACACTTCTGATTTTTAAGCACTTGAATCTTACATATGTTGCAGCAAGTATTATTCCTTTTAGCAATGTCTCCTTTTCTGACTAAAATTAGTGAGCAATTAAACAAGCCTCAATATAGACAAAAGAGCATGTTCTCAGTTCATTTCAGAGAAACTTAGGTGTTTTCCTTTTTCTCCTCTTTGAGCAGAAATTCTTGCGTATCAGAGCAATAAAGCATCTGTCTTGCAGGATTTTAAGGCTGCAGAACAGAAAAGCAATGGGCTGAAGAAGATTGCCAAAGGCAATTCATACCTTAAGTATTAAAAGAAATTATCATTTCCTGAATACTGTGATAAAGAGTGAACTGATGGAGTGTCTATCTTAATGCAGGTGTGCTGAGTGGGAGACAGTGAAGTCGTCTCTTGATTTGTCCCCTTATGTGTTTCAGGAGTATAGAGCAATATTTTATAGTGCAGAATAAATAGACAAAATATGTTGTTTTTTAAATAATACTCAGCTCTGAAATGCCATAGAAATCAGTGCAAATTCTTTGATTCACATGTAAAACAACCCTGTATACAGGTAAAAACTAATGAATGGTGTTTAGACATACATCCCTTAAAATAATAAATAAATATAATAATAAGATAACAAAATACAACTTCTCTTTTATTCAAATAAATATTAGTATAGAAAATCTTTAAGTGGCTATCAAAATAGCTAAAAATAGAATGTCATTCAGGAAATAAAATCCATACTTATTTTAAGAAAGCTGGAGCTAGGCTGGTAATGATACAGTTCTGTAAATGTAGCATTTGAAATAATTCTCCAAAAGCTGCTGTTTCAACATTCCTGGACAGAAAACATGCCCATGCATCAATTCATAAACTTGTTCTCTTGCATGCCTGCACTTCTGCCATCTGTTAGAGTGGCATTTTGCCCACTCTAGGAAATATTGTTTCATTTTCTGCTCTGTACAAGTATTGACTTGCTTTCTAGAAAAACCCTGAAAAAATACAGCTATTCTTTCTGTTGTGGGTTTCCTTTTTCCAAGCACAATCACTGTATGCTTTCGTTGGAACCATAATAGATAGTTCAGTCTTAGTCTTTTTCCCATTTGCCAAAATCTTTTTTGAGCATCCAGTTTTCAGCCATTTCTGGATGACCAAGGATTCCACAGGTTTAATGGTACTGGCAGTTCAGCTGGTCTTTTCATAGTCTAAACACAAAGCTTGGCTTAACCTTTACTTGGCCACAGAAGGATGAGACACAATCACTGTCACTGTGCTTCCTGAAAGTTTGCTGACAACCTGTCCCTGCTGATGTTCCCATCAGTTTATCTGGAACAAAACAGTACATGAACTTTCTCTTGCAGAAGCTGCCAGACAGATTTCTTAATCTTGGGAATGACAATGATGAGTATTCATGCTGTTTTGGTGAGCCCCCATCCATTGCTCTTAACCTCCTATTCTGAATTCCTGATGTTGTAATGCCTGTGAAAGCTGAATGACCTTCTTTGTTCTCAAATCAGAACACGTTCCCATGTTCTCCAAGTCACTGCTTCCACATTTGTTAGTAAATTGCATGATTTCATGTGAAATGATTTCTAAAGCTCTCATATCAAATTAAGAAAGGCTATAGCTGAGCAGGTAACTTGCAAACGGCTCACATGAGGTCTCTTCATCACAGCGCTGAACTTACACTTGAATAAAGAAATGCCGAAAGGGACAGTCATGCCTCCTATAAAAAAAGAGACATATACAGAGATAACTGCAGGATGTGTGCAGTGCATGCCAAATGTGGGCAATAGAGTGAAGGGTTCACAGGTGCCTGAGTGATCCATGAGTGCAGGGTTTGCTGAGAGGCGCAAGCAGGAGAATGGGCTCACAGAGAAATGTCAGTTAGGCAAAGACAGCTTTTGTTGTAAATTTAAGTCTCAGTGGCATAATTGGCTCCTTTATCCTAGGGAGTCAAATTTGACCGATGATTTATGGAGGTTTCCTTGAGATCACCGGCAGGTATTTTTAGTTAGATCAAAGATGCTGTGGAAGCTGAGTGAGGAGTCGCAACTCCCTCTGTTTATGGAGTTCCTCTCTTTATACCAGCTGCATTGCATAAAGGGACTGTGAGAGGAATCACATTAGGGCAAACTCATGGCTGTGTTGGAAGTTGCAGCTGCTTAGTTTTCATGTCCATTCCCAGGTAAATGTTACCAAGAATAGCATCAATCAGTAGGGGCTGGAAGGATGGACTTAATTTTATAGTATTTTGTGCAAGTGGCTGCAAAGGAAGGAGTGTTTGGTGCACAAACTGGACTAGTAAGAATATGGGTCTGTTTTGGGCGCGTGTTTGAGTAGAAGTTCATGCATGAGAAAAGAAGGCTGCTAGCCAGAGAAGCTAAGAGAAGTGTCCTGAAAGCGTGACCTCCTTCCAGAGTCTTCTCTTGCCTTCATATCCTAGTGCTGCTTTCCCACATTAAAGCTCCACCTGCCTTCAGTCATCCTGCTACTCCTGCTTGCTCTTGCTTCTTCCACCTCCTGACACATTCTTTCTGTCTGTCATTCCTATACTGTTTGCCTGAGGTACAGCATTTGCACACAGGGGGATTCTTCTTTGCAGTTATTAATACAAAATGCAGAAATAGAAGTTGGGTCAATAATATATAACAGAAAGGCCCTTTAAAATTGGCTGGTTGTGGTAGCCATTTACAGGAGATTTTGCACTGGCTGCAGTAAAGCTCAATATTTAATTTATACCTGGTAAGAAGTTTGGCAGGCAAATGGGTATACTACGTATTTATTATAGGTGTGACTGATAAATGTTTAGCAGCCTCCCAGTATTGTGTATATTTGCTTTTTAAGTTTCATTATTTATATATATATACATACATATTTATATACACATATATACTCTGTATGTAAACATGCACATAAAAATGGCTTTGTGTTTCCTAAAGATAAATCTTTAGATGTAAAGATACATCTTTAATCCTACGGATATATAAATCAGTTGCAGCTGTACTGTGGCCTTTTAAAATAACTGTAGCTGCACTTCAAGCAGCTTTTGGAAACCCATTTCACATAGATTAAAATCTAAATAATTCCTGTTCCTTAACTAGAAGTATTTGGTAGGTACTTGTGTGTTTCTGCATCTGCATACCACCTGCATATGTATATATTTAGAAGTGCATCATTAATTGCATCTACCCTTCAAAAGAGGTTTTCCAGGGCCAGGCTCTAAAATCCCTGTTAGTTCCCTTTTTCCATTTGGCAGGAGTGCACGTTCATCTGTGACCATTGTGTATATGAAGGCAGTAAATAAAGCTTATGACAATGACAAGAAATAATTCTTCTCCACAGTGCAAGAACAAATTCTTTAATTTGTGAAACAGGTACTGTAGGTAAATTTTCCGGGGTCACTTTTGTGGAGGTGACTCTAAGTGTCCATTCCGCACCTCTGCTTTTTAACTGCTGCCGATCAAGCTGATCAGTGCAGGACAGGAAGCATTGGCCCTTCAGACCAAATCCCTGTGCTCAGGACATGTGGTCCCTGTCTGAAGAGCCACGTTCCTCATGCAGATGGCTGGGGCAGCAGCCCCTGCGTGGCCCTAAGCTTTGCTCAGCAAGAGCTTCTGAGGTGCTTGGCCCCAGAGCTGTGTTTCTGCCAGCTCATGGGTGCTGCAAGCTGCCTTCCCTGCGTGGGAGCACAGGGATGTCCTGCCAATATCGATGCCTTTTAGTACTTTTATAACTTGTCTTTCTGAATTGGAAAAATAATTAAAAAAGCAAAGAAATAAAGTGTTTTTAGGAAGTCAAGGAAGAGGGCCAGGAGACCTACGTGGCTAAATAGGGAACTGCTGGGTCTGCTCAAGTGGAAGAGGAGAGTTTACAGGTCATGAAAGGAGGGGCTGGCCACTTGAAAGGAATATAAGGCTGCTGCTAGAGGATGTAGGAAGGCAGCTAGGATGGCTAAGGCCTCCTTAGAATTAAATCTGGCCAGAGGGGTCAAGGACAACAGAAAGAGCTTTTTCCAAATACATGGCAGATAAAACTAACACCAGAGGCAGTGTAGGCCCACTGGTGAATGGGATGGGTGCCCTGGTGACAGAAGATACAGAGATGGCAGTTACTGAATGCCTTCTTTGTCTCTGTCTACTCTGCCGGAGGCAGTCCTGAAGAGCCCTGTACTCCTGAGACCTCAGATGAAGTCAGGTCACTGGAGCAGTTTGCCTTAGTCGACGAGGAATGGGTTAGGGACCAGTTGAGCAATCTGGACATCCATAAATCCATGGGTCCAGATGGGATGCACCCGCGGGTGCTGAGGGAACTGGCGGAAGTCATTGCTAGACCACTCTCCATCATCTTTACCAAGTCTTGGGAAACGGGAGAGGTGCCTGAGGACTGGAGGAAAGCAAATGTCACTCCAGTCTTCAGAAAGGGCAAGAAGGAGGACCCGGGTAACTATAGACCGGTCAGCCTCACCTCCATCCCTGGGAAAGTGATGGAACACATTATTCTTGGTGCCATCTTAAGGTATATAAAGGATAAGAGGGTTATGAGGGGCAGTCAACATGGCTTTACCAAGGGGAAGTCATGCTTGACCAACCTCATAGCCTTTTATGAGGAAATAACACGGTGGATGGATGATGGCAGAGCGGTGGATGTGGTCTACCTTGACTTCAGCAAAGCATTTGACACAGTCTCCCAAAGCATCCTCGTAGCTAAATTGAGGAAGTGTGGTCTGGATGATCAGGTGGTGAGGTGGACTGCGAACTGGCTGAAGGACAGAAGCCAGAGAGTTGTAGTCTATGGGGTGGAGTCTAGTTGGAGGCCTGTATCTAGTGGAGTGCCTCAAGGGTCAGTACTGGGACCAGTATTATTTAATATATTCATCAATGATTTAGATGAGGGAATTGAGTGTACTATCAGCAAGTTTGCTGATGACACTAAGCTGGGAGGAGTGGCTGACACGCCAGAAGGCTGTGCTGCCATCCAGCGAGACCTGGACAGGCTGGAGAGTTGGGCAGGGAGAAACTTGATGAAATATAACAAGGGAAAGTGTAGAGTCCTGCATCTGGGCAGGAACAACCCCAGGTTCCAATATAGGTTGGGGAACGACCTGTTAGAGAGTAGTGTAGGGGAGAGGGACCTGGGGGTCCTAGTGGATGGGAGGATGACCATGAGCCAACAGTGTGCCCTTGTGGCCAAGAAGGCCAATGGCATCCTGGGGTGTATTAGAAGGGGGGTGGTCAGTAGGTCGAGAGAGGTCCTCCTCCCCCTCTACTCTGCCCTGGTGAGACCACATCTGGAATATTGTGTCCAGTTCTGGGCCCCTCAGTTCAAGAAGGACAGGGACCTGCTGGAGAGAGTCCAGCGCAGGGCAACTAAGATGATTAAGGGAGTGGAGCATCTCCCTTATGAGGAAAGGCTGAGGGAGCTGGGTCTCTGCAGTTTGGAGAAGAGGAGACTGAGGGGTGACCTTATTAGTGTATATAAATATATAAAGGGGGAGTGTCACGAGGATGGAGCCAGGCTCTTCTCAGTGGCAAACAATGATAGGACAAGGGGTAGTGGGTACAAACTGGAACACAGGAGGTTCCACTTAAACTTGAGAAGAAACTTCTTCTCAGTGAGGGTGACAGAACACTGGAACAGGCTGCCCAGGGAGGTTGTGGAGTCTCCTTCTCTGGAGACATTCAAAAACCGCCTGGACACATTGCTGTGTAACCTCATCTAGGTGTTCCTGCTCCGGCAGGGGGATTGGACTAGATGATCTTTTGAGGTTCCTTCCAATCTCTAACATACTGTGATACTGTGATTCCAAACTGCCAGCCCCCTGATTTTACTTAGTGCACAGCTGGAATGGGAACTTGACTGAGCAATGAGCAGGTCTTTTCAAATACATCTGGTGGCCCAAACACATCTTAGTGCTTTTCATATGCTTGCACAGCATGCAGTTGCAGGCATAAAGTAATACCAACGATTTGTTCTTCCCCTTCCAACTACACTTCATTTACATGGGGGGAAAAAAGTAAATCCTGCAGAATACTGAGATTAAAGAAAATAGCATCTTGACATTCACTTTCTTCTCTCGCTTTGGTTTATATTCTGTCCACTGGGATTGTCAGTATTTAGAATGAAATCATTACTTATGTGTCAATAAAATGTCACACTAGTGACTGTTATGCAAGTAACAATAATGATAATAAAGTGATAAAGTTCATGGACTAGGAAGACAATGAATTGAAAAATGACAACTTGAGATGGCACAACTAGATAAACGAGAAACATGAGATGTACTGTCATCAGACTATCAGTCTACCATTAGTGTAGCTAATGAATAAGAAGGACCAGTTTTAAGAATCAGGTAGAAAGCTATAGATGGGAGCAAATGTGTACTTTGAATTGTTGCTATTCAAAAAAAAAAAAAGGAATTTCTGAAACTAAGTGTAGTAGAGCTAGAAAATAATTTTCAGTTTGGATAATAAAAGTAGAGTTTATTTAAATGGTTCAGGGATGGTCACAATATAGAATTTTTTTCAGGTAAGTTTTTATTATTTTGAGGTACAGAGCAAATAGAAAATTGTCTTGATCCAAGAAAGTGTGTGTGTATGTATCCATTTTACTGTTTGGGCAACAGTGAATGTTGCTAGCCTATGCGCCATTTAAGACCACATAGTTTTTGTTTCTGCTGCAAGAAGTTTTCCTACAACTATTTCCTACAACAACTTCCTGCATTTCCTGTGATTTTTTATTAATAAATTAATAATAGCAGTAATAAATCATTTTTATAAACTTGTCCTAGGAATGGTGGCTCTTTCTGGCATATGATAACCTATTAGTTTAACAGTTGCTATAGAAAAGTATACTTATACTATGTAAGCTATTAAAGAAAGATTTCACATTCAATTTCCCTATGCTTTAAACCACGTACTGCTTTCAGTTGCAATGGTGCTACCATAATAATCATAGAATTGTAGAATAGTTAGGGTTGGAAAGGACCTTAAGATAATCTAGTTCCAACCCCCCTGCCATGGGCAGGGGCACATCACGCTAAACCATGCCACCCAAGACCTCATCCAACCTGGCCTTGAACACCGCCAAGGATGGAGCATTCACAACCTCCCTGGGCAACCCATTCCAGTGCCTCACTGCCCTAACAGTAAAGAATTTCTTCCTTATATCCAATCTAAACTTCCCCTGTTTAAGTTTTAACCCGTTACCCCTTGTCCTGTCACTACAGTCCCTGATGAAGAGTCCATCCCGAGCATCCTTATACAGGCCCCCTTCAGATACTGGAAGGCTGCCATGAGGTCTCCACGCAGCCTTCTCTTCTCCAGGCTGAACAGCCCCAACTCTCTCAGCCTCTCTTCATACGGGAGGTGCTCCAGTCCCCTGATCATCCTCGTGGCCCTCCTCTGGACTTGTTCCAACACTTCCATGGCCTTTTTATGTTGAGGGCACCAGAACTGCACACAATACTCCAAGTGAGGTCTCCCGAGAGCAGAGTAGAGAGTCAGGATCACCTCCTTCGACCTGCTGGTCACGCTCCTTTTGATGCAGCCCAGGATATGATTGGCTTTCTGCTCTGTGAGCGCACACTGAAGCCGGCTCATGTTCAGTTTCTCATCGACCGAGACCTTCAAGTCCTTCTCTGCAGGGCTGCTCTGAACCTCTTCTCTGCCCAACCTGTAGCTGTGCCTGGGATTGCTCCGACCCAGGTGTAGTGCCTTGCACTTGTCATGATTAAACTTCGTAAGGTTGGCATCAGCCCACCTCACAAGTGTGTCAAGGTCCCTCTGGATGGCATCCCTTCCCTCCGGCCTATGAATCGAACCACGCAGCTTGGTGTCATCGGCAAACTTGCTGAGGGCGCACTCAATCCCACTGTCCATGTCACCAACAAAGATGTTGAACAAGACCAGTCCCAACACCTATCTCTGAGGGATACCACTTGTTACTGGTCTCCAGCCGGACATTGAGCCATTGACCACAACTCTTTGCGTGCGGCCGTCCAGCCAGTTCTTTATCCATCGAGTGTTCCACCCATCAAATTGATGTCTCTCCAATGTAATACTGACAACCAAGAAAAAACTACACCTAGCAATATTTAGCAATTTTTGTTGAGTAACTTGTTTGAGTAGTTTTTCTAACACAAGTTAAAATAATACATTAAAATAATTTCTGAAAGGGGCCTACAAGAATGCCGGAGAGGGACTCCTTATTGGGGACTGTAGTGATAGGACAAAGGGGAATGGGTTCAAACTGAAAAAGAGGAAGTTCAGGTTAGATATAAGGAAGAAGTTCTTTACCGTGAGAGTGGTGAGGCACTGGCACAGGTTGCTCATCCCTGGCACTGTTCAAGGCTGACAGAGCCTTGGGTGACTTGGTCTAGTATGAGGTGTCTCTGCCCACTGCAATTGGGTTGGAACTGGATGATCTTAGGGTCCTTTCCAAGCCTAAGTCTTCTGTGATTCTATGATTCTGTGTTGAAATACATGGCCTTCTCTATGAAATAATTTTTTCAGATTGCAGTGATGTGTTTTCAATCTGTGAATAAGATGGAGATATGAAAATCAGTGGATTATGACATATATTTACATAGGATTTATTTTGGAAGGGAACTTGTGTCACTGTTACTTGCTAAATGCGGTTTTGCAAAATCAAGATGGCTCATTAAAGAATATATTTCACTATGGTCCTTCTGAAATAAATACATAGTTAGTGATTTTATGTCATTTGAATATTTATTCTATATAATGTCCAAAGGAGTTATAAACAAGAGTGTGTTACTGGTGTGCATTGTACACTGGTACTTGATAGAATTTGATAGTAAGCTCAAAAATTTTCATATTGGAATACTCAAGCTCACTGCCCAAAGTGCTCATTAAAATATCTAAATTAGATAATTCTTCTAAAATACAGTGTATACTTCAGCATTAACCTAACTAATGATTTTATGAAGTCCAGAATGTTAAAATATGTCACATAAGACTACTAACAGAAAAATACATTTGCTAAAGAACACTTTGGAAAGAAAATCTCGAGATCTGTCCAAAGAAGGGTTATCTATTTCTAGAAAAATAATTGGTAATATGGTGTGGAATCTCATTAAAGCTAAAAATATTCCAGTCACTATTTCAGTGATAAAATAATCAATTTAATTTCATCTAGGCCAAATATGTAAGGAAATCTGCATCCTGTAAGAATTTGCCTGATTTTTGTGTGAAGAGGTGTATCTTTTAAGGTGGTCTTAAGGGTCTTCAGGTTGATTCGAGTTAAACCCAGGGCCAGTGAGGTCTTTCCCGCTGTGGCCAGCAGATGTGGTTAGGCATCCTTTTCATAAGCGGCCTTGCTTGTTGAAGGGGAAACTGCCTTCTCTTCCAGGACTGGGTGAAAGATGCGATGAGAAGGGTGTATCTCCCTCTCTGTTTCTTCTGAGTAGCTTGTGCTCCTCCTTAAATCAAGACTATATAGACAATATAAACTGATTATGTTTCTAAATATATTAGTTTATGCATTGATCAATATGTCTTTAAACACAAGTATTTTCAGCATTGATATTGGCAGTGTCCTTGCTGGAGCCAAGGGTGCTTTTACAGTAGTGCTTTTCAAAAAAATCTGAAGCTGAGCTAATAGATACATAGAATAACCATTTTAAAATGATACCACCTGATTTTGGTAAGCCAGATTTAACTTCAGAGGATTTATCTATAAAACGCTGCTAAATCTTTTTACTTGGGGGAGTAGGACTGTAAGAATATAACAAAACAAAAGATTTGGCTGGTTTGCAGCAGCAGCAATTTATTGCCGTTGTATAAACCAGAAACATATTCAAAGTTCCACCATTCCAGGTTTAACTTTGACTTCAAATGTTTGCGAGTCTTTTGGATTCCACAGGCTCAAGCCTAGATGTCAGCAGGTATTAAGGAATCTGTCAAGGTTTAGATAAGTATCTGAACATTTAAAAGGCTTCTGTATCCATACAGAATTCTAATGCATTTTATTTTTCCTGGAAAACATCAGCAGCATGTTATTACGTAAGAAGCTTCATACAGAATACTTTTTCAAACCATGTATGGCATATGTAACATCGCAAACATTTTTGTGGTTTTCATTCAAGCCTTACTCAACACAGCTGCATGGGAGTTAATCTATGAGTAAAAGCCTAGATGAAGGCTGCAAGCATTTTGACTTTAATGTACTCCTTTGTCGCCAGTGTAATGGAATAAAACCAAATCTCATGCTGTTGTATGGTAATTGCTAGAAAATGACTGAGCCTCTGTAATGTTATAAAATAGCTTTTGTTTACATTTTTACTGCGGGGTTTTCTTTATCATTTTATAAGTCAATGCATATGTTTAATTGACAGTATCTATATAGCAATAGTTTACTGCCTTGGTATGCTTTAAGACATGAGCATGAGTGTCCCCTAGGGCGGCGGGGCAGGATTATCTTTTCGCTTGATATTTGCTTGCTTTATTTTTAGAAGTACTGCATGCTCTTTATTGTTCATTTTTCATTTTGTTTTCAATCTTATCTGAAAGGTAGTATTTCAAGATGCCAGATGTCAGTATACCCAGTGGCAACTCACTAGAAAAACATGTTCCTCTGTTCAGGCTTTCGAATACCTGAAGTGAATGACCCAGAAAAAAGTTGGGTATAGATTGAATTATATTGACATCATTTCAGTCAGAACTGTGAAATTGCCACTTTTTTTTTTACTTTTTTTTTTAGTAAATCAGTATTGATTAAATTGATATTTGTGTAAATTTAATTATGATTAATAATCATAGTCAAGTTAATAATCTGTAATTAATCTCTCAATAACAGGGTACTGAGAATTTACATAAGATAATTCTGACACTGAATAACTGTGATCTTATGAAGTTCCTGTGTGCTAGACTTCAAGAGCTCACTGTGTACCATAACTTGAATATTTTAATTATTTGTATATACCAAGAAAGTCAGCAAAGGTTTTTACTCCATCTTCTTGATTTCCCTAATGATGTTAACTTTTGTTCTGTTCCAGTGGAAGTTTTGAGGTTTAATGCCATTGTATGTAACTATAAATAAATCAGTACCCTTGTGAAGGAAGGGGAGGTGTTTTGATGAGGAGTAATGTTCCTTGTAGAATAAAAAGACAAACTGAAAGCAGTATAAAGGGAATGGCTGGTAGAAGTCAGCACACTGCAAGCGAAGGCTGGAGCTCTGTCAAATGTGGATTGTGACAGCCAGTTGCATCCAAACACTGCAAACCTCTAACTCTGGATCTGACTTTCTCAGTCAATGCAATGTTTTAAATAATTTTAATATTTGTTCTAAAGTACAAATGGAGGTTCTGTCCTACAAACATACTCTAAAGATAAACTTGAAATGAGCTAGCTTCTAAGTATACTTTAGTTGTAGATCTATTTGTAATGCTTAGTGACACTACTGAGATTTAATAGTCCAGGTGCTGTAATGACACATTGCTTCCATCTCACAGAACACCCACCATGAGTTAGCTGGGAGATTGCCCTGCTTGACTTATATCCATAAGCACAATTTTACTGCAGAGATCAGCTGAACTATAGCATTGCCCAGCTGCATAGAAAACTTATCATTAAAACTTGAGAAAATTGTACACTTCAGATGAGTACAGAATAGTGTAGCATATTCATCATGGCTTGACTTCACGAATGAAGATTTGGGAAGGGCTTTACCCACGCTTACTACAAGCGCGCTGATGACTAAAAAGGCCAATGTGGAATAGGCAAATCTGGTTGCAAAAGCACAGTGAAAGGTCTCCTTGGGTGGTGTAGATGGGGCACGATTCTTTCTATGTTGTCTTTTCTCCTCGAGACTAATTCTGTGTGTGTTCTAAAAGGAGACAAAGGTGTTATGTACAGTTTGTATTAATAGCATATTAATTCAACACCATGAGAACTTCAGACCCAGATTCTCCTACATAGACTTCACACTATCAAATCAGGACATGGTACCTAATACACCGAGTCCATGTTAAATGTCTTCTGAAGCTCCTGGGTAAACACCAACCCGCATTTCTGTGGTGCCAGATAGTGTCCATAATAAGAATGAAATAATGTGGGTGCAGAGTCTGCATTCTTTAGTATGACAGGTAAACTGAAAACATGCAAACTGCCCATGTTCGACAGAAATGCAACCCCTATAGAAAGAAAATATTTTCTTCTATGTGGAGGGGCTTAAAAATTTACAACTATTAAAAATGGGTGTTTACAGGTGTTGCTTAAATTGCCCTTATAAGGTTTTTGGGTACTATCATAAGGAGTATAAACACATCTATCCCAAACAGTTAGTAATTCCCTGGAATTTGTGGGAAGCTTCAGACAAAGGAGTTGTAAGTACTCGTTTCTGTAGCACACACAAATGAAAATATAAATAAGAACATTAATTTTCTTTTAGTCATCTTAGTTACACTTTGTATTTTTAATGACTTGGCCATTGTGTGTTGTTATTTATGGTACTGCATTCATAATTAGAATAAAAGGGTCCTATTTGCATAGTGCTTTACGTGCTGTAAAGTGATTTATTAGTACTGTTTTTCAAACATATCCCATCATTGAACTAAATAAGCTGCCAAAACTCTCTTGTGGTAATGTAAACTCTAAATGAACTGATGACTAATTTTAAGGAGAAACATATAGATTTGCTAATATTTTCAAATCACTTTAACATTACTTTTTTAAATGCAATTAAATACGACAATTTTAAAGGAGACAGCTATCTGAATGATTAATTCCTCAGGTATTTCATTTATCAATTTCTTTCTATCACTGAATTGTGGAAGAAAGGACTTTGAGCATAAACTGTAATACATGATAAGTTTAAGAAAACACTCTTTTTGAAGTTAATAAAAAGCAAGCTTTCAAAGTTAGGCACTGTTGACTGCTAAGATACCAAGTTCTATTAGAATACTTTAAGCAAACTGCAAAATTTAAAGTCTTGCTTAAACAGGCCTTCAAAACAAGACAAGTTCTCAGATATTTTTATGGAGGAGTGGAAAATTCATTTGGAGAATTGCAAAAAACCTTAGGAGCACTGATAAAACTGGTTTTGCCCTTCAAATGCACTGATCAGGCATGTTTTCCCAGAATGTAGAATAAAATTCTGGAAAATGTATACGAATTGTATTTTCAGCTCTCATGGACTGAATAAACCCATTAGTCCACTAGTCCACATCCATAATAAGTGGATGTCTTTGGCTTTTCGCATCTGGTGTCCCACATTTCTGCTATTTTGAAATTCCCTTTCGTGCTTTGATTTTGGACTCTTTTTTTCTGTTGATTCATTGTTTGACTTTCCCTTCCACTCTGCCACCCTAACCTCTGTGTGCTGCCTGTCTTCTCTTCTCTTCTTCTGGTCAAAGTTGAAATTAGTTTCTCTTTACATACTTCTCCTTTCACTTTCCTAATATTCCTCTCCAGAAGTGCCCCTTCTTGACTATCTCTTCATTTACAAATCCATAGGATGCCAACACAATCAAACTTCTGAGGGTGGTGGTTGTTCATTGCATATGCTTAAAGAGACCACGCAAAGAAAGGTTACTCTTCTACAGTTCAAAGCAACATTGGTATACGTGTAGGAATGAACTTTCTGTACACGTTATTCCACGCTTCAAAGGCCAAGTATCATTTCACTGATGTGAACCTTGGGTGTGTAAACAGTTTTAATTCCTTAAAGCAAGAGCAATTGAACTGCAATATATATATATAGTTTTCAGGATTAGAGTTTGCATCTGTGATTTTTCTATAGGTTTCTGTGCTATGGTCATTCCTTGCAATCCTACTGGGATGAATTTGAGAGACCACACGTACATACCAACTCACTGTGACAGCTTCCTTCTAACCCTTGTGGGGCCTTCACTGGAAGACACAGGGAACTTTTTCCTTCTATAAATCACCAGTGGACAAAGACCTCTGGTAGACGTAGCTCTTGGAAAGCATTTCTAAGGAGTGAGCATTGCAACATGTTGTTAAATTTATCACTCATATTTTAGCAAAATAATATACAGACCAAAGTAATGCTCAGTTTCTGGTATGATTTAGATTGAGTTTCCAAATAGCATAATAGATGCACAAAATAAAAAGCAGCTTTCTGAATGTTCAACACTGTTTCATGCTGTACCATAAATAAGAATTTACAGTTATAAATAAGAGAAATTAAACCATCAGATGGATTGGAAACAAGAGCAGAAATCCAATAAAGTACCACATCTTTCCTGCTGTTTGATAAATCAGAATTTCCACACATGAATGTAATCTGCCAAGTAAAATTGCTTTAGCTGCTGTCAGATATGTCTCTTATCTGTAAATACTGAGTTTTTCTGTATATAACCTGTTAAATCTGGATTGTCTCAAACTATTGAATATCTGTATTTTAGGCCAACGTTTGCTGTGGAAACACATAATCTGGCTCAATTTAGACCTTCTCAACTACTTTCTTTACCAACTGTAAATTAAACCATGATATAGTAACTCATATTGATTGGAAACAACTCTAAAATGTATTTTAAGCTTCTTTCCTTAAGAAAGCAATTTTACCTAGCACAGAGTTTTCCAGTATTTTTCCAGCTTGTTCTTTGATTGGTTCCTTGGTACCTCATTTATTCTCATGGCAATAGGCATGTTTTTCTTAATTATTTCTGCAGATCCCTAAATCCCAAGACCCTAAGGAATGAAAAATACAAAGGAGAGTCCCATTAAGCCACTTACCTATTACTAATTTGTTCGGGTTTTTAATCACCTTCCATCAGAGGTCAAGGTGTTAGATGAGTTGACTACTGAAGGTTTGGGTACGCACATCAAATCTTTTTTCAAACTGACAGATTTCCTTCCTCAGGCCTGAGGACAGAGACACCAGGCACATTGTGAATTAACTCCTTCTTACAGATTTATCTCACAAAAATTCCTTGTTCAGGGAATAACGTATTTTTTTTACAATACGTAATATCTGAGTTACTTGTACACGAAACTTTGTTGTGGATCTTGTTTCTTCTTTTTCAATAGGATACTACTTAGCTTTCCTGGTCACTGTTTTCTGGCTGTTTTATATAGCCTGAGGATGATATATCCCAAGCTTGTGGTTCACCAGGGTAAGATCCCTTGCTTGAATAAGAAACAAGAAGATCAGCTACTTGAACTTTACTTAGAAATACCTTTTTTAGGGCATATTTAAAAAATATCCTGCAATGAACAGATTGTGTTTCATGCTGGGTGTGCATGGGTTTGGGTGTGCTCGTAAGGTCTACTTGCATTTTCATATCAGTATCAGTGCCCTTAACTGTAGGATTGTAACTTCTAGGATCTTGCTAAACACGTCACATAGCATACGCTATATATACTTTGACAAAGGTAACTTTACAAATAGCCACTCTTATCCATCCACAAGGATATTACTTCTTCAGCTTCAAAAAAACTATCACTTTATTTAACAGCTGGTAGCTTCAGATTACATGTGCAGCATTTCAGTCTCTATATTCATATTAAAATGTGTACATTTGGTTTCTATTTGTTCTAGATCAAACTTCTTAAAAAATATTTTAAATCAAATATTTTAAGGTTTATTTTTTAACAAAAAACTGAAATGCATCTTAGTCAAGAACTTCTGGACAGCTGCAGAGTTTGACTAATCCTGAATAGTAGCACACATATACTTTTTTATTAATAGCTTTTACATTTTGGTGTCAACATGCAAATGATTGTATGCAATCTCCTATGACATGTACAATTGTTACTGAGTATTATTGAGTTTAGTTGGCTTTTATATAAAAGGACTTAACTGGCAAGGCCACAGGTTGTAGCTGTGCCGTTTCCCTTTTGGGCAGGTCCAGTTTCCTTTTCATATTTTCCTCAAGCAAAGCATGCTTTTTTAGGTTGTAAGAGCTTTTGGGTCACAGCATGAAACCACTTACTCATGGGGTGAAAGGTTTTTTTAATGAACAGCAAAAGCTTATGATATGAGCATGGTGCTGGTCTGCCTCTTGAGTCATAAAAAGCAAGAAACTGTAAACAATGCATAACTTTTTAATGAGTAAATCCGAAGAACAAACTTCTGATATTTGACAAGGAAGGACAACTTTCACTTTGAATCATTCATGCTCTTTATTTTATAGGAGTTGCTTTCAGTATAACAATTACAGATGTGTCAAAATTGCAAAATGCAATTATTTTATTAATTTAATTGTGTACATAGACTACTCCAATGCTGTGCAATATAGAACATTGAATGATAGCTCCCCTCAAATGGTTTTGTGTGTATGAAAGGTTTATTGTAGCAGTATTTCCAATGAGATGTAAGAGAACAGTGTAACAAACCTGAAATGAGACTACAGGCCTCAGTCAAGTGATTTTCCCATTTAGTGCCACGTGCAATGTATTCTTTTAAGGCACCATTTTAAACTGAGCCAATTTCACCAAGGAAAATTGAAAAGCTGTAAGTCAGGTTTACATCTAAAAAGGGTGTATTTTGAGTTTAGAAAGAAATATTGCTGTCATCTAGTAAGTTAGTCTTCCAGACCATTTTTGATGCAGAAGAGAGATACAATTCTCATGACTTTGAGAAATCAAATTTCTGATATCTGTATTATTGTTCAGTAATAATTATTGAAAATGTGATATTTTTTAAGAAGCTTGTGTGTGAACACTTAGTAGGAGTATGAATTACCCAAGATGATATGGCCACATCCATTTAGGTAAAAGCCATGGTACTAGGTACATGGTACTAGGACTTAGCTTTTGTGTTTAAAAAAAAGTTCAGGAAAAAGTAGGAATATTTAATAAAGAGAAAAACATCTTGTATACCTGCAACACTGTATCTTGAGAGGGTATTATTCCATGTAACATTTGAAATGTTTAAACAAAGATAACAAATGTAATGTTTTGGTTATTTTTATGAATGTGATACATTTAACTCAATGTCTTTACTCATATCTCTCAGAAAGCCAACAAGTAATGGATTTTTTTCCTGGCTTTACAATGGGTTTGCCTGGAATATTGCTGGAAAAGATGGACACAGCTTGAAGCACAAGGTAGCGAGAGCAGGTCTTGGACTTGAGAATATGAGTTAATGGATGACTGCTATAGAGAGGATGGGCTGGAGGTGGGGATTGTATCAGTAGTAATAACAATTCCATTTGAAAGTAAAGCTACAGTATTCATGACTGTTTTGAAGGTTCTTTTCTCTCATCAGGTATTCAGAGGCTGAAGTCCAAAGCTTCTTTTCAAGCAATGTGTCAGGAAATATTACTTGAGGTGTAATGTGCTTTATGCTGAATGACTTTTGCAGCTCATGCATCATCCTTTGCAAAGGGAACATGAGTATATCTGTATCAGTTAACCGGGTAGAACCCTCAGTGCATCATAAAGACCTTGTGTTTGGGAAAGAACAAGGAATTGTGGAAGGGCTTGCATCAAGTTTCTGAAGTAATGCTTACTATTTTACTGCATGTATAGAGTAGAGCTACTTCTCTGGCAAATTATTTAAGTTGTAGCATTTTTTAAATGAAGTAAACTATTCTGATGAATGAAAAAACAATTCTAATTTATGTCAAAAAGATAGGTTGCTAATAATGATCAAATAATTCCTTCACATCAGACATCTCCCATGTAATTAAAAAATCCCAGAAAGTTACCTGGTTGGAATAAAACACATTCACAGGTTCCAAAATGTTATGGCTACTTTAAGTGGTAATTTTTCAATATGAATTTTAAATAATAATTTAGAAATCATAGATTTTAAAATAATTATCCTGACTGGATTTTAATTAATTATCTTGAATGATGCTAGCAATCCAGGGAAGATTTATGATGTGTGTAGCAGATGGCATCTGTTTTCTTTGTTTGTGTGCAGGGTATGGTGGTAACGTTTCATTAAGGGTGGCTGGCTGCAGAGCCAAGAGGAAAGCAGGTTTTTTCCCTGGTCCTGGCTGGTCTGCGCTATGTCAGGGAAATCATATGCAGGGAAAGAGAGATTTTCCCTGTCAACTCCCAGGCACAGGAGAGAGCACCCCAGAAAGCAAGGCAGCAGAGGAGACTATATGGGAACTCACCAAGTAGTGCCCAGAGCCCTGCTCCTCAGAGGCAATAGAAATCTAGGTGAGCAGTTGCAGTGTAGGCATTTATTCAGTTGCGGGACTAAGATGAAGCCCAGCTGAAATAGTCAATCCTGCATGACTGTAATGACTGTAATGGGTAGGGAACACATGCATTTACAAAGCCTGGTATTTCTGTTCTTCTTGAATTTTCTCTATTTTAGAAAGTTCCCTGTTTTGGGTGATGTTCAGGTAAATCCTTGCATATGCTCTTAAAGCCTTTGAGTATGTTTAGTTGAAAAACAGATGCCTGTCAAAGCCCCTGTCAAATTATGTCTCATCCTAGGTGGCCTTTCAGAGAAACTGCTATGTTCTTTGCTGAAATGGGAAATTAGAATCTTGGAAGCTGAGGGGGAACAGGGAGACAAATTTCAGAAAGTATGTCAGAAATACCTGTCATACTTACTACTTAAGTAATGGATATTTCTGCTATCATGTGAAGTCATTTCCAAACGACTGTGCTTAAGATGTGTGTTAGCGAAACAAACTGTTTTCAGATAAAGTGAACAGGTAACTGCAGACCAACAGCAATTCAGAACCATTTTCTGTGGGAGAAGCTGATACATCAGAGAAACCAATCACTTAAATGAACCGGGACTTGCCATTTGGGCAGGCCTGCCCCTGTCTGATTTCTGATTAGCACAAGTTTAGGCAACCCCTCTGTATGCTGATAATTCAGAGGTGCTGGTTTCCAAACAAACACACTTAAGTGGAAAAAGGTACCGTACCTTAGAACTCCCTAGCCTGGTCTTGGCTTTCTAGCCTCCAGAGTGCTGGTTTTTATTATTTTTTTTGAAGATTTATCACCTTTGTGGAAGAAATAAGTCAAAGTGGAAAAGTTGTGTCTGCTGCAAAACTGAAATCATAATTACAAATAATAATAAAAATAGAATTAACGAAACAAGTAGTGGCTAACAAAAGAATGGTGTTTTGTGCATGACTGGCATATACCAGTAAGCTCGAGGGATTTCAGGTGATATTACATTGCTCCGTTATGTAGCAGGGTTAAGTTTGCCTTATTAAAATAATAAATAAAGTAGGAACATTCCAGTGATGCTTTTAATGAAGGTAAAAGTACAAGAATATGCAACATTATATTAACATATGCCTTAGTTTGACTTGAAAAAGAAACCTTAGACTAGGTCCTCTTTTTGGAAGAAGTTCCAAATGGCTCTGAAATATTAGCTCTTTCTTACACAGACCTCCTAATCCCTGGAGTGTCTTTCTTGTTCTCATTAATCCATTGCTTAAATAAATATCACAGCAGCCTTCCCCTCTAATGAATTGTGTTAGCTGTTTGGACTGTAGGAAGCAATCCTGCTGCATCCTGCAGGCTTTTTCCTGTATCAAAAGGTTTAGTGCAGCATCTAACTTCAAATGTCATATCACTAAAGCTTGTTATCAGAAGGATATTGACAAACTGAAAGATCACAGCAGTGTGACTGGTAACAGAGCTAATGGGATTCCTTTTTAAAGACAAAGGTTCAAAGAGCCTGAAGACACATTCTGGCCAAGAATGCGACAAGGCTTGATAACAGTGTACACCCACCTGAAGAGTGCAAACACAAGAAAAGAGAGGAAATTTCATGTTATTCTGACTAGTTAATAATGACATCAGATTAAGAGATCCTAACTACTGCTTGAATCTTAGTAAGAACCTTTAGATAATTAGAGATAGTGACATGTGGTGCTCCCTCTGAAGGGCAGTCCTGATGGTGCTGCATGGATGACATAGGAAATCAGATGCTGCCAGAGACCAGCAGTTGTAGGAAGTCCTTCTATGTAGGAAATCTGTGCTTCTATGGCATTCACTTCAAATATACAAGGAACAACTTCAGCCTATGTCATGTATTAAATGAATGTGTTAAAAAGCCATGGGTGTTTTGTATGCAAGGAGGACAAATGAGGCGATTTCAAATTTCAGCTGTGTGCCTTTGTTCATAAATTCATTGAGATGTATTTGTCTTTCTGTACATTTAATATAGCAGATACATGAAGTACACTGTGTGCTATGCCAGCAGTTATGTGTACTGATGGATGACTGACATTATTATTAGTTATGAGCATTATGGGTGAGACCGCTAAACAGACTTGATACAAGAAATTTTGCAAAGCCTTTCTTGGAATGATCACTGTACAAGTTTTGTAAATCTGTTTATGGTACAAGGCACTAGACTTGTAGCCATAGATAGATACGACGACAAAAAAATGACCGGTTTCTGACATCTCCCCATTAGATTTCACAGGTTTTTGTAAAGGTGTGTTTCATTATTATCTTGCTGAATTCCACAGTTGCATATTGTTTGTCCTCACACCTATTAGGTTTTTCTAGGTTGATGTTGAATGTGAAGTTCAGTAGATATTTGAAGAGCCCTTTCCATGCAGCATAGATAAGTTTTACTGGCAGATGTCACACCCCACTGGATTTCTGAATGAAAGTGGCCAACAGGAGGAGTTAGCAGTGGGCTCTGATCAGCTATTTAGTGTTATAGTATAGTATTTTTTTACTTAGCTTCAGGCAAAATCAGGCCCTCACATGAGTAACTCAGACAAGCCCAGAACAGTAGTTTGCTCTTCCATACGCCATGTTGTCCCTGGGGAGAGCACATGTAATTCACAGGGAAACAGAGAAGGGATAGAGGTTCATGGGCTTGAAGTCTTACAGCAGTTGGTATTAGGGTACATATAGAACCACAGCATTCTTATTCAGAGGTTCAAATGTCTCCTCATTTTTTGTTTCACCAGCAGCTACTGTTGATGATGCCCAGTTGTGGATTTCTGGGGGGTTTTGGCTTTTTTTATGGAAGCTTTTGACTGCATCTAATCTTCTGGACAGCCATAGTCAGAAGTAAACTGAGCATTCATGATAGTTATTTCTTCTCAGTGATCATTATACGCTTGATGAACAGTAATCTGCAGTTCTTGGCCCCTCTGGGTAGCTCTTTGCAAAAAAGCCCAGCTGAGTGGAATATGTAGTGTTGTTAAGAGCTGAGAGTTTGGTGTTAGGTGTATTACATAGAAGTAGTTTTGGTGGAAGGACCATGAGGCTTAACAAATGAGGAAAGTGGTTGTTAAGTAAATGAAGACTAAGGTGTAGAGCCTTTCAGAGAGCATCTTTGGTCATTGGTGCATAGTCCATACAGAAGCCACATTTCTCCTGTTCTGTTTTTTACCCAGTGTGTATTGTTTTAAACTTCAGCAGCACAAACTGAAGTTAAATAATAATTTCTGGGTAATCAAAATGTTTCACAGGTAAACTGAAAATAGTCTGTGATATAGATATGCAATCTATAGCATGGATCGTTTTAAGCAATTATGCGAAACGAAGTTTCAAAATAGAAGCAGTTCCTTCTGTTGATGCAACTCAACAGATACCTTTCCAATGAAAATATTTGAATGCTAAGGTCTTCAAGTAGTACTAACCAGACCAAAGAGAGAGTAGAAAAGTCAGAACTGAGTCAAAACTGAAGGATTTCTGATGTTGTGCTGTTACTCACATACAGTGTTTTGTTTACTAGTCCAGCTAATACAAGGACATGTCAAATCATGTGAACAGATAAGAGAAGGCAAAGAAGCCTGGTGCTGATTTCTTCCAAGCAGTGCAAGAAAATCAAGGTCACAATTTAATGATGCCATAATGATGGTATAAACTTAAATTACTTATGGAAAATGCAGTATTCACAAAGGAGAGCATTCAGTAATCACAGAAGTAGTTGTGTAGTACATTATGATTTGGGACCTTTTCAATGGCAAATTTCTATATAAGGGAATATGTTAGTCAAGAATATATCTGTCTTCTAGAAAGTCACTAATACATGGCTTGCTGTAGTATTATCCCCTCTTACAAATTGACTTTCCTTTATCTAATCTGTACTAGGACTAATTGCGGTCTTGTGTGGTTTGCTAGATGTTGGGAGGCACAACAGTGTTACTTCAGCTCTCTGATCTGTTTCTTCAGATCAGAAGAAAGCTAATATGCTTGAAAGCTTGTCTATTTACAGCAGATAAGGAATACTCAGAGGTCAGTGATTTATCTAGTTTAATAATCCAACTTTATCTAGTCTCTCATTGGTAATCTCAGCTGCTGGATCCCACAGATTAGTTTGCCTCTTTACAAACACTGCATAGTAAATAAAGCAAAGTTTGACTCTCCCAAGGTTTTCATTTACTCTGTAACCTGTTTGCATTCAACGTGAGACTTCCATGGGAATATTGCAAGTTGGTTTGGGGTTTGTTTGGGGTTTTTTTAAGTGCTTTTTCTGTGGCTGACTCGTGGGCTAGTACAACTGTTGAAACTTCGTGATGCAGTAAATGGAGCATGGCAAGAAAGTGGTCTAGTTTGTCACTTCATTTTGAGAGCTGAAAATGAATTATTTAAGCAATGAGATAGGACAGACTTTGCAGCAGTGCTGATTAACACCCATTCTGGATGTCTGCCTTGTTTTTTCCATGACATGTGAATGCTGCATTAATCAACACTAATGCATAAGCTAATGTTTCTGATTGAGATTGCGCATTGTACTTTCTTTTGACAATAATAGAATTTAAGGGTTTCTTCCACTAACAGGTATTGATGAGAGAAATGTTTCCCTCTTATTTCCATGATACGCAATGATAAAATTGCATTCAAACCCAAATGTTATTTGGTGGGGTTATTTTTTGGGGAATTTCCTTTCTTGTCTTGCTAATGACAGATCTAAAGCCCTTTCATGGAATTCATATATTTGAATTGTTAGGGGTTTTTGCCTTTTTGCTTTGACAGATTCACACAGCCTTGCATTGAGGCATAGCTAATGTGAGTTTGTTCTGAGAACATCAGGTCCTGCTGCAGCACAGCAGAAATTTCTGCTAAAAGAATTCTAGATTGCATTGATGGGTGCAACTACATCAGCATCTTTGGATCAGGAGTTTGCTTTTGAGTTAGTTTCTTTCTGGTGTCTGACTTGCCAGTTTTTGGTTTGAATTGTGCAGTTGTAAACTAGGCAGGTAAACTAGATTGCTTTTGGATGAAAATTAACTGGACGATGCACTCCTTGAGCACACCTAGTTTTGTGACTAGAGGGCACTCAGGCTGGAGCTAGTCTTACCATGCCCAACTCTCAGCAGCACTCTGTAAATGTGCTCCCATTGCATTTCATCACTTGCTAATGTTGACACAGCCTGTGCTGCTCTGACGAGGCTGTAAAATGTATCCACCTTTTCATTTTTCCAAACAGAAGCATTCAAAACATATTGAAAGAGCTTTTAAACTCTATGTTAAGATTTTACTTAAACACTAAATAAGCCTGTGATTTTTTTCAAATTGAGAAATCCAGATCTGGGTGAAACAGAATAAATTAAAATGAAAGCTTTTAACAAACAAATCTCTTCCTGCTTGCTGTTTCCTCTCAGGCAAAATCCTTTTCTTCAGCTTTAATTTGTCTTATAACTTTTAGTACCTTTTGGGGTTGCAAAGAGCCTGTATGGTCTCCTCTGAATACCTAGAAAAGTCTTCCTTTTCATAGTCTCCACGTGTCTTCATGTTGCTTTTCTGTTCTCCTGGATGTATATTGCCAGTAAATATTAGGAAGGAGGAATTTTCCTAGACAGCATGTAAAAGCAATTACATTATCCAATGTGCTAGAAAAGGAAAAGAAAAAAATGGTCAGTTGTCTCCCTCTCAGAAAGACAAAGCACATGCAATAAAATGTGGATATACATACTTACCAATACATATTGGTAAGTAAACCAGACTATCATAGTTGGGGGAAAAAGTGAATTTTTTAAATGTATTTAATTTCACATACTCAAAAAAAGTGCAAAAGAAAAAGTACGCCTCAGTCTATAGATGCTTGGAAATGGCTTTGCTTTTACTGCTTCTCCTTTACTCCTGGTGGTAGTCAGAGGAGAAGGGAGAGTGAATCAGGCATGTGAACTGGTTCAGAGCCAAGGGCACAACACCACACATTTACTCTGTATCAGTCGTGTTGCGCTGGGTTTTTTCAGTGTAAAATCTTGTTATTTGTAACACACCAAGACATTCAGTAGTTTGGGGACATCAGATCTTTTTATGCAATGGCCTTTGGGCTTACTTAATGAAGTGCTTTAGAAAGGCTTTGTGTATCACCATCAAATGCGGGCTAAACCACAATAAAAGTTAGGATTTACTTGAGGAGAGCAAAGGAAACAAAGCATGATTATGTATAGGCCTAAGTTCACTGTAATCTGCGTGTGATCCAGCCCTCGGGTGTCAATACTCAAAAAATCAATTCCCTTTCACTTTCTCTTCCTTTTGGTCTCTGAAAATTAGCTATGAATATTTTATGGCTCTCTTTTATACTGAAAGATACACAAGTTTTGTTTAAGTAAAAATTGGTCTTTTCTGGGTGTGAAATCAATAATGAACTAAAGCTAAGCAGTCTTATGACTATTGTTCTCTAGTAGCTTCAGCTAAAATCTCTGTTTTTTCAGATTGCTTATTCACATTTTTCCTCTGTCTTGTCTACTAATACTCTTATTCTCTTATATCTTTGCTGCTGAAATCTTGGCATTTTTTACAGTAGATTTTAATTTCATCTTCAGTACTTTATTCTCCCTTCCTACACATCCAAAATGTTGACATCATTATCAGCGACATTTCTCTGATCACAGTTCTCTTCTTCCTAAATTATTGAGCGGGCTTTCCTCTTTCACATACAGTTCAAGTTTCTTCTTATGCTTTATACAGTTATTCTAAAGTGTTCTCTGGCTAATCCCCTCTGCACTGCTCCCTTCTCTCCCCTCCTCCTTTCTCCCATAATGCTTGGAATATGTTGGTCTCTGGTGTGCTTGTGAAGCACATCCATCCTCCTCTTTGTGGAAGCACTTTTAATAATCTACATGTTTGGTAAAGGCTGTAAGTGTAGGCACCCCTTGGAGAACCCATTTACAACATAATATTGAGGTTTTACTCTGGTTCCCTTCAGCACCTGATGACAAAAGCACTTCTGTCATCTCTTCATGGTAAGAACCTTCAGGGGAAGGAGCTGATGGGACTGTGAGCACTGGGTGCTGTGTTTGTATTCCTTTGAACTTTTATTGTCACAGTTTACCTCAAGTTCAGCTGATGGAACAGAAAAAAATAAAGCGGGGGGGGGGGGGGAAGGGAGAACAAGCACAGAAAAAAAAGAGCTGTTTCTACCTAGCTGTTAATACTGCTTGTACAATATATGAGCTATCCTTTGGGAAACACCTTCTAAAGTTGCAAGTTTCTAGGTTTATGTTACAGCTTTGAAGCTAGTTTAGTTTTGGGGTTTTTTTCATTGTATTTAATTTTAAAATCTAATGTTCAGCTTTGATCAGCCTGCTCTAGTGGAAGGTGTCCCTGTCCATAGCAAGGGGTTGAAATTAAATGATGTTTACAGTCCCTTCCAACCCAAACCATCCTGTGATTCTGTGATTCTAGGAATATTTCCTCAGTTGATTTCTTTGTCACCAGTAGCACTGAACTGTCATTTGGGTCACTTGCAGATGATTAATAATGTGACTGTCGAAGGCAGTGTTGAGCTAGGATCATAGCACCCCACGTCTGTTTGGAACTTACACTTGATGTTGTGTCCAGCAGCAGCAGCAATGTTTCTCTTTCCAGCTGTGCACAAATAAATATACTTTAAAATGTTTACTTCTGCAGTGGAAGAGTTTAGAGATCTATTTTGAATAACATAGGCTTCTTTTCTCCTAGGACCACCAGCTAATGCACTTCATTGTAAATAATAATAGTTTGTCTTGGCATTTAGTTGATAGCCAAAATCTTGATTTTTTAGTAACAGATTGTTAACTCCTTTTTGCTTTCTGCATTCAAGTTTGGACCTCAATTTCCATAATATGGGAGCAGAGTTTTTAGAGATTTAATGTAAGAATTTATCAGCAACTGGTGGAATGTTTTTTTAATGTAGAAATGAAATGTTACTCTCAGTGAGCCTCTGCATTTAAAGAGCATAATTTCATTTTGATATCTTTAGGAAGATGCAATTCCATATTCAGGAGGAGGAAAAAGTAGCTTTTATGTAATTTCTCAGTAACATATATGGAGAACTGTAATGAAAATAAAGATGTATTGAAATAAACAAAATCACATTGAAGTTCTCTCAACTGTGTAACACTAAGGCTCCTTGAAGCTCTTCCAAAGGACTTGGCCTTTTTTGATAATAGAAAAGTTATCCTTAGGAGAGCAAAACAGACTTCTTATAATTGCTAATTGATCTTAAAATATTTCTGATTCCGTTTAGTACAGAAAAACTGTGCAGAGGTTGGGATCTCAATTAAGAGAATTTTGCAGCAATGTTTTGTCACTTTAGCTTTACAAGTTTCATTTGCTAATAGCATTTTTATTAAGAATGACAATCTTACAGAGCAACTCATTTGACATAGGCTTTTTTGTTTACAGGCTTCTCTTGAACAACTGCAGCCTTTTTGATGCTAGAATTCAGGTTTTTCGTGTTATGGGTTCTTAGCTAAGCAGATCCTATAAGTAAGTTATAGACGACTTCACAAACAGAATAATATACATGTGAGTGTGGGTGCAGAGGTGTATAGAGCTATCAAGACAACGTTTGTGGATAGATGTTTCTAATTTTAATAGTGCCTTTGAGCAAGAAACATTTCTACTGTTCATCAGATTGAAGGGCCATCATTTTAATATAGTCTTCTGTATGCTATCACATTCTTTCCAATCCATTTCACAGGGAAATTGTCCATTGTTAGAAAGATATTGTTTGCATGGTTTGGTACATCACTGTCACACTATTAACCTTCAAATATTATGCGCACAATTGACATACACTGAAGGAAGCAAATCAAGATGTTTTCAGTTATTTTTGCTGTCTAGAGGACACTTGTTAAATAGCATGCTCTTAATTTGACTGACAGCAGACCATGAACATGATACTTTTATATTACAGAAATAAACTGTATGAAGGATTTTAAAGATGTCATTATTAGAAATGTTTTTTCGACTTGAAGTACCATAACAGATGAATGCCCAGAATTGAGCACTGACCTGCATGCCAGCCAGACATCCATGGGGATGAAAAGTATGTTCAGGTCTGCTGGCTGTGGTTCTAATCCACAACCAAGATCATTATTGTTTCCCTTGATAAACTCTACAGGCTAGGCTTTTTTATTTCAGTCTCATGCTTTTATAATCTAAATAAAAATTGAAACGCTAAATATGTATTCAACACTGGAAATATATTTAATATACTGAAAATAGTTACTATTGTTATCAAACTTATCAAACATTTTAAGTGTATGGAGGTGTCCTCTCTCTTAAGACAGGAGCCATATAAATCAGTCTACTGCAATAATTGAGTCAATTGTTGTTTTCCTTGGATTAAGATCTCTGAAGCTGTTAGAGAAGAAATTCTGCATCATTGAAACTAGAACCAGATACTTTCTTCCTGGAGTGATTTACAAGAATTTAATCTCATCTTGAAGTGCAGGATGACTTTTTCTCTTAATTTTCGAGGTATTTCACAGGTTACCGACATCTTAGATGGCTAGATCTGCCACACGGTCTTTATGGTCTCTTCATACAGTTCTTCTACTCTTCCAACTTCATGTGGGGAAATATCTTTCTCTGCCCCTTTCTTACTGCCAGTGGCGAGTGTTGGCTCCCTGCTTTAACCCAGGTTATTTTGTACTGTGCCCACTTTGAATGTAGTTTAGAGGCATGGAAATGAGAGATGAGAAGAAACCAGACCTGAAATTAAGCAGTCTCACCAGGAGCAGGTCCATACCCCCGCCCCATAAATCACATTTTCAAGCCATTCTCAACAGAGTGCTTTTTCAGTGACTACCAAACACTAGTATGTCTTTTCCAAATGGCTGAAGAAAAATGTTGGCAATATTATGTGCACTACTGGTCAGCGGGTGGAGGGCTAAGGTGGCTGAAAATGTTCTTACAACAAAGCTTTTTTTCATTGTTATTTAAATAAAATGTAAGGATATGTTCTAAATTAGGTTTCTTTTCTGTGAAAGTTTTACCATAATCTGAGATAACTGCCTCCAATTTAATGTGCACTGCCTTTTTTCCAATTAGGCTCAATTTTGGTGCCTAGCAGAGAAAATGGCTGATTTTGCTTTCTGGATTTTGTTTTAAAAACCAGCAGTAAGGGATGTCTTCCTTGCATTTCAGAAATTCATAACATCTGTTTGTCAATATTTTGAAATAGGAACAGAGAAAGACATGAAATATTAAAAGTGTGCCAAACCCTATCCTTTCTGCAAGCATGCCTTTGATTTCAGTAGTTCTGTTTAGTCTGGGTTGATTATACTTTTCCAACAAGAACTAATATAAACATTCATATTTCTAGATCTGAGTTAAATATTTATCCAAGTTTATAAAGCTGCTTCTGCTGATTAGTGAGCTACCTGTTACGGGAGAACAAAGAATCTCAAAAGGCAGCAAATTAAGGTCACAGGTCAGTGTTCAGGCAAAATAGAGCTGGGCTACCAAATGATTTCCCATTATTAAGCCAATAAATCAGGCAGATGTTGATAGATGCAAGCACTGGGGCAGTGTGTCAGCCTCATGAAAAAATTGTTTAACAGATTCAGGTGATCAATGATGTCAGAATCTTGCATGTGAAAAATAAGATGACAAATTAAGCTGTAAGGCTATGACACCAGAGATTATTAGGTGCCCCTTCCCCCCACCCTGCACCGCTGCCACCATCATTTTATATCTAAAAAAAAAGAGCATAACATAACATAAAAAGCAAAAGCATACCAAATAAATAAATAAAATTGAATATCTATCCATTTGTGTCCCTTGGAAAGCCCACAAGTGAAGCGGAAGGCTAATGGATTTTCAAAGCAAATGCAACCTGCTGCATAAGCTCTGATTGAAGAGCTCTGAAGGGGAAGAAAATAGATAAAGGGTTATTGAATTATTAATGGGCTCTATGATAGTGGTCTAATTAGAGCTAAAGAGGTATCACTTTTTACTAATGGTGTGATGAAAACAAAAATAACCCATCAAAAGTCATCATGATAGAAATTATGTTGAAATTGAATACCTTTTCATAGCAAGGAGCACCACACTGTATTTACTTTTAGGAATTTCTGGGGTTTGCATATTATAAAATGTGCAGCAGAAAAATCTGCCATTTATTTTTTTCTGGATGACACTGGCAGAGTAATCCAGTAATTGCTGTCGAAGGCTTGGGCCTTCTTGTTTCCTCAATTTGCAGGCATTTGAAACCGACAAAAAAATCAGTCTCTAATAAAAAGAACATCTTTCCAGTCAGTGTATCTGCTATCATCAGCCACTGAAAGCTGAGTGCTGTGGGGTTTTCAGATTTATTTTTTTTTTAAATTAAAGCTGCTTAATAATATGTGCTTTTTGGAAACTTGAAAACTAGGATCTAAGAGAACCTTACTGTTACTTTCCTGCGACGCTAGTTGTTGGGAGCCAGTGCCTCCCAGCTGGACACAACAAGCTCTGGCCTCATCAGCCCCCTTGGTCCTGCTGAATGCCCTCCTCAGTGGTCAGGCATTACCAGGTACCAGAGATCAAAACTGCTGGCTGTGGTGAGGAGGGACTCAACAAAGGACTGTGTGAGTGAGGGACTCAGCCATTTTCCTCCTGGGCCAAGCTTGAACTCTATCCTGATTTCCCTGATGCAATGTGTGAGATAGGTCATTCATTGCCTTTCAATAAGTGCTAAAAAAGCACATGTGCAACATGGAATATGAATTCTCAAGTATTATTAATTAACACTTGATTAATGTCATACAAACTCATAAAATATTGCTTCCATTGGTAATCTGCAAGCTGTTAAATATCATAAGGCTGCAAGATTGATGGCTTAATGGAGAAAGTTAGCTGAGGAAAACAAAAAGCATTCATGTCTACCCTAGGAGGTACCTACAAGCCAGCAAGAACTGTCATCGGGTCATTTAAGATTTTTTCAGTAGTTACTCTGTCAGAGATATAATATCACTGCTGTTACCTGTCTCATCAATAGACAGGAAAGTGCTGTGTACTGAAGTTTTTTGCCAGCAAGCTCATCCAGAGAAAAAGAAATTGTTCTTTGAATGACACCAATTCCCTCTTTGTTCATCTGTCTCTGATTTTTTTTCTTTTTTTAATGGTATGTCCTATGCCCTGGCCCCAGCACATTCAGATGGTAGCTGGAGTCTCTCTAGAGAATCCTGGAGACAACCGCCTTTCTTAAAGTGAAATGAGGTCGTTGGATGTAATATATACATGCCAAATTCTCTCTTAGGTCTCGTTCTGTTCATAATGACAAGGTCATGGTAAATGGTAATTAGTAGTGATCGGAAGGAAGTGAGTGAGTAGAAAGCTTGAAGCTATGCTCAGACTTTTAACAGGAAAAATAAGCAAAGAAAACTGATGGGATTGATGGAGTTTGCTGAATTTCTTTGATTCTGCCAATTTGAGAGAAATGCAGTTGAAGCTGTAGTTTTTCAAGGCTCATACTGGTTTTCTGCATCAGGCCCTAATGGTGCAGATACTCTGATTCACAAAGTGCTTTGGGAGGTGTTCCCAGTCTAGCAAATAAACTCCCTGAGCAGGTGCAATCTGCAGGGTGGCTGTATTCATCAAGAGGAGGCTGTGGGTACATGCTGCTCTGGGTGGTTTAGGTTGCCTAATCCAGTTTATTCAAAGTGAACAGAATTACTTGTGTTCAGAACTTTTAACTGTTTATAATAGGAGAGTCAGCCAGGATCACTAGCCCAGGTTAGAAGGCAACTATGCAAGTTGTTGTCCTGAAGGAGTCACGGCTTCTCTTTCGAGCCTAGTGGGAAGGAGACGTCATTGTGTCCAGTTGCAGTTAGATCAGGACAGGCAGATGCAGCCCAGTTGTGTTAACTGTACATGAAACTGTTGAATCAAGCATGCCTTTCTTTCTCTTTCCTATTTAGCACAGGCCAAACCAGCCATGCTTTTTACCAGTCTAAGCAATCATGGCTGAATTTGGATTGGCAGTGCATACGTTACTAAATAGTGTCAGGGATGAGAAAGGTTACTGACAAGCAGAAACACAAATACCTGCCTCTGTTCATCACACATGTGCACAACCACACACATCATTTTGCTGTCACTAAAATAGCACTGCCATATGTGAATGTCTGGCTGATAGAACTGGCTTGGGGGGCAACATTTGCCACTGCTTATTGTAAATGTGCTGTCCTCAAGCACTGCCCTTTTATTCCTTGCATAGGCCACAAACAGGAGATCTGCAAGCATTATCCACACAAGTATCATTGCAGAGATGCTGGCACTGTCAACAGCACAGTTCTGTGCCCATGATGTCCAAGCTGCTCTATCACACATCTCCAGGCTGATGCTTTTAGGCTATTTAAAGCGGTTCTGTTTCTTCTTACTTTGTATAGAGAAAAAGGGATAGAAAGCAAGAATTTATTAGTATCATACAGACTCATGAAATATTGCTTTCTTTGCCATCCTGCAATAATGTATGAGCAACATAGATCAGTTTGTGAAGTTAATTTCTTTCAAGAAAGTCTGTGTGTTGCAGGAAACTGCATAAATACTCCATAACGATGCCATTTGCTACACTGAAGCAATAACCATTTATTTTTGTGAGTTCCAGAGTTATGGTATTAAGGTCTTTTATTATTAACCCCAGTGTTCTCTGCATAGGTGGCTTTCTTCTTTGTGGAAGTGTGTAAAACTTCTTTTATCAACTTTTAATTTTTGTACATTGAGGGAACTGAAGTAAGGCAGCTGGGTATACCCTAGGGACCAAGATATCACATGTGATGTGTGTTGTCATTTTGATGGAGACATAGTAACAGTTTCTGAATGTGCAGTGTACTTATAGTGGGCCATTTTAAATTACCTTGAAATTTGGGTTAAAAAAAGTCCTTGGTTTATCATGTGCGTGACAAACTGTCAGAAGACTGCATGTGGTTATATAATTAAAGGGCACTGTTCTTCACTGCGACAGTGCTGTTAATGAGTCAACTCTATCGAGGGTCTCTTCTCAGATATAACTTGGGGTGCTATACACCATCATTTTAAAACAGCATGAGTAAAACAGAAATTTATTAAAATACTGTTAACTCTCTCAATACAACTATGAGGCTAATTAAATATAACAAGCTCACTTCTGGGATTGGCTCCACAGTCTGCAGGCTGTTCTTTCACCAGATCCTTTGGGGTTTCCCATCTGTGTGGGAGACCAAGAGCAACCCCATGCGACAGAGTTTTCTGCACATGGAGGGATTTGTAATTCCCTGTCAGAGAGGCGAAAATTACATTTAGGTCTTGATTGTCTCCAAGATGTAGGGGCAAAAAATTCTGATCTAAAACTCTTTCTTAATGCTATGAAAGTTTTTCTGCCTTAATAGTGATAAGCTAAACATGGCTGCAACATGATGGCCCAGTTCCTGAGGCCAGCTTATGAGCAACAGTCTGTATCCCTCTGTGCTTTAACTGTCTTTAGCTTCCACAAGAGACTGGCTGTATGCAAGCTGTCTGTTGAGCTGTACCTGTCCCCTGTGAACTCCCGGCTTGTACACAAGAGTAATTGGGAGAGTGTGTCGTAGTTTAACCCCAGCCAGCAACTCACTCTCTCCCCCTGCGTTGGCTGGTTGTTGGCTTTCCCTTTAGCAATGTCTGCAGATGTCCTTTTAGGTGATTCTGTGTATTCAGTTCTCTTATGCTGCTTACACGGTTAGGCCTTTCTTAGCAGCTGTTGCCCAAGTCATTTGCCAAGGGTGAGTGGTGTTATCCACTTTAGATAGATGAATGTGTGCGCAATTGGACTACATAGCATGAAATGTACACACATTTAACTTTAAAAAAACCCCACAACATAGTAGCAATAGTGATTGCAATATGATAGACATGCATTTTAAATTGCCAAGTAACTAAAACCCCCTCACTTTAAAAGGCTTTTTAATACACACCTCTTTAGCAAGAAATTTGATAGACTTTCTTTCAACTTTGTTATACAAGAATTGAAGTACATAATCAAAAGGAGTGAATACAGGCCATGCTCACTTATAGGATTTGATTTGCAGAAATGAGATTGTGTTCAGGTAAAACTAGACTTTTTATTGTTTTCTGTATACTCCACTGACTGCTTAGAATTAGCACGTTGTTTCCAGCACAGCCATTGGAGTTTTCCTATAATCTGTTTTGTTAACATAAGAGACATGTCTAAATGATATAGCCTAAACTTTCAAGACAGGCTTGACCACTGCTCCTTTTTTTTCCATATTCAGATGTCTGTGCAGGTATATTTCTGTAGGCTAAATCTGTCTAGAGACTTTGAGTGATTCTTTTCTGTGACATTTCTACTCCAGACCTGAAAAGTCTGTCCATCTGTAATGGCAGCTCTGGAAGCCCTGGTGAGCATTCCAGGGACATGCCAACTACCAACCCACAGCTCGATTTCTGCAATACATTCTGCCTTGCTTTCTCCTGCAAGTCAGGATGGTGGACTGTGTTACAAAGCACGCACATCCACACTCTGGAGATGGTGGTGTAGGGTGTGCTTCTTGAACTTGAAAGTTTTAGAAAGCCAGTTCCAAGCCAGCAATTTTTTTTATATGTGTTCCCAGGAGCATTTTTACAATGGGGGTGGTGTACTTCATGTAGCAATATTATAGATAAAAAGATCAGGATCTGATAACTCTGGAAGAGCTATTATCTCTTGGACTGTTTTTCTCTGCCTACTGTTTCTTAATAATAACAAAGGTATGCCACACTTTTCTTAATATTTTAAGCTTTGATCAAGGCATATATATAACAAGTAGCCAGTAAGTAGAGTGCACTAGTGTAAGTCGTTTGACTTGCTTTCAGATTACCCCATAATCTCCAGGCAGTGTTTCTGACTTCTAGCACTAATTATCCTGCAACTTAATTGAGCTGTGAATTACCCATAATTATCTATTTTACATGGTAAAACAAAACCATGTAATTATGTTCTCTTCAATGCCTTGAATATATACATGGTATGAACAGAATTTAGGCCAGTGTGTACAAGGCTAACATCAAGAATGGGCTTATTCTTTTACCTTTAAACTTTTTCATGCCAATATAATCTGATTTCAAGAGAGCCAGAGATGTCACCAAGAGAAGAGACAATCTGCTTTGGGGATGTGAATAGTAAAGGTGTAGTCTAAAGTGTGTCTTTAATCATCCTGATTACTGCTGCTTAAGCTAGGACTGGGTTAAGGTGTGTGGAGACATACGGTCGTAGGTGTGCCACTGTACTGCTATTCCCTATATACTGTAGTTTTGGAGATGTGAAATGCTTTTGTACTGCATTTGCTTACAGCAGGCAGATGGGGCCTTGAACAGCTGCAAATGAAGTGACCTTTAAAGGTGCTTAAAGTTATCCATCTCTGTCTGAAGTGTAGTAATTGAGACTCAAGCCCAGCCTTGCCTGAATTAAATCATTAGGTAACTAAAAACAAACCTAAGAGATTATTCCCTGGAGTAGAATAGATACAAAGCTTTAGGATAATGCAGTCCTAAATATCCTAAGATTTGGCATCTCATTTTACAAAGGCCACTAAATGACATGCTGTAAAACAAATATAATGCAGGAAAGTCAAAAAACAGATAAAAGGTTTTGAGTCATGTCATTCTCTGGTGTGTATCTCTGTTATGCATTCCATGATGGAGCACCTGCACCAAGGCTTTCTAGAAATGACATATCACAGAAAGGTCAGATACCATTCAGTTCCTCTGCTGAGGCATCTGTCAAGTCATGTTTGCCATCAAAACAAGGTAATGTCCCGAAAGAAAGCAGTATGTTTTGCAACAGTCTGCAGCATATGGCACTAGAAATGCATGTCAGTAATGTAAAAGTCATGCCACGTACCTGCTTTTCAACTGTAACTTGCTATTTGTCATCAAAAGCTGCAGTTGTTTAATTTTTCATGCACAATTTCCATGCTTTCACATACTGTTTCACATACTGGATTAAAAGCAAAGAGCAGGAAGCCTCTTTGTTCAATATAGAAATCTAAAATGTCAGAATGTACTGGGTAATGAATATATCATTAGACAAAAATATGAGGCTGCTTCTCGTTTATACAAAGGCCCACTTCAGTAGTGCAAAGCAGTGTTAGTTTAAATAATCCACTTGAAATGAAATTGGGAATCTGGCCCAAATGCTTGAGTTTAATTCTAATTAACTAGGGGTCTCCATTTGAAAAATCCTTTGTGAAAATCTCAAATAAACATTTGCTTCTAAGGAAAAGAAAGTCTTGAGAGTAAGGTTATATCTAGAAGTAGATCATTCAGGCATGGTTTCAAAGCCATGCAATGTTCTTGAATGCTAACATTTGTAATGGGGAATATACATGATGAAATGTGCCTTAAAATGTGCATGGATACCACTATGATAGTAGCACTAGAAATATATATATTAGATAAAAGATTGAAGGCTCAATTTCCTCGTTATTGGCTCTACATAGAAAGAGTTGCTGCATTCCAGTTAAATAAAGGCTGAAGTACCTTCTTCCTTTACCAGTATTAAACAGTTGCCAGACAGAAAGAATTTGACTTAATTTCTTATTTTATCTCTCCACAGCAGAGCAGTTACGTGAATTGTTTTACAGGTCACTGCAGCCAAAACTTGGCTTTAGGTATGCCTGTGTTCACTGATGGCAGCTCTTGTGGCTCCCCAGCCTAGCTTCTGAGAGCCAGATGCTTAAGTCAAGGTCAAAGCTTATGTATGGAAAAGGCTAAGCCCTAAGTACTCCTGACTGGGCTAAGAAAACCCACTCTTGCTTAGGTCTTGGGGTAGCTCTTAAAGGTAATAGGTGCAGTTTCTCGTGAGCATGTCCTCTAAAGACTGACTGCCTTGATTTGGAAAGCTATCACCTTATAATTGCCTGATATCATGTACACTTTTCTTTAATGCCTCAAGTGGCTACTGCTTTAGAAAAGAAGTTGCACTGGATGGACCATTAGTTCCTGTCATTTCATGCCCTTTTTCCTGTTTGGGAATTAAAGAATTTGACTGCTGCATACAAATAGAGACATAAAGCCCCGGGGTCTGCAAACTTCTCTTCTTGCTTTTTGCCAGTTTATTGCTATTCAGGATTATATTTGTATTACTGCAGTGTATTCTAGCCAGTGAAGGAGGAGATCTGTGTCTGGTAGAAACCAGAAGAGCCTAGCTTCTGTGTCACAGTCACGTTTTTAATCAAAGTGTATTTACAGGCACTATTGTGAATATGTATATCAGAAAATATTCAGTGAGATAAAGATTACTCAGTGCCTCATGACAGCAGAAACTGGAAGTACTATGTCCCTGTCTAGGTGTAAGCCTAGTGAGACCTCTGAACACACTTAGGGTTAAATGTTGAGCCTGCAAAGTTTGTTAAATGTGTGGCCTTGTTATGTGTATGTGTCAGAAATATCATCATTTCTTTTGCAAAGTACAGCAGTATGTCAAATCTGAGAACTTGGCAAGTCTTTCCTATACTTAAGATATGCTTAAAAAAATAACAAATTTCCAAACCCCAAAGCCCTAGGAGTGAATTGAGGAAAGCTGTTATAAAATGTTCTAGCTAACACAGGAAAAAAGAGATAGTTTCACTTAGTGACTTTAGAAACCATATTAAACAGCAGCTGTCTTCTCATTTAAGAGAATTTTGTTTGCCTGGTCCTTCAAAGATCACAGGAGCATTTTAAATGAACTGCTGAAAATGTTAGAATCCCAATGAATTATGAATATATTGAGAAATCCATAAACCTATTTAGTTGGATAATTCTGGACAGAACATTTACTTTTGAGTTCTCACTTCTTTAGCATTTATGCTGAAAATTGATGCACTCCAAACTTTACTTTTGTTCAAGTTCCCTTTGGAGTACAGAAACAGGCTTGCAGTTTGCACAAACCACCTGGCCTTCTGCCTTGGATGTATAAGCACAGCTCTTCTTACAGTAGATTTCTTTAAAGTTTACATTCTTAAGCCATGCATTCTCCATCATTTGGATTGATTTTTCTATCGTTTCCCAGGCTTTATAGTCTTTTAAGCTTTTAAGACTTTTCTATCTGTAAAACGCTTGATTCGGGAGTATTTTAAACATACTTAATCATAGGAAATACAAGGCAATGGAAAATCAGCTATGCTCTTCTGAAGATATATTGTACTACATTTCAAGAAATATTTCCAAGACTCTCCAGTTAGCAGTGTGAAAAAAAAAAAAATGGATCAATACACAGAATGGGCATGTCTGATATATTTCACACATATATGCTATCTGCCTGGCTCCAGCACAGCAAAACTTTGGCAGCAGGGACATGTCTATCATTGAAGAATTCAACTTTGGATTTGTTAAGGATTGAAACAGTTTTTACTAAAACACATACCTGTGTGAGACTCACTGTCCTGACTCCACCTCGCTTTGCTTGAGCTTGCCTCAGCTCCAGGGCTTTCTCCCCTCTTGTAATCAATTCTCCAGTGGCAGATGCCAGCACTGCCTAATGCAGATTCACCATCAATCAGTGTCTGGCATGAAGACCAATAGGCTGAGGCACCTTCAGGCTATGGAGTGCTACAGCCAGCATGTCCAGGGTTTCTTGTTCAGGGGAATGCTGTTGGAAAAAGCAATTCCAGGTACAGAAGCAGAGCCATTCTTTGTACATGAAGGGTACAGGTACCATGACCCACCACAGCAGAGACCCGCTTCCGTCAGATGACCTGATACCTGAAGTCTTGTGGATTTGGCACCAGGCAGTTAAGAGGTCTGTAAGAAACGATGGTAGCATTAGCGTAGCTATATAACAGAAAGCAAGACTAGATTGTATATTTCTCACCAGTGTGATCTGTGGAATTGGTGAAAAGCTTTGAGGTTTAATCCTTAGTCATCAACCTTTTAATGAATTAAACAAGTAGAAACTATGTTTCTCCTGAGTGTCCGCGTTTCCAGTTTGGAGGAAATGGAAGGAAATGCTCCTCCTCTGACCTTGGTGTTCCCTAGGTTGTGTCTAGCAAGGAGCAGCCCTGGCTGCTCTTCACTGAGACCCCTGCAGCCCCCTGACAAACCTGGGGGATCCACACCCCATACAGCTACACGATGATATGGGTAGAAAATGGAGGTATCTCCCAACCCAGCCCAGTTTTCTGCTAAGTAAATTGTAACTCTGTGCCCCACTGAAATTCCTTGATTCTTCTATTGGTGGAAATGTAGCCAATTTAATCGATGTCTCCTTATACTACCTTTTCATCAGAGTTGACTGTTTTTACCTTCATAATTTCTCCATGATGGTGAGTGAGAACTTATCATAATTGCAGAGAAATGCAGTGATATGTAATAAACTTACCTTGTCTTTCACTAATAACTCATATTATGAAATACTTAATGTGATAGAGAAGATATGTCCATTACATTCAACAATATTTTTTTCTTTGTTGCTGCATCATGAGAATAAGGGGATGAAAACAAATTTCCTCATCAGCAAAGAATTGTTAATGAGATTTTGTTAGAACTCCCTGAATTGTTTATAAATCTTTTCATAATTTAACACTCAAACCCTTCAGAAATACCTGGTCCATGGGGATATTAAAAAAAGAAAGAACAGCTGGTTTTTATTCAGTTTGTGATCTTGAGAATGTTTGCAGATGCCAAAAATAGTCCTATTGCATTATCTAACTTTTCACAAAACTGATCTACATCAGAATAGATGCAATACAAGTATGTTTTTCTGTAGTCTTCTTCTGTGGATATTAACCTCATCTAAATGGCCAGTCACCTGAAGCTACTAGGTACATGCCAAAATCTTTGTCTGAGTCCCCTGATACAGTGAGGATTTTATGGACAGCCCAAGAGGGATGGACTTGATATTGGCCCCCAGGGTTTGTGCTCTGTCCTGCCCAAACGGGCAGTAGCCATCTAGCTGGCTTTTTCCGGAGCTGGATTTTCTCCCTTTCCCATAATTACACAGCCCCACTGGCAGTCTCCTAATATGGCCCCAGTCTGGGAACAGTAGTGGAGCTTTTCGTCAGCACCAGACTGCTCAAGGGCCAAAGATCTGACTTGGAAAGACTGGATGTATTTCAGAGCAAGTGTTCGCTTTCTTTCCTTTTCTGTTGTGTTGCTCAAAAAAAAAATGTTTTATTTTATGCTTAGAAAATTATTTTGGAAGGTAAAAGTCAATGTCCTTATTTCTATTTTAAATTTCTGAGCAAAATTTAGCATGTTCTGCTGAAGAATCTCCATGGGAAGTATTTTCACCTTCGTGGTGAGTGTTCTTCATATTTGATTCAGTTTTTCATTATGGGCAAAATAATTTTACCTCCTCCAGCTTTTTTTTTTTTTTTCAACTTTTTTTTACCTTTTTTTTTTTCCCTGACATCTTTGTTTGTGACACACTGATACTGCTTCTTTCACCTTTTCCAAACAATTCTCTATGTAATTATGTATACAGAACACTATGGTGCCAGAGGATATGGATTTTGCTAGGGATAAAGTAGTCTTGGCAAATAGAATGGACTGACTGTATCACCAAGAACATGTAAAATGATTAATTCTAAGGAGCTGATCACAATGACAAGGACTTTAGGACAACTCTGGAAGTGGGGGGAGTGGACATAGTGTCTGTTCATGGGGAATCAGGGAAAGACTTCCTGAAACTAAATATGTCCAGTTACATCCCAGCTGGAACTCTTAACTTTATTATTGAGTAAGCTAAATAATAAGACTGCTACTCAGTGCAATGCAAATTTAATGTAAACTGTAGGGATCCTGGGTCTTTTTTAAATATGCACAGAACAATGAATTTAAGTATACACATTTTTGAAATACGAGTTTTGAAATTACAATGTACTTTTATGCTGCATGTTCTAATGTCAATATTTTAATTAGCTTTATTCCATGTGTCTATTTGATTAGAATTGCTTTTAACACCTTTTAGTTTTGAAAACCCAAAATCTTAATCAGGTCATCCAGTGAAAGTAAGATCTGGATATGTGGGAAACCAGTATTAAGTAGGTTAAATTTTGTTAACTTCTGTTTGTTACCTTCTGATATTTTCTCCATGGATACATTTAAGTTATAATACAAAATATTCAGCTTAGCATGTTTTAGAGTGACTGGTAAAATAATTCTTTTGCTCGGCATTTCTCTAGAACTCTGATTTGCCACAGGGAGCGTCAATATCTCTGGATAGTCATTGAAAATGCGTAACCTTTACTGCAGCCTATTTGGGGCATGGAGCTTCTCTTCTGTTAACCCATGAAGTTTACTGATTATAAGAAATAGCAATTCAATAATGCTAACAATTATCTTTCAAAATTTAAAAGTTCTTACAAAATGTTTCAAAATGAATGAACATGATTTTTTGAACACAAGTTAAAAAGCTGTCTTTACAATCATCATTATACTGCTTTTTAATCAAAAAAGGGGAAGCTGAAGCTAGGTTGTAAGTTGTATGTGTAGGCAGCAACAAACTTCTTTTCTGTGGCCAATCTAAATGTGCTTAAACAGCTTTATGTTTTGGCACATATAAAAATATTAAACCATAAACATTTTATTAGTAGATAGTACCTGTCCTGTTATTAACTTGATGAACCTGTACTGGATGGATCTGATTGCCTGCTGTTCTCCCTTGTGTTTCACAGAATTCTCATTATTCTGCAATGCACATGGCAGGCTAAATCTAGCCCTTAAATCTTTGTAGTGGTCACTAGACTCCCTTCTTTCTTGCTTTTTGCTGAAACCAGGGCTATCTGTGTGATCTCTGAAGACTCCTCTGGTGGTCTGTGAATCTGCCTCGCAGTATAATTCTGATTCTTTAATTCCCAGCTTTAAGTTTGATTAAAAAGAAGCTTACATTTGTTTAAATACCTTCTGTTATCTGTTTTCCAGATAATGAATTGCTATGATTGGTCCTGTAATCAGTCACTAAGGAGAAAAAGGGTGATCTGTGTGGAAAAGTACTTTGTTTCACACAACAGTATCTGAAAATGGTGGCTCACACTCTCAGGAGTCTAATTGTTCTGGCTGGGCTACGCTCTTGCTTTCCTGAGACCTGGGATGCTAATCTTATTCTTCATTTGTCATTGCTGTCCCTTATTGCAGAGGCACTAAATTGTGAACCTGGGTGTCTGGGATTACCTCCACAGAATGTCCTAGAGCAAAGTGAAAAAAAACCCAATAAAGGTGTGTGTGGAATAGAACAATTTCAATCTCCTGGATAAGATCTAGTGGGCAAATTCTTCTCTGTGTAGTTCTGAACTTCTGAGCTGCTCAGGAGCCAAACATTGGAATTAGTGGTAAAACATACTTCAATTCATGTGTTTTGTAAATATTTCGCATGTGGTTGTATAAATCATGACGGAGTCTATGAGACTTCTGTTAAACTGGAAACCAATGTCGTATAGTGCTGTTGCAGCTATTAAGTCACTAGACCTCGTGCTCCGAATATAAATATGCAGGCATTCATCTCTAAAATGATCACTTCTTGGTGCATTTAGAGGATTTGGAGAAAATGTTTTGAATTTTCTTTTTTTTACTTCTTTCCATTCATTTGCTTTTGCAGTCCAGCCCACTCTGAAACGCTGTTCCATGTGGGAATGATCTGTGATGAATTTCTATGTTGTTTTGTTGTTCTAGTCAAGAGCAATCAGTCTGAGAGGTATGGGGATGTCTTTCTAAGGGAGACAAAAGAACTTTGCAAAATATGTTGAGTAGGTATTCTGTACAAATGCATTTTAGGGCATTGCATGTTGTACATTGTAATCCTAGGAGGCCAAGGAAATGATACATTCATCATACAGGCTTTTGATAGTTTAGTCAGTGGAAGAAAAATATCTGTAAACATGCTATCAAATTTACAGTTCATTGAAAGTGACAGAGATATAAAAGAGTGGCTAAAATGGTAGAAGATAGAACATTGCAAGTATGTATAGCATTTAATCTTGTATACGCAAATGCAAGTAGCATTTCTGCACGGTTAATGATCCAGTGCTTAAGCTTGAGTGATAACTTGTCATTGCTAGGCACATCTAGGAATGTAGAAGGTAGCACTGTCTAATTAGTCTTTCAGTGGCTTGATTTTTATTTTTTTTTACATTGATATTGTTGATGAAAATCTTACATTTTCTTAAAAATAACCTTACTCTTTAAAAAATGTGGTTTTCATGAAATTGCATGCATCTAACTTTTTATTGCTCTTACATAAAACACTACTTATTGCCTCTTTTATCTAGTTTCATAAATCTAGTGGGTATTTAACTTCCTCTGTTCCTTTTATCCTCCTTCCCCCTAAAAAAAAAAAAAAAGATAGCTGAAAGTATTGTGAAATTGACTCAAAAGTTGGAGTCTTTCAAATAACTGGTTCTGTCATTGACAAATCTTTTTCTTCCACGCTGATGCATTTCATGGTAATTTAGAAAAAGTTTCAAGAGTTTTACAATAATAAATACAGTTCTGCTAAAAGCATACATTATACAAGCAATAATTTAAACCTGTTCATGACATCAATTATATTTTGTCATGGTGAAATATATAACACATTAGATTTTATCAGCACAATGAAGAGATACTATCCAGAATCATAAAGGTGGAAATCAAAATGGTTTTTCCTTTGCCTAATGGCTTTAATTGCAGGATACAATAGAACAAGGTTGCTCCTTTATTTAAAATTTCATTTTATCAACTGTCTATAACCTGTCACCGTATGCCCAGTGCATGACGGTTATACCATTCCATTCAGTTCCACCTCAACAGACTTATGACAATATGCCAGCTGATTATTTTCTTCTCTTTCTTCAGAAATGTACAGGTTCTGCATACTATATTTATTAAAATGCTGTCTAAGCTCCATTATAGATGGGTATAATCCATTATCCACTAGCTGTCCATCTATAGGCTCATCATCCATCCATTTATCCATCCATCCGTCCATCCTCCACCATAACCATTTGTAATTGTTTAGCAGAGTTCATAAAGTAAACAAAACTATTGAAATGTAAGAATGATGATAGTGCTTTTTGCATGGTCTGGCTGATAGAGTGTGTGTTTCTGTCTTGGTTCTGTCCCCATATAGATAAGCTTTACAATGGTTATTTTGAAAATGCTGCCTTTGGCAAAGCTTCATTCCCTGTATAGGCTAAAGATAGTTTTACTGTATAAACATATGCAATTAATTCTTAGTTGTTCCTGATGCATGTAAATAAAGTATATATAGAAATCTAAATTTAATAGTAGGCTAAATTACCCAATAGCCATACTGCCCAGAAGTGACCTGGAATAGGAAGCAAAATCCCATGTTTTTCCTTCAGCAAATGCATGCAATTAACAATAAAGGTGAGAATGCATCCACTGTATGAAATGCAAGGTACCAGTGTGCAAATTATAAAAAAGGCTGTGGGGCTTCCATTCCCTTTTCAAATGTTTCTTAAAATTCCCATTAAATTTTTAAAGTGAAACACAACACCATAGTATGTAATGGAACAGAAAGAAAAAACAGCAAACCAACAAACATATAGCAAACAGTAAATAATTGCCTACTATGGAAAAAATAGTAGGTTCCCTTGCAGGACACATGATGGAACTACACAATGGAGGAAATTCATTGGCTATGTAGCTATGAATGAATAAACAAGATAACAGAATAAGCTTATCATCTATGATCTTTGTTATAAGATACAGATATCAGATATTTAAGAAAGCTGAAAGAGTAACTGAACAAGTCTTTGGAAACTGGCGTTGCCCTTTGGACACAGTGGTGTATCCTAACATGATGGGAAAAGTGTAATGTAAACTAATGCGAACAGAGAAAAATGCAATCAGCTTAGCTGGAACACAGAAAATATAATATACAAGATGAGAGCTCTGGCAAGTATATACCTCTGATCTCTCTCAGATACAAAGTTGTTTGCTTTCCATTTGTAAAACTACAAAAAAGAGGAAAAAACCCAAACCCCTAGCGATTCCCATTTGTATGAATAGAAATAACAATTAATTACTAGGCCTTGTAATTACCTTTTTTAGTGAGAAGGAGTAGGTTCAACTAGTTTGTAAAGAATGATTTTAGTATAGCTTCATCCTAGTAAACAAATTTGGTCCATCAGTCAATTTCATGTAATCCAGATTGAAATTTCAATAGGCAAGAACATTGTGCTTTCCCTGAGCATCTGAGCAAGGAATAGTTATTATCAACTCAGCAGAACGTTTGCTAGCAGAAATTGATTGAGCAGTGGATATGGTCTACCTGGACTACAGGAAGGCTTTTGACATCATCTCCCAGAAGATCCTCATAGACGAGATCTTGGTGTATGGGCTGGATGAGCAGACAGGGAGGCGAACTGAAAACTGGATGAGCAGACAGTGAGGCGAACTGAAAACTGGCTGAATGGCCAGGTGCAGAGGGTGCAGATCACATCACAGTCTAGCTGAAGGCCAGTAACTAGTGGTGTACCCCGGGGTCAGCGCTGAGTCCAGTCCTATTTAATGACTTCATTAATGATCTGGATGAAGGGCAGTGTACCCTCAGCAAGTTTGCTGATGACACAAAACCAGGAGGGGTGCCAGGGGGTTGTGCTGCCATCCAGAGGGACCTCGACAGATTGGAGAAACCAGCTGACAGAAATCTCATGAAGTTCAACAGTGGGATGTGCCAACTCCTGCACCTGGGGAGGAGCAACCCCATTCACCAGTACGTGCTGTAGGCCACCCAGCTAGAAAGCAGCCATTCTATGCTCCTAATTTACTGTAAGCGAAGTTGCAGTAATAAATCGGCCCTTCCCCTACAACGCTGAAAAGGTGGATGGTTTGATTTATTTCAGATCCACGAGAACATTCCTCATTGGTTTTTTGTTTGTTTTTTTTCTTGAATTTGTAAATTCTATTCTTAAGAGTTTTGAAATTTTGAAGATCGTATAATTCAAAGGCATAGTAAAAATCTTAATGATGAGGAGTAAAAGTGGTGCTCTGTCTGTTTGGGGAAGAATTCAGCCTGGGGTTGGTTTGTGCAGAATGAATGCATTAAGGTACTGTGAAATTCTTGTGTAGTGCTGTATGCCAGAAACTCCAGTTGACTTGAGCAGATGAAGATGCTGAGAGTACTTAATACTTCATAGGGTTATTATACCATTCTTACAGAAGTTTTACCAAGGAAAAGAGGTCTCTGTTCATTATGTTTATTTTCATGAAATTGTTAAATAAATACAGTCCTTGTGAGACTGGTTGCACTGAAAAGTGAAGTTCTCTCCTTGCCTGCAGTATAGGTACATCATATCAACACTTCTGTCCAAAGCTATTAATGTGCCAGCATTTTGACACAGAGGAATTACTGTAGAAAAGAGATTAATCTCCTTGCTCTGCCTGAAATTGGCCAGAGTAATGGAACTTCTTGTATACAATTTGACATCACATGTATTCCAAAGGAAAGGGCTTCTCCAGGAAGAGTATGTTTGAAAGGTCTTAGCAGTAAGACTTTACTTCTTGTGCTACTGTGCACAGGACTGTTACCGAGCCTGCAATGTTATGGTGTAATAATAAGATCTAGGACAAAGAGAGAGGAATTGTTTTCCCCTGAGTAGTGACATCAAAAAAACATGGCAGTGGTGTAGATCAGGTAGAAATTATTATTATATACCTACCTGTTTCAATGAGTTATGGTTCAAAAAGCTCCTAGATGTTACTAATTCTCAGCTGTGCTATCAAACAAAGCAAACTGAGAACAGAGGTTAGGAATATTTGGGGCACATCTTTATTTACAAGAACATGCACAAATGAGACCTGTTTCTCTGATCTTAGTCTAAGCAAGCGGTAGACTGAAGTGTCCTTTTTCGGACACTGCAAGTCTTCCTTCTCCAGCAATTCTGATTATAAGAAGCCTTATCTCCTCTTCTTCTGATAAGCCATTCCTAGCTTCTGCATCTCTCATTTCCTTGTCATCCTGCTGTGAAGGTACTGATTGCATAGATGTTTTTTCTGGCTGGAAAGCCAGCATCCTGTCTCTCTCTGGATGCATCTTCAGACCTGGCAGTTCACGACTCCTTTAGTTGTGCCATTTCACAATCTGAAATGATCTGTATAGAAATAATTCCCCACAATACATGTATGTGTGTGTATGTGTATATGTATATATGATGGCTTAGCTTCATGAGTGAAGATTTGGGAAGGGCTTTAACCACGCTTACTACAAGCACGATGACTAAGGGCAAGTGGAATAGGCAAATCTGGATGGAAAAAAGCTGCATAGGCAATCAGGAAGACTCCGAACAGGGCTGTCATCTCCTGGGTCAAGCTCAAGCGACCAATGTCCTGAACCGCCTGCAGGCAAGGCTGGATCTGCAGCTTCCAGTGCACCTTGTCACCTGCCATTTCAACCCTCGCCTGTCGCTACAGGGCTTTGCAAATGTGAGTAAACCCTTCCAGCCTGCGCAGTGGATTTTTTAGGTGAGGTGCAGCGTGCGCTGAACTGGCCCCACCCTTTACACCTGAGGTTTATCTGCCACGGCCTAGATAGCTAGGATGGTGACAGCAAAGTCCTCAGGTTGTAGGTTTTGTAAGAGTGTCCTTCTCTTAGATGGAAGACCTTACAAGGCGAGACGAGCTCCATCTGTCCAGGTTTGAAGTTAGGAGTTTTCCTTCTCCTATGAGGGTGGCTTGTCTTCGCTAACGGAGATTTGAGAAGGGTTTTACCCACGCATACTGAACAAGACTGTCATCTCCTGGGTCAGTCTCGAGTGACCAAAGACGCAACAGCACAACATCAAACGTCTAGGTGAGATTCAGACTTAGAGGCATTCAGTCATAAGCCCGCAGATGGTAGCCTCGCACCAGTGGCTCCTCAGCCAAGCACATGCACCAGGGGTCTGAACCTGCGGTTCCTCTTGTACTGAGTGGGATTACTATTGCAACAACACATCATCAGTAGGGTAAAACTAACCTGTCTCACGACGGTCTAATATATATATTTGCAAGTTAAAGGACAGGTATTCATTGTTCAGTTTACTGTTCAGCATTGCAGATGGCTAAACACAACTGAAAGGATGAGTTACAACTCTAGACTGAGAATGAAACAAGAAAGCTGGATAGAACATGGGTAGCAGCAACCTCTTAAATTGGGTTTACCTCAGTAGTAGATAGCGTATCTCTACCCTCACAGTACAGGAGGTATAACTTAGCATCATAGAATCACAGAATGGTTTGGGTTGGGAGGGACATTTAAAGCTCATGTAGTCCAACCTCCTGCCATGGTCAGGGAAATCAACCACTAAACCAGGTTTCTCAAAGGCACTTGCAACATGACCTTGAACAGTTCCAGGGATGGGGCAGCCACAGCTTCTCTGGGCAACCTCTGCCAGTGTCTCATCACATTCATCATAAAAATTTTCTTCCTTATATGTAAAACCTCTGATGAAGCTCCATGGTCTGGTCTGTTGCCTTGAGTTGCCTGCATTGTTTGCATCTATCAGTTCCTGCATTGAAGTGCTAAGTCCACTTGCAGCAAGCCTGGCCCCCATCTTCCCTCACAGCCCCATTGAGCTGGGTCAGGATTGCAGGTGGAGGCTGGGACTGCCCTTGCTCCCTTGGTGCCTTTGAATTTATTGGGATGAATTCTGTCTCTTATGAATGAAACAATTTGTATCATTTGCAATACAGATCAGCTGGCACTCCAACTTGCGGGCAGCACTCTTGAGTGACATAAAAATGCAGTCATTTGGAATGATGCCCAGGTTGGGCAGATATTATGGAAAGGTTTGTGGGTCCCTGCAGATAATTTTCTGGCTGGCTCATTCCTGAATCATTGTCAAATCCAAATTCTGCATCACTACTTCTGAAATATGATGGCACAGTAATGAGTTCTAATATAAATAGAGGAGCAAAATGGCAAGAGTAGCTTTATATGCTAATTATTCTGAATCCTGTGCATTCTGCAGCAGGCCCACAGAGTAGACAGTGAAAATCGGCGATATGAGTTCTATTTAAATATTATGGATTGTCAATGTCGATTTAGGGAATCAGCATATATTCTCCATATTTATGAGAAGAGTTACCTAGCCATGGTGAAATAAATACTGCCAGTCTTGTAGAAATAGTACCAAAGAAAGAACTAGACCAGTAACAAACCATGTGTCAAAAGGGTTTTACACAAATAGTCCTAGACAGATTATGAATTATGAAGATGATTTCTGACATATCAGGGCAGTGTGGAATATCAAATTGCAGTGGTCAAAACATCTGCACTTTTTTTTTGTGCTGTAGCTCAGTCACAAGGAGAAAATCTGTTACCATCTGAAGAGAAACTGTATTTGAAACATAGATCTATAAAGATGGCAAAGGAAGAACAGCTCTTTATGTTCTTTTTTTTATGCAAAAGCAGTTAATAAAAGACATTTTTGAGTTGATAAGGATTCTTCAAAGAACATTATTTTGAATACTTAATGTGAATAAATCTGTAAGATATGAACCAAATGAATTGTGTTTCGTTGTTAACTCAAGGCTTGTGCAACACAACCTCTGCAGGATATTGGAACATTTTTTATTATTATTTAGAATAATAGCATGGTTTAGTGCTTTCTGTCTTCAAAAGGCTTCGTATTCAAAATGTTCTAAAAGCCTTAATTTATGATTGCAATACATGCTGTGTCAGACTTTCTGTGCTTTACCCAAGAGGTCACTATTGCGATCACCAAGATTAAGAATAAAAATATGCATCCATCTTTATTGTCTTTTTGTCCTCCTCGGAACTGCTGCTTTTCTGGTTCTTCCCCTGTTTCATATTGTTCTTAGGTTTTGAATCCTTGGATATGGGGCTGCATTTGTGTCTGGCAGCCTTGAACCTGTCAGGTGTAACCTCAGTGTATGACCGTATGTTCATGACCATATGGGCTCTGCCTATATTTTCCTTAAAAAGCATAATGTTGCAGACATTCACATAGCTCTGTCTGAAGCAGCAGGGTGGGAACAGCAGGATAAATAAAACCTACAAAACAGGAAACCACAATCTATTTCCACAGTAATCAGATGCCGTCAGTTGCAGACACATTTTCTCTCCTCCCTTCTTTTCTTTTCATGCTTATCTTGTTTATTGCACTAGTCTTAATTTAAGCAATGATTAAATATAAGAATTCTTTAGTAATTGACCTTCAAGCAAATGCTGGCAAACTTGTGACTAAAATGTTTAGCTGTAGCAATGAAAACCTGAGTGGCCTAGCTCCAAGCAACATGATTGCTTTCAGAATATTACATTTTTCTCTCTTTTCATTTTGGAACCAAAGTCCCAGTTCATCCTGATGACTGAACTGCTGGTAACCTCTGGGAGCCTTTTGTAAAGGAAGACTAACAGGGACTGTTACCCTGAAAATAACACTTTAAGTGCTGAATATGGCCATAGTAAACAAAATATTGTTTACTATGTGTTATGGAAAGTCTGAACAGAAATGGAGCTTAAAAAAGATATATTTGAATGATAGAGGAGACAGGTTGGGGTTTGCTAGTGATCTAGTCAGTCCTTCAGCAGTGTGCTGAAGTCTTTTGTCTCTTCCTCTCCTCCATCATTTACAAAGTAGCTGAAGGCTCAGAGTACTTAAAGAATAGGAAGTTTCTGGGTTTGTGTTCTTTCTGATGTCAGCTCAGTCCCCAGCTGGCTGAAAATAAGTGTGTTGAAACAATAAGCTTTTGGACTGTACTGTGTGGAAAAAAGATGCTCACAACATTCTGAAAGAGGATTGCTTTGTAATTTTCTCTGTGGAGCTATATCATTTTTTCATATATCCCTGGATGGCCATTGGCTCAGTGAAGATGAGGTTTTTTACCTAGTTCCACCAATAGTTGTAATTATTTCTTGCAGAGCATGTAAATTACTTTCTATGCATCTAGAATTATTAGCACAGTATGTAATTATAATTAAATTAGCCTTATCTATTGTTCTGTATTAGATGTGATTGATTACTACCAGAATTGAACTGTTTGTGATCCATTGTCATAAGTTCTATGCCAAGGGAAAATACCTTACACAAGCTTAGGTAAGATGCCACGCTTCAAGAAATGTTACTGACTGTAATGATTGCAGGCAACTGCTATTCATTCATGCTTCTCTTCCTCTGTAATTTTGACAGCAAGCAAAGATCATGCACCTGAGAATTTTGGCTTCTGGTATCTACCTGATGTTGTTAAAGTGACTCTTTTGTTCCTGGTGGATACAGACTTTTAGGTCTGGTTGTATACCAGCCTGGAGCAAAGCTGTTGACAGTGCTATAATGTAAATTGCTGGAGAGAATGTCTGCAGAAAAGGGGGGAGCAGTTATCTAAACACAGGGGCATTCATACAGTCGATCTTTCCTTTTAGATACCTTGGAGAATCAAGCAGGGGCAATCCATAAACTCAGACAGGCAAAGGCCAGTGCTATCATACAGCCATTTTAACTCGAGCAACATTTAGAACTAGAGCCCAAATCTAAAATATTTGTGTATTCAGACTTTATTGAATTATTTTTACTTGCATTTTTCAAGAGATTTTCTTATTTCTTATCCCTCTCTTCCCCTGCTGAAATGCTTCAAAAGAGTCAAAATATGCAGTCTCTAATCTGTATAAAACAGCGGGAAGTTCTCTTTGCTTAAACATTCAGCTAAAATATGAGCACTGTTTATTGCTACCAGTTAGGCCAAATTAATCCCTTACCCTAGTTTAAGGCATTTTATTGAGTTGCCTAAAGTGGGGCATAGTCACCTTAGATTTCTCCAGCGTGGAGATAAACAGGCACAAATAGCTGCTACAGGAAAATCTGCATCACTCCTAGAAATTTTAACAGATATGAAAATGGTCCAGCAATTTCCCTCTGAACTAAGGCACTAGAGTTAAACTCACAGAGTTAGTCAAGGTGAATCTAGACTCCTCTGCTCAGCCTGCCCTTCATCCCTGCAGTCTTAAACTCTCCAGCCTGCTCTTTCAGATTAGTGTCTGTGTGTTGATTCATGTTTATACAGAGCCCAGCTGGCTCTAACAGGGCAGAGACTGGTCCTGTACAGGGCTGATTACAGGTCCAGGATATGTATATGTATGTATCTTCTGCAGAACTCATGCAAATAGCTGCTTATATAAATGGTGTAAATAAGGATCAAGTCCTATACTAAAAGGTGCTTCCAGTGTTTTTCCAGTCAATTTGTCCTTCCTGTCTCTGCTATTTTAAGAACTTGCTGTAAAGGAGCACTTGATTTCTCTTATCTCTTCTATACAGGCTATAATTAGGATTAGCAGAAGTGTTTTACTTAATGTTGCAGTAGTTCTTGTATACAGCACTCATATCTTAAGTATAATTAACACTGTATAGCTCCCATTAGTGTTTCTAAGCACTTAAAATGTACCATAATGGCCAAAGCTAAAGTTGTCATTAAAGGGCCATTGCTATTTATTATGTTCATAAAGTAGACACTTTGCTACAGAAAAATATATCCTTTGGTTCCATTTAGAAAGCAGTAACAGACAGCAGCATTAGTGATGGCACCCGGGGGATTAAAGGGCTGCTTTAAATTGATCCCATTCTTATTCCACACAGGAGTCAATAGGGAAATCTAAAAGCAGGTGACAAATCATTGCATTGCACAGCATAACTCTGATTAGCTGAGTTATGCTGGGGAGTAGGTTTGCTGGTTTTTATCAACATTCCTTTCTGTAAATACTTGATTTTTTTTTTAAGTGTGTATTTTCCTCATAATTGCATGTATATTTCACAGTTCACTTTTATTACATTTCGGCTTACATGCTACATTGTTTTAACCAATTATAAGAAGGAAAACGTTTTATGTCCTCTTCATTATATTTTGGGAAAGGAGCCAGGTACATTTATTAGGCAAAATTTTTTTCCTTAGCACTCTTGACCAGATGCACATAACTGTGAGCAGGTTAGGTTCTTACTGCCACTTCATATGGTCCATTTGATGATTGAATTACACAGTTTTTATGTCATGTTTTCTCATACACAATAATAAGACACTCCCCTACTTCCATAGCTCCTTCTCTCTGAAGAAGTTAATCTTCTTTGCCGACACTGCTCTGAGGATACATTTTAGTCACAGTCCAACTGTTGGAACAAAGCATGAGCCATTTATAGCAGTAAACAATTATCACTGAAATGAGATAACAGTTTAATGGTCTTGCATGATTAATGTCCTACATAAATTCTTTATGACATAGAATTGAAAGATGATGTTATGAATGTATAATAGAAAGTCAACAGAATGTGTCACCTCTTGGTTAGTTTCTAAGGAAACAGGACATGCAATCAGTGTTTTCCTAATAATCAGAGGTTCATAACAAAACAATCATATATTGTCCTTACTAAATTAAATTTCCAACCGTACGGTTGTTGGCTCTTTTGGCCTTAGTGCCAATTATGCACACAAGAGGTCAATTCAGTTAATGGCATCCCTAGAGTCTTTTTCATGTTTGTGATCCAGGGCCAACGTTTTCAAGTGTTGGTACCTACATTTAATTTAAATTGCCGTCTATTTTTAGGCATATAAATGCGTGGTCTGTTCTTCATGAATGCTTATTATTCACAGCTGATTCTGACTTTGCCCTCTGGCTCCAAGGTGAATAAATGTATGTTTAGTATCTTTAAAAATCAGGACAACAAACTTTCAGAGTCCAAATATTGACTTTGATGCAAAGGTTTTTCAAAATGAGAAGTCTAGTATTTCACCCCTAAGTTATATTTATTTAACTTAAGGAATGTTTAGAACATGGAAGAAAACAATTTAATTGAAAATCAGTAAAACCCATTAAGCATCAAGCATGTTTTAAGATCAAAGTGTTTTGGTTTTATTTTTTTTCTTTTTCCTGTTTAATGTATTTCTGAGATTAAGTTTAAACTTAGATTACAGCAAAATAAAACAAGGTATCAGCAGCATCAAAAATCATTGGCTTCATAATTTTGAATAGCTCTCTTCTTCCTCCTCTACCTATATATATGTAAAATATATAGGTATATATGCAGTATATACCTATATTATATATATATATAATATACACACACATAGTAAATAAACTGTTACTACAGTAATGAATGGGGGGGTGGGGGGGATATGTTTGTCTGACTGTCTTGCATCTGTCATCTACTTGAGGCAATACAGAGCCTTCTGCTGACTTTACCAGAGGTTTCTCTCTGTTATGCATGGGGGGAGCAAGGACAGTTTGTCATTTCACTGAAAATTCTTGCTTGGCCCAGAGGATGCTCAGAGTTGAGGAAAAGCATGTGCTTGTCCTTCTGTCATGCTGCCATTGGAAAGAAGGAGGCAAAAGTATGATTTCCTCTCCTTATTTTTTTAACTACAGTACTCACTAAACACTTGAAAATTCCCTCTTATCATCAGTTTTATATGTATTTATCTATTAAACATATTCCCCAACCTGTTACCATACTGTTTCATCAGACCTGTGGTGTCTTAAAATAGCCTAAAGATTGGTTTAACTAATTTGTTGATGATTCCTTAATCCTTAGGTAGGTCCTTGGGTGCAAGAACAAAAGAAGGCAGAGCCAGAGCATTGTTGCATTATAGATATTCATAGATCTGAAATGGACATTTACATCATGACCAGAAGACAAATGTGGAGTTGGTGCTCTGAAGTTAAGGAAGATGAAAACCACAGTATAATATGAATGAAAAAATGCTATAATCCTATTAAAAGGATAGGTAAAAGATACATCAAGCTACAGGGGAAAGTAGAGAGGAAGAAAAGAAAATAGAAAAATATGGAAACAATCTGTTCATAGACATTGAGTAAGTCTGTCTGCTAAAATATAGTCCATAATTTTCAACTGGAGTGAGTCCAGCAAGGTATATTCCCAGAGCTAATGTCTTTTGATGGATAGATCAAGGGTCGTTTTCCTTTGGCACTTACAGAGTTCAGATCCTAAATTAAGTAAACAAATCATTATGATTGGTTTGATACTTTAGTACTTTTACAGTCTTGAAGAGATTTGTAATTACCATGTTACAAATCTGAAAGTAGCCACAGTATTAGTGTAGTTAGTCATTTATTTTTGATGACTTTTCTTGTGTATTTCCTAGTGATTTCTCAAGCTTAAGTCAGCAACTGGCAAACAAAAAGACTACTTATAATCACAGCTATGTGAAGCTGTCCTTCCTCAAAGAGAAATAGTAATACCTATTACTGTATTTATAGTCCATCACTAGGAAATTAAACACATCAATAAACTTTATGCTATAGTACCAATAGAAACTGGGACTGTATTAAAAGGTCAGTCACACATATATCTGGTAGGATGCCTATATGTATCTGTGTTGAAGGAAAAGTGAGACATAATATTTTATAGTTTTATTTATTATGTCATTAGTAAAGCTAATAAAAACTTCTGTTTTTCTGCTGTGGATATGCGGTTTGCATCTTAAGTTGATACTTTCTATGGAAGAATGACCATTTTGACATGATTGTTTTATTTTCTTTTATGTGAACTGAAGTTAAAAGTTCTGTCTGAGTCAGTTTCACTTGCAATCTTTACTTGTTGGAAGTGCCAGCATGCCTCCAGTGAGCTGCGGTTTAGGAGCCTCATGTTCTTATGATTCTGCATAAGGTTTCTGTCTATGCTACATCTGTCCTCTGGCAGGGGGAAATTAATCTGCCATAAGATAATACAGCATAAGAGATAATGCTTGATCAAAGAGCCTAACATATGAGGAAACATATGAGCACCAAAATCTTGGCATTCTGTAAATGGTACTAAGCTGAATCAGAACAAAGTGTTGTGACATAAAACTTTCTGAAGTTTTAATTTTTTAAAAACCATTTCTATTGGGACTTTTTATCCCAAATTAGGAGTGTAACAGTTCTTTAAAATTAATACAGAATAGTCCAATTAGCTCTTAGATAGAGGGTGAAAGTGAAACAATATGACATAATGTTTGTTTAGCAATTGTTTTTAAGCTATTTTTGACAAACGGGAAGATGATACCTCAGTTCTGCATGAAATCTTCACACAGTGTTGCAGTAAGGACCTATGCAATCAAACTGTGCATTTAGAGTTTTCTTAATTTTGTGATGGGTCACACTGTAGATACTTAACTTGTAAAAATTAGTCCAACTCAACCCATTTTGTTTGGGTAAGAGTACTGGGCTCCACCTGATCTGAAATGAGGGCAAGATACGGAGCTGCTAATGTTTATTGATTACTTTGTGCTTAAAAAAATATGTTCATATTTCTCATCAGTTAATTAACAGTTAGTTTGCCGCATGCTATCCGTCATTACAGGATTTCATATACAGGCTTTATCTCAGTTTCCTTCTCCTGACATCTCTGTTGCGGATGTGGAATAGGAAGGGACTTACCTGATCACTACTCAACCTTATCAGCAAAGGAGTGAGCAGGCCTGGCTTTGCTGCATTATGAGTACTTTCTTCCTTTGAGAAATGGCAAGTTCTAGAAGCTTTCAAAGTTTTTAGCTCTCTCTCAAGCACTTATAAAACTGACTTTTGCACATCTTGTAGTACACTGGTAGAAAACCCCCTTTTTGCAAACCGCTCTCTTTTCAACCAGAGTTCTCTGATTGAAGTGATAATGCCACCTCACACCGCCTGTTACTGCCCAGTGACGTCCACAGGGTTACCTTTCTAGGCTTTCTGGAGATGACCAACCTGTGATCTTAGTGTGGTTGTCTGTGAGTCCTGGCCTGTGGAAATCCCTCCTTTCCTGGGTGTCATGGTTTAAGCCCAGCTGGCAACAAGAACCACACAGCTGCTCATTCACTCCCCCCCCCTTCCTCCCCCTGCTCCCGGAGGGATGGGGAGGAAAATCAAAAGAATGTAACTCCCACGGGTTGAGATAAGAACAGTTTAATAACTAAGGTATAACACAAACCACTGCTGCTACCACCCATAATAATAATGATAGGAGAAATAACAAGGGAAGAGAATACAACTACTAACCAGCCACGGACCGATACCCAGCCCGACTCAAGCAGTGATCTAGCCCTTCTGGGTAACTGCCCCCAGTTTATATAGTGGGCATGACATGCTGTGGTACAGAATACCTCTTTGGCTAGTTTGGGTCAGGTGTTCTGCCTCTGCTTCCTCCCAGCTTCCCCTCCTCCCTGGCAGAGCATGAGACTCAGAAAAGTCCTTGGTCAGAGTAAACATTACTGAGCAACAACTAAAAACATTGGTGTTATCAGTGTTGTTCTCAGGCTGAGAGTCAAAGCCACAGCACTGCACCAGCTACTAAGAAGGAGAAAATGACTGCTACTGCTGAACCCAGGACACTGGGGAAAATCAGAGGCTGATTCAGTGGGACAGACCAATTTCTTTCTTCCCCTTAACCAGCATCATTCCCTTGAGAAGCATCTTTGAATTTTAAATGTGAATTAGAAGGTTTTTTTTTTTTTTTCCCAGACATTGATTTTATTTTTTTTTTTCCAAAAAAGGTGTTTTCCAAGTAGTTGCAGGTATAATCCTTTTCAGCAATGCTTTCTCTTCAGCTACTTAGTTTTATTAGTTCTTTTCTGGCAGGATGGCTAGAGTTTTTTTCATGTCTTGTTTGATTATGTCAGAAATTTCTTTTTTTTTTTTTTTTTTCTTGAGATAATTGTTATCTTTTAATGAATTAAAAAATAAATATTGGGTCTGGCTGAAATAGAGTTCATTTTCCCCACAGCAACCCTCATAGTGCTGAAGCTAGCAAGGTGTTGATAGCACACTAGTGTTTTGGCTACTGCTGAGCAGTGCTCTCACAGCATCAAGGTGGTCTCTCCAACATTCCCACACACATACCAGTAGGCTGAGGATGGACAAGATCCTGGGAGGGGACCTAGCCAAGATAGCTGACCCAAACTCACCAAAGGGATATTCCGTACCTTATGATGCCTGTTCAGCAATAAAAGCTCAGAGAAAGGGGAAGGCAGGACATGAGTTATTATGACATTTGTCTTCTGCAAAACCACTACATGTGTTGAAGTCCTACTTCCTGGGAAGTGACAGGACATTATTTGCTAATGGGAAGTAGAGAATAAATCTGTTGTTTTCCTTTGGTTCTGTGTGTGACCTTTTATTTTGCTTTATTAAACTGCCTTTATCTTAACCAGTGAGGATTTCTTTCATCATATTTTCTTCTCCCTGTCCTGCTCAGAAGGCGGGTGATGAAGCAGCTGGGTGGGAACCTAACATCCAGCCAAGGTCAACCCACCACAAGGACAAAGAAAAAGTTTTGTAGGTTTGGTTATCAAGAACGACAAAAAAGGATTTGCCACATAAAATAAACATTTTCTACAGTGAATAACAATTTTAAAATAAAATTTTATCCTTGTCCTACAAATGGCCTGTAAATTGCGGAACTACCACATATGGCCTTTTGGGTTTTTTTGTCCACACTGGCGTATCAAAGGAAATCAATGGAAGCATTTTGGAGACCTAGTTATTTATTCCTTTGATAATCACATCATCTGCCTTCCTGGTTGATTTTCTTTAAAAAAGGAAGTTAGGCTTAGAAATTGAGATTCTCTTTTGATCACTGCATCTGCAGAAAAGTGAAGCTAAAGGAAAACTTGCTGGGGCTCCCATTAGGGATAAAATTAGCATTCTGGCATGTACTTAGTAACTGCTGTCATTTGCTGATGGTGGGAGAGGCTGGAGAGCATAAGAATCTTATGCTGCTCTTCTTCTGACAGCAATTCCAACATCTGCAGAAAGGAGTTTAGCAAGAACTAGAAAAGTGGAATGAATTGTAGTAAAGTTATACATATGGTGTGAAGGTGACACAGACAAATATATTTCTAGCTCTAACTATGTTATTTCTGCCCCATCCTTTTGCTGACTAACTCAAGTGCAAGAGCATATGTGGTTATTATGCACCATATAGAGTTCAGAACAAAGCATAAATAATTACTATGCAATATCAATTTGTTTGATCTAGGAATAAAATCACCAGATTTTTTTAGTGCCTGAGTCTAGCTTTGAATGGTTTTATTAGTACATACTAACTAAAAAAGCCTTACTTGTCTGAAAAGCTGATGCAGTAAGGGCTGCTGCAGGAAACAGCAGCATGTAGAAGTGATTTGTCTAGTATCTGTAAAGATGGACTTAAAGTGAGGCTGAGCCTATTCTGTTACATGTAGTCTCTCTTACTGTAATGATCTGTTATTTCTACTCTCTCAGTATGAATTAGTCCTATTTCAGGAAAGGGTTTGTAAGATACACTTAAAATGAAATGATTCCCTGTATATACAGAAGTTTCTGAGGTTTTATCTTCTGTTGTGTGTATTTATTGAAAATTGTACTATCTGTCTTGACAAATATCTACTTTGGTTGCCGGGTACTCTTGACAGACTTTTTACCTCTCATTTTGTCTCTATCAGGATCAACAATTTAACAGCCTATGTTACTTTCATAGTGGTAAGAAAGGCAGAAGAAAAACATAAAAGCAAACCTGACGGGTTAATTTTCATCATCAGTTATATCAGTGTAAAATGGCTGTCTATGGTTTCCTGTCCTATTTTTCCACCCTACATTTAGTCCTGTCCTACTTTTTCACCTACACATACTTTTCTCTTGCTCTACTGCCAACAATGCATGCAGTGATGTTTTCTCCTAGAGACCATCTTTTGCAAACACTAATGCTTCTTAAGTGTTGCCCTGTCAGCAGTTCACTGACCACCCAGCAGAAAAGAGTTCCAGCATCAGACTCAAGCAGAATATACACACAAATTAGAGATGGTGATGAGGCATTGGCACAGGCTGCCCAAAAAAGTGGTAAATGCCCCATCCCTGGCAGCGTTCAAGGCCAGGCTGGACAGAGTCTTGGGCAACATGGTCTAGTGTAAGATGTCCCTGCCCATGGCAGAGGGGTTGGAACTGGATAATCTTAAGGTCCTTTCCAGCCCAAACCATTCTATGGCTTGATGGCTTTTCCAAAATTGCATTTTGTGCCTTGTGCATAATTTGTGCCTTGTCACTCACATCTGTTTGGGGCACAGGCATATTTTCCAGGACACAATAGTCTCAGGAAGGACTTGACAGTAAAAACTCCACTGGAAGTTCTGAGTACTGCTTCATATAGCATTCATTTGAAACACTTGAGTCTGCCTGAAGCTAAAGTAAACATACATTCACGTTCTTCTCCCAAAATTTATTTACTATGTCAGTCATGGCAAATCTCTCGTTCCTGTCAAATTAGACAGTCCCCCTGGTAGGTCACAGTAGCCATGGTGGCATTATCAATATTTTTAAAAGGTCATCTATCAGGGAGTGCCTGTTGTAGATAATGAACAAGGAGGGAAAGAAGGCTGCTTTGTATTCTCGGAGAATACAAAGAGCTGATACACCTTAAGAACAACAGTTTGATTATTTGCATTTTACAAACCTTATCAACATCCACACAATTCTAACCTTGCCAAATACAAGTTAGTCTTTATCTTACTTAGATCTAGGCCCCAGTCAGAGTTACAAGATTTTTTGCCACAGTCTTCTTGTGGGACTGGAATTGGTCCCCACATGCAGGAAGGAGTTTAAATCATTTGAAGCATTTTATTAAAAAAATCCAAACAAGTAAAAAACCAAAAATACCCTTTTCTGTTTTAAAAAGCATTTTATTAAAAAGCATGTGTTGTGTTGTGAGAGCACACACTTTGTTATCTGGAAACATTTCAGTTAGTTTACCTTTCATTTGTCTTAAGCTGATAGGGAAAAATCTTATCAAAACAAAACCATTCTTGTAAGTCCTCTAGAAGATCCCATTGCTCCTTTGGCGTTTATAGAACATAGGAAGTATGTCTGGTGCTTTACATATAGATGTGATCAGTTCTTGGATCCAAGGAGCTTACAGTTGAAATCTCATTGCTTGGCTTTATGTATCAAATATATGATCTTTTATTTGTACGATCTTTTATTTGTATGTAGTAAGAATCAAAACTCAACATTTGGAATTTCCCTTTCCTGTATGTGATCCCTGTCAAGGCTTGTGAGGCATTCCATGTGGTTGTGAAATAAATATCAAAGACTGCTGTTAATTTTTTTATGATGGTGCAAAATCACAGCATGCAGCCACTGATGCACCAAAGACTCCTAGCTGATATGTGTGTGGATGAAAAAAGCCTTACTCTCTGGTGTTTCTACTTTAATGGAGAATTTAGTTTGTTGAGACTCCTTGCATGACCCAGAAAAAACTGGACATAGGGAAAATGTGAAGTTTTTAATGTGACATGGTTCTGCAAAGGGGACAGTGTGGGCTTCAGTCTTTTCAATAGTCTTTTGGCACAGCAGGAGGAAAGCAGGATGGGGGTTTTGGTTGCCAGTTCAGGTTTACTCAGGCAGCAGCTCCAGGCATTGCTGCTGATTGTGTAATTTCAATACTGAAGTTTGTGTTTTAAGCTACAGAGATGGTTTGTTAAGAGCAAGTAACTCCAGCTCTCAGTGTGCCTCTTGTTTTCTCAATATCTAGAATATAAAAAGACCTTGGCACTGCTTTCTTATGCTGAGATTCCCTACTGACATCAAAATGCTGCTGTCCCTGTTTTCTGTCATTATCACTGGTACATATTTAAGTGTTGACTAAATGTCCACTGAAGTTTGTGGAGAGACTGCACAGCGCTTGCTTAGCTCAACATCAGAGGAAAGAGAGCCACCACTGGATCTTCATGACCTAAAAGAAAATCAATTTTAATTCCACAAGATGGAATTATTGGGGTAGAAATAGAAGCCATTAAATAGCCTGGCTTGCTCAAAGGCTAGTGATATGGACGAAGAACTGAAAACAAAAATTTTAACTTCGGATTACTGTAATTGTATACTTGCCTAGCTTATACTGGATTCCCTTGTAAACCTACTAGCCAGCTGGTACTTGCACTATCTATTTTTTACATATGGAAAGGAATGTAACTATTACTCTGGTAGACAAATGATGCTGCTACTTTCCTTCTCTAATTAAAACTAGTCACCATAAAAGAAGACAGTAGGGTACCACAGCAAGATCTGTTAAAAGCAACTGTGAAATACAGGCCTGTAATCTTCGTGTAGTAACAATAAATGAATGTAAAATAAATGCTAAAATATAAGGCAGGAGATTAAAAACAGTGAAGGCAGCCCAAAGGCTGGGCTGGGGTGAGGGATGAGGCCCAGATCTCAGCAGCCTCCCCAGACTTGGGGTTACCTCAGCCATGGTTTTGTAACGTGGTTGCCCAGGGGTGCCTCCAGGCAGGCTCCTTCTAGCTGTTTCTCCTGGAGCTACAGACCTGACTGAGTTGCCTCTGATGGTCCTCCCCTCACCACCACCCTTACCAGACAGCAGATAGCATGCTGTAGGACATGACAGAAAACAAAAACACTAGATCAATTTAAGGCAATTAAAGAGCACATAAAGAAATTCAGGTTTAATTGCAGATAATATTTTATTACCTTGCGCCTGTCTGTGTACCTTGGATTTCAGTATTTGAAGCCATTCTGAATTGGGGCTCTGAGAGTCTTTCTTGTATTTCCACTATTGACATCCTTGTCGTGTATGTGAGCCTGCATCTTCCAGTGGACTCTTCTGATACTTATTTCTCATGTAAATATATATTCATTTGTGCAAAGACTTCTCATAAAATTTTCAGTAAAGCTTTGAAATCTTTAACTCAAGGAGTAACAAGCACCTTTTAGAACAGTTCATACTCGGCTTTTCTAAACTGGCTTCTCACTGTAGAAGTTCAGCTCAAAACATGAGGATGTCTCGTACTAGGCTGAAGGCCCACAGGGTTGTACCCTTAGTACTTGTAGTGCATGGATCTTACCAAAGGAAGCTAGTAGACACACTTGGACTTATTTTATTATAATTTAAGAAGAGGTGAACTGATAAAATCTAAAGTATGTTTTTAGATACCATGTCATCTTCCTATCATTTCAATTGTTCGCTTTGTGTACATACTCTTACCACAGTAGGTTATGAAAGGGCAGTAATCAATACGACAGCTCATTATCTATGGTACTTATAATTATCCTGATGCTAGTACCAATTTCTTGGTTTAAGCAAAGCATATTAAAAAAAATGTCCTAACAGGACATCTCATTATCACTCTTATTTTTACTGTGGAGTTTTATTGGAAAATCACGCTACTCATCTGAACTGCCACAACAGCAGCATTATCCCTAGGGCGTTCTTTCATAGCAAGGTTAATTTAAAGTGATTAGCATAAGCGCTACAGATGTTGCTATGGGGATAAGAACCTCACATCTACTATGATGGACATCACATGATTGCTGCTACAGCTGCAGTATGATTGGATTATTTGTTTTAATGTCATGCGAAATAAGTCACATGCTGAAGATCAGAATCTCCTTAATAGCATTTCATATTCTGAGAATCAATCACCTTTTCTCCATTTCTCAGTGTTAAAAATGCCTGAAGAGCACATAAAACAGATGTCTTTGGTTTACTGCTACTTGTATCTGACTGTCTGGTAATATCTACCACTAGTAACTAAAATGTATACCTATATGAAAACTGAAAAAAACCCAATTATTTATATTTTACCATAAATAAAAGTATTTTTTAATAACTCGGAATAAAGTCCTAGCATTAATGCAGTTAGACACATTTTATTCTAAATCCATGTACTAAATGTGTGCAAAGTCATGTATTGATGGGTGATCCCAAAGCCAATAAAATCAGTGAGAAACATCTTACTTGCTTCAGTGCTTTTGAGTTCTCCTCTCTCAATTCAGTCACAGAAATAGTTTAGTGTATATAGTACTGCAGTAGGGAGAAAGCAAAAAGCATATCCTGGGGACTCAATAAGGATAACAATTAACGTGTAGAAATGTGTATTTTTAAAATACTAATTTTAATGAATTTCTTAATAACACTTTCATAATGGTGGACAAAAGACTGATTAGTAGAGTCTTTAGCAGTATCACTTTGGTGAAATGGGATGTTTTCTCATCTATAGAAAGATACTTTAAATTCTACTGAGTGCTGTGTACTGCCTTTTGGAGACGCTTTTCTCTCACTAGTGACTGCATAGGCAACGAAAGCTAAATTACATCTAGAACGCACTCTAGAGTAACTTCAAATACAGCTTATTAACCTTTCATCCACTTTCCTCTCTTGTGATTATTGCTATGACTTATGTTTGGATTTAATATCTACAATTTCCTTATTTCCAATAACGTAGAAGCAGTTAATTGGGAAACTACTCTGAATACTGGCTTTACTTTCTAGATAATTTTATATCTTTGTTATATGATTTGGTTTTATGCATTCTAATGGTATTCTATACAGTATGATGTTATAATCAAAATTAATAAGAAAAAGGAACAAGTAAAGGGGGTTTTTGAATATGCTGAGAATAACAAAATATCTTAAGCTCATACTTCATTTTCTTGAACGCTGGCTTACAGAACTCTCAGTTCTGCTTTTAAGATGGAATAAATTTGTGGTCTGTATAGCACCTTTCACTCCTCAGAGAGTGCAAAAAGTAATGGGAGATTGATATTATACTCTGATGATGGGTGATAGGAAATCATGACATTAGTGGTTCTTTGAGGCCAAGCTAGCAACAGCACTGGTTCATAGAATTAGATTTGTTTGTCATGTTAGCTGAAATTCTGTGCTATTACTGCCCTCTGTTCACAAGAGGTATTCTGATCTTTAATTTTCAAAGAATAGTCACCTGGGAGGGACAAGAATTTGGTTTTGTAATCATTAGAGGGGCAGAAACATCAGTACTCAAAACCACCATTAGCAGTCAAACAGAATAGAGTATTTCAGTTGGAAGCAATGTGTTTAAAAGCTCATAGCGCTGTAAAAGTGTTCTGTCTGCTGAGCAGTTCTGTTCCCTGTTGAACAAAACACAGTATCTGGATACAGAGAATAAGTACACCATAAAAAGGAAGACAAATTGATGGGTTTCTTCACAGTTCTGGCCCTATCTAACATGCATGCAAGAAGACTTACTACTCAGTTCTTCACTCATATTGATATCGCCATTAAATTTTTTAAGTGTAAATGAATACCCTACACAGTGATTTGCTCAAGAGATGACGATGTTGTGACTATAACTGGTAAATCAAACCAGTTGTCCCTGACTGGAATCTGAAACAACTTCTACAACTGCAAATCAGAGGAGTGACTTTGGGCACCTTTATCCACATACAATCCCACTCCTCTGCAGACCAGTGGTAAGGATGTGGATCCAAGCAATTCTCCATTAGTAAATATTGCTGCAGTATCTGAAGTAGCTGGAGACAGTAAATGGAATGCCTACACATGCAAGCCGGTTTATTTTGCTGAATGATACAACGGAAGTGTAAATCAACTCCACCTCCTTATTTCTTCTGAGAAGTTTGAGGAATCCTTGAGGTACAGGACTCTTAAGCATTTTATTCCTCATGTGGTAATAGGCATCAGTGCATTAATATCGCTACACTAAGACTAAATAATGCAGAAGTAATACAGAGGCTTCTGTTCAGCTCCTTTACTTCCATGTTGCTCATTCTGACAATATTCTTCTAATAACGTAGAATATGAAGCGGGATTTTTAAGCACTTTTAACAGTAATAATGAGTGTTTAATGGAAAATACTTTCAGAATGGTTTGCTATGATGTTACTTTGATCATTTTCAACAGTTATGATGATAGAGTGCTCTAAAAGTATGTTTACTAAGATGATAGAACACACACAAAGTATTTCTGATTAAAAATTAGTAATTATTTTAAAAAGATAATCTCATCCCTTAGGCAAGGGTAGATTCTTAAGATGCTCATTTTTATTTATACCAAAGGCATTTCAGAAGATTTCTAAAGAAGAAATTTGAAGAGATGCAGAGACGTTATTCAGTATTCTAAAACATGAACAGTTTTATCATTGAAATGTTTAGAGAATAAAAACATGAGCTCAACTTTCTGATTATTTTTTTTTCTGTTTTGAATGTTTCTAGACTTCCAGCTACATGCAGAGAATATGTGATATGTTATAAAAAATTAATAGTTAAGAAGACTTCACACTCTGCAGATTAAGCTAAAGAGCAAATTGTGTAAGAATTCCAATCCTTCATGCAGGCAAAACACTTTGGGAAATGACTTATAATCTTTGACTAAGCTTTTAGATTTACTGTGTATTCTAACCAAGTTTTCAGAAATTCACCTGTCAGTACTTAGAGCTGCAGTATATTGACAATAACCCTTAAAATCACTCTCTTTTCTACAGTTCCAATTTCCTATGCTCCACTTTGCTGCCCTACATACATTTTGTGACTGCAAGCGTTTTTTTCCAGGATAGATGTGTAACTATAGGATTTTTCCCCTGGACTTTCTATGCGAATGCTTTGACTTGTGTTTCTGTTATAATTATGTAACAATCTACTAAAGTAAGCGTAGTTATCCTCCAAAAGCAACATGTTTAAAGATCAGTGGTTGTTTTATAACAAAAAAGAATCATTTTGCACTGAATAGGATGGTCCCTAAAATTGGGCAGTTTATTACTGGTAATTTCAGTAGTTCTTTTTAATAGTTTAACTATATCCTAGCTCCATTAAGAAGGATCTTTGGAAAATACTGTAGTACAGAAATGTCATGTTCTGGCACATTTTAAAGCATTTCTATAGGATTGTGAACTTGCAAATGTAAGGTCAATACTTTCCCAGAGCTCGTATGTGGTCCCATTTTAATTTTAGCACTGCCAGTGAGATGCAATTGTCGTTACCAGGCATCTCCCTGTGTAACTCTTCATAGCAGCAAATGCCAGTCCCCCAGCTGCTGTGAATCACCATAGCTCTGATGAGGTCAGAATCTTAAATATATGCCAGGAAGGACTAGGAACTGGTGTTTGGCACTTATCGAGCATCATCTTTCTCAAATGAGAGGGCTTACAGCTACAGCCTCAGTTGATTTTAGTGTGGTTGAGTTTGCATGAGTAACTTTATTGTACTCTGATAGAATACAGTTTCACGAAATCATTACATTCATGCATCCAGAATTAATTTGTGAACGGGTTTTGTAAAAACCCTAAGTTTTGGACTGTGTTCATATTAAAGAAATGGAAACCAGAATGTTAATGACAGAGGGAGGAGACCTGGGACTCTACTCAGACACACTCTAAACGTGTAATTGCCAGTCAATAAGCTTACAGTTAATGAAGTCCAACACCTCCTTGTAGGCAGTCTGCATTTTCTAATCCTACATCTATTACTGTGATGTACATCAACTACTCAGGAGTTTGAAGTTCATACTGGAATAACAAAAAAACCCTAAAGATTTAAGCCTCTGACTGCTTCTGTGTTGAAAAGTACTGAGGGGTGGAGGTTATGGAAATTATTACAAATTCCATCTGTCACAGGATATGTATGTTTTCAAAGCTGAAGGAAGGGAAGGAAAGATTTAACAGGCTTTCGGCTCTAAGGGTGAGTGGTCAGGCGGAATTTTTCTGTTATACTTTATAGTGAGATCCTGTCTTTCTGACTCATAGGCTTGCTTCTCAAAGACTAACTACACAGTTTTCCTCATTAAGTGTTGTCCAAGCTTGTTAGAAAACAAAGAATTAATTCCTCATACTCACTACAGTTAGCATAAGAAGAGATGACAAGGTTAGGACAGGAGTTCAGCCTCTGTTCTTTTTATTCATTATCTGTAACAGTTTTTCAGCCATAATGGGAGCTTCTACATGAAAAGAGGAGAAGTGATTTACTTCTACAAAGAGAGGGAGAGGACAGTTGAGCACATACAGTCCTCTACCCCAGATTTCTGTGAGTGGTCAAATGTTTTCAAGACTCATAAGAGTAAAGGCACTAAGATTTAAGGTCACAGTTCTGCTTGTTAATATTAACCTCCCAAGTGAAGCTTTTAGTGGCCTATTTCATCCCACTTGTGAAAGAGATGAGAATTTATTATGAGCTCTCTCTCTCTAAATTTCCCATTACTAAATTAAGCATGGAAGTGTGGTTTTCTTTTTCCTCAGATACCGTTTGTTTCCCAAAAGTAATTACAATATCAGCTTGATAAAGGCTGCTAGTAATTTTGTTAAGAAATTTTCTGAAAGGGAGCAGGAAAACTTAACAACTTAAGAGAATTGCCTGTGGAATGGGATGGGCTCAGGAGACCCCCCTCCTATCCATTAGGAATTCTAACCACTGTAATTAGCAGCAAATTTCCCTATCTCTGTATGTTAAACAGGGAATTCATCTTCGGTTTGTTTCTGCCTGGGGCAGGGAAAGACTGAAGGAAGCAAAATGTAGGCATGTGCTTGCCTGGTTAAGCAGCATTAGCTGCACTGGAAGGAAGCACATCCACAAATTACCCCAGCCTCTGATTTATAACCCGTGCAATCCTGTCAAAGCCTATGGTTTGTCTTGGTTATAATCCAGAGAAAAATGCAAATGCGCAGGTAGGTAAAAAACACCCAGGTAGAGAAATTATGGGGTTATAGATGAGGTTGTTTAGAAACTAATGAATAAAAGATGAACATTTCCACTGTAGAGTTACTGTGCTGAGAAAACTAGTAACTTTTTGTGAGCTCTTTTACTGCCTATGCAGTATCAAACCATACATGAGTCAATATTTTCTGCACCAGCACGGTGACTATGTAACAGGACTGATAATGTCTTGCATTGTTTGTCAAGCCATCCTGTGACCCTTGGGGAGCTGCTTCTTGCTGAATCTTATAAGGAAAAGAGGGCTGAATAAAATAAAAACAAATACATTGGCATAATGAATAACAAAGCTAGATACTAATAAAAAATACAAGTTTCCTTGCCTTATGCATTGTATTTCATTATTTGTTTATCAACTTTATGAATGTTCATACAGCTGCTGGTTTAGATGCTACCTTTGAGCATCCCCCACAAACATGACTTAAGTAAATGGTCACTAATCTGTGCTTGTAATGCTCCTGAAGTGTGCACAAAACCCAGCAGAAATACTTCCTAATGTTCTCCAGGGGTCTTAAAAGTATTTTATGTAGTTATTTCTAGTGGAATAAGAAGACAGATGACAAATGGACAGTGGGCTTGAGTGTGCCCTCCACAAGTTTGCCAAGGACACCGATCTGTGTGGTTTGGTTGATAAGCTGGAGGGAAAGAATGCTGTCCAGAGGGACCTTGACACGCTTGTGAGGTTCACTGATGCCAACCTTAACCATGCCAAGTGCAAGGCCCTACACCTGGGTCGGAGTAATCCCAGGCACAGCTACAGGTTGGGCAGAGAAGAGATTCAGAGCAGCCCTGCTCTGCAAGAAGGACTTGTTGGGGGTGTTGTTCGATGAGAGACTTTACATGAGCTGGCAGTGTGCCTATAAGGATGCTGGAGATGGACTATTCATTAGGGACTGTAATGAAAAAAATGGGTTAAAACTTAAACAAGGAAAGTTTAGATTGGATATAAGGAGGAAGTTCTTTACTGTAAGGATGATGAGGCACTGGAATGGGTTGCCCAAGGAAGCTGTGAATGCTCCATCCCTGGCGGTGTTCAAGGTCAGGTTGGACAGAGCCTTGGGTGACATGGTTTAGTGTGAGGTGTCCCTGCCCATGGCAGGGGGGTTGGAACTTGATGATCTTAAGGTCCTTCCCAACCCTAACTATTCTATGATAAATGTAATTGGTTTGTTTCATTAACATACGTTTTATTTTAAATATTTTCACAGATAGATGACATGTATATTTTAAACTGGTCCTGACTCTGAATTTTATAATTTGCTTCTGTTTCTCTCGTTCTCCTAAACTACATGTGAGATCTGAACCTTTCCTTAAGGAAAATGAACCAGTGATTATTTTCTACTTTTCTGGTTCAACCATTACTAAAGGTAAAAACTGAGCTGAATTGCATTTTGAATTATCCAAAAGTATGAGTCATTTTAAACTTACATTCTTTCTCCCTGATGCTAACAGAAATGAAAGAATAGAGAATGAAAAGTGACCAGTGACAAACTGGTCATATGTACCACTTAGAGTACCTTAGGTTTAAAACCTGGGGCAAGTAAAAGAAGACTACTTTACATTGGGCTTTGCACTTGCACAAAAAAAAAGAAAAAGCCCACATTTAATTACTTTGGCGTCAAAAGCTTTGCTAATACCAAATTAATTTGCATATTTCTTGTTGATCACCCAAGGTAATTTTGTTCTGTGCTGCAGCACTTATCTAGAAAGACCTTGACTCTTTAGAGAAAAAAGCAGATTAGAAAATCATCATCAGCCCTTTTTCTTGACCTTACAAAAGGAAAACTGAACTATCTGATCTTCAGTAAAGTGTTCCTCGGATGTCAGTTTCCCAGATGACCTTTTTTTTTCTTATTATGCTGCTTATACATTTTAAAACTAAACTTCGGTCCAACCATTAAGCCACAGGTAAAGCCCAGGGATAAGCAACTACTAATTCAGAGTAACAGAATAACTTACCAAAACACCAGCTGAAAAATACTGTGCTTTGAAAGAATAATTTTATGAGAAAATAAATTATATTATGTACTGAGATTTTAATTTCTTTGGGTTTTTTTTGGGGGGGAGGGTTGTTTTTTGTTTTCTTACCATCTGGACATTATCTTAACTATTCTTCCAATGCACATATTATGGTATTATCACAACTGCTAAATTTCTGGCTAAGGTCTGTTTCATTGGCTGAGAAGGCTGAGTACCTGGTGAGGCTGGATAGAGTTTGCTGCATGGGATTTTATCTGTGCATTGTCTTTTTAGGAAGTAGTGGCAATCCGACTGTTTTGGGGCAACTAGACCTCTTCTACAATACACTTTTTTTGACTTTAATAGATGATGTTAATTACATGCCTCAGAGGCTTCTTTTGTTCACCTTTAGAAGCCAGAAAGCAGTTTCTTTTTCCTTATTGTATGGCAAATGGTAGAGTGGAGAATGAAATGCGGAAGAGGTGAAGAGCTGAATCATCAGAGATGCACTTGGAGATGGAGACAGCATGCATTGCTGCTAAAAATTCTTATCTGCTTTGTTGACATATTTTTGTTAGACAGTTAGGATTAAACTTAATGATGGCAAATGATATTTATCTGCTTTTAATTGAGTATAATGGAATTTATCTTCTGCTTATAGTAATAGTGTTCAAACTGCACACAAATACCACAGAGGTTTAAAGCCACAGCCGTGCATGCCAGATCAGCCCACAGGAGTGGACCTCCTCCTGCTGGCAGTCACAGCCTCCTATTGGAGGAGGATCCCATTGTGGGAGTGTTCAGGGATGTCCTGAGTGAAGATGGTAGCAGTGATGGGCCAGATACTCACCCTTGACAAGCTAAGGAGGCTAAAAACACTGACAGGACAGCATGAGTGTTTAGTTTCTTATAAAACATCAGTGCAATGTATTTGTCATGACACAGAGGGGAAGGTCAAGAAAAGGGTCTGTGTGACAGATGGTGTAGAGAAATCTGGAATGTACTTTTCAACTTTATGACTTTTTGGTATTGAGAGAGAGAAATGTCTCGGGAGATTGTTAGTGGGGAAGAGAAATCATATTCAGGAGAGAAATACCTTCTATTTCTCTGAAAGAAACTGAAATAACTGCTAAGTCATTATGCCTTGCTAAATCATTTAGCAAATGATATCTTTATCCTGTAGGATTTAAAACAAGTACATAAGAATATGACATTTTTGTCTTTTGCACATACACATCTAGAATTACTTATTTGATATAAATAAACATGTCTGTCAAAAAATAATCAAATGCAGTTAGTTTAGACCATGCTTAGAATCATCCTACATTTGCATGCCTATATATGAATAATATTTATCACTGTCTGGTCTTGAGTATTTCATCATGATTTTGTATTTTTTTACATAATTGCATCCATTATTTACCAGAACAAGTGACATCGATGAAAGCATGACAATGGAATTCTTGTGATGCAGTTAATTGCTGCTAGACCTTGTACCTCAGATTGCATCCCAATTAATTTATGGCTTGGATTTCTACGTAGCCGTCATCCAGCTGTAAATACATTTAAGTGGCTTAGATTTGATTGTTGGAAGAAGGTCCAAATAAACAATAACTTGATGATTTTGAATGCTAAGCCATGTATGATTAAACCTTTCTCTATTTTTAGTCAGGAAAACTTCCATATACGATTTTTTTATCAGGCTTTTGTTTTATTGACACCTCTTACATTTTGCATTATCTTAGAATATTGAAAATAGCGACGGTGCTGAAATGGATTTCTTTCTTTTTTCCCCCTTTATTTCTCTGGTTATAGTTCTTTATGGACTCTTGTGTTACGGATTTCAATTTTTAAATGCTGGTGGAGCATTGGAGGCTGACTATCAACATCATTTAGCTCATCACTAGAGTACATTGTCTGTTGATCAGCTTGAGCATAAATATTATATACCTAAGCTCCATACTATCTGGTTTTCCACATGAATGGCTTTATTTTTACCACAGAAAGAACTGTAATGAGGCCATTAAATGACACAGAACATACTCCTGTTTAGTCAAAAGGAAGCATAACTCTTTGTGCTACTTTTGTGTATTTTATTCTGAATGTACACATTGTGAGAACTTGAGATAAAAATATTTAAGCAGACCATAAGTTTCTCTTTTTCTCTGCTGTTCTTATAATATTTTAAACACATTTCTCTTGTGACACCTTACAAAGGTCATTAATTTCTGCATAGAATACTTGTAGCACCCTTGGTTCTCTCTCCAGGACAAACACTCGTGGAAGCTTACTGCTCAGAGGCGCATTAAAGTCAAGAAGCTATAATTATTTATCCCAGATGGGTATCTGACTTCTTGTATGCTATGAACAACTATTTTGTTCATAGCAGTGTTGTCACTGAAAACATTGTTTGCTGTGGGTATTTCTGAGTGGTGACTGAGCATCTGCTACATGGAGCTGGTGGACTACAAGATTTGCCTGGACAACTAAAAAGCTTTCAGATCTGAATTGCTTACTTCTCTACTCTGATCATGTAAATCCCGATTGAAATAGGACTTTGATTTCTATATACTCCTTTGTGTCAGGCTTCTATTGATCTAGTTGTACATTACTCTTATAGGTAAGCAAAAAATCTTACAAAAATCATAACTAGACACAGATATAGATATTCTGATGTGAAAGGCTTTATTTCTAGGAGAATGATTTAAAATTAGTAAATTTCCCAGTTGAAATTTACTTCAGAGCTCTGAACAGCTTAGAATCAAAGCAATCAGACCAACCAGGCTACAGTTTTTCTTCTATTTTCAAGAAATAAATCCTTAGTGTGCCAAATGTGTATCTTCAGGGCAGCAATATGAGGGAAAAAAATATTATTCCAGCACTTCTAAAAATATTTGCCTAAAGTACTTGGTGTCTTCCACAGCAGGTAGACAATCATGAAACATTTAGACTCAACTATCTTAATACCAATTTATTAAAGCAGTTGTATCTTCAGACATACCAAAGGAAAAATTAAATCAACTACCTTTATAAAATGTATTAAACTAATTTATTTTACTGCACCTCAGCAGGAGCAAAAAAATAAAATGAGGGCAAGCCTGCCACCAGTAATGAATAAAAACCACTCCACAGCAGGAAAGAAAAGAAACAGAAGGAGGAAAAAATAAAAGCTAAGATTGAAAGCAGTTCATCACAAAGAGTACCATGTGCAACATGACAGCGGTGGTTAAAATAGATGTACCTTTGTAACTACATGCTGATGTTCATTCAGACATGACAGTCTCATATCATCATTAGTATTGTCTGACAAAACTTCTCTCTGTGTGCATTAAAAGAAGATAAAAAGGCAGCACACTGAGATAATTTACGGAAGTTAACAATAATTTCAAAACCCCATTGCAAAGGTCACCCTTACTTCTGTTCAGCGTAACACTGTTGATTTCCGTGAAGCTGTAAGACAGAGAAAATGCAGCCATATTGGAAACACTGTCCTCCAGGACTCTGAGGGTGATACTGTCTCTCTTTAGGTCACAGCCCAACTGTTTTCAGAAAGGGATTTGCCTTGCTGTATGCTACCAGGTTGAGCCTCTGGAGTATCTGCTAGAGCATTCCCAAATGATCTGGCAGGTCAGTGTCCATTCAGCAGAGGGTACTGGTGTACACACACAGCACCCAATCAGTTTCTTGTTTCTGGAAAATCTTTCTCTTTGAGAGATAAGAAAGAAAGGGAATATCAGATATGCACAACTGTTAACACAATGTTCTTTAAAATGTTGAAAATGTGTCTGAATAGATGTCTGTGAGCAGATATCTTCTTTAACTGTATTAAACAACATATAGAAAGGTTAAATGTGTGTTTCACCATTCTTTTTTTCTATAAATATATTAATGCCAACCATTTCTAGTTAATCTAGATGTCTCTGTTGCACCTAGAATGATGCATTTATTCTGTTACTAAATTTGTTAAAGCAATTCTTGCTAAAAAGTCATGAGTTGTCACAGGTTAATGGAATGTTAAATGGCTACCATGGGCAATATGCATGCACATGTACCATGCAGCCATAGAGGTACATACTCCTGTTCCACAGGAAGACAACAGGTAGAGGATGATGGCAGTTATGGTAGTATCACTGATGAAGGGCAAGCATCTGGCTCAGAGTGGTGACATTGATGCAGAGCACTGGTAGCACATTTAGCTTTGTTTGGAGAAGAAGAAAGCTAACATGAAAACTCTTAGGAATTGAGAGGAATAAACCTTCAACTAAGAAGGCCTTTTTTAAACATTTAAGCATATGGGCTGACTTGGTGGAGTCAAGCCACGAAAGCGAAGTATGTTTGGGTGAGCATTCCTTGGTGTTCAGGAAATAGAGTTTGGGGGGTTTTGTCACGGTGCTTTTAAATGTGGAATGACCAATCAGTTTCATGTCACCCAGTGTCAAGGTTACCTGTGGATAGTCACAAATACTCTACCTTTTCCATCTCTAATAACTTTCCCTCTTTGTAGAAGCCCACATGGGACCTGGCCCAGCTTTCCAACTTCCTCATGTCTTTGAGTGTTCAAGTACTGTTTTCATTGATCAGTCCAGTACACTGAAGTGGCTAAATTTGAGAAATTTTTGTGGCCAGCAAAGAAAGTTCACCAAGTGTCAGTATAAAATTTAAGTGTGAGGTCTATGTCATCTTACTTCTAAAATACTTACCTTAGTAAGGTCTATTTGTCATAAGTGCAGAAAGAGAGACCTGGTGATAAAGCCTCAACACTACCTAAGGGAGGTGCATCCATGCTGCCTCAAAATAAATTCTGCCAAAATGAAGATATTTTTTAAAAGATGGCTGGTTTTGGGGGGGGGGTTGTGACCATAATATTTTTGACTCACCTCTGAAAGCTATCCATGGCAAAATGGTGAAAGAGCAACATTAAACTCCCCTATTGAAAGGCCAGCACCCATGGAGAATGGGCAATGTTGCACATTGCTAGTAATTAATTTCCAAAGAATTGTGCTTACACGTAGCTGTTGTTCTTCTAAAAAAAGCCAATATAAATTGCCTCCATATGACAGAATACTTGTAGCCACATGCAGCCATACTAATTTCAGAAGATTTCTATGCTGATATAAAGATTTTGGGATTAGAGCTGAATGCTACCAGGAAAATAAATAAATGAGCCCTTTTTTCTTATCGCTACAAATACTCTAACATTTTTCAAGGAACTAATTCCCTGCTAAGAGATTGAAGATGCATGTAGCAATTAACTGGGGATGATTTCTGGTCTTTTGGAGAAGAGGTGTGACTAAGAAAGAGCATGTTGCCTGTTTTACTTGAGTGTTGAAAAAAAGAAATGAAAATTGTTTGTGATAGAAAAGAAGCAAAAGAGACTATCAGTCTTCTCACCTGAAAAAGCTATTTTTAATTTACATGGTATTTCAGAGTTTGCAGATGACAATATTTGTGTCTTCCCAAAGAATCGTCAGGGGTTCTTAAGGCAGTAAAGATGTTGGGAAGCTATTTTAGGATTAAAGGGAAATTAAAAACCAAAACCAGGTCCTTGGCAAAAAAAGAGGCAGAGCGTTTTGATTAATGAAACATTCTCAAATAAGAATGACCAAACTGTAGGGATTAGTTTTAGGGCCACTGTCATTTCTTATAAATGACTCATAAGGTGGGATGAAGAGCAGAATATAGATTTGCATGTGTCATAAAATGCATTTAAGATCAAACAATCCAAATGACATTGATAGAATTCAATAGGATTTGTACAGATTAGAGAGTGAGGATATAAGGGGAAGAAAGACCAAAAAATTTACTACACAATGAAAATGGAATTCATGACATACATGTATTTTATCACATCAGGTCCAAATCACGTAGCTTATAAAGTGGTGTCTTACTCCCATGTATCATCTGTTTTTCTAATAAAATTTATATCTCTTTATAGCCCCTTAAGGTGGCAGAGCTTGACTACAGAATGAACAGTTTGTGTCTCTAATCTAGTTATTCTATAACTCAATGGTTTTGGATAATTAGAAGGTAGAATTTATGAAATGCATTGTTCTGGGAGAATTGCAGCATCTTGCCACATGTCATTCTTAATGTGTGCAAACAGGAATCTGCTCCCCAAAGCCTGTCACCCGTTAATGTTCTGCTGCAGAGAGGGATACAAAAATAAGCATGTCTCACAGGTCCAGCGCTGGAACAGGCTGTCCAAAGAAGCAATAAATGCTCCATCCCTGGCAGTGTTCAAGGCCAGGTTGGACAGAGACTTGGGTGACATAGTCTAGTGTGAGGTGTCCCTGCCCATGGCAGGGGTTGGAACTGCATGATCTTAAGGTCCTTTCCAACCCAAACCATCCTGTGAATCTATGATGTGAGCCCAGTCAGCCATGGTAAGGAACATGAAAGTAGTGCTGGGAAGAACCAGTGATTTTTGTTTTTAAGGTGCTGGAAAGCCATCCTGTTCCTTCTTTCCTTTTATACAGATGTTATTAAAGTCTTCAGAAAGCATCTGCTGGCATTTGCTGATCAGGAGATGAGGAAGAACCTAATTCTTTAACCATGGTGAAAATCTTTCTTGCCTCCCATTTCAAGGAAACCCTCTCTGTCAGGCGTGACTTTCGTAGGACTACTGTTTGGTCCCCTTGCTTTGTTTTCATGGCAGAACACTTTACAGTCACGGTGCAAAAGCTCTTTGTGCTGTTGCACAGAAAACTTACCAACTTCATGATCTTCATCTTGCATTTTTTTTAAGTGGAGCATTTCTGGGTTGTAATAATTGCTTGTTACACGCCAGAAAGTGCTTGGAAGTCATTTAAAAGCAGGACACAGTAATGGCCTGTTTCTACAAATACTCCCCAAATCAGTGTTCACTGTGTGAAGTGCATGCATACATTTTACTAGAATAAAGTCACTTAAGGAGAAATTAGAAGTTAAATCTGACTTGGAAACACCCATCTTGTCTCTTTCTGCAATTTGTTTAACAAGTTTGGTTAGGGATTTTTAGTTTTTGTTTTTTGGTGTTGGTCTTATTGAACTCCCAAAGGCAAGAAGGCACACGTGCTTCCAAGACCTTCCTTCTACTAAAGATTGTAACCTTTGTTCCTTTCACCCACCCCATTTTGTTTCTAACTTGGTCTTTCCTGATAAGTCACTGATAAGACTGCAGTGGTGGAAGAGCTAATGATTCATAGGCAAAACTCATATGGAGCTTGTTGTATGCTTAAGATGTTTGATTTACAGGTTTTCCTGAATTCATGAAAAGCTTATAAATGGGGATTATTGGATGATAGCAACCTAGTATGGTCCTGATGAGACATTCCTAATGTATGCAGATATATTTTGAAAAGATGAATTAATTCTTGGTCAGTCACTGTGGAGAACATGATTTAGTTGGTAAAAGCTCAGTTCTCTGTGGCTCTAAGTACAGGAGTAGTAAGACTTTGAAGAAATCAGTTATGTGAAATATTTCATATGAAAATTTAGGCTGTTCTGGCTTTCTCTCTAATACAGAGCAAGAAGCAAGCAGGCAGTGTGGTGCTTGCAATTATCTTAGAGAGCTTCTCTTTGTGTAAAAGGATCTGTGAGTATATCTTGAGACTTGTGCCAATTTGTAGAGTTTATAGCACTCCCATTCCCTTTGTACTCTCTGGGTATTTCTAGGTTGCCAAGTTGCCCACATAGCCTGATCTAAAGTCATCTGAGCCCTACTTACTCCTTTGACATTTTGATACTCTGTTATTATATTCCACTTTTGTTTCCTTTGTATTCATGCACTTTCTATTCTGTAGAGTGAGTAATTTAATGCTTGTGGCCCTTCCTGCCCCCATTTCTGTACTGATGCTCTTCATGTCAGTCTTTCTTGAGCAAGGGAAGAGTCGCTAGCATTCCTTTAGGGCTGCTTCAACAAGAGGGATGAAACCTCTAGATCTGTTGAAAATCTGCACAATACCTGCAGGCTAGGTATATGGCAGCCAAACAGCTCACTAGCTGCGAGAGGGTGAGAAAGAAGCTTGGGGTCATGCTGAATGTTCTGGGTTTTCACTGGAGGGGATGGTAAATGTCTGCACTCAGAGTTTATTTAGTTTTGTATGAATTATTCGCTATTTCTGATCTTTCTTTCTAACTGGAGCGGAGAAGCAGGGCATATTGTATGAAGGAGTTAGAGCCCTGAGGCTGAGGTAAGGACGATGGATATACCAGGCAACAGAATTGCTGCCTGCCTCTGCACCTTGAGAATGAACCCAAAATGAGAACCAAGTAAAACCTCTAATATCAGGAGCTCTCAGAGTTGTGTATGAAGGGTAGGGAGGCACATGTTCGTTAGTTACTTTGCACTGATACCGACATCACATAATACTTGCTCCTCTCTTACAAGGCTATACAAAATGTTCAGTGACTATGTTTTATATTTAATGTACACAAAATGATATTTGAGTGAAAGAATAATTTATCAATGCTATAAATCTGTTAATGTGAGATAAAAGCCAAAGGATTCAAGAATGTGATCACGTACACTCTTTAAATTATCAGTTTTAATGTCATTTTAGCAGCTATATGAAGCATCTCTGCACATTGCTTCAGAAAGCATGCAGTGTAAATATGGGTCTGTGCAGGAGTTTTACTGAAATGGATTTTCATATGTAGTCATGAAAGGAGTGGTCAAGATGAATCAGTTTTACTATGACGCCATGTGGTGCTCTGTCATGAGTCTCATAAAACCCTGAAGCATTTTTTATGTTGTTCAGGTTTTTACTGAAGATTAGAAGGAGAGAGGAGGATTTATGGTTAACAGAAAAGTGATCAGGTGTTTCTTGTTCATGTTTGTTTTTCTCATTGAGATAGAAGTTGCACAGGCTTCTCCCCTTGTGTGACTCTATTGTATCTGATCTACAAAATGAATTAGGTCTGTTCCACCTAAGTGGAAAAAAAGAAGTGGATTACTTTAAATCTCATAAAAATATGCTTTACAAATAACCAGAGGCAAGAGAAGCAATTAATGCTTTAGGTTAAAGGTAAGCCACAAGATTCATAACAATGTTCCTAACCTGTTGTAAATTTACTGTGAGATTACATCTTTACTCAGTCATGAAAAGGAGTGTTCTGAACATTGTTTTTCCTGAGAAATATCTAGCTTTTACATACTTCAGAGGAAAACTCTCTTTGTCTAGTTTGGAGAGGGCAAAGAATCCTTTCCAGACATATAATCTCAAAATGAAGCAGGTATCACTAGAGCTCATGGTCTTTCTGGAAAGAAAAGTTGATCAAGCAGCAGCAGCAGCTAGATGCTCAGCTGGCAGAAGGGCCTATGGACGTAGGCTGGTAACCATCTACTTGTGATGGCCCCAAATGTGCCTTACCTGCAGCAAACAAAGCGCTGTTTTCTAGGGCTGGAATCATGCTTCATTGGCTGAATAATTCTGCAGCTTGGTCCTTGAAGTATTTGAGAAACAGATTCTCAGTAACAACAGGGTCACTCTGGCCATGTTCAATGTCAGTTTTCACTTTCAGGACTTCTGTAATGAAAATTATTGAGCTTCCCAAATCTACCTTGTTTTGGTTTGGTTTTTTTGTTTCTCTGTAATAGGACAACTATGTAAGGGGACAGATTTGCCTTAAAACTTAGCTGGCAAGCGTAATGAAAAATTAATCATTTGAGAAAACTGCTTTTAATGGACTAGGCTTAGGTAGCCACCTCAAGTTGGAGGCTTGATAGCACCCTTTGAAACTTGTTTGAAATGCGAAATCAAGTCTTGATGACAATGCTTTACTTAGTATATAAGACTGAAAGTCTCCTCTTCTGATGAAAAGATTTCTAAAAGCAATCAAAATCCCTAATATTTATAGTTTCAAAACATATCTGAGCTTGTTCATCATACTGGAGAAAACTGGAAAACTAGTAGTGCTTTTGGGGAATATTATATATTATTGGAGGGCAATCAAATTACTATACGTTTTAGACACTATAATCAATAACCAGTACATTATTTTTTAGAGGTCTGCTCAAACATAGAATCAAAAAGTGACCTATATCCTTAGCAGGGTTGAAAGGAAAGGTAAGGCAATAAATAAAGGGAAGTAATCACAAAGGGAACCAAGGGAAACAATGAAATAATATTAGTCAGGATGACAGGCAGTTGTATCAGTGGCCATGCTGTTTTCAGGGCAAGAGAGAGTTATAAGGGAGAATTTTAATGAAACAATCAAGAGGTTTATGGGAAGCTCCTCCCACAGATAATGAAAGAGCCCCTGAAAGTGAACACCAAAATTATTTCCTTAATCTTTCTTTTTGTTCCTTTTTAGTTCCTTCTCATTTTACAGTTTCAGTTAATCTGCAGAATATGCAACTTGACACAGCAGCTACAGCAGGCTCTGTGTTAACCCAGACACCTTGTACCTGCATTTGGCACGGTCTGTGTAGGTTTTTTGTATTATGGTAAAAACACGGTTCAAAACTCAAAACCATCTTCCCTGTTTTTCTATCACCATTGTGCAACACCACAAATGTTTGACCCTTATCTGTGTCTGCTCTGAAAAGCAGTTGATAATGGTGACTGAGGGAACAATTTTTCCTGCCAGTGCTAACGCTCCCTGGAATGATAAGCATTGGATAGTGAGACTAAGTGAGTAACTGCAATGGAATCACTGTTATGTTACCATAGAGAACAATCCTGCACTAGAAAATGAGTGAGCTAAATGACCTTATAAGTATTTTCCATCTGTAATTTCTTGCATATTAAATACTCTTTCCAAGCTTTTTCCTCCATTTCCAGATAAATTGAAAGTCTTGGTGTACCTAAAACACTGCAGCAAACCTCGTTTTCCTGGAGGTGGAAGGCTCGCTCTTGCATGGGCTTAATTTCAACTGCATTTTTTCTTAGGAGGGTTTTTTCTGAGCAGAGAAAGCTGCTACACTCTGCTTGCTGTGGCAGCTGGATGTATGGAAGGAAGGGAACTGGAAACACTGATTCACGCCCTGCAGGAAAAAGTTTTCCCTTTACCAGGAAATAAACATTTATAGCAGGTGTTGTATCATCTGGGATTCAATTTCTTTTCTAAATCAAGTGAACTCTTCTACCGCACTTCAGAATCAGTTCAAAGGTATTCTCTCAGGTCAATTTTGACCCTGACTGCAAAATTCTAACATGTGTTTCTATTAGTCTTTCCTGTTTCTGAGGATATTTTCTTTTCTCAATTTATCCTTTTGTGAAGTTTCCCCCTCACCCACATTGATCTTGAAGTCCAAACACTGAGTAGTGACTTACAGCTAAAATCAGAGGGAGAAAATGAACTACTTTGAATTCAGTTTGAAAAAAAGGGTACATTTTCTTCCCTTCCTTTCATTAGCTCCAAGCAAAGGTTAATAGAGGACCAGCAAAAAATAGCTACAAGGTGTATATCTGCAGAGGGCACTTGAGGAATCTATAGTAGGACCTCTGTCACTTTCTTAAATAATGCTTTGCAGCTACAAAGGGAGTTTCTTTTATTGCTTTGCCCAAGACTTAAAGCTAGGTGAGGTCACTGATGCTGGTATATTGCTTCTAATGTATTTTGTTTAGCTGCTTTCTCATGAGTGATTACCAGAAAACATATTGTGCTTGTATAAAGTAAATTCAGTATTCAAATATCCCAGCCAGAGGTATTTAAAAATGCTTTGGGGAGCAATATTTGGTAAAATAAAGAAAAAAAAAAGGTAAATCTAGTTCAGCCCATTTATTGACAAGCATAGTTACCCTGTCATGTTTCTGTGGAGAGAGTAAGTAACCGTCAACATAACAGTCTTTTGAGATATGCTGGCTAGCAAGTATTATCATGGCTGTTGTAGAAATGAAAGAAGCCAATGCAAAACCACAAATCAGACGCAGATCCATTAAGAGGGTAAAACCGTCTTTCTGCTTCACACTCAAGGCTGCCTTCTGCTTGTGTGTGTGTATGTGTGTATGTATATGTGTGTGTACCTATAGGTAAGCACAAGATGATGTGCATGTTTTCTCCCTGGAGGAAAAACTGTTTTCTTGGTGTTCTCCTTTATAAATCTGGATGTGAGAGATCCTGACAATTAGATACTCTTAGCACCTGTGAAGCCTCTGGCTGTTGGAGATAGCTTTAACCCTTAATTTACCTCCACTGGGTTCATGCACCTTTTTTAAGACTATTGAATTATCTTTTTTTTCCTCCCACTAGCACTCTTTCCTTGGTACATAAAGCACGAACCCATGTAAAATCCTGTTCAACTTTCTTCAAAGATGAGGGTCAGGTTTTATCGCATGAGGTGGTTGCTTGTGATGTTGGTTTTGGTGTGTAGTCAGACGGTTTTTGTCTTTTCATACACCACTAGGATTCCAGTCCTGTTTAGCTTCCTTTTCTACTGCAGTCACTGCTTTTATTTCAAAGCAATAGTGCAGTCATATTTAACTGGGTTTTGTTTGTTTGTTTTCATATCTATAAACATAAAGGTAGAAACAGGGGCATAAAAATTAATGTACAGCCATACAGAAGCTTGCAGCTTGTAGGGGTTATGAACAGGGGACAAAGTAGAGACAAACATTGGTGTGTGGTCAGACAAGAATTTATGTTAATCTGGTTATAATTTGTTGTGTCAAAATGGTAAGTAAAGTGTGGAACAGGAGAAAGAGCACTTCGACATGATAGTTGTTGTGATGATTCACTCACCCATTTATGGCATGCTCATGCAGTACTTGATACTTCCAGACGTTAAGGAAGGTATAGAGACCACCTGTTTCTCCAAGGACAAAGGAAGACTAAGGTTAGGACTGTAAGAAATTGAGTATTTTTAGAAATGTCTTCTAGATGAATGGGAAATGAACTCAGGCAGATGGTAATAAGTTTGAAGGCTGTATCATAAAAGAAGTAGTAGCACCGTTGAGCAAGGAGCTAACAGGTTGATAGACCCTCGAGGGGGTAACACTGGAAATGGAAAACAGATGTAATGGACTAGAGCAAACACAAATTGTGAGGCAACCTCCTGTGGAAGGAGTTACATGACTGTCAGACAAGCTAACAGTCATACTGCAGAAAACTGCCAATTACCTTTGTTCTGTGTTAACTTGGAGCTAATCCTGCACTTGCTTAGGATTGCAATAGGGTAGAAGTTGAATAGGTCCATGAGGGAAATAAGAGAATGATGGCTATGTGTCATCAAAGAGTAGGAGATGGGAGAGTTATAGAGTTGACGTCCTGCAGCAATGACTATATGCGAGCACTGGATAACTTTCTGTTTAATAAGCTAGGCATAATTCAGGCCTTTACTCTTATTTTTTTAACTGGGGCAGCAGCCTGTTTAATCATTCACAGGTAATTTGTGACCCACTATATATGCTGCTTGTTTGTGGCTCTTTGTGGAATTAGTTCGTGAGAAGCCTTCCCATGAAGCTGCTTCAGTTTTGATCACTCCTCTGATTTTAGATGAGACATGATTCAAATGGATCCTAAATAATTCTCTTGGATTAGAATGCTTCGTATGCCAGAACTCCAGTTCACCTCCAGCCCTCAGTGTGAATAACTCTTATCCAGATCCAAAGACAATGCTTAGTGTGAAAAACTTACCAGTTAATTGAAGTTCAGGTCCAAGTCCTAACAGTTGGATCAGGACTACCACTGCTGGTACAGACCTAGATCAAGAGTCAACCACAGAACATGTAGGGATTCTTTCATCACCCAGATATTTTCAATTAGTTCATGCTTTGCTATAAAAGCATCTTGGTTTTTCAGTGAGAGAAACTCCTTTTATTCTCTCCTAGGGCAATTTATAATTTCATTAGACAGATTACTTGAGCAATACATTGTATTTCAGTTTCCCTTAGGCATAGTTTCTCTCTGTCCTTCTACTGTCCTATGGATCTACATAGAGATTGTTGATTAATTGCTAGTAAGACAAGAAAGAAAACAGAATTTTCTTCTCCTGCCCAGTTGCTCCTTTGAAGACAAAAATTTAAGAAACAGGGCCAAATCTAGAGTAAGCTCTGACCCATGATTTGTAAGGAATAGTGAAAAATCGCCACAGGAAGGAAAATACCATTTTTACCCTACCAGATTTTAATTTAGGACATAAATGATGAAGTGAATCTCATCAATAATGCAAATTCCAATTTGCTTTCACAAATGAAGTGGAACTCGAATACTAAGTTTTCTTTAAGACTTCATGATCTTGAGAGCTACTAGGCAAGGGAAACCCCTTCAAGTCAAGTGAAGTATGCATGTTTTTAATAAAGGGACCTAATCTCTATTCATTGCTTATCTAGGGTAACCGCTGACGGACTTTTTTGGATTAGAATCTTCACTTCCTATGAAAATTCAGTGTGTGTATACCTACCTGAAATGACCTCTTGCAGTACTTCAGGATGTTAACATCACACTACCAAACAATTTTTTATAGTTTTAAATTTTTCTTTTGCTCTCTTTAAAGTTGCAGATACTTCTTTCCCTATCAATTTTTACCTTTCTGTTTTCCAAGTTATTTACTTTTACAGTTTCCCCTATCTTTCTAAACAAGATTTTTACTGCCTTTTTCATTTCCTTTGTCCACACACCTCCACAACTGATAACTGGGAATAGTAGTCAGGTTTGTGCTCTTTCTCTACCAAATTCTACCTGTTACATACAAGAATTATAAAGTAATCAGAAGTTAAAAACTAATTAATTTAAACATTAATTTTGTCTACTGGGTAGAGTTTGAGTTTAGCTGTTGTCGTTTAGCTGAACCTACCGACTTTCATGTATCTAAAGAAATTTCATTTACTTAGTCAAAACTAGTTGCCTTCCTTATATACATGTATATATATACATACATGCCTATATTACTGTATATGTAAACACTGAGTCAAAGGATTCTGTAAGTGTATGAAGTTCTTGACAGACACATGATATGCAGAGGTTGCTCTGGTTGGAATCTCTATGGTTGGTAGCATGGGAGAGGGCTCCATCTGCACTGCAATACCAGCTTCTAGCCTGGTGCTTTGGCACATTGCAAAGACATCTTAAGATGCACAATTTTATCTTAAATTACTTCTGTCCTTCTAAAGCAGATCTTGCAGATGGTTCTCTAAGTGTAAACCAGCTTAGGACATGCAGCATGACAGGTCAAAATACAAAAAGTAGGGCCAAACAAGGAGCTGGTGTAATTCAGTATAGTTCTTGTGGCTGTAAGGCTTAGCTGATTTAGTTCAGCCGTGTATGGTGGTGCAAGTGAATGAAGCCATTTGGTGTAGTAATTTTGAGTGATTGCTGTTAGATGACAATATGTGGTAACATTTGAGTTGTTTTAATTCATTAACACATCCTGTCTGGCAGGGTAACATAGCCAAGGAATTAGTAAAATAATGACAAAAAAAGAAAAAAAAAAAAAGGAAGAGAAGACAGTGTGGGAGAGATATATTGTCTGCTTAAGCAGGAGTAGAGTGGGATCACATACACATAATTTGGACAGCTCTGTGCTGTCCAGAGTTTTCCAGTGCATGGGATAACTAAGGAACAATTTAGGCACCTGTGCAAAAACACTTCAGAGGTCTGCTGTCAAGAAAGAAAAGGGAGTGAACTTGTTTCATCATCGGTTACCATGCTTCCCCCCCAGGGTCACACGAAGTAAGAAATCCTCCCTGTTTTTATAAAAGGGTCTTTTATAAACCGAGAGGACCAAAAAGTAAGTTTCTTGTGCTGCCCTGGTACTTGCCGACTGGAGCAAGGTTACTGATAGTCTTTAAGTTATGAGTAATTTCTTCCCACTTGGTTGCTGTTTTGTAACACAGCCTATGTGGTCGTTATATTTTAAACCTTTACCTTCCCTTTACAGGCCACATTTTACATTGATTTCCATACTATATATTTTTCTTCTTTTTCAATGCTTAATAATTTATGCCCCTTAATTTGAATTATTACCTACATGTTGTCTTAAAATGAATGAGGATAAAACTAAGGGATTGGTAGCAATCGCAAAAATAAAGACCAAAAGCATGTTAGTTTTGTACTGAATAACATTAAAAAAATGATTTAATGGATTTCTAAAGGTTATTGTAAGGCGCAATAAGAATACTGTCTGTGTATAAGCATTTAATGCAAATTTGCAATTAGGATATGTAGAACACTGCTCCAGCATTATGGCTGCACAAGGTATGTATTTTTTAAATCTGAGATTAATAATCACAATATTGCTTACATTAAATCTGTTTTGTACCATTATTTTCAGTGGTCAGGCTGATTCAGTCAGACTGAAAAATTAATAACTTAATCTCTCTGTGTCTGAGTTAAGTTTTGAAATTAAAACAATAATTTGGCATACCTGCTGCTTCTAGCACTTTTGTTGCAGCCTACTGCTGTTGAGAGTAGTTGTCCAGTTGTTTAGCAGCAATATCTGTCAGACATTGATGTGGAAATTCCTCATAAATGTTGAATTGCATGTGCATAGGCTGACTCTGCTTTGCCTGTGCAGTACATCTAAAGCCTACCAGACACTGATAACAAAAATGTTGGCAGATATTTATCCAATCCTTTGTCTGCCATGTCTGTTTAAACTAGTTTTCCATGGCTGTTGTTTATTATGTGCTTGTATAACATCTACCACACTGGGCCTTTACACAGTATTGAAATAAAGCTGGTAAATAGCAGTACAGTGGAGGTTTTCTTCTTTAGGTGGAAAGCGTCCATTTCTAGGCATATCACTTGGGAGGAGCTTCATGAGATAAGAAGTACCTGAAAGTTGCCATGAACCAGAAAATATGGTTCTCCAGTTCTTTTGATGATTGTACTATAAATGCCACTGGTGCAGTATTTACCAGAAGTAATTATTTTTTCAGTTGCTACCTTCTTTCTTCTACAAATATAGCATGGATCTGGACAGATCAGCCATCAAAAAAGCTGTTCTGAATTGTAAGCATGACGTCTGGTTGCAGTTTATAGATACTAGCTGGGTAGAAATGGTAGCTGGAACCTCTCCAGCCACCAACCTCATGCAAAACCTTTTGAATCCCTAGTGGATATTATATACTGACATGCTATCCAGTATATATTATATACTGACATGCTATCCAGGTACTGAATTTGACAGAGCTAATAATACTATTTATATGTATAATTATTGAAATTACCCATACTCTTTTGGTGTAACGGTGTTCAGTAAATTGGCATGCATAATTTATACATCGTTGCTGTCAACCATCAATCCAACTGTGAGACAGCAACGTATAAACTGAATGACAGAATAAAGTGTTTATGAGTTTATTCAGGACAAGATCACCATAAACTGTGACACTGGAAATTTTCATATCATTTTTCAGTATTTGCATGAAATAGGATGCTGTCTTTGGGATTTCATTTGTTGCATTACACTAAAACCTCTTCAATAAACAATTTAGGAGGCAACAACTACAGTACCCTTCAAAAAGACCCTGGGGACAGGATTTATTCTGGAAGTCAGTGTTATCATTTTTGTTTCATTTTTTGCTATGGCTTAGTTTCAGCCTCTTATTGAAATGTCAGTCATTTAATAATGAAATGGAATCCTAAAAATTTGCAAATGGATACACCTTTGGGGCTCAATCAAGAAATACACTAAGCAAACCAAATTCAACTATTATCATGCTAATGCAGAATAATAATTAAGACTTTCCAGCTATACATTTAAACAAGAAATCTTTAAAGTAACTCTTGTCTTCACACATCTGAATGTGGATCTCTGTACATGTACTGCCATAGCTTGAAATTACTTTAACATTCATGATATTCATCAAAATGGCAGGGTACATTACATTCAAATGCCCCAATCTCATTACACAGAATGTGCTACACAGTGGTATTGGTATTATATTTTCATTTTTATTTTAAGAATGCAGTAAACAACTAATAATTCAAGATGTTCTAAATTTCTTTTGCAAGGTGCCAAGTGCTAAAAGAAGTGATTAACACAAAATGAGGAAACCTATGAATAGAAGCAAAAGAGAAACTGCTGAGTTATTTTTGGCACTGTCTAATGAATAAATGGATTGTTTTCAATGTTCTGTCAATGAGTACAACAAGTTAAAATACACTGTGATTTGAAACATACTGCCTCACTTTCACTTGTTTTGAATGAAGTCTATTAGAACAAATAACAACCACAAATCTTCTAAAGTTTTTTTTTAAATGCTTGTATTCCCATAGACACTAAATTTCATGCTCCTCATAGAAACTATGGATCTAATTATACTTAGGTAAACAGGTTTTCCTTAAAAATGCATTTTGATCTTATATGTGAATTTCTGTGGCTGAACAGTAGATCATAGGTAGTGGCTACTTATCAAGTTAAACATTAGTAGAACTTTTTCATTACTTTAAAATAGCTCTTTGGCTACAACTTATGCCAGCAAAATAGCTTTGCTTTCATGACTGTTGATTTAAATCATTGAGTTGTCACCCAGAATGGCTGTTAACCTGAGGAAGGACATTCAAAGGATGTTCAAAAAGTAAACACATTAGTCCAAATGGGAAAGCAATTATGATACAAATGCATTTAGGATCAAGATTGTGATGGTACATCCAGCAAGTATGGTGAGAATAATGCTTACCTACTAAGTAATCTGGATAAAGCACTGCATTTCATGTCATTTCATCCTGCTTTGAACAGGAGTTTGGACTACAAGACTTCCTGTCACTTTCATTGCATGAAGTATCTGGGCGCCTCCTGGTGTAGTTCCTCCTCTCCTGGAACATACACTCCAGATGTGCCTGTTTCTCTTCTGCTGCATATGAAATAGGTTTAGAAGACTATCTCAGATGTTAGCACCCACGATATAGACCCTGTAGACCGCCTTCAGCCTGGAACACCAGACTCAAAATGGGAGACACACAGCCATGATGTCTCTGGGAAAAGACACTGGTGATGTCAAAAGAACGTTTTAGTAGTGAAGTTTGCAGCCTCTTGTTGTGTCTCTAAGGTATTTCATATAGTTAGTGTGAGTGGTGGAAAAAGATGGATTTGTATGCTAATTAGCTTCTAGTAAGAAAAAGGCCATAGTTTTACCTGAATCCTGTTGAAAATCATATTTAAATTTACAACTGTTTCCAGCTATGTGATTTATAAGTAAAACTGCAACATAGGCCGTGGAATGTAGTTGCTGTCAAATCGAAAGGTGTAAAACAGATTCTACTTGCAATGACCCTTCAGATGAACCCATTACAAAAATGGGATTTAGTATGTGCCTGATGTCAGCCAGAAAAAGTGTAAGGGCAAAGCATGAAGTTTGTGACATCTATCTATTCTATCTAAAGACACACTTAAAAACGTTTTAAGACTAACTTGAGCAGGGTATAAAACCTTATTCAAACATACTGGAGTGAGGAATACTGTTGATTAGATAGTACTTCAAGAAATATGGTGTCAGGGTGCAGTGCACTGCCCTCACTCCCTAGACAGCCTTCTCCTGTAGCCCCTAGCAAGGTGAGCTGGAATGGGATGTGAATGATGATCACAGCTTGGCCATCCCCAGACACTGCTGCATGCCCTGGGCCTCTCCTGGAAGTCAGCCCCTGGGATGGAAAGGGGATGAAGTTGAGATTGGGGTGAGGTGGTATCTGGCTTATCGGGACACAGTGCTGAGCATGGAGTTTCTTGTATTCCAGCTTGTGCCCATTGCCTCTCATCCTGTCACTGGGTGCCACTGGCAAGAGCCTGTCTCTCTTTTCTTTATTTCCCCTATCAGGTATTTATAGATACGGATCAGATCCTGTGAGCTTTCTCTGCTCCAGGCTGGACAGCCCCAGCGCTCTTAGTTTCTCCTGATAGGACAGATGCTCCAGCCCCCTAATCATCTTTTTGGCCCTTCTGTGGATGCTCTCCAGTATGTCTTGGTCTGTATTGTACTGGGAAGGCCAGCGCCAGACCCAACACTCCAGGTGTAGGCTTAGCATTGTAATGTAAGCCAAATGTAGTGAAGTCTCCATTCAGTGATTTCACCTGAGAAAGGAAGCTACATGGAGAGATAAATGGAAATTTTCTCCAAACAGGCTTTACTACTGGAAATTCTCTGGCATGGGTAAGACTGCCTGACTAATGTCAGCACTTTAAAGCAAGAAAATACACAACAGGAAACATACAGAATATGCAAGTGCAGTTCTTCACCAGCCAGGAGGAGAAGAGGTTTTTAGGTTGTATTTATAATACTTTTAACAGCTTATTTACTTCTCAGGACTTTAGAGTATCTAAATGGCTCAGTGCAGCTTTCTGCTTTTTGGATCTTTTTTGTGTTAGTTGTTTGGGGTTTTTTTAATTATGAATCTGATCATGACCGAAAAGTTATTCATAATGTTTACTGTTAGTACTGGAGGGTAAAATACATAAAAAGAATACAGGTCTTCGACTAGATGAATTCTTGGCCTTTCTTCTGCTTCTTATCCCATACCATTGCTCTCCGTAGCACTATGAGGCAGGTTTTGGGAAATCTCTGCATCCTTGCAGAAGGAAAGCTGGGACTCTGTAGAAAGTATTGATTCTCCAAAGTATGCTGCTAAGTCTCATAGAAACTATGTTGGCCTTGATAGGGTTTTAATGTCTGCATAAAAATGAGACTGAACTGGAGCAGCAGGATAATACATTTCATTTTTATGACTACTTTCCCCTGCCCTTTCAGTTGTAGGTATCCTCTCTGCAGCCTCTAGAGTATCAATGCCAAAGACACACTGACAAGTCCTCTAGTCCCTGTTGCCCTTCAAAATTTAAAGGGTTCACTCAGTGTGTGACACATGATGCATGGGGTCCCTTCCCCATATCAGCAAAGCAAGACATTTTCTTGTCCTGTAAAATTTCTTTTGTTGCTTCTAACTTTTACCTCTCTTGGGCAACAGAAGCATCATGCCTTTCTAGACTATCTCTAAGTAAACAAAGGGAGCACTGCCCTCTGAAGGTTGAAGGTGAGATAGAAGGCAGCTTTTTATATGCCTTAGTATGTCTTTTTAGAGGTATCTTAGTACAGGTGTTTTAGGTCATAGCCAGCACTTAAGCATGAAGCCTGATTACCTTGTTATCAGCATGGTGAAGAGTACTGCTGTGGTCTTGCCAGGTTTATAATCAGAATGAGTAATAATAATACAAAAATAATACACAAATTTAGTAGTGTTAGAAGCCTGACATAATTTTAAGCTTATAATATTTAGGCACATTAATGGTGTTAATATTTTCCATATTAAAAATATGCTACTACACCAGTTTTTATAATTTTTTTAACTAATGCCTTTCTGCAATTTTAGATCTTCAGAAATCCAGCACCAGGTTACAACGAGCAAATAAAGGGGGTAAAAGTCACAATGGATTAGTAAGGTTTAGAGGTTAGCATATGGCATTGAAGTAAAAAAAAATTCTTTGAGATCCTGAAACTTGAACTGCTACATTTTTAATGTAGCAATAACAATTCATAGTAAGTGTCCTGGTTTCAGCTGGGATAGAGTTAATTTTATTCCTAGTACCTGGTGAAGTGCTCTGCTCTGGCTTTATTCTGGGAATAACACTGATAACACACCAATGTTTTAGTTGTTGCTCAGTAGCACTTACCCTGATCAATGACTTTTCAGTATCTCGTGCTCTGCCAGTGAGCAGGGGCACAAGAAGCCAGGAGGAAGCAGAGACAGGACTCCTGACCCAAACTAGCCAATTTCCAAATTCCATACCACATCACATCATGCCCAGTGTAGAAACTGGGGAGAGTCACCCAGAAGGCCCAGATCATTGCTCTGGGCAGGTTGGGTGTCAGTCACCAAGTGCTGAGCGATTGTATTGTGCAACATGTCTTTCTCAGGATTTATTCCCCTCTTTCACTTTTCCATTATTAGTATTATTATTAGTAGCAGTAGATTTTACTTGAGTTCAGTTATTAAGCTATTCTTATCTCAATCCACAAGTTTTACTAGTCTGATTCTCCTCCATCCCACCAGGGAGGGGGTCAGGAGTAAGTGAGCAGCTGCATGGTACTTAGTCACCAGCTGGAGTTAAACCATGACAAAAAGACAGGTAGTCCTGCAAAACTTCCCTACGTTTCTGTAATGTATTATGTACCAGAAAGTCTTATTCTAAATAATCCAATAAAAGATAGACTTTTGGTATTTCAGCTTTAAAGTTAGTGAAGAGTTGCTCTGAGTTGAAAGCATCTGCCCAAAAGATAAACCCACAGTTTCTCGGAAAAGATTTTCATTCTTAAACTATGGATACAGGCTTCAATGTGAGTCAGATCATCTGAACAAAAGAAATTGGATAGAATCTCAAACTGCTTTGAAACGACAGGCTTAGTAAAATAAATATAATAAAAAAAATGAGTACAACAAGACCAGAAGACAACTTGAAATACTTCCAAGTCCTCCTTGCATGCCTAGAATAAAATACAAAGCGGACTTATTGTGATAAAAATAACAGCTATTCAGCTTGCTTGCTGGGTGAAGTTAAAATTAAAAGTTAAAATGATATAACCAGAGATTTAAAAAAACAGAAGTAAAAAAGGTCTTGCTTGCACCATTCTGGGGCCAATGAAATCATCTTTAGCATTAAAGCTGCACTTTCACACTTCTCCAACATGCCTTTCCCTCAGCACACTCCCCTGCTAGTCCTAATCTGGATTAGAAAAGTCTTCCAGGAGCAACTGGAGCTCAGGAGATTCATATGTATGCAAGCCTCCTACCCTGTCAGCATGGCGGGAGGCAGAAGGGGCAGGAAAAGAGCAGAGCATTCCTTCTGCTGTGGAAGTGACTCTGCCAAAAATGAGAAGAGGGCATATTTGCCAGAGAAAGAGAAGTAGCAGAGAAAGAAAGCTGGTTTGGTTTGCAGCTAGGCCAGACAAAGCAGTGAATGAGACCAGTGTCATTAGTGTAGGACATAATCGTAGCATCAGCACCTACTAGTATTTCATATTAGTATGATTTAGAAATTAGTATGATTTACAAATCACAGTATGACCATGGCTTTGGCATGCTGGATGTAACTAAGAAACTAGATCAGTCATCTAAGGATTTCTCTGAAGTAGAATTTTCCATAGCAAGTCAAAATGAGTTTAGAGCAAATATGTGCTGCTAGAATATCATAAAACCATCTCAAAGCCAAGAACAGCCAGGTCTAAAGGCTCACATTCTCTTCAGTTCTGCCTTGTGGAAGACCAAACAAATGCACTTATATCAAAGGACTGGTAAATGAGGGAGGAAACAGTTGTTTTCTATCAGGAAAGTAAGCTTATAGTAGCCAAGGTCTTGTCAGTTAGACTCATCTACACTGAATTTCTCATCCTCATCCTCAAGCTGACCACCAGAGTAGTAGAGCTAAGATTTTTCTCCCACATTGAACCCAGGTTTTTTGAGGATGCCAGAGGTTTCCACAGCTATCCATGTAACTTCAGTATAGGAAACTATCAGGCCTCAATTTTCATCCTGTAAAGGAAGTATTTAAAATCATATTTGAAATGAAGCCATGTGCAGTTTATTAATGCTCTCTCAGACAGCCCTGTGCTGTGCTCACTCTAAAAGCCAAATGTCATTTTGGGCCAGTGTTTTAAAGGGCGATCTTCAGTTGCAACTACTATGTATGCAGAGAGGGAAAATACTCTATTTGTATTTGATTTTGTTTTGAAAAAGTCTATGAATACTGTCTGAAAAGGACTCTGGAATGAGAAAAGGAGCAAATTATAGAGAAATTATGGCAGATAAAAGATAAGTTATGTATGTATGGCTGTTACCAGGATATAAGCATATTTTTTGGTTGTCGCTGATTTGCTGTTAGCAAATATTTGCTATTATTTGCAAATTTTTTGCTATTAGTAAATACTGTTGACCCTTTTTTGCCTCTTTTTTGAGCTACAGGCCATTAATTTCTGTTACTTTTTTAATGATAAGAAACAAATACATATTTTGTGTTAATGTAAATAAAAATACTATCTTCAGATAAAAGTAACTTGGTTTGAGACAGCAGTTAGTAAAAGTGTTAAACACAACTTTTTAATTATTAACTGTGTTCCTGGTATACTGTGGTACTAGAACCTTTCTTATGTTTTTCAGCCTCTGTGGAACGTATCTGTTTTCCTTTTTGATCTTCTCTAAAATTTTTACAGAAAAAAGCATGGTACGATTGGTGGAAAATTTGGGATATTTTCTCTACAGAACATTTTTTTTTTTTTTTTAACTAATAAACCTGTGAGGAAGGATGGAAGTAATTTCTGTTCTTTTTCATCTGCTCCATGTGGTATTTGCATTCTCACAGTGTACATTGTCTGCTGAACTGCCCATAGCTTTCTAAAATACAAAGTCTATGGTAGTGTTCTGCCTTGCATTAGATTTTATAAATGAGGGTAGAATGGTGGAGCACAGATTTTCTGGCAGCTATATGCAAGAAAACAGGGATTTGAGATAATCCCTGAGAAATATTTAACACGGAGATCTGGTTCTCACTTGAGAAATACTGATTGTAAGGCAGGGCTTTCTGTCAATATGGTTTGTGTAAAGAATATGCCTTTTAGGGCCCTTCATTAAATTTCATTTGACTTGCATATTAAGAACATGTTCATAACCTCACACACTTGCCCACATGTCTTCCTGGAAAGGAAGTTCATCACTGTGTCAAAGATCTTCAGACGGTGTAAATTCGCGTAGCTTCACTAAAATTAATATTTATGCAATGAATGGAGCTGCCCTATTTCAAATTTCCAAAATAGTGTTTAGTTTCTGTAGTGATCTCAGGAGTACTTATTTGACTGTAAGACCTTGCTCTCTACCTGAGTGATTTACAGTGATTTTCCTATAGTATGCAATGATTTTGAGGAGCCTGCCTGCAGCTAATTTTAATGAGAACTGTGGCTAAATCATTGAGCTCTGTTTCAAATATGCATATCTTTCAATGTGTTCTGGATTTTTTTGATATGGCTTTTTACCAATATGAAATGTGTATCTTCATTAACTACTTCCTGATTATGTTTCAAGCAGCATAAATGTCAGGATATCAAAGGTTATTTCTATTTTCAGTCTAAGAACCGATTACCTAATCCTAGCCAGCACAATAAAGAGTCTAACAGATAATCTTGTGTAGACCAGATTCTTGTTCTGGTCTGTTGAGATACTGGACCAGAAATGCCTATTATACTTCTTCCATAGCTTGTATCCAAGCATGTTTACTGTATTGTACTATATTATTGTACTATATTCTTTAAGTCATTTCAAAGGGCTTACAGAAATCTGCTTGTGAAGGAGGGGAAGTTTATTTGCTTTTTCAGTTAACTGCTAAAAGCAGAAATTTAAAATGCAGTTGTGCAAATACTTTTAAAAATTTAAGCCAACTCATTTTCAGTCCTGATGCAATATTGGATCACATTCCACTAGTCAGCAGTTTGACAGCTGTCTTAGTCACAAAATTACAGTTCTTACTTTTGGAGCTTTGCATGTTTAGCTGGCTATACTGATGCACTATCCCAGATTGTGCTTGGTCTATTACTTTGTTGTTTTAAAGAAGCATATTTATAACCCTTCTGGCAATGGAATATTATTCCCTTTTCTTCTGCTGTAAAACTTGTTGCTTGTTAATTCATACAATTCTTTTTTTCCACATAAAAAAATTAACTTAGTGAACAAAAATCTCCCCACTGCCATATAGTTTGGTATTTTTTTAGTGAATAAAGTAACTGTGTGCTATTTCTATAACTGATAGTCTTCAAAGAAAACCAGTTTTTTCCTGGCTCAGGGACTCTGCGATTTCCCAGCATAAGTACTTTTGTTTGTTTTTAATAGAGCTACATATATTTAATAATCACAGTAGCAAATGGTTTATATGCAATAAACTTACTGTGTATATTCTTCAGCTTATGCCTGCAGTTACCTGTTTCATTTTTATTCATTTGTTATGATCCAGTTTAATATCCTCTGTAAGCTTAATGTGATGCAAGAAATTCCTTCTCCTTGCCCTGGTGTGAAGAGAAAATACACCCCAAAATTTTGAGAACAGGATATTAATTTTGGAGACCTCTTGGTTTTTTTTAATTGCCCATAACACAACCAAATCAGGCTCAACTTCCCTCCTGGCCTCGGCTGAGCCAGAAGTTCCATATCTTTTTTTCCGCACAGTTGCCCAGCTTCCACGTGAAACATGATGGGCATCCAGAAATAGAACATCAGGTGGGCTTGTGGATCAAAGGCAGTAGGTGTGGAATTTAATCCCTTTGGGGGAACTGACCGAAAACTAACATTTCCTCAGCAGCTGTGGCAAGCCCAGGGCTATCAGACACTACTGGGTAGCACCATGACATGTTACCTTTTAGTGTAGTCTTCTCTGGCTGCAAAAGCCAAAACAACACACATTCCACAGTGTCTAGCTTGTAGGGAGATAAATTTGCTGCTATGAACATATAGTAATTTGTCTCTTCCCTAACCCCTGTTTCAAAGGTTTGATCCTGCTCTCCCCCTGAAAAGTCATGAGGTCACTGAGTGTTCTCTGGCTGAACCCTGTGGGGATGAAATCAGTCTCAGCATTTTGCCAGTCTTGGTTCTTAATGAGTGGGCATTTATGGAGACTGTGCCTGCTTCAGCTGAAAACAGCAGCAAGATTCAAGTCAAATAATGGTATAGAATGAAACCAAAGAGATACTGCATTCTCCATTCATGACTTTCTGCACTCTAATTGCTGCATTTTGCTTGTTATTACATTCTTTTTCTCATTGTAAGATTGATACCACATTAGCTAGTGTGGCCTTTGGTTTATGAGCTCCCATGAGACTTTTTTTTTTCTTTACACTTTAATTCTCTATCTCATTGTTTACTTGAAGAAAGGACTAGCAAGGTGAGACCCCAGTAATCTTTCTTACATGGTTTCTCACTTTCTTTATGCAAAAGGTTTGTTTTGCATAGAGATATACCTAATCTATAATTATATATAATAACATATAATACATAGAGAAATACCTAATATTTATTAGGTACCCTAAATAGCATTCTATTCAAGCATTTAGATCATTTCAGTAACTAATGTCTATTTTTATAAGCAATAGTTTAATTTGACACTTTGCATAATGCATGTGCAATAAGGGTGCCATGTTTGATGGATAAATGCCTAGAAAAAATCATATTGCCTAATAAATAATGTTGGATTTAGATATCCCACTCATTTAAAGCAAACTTGTCATGGTTTATTAACTGTACTAACTAGTGGCTTGTTTGTAACTGTTCATAAATAACATGAAGCATTTTGAAATATGCTGCTTTGAAAGTGCACAATATTACCCCTTTGTGTCACAGGTTATTAATATCCCTTCTGTGGTGGGCAAGTTGCCAGTGCAGCTTAAACATGTATTAGAATGTATCTTTGTACACTGAACCTTTGCCTTGTCTCTTGGGATGAAAATTACTGAGGCGGAGGTGGTTCTGTGTAGTAAGGGAATTAGTAGAGCACCGCATTTGTAAAGATGCAAATCTGAATTTATGTAGACAGTACGCTTACTCTCAGCGTTATCCACATAGCAGTGACTTTGAACTGCTTGTGTCTCTGGACTGCCTTCCTCACGCTGCAGAGCACCCAGCATGGGATCACACAGTTTGTTCTTCCACACAGTTTCTGGGGCTGGATGCTAATCAGGATTGCATCAGCAGGCTTAATTCATAGTTAACACCTACCTTACTGTTGTCTCAGTGACCAGCAGTTAATACCTTGCTTTACCGAAGGTCACTTTGGCACCACACAGTTTATTAGGGAAACCATGCCTTTAATAATACGGGTTTAAGAAAGACTCTGTACTTGGTACACTTGTAGTGGTGAGCCACTTGTGGACTCATTTTCTTTCCACCTCTCAAAAGCTGCTAATATTTGGGTGACACAGTCTGTTCATAAATCCGTCCACCTATTCCTATTTCAGCTATCATATCTTGTACAGTTTTTTTACCTCTGCACTCTTCCCCACCTCTTTTATTTCTCAGCTGGCTTCAGGCTGAACTTAGCTGTAGGCTCTGCAATTATGCTTTGCTGTTTAGTGGGAAATTGCTTACCTAGGTTCAACATGACACTTCACTGTTTCATTTTCTAGAGCTGTCTTTCAAATCTAGGCTTACTACCTCATCCTTAGGACAACAGATCAGTATAACCAGGCTGAGACATAAACCTCGCTAATGAAAACATACACTTCTTAACAGGGTGTATTCTTAATTATGTCTTTGTTACCCTATGCCTCAATTTGAATATATACAGAATCCAGCAAAAGGGTTTTAAAGTCTCCATCATTTGGGTTTACCACCTTTACTGTGTTAAATTCAACTTTTTCATTTCCTTTCTCTTTTTCTTTCCTTTCCCTTACATACCATTTCTCACCCACTTCAGACACTTTGTCACATATTTCTGCTCTTCTGTCTTCCTTTTAACTTCAAGCTGACTCTCTTCTGTGTTCACTTTGTAGCCCATTAACATTGCTACCAGTTTGAGGCATTCTATCCAAATGAATGATCATGCTACCTCCTACATCACTTCCTTCCCCCTATCTGCTTTCAACATCCACTCCTATGTAAAGGAAGCAGGCCTTAGCATAATCATGATTATAGCAGCATGACTAGAATGGCATTTTATATAGCTCTGCTCAATGATCCAGTTTAATACAATCGCTTTTTGTTGCAATTATTTAGTTGGAACCTGTGAAGGATGGAAAAGAAAGGAGAATGGTATTTTAAAGAGCTCTGATTAATAGGAGAAGGGCATGTCTGCCCTCCATCTGATATCTTCTCAGTGGGGAAAATGTTAGTCCTTTGAACCAAAAGGAATTGCTGATTGCTAGAATGGAAGACATCATGGTCTACAGCACACAGGATAGCTGGGAAGAAGTTTGCTTCTCAGCCTAAGTTTCACAATTTGAACTATGGGTGCAAAAGTTTAGTCACTATCATTCATTCACTGCCTGTACTGGCTAGATTTCCGACTTCCCTGGAAGCTACCCCAAAAATAGACCTCTTCCTGCATTCACTGGGACAGTATATAGAAAAAAGTTCAACGTGTGTTCTGTTTTCCTCTACAACCCATGGTAGGTCTCACTTGTTTAGTGTTGATGCTGTTATTCTAGGTTATTTCCTACTCCGGGTAACTCCGTCAGATATCTTTATGCAGCATTGTGTATTTACACCCTCATTATGTTTTTAATAATGCATTTCATTACAGTTGGCAATTGATGGTTTTCATTACTGAACAAACTGTTAATTTACTGCTAACGCTGTTTTAATTGTTGGCTTAGTTTGATTTCCTTGGTTTAATTCTTTCCATCTGTGAGGGAAAAAGTCTTCATCTGTATTTGTGGAAATGCAAGTTTTAGATTAACATTTTAAATTTTTCTCAAGAGGCTTTTAAGAAAGTGATTGCTTATTTTCTTAGTAGTAAGTTTCTGACCTGCTCTTTTTTAGCCTGGATTTGTCTGTCTGAAATAGCTCATGGCTCACTGAAGATCTCAGTATAGGGCAGCAGTCCAGGTAATACTAAGTGACCATAAACATTGCATTTCAAGCATTGCCCCTACCCTGTGCAAGTCTAACTTGAAGATATTGAATATTTCTTCACCAAAAGTGTAGTCAGGTATTGGAACAGGCTTCCCAGGGAAGTGGTGGAATCACCATCTCTGGCAGTGTTCAAATCCCATATAGATGAGGCCCTTAGTGACACGGTTTAGTGGTGAACTTGGCAGTCCTGGTGTAAAAGTTGGACTTGATGATCTTAAAGGTCTTTTCTGACCTAGTTGATTCTATGATACCGATATAGTCTCAACTGTAGAATTCATCTTTCTGCAAAGTTAGTAGAGACTACATTTTATTTGCCATAAAATATAGTGCCTCGAGTAATTAGTTATTTTAAATTATAGGGAACATGCACAAATGCAGTATTTTCTTTGTAGTCCTGTCTTCCGTAGTTGTTATTGACAGAAAACTCGAAGAAAGTTAATTTAGATCATCTTTCAGAACTGTGCTGGTGGCCAGAGTTTTAGGATGCATGTAAGTCTTTTGTAGAGGGTGCGATCACTTATTCTACATGTAAAGGGGCTGTAACAAGATAATTCTAACTTTGCCCTTCCTTAACTCTGAAAGGCTGCAATATTCAGACATAGTTGAAGTTGTTGATTTAGTTTGGAACCTGTTTCTAGCCTATCTTATGGCAACTCATGCCTGTTGGTGGGATTTTATTTTCCAGTGTTCTATGCCAATTTAGTTAATGTATTTGTGTTGATTTCTGGCAAGTTGCATGCTTTTTTCCTTTCTGTCAGTCACATGGTGCAAGCCAAAAATATCAAGAAAAAAAATTATAGCATATATAGAAGAAAAAAGAGGAAAAGCGGTTTTTAGTCACTATGAGGCAAAAGTCTGTTCTTGTATTTGGGAGTAAGTAGCTTCTCTCTGTGTTTGCGTACTGACACTTAATCCCAGCGGAGTCATGTGAGAGAATTTATTGTTTCCTCTCAACTTTTAATGGGATCTAATAAAACTTGAGGGTAAACCAACAAAGCACAATACTGTCTAGAAATAATAATTCTCTAAGGAGGGTAGGCACTCTAAGGGGGGGCTAATAGTGGAAGGGGACTTAAAGAACTGCTTCTGCAATACATAACCCAGGAAGAGATATGTGAAGGTAAAAAAGGGAGGCTGGGTGCTATCCGAGATCTGAGAAGAAATTATCTAGGTTGGGAACACTTCTGGACCAAAGCCTTGATCTCTATTATGCAGATGCTTATTGGTCTCAGGATCTAGATGGTGATTTTTTAATGATTCTCTGAAAGTATTTTGGCATGAGTTGCATTTATTACACCAAAACACAAATGAATTAATAAAAAATAAAGGGAGGGGAGAGGGGGAAGAATAATGACATTCCTTGCTAAAAAAATGACAAAGTATTATACCTGCTTGGATGGACAGAAATGAATATACCTGACAGAAATGTATTCAAAAGTAATTTTGCCCTACCTTTCTGGTCTGCTACGTTTAATCTGCCTTATCTTTCCCAGTTCAGTGCTGTTCCTCTGCCTTACTTGTCTTGCTCCATAAGGTCATTTTCCCCAAAGTATTAAGAGGCTGAAGCAGTGTTTTCCTGGAAAATCCTTTTGGAGTCCTTCTGGCTACCAGGATGAAATAAGAGAGCTAAGTTATCCACAGGGTAGGAAGAGGAAGTAGATCCATCCTGAAACAAAGCCTATTCCGCTCTACCTTCCCTTGCTGTGACTATGTTACCTCCAGAGAAGTCAGCAGTTGGCCACAGGCTTCCCTCACCGTCTTATGAGAATTAAGAAGAGGCACCACTCAGTGACTCAGGAAAGGGTGGTATTCTTTTTCACTGGTGTATTATAGCTGCTGTAGAGGTGTCTACCTAAAAACTGTGTGAAAAGTCATTGTGCCCTTCATATCATTGAGCACATATTGACTCTGACCTGATGGAGAGTAAGACTGTGAGCCTCTGTTCTGCTCAAGAAACACTGAAAATATTTTGAGACACTGATTATGTTTCAGAGAGCATTAAAGCAACACTGGAATTTTGCAAAATGTAGCTCCCTCTGGTGATGTGCATTAAAATAAGTGCTAGGAGGCCACAGGATAAGACATGAAATTCTTAACTCTACGAATCTCTATTTTAGACGCTATTTGCTTACGGCAACAAAAGATCATTTTGAAGTGCAAGAAGTTTGATATATTTTATGCAGAACTGCTTATAATGTCTCTTAAAATACCCCAAATCTGTCAAAACTAGTTAGCATTCAATCACAGCAGTGATACTTCTTCAAAATTAGGATGAGGTTTAGAAGCCTGGTATCTCATCCACTGATCATGGCATTTTGTTGAATTTTAGAAAATAAACTATCTAGATAATGAAATCCTTCTTAGAGGATTTCCTGAATAGTTACAGTGATGTGATTATACAAAAGATACACCAAAAGCAGGAGTAAAAAAAAAAAAATATATATAATCAAGAATTTATTTGCTTCTGTGGGTGTCTAAATAAAAAAATAAATGATATGCAGCTATTATTTATCAGCAATTCCTGATTTAATTTGGTCAGTTTAGAAGTAATACTACTGTTTTTCTAGCTGTCAGATCTACGGTCGTGAAGCAGTCTTAAGGTTGTATCTGGCTGGGGCTTCATTCCCAACTCTATTTGAAACTTTTAGAGATAGCTGCATGAAGAGGACTGCAGTACATACAACTTCAGCCTCTCACTTTATTAGCAGGAAAGAAAACGAAGTTCCAAGTGAACTTCTTGTGACTAAAACAGATTAAAAGTCCAGGTTGGATGAGGCCTTGGGTGGCATGGCTTAGTGTGGGGTGTCCCTGCCCTTGGCAGGGGGGTTGGAACTAGATGATCTTAAGGTCCTTTCCAACCCTAACTATTCTATAATTCTATGAAAATCTCCTTCTTTTCTGGGTGAGATTTGGTTTTTTTTTCATCACGTTTGCTATATTTAAGTAGTTTGTATATGGTATGGACTGTCTTTTAAATACAGAAAGATTAAACAAATAAATAAATATAAATAAAAGTAAGGATGAAGTTGACATTGATGAGGCATGAAGGAGTTTAAGGAGATACCCAAAGAAAGGCAAGTTTCAAGTAGAAAAAAAAAGTAACACAAGATAAAAATAAGTGTAAGATATTTCAGCAAAATAAAGGTATGTTATCTGGATGATATTTGAGGGGGAAAAAGGTAATTCTGGAATTCCTTCTTCATAATTTTTAACATTACCTTTAATCTTATTAGGAGTATGATGCCAAGCTCTAGGGAAAATAGGTAAGGCTTCACACTGTCTCCAGAAACCGGGTTTTACACAAACTCTTTATCTATTCCAAGAGAAACTCTGGATTTTATCTCCTGTTTTGTTAAATTGGTATTTGTAAATCACTTAGAAAATTAAAGTTACCACTACTTGTGATATGATTCCCCTTTCTGTCTGCTTGGCTATGTGATCAAGCATGCACTCATATTGTGTTCATCGTTTGAGGACTTGTGTCGTCCCAACATAGACATCTCAGGTTTATCAAATACCTGTGTCTATATCTCCATCAGGGAACTGAGGATGACTAGTTCTTATGTAGATATCTGTGGTGCATATATCTAAATTTAAGAGAAATGAATTTGATGAGTAAATTACATCCAAACTTACAGAGAAGAACTTATACTGATTATGGAACAGATGCTCACTGATGCCCACTGATGTATTTTGGTTTTGCCTGAAAAATTCTTACAGTAGCTAGGTTAGTGATTGTTTTTGCTTATTTCATGATTTCATTGGGATTCCAGCGCCTGTCTTTTTAGTTTCTAATTAAAGCATGGTACAGAATCTATTTTAAGGGAGACAGGTGTTTGCTTTCCTCATATGAAAATAATTTTTGGCACATTTTCTATGCAGTAAAAAGCATTTTCTAATAAAGAGATGTATGGTTTGCTTTAAATAAGCAGTTATTTAAAATATTAAAAACATGTCCACATTATACTACTGTCTCAATTGAACTGTGAGATCTACTAGATTACCTATAAAATTTCCATCAACATTTATGCATATTGAAGAAGTCATCAGTACATCCTTGTAAGAGAAATATTAACATGAAACTGAAATAATGTATGATTAGATGACTACACTATTTCTGAATTCTGACAAAGCCAAAAATTAAGGTAACTTCTTGTTTTTTTCAGGACGTTTGAGGGTGGTGAGACATTCACAGGCTGCCCAGACAATCTGTGGCTGCCCCATTCCTGGCAGTGTTCAAGGCCAGGTTGGACGGGACTTGGAGCAACCTGGTCAAGTAGAAGGTGTCCCTGCCCGTAGCAGCGGGTTGGAACTGGATTTTCTTAAGGTCCTTTCCAACCCAAACCATTCTGTGATTCTGTAATTTATTATAAGTATATTGTACATTTTTTCCTGTATGTGGTTGGGACAGAAATGCCATGAAACAATCTTTTCAGGCACTATAATGTTTCAGGTTTTTTATCAGAGGGAAGACATCTACAAATATCAGAAGATAAGTATTTAGGTATAGTGGCAACTTGGGTGGATTTCAGTATCAAAGTTGAAGTTAGATTTTAGGAAAAGCTCAATTGCAAGACTTCTTTTGTCTAGTTAACGGTTCTGACTTGAATATGGGAGGGTTTTTATTGTTTGTAGTGTGGTTGTCTGTTCTGTTTTGGGATTTTGTTTGTGTCCTTGAGCTGGATTTTTTTTTTTTTTTTTTTTAATTTATTTGAAAAATAATGATAGGACATGCATCATGTCAAATTAAGCACACTTCGGAGTCTTTGTGATTTATCTTACCATCATAGCTAAGAGTTCCATTCTGCTAATTGCAATTATTTTGTGCCTTTTGAGGCTAGGAATTTACAAAAAGTACTAGGAACTTTTGAGACTTGCTCCACATACATCCAAAATGCTCACTGAGCAAGGGAGGAGAGAAATCAGCACAAAAGATCTCTTATCTCACTTTGTGATTTTCCAGCAAGCAAAAGGTCAAGTTTCCTGTGAGGCTGCTATCACTTTGCTCTCATTTCCCACCTATCATTGTGTTGCTGTTGCAACAAAAGAAAATTTATTAAAAACTTTCTGAGGAAGAACAAGCAAGCATAGTTGAGGAAAGATAGGTTTTGTTAGGTATATACATATATATGCATGTTCTGTATCTTCCCCATCATTGTGGAAGGCATATGCGCTCTAATTTAATTTTTTCATTTGTAGGCTCTTTCTGCCTTCTGATGACTACCCGCTGACTAACAGGCTGCTAACAGAGGTCATGGATAAGAGTTGTAATGTCTTGAGTATACCCTTCTCAGTGGGGTTGTGATATCAAAGTTATAGTCTGTATCTCCAAGAAGACCATTATCATTATAAAGTAACATGCAGCATTAAAGGGAAGCTCCATGAAGACCATTATCATTATGTGGTAACACATCATTTGGCAGTATCTTAAGCTGCAGAGCCCATTGAGAAGAGAACAATCATAACATGACAGCTCTTTAGAGTGACATAAGTCAGTATGGCCATTTCTGTCAGCAGGGGTTACTTATGTCTCAGTGATTCCTCTTGGCATCCTTTCTTAGCTACCAGTTGTTAAATAGGAGTTGCTCTAGGAAAAGCCTCAGGGCTCCTTAAAAAAGAAAACTCTCACGGGAGTTGGAGTACTCCTTTCAGCAGAATCACTGCTTGATTGCAAAGGGTTCAGACCTGTCCCCACTGTGCCAAGGTGACAGCTGGAAAGGGAAATACTTCAGGTCTTTCCATAAGTACATTGCTTATGGATTTCACAAGGGGCATGTACTACGGTGGAAATCAAGTAGGTACCGAACATATGACATAGGAAATTGTAGGAAGGTCACGCCTCTGCTTCAGGAATCAAATTTATATTCTCCAAACACACTTAGCTTTCTCTTTTGACGATATGATCCTGACTTCCTATCTTTAGGTATACTGCATCAAAGCAAAGTTTGTTTCCTATCATAGATACTGAAAGCATTTCTCTTATCAATCTGTATTCATGATCATTTTCATTGTGCTATATTCATAATAAGATGTGTTAGTTATTTTGCACCAATATGCTGTTCCTCATTAAAACAGTGTACTTTATATTCTTAAAATACTTTCTTCCGGTATGTGTCCTTTCAGAAATCCTAACATGTAAAATATCTGTAACTACTCTTCTACAAGAGAACATATTTTTATAAGTGAAGTCATTAATTTTCTGCCTTCTTTCTGGATAAGGAATTAAAAGAGTTTAAGAATTAAATGCACATATTTTCAGAGAAGAAAATTTAGAAAGGTTCCAAATTTCTGTTCCATAACATGTTTTCAAGAGCCAGTAGAGGGTGCATTTTCCACAGCGTTTTCTGTGGCACAGTTTAATTGGAATTCTAATTAAGTATGTGAATAGAACTAGTGTGTAATAAATGTATTATTTTAAAATTTACTTTCAGGAAAGAAGAGCAAAATCTATCCAAAGGATCTCTTTTAAAGCATTCCATCGTAATTTACAATAGTAAAACACCAGTTGAGTTATTTTCTGTTCTGCTTTTATTCCTTTGCACCCAATAGCTTAAAATGGCTTCCACTTATACCATGGCCTGAATACTCAAGGATAACATTTGTAACACCATTACTATAGCAACTTTGCGGTATATATGAATAGTGAATAGGACTGAATAAATGCCTTCCTTATTTAACAAGAATCACTTGGTGACAATTGGTTTGCAGATTAAAACACAGATGCCTCAGTCAGCTTTACATATAATGTGACATTTTCTCTCCCTTTAGAATGTCAGAACTGAGATACAATTCACAATCAGGATGTGGTAGGTATGCTGCAACATATATTGGCATATGGGAAGAACCTGAAAACATGCAAGCTATATGATCTTCATACCAACTCTAAATACCACAGTGTATAGAAAGCATGTGATGGCAAGTCCAAATGAGAAACTAATCTCTTCATGTATACAGTTACTTATCCCTGACTATGGTTTTCCCTCTTGGGAGCACTGTGGTCTATGGAGCCACTGTTCATTTTCAAAATATACCATACAGACAGGTTTCAGCAACAAATTACAGATTTCCTTTCCATTTTTTCCAGACTGCTTTTCATGTTTCAAACAATTATAAGGAATATTCAGTACTCATATTTCTCTGCGTCTTCCAATATGTTAACATACTTTGAGAGTTGGTACATATTCCTCTTCCACAGCAGATTAAATTAAGGTCAAATAGCTGCACAGTATAGTGTATCACTTCGTACCCCTTGCACAAACCCTGGGGCCTAGAAATTTAAGCATCTTTATATGAGACAGTCCTTAAACAGTTTACTTTTTCTTCCTCAAAAGATGTGTAGTAGAATACCTTTCTGCCACCCATATTAGCACAGCTACGGAACTCCTGAAAAGGCTCGGGAAAAGCTGGTGCAAGCAATGAGGCTGTCTTTATGGAAGCCATTTCCATGTCCATACAGCAATGGAGAGGTCCTTGCTGCACTCAGCAAAGATGAGGCACATTTACTCTGCATGGGAGATCTCACCTCTGAAGCTATAAACAGGGGTGTAGCAACTAGTATGCATCCATCTCACTGTGTGTATAATGCCCCTCTGTAATAGTTCTATTTTCTAGATGACATTTTCTTAACTCTGCTTTAGGTAGCAGACGTGCTCCAGAGGTCATTCAGAAAGTAACTTTCAGAGAGAGTCACTTCCAGTGTGTTTGGAAGTGTTTTTCCAGTATATCCTGAAGATATACTTCTAAAATATTTCTGAGCTTGCTATTTCTTCTTATTCACTTGAAAGTTTTTAAGAACATAATCTTTTGGTGTTACTATTTTTTTCATTGTAGAAATACAAAGTTTAGGACTCCCAATGTCATTTAACACAATTTGCAATATAATTAATTCTCATTCGCAAATCCCAATGGCACAATATTCTCTTACAAGACAGTTCTCTTAATCTCTGATTAAACTGATAATTTCTGATGGATGTCTAAAGATTTAGCATTACTGCCAAAATTCTGGGATGTTGATAAGAACAGCTTTAATTTAAGGAATAAGAGGAGAAAATCAGCAGTGACTGCATCATCTCTGCATCTAGTTTAGGGTGCAAGAAGAGAAAATGAGTGTAGGAGATAAAATTAAAAGAAAGTGCTAAATCTACTAGATCAGTAGCTGGATAAATGAAACAGAGTTGAAGTGCTCTGCCTATTTCCTCTGGAAAACTGAGTCAGAAAAACTTACTAGAAATATGTTCTGATCAAAGCCTGAAAAACAAAAGGACAAAACTTGAGCTTAGAATGCAGGATTTCAGATGGGATCAGAAGGGTGAGGTCGACTTTGTGTTCAAGGACTGTTATGTCCATGCTGTGAGTGTAAATGGGATGTACTGGGTATGGAAGATTGTCTTGATCATTTATTTGTGCCCTTCTGGGTTCACTACTTTTTTAGTTGGTGTCTGGTCCTCAGGCAGTAAGGAAAGGGGGACAAAGTAAAAGACAAAAATCTTTTAAGTAACGGAGCTTCATTAATTCTGCTGCTTAGGGGGCAACTTTCTCCTTTTTTTTCTTTTTCTTTTTGGTAAAAACCAGCTAAGGGTAGTTGTGTATCTGAGTTGTGTTTGTAAGGGACACATTCAGGTCTGAATGCCAGAAAAAGTCAGATTTGTCCCAGTCATGTTGTGTGGTAATGATATCTTTAGGAAAAATAAAGACATGGTATTGGTGTGCTGTTAAGGAAGACAAAAATAAAGAAATGTAATAGTAACATTATTACTGATTTTGGAGTAGTAGGAAGGATGAATGAGAGGGGATCTCTATAACGTCAAGATTGCTTTGGGGAAGCATAGTGGGACAAAAGGTTTTTGTGTTTGTCACAGGATAGATATGAATACAGACATGAATCATTTGTAGTGTTATTAGTAAGATAAATATTAGGAACTGTTTCATTCCAATATGTGACTGCAATATCTTGACTTCCCTGACTTATATTGTATCCTGCTACTATTAAAAGTAATGATAACCAAGTTATGCTTGCAAGAGGCAGCCAAGAGATTTCTTTACTAAACTGTCAATCAGTTCTATAGGTCTTATTTTGAATATAGTTTATTTTCAGTGGCTGTTGCCACAGTAGTATCTAATTGAGCAGTCATTAATTCATTTAGCCAAAGTTAAATGGAAGGATAAATATTTTCAGAGAGACATACTTTGAAAAATGAAGGAAATTAACTTCTGTGAGCAGATGAACCATGAAGAACCAAGACCTTAATAGGAGAGACATGAAAGTAAACAGGCCTGCTGGTTGCATCTCAATGTACTTAAGGTTCTGGAACCAATGTAGATTACAAATTATGAAATCCAAAACAGTAAGGGGAAAAGATGGGAAAAATTGTGTGGAGGTATTGTACATAATGATTTTTAAAATGGAGTTCTATTGCACGCTGCATCCTTTATTTGGATTCACTAAAGCATTTGATGTAATTAGTGAAGCTTGAGAAGAGAGGGATTTAGTAGAGCAATCATAAAGCAGTTAGAAACTGCAAATATTAATGGGTAAATTAGAAGAGTCATACATTCATTAGTGGGTTCTTCAGGAATTAGGATCAGCATTATTTAATATATTTTCAGTGTTAAATATAAAAAGGTACTGTCAAAATTTGCTATTGACAAAGTTATTACATGAAAGACCTGCATGATCTGTGATGAGAAATATCTGAGGAAGAGATGCCTCTGGTTCCTCTGAGAAACACCAGGATATTTGAGCTACAAATGTGGTGTAGCCCTGTAGAGAATGGAAATGTGACCCAAGGATGTGACTAGGTATCATAGTAGTAAAGACAGATATTTCTTCCATTGTGCAGGACAGTGGTGGGCTCTTAACTGGAACACAACGTACAGTCCTCTTCACCCAGTAGGAGAGATGCAGAGTAAGGCTACTAGAGTGCCTAGGGGTAGCAAAAATTATAAGAGGGGAAAATTAAGGATATTGTCTTAGACAAAATAGAAAAAAAGAGGATTTAGTATTGCTCTCTGACTGCTACAACAGGAAAAACAAAATGAGAAAAGAGCTAAGGTAAAATATCACTAGGGAAGTACTTAGGTATAAAATGGCTCCAGATAAGTGTATGCTGAAAATGAAGTGTTTAAATGGCAGAGTCATGAGATGCTGGAAGATAGAGTCTCCCCCTGGGAGCCACAGGAGCAAAATGTTAATTAGTTTTAAGATGGAGATCAATCCTGTTTTTAAAGAGATTCTATGATATGGCCACCTGAAATAACAGGGGATTGGACTTTGTTCTGCTAGCTTCCTTCACAAGCCGGGTTCCAGCCGTTCTGTCACTAGTCTTGCAGAACCTGGTATTTTCCTGAAATCTCTAAGGGCTTGTGGCAATGTGAAAATCTGTTCTTTCAGTAAATACCTACTCTTAGTGATTACAGTGAACTTGAAAATGTGAGCTCCAAGGGTGCAATACCTATGAAGAAAATAAGGCCACATTTACATATTTGCAAGATTTATTGCAGCAATTTCTAGGAGTTGGAAACAGTGAATTGCAGAATCTGAATGCTAATTCTTTATTGACTATCAAATGCTGTCTATGACATCTTATTTCAATTCCTATATATACTTCAAGTGGGGTTTTTCAGAGCTTGACCTTCATTAGCCCTCTCCTATTTTTACATTGACTCAGCTTATCCTTAATCTTAAAATCTCTGTCAAAAAGGAAATGTATCCCTCTGCAAACTATTTACACCTTGATCTTGTTCCTGCAAAAACTTACGTGGGTCATGTCGAGTATATGCCAGTGAAAAATCTGTCTGTGAATAATCAATTATATCAGTAAGGTTGCTGACAGGAAAATTAGCACTTATGCAAGTGTATGCAGAATTATGACCCTAATTTGGGAGCTCATGTGAGCTCTAGATGTGCAGGCTTGAGGAAGAACCTTTCAAGAAGGATGGAACCATTCCAAGGAGACGGCTGTGAATCAGATCAATGATCCTTTTTCTCCCAGCTGAAAACTGTAGTTGCATATGCAGTGAAATACTTTTCTACAGTCTGTAGGATAGATTCTTGGCTTGCTAAATGGGAAATGCTGTGCTCCGGTGCGTTTCAAGTCTCATAATTGATGTGCAATGGTACCATTCTGAAATGCCTTTTAAAAATCCAGTAAAAATAATTGATTTTTCACAGGCAGAGCTCCATTTGTCATTGAGTTGCATTCCTCACAAACCCCTCAGAAATGTAGCATGCCAATAAAATACACAGAACGATTACAAAACCACTGTTGGTTCTGGTTGTGCTGTTTATTTTGGCATCCTTATGTTGAAATGCTTCAGTTTTTTTCCAAGCCTGAAGTGCCAAGAAAGGATGTTATCTTATTCTGTAGCTGCCCACTAAATCCCCAAAAACACATGGGTAAAATTCAAAACTTTAGTGAGTGTCCTTTACTAATTATGACTCACCTACAAATAATTAAAAAGATGAAAACATCCTTCTAGGCACATGTATGGTTATAGTAATCCCACTTTATTGTAAGGTTTAATAATAGCATTTATATTTTTAAAGATAATCAGATTTAAGGTAAAGAAGTAATTACACTTTCAGTGGTTTCAGCAAGATGTCTTTGCTTTGGATTATGTGGCGACTTTTAGAAACTATTTCATCTGTTGCAGCGAGTAACAAGTTTTGTATGTACTAAGGAATCAATGAGTAGCAGATGAAAATTGGTGGAGCTCCTCTGAAACCAAGGGGGCTTTTCAAGCTCTAAAAATCAGACAGAACCAAAATTTTTCCCATTATTTTTATGGGTTTTTAAAATGGGCTTTCACAGACAGCTCAGTTTTCCCTCTCCGTTTTCAGTAGCCCACATCAATTCACAGATGGTTGGCAGACAAGCTATATAATAAAACTGTATTTTTTATTAAATAACTGTGGCTATAATAGTGGTATTCACTGTGATTTTACCACTGAATGCTTAAGTCTTACAGCCTGAACCAGTCAGCAATGAACACCCTTGCATGTCACTTTGCTCAGAACCTTCCTGATTTTGGTGGCTCTCGAAACAGACACATGGATCTGTTGTCCAGGCCCAGTTGTAAGATTAATGTCAAATATTAAAGCAGCTTATTAAAACAACTACTTTTTTCTGGATCATGAGCATCTCACACTTGGTTGTTTAGTATCAAAATCTCTATTTTTCAGTCATATGAAATATGTATATCTATAGAGGGTACTAGAAGTGTGATCAAGATGTCTGTATCTTTACGGCTTGAATGGAATGGCACCAATTCAACAAGATAAGAATTTATATTACATGTGACTTTTTTATAAATTTACATCAGGAAAATAACAGTTCAGTCCCATTATGGTACATTAATTTGCATTTATTATTTTTTTAGATTTAGCAGTTACATGCCTGCTCTTTGGTACAGGAGAAATATTTTAGAGGGGGTTTTCATAATTGCCATTTGAATACTAGTTCTTTGTTCTCTTAAAAAAAAAAAAACCACCAAAAGAGGAACACTATTGAATTATTTAAGACAATGAATTTATTTAATCTTATCTGCAAAATAGATTGAAATATATGGTGACATTTATAAACTAAAGCCAGCGATACTTTTTTGTTTTAAAATCAGCTGAAGTTAAGTAGATTACAGGCTCAGGTTTAACTCTGGATGTGGTGGGACCAGCTAAGTTACAGGAGTGAAATATAGCTGTAAACAGCAAAATCTCCGAGTAGAATCAGCAAAATAAATGTAAGGGATAGAGTTTTGATTAGCGTTTTTTCATCTTAAATGCTGGATCAGATTTTTTTAATCAGAAATTAGTTTGGCAGAGCATAGGGGTTGCCATTAGATTTCTAAAAAGCGATTAAAAAGCTGTGGTACTAGAGCCAAATCCTGAGTTCAGTGATACGGTTAGTCCTTGAGAGTTGAGTGTGTCCTATCTTGAGCTGCGTGTGACCCACATAGTTACCCAGCACCCTCTTTTTCACCTGTTTAAGAGAGGGTAACACTAGTGCACGGTTTAGCTTTAATTTCTTTCTGCCACAACTGGTTTGATTTTGTTCTGAAGTGCTGTGAAAGCTGAAGAACAAAAGCAGAGTTTGAGTCTAGGGGAGATCTCTAGGGTTTGTAAGCTTTTAATCATCCGTCTCACTATCACGTGTTCCAGTGAAAGAACATACAAATGGAATAGTGTTGAATAATGTCTACTATCAGCTGCCCTTTTCCAGAAGGAATTGACTTAGCGTATAGCAGGTTGAATTTTCAACATAAAGTTAACAGTCACACCGACAATACAATTGTCATTATATTTCATTCTTTTGTCCTTTTTTTAGTTGATAGAAACACAAGGAAGAGAAGGTGGAGCATTTACTGGAGAATTATAGCTAGCAAAAAGTAATTGAATCAAGTTACAAAAGGATTGTGTATCCCACAAGACAGTCCTCCTCCTGCCTGGTTGTATTAATTAACTTCCTCCATAAGCAATACCAAACAATTATTATAAAAACAAAATCAGTCCCTCTATTTTGATTTGGATATAGCAATCCTAGCAGGATGTTGTCATACCTAACTTTTATTTTTAAAATCTGGCAGTTATTCCAGACATTGCCAATGTAGTACACAAACACAAGCAGGAATTATTGTTGGATATTAACTGTGTGTACTGAATGCTTCATTGCATATGTTTAAGAGTCTCATGAGAAAAATCTCAGTGTATGCACAGAAATAACATGTGTTGCCACCACAGATGCTACAGTATTTTCACACTTTAGTGTGCTGTCTCATGGCAATCAGGAAACTATTATTTTATACAAAAAAGAAAGAAGGCTTGAAGTGGTTGGGTTTGTTAGCCCTCTGCACTTCATAAAAAACAAACCCGCACCTAAATCCCTGCAGTCTACCTCCAAAAAAAGAATCAGGCAGCTATGCATTCTTCACCATCTTGTCTCCCAGAGTATCATTCCTTCTCACTTGACAAAAACACTGCTTTGGCTTTTCATAAGAGCAGAGCGTAAAATGTTGTGAAATCTGGGATCTAAGTGATATGGAACCAGATTTGCCAGTGCAATGCCAAGTTATCACACTTAACGTGCATGCTTGGAATAGGTTTTCACAAATAAACTTAAAGAAATGTCCAAGCAAGAGGTGCTTTTACTGTTTCACAGTTGCAACTAGATGGCCTGATACCCCAAAGAATGACCAACACATTGGTGTTCTTAAGATTCTTTTATCTAAAATACATTAGAGTGTATTTGCATATTTAGTTGTCAGAAGAATGGGCATCATGCTTGCATGTACCCATCAGTATGTTTATTGTACACTTACAAAAATAAAATCTATGCTGCTTTAGAATCTGATGATAGATAGAAAGCTAAATGCATCTGTTCTCCCACCCCAATTTCTAAAGCATTGTAAGGGACTTGGTGCACAAATCCCACTATGTGTATGCAGCAGCCTTCCTGTCACTCTTCTCCCCAGTTAGAGCCGCTCTTGGTTGGAACCTGTTTTTCCTTCAGCCTCCAAGGGCACTCAGGTAAGGTTTGGGATTTCCCTTGTAACAAGCAAGGAATTTTCTTTGTGAATCTTGGCAAAATCTGCCTTATATTCTGCTGCACGAAGCATCAATAAACCTCACTTAGATCAAGTGGGTCTGAAACTGCTCACACAGTGAGTGTGCTATGGTGCAGCTATTGGTATGGACTAGAAAAGGCAAGAAATGTGCCATGTAAGAGTTAAAAAGGAATGGAAAACCATCACTGCCTCTGGGTAGACAGAAGACAAGTTACAAACAACATATTTTTACCCAGAAGAAAGTAGCAGATGTTCCTGGGAGCACAGAAAGTATCTGGAGTGCCTGTAGTGATAATATAGGTTCTGCAGTTCTGACTTTATCTTAGGTGGTTTAATGTAAGGAGTTAAAATCTTGGCATGACTTTCATCAACGAGAAACGCATAAAGCTGCATTTTTAACAAGCTATCTTGAAAGAAAAGGTTGCAAAGTTTTAGTGTTTTTCTTGGGAAATGTTTGGAATATGCTGTTTCTCGTCTCCAAACCTTTCTATCTGTAACAACAAATGTCTCCATCACCAAAATGTAAATACCAGAATAGAAAGCCTAGAGGGTTTATGGTTTTCAGATTTTGTGTGAAAGTGTGTACCCAACGGTCAACTAACAGAGTATTGGGACCATTTCTTAATTATTTTCCTTTATTGTATAAAGGCATAGAGCTTGATCCACTACTGCATTGTTTCAGTATCGTCACTCCATTGAAATTAAAAGGGTGATGTGTGGATATTGGCAAGAGGGAGTCAGCTCTGTGCACCTGAAGTTGGACGTTGCTTTGCCCTCCAGTGTCAGAGATGCTCTGAGCTGCGTCTGTATTTGAGTTTTCCAAGAGGCACAGTGTGGCTACGAAATAGTCAAACCAGCAAGGGCATGTTGAGCCCAAAAGACCGCTGCCAACCCCAAAGCACGGCTTTTCAGGACTCAGACTGCCTCCTGCTCCTGCAGGGAGTAGGTGCTCTATCAGCCTTAGCCAGGCAGTCTGGAGTCACAGAAGGGAAGGCAGCTATGCTGGCATGGTTATTACTCTGCAGGACCAGTAAAAAAGTATGTATGTATATATATATATATATTGAGAAATATATACTGCTCCCTGCATGTATGGGAAACTCCTAATGTTGATTGAATGTGAACAAACAGTAGTTTACCATGGAACAGTGAAGAACAACAGCATAGAATGGGAGTGATATAGATGAGATCTGATGTGTCTGTGTTGTATCATCTGACTTCTTGTAGCCTTGTTCTAACATCCTTTGTCTTCATCTGTCCAGTGCAGCATTATTACTGTGATACTGTATGATTAAACCAACAAAAAGTTTAATTAAAGAGTAAGTAATCCACTGATCATTTCATCCATTACTGTGGTACTAGATTTAGCAGGTATAAGCATCTTATTAGGGCTGCTTCTTCTTCTTCTTAGTATTTTTCCTAAAAAATATTATCGGAAAAAATATTTTCCATCTAAATTGAACCATGACAGTTTTTGTTTGGTAAGTTCACTTCCATAGCAACTATGTACTGAGTTAGTAACCAATTATGTGAAATCATGTAAAATCATTGAACTATTGGCAAAACTCAACCAACTGCTTTTAAGTTTTGATATTTCTATTCCACTAGCTTGTAAACATACAGTAGAATTGCTTTTGTGATTATAGTACAGGAATCACTGATGATTTATCAAGAAGAAGCTTATTATTAGTCTTATCAAGATGACAACTTCATTAATTATCCAATGGTTTTGTTGATCATTTCATTTCTTCATATGAATAATTTAGAACTTTGAGACATACAGTAATTTTCATGAAAGGCCTTCATGTTGGTCAGCTTGTCAGGTGCACATAGAAAACTTAAATCCCAAGTGAAATATCTAGTGTCCTTTGCAATCTCGTAGTTAATTGAACCACTGTTGCTTCTACCATTTCTAATCCTCGTGTAACAGTCTAAAAGAAATCACCAAAATAAAATGTCTTATCATCAGAAGCAGCATTTTAATTAGTTTTAGATTTTATTTCATTACTACTAAATTTTTGTGACACAAGTAATGTTTCCATATGCTATTTCCTATCTATTCCTTATGGCAAAGCAAGTTGAAGTATTAAGAGCAAGAAACTAAGGGACAAGTAATAGATGAGATAATAAAGTGTTAACTGTTGGAAAGTAGATCTATATCCCCAGTCCTTAAAAAAGAAACAGAAATAAGTCCTATATAATTTTATTGCTATGTCTATGATACGGGATTTCTGAAGACCAATCCTAAATGAGTTATGAAACATGGGATACAGTTTTGCATTACTGCCTTTGAACAGCATTAATATGTAGCTGTTGAGGTTTTGTTTTTTTTTTGTGTTGGGTACTGATATGTTCTTCATTACCGCAGCATCTGACAATGGAGACACCAGTACTTTTAAATACATATCCATTTTTCCAATACCTGTCTTTGAAGCATATTGTCTCTGGATAGTGCACCTTAGTGCCATCTTACAGACACAGAACTGAGTTTTTGTCTTGCTAAATTTGCAGTGTATTTATGACCACAGATTGTTTTCAAAAGCTGATAAATAGAAACTGAATTTTCGAAATATGCCTCTTAGCCAAATTAAGCACAATAAATGTTTAGCCTAGGAAATAATGAAATGTGCCCAGACTGTCCATTCAGAATATAAATTAATATTCACATGCTAAGCATACAAATTGAATGGTTTCCACAAAACTGTTCCTTAACCAGTTACAGTGCTGATAGAGTACCTGGAATAGTTGGTCTCCAATTGACCAGCTTCTTCATGTTAAAGTCCTGCATTATCTCTCTGTGTAGGAGCAGGCAGCCAAGGCTTATGCTAAATATCTTTTAACTAGCAGGGGAAAGATTTTCAAACGTTCTAAGTAAAAAGCAAAAACTTACAATCCAAAAATGAGTTTTATTTTAAGACTGAAAATTTGTATTTCTATGGAAATGAGTAAAAAATGTGGTAATGGGACTAGGTCATTTAAATGCAACATCCAGAAATAGTTGTTAAAAGAAACTGCTGTATGTTGCAATCACCTATGTTATCACAGGTGGAGAAATGCATGCTCAACACTTTACTAGCTTTTAGCTTTGGGACTCTGGACTTGGTTGCCTTCCCATGCATGGACACATTGATTTCTGTTATGCTGTATACCCAGATTCTATCTCAGACAATCAAGCCTCTTTTGAAAGAGATCAGTACTTTACGAGGCACCTCAGAAACACATACATGGTTAGCATTTTTGCAGTCAGTAGATCATTCCTGAAGTTGTGGAGCTTGATTAGTGGAGCACCATTCAAATACTTCAGAGGAACTTTGCTATTGGATTTCTAGTTGCCATTTTGGCCAATGTCCTTTTGATACCAATCTTCATCAGACACTAATGACCTCTGGCTATTTCGGTATTTAGTTTAATGGAAAATTACCTCATATTATTCAAATCTGACAGAAGGGTAAGGCCCCAATCGTATCCCCTGCATAGAGAGGGAAGGCAAAACTTGCTTACCTACACCCAGACTGATCAATATGTATGCAGAGATCAGCAAGTCCAGTAGACAAACCCAGCCGAGTATACATTCCTGATTAGGAGCAACAGATAATCTTCACGTAACATTTCTTAAAGTAACTCTTTTCTTCACAGATCACCCATACTATTATGATAGGTTGTATACTACTCAGGGGACAGTTAGCCTTCACTCAACAGAACTCTGGGCACAGCCTGTTGGCTCACATCACCTGTGATTTTCATAGGAATCATACTTAAGCCTTTGTGCCTTGGATCTTTATGTATGTCAGTGGGATTGTAACTTGTGCCAAGCTCAACTCACCTCCAGAAGTAAGTAAATACAGTGCTCTAGTAGCTCAGCGTGCTCAATTCAGTAAGTATTTTTTGTGTTGAGAATATTGATTGACTGGTGAAGCTTATGTGGTCAGATCAATTTGTTCCCTGGGAAAGAGACTTCAGAATTTGAATTTGCCTTTTCACTTCCTGAAAGATCTGACAGTGAATTTAATGTTTTGCCCTTTGTTCTTTTTTCTTATAAAACCTCTGCTACCAGGGTCACTTACCAATTTATTCTCTCTGATATGTAGCTTATGTGAACAGTACTGGAGGTGCAAGGGAAAACACGCCTATTGGCCTTGTCTTTTCCTTTCAGATGATGTATGGTTCAAAATGTTTTCATGCTCCTACCCTAACAAAAAAGTCTGATGCCTTTAGTAATGCCTTTCAGTGTTCAGCCAAGCAGTCTGATGACAATCATTATCCTTCCTCTTGCTTCATCAACCACTAATACTTGGATCGCAGGAAAGTCGGTGCTGTCCCTCTTAAAGAAATACGATGCAGCTGTGCTATTGTTCTAGGGTGGGATTTCATAATTTTCCATGTGCTAATTAATTTAATTTTTAATGTCATAGTACATATGCACATGAATGTTAGGGTGTTTGTTTACTTTGAGCAAGATAAGGTGCAAAAGGAAATGGGTTCTACCAGTGTTAAATATGTTATTGAAGTATATCCATTTGCATACATGATACAGTACACCTGTAGGGATGTTACGAATGTGATGTGTGACTTCATACAATATTCTCCCCAATATGAGATTCAAAATCATTCTTTCCAAATTTACAGAAATACAGCAAACCCATACTTTACTTCTTAGTTTTAGACTTCAGTGTTCTTTAACATTTTCCCAATGTGTAGAACATCTTATATTGTTTATGAGATTGGTGATGCAGCAGAACTATACCCCCATCGGCATACTGTGCACACAGGACGATTTGTTTACAAGTAAATGCAGCTTTCCCACATCTTTTTTTAATGGAAAAGAGATTACACATGTTAACGGAAAAGAGATTAAAACTTTTCAATTATGGACTTCAGATACATTTGCAGTGGCAAACTCTCATATCGCCTTTGTTTCCAGTTGAGTTTTGTTTTTATAATTAAATTCTAGAGATGCAGCCAGATACTAGAAGCCATGCAATTTAGTTGATCAAGACTAGGTAGTGAATAAACAAAGAAATAATCAAAGAAAACTGTTTGCAAACAGAAGAAAAACACTGATTATGAAAAGTCAAAACTGTATTTAGTGAAGTAAGTGTTTCATTTCAATAAACTTCCAGTGATTTCTTTCTTCTGTTATTTAAAACATTTAAGCTGTAAAAGAGAGTTCAAGAGAAAACTGAGAAATGTATTATCCAGTTAAAAAAAGGTTAAAAAGATAAAAAGGAAAATTAATTTAGACATAAAGATTTTGAAAAGAATAAAAAAAAAAGGATTCAAGAAATAAATTATACAAACTTGAAGTGTTTTTTGTATTTCCAAATATGTGTTTCCATTAAAAACACAAAAGCACAGCAACCTAAGTATATGTAAGAAAGTGTTTTCTGTTTGTAATCAACTAAAAAAGGGAAAAAAACCTTATCAAATTCTTTTATTTGACCCTTTATACGCTGTAACAACAGCAGAACTTACTTTTAAAGTGACCACCACAAGCTAGAGGAAAATTACTCCGTTCCATAGTATGGGACACCTCCTTTGTAGTTCCCAGTGTAGGAGGTATGGATACTTCAGCCGCTGAGCCAAACTGATATCCTTATGAAGGCAGCAGTAACCCCTGCTGTAGTCATTCAAAATCCTCATAGTACTAAGGTAGCACTGGACAGCTGTGATAAAGTGAATTGTTGGTATCCAAGTTCAAAGATGGCCTGCAGGTAGAGCTGCCTAGCAGAACTGGGCCTAAATGCTAAGGCTATCATTTTGCCAAACCGAATTAGGACTATTTTGCATAACTTGAAAACATTGTGGCCTTGAATCATGCTAGATGGGCTGGAGTTGCAAAATGTGAGGAACAGTATGACAAAACAACAGATACCAACACAAGACATATGGAAGCGTGGAGAGACTTTGAGTAGTTGGAGGAGAGGTGTTTGTTCTACACAGTCTTAATAAATTAATTATGTGAACCATAGAAAGTGATCCTGGAAAGCTGCTGATTGCCTGCCCTTCTCCAAGTGCCTGATCCCTGATTTCCTTCCTCAAGCTCTCTTCACTCTTTTCCGTCTACGCTTTGTTCCTGAATGGACTTTGGACTTCATTGCACTCCACGGTGCATCTCCTCTCTTGACATGTGGCTGGTGTCCCTCTTCTGCTCCTCATTCTCTTTGTTTTCTCATGTCTAAAGTTTGATATGCCACAGGGGTGACTCCCTGTACACTACTTTTGTCTGAATGGTTTGTAGAGAAAAAAACCCAGTCCTTTACTGTCAATCATTACCGTGGTTCTTTCCCCAGGAGAACTTCCTTTGTTGCCTATTACTGATTGCAACAATGTCTCTAAACTTGAGCGCTAATCCTGAAAACATTTATTTGCTTGCATGGCTACTCGCCCCAGTGATCCTGTTGACTCAAATAGCAGATTTGTGTGAGTAAGAGTAGTGAAATTTGGCATTTCATCTTTGTCCTTCTAGTTGTACAACAGTTTCAGGAAGCTATCAGAGGAAAAATACCTAACAACAACCATTTCTGATCTACTAATTTTAAAAAAGTAAATAAAACTTATTCCTATCTAGGCCTGATTAAACTTCAACTGGAACTTGTCCTGACCAGAAAATAAATGGCCTGTGGAGTCTGGATTTTTGCGTACTTGAAAAACCTTGTGTGTGTGTGAATATGTGTGTGTGTGTAGAAATATGATTTATGAAAGTATTGATTTTTTTGTTAAATAATGAATTAGATGTCCTACCACAATATTATTTATCAAACTTTTTTGTCATATAATTAAATTGTCACATAATGGATTGCAGCCATATAGATTCATTAAATATTAAAACCTACATATGACACAGTTCACTTTTCCTTTGGCTAGCAGCACATTTCCTCTGTTCTTTTCTATTAAAGTCAACACTAGCTGTTCTTCAGCCTTATCATACAAGTTGCAGTATCTGTTTTCTAAGGCAAGCAAAGCTGTGAGGTTTTTAAGTTCACTTAATTTCAGTTTGGAAGCTAATTCTTCCTGGTGATCCTAAGTCTGCTCAGTAAACTTTCATTGTAGTTGCTAATGGGGCTTTTTTGCCATGGAGACAGTTATCCCATCAGTTGTTTCCAGGTGTGAAATCAGTAAGTCTGCTGAACTGTAATAGAGTGTTTAGGGTCAGATCCTAGTTCTTATTTTGGAAAGAAGTATTTATTGAAGTCTGGGTGTAACTAAATTCTCAGCCTGTAAGCCGGGAGCCAGAAAAGAACTCGAGAGAAGTATTTTCTCTCACAGCACAGTATTTAAATAATAGAAGATGAAGAAGAAAACCACAATCACTACCATCTTAAATGGATCTCTTAATGGAATTTAAAATATATTAAAATAGAAATATTCTAATCTACGCAGGAAGAGAAGTATTTAGATGAACTGTCAAGTTACAGTAACTAGAAATTGTGTTTGAGAAAGGGAAGAGGAAGTTGATCTGATCTCAAACATAATTGCATCCAATGAAAGGCAATAAGGCCCCTTTCAAGACTGAGTTCTTATTCAAAAGAGGACTGAAGAAACCCTAACTGAAGAGGATGCTTTAAGAATATTTTCTTTGCAGATACGAAGTATAATACATTACTGCACTTGAGTGCAGAATTATCTTCAAGTAAAGGTAACCCTAGTGATCTTCCATCTGGCAATATTGCTGACTTTCCAGTAATGCTTCTGAATAATCATTAATAAAAAGCCCTAAACCAACACCCAAAACAGAAAAAAAAGAAACCCCATGCTAGACATTATTTAATAAGAACTCCTACCCTAGATATTTTGCAATAATAAAGGTATTATCTGTTCTGGTGGAGTACTGCACTGCACTGTCCAGCTGCAGTCATTATGTTAAGGTCATATTTCTGTGTGCTGCTTGTTCAGGACTGCATGATATAAGAATTAAAAACACAGTTTTCTTCTCCACAAAACATAGTTTGTGATGTTTCCATTTCTTGAAGCCCTGATGCCACACCATAGCCTAGTTTTTATTTTCAATGTAATAAATTTTACAAGCAGTCTGATTATTGCATTCCCAATATTGCTTCATTTTCTTCTGCCTTCAAAGTTCATTATAATTTATAAGATTGTAACGTGAACTTTAATTACTGGAGTAACCAGAGTCTCACTAGGGATTTAAAACAAACTAATTTTGCACTGTACCTTTAGGGAAAGGAACATGACCAAACTTTAATGTACACTGTGGAGTAGGAATGGTAAAGCTGACTATATCTAAGTGACTTGGGTGGGATTCCTCTTACCTGCATCTGCAAGTCTACAACCTGGATGTCTATGTCGGAGCTAGTTACCTGAAGTTCACTTCTAGTCATCAGTGGTAAATAGGCACTTCCAGAAGCACAAGGTCAATTTACTTGCCCCCTTTTAAATGCCTCCATTGATTTTTAAAAAAGTATAGACTACTATGTACAGAAAAGCATTTTGTGATAATGGATAACAGTTTCCTCTATATCATCCATATCAGCTGTTGTGGGAAACACTGGGCGTTGACCCAGTGAAGCAACTGTTAATCTGATGTTATAGATGTCTGTAGATCGCTTGTTAAGTGCTAAGCAATGCAACATACCCAAATACTCCCTTTACATACCTAAGGAACTAGTTGTCTCGAGAAGATCCTTTACTTGGCATGCATACAAATATGAATATATGAGCATGCAGGTACTGAAATACCCAGTGAAAAATTAGATCAGCACTGTCCTAGACCAAACACACATGCTTTATTGTTTCATTGTAGGTCTGCCATCTTAACCAAAATAAAACAACTTTTGGGAGACTGAAGCAGGCATGGCAATGCAGGCATGGGTATAGTCCATCTTGTACCACTTTGGTGAAAAATCTGACTGATAAATGACAATTTTAAGTCCCAAGCTCAAAATGTAGGTAATTGCTAGACTTTGTAAATGCTGGAGGGGAGAAGAGGGAAGGGGAAGTGGGTGCGTCTCTGGAAATCCAGAACAGACTTTTCATGACTTCCATGATTTTCCCTGAAGGGTTAAAAAAATAGCAATTTTCCCCATAAGAGAAATCCCGTGATTTTGTAGGGGTTTATATTTTGCATGTTTATGGTGTAGGTCATGGAAATGCAGTATTTTGTGGCCAAAGTTAGAGCTCACAAGGTTTTTCTTAACAGTAACAGTGAGATCTGTATCACCTTCATCTGTTTTGTTAAGTGTGGTTTTTTTGTTTTTTATGTGAAAGTGACTATTATGTGTAGATCAGTTTCAGAGTATAACACTCACTGTAGTCTTATAATACACAGAAGCAGAATGTAAAAAAACCACTAAATACTCTGGTATTTCAAATCTGTACTTTGCTGTTACATATTCCTCTGCAAAATACTTCAAGTGGCCTTACTGAGAAATAGGACATCCGTTTTCCAGTTTCCTTTGTATTCTCTTTTTTTCTTAATGCTCGAATGGTTGTATTCTACATGATCTAGTCTCAATAAGCTTCTGGAAAATCTTGAATCAAGGCTGACAGTTTTCCAGTAAATGACCATTCAGATGAGATATAGTCAGTCTTAAATATAAAGGGCTAGCATTTTTCAGAAAGATTTCGTAGTTCTCTTTCTTACCAGTCAGCGGTTTGGAGGGTATTGCTGCTGCCCATCCTGGTGTGACTACAAAAGTCTTATGTATATTTTATTATCTCCCTTTCTTTTTTTGGTGTCAGTTAACATTCACAACTGCACACCAGAGCAGATTCCCGTATGTGAGAACTGTAGGAAATTACTTCAGCTTCTAGATATGAATCCTTTTGCCTGTATCTTTGGTGGTGGCTGGTTCTTTCCTTGGGAAGTAACTGCACAGAAATGGACAAACTGCTAGAAGAAATAAAAAATTCTCCTGAATCATCATTCTTTCCTTAGTCTTTTCAGATAAAGATTTTTTTTTTCCTATTTCCATTTCTGTTCTTCTAACATTGTGATTCCTTCTCGCCTCAAGTCCCTGTAACTTCTGATCTAACCTACACTACCCTCAAAATACTGCTGGATATTTTTCCTACTTTGCAGTGACTCCCATTTTATGAAAGGATCACTGCAGTAACTTTTCTCATATACAGTATACAATTATGCAGAATAAGAAGCAAACACTGAGATTTATATGCCACCACAGGTGAAATTTGAATGTTCTGGGATGAGTGCCCTAGAGAATGAAGTCATTAGAGGAGGTATGGTACAACCAGAAGCTTAATTAAGGCAGTACATCAAAGGCTGCAGGAGAAGTTAAAAACATACTGAAGGGTCACCTCCCCCTTGTCTCAATGCCCTAAGGAGGGTGATGCTGGACCTGCTGCAGATATTGGATGGGAGAAGGGGGAGGCTGAGACCCTTGGGTTGGGGCAGCCCTGCTTCCTTCAAACCAACGTTTGGCCAGAGCGCGGCTTTCCTCCAGCCTGCCTTGAGTGGAAGCTTGTGCCTCAAATTGTTTGCTGATGGGTTTCCTTGCAGTGCCTTTTAAAAACGGTGCTCCTGGCCTCATGGCAAAGCAGCCAAGCTGTTGAACTATGAACTTTAGTTAGCAAATGCTAGTCCAGAAAACCAGGATGAGAAATGGGGCTAAAGAAGCATTCTAATCTGTTGTGGGACCTCTTAGGAGTAAATGATTTTTCCCAATTAATACTCAGGGCACTGATGTATGGACCATGTTCTCAACTTTTAATTTACTATTTAATTTTAATCTTGGTTTGTTTCTGTTGTCTGAAAATAGCCTGCTTCAAAATAAAATGTGTTCGGAGTATATATTTCATGATATTGTACTGCCAGCTGTTCCTTTGCTAAATGAATGTTAGAATAGACTTTTTGATATGTTTACTGCTAAATCATTAAATATCACACCTCGCCTATTAGATACCTGGCAAGCATACTATTACATAAATATAAATAGACAAGATTATTTTCCATTGCCATTTGAGTCTGAAGCCAGTCTACATCTATTGCTTCACTGAAGTTGCTGTAGCAGGTGATGGGGTAGATATTTTTATCCTTTTCTTTTTTTGCTGTTGGATTTCTTTATCCTGTCACTTTCAATTGATGCTAAGTAGTGTGAAATACATAACTAGCAAGTCTTAATACATCAGAAAAGATCCAAAGCCAGAATTGCACGGGGAGTAAATTAACATTCTTGCATCTGTTGACTACACTTCATACTTTCTTTTTTCACTTTTTTTTTTAATGTTACAGTATGCTGATAAAAGTATGGTTTTGGAGACATTCTTTGCATGCTGTGTATTATCTAGTGATCTTAAATGATGTGGAACAAACATTTGTTATAATATACACATGTAAGAGTTACTAGGTTTCCTAGACTGCAATTGTTTTACCTCTGGCTTATTGTTTGAGAAATAATGGAAAAAACATATGGACATGTATGTGCATGCGTAATTTCAAGTGTTGCTTCACACTTGAAGTGTGAGTCAATCTATTATGCAAAAAAAAAAAACAAAAAACAACCAACCCCCCAAAAGACATGTTTGATGAGACCAGAAATGCCAGTGAGAAAATAGTGATATTTTATTAATCATTCTCTTTCTTTGTATCATTTCTGTACAAAAGCATTTGAAGAGAACACACACACATACACACACAAAATAATCTATGAAAGATAATCTTATTCAGAAAATCCTGGGAGCATAAGATCAAGATTCATTTGTGTTATATAATTTTAGAAGATTTTCAAAAGTAGTAAGAGAAACCAGAAATCTTGAGTACTTAACTACCATTTAAATAGTGTCAATATCATTCATACATACTTCTCACAACTCCCCAAGTCCCATATCCCCATATAGTTCTTAAAGTTAATTGAAACTGGTAAAACAACCTACACTGCATTCAAATAAATATAACAAGAAAACTTTATTTTGGGTGAGAAGAGAGAGTTTTGCATGTGGGAACTATTGGATAAAGGTATTCAAGCTACACTTCTTCTAGAGCTTGTTTTTGGTTTTGTGTTTCAGTTACTAGATACCAAGGCTCAGATACTGCAAGCAAGATTTCCAGATGTCTCAACAAGCAATAGAAACTTAAAATAGAGTAATGTAAGACTGTATTCTGTAACCTGCAGATTTTTGTGCTATTTCTCTGGTTTCCCTCCCTTTCTTACATTTTTAGTTTACATTTAGAGCCCTGTTGGTTATAAGCAGTTTATTAGATGCCATAATGATTTCTGACTTGATAATTAACAGAATAGAGAACCTGCCAAAATCCTCAGATTGAAGTGGAGGTAGATAGAAGGCACTCAGTCTTTTTCCCAGTGAGAAGATTCTGGTTTTACTACAGACATATCAACATGGGATATGGACTGTTGCCTTCTGAGTAGGCTTCTCCTTTCTGATTTAAAAGTCTAGCAAAATAGTAAATCATAGAGATAATTATGGCCTGTATGTTGTTTTGAGTTTTGTGTAAGAACCAATACATCCGTGTACCACCCTCAGAGATGCACAGTGTGAAAAAGCATGCCTTGGAGTTTGGTTTCTTTTGTTGTTGGGGTTGTTTTGGCTTTGGGGTTTTTTTTCCCTCTGCCATATATATCCCATCTGCTGGGACATATCCTGGCTGGCTTTCTGAGGTGGAAGAGGATGTGTGTTACCTGGTGATATTCAAAGTGGATTTTGTGGGTTTTGGGGCAGACACCACACTTTACTTTTTTTTTTTTTGAGAATTAAGAACACTTATGTCTCTAGATATACATGATAAATAAGGCGTATAATGTACTTGCAGCAGCAGCATTTAGACTTTGTTTTGAATAGCACAATTAATTAGGGAGAGAAAAGAATTTAGCTAAGAAAAAAAGAGGCAGATTATGTGAAGGCCGCTCAGATGCGTATGTTTCTTCCCTCATTGGAGAAGTCCATGGAGGACTGTCTGCTGTGGGAAGGATCCCACACTGGAGCAGGGGAAGAGCATGAAGAGTCCTCCCCTGAGGAGGAAGGAGCATCAGAGACAGTATGTGATGAACTGACCCCCATTCCCCATCCCTCTGTGCCACTGCGGGGAGGAGGTAGAGAAAATTGAGAATAAAGTTGATCTTGGGAAGAAGGCAGGGGTGGGGTGAAGCTGTTTTTAAGATCTGGTTTTATTTTCTCATCATCCTACTCTGATTTAATTGGTAATAAATTAAACCGATTTCCCCAAGTTGAGGCTGTTTTGCCCATGATGGTAACTGGTGAATGATCTCTCCCTTTCCATATCTTGGCCTACAAGACTTTTGTCATATTTTCTCACCCCTGTCCAGCTGAGGAGGGGAGTGATAGAGCAGATTTGGTGGGCATCTGGTGTCCAGCCAGGGTCAACCAGCTACATGTTGAAATCAGGGAAATCTCCAAATATTTTGACTAAGAGCTACGTTAGTGGGACAGTTTCGAGTGGGCATTTCAGGAAGCTTAAAATGGTTTTATTATTCTGTAGGGTTCAGAAGTTATTATTTCTTTTGAAAATCCTGGAAAAAAAATGTTATTTAAGAGTTGTCTAGTCAGGAAGGTGAAAGGGGACTGTTTTCCAGACCTGGTGAACGAAGTGATTGTATGTCCCTCACAAAGATGTTGCAAGAGAAGTTTATGATAAGTTAGTAAATCTGAGGCCACCTCAAAATTTTCAGAAGTGATTCTGTATTTCAGTTATGATGAGTTGGCATTAGAAGATGTTTATGCAAAGTCGCATGGGTGGAAAATGTTTTAAAAGTCCTAATGTTTAAATTGGGTAGACGTATTGTTCATAGCCCCATAGTTTTAGTGCCAGTAAGTGTGGAAAAAAATATTTCCAATGTATATAGTAAGTCCAATTAAAAATCTACTACAGACAACAAATTCTGCGTACCAGCAAGGTTCTCCAGCTATACCTTATATAGATCTGAGTTCACAGTACCCAGAAATTGAAACTGTTGCAGAACTAAGCCTTGAATTTTATACTTTCTTAAATTGAATGTTGAATAGTTAGGAAGTTATTTAGTTATAATGGAATGACTTCATTATCTAAGCCATTTCTAATAATGGAAACTGGATTCCTAAATCATGTGGTTTCTGTTGAAAATTTTGCCCAGAGTCCTTCAGTAGATGAAGGCACGTGGGGAAAGCTGGGTAACGAGTCATCTAATTGCCTCTGCCTTTGAGATATTTTTGGTAGTAATCTGTACCCTTTGCATGACCACTCTGTTGCATTCTGAGGAAAGGAGAACCAGTTTCACGCTGCTTTTGCAGAGAAACAGAATCTGTAGCTATCCTGACAAGGGAGATCTTGGTTCTTTTGCCGTACTGAAGAACAACCAGAGTGCAAACCTATCCTTTATCAGTCCATCAGGATATAAATACTTTAACTTCATTGTTACTATTTCTATTTGTGTATAGAGATTTTTGGTTTTTACTTCTAGCTGTGTATATAAAATTCTTTTCTTTTTTTTTTTTTGCTATAGATGATGTTGTTATTCTCATGCAACTACTGTGGGTTTCTTGAATAATCTCAGAATCCCACTGATTGATTGAATTGAAGTGTTGGTGACTTTTTCAGGGAATAATTTGACTTTGATTAGTAATAAGTAAATTATATTTTAAAAATATGTTTATACATGCACAAGAGAATGTCTGGTTTCTGGCTATTTGTTGGTGTCTGGTTTTGGAATAATGAGGTCAAAATCGCTAACCAGAATTGTAAGAGTTCACTAAAGTGACTTGGTTTTTAACCTCATGAAATGAAACAATATGTAAAAACATTACATTGTTGGTTTGGTGAAATGACTAAAGGTATTTCTCTGTTATTCCAAGGCTGCTGTAGAATGGCACTTCTTCTAATTACTAGTGACATTGAGGAAGATAAATACACATCTGCAATTTTCTTCCTGATTTGTACAGATTTCCAACACGTCACACAGATGATCAGTGAAAATGCTAGTGTTCAGTAATTATCTTCAGCACTTGAAGGGTTTGCACAGATATGTTAATAATCCCATTAATCTTCTTTCTTTATATGTAAAGCTGTAGCCCAGATGTTGCATCATTTGCAAATCTTGCAATTAAAACACTTTATAACTTGCAGTTATGCAAAGAGGCAGTAGACTGGAAAATGGGTAAAATTGCTTGGCTAGGACATTACCATGGCAACACACTGACCTCCGTTCAATTAGTTACAACTGAAGATCCAGCTATTAATTATGATGGTCAGAAAAGGATATAATCTGAATCTCCTTTTACCTTTTTAGTATGGACGTTTCTCACTTGCCATAAATCTCTGACTTTAAGAGACAAAGCTCCAGACCTGAAGCATTAAAAGTGATAGTGCTTAAATGCTGATTGAAAGTAGAGAACTGAAAAGGAATCTCATTTATCAGCTATATTCAAGGTACTACTTAAACTTTTTGTAGTCTGAGCACTCTGTCAGAGAAACTTCAAAGTGAATATTCGTTATTGCTCATTTTAGCTTTTGAAATCTACATTATGTGTGCCAGCAATTATCTCTCACTTTAGAAAGCTACTCTTAATTAGGGCCAAACTCATCACCATGGGACTTGTGGAAACAGATAGATGCTTCCCTTTTTCAGAGTTTTACATTTTGCTGTAGCAAAGTTGTTATTTTCTTGGCATGCTATCAAAGAAAAGTTAACTGTTAATTATAGAAGGCACTCCACTTTCTGAGACCGGAGCAATTCCACCATAGTTACCCAGCAATGCTCTGGCTGACAGTAAATACCTTAGTGTAGGGTCATTTTGGGGGAGGTTGTGCAAGGTACTGCCTCATCACATCCGTTTATATTCACTCCAACAAAAAAGGCAAATCTTGAACCTATGACATATTGAAATTCTAAGGATTTGGGTTTTTTTTTTTGTCTTTTTTTTTCCTTTTTAATTATTATTTCTTATATTTAAATGTAGTTCTGGTTAGCTCCACATTACACTAAACAGTAAATGGGAGAAGACCAGATACTCAGCACAATTACTTCTTCTCCCTTCCCCCTTGAAGTGCAATGTATTCAATATTCATGTAATCAATGCTGATGTGTGTTTACATTCTGTAGCTTATTGTTAGGATGAGGAGAGTTGTGGGGTTTTTTGGTGGTGGTGCTGGTGGCATTGGTGGGGGGGGTGTATTTGTAGAGGGTTTTTTTTCTGCATCGTTTTCCTTTTTTCTTTTCTTTTTTTCTTTTTTTTTTTAAACACTTTGCCCTAATAATCACTGATGAAAGGCAAGGAGGGAGCAGAAGGGTCTGACTGGGAATAGAGTCTCAAAATCACCCGACTGGGCAAAGTTTAACTAAACACAAGGGCCTGGCAAAATACATGGTTACTCTGTAACTGACTTCCAGCAGTTCTGGATTAGACCCATATAGATGAAAGTGTGCATTTAAATATGTATCTCTTATATAATAACCACCAAGAAATCTCACCCCAGGAGGTGCTTGTGCATTTTTTATGATAGTCATACCCTGCACAGATGGCAAGTGTATAAATTGTATCCTGGTTTTTGCAGCCGTGTGCAGGACTCTGGTGAGAAACAAGAGGAAGCACAGAGCAGTACAATACCAAATAGTCACTGAAATTATTTTGAGGTGATCCCCATGCACGATGCAGATTTGCACCACTTAGATGAAAAAAAAATATGCTAGTGAAATCTTCTTAGGAATCATAATTACATTTTACTGAGTGATGGACAATTACAGCAAGTTCAGAACTCCTTTTAGCATATTGATTAAATAGCTCTGTTTATTGTTGTGATTCTTTCCCTCTCTGCCTCTAAGGCCCTTTCCTGCAAACCTGCAATGAATTTACCTGTGCAAGTAAACCCGTTGCTAGGTCTACTTTGCAGTTATTTAAGTATATAAGACCTATAGCTTGAAGACAGCATGATAAATTACCTTGTTTTTCATAGGGGTTCCCTTATGTATATAGCAGCCTACAGTTGTTGTAGAGTAGATGGTTCAAAGATGCAAATTCAGCATAATTCATTTTGAAACAGCCTTCAGATTATTTGAGGTCCAGGAATGAATACAGAAACTGTAACTTTCCATCTTTGTCTCCTTCTTTCCCTCAGGAGATTTTGTAATATATTTGGTGAGTTTGGTTTTTTGGGGGGCCTTTTGTTTAGTTTGGGTTTGTATTCCTTTGTAAAGCACATTTAACTCCCTCTTCATCCAAAAGTGATGTGCATCGTATATGAGTTAGAGTATCTGAACAAAACTCTCTTTGAGCTTCTTAGAATTATTTTGATAACATGCTTTCTTATTTCTTTTAATAAATAAAAGTAAATAGTAAACAGATACAGTAAAATTCAAGGGAGAGTTTGCAGTTACTCTGAGGGAAAGACACACCTATTCCGAAATGTAAGTTAGCTAGATAAATGAGACATTCACAAAGAAGAGATTTAGACAGTCCAGTGAAGTAGATGGGAGGGAGAAAGTTTCAAACCAGAAAGAACATAGTTGTAAAAAACCATTTTGACTCACAGAAAAGGCCACTTTTCTGCTTTCCAATGTAATTCTTCAGCTTTTCTTTGCAAAAGTACATTTGTGCAATTTTTTTTCACACTGCTTAGTCTTCTTACCATTGCCATTTTACTGAATATGCAAAAGAATTTATGTTCTGGATTAAAGCACTAGGTTTCAGGGGGTGGAATCTGGCAGTAGGCACATTTGCTATTATTAAATTCCAGAGTCAGCAAATTTCCCATATCATGGAAGTTATTTCTGCCTGCTTCTACTTGAATTGAATTTAATGTTTCCCACTCTTTCTCTGAGATACAGATTCTGATTGAATTTATTTTCTCTGTTTTCCCTAAAAAATCAGCCTGGGCTATCTGAACACTGCAGAAGTATCTGGTTTACATTTAATCAATATCCTTTTGAGCATTTAAATGTTTTCATGATGCCCCTTTTAATCATCTGCTCAAAGTCAATAAACCAACTCAATTGTTTCTTTTTCAGTGGGTCATTTTATAAGCCTCTCCTTATACAGGATAGTAGCTGAGACATGTCAGTTTGAAAATCAGAGAATCAAAATAAGGTACATTTGGGATCCAGAAGCAAAATAATGGCTAGACCCTGGCACTTTCTCATGTATATGCTTCTTATTTATTTCCTTCAGCACGGTTATATGAGTACTCACTTGATTAACTGTTTCAAATATATTTATAAGGAAGCAGATTGTTGTACTGCTGAATCTTCATATTCCTCATACTTTCACTGGAAGTGCTTTGTCAGAGTCTGGAAGGTAGACCTCAGAGGCTATGTCTGTTATAGCAAGTAGATGAAGAAAATCCTGCCATCTGGCCCTGCAGATAAAAGACATAGCACAGTTTCTTCCATATGGTTAATTTCTCTCCCTTCCTCTCTTGTCCCCTTTCTCCCAGAACAGTGGCTTGGTCCCTTCTGCCTGCTGAGAGCGGTGCTTGATCCGTGATACTTTCCCAAAGTATTCCTGAGCATTTTCTACATCAAACTAGTTGGTGCAATCCAAACATGTGTCAGGAGAGTGACAGCAGTGTGTATCATCACATCCTAGTGCTGGCCTGTTTGGTTTGCTGTCATGGGCATAGCTGAACAGTTTTCCCATCTATATCCATATGGGAGACTGGAAGTAGACACAACCTCAGTTCTAGCCACAGATGAAGCAGCAGGAGAAAAGCAGTGTGGCAATTCTGGTGCAGCCAAAATGAATATATTCTGAATATCCTGAAGCTTAGTATTTCAAGCTCAGGATTGCACTTATATTTTCACAGGACTTCTAGTTTCAAGTTGGCTTATGTTCTATTAGCTGAGGAGGCACAGCTCGCTTGCATCTGTTTGGAGAATACCATCTGCTTCTCGCTTTTCATTAGCAGATCTAGTAACTATAGCCATGTGTGGTTTACACAGAGTGAAATCCTTGCCCCAGAAACCTCTTTTTGGAGTGCCTGATCAATTTGGTGCCAGCACAGGTGAATGTGCCTCAGAGGCCAAATTTTATTAATCAGTGGAAATAAAATAATAAAGTTATTTTTGTCATAGCTTTTATCAGAAGTATGTAGTAAAAAATGCTAGCATAAACTATGACTATGTGTATATGCATATGCATGCACATGTGCCTACAAACACATGTATGTATAAACGCAAGATATGTATACTGTAGATAGTATACATTTTTGGAAGTGCAGACTGTACCATTTGCAGAAAAGTTAGTTGAAGAGGGTAGTGAAATCACTTTGCTCTGAAGAGAGGCTTTTGGAAGGAACAGAATTCTTCGTGTCATATGGTGGGTGGGCTTTGTAATATCTGCGAGCATAATACAGATTGTCCCATGACTATCTATATTGCATTATTCATTACTGTGCAGGAGATAATCAGTGTTGACCAGTTTCTCACAAATCCATCAGAATGGTTTTTGCTTTCTCTCTGAAAGCAACATGAGCAAGAATATGCACTTCCATCTTAACTAGCCGTTGGCCCATCCACGAGGAGATGAGGGGATTTTGTAAGCCTGTCCTGTGTTGCAGTGGTGGGGTGAACTCTCTAAGTCTGCAGTTTCAAGTGGTTTCTATCCGCAGTTGAGCTGTACACTTGTGCAAAAAGAAACAGACATATGGAGAGAGGGGAAAAAAGTCTGTTATTAAATTATACAGTAGATAATGCTATACTACATAGATGCTGTCATTGGTTTTGGTGTTTTTTGTTTTCCTCCCCCAAACATATTGAACCTATGATCTAAAACTTATGTTATGACAAAGCTAAAATCAGATTAAACAAGTCCAACTTTGTTAGGAAAGGTTGACGCTCTGTGACCCAAATGTCTGACCTGATATCGCTCTCAATGTTAGTAGTCACCCTACAGGCATTATCAAAGCAATTTCAGCTACTGTACATTTAATTCACAGTGACATAATTAGAACATTAGTAAACTTGGCTATCTGGTCATTGCAAGTCATCGTTTGCATACATGATGAAGTTATAGCAGTACGAAGGTTCTGACACTTTAGAGAGCAACAATCCTAAGTTAATTTTTTAGAACACTGCAGCATACAAAAGCCCCTTCTCTTTTCTTGTTTTTTAAACATGGGCTGCAGACATCCCTACAGAATGATCCCGTGTTTGCTGAAGCTTTGACATTGAAGCATTGTAAAGTGAACCAAAAAAGACAGCACAGAGAGCCGTGTTTGGCATACAGAATAGCCCCCTTGCAAGATCAAACTGTCGCACACCTTTTCCTGAACATCAGTAGACATAGCTTAGTCCCATCAATAGTTTACTGACCTGTGCTGTGATAACATTTCCATCTCTGGAGTGCACAGTATGTGACATTTTGCAAGTACATTTAATGGGGAACGGGGGAAGGGGAGATGACGCTTATCCTGCTTGTCAGTGCGTACTGGACAGGGCCAGGGGTATCGATTGGGCAGGAAACTCTCCTCTGCTGACTGATTGCCACCCCTCGTGTGTGTATGGTCTTTGAACTTTGTCGTAGCTGGATAAATGGAACAGTTTCCAGTGAGATCAGTCAGGTCTCAGCAAAACAAACATCAGCCAAACTGAACAAAAAAATATAAATAATAAAAGAAGCCCTTGATACTGCCTCAGTCACAGGCAGGTTTGATGCTGTTGTGGGCTGTTTGACTGAGAACGTGGATGACTATTTGAGACAATAAAGATTTTAAGATCCTGTCACACACTTAACTTCCAGAATGACTGTCCTTCCTGTTAGCTTCAGGTCAGCACTAAAAGTGAAACGTTGGAATACCAATTAACTTATCTTCCCGACAAAACACTGCTCAGTTCAGGGGTATTATGTAGCTCAATATTTTATTAATGCAGGATGGGTTTCAGCTGCATTTACTTGATGCACTCACACAGTTTTTTTCTTTAAATTATTTTATTAATTATTCATATCATTGGAAATCAACTATAAGTTTGAATTAACGATTTTTGAACTTTGTATTTATTTTTGCTACATCTTCATTTTTATGTGAAAGGTGAACGAACACAATATGAACTATTAGCCGTTAGTCTGTGCCTTTTTTTTTTTTTTTAACTTTTATTCTGGAGGCTGAATAATTATTGTAATATTGTACACTAACGTTCTGGAAAAATGATTGTAATAGTGTACAGTAACATATTCTGAGAATAACTTTCATAATTAATAGTAATTTACAGTTTCCCTAAATTGTTAGTGGTGAGACCAAAGAGCCAGGGATGTGCAAGAACACAGCTTGGTTATATAAAAGTAAAGAGTTTGAAGTTTCTCTGTCTCTAAATTGGAAGTTTTCCAGCGGCTCCCAAAGAAACCTTGCACATAATATCAAAAATGATACTTCTGAGGTTCTCCTTACTCTTCATCTTTTCCTGTATATTCTTCTCTCCCATATGGGCATCCAAGGGCTGCTGAAGGTCCCTGATTTAGATTATGAAAACAGTAACTTGCACTCTTGAGCCATTTATATTCCTGATTTGGGGATTATATTTTATTTGTGTGTGTATGTGTCTGCTTATTGGCTAACTTTGTCAGGAATAAGAAATGCATTAACTGCAACTTAATGTTTTACACTGAAATAGTGCTGACAGAAAAGATTTTTCCTGGTTCTCTTACATGCAGCACAGGATAGGATGCCCATACCCATCTTGCTACAGACCCACAGCTTTGCCAGTATTGAAGCGCTGAAGTAGCCTCAGACAGGCTCTGTAAGCATTATGCAGTACTCCATAGCAGCCTTAGAATCTTAACTTCTTTCTTCATGTAGTTGTTTTGTTTGTTTTTCTTTCTGTATAGACTTTGCAGTTCCTGTGGATAAACCAACAGCCAAAGATGCAGCTGAAGCTGATGACACCAGGCTGCTCTACTATTCTCAGGCATAGTCATTCAACTAGGTGTCAGGCCTCAAGCACAAAACAGATCTTAACCACAGAGGAAAAAAGGGAACGGCACTGACTTTTAGAAGGATGTTGCTCTTTATTCACTTCATCAGTTTTTAGCATGTCTTCTACCCTACCCCAGAAGGCACAAGCGCAAGGGGTATTCCCTGCCGTGTGCATAAGCCACTTTGTAATGTCTCGTGGGGAGAAATGTAGGCACACCCTACACTTGGCTCCTTATCGCCCCTTAGTTAGTGAAGCTCGTCCGTGTTTTGCCATGGCAGACCTCTTTTTAGGCAGCTTGTCAACTGCATGCTTTTTCTTGGCCTTCCAAAAAGATGACTGAACTTGTGACCTCTTTTGGACCTTAAACTGCTTTGATGAGAACGGTAAAGCTTTTGGTGAAGGGCTTTAAATAGTGTCTTAGAAATTACTATTACACAAACAAGCTGTGTCCAGGTAAGTATCGGAACTAAGCTATCAAGGCTGAAACGGCTGAGCTGGCACCAGGAATCCAAGAATCCTCCCCAAAAGGGGCAGCTCCTTATTTTTTGAAGTAGAATTTCATTGTTCTAGTCTGTCTCGTATTTGAATATGTTGTCCCCACTACTAAAGTATCACTTTAGTAAGAAATGAAATTCTATTGTTCTCTACTTAGAGAACCCTTGAACTACTTTAAGACATTTAACCTGATGATTAAGAATTTAGGATTGTGTTGAATATCAAATCAAGTTCCACTGCATTTAACAGAGACATTCATGTTCAATTAAAATTCACAGATTTCTAGTAACATGCAAATATTAACTATCCAAAGTGCTCAAAGTGTCAGGGAATTACGACTGGGTTTAGTCCTATTTGAACCTCCTGCAGCCTTTTTTCTCTTCCAAACAACGCTGTCTTTTTGTTTGTTCACTCTCTAAAAAGTATCTTTATACATCTAGTATAAAAATCTCATTTTATCAAAACTGATTTTGTAACATCATACACTGATGTAGATAAAGTTGATTTGTGAGAGTTTATATAATACAAACAGGCAAAAGGAAGTGCATAGTATTTTGTCTCATCAGTGAAACTTAATGTGTTCTTTGCCCTTCTGGTGGAATTGGTTACTGTTAAATAGCTTGCTTTTTTTCTCTCTTTATTTTATTTTGATCAAAATTAATTATTTTTATGATCAAATTGTGACCTTTATTAACAAAAAAAAATTGGCTTAATCTTTCTACAGCTTGCTTTCTAGGGAATTCCCACTATTCTTTAAACTCAGTTTTCAAGAAGATATAAAATATGCATACATTCCCTGGCAAAGCAGTGTTCAATTGCAAAACCTATCTTGGTAACATAATGATGGATTAGTTTCATGAAAGAACCAAATCGGATAAAATGACAAGAACTCATGCAAATTTGTTAAAAATAAAGGGGCTTTTTTTGAAATAATGATACAAAATCTTTATCTGAAAATATAATGTGCCCTTAGGACATAATTCTGCATATTGCTACATGAATTAAATTTCAGAATGACAGGATAATTAATATAATAACTTCTTCCTCATAAACAGCTTCAAAGGTATGAGGAGATGTTTATGGGAGAAATGTGTTTCCATCAGCTTTAATCCTACAGGGCAAAACCAGGGTTAACATATTTAGGAAGAATTTATTTGCTTTTCTGCCACCAAAAATATAATACACTAGTTACTAGCATTTCACAGAATCATGAAATGGTTTGGGTTGGAAGGGACCTTAAAGCGCATTCAGTTCCAACCCCCTGCCACAAGCAGGGACACCTTCCACTAGAGCAGATTTCCTTATTATTTGTAACAAGAACTACAACTGTCGGCACAATTGGACAGCATTATAAAAAAAAAAAAACAAACCCAAAACCAAACCTGAAACATATATTAGTGTTCTGGCTCAATTGTGTTTAATTACAGTATGTCCTAGACCAGGTGTCATCAATGAGGAGCCCATACCACTGTACTTAGTGCTCTGAAATATTTGTGACAACAGAATCGGGTTTGTGGTTGCTTGGCTTAAGCAAGCACCTTCCACCCACAGGGTAGAGGTAGGCAATTCATTTACAAAACAGGGAATGGTTTCTGCTTTGGAAAAGTGAGTGAGGCAGCTCTGACTGAATTCATTGAGTACTTTATGTAGTCAATAGATGGACAAGGATAATAAAAGACATGCACCACAATTTCTCTCTCCCTTAGATGAAACTTCCCAGGGTTTTTTGTTTATTTGATTGTTCCAAGTTTCCTCACCTCCAAAAAGTGAGGTCACCAGAAAGGGTGCAAATTCAGAGCAGTTGCTTCAGTTACCTTTGCAATAAAATCTTCAATGCTGTATTGACAAGAGTAGTGTGTATTTTAAAGTTCAAGTCAAAGTAAGCAGACTGGAGTTGTGGGTGTGTGATCTGGTCATGGTGGTGGTGGTTTTTTGCACTTTTTCAAATTGCTGTCAGGATTTTTAAATACATCCCCAATATAAACTTCTAAGCAAATCCAAACCGAGCAAGGTGAAAACTCATATTCCCTCATGGTTGTCTGCAGCTACCACTGCTCACATTCCGCCTGCCCGCCTGTGAGCAAACTCTTTTTTTTAAGGTTTACAAGGGCTCCGCCACCTGTGATTGCACAGATGTGATATGAGCAATGCACACACATGTTAGCATAGGTGTGACTGATTCCTTCTAGGGAAGGTAGAGCCCACTGGATAGGACATTGCAGTACCCTATTGTTGGCTGCTAACAAGCTGGAGCCCTGTAGAAGCTGGCACCCCAGATGTGAGCAAAAAGTAGATTTCCCTATGTCATGATGAGAGGAAAAGGGAATTTCAGATTCCAGCTAGAGCTTCTGGGGTGGCTGACTGCCTAGAAAATAAACTAAATCAGTGCATATGTCATGTGCTTTGGCCTGGCCTTCTCTCTGGATGCCCCTCTAAGCTCTTGCGGGTCCAGAGTGGATGTGACAGATGGTTTAGACTGCAGTACCCAACTCTGGGCAAACTTCCTTGCCAAAGGCCAGAGGCTCAGTTCTCCAGGTAGCTACTGCCTGTCTTTTGAAACACGTAAGGAATTTGTAAATTAGAAAATTGAATATGATACCTGCAGCACAATTTTTCATTTTTTAAAAAAAATTAATTTACAGATTGTGCCACTAAGCATCAGATCAAATGTTGCAGCTCATACCAGACATTAATTCTGCTTTCTTATTGTTTGTTCAAGAAAGCTCAAATTGGATGCAGCAGCATCTGTTTTTCAGTTCTGCTTTCATCTAATTTTACAGCTGGATTGTCTGAGCCACAAGAAGGTCAAATGATTTGCCCCGACTCTGCCTATGAATTTATGGCATATGTTTGACAATCAGAGCCCATCTGCTTGCCAGAAGTTTGTTACATACTTTAAATGTATGGTTTAAAATGATGCCCTTTTTTACTAGGAAAAAGTATTGCTACCAAAGAGATCTTTTTTTCTTTTTTGGTGTGCGAAATTAACAAGAATAAACTGGTAACACTCATTTGTCACTAGACTTTTATTGACAGTAAATATTTTACTGAGTCTTTTTCTTTCCACTGTATTCTTAGGGGAGGGAAAAAACATTATCATTTATGGCAAATGGCAAATTTTACTGCACAGCAGACACACACACAAAAAAATCAATTTAACTGCTGTATTTTGAGTCTAAACCCAATAATTTTCAACACAGAGAAAACAGCCATGAAATATTTCATAGCCTTGCTTTTGGGACTCTTGCACACAAAAAATGGACAAAGTGGCAGAACATTTTTCAGCACTTTCTCTTTTGTCCCCCTCTCCCAAGTGGGAAGAAGACTAGGAAAGTATAGGGAAGTGTTTCAGTCTGTCAAATTTAGTTTGAGAATTAACTTATCCACAGGATTGCATAAACGTTGATAACTGAGCACAGGAGAGCCTTGCTCTTTACCAGGGTTCACTGTGATGGTTGGGCAACACAGGGTCTGTGGGTCCAGGGGTCTCGTACTTCTCTGACAGGCTGAGGAGCAGCAATGTGTCTCTTCAGCAGCCATTCACAGGGTTACCTTGTCCACAGCAAATGATTGAGTGCCAACCAGGAATAACTTTAACCCCAAATCCTGCCATCCTGACCACATGGAGCTTGGATTAGGTGGCTGACTTGTTCTGAACTGCAATTCATAAACTGAAGAATTGCTGTGACAGTACTGATGGAAAGCTTTACCTTTCCATAAATCTCATTGGCTCATATTTTTATACTTGATACTCATTTATGTACAATTAGGATTTTTTTCTCCTAATTACTGGTGAACTATGCCATAGATTAGGATTTGGGATTTTTTTTTCCTATCTTTTAAAAAAATGTTTCTCAAACCAATTGAACATGGTTTTATCTTTAGAACAACTTGTTTTCCAGCAAGTACGATGTGACAAGTTCACCAGGGTTCGGTAGATATCAGTTCTCGTTCCACTTTTCATCCTGGCCCAAAGAGCAGCAGCTTCAGAAGGGTATTTTAAAGTGCTCTTAGTGTGTTTAGTACCACTGAGAAGTGGTTCACTGTATCCAAACTCAGGGGGACTGGCATGTATTTAGCCAGCTTTCATTCAAAAAACCAAATCAAAACAAAAACAACCCCCCAAAAAAACCCAAAACCAAAAAAAAAAAAAAAAAAATGCTCTTTGTATGTACCATTATCTCCTGTTCCCCAAAGGATTGTTACTGTTAGAATTTGAAAGGTCCTATTCTGTCAACCCTATACCCTAAACTACATGCTATTGTGTTGGGATTGAAGGTCTGAGATATCATCAAGCTGTGGACACCTATTCTTGTATTACGGGTAGAGTGTGTCACAGTAATTCTTCCTCAGCTCTATACTTTTTATCTGACGGCGAATGGGTGTGCAAGGTGGTTTGATTAAAAGAAGATCAGTTTAGCTTGTTGCCTTATAGTCATCTTTTGTGGGGATGACTGGCACTGCTGGCACGCTCTTTTATCTCAACACATGAAAGTGCATGCTAAGCAGCTCCCAAATACTCATAAACTGTGACCCTAAAGCTGCACAGAACAGTGAAGCAGTAGTTACCCAGAGGTGTGCAGGGACTTGAGCTCTTCTTGATGGAGCTCTTATAGGAGGGCCTTAGCTGTAAACAAGTTTAGTATGCATCACTAAAAATGAGAAACTGTTAAACTTCTAACTAGAAGTATACAACCTTGCTGGAACCCTCACATGATGATGTTTCTTTAATAGGATTTCAGACTTTAAATTCAGCCCTTTTCTAGAAAAAGCAGCAGTTGTTGCTCAAAACTGGGCATAATCTGTTAGAACAGATGAACATTATTCTAAAACAATTATAGTGCAAATTTACATACCTTTTCCTTTTTGTTCAGGCAAGCTGTCACCTGGTGTATACTTCAGAAACCCTCAAATTTCCTTTAAGTACTGGATGCTCAGTTTGATACTATGGTATTTAACGGAGGTGTCATACTTGCTCCTTAATAAGAACACTGTCACTCAGAACCTTCAGTGTTTCACCTTATTCCACTGTTATATGATTAGTTCACATTTATATGGTGATTTTAAAAATCTTACTAGAGAAAATTTTCTTAGTTTGCTTTCAAAGATGTTAGCATGCTTGGAAATCTTAACATTTCCTAGCAATATCTGCTCTGCTTTTTTAATGAAGGTTTTTCAGTAGAAACAATGAAGTAAAATCGTATTATATGTTGGACTAGGCATATTCTATTGAACTCTGCTAAATGGAAAGTAACTGCAAATCCTTTGAATTAAAGTGCCATACATAGGCTAATCTTTCAAATGAAGCTGTTGAAGTTGCTGAGAAGATATTTTTAAAAGCTTTCCAGGAGGGACAGGTTATGGTAATCTTCCAAGAAATTCTGTTTCAAGGTGAATTTTGGTGACTTGGTACTGATGGAGCTATTTTCAGGTACTTGTTTTTTGATGTGCTTGATGCGAAGATGTGGAGCGTGGCATTGCTTTGATATGAGGGCAGAAGAATTTCTCCATAGTACCTGCTGATCTCTCAGTGTTCACCTCAGCCATATCTATGTATTTAAAATACAGTCTTATTCAAAGAGCAAGCTTTATTTTGTAGTAAAATTTACCCTGTGATTTAAAAAATAGTTGTACCACACAACATATCTAGCCATTTTGCTATACTTCCTCATGGACTCTTGAATACAAGACTGATACTGAAAGTTGCAAGCAGTTTAAAGCAGTTTAGGAAAAAAATTCACTAATATGTTGTATCCTTATTTTCAGATCACATTATTGAAAACAAAAGACTGTGTTACTATTTTTAAATTACAATTTTAAATATTATAAACTTAAGTATATTAAGCAAATTAAATGGTTTGGATTTTGAGATGAGAAAAGAGCTTATCGTAGGAGCTGCAGTTCTTTAATTCCAAAAGCCAGAGCAATTGAGAAACAGGCTCCATTTAATTAGAAATTATGAGATGGATAAAATGAAAAGAATAGAAGGATTTCTTTTCCACTTATCTGTTTCTAATAAATACATGTTTTGACAGCAATAATACTGTCTTAAATAGTTAATGTTACATGAAAATTCCGTTTTATTTATGTGTGCTTTTCCGATTGCATTGAGGAGCCTCTGTAATGTCAGATAGAACAAGGACCTATGCTGGATTAAACTGAGATGGAAACAGAAAATTTGTTTTAATACTCTTGTGAGAAAATCCATAGCAGTGTTCTTCCTCATCACCCTCCATGAGCTTTGCTTCAGACTCTTCTCCTGCTAATTTGTCCAATATTTTCTCTGAAAGACCCAAAGTGCTGGTCTCAAAGCAGAGATCTCCCACCTTGCTTATCTTGGCAAACCTTGCCTTTCATTTTGCTGTTTTGTAATGAGCTGCACATCTGAGCAATAGAGGAGTTCTGTAGGAAATCTATGCAAGATTTCTGACCGTGGATGTTACAATTTTTTCTGGAAATCTAATTTCCAGTTTGCTTCCTAAAACGTACCCAGTGGAGGGGCAAGATCACCTCCTTTGACCTGCTGGTCACACTCCTTTTGATCCAGCCCAGGATATGGTTGGCTTTCTGGGCTGTGAGCGCACACTGCTGCCTCATGTTAATTTTCTCATTGACCAGCACCCCCAAGTCCTTGTCTGCAGGGCTGCTCTGAATCTCTTCTCTGCCCAACCTGTAGCTGTGCCTGGGATTGCTCCGACCCAGGTGTAGGACCTTGTACTTGGCATGGTTAAACTTCATAAGGTTGGCATCAGCCCACCTCACAAAAGTGTCAAGGTCCCTCTGGATGGCATCCCTTCCCTCTAGCATATCAACTGAGCCACACAGCTTGGTGTCATCGGCAAACTTGCTGAGGGCGCACTCAATCCCACTGTCCATGTCACTGACAAAGATGTTGAACAAGACTGGTCCCAACACCAATCCCTGAGGGACACCTCTCGTTACTGATCTCCAGCTGGACATTGAGCCATTGACCACAACTCTTTGCATACGGCCAGCCAGCCAGTTCTTTATCCACCGAGTGGTCCATTTATCAAATTGACGTCTCTCAAGTTTAGAGACAAGTATGTCATGTGAGACAGTGTCAAACACTTTGCACAAGTCCAGGCAGAAGACATCAACTGCTCTACCACTGTCCATCAGTTCTGTAGCCCCATCAGAGAAGGCCACCAAATTGGTCAGGCAGGATTTCCCCTTAGTGAAGCCATGCTGGCTGTCACCAATCATCTCATTGTTTTTCATGTGCCTTAACATGCCTTCCAGGAGAATCTGCTCCAAGATTTTGCCAGGCACAGAGGTGAGACTGACTGGTCTGTAATTCCCTGGGTCATCCATTTTCCCCTTCTTGAAAATGGGGGTTATATTTCCCTTTTTCCAGTCATCGGGAACTTCACCTGACTGCCGTGATTTTTCAAATATGATGGACAGTGGCTTAGCAACTTTATTTACCAGCTCCTTCAAGACCCGCGGATGGATTTCATCAGGTCCCATGGACTTGTGCATGTTCACGTTCTTAAGATGATCTTGAACCAGATCCTCTGCTACAGTGGGCCTAGGGTCTTCATTCTCACAGTCCCTGCGTCTGCCTTCCAAGACTTGATTGGTATGGTCAAAGCATTTACCAGTGAAGACTGAGGCAAAAAAGTCATTAAGAACCTCAGCCTTCTCCAAATCTAGGGTAGCCAGTTCTCCTGATAGCTTCTGGAGAGGGCCCACATTGTCCCTAGTCTGTCTTTTGTCTGCAGTGTAGTTGTAGAATCCCTTCCTGTTATCCTTAACATCCCTAGCCAAGTTTAATTCTAACTAGGCCTTAGCTTTCCTAACCTGATCCCTAGATTCCCAGACAACATCCCTGTATTCTTGCCAGGCTGCCTGTCCTTGCTTCCACCTTTTATAAGCCTCTCTTTTCCCTCAAAGTTTCCTCAGCAGCTCCTTATCCATCCAAGGAGGTCTCCTGGCCCTCCTGCTGCACTTCCTTCTAGTTGGGATGCAACACTCCTGAGCTTGTAGCATGTGATCCTTGAATATCAACATACATGACACAAAGAAAACTTGTGCGTCAGAAGAAGCTGTGCAAGGTACACTAAAGTGCTCAGCTGCCAGTACCAAACATCTCTGATAAATCATCTTTTATTGTCTGTGATACTCAAGGAAAACACAAGAAACTTCTTCTTCAGAACTTATAATACAATGCCAAAATATTGTGGATTCAATGATGCAGACAATTTTTTAATTCTAATGACATAGTAAAAGCTTTTACTTCTTCCCTCCCCAAACATTGTTTGACTTCTTTTTCTTCCCTTTGCCTTACAAGCCTCCTCCTCGCCTGTTCCTTGTTGGTTCCCTTCTGTAAAACACCTTTTTTCTTCCATCAGACCACCCACATTTTTCTTCCAAGGATGGAACAACCAACACACGTTTAATTAAAATGCTAAGCAGTTGCTGTCAGATAACAACTCTCTTTCCTAAGGATCCTGCAACAATGAAGGCCAGAAAAATCTGCTGTTGGATGCTACCCCAGCCATGAAGAGTATTTCTAGCTCATGCAGACTTGCGCAGGTGGCAGAGATTTCTTTTTAAAAGCCACAGATTAGCACAGACCATCTGATTTGAGAGGGTGATGTGATGAACATGTGCATTCAATATGATTTTACTGCAGACGGGCCAGTTTTATTTTTATTCTGCTTATGAAGCACTAAGAAATAGTCCCTCTTTAAACTATTTAGCTCTTAACAAGTAGTGTGGGAAGGGATATCCTGAATATGTGCATTGGAGGGACATCTGCCCTGCCACAGAAATCCACTCCAGAACTACTTATTTCAAGCTAAGAGAAATTAGTTACAAATACGCAAGCCAAAATATATTCATGATTATATGACATCGCCTTTCAAATACATCACCAAATACCCGGAGTCACTGCCTTTGCACCACAGCTACTTGAATTTTATTGGTACCACTCAACTTCTTTGTATAAGCCTTTATGATGTGTCTGTTTCCCAAGGAAAAGGCAAAAAACCCACCCCATATTCCAGGACTCTTTAATGTGTCTCTTTGGCTTATTTTCAGAACACTTTAATACTTCTGCCTTGACAGTCTCTGAAAATGAGTGGTAATTAGCCTTCTGGGTTGGCAGGAAATTGCCATATTGATCATCTATGGAAACATTGTATATAGAAACATAGAGAAATCTATAGAAATAAATGTTTATGTGGTGGTGGAGGAGGTATCTTCTGGTTTTTATCTTGTAGAATTATTAACATTGGGGCTAACACTGATGAAGAAAATATATTGCTACGGATTTAGACATTTAGAAATAGCTTTTACTATCACTAGTGCAAATCCAGTAGAATCTCCTGAAGGAGGCTAAGACTGCTTTTAAGTAAGACCACTTAAGGCTTGGCTGTAAAAGAAATATTGCTCTTTAAAAATGTAAAACAAATCCAACAGGACTTTTCATGTTAAGCTATCTCTAAATAAAAAATGATAAGATATTTAAAGAGTTTCTGAGTTCGCATTAAATGCATAATTCAGGACTGGATGTTGAAAAGGGAATAAAATGTAAAAGAATTCAGCAGTATATCTCTGCAATTCTATATGGTTTGTCTGGAAGCTTTAATTGGCACAGAGTAGCTGAAATGTAACCAGAGAAATAGCTTGGATTATACTGATATTAAGGCCTTAAAAAATTGCTAACTCTTCAAAAATGCTTCCAGTTTATAACAGCCACTATTTCAGGATTTGCTGCCTTGTGATATGTAAGAAAGATTACAGTAGTGTAAGCTAAAACAGCTGATGCTTTGCAATGGCCATTCCTGGTGTTACTGCATAATTCTGTGAGCCTGACTTAGTGATGACTTTTAAAAATCAAATAACCCTACAAGATATCCAGGATGTCTTCCAGACTTATGTTGATATAAACCTGTATCAGTCTTTGAAATGCAAGCATATAATAAGGAATACCTTGTAAAAAAACATCGGAGCCTTGCTATGTGATTAATAGTGAGATTTATCTAGATGTTTGAGACAAGAACTGGGACTGACCATCATTCCTAATGTGTTGAACTGTGAGAGCGAGTATGATGTACATCTTTAGCAGCTGTCACTTGAATGCAGTACTCTTATAATGAAGATGAAAACTCTCATCTCTTGAGAAAAACCTGGAAGGATGTTTTTAAACATCTCAGTAATTATTTTTAAGAGGATGAGCCTTCAGTCAGTATGTTTCTCTTCAGGGTATGAGATATGTAATATGCAAACATCTTAAAGGGATATGTTTTGCTTTTACAGAACTGCAATAAACACAGTTTGTGTTACTCTCTTTTCCTTTGGCTCTGTAAAATCTCAAAACTTTGTAAAAGACAGTAGCTGTTTGGACTGCAGTTCAGTAAATTTGATTAGATTCCACGTTTTGCTGGGAAAGTACCGTCTTTGTAGACAGACTGCATGACAATGGGAAACCTGCTCCATATTTTCTGCTGACTAGGCTATGCTCCTACTCTTCTCCCTAATAAGGAAAAGAAATATTTTTGTAGTTTCAGAGAATTATGTGAAGCAGCATGCTGTTAGTGTTTTCCTCCCATGGATTGTGCTATTTTGTCTTTTCCTGATAGCATGAAGCTACATCTGTTGCTGCATCTACTGGTGCTCTGGAGGTTTTGTGTTGTTACCAGATCTGTTGCGTCCTCAGTTGGCCCAACCTAAGCAAAATCAGAGTAAAGTCTCAATAAAAGTAAAACAAAGCAATTTCTAGGTTCCTGGTGATGAACATGTTAATGTCCAATTACTCTGAGTCATAATTACACTGACATCAGAATATTTAGCAGATAATTTCATCTTCTGATTGAATACATATTTGAATATATAATTTTAAAAATATTTTGATGCTTTGTAGTGTCAGTACTGTTTCAAATATCAATGGAGAGAAGTCATTAGATAGAAGTGTAGTGATTTTGGGTGTCCCTGGGGAGGATGAGCACTACAATCTAAATAGTATGTAGGAGATGTTTTTATCTGAGAAACCATGAAACTTTAATGCGTATGCTGTGTTGTACTGATGTATTATAAAACTCATCTGTTATGAATATAGTGCAAATCGCTTGGTTATGGAAAATTAATGAGACCCCCTGTAGCCAAAAAATTGGGACTTAGTATTGTTTAACTTCCCTTTAGCTTCTGCAAATATAAATTGCTCCCTGACTTGTGTAGTTCTAAATTAAGGTCACTTTTGAGCATATGCTTTAGCTTTTTTCTGAGCCTTTTTAAAATTTTATAATAGAACAGTATAAATGCAGCCAAGCATCCAGTAATTTGTATTAAAGAGGTAACCTAGTCTTTGAAACTTGGAATGAAAACTTGAGTGGGAAAGGATAAACTATGAGGTGGCATTCCTATGAAACATGTGCAGGGACACCTTCACCTGCAAGAGAAGGAAATCTGACTTGCTTTGCGGCAGGTGGAAGTGATGTGGACTGTACCTTCTTAAAAAGGGGACACAAATTAATGGTTAAGGTTCTTGATTAATTCAATTTATGACAGTTTTTTTATACCTGGAACTCTCCCCATCCTAGACATACTGCAGTAAGTTGTACTTAAGGGTTAGGAGCGTGAGTTGGCATTTGTTTTAGTGCTGTTGCTCCTGTCCTTGGAAGTCTTCTCTAGTACTATTCATTTCATGTGATGAAAAACTATTTAGTTGCTCATCTAAATTAAATATTCGTAATATCTGTTCTTGTTGTTCCAAGGCTGGAACTCACCCTATACCACATTTTGCAAGGCTCTCTGTTAGGAAACTGTAAACTGTCAACCATTGTTATGTTCTGGAACAAAAAATTTGTAAAAAGCATCAGCAGACATGTTAAACAGATTTTTCAGAGGACGTAAAGGATTAAGAAACTAAAGTTTATGGTACGTTTATGGAAGTGCCATGTGTAGATATTATGCCATGTGTAGATGACTGATTTTTTTCACCCTCTATCTTTAAGCTTTGCAGATTAAAACTGCCTGTATAATAGCACGTTTCAAAGATTCAGATGAAAGTAAGCTTCCATGGAATTCAGTGCTAAAGGCTCAGACCTAAATTTGGAAAGAATTAGCTTTTGTTGCTATGGGAACATATACTTCATTTAGTCCTGAAAGAAAAAGAATATACAAATTTATGATAAAAAATAACACTATTAGTCCACTTGGTGGGGCAGGAGGCATTAGAAATAACCGTAATCTGGGCATATAATATCTCCCTGTGTGTACAGCCTGATTACACTAAAAAAAATCTTGTCAGTTTATTGCTCCATCATAATGTTTTTTTCAATAAGTTCACATTCTATGATTTGTTTGCATTGTAAGGTCACAAACTGCACATAAATAAGTGGTTTAGTAATTGTTTGTCTTTGTAAGGCATCACTGGGGATGTCTATTAATTCTCAGATTATTATCTTTATTTCTTTGCTTCTCATAAAGTTTTGTATGAAGCCTACATCTCAGCATGTTTTTAGTTAGCTACTGAAGAGTAAAGGAAAGAAATTTGATGTTGCAGTTGAATTTATTCCAAGACACTATTAATATGAATATGAAAGTGAGTTCTGCTGCTGACTCCTGGGTTTGGTACTTTGCTTGAGAGGCAAGTTTTGCTGACTGTGAAGGAAGTGGTTGCAAGTATCTCACAATTAGACTTTCTTCCTTTGGAGAGATAGAGATAGAACTGTGGAAAGGTTTTTCCACACTCTTTGCTGCTGTCTTCCCATATTTTTTGGTAAATATCTATTATTTCATGGGTAGCCTCAGCCTGAAAATCTATCTGTGGAGCATTATCCAGAAAAATAATCCATTTTTTAAGCCTCAGAAAGTTCCAAAGTGAAATTAAATTAAATGCACTTTTTGTATGATATTGAGGTTAGGACACAATTTTTCCACTATGATTTAGGATGTTATGACCACCATACTGTTCTCTGTGTGGCACAGAACTCACATGAATTTACCCACAAATGCAAGTGATGCAGACTCATGCTGCCTTTCATGTGCAGCGTTTGTGCAGTTTCAGGCAGATATTTATTCTCCTGTGTCTCTAAAGCTTGATTTGATTTTCAAGTTCATATTTCAGGATCAAATGGACATACAAATGTAGAGTGAAATACAACAGAAACCGCCACTATCGTGCAATCTCCCAGTGAAATCCTCCAGAGGTGCGTTTTTTTGTAATACTTTGGTGCAAAAATACTCTCTAACAATAACTTGGCTGCTTCAGGCATGATGTTATTAAGGCTAGGAACATCTACCTTTTAACAAATCCCAAATAACACCTGCCCTTTCCAGGAGATGTGCATAAAAAGAGAGAGCAAGAAACAGCAAAATCAATAAAAGAGGAAGACGAATATTAACATGAAAGTGGGAAGACACAGAGGCTAAGTGATCTCTCACTTCATCTCTGTGATGGAGAAGTATGAGCAAAATGTTTTTAATGTTTTGGGAATTTGTAGTACTATCTCTAGTTCTCTCACATGATTTCTGCTTTTGCTATAAGCAGTTAATGTTCCTTTTGTTGAAATGCTGCCATTATCATTTAATCATTAACCATGTAAAGTGCTGTGCCCACTCAGCGCAGAGATTGTTCCTTGGCCTAGAGACAAACTGTTTAAGTGGTGGCTATGTTTCATTCTTTCAAATATAATCCTTTTCCAAGAAATGAACTGGTGAAATGCTTCAGTTAAGAGAAACTCCCACAGCATTTTATTTTGCTGGGGATTGTAGGAAAATGTCCCCAAGATGTCTAATGTTTTTTAAGTGATACTGATGCATTTTATTTCTGTTGCCTCTTTAAAAGCTCACCTACTGAACCACGGTGCTCAGGTTGCACTCAACGCTTCACCAAAGTTAAAAAACAATAGTTTAGTATTGTACAAAAAGATATGTCTAAATTGCATTTTGTAGGCATTATGTCGTCTAAGTATATGTGATTGAAATTGAAAGAATGTGGCAAGGACTGTTTGAGAAACCTGTAAACTAACTCCATTGTCACTGTCAGAGAGATGAGTATCTGCTATTTCTCTACCACGTACAATCCAGAAGTCAGTGCTGTCTGCCTGATTTTAGATCAGAGCAGAGGCTTCCTCTTGGAAAATAATTTCCCTGTTGCCTCAATTACTGTGTTTCATCTCACTTTGCAAAGCACTCTTGGAGCACATGAACTGGGCTCCTGTCAGGAGTCCCAGAAGGTCCACAGGGCCAAATGAGAGCTCCTCTTAGTTTGTTTCATCCTGCTTGCTACTTTAGGTGTACTTTATGTCATCTGAGATCTACCACAACCTTCATCTCCCCAGTTTCTCTGTGTGCCTTTTATACCTATGTTTTACAGGTTTCAGGTTTGCCTCCTTTTTTGTTAAGGTATTCTTGTAGGTACTTTGTAGTGTGTCTGTGTGTGCATGTGTAGGTGTGTAAGCCCATGGACATGTGGACAGTCATACACAGGCGTTATCTTTTACAGTTCATGGGTGCAGTGTATTCTTTTCATTGGCATTTTCCAGAATCTCAATTCACATCTGTGCTTCCTAAGAAGAGAGGAGACAGAGATCTCTCTACTTACTTATTTCTAGGGGAAATGATGTTCTTACACCTGAACCTGGCAGTTCCTCCCTACCTGTATGAAAGACTAAATCTCTCACTGTTTTACTGCTTGTGTTTACATTCCTTATTTTAGCTCTTGGATAGAAAAACTCTGCCAAAATTTAGAGTGCACAGTTGGCAATGGTAGAGACTGAAGTGGTAAATACAATTAGTTTCTGGTGCTTCTCTATGTAAGAAACTCTTATTTTAGCAAAATCTCAAGAACTATTAACATTGCCCTGGCAGTATATAGGTGTACTTAAAGGAAATCATTGCTCTTTTAATCAAGTAAGATAGGGGTTTTTTTTGCCTGACATTAAGTAGCTTTTTCACTTTGAAACTCATTTTTTGTCTGATATTCAGGTGATTAGTTTAGTATACCTGACTTTATTCATCTCAGCAGGGAGAAAAATATTTTGATTTCACAGGAGTTATGAATCTATAGATGCTTGCAAACAGAATGAAGCCTAGCATTTTAGAAAAGTACTTGTATAGTTTTGGTTTGGTTTGGGGTTTTTTATGTATCAGGGATGGAGAACTTTACAATTAAGCATGTGGAGTTGAAGATCTGGCCTGATTAAAATGGTCAAATTATTTATTCTTAAAGGTCAGCTTTAATTGTGCATATATTAATTAATCTCTTTATGTCCATGTATGTATAGAAAAAGAATCCATTTATGTGGTAATGGTTTCTGTACGCTGTTCTTTCAAACTTTAAAATCTGAATACCCATGTTCATTTTGCGTTATTCATGGTCCACTGAGTGAACTACAGTGTTCTTGGCCTGGCTTTTGGGATGCTCATAAAACACAAAGGAAGGTTTATTTTAAACCTATATAATGGTTTAATGGAAACCATGCCTCACAACTTCATTCAGTCACCTGCATGGGCTAGGGAAGAAACATTTTTATCCCTAGTCAGTAACTGGCTGTTTGAAGACTATTTTAATTTCTTCATAATTTAGGTAGAAGTGATGTTTCATCACAATGAACACGTAACACCAAAAATTGTCTTTCCAAGGTACCCAAGTACCTACTGATGTTATATGCTTTCTGATGTCCTCAGAAACACTGCAAGTTGGGGAATTCACATTCAGGTCCCTGTGCATGCCTTAATTGAAGTATGAACATGAATCTTATCTTCTGTATTTCAGATTGGAGGAATCTGTCATCAGCAGGCTATAGGCTGTGTTGTGCCTTTTCCGATGGGTGGTAAATTGGTGTAAACCTACTGAGTGTTTATTCTAACACACCGTAGAGTGATGGAGAGGCATACTGTAAAGAAAAAGGGAGTAGGGGAGCTTAAACTTTGTTTTCCTACATCTGTGGCTTATAAAGCAAACATTTTAAACTGTTTGACTCACATTATAGATCTTAGGCCATACTGGACAGCTCATGAATTTGGGAATTGAACAGCAGTGGCAGTATTTTTATTCTTTTTCATTCTAAATGACATCTTAGACCTGAAAATCCTACATAGTAAACTGGAACGTTCTCAAAAAATAATGTTATAGCAAAGTCAGTGAAATAATTCTATCTCGGTGTTTCACTTCAGAGTTTCTAACTTCTTCAGAGTAACTTCGGAAGAAGTGTGTTACCTGTATTTTTGTACATTTATTTACACACATATTTATAATTAACTATATACAAATATAAAATATATATATACATAATATATGTATATATATATACAAATATAAAAAACTAAATAAATATGTGCATCTATACATATGCTAACTATGCATATATCTGTCTGGAAATATAACTTTCAGCCCATTTTCCCAGTAATACAAGTGTCAGCAAGTGAGTTCTGAGAAAACACTATGTTCTGTAAAGCTGTAGTGCTTACCCTTCACTGGTCGAGGGATGGGAATATGTGAATGAGAATGGGCCCCCTTTCAATCCAAACTGTGACCAAAGAATATCTGTAGAATTTCACCTTGTGGCACATGGTTCCTCAGACTCCACAAGTTACTCTGGGCATAAAGTTATGCTAGTGCTGCTGTCAGGTAGCAACGTCTTTGTTAATGTTTGTCAGAACGGGTTTTGCCAACAGTAGCTTTTACAATATTAATTTAAATCAAGAGCCACTTCGACTATCTTTATTGTTACAAAAGTAATGATGTAGGGAAAAGAATGTTTGTTTCCCTTTTCTTATATAGATGCTACATAACAATAGGGAAGAAAGCTCAATTCTCATCTTTGTAAAATCTGTATTTTTATCAAATGGGTAAAAGATACCAGGATGGAACTGCAGTCCTAAATGATTGTTTGCAATACTTATTCCATTTATTTTCCTGTATATGTTTTGTTTCTTTCTTTTTAACTTAGTCTTTATCCTGCAAAAAATAGTGAACACGTGCTAGTTAAAGCATTCAGGATTGCAGTAGTAAGAATAAAGAACCAAAGATCATTGTGGTGTCCTTTGCAACTGGTTACCTCCTTTTTGCTGAGCTGAGCAAAAATTTGCCCTAATTAGCAATTAGAATTCCTATTAGTTTGATTTGATTTGCTTTTTTTTTTTTCCCTTGGCTTTTCTTTGGTGAGTCTGCTGTTACTGGCTACTACTTGGATTCCAGACAGATGGGTAGGTTCAGGAGTTTCTGATCTATTCAAGACATTTCTGTGACTCAATGAAGATAGTGATCAAGGGAATTAAAGAAATCTTAATTATGATGGCATCATCTGATACATTACAGAAATTAATTGAGCAAGGATTTGGCTTACTTTATAATGGAAGAGAGCATGTTTGATAAGCAACAACACAAATAAAACTAGGGGTGTAGAATTAAGTTATATAAATCAATCAGCTTTTTTCTTCAGAGGTCATAAAATCTGAGGAAATTTTTTTTCATATTCAAAATGTTTGTCTTCAGTTTTCTTCACGCACCCAAGAACAACATTTCCAGCCAAGCCTCGAAAGATAAAATATCCTAGATTTTACGTATGCTTTGCTTGCAATAACAAATAATCTCTTCTCAGTACTGAGCCAGAACTTCAGATGGTTTAAATCAACACAGACTTCAATAAAACTGTGTTGATTTACTTTTTTTATTATTAGATGTTTATGTAAAGGAAGCCAAGAAAAATTACTGACCTACAGAAATTTAACACATTACCAAGTTACCAATATGTCAGAGTATTTCTTTGGAGCAGATCCCTCTGATTAGCAATAGGATCTAATTAATTTTGCGGTTTCATTTTGCGGTAAATAAAGTGAAAAGGACCACTTACTATAACACTTCTCAAAAACATTTTGTGTGACTAACACATTGAAGAGAAGTCACGCAATGACAAGATTTTTGTTCAAATTCTGGGATAGACCAATACAATCTAAGGTTTTGTTTATTTGTAGTTTGCATTGACAGTCTCACTCTCCTAAGATTAGTCAATTTTTATTGTGCTCTGCTTCTTCACATCATGCATGGTCTTTTGCAGCAAATGTGAAACTTCATTATGATAAGGTGGGTTGGTTTCTCTGTGAAAAGGAGATAATTGCCGTCTTAGAAGTATATTAAACAGTATCGAAATGGGTGGGATCTTAATACACTCAATATGTTTAACTGGAAGTGAAATACAATCATTTGAATTCTCTCACTGAGTTCTTCAGCTGCATGAGATCACATGTATATGGTCCACATGTAGCTACTAAGCACAGTGGAGCAGGTGTATAAGTATGGATGTTAGAGTAAATGTTTGACTTAATTCATGCTTTATTTGTACATACTGCTCTGCTATTTTTCAGACATTTCAATTTTACTTATACTTTTATTTTTGAAGTTAGAATTGTCTCTTGATTAGAAATTCACCCATTAGCATGGCTGTTATAGCTGATACTGCTGGTTTAATCATTCTGCATGAGCATTCATGAGGCCTGCATTGTATTCTGCCTTTGCACAAACATCCTGTGTAGCTCTAAGAAGGTCTCTTAGTCGATTTGCTTTGGTGATAAAAGTGTCTGTCTTTGTATTTCACTCCTTAGACCCTACGGTCTATCATTATATGAAAGAAACCAGGACATGAACCGAAAAGTAAGTCGCTTGCAAGGAAGACAATATCCTAGTTAGAGCTGGCATTACTTATTAATTGTTATGAATATGGGGAAAATCTTTTTAAAGTTTCCCTGCTTTAAGTTACTTTCCCAAGTAGTCTCATAACCAGTATTCAAACCTCTCCATGTAAAATTATTTCCTTGTCTTTCCACCACAGAAATGCTCTTCTGCTTCATGTAGGAGCACTCAGGTACTTGGCAAATGAGGCAATCTTTCCCACAACCTCACAACCACACCAAAACAATTAGGTTTAAGAAAAATTAGGTATGTAGAGAGACCTGTAATTAGAGAAGCTGAAATCTGACCAGGTCACTCAGATTAACATGCCTAAAAAAGTCAGTGATCCTAAGTGGCCATTAGTTTAGTTTTTCTTCTTATCTGAAAGACAGAGCCTCCTATAGCACAGTGCCCTCTGATATCAAACTCCATGTTTAGTCTAAATTTTGCCCTATCTCTTTGTGGTCTAAATAGAAGTTTGTCTTATGAACCATTTTTGAATTATTTATCTTGAAATGGCACTAATTACATAACTATCATTAATTTTCTCATATGGAAGATGATGTTTAGTGAAGTCTATGGAAAAGAATGTTGGCAAACTTCAGGTATTTCCTGTTTAAAAAGTTCTTTGTGCAAAAGAGCTTGTTCAGTTTTCATTCTTTCTTCCCAGAATTCTATTAAACAGGCCATGAGACGTTTTTTAGAGTTGACTTCAAGACTAATTCAAAATAGTAATAATAGTGTATTTCACTTATCTGGCTAGTGTCATTTAGTTGATATCAAATGTTTTCTGCTAAGAAAGTTGAAAAATGTGGCATTTCCCTGCAATTGAGTTGTAAGGCTTTTTCTGCTTCATTTCCCTAATGTCTGGGATTCAGACTGAACTCATGTCACTATGGTTTTCTAAAGCTGCAACTTTGCCATACCAAATGGAGAACTCTACATCTTCAACTTGCATGTGGTTTGTGAAGGGCTTGTAAATACACTGGACTATGCTGACCTTTTCAATACACCATCCATTCATTGGTTAGCTGATCCACCTCTCCCCCACAGGTTAATGAAGCTGTAAGTAGGAAGAAGTGAAATGGCAAGCCAATCAAAAAGGTCAGAATAGTATAGCACTCTACTACAGCTGACAAAATATATGAGGCATTAAAATTTGAATACTTCATTCTTAGTGACAAAGATTGTAATGAGAACAGAAAAGAGAGCTCTGTGAATCCCTTCGCATCATACAGAATGTAATGTGGATGGGAAACGATGCGAGCCTGCCACAGTTGTATTCCAAGTAGTTTTAAATCTCTTCATGTATTTTAGGGATGCTATAACAGTAAAATTAGGTTAAAAACCTTGTTCCCCAATGTAGGAATACACTTTTCAATGTTCTTGCTATTGCATACACAAAATCTACAAATACATTCTCTCATACTAATATCATTTTTCAAAGGTAGGTATAGAGTGAAAGGAGTGTGAAAGAGAGAAAGGGAATAGAAAGCTGCTCAGGGTTTATTAGAAGTAATATGTGGCCATGCGAATGTAAAAAGTAGACTCAGTTGTATAAAGTAACTAAATAAGCTCCTTCCTACTCTGTTGATACGGTATTGTATTTCTCCAATAACATTTGTAACTATTCAAAATTAATAAAGAATCTTACAAAATATACAAGAATAATGCATGTATTTACTGCTTAGCTGAAGGGCTTTCTGTGGTCAAACTGAAATCACTGTTTAAAAGTACTCTCTCAAATTTTGTCCCTGTGAGGTAGCACACAACAATGAAGTCAGCAGAGGGATTGTGGTGGTTGAAAATTTTATTTATTTTAAATAGTTTAATTAATTTTCTGAGCGTTACTATTATTTATTCTTATCTGATTTAGAGACATCTCATGCTGATGTGTTACCCAAGTACTGTATTCCTCTTGTTTTGAAACATTTCCCTATAATGCTGGTTACCCATATCGTGTCAGGAGCATAAACAGTTAAGAGTATTTCTCAGGTAGTGTAAAGCACCTCCATACAAAATCCATGCACCATGATGTAAAGTAAGTGTAGCTGGTGAGGGTCCTAGTTAAAAGGATATGAGTTGCAGCTCCATATGTCTATGGATTGTAATGCAGCTTTTGGTTTGTGAAACTTTCTGTTTCCTATAAAGAATGAAAGAGTATTTGCCCACAGGGGAGTAACTTACAGTAGCTTGGCCAGGTCCTATGACTTATTTATGCTAGATATATTGCTCTGTGCTTGCAGTAGAAGCACGTATAGTTAAAGGCAGCTTTAACAAATGGCATTATCTCTCTAGGCTCAGAAGGAGCCTCCAGCCCCAGCCTGGAGTACCCCTTTCCTCCACTGGATTTCCAGGCTGGCAGGATGAGTTACAGGGACCTGTGCCAAGGGGTGCCTTCTGCTTCATTTTATCACTGACTCTAATCCAGCTGTCTGAAACAGTGCCAAGCTAATTAGCTAGTTCAATGCTTGTTATATCAAGAGCCCAAATAAGCCCAGAGAGGTCATGTTTCGAACGGGAGAAAAGCCTTTTCATTTGTCTCTCTGTTCATGCAGGCCCAAGACAACCCCATATGGGACAAATCCCAATTAATACCTCCTATTCAAACTTGTCTTGACATATTCACCAATTAACAGTAGCATTAAGTTATAAACTACTTTAGGTGAGGGTGCTAGTGGAGACAAAAAGCCCTTGTTTTTGTGAAGAACATCTAATCTTAGCATGGCTTGGCTAAGATGGAAAACCAAAGAAGTGAAAGTGTATCACAGCATTGTTAAGCTGTAGGAATTATTGCTCAAAGGCAGTAGGTATAAACACAATCTCTGTCCTAAGGCAGAGATTTTCTAATTTTCATAGACTGTCTAATCCCAAGTGCAACCAGTGAGGCTAAAAGCAGGCAGGAAAGAAAAATTGTATTATGATGATAAATACAAGTGAAAATAAATATTATGTGAATAGCTGCTTTCTCAGTTACGTAAGCTTAACCTAAAGAGCAAAGCAGCTGGCTCACACTCATGAGGCTGTAGATAATGAAATTACAAAGTCTGTCAAGATCTCCACAATATCTGCCTTAAAGAACTGCAAGAATGACAACCATGGCATGATATTTTTGGTCCTCACATTTCATGAAGTTAGATCTTTACTTGACTATGAAAGCCAAGTCCATTTCTTCAGTTGCTTCAAATTAGTTTTCTTCTGCCAGTGTACTTTGTGTAGTTCAAATCTTTCATAAAATTGCCAAGGAAGAGCAGTGAGGCTGATCTTGCATCTTTGTCCTGTCAATGAAGCAAAGCAAATTCAGAGAATAATGATATTTACAGGTGTATGCATACTACTGAAGAATGAGTACAAAAGAAAATAGGGATAGTTTCTGTTTATTTTGGATACAGGTCTTTTAACCAAACAAAGCTATTTTTATCAGAACACCATATTATTAGCAGTCTCTTAGAACGACAGCATAAGTGGTCATATTAACTTTGGGTGTTGTCACTGTGATGCCTACATAAAATGTGTGTAACAATAAACCACAGCAATGGAGCAAAGCTTGATGAGACATTAGGCAGGTGTGGTAATTAAAGCAATTCAGAATATTGACTGAAAGAACCCAAAACATGTACACATTTGAGACTTTTTCTCCTCTAGCTGAGAATTCCAGGGTTCATTTAGATTAACAAACAGGGTGAGCTGGTTTTTGTTAATACATGCTTATTTCAGTGCACGGAGAGTTGACAGCTTTGGTGAAGACAGACAACTGCCACTTGCTAAGGCTTTTTCGCCTGTATGGCAAAACTAGTCATCTGACTACAAAAAACTGTGAATTAATGAAATAATAGGTAGCTACTTTAGAAGAATCAGTTATCACATTTAAGTTTGAAAATGCAGCAGAAGAAATTATTAGACATGAGAACTCAGATAAAACAACTTCTTCCATCCTTGGAGAGGGTTCACTGCTTCAGCTGGGCATAGTTTTACAGAAGGTTATCACCACAGCTAGTCAAAACTGAACTGAGTGAGCAATGCAGAGAGTAAAAAAATACATATAAATCAAAGCACTGTGGGCATTGCTGAAGCCATGTAACCACAACCACAGAAAAACAGTAACAATTGCAAACACGAGACCAGATATCAGACTGAAACTCTGCCATCAGAGAACATGCAAGGATGCAAATTACTGCAGACTTTGTTGAGATTTTTTTGCAAACTAGCTGAGGAAAGTGAACCTTTTCCCCAGGGCTCTAGCAATGCTCACAAGTGGGACCTGAAGTTACTTTCCTCGAGCAGCTCGCTTTGCCCGTGGCTGAGAGCTTGCAAATATTTATACTATTTCTATTTCTGATGCACCAGCAGAATAGCCAAATGCCAATTAATTGGACAGGGATTCTGCCACCTCTATGTTACCTGTATCTGTTGATTTTCAATCTTTTAGAGATTTTCCTTTCACTGAGCCCAGGCTACATCTGGTGAGCTAGTTGTATTTGTCATTTCCTATGTGCAAATATGAATATGATTATCTTGCATATATATTGAGATCTATATTGTGAATATTACTGCTTGTTTAGGCATCAGTATCAGTCTGCTGCAATAAACATGCATGTGCTTCGAGGGTGCCCAAATTCTGTACCATCAGAAGTTACTAAATGGCAACCTTTAATTTCAGCTCTCACAAGAGATGCAGTCAACTATTATGATTCAGTGAAAAGGTTTTGACCACAAGATTAAAATTTTACTTTGTAGAACGGAAATTACTCCACCCATCCCTTTCACTGTGAAATGCTTTAAAAATAGAGTTGAGAGAAGTACTGTATAATTAAATTAGTGAAGTCATGGAATGACTTCATGGGTCTAATGCAAGAAATGGCAATACTAATAACAGTAATTTTTAACTGAATGTAAAGGAGCAAAAGAACATCATAACAGTTAAAAGCTATCTGCTCACATATCTAAATAATTGTAGAACTGTAAGGTAATTTCTTACCTTATATTTTCTGTTAGCTTATATGTCTATTAGCTTTTTCTGCTAATAGACAAATTGAAGTAAAAGTGATATTAATAAGGAACACTGAAGCCTAACAGATGTCAGTTGATGGTCATGCTAAACTGTTAACACTTGAAGTTGTGCTATAGGGAGCTACACCCGCTTGTTGTTTTGGATGAGCAATGTCCACTGTTCTTCAGTAATCAGAGGTTATCCAAATAGTGATGCTGTGTTTTAGATAGCTCAGCAGGTATATTTGATATGGCCAGCAGAAAGCAGGAAAGATGTCATTTTCTCATCATTTGCACTTTCTTGCAGGTTTAAAATCTGATCCACTGGCTCAATTCAATTAACAAAACTTTACCTGAGGAATTGTTAGACTTATGCAGGTTTTTTTTCTCATCCTGATGCAGAAAATGTTTTCCTAGCTAAGCATGCTCTGTATAACTTCTGGACTGAATTAGTCCATCCATGAGGAGACTGTGAAACCCCAGATGCTGATAGTTTGGAAGCTGGTTAAAGCTTTCCAATATACCAGCAGTGGTTATTAATGGCTCAGGTTTGGAGTCCTATCACCTCAAGTCTTTGGAAAAGCAATTTACATTGTATTGGCATCAAGCACACCTGCTGAAACTAAGAGAAAAGGACGTACTTGCTTCTGTACAAACTGCAAATAGAATGCAGAAATGTTTTTGTGCAGGCTTATATATATACCATCACTATCATGATAACGCTAACATGGAAGAACGCGGATGAGTGGGAATGCAAATGTCTAATGTATACAACATAATTTTTTTTCATATATGAGAATGAGTATAAAGTGTGCCCTGAAAGCATGATAGTTGACAAGTTAGTATTCTCACTAAACGCCCACATGGAGGCAGCTGAACAGGTCACACAAGTGCACTGCTGTACTTTAAATGCAACAAAAGTGAGGCTGCTTGCTTCTGTATCTTATTTAAAAATAAATGAGTAAATACATAAATAAATGGATTGCTTTTCCTCCTGACAATCCAACCTTAAAAATCCAACCTTGTTCAGTCAGCTAACAGACTTCTAGGCTAATGCCATATATTATTAACCATTCCCAGTAACCCATTATTACGGAGCAACCACAAATTAAAACCAAGTGCCTGGCACACAGTAAACATCAAGGACATCATGCTGGTGGCCAAGGCTGAATGTTAAAGCTGAAGGTGCTCCATATGTTTTTTATGTCTTTCCAGGTTTGCAGTACAGCAACATTATCTCATAAATTCCAATATAGTCTGTCCATTTACTGGATTCAGCATGCAAAAAGCTTAGCATTAACAGTCTTGTTCATTTGTGCTGGACTCTTACTATGCTTAGTGCTCTAACACCTTACTTTCTCTGGCATATGGGTGCAAATAGCATTTAGGATTTGTTTTTTTTTTTTTCAGTCTAAAAAAGTCAATTTCCTGGTGAAAAGGGATTTCAGAGTGTGTGAGTTCATCAGTAGGTTACCCACAAGCTCACATAGCAAGCAGCAAAAAAAAAAAAAGCAAAAATATGAAACATGAGCAGTTAATGAAGATCTTAGATTTGAAGTGACTCACTTGTGAGGAGAAAACAAAACCTGTAATTTTTGGAAAAGGAGAATCAAGTCCATATTGTCTTCTGCAACTGTATATATGAGGTCCTTTTGCTTTTTTAT